>NC_064645.1:233591897-236091897 GCF_023864345.2 Schistocerca serialis cubense
CAACAGTGGGAATCAAGAAGGTGCTTGAAACATCAAATGAGGCCTTTGCTGTGATAGTGCCACGCAAAACAACAAGAGGTGCAAGCCCCCTCCATGAAATACACTACTACACCATAACACCACTGCCTCCGAATTACACTGTTGACACTACACAGGCTATCAGATGACGTTCACCGGGCATTCACCGTACCCGGACCCTGGCATCGGATGTCCACATTGTGTACCGTGATTCGTCACTCCAAACAACGTATTTCCACTGTTCAGTCGTCCAATGTTTACGCTCCTTACACCAAGCGAAGCGTCGTTTGGCATTTAGCTGCGTGATGTTTGGCATATGAGCAACCGCTCGACCATGATATACAAGTTTCCTCACCTCCTGCCTAACTGTCATAGTACTTGCAATGGATCCTGATCCAGTTTGCAATTCCTGTTTGATAGTCTCGATAGATGGCTGCCTATTACACATTACGACCCTCTTCAACTGTCGTCGGTCTTTGTCAATCAACAGACGAGGTCGGCCTGTAAGCTTTTGTGCTGAACGTGTCCCTTCACGTTTCCATTTCACTATCACATCGGAAATAGTGGACCTATGCGTGTTTAGGAGTCTGTAAATCTCACGTACAGACGTATGACACAAGACCACGTTAGAAGTCCGTGAGTTCCGCGGAGCGCCCCATTCTGCTCTCTCACGATGTCTAATGACTAATGAGGTCGCTGATATGGAGTACCTGGCAGTAGGTGGCAGCACAATGCACCTAATATAAGAAACGTATGTTTTCTGTGGGTGTCCGGATTTTTTTCATCACATAGTGTAACTGTGTTTCTTAATTGTATTCATCTTTTCGCTGATTTATAAACAAATTCATGTCACTGCTGTACTTCGTGCATAAATCCATCTATTAGACGAATATTTTACTTGATACCCTTTGGCAATATCAGAGTCAATAAAAACAGGGATGTTAGTGTGCTCTGGCAGATGACATTAATAGATCCGTCAATAATCACGGCTCAAATTGTACATGTAGTAAATGCATGCATACAAATGGTTCGGGTACTTTTTACAATTATGTTTTGGGTCTAACCTTCCAAATGGCGCTGAGCACTATGGGACTTAACTTCTGAGGTCATCAGTCCCCTAGAACTTAGAACTACTTAAACCTAACTAACCTAAGGACATCACACACATCCATGCCCGAGGCAGGATTCGAACCTGCGCCTAGAACCGCTCGTCCACTCTGGCCGGCTCTAACTTTCCCCTGCACGACAAACATGCAGACTGCTGTATCGCGAACAGCAAGTAGCGACAGATCAGTTTATCGTAGCTTCGGGTACAGCGCACTGCAGTAGTCCGGTAGGTGCCACAAGGAGAGATAATGAGTCTCTATTACACGTCAGCTGCCACACCTCCTGAAGCCCGAGGTAGGTGGCACTGCACTGGCACGAACCAGCAGTTCAGTTCTCTCCACACCTGCAATCACGTCTACGCTCAAGGGAGGATTATCGTCGACGACTACGTTGTTACTCGGATTTGTAGTGTATTTTGTATGTAGGCTCTGTACGCTGGTCTCCAATCACTTACTGAGATTACAAGTTCATTCAATATTTCGTTCCTTTCAGAGACGGAATTGTGCTTGTGTGAAATTCGATAGCAAATTTGCAATTGTCAAAATATAAATACACAACAGTCAAAGTCATTTTATACTCATGTATATCAGAGCTACCGAATTCACTGCAGCGTCGCACCTCACCCAGATTCGTTGGAAGGAGTCTAGCCCCATAAAATAATTGTATAACGTGAAATGAGGCGAGCTTGACAATGGTGCAGTGTTAAATTCATACGCCTCCATCGTCAAGGTAGCTCATTGTGAAGTGCCGTGTTGATAAATCTAATTTTCGGTACGTTATTGCGGCTCCTTCAAACTCCAAGTTTCCGATATATTCAAGAACATTATTCCTGTACCAACATATTCTACTAAAAAGAAATGACCGTATTTTCTCGGGAAGCGGCGATAAACATATGATGATTTGTAGGGTATCTCTCATGTTCGACTGTGGTATGTAGTCGCAATATTCCCCATATTGTTACATTGTTATGGTTCATATTTCCAATTAAATGAGACGTAGCCTTTTTACTGAGTAGAAAACATGAAACTGTTATCTTCTGCCTGTCCGTCCAGATCAATGTGCAAACTCTACCCACCATTGGTCGTAGTAAGTGATACCTCTATTGTCTGAAACACAAACGGGCAGTTGCTGTACACAGCGTTTCACATTACATCATGTCTGTCACTTTGCAAAGCTGGCTGAGCGCGTAGGTCGTTATGATAACTGAGCCAACAAATAGGTATTTAAGATGGAATTGAGTTATCTGCATATTGTATGAAAAATTACATTATTTGTAGAATGAGCGGTGTTAAATCCGTGAGCTATGGTGGCCTACAGATTCTGCCGTATATGTGGGGAGATATTACCAGAGAGTGGAAGTAGAACGGAAAAATTATTTACTGTACTGGACGGCGAGTGGGTTGAGGGAACGAAGGAAGACGTGATTTCAGGGTCATTGAAAATCAATCACATAACAAAAAGAACGTGTTTATTGCAGCTGCCGATATACGGTGTGAGATTCCAACGAGGATGGAATAATTCCATACGCGAATCTCAAACAAACTGATGTGTCCGCCATAGCAAGTCAATAAAACACTGGTAGCGAGAACACAGCGCGTCCTTGCAAGTGTGTGCCTGCGTAGAGAAAGTTGCGTTCTAAAAACTTAATGTTTCGTCCGTACATTGGACGCCCAAATTTTGTCTACATTTATCATTTAATTAAATGTACAACGTGATGTTAATTAGAATCAGAAATACAGTATTGATACTCCACAATATTTAATGTATTTTTCGTTGCGGAACGGCTTTCATCTTTCGTGTTTTAAACTCTAGTCATTCAATAAATCATTACAGAATATTTCTTGTTATGTGCGCATATAAAACTGATGCATTCCAATATATATACAATATATATCTAGTCTTCAAATGTTTACATATCTTTCGAAATCACATTGCGAAGGTATAAGCTGCTTTTGATGTATCGTGTGTGTGTGTGTGTGTGTGTGTGTGAGGGGGGGGGAGGAAGGAGAGGGCGGCATGGAGGGAGGGAGGGAGGGAGGGTGGGAGAGAGGAAGGGAGGGAGGGAGGGCGAGACAGAGAGAGGGTGAGATGGAGAGAGGGAGAAACAGGTAGGTAGATAGATAGATAGAGAGAGAGAGAGAGAGAGAGAGGGGGGGAGAGAGGGGGGGAAAGGGAGAGAGAACTCTCTGCAAAACGGTATTGTTGTATTTCCTGGCACTATTTGCTCACTACTTTTTTGATGATGATGATGATGATGATGTTTGCTTTGTGGGGCGTTCAACTATGGATCATCAACGCCCATAAAATGTTCCAATTATTACACAGCCCAATTTTTTGTACATAGTCGAGTCTAACCACTGTCACGAATGATGATGATGATGATGATGAAATAATGAGGACAACACAACCACCCAGTCCCCTGACAGAGAAAATCCCCAACCCGGACGGAAATCGATACTGGGACCCGATGAACCAGAGGTAGCAATGCTAGCCACTAGACCACGAGCTGCGGACTCTAGATTTTTGAGATTATTGGATTCATGTGGGCTTGGGAGAAATACTTTGTGCTTTTCCGCACTGAGAGGGTGCACTCGAAGTGTGGGCTCAGGGTCCTGTAGTCAGTAGATGGCGGTCACTCAATTTCAATGGGAGAGGCGAATCTCCCCAGAGACACGGACAGATTTCGCGGAATTAAAGCTGGCAGTAGAAGGGGAGAATATGGGCCTGGTAATAGGAAGGAGAGAGGAGAAAGACTACTTGAGTTCTGCAATAAATATCTGTTCAAGAATTTCAAGGGATGGAGGTATACCTGGAAAAACCTGGAAAATACGGGACGAAGTCTGTTAAACCACATCACTGTCAGATAGAGATTCCGACATGAGATATTGGATTTTAAGGCGTACCCAGGAGCAGATATAGACTCAGTCGGTGCGCAAGCAAATGGGCTGCGGGTGTACTAAAGAATGAAGAGAGAAGCTCGAAGTTCTCTGTGGCTAATAAATATCTCATTTCACAGTTCAGTTCAAGAGGAATGAACATCTCTAAAAAGTACAATTACAGAAGCTGGAAAGGAAATCCTTGCTAAGGAAGGTAAATGTGAACAAACCATGGGTCACACCAGAAATACCTCAGCTGATCAACGAAAGAAGGAAGAACAAAAATGTTCGAGAAATTCAGGAATACAGGAACGAAAGAAATAGGAAGTACAAGGAAGCTAAGGGTGTATGAAAAAAGTAAAGAAATCGTAAAAGAAATGATTGTCGGCATATAGAAAAGTCAAAACAACATTCGGTGAAATGAAAAGCATGGGTTATAACAATAAGAGTGCAGTGCGAAATGCGTAGGTGGAAAGAGTACACTGAAGGCATCTATGAGGCGGAAGACTTGTCTGACGACGTGATAGAAGAGAAAACAAGAGTCGACATTGACGTGGTTGATGATGCAGTATTAAAACTGGAATTGCTCTTGGACGACTTAAGATCAAATAAGGCAGAAGGGATGGATAACACTCCATCGGAATTTCTAATAAAATTGGGGGAAATGGCAAAAGAAACACTATTCACGTTGCTGTGTACAATCTTTTTTATTGGCGATATTCCGTCAGACATTTGGAATAAACATTATCCACACAGTTCCGGAGGTAGTGAGAACAGTTAAGTGTAAGAATCGTACAAGCATAGCTCATACTTCCAAGTTGCGGACAATAGTAATATAAAGAAGATCTAAAAAGAAAATTGATGATTTGTTAGATGATGATCAGTTTGGCTTCAGGAAAAGTAAAGACAGCTGAGAGCCAATTCTGACGTTGCGGTTGATAATGGAACCAAGACTAAAGAAAAATAAAGAAACGTTCATAGTATTTGTCGTGTCGATCTGAAAAAAAAAGGTTCGACAGTATAAGTTAGCACAAGAAGTTCGAAAGTCTGAGAGAAACAGTAGCAAGCTATAGGGAAAGACGGGTAATATATAACAAAGGACGAGGTATTCGGATTAAAAGGGGTGTAAAGCAGGGGAGTACCCTTTTTGGCAACTGTTCAATCTATACATCGAAGAATCAATGACGGAAATAAAAGAAAGTTTCAAGTTTGGTATTATAATTCAGGTGTAAAGATTAACAATGATAAGATTCGGCGTGTAGGCTTTCACGGCCGGCGTCTTCAGTAATTAAAACTTCAGGGCTAAGAGGCCGTGGTCCAATAGTAGAAATACTTCTCCTTGACGTTTCATTGCCAGCTGCGGGCAACATCATCTGAGGTGAGTCGTAGACTCCTTATTCTTGACACAATAAGAGCTTGTGCTCCCTTTCTAATGACCTCGATGCCGACGATACGTTAAACCTAATATTCCTTCCTTTCTTAATTTTATAATAATTTGAGCCATCTTGCGCTACCAGCTTTGATATCGTGAGCTGCCCAGTGTATGAATCTTGTTGCGCTTTCTTCATACTCTCTTCCTCTCTTTGTGGTACCTACCTACAGTTTTAGCATCTTTTTATAATTTGATGTGAGTTTTAGGAAACTTAGTTCTTTGGTAAATTTACTGCGATTTAGGTCACTCAGTAGAGCAAATAAATATCTCTTAATCTCGGTTAGCCGGCCGGTGTGACCCTGCGGTTCTAGGCGCTTCAGTCTTGAACCGCTTGACCGCTACGGTCGCAGGTTCGAATCCTGCTTCGAGCATTGATGTGTGTGATGTCCTTAGGTTAGTTAGGTTTAAGTAGTTCTAAGTTCTAGGGGACTGATGACCACAGATGTTAAGTCCCATAGTGCTCAGAGTCATTTATTTTAAATCTTGGTCACGACTTACAACGAAACATCACCAACTCAGCCTCGTGTTTTACGGAGGAATAAACACATACAAGATATCAGACCCAGTAGTCGATCCCGCGGGATAATTTGGGTCATTATTCTGATGGTACACATTACGACCTTCTGAAAGTACAGCTTTTAAACAAGCGCGCTTTGCCTCTTTACCACTCCCTCCGCCCTATTGCGCCGGCTTAGTGCCCGAGCGCGCAGTGCTGTAAGTGGGTAAGAAGTTCGTATTTACAGTGTTGGTTCGTTTTTTGATTTGGGGGAAGGGACCAAACAGTGAGGTCATCGGTTCCATCGGATTAGGGAAGGATGGGAAAGGAAGTTGGCCGTGGGCTTTCAAAGGAACCACCCCGGCATTTGCCAGGAACGATTTAGGGAAATCACGGAAAACCTAAATCAGGATGGCCGGACGCGAGTTGGAACTGTCCTCCTCCCGAATGCGAGTCCAGTGTGCTAACCACTGCGCCACCTAGCTTGGTGTTTTACGGTGTCAGTGAATCAACAAGCGATAGTGTGGAACCTCCAGATGCGATACGAAATGATAGCCACATTTCAATGTTTCAGAAGAGCTGCTCAAAGAATGAGAGCTGCTGAAATTCTTGACTGGTAACTATTATTACGTGGCTTCACGACTGTCTTTCATACAAGACTACCGAAATCCTATGAGGTTTGTTCTGTGTTTTATTTATACCTTTCAGTTTCATTTCAGAAATCAGAGACAACTTCACGAAGAAAAACGTGCTACATACAGAGAAAAATAGTAAAACGGAGTCCGCGGCTCGTGGTCTTGCGGTAGCGTTCTCGCTTCCCACGCACGTGGTCCCGGGTTTGATTCCAGGCGGGGCCACGGATTTTCTCTGCCTCGAGATAACTGGGCGTTGTGTGTCTTTCATCCTCATTCACTTGCAAGTCGCCGTATATATATATATATATATATATATATATATACATATATATATATGTGGAATTCGCTGCTTATTTATTAGAGGCTGTCCTTTCACCATAATCACATCCGTTTAACAGTGTCATTGGCAAACCTGAACAGGAATGAGAAAATTGGGAAGTAAGTAATGATGAAGCCTACTTGTGATACGGTCGTATACCGCTTTGTCGCTGTCCATAACAGAGGAGTATATAAGACGAGCTGTCGCCTTTCGAAAAAGTGGAAAGAAGGATAATCTGTTTTTCAGGACCGTCAATGTGAATTTGACATTATCAAAACAAAAAAAGTTATGTGTACATCTGAAGCAGATTCCTTGAAAATAAGGGTACACATCGACAAGGTAACAAATTCTGCCGAGATAGATTCAATAAAGCATACAGAAAGAAGATGAAGAGCCACTATGTTAATATAGAAAAAAAAGAGCGTTTAAGCGCCAATGGACGTGGGACTACAAAGTTTAAAACCTATTCGGTCGATGTACGTAAAAGACATGATATTGTGTCGTGAAAAGCAGCCCATGTCATTGCAACTGAAAAGCTCCGTAATGGGACAGGCATAATTACTATGCATGAAGAGTTTTTCGCTAACACGAGAGCTGTTATAGAAACGGTCGGTAGTCAGTACGTGTACAATATGGATCAGAGTGGTTTTGAATTACATATCAAGTCCTGTCCATCTCTTGCTGAAAAAGTGATGAAAGACCTCAGCCACGTCGTGCAGTCAATAACGGGACGCACTGCTACACAATAACGTCAAAGATACACAGATAGACACTTGCTGTCACCTCTGTCTGCTGTTTTAAAAGAGCTGACCGGGACGTTTGGGATCGAATCAAAGTTTTTCTCATGCGAACAGTATTTTAACAGTCGCTTGGTTCGAATTCATCCAGCAAATAATTGAGGATACACGTTGCAAGTGCTGCTCTGAGATGAAAAGGTTTGCACAGGAGAGGAATTCGTGCGGGCCGCATGAAACCAGTCTTGTGACTGATGACTCAAAAGAAAAAAGAAGTAATTAAACGTCCTCGGCAAAACGACATAACTCTACCTTGACAATAAACACAGTCCTTTCATTTATTTAAATTGCACGTATAAAAATCAACATAAAAATGTTCAAACGAAAGAGATGCCTGGCACCAACTAGATATTAGAAATTGCGGACTTCTACACAATAAACAAAGCACTCTTACCAATGTCAAATCAGCATTTCACTGAATGTTTAAAGTGATGAGGCCGGCCACTGGTGTAGAAAAGCGTCGCAGAGCCTCGTCATTCCTTACCTTATCTGTCCACCTAATTTTCAAAATTCATCTGTAGTACCACATCTCATATAATTCGATTTCCTTCTGTTCCGGTTTTCTCACAGTCTGTGTTTCACTAACATACAATGCTGTGCTCCAAACGTATATTCTCAGAAATTTCTTCCTCAAATTACAGCTACGTAGACTTCCCTTTGCCAGAAATGCCTTCTTTGCCAGTGATAGTCTGTTTTTGATGCCCACCTTTCCCCGTCCATTATTGATTATTTTGATGCCTAGGTAGCAGAATTCCTTAACTTCATCTACTTTGTGACCATCAATCGTGACGTTAACTTTCTCGCTGTTCTACTTCTCAATACTTTCGTCTTTCTATGATTTACTCTCAATCCATATTCTGAACTCAATACACTGTTCATTCCATTCAGCAGATCATGTAATTCTTCTTCACTTTCACCTAGGACAGCAATGTCATCAGCGAGTCTTATCATTGATAACCTTTCACCCCGTATTGTAATCCTACTCTTGAACCTTTCTTTTATTGCCGTCATTGCTTCTTTGATGAACAGATTGAACAGTAGGGGCGAAAGACTATATACTTGTCTTATACCTTTTCTAATCAGAGCACTTCGCTCTTGGTCTTCCCCTCCTATTACGCACTTTTGGCTCTTGTACATGTTGTGTGTACCCGTCTCTCCTTATAGCTTACTCCTATTTTTCTTAGAACTTCGAATATCTTGTAGCATGTCGGATGTTTTTTCCAGTTCGATATATCATATGAACGTGTCTTGATTTTTTTTTCTTCTTGCTTCGATTATCAAACATAGCTTTAGAATTATCTTTCTGGTGCCTTTACCTTTTGTTACGTCCAACTAATCCTCAATTTCCTTTTCGGTTCTTCTGTTTATTGCTCTTGTCAGGGTACTGCATTACACGCTCAATATCCCTATATACTTTTTCATTTCTTCATCCCCAGGTTACGACATCGGAATGTATATCTGAACTATTGTTGGCCATGTTGGTTTTCTGTTGATTCTGATGAGAACAATGCTACGACTGAACTAACCACAGTAGCACGCTCTCTGCCCTGTCTTCCGTTGCACCATTTTGTGCTGAAGTTGGTATTACCCTATACTCACCCTATCAGAAATCGTTGTTTTGTTTACAATTTACTTCACTGCTGCTCACTATATCTAGATTGAGCCTTTGCAGTTCCCTTTTCAGATTTTCTAGCTTCCTCACCACGTTCAAGCTTCTGACCCTCCACACCTCGACTCGTAGAATCGTGTCTTTTCGTTGGTTATTCAGATCTTTTTCTCACAGTCACCTCCACTTTGGCAGTCCCCTCCTGGAAATCCAAATGGGGGACTATTCCGGAATCTTTTGCCAACGGAGAAATCCTCTTGGCACTTTTTCACTTATATTCCGGAATCTTTTGTCAACGGGGAAATAATCTTGAGATTTTTTTTCCTGTGGATACACCTTACGCCTTTAGGGGCAGTTTCCCATCCCAAAGGAAACAATGTGCCCTGAATCTGTGTGTCTGAATTTCTCTCCGCTCCTCGGTCCTCTTAAACGTGGGCGTTAGCAATATGAGGGAAACTCCTTGTGCCTAAAATCTTCGGGCGTCAATGTTCATTATTATTCAAAATTTAAGCGGCGGTGGAGTTCGAAACCGAGACCGATGACGTTTTGATTATTAATCAGAGACGCTACCCCTTTTTTTAAAATTAGTTATGTTCGTTGCTTTGGTTCGGGGCGGATGTCCCAGCGGTATTCAAACAACGTTGCGTACGTACTTCGATACTACTTTTACGTACATAATTCGACGTCGCACGAGGCTGGCTTGAATTGTAGCACCTCACAATTAGAGACACGAGTTACAAGAGATTACAAGTGCGGATATAGGCGGACAAGGCTTGCAGAGTATTACGACCTACCGGGACCGTCGTGCCGAACAGAAGTACGTATTAAAGCTGCGAGTTTTGAGGCGGGTGACGCAGCTCTTGCCTTACGATCCATTGCCAGGTGCAATAACTCCCAGGCCTTCACCAAGGAAGAACCCACTTCACACTCTGCAGCATTGTGTCTACCGGGTGGTAATCATTGGCACGCATTGGTAAAAACACGGCGTCGAACAGCAGTGGGTAGGAAGGCTTCAAGGCTCCAACCGAATGTAGTTGAGTCTTCCACATGATGCTCTCCCAGGTCCTCTGCCTGGCTTCAACATAATTCCACTATCTCGACTTCCCTTAACTTCGCTCTCCATTTCCATCTCTTGCTCTAATTGCTTCTTCTTAACCGTCGCAGGCAGTGTTGTGTGGCGTTACAAACTTGTGAGCTGTATTATCTTCACTATCAAAGCTTCCATCAGATTCAGACAAAAACGCAGATTGATCGGAGTTTCCGTTTTAGGCTGCCATGTGATTCTGTTCACAGTAAAATGTGCTTCTCCGATAGCCCCGTTCGCAACGTTTCCCTATTTTCTGTCGACGCCTATGATGTAGCTGTTGTGTAGTGTCGTTGTTGTCTACCAGAGACTGGCATTTCTTCTGTCTAGGTTTGCGACCTAGTGCTTAAAGTATCGGCAAACGGGTCTTTCAAGGAACACCTTGAAGCTGAAGGTTATAGAATCTAATGGTTATATAGGTCTAAAAACCATGTAAAAGTTGCGACCAGCAGATTCACATGCGGAATAAATGAGGCATTATTTGGCAAAAAGCCGAACATTTGACGAGTTGCTATACAGTCGCAGCAAAATTTGCATTGATCCGGTAAGGCATTTATGCCATAATTCCAGCTATGGAGCACAAACCCATAGAATAAGAAGTTCATACTGGCCTGTGACGAAGGTAACAATGGACTTCATAAAACTTACAAAAGAGAAAAGCACCGTAAGTAAATTATACACTATATCTAAAATGAAAAACTGTTTTTAGTCTATAAATAGCAAAATGCAGCAATGTATTACACTACCATTTTTGCACAATGACCACTGCAGATGCTTAGCAAATAAAAGCGAAACTCTTCTGATCGAAAACATTCTTAAATTGTAGTAATCTTAAGATGGGGAAAAAATAATAATAAGTTGATACTACACAAATTAATTTACACACACTAATCTCGTCTTGGTGACGTTACTCCGCCAACAGTATTCCAGACAACTACTATGTAAGAAACAAACATATATCAAGACCGTCAGTCAGCTCCTGACGATTACGTTAATCAGTACCTTCCCAACATGGCACGGCTTCAACAAAGAGAAAATGTTTATTAGTATTGATACCGTCGTGAAAAAAAAGCTCACAGCCTGGTGTAGCCTGTAGAATGAATCTTTCAGTCTTTAGCGGACAGTACGCTATTTTCAAGAATGATGGTTGACTGAAAACGTCGGACTAGACTCGAAGCCCCGCACTTTGCCTTTCACAAGCACTGCTCTTACTTACTAAGCTATCCAAGCATCACTCACGACCCGCCTTCAGAGCTCCGCTTACAACGCTACCCCTTTACTTATTTCCGAAATTCACAGAATCTCTCCTACACATCTTGTGAAACAAACGCTACCACAAGAAAGAATATTACAGACACAAGAAATGTTCTGGGTTCGAGTCCCGGTCGGTCACACACAATACGCAAGGATGCTTGAGTTATTGTCTGGTTTCAGGATACTCTTCCCTTACACATAAATATACTGTAAGAGGATGTAATTCATATTCATACATGTACCAAAACTTTCTCATTTTCGTCATTTCGGTACTCTCAGCTGATCTATTAAAACGTGGTACAGTACACAAGGAAAGCAAGGCTCATCTATTTGTGAGCCAAGTACCGGCGTAAACTATCCCATGGCTTCATATTAGGCGCCGTCTGCGCCGTACATACAGAGCAGGGTACAAATTGAGTTGCCGGATTGGGGAGGCGCTGCGGGACAGGTTTTATGGACTACATCGCCGTCCGGGAATGGGCTTTCATGAGTTCGTGAAGTCGTAACGCTGCTGATGGGTTACAACCCATAAAGCGACGTGGAGGACAACGCTGTAGAGCTTTACACTGCGATACATCTACTATTACTGCACAAATTTCATGAATTTAACCCGTTTTATGTATCATGAGTATTCGCGAGAAAGTATGAAAGCTGCCACTTTGTCGGATAGGGACACAACACCCGAGCACTTATGGTTAACGTTTATTAATAACCTTGTATATAACCATACATTTATGCATCGGTTTCGGTTACTACAACCATCTTGAGATATGAAGGAACTATTTGTGTACTGTATCGAAGTTTCAAGATTATTCATACTACAACAGGATTACATTTCTGTATACCTGGAATCAACACTTTTAAAAAACGTTGCATGCTAATAATTTATTAATTTTATTGTTATGAAGAACACAAAGTAAGTATTTTCTGAGGTATCGGTGCCTAGAATAGTGGCATTGTTTTTAAACCAGCAATGTTACAAAAGGGATGCACGAAAATGGTTCAAATGGCTCTGAGCACTAAGGGACTTAACATCGGAGGTCATCAGTCCCTTGACTTAGAACTATTTAAACCTAAGTAACCGAAGGACATCACACACATCCATGTCCGAGCAGGATTCGAACCTGCGACCGTAGCAGCAGCGCGGTTCCGGACTGAAGCCCCTAGAACCGCTCGGCCACAGCGGCCAAGGGATGCACAACACGACAACTAACGCAGATTGATGCATCTCACACTAAACGAAAATACATCAACAAGAACGCTTACTGTTGCAGATGCACAAGGAACAGGTATATGTAAACGTGTTATGTGGCTCCTAATGTAAGTGAGAAACAGACAAGCGAACGGGAAATAGTCCTACGCAGTAACGGAAAATACGTATAGTGATGAGGAACTAGTTACAAATTCAGAGACTAAATACATATGTAGGACTCCCTCCCCCAGCGCAGAAATGTGATGCGATCCTGCGATCTTTCACGATTCCAATTATCTAAATGGACCACTGGAGCAATTTTCTGCATACGTATACACAATTGATACTACTACATAGTCCTCTTTCGTTCTTTCTATTTATTACTTGTTTTACTCTCAGGATTATTGGTATCTAGGAGCTAATATTAATAACATTAATATTTATTAGTACTTAAAAGATGGTACCGTGAATCATCAGACTGTGTTGCAATGAATTTTTTTTCCAGAGAATTTTTGCAAGTGCACGCAAATGTGTAATAAACCTTACACGATAAATTAGTCATGCTGAACAGTTGTGTATTACTCACATCATCTAGTTTCAGGAAGGTTCCTTGACATTAGATACAGAATTGGTTTTTAGTTGCAGCATCTGCATAAAAAAATTAAAACTGAAATATGCGTAAAAACATTGAAATACTTAGTATGCAGATGTATACATGATCAGGAGTCCAAGTCGCATATACTGGGAAATTATAATTATTACAATGCAGCTAGTGACGTGTAGCTACTCACGGATGTCCAGTGCGGTCCGTAATTACCGCATGGCAGCGAAATGTGGTAGTTTTGCTAATACGTTAATGCGTAACTGACTCATGCAGGAAAAACATTAGTGTTAATTTGGCCAACAGGTGCAAATCTGGCGCTGTACAGTGTTTGTATTACGGCATGACTTCCATGCTGTCATTTGGCAATCCACTAACGTCAGTGAACATTACGGCTACCGAGAAGAGAGACGGTTCGCTGTTAGAGAGTCCGTTTTACGTGATTACATGCGTACCTAGCTTGCGCTTGTGTGAGATGGAGACACTTAACATTTATAATGTCGTCTCTCTTGGACGCCTATGTGCTAAATATGACATTTTTGTAAAGCTTGCGTGTTGTAGGCAGCTATTAATATCACCATTGCCTGCCTTGATGTTGTTACCTGTATGTATCCTAAGATCCGATGATGGCGGCTTTAGTTTCGCCGAAACCGGTAATCATGGAATAAAAAGAATTCCTGCGATCTTTGCTACCAGTTTATTGTTTTCAGGACCAGTACCCATTAAGAGGTATCTACGACAAGGCTGCCCACTTTTTGCTTAACCGAGCGAGGTGGCGCAGTGGTTAGACACTGGACTCGCGTTCGGGAGGACGACGGTTCAATCCCGCGTCCGGCCATCCTGATTTAGGTTTTCCGTGATTTCCCTAAATCGCTCCAGGCAAATGGCGGGATGGTTCCTTTCAAAGGGCACGGACGGCTTCCTTCCCCGTCCTTCCCTAATCCGATGAGACCGATGACCTCGCTGTCAGGTCTCCTTCCCCAAAACAACCAACCAACCAACCAACCCACTTTTTGCTTATCTTTATGCAATCGCACTCGAGCCACTCGTCCGGGGCCTTAACCTTAACCACCGGCTATCAGGCATCACGCAGCGGGACGTCGCCTTTCGCTATAGTGCATACGCTGACGACCGGCTACTGCTGGTTCGTTCCAATGACGAAGTTCAAAGCGTACTAACCTGGATCGAGCGATACGGACAGGCCGCAGGCAGTATTCTGAACATCAACACGTCAGCGGCTTTGGATATTGGGCGTGGTCTCGGACCGGAAGTCCTCACTCCCCTCCCACCACTTCCTGATCTGCTGTATTTGGGAATCACGTTCAAGAAGGATGTACGCTAAATAGCTGCACCAAACTATTAACGGTTGCTACAGATCATACGTGAGATGGCGAGCCAGAACTTGCTCCGGGACTTGAATCAGCCATAACGTGTTGCATACTTGAACCTCTGCATGGCATCAAAACTCAATCATGTGGCACAGGCCCTCCCACTACCGATGAAGATAGGTCAAGTCAACATCCTTCTCTCGCGGTTCGTTTACTACAGGTTCTGATGCCAGTCTCTTCCTTCCCGCCGGTGTTGGTTGCGCACGTCGCACCACAGCTCTCCCATGTGTCGACCTTCACTCTTGAATACAGCTATGTCAGCTCGAACCTCCCAGCCACAAGTCCACCAATGGCGAAAGATTTTTATACCAACCTTCTGCGTGCTGTTCCACATAACGTGGTGGAAACCAAGTACCCTGCGGTTCATTGGCCAAGTGTGTGGAAAACGATACACCACAACTTTCCGTCTACCACAGTGAGTTCGAAGTGGTATCAGATTGCCAACAAAATATATGCGACACGATAGCAGCTTCATGCTATTAGACTAACAGACTCCCCTTATTGCCCAGATTGTCACCTCTTGGACACCGATGAACATCGTTTTACATGCGTGCCGTCGTCCGGAGTTTGGCGACTAACAAAGAAGATATTAGCCTGTTACCTCCGGGTCATGCCTGATACGATTGACCCTCAGACCTTCCTCTGTCCAGATGAATCTTACATTCCCGCCACAACATATGCACTTACATGGTTTAAAGGACTTCCCGTCGCCTGTATCTTTAGCGACGGAGAGAAAGAGCATCTCGATTACTGGTGGTTCCTAAAAAATGCTCACAATACTATCGAACTCTCACCGATATAACGTACGCTCTCCGCAAATTATTTACGCAGTGTTTTCGTTAACTCCCCACTCAGTTGGGGAGAGCCAAGCAGCGGTTAATGTTCTGTGCCGCATCACACTTCCGGCTGAACTTCCTGCCTTGTCAGCAATGCGAGAAGAGACAGGCTAATTTATGGCTTGCTGTTTTCCTTGAGGCACTAGCGAAGCAGAATGCCTCCGTTCCAGATATCCTTCAAAGGCGCTATTGACGATATCAGATATCGATGGCGATGTACCAAGTGGAACCAGTTACGTTTATTGAAGAACTTTTCGCTGGAATTGCATTAGTGCTTTACATTTTTATTTTTTTGTTTATTCTTGAATGCCATCTTTATTGTTGTAACATTCACTTTCCAGAATTATCATTTGTACACAGTTCTTAAATCATGTAAAACAAAATCCAAAGGATGTGGGTTCGATCCGCACCAAGGATGGATTACATTTCATTTTTTATAAATGTAAAACATGCGTTCTCACAATTTAAAACAAAAGTGGGTATGGAGTAATAAGAAAACGTAAACAGAAGATCCCTTCCTTCCCTTTCAGCCTCCTTCACCTAAAAAAAGGGGGGTGGTGTCTTCATAATCAAAACGTCGTCGGTCCCGGGTTCGAATACCGCTGCTGCTTAAATTTTGCTTAATATTCAGCACTGGCGGCCGAAGACTTCCGGCGTAAGAAGTCACCCTAATTCTGCCAACGGCCTTGTTAAAGAATACGGAGGAGCGGACAGCGGTTCAGGGCACTCTCTTGTCCTAGGGGTGGGAAACTGCGCCTGAAGGAGGAAGAATCAGCAATGGTCAACGCAGAAGCCAATGGAAACCATTGCATTGTAGACACGTAACGTGTATCACATGACATGTGGCCCAGAATTGAAGAAGTGTCTCTCCATTGGCAGAAGATTCAGGTGCAGTAGCCCATTAGGATCTCTGGGAGGGGACTCCCAAGGGGGAGGTTAGCATGAGAAAAAGATTGAATAATCAACGAAAGGATAGGGGCGCTGATAACCTCGCAGTTGACAGCCAAACAAACCAAACATCATCATCATCACCAACATCTTCAACGAAAGGATAACGTTCTAGGTGTCGGGGCGTGGAATGTCAGAAGCTTGAACGTGGTAAGGAAATTATAAAATCTGAAAAGGGAAACGAAATCTACATGAAGTACGGGTCAGTGAAGTGAAGTGGAAACAAGACAAGGATTTCTGGTGCGTATGGAGTAATGCCAACAGCAGCAGAAAATGGTATAACGGGAGTAGGTTTCGTTATGAATAGGAAGGTAGGACAGAGAGTGTGTTAGTGTTAACAGTTCAAATGGTTCAAATGGCTCTGAGCACTATGGGACTTAACATCTGAGGTCATCAGTCCCCTAGAACTTGGAACATAACCTAACTAACCTAAGGACATCACACACATCCACGCCCGAAGCATAATTCGAACCTTCGACCGTAGCAGTCGAACGGTTCCGGACTGAAGCGCCTAGGATCGCTCGGCCACAGTGGCTGACCGTAAGAGTTCAGTGACAAGGCTTCTTTCATTAGAATCGACAGCAAATCAACACCGACAACAATGGTTCGGGTATATATACTGACGTCGCAAGCTGAAGATGAAGAGATAGATAAAGTGCATGAGGGTATCGAAAGGGTAATAATTATGTAAAGGGGGATCAAAATCTAACGGTCATGCAGAACTGGAATGCAGTTGTAGGGGAAGGAGTAGAATATGGGCTTGGGAGGAGTAATGAGAGAGGAGAAAGACTAATTGAGTTCTATAACAAGTTTCGGCGAGTAGTAGCGAATACTCTATTCAAGAATCAAAAGAAGAGGAGATATACTTGGAAGAGGGCGTGTGATAAGGGAAGATTTCAGTTAGATTACATCATGGTCAGACAGAGATCCTGAAATCAGATACTGGATTGTAAGGTGTACCCAGGAGCAGATATAGACTCAGATCACAATACAGTAGTGATGAACAGTAGGTTAAAGTTTGTAAAGACTTTAGTCAGGAAGAATCAATACGCTAAGAAGTGAGATTGGATTCGATTGGATTGTTTTGGGGAGGAGACCAGACAGCGAGGTCATTGGTCTCATCGGATTAGAGAAGGACAGGGAAGGAAATCGGCCGTGCCCTTTCAAAGGAACCGTCCCGGCATTTGCCTGAAGCGATTTAGGGAAATCACGGTAAACAAAATCAGGATGGCCAGACGCGAGATTGAACCGTCGTCCTCTCGAATGCGAGTTCAGTCTGCTAACCACTGGGCGCAACCTCGCTCGGTAAAGAGGTGAGATACGGAAGTACTAAGGAATGACGAGATACGGGTGAAGCTCTCTAAGGCTATAGATACAGCAATAAGAAATAGCTCTATAGGCGGTACAGCTGAAGAGGAATGGATAGCTCTAAAAAGGGCCATCACAGAATTTGGGATGGAAAACATAGGTACAAAGAAGGTAACTACGGAGAAACCATGGGTAACAGAAGAAATACTTCAAATGACCGATGAAAGGAGGAAGTACAAAAATGTTCCGGGAAACTCAGGAATAGAGAAATACAAGTATCTGAGGAATGAAATAAATAGTAAGTGCAGGGAAGTTAAAAAGAAATGGCTGCAGGAAAAATGTGAAGACATCGAAACAGAAATAACTCAGCATAAACGAATGTCAAACCAACCTTCGGTGACATTAAAAACAAGGGTGATAACATTAAGCGTGCAACGGGAATTCCACTGTTAAACGCAGAGGAGAGCGTGGATAGGGGAAATGAATACACTGAAGGCCTCTATGAGGGGAATATTTGTCAAACATGAGACGATTTAGAGGAAATGTGGGACCCGGTATTAGAATCAGAATTTCAAAGAGCTTTGGAGGACTTAAGATCAAATAAGGCAGAAGGGACAGATTTTTTTTTTTTTTTTTTTGTCATCGGTCTACTGACTGGTTTGATGCGGCCCGCCACAAATTCCTTTCCTGTGCTAACCTCTTCATCTCAGAGTAGCACTTGCAACCTACGTCCTCAATTATTTGCTTGACGTATTCCAGTCTCTGTCTTCCTCTACAGTTTCTGCCCTCTACAGCTCCCTCTAGTACCATGGAAGTCATTCCCTCATGTCTTAGCAGATGTCCTATCATCCTGTCCCTTCTCCTTATCAGTGTTTTCCACATATTCCTTTCCTCTCCGATTCTGCGTAGAACCTCCTCATTCCTTACCTTATCAGTATACCTAATTTTCAACATTCGTCTATAGCACCACATCTCAAATGCTTCGATTCTCTTCTGTTCCGGTTTTCCCACAGTCCATGTTTCACTACCATACAATGCTGTACTCACACATCCCCAGAAATTTATTCCTCAAATTAAGGCCGGTATTTGATCTTAGTAGACTTCTCTTGGCCAGAAATGCCTTTTTTGCCATAGCGAGTCTGCTTTTGATGTCCTCCTTGCTCCGACCGTCATTGGTTATTTTACTGCCTAGGTAGCAGAATTCCTTAACTTCATTGACTTCGTGACCATCAATCCTGATGTTAAGTTTCTGCTTGTTCTCATTTCTACTACTTCTCATTACCTTCGTCTTTCTCCGATTTACTCTCAAACCATACTGTGTACTCATTAGACTGTTCATTTCGTTCAGCAGACCATTTAATTCTTCTTCACTTTCACTCAGGATAGCAACGTCATCAGCGAATCGCATCATTGATATCCTTTCACCTTGTATTTTAATTCCACTCCTGAACCTTTCTTTTATTTCCATCATTGCTTCCTCGATGTACAGATTGAAGAGTAGGGGCGAAAGGCTACAGCCTTGTCTTACACCCTTGTTAATACGAGCACTTCGTTCTTGATCGTCCACTCTTATCATTCCCTCTTGGTTGTTGTACATATTGTATATGACCCGTCTCTCCCTATAGCTTACCCCTACTTTTTTTCAGAATCTCGAACAGCTTGCACCATTATATATTGTCGAACCCTTTTTCCAGGTCGACAAATCCTACGAAAGTGTCTTGATTTTTCTTTAGCCTTGCTTCCATTATTAGCCGTAACGTCAGAATTGCCTCTCTCGTCCCTTTAATTTCCTAAAGCCAAACTGATCGTTACCTAGCGCATTCTCAATTTTCTTTTCCATTCTTCTGTATATTATTCTTGTAAGCAGCTTCGATGCATGAGCTGTTAAGCTGATTGTGCGATTAATTCTCGCGCTTGTCAGCTCTTGCCGTCTTCGGAATTGTGTGGATGATACTTTTCCGAAAGTCAAATGGTATATCGCCAGACTCATATATTCTACACACCAACGTGAATAGTCGTTTTGTTGCCACTTCCCCCAATGATTTTAGAAACTCTGATGCAATGTTATCTATCCCTTCTGCCTTATTTGACCGTAAGTCCTCCAAAGCTCTTTTAAATTCCGATCCTAATACTGGATCCCCTATCTCTTCTAAATCGACTCCTGTTTCTTCTTCTATCACATCAGACAAATCTTCACCCTCATAGAGGCTGTCAATGTATTCTTTCCACCTATCTGCTCTCTCCTCTGCATTTAACAGTGGAATTCCCGTTGCACTCTTAATGTTACCACCGTTGCTTTTAATGTCACCAAAGGTTGTTTTGACATTCTTGTATGCTGAGTCTGTCGTTCCAACAATCATATCTTTTTCGATGTCTTCACATTTTTCCTGCGGCCATTTCGTCGTAGCTTCCCTGCGCTTCCTATTTATTTCATTCCTCAGCGACTTGTATTTCTGTATTCCTGATTTTCCCGGAACATGTTTCTACTTCCTCCTTTCATCAATCAACTGAAGTATTTCTTCTGTTACCCATGGTTTCTTCGCAGCTACCTTCTTTGTACCTACGTTTTCCTTCCCAACTTCTGTGATGGCCCTTTTTAGAGATGTCCATTCCTCTTCAACTGTACTGCCTACTGCGCTATTCCTTATTGCTGTATATATAGCGTTAGAGAATTTTAAACGTATCTAGTCATTCCTTAGTACTTCCGTATCCCACTTCTTTGCGTATTGATTCTTCCTGACTAATGTCTTGAACTTCAGCCTACTCTTCATCACTACTATATTGTGATCTGAGTCTATAGCTTCTCCTGGGTACGCCTTACAATCCAGTATCTGATTTCGGAATCTCTGTCTGACCATGATGTAATCTAATTGAAATCTTCCCTTATCTCCCGTCCTTTTCCAAGTATACCTCCTCCTCTTGTGATTCTTGAACAGGGTATTCGCTATTACTAGCTGAAACTTGTTACAGAACTCAATTAGTCCTTCTCCTCTTTCATTCCATGTCCCAAGCCCATTTTCTCCTGTAACCTTTTCTTCTACTCCTTCCCCTACAACTGCATTCCAGTCGCCCATGACTATTAGGTTTTCGTCCCCCTTTACATACTGCATTACCCTTTCAATATCCTCATACACTTTCTCTATCTGTTTATCTTCAGCTTGCGACGTCGGCATGAATACCTGAACTATCGTTGTGGTGTTGGTCTGCTGTCGATTCTGATTAGAACAACCCGGTCACTGAACTGTTCACAGTAACACACCCTCTGACCTACCTTCCTATCCATAACGAATCCTACACCTGTTATACCATTTTCTGCTGCTGTTGATATTACCCGATACTCATCTGGCCAGAAATCCTTGTCTTCCTTTCCACTTCACTTCACTGACCCCTACTATATCTAGATTGAGCCTTTGCATTTCCATTTTCTGATTTTCTAGTTTCCCTACCACGTTGCCGGCGGCGGTGGCCGTGCGGTTCTAGGCACTTCAGTCCGGAACCGCGCGACTGCTACGGTCGCAGGTTCGAATCCTGCCTGGGGCATGGATATGTGTGATGTCCTTAGGTTAGTTAGGTTGAAGTAGTTCTAAGTTCTAGGGGACTGATGACCTCAGATGTTGAGTCCCATAGTGCTCAGAGCCATTTGAACCATTTGAACCCTACCACGTTCAAGCTTCTGACATTCCACGCCCAGACTCGTAGAACGTTATCCTTTCGTTGTTTATTCAATGTTTTTCTCATGGTAACCTCCCCCTTGGCAGTCCCCTCCCGGAGATCCGAATGGGGGACTATTCCGGAATCTTTTGCCAATGGAGAGATCATTATGACACTTCTTCAATTACAGGCCACATGTCCTGTGGATACACGTTACGTGTCTTTAATGCAGTGGTTCCCATTGCCTTCTGCATCCTCATGTCGTTGATCATTGCTGATTCTTCCGCCTTTAGGGGCAATTTCCCACCCTTAGGACAAGAGAGTGCCCTGAACCTCTATCCGCTCCTCCGCCCTCTTTGATAAGGCCATTGGCAGAATGAGGCTGACTTCTTATGCCGGATGTCTTCGGCCGCCAATGCTGATTATTTATCAAAATTTAGGCAGTGGCGGGGATCGAACCCGGGACCGAAGACGTTTTGATTATGAATCAAAGACGCTACCCCTAGACCACGGGACAGATAAAATTACACTAAAACTTCTGAAATCATTGGTGGAAGTGGCAACAAACGACTATTCACATTGGTGTGTTGAATGTATGAGTCTGTCGAAATACCAGTAGACTTTCGGAAAAGTATAACCCACACAATTCCGAAGACGCCAAAAGCTGACAAGTGCGAGAATTATCCCGTAATCAGCTTAACAGCTCATGCATCCAAGTTGCTTACAAGAATAATATGCAGAAGAATGGAAAAGAAAATATGAGGATGCTTTAGATGATGATCAGTTTGGCTTATGAATAGGTAAAGGCACGAGAGAAGAAATTCTGACAATGCCGTTAATAATGGAAGCAAGACTAAAGAAAAATCAAGCCACGTTCATAGGATTTGTGGAATTGGAAAAAGTGTTCGACAATGTAAAATGGTGCAAGATGTTCGAAATTCTGAAAAAAGTAGGATTGAGTTATAAGGAGAGACGGGTCATAAACATTATGTACAACAGCCAAGAGGGAATAATAAGAGTGGACGACCAAGAACGCTGCTCGTATTAAAAAGGGTGTAAGACAAGGGTGTATTCTTTCCCCCCCAACCCGTCCGCTGTGGCCGAGCGGTTCTAGGCGCTTTAGTCCGGAATGGCGCTGCTTCTACTGTCGCAGGCTCGAATGCTGCTTCGGGCATGGATGTGTGTGAGGTCTTTAGGTCAGTTAGGCTTAAGTAGTTCGAAGCCTAGGGGACTGATGACTTCAGACGTTAAGTCCCTTAGTGCTTAGGGTCATTTGAACCATTTCGCCCCTACTGTTCAATCTGTACATCGAGGAAGCAATGATGGAAATAAAAGAAAGTTTCAAGAGTGGAATTAAAATTCAAGGTGAAAGGATATCAATGATACGATTCACTGATGACATTGCTATCTTGATCTTCTGAACGGAATGAACAGTCTAATGAGTACAGAGTACGCATTGAGAGTTAACAGAAGAAAAACGAAGGCAATGAGAAGGAGTAGAAATGAGAACAGCGAGAAACTTATTACCAGGATTGATGGTCACGAAGTAGATGAAGTCAAGGAGTTCTGCTATCCAGGCGGTAAAATAGTCAATGACGGACGGAGCAAGGAGGGCATCAAAAGCAGACTAGCAATGGCAAAAAGGGCATTCCTGGCCAAGAGAATTCTACTAATACCAAATATCGGCCTTAATTTGAGGAATAAATTTCTGAGAATGTACGTCTGGAGTACAGCATTGTATGGTAGTGAAGCATAGACTGTGGGAAAACAGGAACAGAGGAGAATCGAAGAATTTGAAATGTAGTGCTACAGACGGATGTTGAAAATTAGGTGGACTTACCAGGTAAGGAATCAGGTTCTGCGCAGAATTGGAGAAGAAACGAAAATGTGGAAATCACTGATAAGGAGAAGGAACAGGATTAAAGGATATCTGTTAAGACATGAGGGAATGACTTCCATGGTACTAGAGGGAGCTGTAGAGGACAAAAACTGTAGAGGAAGACAGAGATTGGAATGAATCCAGAAATTAACTGAGGACGTAGGTTGCAACTGCTACTCTGACAGGAAGAGGTTAGCACAGAAGAAAAATACGTGGCGTGCCACATCAAACTAGTCAGAAGACTGATGAGCAAAGAAGAAGCCGTACAATATCCAGACGGTGCAGAAACTGAACCTCACGATCCGCAGAATTGCACTGAATTTGTACGTTAGTTTCTGGAACGGATCGAAGTTTGTGACGTGTGGCCGAGAGTGACGAGGCACATTTTATACTACAAGGTGCAGTGAACACACAACTGCCGGATTTAAGATACTGTAAAACTGAGTGTTGTGCACGAGGAGAGACTGCATTCGCCGTATGTGACTGTGTTGTGTGAATTCACAAGCACCCTCATTCTCGTTCCATTCTCTTTTGAAAAGGCTACAACCAGAGGGCGTGTCGGGAGTACCGTGACGTTATCGAGACCTCTTTTCACAGCATGTTGTTCCAGTTTTGGAAGAGAGTATCTGCGTAGAAACCACTGTTTTCATACAGGAAATGGCGACACCTCACAGTGAAAGATCTCCTTAATGCAGCGTTCAACGACTCCGTTAATTCGAGAGATTTTTCGGAGGCATGGCCTGCGAGATCACCTGATCTCTATCCATGTCATTTTTGGCTCTGGGGATATATGAAAGAATTCTTTTACTAGGAACACGTACAGTCTCTGCTTGATATCAAGGCCAGTATACTGGAACACAACATCACGTCGTTTTACGGATGCAGCATCTCGTCTACGTCTTTGGTGCCCATACTGAACAAACTGTGTAAGCGGTGGTTAATAACAAAATCAACATTATGTCTTGTTTGATCTTTTCTGCCCAATATCTTCCTTCCATATGGAAACAAACATTTCTATACGTCTTTCTTGCATTCACAGCGCCAGATTTGTTCCCGGTGGCCAAATTTAGAAATTATTTTTTTCTAGCATTAGTCGGTTCCGCAGCAGTGCATTAGAATATCCACCAATTTTTGCTGTCATACGATAGTCACAGCGCACGCTGACCACTGTGAGTAGCTCCACATTAATTATAACTACCCGTTTTTGGGGATATAAAACGGGGTAGTCTCAGTCGCAGATAAAGTAGGTAGCAGACTTCGGTTCACTGGCAAGATAGTGTTAAAATGGTGTTGGTCTACTTATTTTTCAAGAACTATTATTAACTGGAAGCTCTAGTAGTGTAAAACAGCGCACTACGTACAGTTCCCGTGTGTAGTGCTTTGGAATGTGTAAATTAACTGCAGAAAGCGCAAATGAATTGAAGCCATCATTCTACCTCCGACTGGAATGAGACGAAACCCTACTATACGGTACATTGGAAAGTACCCTCTGTCATGCAAATCACAGTAGTTTGCAGATGTAGACGTAAGTGTTTAATGAACTTGCGGTTTGTTATGATACAAAATGCGCTAAGTTTAAAAGCAAAAAGTTGTCAGAATACCTCTTACAGTATAATGCTGGCTTGAGTTAGCACGAGAGAGAAGTTCAGAAGTGGAAACCAGCGAGCGTAATGATATATGGCAGCCGTGTTGAAAGCTAATAATTAGCGCTGCTCTTGCAAATGCATTCATTATTATACACGGCCAGCGTAGGTACACGTGTTCACGTAATTAGGTTTCGCAAATTAATTCAGGGCGCACTGGCCGTGCTACGCGCTACAGCATTTGTTCTGAAACTTCATTTACACTCGTGATTGTCCTGTTTGGTATCCCTTCATATGGCACTTGCTTAAATTAACCTGCACGCTTCACTAATTTTTGTATTCAGTATTCCAAAATTATAGGCTTTTGCCAAACGTTTCGTAAATTCATTTCAACTAAAATAACATCCCTGTCATTGGAAAGTACCATGTTTTATCCGCCTTTCGTGTCACAGTCAGAATTCTGTCTTCATACGTGAAACCTAATCTACTAACGAGTGATATTATCAGTTAGAAGATGCATTTCCAGAATTGTGAGTTACATACTCGTATATTCACGAGAAACTATATTTTAGTTTTTTTACACCATTATAAGAAGATAACTGACTATCCCAAACACGGATGAACTTAGCGTATGACATGCAGATATATCATAACAGATATTACGATATTTCCAAAGGGAAAGTCATATACACGGAATTTGATATGTTTTAAAACCGTTTTGTGCATTATTCGTAACACTTTTTTCTTGTATAATATGGGCAGTTCAAGGTGACACTGTAGTTTAATTGCAGATAGTGTAAAAATAAACTGCGTTATTGTTTAAAATTTAGCTGGACCTCTGTGCTACGTGTTTTATAATTTCCAATATGTCCAGAAACGTTAGTTTTCTTCCTTCGTAGATGAGTGTAATAATTGGTAGTGTTGATTTCCACTCAAAACTCACTCAGATAAAGATGTATGTCATGTGAAGATGACATCACCGTCACATATGTATAAGGGGCGATTAAAAAGTCGCAGTTTAAGGGCGATGCCGCAGCGTATATGGAACGTAGTGCGACTACGATGCGGTTATATAAGTAGGCAAATCCTTAGTGTGTAATATTGCTACATTAATTTGCTATGCTGAAATCGGGTGCTAATAGTTGAATAAAAGCGGGTTAAAAGCTGTGAGCTGTCTGGCGAAGTTAATCTTGTATTACTAAGCAACTGTTTCATCAGGTATCTAGTCTAAGTTTACCAAATTCCCAAACAGACTAACATTGATTATAATCTTTTACAGTCATACAACAACCGGTAATATATCTATATATAAAAAGGAGAATTTAAATAAAAAGAAAGAAATCAGTTTATATTTGGAAATTTATTTTAAGGTTGTTCATTGAAATTTCAGCATATTATACGTGAGTTATAACTGAGCTGGTGCCTTGTTTAAGGATTGTAAAAATGTGAGATTTTAATCTTACGGAACACATCAGATATGGAGCCAAGATTGGGAGACTGCATACAACCCTGCATTCACAAAACAACACCCAAAGAACGTTGAAACATAAGCAAGGAGAAATTAACCACAACCAACAGATTCAGTTTTCACCCAAAGAAATTACGTTCATACCACAATCCTGTCCGTCATGTAATTACCACACACTGGTATACTAAATTCATATTAACTCTCTGTGAAGTCTTCGCAAAAAGAATAGCTGAGGGCTACTTTGATGATTACACCACATGCTCCACGTGGTCAACTTGGTTTACACAAAGCGTACAACTCCACAATAATTTTGATAATTAAAATACATTAGATCGAAAAGCAATTGACAAAAGCAAAACCTTGAACTGGTTACTAACGTCTTACTATTAACCTGATGGGTCAAACAGTTATATAAGCACGTGGTAGTGGTCTCGCAAAGTACACCCCACGTGGGCTGAACATAAAGAAAAGTTGCTATATCGAAAATATAGTCAAGACGAGACGTTATAATCACACAAGCATTCGCATTTAAGATTGATCTTAGTTAGAGTTACTGATCAACACGTAGTTCCACTTTACTCACAAAGTAGTAACAAAGCAACTACCGGAAAATAATCTGAACTTCACACGAGAACTATATAGCGCTGCAATTTAAGATAACATCGGATATTTTAGACCTAAACCCGAAATAAAATCGATTAAATTTTCAGTTAGGCTGAACTTAAGAAATCCATTGTCCTACGGACTTAACAGACACGCGCTTAGCCGGAGATCTTACCACTTCAGACGCTCGCCACGGCCACCCTGCTTCCTGAGGGTGGCTCACAAAGACAAACGGAAGGGGCCAGAGGGGCAGCTTCCTATACCAACATGACAACGGACGGACAGAACCATACTAAGGATAGAAACCTCTCTGCTTTAAGAAAGCGTAGCTACCTGTTCCGACGTTGGTCCTACTGTTCTCTAGCAGACAGGCTTGTCTGCTACCCTCAAGCATGCAACTACAAATACATTTGATCATTCATCCTCTCACACAGAAGGGGAGGGGGATGACAGTATCTTATCAAATACAGTATATAACAGAAAGCGGATGTAGGTTCCGTATGAGACTGTGTGACATGAATTACATATAAACTGTGTTTTAAAGTGTAGTAGTGTGACAGATCGTTCTTGTTTACGTGTAAAAGTAACACGTTCCACTACTCAGTCTCCTCCCAGATAGTCAGAAACGCCACAGTAAATTTAGAAGAGGAATTTATTCCATAAATGACAACAGATTTAAGAAATCAAACATGAAAGGAATCCAACAGAGACCTTTCAAGTGTTACATTAAATTATTTCCGACGTGCGGGCAGCAATTGAGGAAAAATGCACTATGGCGACGTTATTGACAAATGCTGCCAAACAGGGCCAACGTGCTGTTATTCTTGTTTTGGCTGCCAAAGGGCAAACACTGGTAGACATCCATCGGAGAAATAAGAACGTGTGTGGAGCAATATGCCTGTCGGAAACCGTCGTCATGGTGCCGTGTTGCTTCATGATAACGCACGTCCTCATACCGCAAATGTCATAAGGCACCCGCTCTGTGGTCCTGATCTCTCCTCATGCGATTATCACGCCTTCGGCCCCTTAAAAAAGGCCTCGAAGGTCCGTCGAGTCCTGTTGGATGAGGATGTGCAGCAGGCAGTTACGGATTTCTTAACATGGCAGGACACAGTGTTGTACTATATGTGTATCCCCAACATCGTGCCCCAGTGGGATGATTGCCTCAGTGCTCAAGGTGATTTTGCCTGGTTGGCATACCAATTTTAGAAAAATGCAAATGCAAATGTGTGTGAATTCCCAGGAATAATACACTTTTTGAACCAGCTTAAACTAACTTATGCTAAGAACATCACGCAAACAACCATGCCCGAGGGAGGATTCGATCCTCCGGCGGAAGGGGCCAAGCAGTCCTTGACATGACGCCCTAAGCCGCGCGACCAGCCCGCGCAGCCAAATTTTAAACTCTACAGCCTTCGAACGGAAACTTCTCTATCGCCCCTAAAATAAGAAAACAGCGTCATGACAACTTACAGTATTACAATAACTTTCGATAGAAATTTACTTCTTTGTGTATCACCATATTCCACAAGCACCCAAGAAAGATTCAATGGAGACTGTAGTTAACAAACCTAAAACTTGTCGTTCATTGTGGCTAAGTGACATGCAATCAGCAGATGTTTGTTACTTCATCCGGGGTTACGTAATCTGTCGTCTAAATATATTCAAATCTCACTTTATTTGGAATGTGGTACATTACGAGAGAGGCCTTTAAATACCAAAACCGTTTGTTAACAATAAGAACCAATCAACACTCGGTGCAACGACTTAACGGGATGATTCACAGTGATAACATTTATTTATGGCACACAACAGAAAGGCATGAGGAACACTAAACGCTCTCTAGTAGCCTGCAAGGTCAGGACAGTGACTAACGGCCTGCAGAGTATGTTTCGTTTGGCTGCAATCAATTCTAGTCACCACTTTGCTGCTTCACCATTTTGTGTCAGGAAGGTCAGGAGGTGGGGAGCTAGCTCCTTCATAAAAAGATAACGGTCTTTTGAAAGGCCGCACACGAAACACAGTTCTTTATATGCTGCCAACGCATACTTACCTCTCAACTCTCAATGGTATTTTTAGTGCCATACACACAAGTGAGTGTTTCTCCTTGATAGCACAATAGCATTCCTAAGACCTCAATGACCTTCAAGAAATGGTCATTGGCACTTGCGGCATCAATGTGGAAAAGAACACAAACACGCCACTCGGATTGTGGTAGTAACATGCAAACTGGCAACGCATAACCTGCTGTATTAGCTTGAATTTCAGCATGCAGAAGAAGTTCAGTTCCACCGTTCTTGTGTGATAAAGCTGTTGCTCCTTTTTTTTTCTTTATTGTTATCTCACTCCTCAAAATGGGGCAGGCTGGCAGCGGCACAATACGCCGCTCTTCAGCCAAGAGAGTTACAGAAAAAACATAGTCAAATGAGAAAAGAACACGTAACATTGAATGGTATAAAGTGATGAATAAACAAGAACAAAAATAGATGAGTATAATCGGTAGATTTAAAAACAACGTAGACGAGATCCACACACACAGGCGAAGAAATGTTGCTTATTCTCTGGTGTCTGTTATAGGGGGTTGTTGTTCCTTACGCAAGCAAGTGCGAATTAGAAAAACTGACAACTGCTCTGCTCTTAAGCTAAGCAACAATCTTAACCATAAAGGGTCGGAGATCGGCCAACGGCAAACCACCCACGCTAGGGGCTTGCTCGAGCGATAAAACGGGTTTCTAGCTGTGCTGAATGCACATTTTCTGATTTTGGTCTTTTGACAACACACTAGCACAGCGATTCGGAAAGACCTCAAACTATTCTTCTAGATACAACACACTTTGCCCATAAGAACGAACCGTTAAGGAAGACAATAACGGAAGTGTAAAGGATATGAGATAGAAATTGGCAGAAGAGGAGAAGAGAACAATTCTAGTTCATATCGATAAACAGCAGCTCTGCTTTTGAAATTAATAGATTTACGTAGATTCACAACAAATATCATGAACGCAGCTTTAACAACGTTTATAAAGCTGATATATGGTATCATTAGCCATTGATGTTATACGTATTTGGCTAACTGTCAAAGTGCAGACAACTATCTGCTACCGCCATGATGGTCGTCGCATTCCAAGTCGCATGAAGTACCGAGCCTCTCAGTGCTATCAAAGTCCCATACACTCAACGTGAGCGCCGGCGGTTGAACCATGAATGACACATTGCCGGTATCGACAACGTCGTAGTGATGGTGGTTTACAGCTGTAGACCCCCCCTTTTTTATTTTATTTTTGTTCTTTTTTGTTTTTATCTGTCATTTGATTTGTTTGATGTAATTCGCTGCAACTTATCAGAAAGGTGCAGAATTATTTATTGCATAGATTCCAATCTCTGTCTTCCCCTACAACTGTAGCCCCCACTAGTACCGTGAAAGTTATTCCCTGATGTCACAATATATGTCCTGTTGTCCTATACCATTTTCAGATAAATGTTTTTCGTTGTCACTCCTCGCGCCTATACTGTGAAACACCTTATTTCCTAACGGTTCAACAATTTTTCAACATTGTTTCTTTGCACCACATCTCAAACGCTTCGATACTCTTACTTCCAGGTATAAATGCAGCCCATGATTCACCTCCACACAATGCTGAGCTTCAGACGTACATTTTCAGAAACTTCTTCCTGAAATGAAGTCTGATTTTTTGATACAATTTTTTTTGATGAGTAATGCCCCTTTGTTCTGTTATTTGGCCCTTTATGACTTCCTTGCTTCATTTGTGTACATTATTTTGCTTCAAGGCAGCAGAATTCCTTAGTCTACTTCGAGATCAGAAATTTATCTGTAAATTTGCAGCTGAGCTCTTCATTACTTCCATCTCTCATTAGTTTCCTTTCAATTCATTAGGCTATCAATCAAATTTACTAGATCCTGAAATTCTTCTTCGCTTTTGGTGAAAGTAGTGACCTCTACTTAAGCGGTGATCATGGCCAACTGCCTTGTGGGGGACCACAATTCGACTCCCACCTGGAGGCAGCGTGTTGTGTGGTCCTCATCATCATCGACGTGCAAGTCGCCAAAGCGATGTCAAATAAAGAGACTTGCACTACACTAGGTGGCCGAACAATCCCAGAAGGAGTGTTTCGGCTGTAAAGGTGTTCAATGTTCAAATGTGTGTGAATTCCTAAGGGACCAAACTGCTGAGGTCATCGGTTCCTAGACTTACACACTACTTAAACTAACTTAAAGCTAAGGAGAACACACACACATAAACACATGCCCGAAGGAGGACTCAAACCACCGGCAGGGGGAGCCGCGCGATTAGTGATATGGCGCCTCTAACCGCTCGGCCACTTCGCGCGGCGGCCGAAAAGATCATATATCATTTCACTCCACTGAGATAGCGAGATAGCGAATTTTATCATTGAATTATCTTCGTACTGAATTGCTATCCGGCTTCTGGACCCACCTTTTATTTCCATCTTTGCGTCTTCGAGGAGTACATTGAATAGTACACGTCATTCATTATTTTTTTAATCTAATTGTTCCGTCTTGGTTTCTATAAATACTGTGTATCACCCGCCATTTCCTACAGTGTTACACTTTTTTTTTGAGAATATCTAATATATCGCGAAAATTTACTTGGTCGTATACCTTCTGTAAGTTAAAAAACCCAATAAATGTGTCTTGATATATCTTAAGTCTTCCATCCATTACCAGATGCAATGTCAGAACTTCCTCTCTGGTGACTTCGCCTTCCCTAAGTCCAACCTGACTGTCGTATAATAGATGCTTCATTCTCGTTCGTTCTTCTGCATATTATTCACGTAAGCAACTTGTATGCATGAACTGTTCGGCTGGTTGTGCCACTCGCCCTGCACATATCTTGTATTTCTAACTTCTAGACGGTATTTTTCCGGAAGTCTCATGATATGACTCTTTTATATGAGATTCTAAACGCTAATCGGAATAGTAGTTTGTTTGTCATTTCTCCCAATGATTTTACAAACTGAGTGATTGTTATCTACATATTCCTGTTTGTTTGATCGCTAGTCTGTGTAAAACTCTTGTTGTAATAGTAGATCCCTCACGTCTTTGAAATTGACTTCGATTTCTTCCTTCGACTCAGTGTGACGTGTCAAACGTGTGTGTTGTATAGAGGGTGGTTCTTTGATAGTGACCGGGCCAAATATCTCACGAAATAAGCATCAAACGAAAAAACTACAAAGAACGAAACTCGTCTAGCATGAAGGGGCAAACCAGATGGCACTATGGTTGGCCCGCTAGATGGCGCTGCCATAGGTCAAACGGATATCAACTGCGTTTCTTTAAATAGGGACCCCCATTTTTTATTACATATTCGTGTAGTACGTAAAGAAATATGATTGTTTTAGTTGGACCACTGTTTTAGCTTTGTGATAGATGGCGGTGTAATAGTCACAAACGTATAAGTACGTGGTATCATGTGACATTCCGCCAGTGCGGACGGTATTTCCTTCGTGATACATTACCCGTGTTAAAATGGACCGTCTACCAAGTGCGGAAAAAGTCGATATCGTGTTGATGTGTGGTTAGTGTGATCAAAATGCCCAACATGCATGTGCTATGTATGCTGCTCGGTATCCTGGACGACATCATCCAAATGTCCGGACCGTTCGCCAGATAGTTGCGTTATTTAACGAAACAGAAAGTGTTCAGCCACATGTGAAACGTCAACCACGACCTGGAACAAATGATGATGGCCAAGTAGGTGTTTTAGCTGCTATCGCGGCTAATCCGCACATCAGTAGCAGACAAATTCCGTGAGAATCGGGAATCTCAAAAACGTCGGTGTTGAAAATGCTACATCGATTGCACAAGTACCATATTTCTATGCCCCAGGAATTTCATGGCGACGACTTTGAACGTCGTGTACAGTTCTGCCAGTGGGCACATGAGAAATTACGGGACGATGTCAGATTTTTTGCACACGTTCTATTTAGCGACGAAGCGTCATTCACCAGTAGCGATAACGTAAACCAGCATAATATGAACTATTGGGCAACGGAAAATCCACGATGGCTGCGACAAGTGGAACATCAGTGACCTTGGCGGGTTAGTGTATGGTGCGGCATTATGGGAGGAAGGATAATTGGCCCCCATTATATCAATGGCAATCTAAATGGTGCAATGTATGCTGATTTCCTAAGTAACGTTCTACCGATGGTTTTGGAAGATGTTTCACTGCATGACAAAACGGCGATGTACTTCCAACATGATGGATGTCTGGTAAATAGCTCGCGTGCGGTTGAAGCGGTACTGAATAGCATTTTTCATGACAGGTGGATTGGTCGTCGAAGCGCCATACCATGGCCCGCACGTTCACCGGATCTGACGTCCCCGGATTTCTTTCTGTGGGGATATTTGCTATCGTGATCCACCGACAACGCCTGACAACATGCGTCAGTGCATTGTCAGTGCATGTGCGAACATTACGGAAGGCGAACTACTCGCTATTGAGAGGAATGTCGTTGCACGTATTGCCAAATGCAGTGAGGATGACGGACATCGTTGTCAGCATTTATTGCGTTAATGTGGTATTTACAGGTAATCACGCTGTAACAGCATGCGTTCTCAGAAATGATAAGTTCATAAAGATACATGTATCACATTGGAACAACGGAAATAAAATGTTCAAACGTACCTACGTTCAGTATTTTAATTTAAAAAACCTACCTGTTACCAACTGTTCGCCTAAAATTGTGAGCCATATGTTTGTGACTATTACAGCGCCATCTATCACAAACCGAAAAAAGTGGTCAAACTAAAACATTCATATTTCTTTACATACTACACGAATATGTAATAAAAAATGGGGCTTCCTATGTAATAAAACGCAGTTGATATCCGTTTTTCCTATGGCAGCGCCATCTAGCGGGCCAACCATATCAGTACTACCCCACAGGCGTCTCCGTTGGCAACCGTATTTCAAGTTTCCTTCTGGCAGCGATAGCGGTCGTGCGAGATATGATGAACACAATAGTGCGCTCCTGCTGAGCACTGTACCATGAGTGCCCCATGCCACCGTGATGTGAGACAGTTGGCGACAGCCACTCAACTCACTGTCACTTGAAGCTACTGCGTTACAACACCATCGGTCGTGCTTAGTACAGCGAGCCTCTTTCCTGTTGACATTGAAACTGCTGGAATCTACTTCTTGCTGCATTATTTGTAGGGAGTCCCTGTAGGCTTGGAGAAATACAAGCTAAGTTAATCTTGTGTTTATAGTGTTAATTTCTTTGCTAATCATTTCTGCTCCTGCCCAGCTTTCGTATGACGACAGTTGCCTCTACTCTGTACTCCACCTCCCCTTACCATTGTGTACAAAGCTGTACGCAACAAGTGTGGTGTACGAGGTGCATTCAAGTTCTAAGGCCTCCGATTTTTTTTCTAATTAATTACTCACCCGAAATCGATGAAACTGGCGTTACTTCTCCGCCTAATCGCCCTGCAGACGTACACATTTTTCACAACGCTGACGCCATGATTCCATGGCAGCGGCGAAGGCTTGTTTAGGAGTCTGTTTTGACCACTGGAAAATCGTTGAAGCAATAGCAGCACGGCTGGTGAATGTGCGGCCACGGAGAGTGTCTTTCATTGTTGGAAAAAGCCAAAAGTCACTAGGAGCCAAGTCAGGTGAGTAGGGAGCACGAGGAATCACTTCAAAGTTGTTATCACGAAGAAACTGTTGCGTAACGTTAGCTCGATGTGCGGGTGCGTTGTCTTGGTGAAACAGCACACGCGCAGCCCTTCCCGGACGTTTTTGTTGCAGTGCAGGAAGGAATTTGTTCTTCAAAACATTTTCGTAGGATGCACCTGTTACCGTAGTGCCCTTTGGAACGCAATGGGTAAGGATTACACCCTCGCTGTCCCAGAACATGGATACCATCATTTTTTCAGCACTGGCGGTTACCCGAAATTTTTTTGGTGGCGGTGAATCTGTGTGCTTCCATTGAGCTGACTGGCGCATTGTTTCTGGATTGAAAAATGGCATCCACGTCTCATCCATTGTCACAACCGAAGAAAAGAAAGTCCCATTCATGCTGTCGTTGCGTGTCAACATTGCTTGGCAACATGCCACACGGGCAGCCATGTGGTCGGCCGTCAGCATTCGTGGCACCCACCTGGATGACTCTTTTCGCATTTTCAGGTCGTCATGCAGGATTGTGTCCACAGAACCCACAGAAATGCCAACTCTGGAGGCGATCTGTTCAACAGTCATTCGGCGATCCCCCAAAACAATTCTCTCCACTTTCTCGATCATGTCGTCAGACCGGCTTGTGCGAGCCCGAGGTTGTTTCGGTTTGTTGTCACACGATGTTCTGCCTTCATTAAACTGTCGCACCCACGAACGCACTTTCAACACATCCATAACTCCATCACCACATGTCTCCTTCAACTGTCGATGAATTTCAATTGGTTTCACACCACGCAAATTAAGAAAACGAATGATTGCACGCTGTTCAAGTAAGGAAAACGTCGCCATTTTAAGTATTTAAAACAGTTCTCTTCTCGCCGCTGGCGGTAAAATTCCATCTGCCGTACGGTGCTGCCATCTCTGGGACGTATTGACAATGAACGTGGCCTCATTTTAAAACAATGCGCATGTTTCTATCTCTTTCCAGTCCGGAGAAAAAAAATCGGAGGCCTTACAACTTGAATGCACCTTGTAGAGTAATACTGTCTTGGTATTATTATGGATGAAGGTAAGGGAGAGCTGAAATTAGCTACTGCCCTCGAATATCACAGAGGGTGCAGCTGACCACAGCTTCGCTATCTGACGGCACGATCACTTTCAACAGTCTCCGATATAAAGAGCTAGTTTAGTGCAGAGTTAAGGGGGTGCAGGGTGAAGTTACCACATCTGCAAGGCTGGCTGTGTAAAGGAGTGCGCGAAAATAGAGTGAAATGCCGCCGCCAAACTGCATCCAAGCTATCTAACGGGTCCACAGCAGGAAATCGGAGGCGGAAGAGGGAAATGTATGGAGGTCCGAGTGTAAGGTGGCTAGATAAAGTGGGACACAGGAAGGGGGAGCAGGAGGTGTATTCATGTGTCCTCGAACACATATATGGACAAATCCATGGAGAAGAGGGTAATATATATATATATATATATATATATATATATATATATATATATATATATATATATATATATGGGGGAGGGGCTTTCGTTCTGATTTCTACTCTTCGTGCCTCTTCATCTGACCCATTTATCAGATAACCACACAGTACCCGAATAACACAGCGAACGTATGTCAATGTAAACGAGACTAAAGTCAGAGCTGTGAGAGTGACCGAAGGCGGAGGCTGGCTAACAAGTGTACAGACCCCAGACGCCGATCCATTTGCCTGATTAGGCTCAGGGATCACAGAACTTGAGAATGCGAGTCAAGCTAATGCTAGGCCACACAGCGGCCAGTGCGACTTACTACGGCTTTAGTCGATGTCTCCAGACCGAGGCACGTGCTGTCAAGCGAACTAGCGAAGGGACGAAGGCACAGCCATATCGGTTTTAAAGGACTGTTCGTGCGCAAAAGCATTCCATGGCCTACACATTGTAATGCTTAGATTAAATCAAGGGAAATGCCTGATGTCCTCAACTTCTTGTTTAGTCTTTTTAGTGCCTCAAACACAGACGTATAAATCGCTTTTTTCTGTGGGTATTCCTTTCCTGTAACAAGACTGCAATTCAGACGGAAAATTATATGACTGACAGCAAATTATGAGTATTGAAATACGCCAATACTCTCTAGTAAATTTCTTTCTCACAAACTTTCAAAAGTAGTGGTAGCAAAGAAATTGTAACGTACTTAATTACATTAGCTTTCTTCCCCTTTTTATTAAGTGGTTTCATTAACGAGCAGTTCAGTGCCAGGAAACGGGTCACTCCTTAGAAAAATATTGCTCTCGTGACTGGGTACAGAGATACTACCTGTACTACTCCTAATACTACATGGTCTGTTAATATAGTGATGTAGTCATTTCTCTTCACTGATTTAATAACATTGTTCAAAAAACGTTTATCTTTCTTTTATTTCATGGGTCAGATGCTACTAATTTATGCTTGAGAAAAAACAATATATGGCGAGGAAAAAATTTTATTAGCTCTAATTACTCTTATACAATAACTGAAAGCGATCTGTTTTAACGGATTAAGAGAAAGTGATACAAAGAGTTCTAGATGGGTTGAAAAAAATGTGGCAGTTAGCTGTGTCTGAAGAGAATAATGTGGTGGCTCTATGTGATTATTCACTTCTGACTTGCCTCTTGTAAGCGGGTTTCAGAACCTCTCTACATGCCGACATGTAGTAATCCGCAAACACTACTTCATTCCAGTGACCCTCACATCTTTGCTCCATTACTGTATCATCCTAGTTAAATCGTTCTCTGTGTTCATCAGTGACAACTCCACAGATGAAAAATGAAATGTCGTGTGACGAGGGCCTCCCGTCGGGTAGACCGTTCGACTGGTGCAAGTCTTTCGATTTGACGCCACTTCGGCGACTTGCGCGTCGAACTCCACAGATGGATTTAGCATCTTTTTCGTCGAAATCAGACTCGGGGAATGTGGAAGCCTTCTCTGGTCGTTCTCCTTCCACACCGATTTCATTTTCTACTGGAAGCACATAACTTTAGGGGCGGAGTAAGAACTGGTACACTGTATGAGTGTGTAATAGGTCGAATATCAGATGGAAGATTAGGTTATTGACCTCTTCCTCTTTCTTTTGGTTGGCAATAATGCCTTTATAGGTACGGCCAAGAAGAAATAGTAGTTGCCTGTAAGATCTGTAGACTTCCGACAAACCATATGCAGAGCAAAAAAGCCAAAGATAGTTTTATTTTTTTTATTTTTCAGTAATTATCGTCGTAAAACCGAAAAAGAATTATGTTTTCGTGGCATTTTGAATTATCAAATTGTGCCTCTTAAAAACGCTCGAAACAAGAAATTCTGCACTAATGAAAACACAAACAAAGTGAAACTTACAGTAACAGCAACAGTAATAGTGTGTATAACATACGCTGAAGAGCCAAAGGAATTGGTACACCGCCGGCCGGTGTGGCCGTGCGGTTCTAAGCGCTTCAGTATGGAACCGCGTGACCGCTACGGTCGCAGGTTCGAATCCTGCATCGGGCATGGACTTGTGTGATGTCCTTAGGTTAGTTAGGATTAAGTAGTTCTAAGTTCTAGGGGACTGATGATCTCAAAAGTTAAGTCCCATAGTGCTCAGAGCCATTTTGAATTGGTACACCCGCCTAATACCGTTTAGGGTTCTCTCGAGCAAGCAGAAGTGCCGCAGCACGACGTGGCATGGACTAGATAATATCTAAAGTAGAGCTGGAGGGAACTGCACCATGAATCCTGCAGGGATTTCCATAAATCCGTAAGAGTATGAGGGGATGGAGATCTCTTCTGAACAGCACGTTGCAAGGCATCCCAGATATGCTCATGTCTGGGGAGTTTGGTAGCCATCGGAAATGTTTAAACTCAAACAAGCGTTCCTGGAGCCACTCTGTAACAATTCTGGATGTGTGGCGTGTCGCATTGTCCTGGTGGAATTGCCAAGTTCGTCGAAACAGGATGCTTACATACGTGTCACCTGTCAGACTCGTATCTAGACGTATCGAGCGCCCCATATCACTCCAACTACACACGTCCCACACCATTACAGAGCTTCCACTTCTTTCAACAGTCCCCTGCTGAGGTGCAGGGTCCATGGATACATGAGGCTGTCACCATAACCGTAAACGTTCATCCGCTCGATACAATTTTAAACGGGACTTGTTGGACCAGGCAACATGATTCCAGTCATCAACAGTCCTATGTCGGTGCTGACGAGCCCAGGCGAGGCGTAAAGCTTTGTGTCCTGCAGTCATTAAAGGTACACGAGTGTGCCTTTGGCTCCGAAAGCCTATATCGCTGGTGTCTCGTTGAATGGTTCGCTAGCTGTCATTTGTTGATGGCCCAGCATTGAAATCAGCAGCCGTTTGCGGAAGGGTTGCGCTTCTGTCACTTTTAATGATTCTCTTCAGTCGTCGCTGGTCCCGTTCTTGCAGGATGTTTTTCCGGCCGCAGCGATGTCGGAGATTTGGTGTTTTACCGGATTCCTGATTTTCACGGCACACTTGAAAAATGATAGTAAGGGAAAATCTTCAGTTACTCGCTGCCTCGGAGATGCTGTCTCCCGTTGCTAGTGCGCCGACTATAACACAATGATCAAACTCACTTAAATCTTGATAATCTGCCATTGTAGCATCAGTAACCGATCTAACAACTGTGCCAGGCACATGTTGTCTTATGTAGGCGTTGCCAACCGCAGCTTCGTATTCTGCCAGTTTACATTTCGCTGTATTTGAATACGCATGGCTATACCAATTTCTTTGGCGCTTCAGTGTTCGAACAGCTGGAGAATACTTGTTTTGTCATTTGACAGATGTGACAACTTCAAAATCGGAATTCTCTGGAAACTGAGAATATAGTCTTGAGGAAAAATCTGACGTGTCATTGTATCTCCAAAGCGACAGCTAATCACTCATTTTCACGGTGATTTTTGAATTCAAGAGGTGGAAATACATGATCATAAGCTATTCTTGAGCCCAGAACATTTTAATTGTTGGACACTGTAAACGATTCAATCTCATCTTTGCTTGATTTCCTGTTGCTGTACGTCATATGCTTGTCTCGGAGCAGCAGTTTTTAACAGTTCTGAATGCAAGTGCTTATCTGTGCCACAAAATGTTAATTCAACTTAGCAGGTATTGACAGGAAGAGACTATCAAATATTTTGCGCAAATATGTTTGATTACCAGCAGTTTCATTCTCACACTTTCTGCATTGATACACTTGTCACAATTGAACTTGTGGGTTTAAATCAGTTCTGAGAGCTTCCTGCTCTCCTGATGTATTGCACTGTTTTAGTCTGTCCGATGGCCTCCTTCGGTATGGTCTGTTACGAAATTCTGTGAACAGGCTCAAACAGTTGTAAACTGTAACTTAAACTGAACTTTGCTTCGTAAATTCTAAGCTTTGATCTGATGATGGCGGCAGCCGAAATGTCATTATTCATTTCCAGACTGTATTTCTCCGACTCAATTCACTGACTCGTCAAGAGTGTTATGTTCTTGGCGCCTTATCGTTTTTCACAAGCTCTTAGCTCAATACTGGCTCAGCATGGTCGTCGTCGACATATTTATTTACTTATTTCGGAACATTTCAATCCAAATCTTTACTGCCAAATGGCTGCTCTACGTACTTATAAGACTTTTTTCTTTTAGTATTTTCTATACTGTTATCCTGAAGTTTTGCCTAATTCTTCCTGATTTAAAGTTATACTATTCGTTTGCTTTCCTTCAAAAAATATGTTATATATATTTCGCCCCTTTTCATCTGAATTTATGTGGCACGCCACTTTCTGTCACTTTGAAGTATAACATTTATTTATTCGATGATACAAGGGACAGTGGAGCACTGGTCGCATGCTATCGGATTGTTCACACTAAAGATGAACATTTACATGACGCTTAATGTCACTCACCATACCATGTGGATATCTCGTCGAAGTCATTCTAAGTTTCTCTGCTTCCATGTCGATTGAAACGAAAATGCTACAGGACTATATAGGTACACAAGATTAGCAAATATTTGTTACTCGCTGATAACATACTCTTCCTGAATGAAACTTGATTCAAAATTTTTCCAAAATTTACACGACGGGCTTTCTTTATTGTAAAGAAAAACAAACGCGTAAAAATTTTGACGAATGGATAGATAAGTAATATTAAAGATACGTCCATTTGTTTCCGCATGTTCGATGGAAGAAGATGGAGGGAAGAGCCACTTAGAACCGAAGCTGATGCAAGTTGATGAAAGTAATAATTTGAAGCTCGTGTCAGAGTGAAACGGCTAAAATATAAATATCTCGTCTTTAAATGTGATAAAACATCAAGTTATGTTGCAAGATGCTTAATAATATTAGTACTTGATCCAATGTATAGAACATGTGTTATGAGCAGAAAACTTAGTTACAACAACTCTTTCTGACTACAGCATAATTCCTTGATGATTCACCACATTTGGTTATCCGTCTCAGAACCTAACTGACGAGCAGAAGGTAGCGTGAATGAAAACTTCTGGATCACTGTCACAGTTGTCAACGATTTCCATGTTTTGAACATACTGTTGTCACAGGACCTACGCCTATAGCAAACGTCCCCACACATGCCAGTACGGTACTGCTCATCCAGGGCGTAGCCAGTTCGTTTCTAGGCCACAGAAAAAATTTTTCGTGCTGAAAGATGGAGGAGCTTTGTTGATACCAAGTTCCGGTTCATCTGATATTCAGCAAATGTCCTGCATTAAATTCACACATCTCCAAAGTATCTCATGAAGTGATGACATACCAACTAATGAAGAAATATTACGGGTATTGATAGTGGGGCAAAAATTGTCCAGAAACCCACATAAGAACGGTATATGGTTATAATGTGTCGGTTTCATTATTGGGGTGCAGGACCATGAAATATCAGTCTATCACGGAGGAGTACGGAAAATTTAACCTGGTACTCTTCGAACGATGCAAGTAGACAGCAAGCTGTGTGACAGGTTGCATTGTTTTGCTGTTGGGTGCCATCGTGGCTAGGAATAACAACGGCCACACAAACATTCTATTTGCTGTAGGCACACAATCTCAGTAGTGATTATCAAAACTCCAAGGTCACCGCCGGGTACCAACTAAGAAATGAGTAAATAAAAATCAAGGTATTAAATTAAGGTAAGTCAAGATTTATTGCTATAAGCATGCAGTTTACAACTGCATTAGGGAATCCACAAGTAAAAATTCTATACCAATTACTCAGCATGCCTAAGGTAACTACAACGCAAAATCCTTTAAAAAAGCAAACTCATTGAATGACGGTCAAATACCATAAGTTCGACTTAAAATATTCTCTTCCTTTCAAATAACTAGGACTCTGACTAATAATTTATAGGAAAACGTAAGACTAAACGATCAAGGTAACAGATGTGCGACACCTCGCCATTGCTGCACGTCACTTCACTCAGATTTATCTCCTGCACATCCGCAACCTACGACATGTCAGCAGATAGAGTTATTAGATCTCCATGTCCCTAGACAGCCTCGAATAACCTGTGGTTGTTTAGCTAATCAGAAGCCAGCACCTCCCTCCTCTTTATTCAAGCCTTTAATACTATTTTAATATCAGCTGCATGGTGGATAAGAGTAGAAAATATCCCCTCCCCCCCTCAAAATTACTTGTTGGAAAACAGGCCCTCTTTGCCTATACGTAATGAATGTAACATCATTGCCGACCGTTGTGGCCGAGGAGTTTTAGGTGCTTCAGTCTGGAACCGGGCAGCTGCTACGATCGCAGGTTCGAATCCTACCTCGGGCATGGACGTGTCTGGTGTCCTTAGGTTAGTAAGGTTGAAGTAGTTCTAAGTCTAGGGGACTCATGACCTCAGGTGTTAAGTACCATAGTGCTTAGAGCCGTTTGAATCATTTCTAACATCATTTTTGAGACTAAAATAAAACATGCAGGAAATCACTGACACACAATTCAAATGCCAGCTCGCGATTCTTCCATTTTTTATGTAGGCGTCTTAGGCGAAAATGAATTATAAAGTGGTCAACAGCAGAAGGTCCTGGAAAGGAATTCAGCAGCTTAGTCGAAACGTCGATATTGTTGAAGAAATTTAGGAGCAGCATGACACTGCCTAAAAACCTAAAAGATTTTAGCTTCCATAAGTAAATAATGATGACTTTAAAAATTCCGCTTTCACACAACAAAATCTGTGGCTATGGGGCCACTACAGAGAATAAACATTGGGAAGTTGACAGGAACAAGCTAAGCTTCACGCATCTGCCCTCTTCCCCTCTCTTTGTCCATTTCCTCCTACCCGTCATTCTGTCCATCCTGTCCTCTATCCATCTCAACATGACCCCAATGATGATCATCAGTCAGTGTAGCCTCAGCAATGCAGTTCAATAAAACAGGCCAATACGATTCCAACAACATGCCTGAGTTGCAAGGTAGACTAGAGATGAGGGGTATGATATTCATTTGTCCATGACATAGAGACTACCATGTTATGTAGCTCAATAATGTAGGGCGATACCATTCCAACACAACACATCTCTCATGCAGTCCACCCTATATGTCAGGACTTAGAAAACTATTTCTTGCCTCTAACATGTAGACTTCCCTGCAAAGCAGGTTTATTTGACAGGCCAATGCTGTTTCCACACAACATACCTGTCACACATGGTAGATTGCATGCCAAAGGCTCGAAAAAAAAGACATATTTTTCCCCATATCTCCTGTTGGAGCTAGGAGGTTATAAACCCAATAGTGCCGATACTGATACTTATGAGGTCAGCTGTTACTATACCAAATTTGGTTGAATTCTATTCAGGGATTTAGGAGGAGGTAGAGAACATACACCCATACATTCTATTTTATTTATGTAAAAGAACACGATATAACGTTTTTGCATAAAATGTTCAGACGTGATGTATCAAATCAGGGGGAAAGCTTTGTTAAAGACAAAATGTTCACTGATGCTTTTTGGAGACCATGGGCATCCTTTTGTATTGTTTATGTCTCTGGGAGGTGACAGGTCGTAGGCAGCCTTCAACACATGTCTGCCTTATGTGTGTTGTGCTTCCAGATCTTCAGATCGACATTTTAGGGAATAATCTTGGTATTGCCAGAAGTGCTTTCTTCATTTTGTCTGTTATAATCAGTTTTGAGCTACAGTTTCGTCATCATTACACAGTACAAAGTACTGAAATAAACACCAATTTTAAAGAATCTCGTGTTGATTTCATATTATCCTTTACAAGCATGAGTCAGGTCACCTCTTTCTGTATGAGACTATATGAGACTAAGCATCTGATAATGAATCAGTAGCTTCGAAACTGATTGCTGTGATCTTCAGACCAAAGGCTTGTGTAATATACCCCTCCAAGATGGTCTATTCAATCCAAAACTCATCACCTCAACATCCAGTACCTGGGCTTCAGTCCCCCCCCCCCCCCCCCCTACAATCTATACACCCTTCCACCCTTCCTCATGTTCCTACACCTAGCAGAGTTGTTAGCACACTGGACCTTCATTCAGCAGGACGATGGTTCCTTGCCTTGTCTAGTCGTCCAGATTAAATTTTTCCAATTTACCTAAATAGCTACATGCAAATGCCGGGATGGTTTCCCTGGAAAGGGTGCGGCAGATTTCCTGCTCCATCGTTACGTAATCCGTTCTTGTGCTCCATCTATAGTGGCAGTGCTGTCGACGGGACGTTAACCCTCAACTACGTTTGTGAGGTAATTTATTACCCCTCGCGTCGCTTTTTCTTTTTTTTTTTTTTTTTTTTTACAGTACCGTTCCTATTGCAACGGTGCCACACTGCTTCTATGTAATCTTACTACCAGGTGTATGTTTGCAATGTGCAGGCGTGTATTAACCAGCGACCCTAGGTTTGTACCAGCTGGGGTCTAAATCTATTCCACGAGGCTATAAATGTTACCTTTTTTATTTTTCATCCCAAATTGTATCAAATTTTCGAGTTAGTTGATGAAGACTGTGATTCATTGCTTGCACCAGATACTTCTCAAGAGTCTGCCGAGTTTAGTGACAGTGAAACAGAAATATCTGACCATGAAACTGGCAGTGAAATCGACGATGGATAGATAGAAAAGAAGAATGTTCGCAACGAAAACCAGTAAATAGTAAGACAATCTGCTATATTTATGGAAATAAGAATAGCATGATGATGCATCGAGCTTTTGAAAAACAAGATGGCTTGGCATTGGTCAAAGAAAATGCGAGTATCAATTACACGAAAATGAATTCCAGCCATTTTTCTATGGACTTTCAGAAAGCAATGGAAGTATATGCTTACAAAGCTTTTGAAAATGATAGCAAGGTCAACGAACCTGCAGTACCAGTCCTAGTGGGATCGAGTCAGTCAAGAAAGTCAAAGGTGTCATGACGCCACATACGTCCAGCCCTTAAAGACAGAAAAACAACCAAAACTTGTTCTAATTATCAAACATGCGTCTGCAAAACGCATTAGGTCAAGGAAACAGTCTGTCTTGATTGTTATAAATGGAAATAAGTGCTTAGTTGATTCGTTCATGTAACAAGTGTCATATTTTCTTCCATCAGCTTACAAGCTGAACATTCCATGGTCAACCGTTCGAAAATTGAAGCAAACAGTTGTGAAATAGTAAACGTGACTACTCTGGTCATGTCTATTACAGTTCTCATATACTGTTTCCCTAATGTCTTCGTTGCACTCTTCAATATATTTAAAAACAATAATACTCTCAAATTCTCCATCACAGTTCTTACCTTCTAATTCCCAATTCTCTTTACTAGATACCAATACTCTCTTCCCGACATTTGTTATCTTCTTCTAGTCCTTTATTACTTTCTTCCTGGCTTAGATGACATTGCTGAGCCCGCCTTTTATCAGTAACTATCCTCGTATTTTTTGTACTAAAGCTGACACTCAAATCATCACGAATATGTTCCATATCTTCATCAATCTCTCTGTCTGGTAGCTCTAATCCAGTAATGAAATCGTTTATACCTCTAATCCTTCGCCTCAAGCTGGCTACGTCTTTCCCTAGCACATCTTCTAATTATCAGTTTTTCCTTTCTATTGTAACGTTATTTCAGGTTCAGTTACTTGCACACCTGTCTCGGCTCGTCATTAGCCACTATCCACGAGTACATTTCTGAAACGTAAGCAAGGACGAAGTGGCGTCCGTCTATGACGAAGTAGTCTCATCCATCGCAACGAAACAGAAAAACAAATAGAATGCTATCGAGCACAAAAACTAAAAATTACCCAAAAATTCTAGAATTAATAAGAGGACAGAAAAAATGTTAGCAATACCTCTATCACAAATTGTAAATTTCAAGAGAAATTCATATGTATTCTCCAAAGTGTCAAGACTACAACAATGAATGTTATGTACAACATACACCATAGGCCACTGACTGTGTATCATTACAGGGCAAAAATAGTGTTCAATGAATACAAACACTTAAAAGAAAACGTCTGTACGGTAAAAAATAAAATAAGCTAAAAAATTTGTAGCATGCTGTGGCACAAAATTTTCCTTTTCACTTATAATATTATGCAGCGCACAAATACTTACTAATAGTACCAGAAAATATGAGCAGAAGATCAAAGCGATCAAAAATATTTCATTGTAAATGCAGTTGAGAAGCAGAGACTTTCCATTTAAATGCGAAAACAAAAAATTGTCGTATTATTATCAGAAAGGTCGACAGGTGAAATTTTATAAACATATAATTCAACTATTGTAGCTGAATACACGTGGTGCAACTATTAAGTTTTACTTGAAAACTGTATAACTTTTACATTCTGATTACGGATTCTGATCCAGAATAGTCTGTACAGTTAGCTTCCCTACTTTTGAAAACTAAAATAAATGTGTAGTTTGCTCTCTACATGTAATAGTAGTCACATTGATTCTGATTTTTCAGTAATTTAATTGAATATAATGAATGGATATCAGTAGTGCTCAAAATGGTGTTCTCATAAAACAATCGCATTCGATGGCTAAATGTTAGGTAAATAAAATCTGCCCTTTTCGAAAACCGTATCTACAGAATTCACATGAAAATTCTGCAAATGAAAACTGTTCCTCATTTCATATCAGAAGGTTCGTTTAGACTAAACACTTTTTTTTTAACCTCACAACGGATAGCTTTACTCTACTCTACCTGCACACTGCAAAAATGTGAAGAGCTGAATTCCATGATCCTCAAATAGCCGCCTTATCTTACGTATTTCATTTGGCTGCTTTACTAAATGAAACTTTTGTTCTCTTTCTGAAAATACGGTTCGCTGCCCAAAAAATAGTGCAATGCGTGACAGTACAGGTTTAACAAGTCTCTTTCCTTTATAGTGTAAGGGTAAGCATCATGAAATATTTATACATGATAAAAGAAATTTGTTCTGCAATTATATTGAATATTTTTTATGAGTGAGAAAAGAAACTCGAACTAGCATGTTGTTGTTGTCGTGGTCTTCGGTCCTGAGACTGGTTTGCTGAAGCTCTCCATGCTACTTTATCCTGTGCAAGCTTCTTCATCTCTCAGTACATACTGCAACCTACATCCTTCTGAATCTGCTCAGTGTATTCATCTCTTGGTCTCCCTCTACGATCTTTGCCCTCCACGCTGCCCTCCAATGCTAAATTTGTGACCCCTTGATGCCTCAAAACATGTCCTACCAACCGATCCCTTCTTCTAGTCAAGTTGTGCCACAAACTTCTCTTCTCCCCAATCCTATTCAATACCTCCTCATTAGTTACGTGATCTACCCACCTTATCTTCAGCATTCTTCTGTAGCACCACATTTCGAAAGCTTCTATTCTCTTCTTGTCCAAACTGGTTATCATCCATGTTTCACTTCGATACATGGCTACACTCCATACAAATACTTTCAGAAACGACTTCCTGACACTTAAATCTATACTCGATGTTAACAAATTTCTCTTCTTCAGAAACGATTTCCTTGCCATTGCCAGTCTACATTTTACATCCTCTCTACTTCGACCATCATCAGTTATTTTACTCCCTAAATAGCAAAACTCCTTTACTACTTTAAGTGTCTCATTTCCTAATCTAATTCCCTCAGCATCACCCGATTTAATTTGACTACATTCCATTCTCCTCGTTTTGCTTTTGTTGATGTTAATCTTATATCCTCCTTTCAAGACACTGTCCATTCCGTTCAACTGCTCTTCCAAGTCCTTTGCTGTCTCTGACACAATTACAATGTCATCGGAGAACCTCAAAGTTTTTATTTCTTCTCCAAGGATTTTAATACCTACTCCGAATTTTTCTTTTGTTTCCTTTACTGCTTGCTCAATATACAGATTGAATAACATCGGGGCGAGGCTACAACCCTGTCTCACTCCTTTCCCAACCACTGCTTCCCTTTCATGCCCCTCGACTCTTATAACTGCCATCTGGTTTCTGTACAAATTGTAAATAGCCTTTCGCTCCCTGTATTTTACCCCTGCCACCTTCAGATTTTGAAAGAGACTATTCAAGTTAACGTTGTCAAAGGCTTTCTCTAAGTCTACAAATGCTAGAAGCGTAGGTTTGCCGTTTCTTAATCTTTCTTCTAAGATAAGTCGTAAGGTTAGTATTGCCTCACGTGTTCCAACATTTCTACGGAATCCAAACTGATCTTCCCCGAGGTCCGCTTCTACCAGTTTTTCCAATCGTCTGTATCGAATTTGCGTTAGTATTTTGCAGCTGTGACTTATTAAACTGATAGTTCGGTAATTTTCACATCTGTCAACACCTGCTTTCTTTGGAATTGGAATTATTATCTTATTCTTGAAGTCTGTGGGTATTTCGCCTGTCTCATACATCTTGCTCACCAGATAGTAGAGTTTTGTCATGACTGGCTCTCCCAAGGCCATCAGTAGTTCTAATGGAATGTAGTCTACTCCCGGGGCCTTGTTTCAACTCAGGTCTTTCAGTGCTCTGTCAAACTCTTCAGGCAGTATCTTATCTCCCATTTCATCTTCATCTACATCCTCTTCCATTTCCATAATATTGTCCTCAAGTACATCCCCTTGTATAAACCCTCTATATACTCCTTACACCTTTCTGCCTTCCCTTCTTTGCTTAGAACTGGGTTGCCATCTGAGCTCTTGATATTCATACAAGTGGTTCTCTTCTCTCCAAAGGTCTCTTTAATTTTCCTGTAGGCAGTATCTATCTTACCCCTAGTGAGACAAGCCTCTACATCCTTACATTTGTCCTCTAGCCATCCCTGCTTAGCCATTTTGCACTTCCTGTCGATCTCATTTTTGAGACGTTTGTATTCCTTTTTGCCTGCTTCATTTACTGCATTTTTATATTTTCTCCTTTCATCAATTAAATTCATATTTTTTTGTTACCCAAGGATTTCTATTAGCCCTCATCTTTTTACCTACTTGATCCTCTGCTGCCTTCACTACTTCATCCCTCAGAGCTAACCATTCTTCTTCTACTGTATTTCTTTCCCCCATTCCTGTCAATTGTTCCCTTATGCTCTCCCTGAAACTCTGTACAACCTCTGGTTCTTTCATTTTATCCAGGTCCCATCTCCTTAAATTCCCGCCTTTTTGCAGTTTCTTCAGTTTCAATCTGCAGTTCATAACCAATAGATTGTGGTCAGAATCCACATCTGCCCCTGGAAATGTCTTACAATTTAAAACCTGGTTCCTAAATCTCTGTCTTACCATTATATAATCTATCTGATACCTTTTAGTATCTCCAGGATTGTTCCAGGTATACAACCTTCTTTCATGATTCTTGAACCAAGTGTTAGCTATGATTAAGTTATGCTCTGTGCAAAATTCTACAAGGCGGCTTCCTCTTTCATTTCTTCCCCCCAATCCATATTCACCTACTATGTTTCCTTCTCTCCCTTTTCCTACTGACGAATTCCAGTCACCCATGACTATTAAATTTTCGTCTCCCTTCACTACCTGAATAATTTCTTTTATCTCGTCATACATTTCATCAATTTCTTCATCATCTGCAGAGCTAGTTGGCATATAAACTTGTACTACTGTAGTAGGCATGGGCTTTGTGTCTATCTTGGCCACAATAATGCGTTCACTATGCTGTTTGTAGTAGCTATCCCGCACTCCTATTTTTTTATTCATTATTAAACCTACTCCTGCATTACCCCTATTTGATTTTGTATTTATAACCCTGTAATCACCTGACCAAAAGTCTTGTTCCTCCTGCCACCGAACTTCACTAATTCCCACTATATCTATCTTTAACCTATCCATTTCCCTTTTTAAATTTTCTAACCTAACTGCCCGATTAAGGGATCTAGCATGTACAATAGCCTTTTCTCGGCGATTTCATATAATATAAAAACTACTTTTAGATAGAATATTATATATGCTCGGCATTATCAAGTTAGGGGGCGATCTACATTAATGATGATGACACAGTACTACAACGTCATACAGCGAAGACCACCACTGTAAGTCATATAAATGACTGGTTTCCGCAAACTCCGTTGCCATCATCAGATCGTCTGCATTCAATTCCACTGAATCTTTATCAAATGAATGTAGTAACTCCATGTTTGACTTTCTGATCTACTAACGTTCTCATATTCATAAAATATCACTCTGTGATATGAGACGGTATAATATCCAATTGATCAAGATTCAGAGAATGTCTGATAATGCAACGTAGTTTGCGGAAACCGGTCTTAACAATAAATGCTGTACAATAGCGATCTCAGCGAGTTGAAGCTGTACTTCTTCGTTTAAACAGAACATTGAAATTACGTAAAATTTAATCTTTCCTTTCTTTAAATCACCCTGGAGGCTAATACGTAAATATTGTTAAACACAATGAACTCTTACACTACAGTACTTCACTATTATCGCAGAAAATAAAACTTTGCGCAGTTTACGTTCTTCCAAAAGTGTTCTCTCTCTATGAAATCACTTCAGAATCATTTTCCTCAACCGCATCAGGGGGCATATAAAAAAAAGTTGATTCACAGGGCAGTATGTCTGTCAGCCAAGCTGGTCACTCTCCCATGACAAAACTCTCTCTCTCTCTCTCTCTCTCTCTCTCTCTCTCTCTCTATCTATCATCTTCTCTTTCTCTTTCTCTGGCCGAAAACTGCTTCCCTTGTTCGCTCGAACTCTACTTAATAATACCACAACCTCTGGTAGCCAAAAAATTCGTATCACTCATGTGTTTAGACATGCAAAAGATGCAACATTTCAAATAAACTGTCAAATAGACTAAATAAACTGTCATTTCATATCATATGTACATCATGTGTACCATCTTCCCTGACAGCTCGTGGATTTCAGATATTTCCAAAGGTACGCTACAGCGACTATGTAGCCCGCTGTTATACACTGAAAGAAGCAAGAGCAAGCCTCGTTCACTCGTACAGTAATTGCCGGACCTCCACCGATAGTTTCGGAATAGCCAACTGCGGCATTTCCTGTCCGCAGCACTTGTGAAATGCCGTAAAATTTTAACGGCGATTCGAGAACGTGACAGGCAAACATCATTCTACCCTACCCGCGCATTATGCTATTTTATGACCCGCCGCGCTGTTCACAACTGCAACCCACTCCCTACCATTTTATAGCGGCCTTTGGAGGGGAAAACGCAGTATAAAATCGTCCCCAGGGACAGAAGTTATTGACTGCAGTTCTTACAAAATGTGTTGCGCATTGTCATGCTAACCCCCTATCTGTAGCAAGTCGTCAGCGTTATTGCAAGTGAATCCGTAATTAACACAGTTATGTGGATTTCTCAGATCGATAAAGAGTGAATGTCAGTCGTGAAACCGAAACCGCGTATAAATTTTTTTCAAGTATCTCTCTTTTACGCCTTCTCGTAAATAAAAGATTTTCAAGCGAATACATATCGATTCATTGAAGCCTGATCATAAAATAAAAGTTAATGTCATGTATTATATAAAACTGATCACATGAATAATTGTTTTCAATTCGGTGTTTTTTTTTATTATTCCTGTCAGGATCGGCCAATGAAGGGAAATCAACTTTGGATGATCTAACAACTATTTTTTTAAAAACCTGTGTCCACGTTATCCTCCTGCGAAACCATCTTCAGTTGTGCTAAAGAAGAAAGGAAATATTGAGTACCGTCTTCCACAGAATCGTGCAAACCTTGTACTAGGTAGTGTAATACCAGTCCTTTGTCTATTCGTATTTTAACGGTCTGTGCATTGTATCTTACACGGTACCAGCTCTGCATTTTCCTCCACCAAACTGGAAAACTAAACAAAATCAGAAGTTCAGTGTATTACAGAGCTAGTTGTTAATCCAGTATTCGGGTCCAGTCCTGGAGTGGCTCATTTCTCAGTGTCTCATACAAACATGCAGCACACTAACCTATACAAGCTATCACTGATTAACAAAGATGATGTTAGGAAGTGAAGGTAACATTTTGTTACCTATGTTGTTTTTATTTAGACTTCTTCCTTGTTCCACGCCTACGTTCGACTTCTCAAGCGATTATCTACTTTTGAGGTACAACGACCTGTGGTATCTATGACATTGGTAGCGTATTCATTTCTTGTTCTTCCGTTTGTTTTGGTGTAAAAACTTGATTATAATTAATTGTTTATAATTTTTCAGACTTGAATAGCAAGTACACTGTTTCTGTTCTACTCACTTCTGCTTATTTCAAACTAGTTTTTGGCTTATTAGATCATCTTCAGGAAACATCTGACTAGGGTCTGAAAGGGACACTGGTTCTTCAAGAAGTAACGGAAGAATCAATAGATAAAACTATTTAACAGATAGTCGGACCTCATAAAGAGCCAAAACAAGTTGAGGATCTAAGAGGAACTCTAAAGAGTTCAGATGAATTCTAAAGACTTCAGCTAACCGTCAACTCCAGAAGATCGTGAAATGAAAAAAGTAGCAGCACGGCCCAAATGCCGATTTAGTAGAAGAAATAGAGAAAGAACACGACACGGGCTAAAAACCTATAAGAGTCTACCTTCAATGTATTCGGGAGGACGACGGTTCGATACCGCGTCCAGCCATCCTGATTTACGTTTTCTGTGATTTCCCTAAATCGCTCCAGGCAAATTCCGGGATGGTTCCTTCGCTAATCCAATGAGACCGATGACCTAACTGTGTGGTCTCTTCCCCAATCAACTCTACCTTCTATAAATAATTTTATTTAATAATGCTGCTAATAAATGCTGCAAATAAGAATATCACCTAGTGCCAGACAAATAGTTTCATAGCCGGTTTCGCTAAGCAAATCATCATTTTCTTGGAGCGTGAAAAGGCATTGCTTCATTTCGTTTCCTTATTATAACGCCATGATCAGTTTGAATACTTGTGAGTCCTAGTCGTCTTTCTTTCGAAAGTCGCTTATTTGCTGCTGTTATAATCCCTCAAGTCGTCTTCGATCCCTGATGACGTGATGAAAGGTGTCCCTCCATCCACTCATGGATGAGTTTTTAATACTCAGTTCTTATAGAGTCATTCCAGCATTTTCCTTGATGTCATCTAACCACGTTCTCCCTGGATTTCCCCTGTGTATTTGATCTTCTCCGAGCATTACAGGTTTCTCTAGTGACTCTACTGCTCCCATTGTATGTGCCGCAAGTACCTTAATTTCATGTGCAATATTTCGGCCTTCAAAGTTACTTCTCGTTTCATTTTTTCAGCAACTTTTTTATTCTTCATTTTTTCAGACCGTGAGATCATCAGGCTCCTTCTTCAAACCCGCACTTCAAAAGAATCGATTTCCTGATGCGAATGTCAGTTTCACTGTCCAAATCCTCCGTACAAATCGAGGTACAGGATTACAGTTTCGGCCATTTCTATTTTGACTAGTGTCGACAGTTTATTTTCCTTATCAATTCCGTTAATTTAATTTATACCCTGTTCTTATTACGTCAGTGCAAGAGCTAATTTTTGCTATCGTTATCCCAATGATAAATATTTATTCTCCACCTACCACCATATTAATCGTCGTTCCTGTTGTCAAAATACTTGTTTTCTTCAAACTTAGCCTTAAGCCATTCTCTTTTCTTATTTTGTCCACTGCCTGCTATGAGTCTTGTGTCATCCACATATCTTGAGCTGATGATGGAATAGCCCCAGTACACCTGCTGAAAAGAAAAGAAATAGACATCACTGTCTTATTGTAATATCAGTTCCTAAAGTTACCAAATTTTTTGCTATCCTTTTACTGTTGCTTCTGGGTTTTTGTACATATTAGCTGTATAAGGCGATCTGGTACTCCCGTAAAGCCTAGTGAGTTAGTACTTTCTGCATTCCTGGGTAGCTACACAGTCAAATGCTTTGCTGAACTCTGTAACACACATGTATAAGTTTTGTGATATTCCCTGACCTTCCCTATTATTCATCTTACGTTTGATATTTAGTCTCATGTGCCTCCACCCTATCTGAATCCACGTTGGAAAATCTCTGTGCACGTACAGTTTTAATCGGTTCTGGACTGGCACAATCCCTTTATTATTTCAGTTGCTTTGTTCCGTGCTCTTTAGTAGCCTTATTTCGAGAGAATTGGACCCTGGAGCTCTTCTATGAGCAATTTCTTGTAGGGACCCATCATACCCCGACTGTTCTTGTATGGTTTTTCAGAACTGTTTCCATCTACTAACTATGTCATTCCTATCAGCTTCTCGTCAATAAACTCAACCACCCCGATACTTTAAAGAATCGAACCGCAACGTGTAAAACACTGGTAGACAGTAGTCTCAGTAATTAGCACTCCGTTAGTTTCTCACGCATCTCATTGTTTATGATGTTATAGCCACTGAATTCTGTGCCGTAAAATGATATACTTTTCCTGTTAGAGTCAGTGATCCATGCAGATACCGAATGTAAAATGTGGTGAAAAATAGTATTAGCATTAAAGTAACGAATAAAATCGTCATACCCGATGCTGAAGCTTTGCTGTATGAACTGCAAATCATAGCAAGAAATAAACTTTTTCCTTATCATTTTTTGTAGGGGTGTCAGCAAGAAAAACATTCGAAAAAGTTTAAAATTAAGTGGTAAAGTTTGTTGGAACTGGCCAAGTGTTCATATTATTAAATACTGGATAATTAAAGGCTGCGAAATTTGCACACCGTTAGTTAATCTGACTGTATTCAGTTCTAAATGTTAAGTCTTGAACCGTAGGAGGAAGCTAGGGAAAGGATGTTGTTACGGCTGGCCGGTATCCTCTTTCTTGAACACGAACACACATGTGGATTAAAACGCTTCTTTAGTTACAAGAACGTGCCATTTTACTTATCTTGAATAGAGTCCATGTTCCGTGGTACAAGCTCATCAGTAATAGTCCTCTTGCAGAGAATATCGGTAATTTAGCTATTACAAACTTAAGTCTCGCTGCTAATCTCGATCTGTTTGCTAAGCACTGTCGTCGACTAAGTGAGTCAGTGAGTCAGTGAGTTGAATGACTGAGCCCTCCGGTCAGCGGCGGTGGCCTAAATACATGCTGTCAGGAGGGCGTTGGCGGCATATTGCTTGTCGGTGTGTCTCTGGCCTCTCTCGTGACAGGCGCGCTTCATCCAGCACCTAATATCGTTCTTCGCGCTAAATCTTTGCCGACCGATGTGCTAGCAACGCAGACACCAGCACACTAAACATTATTAGCTCTGTCAATGTATTAAATATTTAGTGTATGGTTATACCTGTTAATGTGGAGATCATGACAGCACTTTAAACACTTGAATTTAGTCAACAATTTTATCAATTACTCAAAATCAAATTTTTATTGGCGACATGGAAGCCGTTAGGTAAACCACCTGCAACTGGGTCGTGGTGAATTGCTGACCATTTTAGCAACTTAACGAAATTCCCACAAATTTATGTGCATGCAGGACACAGTGGGAAGCCAGCTATCAGTCGTAGGTCATCAGTCTCCTGACATTCACCTTTATTAGCTGCATGTACTGAAATATGTCTTCCTCTACAGTTTCTGCCCTCTACAGTTCCCCCAACTACCATGTAAGTTATTTTCTAATGTCTGAACACATGTCCTCCCATCTTGTCCGACCTTTTTGTCAGTGTTTTCTATACATACCTTTCCTAGTCAATTCTGTGAAGAAGCTGCTCATTCCTTACCTTATAGTCCACCTAATTTTCAATATTCTCTTGTAGCTACACATCTTAAAAGCTTCAATTCTCTTGTGTTCCGGCTATACCACAATCCATGTTCAACTACCATTCACTGCTGTGCTCCAAATATACCTTGTCAGATATTTCTTCCGCAAATTATGTCCTATGTTTGATACTATCAGACTTCTCTTGGCCAGGAATGTACTTTGTGCCTGTGCTAGCGCCCTTTTATTGTCTTCCTAGATAGTAGAATTCCTTAACTTCGTCCACTTCATGATCCCCAGTTCCGATGTTTAATTTCTCGCTGTTATCTTTTCTGCTACTTCTTATTACTTTCATCTTTCTTCGGTTTGCTCTCAATTCGTATTCTGTACTCAGTTCCACTCAATAGATCCTGTTATTCTAATTCACTTGCACCGGGGAGATCAATGTCAAATTCGAATCTTATCGCTGATATCCTATCGCTCTGCATTTTAATTCCCCTCTTGTATCTACTTTATTCTTCCTTCGTTGCTTCATCTATGTATAGGTTGAACAGTAGGGGTAAAAGAGTGCATCCATGTCTTACAACCGAGCGAGATGGAGCAGTGGTTAGCACACTGTACTCGCATGCGGAAGGACGACGGTTCAATCCGACGTTCGGCTATCCTGATTTAGGTTTTCCTTGATTTCCCTAAATCACTCCAGGCAAATGCCGATATGGTTCCTTTCAAAGGGCACGCAGAATTCCTTCCTCATCCTTCCCTAATCCGATGAGGCCGATGACCTCGCTGTCTGGTCTCCTCCCCCTAAAACAACCAACAACCTGTCTTACACCCATTTTAATCTGGGCACATCATTCTTTGTCTTCCAGTCTTAATTTACTCTCTTGGTTCTTGAACATGTTGTATATTACCCGTCTTTCTCCATACCTTACCCATGTATTACTCACAATTTCGAACATATTGATATTGTCAACCTGTTTTCCCATGTCAAAAGGTCCTATGAACGTGTCTGCATCCGTTATCAGAACTGCCTCACTGGCGCCTTTAGCTTTCTTAAAGCCAAACTGATCGTCATCTAACAGATAGTCAATTTTCTTCGCAATATTCTGTGTTCTATTCCAGTCAGCAACTTGGATACAGGAGCTGTTAAGTTGATTGTACGATAAGTCTCGTAGTTGTCGAATCGTGTAATCTTCGGAATTGTGTGGATGAGGTTTTTCCGAAAATCTGATGGTATATCGTCAGTCTTATATATTATACACACCAATGGAAATAGTCGTTTTTTTACCAATGCACCCAATGATTTTAGAAATTCTACCGGACTGTTATCTGTCCTTCTGCCCTTATTTGTTTTTAAGTCTACAAAAGCTCTTTTTAAATTCTGATTCTAGTAATGGATCGCCCTGTCTACTAATGTTTCTTCTCACGTCATCAAATAATTCCTCCCCCTCGTACAGGCCTTCAGTGTACTCTTTCTACCTGTCCACTCTCTCCTCAGGATTTAAGAGTGAAATTCCCATTGCACTGTTAATGTTACTCCTTTGCTTTTAATTTCACCGATGATTGTTTTTACTTTTCTATATGCTTAGTCGATCCTTACGACTATAATTTTTATTCGATTTTAAAATTTTTCATGCAGCCATTTTGCCTCAGCTTCCTTGCACTTCCTGTTTACTTCATTACTAAGTGATTGATATTTCTTTATTCCTGAAGTCCTCTCAACATTTTTGTACGTCCTTCCGCCGTCGATCAACTGAAGTATTTTTTCTGTTACCCATGGTTTCTTCGCAGTTACTTTCTTTGTCTCTATGTTTTTCTTCCCAGTTTCTCTGATTCCTCCTGTTAGAGATGTCCATTCCCATTCAACTGAACTGCCTACTAAGCAATTCATTATCGCAGTGTCTATAGCCTCAGAGAACTTCAAGCGTATCCCTTCACTTCGTAATGTTTCCATGTCCCATTTTGTTTGGGCATTGATTTTCCATGACTAGTCTGAAACTTCATTCTAGTCTTCATCATTACTAAACTGTTAGCGGAGCCTCCATCTGCTTCTGGATGCGCTTTAAGATCTGGTATCTGATTTCGGAATCTCTACCTATCCGTGATGTAATCAAATTAAAATCTTCCCTTATGTGCCCGCCTTTTGCAGTTATACCTCCTCGTCTTATGGTTCCTCAACAGAGTATTCGGTATAACCATCTGAAATTTATTGCAGAATTTAGTCTTTTCCCACTCTCAATACTACTACCAAACCCACATTTCCCTGTAACCCTTTCTTCTACTCCTACCCATGCAACCGCATTCCAGTCTCTCATGACTATCAGATTTTCCTCTCCCTTTACTTAACTGAACTACCCATTTAATGTCCTCGTATACTTTCTCTACTTCAACATCTTCTGCTTCTGACGCCTGCATATACAGTATATATGAACTATTGTTGTCGGTGTTGGTTTGCTGTTGATTCTGATGCGAAACACCTTGTCACTGAATTGTTCAGAGTAACTTACTCTCCACCCTACTTTCTTACTCATAACTAATCCTTCTCCCGGTACACCTTTTTGTGCAGCTTAACGTTGACCTATACTTGTGTGACAAGATATCGTTGACCTCTTTCCATTTCACTTCGCTGACCCCCACTATATCTAGGCTGAGCCTTAGCAATTCCCTTTCCAGATTTCCTAGCTGCCCTATTACGTCAAAGCTTCTGGAATGCCACCTCTGTCTCGTAGAACGATACCATTTCGTTGGCTAATCAGCCTTTTTCTCATCTAAATCTACATCTACATCTACATTTATACTCCGCAAGCCACCCAACGGTGTGTGGCGGAGGGCACTTTACGTGCCACTGTCATTACCTCCCTTTCCTGTTCCAGTCGCGTATGGTTCGCGGGAAGAACGACTGTCTGAAAGCCTCCGTGCGCGCTCTAATCTCTCTAATTTTACATTCGTGATCTCCTCGGGAGGTATAAGTAGGGGGAAGCAATATATTCGATACCTCATCCAGAAACGCACCCTCTCGAAACCTGGCGAGCAAGCTACACCGCGATGCAGAGCGCCTCTCTTGCAGAGTCTGCCACTTGAGTTTATTAAACATCTCCGTAACGCTATCACGGTTACCAAATAACCCTGTGACGAAACGCGCCACTCTTCTTTGGATCTTCTCTATCTCCTCCGTCAAACCGATCTGGTACGGATCCCACACTGATGAGCAATACTCAAGTATAGGTAGAACGAGTGTTTTGTAAGCCACCTCCTTTGTTGATGGACTACATTTTCTAAGCACTTCCCCAATGAATCTCAACCTGGTACCCGTCTTACCAACAATTAATTTTATATGATCATTCCACTTCAAATCGTTCCGCACATACTCCCAGATATTTTACAGAAGTAACTGCTACCAGTGTTTGTTCCGCTATCATATAATCATACAATAAAGGATCCTTCTTTCTATGTATTCGCAATAGATTACATTTGTCTATGTTAAGGGTCAGTTGCCACTCCCTGCACCAAGTGCCTATCCGCTGCAGATCTTCCTGCATTTCGCTGCAATTTTCTAATGCTGTAACTTCTCTGTATACTACAGCATCATCCGCGAAAAGCCGCATGTAACTTCCGACACTATCTACCAGGTCATTTATATATATTGTGAAAAGCAATGGTCCCATAACACTCCCCTGTGGCACGCCAGAGGTTACTTTAACGTCTGTAGACGTCTCTCCATTGATAACAACATGCTGTGTTCTGTTTGCTAAAAACTCTTCAATCCAGCCACACAGCTGGTCTGATATTCCGTAGGCTCTTACTTTGTTTAGCAGGCGACAGTGCGGAACTGTATCGAACGCCTTCCGGAAGTCAAGAAAAGTAGCATCTACCTGGGAGCCTGTATCTAATATTTTCTGGGTCTCATGAACAAATAAAGCGAGTTGGGTCTCACACGATCGCTGTTTCCGGAATCCATGTTGATTCCTACATAGTAGATTCTGGGTTTCCAAAAACGACATGATACTCGAGGAAAAAAGCATGTTCTAAAATTCTACAACAGATCGACGTCAGAGATATAGGTATACAGTCTTGCGCATCTGCTCGACGACCCTTCTTGAAGACTGGGACTATCTGTGCTCTTTTCCAATCATTTGGAACCCTCCGTTCCTCTAGAGACTTGTGGTACACGGCTGTTAGAAGGGGGGCAAGTTCTTTCACGTACTCTGTGTAGAATCGAATTGGTATCCCGTCAGGTCCAGTGGACTTTCCTCTATTGAGTGATTCCAGTTGCTTTTCTATTCCTTGGACACTTATTTCGATGTCAGCCATTTTTTCGTTTGTGAGAGGATTTAGAGAAGAAACTGCAGTGCGATCTTCCTCTGTGAAACAGCTTTGGAAAAAGGTGTTTAGTATTTCAGCTTTACGCGTGTCATCCTCTGTTTCAATGCCATCATCATCCCGTAGTGTCTGGATATGCCGTTTCGAGCCACTTACTGATTTAACGTAAGACCAGAACTTCCTAGGATTTTCTGTCAAGACGGTACATAGAATTTTACTTTCGAATTCACTGAACGCTTCACGCATAGCCCTCCTTACGCTAACTTTGACATCGTTTAGCTTCTGTTTGTCTGAGAGGTTTTGGCTGCGTTTAAACTTGGAGTTGAGCTCTCTTTGCTTTCGCAGTAGTTTCCTAACTTTGTTGTTGTACCACGGTGAGTTTTTCCCGTCCCTCACAGTTTTACTCGGCACGTACCTGTCTAAAACGCATTTTACGATTGCCTTGAACTTTTTCCATAAACACTCAACATTGTCAGTGTCGGAACAGAAATTTTCGTTTTGATCTGTTAGGTAATCTGAAATCTGCCTTCTATTACTCTTGCTAAACTGATAAACCTTCTCCCGCTTGGAGATGAGAATGAGGGACTAGTCCGGAATATTTTGCCAATGGAGAGATCATCATGATACTTTTTCAATTACGGGCAACACACATACTGTCGATACTACCACTTGCCAGAACGTCAAGGAAGGCGAGGGTCGAAGCCATCCTCGTGACAGAACTCAATCAGCTGTGAATGTAGGCTATTAGGTGGAATTTAAGGCAATCAGATGTAGACGGAATGTTCGAGAAAGATAATGATGCGAGTCGTATACAACCAGTTATGAGCGGGAAAAAGCTCTTTATACACTCCTGGAAATTGAAATAAGAACACCGTGAATTCATTGTCCCAGGAAGGGGAAACTTTATTGACACATTCCTGGGGTCAGATACATCACATGATCACACTGACAGAACCACAGGCACATAGACACAGGCAACAGAGTATGCACAATGTCGGCACTAGTACAGTGTATATCCACCTTTCGCAGCGATGCAGGCTGCTATTCTCCCATGGAGACGATCGTAGAGATGCTGGATGTAGTCCTGTGGAACGGCTTGCCATGCCATTTCCACCTGGCGCCTCAGCTGGACCAGCGTTCGTGCTGGACGTGCAGACCGCGTGAGACGACGCTTCATCCAGTCCCAAAAATGCTCAATGGGGGACAGATCCGGAGATCTTGCTGGCCAGGGTAGTTGACTTACACCTTCTAGAGCACGTTGGGTGGCACGGGATACATGCGGACGTGCATTGTCCTGTTGGAACAGCAAGTTCCCTTGCCGGTCTAGGAATGGTAGAACGATGGGTTCGATGACGGTTTGGATGTACCGTGCACTATTCAGTGTCCCCTCGACGATCACCAGTGGTGTACGGCCAGTGTAGGAGATCGCTCCCCACACCATGATGCCGGGTGTTGGCCCTGTGTGCCTCGGTCGTATGCAGTCCTGATTGTGGCGCTCACCTGCACGGCGCCAAACACGCATACGACCATCATTGGCACCAAGGCAGAAGCGACTCTCATCGCTGAAGACGACACGTCTCCATTCGTCCCTCCATTCACGCCTGTTGCGACACCACTGGAGGCGGGCTGCATGATGTTGGGGCGTGAGCGGAAGACGGCCTAACGGTGTGCGGGACCGTAGACGGTTGCGAATGGTCCTCGCCGATACCCCAGGAGCAACAGTGTCCCTAATTTGCTGGGAAGTGGCGGTGCGGTCCCCTACGGCACTGCGTAGGAATCTACGGTCTTGGCGTGCATCCGTGCGTCGCTGCGGTCCGGTCCCAGGTCGACGGGCACGTGCACCTTCCGCCGACCACTGGCGACAACATCGATGTACTGTGGAGACCTCACGCCCCACGTGTTGAGCAATTCGCGGTACGTCCACCCGGCCTCCCGCATGCCCACTATACGCCCTCGCTCAAAGTCCGTCAACTGCACATACGGTTCACGTCCACGCTGTCGCGGCATGCTACCAGTGTTAAAGACTGCGATGGAGCTCCGTATGCCACGGCAAACTGGCTGACACTGACGGCGGCGGTGCACAAATGCTGCGCAGCTAGCGCCATTCGACGGCCAACACCGCGGTTCCTGGTGTGTCCGCTGTGCCGTGCGTGTGATCATTGCTTGTACAGCCCTCTCGCAGTGTCCGGAGCAAGTATGGTGGGTCTGACACACCGTTGTCAATGTGTTCTTTTTTCCATTTCCAGGAGTGTATGTATGAAGGATAGACACTTCATGATAGTATAAAATTACTGTCATAGGCAGAATAAAAAACTGCCGAGGGCCGGTAGGACTCGCTCACTCAGGGTTCCATACAACCTTAATTACGTGCACAATGTGTTGATGCGCTTCAGGAATCGAGGATCTTTTGGCTGTTAACGACACTGGTACTGGCAAGATATCGCTACTGGGCATTCCAGGTCTTTTTAATTTCAATTTCGAAGTCAAATAAGAAATGACAAAATATATATTTTTCACCTGCTATAATTATAAATTAACAATTTTGTGATTTTTTTCCTTTTCTTGTACCGTGAAACCTTTCTTATTGCGAGGTTTCGTGAATGAACCTCAAGGGAAGGAACCTTGTAAGTTGCAATGAGTGACCTTGCGAGTATCAAAATATGTGACATAGTTGGTTGCAGCTTTTGGTTGCATTCACTTTGTAGTAGTAGTAGAAGTAGTAGAAGTGGTAGTAGTATCTTACTCTGCCTTACGGCAGGTCTCGTCATGGATTAAGCCTCTTCCAGTTTTGTCTGTCCATAGCCAGTCTTTTCATTTCTGAATATTTGTATCCTTTGATATTGTCCAGCATTTGATATCTTCTTTTTCCCCTTCCTCTTTTTCCCTCCACCATTCCTTCTATTCTTTCCTTCAATAAACAGTCCCTCCTCAAACAATGTCCAATCCAGTTCAGTTTTCTCTTCTTGACTTAGTAGCTAATGTTATTATACCGCCAAAGCAACGTAGATCGTAGCATGTTACATAAATTTCAACTTGATACGTATCAGTTTCTGAGAAAAAAAGGGATCTTAATAGACAGACAGACGACCAGGCAGTCTGATAACAAATGACAATTTTTTTCATTGATATAATTACAAATTAAAAATTTTCGATACTTTTTTCCATCGGTTATACTGTAAAACGCTGCATCTTGGCAAATTTCTTGATTCTGTGTCACGGGAAGCACTTTGTAGGTTTCAAATGGTTCAAATGGCTCTGAGCACTATGGGACTCAACTTCTGAGGTCATTAGTCCCCTAGAACTTAGAACTAATTAAACCTAACTAACCGAAGGACATCACAAACATCCATGCCCGAGGCAGGATTCGAACCTGCGACCGTAGCGGTCTTGCGGTTCCAGACTGCAGCGCCTTTAACCGCACGGCCACTTCGGCCGGCTTTGTAGGTTTCGTTCAGTGGGTTTGCAAGTGTGAAAAAAGGTCACATTAACTGCGGTATCTTTTGGCTGCGTTGACATTTATTACACAGCCTAGTGTCATAAATTTCAACATACTACGGCTACGCGTTCCTGAGAAAGTGGGGGCCTAACAGACGGACGGGTGGTCAGTCAGATAACAAAGGACAAAATTTTTGGGCGTGATATAATTAAAAATTCACAATTTTCGGATTTTTTTTCGTTTGACTGTATCGTGAAACCTTGGGGTCTCGTCATTTTTCATGATTCTAGGTCAACCGGAAGTATCCAGTAGGTTTTGATGAGTAAGTTTTTCAGTATCAAATTATGTTACGTAAATTGGCGTATCTTTTGACTCATTGACTTAGAAGCTACAGTTTTTTCCATCGTCGAGAGATTGTAGAACTTAATACGTGACATAAATTTTAAGTTTATACAGCTACCCATTCCTGAGAATGTTTTGAACGGACAGGCAGACAGCCAGACGGACAGACAACAAAGTATTTCTATAAGGACTCTGTTCTTACCGACTCAGGCACAGAAGCTTAAAAATCAGTAATGGAGTATCTAGCAGTGAAGGAGTAGTAAATGGCTGAGTTTCCAAGAGAAGCCAGTAAAAATGGTTGACAGCAGCAGTAGTTCATCCACGAAAAAGTGTTACTCTGTCAATACGGTTAGCTCATGAGTTTTCTTACAGTTATCTTATATACACAGGGTGGTCCATTGATCGAGACCGGGCCAAATATCTTACAAGATAAGCGTCAAACAAAAAAACTACAAAGAGCGAGACTTGTGTAGCTTGAACGGGGAAACCAGTTGGCTCTATGGTTGGCCTGCTAGATGGTGCTGCCATAGGTCAAACGGAAATCAACTGCGGTTTTTTTTTCTAAATGGGAACCCCCACTTTTTATTACATATTCTTGTAGTACGTAAAGAAATATGAATGTTTTAATTGGCCCACATTTTTCGCTTTGTGATAGATGGCGCTGTCATAGTCACAAAGATATGGCTTACAATTTTAGACGATCAGTTGGTAACAGGTAGGTTTTTTAAATTTAAATTCAAAACTTAGGTACGTTTGAACATGTTATTTCGGTTGTTCCAATGTGATACATGTACCTTTGTGGATTTATCATTTCTGAGAACGCATGCTGTTACAGCGTGATTACCTGTAAATACCACATTAATGCAATAAATGCTCAAAATGATGTCCGCCAACTACAATGCATTTGGCAATACGTGTAACGACATTTCTCTCAACAGCGAGTAGTTCGCCTTCCGTAATGTTCGCACATGCATTAACAATGCGCTGTCGTTTGTTGTCAGGCGTTGTCGGTGGATCACGATAGGAAATATCCTTCAACTTTCCCCACAGAAAGAAATCCGGGGATGTCAGATCCGGTGAAAGTGCGGGCCATGGTGCTTCGACGACCAATATACCTGTCATGAAATATGCCATTCAATACCGCTTCAACCGCACGCGAGCTATGTGCCGGACATCCATCATGTTGGAAGTACATCACCATTCTGTCATGCAGTGAAACATCTTGTAGTAACATCGGTAGAACATTACGTAGGAAATCAGCATACATTGCACCATTTAGATTGCCATTGATAAAATGGGGGCCAATTGTCCTTCCGCCCATAATGCCGCACCATACATTAACTCGCCGAGGTCGTTGATGTTGCATTTGTCGTAGCCATTGTGGAATTTCCGTTGCCGAATAGTACATATTACGCCGGTTTACGTTACCGCTGTTGGTGAAAGACGCATCGTCGCTAAATAGAACGCGTGCAGAAAGTCTGTAATCGTCCCGTAATTTCTCTTTTACCCAGTGGCAGAACTGTACACGACGTTCAAAGTCGTCTTCATGCAATTCCTGGTGCATAGTAATATGGTACGGGTGCAATCGACGTTTTTGAGATTCCCGATTCTCGCGCAATTTGTCTGCTACTGATGTGCGGATTAGCCGCGACAGCAGCTAAAACACCTACTTGGTTATCATAATTTGCTGCAGGTCGTGGTTGACGTTTCACATGTGGCTGAACACTTTCTGTTTCCTTAAATATCGTAACTATCCGGCGAACGGTCCGGACACTTGGATGATGTCGTCGAGGATACCGAGCAGCATACATAGCACACGACCGTTGGGCATTTTGATCACAATAGCCATACATCAACATGATATCGACCTTTACGGCAACTGGTAAACCGTCCATTTTAACACGGGCAATGTATCACGAATCAAATACCGTTCGCACTGGCTACGAACTTATACGTTTGTGACTATTACAGCGCCATCTATCACAAAGTGAAAAAAGTGGTCAACTAAAACAACCATTTTTATTTACGTACGACACGAATATGTAATAAAAAATGAGGGTTCCTATTTTAAAAAACGCAATTGATATCCGTTTGACCTATGGGAGCGCCATCTAGGGAGCTAACCATAGCTCCCTCTGGTTTCCCCCTTCAAGATAGACGAGTTTCGTTCTTTGTAGCTTTTTCGTTTGATGCTTATTTCGTGATATATTTGGCCCGGGGACTATTAATGGAGAACCCTGTATAAGACATTGAATACTGCAGAACAGAGGTAACATGTCTTTGTCTCAAATAGCAGTGTAATGAATTTCATTTGATAATAAGAACAAGTAGCTGTATAGTATTTTTCTGCTGTGAAATAGGCCAAGGATAAACTGATTAGTAGTGGTGCCATGAGGCCAAGTGGCCGTTGACTGAGTGGACTTCACTCGTCTCTGAGCTAGGCAGCCCAGATAGCGCATTGTAATAGTGACTGGAACAAGAAGCCAATTTTCTCTTGTGAACTAGTCATGGGGAGTCCATATGTAATAGTTGAAAAGGATTTCGACAGTCAAAATTGGTGTTAAATGTGGCTTACACATTAAAGGGTGTCCCACCCAACTTTGCCACCTCATATACTTCCGAAATGAAACGAAATGTGAAAAATGCTATGCCATCGTTTTCACACAATTCGCAGGGATGCATAATCACACGTCACTTTCTACACAAAGTTAGTAAACACACGTCACTTTCTACACAAAGTTACGTTCCTTTTTGGCACATGTTTGTTTTTACTGGCAACGGCCTTGCCGCAATGGTAACACCGATTCCCCTCAACTCACCGAAGTTAAGCGCTGTCGGCAAGCGGGGTGCACTCAGCCCTTGTGAGGCAAACTGAGTAGCTACTTGACTGACAAGTAGCGGCACCGGTCTCGAAAACTGAGAACTGCCGGGAGAGCAGTGTGCTGACCACATGCCCATCCACATCCAGTGACGCCCCTGGGCTGGGAGGATGCCGCAGCGGCCGGTCAGTACCGTTGGGCCTTCCAAGGTCTGTTCTGTCGGAGTTTAGTTTTTTTGTTTCTTCTGCCGAAATGAAAACTAGAGGTAGAATTAGTAATAGCGGACATTGACTGATCCGAACCTTATACCTTCTGGAATACTTAGACTTCAAATAACGAGAACGATGACGCATTTCTTGTCGTAATGCTGAAATTCCGTAATGCAGGTTGCAATCACTCTCATGAAGCCTAAAGCAGCCAACGCTCGCTCAGCAGGTCATGGCATATAATGTGGCGCCATTGCCATCCTTTTAGCGTCTACCTATTTCAGGAGGATTGGGGTCTAGAACGGTGGAAACAAGTCTACCGTTACGAACCGTGCCTCTATTTTTCACTTTCATAGAAAAAAGTACTTGCGTAATTTAAAAAAAATCCAACTTTGTTTTGAAAGTGAGAATTGTTTACATTTATGGACTGTACATTCCTGCCCAACGTGTGATCCTCTGACATAAGTACATCCCTGGCCAATTGGATTGTTCACGTTCTTTTTCAGAAAAACATTAAGTGGCAGAGTTAGAGAACTTGCATTTAAATGTGTCTAGTGGTAAATAAACCGGTTATAGAGTTCATACCAATTTGAAACCACCATCCTTGTCCAAGATTCTTCTCTGTTCCCAACAACAACCCTAAACAACCAAGCAGGTTCTACACCATCTCGACTTCATTATAAACAATAATGTCATAGATTTCTTGGTTGTGCCACACAGGCCTCCCAAATTCTGTACTGATACCTCAGATCTGTGTTGGGATACGACAGGGTTGCCAGTTCATTCCCGACCACAAGCAACTATATGGTATTAGTATACAGAGCAGAGGCAGAACCCGGCTCGCCAAATCTGGTGTATGCACAGTCGGCCGCCTTCCTGCACGTCAATCTGTCTGAAAGGACCAGTGATCACAAAAGGCCCAAAAAAGGGCTTTAAATATAGGGTGATGTGATTGCTGTCTGTGAAGGTACTTGCTTTGTTATGGCGGTACTGCCTCTCGGCCGTTTCCATCTGCTTGGCCATACAAAAATTCTACCCCTACTTGTTCCAGACCACTGTGCTGCTTACAGTACTCGGTGCCAATCACACAACCTGCGACACACTAGGAACACACTGCAAGCGATCAGAGGAACTGTCATTCGTCAGCGCCACCTATCACGCCAACGATGCATTTGTGGACACATGTTCATAGGACCTGTTTTACTCTACTTCTAGTCAGGAAACCGTCACTGCAGTTTGTTGGTATTATTAATGTTCACTCTGTATACGATTTCTGGAAGTTTCTCGAAACTCCTTATGTTCCTTGTGTTACAATATTTTAGAACATTCCACGTCCATCTACGAGTTGTGGTTGTCTGTTGCTATTCACAATAAACGTGTTTTCAGTACTAATTGTAAGTGTGCACTGAGGAACGAGCTTTTAGATGTAGTCATGAAAGTGGTAACGTAATGACAATATAAACTGTTGTGGGTTATATGAAATTCAAATTTCCTCCGGTGATCTTGAAGCAAGAGAAAGTGCGAGTGAAGCTCGCCACTGCTTCACGTCGCCGTGTTGTGCGACGCGTCACGATCTCTGAAAGGACGCGGCGCGTGCCAAAGTTTCGTTGTTTTTGCGACCGTTGCGGCCGAGACACGTCCCCCGGTGGAGCCGCTACGACAGCGCTTCCCCGGGCCATCACGGGGGACGGTTTCTTCTGCGCTACGTGGGCGAGCACGATAAGCGAAGTTTACGTCGCACCGAATCGATGACCGCGTCCCGTGCGTCAGCGCGGCTCGCCGCCCACACAGATAGCGAACGGTAGCTGGGTCCAGCGTCCGCCATAGAGGCGCTTTGTCTTCGGGACGAGAAAAGCCTCCACCGAAACAGGCAGCAGATATGGGTCTCCGCCGAACGGCTTTCCTCATGCTGCTTGCACCTGAATGTAGAGCGCCCCCAGCAGTGCTGTCGAACTACCGCAGGTTACCGTAAGTAATCGTAGACCACGGTAATTTTCCCACTAGCGTTGCTCAACTGACAAGGAGACGGCAAGACCGTAGGGTCGGGGATTTGTCCGCAATTTTGTGTGGTGAAAGAGGACCCCTAACACCTCAAGTGGTTAAAATGTTAGAACGCACTACTCGGAAAATCCCGGGAAAAATCAAACCAAAGTTTCTTAGGTGCCTTATGAGTATAAAATGTTAATCCAGTGCCGACTCACCGTCCGGCCTACATGGTTAACGCTAGGACTCTTACGCCAGAGGTCTTGGGTTCGATTCCTCCTCCGGCACTTTTTTTTCTTCTGTTGCTTGCAAAATTGCAGCACATTGTTACAGAAGAATCGTGAAATTAATTCCCCGGAAGATTGCATAAAAATTCATTCTATAATTCACCATCAGTTATCGTCACCAATATTCCGAGACATGAGTCAATATGCCTGGTTTGCCTCAAAATTATCAGAAACTTAAACATTTTCGTAAATGTTAATGGGGTATGTTTTTGTACAGATTTATCCCAAACGCCCTGTGATTGAAAAATATCCGCCATTATATGTTGCGCAAAACGTCGCAAAAATTATAGCCTTGTTTGTTTTTACGATAATTACCACTGCGGTTCATGTTTGTAATTATTATATGTATAAAAACTAAATGTTTCCCAATCGACTTTGTTATTCTGATTAAAAACTCAATGATTCCCCTAATATAATTTACAATTAAAAATGGAAAACCCACCGCCATGAATTGTGTTGTTGGACAAAAAGAAAATAATTTTTATTCAATAATGTGACTAATTTGTTAAAGTAATGTAGGTTTGCAAAACTTTCTGAATAATTGGTGGAATAACAAAAGAAAATGAAAGAGATGAAAAAAAGTGCCAGAGGAGGAAACGAGCCCCAGACCTCTGGCGTAAGACTCCAAGGCCTAAACATCTAGCCAGACGGCGGCTCGGCAATGGACTAACATTTTATACTCATAAGGCACCCAAGAAACTTTGGATCGATTTTTCCCGGGATATTCCGGGTAGTGCGTCCTAATATTTTAACCACGGTAGGTGTTAGAGGTCCTCTTTCACCACACAAAATTTCCGACACATCCCTGACCCCACGGTCGTGCCGTCTCCTAGTGAGATCATAACCGTGTCACCTGTGTGTTCTGTGAGCCACCTAATTTTGATCATTTTGTTTGCACAGATATTCAGTGTTTTACTAGATTCCCTAGAAACTGGAAGCCATGAAATGTCTACAAACTGAGTGGTGATATCTCTTTCTGTCTACTACTTAAAAATATACAGTAGTTTTAGAAAAATTGAAACTGTCAGTGTTTGATTCGGGTTTTATTGAAAAATAGTCGATTTGTGTCGTGAGACAGAGGGATGTGTGGTAAACATAAAAAACAGAGATTTATCATACAGTACTAGAAAACGCATTTTCTTGAAAATGATAAAGTTAAAAATAAAACACAAAACGAAATCGCCGCGCGAGATTAGCCGAGCGGTCTAGGGCGCTGCAGTCATGGACTGTGCGGCTGATCCCGGCGGAGGTTCGAGTTCTCCCTCGGGCATGGGTGTGTGTGTGTGTGTGTGTGTGTGTGTGTGTGTGTGTTGTCCTTTGGATAACTTAGGTTAAGTAGTGTGTAAGCTTAGTAGTTAAGTCCCATAAGATTTCACACACATTTGAACATTTTTTTTTTTTTATCAAAACGAAATCATGTCAAACATTGCTTCAGTACTTCGATGAGCCTCTATGAAACTGTGTTATTAATAAACAATTTTAGCACTTATCAACAATAAGAGGATAACTGCCGCCGTATCAGGATGAAGGAAGTTCTATTGAGCATAAAATAGCAACAATAATTATATATAAATTTTTTTATGTTTGTGGATGTTAACTGTACTTATCGAAAGTATTGCTTTGGTTACATACGAGTGCAGAAGTTAAGCAATCGATTAATTTTTATTACTCATAAAATCCAATTTACATTTTGTAAGAAAATAAAACACTCAGCTGACAAATAAAAGACCAAGAGAATTCGTCGGCTCCCAGTTTATGTCCCTCTCTCCCTCTCTATCTCTCTCTCTGTCTCTCTCTCTCTCTCTCTCTCTCTCTCTCTCTCTCTCTCTCTCTCTGTCTTCCTCTTACATATTCTACATCAACATCCATACTCCGCAAGCCACCTGACGGTGTGTGGCGGAGGGTACCTTGAGTACCTCTATAGGTTCTCCCTTCTATTCCAGTCTCTTATTGTTCGTGGAAAGAAGGATTGTATGCCTCTGTGTGGGCTCTAATCTCTCTGATTTTATTCTCATGGTCTCTTCGAGAGATATATGTAGGAGGGACCAATATATTGCTTGACTCCTCGGTGAAGGTGTGTTCTCGAATCGTCAACAAAAGCCCGTACCGAGCTACTGTGTGTCTATCCTGCTGAGTCTTCCACTGAAGTTTATCTATCATCTCCGTGACGCTTTCGCGATTACTAAATAATCCTGTAACGAAGAGCGCTGCTCTCCGTTGGATCTTCTCTCTCTCTTCTATCAACCCTATCTGGTACGGATCCCATTCAGTTATGTTTCTTTCCCTACCAATGCTACGAATATTACCGGTAGTCCTACCATTTACTACGTCATTATTACCGAAATGTAGGTTAGGTAGAGGGTAACTCTAGATCCCAGTATTCAGTGTGCGCGAGAGATAGGCACTGGGCTGGTCAGGCTGCATGCATACTCGTTCGTAGACAACAGTAAGGCGTTAACGTTAATTCAATCTTATTGCACTGTTGTAAAAAATTTTATCGGTTTGCTTGGCGTCTCAGATTTTGATAGGACCTGTCTTCCGACCAACTAAGAGTGGAGAGGAGATGTTACGCCCGGTTGAGGACAATCTAGGCCTCAAGGTTCCAGAAATTTATAAGCTTCCACGTGAGTCCTGAAGCAAATGAAACGGGACGCCAATGGTACATCAGATTTTAGGAACAAGAACCAGCATTCCACGAACACAGCCTTAAAAGTAAACGCAGAGTAATGTGTTAGGAAACTGAAATATTTCCCACGCCTCTGAAACTTTTTCTCTTCAGGTTGTTTCATTCCGTTTTCCAAGAGGAGCGACGGTGGACTGGCTGCGGAGCGATACTCCGCTCTTCAATCAAAAGAGATGAGAAAGTTAAAAAGGTGGAATGAAAATTTTTATAGAATGAACTATATAAAAATGTTTTAAAACACGTAAAAAAATGGTGTTCTGATATTTAAATTAAAGCGACGGACAGGGCTGTTTGACATTTAAAAACAATGTGGTAAGGTCATATGATTTTCGGTTTATATTTCTGCGATGCACACAAGCGACTGTATCGATTTCTGGCATCAGTGCGCCTTTACACTAATAAAAATTGTTCTGTAGTCGGAGATGCCAGGAGTGAATAGCGATTTTAAGAGTGCACCGGGAGGGCCTTAAGCCGTCGGCACACGGACCGTGCATCCGAACGTTGAGCGTTGAGCGTGCCGAGTTTCTGACGCCTTAGCGTGGAATAGCACGTTCTGGAGTCTTTCCGAACGTGCAGAGCAATATCTGGCACGTCAGATATTCTGAGCGTGCGTCTGAGCGTTGACCAATGAGATGGCACAACTCTACCTACGTCACACACACGCCGTCTCCCTTCAGTACAGAGTTGTGAGGCGCCATATTGGCATTCATTTCAAGCTTATATGTATATATGCTGTTTCTGGGCACCAGCTAATTCAGACTCACTGGAAGACCCGCTGTTAACTGTGTGATTCGTTCCAATAAAATAACGAGAAACATCATATTCATGGCAAAAGAATTATTGTAACTTGCGTATTATGAGAGTAGGCTATTTCAAGGCAGCGACACACGGAAGATCCACTAAAACGCATTGTTATTGGTACAATTTGTTATAATTAAATTTCAATTAGTAACAAATCTACCATAAGGTTTATGAAATGGGTAACATACTTTGATTACTTACATTATATGTGTTGCTGGTTTAGCGTTCGGTCAGAGGGGTCAACCGGCACGGTAGCTCAGCTTGTTCGGTCAGAGAGCTGGTTGGCCTCTGTAATAAAAAAAACTGAGTGGAAGGATCAACAAAACGAACTTGACCGGATGTCATGTGACGTCCGCAACGACCAAACACATCGATCAACAACGAAAAAAAAGAAAAAAAGTGGGGTAGCTGCCCTCTGTAATAAAAAAACTGAGTTAATGGAACAACGACGAACTGAAATCGGTGTCTTGCGACGTCCGCCCCGAGCAGATGAAACGAACGAAAACGAACAAAATGAGATTAAAAAAAAAGCGTAATGAACAGCATCACTGTTTTGTATTGGTTTGATAGTTGGGGCGGAGGTTCGCGTCTTCACACTACCAAATTTTATTTCGTAACATTCGCTTTTTTATTAGGTTCTGACACTGAATTATTAGTTTAATATGAGTATATACTATAATATTTGATATTATGTAAATATAAGTTCACCCTTTTTTGAGGGGTGACTATGTTCGATTGGCTTACTCTACAGGACAGCTTGCGCTACTTGTATAAAGATATTTTGCTCCTTTTTCCTTTACGCTTCGTAATTCACATATTGCAAAGATTCTGCTACTGGGTAGGAACAGTGATTAAGTAAGACTGACCTTGGGGTTTTACTAAAATGCGGAGAAGTATTCCAAATTTGTACCCTACTGTTTGTAATGGAACTTTTATATGTCTCTGTCCTTATTGATTGGACATGGTACTTTCCTTTTCGTGGGCGATGGGGGAAATGTGTGTTTTAATAGAGCTAACGTGGGAATTTTACGCGCGCCCGTTGAGTAAACAGTGTGATTTACGAACTAGAAACATCCCTCAACTGCCGCTGGAGTGCGTTCCGATCGCGTATACCACGTTGGGGCCCACGTACCGTATGCACTAGTCGCATCGTTCCTGAGCGTTCAGCAGCACGCTGAACTTGGCACGCTCAACGTTAACGTTCGACTGCACGATCCGTATGCCGACGGCTTTACTAGTGGTTTGAACGACAAAAGGCGGAGTAAGCCATGTAGCGCTTATTGGAAACGCAGCAAGTGCTACAGCGTCGTCTTTAAGCCGTCGGCGCACGGACAGTGCTGTCGATCGTCAACGCTCAGCGTGCTGAGGTCAACGTGATGCTTAACGCTCGGAAACGAATGGACTTGTGCATACCGTATGTGGGCCCCAATGTGGAATACGCGATCACAACGCACTTCAGCGGCAGTTGCAGGATGTTTCTATTTCGTAAATCACACTGTTTACTAAACGGGTGCGCGTAAAATTCCTATGTTAGCTCTATTAAAACACACATTTCCTCTATTGCCCATATGTTAGCCACATTGTTCTATATGTAATATATACAAATAAAAACTTCAACATCCATGTACATGTCTTAAGACGAAAGGGAAAGTACCATGTCCAATCAGTAAGGACATCGGCTTATAAAAGTTTCATTACAAACAGTGCGATACAAATTTTGCAATAGTTCTCGACATAAGATAAACATTGCTTTACCATTCCCACATTTTAGTAAAACCCCAATGTCATTCTTACTTGATCACTGTTCCTACCCAGTAGCAGAATCTTTGCCACACGTGAATTACTAACGTATAAAGATATTTCGCTCTTTTTTCTTTTACAAGAAGCGCAAGCTGTCTTCTAGATTAATCCTATCGAACAAACTCACTCCTCGAAAAAAAGGTGAACTTATATTTACATAACATCAAATCTTATAGTATATACTTATAATAAACGAATAATTAAGCATCAAACCTATTAAAAACGTGAATTTTAGAAAATAAATTTTTGGAAGTAAGTAGACACGGACCGCCGCCTCTTTGGTGGCAGTCGCGCTACCCACTAAGCTAATTCAGCACAATTGCGGGACGTCCATTTCTAGCATCCTTCAACTTCCTAAAGGCTTTAATTGTAGCTATGTTACTAACTGAAATTTAATTATAACAAATTGTACCAAGAACAATGCGTTTTAGTGGATCTTCCGTGTGTCGCTGCCTTGAAATATCCTACTCTCATAATACGCAAGTTACAATAATTATTTTGCCACGAATATGATGTTTCTCATTCTTTTATTGCAACGAATCACACAGTTAACAACGGGTTTTCGAATGATTCTCAAGTTTCTGGTACCCAGAAACGGCACATATACGGATAGGCTAGAAATGAAAGTCAATATGGCGCCTCACAACTCCGTGCTGAAGGGAGATGAAGTGCTAGTGACGTATGTGGTGTTGTGCCATCTGATTGGTCAACGCTCAGACGCACGCTCAGATTATCTGACATGCTAGATATTGCTCTGCACGTTCAGAAAGACTCCCAAACGTGCCATTCCACGTTATGACGTCAGAAACTCGGCACGCTCAACGTTCGGATGCACGGTCCGTGTGCCGACCGCTTTAGTGATGGGTCGACGGCCCGGAGGTTGTTGTTTAGTAGGCGGATGGCGGGAAGCGCATCACATCGGAATTATTGCTTCGCACTGCTACTGAATTTGGTGAGCACCGGCATTCAGTCTGGAAATTGAACTGAGTCAGTCGCCTTGGCTGGAACAATAATTCGTCCGTCTGTCATCGACTCCGGTCGCGTGCAGAGTCATCCTGTGAATTAAAGCCGGCCAGAGTGGCCGAGCGGTTCTAGGCGCTTCAGTCTGGAAGGCGCGACCGCTACGGTCGCAGGTTCGAATCCTGCCTCGGGCATGCATGTGTGTGATGTCCTTAGGTTACTTAGGTTTAAGTAGTTCTAAGTTCTAGGGGACTGATAACCTCAGATGTTAAGTTCCACAGTGCTCAGAGCCATTTTGTAAATTAAACTGCAAGTCTTGGGAGCGTTTTTCCTCTTCTTTTCTGGGACACATTACTTCGGATATAACGCCGAAGAGTTGCTTATCATTGTCTGTAGTGTCACGAAACTGTAACCTAGCAGTGTTGTGCAAATTTCCATGTTATATGTGGCTAATCGGACGCCTTTCTGTTGTAGATGTTACGGGCTGTGTAAATCATATTGAACTATGTGCATGGTGTTCTAAGAAGCGATGACGGCTTCAGGACACATTGTAATTGTGGGCGCATGTTCTCAGATTCTACTAGCTGAAATTTGCAAGTAAAGAGAGTTAATTAATTTATGTGATTACAAAGCTACGTTTCACTTGGTTTAAATGGTTCAAACTGCCCTGGGCGCTATGGGACTTAACATCGGAGGTCATCAGTCCCCTAGAACTTCGAACTACTTCAACCTAACTAACCTAAGGACTTTACACACGTCCATGCCCGAGGCAGGATGCGAACCTGCGACCGTATCAGTCGTGCGGTTCCGGACTGAAGCCACCGCGGCCGGCGCTACGTTTAACTGTATTGTTCCAAATCGCCTCATGTTCAAGAGGCAGGCTGAACGTAAAGTTGGTTAAGATGGATATTGATAATTTCCCATTCCCAGAGTTTGTTCTTATCTCGGGACTGTAGTAAAGTGAGCCGCGTACTGATGTATCTGATACAGATGAAAGGTTGATTTGTGTGCGGCTGCATTAGCTTACATTATGCTTCTGTAAATTGTAATTAAATTTTGTAATAAGTTTTTCATGTAAATATCCTAACGCTGGTTTTCTGACGACTAGTTTGGTTGAACATGAGTTAACTTACTCACATCTCACTATGCCTATGACCAGTTACGTTGCTCTAATGTGAAAGTGGTTCTGAATTTAAGATCAATTTTTTTCAAAAAGAACACCTAAGATGATTTGAATTTTTTAAGGTTATTGGCTCTAATGTTTAAGAAAAAGGAAAACGTAGTTAATTTAGGATTTCAATCATTACCTTTATATATCTTGAATGATCTTAAGCTTTTTAATATATAATTGGTTCTGGTGTTCAAAAAAAGGGGGAAATTGAAGTTTAGAACTTCAGTCAACATTCTTAAAAAATTGCAATGATTTTAATGATTTAAGGATTCGATTGACCTACGATTAGGGGGAGTGTGGATAGTGGGATGGTCGAGTAGTATTTCCGGGTAGTTAAAGTGATTACGGAGTCATTTGTTCCAGCTGGATCGCGTTCTGGGGTGGGTGTAACGTGGAAAAATAGTTGGCTGTAAAGTATTGACAGCTAGGATGGGGATCAGATCATGGCCAATAGGAGATAGGAAAAGGTAAGGATGGGGGAGGGGAGGTAGCTGAGTCCAGAAATCGGAAAAGAATAAGGAGCAGCGGGTTAAATCTGATCTAAGGGATAGATGTCGGGTCGAATTCAGTTATCAAGAAATTGGAGTCTGTCTAAACTGAACTGGGATAGGATATGGAGTCCTTGTAAATGGAGATGTGTTGATATATGTACGGCAGTCTACAAATATTTGTCATTAGGAAAGGAAAGGGGGGGGGGGGGGGGGAGGGGAGCAGTGGGAGCCGCGCGGGATTACCCGAGTGGTCTTAGGCGCTGCAGTCATGGACTGTGCGGCTGGTCCTGGCGGAGGTTCGAGTCCTCCCTCGGGCATGGGCGTGTGTGTTTGTCCTTAGGATAATTTAGGTTAAGTAGTGTGTAAGCTTAGGGACTGATGACCTTAGCAGTTAAGTCCCATAAGATTTCACACACATTTGAACATTTTTTAGGAGCAGGGGGAAACAAACAGGGCTGTTGATGTCGACTTTATCGGAAATATCGGTACACGGAAGTGTTCAGTGTTGATGCTTTTGCCAATTAGAGCTCTGTTTTGTATATTCCATGTGTCGCGTCGTAATTCCTCTACGATATTTTGGGAGACAGACTTGCTACCTTCAGGTGGCCCCTGATGACTGCTGCTCCACTCTTGTCGACATCCTGTATATTCTGTCCGCTATACTCTGTATCGTTGCCCGTGTGGCCGCTGTCTTGGATGGTGGCGTTGGTGGGGATAGCAGCGCCCGACTGCGAATTCTGGCCTGCTGTGTCCGCGTCATCGATGTCGGGTGCGGACCTCCCTGAAGGGGATTGCTTTTCTTTTCCTAGGCTCAATGCAGTGCAGAATGTTAGAGTTTTTCTCCCTTACCATTGGTCTTTCCCATTGCACAGCCTCCCATTACGTCGTTTCTTTCTCTCTTTCCGGCCATTCTATTCAAGTCTGTCATAATTACCGTGCTTGCCTGTCTTCCATTTCCTTCATCGATTTCCTCCATCTGCTGACATATTTTGTTCACTTACTCTTCGATTGAATCTGATGTTGCCGTAACCAGTGGCGACACTGGATTTAATAACGGAACTTCTGAATTATTTCATTGATTTGGAAATGATACGGCTTTCGAACTATGTGTTAGGAACAATATTCTCTATCCATTTTCTAATGCAAATGACAATGCTGGTCTAAAGTGGCTGCCTTCGTTCATCAGGAAAAATCGAACTTCTGTTTCAAGAGATAAGATCTTAGTGTCTATGGGGGAAAACTGATTTTTTTCTTTTGTCCTAAAAAACAGAACTTGAAAAAATAAATTGCAGTCCGGGCCGATTTTTAAGTATGATTGATCCGGGGACTCCAATCCTACAATCCAAAAATGTGTAGATTATTTCGCTGAATAGCGATTCTGTAGTTGACGAGCTTTCATGTGAAGGGAGGGGAAAACTCAATACGATGGTCACCTACATGTCGGATGCTGCTCAGCATATTTCCGCATGATCGTTTTCCCCAAAAACAGATACGATAAGTCCGTTATGAAACTAGCTGCTACTAGACCCACGATGGATCCAATGAGAGCTATTCCGTCACTTCAGATAAAGATTTTACCGATAAACTTCGCAAGGGAGAATCGTATAGCATTTGCGTGTGCTATGGTGCCCAGGGGCACTAGCCACAACACGCTTGAACAGCTATAGTACGCGCGTCATGAAAAGCAACGCTCAAGCGATCTGTAGCTGCCACGCGGGATTTTAAAGTTCACCTAAAGTACGCCAGGTGGCGCAACAAGAGCTACAGACCACCAGGTACTCCGCAGGTAATAGAAAGCGGTCACTAGCTGCATCGTAAGACCGCGCCTACAACCGGCCACCAGTTACTAGGGGGAAGCACACCTCTCCCTGGAGAACAGCTATTGTAGGAAACCCAGGGATCACTGCGAACAGTTCCCGTCAACGAGAACTGAGCGACTGATTCACCTTCTACTTGAAATCCCTCGATTAAGCCCTTGCCACATGCCATCGGCCATGAGAGTCGAGCGCAACGAAGTACAGCATTCTGCATTGGAAAAAACCTTTCTTCCATAGTCTTTTCACTGTTTCTAGCTCCAAGGTGTTAGGTGAATCTAAATCCACGGAACTGTAACTGTTGTAAATATAAATTGTGATGAACAGATTTTTGGTTTTCGCAAGGGCAATTAAGAATCTATTGTGCTCCTACTGGGACATTCTCTCAATTAGGAAAAACAGACAGCTTTTACCGTCTGTTTGCTAACGAAAGTAGTCAGAAACTGCCTCTTGAGGTAGCGTTTATGAAACCTTTGGGAAGTTTCTACATGCAAGTGACTGACAGGAGGCTCTCCGTAAATAATGGCAAGACAGTGAAAAAATATGAAACATCACCACCGCCGAGAACAGCTTATATGAGAACAGCAACAACATCTAAATCAGGGGGTTTAGCGGCCTTTGAATGATGATGTCTTCCCCGAAGCTGATGTTCTTGCTCAAGTTGGCAGCAGTAGGCCAGAAGGAAGAAATACAGACAGGGACTGAAATTCTTACTGAAGTTGGCAACGATAGACCACAAGTTATAAACACAGGCAGCGAACTTACTCTCGTTGAAGTTACCAACGATATGCCTGAAGGAGTAAACACAGACGGCGAACTGACATTCTTGCAGAAGTTGGCAACAACAAGGCAGAAGAGATAAATTTAGACAGTGAACTGACATTATTGTTGAAGTTGACAAGAACAGGTCAGAATGAATAAATACAGTGAACTGATGTTCTTGCTGAAGTTGGCATCAACAGGTCAGAAGGGATAAATGCAGAGAACTGACATTCTTGCTGAAGTTGGCAACAACAGGTCAGAAAGGGTAAATACAGGGAACTGACGTTCTTGCTGAAGTTGTCAACAACCGGACAGAAGGGATAAATGAAGACAGTGAACTGACAATCTGAGTGAAGTTGGCGTCGACAGGCCGCAAGAGATTAATATAGACAGTGAACTAACGTTCCTGCTGAAGTTGGCAACAATAAGCCAGCAGGGAAAAATACAGACATCGGAACACAGCCCAACTCTAATATCCACAAATTCTTCCATAAAATTACGAAAGTGAGTGGATGATAATGTTCCATTTACATGTTCTGTTGACCAGAGAGATACTGTTTCTACATGCATTTCATCCAAGGACGAAAGAGGAGCGCCATATTTTCAGGATGCAACTGTAAACGGGAAAGTGGAGGAAACGCAGTCTTGAGCCCATACAAGAAGAAACTGGAACATCTTTTATCTTGTGCGTGGCTCGAGATGTAATGCTGCACAAGACAAGAAACTCTCCCCTAAAAAATCAGTAGTAGGTTATGGGAGAAGGCACAAGGTTTCATTTCATCGAAAAGCGACGCCTCAGACTGTGGTCTCACGGTGGATGCAGACATAATGAACGTCCGACGCACTTTCTTTCCAAGAAAATTACTCAACACAGTTTCAGAAGGCAGGAATGTGAATGTCCACTACCTGTTTCCACTGGACCCGAAAACAGAGTGATGAAGCCGACCCTGTAACAGAAAATTATGTATCTCGTTTAATATTTTTGTCTCATTAACAGACTTTATTTCGTGGTATTTTCATTAGTTGGTCTGATATAAATGTGTTTCGTGCAAACGAATATTTTCAAGTTCCTGTGAATAGCATTATTTTGTTGCTGATAATGTTTTGGTACCTTTTTGTTCCCTTTAGTCATTTCATTGTTTTTTTTGTTTTTTTCTGTTTTTTTTACAGTTGTTGTATTTAGTCAAGATATATTACGATCCTCTAAAACATGTTTTTCACTTTTTTTAATAAAACTTTTAAATTACTTTTCTGTTAATCTTTAAATCCAATTTGACTCGCATAACGTGTGCTAGTAGGTGATACCGGGAACTAGGGTAAGCGGATGTAGGAACGCGGTTTCGGAAAATTCCATTTTCAGTTTTCTTAAACTAAGTTACTCAAGAAGGGTTTAGAAGATACTTTATTAATACAAACAAATGCAGGATAGTTATTTGTATTACTTATTGCTTATCCAGCTCATATGATGATATGGATGGAATAATCAACAGAAAACCAAGTCGATATTTCCGTAACTGTCCTAACAGCTCATCTATTCTACAAGCTTTCTTGGAAACGGGACTCGCCTTCCACTGTTTCCAATCACGTGGAACGTTTCATCCGTCCATCGACCTCCATTGGCATACAACAGACTGCTGGTGGAGCATGAGCTATGTCTTACGCATTCTCTGTTTAGAATATAGTCGGTCACAGCGTGCAAAACTGCACACGTGCATGATATGCTGGACGTTTGCAATCCGAAGTTCGGCCTCTCTCAACTTTGCTCAGTCCTTCGCAAAAGTACACTATGTGATCAAAATTATCCGGACGCCTGGCTGAAAATGACTTACAAGTTCGTGGAGCCCTCCATCGGTAATGCTGGAATTCAGTATGGCGTTGGACTACCCTTAGCCTTGATGACAGCTTCCACTCTCACTAGCATACGTTAAATCAGGTCCTGGAAGGTATCATGGGGAATGACAGATCATTCTCCATGGGGTGAGGTAAGGTATCGATGTCGGTCGCTGAGGCCTGGCACGAAGTCGGCGTTCCAAATCATCAGAAAGGTGTTCTATAGGATTCAGATCAGAACTCTGTGCAGGTCAGTCCATTACACGGATGTTATTTTCCTGTAACCACTCCGCTACAGACCGTGAATTATGAACAGGTGCTCGACCGTGATGAAAGATGCAATCACCATCCCCGAATTGCTCTTCAACAGTGGGAAACAAGAAGGTGCTTAAAACATCAATATAGTCCTGTGCTGTGATAGTGCCAGGCAAAACAACAAGGGATGCAAGCACCCTCCATGAAAAACACGGCCACACCATAACACCATGGCCTTTAAGTTTTACTGTTGGCACTACACACTCTGGCAGATGACGATCACCAGGCATTCGCCACACCCAATCCTGCCATCAGATCGGCACATTGTGGACCGTGGTTCGTCACTACACACAACGTTCTTACACTGTTCAATCGTCCAATGTGTACGCTCCTTACACCAAGCGAGGCGTCGTTTGGCAATTACCGGCGTGGTGAGTGGCTTATGAGCAGCCGCTCGACCGTAAAATCCAAGGTTTCTCACCTACCGCCTAACTGTCATAGCACTTGCAGTAGATCCAGATGCAGTTTGGAATGCCTGTGTGATGATCTGGATAGATTTCTGCCTATTACGCATTATGAGCCTCTTCAACTCAAGGCGGTCTCTGTCAGTCAACAGAAGAGGTCGGCCTGTACGCTTTTGTGCTGTACGTGTCCCTTCACGTTTCCACTTCACTATCACATCGGAAACAGTGAACCTAGCGATGTTTAGGAGTGTGTAAATCTCGCGTGCAGACGTATGACACAAGTGACACTCAATCACCCGACCACGTTCGAAGTCCGTGAGTTCTGCAGAGCGCCCCATTCTGCTCTCTCACGATGTCTAATGACTAATGAGGACGCTGATATGGTGTAACTGGCAATATGTGGAAGCGCAATGCACCTCATATAAATAAACGGATGTTTTTTTTTCATTGTTATGCAGCGTTTGTAGTTCAGCATGGCATTCTTCACTTTGCGAGAATCGTGGTGACAGCGCTGTTTATACTTTTGCTATGTGTTCGTGGTAGAAAGAAAGTTCATATGTCCAATGGCTTATTGCGCAAAAAGAGGCAGTCTTACGAACTATCGTCACAAGCATTTAAAAACGAATGGAAATTTGTAAACCCGGAGAGCATAGTGAAACAGGCGGTATCAGAAGTAAACTTCTCAATTGAACTCAACGAACAGTATGGAGACTTTATATATTACTGTAAAGCACATTGTGTAAGTCAAGGGACATACCTGGAACTATTTTTCGATCTAAGAACCGCCATTGTAGAATTTGTGAAGGAAAAATGATATCCGGAATGAAAATGGTTCAAATGGCTCTGAGCACTATGGGACTCAACTGCAGAGGTCATCAGTCCCCTAGAACTTAGAACTAGTTAAACCTAACTAACCTAAGGACATCAAAAACATCCATGCCCGAGGCAGGATTCGAACCTGCGACCGTAGCGGTCTTGCGGTTCCAGACTGCAGCGCCGTTAACCGCACGGCCACTTCGGCCGGCCCCGGAATGAAAAGTACAAGATCCACAATCGATAGCAGACCTCGCATTTTAAGTGGACTTGACACAAAGTTAATTGCCCGCAGTTAAACACTGCAAGGTCAGAAACAACTTTTTCCAATTTGAGGGAAATGAATTTAAAAAGAAAATTGAAAAAATGGCTCTGAGCACTATGGGACTTAACTTCTTAGGTCATCAGTCCCCTAGAACTTAGAACTACTTAAACCTAACTAACCTACGGACATCACACACATCCATGCCCGAGGCAGGATTCGAACCTGTGACCGTAGCGGTTGCGCGGTTCCAGACTGTAGCGCCTAGAACCGCTCGGCCTCCTCAGCCGGCGAAAAAGAAAATCGCCTTCTTCCCTTAATTCACTGTCGCCAAAAACAAACGTGAGTTTTGAAGAATTCATTGCGGCATTGAAAGAATTACAAGGTTTTCTAAACGTTTTGAGGACAGTGCCAATCTTACACCGTATTTTGAACTGTTTTAGAGGTCGCTTACCGTCTGAGACGAATGCGCCCCTGTACACTGCAAATGGAACTGATCTATCGGTCCATTGAAAAGTAAAATTATTTTGGCTCTGATCACTATGGGACTTACCATCGGAGGTCATCAGTCCTCTAGAACTTAGAACTACTTAAACCTAACTAACCTAAGGATATCACACACATCCATGCCCGAGGCAGGATTCGAACCTGCGACAATAGTAGTCGCGCGGTTCCAGACTGAAGCGCCTAGAACCGCTCGGTCACACCGGCCGGCATCTTTTGCGTTCAAACTGTCCAGGAGTTCTAAATTGTTTTCCTCAGGAAGAGTTTTCATAACTTTGTAATAAGGTAGCACATGTGATGTAACATTTCGATCAACACATGTGTGCCTAAAGCTTTTTGAAACTGTGAATTTAAATAAATCACAAATATCTCTGTTGTGGCGAAGTATGAGATATGAAACCACATTCCATAAAATGCGACTGTATTGCCATCTAAATGCGGCGTGTTTGCATTTCCCCATATTCCTTCTCCAACTCAAACAGCTTGATGCGACAGTGGGGAAAGTGCTGCAGCGAACTACGCACACACGCGAGAGCACTACACATGTGTAGAATTCTTGGCCTTTCCTGATCCAGAAGCTGATAGCCATTGCACCAAGTAGGGTGTATTTCACTCTATTAGCAAATGGTTCAAATGGCTCTAAGCACTATGTGGCCTAACATCTGAGGTCATCAGTCTCCTAGACATAGTACTACTTAAACCTAACCTAAGGAAGTCACACATATCCATGCTCGAGGCAGGATTCGAACCTGCGACCGTAGCATGTGCGTAGTTCCGGAATCGCTAGGCCGCAGTGGCCGGCAGTACTTTTTTAGCAACTTTAGTTAAATTTCTGTTCCGTGGTCACCCATTTCGATATTTGTCGTTTTAACTTTCGTGTGACGAGTGAAAGGAACAATCGATTATCCACATAAACAACCTAATAAATATTCCCAGTTGGTAAAAACTGTGCCCCACTTCCCGAATGCCGTGATTTTCGGCTGAGAAGAAACAACAGCCTACCCTGCCCTCATCAGTAAGGAATGAAAGGCGCAAAAGAAAAAGAAACATAGACAACGAAACATGATATTTTGGTCTTATCTGTTCGTCCCCTGTATGAATGTCGTTGTGTACAATGCGAAACTGGGTGGGTGGCTTTGATCGGTTTACCGTCCTGAATCTCTTATGCGGCAAATAATATCAGTCCTCCAACTATCATATCGTTTCATTTACTTACTTACTTATTTTAGATAAATCATAGAATTAAATTTACAACAAACCTCATAAAACAGAATTGTTCAAAGAATCGTGTCAATAACGAACACGCTATTTGTTATATCGATATTGGATCACGTATCTGTGAAATTCACTACGATGGCAATGGACTTCGGATGGCGAAATTACATTTCATGTACAGTTTAACACTGAGCAAATATTTTGTGTAGTCCTTGCAGTTCATTAGCGATGACATATTCCGCAAATTAACAGAGACATCGCTTGCTGTGCTGCATTTGCATACCGCAGTGGTTCGGAGTATCTTTGTACTTGACGCTCGAATTGCTTTCCCGATACATTTTGCAAACGCTCTCTGATGCCGTAAACCAGTTACGGCTATTTCAAAGGTGTAGTATTTGTTGATTGACAGACAGTTGCTGACGAATCAGAACGGTAACGCACAAATGTATTACAGACAATTTTATCTTGGTAGACGCAGCGTTCATCACAGTTCAAAACGCAGCGAGAATTACACGTTGGGTAATGAGGCTTTAATCTGCTTAATGTTGGACGCCGTTGAGTTTAATAGGCGATCATTAAATTTTGTCTGTTCTCTGAATCGCGCAGTTTACAGAAACAACTGTCCCTGAATTAGCTGATCTATTGAGACCAGCTATTTTCAGGCTTTTCCGACAAAGTTCATTCATTACCTATCAACAGGAGAATCATTGTAAAGGCACTTGTATGCGGGTGATACAAATTGCATATTTTGACGGATAACACACTGCCAGCCTTCCTCGCAGCCACGTGTTTGGCGGTACTGCCGTCACTTAAATTACCTAGGAATATAATCTGGAATCATTTAATCTTGCGATAACAAATGCAACGTTCTATCTACTCATTAAGAAATAAAAACTGCATATATATGATTTTTGTTATATATGGCAGGGTCCTTATTAAGTAACAATCCTTTCTGTTTTTTTTTTTTTTTTTGTTATGGTCTTCAGTCCAGAGACTAGTTTGATGCAGCTCTACATGCTACTCTACCCTGTGCGAGCTTCTTCATCCTCAAGTACTTACTGCAACTTCCATCCTTCTGAATCTGCTTTGTGTATTCATCTCTCGGTCTCCCTCTAAGATTTTTACCTCCACGCTGCTCTTCAGTACTAAATTGGTGATCCCTCGATCCCTCAGTACATGTCCTACCAACCGAGCCCTTCTTCTAGTCAAGTTGTGCCACAAATTCCTCTCCTCCACAATTATATTCAGTACCTCCTCATTAGTAACGTGATCTACCCATCTAATCTTCTTGTCTAAACTGTTTATCGGCCGTGTTTCACTTCCATACGTGGCTACACACCATACAAATACTTTCAGAAAACACTTCCTGATACTTAAATCTAAGCTCGATGTTAACAAACTTCACTTCTTCAGAAACGCTTTCCTGGCCATTGCCAGTCTACATTTTAAATCTTCCCTACTTCGACCATCAGCAGTTATTTGGCTCCCCAAATACCAAAACTCTTCTACTATTTTAAGTGTCTCATTTCCTAACCTAATTCCCTCACCATCACCTGCTTTAATTCAGCTACACTCCATTATACTAGTTTTGCTCAGGAAAAGAGTGGATTGATCGTAATAGACCGTTCGGAAACTGTCCATGATATGACAGTATTCTACGCTGCATTCTGGTGAGCATTATCCGTCCTATGAAAACCTCAAAAAGGAGGAAAACACTTTTGAGGACAATAAAATTTTGCCGGAAACATTCTCACCGTGCACAATCCCTTGAATCGCTACCCGATACTGACCGTTTGAAGGTCTGTTCCGTTGAGCAACACATCGGGATTCATACATGACGTATCATTTGAAATAGCACCGTCGATATCTTTTCACATTAGCAATCAGTGTATTTTTCTGTATTCTTCCTATACAGTAACAAATCTCGTTTGTCTCCATGTTATTACAATTTTAGCAAATCGTCAAACTTCCTGAATTCCAAATTTATCAAACAGACTGACTTTCAACAATTCACTAAGTTATCTTCAGGCCAGAACTTACTACACGTCTACTCCATCGGAGAACTATCACCAAAGTGTCCTCTGATAATTCGCTATCGCTTATTAGTTAAATCGCAGTCCGAAATCAGGAAGTGTCCGTTATGTTGAAATTTTAGAATTATGTAAATATTATCATTGTGATACTACTGTCTGTAACTCGATGACGCTTATGGCGATACATTTTCGTGACGTAAGAGTATTAAAAGTGGTGCAATGTGACTGCTAAAAGGAGCAGAGCGAGTTAGTGGAAGTGAGTGATTCGCTCCTGCGTTTGCAGGAAAAAGAGAAATCGGTGTTTGTGGGAGCGCTCCTGTTACTGTTAAGGTACTGCCTCCGAAACTTCAACAGCTAGTGCACTGGCTGTACATTTCTGACGTGATATCAAACATTTCGTATATTTTCATTGTTATGGAGATGAAATTTTAGATTTGTCTGACGTCTTTCAGCTATATTTCGACATACATCTCAAACAACATGTAATCCAGTTGTTAATATTTCCTTCTGAAAAAGATGTTTTTATAAAATTGAAACCGGTAAAACAGTTTTAACAAACCTTCCATTTTTCAACTGATTGGCTGTTTACTGTTTCCACAAGAAGATTTCATCCTACGGTTGCTGCCCCAGACAAGTACACAGTTTTAAAACTATACAAATTACATATCAAACAAACGACATCTGGAGACCAAGCTCTACTAAATGGATGCAGATGTAACACTACGTTTCACAAAACTTAATAAAACGATGATAGCTACACCTCTAAACCTTAAAAATCAAAAAGTAGTAGATGGAGTAAAAGAATACAGGTATCTCTGAACATTATACTTCGTGAAATGACGTAACCGACGCCGGTGAAACGTATAAAACTAATGAGTAATAAATGTGGTAAATAACCTGATCCCCGACGTCGTAACAACCTCATATCAGTGTCCACAAGTAATGAAAAGCTTCTGCCTTCCGCAGAACAGAAATACCAGAACGAAAATACGACCAGCATTTAGTTCGCGTGAAAAAACATTGGTACCAATTCGCTGCTAGCAACGCCCATCAGTTGAGCTTAAAGCACAAAAGGGAAGATATTAATTTCATTCAAACGCCCGTCTCCTGATCCTTAATCTACACAACAATGAGAGCGTTCTACCACCACCTGCTGGATAAATTGCGAAAGCGAAATTTTCAATGCGAATTCTGATTAAAAGAGATTAATCCCGCAAAGCATCTGCGCCATGAATGCAAGGGGTATCGTTCAGTAGCGAATAAACGTCTCATTTCATTTGTGGGGAAAACATTTAATTAATTCCTTTCCAATAAAGGGAACGTGTTTTAATTTGGTGCATGTGTAAATCCTAATCTGTGTTCCCTGCAGTAAAGCCGTAAACGATTATTGCTTTGTCAAATTCTGTTAAAAAAAGTCGCCCTGAGAGTTGCTGCAAAACAGACAAAACAGAATCGCGAAATACCAGCAGCTATCAATAGTTAACGAGACAGTTTTATGTTAAACTAATTCTCTAAATCTTGGCGGGAAATGAGCGAACGGAAGTTAGGGGTGCTGGAAGAGGCTAATGCGAATGGGACAATGGATGCGTAGTGTCGTTTCGAAAGCAATGACTGTCAAGTTTTTCATGGAGGCTGCGTGAGATGCAGACTACATAATCACGCAGCTAAATAAAACCTTTTACCAACTTCCAACATTTTTTTTCCAATGCCGCCGCATTCTCTAAACATTTTATGCACGACGGCTAGAATCTGCTTGCGACATGTATAAGCTGTGAACTGTAGACGTTCCCAGTAGTTGCTAGGGAAATATTTTTCACAAATTCTTTAACGGGAATTTGAAATAAAAAATTAGTTATGAATGGAAAGGGTAAAACTGGTAGAAGACGATCCAGAGAAATGTAGAACTGGGAGTCAATGTTTACCCTACTGTTTACTAGAGAAGATGTCTCGAAGCTGAAAAAAGATAAAACAACTTTACAGCATTTGTAGAAAACTTTTGACTGTATTGATTGGAACACACCTCTTGAATTCTGAAGGCAACAGAGATAAAACACAGAGAGCAAAAGTTATCTACAACTTCTATACAAACCAGACTGCAAAGCCTCGAAGGACGGTAAAGAGCCGGCCGAAGTGGCCGTGCGGTTAAAGGCGCTGCAGTCTGGAACCGCAAGACCGCTACGGTCGCAGGTTCGAATCCTGCCTCGGGCATGGATGTTTGTGATGTCCTTAGGTTAGTTAGGTTTAACTAGTTCTAAGTTCTAGGGGACTAATGACCTCAGCAGTTGAGTCCCATAGTGCTCAGAGCCATTTGAACCTTTTGACGGTAAAGAGAAGATTTAATAGAGAGGGGTTATTGTTATTTAATCTATACAGCAAGCAAGAAGTAAAGTAAACCAAGAGAAATAAAGATCAGCGTTTTATGATGACATTATAATTCTGTCGCACGGGAGATGACCTGAAAGAACAGTTGAATGGAATGGGTAATGTATTAAAAAAAAAGTGGTTATAACTTGGAACTCAAGAAAGATAAAACAAGGATGATGGAATGTAAGGTAATTAAACCAAGTGATTATGTTAGAATTAGAGTAGTAAATGACGTACTAAGAGTAGATGATGAGTGTAACTATTTGGGAAGAAAATTACAGACGATGGCCGAAGTAGAAAGGGCATAAAATGCAAAGTGGCAACAGTAGAAAATACAATACTGAAAAAGAGAAATTTGTTAACAGTGCACATAAATTCCAATGTTTCTAACCCTTTAAGAAAGCACTTGTCTGGAATATAGCCTTAAAGATAAGTGGAATGTGGACCACAAACAGCGCAGTCAAGAAGAGAACAGTATTGCATTAAAGTGACTGTGAGTCGATATTTTCGACCTAATAAAGAAAAAATTGTTTTAGCATTTTATCCATCGTCGACAGCTGTATTTCTATTTGTTGAAATAATCATCACCCAGTTCCACGAAAGAAATTTTAGTTCCTTTACTGGTCTGAGGCACCTAGTGGGCTTACTTCGAAGGTTATAAGTATCGCATTGTCACCCGCTAATAATGCTCTAATTATAACATTCTGAAGACGGGCACTAGATGCTAGAAACTGGTAAAGGAAATGAAATATCTTCTGTGGAACTTTATGCTGATTATTTTAACAGAAAGAAAAAGTTATTACATAAACAAAAATCTTTTTAACACAACACGTTTTTGAAGCTGACTAAAAAAATATAAAACAATTTCTTCTAGGACTATACAGATTCCTAACTGCGTACGTATAGTTTTGAAAATATGTCAAAGGAATTTTTAATAGCTACAGAAACACTTGAAAGATGACGGAGGATGTGGCCTGCATGCAATAGAATAATAGTCTGGAGGTGAAATATTTGAGCATCAGTTACGTACTGCATGCGCCCAAAGTTTTTCGCTATAAATCTTAGAAGTATTTTCACAGACATTAAAAATTCACAACCACGAATTTTAAATACTATGTGTATAGCGATGGGAATCACACGGTACTCAGAGAAATTATTTTACTATTTCTAGTCTTTTTTAAAGATATAATATTTTTAAACTTTTTTTTAACGTAATTGTCTTCTGCTTTTTAGCCATCTGTGTGTGTGTAGTTTTCAATGGATTACAAACGTGTTCATAACGTTGTGTGGGAGGCTTGTGTTACATTTAAGGTTCATTTCAATGACTTTACACCCGATCCAATGTAAAATAGAAAAGTGTTACATCCATCTGCTAATAATAATCAGTATGTTAAACACTTATTCTCCTAAAAAATTAAACTAAGCTGACCAGTGTGGCCGAGCGGTTCTAGGCGCTTTAGTCTGGAACCGCGCGACCGCTACGGTCGAAGGTTCGAATCCTGCCTCGGGCATGGATGTTTGTGATGTCTTTAGGTTAGTTAGGTTTAAGTAGTTCTAAGTTCTAGGGGACAGATGACCTCAGATGTTAAGTCCCATAGTTCTCAGAGACAATTGAACCAAATAAACTAAGAAGGAAATCATATTACCCTCCTACTCACCCCAGACAAAAGAAAGGACGTAATATTGCATACTCATTCAGGTCTGAGCTATCAAGAAAGTTTCATTTCTCTAGATCACCAGCAAGTTAGTTTAAATCTGTTCAAATTAGGGCCTGAACAGGCAAACAGACATAAAAAAGTACTTCCGCCGTACCACAGAGACGAAAGCGAGTTAAGATTCCATTGTCATCCACTGCTGAACGATGTAGAAAGGTCCAGTTCTGTAGCTCATGGGGAACTTCGTTTGAAACCAGTTGAAAAAATTGTACTGAACGGGCAAACAGACAGGTAAACAAAGCACCCCCCACCACACACCAGACACGAAAGCAACTTAATGTTGAATTGTCATCAAGTTCTGAGCAATGTAGAAATTTTCAAGTCTCCAGCTCATCGGGAACTTAGTTTGAAACCAGCTGAATAATTTGTGCTGAGCATACACAGTTATGAACAGTGTAGAAAGCTTGATGTGTCTAGCTCATCCAGAAGTTAGTTTGACATCAGTTGAAAAATTTGTACCGACCTGACATATTCGCACACACAAAAAGTAAAGTACCCCCGCCACACAACACACACGAAGCCGAGTAAATACTGCATTTTCATTCAGTTCTGAGCTATTTATAAAGCGTCAACTCCTTAGTTCACCGGGTTATTAGTCTGAAATCATTCAAAAAATGGAGTTAAACTGCACTGTCACCCAATTCTGAGCTATCTAGTAAGTTTCAAGTCTGTAACTCATCGGGAAGTTAGTTTTAAATCAATTGCAGAATTTGTGGCGAACAGATAGACAAAAACCTAATTACCCTCCACCGCACGCCATACAAGAAAGTGAGTGAATATTCCATTGTCATTCAGTTCTGAGCCATGTTGAAAGCTAAAGTCTCTAGCTCAACAGAATATTGATTTGAAATCAGCTGGAAAACTTATGTCGAATAGACAGACTGAGAAATGAAGGACCCTCTGCCACACACATGCAAGAAAGCGATTTAACATTGCATTGCATTCTGAGCTACGCAGAAATTTCAGGTTTCTAGGTCACCGGAAATTTAACTTGAAACCAACTGCAAAAATTGTACCAAACAAACAGGAAACTGACGCAATAAAATCATATTTCAAAAGAAGTGGACTTCATAATATCGAAACAAGAGGCAGAAACGCCCTAGATAAATTGTAGACCAATTTTATAAAAAGACACTGTTTTTGACCTACAAATATAAAACTGTAGAGATTTCTTATGTATATCGTGTTTCTAGACTGATCGCAGAAGGTACTATGTAAAGTTAGTTACACGTTCCGCAGATAACTCTTACCGATTCTGTTGTGGAAATAATTTGGAGCGAATTAATTTACAGTACACATATGTGTGATTACTGTTAACATTAATGAACAATTTTTTTAAAAAACTATGGCTTTTTTACAGGATACGAGTTCTTAAACAACAGTATGTCCATGCAGTAGGAGTTGTCCAGGAGACATGATTTTAGGTTACATTTAATCTCGCTTTCCTGCATGTCAGTTACTTTATGGTATTGGGCACATGATGAAAAACTTTTGTTGGTTCATACCGAACTCCTTCCTGACCCACTGACAGATTTAATAGTGGGTAAGAAAGGTTATTTGTCCTCTACTGCTGTAGGTATTGACATCACAGTTCTCTTTAAAATGTGATAGGAGTATATGCGACGAATTTCATTAGCAAATGGGCGTACTAGGATTGTGCAGTTCAAATGCCTATCTCATTGAAACGATGTCTACGTCATTGCACGCTTTTGCGCAATCAAAACTCCCTTTTTAAGTCATTAGTTACGCAAGGAAATTAGTGCATAAGACATATTTGAGTGGAAATATGCAAAATAGTTCAGGGGATTGATTTGTTTTGTTCAAAGGTTGCTGTTATATGTAGAACAAAACTAGTTGAACTGTTTGAGCATTTCAGTAATATGCCAGTTCAGGTTATCATCAACATCTGCTCCCAAAACTTTCGAGCATTCTACTCTACTTGATGATTTCTGTTCATTCGCTACATCAGTTGTTGGTAAGACGCTATATGTTGAACAGAAATAAATATACTGTGTTTTCTCAAAAACCAAGGGAGAATACATTTTCGGAGAACAAGCCAAATATCATGTTTGAACCTAATAAACCTTTCAAGAACGTGTTATCAAGCTGGTGTCTATAATATTCTCTTTATTATTATTTTTTTCATTCCACCTTGCCAATAAAGTCTGCAATCGATAAGACGGTTTTTTGACTGGTCTGTTGATTTTCAAATTAATTATATTCTATCTCCTACTTCCTTCTAGCTGTAACTAGGGATGGGCGATATTTAACCAAATATTAAAATGAGACTGTTATTGAGCTGTACCTGTTAAGCGAATAACATGTTCCACGCCAAACCCTAATAAATTTGATACTGGACAGAATTTATTAAAGGAAAGAGGTGTTCTCAACAATCACCTTGATTTCGGTTTGTAACGAGAAAACTGTCCAGGTTTTATTACGCTTTTCTTCTTTCTGTTAAAATTGTAGCTATTTGAAAAAGTCAGCACCACTTCCATTCTTCAAAAAATTACGCACAGGCGGTCCGTGTAGTTGTTACATGATTTGAGTTACTGCAACGTATTGTCGTTGAAGTGTCGTTCCAGTGTGGAAGTAGTGCCACTATTCCAAATCTGAAGCCGGAACAAATGTATAGTTCCAAGTGTGTTCTGCATATATGGCTGTAGTTCCATACTTGCATATCTGCGGATGTGATAAGCTATAGGCAAGTGAAGTATATATTTGTGCATATGTAACTGTAAGGGACGAAATGAACGAAATTGCACAGTGTGATATCTGTAGTCAAACATTTTGATTGAAAATGATTATGAGTGAGCTGACAAAACACGTCAGGAGATTGTTTCCAACAATTGGTTTATGAGTTCACAGACGAAGTGCTATATTGATGCAAATTATGTCGATGGTTTTGGCGTACACCGTGACCTACACGGAACGTATTAAATAACTAATACTTTTCTCGGTATGTAAATCCTCATACGACAAGGTCGTTGGAGGTTACGGAATGCAACTTAGAAATAAAACCATTTTTACATCCGCTGCCCATCTTCTAACAAATTTTGTTTGCAATAGTAGCTAGTTTTAGCCACAAATTTAATATGTATAAAATGGTAGAAAAATGGTTTCATCATCTGGTGACATTCTGTAATCTCCATAGAATTCCTAGCATGAGATTCTGGATTCTAGAAACCGTCTTGTGTAAAAGACAACTTTTCTTTTTCTCTCTAACATGTTTCCAGACCCAAGTGTCATGTTCTGCATGTCCCGATTTATTTCAGTAAAAATACTGTATAGTGATCATGGCTGTTTTTCTATGTTAAACCTACAAACAGGTGTTCGTATTTTGTTCTGATTGCTCACCTGAAACTGCATTATTCGTGAAAGTGAATTTGTACAGATCGGCTTGCATTACGCCTTTTTATGGTTTTACAAAATGCCGTCTGCAGATTAAGCGGTATAATTTGCTTAGAAAGCTGTTACTTCTGTAAACAGTGTCATGAGAGTGGTATTGGTATACCCCCTGCCCTTACGTCTTCCATCCTGTGTATCATCACTGATGTGTTTCTTTGCTTCACTACGATTATATACAACTAATTTTCATATCTTTCACATTTCGTCCTACTTTAGCAGACACGGAAAAAAAGTCGATGAGAGCATCCAATGATAAGTTATTTTCCTATGGGGATATGTGTATCCAGAAACTTATTAATTATTTATTAGTTCCCATATAACGTTCTTCGAATCGCTCCCATGAAGATAAAATTTGACCAATAACAAGTTCTTTATAATCCGCTTAGAATCGCACAGAGGTGTAGAAGTACTCTCCCCTCCCGGTCATTTACACTTAGGCTTTGTACTGGCACTGCTCAGTGGAAATTATTTCACCAAGTTTTGTAAAATGCGATACAAACGATTAATCCCTAAACCATACCATACTACACAATCTTAATATTGCATTAAGTATAGTGTTGATGGCGTAATTAAAAAAGTCTTTTATTTTCATACACAGAAATTACAGACTAAATTAACATAAGATTTATTATTTACCATCCTTCCACTTTAATTCAAAATTTTAATCACATCTGAAACTATTAATGTCGTTATATAATTTATTCCGATTAACATATCAGTAACATTTGTAAAAGAGTTATATAATTATGGATAAATGTTTTTGGACGTAAAAATCAACATTTTGTAATATCGCTGAGCTGAGACTTTTTGCTCTTCCGGTGTTAACATGTTATGGCGTGAATGAGTGCTACTACTGATGTGGGGAAGTAGGGAGTTGGTTACTGTCTCTAGTAATAAGTAGTTTGATCTGTGCTGTTGTATGGAGATATAAATTACCAAATGTGAAATGAAAAAAAAAACTCATGCAGTACTCATATTTCAAAGACAAAACCAAATCATACCGTCTAGACATGGCTGTTTATTTTTACAGCGATTCCGTTTTCAATGGGTACATTATCGACGAAGAGCTACCCAAGAATCATTTGAGTAAGTTATGATATCTGCTTTCCGATCTTCCGTCTCGCTCATTACTAGCGTGTTCAAATTGCGCTTGTTTCTCAACTTCAAATGTTTCTTTTTCACAATAATAAAGGTGTAGGAGGCATAAAAGCTGTTCTCCTGGTTAGCGTGTTGTCCGCAACGAGAACGTGTGGGATTTGTGGACTCACACTGACATGTAAACTGTTTGTTGCCCCCATACTAATTTAGACAACGATTCGCTTTCGTCAATGAGGTTTCTTTTATTCTATAAATCATTTAATTTTATACAGTGAAATTACATTAATTTAAATGTGTTATTGGTTTCTTTCCGTTATTCAGTACATTATGCTCCTTTTGTGCTCTTGGATGATGTTCTCACTGTGAGGTACTCTTTTCTTATTTATAGTTTCCGTTGCCCCAAAAATAACGTTAATACTACAAAACTGCAAAATATAATGGCCTTTAGAGAGTAGGCATAGTTACAGATGTAGTGGAATGAATTTTATATTTTAATGCTCCTTTTCTGCTCCTTGAATGATGTTGTCAATATGAGGTATTCTTTTGTTATTTATAGTTTCCGTTGCTCCCCAAGTAACGTTTATGCTACGGAACTGCAAAATATATTGGTATTTAGAGAGTAGGTATAGCTGCATATGTAGTGGAATGAATTTTATATTCGGTAGCTGCCCACAGACAATGTTTCTGGCAAATAAATAACGTAGTTAAGAAATAAAATGAAACTCCTGCACAGCGCTGTCTGTTCCAGCGGGCGGTGCTATTTGTCCATTCTCTCCGCGAGTAGGTGACCGCGCAGCAATGAAAAAAAAAATGTAAAAAGAGACAAAAAAGAGAGCTCTTCAAACGGACCTGCTGTACGGGTGATGGGCCGACAGGAGTACAGAAGGACAGGAGAACAAAAGGAGGAACCGCGAGCACTAACGATGCGTCAGCCGGCGTGGCCCGGTCAAGTGGCCTTTATTAGCAACTTTAGGTCATCCCGCGGACGTGCTGGTGGCCAAATCACGGAGTGAGGAGTGAAACTGCCTGTGCTGTGCTGCGCCTAGGCCGGCGGCAGAACTCAGCTCAGTCGCGGGGACCTGAAATATGAGGCGCGCGAGCCGCCGACAGCCGGGGAATTGATACAAAGGCAAACACCTAATGAGAATGTGCGCTGAATACAAAAGTCCCCGGCGCTGCGAGAATCCCAGTAGCTGGGGGGGGGGGGGGGGGAGGAGGGGGGAGGGCTGCTGCGGCTGTGTTAGAGGGGAAAGGGAGCAAAGAGTGGGGGTAACCGGCAGGGAGTGGGGGAAGCCTCGACAAAGGACACGGCACTGCCAAGTCCACAAAGCGCGGTAGGCTCTCTGAGTACTGCACACGTGGTTTCCACGCCAGAACTGTCTTCATACATGGCGATGCCCTTACTGCCTCATGCAGGACCAAACTACACATTCATAAGTTAAGTTGTCACCACACTGGAAGGAATGTAGACTCTTTTTACTTTAATCCGGTCATATGATGATATTGAAACACAAGTCAATCTTGCCACCAGCTGAAACATCAAAGTTAGCGTTCACTCAGCATCAAATAACAAGGGAAGGGGCCTCAGTTAATTAAGTTCACATTTATATACCTACTGACCACCTAATTACAAATAACTCTCTGGTATTTTTCATTTGTTAATATTTATTTTATTTTGATGTACATGCAAGGTATGCCCGCATCTCGTGGTCGTGCGGTAGCGTTCTCGCTTCCCACGCCCGGGTTCCCGGGTTCGATTCCCGGCGGGGTCAGGGATTTTCTCTACCTCGTGATGGCTGGGTGTTGTGTGCTGTCCTTAGGTTAGTTAGGTTTAAGTAGTTCTAAGTTCTAGGGGACTTATGACCACAGCAGTTGAGTCCCATAGTGCTCAGAGCCATTTGAACCATTTTGCAAGGTAGATGGAAAGTTGCTGCCTGAAGCTTTTTAGGATATTGTTATTAGACAGAATTCTTTTTATGATGATACAGTTATTCATCTGACTGAATGATCTGGGCACTTATCAGTTCAATTCTTCAGTATTTTGTACGACGTTGCTGATTATGATGGCATTCTTCAGTTCATCTCTCAAAACTCTCCACAAGCATAGCTCTCTCATTAGGGGTCATCAAGTTCCATACCTCCTGAACATGTGTGGGTCTCCATTGCGTTAATGACGTTCTTTGAAGATTGCGTCGTGTAGTCTTGCAAATATATGTCCTATGGGCTTCAGGTTTGGACTGTTTCCAGACAGTCCATCCCATACGGCAGCTTCGTTGTTTGTTTGGCTGTGTGAGCTCTTGCTCCATCTTGCATAAGAAAAATATCATCGGGATTTGGGAAAAGACTTTTCTGGATTTTGCAGCGTAGATGAAACAGTCCTTTCCCAACATAATCACCACTGATGATCTTTGCTCCATCAGACATAAAGGGAGTATGCAAAATAATGTGAATACCTGAACTTACTTGGAAATGTTAATTAATAAAGGATTGGACCCTCATTTGCCTGTAATACAGCTGCAATTCTTCTTGGAATACTGGCATATAATGATTATATAGTCTCCTATGAAATGCTATGCCACTCTTCGATCAGAACCTCTTCTAGTTCCTGTAGTGACGAAGCAGGCGGAAATCTGGTCCGTAATCTGCGCTCCAATACTGCCCACAAGGGTTCGATAATGTTCAAGTCCGGGGACTGTGCTGGTCAGGGAAGACGCTACAGTTCAGTTTCATGCTCCCCATACTACGATTGTACTGTCCTGGCTGTGAAAGTAGGTGCATTATCGTCCTGAAATATGGAATCATTGTTGGGGAACAACAGTTGAATCATGAGGTGCACCCGATCATCTAAAATGTTCACATAATCGTTGCCTGTAACAGGGCCTTTCAAAGTAATGACGGCACCAGCAGAATACCGTGATATGGCTTCACTTCTACCATCACACTTCCACCTCCATGCTTAACCGTTGGAATCAAGCTATCAGGATTGTAGGTTTCTTTTGGCGTTCTCCAGACATAAACCTGGACCGATGTTGGATACAACGAAAACGATAACTCGTTGTACCATATGAAGTGTTTCCACTGATGAGCAATCCAGGATTTATGCTTCCGACACCATTTTTTATGCTTCTTTGTGTTGGTTGTCACTAATGGTTTCGGTACAGCAGCTCATCATGAATATTGCCTTCATGGAGTTCACAGCGGACCACTGACTACAGCGCTAATCATCTGAGAAAGTGATAGTGTCGGTGTTGCCTAGTATGTCGATATTCCCCCATTTTGCCCCGGACACGATCTGAAACATCTGAGGAATGAATTCATTATCTGCTTTCTGTGGCCCAGCACGTAGAACTTTGCCTTTGTCTTTCTCAGAAGCTTTTTGAGATTGGATGTTTATTACCAATCATTCTGAGATCATAAAACTCTCGGATACAATAATCGTAGTCCCATTCTCTTCACTCGGACGTCAACGGTTGCAAGTTAGAAATGGTTCAAATGGCTCTGAGCACTATGGGACTTAACATCTGAGGTCATCAGTCCCCTAGAACTTAGAATTACTTAAACCTAACTAACCTAAGGACATCACACACATCCATGCCCGAGGCAGGATTCGAACCTGCGACCGTAGCGGTCGCGCGGTTCCAAACTGACGCGCCTAGAACCACTCGGCCACAACGGCCGGCCTGCAAGCTAGACAGCAAACACTTGCTGCCTAGATGCTCGTTAACGTTTTTCTGTTCTTTACCTCGGACAGAAACGCCTGACGCATCTTATGAAGCGCCACTGTTTTATCTTGGCACAAGTAATTTTTATGCAGGAGTGCTGTAGGTGTCAGCTTTATGTTTAAAGCCTCCTCCACTATTGCCGTGTGGTAAAATGATGTCGAAATGAAGACCCCCCCACTTTTCCATCTGTACCGAACTCTCATGAGTACAATGATGTCCCACGTTTTTAAGGAAAGCTTTCTCTCAACACTGTCTACAATCCAGAGACCACATCTACCTTCTGGAGTATCGGAAGGCTACTCTGAAATAACAATTCTCATAAACAATGAACCTTTCCTATGAGGTGACAGCATTTGCTGATCTTTATCTGCAATAAGTTCTTGGCTGCCGTAGCATTTCGTGAAAGCTATTCTCAGCAGTTTGAAAATTCTTTATTTTCAATACATGAATATTTTAACGATGACCTTTTTCTTTGTGCATTGTAAACCCATCCACCCGTCAGTTTCTTAATTAATCATTTTGGAACACCTTGCATACAGGAACGAGCTCGATTGCCTTAAGTGGTCAAAACAGAGACTGGAAAGCATAATTAATTTTCCCACAAATAGGGCACAGAAAGAAAGTTTCTCTTCCAACTCGCCCACCACAACGCCCACCACCCTCCACCCTCATTTAAACGGACTCTGCGTCAAACCTAGTTACAATATTTTGCTTTCGCGCAGTCACCTACGAGTTAAATTTTTGTGTAAAAAGTACGTTGTATGGAAATCAAGTATCTGCAAGCGTAAACAATTACTAATCACGTTCCTCTGATTCTAGTAATGTTGTGCATATTTTTAGACCTGTAGTCAATGCATGCTTGTACCATCTACGGCATGCAGTCACATATAAAAAGCGGAGAACACTGCGTTTTATTAGAGATAATTATGAAGAATGTGCTACATCTGTGTCTATCGCTCGGATGACAGCAGTGACGCGTCACGTCATAGACTTCGCAAGACACCTTAAGTGCACAGGATATCTGATCCATGATCTTCCACCTCTGCTCAACACTCACAGTGATTGATTGGGAATGGGTCTAAGGAGCGGACACCTCTCTCGTTGGCTCCGCAGATGTGCTCAGTATCTTTGAGGCCAGATAGCTTTCTCATTTCCTTTACTTCCACTTCATTAATGTAGATTTTGTGACCATTTGTTTGCCTTCTTACTCCCGTTAGTGTTGGCGAGCAATGGAATGATCTCACTGATGTCAAACAAAAGTGGTTTATTTATTTATTTTATTTATTTACTTTTTTTGGAGGGAGAGGAGGAGTGTTTTACCAGATCCAGTCCACTACTGTTTCCTCACCTGCGTCAACTGTCAATTTCTTAATGTGATGTGTTTGCAACCAGAGTCGTCAATTATTTTAAGGGTATCCTCCAATCTCTGTCTGCCTCTGGAGCTTTTACCCTCCATAGCTCCTTCATGTACCGTCATAGCTATTCTCCTATCTTACTGTCCCATAGTAAATGGCTGGGAAACCAAGATGATATGGCTGTCGCAAAAATATAAACAAGTCGACAAAATAATGTTAGTACAAAAAACGTATTCAGCATATAGAAAAGTCAAAATAGTTTTCTTTTTAAAGGCAAAGGCATCAACAATAAAAGTGCAAGAGGAATTGCACCGTTAAAGGCAGGGTGAGTGGGTAGCTGGAAAGAGAAACTGTCTGATGGGGTAATAGAAAAAGGAATGAGTGTCGATGTTGAAAACAAACAGGATCCAATCTTGCTGTCACAATTTATTAGAGCTTTGGAAAACTTGCGATTGAATAAAGTGGAACGCATAGGTAACATTTATTTCGAATTTCAAAATTACTATGGGAAGTAGCAAAGAAACGATCATTCCAGTCAATTTGTAGAATCCACGAGTGGAGGCATACCATTAGACTTTTAGGATTGAATCAACCAAACAATCACGAAGGTAGCAGAGGCAGAAGAGCGCGACAACTATCGCACAATTGGCTTGATAGCTCGTGGTACAGATTCCTGACGAGATTAAACACAAAAGAATGTAAAATAAAATTTAGTGTCTTTTAGATCACAATCATTTGTTTTTCGGAAAGAAAAAGGCAGCAAAGAGGCAGTTTTGATGTTACGCGTGTTAATGGGAGGAAGTCTTAGGAGAATCAAGACCCGTGTGTAGGACTTGATGACATAGAAAAGGCGTCCGACACTTAAAAAAATCGTGCATGATATTCGAAATTGTGAACAAAATCAACATAATTTATAAGTAGACATGGATAACATACAATATGTACAAGAGCCAAGACAGAAAACAGAGTGGAAGACAGAACGAAGCGCTGGGATTCAAAAGAGTAGAACATAGGGATCTAGTCTTTCGCACCCACTGTTCAATTTATACATCGAAGAAGAAATGACAGAAATAAAAGAAATGCTCAAGAATGGGACTGAAATACGGGATGAGAGTTTCTCAAGCTGCTGTGACACCGTTGTCCTCAATGACAGGAAAAATTGCAGGACCTGTGAATGGAAAGATCTAATAAATAAAGACTGAGAGTAAACCGAGACAGACTAAATTAATGAAGAATAGTACAAATGAGACTGACACAAAAATTGTGGACGAAATAGTAGAAGACGGGGAGGAATTCTGCCCTCTTGGAACTAAAATAACGTATCACTGATGAAGCAAGGATGGTACATAAAGCAAATTAGTACAGGCAAAGATGGCATTCTTAGTAAAGAGAAGAGTGGTAGCATCAATCTCCGATCTTAACAATAATAAGAACAGTCATAGACTCTGCGGCTGATCGGGGCGGATGTTCGAATCCTCCCTCGGGATGGGTGTATGTGTTTGCCTTAGGATAATTTAGGTTAAGTAGTGTGTAAGCTTAGGGAATAATGACTTTAGCAGTTAAGTCCCATCAGATTTTTAAAAAAATAGTAATAAGAAATTTCTGAGAATGTACATTTGCAGCACAGCATTTTGTGGAAATCGTGAACTGTGAAAAAGCTGGAAAAGGTGAGAATAGAAGAGTTTGAGATGTGGCCCTACAGAAGGATGGAAAAATTAGGTGGTAAGAAAGGAAGTTGTTTGTAGATCGGGGAGGAAGAGAACGTGGGGAAAACATTGACGGGAAGAAGGGAGAGGACGATAGAACGCGTGTTATGATAGCAAAGAAATCCTTCAATGGTACATATGAAAACCGCGTGGAAAGACAGACATTGGAATACACCCAGCAAATAAATGAGGACACTGAATGCAAGTGCTAATATGAGATGAAGAGGGGCACAGAGAGGAATTCGTAAATCGTAAAACATCAAATCTCCTACATCGCTGGTGCCAGAAAATGATCCTTCTAGAACGGGACCATCGACGACTGAAGAGAATCGTTCAGTGTGACGACAGAAGTGCAACCCTTCCGCAAATTGCTGCATATTTCAAGCTGGACCAACAACAAGTGTCAGCGTGCGAACCATTCAACTAAACTAAACATCATCGATATGGGCTTTCGGAGCCGAAGGCGTACTCGGCTACCCTTGATGACTGCACGGAACAAAGCCTCTCCTGGACCTGTCTGCACCGTCATTGGGCCGTTGATGACGAGCAGAGGGACGTGTACGGGTGTGGAGACAACCTTATGAATTCATGGACCCTGCATGTCAGCATGGGACTATTCAAGCTGGTGCAGGCTCTGTAACGGTGTGGGGCGTGTGCAGGTGGAGTGATATGGGACCCCTGACACGTCTAGATACGACTCTGACAAGGGACACGTATGTAAGCACCTCGACTGATCACCTGCATCCATTCATCTTCAAGTGTATTCCGACGAACTTGGACAATTCCAGCATGACAATACAACACTCCACGAGTCCAGAATTGCTACAGAGTGGCTCCAGGAACACTCTTCTGACACACTTCCGCTGGCCACTAAACTCCCCAGACGTGAACATTACTGAGCTTCTCTCGGATGCCTTGCAACGTGCTGTTCAGTAGAGATCTCCACCCCCTCGTATTATTACGGATTTATTGACAGCCCTGCAGGACTCATGGTGTGAGCTCCCTCCAGGACTACTTCAGACATTAGTCGAGTCCATGCCACGTCCTGTTGTGGCACTTCTGCCTGCCCGCGGGAGCCCTACATGATATTAGGTAGGTGTCTCTTTGGCTCACCAGTGTAACTTTCGTGTTCAAGTAATGTAAAGTAAGGTGGCATTTTTTTCACGTAGATCTAAATACAATCTTTGCAAGACAACTTATAGCGTATGGTGGAAGATACTTCTGATACCACTGTCTTTTCCTGCAATCCATGTCCTCCTACACCCAAACTCACTGCACCGTGTAGAAAGAGGAACTTGCTGCACACCAACAAAAAAATTACATTCGCTCCCCGCGGCACACATTTCTCGCCAGTCAGAGTAATACTTTGCTCCTCACTCCATTTCCACTACAAATTAACATATTCCAGCACAATTCATCATTCTACATTTTCATTCAGTTTCTTCATTGCTTCTCAAAAACAGATATCTCGGCTGCAGTGTTGTTGTATAGTACATTTACCTATAACGTGTCTTTCTCGGTGTTTCAGTTTAGTTTTTTTGATTTCGTTAACATTGATAATGTTAATTATTTGTTAGCTTTCTTATCCTCATTCATGTTAGGAATTCTAACAGCTCATGAAAGCAGTAGAACTGAGAGTAGCATGCTACATACATCTCAGCAGTACGCCACATATGATATATGTGTGCCCGTACACCAGAAGGCTACAGAAATACCGCTGCAACGAAGGCCGTTGGCCCGCCTGTGGCGCAGTCGGCTATGTTGTCGAACAGAAATTGCAGAGCGCGGAAACGTGGCCAGCAGAGTGTTAACTCGCTGTGTTACCTCGTTACTAGTGCGGCGCGCAGGAAACTCTCAAGCCATTAGCGTGGCTGCACTGGCCGTGATGACGTCAGCCGCCGCCCACCGCTGAAGAGTGCCGCTGGACAAGCGCGCTTTGCGTGGGCGGCGCCTGTGGATGCGGTTTCATTGGAGCGCCATTGATGGGAACCTTTCGCCAGGTCTGGTGTACCCAGTCGCTTAATTAACGGCTCTCTGTTTTCGATTTGGACACTACCTATGGACGGGAATATTCGATTACGCCATCTAGCACGTCTGTCAGTTTTTTTATTATTATTGCTAATTGACAAACTCTGCATTGATCGGACATTCAATTTGCCAATTTTCTATTACAACGAAGACAAAAGATAAACTATGTTTGTAGTGACGTATGAAAAAATTTCATTTCCCTCTATTCGTAAAACCACCTTCTAGATTACGAAACGGTCGTACAAGAATTATCCATATTTTATGAATGTATAAGTACAGTATCCGAACATGACCTTGGACAGTTTCTGTGCGCTGGGCGCATCTCAGTTTCCAAACCGTGGGCACAGCTGCTTCGTGTGTCTGCTACGGGTTTTTGTAACTGTCTCCTTGGCAATGCCTCTTCATAACTCTATAGACAGCTGTCGTTTTCGTCTACAGCCGTTCGCGTTTCGCAGTTGAAAGCTGCCATAAGCCCTGCCAGGTGTCAGAGATTTCCTTACGTTGGCTACACTGTGGAAGTCTCTTAGTACTAAAGAACAACTGTGTTAAAACGTGCTGCATGATGCGGCAGTGTTTCACGTATCTCAGTGTTTATGACGTCATATCCCTTCAACTACGAGGTGTACAATGATACATACGTGCAGGTATTTTCAGCGGCATACATGGGTACTGTCAGCGAAATATATTGCGAATAGAGTTTCCCCCATCTCAGTGTTCATGATGTCATGTCTCCTGAGCTATGTGTGGTACCATGATATATTTATGTAGATGAATTTAGCGGCATTTGTGGTTACAGCCAGTGAAATTCATTGCAAATACAATTCTTAGCATAGAAGTAATACAATTAAAACGTTATGCACGATGGGGCAGTTTTTTTCCCACTTCGAGTTGTTTATGACCTCACATCTCCTGAACTATCATCGGTAGGTGGCTCTTACCCGCACAGTGATTGCTGCCTACCAGGAAGGGGTATGTGTACCAAGTTTGGATGAAATCAGTGCAGTGATTTGAGTGAAAATGTGAAACACACACACACACACATTTTTACAATATGTGTGGATTAAAATAGTAGCTCCTGGGATTCCGAGGGAGTAACACGTGGCTTCCTGTACTAATTCATCTGAGCTCCCTCGATACCTAAGTTGTGCTGCAGGCTACCACGTGTTAGATTAAGTTGTGTGGCCCTAAAAAAACTTTGGATACGAAGGACTGTGATACCACAACTCAAGCCTGCCTCGTCATCTGCGAAGTCGCATACACGCACTCCTTTACGCCGAAAAAAAAAAAAAAAAAAAAAAAAAAAAAAAAAAAGAAAAAACGCATTTATATTCCAACGGAATACTAATATGCGTTTTACAACAAAAACTCTAATGTATTTTTTTAAACATTAATTTTTTTTCAGTATCTGCATAGAATCTATCTTTACTTGTAGATTGCCCCTGAAAGAAAATTGGAGAGTAAAGAGACAACCATCGCCACTTTCCGTACGTACAGCAGAACAGCATCCCGAAATCATACCATGACAGAACTTAACAATTTATCCTAAAATACGACAACCGTAGAAAATTTGGAGGGCTCTCTCTTTCGCGAAGAGGCATATTCATGCAGGGAAAATACCGCTTTGCGTCGTTTGCTGCCTAGGCAGGATGAGAAAGCGCTGAGAAACGAAGACATTTTTAGTTCTCTGTGCCCCAGTTGGCGGATGGCCACACAGATCCTTTTAAGGAACGTACCACACGACTTGGTCATTGCCCTTTCGTTCATTCCTTTGGCAGTACACTCATAGGAAGTACGATGGTACGCTATGATATAATTCTTCTCATGCTAAAGCAAATTCTCACAGTTTGAACGTAATTTCGTTGTTATGCTGTGTGAGCATTTTGTGAAACTGCTCGTCACTCATAACAGAAAAGGTTTGAGCCTTCTATTACCAAACACTTTTGGCCTTTTCTCAGGTACAGAAAGTTCCACAATTTCTATATCAATATTTACAAACACATACATTTTTTGTTACAAATACACGTGAAAAAATTGTAAGTTATAAGCTAACTCAAGTCTCAATGCAGATGTTTTGATGATAAGAGCTAAATTGCTTATGAAAACAATGAACGCTGACTACCGTTTACTGACTCTTTAGATTGTAAAAAATAAAAAAAACTGTTTTTCTTTGAGCTTTTATCCATTGTTCTTAAGAGAAAGTTTCGAAGACAAATAGATGAACAACGTTTTTAAACCAGTAAGATTTGGTACTACATTTGAACACTGGTTCCCTATGAGAACTCGTATGAAAACTTTCAACTCTTATAAACAGTGCGAAATCAACTCAGGCACCTCTCGGATGCCCGCCCATTTCTGAGACATCATATTTAACGTCTTTGTGCAAGGAGATACCACAACATCCCGAGACACAAGGAAGCGTTCCCCCAGATACTGGATACCACGGATGGTCATGGACTCTAAGGCAGTGTCTGGAATGATGGGACTGGCACCCTTGTTACTGTACTGTAAGGTCCAAGTAATTCCACACTGGAGGTGCAAATTGAAAGCACCTAAGAAAATTTAAGATTGTGTAAGACAGAGTTTTGTAGATGTCAGAGAAATTAATCGTTCCTAAAAAAAACTAGAGTTTTTTAGATCGTATTTGGCAAATATGTGTTTTGTAACATGGAAAAAGAGGGTAACAAACAATTCTACTTGTGAGGCAAACAATTGGAATCAACGAATCAGATGTAAGGACAGGCCATCACCAAATTTTGCAGAGTATTAAGAGAAGTATGAAACAGTCCACTCTTTAATGTCCCGTTTGGTTGCTTAATTCTTTTATTCTGCGCACAGTGATGATTAACTAGTCGTTGATCGCAGATGCCTGAATGGGCCCAAAAAGGCAGCTGATATCTTCGACAGCTGCTGCAGAGCTTGCTTTCTTTCCTGGGTGCAACATGAACTTTACACAAGAGCTTACCCGCTTACAGACCAGTCGGTGCTTGGTAATTCATAATATATCTTCAAAAAGTAAAACGTAAGCTGTCTGCATTCCATTCTGTCACAAAACAACCACTAACACCAAATTAGATGTACCTGAGATGATTATGAAGATAGATTTTTGAGTCTTAGTGTGTGAGGGAAACATTGTTTCAAAATAAATTCTCCATTTGAGAACTGCACTCAATCTCGCCACAGATCGGAATTTATTGTGAAAATAAAAGCAAAATAATGTATGTTAATTTCATTCTAATAACTGACGCACTTAGTCCTTTTCTTTGTTATTGATAGTAAATATCATACTAAAGTGCAAAGTTTTACATTTAATAAATACCATTAGCGCAAATTAGCTTCTCAAACTGAAAAATGTTACAATTTCATCGCCACTAAATAAACTACTAAAGAAGACCTACAAGTTTCGAATTAAAAATCTGCATATGTCTGTAGACAGAAATTATATACTATGGTGACATGTTTAACTTCAAGTAACATTTATAGTGTTGCTTCAGTTTCCAGAAAGCTCCGCTGCTACTTAATTCTGGCTACTTAATTCTGGCCTTGACGTTTATGTATTCTTAATAAGGTGGTTTTAACAGTATGCCGATCATTCATAAGTTGAATATTCCAGTAAAAAAGTCAATTTAAATTATCATCCGGTGGATACTTATTAAACTATACAGAAGGTGTAGTTTCTTTGGACAATCTTATGTATATACAAAATTGTAAAACCAATTATGAAATACCACTAGATTTTCCATTTACTTTAAAATATTTAGTCGTAAACGTGATGATGTCATGTTTCCACTATTGTCTGCGCTAGTAATGCTACAATTAGCTGATTTACAAAAATTAAATAACAGCCGTTGTTTCGTTTTTATTCTGGAATACTCAGGTCACTCAGCGACTATAATGTCTACAACGAAGACAGAGCTGGGTACATACTACATCAATTCCATAAGTAATTCTATCGTTTTCTTATCAGAAGGACAATGTAGCAATGGCCAAAGCTGATGTGGGATAAGCCACGGAGCATCATACACACTTTGTGTTTTCAACATAGCCATTTCACTCACTGACACATACATTTCCTTTGTCTCAAATGCCCAGCTCTCTTTCCGAATCACTGAGACTAAAATTTTTTAAACAGAATTGTCTGTGTAAACACCAAGGCCCACCCATGTTGAAATGCTTCACCTCAAGCATATGAAACTGTTTCGACATAAGACACTGTTGGTTTCTAAACAGGATACTAGATTTAACATTCCCTCGGCGTTAAAGACATTGGAAGCAGAAAAGCAGCAATGTTGGAGAAGAATCGGGACAAAATTTTTCGTGGTTTAATCGGAGGACATTCCCAGAATTCATGTAAAGTGCCTCGAAAAGGACGCTCGGATCATAAATCGGGAGGGCTGGAAGTAATATCACGAATTTTAAATGGAGCTCAGTTCTCCATCTCTCTTGGTCCATCGATTTATGGAAAGATGTTAACTTCCAGGTATCAGATGTGAATACCACTCCACAAAGAGGAACTATTTACGTCTTCCCCGTGAGAAGTAGGGCGGGTAAATTCCCTGCAGAGCTTCAAAGACGTACCGCCATCGGAATTTAAGATGCTGCCAAATAACATCTCCGCTGGCAGCGTTGTGCCGTCTCAATACAAAGTTTCTGTCCATGTCACTCTCTCTTTCTGTCTGTATGTGTGTGTGTGTGTGTGTGTGTGAGAGAGAGAGAGAGAGAGAGAGAGAGAGAGAGACAGAGAGGGGGGCGGGGGTGAGAGAGAGTACTAGAAGCGAACGGAAGAGGGGGCGTTGTAAAGTCCCGGAGGTATACAGAAGGCGCTGTAGAATTCGGAGGTCGTCGGCAGGGGTCCCAGTGGCAACTCCCGGCTGTTAGAAAATAAACTTAGAGAGCAGGAGGGTGGGGTGTGGGGCCGCCCTGGGAGAGAGGCAGCCTCCGTGCTTGAAAGCGTTCTAAAGGGCGCCCACGACGCGAAATGGATACCCCGGCCGAGACGGGGCAACAGGTACGCCGCCAGACATCCACAAGAGACGTCCACGGGTCCGCTCCAGCTTCCCCGAGGCAGGCGCAGTTCTCGTGAATAACAAAATGCAACGGCTCAGCCTCTGTGGACGTTGTAATGTAACTACGGCACCGTCAATTCTGTATACTAAAGAATAAGGTGCAACGCAATCGTAAATTGTGTAAGGCGTATATATTTGTATTGTTTACTGTCAAGCCACAATTTATGAAAGATGTTTATATTTTATTAAGAGGATTAAGTAGGAATAATTAATATTTTTCATGTTGGAAATAACTGTGGTAGCAGGGAATGTCTGCCCCAAAGTATTGTTGGCACGAGAGACCGCACATTTATGTAATTTTAAAAAGGGCGGGAGAGACCGCGTATGGATACATTGTAAGAAAAGAGCGGGAAAGACCGCGCATTGATACATTTTGTAATGGTAGCAGGGATTCTCTGCATCAGAAAGTATTGTTGGCGGGAGAGATCGCACTTAAGCGTTCGTAGGAAGTCAGTAGAAAGCGAGATGTGAAGCGAGTCGGTAGCAGGTTTGAAGCGAGAGGTTGAGAGGAGCGGTGTGTCTACCAGCCACCAACTATGATTTACAAGAGATTATAAACGGATGTACAGAGACATCAGCCTACTATTATCATAAGAGGAATTAATACTATTGAATTATTTTTTTGAGAAACTCAAGATTACTGAAGGTGCGTTTGCGCAATGCTAGTTGTAAGATTATTGTAAAAAGTAAGTCCCATTTGAATGTTTGTAAAACCTTTTCGTTCAGAATATAATTAATTTTCGTCAGCAATACAGCATTACTGATTATAATCCATCCCAACAACCATCAGCGTAAAACTTTATAAAATTTTACTGTTGTCAAGAAAAAGTTTAACTATGAATTACGTAACTTCAGTCAAATCAATTAAAAAATAACGTCTCCTTTGGTATTAAAAAATAACGTTAGCTTTGCTAATAAATACAGCCACTTATTATGACAGCCCACCAGCAGCTAATAGAGTATAGTAATACAGAGTAAGTACACTCCTGGAAATTGAAATACGAACACCGTGAATTCATTGTCCCAGGAAGGGGAAACTTTATTGACACATTCCTGAGGTCAGATACATCACATGATCACACTGACAGAACCACAGGCACATAGACACAGGCAACAGAGCATGCACAATGTCGGCACTAGTACAGTGTATATCCACCTTTCGCAGCAATGCAGGCTGCTATTCTCCCATGGAGACGATCGTAGAGATGCTGGATGTAGTCCTGTGGAACGGCTTGCCATGCCATTTCCACCTGGCGCCTCAGTTGGACCAGCGTTCGTGCTGGACGTGCAGACCGCGTGAGACGACGCTTCATCCAGTCCCAAACATGCTCAATGGGGGACAGATCCGGAGATCTTGCTGGCCAGGGTAGTTGACTTACACCTTCTAGAGCACGTTGGGTGGCACGGGATACATGCGGACGTGCATTGTCCTGTTGGAACAGCAAGTTCCCTTGCCGGTCTAGGAATGATAGAACGATGGGTTCGATGACGGTTTGGATGTCCCGTGCACTATTCAGTGTCCCCTCGACGATCACCAGTGATGTACGGCCAGTGTAGGAGATCGTTCCCCACACCATGATGCCGGGTGTTGGCCCTGTGTGCCTCGGTCGTATGCACTCCTGATTGTGGCGCTCACCTGCACGGCGCCAAACACGCATACGACCATCATTGGCACCAAGGCAGAAGCGACTCTCATCGCTGAAGACGACACGTCTCCATTCGTCCCTCCATTCACGCCTGTCGCGACACCACTGGAGGCGGGCTGCACGATGTTGGGGCGTGAGCGGAAGACGGCCTAACGGTGTGCGGGACCGTAGCCCAGCTTCATGGAGACGGTTGCGAATGGTCCTCGCCGATACCCCAGGAGCAACAGTGTCCCTAATTTGCTGGGAAGTGGCGGTGCGATCCCCTACGGCACTGCGTAGGATCCTACGGTCTTGGCGTGCATCCGTGCGTCGCTGCGGTCCGGTCCCAGGTCGACGGGCACGTGCACCTTCCGCCGACCACTGGCGACAACATCGATGTACTGTGGAGACCTCACGCCCCACGTGTTGAGCAATTCGCGGTACGTCCACCCGGCCTCCCGCATGCCCACTATACGCCCTCGCTCAAAGTCCGTCAACTGCACATACGGTTCACGTCCACGCTGTCGCGGCATGCTACCAGTGTTAAAGACTGCGATGGAGCTCCGTATGCCACGGCAAACTGGCTGACACTGACGGCGGCGGTGCACAAATGCTGCGCAGCTAGCGCCATTCGACGGCCAACACCGCGGTTCCTGGTGTGTCCGCTGTGCCGTGCGTGTGATCATTGCTTGTACAGCCCTCTCGCAGTGTCCGGAGCAAGTATGGTGGGTCTGACACACCGGTGTCAATGTGTTCTTTTTTCCATTTCCAGGAGTGTATATTCATGTCGCAGTTCGATGTAGCATTCAGATGGCCATCCAGTAATAGTATAAATGTAACGAACAGTTTTGGGTTATTGCAGATAACGACTGAGGGCCACGACGACGACCGACTTTATGTTTCGTCGAAATAATCAAAATATCCCTTTTAATAAGCAGCAATGAAATTTGTATGTGAAGACTGAGAAAGAGGATAAATTTCAAAGGGAAGTTTTCATTTGTTATTATTACGCAGGAGATAGAAATCCTAAGGGAAGGTTTCATAGGTTACTGTAGAAGAGAAGGTTGCGTAACAAAAGAAATACAGAGAAGACGGACTGGTTTCAAGTGGGCATTCGAAAATTACATGTTCCGTACATCGAACTATGTAGTGTAGTGATTTATACTACTGTCCACACTGATACAATAAATGCGAATTAACTCTGTCTGTTAGGATCAAATGGTTCAAATGACTCTGAGCACCATGGGATTTAACATCTATGGTCATCAGTCCCCTAGAACTTAGAACTACTTAAACCTAACTAACCTAAGGACATCACACAACACCCAGTCATCACGAGGCAGAGGAAATCCCTGACCCGCCGGGAATCGAACCCGGGCGTGGGAAGCGAGAACGCTACAGCACGATTACGAGCTGCGGACTGTCTGTTAGGCTGTCGCGACAGAACCGCTGAACCGATTTTGATAAAACTCGGTAGGCAGGTAGCTTGGTCGCCGAGGAAGAACATTGGATACTATAGAAAGTGTTCAGTACAAGATATTTATTAATTTGTATAATATAATGTGAAAAATGGAAACATTTGTAAAAGGTATTCATCCTCTGACTATTGAACTTTGTCATATAACTGAAAATGCTGCTATTTTTTGACATCTTCTACATCATACGATTCAACGTAATGAACACAAGGCTTATACAGTTCTCTACCTGTTAAGCAAGGGGAAACTACAGCCGTAATTTTTCCCGAGGGCATGCAGCTTTACTGTATGATTACATGATGATGGCGTCCTCTTGGGTAAAATATTCCGGAGGTAAAATAGTCCCCCATTCGGATCTCCGGGCGGGGACTACTCAAGAGGATGTCGTTATCAGGAGAAAGAAAACTGGCGTTCTACGGATCGGAGCGTGGAATGTCAGATCCCTTAATCGGGCAGGTAGGTTAGAAAATTTAAAAAGGGAATTGGATAGGTTGAAGTTAGATATAGTGGGAATTAGTGAAGTTCGGTGGCAGGAGGAACAAGACTTCTGGTCAGGTGACTACAGGGTTATAAACACAAAATCAAATAGGGGTAATGCAGGAGTAGGTTTAATAATGAATAGGAAAATAGGAATGCGGGTAAGCTACTACAAACAGCATAGTGAACGCATTACTGTGGCCAAGATAGATACGAAGCCCACACCTACTACAGTAGTACAAGTTTATATGCCAACTAGCTCTGCAGATGATGAAGAAATTGAAGAAATGTATGATGAAATAAAAGAAATTATTCAGATTGTGAAGGGAGACGAAAATTTAATAGTCATGGGTGACTGGAATTCGAGTGTAGGAAAAGGGAGAGAAGGAAACATAGTAGGTGAATATGGATTGGGGGCAGAAATGAAAGAGGAAGCCGCCTGGTAGAATTTTGCACAGAGCACAACATAATCATAACTAACACTTGGTTTAAGAATCATGAAAGAAGGTTGTATACATGGAAGAACCCTGGAGATACTAAAAGGTATCAGATAGATTATATAATGGTAAGACAGAGATTTAGGAACCAGGTTTTAAATTGTAAGACATTTCCAGGGGCAGATGTGGACTCTGACCACAATCTATTGGTTATGACCTGTAGATTAAAACTGAAGAAACTGCAAAAAGGTGGGAATTTAAGGAGATGGGACGTGGATAAACTAAAAGAACCAGAGGTTGTACAGAGATTCAGGGAGAGCATAAGGGAGCAATTGACAGCAATGGGGGAAATAAATACAGTAGAAGAAGAATGGGTAGCTTTGAGGGATGAAGTAGTGAAGGCAGCAGAGGATCAAGTAGGTAAAAAGACGAGGGCTAGTAGAAATCCTTGGGTAACAGAAGAAATATTGAATTTAATTGATGAAAGGAGAAAATATAAAAATGCAGTAAGTGAAACAGGCAAAAAGGAATACAAACGTCTCAAAAATGAGATCGACAGGAAGTGCAAAATGGCTAAGCAGGGATGGCTAGAGGACAAATGTAAGGATGTAGAGGCTTGTCTCACTAGGGGTAAGATAGATACTGCCTACAGGAAAATTAAAGAGACCTTTGGAGATAAGAGAACGACTTGTATGAATATCAAGAGCTCAGATGGAAACCCAGTTCTAAGCAAAGAAGGGAAAGCAGAAAGGTGGAAGGAGTATATAGAGGGTCTATACAAGAGCGATGTACTTGAGGACAATATTATGGAAATGGAAGAGGATGTAGATGAAGATGAAATGAGAGATATGATGCTGCGTGAAGAGTTTGACAGAGCACTGAAAGACCTGAGTCGAAACAAAGCCCCCGGAGTAGACAATATTCCATTGGAACTACTGACGGCCGTGGGAGAGCCAGTCCTGACAAAACTCTACCATCTGGTGAGCAAGATGTATGAGACAGGCGAAATACCCTCAGACTTCAAGAAGAATATAATAATTCCAATCCCAAAGAAAGCAGGTGCTGACAGATGTGAAAATTACCGAACTATCAGCTTAATAAGTCACAGCTGCAAAATACTAACACGAATTCTTTACAGACGAATGGAAAAACTAGTAGAAGCCAACCTCGGGGAAGATCAGTTTGGATTCCGTAGAAACACTGGAACACGTGAGGCAATACTGACCTTACGACTTATCTTAGAAGAAAGATTCAGGAAAGGCAAACCTACGTTTCTAGCATTTGTAGACTTAGAGAAAGCTTTTGACAATGTTGACTGGAATACTCTCTTTCAAATTCTAAAGGTGGCAGGGGTAAAATACAGGGAGCGAAAGGCTATTTACAATTTGTACAGAAACCAGATGGCAGTTATAAGAGTCGAGGGACATGAAAGGGAAGCAGTGGTTGAGAAGGGAGTAAGACAAGGTTGTAGCCTCTCCCCGATGTTGTTCAATCTGTATATTGAGCAAGCAGTAAAGGAAACAAAAGAAAAATTCGGAGTAGGTATTAAAATTCATGGAGAAGAAATAAAAACTTTGAGGTTCGCCGATGACATTGTAATTCTGTCAGAGACAGCAAAGGACTTGGAAGAGCAGTTGAATGGAATGGACAGTGTCTTGAAAGGAGGATATAAGATGAACATCAACAAAAGCAAAACAAGGATAATGGAATGTAGTCTAATTAAGTCGGGTGATGCTGAGGGAATTAGATTAGGAAACGAGAAGCTTAAAGTAGTAAAGGAGTTTTGCTATTTGGGGAGCAAAATAACTGATGATGTTCGAAGTAGAGAGGATATAAAATGTAGGTTGGCAATGGCAAGGAAAGCGTTTCTGAAGAAGAGAAATTTGTTATCATCCAGTATTGATTTAAGTGTCAGGAAGTCATTTCTGAAAGTATTTGTATGGAGTGTAGCCATGTATGAAAGTGAAACATGGACGATAAATAGTTTGGACAAGAAGAGAATAGAAGCTTTCGAAATGTGGTGCTACAGAAGAATGCTGAAGATTAGATGGGTAGATCACATAACTAATGAGGAAGTATTGAATAGGATTGGGGAGAAGAGAAGTTTGTGGCGCAACTTGACCAGAAGAAGGGATCGGTTGGTAGGACATGTTCTGAGGCATCAAGGGATCACCAATTTAGTATTGGAGGGCAGTGTGGAGGGTAAAAATCGTAGAGGGAGACCAAGAGATGAATACACTAAGCAGATTCAGAAGGATGTAGGTTGCAGTAGGTACTGGGAGATGAAAAAGCTTGCACAGGATAGAGTAGCATGGAGAGCTGCATCAAACCAGTCTCAGGACTGAAGACCACAACAACAACAACAACCTGTTTAATGCATTCTTTCATATTAAAATCAGTCACAAGGTCGCCTTATTTTATCCGCTCAGCGTCAAGCGTCTGTTATAGTCTTAGAGACGCGCCAGATCTGTATCAACAGCTTGTGGTCTTCTTGTTACAGTTGTTGGCTCTGTTTCTTTCTGCTCCTGACTAGGTGTGTCCGTTAGCGTAAATCACTAAGGTGGCGTCAGGTGAAAATAACATTCCCAAGATCGCAGACATGCTGAACGTGGTCTCCTGACCAGTAAGGCCATTCGCACATTTCACTTTACTGATACACGAGCGCAGCCACCGGTGATCCAGTTTTGCATAAAGACAAGTCGTTGTGTAACATTGTTGCCAAAAATCTCGAAAAGTACTTGGGCGATTTACACCAAATATTTATACGATACTGTAATGAACATTTGGACGTGCACATGCCGCGTGGTTTAATATACATAATATGTAACTACACATGTAATATATAAAGGAGGAACGTTGTTTAGCAAACACCTTCTCCCGTCCGCCGGCCGACGTGGCCGTGCGGTTAAAGGCGCTGCAGTCTGGAACCGCAAGACCGCTACGGTCGCAGGTTCGAATCCTGCCTCGGGCATGGATGTTTGTGATGTCCTTAGGTTAGTTAGGTTTAACTAGTTCTAAGTTCTAGGGGACTAATGACCTCAGCAGTTGAGTCCCATAGTGCTCAGAGCCATTTGAACCATTTTGAACCTTCTCCCGTCCGTCGGCCATCGTAATGTAATTGCAGGAATTGATTGGTAATGTTGATTGTGGCCGACTTACGTGGTGGGCCTTAATCAAAATAATATTTCATTCAATTTTAATTTAGAATTAAACGGTTTTGTGACGTTCTCTTTTTTAACAATATTAAACTTGAGTGTAAATTATTTTTTACATTAATGAACGTTAGACCCACTGAATCTCAAAACATAAGCATATAAGTTGAACAATGGAATAAAGTTTTAATATTAATTTCCTCGGCTAGTCAGCTCACTTTAAAGCTAAAAATCTTTAGGTATTAATAACAATTGCGGCCCACACAGGCGCGAGAGTATTTTTTCCTACCTCCGTTAACCATTTCATTGTAGTCGGAGTCTTGGCTCTGGCTCTCGGTCGTTGAACTGAAAATAAGAATCTTAAAACTAGGTATTTTCTGCAGCGTCGGGCGGCTGTGGAGAAAAATGTATATTATGTTAATAGCGAGCGAGTTTTTCGCTTCCGCTAAATTTTATAAGTTAATATCGCCACGTAATGGCGTCGTTGGCTGCATCGGCCGCTGCGATTGTTGCACTGTAAATTAGTCGAATGCAGGTTAGTTCAAGGAAGGCGGACATGAAATCGGAATTACATCTTACAAATTAAAAGTGCACAATAATATCAAATGAATATACACTCCTGGAAATTGAAATAAGAACACCGTGAATTCATTGTCCCAGGAAGGGGAAACTTTATTGACACATTCCTGGGGTCAGATACATCACATGATCACACTGACAGAACCACAGGCACATAGACACAGGCAACAGAGCATGCACAATGTCGGCACTAGTACAGTGTATATCCACCTTTCGCAGCAATGCAGGCTGCTATTCTCCCATGGAGACGATCGTAGAGATGCTGGATGTAGTCCTGTGGAACGGCTTGCCATGCCATTTCCACCTGGCGCCTCAGTTGGACCAGCGTTCGTGCTGGACGTGCAGACCGCGTGAGACGACGCTTCATCCAGTCCCAAACATGCTCAATGGGGGACAGATCCGGAGATCTTGCTGGCCAGGGTAGTTGACTTACACCTTCTAGAGCACGTTGGTGGCACGGGATACATGCGGACGTGCATTGTCCTGTTGGAACAGCAAGTTCCCTTGCCGGTCTAGGAATGGTAGAACGATGGGTTCGATGACGGTTTGGATGTACCGTGCACTATTCAGTGTCCCCTCGACGATCACCAGTGGTGTACGGCCAGTGTAGGAGATCGCTCCCCACACCATGATGCCGGGTGTTGGCCCTGTGTGCCTCGGTCGTATGCACTCCTGATTGTGGCGCTCACCTGCACGGCGCCAAACACGCATACGACCATCATTGGCACCAAGGCAGAAGCGACTCTCATCGCTGAAGACGACACGTCTCCATTCGTCCCTCCATTCACGCCTGTCGCGACACCACTGGAGGCTGGCTGCACGATGTTGGGGCGTGAGCGGAAGACGGCCTAACGGTGTGCGGGACCGTAGCCCAGCTTCATGGAGACGGTTGCGAATGGTCCTCGCCGATACCCCAGGAGCAACAGTGTCCCTAATTTGCTGGGAAGTGGCGATGCGGTCCCCTACGGCACTGCGTAGGATCCTACGGTCTTGGCGTGCATCCGTGCGTCGCTGCGGTCCGGTCCCAGGTCGACGGGCACGTGCACCTTCCGCCGACCACTGGCGACAACATCGATGTACTGTGGAGAACTCACGCCCCACGTGTTGAGCAATTCGGCGGTACGTCCACCCGGCCTCCCGCATGCCCACTATACGCCCTCGCTCAAAGTCCGTCAACTGCACATACGGTTCACGTCCACGCTGTCGCGGCATGCTACCAGTGTTAAAGACCGCGATGGAGCTCCGTATGCCACGGCAAACTGGCTGACACTGACGGCGGCGGTGCACAAATGCTACGCAGCTAGCGCCATTCGACGGCCAACACCGCGGTTCCTGGTGTGTCCGCTGTGCCGTGCGTGTGATCATTGCTTGTACAGCCCTCTCGCAGTGTCCGGAGCAAGTATGGTGGGTCTGACACACCGGTGTCAATGTGTTCTTTTTTCCATTTCCAGGAGTGTATTATTTTCTTAATTAGTAGAAATATGCTTACATTTGCCAGCACTCGCAAGATGTCTTTCTACATGCAACCAAGAGAAGAGATAAGTGAAGACGACTAAAAAATTAACAAAAGAGCGTCTGTCGTCGTCTCTTTAGATCATCTTGTTAGATTTCTTTGCCCTCGAAACTTACACAGAGGAATTATTATAATACGGATACACGAGAAAAATGTATATTATTCAATTTTTAAATGTCTCTTCTTTATAAATACGGTTTTTTAAGTCTTTTCTTATTATTTCACTGGGGACACTATAGCCTCGAAAAGTCCTTAACTGAGTTACTCAAAACTTTTACATGACATTCTAATGAACACGCGGAGGGGAGTAGGCTATGTTACCAAGAATCTAGAAAAGTTGACCAATTTACTTCCAGTTTTTACACGATACTCTAATGACATTCACACAGACATTATTCATTGTTTCACACAACAATATCCAACTGAGTACGAGAATGAAAATGCTGTACTGTCCTCTACTGTGATTGTGTGCGGTTTTGTTTCTTTTCTACGGCCTTGCAGCAGTGGTAACACAGGTTTTCGTCAGATCACCGTAGTTAAACGCTGTCTGGTTGTACCATTACTTGGATGGGAGACCATTCGGTCTGCTGAGAGCTGTTGGCAAGCTGGATGCACTCAGCCCATGTGAGGGGAAACAAGGAGCTACTTCATTGAGAAGTAGCGGCTCCTGTCTCGTAAAGTGAAAAAAAAAAGAAAACCGGCTGGGAGAGCTATGTGCTGACAACATGTCCCTCCATATCCGCACCCAGTGATGCTCGTGGGCTGGGAATGACACGGCGGCCGTTCGGTACCGTATGGCCTTCATGGCCTGTTTGGGAGTGGGTATAGTTTTGTTTGCTTTCTCGCAATCGGTTTTCCCAGAAATGAAGAAAGCCGTATTTATAACTTATCGGCTTGTCATCAGAAAATTACTATGCTATCTGAATTTCCAATAATAATAAACAAGGTCCACGGTCAGAGAGAGAGAGAGAGAGAAGAGTAGATGGCCAAAGAAAGAGCAAGGGGTAGGTCATCAAAGAAAGAGTGAGGAGTAGAAACACAGAGAGGGGGACAGGAGATGATGGGGAGAGGGAGGAAGAGGAGAAAGGACGAGATGGAGATAGAAGTAGAGGTAATGGACAGAGAGGAGGAGAGGTGATGGGCAGTGGGAGGCGAAAGAAGTTGATTGACAGAAACAGGGAGAAGGATTAGGAGATGAGCGAAAGCGAGGGGAGGAGTTGGCAGACGTAGACAGCAATACTGTACGCCGGCCGGTGTGGCCGAGCGGCTCTAGGCGCGTCAGTCTGGACCCGCGCGACTGCTACGGTCGCAGGTTCGAATCCTGCTTCGGGCATGGATGTGTGTGATGTCCTTACGTTAGTTAGATTTAAGTAGTTCTCAGTTCTAGAGGACTGATGACTTCAGATGTTAAGTCCCATAGTGCTGAGAGCCATTTGAACCATTTCAACCAATACAGTACATTGGCGGTCTGTCGTGGAGGAACGTCATGCGTTAGGATAACACCATCACAGTCGTACACGAGAACCACCATAACTTTAGACCGCTCCATTCGCACCATCAAAAGAACAGGCTGAGATAACGGTACACTACGCCTTCCACATCGCTGGAAACGAGTTCTACACGACGCTGGTGAATTCTTTGAAGGACAGTAACAGGTGCAAACATAACTTCTTTTATCTGTTGTGAATAAATGTCACCATTTAAGTTCCAACCTTCGTATAAATTATTCCAAGCTTCACTAACAGGCATTTGAAGTCAAAAATGGTTCAAATGACTCTGAGCACTATGGGACTTAACTTCTGAGGTCATCAGTCTCCTAGAACTTAGAACTACTTAAACCTAACTAACCTAAGGACATCACACACAACCATGCCCGAGGCAGGATTCGAACCTGCGACCATAGCGGTCGCGCGGTTCCAGGCTGTTGCGCCTAGAACCGCTCGGCCACTCCGGCCGGCATTTGAAGTCAGAATCACCAGTTATTCACAGTGACCTAACAGGTTTTGTAGAGGATAGCTACCATCTCGGGTGAGTGGAAAAATTGGTGAAAGCACACCTCGGTGAAGATCAGTTTGGATGCAGCAGAACTGTAGGAGCACGCGAGGCAGAGCTGACCATACGACTTATCTTACAAGGTAGGTTAAGAAAAAGCAAACCCACACTTATAGCTTTTGAAGATTTGGAGAAATCTTTTGACAATGTCGACTGGAATCCATTTTTCGGAATTCCGAGGGTAGTAGGGGTAAAATAGAACGACCGAAAAAAGAATAAGGACACCAACCACGAGTTGTGCGAGATAAGCGAAAGTTGGTAAGTGTGTTTCTACAACTGTAAGATGGTATCTACTGAAATTTCGCGATAGTCGCGCAAGAGTCGCACTAGTAACTCCACTGTGAGGATGAAAATCAGGTTTGCTTTAAATATACTCTGTAAGTGTTGTGAACGTTATGTTTGTGATTTGAAATGAGTTAATATTTGCCAAGAATGCCTTTAAAGCGACAAAGACGCCATTATCAGCAGTTCACAGACTTCAAGAGGGGTCGTGAAACATGGCTACGAAAAGCTGGCAGACGAGGCAGAAATGTAGACACTGTACTTGCTTGTTAGCAGCGGTGGTCACGATAATGTACGCTCTCAACAAGACCAGGCTCCATATGGCCACGTGGCACTACCGAAAGGGAAGCCCACAGTGTTCGGCTTATGGCTCTGGCTCATCTTACTGCATCCGCAGCAGAAATCTAACCATCAGTTGGCCCCATAGTGGCACAACGAACTGTTGCAAATAGCTTACTTGAAGGACAGCACCGAGCTAGACGCACTGTAGCGTGCATTTCACTGACCCCACCACCGCTGTTTGCGACTTGAGTGGTGTCAAGCGTGGGCTCATACGAGGACAGGGTAGAGGTCTGATGCGTTTTCTGAGGGAAGGTTGCGAAATGCCAGGGTGGAGAAGAGTTTGTATCTCTTTAATTCAGACGAATTCTGCATGAGAACGAGACATGCACTCGATCCCCTCCTTATCTACCAGCTAATTAATTATACGCACAACGGTAACGGAAGAAAATGATGGTGGCCCCTGCTAGTTGGTAAAATAATGAGTGCAAAATCACAATAATTTAATAAAAATCGTAATCTACTCAGAGAAAAAGAGAACTTTATCATAATAAACACCAGAAATGGGATTCTGCATATATCTCCGAAATGATATGCGGATTAAATATTACAATCAGATTCATTATATATCACAACATAAATGCACATGACTATCGACAAAAACAATAGGTTAAAGGATAGGGTATACTGAAATATTATGAGAATACGAGTTGGCTCGAGAACAAGGGGCTTCTACCCTCTGTGATGCAATAGATTGACGATAATGACTGGATATCCTAATGAATCAAATATTAATCTCCCGACTATATGGCACTATCGCAATTAGTAGTGAGAGGTCAAACAGGATCACATGGAGAAACAAGAAAAGTGGACTTGTAGCAAAGCGAGCACGCGTGCTGCTGAGGGATTCAGTATAAAAATGATAAGGTCCTGCCAGTACTGAAATCTGCAGCACGTCGTAGCTAGGCAGCGTCCTGATGATGTAGGCACCGACTTCTGCCGTGCAGCAACTCTTTGTCAACACTTGGCCGCGATGTATGGTTCAAAATGGCTCTGAGCACTATGATACTTAACTTCTGAGGTCATCTGTCCCCTAGAACTTAGAACTACTTAAACCTAACTAACCTAAGGAAATCACACACATCCATGCCCGAGGCAGGATTCGATTCGAACCTGCGACCATAGCGGTCACGCGGCTACAGACTGTGGCGCCTAGAACCACTCGGCCACCCCGGCCGGCCGCGAAGGCTGTCCGAGAATTCTAAGTTCTTCCGAAAACAAGCGACAAAGTCGCAAGACCGTCCGAGGAAGATCATATCTCGAATCCACTGCCCGCACAACGCGAGAGCGAAGCCAACTCCCTACTCTCCTCGAGAAACCGCGAATCCGCATTCAGTGCTGATCCCAAAATTCCCCCACACCGTCTCGGTATATCATTCGCGCCAATAGCGACCGTTCCCTCCTATTTGGAGCAGGGCTTTATACGTGAACTAGCCTCAGTTTAAGTTGACGAATCATGCCTCTGATATTCAGCAGAGGGCACTTAACCTGTCATTTGACCAGCTACGAAAACAACCTGCCTAGACCATCGGCCATCCGGCGCCAGACAGACGCACCCAGCAGGGCACGGTCCGCAAGTATTCTCAGACTCAAGAGGACAATGCAGTCAGTCGGTGCCAGGAATCTTCGTTCCAGACGCGCCGGAATGGTAAACACATGAACTGCGGCGACACTCAGACGTCTCGCAGGTCGTTTCGCCCTGCATACAGCAGGCGAAACTCGACCGACGTAAGTCGTTTCGCCAGGCGCTTAAGCCTATTGTACGAACCCCTCACAATTCAGGGATGTGCAGCCCCAACCGGAAATGCCATGTGCCGCGCCCTCCGATTCTTGCCTCGCACAAGCCACGCAGGGAAGTAACCCAACATGTATAGGAACCAAATGAAAAGTATTTTTTGAGTTCTCAGTACAAATAACCTCAATACAATAATCTTATTCAGTCTGTTACTACCGTAAATGACATATAACATTAATAAAATTGATGAAAATGAGAGGAGACATGTAACCTCTCAAGGTGATTCTGCTTCCGTGCCAGTGATAGCCACATGTTGGTTAGAAGGAGGGCGTTGAGGGCCGGCAACGAAACTGTCGCGGTCTAGACACACTGCACCTACACGTGGAGTGGTCAAGTCTGCGATTTTGTATGAAAGTGGGAGCACCACGCACCTTGACTGCAAATTAGTACTTCAATTTGGTGATTTTCACCTCTTTGCTTGCCATTCATGAACAGCATTTCAGGGGATTTTTCCAACAGGATTACGTTTGCCCACTTACCGCTGTTGTTAACGAACATGCTCTATGGAGCGTCGACATTTTGCCTCGTCCTCTTCGATCACCATATTTGTCTCTAGTCGAGTATATAAAGGACATAATGGACGACAACTCTAGCGTCGTTCGAAAACGGCTTTAGCCGTCTTTAAATTGACCGCCTAAGTGAAACAGGCATGGAACTCCGTCCCAGAAACTGACATCGGACAACTTTGTAGCATAGTGCATGCAGTATTGCATTCAATATTCTGGCGTTACACTGGATATTAATATACCAGCATTTCATATTTTCAGTGGTTTATCGGGCTTACATTAACCTGTGGTCCTGGAATGTTAATCACTTAAATATCTTACTTGGACAAATGTACTCCAGCAATTTCGTTCCTCTACATTAAGTATTTTTTGATGTTGCAATTTTTTGTTCCGTCAGCGTACATAGAGCGGAAGGCTATATGCAACTTGTAAGGAAACCAGACGGCAGTTATAAGAGACGAGTGGCATGAAGGAGGTGCAGTGGTTGGAAAGGAAGTGAGACAATGTTGTAGCCTATCCCCAATGTTAACCTATCTGCACACTGAGCAAGCAATAAAGAAAATTAAAGAAAAATTTCGCCTACAGGTTCGAGTCCCGGTCGGGGCAAACATTTTCAACATGTCCCCAGTGAAGTACATCAACGCCTGTTTGCAGCTAGGGTGTCCATTTAATTAACGTTTCATACGAAGTATAGTTCAGTGAGAAGAAATGAAAAGTTTGAGGATTGCCGATAAGATAGTAATTCTGTTAGTCAGCAATCGACTGAGAAGGGCAGTTGAACGGAGCGGGCAGTGTCTTGAAAGGAGGACATAAAATGAACGTCAACAAAAGCAAAACATGCGTAATGAAGTGTAGTCGAATTAAATCAAGCTATGATGAGGGAATTAAATTAGGAAATGAAACACTCATGATGGTCGAAGTAGAGAGGATGTAAAATGTACAGCGGCAATGAGAAGAAAAGCGTTTCTGAAGATGAGAAATTTCTTAACATCGAAGTCACATTTTAAGTGTTGGAAAGTCTTTCTGAAGGTATCTGATCGGACTGTAGCTTTAAATGGAAGTGAAACAAGGATGATAAACAGTGTAGACAAAAAGGTAATAAGAGCTTTCGAAATGCGGCGCTAAAGAAGAATACTAAAGATTAGATGGGTGGAATACATAACTAATGAGAATATGTGGAATGTATGTAAGTCTGCAGGCTTTCGTGGCCGTTGTCACTAAAGTTATATTCTTCTGAGTTGTTAGGCTGCGTCATATTTCTTGAAACAGTCGACGTTTCGATCCCTCTACTAGGATCTTCTTCTACATGTTCTGATGTCCACTGTTGATTGAGCACTGTCAGAGAAGAGAGGCACGTTCTTTTATGAAGGGGTTTTTTCCCGAGCTTGTGTTGGAAAAGTGGACTTATTGGGTAAAAACCTTAGGACTACCATTGTTGGGCCATCGTAATTGGGTACTAAGAGAAGTTTTCTCTCGCTAATGCCGAAGAAGAGATTTATGGGCTAAGACTCATGTAACTACCACTGGTGGGCCAACGTTATTGGTTACATAGGGATTTTTCCGCACTTATGCGTAGGTGTTTGAAGCGAAATTTTAATTACGTTAATAGGATAGACTAGGAACCGCCTTCTCATTCTGTTAAGTTACCGTCTGTTCAAGGTGTCACTCACCGCAAAGAAGAATTCTTAGGAAAAAATGGTATTCGAACCACTTTCTTCAGTCAAAACAAAGAAAAACCTTTTCCGTCGAAAAACCTATGGACCTGGTTGCCTCGACACTGCGGTCGTCTATGAAATAGCTTGTGGCTGTGGCAAAGTGTATATAGGCGAAACGGGAAGGACCGTTAAACAACGCGTTAAGGAACACGAGTGCCATACGTGGCTAAACAGAGTATGAAATCGGCGATTGTGGAACATCACGTGAACTATGGCCTTGGCATTATTTTCAATAACGCACGTGTACTGGCTAAGGAAACAATATCTATAAAAGAAAAGTCCGAGAAGCAATTGAAATTTCTAAAAACGCATTTATCTTCAATAAGGAGGACGGCTATAGACTTCGGCATCACGGCTCACCGCCAACAACAAAGTGAATACATGGCGGCGGTGTGCAAGCAATGCAAACAACGGCCTGAAAACCACCTCTGCAGACAATAATATTTTGGATAAACATTTCGCCTGTCATGTCCTGCCGTTTGGCTTCTGGCGAATTGTGTGGGCCTGCCAGTAGCAGCAGGGGAAATTTTAACTGATACCTCTTCTCCTGCAGTGCGGGGAAAATCCCTTTCTAACCAATGAAGTTGGCCCACCAATGGTAGTTTTAGCTAATATCCCTCTTCTTCGGCATACGCACGGGAAAATTTTTAAGTAAAGACGATGACCAACCAATGGAAGCCCCCAACGTTTTTCCCCAACAATCCCACTTTCCTGCACAAGCGCGGAAAAACTCCTCTTTATAGGAGAATACGACACTGGTCTCTGAGAGTGTTCAATCTACAGTAAAAATCACAAAATCCTGAAGAAGATTCCAACAGAGGTATCGAAACGTCCACTATTTGAAGAAATGTAACGCGGTTTTACAACCCAGAAGGTTTAGACTTCACTACAAACAATAAATGGGTAAAAAAAATTGTGCCACAACTTGAATAAATAGGGGATCCGTTGACAGGACACATTTTCAGACATCAATGGATTACCAATTTAGTATTGGAGGAAATTGTCGGAGTCATAAATTGTAGAGGGCGACCAAGAGATTAATACAGCTATCGGATTCAAAAAGACATAGGTTGCAAAAATTATTCGGAGATGAGAGGCTCGTAAAGGATAGAGTTATTTGGAGAGTTAGACTGAAGACAATGACTACAGGAGCGTTCCTCTAAATTTTGAAAATTTCATTAGAAAATCCTTTTGAAACATTTAAAATATTTCGCTAGGATAACTATATCAAAGAACTTCGACTTTGGTGATAGTTTACTCACATAACTATGTTTTAATTATTATTAGTTTATTGTAACTTTGATATACACAATAACTCTCATAATCCTTTGCGCCGACAAAATCTAATTTCAGTTTCGTAATCCTCTGATAGAAGAGTCTGAATCATTTCATATACATCGTAAAAACATTCCGTTTCATTTTCACTTGCGCATTTTTCTAGTAGTTTTTGTGTTTTTACCTTTTTAGCCCTTCAACCGTCCCTCGTTTCAGCCTCAATATTGTGGTGTCACCGCCAAACACCACACTTGCTAGGTGGTAGCCTTTAAATCGGCCGCGGCCCGTTAGTATACGTCGGACCCGCGTGTCGCCATTATCAGTGATTGCAGACCGAGCGCCACCACACAGCAGGTCTAGTCTAGAGAGACTCCCTAGCACTCGCCCCAGTTGTACAGCCGACTTTGCTAGCGATGGTTCACTGTCTACATACACTCTCATTTGCAGAGACGACAGTTTACCAAAACCTTCAGATACGTCATTTGCTACGACCTAGCAAGGCGCCGTATTCAGTTACTATGTATGAGAATGTATTCTGAACAGATAATATTGTGAATCATGTACCGTCAAGAGCGACGTTCATCATTAATGGACTAAAGTTAAGTATCAAACTAATTACGTCCGCTTTCTGAATTCTCATTCCTTGTCATGTTCCAGACCTCACATCAGTATAGTTCTTCCTTCCTCACGCCAGCCTGCGTGAGCTAAAACGCTTGCATTTCGGCCTCCTCTCGTAACACGGTGTTGGCTCTTCAGCTAACACAACAAATATAATATAAACTCGACTTTTGTGTGGATAGATCCCTCCATATGTAACGGACTCCGAACGTCAAATAGATGCAGTGAATTACGTGTATAATTCGCCCTAAGCATCGGTTAAAATTACATGAAAGTTAATTTTATTCGTAAGACACATACTTCTGTCATAGGGCTTCTTTGACGCCATCGAATGACGCCACAACCTACCAGAATGAAAGAAGAGAATTGTATGGAGAGTTTTGGTGAGTATCAGTTAGCCAGGTCAGTGACTTCGAGTTTTCTGTTGTATTAAACAACATATTAGCAAAACTGACTAATCAGGCAGCAAGATGTCTTTCATGTTACACTGTATAATAATAATCAAATATAGCACAAAGGTTTTTTTTTCATTTATAAAGGTCACCTCATTGAGAAAATGAGTCCTTAGGCCTGAAACAATGGAAAACCAACAACCAGACAAAAAGTAGCATCACGTGAGTTGTGGTTTTGAGAATGGGCACTCCATTTTTATGAACTAAACAGTGAGTCATAATCAGATCGAAGTTGTATCTAAAGTAGGTTTTTAACACTTTCTTACATTTACCTGTTGAACGGAGATATGGAGGATGGTTAAGGGGCCCTCGTACGTTCAGCATTTATTGCGCAATACGGAGTGTTGCGTAACAATGTTGACTGTCTGAGATCAGTATTCACGGTTTCCGTAATACACTGAACAAGACTGCTGATCTTTAAAAATATTGACACTCGCTCAGTATGTTGTGCAGTATATTTTACCGAACATGGATGATACCACGGAATACACGGCTGTTCCTGCCGAGACCAGGAGAAATTCAAGTCCCACTGAACGAATTTCTGCAAAGAACTGAAAAAACATAAACGACAAAAAATATCATGAAGTTTGTTGGACGATAGGTTTAAACGTACCATGCGTTAGTTTGTGATATGAAATTGCTGACTGAGCAGGAAAAGCCGGACATCTTGCTGTCCACTAGACGAGATTGAAAGTCATGGTGTCATGACACTGAGCAGAAATGTTTATTTTCCTTGTAGCAGTTCTCAGAATTGACAGATTCATGACACTGAGCAGAAATGTTTATTTTCCTTGTAGCAGTTCTCAGAATTGACAGATAAGGTCAGGTCAACGGTCCTGTGAGCATGTATGTTATTAAACCAGGGACGTAAGATCAGAACACAGTGACCCAGTGTCAGTAACACTCAGCATGTGAGGGGCGCGTTACATGTGCGGAACTTGCGAAATCAAGCGACAGCTGGTACTTAGCTGTGAAGAAATCTCAGCTTCAGCACCTATATTACACGATTCTCATTACTCGTATTTATTATGCGAACGTGACGGCACGGGAAAGACCTAGTGATGAGCTGAGAATAAACGTAGACGGAGAGAACGTAGCAGACTCTAGCCTCAAATGTCCTTGTGTTATTATAAACAGCGTTCCGTGAGAGACACATTCAGAGACTTAAAATTTTCTGCAGTGAAAGGAAAAGGTTTAACTTTTCATTTAAGGGAACAGATGGCTTCCTTATCTCAAAAAGGAACATTCCCAGGTATGAGCAAACAATCTTAATGAAACTTGCCGGGTGTGAAGAGGGGTCAAAGTAATGCAATACGTATTTTTAGATACCGCCAAATTTCACTTCCAGGGGCTAAGACACACCCAGAAAGGTGATTTAAGTATAGAGGGAATATCCTCGAAAGCATGCTTTATAAAAATGTGTTTCACACAAAAGTTCAAATACAGTTAACATTCCTTAAAACTGTTAAATCAACTTTTGTATTAATTTGAACTTTCGCAAAAACCTCACCAATATTAATTAATTCTGAAAAATGAAAACATTTGTTGCAACAAAAATTAAAGAAGCTTTCGTGCCCCACACATCTATGTGTAATAAAGCTGGTTTATGAAATACATTTTTAAAACAATAAGATGTAAACAATCTGCTGTCGAAGAATAACCTATTAAAATACGTAAATGTTAATTATTGTTATAATTATTTATTTTACTCATTTTTGTTTTATGTTTGAAATTGTTACTTTGTTTTACATACACTTTTTCTGTTTTTTGGTTTACCACTTCACATACCTGTATTTACAAAATTGAAAATAATAAGTAACTCATTATTGTGCTACAAAATCTTTACGGCAATCAAAATCTGCAAAATAAACTTCTCGAAACATACCTTCTTCACCAGGCACTTAAAATGAAAGGAATTTCTCACATAATGCACATAACAGACAACACAAAATAAAACAAAATTCAGCAGGTAGCAGTTGATCCTCGAAATGTCTTGATTTGTACCTGGCATATTTCAGTACATTGGGAAACCTTGTTGAAGAGAACTGGTTATGTACTAGATCCTTCATCTTGATTGCATTGTTTCTCAAATGTTGACTGACATCATGACCATTCAGGAGAACTACGTAGATCTGAAAATCTTATCACACTGTTCATTAAACAGTGAAAGCCACATGACTCTCATTGCTGTACCTGTCCCATCGGGCCTTTTGGGATCACCAGATGAACAACTTCGTTGTCATTAGTTAGGACAATCAAAACGTTTTCTTCACATTTATGAAACCCATTATCATAGTTTTAAAAGGAAATAATGGTGGATTTGTATTGAAAATTCTAGAATCTTTTTTGGAAGCGCCAAATTTGTGGGACTGCATCTAAACTCGATAAACTAACGTCTGACAAGATTAAAAGATTTTTGAAAGAAGTTTACTTTCCCAGTGCGAGAGAGTAATCTGTTAGATTGTAGGGGTGGTCAATGTGAAACAACCGTTTTGAAGATCGAACCGAGGACAAGAAACTTGTTCGTTTGGTCATTCCAAAGGTTCGCTGTGACACTTACACCCGTTGGGTGCGCATGTTATTCGATGATGGAATAACTGTGTCAGAAGGTTTTCAGATGCAGTTCCGCTCAATGATTACGATGTCACTCTCCACTTGAAAAACAGTATAATGAAGCTACAGTCACTAGTATTGTCTTCTCCAAGGTTTTCCAGTATACTGATATATGTCTGGCACCAATTTTGTTATTTAGACGATCGCTTGCTGCAGTTTGAGGAACTTGCTGCGCCGGCCACGGTGGCAGAGCGGTTCTAGGCGCTTCACTCCGGAAACGCGTGACTGCTACGGTCGCAGGTTCGAATCCTGCCTCGGGAATGGATGTGTGTGATGTTCTTATGTTAATAAGTTTTAAGTAGTTCTAAGTTCTAGGGGAATGATAACCTCAGATGTTAAGTCCCATAGTGCTCAGAGCCATTTGAACCATTTTGAATCCTGCTGCATTTTGTTTTGCATTGTGTTGTCTTTCGTGTTTGTCATGTGAAGAAATTTCGTTCATTCCATGTGCATGGTGCAGGAAAAAGTTATTTTGTGAAATTTCCTTACAGATACCATTATCGTAAATATTTTATACGTAAATAAGAAATTACTTATTACTTTCAATACAGTAAATATGGGTATGTGAAATGGTAAACCAAAAAATGGAGAACAAAAAGAAAAATTTCAATATAAAATGTAAACCAACGTAAAACATAAAATAAAAATAAGTAATGTTGAAAATAATAACGTACTTTTGGATCTTTGGTTAGGTTTGTTACAAATAGTCCGACATCGCTTACAGTTTATTCTCGAGAGATGGTATCTCAGAGATAAGCTTTATTACACGTGGATGTATGTGGCGTAAAAAATTCTTTAATTTATGTTACAATAAAATTTTTTAGTATTCAAAATTAAGTAATGGCAGAGGGGATATTTCAAAGTTTCACATTGTTACAAAATTTGCATATACAGTTTTCCAAAACGTTAATTACATTTTAACTTTCATATGAAACACATTTTTGTGTATCATAGTTTCCAAGATAAGATCTAAATATGTCAAATTATATCCGAAATTACCTTTATGGGTGTGTTTTCCTCAAAAGTGAAATTAGGCAAAAATGAAACAAGACGTATTGCGTATTTACATCCCTTTACGTACCTACCAAGTTTCATCAAGCTCGTTTATTTACGCTTGGAAACGTTCCCTTGTCAGAACGGCTAAGCGACCACGTACCGAGCTTAGCCCACAGTTGGAAACTCCGAGGATGTCTGGAGTTCATGCACAGCATCCCAGGCTTAAGCGAGTTCAGAGCCGGATTTGCGGCTTCTGAGAATCCGGTAGCCCCGCCGCAACTGAATCTGCAGCTCCCTTAGCTCTGTTCCCGCGTCAGGCTGTGCAGCATTATAGTGAGACGTCCGCCAGCATTTACCATATAGTTCTTTATAGCGTTACTGACCTCTGTGTTCCCAGAGAAGGTAAGTTTCCGATCTTCTTTTTCACCTTTTAGACAGCATTTAGGCTTCACTTCTAGATCAAGGATGCACAGATCGCTGCCAAATCGCTGCCAACTGATGGCAGCTCGCCCCTAGCCGTTCGTTCCTGTAATTTTTTTTTTTTACTCGTATTTCATTCTCTTCTCTTTGAGGCATTCCAGAGTAGCTTAAATTAGGACAGGGGGGACCCCAGTCCGTATCCCACGGCAAGCCATTCCTGAACATACACATTTGCGCAATAGTGCAGTCACGATAGCAAAAGCCACCCGTTGCCCTGCAGGGAACGACTTTAGTTTTCAGCGTTTCCTATGTCCTACAATACATACCTTGAGGCGGTGATCTTCATCGGACTACCTAATAAAGCCTTGGCCTTTAGTGACGATTGTAAGCAACAGATTTATGTATTTCTGTGAGCCTCTTAGCATTTAATTCACAATCATCGTCAAAGAAAAGTTTATAATATGAATAAATTGAATATTTTTGATAGAAATGATGCGAATCAAGAGAGAGAAGCAATGTATGTGAGTATTGTGTATTTTCTATTTCGCAAGGGTTTTTACAAAGGATTACCACATTAGCAGTTTTTTTCATCCTGCCTGTGATTCGGCACATCATCTATGTGGTTAGTTACATTCTATCTTCTCCATATATATATATATATATATATATATATATATATATCGCTTCACCTGCGTGCACATTCAGTACATACATCGAATTGAACACATCCCCTGTCTGTATCCACCCCCCACCTCTCTCTGTCTACCCCGTCTTTCCTAATTACCTGCCCACCATCTCTCTACACTTTCCACCTGTCTTGTGCATCTTTCCCTACTCTTCTCTATCTCTCTGTCCATTTCCTCCTTCTCCTGACTCACTCCATCACCTCCTCTTTCCATCTCAGCCTGTCCACAGCCATAATCACTGGCAGCTCCCATAACATGCCTATCGTACAGCACATGCTACATGTTAGTGACTTGAAAATCATATATTTGCCCCTGATGTGCAGGCCACCATTTAAAGCAGGTCGATAAAGCAGGCTGATACCACTCCAACAAAACATGCCTGTCATGCAGGGCAGCCTTCTTTTCAGGGCCCAGAAAACAGTCTCTTGTCTTTACCTTGTATGCTGCCCTGCAAAGCAAATTGAATTGGCAGGACAATACTGTTCCCACACATCATGCCCATTATGCACCAAGGCAGCCTATATGCCAGATGCTGCAAAAAACTCGTTTTTGCCCGATATTGCTATTCCTACTGGATCTAGAAGGCTATAAACTCCACAGTACTGATACTTGTAAGGCCTGCTGTTCCTATGCCCAGTTTAGTTGAAATCGATCCAGGTTTTTGGGGAGACCCTGTATGGACATACGTATGCAAATACACTTTGCTTTTCACGTGTAAAGCAGATATATATTGTTTGTTTATGCTTATGTCTTAACATAATCACAGTGAGTAGTTTGAGGCCTGTGATGTAACCAAATCTGTACTCCACTGCTCTAGATGGTGACTTTTCTCTGAATTTACGAATATCACCCCTATTTCAAATTTTGTCAATGTGGCAAGAATCTCCTCATTCATGGGCAAGATTGTTTCATTATTTTTATATTACATGCATAAAATATTACGTGTGTGAAAATAACTTTTAATTACGAGGAAATAATTCGCGGGTGAGCTGCCAGATATCGGTGTCCAACAGACGAAATATTTCGGCAAGCAGTCACGCTGCCATCGTCAGGGCGGAATAGCAAATGTTTCAGCAGCACGCATACCCAGCTGTGAACCGACGATGGGGCAATGTGTCAGTGGGAGGACTAGGGGCTAGGTGCGGATGGTGGACAGAACGGTGGACGGAGGGAGATGGTAAGAGATAAAAGCACCATGTCGGCACCAAGTCAGTCAGTTTATCAGTGCACCTGAAGATGGCAACGTTGTCGTTTGACGAAATATTGTGCACGTTCGACAATGATATCTTGCCTTCCACACGCAGTCTATGTCGTTGAAAGATAACCTGGGAGAAATTACAGAATTACAACTGTTATTTATGTGAGGATTGATGGTAACACGTTAATCCGAGTATTTTAGATTTATGTATTCAATGTGATCGGTTTCGGTGCTACATTGCATTGTTATCAGGCTCTCAACTGGCGACAATTAGATCTGAGCCAATTTTCCAAGCTGCTCTTACAAGAAATAAAATTAAACTGGCATACGCAGATCAATTCATGTACGAAAGGCTGCCTGCATTGTTGTTTGATATGTGTAGCGAGCCCTTCTAGAGTAATTCGATTATGGGACACATCAAATGCGTACTAAATGCCTAAACAAGGTGACAGAACCATTGTCGTCAACAATGACACTCGCAAAGGCTTAAGAACTTCATAGACTTATTATTGGCACATGAGTTCATGAAAGTATTCTGATTTCTTCACAACAAGGATAGCACATAACCAAAAATGTATGTACTAATTCTGATGATGGCTATGCATACTGAAGGAGAATCATCGTCTTCTCAGGCTAAGCTATCTGGTTGGCTCCAGTTTAACAGTCCCTTTCTTTTCGCGACGTCCAACGATGTCTTTCTGCGGGAGAATACTGGGATCAAAACAAGTGAGGAAAATTATTTCCATACTCATTTCAGTATTGTGACACAACAATTCAACAGTTCTTTCCTAATATGCTCAGTTCTTTATATGGTCTCATTTGGAGTTGCCTTTCATGCAGGGAGGCAACTAGGTAGAAATACATAATGCACAAGTGAATGTTTTCGAGAGAAGGAGGTAACAGTCGAGATCTGAATAGATTCAAAACCTGCATGAATTAGTTTTAATTTGTAATATACGTCTGTACAGTGTGAGGCACAGGGTACTTACACACAAGAATGACAAAAAATAGGAAACAATATATCTGCTATCGAAATTTCAGCAAAGCGTCGGGCAGATGAATTGTAGAACGACTTTCATAATGTTTCTCGACCTTTCTACTGTCGAGTAAGAATTGGGACAAATGGACATACAAATACATGTCTGCGAGCTCTAATTTATTTTATCATCATTGTCATTTCACATTAGGTAGGAATAAATCATTTGGCATTCGGAGGAGAAAGTTACTGACTGAAATTTCTTGAAATCTCACTGCAAGGATAAACGCCTTTGTTTCAACTATTGTCATCCCACGTCCCTTAATATATGAGTCATACTCTCTCCTCTTTCTTGAAGATACTATACGTACTTCCATTCGTTGATTTTCGACGTCCTCTTTCAATGCCAGTGTCACTTCTGTTTGGCCTTGATGGAATGTCTGCATAGCATAAAGCAATATCTTGCTGCACTACTGCTGAAGAGAACGCACAAGGGCAGTGCAGGTAATGGCATCTTCTAACTTTTCTGCCAATAAACCGCACTGTTTGGATCTCCTTCCCCACGACATTGTCTATATGATCGTTCCAACCTAAGCTTTTCATAATTGTAGCGCCTAGATATTGTGTTGACACGATAACTGTCAAATTTTTGTGATTTATCTTGGTAACCAAAATTTAACGGACTATTTTTAGTACTCATGTGGAGAGCCTGCCACTTTTTATTGTTGAGCATCAACTGCCACTTTCTCACCACGCAGATGTCTTTTCTTAATCATTTTGTAATTCGTTTTGACCTTTTGATGACTTTCCTACACGATAAACAACAGTATCATGTGCTTTTATTGTTGAACGAGTCAGTTATGTAGATTAAGAGCATTGAAGAAGCTGTAACACTTCCTTTGGAAACTCCAGACATCACTTTCTTTGAACTACAAAACCAAAATTTGTTTGCTAAGGATTACAGAAAATATGAGGAACATTGCACTCAGCTCATGTACAACAAATATAGAATGCAGGGCCAATTACAATATTAAGATCAAATTATCTCACGCCCGTAATCGTTGGGTCACACGTACTTCCACTGGAGCAACAGCTTGGAAATATTTCTGATATTACCGAAAGCGCTTTCTGAAATGATAAACTCTTGTAACCTGCTTGGGCATTAGGTCGTCCCTCTTGTATAGGCAATCGTGGAATCGCGTCTGCTGTGGTCTACACTACCGACATTATTAACTGACCAGTTGCAAAACCTGCTTGCAGTTGCGTGGAACAGTAACTTCCAAAGGGCAATCAAACTCCTCTGTCGTTGACTCTACGAGCAAATGCGAGGATTTATAGTATTTACGGAACGTACAAGAAATAAAAAGTGCTGAAACTGTGGACACACACCATTTATAGCTCTGGAGATGTGGTTCTGCATTGAGCTGATACAAATTCTTAAAAATCCGTACAAGATTCATCAAAGTATCGCCATCGTCGGTCCTAATATTTTAGTCAACATATTTAGTATATTACTGGGAAATTCTGATTAGTTGCGGAGGACAGTTTGTGGTAAAATATCAGCCGTACTGCTAGTGATGAATGTCAGGATAGAGAAATCCTACCAGAGCCCGATTAAATGCTTTTGAGTCCATACAGAATAGCATTTGTTACAGCAGATCGGAGAATGCTAATATATTATTAATTAACTGCAGGAGCATCCAAGGGAAGTTCCCGGAATTAATCTCGCTTAGGTACTTGGGAAGTAAATAGCAGCCAAATTCTAAATTCGGCGGATTTCAAAAATCTTTCACCAACTTAGTTTGTAAAATCTCTTTTCTAGGTCACTAATCAAATAAGTGTATGAAAAGCAGAAATAGTGGTAATATTCCACAATAACACCAATATTTTACTAGCTGAGCAACCAATGTTAAAAAAAATGGTTCAAATGCCTCTGAGCACTATGGGACTTCTAAGGTCATCAGTCCCCTAGGACTTAGAACAACTTAAACCTAAATAACCTAAGGATATCACACACATCTATGCCTGAGACAGGATTCGAACCCGCGACCGTAGTGGTCGCTAGGTTCAAGGCTGTAGCGCCTAGAACCGCTCGGCCACCCCGGCCGGCAACCAATGTTCTCCAGGTATGTATTTATTCCAATCTTCTACTAGTCCATCTCCCTCTTTTCCCTCTACCTGTCCATCTTCCCGTCCCCCTCTCGTTCGCCTCCTTCCCACTGTCTCAGCCCCCCCCCCCCCCCCTTTCAACCATTGTCGCCTCTTTCCCTTCTGTCCGTTTCTCCCTCACTATCTCACTGTTGTCTCCTCCTTCCTGTCTAGGTTCATCTCCTTCTTTCTCCTCTATTTCAGTCTATCTCCTCGTCCGCTTTCTGTCTTCGCGTTATTAACCCTACCCAGGAGGTAGCTGGTTCTTAACTCCACAGTAGTTTAGCTTAAATCGATCCAGTGGTTTAGGAGCTGCTTTTTACTGTTGGCTTAGCCCGCATACACTCACGTCAAATATATTTAACATATTTCACACATATTTGTACGTGTAGTTCACTTGTAATTCCAGCGAATTTCGCCCTATAGTTTGGTTTCATGCACCGCAATGTTTATGACGTCACGTCTCCTGGACCTCGTGTCTTACAGTGACATAATTTTGTAGGCATAATAAGAGGCACACCTGGATACTGTCTAAGAAATGTTTTGCAAATAGACATAATAGAAAAGAGGTAATCAATTTAAACATCATGCATGATGTGGCAAATTTTCACACGTCTCTATATTTGATGTTATATCTCCTGAGCTCTGTGTATACAGTGATATAAGAATGCAGGTACATTCTAATTCTAAGGTGTATTTGAATTCTGACTGCAAAATGTAGCGCCTATACAGATAGTCCTCCGATCGGTGCTCATCGATGGTCAGCCTAGTTTCTGTTCGCACTACGGTTGACCCCTCGTCTGCGGTCTAGTGGGACGTCGCTCTGGAACGTGACAGGCGGCGAAAAACTTCCTAGGGGGCCGAACGTAAGACCTGCCCAGTTAGTGTGACAGACAGGTTCCAGGTGCTGTCTGTGGCTGACACTGTCGCTCAGACAGCTGCAGTGGCCTGTCCTGTTTCAGAGGAAACCTCTTAGTCTGAACGATCCGGGTAATCACAGAGGGTGAGATTGTTCATACACAACTGGCCATTCAAATTACTACACCACGAAGATGACGTGCTACAGACGCGAAACTTAATCGACAGGAAGAAGATGCTGTGATTTGCAAGTGATTAGCTTTTCAGAGCATTCACACAAGGTTTGCGCCGTTGGCGACACCTACAACGTGCTGACATGAGGAACGTTTCCAACCGATTTCTCATACACAAACAGCAGTTAACCGGTGTTGCCTGGTGAAACGTTATTGGGATGCCTCGAGTAAGGATGAGAAATGCGTACCATCACGTTTGCGACTTTGATAAAGGTCGGATTGTAGCCTACCGCGATTGCGGTTTATCTTATCGCGACATTGCTGCTCGCCTTGGTCGAGATCCAATAACTGTTAGAAGAATATGGAATCAGTGGGTTCAGGAGGGTAAAACGGAACGCCGTGCTGGATCTCAACGGCCTCTGATCACTAGCAGTCGAGATGACAGGCGTCTTATCCGCATAGCTGTAACGGATCGTGCAGCCACGTCTCGATCCCTGAGTCAACAGATGGGGACGTTTGCAAGACAACAACCATCTGCACGAATAGTTCGACGACGTTTGCAGCAGCATGAACTATAAGCTCGGAGACCATGGCTGCGGTTACCCTTGACGATGCATCACAGATAGGAGCACCTGCAATGGTGTAATCAACGACGAACCTGGGTTCACGAATGGCAAAACGTCATTTTTTTGGATTAATCCAGGTTCTGTTTACAGCATCATGATGGTCGCATCCGTGTTTGGCGACATCGCGGTGAACGCACATTGGAAGCGTGTATTCGTCATCGCCATACTGGCGTATCACCCGGCATGAAGGTATGGGGTGCCATTGGTTACACGTCTCGGTCACCTCTTGTTCGCATTGACGGCACTCTGAACGGTGGACGTTACATTTCAGATGTGTTACGACCCGTAGCTCTACCCTTCATTCGATCCTTGCGAAACCCTACATTTCAGCAGGATAATGCACGACCGCATGTTGCAGGTTCTGTACGGGCGTTTCTGGATACAGAAAATGTTCGACTGCTGCCCTGGCCAGCACATTCTCCAGATCTCTCACCAACTGAAAACGTCTAATTAATGGTGGCCGAGCAACTGGCTCGTGACAATACGCCAGTCACTACTCTTGATGAACTGTGGTATCGTGTTGAAGCTGCACGGGCAGCTGTACCTGTACACGCCATCCAAGCTCTGTGTGACTCAATGCCCAGGGCGTATCAAGGCCGTTATTAAGACCAGAGGTGGTTGTTCTGGGTACTGATTTCTCAGGATGTATGTTCCCAAACTGCGTGAAAATGTAATCACATGTCAGTTCTAGTATAATATATTTGTCCAATGAATACCCGTTTATCATCTGCATTTTTTCTTGGTGTAGCGATCTTAATGGCCAGTATTGTAGTTGCGAAAACCTATGTTAGGCGCGTTGTTCAGCCCCTTAGGGCCACGACGGCCAAAAAGAGAAAGAAAGCTAATGCTCACTCAGAGTGTATACCGGGTCGACTCGTTCCAGACGTGGAACTGGTCCGTCCGGATGCCAATGGATGATGGATCACGTCAGCTCCAATAATCTATGTCACTTTGGATTGGAAAAGATTCTCTCTCGTTTCGGACGGCTAACGGAGGTGGTAAAGACTGCCAATCTTGCTTGAGAGATGAAAGCAGAGTTTACCATTTTCAGTATATTCGACAGGATCGATTGCAGACCACTGGTACAGACCTGAGTGGAGGTATGAATAAGAGACAGTTCTGCGACCCTGTAGGCTGCAGATTCCTCGATTTGCGCAATAGCATGGTTGCGTTTCGGGTTTCGCTGAATAGGTCACGAGTCCACTACATTCAGGAGGGACTGAAAGGGTAGCAGGAACTGCATAGCGTGGACTGGGAGGTTTTTTAGGGTAGAAGATCTCAGGAAAACACAATAAACGGCTTCGGTCACAAAGGGTCAGGTCGAACACAGGAATAATGTAGATACTGGAACCATCGGTATAACAATAGTAAATTGTCGTAGCTATGTTAGGAAAGTACCAGAGCTCCAAGCGCTAATAGAAAGCGCTGATGCTCATATCGTTATAGCCACTGAAAGCTGGATAAAGCCTGATATAAGCTCAGCCGAAAGTTTTGCGAAGAACGTAACAATGTTCCGAAAGATAGGCTAAACAAGGTTGGCGGTGGCGTGTTTGTTGCTGTCAGAAGTAGTTTAACTTGTCGCGAAATTGAAGTAGATACTTCCTGTGAGTAAGTATGGGCAGAGATCATTCTTGGCAATCGAAATAAAATAATAATTGTATCATTTTACGGACCTCCTAATTCAAGTGATACAATTGCTGAAAGGTTCAAAGAAAACTTGAGTTTGATTCCAAACACTTACCCGACTCACACAATTATCGTTGGTGGTGACTATAATTTATCCTCGATATATTGGCAAAAATATATGTTTATTTCCGGAGGTACTCTTAAAACATCATCCGATATTGTGATAAACGAATTCTCTGAAAATTATTTCTAACAGTTAGTTCATGAGGCCACGAAAATAGAAAACGGTTATGAAAATGCTCTTGTCCTATTTGCAACAATTAATCCTGAGCTAATAACGAGCATTAAAACGGATACAGGGATTAGTGAATACAGGGTTGTCGTTTCGATAGTGAATAGTGTAACACCAATTTCTGCAAAAATAAAAAAAAATATATCTATTAAAAAAGTAGATAAAAATTCACTTGATGGCTTCCTGAGAGAGAATTTCCACTCCTTGCGAATTAACAATGTAAGTGCAGGCGTGATGTGGCTTGAATTCAAAGAAATAGTATCGGCAGCAGTTGAGAGATTTGTACCAAATAAATCAACAAACGACGGAGATGTTCCACTTGGTACACTAAACGAGTCAGAACACTGTTGCAGAAACAACGAAACCATCATGCCAAATTTAAACGGAAGCAAAATCTTCAAGATTGGTGATATTTTAGGGAAGCTTGAAATTTAGGGCGGACTGTAATAGTTTCCACAAAGAAACTTTGTATCGAAACCTGGCAGAAAATCCAAAGAGATCCTGATCGTATGTAAAGTATGCTAGCAGCACGACACATTCAATGCCTTCTCTGCGTAATAGCAATGGAGATATTTTCGAAGACAGTGCTGCCAAAGCAGAATTACTAAACACAGCCTCTAGAAATTCCTTCTGCAAAGAAGACGAAGTAAACATTCCAGAATTCGAATCAAGAACAGCTGCCAACATGAGCAACGTAGAAGTAGATATCATCGGAGTAGTGAATCAACTTAAATAACTTAACAAAAGTAAGTCTTCCGGTGCAAATTGCATATCACTTAGATTCCTTTCACAGTATGCTGATGCAATAGCTCCACACTAAACAATCATGTACAACAGTCTGCTCGACGAAAGATCCTTATCGAAAGATTGGAAAGTTGCACAGCTCACACTAGTATTCAAGATATGTAGTAAGAATATATAATGGCCTGGTGCTTCCTGTCGGAAGATTCAAGTGGCAACTTGGAAACATTTTCGCTGGTGTCTCAGAATTCCGATGCGAGAGCAGACTTGGCGCCCACAAGCGAGGAAAATATGAGTCTGTCCATCGTGAGGGTTAGTCATAAGCCTATGTCTGCGTGATCGTTTTGCAGCTATGTTGTTAAGCCATTATTGGTCGTGCATCTTGCTTCCATCTACAGACAGTTTCCTCAATTAGCTGCGATCGTCAGCGAGTTGTTCCCACTCGTCACTGTCAATATTAAATGTGCACATATCACGCTTGACGCAACCCCTTAAACGTAGTGAAGGTCTTCCACGAAGCCGGCCGCTGTGCCCGAGTGGTTCTAGGAGCTTCAGTTCGGAGCAGCAGCGCTGCTGCTACGTCGCATCCTGCCTCGGGCATGGTTATGTGTGATGTCCTAAGGTTAGTTAGGTTTAAGTAGTTCTAAGTCTAGGGGACTGATGACATCAGATGTTAAGTCCCATAGTGCTCAGAGCCATTTGAACCATTTTCTTCCTCGAGGTCTCTTTGCTCCTGCTATTGCGTCGGGGCAGACGGGAGTAGTCCATACGATGCAGATATCCTAACCACCGCAGGCGACGTTGCTTGAGCGTGGCAGTGATCCTCTGTTGTTTTGCAGTTTTCAGAGCCATATCATTTGTCACATGATCCTCCACGATATCCCCAAGATGCTCCGTAAGCACCACATTTGAAAGGCTTTGCGATTTCGTTCCAGTTTGGCATACGACGTCCAAGTCTCTGCTCCATACAGATGATTACTCAGCACACATGACTGATACACAAGTATTTTTGTCGACAATGTAAGATGTTTGTTGTCCCATACTCGTGTGCGGAACTTTCCGAAAGTGCTGGCAGCCTTTCCAATTCATGCATTTATCTCGTCATCCAGAGAGAGATCTTCTGTCATTACAGAACCAAGATAGAATAATTTATCGACTTTCTTCAACAAGGAGCCGTCCAGTTTGATGACAGGCGGATCTGTGTATCCCTGTGCCTTGACAATAGTCTTTTTTACGTTTATAGACATGGAGAAGAGCTTGCATGTAACACGGAATTTATCTACAAGCTCTTGCACATCGTCTTGAGTATGCGCTACAAATGCAACATCGCCAGAATATAAAAGGCTGTTTACAATCAAGTCTTCTCGGAAGCGTTGGATCTGAGTAAGGAAACGTTGTAGAGCTTCCCATCAGCTCTAGTATTCAGCAGAATGCCCAGGTTAGTTTCACCAAAAGCAACTTTGATGAGTGCTGAGAAAAAAATATTGAACAGAGTGGGAGCCAATACGCAGCCTTGATAAACCTCTCTTTTCACAGCAAGCGGATCAGAAGTGATTCCGTCGAAGGCCACAGTATCTTCCATATCTTTGTGAAAAGCCATGATTATTTTTAAGAGCTTTGGAGGACGCTATCTTCAAACGTACTGGGTACATTCTTTTCCCGATGACTGTGTCGAAAGCGTTGTTTAGGTCGATAAAGGCAACGAAGAGAGGGGTTTTATGTTCGTGACACTTTTCCTGAATTTGCCGGAGGGTGAAGATCATATCAACTGTAGATCGTTTGGGACGAAACCCACATTGTTCCTCAGAGTATATGCGCTCGGCAAGCAACTGAATTTTGCCCAACACCACACGGGCAAATGTTTTTTCAGGTATACTCAGAAGTGAGATTCCACAGTGACAGTTGCGATCACCTTTATATTTGTATAAAGTAACAATATTGGCGTCACGCATGTCTTGTGGCATAGTACCCTCAGCCCAACATTGCAGTAAGAGTTTGAAAATCAGCCAAAGAACTGGCTTAAGTTTTATAATTTCTGTGGAGATGTTGTCTTTGCCAGGGCACTTCCCACATTTGAGCTGTGCAATTGCTCTTTGAAGCTCATCCATAGTAGGCGTAGCATCCAAGTCATGATAAGGTGTCATCTGAGGAATTTCATCCATTGCGTTTGGACTAATGTTGATGGAATGTGAGTAGAGGCTGAAGTAATATTCTACCCATCGGGGAAATTGACGATTTCGATCTGTGATGACTTTTACGTCTATTTCCTTGAGTGGTAGGCCCAGTGGCCCACTTGATGTCCGAGACCACACCACTAATGTCGCCAGCGTTGAAACACTTCTGTATGCCAGTGCAAAGTTGCTCCCAATAGGAATTGATACAGTTGCAGACAGTGCGTTGAACAGCTGCGTTTGCTTTGCTTAGCTCCCTGCGTGTAGAAATGTATGGGTTTTATGCCAGATAACAGTGGCCTGACGCTTAGCCTCAAGGAGAGGTTTCAGGACATCTAAATTCTCGATGAAACAATCCTGAGATTTTGCTTCCGATTACCAAACACATTTCCAGCCGTAACGGTAAGAAGCGATTTTATCTTCTGCCAGTCTTCAGAAATAGGAGCGACTGGATTCCAGGGGTCCACCTCTTTTCGTGTCTCATCACTAAATACTCCTACTGCAGCAGTGTTTCTTGTTTGGCGAAGATTAATTTTTGTTTTGCAAGGTGTTTTGACAGAGTGAAACATTTTAGTCACGGAGCCCACTTTTGTCGCTACTGGTGCATGAACCGTGTCACAATCGCCACTAAGGAAAGAGTGTATGAAGAAAGTAACGTAGGTCTATCCCTTTAGTTAGAATAAGATCTAATTGGTGCCAATGTTTGTATGTATTGGTGACATACAACTGATACTTTGCACAGAATTCAAGCAACCGTAGCTCATTTTCGTTCATTTTTCTCACTCCGTGTTTGCCTAGGCAGTCAGGCCAAGTACCAAAATCACTACCAATACGAGCGTTGAAATCACCAAGCATGCAGAGACGGTCCCCGGAGTGCACTCCTTGTACCACATCACTGAGTTGTTCATAAAACTGATCCTTGGCATCTGCAGCTGAGGTAAGTGTTGGTACATATACAGATATCAGCGTCAGTGGTAAACCATTTGTTGTGAAACACAGAGTCATAATGCGTTCTGACATCCCAATCGGGTTTTCGGTACAACACAGCAAGTCACTGCGGACAGAAAACCCGATTCCGTGCAGTCTGGGACTAGCGACATCTTTGTCCTTCCAGAAAAAAAGTGTTGCTTTTTTCCCATATTGAGCCTTCTTCTTGCAGCCTGGTTTCCTACAATGCTGTTATAGCGATATTGAATCTGACTATCTCTAAATCAATAGCAGCCGATTTGCGTGTCCGGGAAGCCCTTCTGCATAATGCGGATGTTCCATGTACCGATGCGTAATGAAATATCTTTACTTTTATTTTATTTTTATTTTTTATTTTTGTAGCAGCGGGTGTCGATTTTATGGTGACGACTTCTAGCAGTGCTAGTGTTCCATACACCCAATAGAACAATCGGCACCAGGACGGACCAGTAACGTCGATATGCAGCAGGACTTTGGAATATTGTGTTCGAACATTATGAATTACCTCGATGAAAACGGTCTATTGGCACAAAGTCAACAAGGATTTAGAAAATATCGTTCTTGTGAAAGACAACTAGCTCTTTACTCGCACGAAGTGTTGAGTGCTATTGACAAAGGATTTCAAATTGATTCCGTATTTCTGGATTTCCGGAAGGTTATAGACGTTGTACCACACAAGCAGCTTGTAGTGAAATTGCGTGCTTATGGAATATCGTCTCAGTTACGTGACTGGATTCGTGATTTCCTGTCAGAGTGGTCACAGTTCGTAGAAACTGAAGGAATGTCGTCGAGTGAAACAGAAATGATTTGTGGCGTTCCCCAAGGTAGTGTAATATTCCCTTTGGTGTTCCTTATCTATATAAACGATATGGGAGACAATTTGAGGAGCTCTATTACGTTTTTTTGCAGGTGACGCTGTCGTTTATCTAACCGTAAAGTCATCTGAAGATCAAAACAAATTGCAAACAGATTTAGAAAATTTATCTGTATGTTGCGAAAATGGCAAATGACCCCAAATAGCGAAAAGTGTGAGGTCATCCACATGAGTACTAAAATGAATCCGTTAAACTTCGGTTACACGATAAATCAGTCAGATGTGAAGGCCGTAAATTCAACTAAATGCCTAGGAATTACAAGTATGAACAACTGGAATTGTAAGGAATACGTAGAAAATGTTGTAGGAAGTCTAACAAAAGACTGCGGATTATTGGCAGAACACTTAGAATATGTAACAGATCTACCAAAGAGACTGCCTACACTTCGCTTGTCCGTCCTCTTTTGTAATACTGCTGCGCGGTGTGGTATCCTTACCAGAAAGGATTGAAGGAGTATATCGAAAAATTCAAAGAAGAGCAACACGTTTTCTATTATCGTGAAATTTGAGAGATAGTGTCACCGAAATGATACAGGATTTCGGGTGGAAGCCATTAAAACAAAGGCGTTTTTCTTTACGGCGGAATCTTCTCACGAAATTTCAGTCACCAACTTTCTCCTCCGAATGTGAAAATATTTCGTGGATACCCACCTACATAGGGAGAAAAGACTACCAAAATAAAATGAGGGAAATCCGTGCTCGTATGGAAAGATATAGGTGTTCGTTTTTTCCACGTGCTGTACGAGATTGAATTAATAGAGAATTGTGAAGATAGTTGGATGAACCCTCTGCCAGGCACTTAATGTGATTTACGGAGTATACATGTAGGCGTAGACAGTACTAAAGAAGTAATATATTAACAGGTCATGCCTGATGGGGCAGTTATATTGCATGAACAGCAAAAATGCAGTAAGCGGTAAACCTTTTTTCCTTCCATCATTTTGTGACGGCTGTCAGTGAGAAAATTTTTCCAAAAGACTTAAAAATATTTCCGAAGTTCATTGCTCAAAATGGTTCAAATGGCTCTGAGCACTATGGGACTTAACTTCTGAGGTCATCAGTCTTCTAGAACTTAGATTTACTTAAACCTAACTAACCTAAGGAAATCACACACATCCATGCCCGAGGCAGGATTCGAACCTACGACTGGCGCGGTCGCGCGGTTCCAGACTGTAGCGCCTAGAACCTCTCGGCCTCTCCGGCCGGCGAAGTTTGTTGCAAGTCGTTAAGTGCTCTCATACTGAAATAATGGATGAATAAAAGTTGGGTATTCGCGGTATTCGCGCATCTTGGGTTACACGGATTTCTTTTCGAAGCGGCTTTCGGCTTTGTGTGCCATGATTAAACAATTTAAAACTGAACAGAGAGTCCTCAGAACATCAGCGAGAATTTCTAGCCTCGCCAAGGTATGCGATATTGTTGTTAATGTTAAATTATGCATTGTAAAATTGCAGTGCTTCAATTTGACATGCATACCAAACAACGAATGTTATGACACGGTGTACTAAATGTTTTATACTCTAAATGAATGACTATAAATCCCTAAACACAAGGTTTGACTTACTCAAATATATTGTACGATAAAAGTTCTACATATATTATTTAATGTCTCTAAACTGTACTCTACGAGACAGACTGTTGCAATCATATTAAAGTGCATACAGTAATAATTCGTGGCGTTACACCTTATACACTACTGGCCATTAAAATTGCTACACCATGAAGATGACGTGCTACAGACGCGAAATTTAACCGAGTGGAAGAAGATGCTGTGATATGCAAATGATTGGCTTTTTAGAGCATTCACACAAGGTTGGCGCCGGTGGCGACACCTACAACATGCTGACATTAGGAAAGTTTCCAACCGATTTCTCACACACAAACAGCAGTTGACCGGCGTTGCCTGGTGAACCGTTGTTGTGATTCCTCGTGTAAGTGGGAGTAATGTGTAGCATTACGTTTCCGACTTTGATAAAGGTCGGATTGTAGCCTATCGCGATTGCGGTTTGTCGTATCGCGACATTGCTGCTCGCGTTGTTCGAGATCCAATGACTGTTAGCAGAATATGGAATCGGTGGGTTCAGGAGGGTAATACGGAACGCCGTGCTGGATCCTAAACAGCCTCGTATCACTAGCAGTCGAGACGACAGGCATCTTATCCGCATGGCTGTAACGGATCGTGCCGCCATGTCTCGATCCCTGAGTCAACAGATGGGGACGTTTGCAAAACAACAACGATCTACAGGAACAGTTCGACGACGTTTGCAGCAGCATGGACTACCAGCTCGGGGACCATGGCTGCGGTTAGCCTTGACGCTGCATCACAGACAGGAGCGCTTGCGATGCTGTACTCAACGATGAACCTGGGTGCACGAGTGGCAAAACGTCATTTTTTCGGATGAATCCAGGTTCTGTTTACAGCATCATGATGGTCGCATCCGTGTTTGGCGACATCGCGGTGAACGCTCATTCGAAGCGTGTATTCGTCATCGCCATACTGGCGTATCACCTGGCGTGATGGTATGGGGTGCCATTGGTTACACATCTCGGTCACCTCTTGTTCGCACTGACGGCACATTGAACAGTGGACGTTACACTTTAGATGTGTTACGACCCATAGCTCTACCCTTCATTCGATCCCTGCGAAACCCTAGATTTCAGCAGGATAATGCCCGACCGTATATTGTAGGTCCTGTACGGGCCTTTCTGGATACAGAAAATGTCCGACTGCTGCCCTGGCCAGCACATACTCCAGATCTCTCACCAACTGAAAACGAATGCTCAGTGGTGGCCGAGCAACTGGATCGTCACAATACGCCAGTCACTACTCTTGATGAACTGTGGTATCCTGATTCTCACGATCTATGCACCCACATTGCGTGAAAATGTATTAACATGTCAGTTCTAGTATAATATATTTGTCCAATGAATACCCGTTTATCATCTGCATTTCTTCTTGGTGTAGCAATTTTAATGGCCAGTAGTGTATCACGTTTGTGTTAAAACAGCGTTTCGATTTTTTTTCGACCTCGCTTTCATTATCGACATCAAAACGGCCTCTGTAGAATCAGACTGATAGTCATTTTACAGGTCCTCATGTTTATAAGAGATCACTGTTAATGAGTTAGAATCTCTTGAGAGTCGCCCCAGAGGCTGCTTCAAACGTAATTGCTGCCCATTTCGGTAACTAATGGAGAGTCCGTCACAAACCAGTGTGGGCGACAGGTACCTGATCCAGTGGCGGGAGTGCGCCGGACAGCAGGTGTTTGTGGTACTGCGGGCGCCGAGCTATCGAGCCCTGGCGCCGTGCCACGGTCTACCGCGCCTGGCGCCGCCGCCCTCGCCGCCCCGCCGCCCACACGGTGCCGCAGCGCCGCCCGCTGCACCGCATTGCCCTACCCTACCCGGCACTGGCCAGCTCCACCGCCGCCTACAAGCGCACGTCCTGACAATTCCCATGTCAACGACCCGGCGCCGAGGGGCGCCCTTTGCAATGCATGAGCTCCGACGTAACGCACGCCGACCGCAGGCTCTGCTGATGGCTGCCGTCGGGCTCTGAATCCCCCTGGTCTATCGGCACTGGGTTCGATCTCTCTGCTTCGACTGTTTGTTACTGCTCCACACTGTGTTACATCAGAGCGTGGCGCGGCTCTCCGTACCATCGTCTGAAACACAAACCCGACTCACATGGATTATGGACATTCAAGAAACGCTGTTTAAATGCGTCAGTAATTTACCAGCGATTGCAGCGGAACTTGTAAAATTGCTAGTGAGGAAAGTTATTTAAATGACAGAATGAGAGACGAGAATGTTTTGCATTTGTTAATATCACGACACTATTTACATGTACATTCTCACATTTTCTTGATCCAAACTGTGCTAGCTAATAGGTGTATGCAGCAATGGGGAAAATTCAGTTTTTTTTGTTTTTTTTTTAAATCTTAATCGGGCCTAAGATTATCTTTAACATCTTTCTTTCTCTTATTTCTTATCTCTCTCTTCATAGCAAAGCAACCTGGGGCATATAGGGTCTCCTATCTTATTCATGTGCATTTTTTAATGATTTACCTTGGCGTCAACTGATATTGTTTTCTACCTGCAGACACATTTTCTAAACTGTTTCCATTTTTCTAAGTCATCTTTCTCAGAAGTGTTTCGCTCTATCCAGTCTCTCAGCAATTTAAGCTTCTCCACTCGTTGATTTTCCCTTCTTTTATCACTAGTACCCCAGGTGGTGACTTAATATTTGTAATTCAGTTTTCTCGAAGTAGATGTGGAATCCCTCATATGCTACTTGTGTCCCCAGCTCCTTGATTTATTCTGTAGTTGTGTCTAAGTAATCAGAAAAAAATCGATGTCATCTGTAAAGGCCAGGTAGTAAACTGTAAAATTTGTCTCTCTGTAGCCAAGCCTGACTCCATTTTGAACACTGATGTCGTCACTCGCGGGTCATTTTCCCAGCGCACTTGAAAATTAGAGGCGAAATTGCATCTCATTGCCTGACTCCTGACCTGACACGAAAAGCCTCCAAGATCCCTCCCATAAACTACCCTAGAGGTGGTGTCAGTGAGAATCTGTCAGGTAATAGGTCTTTCCTTACTACGTAAGATTCTTTGAAGATTCCGAGAAGATGGATTCGGTCGACTGAACCATAAACCTCTTTTTTAAATCTACTAAGGTCACTGCGAATTTCTTTCCTCCGCGTTACAACTAAGCAACAGCACATTGAAGGTTTATGATCTTGGTGTTCACCTAGCTGTGAGTCTAATTCCTTTCCCGCCCTAGTCTGAAGCGCAGTCAAAAATATTGTAGGTTCTCAATGGAAGATGCCACGTTGCATTATACAGCAGGCAAATTAGTGCGGAAGACCGGGTATGTGGAATGTCCTCAGTTTGATACTTGTCACGGAGTATTTCCGTTTATGGACAGACATGTTTCCTGGATTCGTCCACATTTCAGCCCTTACCGAGTCTTTGACAGGTGCGTTGTTGATCTTTAGTGTATGTATAACCTGTTTAATTTCATCTCTTGTAGGAAGTGATGAATCGAGATTGATGGAAGTGCTGTTTTCGAGTTTGAAGCTAGATTTTGGACCCTCACGATTAAGAAGAAATCAAAATAATTCACCAGGATTTGACAGTTATCCTGATATCGTAGTTAACTTTACAAAGGGGCCTTTGAAAGGTAAACTTTATTTCCTGACATTTCGTTTGAAAATCTTGTGGAGGTCCTAAGAGTTGATCCTTGTGATGTATTTCTCAGTCCGTAGCAGGTGGTTTTTGTCGAAAGCACGTTTCAGCCCTCGGATAATTTCAGCATTATGTTTTGTAGTGTCCATGAATTTCGTCCAATTATTCTGAAGGTTCCATTTCTGCCAAGGAAGCTGCCTTTTTCTTTCAGCCATATCACATTCCCAAGTTCACTATGGATGTTTCTTTGGTTTTGCTAGTGGGATTGTTTCGTTAGCTGTATTCACTAGTGCTTCTTGCTATTTATCTCAGTCATCTTGCTAATCCAACTGAACTCCCTGCTAGATATGAAAGTCTCTGTGATGAGTCTGCTGACTTTTTTCGTTGGTCTTTAAGAGACAGTGAGCTGCGTCGAGGTTCACATTTCTCTCGTTCTTGACTGCCTGGACGCATTTTGTGCTTTCTTTGCGCTAGCTATGAGCTCTATCTGGAACACACGACGTTGGTGTTTGGTGACATCCACATTTTCTGTTTCCTGTATAGGTGTTCCAATGACTTTAGAATTAGAGTAAATCCCTTGCAAAGCTCGACGAGTCTCTCTCCATTCCAGTTTGTTCTATTACGAGAAGAATATTCTACAACATTGCTTTTGAATTTTCTTTCTCTAGTGACTGGTGCATTGAAATCCTCCAGCAGGATGATCTTGTGCTACACAGGAATCTTGTGGTTGATCTTGTATCTGGGAGTCTCCAATACTTCCGTGTATTTGCTGCAAGCTCCCCAGAATACAGAATCCTGTTTGCATCAGTCGAAACAACGGTGGATTGGTTACTATATGGGGTAGGAGTAATTGCTGAATTGTTCTCCAGGTTTTTAACAGCTGTTGACTTTGATCACTAATGTTTCACACTGGCAAAGGTACTGCCACAGCTTTGAGCCTTGGGACCCCAGCATTGACTCGCTGACCCAATTTCTCGCCAAGCTTGGTCATCCAGCATCCCATTTGGTTTGCTTGGCTTTAGAGAGGCCCTCAGTTAGGGTACATGCAGGCGTTCGAGTGAAATTGGCTAGTTATATTGTACATGTTGGAGTTGGAATTAAAGTAGCTAGTTCGATTATCTTGCTGAATCGAATATATTAATGTTGCATATGGTTAGCCATGACGCAATACACTTCCTTTAATCCAGAGCCACAAGACTCCTCTCAGGTTTGGTCCTAAAATTACTACAATATAAGGAATTCTTTGTGAATATTTTCTACCTATATTTTATTCGTTAATCTGGATATCTTCATGTGATGATATAATTTAAGATCGTTGAATAGGTGAATAATTATGAATAGTTGGTGACACAATAATATTCGTATACTTCCTGTCAGAATTAGTGCTTGAACACGAAAATTTTTAAATTCACCGAAGCAGGTGTATTAAGAAGATGATTGTGTTCTATGGCCACATTGGCCGTATGATTCCTACTAGGTTGAGCAATTGCACCTTTCTCAACAAAAGAGACAATCTACAGCGAAATAAGAAAATAGCAGCAGGAAGTTGGGAGGACTCGGAAGGATATTCATAAATACGTTTGCACTCAAGAATAAACTCTAAGAGCACCTTGGTTTCCAAGAAAAGCCTAAACCAAAGACAGACGAAACAGGGATTGTAGCAAAGAAGGAACAGCACAGGAAACGAATTCTGGAATCCATAGCTTAAATTAAGACACAGGCACAAGGGATAAAAGTGGTGTTATTTAAATATCATGATCAGAAAATTGCCAATAGAGAAAGAATTATGTTGGGCTTACATTGAAATTTAAAACCTGAAAATACGATTTTACGACTGAAAAGTTTGTTTGGGAGGTCAAGAAAAATAATCTTAAAAATGACACTTTATGTTCGACGAAGCGAAGAAACAGAAAATAAAAAAAACGATTATTCATTTTTGATCGTATCTATAATACTTCGCTTACGAAACCTGACATCGGATTGCGCTAATGGATGTATTGGTTGGCTTCCATTTTTAAGTTCACTGACATAACTGACGTTGAATGAAATGCGTTTTGAAAGTTACATTTCCTATTTGGCTGGAGATTTTGTAACCCAAGGCCATCATTTGAGTGGATGAATGTAAGAAATATCACGAAAACACCCTTAAAATTGACCGGTGGAACGGACTTTTATCAGCCTATGACTGAACCAAGGCAATACTCGTCTCTTCTGTTTGTCACTATACTCTGTAGTCAGGCCAAATAAACAGTAGAATTCATAGCTCTATGACTGACTTTGGCTCTGTGCTGCACCCCAGTCCCTGGAAAAACCATCTTTTCACCCTTGAAACTGTCCAGTTATTTCCCCATCTTATAAAACAGAAAACATCTTTTTTGGACACATGTGTTTAGCTCCCAGAATTAGGTACGAAAACGTGCTTGTAATTAATGCCTCCGAATTTTTAATATGAAAACTCTTTAAGTTTTTTAAATGAAATAAATTTTATTAACATTCTACATCTTTATTCCCCATGTCTACATACACTCCTGGAAATTGAAATAAGAACACCGTGAATTCATTGTCCCAGGAAGGGGAAACTTTATTGACACATTCCTGGGGTCAGATACATCACATGATCACACTGACAGAACCACAGGCACATAGACACAGGCAACAGAGCATGCACAATGTCGGCACTAGTACAGTGTATATCCACCTTTCGCAGCAATGCAGGCTGCTATTCTCCCATGGAGACGATCGTAGAGATGCTGGATGTAGTCCTGTGGAACGGCTTGCCATGCCATTTCCACCTGGCGCCTCAGTTGGACCAGCGTTCGTGCTGGACGTGCAGACCTCGTGAGACGACGCTTCATCCAGTCCCAAACATGCTCAATGGGGGACAGATCCGGAGATCTTGCTGGCCAGGGTAGTTGACTTACACCTTCTAGAGCGCGTTGGGTGGCACGGGATACATGCGGACGTGCATTGTCCTGTTGGAACAGCAAGTTCCCTTGCCGGTCTAGGAATGGTAGAACGATGGGTTCGATGACGGTTTGGATGTACCGTGCACTATTCAGTGTCCCCTCGACGATCACCAGTGGTGTACGGCCAGTGTAGGACATCGCTCCCCACACCATGATGCCGGGTGTTGGCCCTGTGTGCCTCGGTCGTATGCAGTCCTGATTGTGGCGCTCACCTGCACGGCGCCAAACACGCATACGACCATCATTGGCACCAAGGCAGAAGCGACTCTCATCGCTGAAGACGACACGTCTCCATTCGTCCCTCCATTCACGCCTGTCGCGACACAACTGGAGGCGGGCTGCACGATGTTGGGGCGTGAGCGGAAGACGGCCTAACGGTGTGCGGGACCCTAGCCCAGCTTCATGGAGACGGTTGCGAATGGGCCTCGCCGATACCCCAGGAGCAACAGTGTCCCTAATTTGCTGGGAAGTGGCGGTGCGGTCCCCTACGGCACTGCGTAGGATCCTACGGTTTTGGCGTGCATCCGTGCGTCGCTGCGGTCCGGTCCCAGGTCGACGGGCACGTGCACCTTCCGCCGACCACTGGCGACAACATCGATGTACTGTGGAGACCTCACGCCCCACGTGTTGAGCAATTCGGCGGTATGTCCACCTGGCCTCCCGCATGCCCACTATACGCCCTCACTCAAAGGCCGTCAACTGCACATACGGTTCACGTCCACGCTGTCGCGGCATGCTACCAGTGTTAAAGACTGCGATGGAGCTCCGTATGCCACGGCAAACTGGCTGACACTGACGGCGGCGGTGCACAAATGCTGCGCAGCTAGCGCCATTCGACGGCCAACACCGCGGTTCGTGGTGTGTCCGCTGTGCCGTGCGTGTGATCATTGCTTGTACAGCCCTCTCGCAGTGTCCGGAGCAAGTATGGTGGGTCTGACACACCGGTGTCAATGTGTTCTTTTTTCCATTTCCAGGAGTGTATTTGCAGCCCTCTTCCGCTACAGAGCTTCGAATTACAGCGTGTAACACGGCTGTGTTTAACATATCTATGTCGGTGCGTGAGAAACAGCGTACTGTATCGGGTCTACATCTACATCTACATGGCTACTCCTCCGTTCACACTTAAGTGCCTGGCAGAGAGTTCATCGAACCATTTTCATACTACTTCTCTACCATTCCACTCTCGAATGGCGCCTGGGAAAAAGAAACACCTCAATCTTTCTGTTCGAGCCCTGATTTCTCTTATTTTATTATGATGATCGTTTGTCCCTACGTTGGTGGGTGTCAACAAAATACTTTCGCATTCGGAAGAGAAAGTTGGAGATTGAAATTTCGTAAATAGATCTCACCGCAAAGAAAATTGCCTTTGCCTCAGTGACTGTCACCCCAACTCTTTTATCATATCAGTGACACTCTCGCCCCTATCTCACGATAACACGAAACGAGCTGCCCCTGTTTGCACCTTCTCGAAGTCCTCCGTCAATCCTACCTGGTAAGGATCCCACACGGCGCAACAATATTCCACCAGAGGACGGACAGGTATAATGTAGGCTGTCTCTGTGGTGGGTTTTTATTGTATTCTAAGTGTTCTGCCAACAAAGCGCAGTCTTCGTTTCGCCTTCCCCACAATATCATCTATGTGGTCTTTCCAATTGAAGTTGCTCGTAATTGTAATTCCTAGGTATTTAGTCGAATTGACAGCCCTTAGATTTGTGCAATTTATCTTATACCCAAAATTTATCGGATTTCTTTTAGTACCCATGTGGATGACCCCGCACTTTTCCTTGTTTAGTGCCAATTTCCACTTTTCACACCATAAAGAAATTCTCTCTAGATCTTTTGTAATTGCAATTGATTGTCTGATGATTTTACTAAACAGTAAATTACAGCGTCATCTGCAAACAATCTAAGGGGACTGCTCAGATTATCACCTAGATCATTTATGTAAATCAGGAACAGCAGAGGGCCTATGGGACTACCTTGCGGAACGCCAGATATCGCTTCTGTTCTACTCCATGATTTACCGTCTGTCACTACGAACTGTGACCTCTCTGAGGTCTACGATATAAACAATGAAAATTTTTTGGAGTATTTTATTGCTTGAACAGGGTCTTTCAGGTTATGTGTAAGTGAACACATATTTATTCAAATGGTTCAAATGGCTCTGAGCACTATGGGACTTAACATCTGAGATCATCAGTCCTCCTAAACTTAGAACTACTTAAAACTTACTAACCTAAGGGCATCACACACATCCGTGATCGAGGCAGGATTCGAACCTGCGACCATAGCATCAGCGCGGTTCCGGACTGAGGCGCCTAGAACCGCTCGGCCACAGCGGCCGGCCATATTTATTCATGAAGCGGCAACATCACAAGATACCTTATGTAAATTAACAATGCTACGCTGGATACATGTAGGGAATTAAAATACATGTGAGAAACACTTAAAAAGTAAAATGTTTGCTTGCAACACAATCACAATTATCTATACGGATGATTGCTTTCAACTGCCTTAAAAAGCGATCTTCAGATCTAGCTGCTGCTCAAGTATCCATCTGTCAAAACGACATTTAGACGTCTCCTGTGTACGTCAGTGTTGCCTCATTTCAGTGAGGTGAAGGAGTAACAGCGTTCTTGAAGCACAGTACGTAAGTAAATACTGATGACGAAATCAATCAAGTTTAGAAAGAATTTGGTACTGTGTTCACACTTACCAGTATGAGTTGCAGCTGAGGCCTGGATGAATGCACTGATTAGGCTGCGAACATGTCATAGAGCTACAGTATCTCTCCTGAAGAAAGCTAGCCGACAATTTTTGTAACTGGTCCCTGATATCCCACAGGTGTTCTGTCGTGAACAGATACGAGGAACTCGCTGAAGTAGCTCGACATCTCACAGTTCATTGAGACACGTGGCCTGCGTGTTTGTGTGTGTGTGTGTGTGTGTGTGTGTGTGTGTGTGTATGTGAGAGAGAGACAGAGAGAGAGCATTGGCCTCTTGAAAAATGGCATAACGACAGTGTTGCATCAGAGGCAACCCATTCCGACACCGGATGATCATGACGTACCTTTGTGCCATCAGAGTTCTCGTGACCTGAAGGCCGATAGCTCTTTACCCCTCTCCACTGAGCCTCTCGAAAATATTGGTTCAAAAAAATGATTCAAATGGCTCTGAGCACTATGGGACTTAACATCTGAGGTCATCATCCCCCTAGAACTTAGAACTACTTAAACCTAACTAACCTAAGGACATCACACACATTCGTGCCCGAGGCTGGATTCGAACGTGCGGCCGTAGCGGTCGCGCGGTTCCAGACTGAAGCACCTAGAACCGCTCGGCCACACTGGCCGGCGAAAATATTGGTAGAATGGCACCTCTCCCTAGGTCGCTGCCATATTCGCCAACGACGGACATCTGGGTTCGTACAGGACCGTGATTCATCGCTGAGCACGTTGCGACGCCATTCATCAGTAGTCCGTGGTTCACAGGCACGGCAAAGGCCGTTTGTGCTATGGAGATAGCGGCATCTTATGCATGAGATAGTAATTCCCTAATCCTGCAGCTGTTACTTTTCAACTGACGATGCGGGGTGACACAGAACGTTGTACTGATTCATTACTTGTTCTCCGATGGAAGTCCCACATGTGGAGGTCTTATAATATTCTTAGTGCACAATACGACAGTTCCTCTTATAGTGGTCAGACGTGGTCCACCGGAAGCTTGTTGACGTGTATTCCTGCCCGCACTTTCCCATGCAGCACAACACCACATCACTACGACATCCAAATCTCCCACAAATCTTAATATTGCTTAGCCCGACTGGCTGGCTAAATAGAAACCTACATTGAAGGCCCTTCCATACTCTGTCAGGTACTGATAAAGTTGTCTCGCACGAGTAGGCGGCACGCCCATGTTCCTCACAGTGATCACTCAACAGATGACGCTGTTCACTCCCCATATTATACTCTACGAGCCTGGTCACAACAGTAAACATGAACAACACTCTTATGGTCATTCTAGCTGTCAGAGAGAACTGTAACTCCAGTTAATTATACAACTGCTGATGGTGTGTACGTTTGCAAAGTTACATCGATATTCAAAAATATCTTGTGAATATGTATTTCGTTTTCTGTTGAGCGTTTCATTTTAACTCCTCGAATTCCTTATTTTCTTCCTAATTGACAAAGTACTAAAGTAGACCATGTTATACACACTGGCGTGTGGAAACATGTAAAATTAAATTGATATTCTGCTTAGATTATTTCCTAAACTAGCAATTGTTCTAAAGGCAAAAATTGCTGCATTTCGTTGATGGCCCCATTAAAAATTTTCAGCAGTATGTACACGTAAAATTCCGATTAATGGTAACGTAGTTGCTTTTGCACGGCATGTTTCGAAGTCCCTGTTTTGCTGCTTAGGTCTGTATTTGCCTCCATTCATTTATTGACATTCTACAGAAAAAGCTGCACCTCTTCCAAGAACCTAATGGTCAACAAATGGCTCTGAGCACTATGGGACTTAACATCTTAGGTCATCAGTCCCCTAGAACTAAGAACTACTTAACCATAACTAACCTAAGGACATCACACACATCCATGCCCGAGGCAGGATTCGAACCTGCAACCGCAGTGGTCACGCGGTTCCAGACTGTAGCGCCTAGAACCGCTCGGCCACTCCGGCCGGCCCCAATGATCAGAAATTTTGGACCCTCAGTCTGAGTTTGCCAAATAAATATTGGAGGCATAGTACAGGTAAATGCCAGTATCTTGCTATAACTGCTCGTATTCAGTACTTCCTTCCTGCTTAACGAGTTATTACAGAAAATTATTCCATAAACTATTAACGACATGTAATGTACAATGTGCATTAATATGTTGATTTAAAACAATACTAAATGTGTTAACATGTATTTATAGTTCATTTAATTTATAAACTAGATCAACTAGCACTGTTAGAAAAACTAACAGTTCCAGAATTTATCTTACTATTTCACCTACAAGGAAACCTCCCCATCGCACCCCCGTCAGATTTAGTTATAAGTTGGCACAGTGGATAGGCCTTGAAAAACGGAACACAGATCAATCGAGAAAACAGGAAGAAGTTGTGTGGAACTAAGAAAAAAATAAGCAAAATATACAAAGTGAGTAGTCCATGCGCAAGATAAGCAACATCAAGGAGAGGATGAGCTCAGAAGCGCCGTGGTCCCGTGGTTAGCGTGAGCAGCTGCGGAGCGACAGGTCATTGGTTCAAGTCTTCCCTCGAGTGAATAGTTCAATTTCTTTATTTTCAGACAATTATTATCTGTCCGTCTATTATGTTTTCATCACTTTTTTGGGAGTGGTTATCACATCCACAAGAAAACCGAAATCGGGTAAGGTAGAAGAATCTTTTTACCCATTCGCCAAGTGTACAAGTTAGGTGGGTCGACAACATATTCCTGTCATGTGATGCACATGCCGTCACCAGTGTCGTATAGAATATATCAGACGTGTTTTCCTGTGGAGGAAGCGGTTGACCTATGACCTTGCGATCAAATGTTTTCGGTTCCCATTGGAGAGGCACGTCCTTTCGTCTACTAATCCCACGGTTTTGCGGTGCGGTCGCAAAACACAGACACTAAACTTATTACAGTGAACAGAGACGTCAATGAACGAACGGACAGATTATAACTTTGCGAAAATAAAGAAAGTAAAATTTTCACTCTAGGGTACACTTGAACCACGGACCTCTCGTTCCACAGCTGCTCACGCTAACCACGGGACCACGGCGCTTCTGAGCTCATCCTCTCCTTGATGTTGCTTATCTTGCACATGGACTACTCAGTTTGTATATTTTGCTTATTTTTTTCATAGTTCCACACAACTTCTTCCTGTTTTCTCGATTGATCTCTGTTCAGTTTTTCAAGGCCTATCCACCGTGCCAACTTATAACTAAATCTGAGGGGGGTGCAAAGGGGATATTCCCTTGTTAGAATTCATATATGTATCTACACCCAAAATTAAGAGCATTCTGCCCTGTTCAGTGACTTCAATCCATGTGCTGCAATAACAGTCGGTGTTAGTATGCCGGGTGGTCATAAGTCTCGATTCACTTTCAAAAAATAGTTGATACATTTACTTAATATGCTTGTATGTTTTTTCATCTCACTTGAAAATTGCCTCCAACCGTTTCGAAGCGTTGCTCGCTTCATTGAAGAGCAGACCTGAATAGATTCTGAATCATGTTCAGTAAAATACCCGACGCTGCATCCTGGATTCAAGCACTTAGATCCTGAAAATCCTTTACCTTTCTTTCGTACACCCTTGACTTTTCGTATCCACACGCAAAAATACTTCCAGGACTGTCAAATCAGATCGGCGTGATGGGCACAGCCATGCTGAACCTCTGCTACCCACCTGTTGGTGACCCTTCGACTTAGGTACTCTTTTATTATGTGGACAAAACGAGAGGGTGCTCCATCCTGATGGAACACAACAGTATGAGCAACGCCTTGTTGCTGAAGTTCTGATTCCAGGAATCGGTCTTTCACATTCAGTGATAGCGAGTTTCGGCACACCATATGAGACAATTAGGCTTCTTAACTTTTCGGTAGATGTGGAACGTGGCTTCATCAGTACACAAAATGTGATTCATAAGGTGATCATGTATGCAACGCTTACCGAATCGTATAACATGCAGTTTGCCTAGTTGCGTAATCTTTGGGGTCTAATTTGGGAACCACCTGAGTGTGGTACTTTTTTTTTTTTTTAACGTGAAATCTTATCGTTGATTTTGGCAAGTGGTTCAAATGGCTCTGAGCACTAGGGGACTTAACTTCTGAGGTCATCAGTCCCCTAGAACTTAGAACTACTTAAACCCAACTAACCTAAGGACAACACACACATCCATGCCCGAGGCAGGATTCGAACCTGCGACCGTAGCCGTCTCTCGCTTCCACACTGCAGCGCCTAGAACCGCTCCGCCACTCCTGCCAGCTTTTGGCAAGTCTAACGCACTTAAACGACTTATTGATACTGTTAGATTTCTTTCGACTGGTTCTCTGAACAGCCTCTAGTGGTATAGAAACAGGCCTGCGCGTAATTTATCGGCAACCTTTCCAGTCCATTGGAACTTACTGACAATTAGTCAAATGTTTGCTCTTGTCGATGTTGGCTTCTGAAATGTCCAAATAAAATCACACTGCACCACCAAATCAGAAAAATCATGCAACTGCACAGCAACAACAGTCATACGTTCTTAAATCCTAAACGTTCTTGTTGATTATCGAAAAAAAGGCCCATGTTATCACAAAACTGGGGTTTAATGATGTATTACGCTAAATGCATTCATTATTTTTTGGAAACGGATCGAGTCTGTATGATCATCCTTTATCACCGTGGATTACTCTCATAACTGAGTTCAGTTGGACGTCTACTTTCACTAAGTGGGCGCTTCGGAGCCAAACTGTAGCGCAGTATTGTGCTACAGAGTATACCAGTGCAAGGGATGCTCCTCGGAGAACTGATGTGGTTGCTCCCCATGTACTTCCTGCCAGCTTTCTCACAAGGTTCACTCGTGTTTGTATCTTCTTGGCCAAGTTGGAAAGGTGTTTTTTGTATGTTCAAGTTCTGTCAAGAGTGACTCCCAGGTATTTTTGGCTTTCGTTGTATCTGATTGTGCCAAGAGGGCCGAACTGTGGACTGATCTTTACTGATGAAAGGCGATTACAGAGGTGGAACAGGCTTACCTCGGTTTTGGAAACTTTTGGTCTCAGTCGCCATGTCTCAAAATACTCGTAAAGTTTAGTAAGGCTGTTCCTTAGGTGTTCTTCACATTCAGAATGTTCTTCAGTCTTACCAGGTCATCTGCATATTGTACTGTCCGGTCTACACCTACTTGCTGACTACCAGTGCTTTCAAACATCTGCCCACCAGACCTCCGTCGAAAGGCAGCTCTTTACAACCTCTGTCAGCAAGTTTCTGAAAACAACTCGATCCCTCTTCATGATCAGTGCCCAGGAAACGCCTCAAATGTAGAAGACCAGCGTATTAAATGGGAGTCCAAATGCTATCCACAGGATTCGACCAGGACTCAGAGTGCAAACGTGAGTGGCAAGCTACAAGAACCCGAATCCACGAAGTTGTAGACAATCCAACAGTTCCAGTTCCAGGCTTCCACCAACCAAGGGTGGTGTGGGTGCAATTAAACAGATATCGGACTGAAGAGGGTAGGTGCAAATACAACATGCACAAGTGGGGCTTTTCAAGTGACAGTGTGTGTGACTGTGGTGACACCCAAAGAATGAGCCACATTGTGAATGAATGTCCAATCAGACGCTTCCCTGGTGGCAGTGAGAAGCTCCATCAAGCATCCCACGAGGCACTCCACTGGATCGAGTCCATCAACATCTGAGTGTAGTCTCAGCCGTTTTAAAACTTGTGTACCGTATATAATTTCACATGTTCATTTTTATATATATTTCTTTGTTTTGCTAAATGTGTATTACTGTAATTGATGCATACGATAGTAATAAATTACCGTGCATTAACTGAAGGCGCTCTCGTGACTGGAATAGAGCAGCATCTGCTTTAAGCCGCGACTCATCCCCACTTCGTGGCCACTGTACGAGCAAAGTGGCCGGCAGTGATGCGGTGTGTGACGTTTTTAATCCCGCGCCCCCGCGCCGGCCGCCGCCCTCTCCCCCGCCTCCGCCGCCGCGTGTGCCTTTTGTGGCGGTCCCGCCGCGGGGTGCCGCCCCCGGCCGCTTCGCCGCACGGCCGCCCAGCCACTCACTTAAGTCGCCTAAGTTCGCCGCCGCTTTCTCCAAACTCGCGCAACTTGCCCCTCCCCCTGCCGTGGCCCGGAAATTCTGTGCCGGTACTCCACTAAATTTGCAGGTGCACTTAGGCCCCTCCTTCAGACCGTGCCCGCGTTTCCCTTCCACTGTCTAAGTTTTACAGCCGGTGTGGAGTTATTTTAACGTCGGAGTCAGTCCTTAACCAGCTGCGCTAGCTACACAATACTGACTACCCTCTGCCCTTCTAATTCTGTGCACTGTACTACAGTCAGTAGAGCTGACGGCCACAGAATCCTCGTACGCCAGTGAGACCATTGCTCCTGGGTAGAACCATATGAAGAGCCTACAGAAAAAAAGTCAAATTTAGTACATTTAACAGGTGAGCAGATTTAAAATCTCAAGATAACAAAAAATACTTAAAACCCTCCAGCCGCCTGTAAGTAACGTAATTATGATGCAAAATAAAATGATCGTAGAGGATGTACTTTAGAGAAAATAGTAACTGAAATTACAAGATACAAAATACACTCTGGCCATTAAAATTGCTACACCAAGAAGAAATGCAGGTCATAAACGGGTATTTATTGGACAAATATGTTATACTAGAACTGACATGTGATTACATTTTCACGCAATTTGGGTGGATAGATCCCCAGAAATCAGTACCCAGAACAACCACCTCTGGCCTTAATAACGGCCTTGATACGCCTGGGCATTGAGCCAAACAGAGCTTGGATGGCGTGTACAGGTACAGCTGCCCATGCAGCTTCAACACGATACCACAATTCATGAAGAGTAGTGACTGGCGCGTTGCGACGAGCCAGTTGCTCGGCCACCATTGACCAGACGTTTTCAATTGGTAAGAGATCTGAAGAATGTTGTGGCCAGGGCAGAAGTCGAACATTTTCTGTATCCAGAAAGGACCTGCAACACGAGGTCGTGCATTATCCTGCTGAAACGTTGGGTTTTGCAGGGATCGAATGAAGGGTAGAGCCACGGGTCGTAACACATCTGAAATGTAACGTCCACCCTTCAAAGTACCGTCAATACGAACAAGACGTGACCAAGACGAGTAACTAATGGCACCCCATACCATCACGCCGGGTGATACGCCAGTATGGCGATGACGAATACATGCTTCCAGTGTGCGTTCATCGCGATGTCGTCAAACACGGATGCCACCATCATGATGCTGTAAACAGAACCTGAATTCATCCGAAAAAATGACGTTTTGCCATTCGTGCACCCAGGTTCGTCGTTGAGTACACTATCGCTCCTGTCTATGATGCAGCGTCAAGGGTAACCGCAGCCATGGTCTCCGAGCTAATAGTCCATGATGCTGAAAACGTCGTCGAACGGTTCGTGCAGATGGTAGTTGTCCTGCAAACGTCTCCATCTGTTGACTCAGGGATCGAGACGTGGCTGCGCGATCCGTTACTGCCATGCGGATAAGATGCCTGTCATCTCGACTGCTAGTGATACGAGGCCGTTGAGATCCAGCACGGCGTTCCGTATTACCCTTCTGAACCCACCGATTCCATATTCAGCTAACAGTCATTGGATCTCGACCAACGCGAGCAGCAATGTCGCGATACGATAAATCGCAATCGAGGTAGGCCACAATTGGACCTTTATCAAAGTTGGAAAGGTGATGGTACGTATTTCTCCTTCTTACACTTGGCATCACAACAACGTTTAACCAGGCAACGCCGGTCAACTGCTGTTTGTGTATGAGAAATCGCTTGGAAACTTTCCTCATGTCAGCGCGTTGTAGGTGTCGCCACCGGTGCCATCCTTGTGTAAGTTATTTGAAAAGCTAATCATTTGCATATCACAGCATCTTCTTCCTGTTGATTAAATTTCGCGTCTGTAGCACGTCACTTTCGTGGTGTAGCAATTTTAATGGCCAGTAGTGTACAATAAATGCAAAGGAAATACATCTGTACCACGAAATGAACGTGGTAAGTCCACGATTTTTTTGGTAAGTTATCGTCTCCTCTTTGTGTTGTTTACCATTGTAAGAATGCTTTTGTTGTTCTTCAATTTTGATTCGTTAAGTGGTAGACAGGAATAGAACTTCCTTGCACCATGACCCCAAAACTGCTTAAGTTCTTGAGAGTCTGCATATGTTTCATAAGGTGTTGGCAGGAGCTCTGAAAATATACCACCAAAATTAGTTATTTGCGAAGCAATCGTGATTTATCTTTCAAAAAGTTTCATGTTACAAAACACTTACCATCATATGCTCGATGAGACTGTAAGATTTTGGTTGGTTCTCAGGCTCAATGTCTACTTGTAGACGAACACAGTGTTCCAGAAGTACCGGGCTGGGAACCACTATCGTCCATTACTCAGTTAACCATTCTTGTTTCGATTAACTGCTGAGTTGATTAACAGTTCACGCGTCTTCTGAAGAGTTTTATAATCATTTCATTGCTTCTTAATCAATTGTGCGCTCTATTCTGATTCATACGGCTTTTGTAATTCTTCTGTTACTATAAATTTTATATCACGGTTTGAATTTGCGGTTTGTGTCCTTTATGTGTTTCGGCAACCCGTCAACCATGATTGTCGAACATCATGATGGGAGTAACCAAATAGGTACTCATATTTTGCTTTCATTTTCTTCAGTTGAAGAAAAACCATTACAAACATCTTATCAATCTCAAATTTCATGTGTTTTCCTTAATTCATACGTTTCCTGAGTAAAATCTCATGCTTACTAGATCATTCTTTTAGATTCCATGACTATTACAATTACTTATCCAGTTGGAAGCCCAGGCCCTAAAACTATAAGCAATAGTCGAATGGCCTGATATGTCCAAGAACTTATTTTAGGGCATTTTCAATGGGCGCGGCATTGTTTTTTCAAGTAGCCTGTCTAGTTGATAGGGATAAACTGTAATTTTATATGATATGGCGCGATAGAATTGGCGTTACATCTATTTTGCGTATCAAACGAGCAAACGTTGAACTAGAGCTGTGTCCACAGCACACCCCACTTCTGGCAATGGAATATTTTTATCTTAATTTTTGTTCATATGTGCTTGTTTATGTTGCAACAGAATGCGAAAGAGGTCAGACTCAACAGCTGGCTATCCGAGATCAAATTGTTCAATTTATAATTTTAAAACTGGCTTATCCTTATGCTTCTGTTCACTATAGTTTCTCATGCATACAAAAGATGTTCTAAAGAAGCACAAAAATGCCTGCGGTAGCAGTTATTTTGTAATAAACTGTCTTTTGTCGTTGAAATGTTATTTTGTGGAACCTGGCGCCTAAATGCTAACAGCTCCAAATTAACTATAGCATTTCAGATACCCTCAGAATTACAATTTACATTACGCAGATTAAACGTAGGATAAAAGACAAAACAATGTAGGCCAGCACTCTTTACATAATACTCTAACAAGAATGGAAAATCTGCTTCCTTGTACACCGCAGTATCGCCTAATGTGTTAGAATAATGTCAAACACTAAGCAAATAACAAGAAACTAACAGAGTTAAACACTGACCAGGATAGTTAGTTCAATATCTGAGCCAAAAACTGGTCAATGTAAGGAACTATGTTTTAATAGTATCAACATTAACCTACTATAAGGGCATACCAACACAAGTCAGTTTGTGCTAACGATAGAGCCAGTTCAACAATCTGTGAGTAGATAGCCTGCAATAAGCTGCACAATAGTAAGAATACGACCACCACATATCTAAGTAAGCGAAAGCATAATAATACGCCAGAAGAGTATTCTTCTGGCGAATTATTCCTGAAGTATGCAGGTACGCCTGAACATGGACATTTTATTGTGAAAGCATTTTAGAATTTACAGCGTGTTTAACAGAATCGTGCACCGACCGGAATATAGGCAGCTGCAGCCTGTCGGTGGAAGATTCTGCCAGTACACGAATTTCTGTCCAACAAAGATTTCCTTAAAAGATGCACCGCTGCAAATATGCAAAATAACAACGAGAGCTTCAGCGCGTACATTTAGAAACTGGTACCGGAACATAATAGGCATCAAATAACTTTCAATTTCGCAACGCAAGACATGAGAGTTATCTTTCCGGTACGCGCTCCAAACGTTCTGCGTCGCTCTCTTTCGCGTCGTTATCCGCCAACTGCCAGGCGGCTCCAGTGGCACGCGCTTCTTCGAGTCCATGAGGTTCCGCTGCTCCACAACAGACAGAGGAACTGACTTGTCAGTAACAACACCCAACGGCTCGGCCCCCGTGCACTCGACACTAGAGCTCGTGCGCTGTCTGGCAACAGCCGTTGACTGCGGTCATAACGTTTCCGCTCATCACTTCTTTAGAATAAAACACAACGTTAGAGAACAATGTAAACAGACAGTTATCGCTTGAATTTCATAAAGTGTTTAAGGCATTGTTCTGGTCGAGAGGTACGAAAAAATGGGTGAAGTCTAGAATTTCCTTTTTTCATATAAGATTTGTTCTTATTAAAATGGTGTTGTACCACTTTACTTGGTAAAAATTAATTCTTGTATGAAAAAAATTTCCTTCTAACAAGTTAAAAATGGCGGCTACAGTCCTTATCAAAATGTGCAATTCACAGAGCGTCCTTGCTCTCACGAAGCATTATAAGAGCTCATGGCTCTTTCTCATACCCATAGAAAGAGAATATTCTTTAATTGGAATGAATGTCGGTGGTCATCACGATAGGGTTTTGCAAAATATCTCGAAATAAATGGCAGCTGTTTGAAAAATATCTCTATATCTAGGCTTTTTTCTTGATATTCACAAGTTCAAAAAGTACTCAAAATTCGAGTAACAAAATCTCCTGCTTAAGTTCCCTAAATTTAATTACCTCTCATTTTAAAATGGACTGAGATGAATCAGTTTAACTGTCGAGTTACTAAAGTGCTTCATGTGCTGAAAAATGTTATCTCAAGAGAAAATGGTTTTAAAGTTTGAAGTAACAACGAAGCAAGGTTAATCTATGATCCCAGGACCATAGAGTATTCTTACTTTTCTTCAGACATGCTCTGGTTCTTTGCTCCAAGGCAGACACACGCTTCCTGTCAGATAACTCCGCAATTCGTCCCTAGAATGATTCAGAAAACGTTGATGGTCCTTGACTAAGTAAAGAATCTTCGCTGAATATACCTGCAGCTTTATATGCTGCTATTTCAAAAGTTTTTGCCCCACAGTGAACATGTTCCGGTACCAGTTTCTAAATGTACGCGCTGAAGCTCTCGTTGTTATTTTGCATATTTGCAGCGGTGCATCTTATAAGGAAATCTTCGTTGGACAGAAATTCGTGTACTGGCTGAATCTTCCACCGACAGGCGGCAGCTGCCTATATTCCGGTCGGTGCACGATTCTGTTAAACACGCTGTAAATTCTAAAATGCTTTCACAATAAAATATCCATTTTCAGGCGTACCTGCATACTTCAGGAATGAAAATCATGGAAAAAAATTTCAATTTTTTCATCGATTTCGACCAGGATCTCTCCTTAACACACGTTTAGAAATCGGTATGGATCCTAAGAATCCACCACGTCTGTTGTTGTGATCTTCAGTCCTGAGACTCTATCCTGTGCAAGCTTCTTCATCTCCCAGTACCTACCGCAGCCTACATCATTCTGAATCTGCTTAGTGTATTCATCTCTTGGTCTCCCTCTACGATTTTTATCCTCCACCCTGCCCTACAGTACTAAATTGGTCATCCCTTGATGCCTCAGAACATGCCTTACCAACCGATCCCTTCTTCTAGTCAAGTTGTGCCACAAACTCCTCTTCTCCTCAATTCTATTCAATACCTCCTCATTAGTTATGTGATCTAATCTTCAGCATTCTTCTGTAGCACCACATTTCGAAAGCTTCTATTCTCTTCTTGTCCAAACTACTTATCGTCCATGTTTCACTTCCATACATGGCCAGACTCCATATAAATACTTCCAGAAAAGACTTCCTGACACTTAAATCTATATTCGATGTTCACAAATTTCTCTTCTTCAAAAACGCTTTCCTTGCCATTGCCAGTCTACATTTTATATCCTCTCTCCTTCGACCATCATCAGTTATTTTGCTCCCCAAATAGCAAAACTCCTTTACTTCTTTGTCTCATTTCCTAATCTAATTCCCTCAGCATCACCCGAGTTAACTCGTCTACATTCCATTATCATCGTTTTGTTTTGGTGATGTTCATCTTCTACCCTCCTTTCGAGACACTGTCCATTCCATTCAACTGCTCTTCCAAGTCCTTTGCTGTCACTGACAGAATTACAATGTCATCGGCGAACCTCAATGTTTTCACTTCTTCTCTGTGGATTTTAATTCCTACTCCGAATTTTTCTTTTGTTTCCTTTACTTCTTGCTCAATACACAGGTTGAATAACATTGGGGAGAGGCTACAACCCTGTCTCACTCCCTTCCCAACCACTGCTTCCCTTTCATGCCCCTCGACTTTTATTACTGGTATCTGGTTTCTGTACAAATTATAAATAGCCTTTCGCTCCCTGTATTTTACCCCTGCCACCTTCATAATTCGAAAGAGAGTATTCCAGTCAACATTGTCAAAAGCTTTCTCTAAGTCTACAAATGCTAGAAACGTAGGTTTGCCTTTTCTTAATCTAGCTTCTAAGATAAGTCTTAGGGTCAGTATTGCCTCACGTCTTCCAATATTTCTACGGAATCGAAACTGCTCTTCCCCGAAGTCGGCTTCTACCAGTTTTTCCATTCGTCTGTAAAGAATTAGCGTTGGTATTTTGCAGCCGTGACCTATTAAGCTAGTAGTTCAGTAATTTTCACATCTGTCAACACCTGCTTTCTTTGGACATAATCCCTTAAAAGGAAATATCAAAATTATGTTCTGAATAGATGTGTCAATAGATGTGCCATGTAACTGTGAATTATACCCTGGTATCCCTGGGGAAAGGTCCATTAACTTTTTTTTAATACATCTCCGCATATTTTATGGCCTCCGCATAATGTGAAGCAAGATAAATTAATGATTTGAGGGGCAATCGCAATGTTTCCCTTTGAGGGCGTTGCTGCAACCTATATGCAACCCAGCTCGACTCCGATGCGGGTATGCAAGAGCTGCCATGTAGACAAACGATTAGTGCGGCCATCAAACGGACGCCTTTTTATCGCTCCCTATAGCTAAGATAATACAATGATTTTAAAATCTTCGAGATCAATTTTATCGGCTAATTAACTTAGAAGTAAAGCGTTTCTGTAGATAAATTTTGAAGGATCAACTACAGCGTCGCCATGGCTTACATCCAGACGCCTGCTGACAGAGGTTGCTCTTATTGGGAGAGGCCTGCGCCACGCTTGATCCTGACGCCGCAGTCGTAGCCTCGCCTCCTTACTGGAGGGAAGGACACCGCTGGAGACTGATTTACTGTTAATAGCGTGTCAGCAGCCTCCTCGCAGCCAGCACCTTCTACTCCCGTAACAGTATGTGTGTGTGTGTGTGTGTGTGTGTGTGTGTGTGTGTGTGTGTGTGTGCGGGCGATCACCAAAGCGGAGAGGCTAGAGCGCTATCAAAGGACCGCTCATTCAAACGTATCGGCCTCATACGTAATGACCCTGGCGTCAATGGAGCGTCAGGACGTTGGAAAACTACTGCTGCGTCGTTGAAGTTCACTGTATGTTGACTCAGAATGTTCCTTGGGAAAATTTCAGTAGAAATAAACGGAGAGGTACTTAAACAAAGCTTGGTCAAAGGTAAAGAAGAGTATAAGGACCGACAGTAGTGAAATGCATCCACACAATTGCAGAAGTCATGCAATAATTCGACGTCCAAAGTTAAACCACGTAACGTTGCCGAAACAAGAGTTACTTGTGCTGTAGGCAGGAAGTATAGACAGCAAATAATTTTTTAAAAAATCCTGATTGTGCACATCTTCGGCACTGCCTTATACGGCAGTGAAATGTGAAATCGTAGACGAAGTAACTCTAACCATTTGAAATGTGTTGTTATCCTGTAGATCAGTAAAACTTTAGAGCACGAAATGAAGATGCTATACGAACAATAGAAGTAGGAACAAGTATACAGCGTAACAATGATAGTAACATTTGTCACTGGAAGTTGCAGTAGAAGATTATTCGCTATTTTTCATATGTAAATTAAGCTCTGAAAGCTCTAAATTACAACTACAAAATTTAAAAGAAGTTTTGAAAAGAACAGCCAGACACTAAACAAGAATTGACATTCAAATGGTTCAAATGTCTCTGACCAGTATGGGACTTAAAATCTGAGGTCATCAGTCCCCTAGAACTTAGAACTACTTAAACCTAACCTACCTAAGGACATCACACACATCCATGCTCGAGGCAGGATTCGAACCTGCGACCGTAGCGGTCACACGGTTCCAGACTGAAGCGCCTAGAACCGTTCAGCCACAACGGCCGGCAAGGATTGATACAAATCACAATAATGCCTGTAACCAAGTACGACAAATTTACAGAGCAATATTTGATATCCAATTAGCAGCTTCAGCTGCATCTTCCTGGCCGTCACTCCATTTCGGAAAGCATTTTCCTTTGCAGCAAGTTTGGACAATGTGGTATACGGTCTGTTTTGCCGCTTCGCAGTCACACTCACAAGAGAAAGCACTTCTAAGCTGTGTACGCCGTGTGAAAAACAGTCATAATTCTGACAGTATGTAGATATAACGTTAGGAAAATTCACCTTCTAAACTTTCGCTGACCCCTTTCGTTTGTGACTCCACCCCATTGTGTGAAGTTCATGACAGTGTAGTGACAATCAGAGTTTTCGTACTAACGGGATCTTGGAGGCGAGGGAAGAGAATGAGCAAGGTGGACACATCTTCCCAACGTCTTTTCACATTGTGTTCAAGAACACATGTTACTCCACATGTAAAACAGTAAGTAATATGAGTACGTAACATATCAACCTCACGCACAGATACGTTCAAAATTATTTTGAAAATATCTTCGTGTTAATAGTCTACAGTTGTGTTCAGGATGTTACAAACGATACCGGCAATCTTTGGGGGATTTCAACCCCTGAAAATTTGTCGTTAACGTTTTGTAATGTCTTGTATATTCCTCACAATCAAAATGAACAAATCTAAGCAGCTGCAAATTTATTATGAAGTTAATGATTTCCGATTTAAAATATAATCTAGCGAATCACGTTGAGGAACTGCGCATCTCCTGCAAATATACTTCACTTTAAGAGCGTCCGCTGAAAAATCCAAAGAAAATAACGTGGATCAGGGATGTTAATAACGAAATACCACTACGCCATTTCTGCAATGACACGCTCATTCGTTATATTCATTTACACTACATTTGTCCTCTGGCACCAGCTACAGTTTGGAAACCGCGCACTTTGACACAGTGAACAAAGCACGTTACAGATTTCGAAACAGTGTGTCCCGTGTACAGTGCTTCGCGCACAGGTAATAAGTGATTACAGTGGGACGGAGCGAGTCACAACTGCTGCGCACGCATGTTTAAAACCAGTACGTTCAGAAAGTCGTAACTGCGCACTATCAGAATTATGGCACAAATTATAGCGCGCGATAGACTGTTGGAGATGATATCTCATAAGTGTACTTTTTTCTCCTTTAGATAACAGATCGATTTGGCGACATTTCCTTGCGAAGACTTTCGATGGCGCCCCATCCGTGCAGGTTAGCCCAAATTCTGACGTCATCTGACCAGATTGTACTGCAAATTTCAACTGTGAAAAAAATTAAGCATGCATTGATTCAGTTATTATCTGGCGCTGAATAAATATGCTACAGGTACAATAATCTATCCCAAGATCCCACTATCTAATCCCTTAAGAAATTATAAATACTGTGTCACTAGGGTAGTTGTGCCATTTTATTTGTGAATTATCAGCTGATGTTCCTGGAGCAAAAAAATGGTTAAAATGGCTCTAAGCACTATAAGACTTAACATATGAGGTCATCAGTCCCCTAGACGTAGAACTACTTGAACCTAGCTAACTTAAGGACATCACACACACCCATGCCCGAGGCAGGATTCGAACCTGCGACTGTAGCAGCTGCGCGGTTCCGGACTGAAGTGCCTAGATCCGTTCGGCCATATCATCCGACATTCCTGGAGCAACTGGCATTCACAATCCACATTTAAACATTCAGTAAAAACTAAATATAGCTACTCACTATAGCTATACAGCATATGATTACAGTCAGAGTACTAATGAATTACTCTGGTCAATGTTAAGGTATCGCGTTCACAGAAAGTCTTTCTATAACAGTTTGTTCTCTTTCTCTGAGTGTGAGTTTTCCCGGGATGGCGTCGGTGGCCCTACGCCTTCAGAGGGGCGCTGTACCAGCAGCTAGCATCTCATCCCCGCCGGATTCATCGAGAACCATTTCCGGTGGAATTTGCTTAGAGAACTCGGCACTGACACAGACAAGGAAAAGGAATGGATGCTTGCCAAATGGCAAGTAACTGCGACTTAGAAAGAACAGCACAGCGGGTGCATGGGTTTTTCCCAAGCGTACGTCAAGACCTCAATTAAACTATATAAACTCCTCCGAAGTGACACATTTTTTGTCACTGCGTAACTCATATCCCATACTTCCACGAGACAAATGTGCAACTGTGGTATGGCAGGCACGCCTGAACATATTTTGTTTGAATGTAATCAATCTGTTGAAAGTGGACAGCGTGTGAGTGTAAGATCAGTTAGTGTATATGGAATAGTTCCTAATAAACAAAAGCGGCAGCTGCTTAATATCTAGCGAATAATATCCAAACTTAAGCTAGATGAATATCCATTATAAGAACACTCGAGCAAGAAAGAGACGCCAGCAGTTTTCAAAACAGTTCATTAGGAATTACAGACCATCAAGTTCGAATGATTGCCGCTGGTGGAGAAACAGCACTAGGAATTATAAAGATCAAGACGTGGCCTTTCCAACGATGCGAGAAGAATCTGAAGAAGATCGGCGGTAACAGAACTGGCAGTAAAAGATAATTTTTGTGAGTGTAGCGGCAGAGGCTGGATTGAGCGCCTGGTGCAATTAAACAGTGTATATAGAATGGACCAGAAGTATTTTTGCGAGTATTGGAGCATGGAAGCTTGTCGCTTGTTCCATTATTTATGTCCCGTTGTCTCAGGTCTTGTGCAGCATGCAGCTAAGATGTCGGTGTGGGTTTCAGCGTTCCAGTAGTAATACACAGGACTCATGTAGATGAACATAAATTCAATTTGTGTGCTGCTCCTGCTCCATACTGGTTGACATTACGTTGCAGTTGAACACACCAGGAATTGTACAGAGGTGCGTAGGATATCTGATCCAGGCTGTGCCTGTTAATTTTATTCTTATGTTTTTTCTGGGCTTTATTTTTTCGCCAATTATCTGTAACTTTTCTATATGTCAAGCAACACTGAAGGATGATGCAAAGGTGTTTTGTATAAGTGCTGTCCTATAGTAGTCCAGTTAAACGGTGTTCGAAAAAAAGGCAAATAGCGGAAAGTTCTGTATAAGTTATTATGACAAGTTTTCTATGTGTTTTCAAGGGTGCTAAATCCTAATTTTCAAAGTACCGTAAAAATTTAGTTCCAGAAGCTGGTCAAAAATGGAAAAAAGCTAGAAAAAATGGGACATTTTTCTGTTTTTCCGCTTATAACTCCGAATCGACGCAATTGATGGCAAAGCTGACAATTTATGAACAGAAAGACGATAAAATTTCTCACAAACTAGGTTTCAGTGAGTTTCTTCACCAACCGTGTGAAGCGTAACGCGTATTGAAGTTAGAGCGAATTCGAAACTGAGAACATGGGCCATCTCGTGCTCTGCCCCCTTCGTGCCCTTACTGTACTTTGTTGCACATCCCTTGCAAAATTCCATCTTTGAGAGGTTGGTAGTATACTTGTCATGGTGGAGGGCTAAAATGTTTGTGAGATACCAATGTCCTTCAACCTCCGGAAAGAGGGAAGGCGAGTCCTTTGTGCTGGTCTCCTGCGCCGGCAGCTGTTTACTTGATTGTCCTCGGCTGGCTGCTTAGAACAGTCGTACATAATGAGTTCAAGTGAGACGTGCTACTGTATGATGGGGGGGAGGGGGGGGGAGAGAGAGAAATGAGTGATCACTTAGACCCAAAGTGGGTTTGAAGAATATTCTTGTAAAAAGTAAGAAGAGAACGCATAGGATAACTGCCCTTTAGAAGGCAAAATTGTGGTGAATGTTCGGGAACCATATCGAAGACAATACAATAATGACAAATTAGTTGCTGCGAAAACCAAGAGGATAGCGGCTTGTTGCAGCCGAAAAGAAACTCTATCTGTTCAACCGAATTTTGATATCAAAACCAATTATTTTTTTCGTGCGTCAGCATTAAGACAGAATTACAGGCTCAACAAAACAAAATCGTAGCCAATCGATGGAACCTAGTGTATTGTGTGTTCTAAACTTTGTTGAGAGACAAAGTAATAAATCAAGACGACCAGTAATACGCCAGCTAGACCAGTTACTGACTTGGTTGTAGAAAATGCCCATAGCCACATCAAACTCATGCAATACCTGCACAACAATCCAAAGCCGGTAAAAAAAGAAAAAACCCTTAGCTCCACATGCCACAGAAACTGATGGAACTGTGTAGCAAATTGTACATCAGAGAAAATGGTGAAGAGTGTCAGCTGTCCTACCATCGTGATGTTGAGCCTGTGAAAGCTCAACTGTTGAAGAAGTATGGGAGTGATACAGTGACTGCCTCGTCTAGGAAGAAATCACTGTTGTTTGTTTCAAAAACCACGGCGTATACAGTTCCTACAGATAGTTGGTATTAGTCAAAAAGGTCATTTCTAGAGAAAGAGCGTCGATGCGTAGTTGAAACAGCAGATGACATACTTGTCGAAGTTACTCGATCCCAGGTTATCGCACAGCTAAATATCACCCTCCAGCCCAGTTTATTGCAGAGAAGGAGGTCCTCATTCCTGGTATTGTCCAAGATTTTGTTAATCGACTAATGCTGAAAAAGAAGTGAGGAGACCTGAATAAACTGAAGACCAAATGTACTCCTAAAGCACACAGCATGGGTGCAGCTATCAGATGCAATGCTTTCATCTCACAATTGTAATTTGTTCTGGCCACATTCATCTATAGTTCTAATGGCTCCCAGAAAGTTGTTAATGTACTTTCTGGTTTAGGATGCAGCGCCTCCTACACAGAGTCAGTAAGTTTTGAGATATTAGCGACGATGGCAAAGGGATTGGAATTTGATCCATCCGTGTCATTTCAAGTAGTCTTTGAACATGCTGATTACTACACTCAAGCACTTGAAAGTAACCCATATTTCCCTGTGTAGACTACCATGACCTCATTATTGTAACAAATATTGTATTTTGCTTTCAACTTTAATTATTTGCATTTTATCTGGTATGATCTAATATTAGACACATATTCTCGTACTTAGCTGTAACATTCATACATATAATGGAGCAGTGATGTACAAACAGGACGAAATTTCTTAAAATTATTATATTAATAGCATAATACCATCATAATTATTGTTATTGATACCAAAGTATTATGTCATTTACATACGTTATTTCTGTTGTGTCTAGACAAGACAGCCTAGACACAATGAGAGGAAGCCGAAAGGCACGCGCTAAGCCAAAGCAGGGTGCGTGAGGTCTGAAACAGGATACGTAATGAATGCTATAAAGAAAAGTACGTAGCTTCTGGAATACTTAACTTTAATCCATCCTTTTGGTACATCTGGAGATTGTGGCGATACAAGTGAGACTCTTTAGATACATGCAATGTTACTAATGGCGCCTTGCTAGGTCGTAGCCATTGACTTAGCTGAAGGCTATTCTAACTATCTGCTCGGCAAAGGAGCAAGGCTTCGTCAGTGTCGTCGCTAGCAAAGTCGTCCGTACAACTGGGGCGAGTGCTAGTCAGTCTCTCGAGACCTGCCTTGTGGTGGCGCTCGGTCTGCGATCACACAGTGGCGACACGCGGGTCCAACATGTACTAATGGACCGCGGCCGATTTAAGCTACCACCTAGCAAGTGTGGTGTCTGGCGGTGACACCACATTCCTCCCCCGCAAATCGGCGAACGGTTGTGTGATAAGGCTTCCGCCCGCCGTGGGGAGGACCCCATGTTGACGTATGCGATGAGGTGGGGAGCCTAACAACAGGCGAGGCTGTGCCACCCGCACCCGGCCATCCGGTCCGAGGGGAGCTAGGAAACGCCTGAAAACCTAGTCCAGGGTGCACGTCAACATGCGGTGAATGCGCCCGTAAAGAGACAGGAGGGGCCCAAGGGTCGACCTCCATTGCGTCGGGGGATCCGACGCGCGATGACGTCATGTGGTCCGGAGCGGGCAAGAGTTCCATGGCGGAGGACAGCTGGTCACGGGAAGCGATCGGCGGCGCGTGACCCAGGGAGGCGCTTGGCGGCTGCAGCGAAGCATCCACTGCGGGCGGCGCCGGCTGGAGGACAGGCGGCGGCGGCGGAGGCGGCAGCGGCGCGTCGCCATGGAGCAAAATGGAAGGCATCGTCGGTAACACCTGGGGATGAGGCGAGCCAGTAGATGGGTCCCCAGGGCGCTGAGCGGACGGCACCGTCGCTGAAAGCAGACGGGGAGCGGCAGAACCCGTGCGACGACAGAGGTGCAGCTGATTGAGATGCCGACGCACCTCACCAGAGGCCCCCAAAACCAAATACTTCGCGCGGCCGAGGCAGCGAAGAATGCGCCCTGCGAGCCAACGCCGTGAACCTCGATAGTTGCGATAGAATACAACGTCGCCTGAAGCAAAAGCAGGAGTCTGCCGCTGCACAGGAACCTGATGCGGTGGATGCAGCAAAGACATCAAGGTTCGATGAGGACGACCGTGGAGCAACTCAGCCGGCGAGCGGCCATCTAGGGGCTGAGAGCGATACGAAGACAAAAAGAGCAGCAATGCGTCCTCCCGAGAATGCGACTCTTTCAACTTCAACATCTGTGACTTGAAAGTCCGGACCAATCGTTCAGCGGCACCGTTTGACTGAGGCGAAAACGGCGCGTATGTCAGATGTTGAATACCATTGGCCTGGCAGAATGACTGAAATTCTGCGGACATGAAGTGTGGGCCATTGTCGGAAACAATAGTCTACGGAAGACCTTCAATGCAAAAGATAGCAGACAACGCTTGGATGGTGGCAGTTGACGTCGTGGAAGACATCCGGACAACAAAAGGAAAATTACTGAAGGCATCTACCAGAACCAAGCATCGAGCATTCCAGAATGGACGTGCAAAATCAATGTGCAAGCGTTGCCAAGGGGAAGTGGCTTTTGGCCATGCAAAGACATTCCGCAGCGGTGCGGATTGTTGTTCGGCACACGCCATGCAAGAAGAACACATATTCGTAATCGCAGCATCGATTCCGAACCAAGTACAGTGCTGACGAGCAAGTTGTTTCGTTCGCACTATACCCCAATGTCCTTGGTGAAGAAGCCGTAAAACAGAGGACTGTAACGAACGTGGGACCACGACTCTGGACTGATCATTATCAGAACGCAACAACAAAACACCACGTCGAACAAAAAGTCTCTCCTTATGAGCAAAAAATCGGCGAACCAACGGATCCTCGATCCGAGACTTTGACAAAGGCCATTGCGTAGCAACAAAACGCAAAACGGTAGCAAGGACCGGGTCAGCAGCTGTGGCTGTAGCTACACGACGAAAATCAATCGGAAACGATTCGACCACTTCATCGGTTTCCGCATCAATGAACATGCAAGCTAGTTCGCAAGAATCGAATGCTTTATCCGCAGCAACAGGCAAACGGGACAACGCATCGGCGTTTCCGTGCTTAGAAGTGGACCGATACAAGATATCGTAGTGGTACTGCAAGAGGAAAATAGACCAGCGAATGAATTTCTGCGCTGTACGCGGAGGTACAGGCTTGTTCGGATGAAAAAGCGACGTCAAAGGTTTGTGGTCTGTTATGATGGTAAAGTGACGACCATACAAGAAATCATGGAACTTAGTAACACCAAACACGAGAGCCAAAGCTTCTTTCTCTATCTGTGAATAATTTCTTTGCGCAGACGAGAGCAATTTTGACGCAAAGGCAATAGGGCGATCATGCGATCCATCTTTGTGCGCAAGCACAGCACCGATCCCGAAATCCGATGCATCTACCATCAACAAAAGGGGTTTCTGGGGATCGAATGGCGTAAGGCAAGTATTAGAAAGCAACGCCGATTTCAACTGGCGAAAGGCGCGTTCGCATTCCGTCGTCCAGACGAACGGAACACCCTTACGGCGTAAGCTATGAAGCGGAGCTGAAATGGAAGAGGCATTGCGCAGAAAGCGATGATAATAGTTAATTTTACCCAACACACTCTGTAGCTGCTTCAAATTCTGCGGCGAAGGCAAGTCTTGTATGGCACGGAGGTTCTCTGGACTCGGATGTATGCCTTGGGCATTGATTACATATCCCATCCTCGTCGCCAAAAATTGTTGTGTCTAGACAAGACAGCCTAGACACAATGAGAGGAAGCCGAAAGGCACGCGCTAAGCCAAAGCAGGGTGCGTGAGGTCTGAAACAGGATACGTAATGAATGCTATAAAGAAAAGTACGTAGCTTCTGGAATACTTAACTTTAATCCATCCTTTTGGTACATCTGGAGATTGTGGCGATACAAGTGAGACTCTTTAGATACATGCAATGTTACTAATGGCGCCTTGCTAGGTCGTAGCCATTGACTTAGCTGAAGGTTATTCTAACTATCTGCTCGGCAAAGGAGCAAGGCTTCGTCGGTGTCGTCGCTAGCAAAGTCGTCCGTACAACTGGGGCGAGTGCTAGTCAGTCTCTCGAGACCTGCCTTGTGGTGGCGCTCGGTCTGCGATCACACAGTGGCAACACGCGGGTCCGACATGTACTAATGGACCGCGGCCGATTTAAGCTACCACCTAGCAAGTGTGGTGTCTGGCGGTGACACCACAATTTCAACATCTTTTAATCGTAGACCAGTCAGGGCTATCATTTCCATGTTTTAATGAACATCATAGGATATCAAGAGATGAGTAGAGTTTTGGTGGTAGCACCTGAAATTACGGTAACTTCAACTTGAGTTACGTGCCATAGGGTTGGTCTGACGGAGAAAGACGTTAGAACCTATTTTGCAGCATATTTTAAGTGGTCAACTTTACCGAAAATTTTGTCGTTTTCGAATTATAAGCGAAAAACCGGAAACGTTCCCTTTTTAGTGTTTTTTCCATTTTTGACTCACTTCTGGTCCGAAATTTTGGTGAACATTTCAAAATTCGGATACAGCACCAACGAAAACATAGAAAGCTTGTCAAAGAAACTCCTACCAAAGTTTCCTCTGAGACTCACCATTTGGCTTGACTATAACTAGTTGTTGCGGAATAAAACATCCAGATTTCTTTCTAGTTGGTGGTTACTGAAATGTAATGCATAAATTTCTGTTTTGTGTGGTTCTGAGCACAGCAAAACCTTAACGAATATGCTCCGCAGGCAACAGACTTCAAGAGTAGACTGGCGAAAAGTCTACTCATAGGGCGACCGCAGTGGGCCTAACTACACTCATGGTTACACAGATCTACAAGATGTCGAATGGAAGATGAAATCATGGAGCTGTAGGGAGTTGGTTGTGGAGTGGAAAGGTACTGGAACCGCAAAATAAAGTTCAATTAGACAAAGGTTTATTAAAAACAACTAAAATCTTATAGTGAAAAACTACACCAATAAGGGGTCACAGTAAGTAAGAGTATTTTAAAATTTAAAAACCTACAGCACGTGTAATTACCAACTAATTCAATCAAGAAAAATCAAATAAATGGCTTAAGAGCGAACAGTAATTGCCTTGCACAACAAAAGACAAATAACGAAACAGAAATCAAATTGCTACTAAATAGGCGCCTTGAGGCTTTGTTCATAGGAAGGAAAAGGAATCAAATAACAAATTTAGTAACTGAAAAACTGGCAGTCACAATTAAAAGTATGTTTATGGGAAAGCCACACACATTTTAAGTTACGAGTACAAACAAGTACAGTACAGTTACCAAATTAATGGTTCAAGCGATACCCAGAATGATTCGTAGCAATTGCACCAACTACTTAAGACCCAGTTAAAAGAATGTTTCATCGATAAGGTAGAAACTAGGTACACTACAGTAAGTTAACAACATAATGGTTCAAGGTAAATCGAAAATTATTTTCAGCAACGGCACAACGCTTTAAGGCCCGGTGATTAAAAGCCCATGGTAACAAGACAAAACACAAATGCTGAAACCAACGATTATACTTGGAAATTTCACCAAATGACTTATGGCGCCATAAAATACAATGACCATGATCAAGGCAACCTCAAATTCTAAGGGCACTACAATTTTTATAAAGACTGAAGTTTCAATAGTATTCAAAAATGAAGGGTACCAGGCATAATGGCTGCTGGCCATGCACACGAGTTTAAAACCAGTGAAGGAGCTGCAAGGTTTTTCTGAAATATCCGTAAAATACAAAGAATCCATTAATAACCGTTGTGAAGTTTACGGCACAATGGTCAAGTAAATGATAGCGGAACTTATATTAAAGGCAGTCTCTAAACGGCGTTTCCTTACTTAATCATTATCGTATGATCATGTACAATTTAGATAACTGAAAAGTCCAAGTGCGGTAGTATGTTTCAATGAGAAAACCAATGTGAATAGTAACACTGAAGTTAGCTTTTGCTTCAATGGAATATAACACGTAAACAGCGCTACATCACAATCGCCGCCCTTCTCCCATTCGGCGTCTTCCGCCAGCGGCAAGCACATAAAGCAATCACCAATTAAGAACGTATATTTCTACCATTGAAAAGTAATAATGAAAACACCAATAGAAGACGCCTAACACCATTCCTCCCCATCCTCAATAGCCTGGCAGAGTTCGGTAAGAGCGTCTTCCACCAGTATATAGGAAGCAACATTTCTCATTCAGCAGGCAGCAAAAGAAACACTGTGAGGAAGGCCACTTGCAACACTGGCTGAAGCGGCGGAAGTTTTAGACATTGACAATGTGGTCACAAACTCAGAATACTTTTACTGAAAAATGTAGCATTAATTTAAAAGAAAGGCATGTACTGAATTAATGGCTGACAGCCACTCTAGCAAGCTTCACAATAGCCGGAGGTGCTTTAGGATTTGCATTGAAATTTAGTGAAATCACAAGAAGTCCGTAAGTATTTATACAGGGTGTACCAGCAATGTTGCTACAAATTTCGAGAGGTTATAGCAGGTATCTTGAGGAACGGATCAAGATCAGGAATCCACGTCCAAAAACACCAACCAACGACGCTACAGAGCATCGAAGTTATAGGCGCTTTCGCCTGTCACGAGACCACCCCTTGGCAGCTAACGCGACTTTGTACGCTGAGGGAAAGCTGGTGGAACGTCTCGCAGTGATGTTTCTTATTCAGTGATCTCAACCGATTGCCGCGATTGTCATTGGACTAGATGTAGCTACTGCGTTGAAAGACTTTGCCTCGTATGAATGCGATGCTCTGTTACCTCGCTGGAAAACGGCTTCAGATACGGGTTTCCATCCGCAGTTTATTTTTCTCCTGGAACCCTCCAAAACCTCCGTTGCTTGTCGGTATACAGGAAATAAATAAACTGAAGATGGAAACCCAGGTTTGGGACCGTCATCCACCAAGGCAAGAGAGCACCGCCTTCATACGAGACTTGGCCTGTCTACACTGCAACGAGGTCTGTCTTCTCCACTGGAGATTGTGGCGATCAGTTACGATCACTGAATAACGAACAACCTTGTGAGACGTACTATCTATGGTGCATCGACGTACAATGCTGAAGCGGTGTTCTAGCAGCAGGTGCTGGCGCCTATAACTTCAGTGCCCTGTAACGTTGTTGAATTACGTTCCCGGGGATGAGGTCCTATCATCAGTTTCTTGCTCAATACAGCGTTTTAACCCCTCGAAGTTTGTCGCAATATTTCTTCATTACTCTGTACAGTAAGTTCCTATGACGCAGTGACCAAGCATGGTAAATTGAATTGACAAATAATTAACAGACAGAGTGGTAGTAAAAACAAAGCCAATTGGATGTAATACATATTCAATGTACTCAGATGGTCAGCTGTCTTGCCAAAATACATATATTTTAACGAACGTATTAGCAAATTTGTTGGGTGACTATCATAGCGCTAGTTAATTCGTAGAGTGAGGTGCCTAACAATAAAGCTTTCAGTAATGGCTAGAGTACTTCCTCAAACACATAGAGATATGATATTAAAAGCCAGTGCGTAAAGTAAGTTTAGCAAGGAGCAGCAAAAGAAATTGAAATAACACAAATGTCATAAAATGTAGGACACAGGAAAACATGCGAGACAGGCAAATTATAGCTAACTTTAACAGTAGGTGCCAGATCACTGTTTTAACAAAATAGCAAACCTTTAAAAACACCGACAAAAGAGAGACAAAAAAACAAGGGAGTTAAGCTGAAAAAGACACAACAGAAATCATCTCTTACGAGCAACACAAGGCATCCATTCAGCTCAGTAGTATGAGGAACAGATAACAATTTTACACTTTTTTTAATGCGCTTTCACCACTATTCGCACATATGGACTTAGTATCAAATACAAACTAGTGCCTTTGCCCCACAATACCGGACTGGAACAATAATGCAAATACCAAGAAGGAGCGGAAGGAAGCAGAGTACGCAGAATTAAGGCCTTTCATCAAAGGATCTCATCATAGTCCACAATATGGGCAGGCAACTGTTCCTCATGCAGGATGGTTCCCTTCAATAGCCAGGTAGAAGATATCCAACTTCCTAACTACACTCCTGGAAATGTAAAAAAGAACACATTGACACCGGTGTGTCAGACCCACCATACTTGCTCCGGACACTGCGAGAGGGCTGTACAAGCAATGATCACACGCACGGCACAGCGGACACACCAGGAACCGCGGTGTTGGCCGTCGAATGGCGCTAGCTGCGCAGCATTTGTGCACCGCCGCCGTCAGTGTCAGCCAGTTTGCCGTGGCATACGGAGCTCCCCCCATGAACCCCCCCCATGAACCATGGACCTTGCCGTTGGTGGGGAGGCTTGCGTGCCTCAGCGATACAGATAGCCGTACCGTAGGTGCAACCACAACGGAGGGGTATCTGTTGAGAGGCCAGACAAACGTGTGGTTCCTGAAGAGGGGCAGCAGCCTTTTCAGTAGTTGCAAGGGCAACAGTCTGGATGATTGACTGATCTGGCCTTGTAACAATAACCAAAACGGCCTTGCCGTGCCGCTACTGCGAACGGCTGAAAGCAAGGGGAAACTACAGCCGTAATTGTTCCCGAGGGCATGCAGCTTTACTGTATGATTACATGATGATGGCGTCCTCTTGGGTAAAATATTCCGGAGGTAAAATAGTCCCCCATTCGGATCTCCGGGCGGGGACTACTCAAGAGGATGTCGTTATCAGGAGAAAGAAAACTGGCGTTCTACGGATCGGAGCGTGGAATGTCAGATCCCTTAATCGGGCAGGTAGGTTAGAAAATTTAAAAAGGGAAATGGATAGGTTGAAGTTAGATATAGTGGGAATTAGTGAAGTTCGGTGGCAGGAGGAACAAGACTTCTGGTCAGGTGACTACAGGGTTATAAACACAAAATCAAATAGGGGTAATGCAGGAGTAGGTTTAATAATGAATAGGAAAATAGGAATGCGGGTAAGCTACTACAAACAGCATAGTGAACGCATTATTGTGGCCAAGATAGATACGAAGCCCACACCTACTACAGTAGTACAAGTTTATATGCCAACTAGCTCTGCAGATGACGAAGAAATTGAAGAAATGTATGACGAAATGAAAGAAATTATTCAGATTGTGAAGGGAGACGAAAATTTAATAGTCATGGGTGACTGGAATTCGAGTGTAGGAAAAGGAAGAGAAGGAAACATAGTAGGTGAATATGGATTGGGGGACAGAAATGAAAGAGGAAGCCGCCTGGTAGAATTTTGCACAGAGCACAACATAATCATAACTAACACTTGGTTTAAGAATCATGAAAGAAGGTTGTATACATGGAAGAACCCTGGAGATACTAAAAGGTATCAGATAGATTATATAATGGTAAGACAGAGATTTAGGAACCAGGTTTTAAATTGTAAGACATTTCCAGGGGCAGATGTGGACTCTGACCACAATCTATTGGTTATGACCTGTAGATTAAAACTGAAGAAACTGCAAAAAGGTGGGAATTTAAGGAGATGGGACCTGGATAAACTAAAAGAACCAGAGGTTGTACAGAGATTCAGGGAGAGCATAAGGGAGCAATTGACAGGAATGGGGGAAAGAAATACAGTAGAAGAAGAATGGGTAGCTTTGAGGGATGAAGTAGTGAAGGCAGCAGAGGATCAAGTAGGTAAAAAGACGAGGGCTAGTAGAAATCCTTGGGTAACAGAAGAAATATTGAATTTAATTGATGAAAGGAGAAAATATAAAAATGCAGTAAATGAAACTGGCAAAAAGGAATACAAACGTCTCAAAAATGAGATCGACAGGAAGTGCAAAATGGCTAAGCAGGGATGGCTAGAGGACAAATGTAAGGATGTAGAGGCCTATCTCACTAGGGGTAAGATAGATACCGCCTACAGGAAAATTAATGAGACCTTTGGAGATAAGAGAACGACTTGTATGAATATCAAGAGCTCAGATGGAAACCCAGTTCTAAGCAAAGAAGGGAAAGCAGAAAGGTGGAAGGAGTATATAGAGGGTCTATACAAGGGCGATGTACTTGAGGACAATATTATGGAAATGGAAGAGGATGTAGATGAAGATGAAATGGGAGATATGATACTGCGTGAAGAGTTTGACAGAGCACTGAAAGACCTGAGTCGAAACAAAGCCCCCGGAGTAGACAATATTCCATTGGAACTACTGACGGCCGTGGGAGAGCCAGTCCTGACAAAACTCTACCATCTGGTGAGGAAGATGTATGAGACAGGCGAAATACCCTCAGACTTCAAGAAGAATATAATAATTCCAATCCCAAAGAAAGCAGGTGTTGACAGATGTGAAAATTACCGAACTATCAGCTTAATAAGTCACAGCTGCAAAATACTAACACGAATTCTTTACAGACGAATGGAAAAACTAGTAGAAGCCAACCTCGGGGAAGATCAGTTTGGATTCCGTAGAAACACTGGAACACGTGAGGCAATACTGACCTTACGACTTATCTTAGAAGAAAGATTAAGGAAAGGCAAACCTACGTTTCTAGCATTTGTAGACTTAGAGAAAGCTTTTGACAATGTTGACTGGAATACTCTCTTTCAAATTCTGAAGGTGGCAGGGGTAAAATACAGGGAGCGAAAGGCTATTTACAATTTGTACAGAAACCAGATGGCAGTTATAAGAGTCGAGGGGCATGAAAGGGAAGCAGTGGTTGGGAAAGGAGTGAGACAGGGTTGTAGCCTCTCCCCGATGTTGTTCAATCTGTATATTGAGCAAGCAGTAAAGGAAACAAAAGAAAAATTCGGAGTAGGTATGAAAATTCATGGAGAAGAAATAAAAACTTTGAGGTTCGCCGATGACATTGTAATTCTGTCAGAGACAGCAAAGGACTTGGAAGAGCAGTTGAATGGAATGGACAGTGTCTTGAAAGGAGGATATAAGATGAACATCAACAAAAGCAAAACAAGGATAATGGAATGTAGTCTAATTAAGTCGGGTGATGCTGAGGGAATTAGATTAGGAAATGAGGCACTTAAAGTAGTAAAGGAGTTTTGCTATTTGGGGAGCAAAATAACTAATGATGGTCGAAGTAGAGAGGATATAAAATGTAGGCTGGCAATGGCAAGGAAAGCGTTTCTGAAGAAGAGAAATTTGTTAACATCCAGTATTGATTTAAGTGTCAGGAAGTCATTTCTGAAAGTGTTCGTATGGAGTGTAGCCATGTATGGAAGTGAAACATGGACGATAAATAGTTTGGACAAGAAGAGAATAGAAGCTTTCGAAATGTGGTGCTACAGAAGAATGCTGAAGATTAGATGGGTAGATCACATAACTAATGAGGAAGTATTGAATAGGATTGGGGAGAAGAGAAGTTTGTGGCACAACTTGACCAGTAGAAGGGATCGGTTGGTAGGACATGTTGTGAGGCATCAAGGGATCACCAAATTAGTATTGGAGGGCAGCGTGGAGGGTAAAAATCGTAGAGGGAGACCAAGAGATGAATACACTAAGCAGATTCAGAAGGATGTAGGTTGCAGTAGGTACTGGGAGATGAAAAAGCTTGCACAGGATAGAGTAGCATGGAGAGCTGCATCAAACCAGTCTCAGGACTGAAGACCACAACAACAACAACGGAGCTCCATCGCAGTCTTTAACATTGGTAGCATGCCGCGACAGCGTGGACGTGAACCGTATGTGCAGTTGACGGACTTTGATCGAGGGCGTATAGTGGGCATGCGGGAGGCCGGGTGGACGTACCGCCGAATTGCTCAACACGTCGGGCGTGAGGTCTCCACAGTACATCGATGTTGTCGCCAGTGGTCGGCGGAAGGTGCACGTGCCCGTCGACCTGGGACCGGACCGCAGCGACGCACGGATGCACGCCAAGGCCGTAGGATCCTACGCAGTGCCGTAGGGGACCGCACCGCCACTTCCCAGCAAATTAGGGACACTGTTGCTCCTGGGGTATCGGCGAGGACCATTCGCAACCGTATCCATGAAGCTGGGCTACGGTCCCGCACACCGTTAGGCCGTCTTCCGCTCACGCCCCAACATCGTGCAGCCCGCCTCCAGTGGTGTCGCGACAGACGTGAATGGAGGGACGAATGGAGACGTGTCGTCTTCAGCGATGAGAGTCGCTTCTGCCTTGGTGCCAATGATGGTCGTATGCGTGTTTGGCGCCGTGCAGGTGAGTGCCACAATCAGGACTGCATACGACCGAGGCACACAGGGCCAACACCCGGCATCATGGTGTGGGGAGAGATCTCCTACACTGGCCGCACACCACTGGTGATCGTCGAGGGGACACTGAATAGTGCACGGTACATCCAAACCGTCATCGAACCCATCGTTCTACCATTCCTAGACCGGCAAGGGAACTTGCTGTTCCAACAGGACAATGCACGTCCGCATGTATCCCGTGCCACCCAACGTGCTCTAGAAGGTGTAAGTCAACTACCCTGGCCAGCAAGATCTCCGGATCTGTCCCCCATTGAGCATGTTTGGGACTGGATGAAGCGTCGTCGCACGCGGTCTGCACGTCCAGCACGAACGCTGGTCCAACTGAGGCGCCAGGTGGAAACGGCATGGCAAGCCGTTCCACAGGACTCCATCCAGCATCTCTACGATCGTCTCCATGGGAGAATAGCAGCCTGCATTGCTGCGAAAGGTGGATATACACTGTACTAGTGCCGACATTGTGCATGCTCTGTTGCCTGTGTCTATGTGCCTGTGGTTCTGTCAGTGTGATCATGTGATGTATCTGACCCCAGGAATGTGTCAATAAAGTTTCCCCTTCCTGGGACAATGAATTCACGGTGTTCTTATTTCAATTTCCAGGAGTGTAGTATTATACCGCCGATAACGTTCCCCAGGCGAGGACACCGCTTTCCAGAAATAGTTGGCCAATTCGGAGCAGTCGCCCGTCGTCAATTAACACTCGCCTCTGGCTACTACTACTACAAGCCAATCACTTCCTACAGCAAGCTGAGCACAGGCATATATCCCGTCCGGGCTGGTTATAACATGTGCACACTCGTGACTTACCCTCCTGTTGTCTCCCAGCAACGGGCCAGAGGCAAGCCTAGAGCAAATACTTACTTCAAAGATATCACACACCTTGAGTTAAAAGGCCTAAAAGAAGATGTGTAAGATATTCATGTGATAGTGTATACAGACGAAAATATTACATCAGGATATGGAAAAGAGAAAGACAACAGATCAACTGAGCAGTAATGATTTAAAGTGAGAAAGGACAAAGAGCCTAGTCCTCTAGCGTTTAACAGTCCGAACATGCTGGAAGAAGTTAGATTTATCTCTTCGCTATGTACAGAGTCATAAACCGGTTTGAGTAGGAAGGAAGAAGTAGACGCCTTAACTAATTTAAGGAAACATTGTCATTATAGAGACAGCGCTTAGCAAGAGCCGAGACAATGAAGGAACGTTTCCCGAAGATGGAGGCATAATTTCCAATTGAAGTTGTTGTTATTAGACTAAGTTTTTATTATTAATTTATTTCGCAATATCGCGAGGTCGCTTTATAGCCATTAACAGATGCCAATATAAGTCGAAGGTCATTAAGTATCCAATGTGTCTCAATTATGTTCTTCTCATTTTTGCACCTGATAATTCTCAACGAAGGGAAAATCATTAATAGAGAGAGATGTTGACGCTACGGCCTATTATTTGTTTATATTTTTGCTCGTCGACTTTCCGAGCATGCAGTGATCTTCATTTGTACGCATTTTCCACATTTACCTGTTTATCTCTTGCATTTAACCATATCTTCGACAACCGGCTCTTAGGCTAAGTCGGTACAGATTGCTGGGGAACGTCCCATGACTGAGCCGCATTCCGGTTAAGTTAGCAGTGTTTTTCCAATCATTGTGTTTTTACTAAACCGAGGTGTCCAGGGAAGCGTGTCTCGGGACGTCAGATAATGACTATCCCTCGTCTCAGGCAATATATTCCAGTCTTCTTTGTCAGTGCCACTGTTCGCTGGTACAAACCAGAAAAGAAATTAACCGTTGCCTTGTTCGAGGTGTTCACGACAATCACTAGAAACTGTGAAGAAAATATCGGAAACCAGAATCATGTTGGCAGAATTGTGGTTCGAAACCCATTCTTCCCGATTCACATCGTGAGCCTGAATCACATGATGATGAATACTGGTAGGATTAAAAATAATGGTTGGCTTAGAAAAGTGTGAGATGAATCAACGGCAGAATAAATGAAGGTTTGAGCGCAGTTAAGCAGCATATTTAACAAAACAATTTATAGACGATTTCTTGAAGAACTGTCAGTCTGCTCCCGTAGCTGAATGGTCAGTGTAGCTGACACCCATGCGGGGACATTTGTTCGATTCCCGGTACTGCGACGTGTATGTCCTTGGTGGGAGTGCTGGTTCAGTGTGCACTCGGCCTCGTGAGGCCAACTGAGGAGTTACTAGTCTGGGTAGAAGTGAGTCAGAGTTCAAGAGAACCGACTTTTATGACTGGGAGAGCGATGTTCTGAATACATGCCCCACCATACTACATCCGCATCCGATGACGCCATTTGCAGAGGATGACATGGTGGTCGACTGGGCCCATTGGCCTGTCAGGACCAGAACTTGAAACTTTACCATTTTCATCTTGAAGAACTCTGCTGACAGCCAGTTTTCAGCTGGAAGTGAGAACGGAGAACCTGGTACAGTACGGCTGGAGTACAGCATTGTCGTCTGTAAAGTAAAATGTGGGCTAAAGTAATAGAGAGGTCAGGGCATTGGAAGTTCATGAAATTTTCTCCCATATATGTTTAGAATTAAGTAAACAAGTAAAATCCGAAACGAAGAGTCACTACAATAAAGGTTCATTTTCAGCTGACCACCCTTCTGAGGTATAGATCTGCTCGCACCGTCTACCACATCTAATCGGACCCACATAGCACACTGTTCAGTTCAGTATGGAGCGTTGGCCAGTGCTGGTGCGTATTAGGGCATTGGAGTAGTTCTGTCGTTTGCAGAGCGTTGCGGCTGTCCAACTCGCAACGCACCGTAGAAGAGACCGCCATTTCCGTGCCACAGACGCAAGGACAATGTCAAAGTCGATAAAACAATCGTGTGAAGCTGGTTTTGTAATCAATGTGAAGCACAGTGGACCGGAAATGACAATCTGAACGCCAGAAAATATCCGACAGCTCTTGAACGAACCCTTCAGCGATCTGTTCGTCGGATTCCAGAACATTAGAAATCTCTCTCACGTCTTGGCGGATTTACAGTTTCATCCTTCTGAAGCTGCAAGTGGCTCAACAGCTACGGCCGGAGGATAAAATGAGTGGATACAATTTCTACAGAACATTACTGGACAGAATTGACCAGGATGACGCACTTCTCAGAAATATTGTAATGTCAGGTAAGAGAAACATTTATTTGAATGAAAGTTGCTACTCACCATATAGCGGAGATGCAGAGTCGCGATAGGTACAGCAAAACGATTCACACAGTTATAGCTTTCGGCCATTAAGGCCTTTGTCAGCAATAGACACACATATACACAAGCACACACACACACATACACACACACACACACACACAAACGCAACTTCCACACACGTCTGCAGTCTCAGAGAACTGAAACTGGTCCGCAGCTGGTGGTCGTGCGGTAGCATTCTCGCTTCCCACGCTCGGGTTCCCGAGTTCGATTCCCGGCGGGGTCAGGGATTTTCTCTGCCTCGTGATGTCTGGGTGTTGTGTGATGTTCTTAGGTTAGTTAGGTTTAAGTAATTCTAAGTTCTAGGGGACTGATGACCATAGCTGTTAAGTCCCATAGTGCTCAGAGCCATTTGAACCATTTTTGAACTGAAACTGTGCCTATCGCGACTCAGCATCTCCGCTACATGGTGAGTAGCAACTTTCCTTCGCTAATATTGTTACGTTCAGTCCTGGATTTTCCGTTGTCTGATTTATTTGAATGAACTGGCTCTGAGCACTATGGGACTTACCATCTGAGGTCATCAGTCCCCTAGAACTTAGAACTACTTAAACCTAACTAACCTAAGGACATTCCCGAGGCAGGATTCGAACCTGCGACCGTAGCGGTCTCGCGGCTCCAGACTGTGGCACCTAGAACCGCTCAGCCACCCAGGCCTGCTGAATGAACTATTCAGTAAACAAAATTCTCGATATTACTCTGACATAAACATGCAGCTCATTAATGGAAAGACCCAGGGTAGCCGAAAGATCGTAGTTTGGTGCGCTGTTGGAATCGTTGGGCTATATTATTTTGGAGACTACAGTGGTCGGATAGTGAGTGCCAGTTCCGAGCGGAATTCGGTCATTATTAACGATTTCTTCATTTCCAAACGGTAGGAATAATGCTGTCTAAACACTATATGGTTTCAGTAAAATAGGGCTACAGCCCAAACGGCGGTAAATCGATGACTACATTGAGGCGATCACCATTTCCTACATTTATTATTCTCACGATTCGATGATATCCAATGGCCAGCGAAATCACACGAACTTCCTGCCTCTGAGATTTTTGTGTGGCGTCTTCTTAAAACAAAAGCTTTCCCACTGCACTACACAGATGAGTTGAAAGCCGCATTCTTGAAGACACAGAGGTCATTCCTAAAGAAATGACTAAAACGGTAATGAAGAAATGAAATTTGTGGTAAGTTTCTATGGGACCAAACTGCTGAGGTGAACGATCCCTAGGCTTACGCACTACCTGATCTAACTTAAACTAACTTACGGTAAGGACAACACACACACACCCATGCTCGAAGGAGGACTCGAACCTCCGACTGGGAGAGCCACGCGGACCGTGACAAGGCGCCGAAGACTGCGCGGCTACCCCACGCGGCAGGTAATGAGCAACTGCCTTCAACAACTCGACCAATAGGTAGCTAATGATGGAAGAAGTTTGTGTGATGTACATTTTAGGCAATAAACTTTTGTTTGGCTTTTCAGTAATGGCAATTACCTATACGTTATAGTACTGTAAATATACCCTGATCCTCACAGAGTAAAACTGAAATGATATCTGCCGTTTTCGAGGGAAGTGTTACAGTTCTTCTCCTTTTCCTAATCTATATAAATGATTTAGGAGTCAATCTGAACAGCCATCTTAGAATCTTTGTAGATGATGCTCTCTTGTGTGGTGTAATAAGGTCATCAGAAAATTAAAACTAAATGCGTAGACAATCTATCTGTATGGTGTGAAAACTTTCAACTGGTCCTAAATAATGAAAAGTATGAGGTCATCCACATGAGTACCAAAAGGAATCCTTTAAATTTCGGTCACACGATAAATCACACAAATATAAAGGCTATCGATTCAAATAAATACCTAGGAATTACAATTACGAACAACTTAAAATTGGAACATGACGTAGATGGTATTATGGGGATGACCAACCAAGACTACGTGTTTTTTTTTTTTTTTTTTTTGGCAGAACACTTAAAAGGTTCAACAGTATATTAAAGAGACTGCCTAAACTACGCTTGCCCATCATCTGCTGTGAGGGACAAGGTTCTCACCAGATTGGATTGACGGAGGACATCGAAAAAGTTCAACGAGAAGAAGCTTGATCTGTATTATCGCGAACTAGGGGAGAGAGTGTCACGGATATGAAAGTTAGGTAGCATTCATTAGAACACAGACATGTTTCGTTGCGGCGAGATATTTTCATGAAATCTCAACCTCCAATGTTATCCTCTGAGTGCGAAAATATTTACATGACACCCACGCGCATGGGAACAAATTATTATTGTAATAAAATAACAGATATCAGGAACGCACTGAAGATTTAAGTCCTCGTTTTTCCCGCTCGCTGTCCGAGAGTGGAACAGTAGAGAAAAAGAGTGAAAGTGGTTCGATGAACCCTCTGCCAGGCATTTAAGTGTCAGTTGTAAGGTAATGATGTACATGCGGATGTAGGCACACAAACGATAATGTACTACTTCCTGCAGACTGGAAATAAGGCTATGGATGTCAGTAGCTAGGAGAAGTGATATCTTCACGGAACATTTGCTACAGCACTAACAACTAGCCTCTGATAGGAGCTATAAAAAGAATTAAATGTCAGGTCAAGATAATGCTACAAAATGTAAAACAGTTTACAGAAGTAGGTGAGTGTAACTGGCGTGACGTAACATCAATATGTTTACATAATACAAGTGGAGATTGATGATTGAGTCTTAAAAATTGAAAGACGCGCAGTTTTTAAACGAACTTAACAAATACTAGTGAAATAAAAAAACCTTCTCACTTCTATATACGAAGAGTCAGAGCTGCAGACGTCTCTTGTCGGACAACGTGAGTCGTATAGACTACAAAGCTCAGTAGCGTGCCACAAAATATATTTCACGAGAGGCAGAAAACCTAAAATTCAATCGTTTAAATGAACAATAAATCACTGAACATACCCGACATTATATCGAACAAATCTGAGCCTATATGTCCTATCTCCCACAAAATAAAAATAAACATTATCCGTTCCAACGTCCAGTGAACAAATACCGTCACCATGGTTGCTGTAAGCATTTATTTGCCATCGGATGGACGTGAAATACCACAGTGCCGCTCTATGTTTGTATATTAAAGTTGAACTGTGTAATTTCCGCCTTTGCCAACGGGGGAGCGTTTATTTTATCCACCAGCTTTCCCAGCAGGGAGCAGACGTGTCCACGAATGGAGCACTCGCCGTGTGACATTTCCAGCCGCCGGTTATTTAGTTTCCTTTTGCCATAGTGTCAACATAAGGTATAAGTGAGAACATTAAATTTCATAGGCATAAGTGAGAACACTAAGCTTCACAGAAGTTAACAGTCTATACTTAAATGCATTTTTTAAGAGGAGGCTCTTACACAGACCGACGAAAAAATGAGTTTTGTACATAATTTTAATCCATGAAGTATATACATTATGCTTGCAAAAGGATTATTTGATAGCTAAAATTAGAAGACACACTTGTTGAATGCAATAGGCATTCGATTTATCAGTTCAAGAAATAAGTCGAGCAATACAAGAATTTCCGTCCAATGATGATTTGCTTAAAAGATGTAGCGGTGACATCAAGCAAATTGACAACAAGAGCTTCAACGCGTGAATTTAGAAAATGATACCGAAAAATCTTCATTGTGGAGCAGAAACTCTTGAAATAGCACCATATATAACTCAAAAATTGTTCAAATGGCTCTGAGCACTATGGGACTTAACATCTTAGGTCATCAGTCCCCTAGAACGTACAACTACTTAAACCTAACTAACCTAAGGACATCACAAACATCCATGCCCGAGGCAGGATTCGAACGTGCAACCGTAGCAGTCCCGCGGTCCCGGACTGAAGCGCCTGGAACCGCACGGCCACCGCAGCCGGCCATATATAACTACAGGAATATTCAATGTAGATTATTCATCTATACTGAAGACCATGACTGTTAGGATATTTGTCGTCGGGAGAAACAGCAAAAAATTCGCGGAGTTACCTGACAGAAACAGAGCAAGGAAGGTCTCAGTTTATTAAAGAAGCTCGGACTGAAAAAAAAATATACGGCACCAAATTCAGAACTATAGCATGTTTCAGTACGAGGAAGAATGCCTCTATTGCTCTGTGATCGCAAATTATTTATCCGTAAATTTTGAATCTTTTTTTTTTCCAACGAAACTATAACGCAATTTTCACGAAATGACATTTAACAGCGCGAAATGCACAAGATGCTTGACAGATTAACGAATTCATTTAGTTTTTTTAAATGAAAGGTATTTAAATTTAGGGGGCCTTAACGAGCTCTTTTTTATTCGAATTTTAAACAGATATTTTTAAACATTTGAACTTAGAAAAACATGCTGCGAAATTGACATCCTTGCGAAATAGCTGCCATTTTTCGCAGACAGGTTTGTTCAAGTATATACAGTCCCTTTCACCATTTACAGCTGTACTAATAAACAATAGAAATTTTGTACAATCAATTGACAGGCAACGTATAATTACTGGAGTACTTCACTAAATGCTATAGACAAGATCGAAAATGTCATCAGAAGGTATGGAAGCAATATTTCCACGAAGATGTAACAGCCTATGAAAGTAGGGGATGTTCCTTCGTCAAATAACGGTCTAATATTGCAATATTTTTGGAATTAGCATCCTTGTGCGAACTCAACAACACAGGAGTAATTGGGAAGTACAGTTCCAACAAAAGCACACATGACAAAATCTACTCAGAACACAGTGCGTAACTTCACATAAAGAGTTTAAGCCTAAAAATATTGTTAGTTATATAATGCCAAATGGTGAATTACCAAAAGCTCTCCTTTTACCACATCAAGCACGGAGTTAGGTGACAGCTATAAAAATAATCCGTAAATGACTTGAAACCTTAGACATAAGAGATCCGCCTTTGTCTCAAGAAATAATTACACGTACAATTAAAAATGCGATTTATACTTTGAGCCGGTCATGGTATGAACTGTTATAGAAATAAGCATTCTTTATACCACCTGGCCTATACCCCGCTTTTTTTTCCTGTTGTTTCAGGTAAGCCACAACGGATGACCAACATCACATCCTACTTTGTCAACGTGCAGTGATCCAATTAATCTGAAATCGGAAGGATAATACCGTAAAACCGGTAAGCTGAGACCGATGTCAGAGAAAAACACAGTGATTTGAACTGATGTGTTTCCATGGACGCAGACGATTCAGCATAACGACTTCAGTATACCAGCAATGTTCAGGTACATCATCAACTATAATTGCTGATAAAATAGCGATAGAAATTTATAAACTCACCCAAAATGACAACTGCATTGCCACACGTCATATCATGGAACTCACGGAAATTTGAAAGTAAGCCGGGTTACACTTTAACTGAAAATTATGATTAAGTGGATATTGTCTCAAAATTTCGAATTCTACCTAACTCAGTATTTTTGAAGATGGAATTAATTGGACCTAATATGCCTGTTTAAGGAATCTGAGAATGTTAAAAAGTGTAGTACAAGTAAGATGGGTTCTTTAAAACGGGCAATCCAGTGGAAGTTCCTTGGAGATATTTATTAGCATCTGAACTTCATTTATTACGTTTTTAATGCTCAGTCGCCCCTTGGCATTTACTGTTTCAGTCGATATTTCACAGGTTATTTGCAAAAGAAATAATTTTACTGTTGCAGCATATATAAACGAAATCCGCCGATTTCTTTTAGTATGAAATGTGTGGTCCCGCTCACAAAGGCTCAGTATACAAAGAAAGTAGCTCTCCGCAGGACTCCCTAATAATTAGCGCATGTTCCAAATCGATAAGTCTGATTTGATGCGTGACCTCATATTTGGAATAAACAGCATGGTTTACAACAGTTATTAGCACAACCACACAGATCACTTAACAGTCTGTTTACATCCCTCATGATGACGGCCTCAAAATAGATAATTGCAGCCGCAAAAAAACACGGAAACACGTGAAGTACCTCAGTCAACTAATGAAATGAATATAACGGGACAACTGCGGGGATTAAGGGGTTTTTGGCGGGAACAAACTAAAAATACGACAGTAAAGCATTCCAGAACCCCATGATAGAAAATAACACACACTATTTCCTCCAGATCAAACCGAACAAAAATATACAAAAAATACACTGCTGGCATCGACTATTTTGCTTGACCTACATAGTTCAAATAAATGCATCGATACCAGACCCCTCTCCCCAGCCGCCACACTCACACAAAGTCATTATAGTTATTATCGCAAATTTCAATTGAAAACATCACGCCCGTTACAAAAACAATCCACCCAGGAAAACTGCCACATTCGAAATAAAAGCCTAATGTTTGTGAGAAATAGAATTATAAATATAATCACTAATAGTGTCACTTGAAACAAATTGCGCCGGCCGTGGTGGCCGAGCAGTTCTAGGCGCTACATTCTGGAGCTGCGCGACCGCTACGGTCGCAGGCTCGAAACCTGCCTCGGGCATGGATGTGTGTGGTGTCCTTAGGTTAGTTAGGTTTAAGTAGTTCTAAGTTCTAGGGGACTGATGACCATAGATGTTAAGTCCCATAGTGCTCAGAGCCATTTGAACCATTTTGAACAAATTGAGGTGTGCTGTTAGGTGTTCCGGCCTAACGCTACAATCGGAAGTCGTTACAAATACGGGAAGAAACAACCAAGTATATGTGAGGACCAGCGTTATAAATATTATCACTACTCGTTTCTCTAGCAGCAGTTTAAGGTGTGTTTTCAAATTATTGCCTAATCGCACCCTCGTAAATCACCACATTTTACGAATAAACAACAGAATGTACATCAGTAACGAAGACAACCACAAATACCATTTAATAACAGGTCGCTGAGACGACAACATTGATCAAAGCCAACAGTGCGATTGACAATGTTTTTTTTTCTTTTCTTTTTCTTCAGTGTAAAAGGTGTGGTTATGGTCATAAAAGGAGAAGTATAGAAGGAAACTAGCAGTCTCCAGAACCCCCAATAAGACCCAAAACAGAAAGTGGTGGTGATTTCGAAAGTGTGAAAAACTGCGCAAAATTACAATGTAAACTGGATTTCATAGCTTTAAGATCTGTAAGAAACGTAACATACAGAATACATTGACGGTCAAATCTTGAATACAGTTCGCTATATTAAACTACTTATTAAAGAGGACAAATACATGGAAAGGAAAAGATTCAAAAAAGAGTTCCATTTTATTAACGATTTTTAGGTTTTCTGTTGTGTCAGACGCATTTCGCCCAATTTATTAAGACATTATCAATGGCCTAATGTCTTGTACAATACTCTTGTCGCAGCTGTAGCTGAGATTTTATATCAGCCCACTAATGATGCGTTAACAAATTGAGATGAAACGCCTCTGAAAAAACAGTTATTACTTTCATTCACTTGCATACAGGCACTCCTAATACAAACTCTATTAATATAACTGCGGACTGACAGATCAGTGACACTAAAAGTTGCTTGTTTTCTCCCAAGTTCTGTTGACCATTGCGAAAGCGTCACTGAGATGCTAATCCAGCACCATTGTCAAACATTACAAGACTAATAAAATATTTGTATTAACAAGAAAAAATTTTGTCACTGACGAAGATGAGCGTTGGTAAATTGATAGTTATTAAGTCTGTTGGCTGAAATACCACTATAAATCTTACTCTGCCTGTATGGACTTCAATCATCCAGTTACACGTCTATCGAAACATGATCCTAAAAAAGTTTAAGTTCTATCCCTTTTACTTGAGATTAACTGTGAAGTGACACTAACTGTCCAAAATTATATCCTAGGCAAGAAACTTTTCTATGTAACAGGCGACGTTTATGTGCTTCCACTGAAGGGAAATTTGAACCTTTCAGCTTGCAGTAACATTAAAGAATCAATTAATATAATGCAAACTATATCTGTGTAAAGAAATTTTGTTTTACTAGAGACGGTGCTCACATAATGTTGAAGGGAATCTTGAACCCTTTAGCTTCCAATATCGTTAAAGAATCGATTACTTAAATGCAAGAAGTTCTTATACGTTATATCAGATACAAGAAATTTCGTGTTACAAGAGACTATGCCTGTACATTGTTTCTTGAAGGTAATATTAAGTCCTTTAGTTTCCAATAAAGTTAAAGAATCAACGACTTAAAGGCAGAAAAGTTCGTATACATTCCTTAACAGTTGTTGAGGACATTACATTATATTTACGTAATTTCTTAACAAGATGAAAAGCATGTGAGTGTCCGTTAATAGGCAGTTATATAATTTTGTCTTTATAGCGAGTTTGTCGAGAACTCCTAGCACAACGAAATTCGCTAAACGGCTGTTCAACCGTATGTTTAAAAGTTGATTTTCCATATGGGTGTGTCATTTTAGGTTTTTCGTATCACATTGTACGTACTTATTGAAAAATGTGTCAGGAAAATGTGAAACGAAAATTTCAGATATTTGGGTGTTACTTTCGCTGAAGAACTCTGTCATGCCACTAAATAAAATTCCCACCACTTCCATTACGAATCTGCTTAAAAATGTTTGGTGTTGGCATTTTCTGCAGCAAATACTAAATAGTTGTTTTAAATTCAACGTGCATTTTCTTAATGTAATACTGCTTACAGAAAAAAGGCGTTTGACCTATAAAATTATCTGCTTCATTCATTTATACTTTTGAAAACAGTGAAGTTCGTAAGGCCTTCGATGTGCAGAAAAACAACATACGTGGGTTGGAACTTAAATAGTGGCAAAAATTTATTCGCAATCGATACAAAAGAGTTACATATTTGCACCTGTTACTGTCCTTCAAAGTAGTCACCAGCGTTGTGTAGAACCCGTTGCCAGCATTAGCAGAGCCTGTTCTGTCGATGGTGCGCATGGAGGAGTCTAATGTTTTGGTGATTCTCGTGTACGACTGTGATGGTGTTGTCCTAACGCATTACGTTCCTCCACGGTAGACCGTCAATGTACAATATTACTGTTCGTGTTTGGAGCATCACCTGCGACCAGCTTTGCGAAAGAAGCGGCGACACCTTCTGTGCACCCACCCATCATTTTGCACGACAATGCGCAGGTGCATGCAGCGCAAGCTGTGGTTCCTCTGTTCGGTCGATGGTACTGGAAAGTACTGTACAATCCTCCACACTCCCTCTACTTAAATCCTTGTGACATTGATTTGATTCCCAAGATGAAGGAACCACTTCGTGGCATTCGCCTCAGAACTATTCCAGAGATTCGATAGGCAGTGGACTGCTGCATTCGCACCATCAACAAACAGGCTCTGCTAGCGGTATACTACGTTTTCCACATCGCTGGCCACGGTTTCTACACAGCGCTGACGACTACTTTGAAGGACAGTAACAGGTGCTAACGTGTAACTCTTTTTTATCGGTTGTGAATAAATAGTTGACACTATTTAAATTCCAACCCTCGTATATACAGTTTGTTTCGAAGCGTTTGCGACAAATCTATAGAGACAATAGATCACGCCATGCCGAACAACTTTTGTTAGAGACAGAGTGTTTGCTGAAGCTTCCTAGAGTCACTAGACGTCTTTCATAATTTATTAATGCCCTTATGTTGTAGCAGGGCATAGACACTCTGCAGCATTCGTATGTAATGTGTGTTGCCTGTACGCCAGTCACCTGCGTTCAAAGATTTTTAGGTCCCGACGCTCATACAAGGTTTTACTTCCACACACCATAACATATGGACCTCCGAAATGATCACGACAATGCTAGACGTACCCTCAAATGACAAGGCGGGAACATGTAGAGCAACCAGGAAAACTATTGAACATCATGTTATGACTTGGTAGGGCATAATATTGTGTATGTGTACTGACCTCCAACTTTTGGAACATGGTACACTCATCTATCAACGTTATTGTGACACTGTACTGCTTTGCAATGTGGACTTTTCAGGGGTCTTTTCGATCCTGGCATCAGTTTAATGGTTCCGTACCTCAGTCGGTAAAAATGAAACCCTCATATACCGAAGAGACAATGGAACTGGTATAACTGCCTAGTATCGTGTAGGGCCCCCAAAGCATGCAGAAGTGCCGCAACTCGACGTGCCATCGACTCGATTAATGTCTGAAGCTACGCTAGAGGGAATTGACATAATGAATCCTGTAGGGATGTCCATAAGTCCGTTAAGAGTACGAGCGGGTGGAGATTTCTTCTGAACAGCTCGTTACAGATATGCTTAATAATGTTCGTTTCTGGGGATTTCGGTGACCAGCGGAGGTGTTTAAACTCATAAGAGTGTTCCTGGAGCCACTGTGTTGCAATCCTGGACGTGAGCAGTATCGCTAGAATTGCCCAAGTCCGTCGGAATACACAATGGACATGAATGGATGCAGGCGATCAGACAGGATGCTTATGAACGTGTCACCTGTCAGAGTCGTATCTAGATGTATCACGGATCCCGTATCACTCCAACTCCACACGCCCACACCATTACAGAACCTCCACCGGCTTGAACAATCCCCTGCTGACATGCAGAGTCCTTGGATTCATGAGGTTGTCTCCATACCCGTACACGTCCATCCGCTCGATACAATTTGAAACGCGACTCGTCCGTCTAGGCAACATGTTTCCAGTCATCAAAAGTCCAATGTCGGTGTTGACGGGCCCTGGCGAGGAGTAAAGCTTTGTGTGGTGTAGTCATCAAGGGCATACAAGTGGGCCTCCGGCTCCGAAAGCCCAGATCGATAGTGTTCCGTTGAATAGTTCGCACTCTGACTTGTTGATGGCCAACATTGAGATCTGCAGCAATTTGCTGAAGGGTTGCAGTTCTGTCACGTTGTACGATTCTCTGCAGTCGTCGTTGGTCCCTTTCTTGCAGGATCTTTTTCCGGCCGCAGCGGTGTCGGAGATTTGATGTTTTACCCGGTACGTGATATTCACTAACTCGGAGATGCTGTGTCCGATCGCTCGTGCGCCGAGTATAACACCACGTTGAAACTTACTTAAATCATGATAACTTGTCATTGTAACAGCAGAAACCGATCTAACAACTGCGCCAGACACTTGTTGCCTTATGTAGTCGTTGCCGACCGCAGCGCCGAATTCTGCCTTTTTAAATATCTCTGTATTTGAATACGCATTCCCAGACCAGTTTCTTTGGCGCTTCGGTCTATGATAACTCTGCTGTCCAGCGGTCTGTCTGTCCGTCTTCAAGCCTCCTTTCTTCCTGGAAATGGGTAGAGGTGTCAAGTTAAAAGTTATGTCGAATAAAGGACTTCTGTCTCTTGGAGGTGAGAAACTTAAAGCTTGTAACTCAATACTGTCGAAAGACGCGGCCATTTATGTCACATATTTTAATACTCTCAAAAATACTCATTATAAACCACAGATTTTGACCTAGAAATATGGAATTTGGCACTAAGTAATGTTTCATAGTAAAAGTAAAGGGAAAATCTTGAACTGTTAATTTGTAATTATAACACATAAAAAGCTATTTTTCTGCCACTTGTGGTCCGCCTGGAGTCTATCCGTTTGTTAAGGCCCCCGTTTCTCAGGAACGTGTTGAGGTATAAAATTGAAATTTATGTCAAATGCTAAGGTCTACATTGCCTTGGCGGGGTAAAGTCGATGCAGTCAAAAGATACCGTCTGTTGAGAGCCCTTTTCCTGAGGAACAATCATGTGCTCCGAACACACGTTCTCACAGATTTCTTCTTCTAAATAAGGTGCGCGCTTGATTCTAGTAGTCTTCTTTTGCCCCGGAGCACCCAGTACCTATCACTTATCTGTTTCACTAAACTACTGACACGGCTCTTGACATATAATCGGAGTTGCAGGTTGCCTATCCAATAGTTGGGTTGGGTTGTTTTGGGGGAGAAGACCAAACAGCGGGATCATCGGTCTCATCGGATTAGGGAAGGATATGGAAGGAAGTCGGTCGTGTCCTTTCAAAGGAACCATCCCGGCATTTGCCTGGAGCGATTTAGGGAAATCACGGGAAACCTAAATCAGGATGGCCGGACGCGGGATTGAACCGTCGTCCTCCCGATTGCGAGTCCAGTGTGATAGCAATTGCGCCACCTCGCTCGTTATATCCAATTTTCAGTGTTTCACAGAACTATTGACTGAATATAAAAATTTAAAATGCTGCCGTAGTTTACTCCTTAACAGGTATAATCTTCTGTAACAGGTTTAACACAGCCAAGTATTATAGTGACGAGCAATGTATATGTCTCGAGGTACCGTAACTCGTTCACAAATACTCAGACTATACGTATATCGTGCATGAGAACATTCAAACATTTATACAACATTTTTCGCTGACACTCCCCACAAAATGACGAAACGAAAAAAGTTTATCTCTTACTACATTTTCTCCGTTCATGCAATAAAACTTATATGACACGACGTTTTAATATATTGCTTCTTTACTACTGACTCAATGGCAAGAGATTTCGCAAACAGTGTCCACACACACACTGCCCCACGTACTTGCAAAATTACGTAAGTGTACGACCTATAGTTACTTAAATATGACGACGTAAACGTGTTGCTGCGTTAAAAAACTAGCTTTTACTTAAACCGGAGGACAAACTCCCACCGACTGTAACTATCCAGTGTTTGATAAAGGAAGCACTTAGCGACTTCAGATAAACTTGACACATAATTTCAGACATTTTCTAAATTTTTTTGTCGCACGCGTGCTTAGCCTTACAGCAAAACGGAGGAAAATGTTACAATGCTACTAAAATATCGTAAAGCTTACTACTCCATATTTGATTCAAAGGAAGTCATGTTGTCGGTTATGCATTAGTTATGTCCAGTGGTATGCTATATACCAAATTAAGTACTAGATGTCTTGTCTTATACCCTACTGAAACCGTAAATTTTTCAATATCACATATGTAACTGGCCGAGCGGTTCTAGGCGCTTAAGTCTGGGACTGCGCGATCGCTACGGTCGCAGGTTCGAATCCTGCCTCGGGCATGGATGTGTGTGATGTCCTTAGGTTAGTTAGGTTCTAGGGGATTGATGACCTTAGAAGTTTAGTTCCATTGTGCTCATAGCCATTTGAACCATTTGAACATATGTAACACATGATCTCGTTTGTAAGGTCATCTGAAGTTTGAAGTTTCTTTGTAGATGGTTGTTTCATTCTGTAAATAATATGGGGGTTTACTTGCCTCACTGTAAACGAATACATGCCCCACCCCTTCTCAGCCACTCAATCTTCCTGAAAATAACCTGTAGTACACCTAGAGATATTTGCTGCTCCCTCCTGACGGTTATAAATACAGAGCGCTAGCTTATCGAAGTGACGTTAAGTATACTAACTTAGTGCGACAGTGAAGTTCACCGCACACTTCAAGAGAAAGCCAGCTTAAGCAAAATTCCGCGGAAAGATAAGGATTCGGAGTTTACCCAATGGATAGCGCCGACTGTACAAACACGCCACCGCAAAATTGAGATGAGAGCCTCTGAAGACATCACGCTAACGAAGAGCGGCATCTCCCGCGGAACTTGGAACAGTCAACATCGCGCGCCGCGTTTACCTCAAGTTGGAGAGGCGGGGTGGCTCCGAGTTGAGTGTCTACTCTCGATACAGCCCCGGGGTGGGCGCCACCCCTCAGTACTGACTGCAGGCAAGCGCTGCTGCCGCTGCCGCCATCTAATTGAGGGAAGTTGCGTCAACGAGGCAAAAAGAAAGTGCCACAACAGGGAGTCTACCAAAGCTCGGTTACATCAGGTGACTCTTATCAGTATGAGGCCAGACAGGAATTTATAAGATAAAAATTCTCTTTTTTCGGCCATCAGTCTTCTGACTTCTTTTCTGGGCCAACCCCTTCAATTATTTGTTGTGAACCTATTACACACAAACTTGATAAAAGGAAACCTCTAGCTAGCAATGTACAACCAAGTACTTTAAATTCCGGTTACGGTATCGAGCTCGTCTTCTGACCCAGAATAGCCTTACTTACCCTGTTTCTGAGCATGAGAATTAAAGGGCTTCTCGGAAAAACAGCATTAGTCCAAAAGTTAAGTTTTAGGGAAATGATTCAAAATTGTCCACCATCACAATGCAGCGATATATTTGGAATTTGGCGTTCCATAGCGATTCGTTTACACAGCCAGAAACGTAATATGCATTTGCAAGTACGTACAGTGCTATAGTTCACACGTGAGAACAAAAACTACGCTGGACATGTAACATTTATATCTGAAAAATTCAGATATCATAAACATTTCTTTTTTTAATATATAAGTAACTATCAGTCTCGATTGCAGTAATGAAACCAACCTTTACCTAGGTTTCAGCCCAAGTAATTGAGCCTTATTCAAAAGATATACCTCATTCTATAATATGTCTACGAGGGCATGGACTAGAAGTAAAACTAAAACAGCCTCAATAGACGCAGTCACATTTTAAAAATGCGGTATATAGGTACTAACTCACCACCAAGACTTAACTGAAGCTCCGGCGAGAGCCTCGTCTCCATGGACGCCGTGCGGTGAACCTTGGGAGCTCACGTGAAACGTGGCGCTCGCCGGAGCTTAAGTCTTGGAGGTGACTTAGTACCTATGTACCGCATTTTTAAAATGTGACTACGTCTATTGAGGCTGTTTTACTTTTACTTTTAGTCCATCATTCCTAAATTGTGACCTGAGTCTCTATCTTCTCCTGGGTACGTTTTGCAATCGAATATCTGATTTCGGAATCTATGAATGATCGTGATGTAATCCAGCTGGAATCTTCCAGCGTCTCTGCTCTTTTCGTACTACATCGCCTCCTCTTTCGATTTATGATCACGGTGGAGACGTGCACATCATTGCGAACGACGCTTGATCTCTTCCCCGACATCATTGGCATCTTCCAGTAGGATAACTCCCCTCGTCACGAGGTCAGTTCGTGCTACAATGGTGGGTGTCTTAACAACAAAATTTTCCTGATCTACCTGGTCGATTCCATGTGGGATGCTGTCGGGCTCCTGTTCCTACCCACAAACCACCCTGCCGTGATTAACGGAAATTTGCGTGACGGAACCAGCCTACCAAGGAAAAGCCATTTTCAAAAAAATTGCTCTGAGCACTGTGGGACTAAACATGTGAGGTCAACCGTCCCCTAGAACTTAGAACTAACCTGAATACATCACACACATTCATGCCCGAGGCCGGATTAATTTCATGTCCTGCATATACGCTGTTGTATTGCGCTCCATATATGGACCAACACGGTATTAAGCAGCCGGTCTTAACACAAGTCGGCACGACTTCGTTAATGCTGTCATTGATTTTTGCAGTCTTCATAGTCGTTGGGCTGCGTCGTATTCCACTTCAAATTTCTTCGACCGATGTTTCGATCCATCTGCAGGGCTTTTCTCTAAGATAATGTTTTACCTCACCTATGTTGTTGTTGTGATCCTCAGTCCTGAGACTGCTTTGATGCAGCTCTCCATGCTACTCTATCCTGTGCAAGCTTCTTCATCTCCCAGTACCTACTGCAGCCTACATCCTTCTGAATCTGCTTAGTGTATTCATCTCTTGGTCTCTCTCTACGATTTTTACCCTCCACGCTGCCTTCCAATACTAAATTGGTGAACCTTTGATGCCTCAGAACATGTCCTACCAACCGATCCCTTCTTGTAGTCAAGTTGTGCCACAAACTTCTCTTCCCCCCAATCCTATTCAACACCTCCTCATTAGTTATGTGATCTACCAATCTAATCTTCAGCATTCTTCTGTAGCACCACATTTCGAAAGCTTCTATTCTCTTCTTTTCCAAACTGTTTATCGTCCATGTTTCACTCCCATACATGGCTACACTCCACACAAATAGTTTCAGAAACGACTTCCTGACACTTAAATCTATACTCGATGTTAACAAATTTTTCTTCTTCAGAAACGCTTTCCTTGCCATTGCCAGTCTACATTTCATATCCTCTCTACTTCGACCATTATCATTTATTTTGCTCCCCAAATAGCAAAACTCCTTTACTACTTTAAGTGTCTCATTTACTAATCTAATTCTCTCAGCATCACCAGACATAATTCGACTACATTCCATTATCATCGTTTTGCTTTTATTGATGTTCATCTTATATCCTCATTTCAAGACACTGTCCATTCCGTTCAACTGCTCTTCCAAGTCCTTTGCTGTCTCAGACAGAAGTACAATGTCATCGGCAAACCTTAAAGTTTTTATTTTTCTCCATGGATTTTAATACCTACTCCGAATTTTTCTTTTGTTTCCTTTATTGCTTGCTCAATATACACATTGAATAACATCTGGGAGAGGCTACAACCCTGTCTCACTCCCTTCGTAACCACTGCTTCCCTTTCATGTCCCTCGACTCTTATAACTGAAATCTGGTTTCTTTACAAATTGTAAATAGCCTTTCGCTCCCTGAATTTTACCCCTGCTACCTTCAGAATTTGAAGGAGTGTATTTCAGCCAACATTGTCAAAAGCTTTCTCTAAGTCTACAAATGCAAGACACGTAGGTTTGTCTTTTCTTAATCTAGCTTCTAAGATAAGTCGTAATGTCAGTATTGCCTCACGTGTTCCAATATTTCTATGGAATCGAAACCGATCTTCCCCGAGGTCGGCTTCTACCAGTTTTTCCATTCGTCTGTAAAGAATTCGCGTTAGTATTTTGCAGCCGTGACTTATTAAACTGGTAGTTCGGTAATTTTCACATCTGTCAACACCTCCTTTCTTTGGGATTGGAATTATTATGTTCTTCTTGAAGTCTGAGGGTATTTCGTCTGTCTCATACATCTTGCTCACCAGATGGTAGAATTTTGTGAGGACTGGCTCTCCCAAGGCCGTCAGTAGTTCTAATGGAATGTTGTCTACGCCCGGGGGTTTCGACTTAGGTCTTTCAGTGCTACCTCACCTATATAGAAAAAAAGAGACAAACCTAAAACTCATTTTGCAAAATTATTATCTCCGAAAGGGAAGGCTACTGGTTCAACAATGGACATGAGGCGCAGTTTTTAAATTGTGTGCTGTTTTTGAATACAATGAACGTTGCAGTGATCCCAGAAGCTTCCACAGTGGAAACACACTGGCAGGAGTCGGCAACCCCTGTCGGACAGGCGCAGCAGCGTGCAGCGCGAGGCGGACACGGCCAGTTTGCAGAGCGCGTGTTGCTCGCAGGCGGCCGTGTCGCCGGCGCCCGCTGGGGCTGACAGATCGCCGGAATTCCGGGTCGTGTCGCCAGCCGCAGCTGGGGCGGCGAGCAGCCGCCAACTCTGCCGCGCTGCGTCCGGCCCGCGGTACATGCTGCGCCCTGTTTCCCGTTCATCTACCTCGCCGCGCTAATTAATACCGCACTCCAGCGAGGCATCGACCAGTGCCTCTATCGATCCTCCCATGATCGACAGCCTGCCGTAATGCCGCAGTGCTTAAGACACTGCGTTGTGGTTGCCCACCGCGAGCTAAGTGGTTTTCAACTGTAACTACACGAAAATGTCAGTACTGTTCTCTCAGATGTAAACCACTGCGCCGATTTCAACCGAAGTTGGTACACGTATCATTTACTGACTGGAACGAATTACTCTTGGGGAAAGAATCTCCCAACTATCAAAGGGGTGGGATTAGTGGTGAAAATGCGTTGTAGCCGACGACGCGAGATTACGCGTACTTTATTTATCCAGTATTTGAGAATGACAGTACTTACAGACTTGAAAAACGCTTTACCGATAATTTCAAACTTCGACGAAAGTTTTTCTCGGTGTTGACTCCCACAAAATAACGAAAGGCAAAAAGTTTGTCGTTTACTACATTTTCGCTCCTCATGCAGTAAAACTGTCATACGAAGCGTAAAGTTTTAATTTACTACTTCTTCACTACTAACTGTATTTGTGACACTTCTGCAGACAGTATTTAAATACACCACTGAATGTACAAAAAGAAACTACTTCACTATACGACCCTTGAAACCTTCCCGTCTCCTCTATGCCTCTTTTGTTAATGATAACCTTCCCTTTTACAGTAACCTATGTAACCTCCCCTTAGGATTACTATCTCTTGCTTAATAATAACAAATGAAATCTTCGCTTTGAAATTTATTCTCTTTCTCAATCTTCGCATACAAATTTATTTGCTGCTTATTAAAAGTGATTTTCTGATTATTTCGACGAAACATAGAACGTGTCGTCGTCGTGGCCCTCAGTCGTTATCTTCAATAACCCAAAACTGTTCCTTATCTTTATTTACTGTTTCTGGATCGCCATCTGACTGCTACATCGAACTGCGACATGAATATACTTACTCTGTTTTAATATACTCTATTAGCCGCTGGTGGGCTTTCATAATAAGTGGCAGTATTTATTACCAAAGCTGACGTTATTCTTTAATAGCAAAGCTGACGTTATTCTTTAATTAATTTGACTGAAGTTACGTAATTCATAGTTACACTTTCTCTTTTCTTGACAACAATAAAATTTTTGCAAAGTTTTACGTTGATGATTTTTGGGATGGATTATAATCAGTAATGCAACATTGCTGGCAAAAAATTAATTATATTCTGAAAACGCTTCAAATGGGACCTTTTTTTTTTGTCATCAGTCTACTGACTGGTTTGATGCGGCCCGCCACGAATTCCTTTCCTGTGCTGACCTCTTCATCTCAGAGTAGCACTTGCAACCTACGTCCTCAATTATTTGCTTGACGTATTCCAATCTCTGTCTCCCTCTACAGTTTTTGCCCTCTACAGCTCCCTCTAGTACCATGGAAGTCATTCCCTCATGTATTAGCAGATGTCCTACCATCCTGTACCTTCTCCTTATCAGTGCTTTCCACATATTCCTTTCCTCTCCGATTCTGCGTAGAACCTCCTCATTCCTTACCTTATCAGTCGATCTAATTTTCAACATTCGTCTATAGCACCACATCTCAAATGCTTCGATTCTCTTCTGTTCCGGTTTTCCCACAGTCCATGTTTCACTACCATACAATGCTGTACTCCAGACGTACATCCTCAGAAATTTCTTCCTCTAATTAAGGCCGGTATTTGATATTAGTAGACTTCTCTTGGCCAAAAATACCTTTTTTTCCATAGTGAGTCTGCTTTTGATGTCCTCCTTGCTCCGTCCGTCACTGGTTATTTTACTGCCTAGGTAGCAGAATTCCTTAACTTCATTGACTTCGTGACCATCAAGTTTCTCGCTGTTCTCATTTCTACTACTTCTCATTACCTTCGTCTTTCTCCGATTTACTCTCAAACCATACTGTGTACCCATTCGACTGTTCATTCCGTTCAGCAGATCATTTACTTCTTCTTTACTTTCACTCAGGATAGCAATGTCATCAGCGAATCGTATCATTGATATCCTTTCACCTTGTATTTTAATTCCACTCCTGAACCTTTCTTTTATTTCCATCATTGCTTCCTCGATGTACAGATTGAAGAGTAGGGGCGAAAGGCTACAGCCTTGTCTTACACCCTCCTTAATACGAGCACTTCGTTCTTTATCGTCCACTCTTATTATTCCCTCTTCGTTGTACATCTTGTATATGACCGTCTCTCCCTATATCTTACCCCTACTTTTTTCAGAATCTGGAATAGCTTGCACCATTTTATATTGTCGAACGCTTTTTCCACGTCGACAAATCCTAAGAAAGTGTCTTGATTTTTCTTTAGCCTTGCTTCCATTATTAGCCGTAACGTCAGAATTGCCTCTCTCGTCCCTTTACTTTTCCTAAAGCCAAACTGATCGTCACCTAGCGCATTCTCAATTTTCTTTTCCATTCTTCTGTATGTTATTCTTGTAATCAGCTTCGATGCATGAGCTGTTAAGCTGATTATGCGATAATTCTCGCACTTGTCAGCTCTTGCCGTCTTCGGAATTGTGTGGATGATGCTTTTCCGAAAGTCAGATGGTATGTCGCCAGACTCATATATTCTACACACCAACGTGAATAGTCGTTTTGTTGCCACTTCCCCCAATGATTTTAGAAATTCTGATGGAATGTTATCTATCCCTTCGGCCTTATTTGACCGTAAGTCCTCCAAAGCTCTTTTAAATTCCGATTCTAATACTGGATCCCCTATCTCTTCTAAATCGACTCCTGTTTCTTCTTCTATCACATCAGACAAATCTTCACCCTCATAGAGGCTTTCGATGTATTCTTTCCACCTATCTGCTCTCTCCTCTGCATTTAACAGTGGAATTCCCGTTGCAATCTTAATGTTACCACCGTTGCTTTTAATGTCACCAAAGGTTGTTTTGACTTTCGTGTATGCTGACTCTGTTCTTCCGACAATCATATCTTTTTCGATGTGTTCACATTTTTCTTGCAGCCATTTCGTCTTGGCCTCCCTGCACTTCCTATTTATTTCATTCCTCAGCTACTTGTATTTCTGTATTCCTGATTTTCCCGGAACATGTTTGTACGTCCTCCTTTCATCAATCAACTGAAGTATTTCTTCTGTTACCCATGGTCTCTTCGCAGCTACTTTCTTTGTACTTATGTTTTCCTTCCCAACTTCTGTGATGGCCCCTTTTAGAGATGTCCATTCCTCTTCAACAGTATTGCCTATTGCGTTATTCCTTATTGCTGTATCTATAGCGTTAGAGAACTTCAAACGTATCTCGTCATTCCTTAGTACTTCCGTATCCCACTTCTTTGCGTATTGATTCTTCCTGACTAATGTCTTGAACTTCAGCCTACTCTTCATCACTACTATATTGTGATCTGAGTCTATATCTGCTCCTGGGTACGCCTTACAATGCAGTATCTGATTTCGGAATCTCTGCCGGACCATGATGTAATCTAATTGAAATCTTCACGTATCTCCCGGCCTTTTCCAAGTATACCTCCTCCTCTTGTGATTCTTGAACAGGGTATTCGCTATTACTAGCTGAAACATGTTACAGAACTCAATTAGTCTTTCTCCTCTTTCATTCCTTGTCCCAAGCCCATATTCTCCTCTAACCTTTTCTTCTACGCCTTCCCCTACAACTGCATTCCAGTTGCCCATGACTATTAGATTTTTGTCCCCTTTACATATTGCATTACCCTCTCAATATCCTCATACACTTTCTCTATCCGTTCATCTTCAGCTTGCGACGTGTATACCTGAACTATCGTTGTCGGTGTTGGTCTGCTGTCGATTCTGATTATAACAACCCGGTTACTGAACTGTTCACACCTTTTGCCCTACCTTCCTATTCATAACGAATCCTACACCAGTTATACCATTTTCTGCTGCTGTTGATATTACCCGATACTGCTCTATCTTCCTTCCTTGTCTTCCTTCCACTTCACTTCACTGACCCCTACTATATCTAGATTGAGCCTTTGCATTTCCCTTTTCAGATTTTCTAGTTTCACTACCACGTTCAAGCTTCTGACTTTCCACGCCCCGACTCGTAGAATGTTATCCCTTCGTTGATTATTCAATCATTTTCTCATGGTAACTGTGGTGTTACCGCCAGACACCTCACTTGCTAGGTGGTAGCCTTTAAATCGGCCGTGGTCCGTTAGTGTACGTCAGACCCGCGTGTCGCCACTATCAGTGATTGCAGACCGAGCGCCGCAACACGGCAGGTCTAGAGAGACTTCCTATCACTGGGCCCAGTTGTACAACCGACTTTGCTAGCGATGGTTCACTGACAAATTACGCTCTCATTTGCCGAGACGATAGTTAGCATAGCCTTCAACTACGTCATTTGCTACGACCTAGCAAGGAGCCATTATCATTTGCTATTTATCTTGTGATGCATGTACCGTCAGACCGATGTTCACCAGTTATGGATTAAAGTTAAGTATTCCAGAAGCTACGTACCTTTTTTGCTAGTCTCAAGACATTGTCCTGTTCCAGACCTCACGCCAGCCTGCGTGAGCTAAACGCGTGCCCTTCGGCCTCCCGTCCTAGTGGATTGGCTGTCTTGGCAGTCCACAAAAGTAACCTCCCCCTTGGCAGTCCCCTCCCGGAGATCCGAATTGGGGACTATTCCGGAATATTTTGCCAATGGAGAGATCACCACATGTCCTGTGGATACACGTTACGTGTCTTTAATGCAGTGGTTTCCATTGCCTTCTGCATCCTCATGTCATTGATCATTGCTGATTCTTCCGCCTTTAGGGGCAATTTCCCACCCCTAGGACAAGAGAGTGCCCTGAACCTCTATCCGCTCCTCCGCCCTCTTTGACAAGGCCGTTGGCAGAATGAGGCTGACTTCTTATGCCGGAAGTCTTCGGCTGCCAATGCTGATTATTTATCAAAATTTTAGGATCGAACCCGGGACCGAAGACGTTTTCGATTATGAATCAAAGACGCTACCCTTTTTTTTTTTTTTTTTTTTTTTTAATCTCATTTTGTTCGCTTTTGTTCGTTGCTTCTGCTAGGGGCGTACGTCGTAAGACATCCGTTGAAGTTCGTTGTTGACCTATTAACTCAGTTTTTTTTTATTGCAGAGGGCAGCTATCCCTCTGACCGAACACGCTGAGCTACCGTGCCGGCCCCCTAGACCACGGGTCGCGCCCCGTGGGACTTCCTTTTTACAATAATCTTACAACTAGCATTGCGCAAACATACATTCAGTGGTCTTGAGTTTCGCAAAGAAAATAATTCAATAATTTTAGTTCCTCTTATGATAATAGTTAGTTGATGTCTCTGTACATCCGTTTATAATCTCTTGTAAATCATAGCTGGTGGCTGGCAGGCACACTACTCCTCTCAACCTCTCGCTTCAGACCTGCTACCGACTCGCTTCAGACTCGCTTACTACTGATTTCATACGAAAGCTAAAGTGCGGTCTCTCCCGCCAACAATGCTTTCTGGTGCAGACAATCCCTGCTACCATTCCAAAATGTATCAGTGCGCGGTCTTTCACGCTCTTTTCTTAAAATGTATCCATACGCGGTTTCTCCCCCCCTTTATAAAATCATATCAACAATACTTTGGTGTAGACATTCCCTGCTACCACAATTATTTCCAACATGACAAATATTGAAACTTCCTGGCAGATTAAAACTGTGTGCCCGACCGAGACTCGAACTCGGGACCTTTGCAAAGGTCCCGAGTTCGAGTCTCGGTCGGGCACACAGTTTTAATCTGCCAGGAAGTTTCATATCAGCGCACACTCCGCTGCAGAGTGAAAATCTCATTCTATGACAAATATTAATTATTCCTACTTAATCCTGTTAATAAAATATAATCATCTTTCATAAATTGTGGTCTGACGACAGACAATAGCTATATACACGTCTTACACCCTTAGTTTATGAGATACGATATCATAAATACTGAATGCGTCAGAAACCACCGCATCACGCAAGACGTTTCAATTTATTATTTCTTTACTATTAACTCTTCACAACACAGTACGCAGACGGTATTCACACGAGAGTGAGTCAAATGAAATCCATAAATTTGTAATAACAAATCGAAATTTCGCGCCGTTATCCCGTAAGTTGGTAAGCGTGCTACAAACAGCGTGCAGAATGGCCTGTAGGTGGCAGCATAGTGCAGATGCACACATACCGTCGCAGTATAAGTATAAAGATGGTCGCCCCACTTGCGACTTGCACCAGGGAAGAACAGCGTTCTGTTATTCGGTTTTTGCGTAGTGAAGGTGTGAAACCTATTGCAATTCATCAACGAATGAAGGTTCAGTACGGCGATGCATATTTGTTACAAGCAGCAAGTCTACGAATGGAGTAGGAAGTTCACAAATGGTGTGACTTCAGTGGAAGATACTCCTCGTCCAGGTCAGGCATAACGAGTTGTGATTCCACAGAACATTGCAGCAGTTGAAGCCATAGTGAAGGAAACTGCCGAGTGACACTGAATGACATTGCATCATGTTTACAGATTAGTCATGGGTCAGCACACCTCATTGTGCATGATGTGCCCCAGTTTCACAAGTTTCGAACAGAACTATCAGCAGAGAAGGTTATGCTGACTCTCTTTTGGGACGAGAAAGTCATCATTTTGGAGCATTACAAGCCTAGAGGGACCACTGTCACCAGTGCATCATACACAGATCTCCTAAAAAATCATTTGCGGCCTGCAATCAAATCAAAGCGACGTGGATTGCTGTCAGAAGGTGTCCTTTTGCAACATGACAATGCAAGGCCCCACACTGCCCGTACAACGGTTGCAACAATCATAGACCTGCATTTTGAGTGTCTTCCCCACCCATCATACTCACCAGACCTTGTCCCAAGTTATTTCCATATGTTTGGACCACTCAAAGACGCAATGGGAGGAAAGAAGTTCCGTTCTGATGAAGAGGTACGCCACGCGGTGCATGAGTGGTTGCACGGACTACCAAATGATTTTTTTGTTTTCTAAAGGAATTTATACACTTTGTAAGCACTTGAGGACTTGCATTGACCGTGGGGGACATTATGTTGAAAAGTGATACAGCTTTGTACCACTTCTGCACAATAAATAATATTTTAAAAAATATTTAAGGTTTTCATTTGACTCACCCTCGTATTTGCCGCTGAATGTACCTAGAAAAATATATCAGTGTACGACAAAGGAATCTGATATGGCCGTGCGTATAAAAGAGCGATGTGTGACTGAATTTCTTACTGCTGAAGAAATTGCGCTGATTGAAATCGACCGTCGCTTGCTAAAGATTTATGGAGACGATACAACAGACGTGAGCAATGTGAGGCGATGGGTACAGCATTTTCAAGGTGGTGAAAAGGGTATCCATGACAAGTCACGGCCTGGTCCACCTTGTACAGCCGTCATCCCTTGCAATGAAGAGCGTCTTGATCAACTCATTCGTGCTAATCGATGGGTAACGACCAGAGAACTGAGTTAAAGCTGAATGTCAGCTATAATGCCTTGGAAACAATGATGGAACATTTTGGTTACCGCAAAGTCTGTGCGATGCTTACACAAGAACAAAAAACTAATCGAATGGAAATTTTTCGGGACCTGCTGGACCAATATGAAGCTGAAGGCTACAATTTTCTGAACTGCATCGTCACCGGAGATGAGAGGCAGTGTTACCACTACGAGCCGGAATCAAAAAGAGAGTCCATGGAATGTTGACACGTGAATTCTCCGTCAAAGAAGAAATTCAAGACACAGCCGTATGCAGGCAAAGTGATGTTAACAGCCTTCTGGGTTAGCCAGGTTGTGGTTTTTCTTGGATATGCTGGAGCCTGGAGAAATTCAATTCAGTACGCTAAAAGAAGACACTGACTAAGCTGAAAATCCGAATTTCCAGAGTAAGGCCAGAGAAGAAGACCAACTTTCACCTGCAACATGATAACGCCAGGTCTCACACCAGTTTTGCGACCACGCAACTCATTGTAAGATTCGGCTGGACTGTCTTACCACGTTCACGGCACAGTCGCGATTCAGCACCTTCAGACTTCCATCTCTCTCGGCCTCTAAATGATGGATTACATGGCGAACATTTTCAAACCTCGGCTGGCGTTTTCATAGCTGTAAGGAAGTGGTTAGCCCCAGTTGATTCCGGTTTTTACGAGCACATCATGTAGATTCTGGTTCATCGTTAGCAAAAGTGCATAACGAATGGTGAGGAAAAATGACAGTAACTAGCTGAAATATTGCTCTATTTAGCTGTCCTGTTCTGATTTTCGTTTCTCCTGCAGTTTCCATGGATAAAAATAGGAGGAATTACTTTCAGAATGACGCTCGTATGAGGACATAAGTATTAAGATGTTTGAAAATGAAACTGCAGAGTGAAATCCGCTAGACACACAGTGAAATATGTGCACAGATAAGATTGAAATATGTTGAATATGTGTAAACTAAATTTTCTCATGTGCGTATGCGAACAAAGCTGCGGTTAATAAGCTCATCCTAAACTCCTGAAACGATTTGAATCAATTTTGGTACAAATAATAATTATAAACTGGAAAGAAATACATTGGGAGTAAGAACTACAAGCCTCCTATTGGGGTGAGTGTGATAATGTAGAGAGAGGAGGGAGGACGAGGAGATGGACAGAAAGCGAAGAGGAAGGAATACATACGCATAGAGAGTAGATGGATGATATAGAAATAGGAGAAGAATAACTAGAGAGAGAGAGAGAGATGGGGGAGGAGGAGATGGAGAGAGAGGAATGAAAGCTTAGGAGATGAATAGAGACAGGGGGACGAATAGACAGGCAGAGAGAAGATGCATTCAATAGTATTCTGAATACTGAAACGACGAGTGGCACATTAGACGGTGTCACAAAACGTAAACTGAAAGGCGTTGTTCTACCAGTCAACTTGAAGGGTCTTACGTATTTTTAGACTGGAATTTTAAATTTGGCGTTAGTAATAATGATACTTTTAGTCATGGTAACGTTTGGTGTACTGTTGCTGTTGTAAGGATAGGTAGTACCACCAATGCTGCTCCTGAGTTGGAGAACGTGGATTCTAGTAGTGTGATTGCTTGTCATACTTTCCATGTAGGAGAGGTTGCAAATAAAGACTTTGGTAGAATAAATTATGTTTCTGATAAGGCGTTGGTTCTCCGTACTTGCAGTAAACTTAGATTATAGGGTACTGGATGTGTAAATCTGTCGATTAAGGGCCAATGAAGTTGTGAAAACGTTACTGTAACTTGTGATTGTACTATATATTATTATCACCGAAACTTTCCTTGAACCCTTTACCCCTCTCTTGATTTAAGAACAGTTGGAACGCCATACCGAGACTATGTAAAATTTAGTGACTTGGCTTCCCTGTGTTTCAGGAGCCACTGTGGCCATTGACATGAAACTTTTACAGGGCATTAAACTGTATGTTCTGATCTACTGAACTACAATACTTGAATTTCAGCCACTGCTTTCGGAAATAGAAATATAATTACACCATTAAAATTTTGTGTACTTTTTTGTACCTTCTCCTAAATAATTTTAATTATACACAACATTATGTTCTTCTTTTTGTTCAGTAGACTCAGGATATGTACGATATCACTCCCTGAAAATTTGAATACTCTACGCCAAATGGTTTCTGAGATTTAGGGCAAAATGAAACATAAAATGTAAATTTTCAGGAACGGCTTCTAAAGTTTCAAAAGACTGTAACTCACTTAACACATGTTTAATTTATTTTTTATTTTTAGTCACTCAGAAGCACCCTGCACTATACTGTACATCATCAGCCCGATCTTTTTCCAAGTTTTTTCTTCTGTTCCTCTTTCTGGACTCCTTAGTGGCCAACTGTGCTGTATACTCTGCTTTATCAATGCGAACCTTGTCCATCCGTTCAAATACTCTGATGCCGTTTGCTCCGGGGTTAATTCCCATATGCTGTAGCCCTTTCACCCTACCAATGTTGCCATCATTAAAAGCAATAACAGCATCAGTGACCCCTTCATTCCAACATAAATATTTTTTGGTAAGCTAGTCCATATACGATTATTGAACGACTCATTTGGATTTTGAGTCTGACTATGAAGACACGTCTTCAGTAATTTAGGATTTGCCAGGTCTCTGTAAACAGGTTTTATTGTATCCATAAATGCTACTGGGTTGGAATGTTTATGGCTGTGGAAACTGTCTGAGTACTGCGCATTGCGGTAATTGCTCCATGAATCAAGTCCAGGAGGGCAATGGTGGTGTACTGGTTTTTCATCAGTTGACTGTCTGTGAAAGAAGGTAGCCCATACTGCCTGCTTCATTTTCAACAAATCCTCAATTTATTTCTAACGGTCATCCCATAATACTGCTGTAGTTCATCAGTCATTTTATCTGTCAGCCTGCCTCTTATGGTTTTAAGATCATTAAGTTTCTTGTCTCTCAAACTTTGTTTCAACTTCCTCAACCTGGTGCCCATCCTCTTCTGGACATGACCTTCATAACACAGCAATTCACAGCCTTCTATATAAAAAATTACCGATTTTATTACCTCTCTAAGTAATACACGTAAAAATTTTAACATTTTCAACCGGTGTAAATTATATCCAAAAAAATAAAATAAAATACTTCCCATGTGAGCTTATAAGTGGTACCATTTAAGTGATATATATATATATATATATATATATATATATATATATATATATATATATATATATATTGTAAAGGTACTTTGACTACCGCACCTCCGCCAGAGCAAAGATGTGATTTACGATCGCGCATGCAGAAGAGAGCTGCGCCAGCAACAGATTTTCATAAGTAATTTGGATCTTCTTTTACTTTTGCGTAGGAACTTTTTTTGACAACTAGTTCATTACTCTCTTGTTATCTTGTCTTCATACGTCTAAGATGTGTATTTTTTGGCGCTGATGTTAAAGAATGATTTTTAGTGGGAATCAAAACTATATTATGAAACGAACACACGGCGTCTTCAAGTTATTTCAGTAGTGATTCGCAATGGTTATCACCAAATTTATAAATTAATCCAGACAGTGAGAACTTCAAGAAATTTTCATTAGACGGAGAACAAGAGGACCAGCGAACAAATAAAAAAAAAGGACATCCTACAAGAAAATAAAGAAGTATTCGAGATGCAGCCACGAAGACTATATTATAATAGATACTACGTTTCTGACAGAATTATAAGGTAAATTTCAACTTATTTCTGATGCTATTTCCTCACAGTCGCTTTTTGTAGTGTTGCCGACCCGGCCTGCCATTCACGGTCAAATTACAGCACTATCTCAATCAGTAATACGAAGTCCGCCTTATCCGTAAATTATTCCATCAAAATTCAAACCCCACTCAGATGTTCTATTTTGTATTTTCACGGCAGAACCCCGAGGAAAGGAAACACTACTATAATATTTCATTCGGAAAGATTCACATTTTATAATGAGATAAAAATCCGAAAACGTGGAAAAAAATTTTCCCTTTTGACTCACCTTAAAAAAAACTCATTGACGTATATGTCTCTGTTTTCACACAACTACGTCGGCTTCCACGGCCAGTGTCACGATGAATAGAATTCTTCTCAGTGTTGTACATTGTCATTACATAAACACTTCAATTACAAACAGTAAACCCAACGTTTCGCTCTTATTACAATCGTGCTCCACAGAGCAAGACTGGTTTTGGAGAAGGAAGGATGCCTCTGTTTATTACAGACGATCTGTGTGAATGTGTCATATTTTGGCCCTAGAATGTAATAGACTAGTACGACGAAACGGAGAGGGTAGGAAAGAAGCTATTCGAGGGCCAGGCTAGCCGGTTTGTCAGTGAATGACGACAGCCTGCAGATCAGCATTTAGTCTCTCGTGAACGAGTTATCTTTCTGGTGTGCGTGGAAATAAACTGACAGTCACTCTATAGGTGTTTGCTTAGGCTGTCGCGTCCGTGCCCGGTGAGGCTTCTGCTCCGCGACCGCTCGCTGCCCGTCGGATTGGCGTAGCCAGCAGCCAGGACGTCGGCAGTTCGTATCCGTCCCCTCTATTGCTGTTATCAGGCTGCTTAGTAATTTCAGTCGACTCTCGAATTTTGTGTTGTCGCCTTCACGGCTCTTTTCGTCAACATACGGGATTCCTAGAACAAGATAGGCTGTCAAATGGTTCAAATGGCTCTGAGCACTATGGGACTTAACATCTGAGGTCATCAGTCCCCTAGATGGCTAAAATGGCTCTGACCACTAGGGGACTTAACTTCTAAGGTCATCAGTCCCCCAGAACATAGAACTACTTAAACCTAAACAACCTAAGGACGTCACACACATCCATGCCCGAAGTAGGATTCGAACCTGCGACCGTAGCAGTCACGCGGGTCCGGACTGAGCGCCTAGAACCGTTCGGCCACCACAGCCGGCGATAGGCTGTCCGGCTGTCCATAATATAGGCGTTGTATGAGATCGCCGGTTTATTATGACATGCTCATCGCGCATAACGTTCGTGTTCTGCTCTTCGTGTGCTAACTGGTCTCCCTGTCTCTACAAACTCACAGCGTAGTTCATATACTCCTCCGGTATTTAGTTTGTTGACAGCATCCGCGGCGGATCCTGTCATGTTGTGGATGCTGTCGCTGCTGCGGAAGATCTATTTGAAACCTCTTCGGCGGAGGACGTTGCCTGACTGTTAACTGATGACTTTCACTGATAAGTGCATTAGCAGAATCTTCACTTCCTTGACTTCTTGTCGCGATTTTTTGTGCCCCAGTGGACCACCGAAGTTCTTTATGCATCCACGACTAAAAATGGTAAGCCACCGTTATTTTCGGTTTCGTGAATGAGATGTATTTCTTATGAAGGCTGTTGAAATGCTAAATTAATCTTCTCACCTGCGTCTCCCAGTGTGGCCGATTGGGATGTCCACATACCGTATCCGACAAAGCGGGCGTAAGGGTGCCGAAGCTAGTGCGTTTTCTCAAAAGCTTCCATGAAGATATCCGTAGGAGGGAGCCCATTGCCACCCCATCCAATTGCTCGTAATATTTTTCTCCCTAGGTGAAGTGCGTTGATGATAGACAAAAGCACGTCAGATCACAAATATCAAGTGCGATCTGCTCGTATAGGATGCGAATGGACTCCTCTAAATGTATGTTGGTGAAGAAAGACTTGATATGGAAACTAACTATAATGTCAATTGACTTTATCCGTTGCTGCTTAATCGGTTGTGTGTCTGGGAAGAATTCTTTAGTTACCACCCTGTTTATCCCACAAGACGCGCAACTTAGATGCCAGATGTTTCGCTGTGTAACAGGTAGGTGAGTCGATTCCGTTCACTACTTGCATTAGGGTGTAAACCTTCTCATCACACAACTTTATCTATCTACCCTCCCACTCTCTCTGTCTCTTCAGCAACTTCTCCCCTCTCTCTGTCCGTTTCCTCTTCCCCTCATTGCGTCGATCCTCTCCTTTGTCCATCTCAACCTATCACCTGCCATGCTTATCAGAACATATGAAGGGCTTATTTCAATAGTGGTACAAGTCCATTTTTGTTCATTCTGAGATACAGACTCCTGAAGTTAAATGAGCGCTGAAAAATCTGCAGTTGAGATACCAGAAATATTCAAGTATATATACTTGACTATTTAGGACTCTGTCTCTCAGAATGAACAAAAATGGAGTTGTACCACTATTTACATTAGCCCTTCATATAGCCACTGCAATACAGTGCATTAACGGAGACCAATACCAAGCTCACAACATGCCTGTTACGCAGGACATGCTACACACCAAGGAATAATGTATTGGATGCAGTGCAGAGTACGTCAAACAAGCATGCTGATGTACTACAGTGCAGCACTTTTGTAATGTACAACAGCCTACATTTCAGAGCCTGTAAAACTGTTACTTGCCACAGACGCGAATGCTGCCCTAGAAATCAGGTTGAATTGGCAGGCCAATACTGTTACCACGCAACACGTCTCTTTTGCAGAGCAGTCTGTATGACAGAGGTTGGAAAAACACGTTTTTCCCTATATCTTCGCTACCAGAAGAAAAATCCAGTGGTTTAATTCCAGTGATGTAGGAGACCATGCTAAAGAGCCTTCGTGTCCTATTCAATGTTGAGGTCTCGGCGAACTGTAATGCGGAAGTAGGGTGTTGCTCCGTTATGCAGAAATCATATAACCTTTCGTCTTGCCAGTGTATTTTCAGGAAGTCCAGGTACTTTCCTCCGCTGAAGCTTTGTCGGTTAATAACCGGTCCACTATGTAATATGGTTCATCTCAATATCCCGTAAAACCCAGTCCAATTCTGTTGTACAGTCTGCGGCCTCCGAGAAAGTTTGTCTCGATCGTTACCGTCTGCGTGGCCGTTCCTGGCTTGTTTCTAAGCTGAGTACCACACCATTGAACGGCTTACAGTACACTGCGTCAATAACACAGCCTGCAACAAGCTAGGAACACACAGAACGTGGTCACAAGTACTTTCGTTTGTCAGCGCCATCTACCATTCCGGGCACATGTTCATAGGAGCTTTCTTCCATCATTTCCAGTCAGAAATCCGTCCTTCAGTTTGTCAGTTTTATTAATGTTCACCCATTAGTAAAACTGTATATATATATGATACACACATCAAAAAAGTTTTGCATCACCTCGGTTCCGAGAGTTCCGAAACCTGTACAGAAAATGGAAATAGAGATCAACATAAACATAATTTCCTCCCTTTTTATTGCCCATGAAAACCACACATTGCATGTTGTATCACCGTACATTGAGACCTACAGGGGTGGTTGTCCAGGTTGCTGTACACACCGGTACCTCTAATACCCAGTAGCACGTCTTCTTGCATTGATTCATGCCTGTATTCGTCGTGGCATACTATCCGAAAGTTCATCAAGGCACTATTGGTCCAGATTGTCGCATTCCTCAACGGCGATTCGGCGTAGATCCCACAGAGTAGTTGCTGGATCACGTTCTCTATAAACAGCAGTTTTTAATCCATCCCAAGTATGTTCGATAGGGTTTATGTCTAGAGAACATGCTGGCCACTTTAGTCGAGTGATGTCGTTATCCTGAAAAGAGTCATTCACAAGACGTACACGATGGGGGCGCAAATTGTCGTCCATGAAGACGAATGCCTCGCCAATATGCTGCCGATATGGTTGCGCTATCGGTCGGAGGATGACATTCACGTATCGTACAGCCGTTACGGCGCCTTCCATGACCACCACCGGCGTACAGCGGTCCCACATAATGATGCCACCCCGAAACAGCAGGAAACCTCCACCTTGCTGCATCCGCTGGACAGTGTGTCTAAGGCGTACATCCAGACGGATTGCCTTCAAACACGTGCCCGACGATTGTCTGGTTGAAGTCATATGCGACACTCATCGGTGAAGAAAACCTGATGCCAATCCTATACGGTCCATTCGACATGTTGATGGGCCCATCTGTTCCACCCTGTATGGTGTCGTGGTTGCAAAGAAGGAACTCGCCATGAACGTCGGGAGTGAAGTGGCCCACCAAGCAGCCTATTGCGGACACTTTGAGTCGTAACACGACGTCCTGTTGCTGCACGAAAAGCATAACTCAACATGGTGGCGTTGCAGTCAGTGTTCCTCCGAGCCATAATCCGTAGGTGGCGGTCAACCACTGCAGTAGTAACCCTTGGGCGGCCTAAGCGAGGCATGTCATCGACAGCTCCTTCTGTCTGTATCTCTCTGTATCCGAACAACATCGTTTTGGTTCACTCCGAGACGCCTACACACTTCCCTTGTTGAGAGCCCTTCCTGGCACAAAGTAACAGTGCGGATGTGATCGAACCGTGGTATTCACCGAGCCGTGTACCTCCTTCTTGGTGGAATTGGAACTGATCGGCAGTCGGACCCCCTCCGTCTAATAGGCGCTGCACATCCCTGGTTGCTTACATCTTTGGGCGGGTTTAGTGACGTCTCTGGACAAAGAGGCTGTGTCTGTGATACTAAATCCTCAGTCAACGTCTATCTTCAGGAGTTCTGGCAACCGGGGTGATGCAAAACTTTTTTTGAAGAGTGTAGATGTCTCCAAAATGTGACATGAACACAGTTAATAATAAAGAAGCAAAAGAAGCAGTAAATTAAAACTTCATGCTTCATGTAACAGTTTTACTGTATGAACAACGAAAATGTAGTAAGGGACAAACTTTTTCCCTTAATAGTTTTGTGGGTGCCATCAGTGAGAACAAGCTTCGTAAAAGTTTGAAATTACGTTTAAAGTTTCGTGCAAGTCACTACGTGCTCTACCTCTCAAATACCCGAAACTAAAGTATGGGTACCCTCGCGTCTTGGGCTACACTGCTTTTCCACCCCATCATGTTTTTAGTGGCGAGGTTCTAACATCACAGTGACTCCTTCCAGACAGTATATAATATGTATACCAACTCTGGTTGAAATCGGCCCTTTGGTGTTGGAGATGAGGAATGAACATACATACATACATACATACACACTGACGTAAGAACATTTTCATAATTTGTGTGAATACTAGCGGAGAAATCGGACGTTGCTCGGGATATTTATTTATTTCATTATTGTTGGGCCATTATCTCCTCCCTCTTCTTTCTGTCCATCTCCTTCTCCCACCTCCCTCTGTCCATTTGCTCGTTCCCCCTCTCTCTGTGCAAGTCCTCCTTCCCCCTCTCTCTATCACATTCCCCTTCCTCTCTCTGTATCCACCCCATCTCTGTGTATGCACATCTCCTCTTCATCTATCAATCTCCCGTCTATCACTTCCTCCCCTCGCTCTCCCTCTCCATCACGAGCCTCTCTCTCCACCCCGTTACCCCAACACTCCGCCTGTCTACTTCTTCATCTCTCTCTGTCATCTCCTTCTGCCTCCTCCCTCTGTCAATCTCAACCTCCCCTCTCTATCTGCTCCTTCCTCTTCTGCCCATCTTCTCTTACCCCTCTAATTCCAACCCCTCATCCCTCTTTCTTTGTCAGTTTCCTCCTTCTCCTCCTCCTCCTCCTTTCTCTGTCCATCTCTTCGTTTCCTCGGTCCATTTCCTACTTCTCCATTGTCTGTTCATCTCCTTATCCCCCATCTATCTGCCTGGGTCTTCCTTCCCCTGCCTCAGTCCATCTCCTCATTTTTCCTTTCTCTGTCTATTTGCCCCTCTCCCCCCTCTCTGTCAATTCCCCACTCCCCTATCTCTTTCCATCTACTCCTATCTGTACCTGAATCCTTCTTCCTCGGCCGGCCGAAGTGGCCGTGCGGTTAAAGGCGCTGCAGTCTGGAACCGCGTGGCCGCTCCGGTCGCAGGTTCGAATCCTGCCTCGGGCATGGATGTTTGTGATGTCCTTAGGTTAGTTAGGTTTAACTAGTTCTAAGTTCTAGGGGACTAATGACCTCAGCAGTTGAGTCCCATAGTGCTCAGAGCCATTTTTTTTGAGCCTTCTTCCTCCTCGCTGTCACACCATATTCTTGTTCACTCTTCTCTCTCCAAATTTGGTTAAAATCGTCCCCGGGGGCTTAGGAAGAGCCTTTTACCCATTGCTTTACCCGTGAACGCATATTAGAAATATATTTTACGTATGTTTAAAATGTTTCACATTTATTTGTACATATTTTTGACCTGTATCTGTAGCCAATTTCGACCTGCCGCTTGAAGTTCACACAGCTCAAAGTCTATGTCGTCGTACCTCTTGAACTATATTTCGTACAATGTTTTATTCTTGTCTGTGAAATGTGTTGTGAATAGAGCTTGTAGCGAAGAAGTAGTAAATTCAAACATCATTCTTGATGGGGCAGTTTTAGCGCATAAACAGCGAAAATGTAGTAAGCCATAAACTCTTTTCCTTTCATCATCTTTTAGGATTGTCAGTGATAAAAATTTCGTTAAACTTTGAAATTAAGTCTAAAGTTTATTGCAACTCACTAGGTCCTCTCAGTCTCGAATAAAGAGAACGAAGTCTAGATTTACGCCCATAGTGGATTACGCTGCTTTTTCACCCCGACACACATCCGCACCTCTTTGATAGGACAGTGTTTCTTATCGCCCAAGCGATTCTTTTCAGGCAGTAAGTAATATGTGTAGCATTTTGCTAGAAATCGGTCCCGGGGTTTAGGAGTAAATGTAGAAGATACATACGTACAAATATACGAGTATGCACTTCCATTTGTATAATGTGTATGGCTGTCATTGTGACACGATGATTTATTATGCTCAAGTACAGAGCTTTCGGACAAGGAGTTGTAGACAGAAAACGCCATTCGGATTACACGCCGAAGGTAATCTTTCAGTTCGTTTGGTACGAATTGCGTAGCAATGTGAAAAAACCTCTTCCGAGAGCGAGGGACCGCTGCCAGGAGGAAGTCCGATAAAAAGTAGACGGGCGAACAACTTGAGCAATAACGGCCGTGGCCCACGGCCCTGTCCTGTCTGCCGCAGGCGCAGCGCCGGTTGGTGGCTGGCGACTGCCTGCGCCGCCTAATTAATCCGGCAGCACTTGGGGAGCGCCGTGGCCGCAGTGCCAAATGCCGACGACTCCGCTCCGAGAAACCCGCGCCGATCGCGAGAAAGGAAATGTTCTTAAGGCCGAAAACAACTCTAAAAGGGAGGGAGAATAGGTTCCAAGAACAATGTTTCACTCCAGAGTGGACTGTGTATTGTTTTCATACTTATTCGTAGATGAAATCACTTGGACGGACCAGGACGCCAACTTGGAACGGGCAGTACCGACGACTGACAAGGTTGCCAACCCGACCGCTGCAATCTAGCACACAGTTCCAAGCAGCCAGGAAGTTTCACAACTGCTCAAATTCCGCTGTAGTCTGAAAGATTAAACTGGAAACTGGCGGCTATCGCTGAAACAACCGGTTTTCGCTTTTATCTTTTTTTTTTTCAGCGCCATTTGAACCTGACTTTTAAAAATCGCTCATAACAAGCAGCTTTAGAAATAACCAAAAATATTTCAAATGTGTGTGAAATCTGATGGGACTTAACCGCTAAGGTCATCAGTCCCTAAGCTTACATACTACTTAACCTAAATTATCCTAAGGACAAACACACACACCCATGCCCGAGGGAGGACTCGAACTTCCGCCGGTACCAGCTGCACAGTCCATGACTGCAGCGCCTAAGACCGCTCGGCTAATCCCGCGCGGCTTCAAATAACTGATTTTCGTTATTTTATTCGCATTATTTCCTGTAATATAAATATAGAAATCGAACAAAGATTGAAGAAACTTCCTGATAGATTAAAACTTTGCGCCGGACCGAGACTCGAACTCGGGACCTTTGCCTTTCGATGGCAAATGCTCTAATAACAGAGCTACCCAAGCACGACTCACGACCCGTCCTCACAGCTTTAATTCCACCAGTACCTCGTCTGTGCTGTGAGGACGGGTCCTGAGTCATGCTTGGGTAGTCCAGTTGGTAGAGCATTTGCTCGCGATAGGCAAAGGTCCCGAGTTCGAGTCTCGGTCCGGGATGCAGTTTTAATCTGCCAGGAAGTTTCATATCAGCGCACACTCTGCTGCACAGTGAAAATTTTATTCTGAAAAACTGAAAAACTTTGACACTCTCAGTTTTCAGGATGCACAGAATCAAAATATTAAATTAAATAGGAAATGAAAGAAAACTCAGTCCGTCCATCGTTCGCTGCTTATCTCGAAAAGTGCTTGAATACTGCAAAAAATCACAGGTATTCTCCTATTGATTCTACTTTGTTGAAACTACTCAAAAATCATATTGATTAGGGAAACATATGACTATTTGTGCGTCGTGTATAGACAATGCTAAAGGGTGAAAACTGAGGCTGGAGAACTCTGTTTTTCATGTTAATATGTCCGGTTTCAAGAGCTACAAGCAATATGTAGAAACAGGCAACAGATGGACTACTTTCTGTTTTCATTGAATGCTGTGAAATAATTGTTGTAAAGTTATTAATTTATTACTGCTTCTATAATTTCTACGTCATTACGTAAAACTATTTCCAGACTAGATTTGTGCCATTCTGCAATACGTACAAGAGATGTTCGGCGACAAGAAAAAAAAATGGTTCTGAGCACTATGGGACTTAACTTCTGTGGTCATCAGTCCCCTAGAACTTAGAACTACTTAAACCTAACTAACCTAAGGACATCAAACACATTCATGCCCGACGCAGGATTGGAACCTGCGACCGTAGCGGTCGCGCGGTTCCAGACTGTAGCGCCTAGAACCGCTCGGCCACTCGTCCGGGCACAGTACTAGTGCCGTCATGTTGAGGTGATGCGCTACTGGACAGATAGTAACGTCCCGATAGTGCTATTCTGCCAGGTATCTTCACAACAGCTGATCCTGAAATAAATCTAGTGGGCTATGAGTAAACCATTTCTCCACAAGATACTTTCTATAAAGGAAGGCTTGTCCCACAAGGTAATATTGCTTGTTGGTAAGAAAGCGATTAGATGCATTAGACCAGTCGTCATCGAAATGCGAACCGAGTCAACTATTCATACGGCCCACTGTTCTCATCCGTATTTTAAACAAGTATCTAGCAAATAATAGTGGAATCCAGTAAAATGAATTAACGATTAGAGCTTCATAAGAGTGTAGTTTTCGTGCTCATCAACAAACAACAATACTTACAGAGGCAGTAATATTTTAAGATGTGTTTCATTTTAATTGACGCTGCTGAATTCGGCTGCGATCTCAGTAAAGATAGCTGCTTACATCAGAGCAGACCACTGTTGGGGTAGAGGATGTGAGAGAGGAGTTACTTTATCGCTTGTCTTCCAGTACTGACATCTAACGGGCTGGCGCAATTCGTAGGGATCAGTTGTTTTGGCATGAATTTTGACGCGGAAGGAACATGCCTTCGTAAATGCACATTATAGACACAAACTTCTTCAAATGCGGTACTTCCTTGTAGCAAAAAATATGGAATTAAATTAAGGCTGTCCTAATACAATGAAAAGAATGGAAGAAGAATAACACTCAAAATAAAACATCTGAAGAGTGGAACTGTAAACGTTCTTAAGTGCCAGAATTCACATTTGTCAAGAGAATCAGAAAACTATTTATCTATTTTCGTACATTCCAAAAACTGAGAATGTAATCTGTCCCAAAATGTCCATCTCATAGCTGAGATAAGAAGGAGAGGATGAGAAATTGAGAAAATTTAAACTTTAGTCAACAAGAACAGTTCCTCATTTCCTTCAATTTTTTTCAAGGCAAAACATTATTAAATTCAAGAAAAATATCTTTCACTGTAGACTTTTCTTTCTTACACAGCTGCATTCCTGGTATCATGTTTTACAGAAGATTCCCTGTGCTGTTCAGGAACAAATGGCAATACCGTCAACAGTTCTACCTGTTTTGCAACTGACAGAAGTGCTGATATTTCAGGTGCGGCTTGCCACGTACAGCGTGTTTCACAAGTCATTTTACACACTTCTAAATGTTCTATAGGGGACTTAAAGGATCAAGCTGTATATAGGAACACATGGCCGGAAACGTCATCCAGCGACTCTGCAGAGTGTCAAAACTACAAACGCTGGCACCTATAAATGGATGTGTATGCAGAGTGATTCCATGATGATGTTACAAACTTTCAAGGATGATGAAGAAGAATAAATGTATCAGTTCCAGGTAAGTGTCGAAAGCTACAATCGAAAATCATTCTGATACTTCTGTCAGTGGAATACAAGTGCCAGTTTTGTTTTTCCTAAGAGCGTAGATTTCAGAGATGGTAGTATGGACCAAAAAACACAAAAAATTCTAGTAAACAGGGGCTCTGAAATGCATACCTTAAGTGCTACGAGCAGTTGTTAATTAGAGGAGATGTGTTTCATGGTAGCGAAGATGAACAAGTGCTCACAGCTCCTCAGGTATGCATTTTAGAACCCATGTTTAGTAGACATGATTTTTTTTTGTCTTGGTCCATCTCTGAAAGATGCATACCCTACATTCTTAGCAGAAAGTACCGGTACGTGTTTTCCACTGTCAGAGTTACCGGAACTATTTTTTCTTGTAACTTTCGACTCGTTCGTTTCTGAAACAGGGGTCCTTGCCTTAAATTGATAAATTTACTCGTCTCCATCATTCTTGAAATTTCTAACGTCATCACTGAATCACCCTCTATAGACATAGCAATACCAGAGAAGGAGAGTTGCTACTCATCATATGGCAGAGATGCTCAGTCGCGATAGGCACAACAAAAAGATTCACACAAGTATAACTTTCGGCTACCTGTGAAGCCAGTCGTGTGATTTACAAGCCAAGCTGCAACCACTGTTCTGCATTCTATGTAGGCATGACAACCAATAAGCTGCCTGTCCACATGAATGGCCACCGACAAACTGTGGCCAAAAAACAAGTGGATCACCCTGTAACTAACACGCTGCCAAACATGATATTCCTCATCTCAATGACTGCTTCACAGCCTGTGCCATGTGTATCCTTCCCACCAACACCAGCTTTTCAGAATTGCACAGGTGGGAACTTTCCCTGCAATACATCCTACTTTGCCACAACCCTCCTGGCCTCAACCTTCGTTAGTCACTGTCCACACCCATCCAACCCACTCCCTGTTCCCATCCCAGCACTACATAGCTGTCGTTTCACCGCCACACCCAGTCTTTTAATTTATTTTTATTTCCCTCCTTTCCACTACTTTCCCCCTTCCCCCTCCGCACCTTCTCTCCTGGCCTCTGTCTAAACCGCAACACTTCACTATCCGCCACTCCCCCATACTATCCCTCCCCCTCCCTGCCCCAACCTCCTCCTTACCCCCACCAAGTCGCCACTCCCATCATGCACTGGTGCTGCTGCTCGCAGTGTGCTTTCAGTTCTCCGAGACTGCAGACGTGTGTGCAAGTTTCATTTGCATGAGTCTGTGTGTGTGCGTGTGTGTATGTGTATCTACTGTTGGCAAAAGCCTTAATGGCCGAAAGCTGTAATTGTCTGAAACTTTTTGTTGTGCCTATCACGATTCAGCATCTCCACTATAGGGTGAATAGCAACTTTCCTTCTCTGGTACTGTTACATTCCATCCCGGATTTTCCTCTATAGACATACATTTACAGGCGCCGCCGCCCATAACATTGACCGTCTGTATCGTCGTTGGATGGTGCTTCCGGACATGGGTTCCTATGGGTTCCTATTTAAATGTTGATTTACTAAGTCCTGGCTACAGCCTCTAGAAGTGTGTAACGTCAGTTTGTGATACATCCTGTACACGATCTGTTCACATTAATGTGACCATCATCTATGCTTGTCGTCAATGTGCAATTACCATTCAAAGATGGCAGGTGCCAGCACTAGCAATGGAGGCTACATAAAGCTTGTCGGGGGGTATGAGCAAAACAGTACAGTCGTCATCTTAATGCGGAAGTGGAACGATTTATCTGACGTCCAAAAGTGCTTGACCATTGGTTTTCCTGCTAAGGGGGAAAACATTTCCGAAACGGCTAAGATTCTTTCTGCGGCCGATGTGGTTGAAGTATTCCGTGCATGACAAAATGGCGCTATCCAAAACCGACGCCAAGGCAACTGCAGTGCAACTCGGGCCACAGATGACAAGGGTGAACGACGGCTGCGGAGACGTGTACAGACAAACAGAGATGGAACCGCTGAGCAGCTGACCACAAAGAGTGAACCAAGGGGCTATCAACACTGTCACCTGAAAGACTGTTCACCGAACGTCTCCATAGCAGGCAGCCGGTCCGTCTGTGACGAATTTAACTTGGGGTCCACGGAGTGACCTTATCAGATGAAACATGTTACTATTAGAATGTTCCATAATCTACAGAGTGAAACGTAATAAAAGGAAACGCCCTGCAGATGTTACCGAAAGGATCCAGACCGCAGGGGTCTGTTTTTGTGGGAAGCCCTGAGTAGTCACGTCATTATGGAAGGCAAAATGGACAGCATAAGAACGAATCTACCTCTGTGGACAATATCCACCTTTTTATGCAGTTTATTTTCTATTCGGGACGATGACATCTACTGGCAGGCCAATGGAACGTGTCACACAGCTCGCAGTGTACGTGCGTGGTTTGAAGAGCGCCAGATTGAGTTTACCGTACTCCCCTGGCAACCGAGCTCTCCGGATTTAAACCCAATCGAGAATCTATGGGACCTTCTCGATCGAGCTGTTTGCATCAGCGCAGCTGGTCACGGCAATGGAACCGGCCTTGTCGGTATCTTCTAGAACCGAATAGACTCTGTTCTTGCACGTCTTGCGGCTGTCCGAGTAGCAAAAGGTGGTTATTCAGACTTTTGGCAAGTGGTCACATTAACGCGACTGGACGGAGAAACGTTGTAGCACATCGTTGATTTACTTAATGAACCTTATCATACAAATGGGACTTAACAGCTATGACTCTTCTCACCAATGGGAAACAGCAAAATGAACCAAGTAAATCACAAACTCCCTGGCAGATAAACTACATGCTGCGCCTGTATTCGTATCTGGGGTCTTCACCTTCTTCGGGCAAGCGCTCTACCGACTGAACTATCCAAGTACGCCTGTTCCCAACAGTCTCCCTATCATCGACAGGGTCATCGTTAGAACACTTCTACGTGAAAGGCAGAGGTTAGAGGCTAGAGTCCCAATTAGGTATACAGTTTTAATCTCTCATTAAATTTCAAATCAGTGTTCACTCCACTACACTAGAGACTACCACACATTCTGGAAAGTAAATCTGCTTCTGCACGTGACATTTGAAGCACCATTTCAATCAGCACGTCGGGCTATGTTAAATCGACCAGGTCTCGGTAGATGCCGGTTACCCAACCATAAGCTGCGGGAAATTCCTAGTCAACGAGAATACCGACCAACATTTGTTACGTATCTTAACACCGAGTAAATGAATTATGTATCAATACCTGCGTACTGTAGAGACGTGCAAGAAGATGAAAAGAGTAAAATCGGGCTATTTTCGCAGATCACTCCGTGTATGACTGCCATATCATCATCATAATCCGGCATTTAATGTCGATTATGTGCAAATGCCTCTTATAGAGATTATAGAGAGTTTCGTCCATTGCGGTAACCAGATGTGTGACTACATGTTTCTCCTGGTTGTTTTCTAAAGTCATTTCTTCACCTTCCTTACATTGTTCGTCAGTATTTATCAGAACCTTCCTAAGCAAAATCATTCGCCTGTTTATAAATTCTGACAACTGTCACTGGATTCTGAATTTAGTCATAATTGTATAATTCACTCCAAACTGTTGCCGGATTAATCTCCTCCTTCCCGTGTCTGACCTAGAAACTTGATTAAATCACAGTTCCAGTTGAGTAACTATATATTATTCACCTCCAACGGTTTCTCGTACTAGGATTTGATCAAGATATTTTCTATCATAAACGTCACAGTTCACGATAACTAAAGAGAATTTATCTAGTGAAACCGAAGTGATATCTAGGAATCCACAAAAATCTGTTCTTATTTTCTACAAACTATTTTGGATACAATGCGAGCAACACCCTTAGGTGGTTTACAGATATTGCTGTGATTTATTCTCCAGTAAAGTAATCGGAAGATCAAAATTGATTGCAAATTTATTTAGACAAGATATCTGCATGCGGAGAAAAATGACAATTGCTCCTACAAAACAAAAATGAAGAAGTCCCGTTCGTAAATATTTAAATGGTAGGGAGTTGGTAAGGTGCTGGCCAAATTAAATCGTATTTATATGAATAAATTGTTATCTGCTAAACAAATAAATCTCTTAACAATAAACAATAACAATTAAGGTGGAAAACTCAATGATCTTAAAGCAAAAAATTAACTCAAAAACAAGTAAGTACAGTTTCCGGAATTTTAAAAGAAATGTTAAGTGCGGCAGTATCTAAAGTAATTTGCGCATTTACTCGTACTAAAGATGTCAACGGCTCATAAATCAATTCAGTATGCAACCACAGGAATTTTTGATCACCTGCTCAGCACTTTTTTTTTTTTTTGGTCATCAGTCTACTGACTGGTTTGATGCGGCCCGCCACGGATTCCTTTCCTGTGCCAACCTCTTCATCTCAGAGTAGCACTTGCAACCTACGTCCTCAATTATTTGCTTGACGTATTCCAATCTCTGTCTTCCTCTACAGTTTTTGCCCTCTACAGCTCCCTCTAGTACCATAGAAGTCATTCCCTCATGTCTTAGCAGATGTCCTATCATCCTGTCCCTTCTCTTTATCAGTGTTTACCACATATTCCTTTCCTCTCCGATTCTGCGTAGAACCTCCTCATTCATTACCTTACCAGTCCACCTAATTTTCAACATTACGTCTATAGCACCACATCTCAAGTGCTTCGATTCTCTTCTGTTCCGGTTTTCCCACAGTCCATGTTTCACTACCATACAATGCTGTACTCCAGACGTACATCCTCAGAAATTTCTTCCTCTAATTAAGACCGGTATTTGATATTAGTAGACTTCTCTTGGCCAGAAATGCCTTTTTTGCCATAGCGAGTCTGCTTTTGATGTCCTCCTTGCTCCGTCCATCATTGGTTATTTTACTGCCTAGGTAGCAGAATTCCTTAACTTCATTGACTTCGTGACCATCAAGTTTCTCGCTGTTCTCATTTCTACTACTTCTCATTACCTTCGTCTTTCTCCGATTTACTCTCAAACCATACTGTGTACTCATTAGACTGTTCATTCCGTTCAGCAGATCATTTAATTCTTCTTCACTTTCAGTCAGGATAGCAATGTCATTAGCGAATCGTATCATTGATATCCGTTAACCTTGTATTTTAATTCCATTCCTGAACCTTTCTTTTATTTCCATCATTGCTTCCTCGATGTACAGCTTGAAGAGTAGGGGCGAAAGGCTACATCCTTGTCTTACACCCTTCTTAATACGAGTACTTCGTTCTTGATCGTCCACTCTTATTATTCCCTCTTGGTTGTTGTACATATTGTATATGACCCGTCTCTCCCTATAGCTTACCCCTACTTTTTTCAGAATCTCGAACAGCTTGCACCATTTTATATTGTCGAACGCTTTTTCCACGTCGACAAATCCTATGAAAGTGTCTTGATTTTTCTTTAGCCTTGCTTCCATTATTAGCCGTAACGTCAGAATTGCCTCTCTCGTCCCTTTACTTTTCCTAAAGCCAAACTGATCGTCACCTAGCGCATTCTCAGTTTTCTTTTCCATTCTTCTGCATATTATTCTTGTAAGCAGCTTCGATGCATGAGCTGTTAAGCTGATTGTGCGACAATTCTCGCACTTGTCAGCTATTGCCGTCTTCGGAATTGTGTGGATGATGCTTTTCCGAAAGTCAGATGGTATATCGCCAGACTCATATATTCTACACACCAACGTGAATAGTCGTTTTGTTGCCACTTCCCCCAATGATTTTAGAAATTCTGATGGAATGTTATCTATCCCTTCTGCCTTTATTTGACCGTAAGTCCTCCAAAGCTCTTTTAAATTCCAATACTGGATCCCCTATCTCTTCTAAATCGACTCCTGTTTCTTCTTCTATCACATGAGACAAATCTTCACCCTCATAGAGGCTTTCAATGTATTCTTTCCACCTATCTGCTCTATCCTCTGCATTTAACAGTGGAATTCCCGTTGCACTCTTAATTTTACCACCGTTGCTTTTAATGTCACCAAAGGTTGTTTTGACTTTCCTGTATGCTGAGTCTGTCCTTCCGACAATCATATCTTTGTCGATGTCTGCACATTTTTCCTGCAGCCATTTCGTCTTAGCTTCCCTGCATTTCCTATTTATTTCACTCCTCAGCTACTTGTATTTCTGTATTCCTGATTTTCCCGGAACATGTTTGTACTTCCTCCTCTCCTCAATCAACTGAAGTATTTCTTCTGTTACTCATGATTTCTTCGCAGCTACCTTCTTTGTACTTATGTTTTCCTTCCCAACTTCTGTGATGGCCCTTTTCAGAGATGTCCATTCCTCTTCAACTGTACTGCCTACTGCGCTATTCCTTATTGCTGCATCTATAGCGTTAGAGAACTTCAAACGTATCTCGTCATTCCTTAGTACTTCCGTATCCCACTTCTTTGCTTATTGATTCTTCCTGACTAATGTCTTGAACGTCAGCCTACTCTTCGTCACTACTATATTGTGATCTGAGTCTATATCTGCTCCTGGGTACGCCTTACAATCCAGTATCTGATTTCGGAATCTCTGCCGGACCGTGACGTAATGTAATTGAAATCTTCCCGTATCTCCCGGCCTTTTCCAAATATACCTCCTCTCTTCTCAGCACTACAAAATGTGTGACAGGTAGATGGGCAAATTTTAAATAAAGGCTATTTTTTTCTTTTTTTCAAAGGTACTTTCCCATAGAGGAATATTTATTGAGAACAGGTGGTCTGTGTAGGCGAACGAAACTAAATGTAAGTGTAACAGTAGTTCCATGAGTAACATTGAAGTCTGTTTATTTACAGTATGTTAAAGTGAGAGTGCTATTTATCAACATCTGAAACGTTAGTATGTGGCCATACTTATGAACCATCATGCTTACGTAACCTTTAAACTGAATCGCATTAGATCATTTCAGCTGAAACCATGCAGATGTAACTAACTACGTAATTAACTGAGTAGAACGTTGTTGTTGTTGTGGTTTTCAGTCCTGAGACTGGTTTGATGCAGCTCTCCATGCTACTCTATCCTGTGCAAGCTTCTTCATCTCCCAGTACTTACTGCAACCTACATCCTTCTGAATCTGCTTAGTGTATTCATCTCTTGGTCTCCCTCTACGATTTTTACCCTCCACGCTGCCCTGCAATGCAAAATTTGTGATCCCTTGATGCCTCAGAACATGTCCTACTAACCGGTCCCTTCTTCTTGTGAATTTGTGCCACAAACTCCTCTTCTTCCCAATTTTGTTCAATACCTCCTCATTAGTTATGTGATCTACCAATCCAATCTTCAGCATTCATCTGTAGCACCACATTTCGAAAGATTCTATTTTCTTCTTGTCCAAACTGTTTATCGTCCATGTTTTACTCCCATACATTGCTACACTCCATACAAATACTTTCAGAAACGACTTCCTGACATTTAAATCTATACTCGATGTTAACAAATTTCTCTTCTTCAGAAACGCTTTCCTTTCCATTGCCAGCCTACATTTTACATCCTCTCTACTTCAACCATTATCAATTAATATGCTCCCCAGATACCAAAACTCCTTTACTACTTTAAGTGTCTCATTTCCTAATCTAATTCTCTCAGCATCACCCGACTTAATTCGACTACATTCCATTATCCTCGTTTTGCTTTTATTGATGTTCATCTTATATCCTCCTTTCAAGACACTGTCCATTCCGTTCAACTGCTCTTCCAAGTCCTTTGCTGTCTCTGAGAGAATTACAATGTCGTCGGTGAACCTCAAAGTTTTTATTTCTTCTCCTTGGATTTTAATACCTACTCCGAATTTTTCTTATGTTTCCTTTACTGCTTGCTTAATATAGAGATTGAATAACATCGGGGGAGACTACAACACTGTCTCACTCCCTTCCCAACCACTGCTTCCCTTTCGTGGCCCTCGTCTCTTATAACTGCCATCTGGTTTCAGTACAAATTGTAAATAGCCTTTCGCTCCCTGTATTTTACCCCTGCCACCTTTAGAATTTGAAAGAGAGTATTCCAGTCAACATTGTCAAAACCTTTCTCTAAGTCTACAAATGCGAGAAACGTAGGTTTGCCTTTCCTTAATCTTTCTTCTAAGATAAGTCGTAGAGTCAGTATTGCCTCACGTGTTTCAATATTTCTACAGAATCCAAACTGATCTTCCCCAAGGTCGGCTTCTACCAGTTTTTCCATTCGTCTGTAAATAATTCGCGTTAGTATTTTGCAGCTGTGACTAGAACGTTAACAGAGTAAAATATGCAGGTAACAGAGTATATTTTGCAGATAAATGAAATAGCAGCGCGACCGACATGCTGATGTTACCTGCTAGCGCAAATCATAAAGCGTTTGTGTTAAATGGCACTGTTTTCCAAAATGAGACTTGGTTCATCTGCAAACAGATACTCACTTACAAAGCACTGCAGTGCTAAAATTAATGACGGCGTCCTTCTGGGAAACATGGACCGTGGCGTTTACTCAGACGGCCGCACTGCATCGAGAAATTGAATAATTCCACAGAACGCTCCTGCCCGTTGTAATTCGTTTCCACGTGAAGCCCCCAGGGGGTCGCGAGCCACTCCTGTGGTTGGCGGAATGACATGGTCGCGAGAGGACGACCTGCGAAGTGCTGTGTGTTTTACGAGGACGCGCTGGCGCTGGCAGAGCGCTCATCGACACCCAGCGGAGAATTGCAGTGGCAGCGGCTCTGCAATCACCGCCCCGAAACAAGGACGCGCAGATAAAACCGCTCTCGCTAATGAGAAAGGTGCGCCCCTGTCCCGTCATCGCTCTATCACGGCTGCTCCTTTCCACCCACTCGCGCCTAGTCTTGTTAACGTGCCACACTTCCAGTAACGGATGTCGATTAGAAACCCAGCAGTGTTCGAAGTCATTCTTTACGAGCATCAGGAAAAAATTATGGATCTGGAGACTTGGCTGACCACCTGGGAAAATTCCTACCCAGGAAATTTTTTTAATAACTCATCCTCAAATACAGCATTTAGGCCTTAATTATATATTATTTTATTTATTATTACGTGTAATTAGTCCCTGTTGGACCACGCAAAGCTTCTTGATTCTTTTTCATATTTTTCCATACTGCCCTCATTTTTTCTGCATGGGCTCTTGGAGAATACTCAGAATTGTAGAACACTCAGTATACTGTCGTTTATTGGAACTGAACTACACTTCTCGAACAATCACTATATACACACAAAAACAAATAACTTGTTTAGAAGACCATTCATCAAGAGCGTCAGTGAGGTCGGTCAGAGCTGGTCCTAGCTCGGTGAGGAAGTGGCTGTACTGCTGCTACGCTGGCCTTATAAAGCCGGCGGAGACCGGCGGAGTACTCCAACTTTCCCTGTATCTGTGAGGCGACCTCTGCAGAAAAAGGATCGCATTAGTCTCTAGCAAGTTCTGTCTGTTTTGAAGAACTGTTTTCCTCTTGGTTGCGCCTCCAAGTGCTTGTGTATGTTGTATGGTACACAGGGGCGTCTTGAGTGTAGTCTGTCTGGCAGGGGCCATCTGTGGCAGACGTGACAGCTCTCTTCCTTTCCTCCGTCCATTTTGTTACTGCTTTCTTCGGAGCTTCGCTCTCTGACTCAACTTCCCAACTGTCAACTTCCTGCTTGAATACCTTTCTGTCCTAATATCTGAATAAAATATCTGAGCTTTTTGTAGGTCCTTTTGTATATAGGGTATAGTTTTAAGTTCTTCTATGTATTTAAGAATTTTGTGCGCAAGTCGTGTTTTGGGAAACCTACAGAGTGCCCATAAAATTTTAACCGCCTTTTTTCTAATGTCTGCTGCAATGTTGGACAATTTCTCATTTCTCAGTTCTTTGACGAGATTGTAGTCTATAGCCCTCTTCGGTTTACTTTGGTACTAGTATCTTTCTTATGATTTTATGTTCTTCCTTTACTTGGTTTTCTAGGTCACATTTTATGAGACTGTCAGAGTTTCACTGGCATACAGGACTTCAGGTTTTAAAACTGTATTATAGTGCCCAATTTTAGTGTTTTTGGACAAGCATTTTTACTGAAAACCTTTGTAGTACTTCCAAAGACTCTCTTTAGTTCCTGGAGGCGTAAATTTTGTGCTATTAGCTCTCGCCCGGTAGGTTCAAGGACTCCACCTAAGTATTTGAAATATGGGACTCTACTGATATGACTGTATTTTGTAGTCAACTTTTGGGTGTCAGTTTTTGTGGCGATGAACTTTAGGAAAGATATTTGTATACCAACTTCCTCTGCACACTCTTTAAAGATTTTAACCTGTTCGATTGCTGTTATCTCATCATCTGCTAGGAAGACTAAGTCGTAAGGAAAAGCTAAACATGAAATTCTCATGTCACCGTTGACTCACCCTATCTGCATATGTTTGCAGATGAGGTTAAGGGTTTTTGGATCTAACACTTGTTCTTCAAAGATATCAAAAAGCAGTTCTTATTCTTCAATTCCTTGTCGTATTCTTCGATGACCTTGTCCACCACAAGGCTGAATAGGAGAGGAGACACACCATCTCCTTGTCGGACGCCACTTTTTATCAGCAAGGGCTCGGATATTTAACCCATGAATTTCACCTTGGAGGTAGTATCGGTCAATGTCTCTTTCATGAGGTTAAGGGTTTTTGGCTCTAGCCCTTGTTCTTCAAGGATATCAAAAAGTGCTTGTCAGTCAACTAAACCGTAGCCATTTTAAAGTCAACAAACGTGCGAATTTTTGGGCTGTTTCTGACTGCTTTATAGAATTTTACTATACAGTTTATGATTTAATGAATTTTGGAGTCTAACTAATGGAAGAGACTGGGAATCATGAAGTCATCCAACTACATATAGAAACATTGTAATGAACAAATTTATTTAAAAAAACGGCAAGCTCTGATTAATGACGATATAAAAATTACCATTTCATTTTTAAAAAATACAGTAAATAAAACAAACAGGTCTGTTAGGCAGTTGCAGTGTAGCAAAAGAAACGTAACTAAAAAGCTAATTTTGCTTATACTTCATGCAAAAACAATAACGCTCCAATCTAACTGCTTTAAATAATCTTATTGGCACTGTAACCGACAGATTCGTCACTAGAGAATTCAGCAAATATGTTGATATTTCACGTTTCTGTTCTTTCAGACATGTTTGACAGAATGGAGACCATTCTTGAGCACACAGCAGTACGTATAAAGGTGAAAATGAAATAGATTCGGACATCGGCCGTAACTGGACATTAATTGAATTCATTGGCGACAAGGTAAATTTGTGCCAAATCGGAACTTGAACTCGCATTTTCCGCTTTACGCGAGCATTTGTGTAACCGCTTCGGCAATCCGATCACGCAATCAAAATTTCCCATCTTGTCGCACACGACTTACATAGTGCCCCCTGCGTATCGTACTTATTGCTCGCCGCATCACGCCGGCTTCCCACAACCGTTCAGCAGAGACAGTGCTTCCGCACTGAAATGGGCGCCTAGCCATATAGGCCTACACACTGAGGGGAAAAACAATCGCAATATCAGAAAATAATTATTGTAGAGTAATGAAATTCGATGACTACATTTATCTAGGTAACATATTTAAGTGATTAACATTGCAAGATCTGTTAATGCTGTTTCTGGATGAAGCTGTAGTTGTCGTCCAATGATTTCCCACATGTGCTCGGTTGGAGACAGGTCTAGCGATCGAGCAGGCAAAGCCAACATGTCAACATTCTGTAGAGCATGTTGGTTACATCAGCGGTATGTCGGCGAGCGTTATCCTGATGGAAAACACACCCTGGAATGCCATTCATGAATGGCTGCAAAACAGGTCGAATCACCACATCGACGTATAGTTAGCAGTCATGGTACGAGGGATAACCAAGAGAGTGCTCCTACTGCCATACGAAATCACACTCAAGACAATAGCTTCAAGTGTAGGCCCATTGCATCTAACACGCTGACTGGTTTGTTCTACATCTACATCTACATACATACTCCTCAATCCACCATACGGTGCGTGGTGGAGGATACCTCGTACCACAACTAGCATCTTCTCCCCCTGTTCCACTCCCAAACAGATTGAGGGAAAAATGACTGCCTATATGCCTCTGTACGAGCCCTAATCTCTCTTATCTTATCCTTGTGGTCTTTCCGCGAAATATAATTTGGCGGCAGTAAAACTGTACTGCAGTCAGCCTCAAATGCTAGTTCTCTAAATTTCCTCAGTAGCGATTCACGAAAAGAACGCCTCCTTTCCTCCAGAGACTCCCACCCGAATACCTGAAGCATTTCCGTAACACTCGCGTGATGATCGAACCTACCAGTAACAAATGTAGCAACCCGCCTCTGAATTGCTTCTATGTCCTCCCTCAGTCCGACCTGATAGGGATCCCAAACGCTCGAGTAGTACTCAAGAATAGGTCGTATTGGTGCTTTATAAGCGGTCTCCTGTACAGATGAACCACATCTTCCCAAAATTCTACCAATGAACCGAAGACGACTATCCGCCCTCCCCACAACTGTCATTACATGCTTGTCCCACTTCATATCACTCTGCAGTGTTACGCCCAAATATTTAATCGACGTGACTGTGTCAAGCGCTACACTACTAATGGAGTACTCAAACATTACGGTATTCTTTTTCCTATTCACCTGCATTAATTTACATTTATCTATATTTAGACTTAGCTAACAATCTTTACACCAATCACAAATCCTGTCCAAGTCATCTTGTATCCTCCTACAGTCACTCGACGACGACACCTTCCCGTACACCACAGCATCATCAGAAAACAGCCGCACATTGCTATCCACCCTATCCAAAAGATCATTTATGTAGATAGAAAACAACAGCGGACCTACCACACTTCCCTGGGGCACTCCAGATGATACCGTCACCTCCGATGAACACTCACCATCGAGGACAACGTACTGGGTTCTATTACTTAAGAAATCTTCGAGCCACTCATATATTTGGGAACCAATCCCATATGCTCGTTCCTTAGTTAAGAGTCTGCTTCTAAACAACACGCGGCCATAACTGGAACCGAGGTCAAACCAGGTTTCATCAGAAAACATAACAGACCTCCACCCTGTTCTGAAATGACCTCGCACCTGACACCACGGAGTCACTAATGGTGGTTGTTTAGGGTCGGGGGATCACACGTTATAGACCATCTGTCCCTCAGCTGTCCTTGAAGTAACCGATTTGTAACAGTAAGCTGTGTCACTTTTATGCCAACTGCTGCTCAAATTGATGCAGTACAATGCGCCAGAGCCTACCGTCGAACACAATTTTCTCTCTCTGTAGTGCCATGTGGCCGCCCCTAATCCTGTCTTCTTGCAGTCGTACAATTTCGTGATCATCGCTGCTAGCAGTCATGCACAGTGTCTACAAATCGTTGAAATCTTTCTGCAGTAACGAAGAAGAAATATTCAGCTTCTCGTTGCCCTTTTACACAACCTCGTTCAAGCTCAGTGAAAATGGCCTCTCAGAGTTGAAAATGGCGTCTTTTTCGCCTTAAAAGCATTCTTGACCGACGTGAGCTCACCGCTTCCAATCTCAAAGGTAACTAACGCTCTCGAACGTTGCGGCGTGTATTTAAAGCTAACTTGATTTTCATCCCTACAGTAGCGATACTAGCAGCATTCTTATGCGACTGGAACGAAATCTGGGCAGATATTTCAGATGTAGAAACACGCCACAATTGTCGTTTATGTCGCACGATTCCTTGTTGATATTACGATTTTTTGTGTAGTCAGTGAATTTACATACGGTTACTGTCTTTTCTTTCCGACAAGTTCAAATGAATGTGCAGCTGAGACGGAAAGATAAACGATATGCGAAGGCATGCTGAAAAGTAATGCCTTCTAATTTTTACGTGAAAATTTTTAAAGATTTCGAAATATAACAAACGTTACAAACGTTTTATGTCTTTGTTATGCGTGTCCACATATTTATTTCTCGATATGGTCACCCTGGCGAAGAACACGTTTCTCCCAACGAGAGACCAATTTGTTAATAACGTCACCGTAGAACTTTTCTTGATGGGGATCACAACCTCACCTATGCTTGCACCGCTTCATCAGTATCAAAGTGAAGTCCTCGAAGATGGTCTTTACGTTTTGGAGAGTTTTGTAGATAAATGAAAATAGGATAGAACTGTATGTAGGATGATCGACGACAGTGAACCCGAAGCGTCGGATGATTGCAGATGTCGCAGAGCTCGTGTGTGGTGTGGCATCGTCACATTGAAGGGGTGGATGCTCCATGTGTGGACGAACTTTCCAAATTAGAAACGCTGCTACAGCTCGGCATTTCTCACGTTCCGACGTAGTTACATTACATATCGCCATGCTGCACGCTATAATTCGGAGCCCTCTACCGGCAGAGTGCTACATATTTGTAAGCGTGACGAATAAATATGTACAATGTTAATAAGATTTCTTTATTTGAAAAGAGGTGTAACATGAAAAAATCGAGGACATTACTTTTCAGTAAGCGTTCTTCATAATTAGAAAGAAGTAACATACAGTAAATATAAGTAAGCATGTTTGTTAGGCAAATGCAACATAAGGAAGTTAATGTAACTGATAAACTAATTTTACTTACATCTAATGCAAATACAGCAACTTGAAAAACAATGAGCATCTAAGTGATAGCTTTAAATAATGTTACTGAGACTAAACCCGACACTTTCAAAAAATGGTTCAAATGGCTCTGAGCACTATGGGACTTAACATCTATGGTCATCAGTCCCCTAGAACTCAGAACTACTTAAACCTAGCTAACCTAAGGACATCACACAACACCCAGTCATCACGAGGCAGAGAAACCGACACTTTCCTCTAGTGAAATTTCAACAAGGGTATGGATATTTGTAAAAAAAATATGTTTATCATTTATTTTTCCGTCTCAGCTACACTTTTTTGGGTTATTCCTAGATATGGTCAAAGTTGATCATCTTCGTCTCTACGTAGTTGCCTAAGCAATCTGTGCCGGCTGGTGTGGCCGAGTGGTTCTAGGCGCTACAGTCTGGAACCGTGCGACCCCTACGGTCGCAGGTTCGAACCCTGCCTCGGGCATGGATGTGTGTGACGTCCTTAGGTTAGTTAGGTTTAAATAGTTCTAAGTTCTAGGGGACTGATGACTTCAGAAGTTAAGTCCTCTCAGTGCTCAGAGCCGTTTGAACTTAAGCAATCTGTCAAGTCTGTACAGGAAACGTATTCTGATGTGTAGTTCCTGTACAGACAAGACTGTCTGCTTACGCAACTACGTAGATCTGAAGGCGAACGAGCGTGACCAAAACTAGTTCAAAAGTGTTTCAAATGGCTCTAAGCACTATGGGACTTAACATCTGAGGTCATCAGTCCCCTAGACTTAGAACTACTTAAACCTAACATACCTAAGGACTTCACACACATCCACGCCCCAGGCAGGATTCGAACTTGCGACCATAGCAGCAGCGTGGTTCCGGACTGAAGCGCCTAGAATCGCTGGGCCACAGCGGCCGGATTTTTTTTCTGAACATGAGTGCATTTTATTAGGCAGTGCATATTAACAATGTCTGATCTTAACTGGATCAAGAATATCGACATTTCATTAAAACTATTCAACTAAATTGACCAGAACTGGGTGAACTTTGCGATTAAATATACCACGACATGAGCATACCATTACTTGTCTCCTAAGCGTATTTATGCTTCGATATGTAAGATACTTCTTCGCCAAACTATGCGCAAACAGAAGACCAACCATTAAAACTCATATTAAAAAGAGTGTAAGGGTTTAAAATTCTGGGTGAAAGGTTATCAATTATAAATTCGCTGATAACATTGCTACATTGCTATCCTTTGTGGTATTGAAGATTTACAGTACCTGTTAAACGGTATCATCAGTGTGATGAGTAGAGAATGTGAGCTGTATGTAAGCAGAAGGAAGACGAAAGTAATGAGGAATAGCGAAAACGAGAATACCAATGAACTTAACATGAAAATTGTTGAGCTTGAAGTAAACGTTGTGCAGCAAAATAACACATTAAAGACAAAGCAGAAGGACATGAAAAGCAGTCTATAAGAGGACAACAGGGTATTCCTGGTTAAATGATGCCTACTAAAATCTGAATCAGCAAAGAGTCTAGGAGTAATAACACATTAAAATCTGAACTGGAATGGGCAAGTAAGTGTCACGTACAAGACGGCATCAGCATCTCTCCATGCCCTACAAAAGTATAAATAGCTCTTCGCCCTTGATCTGTAAAAGAAACTTGTACAAACATTTATTCTTCCACTTATTGATTGCAGCCATGTTATCCAGCAAGGCTTTTCTCAGGAAAGCTCATGCCGCCTGGAACTGGTTATGAATGCCTGTGTTCGTTATATTTGTGATGTTAGGCTATTTGAGTACATTTCACAGTCATCCTTGCAGCATGTAGACAAGCGCAGGGGTTTCCACAACCTCTCGCTTCTCTAGTGTGTTGGCAGTGAATACTGACCCTCAAATCTCTCAGCGATCTTGACGCTGTTGTCTAAACAACGTTGCAAAAACACCCGCTCGCATCAGAGCAAAATCGTTTCTTTCCTACTACATCGTACAGCCATTTTCTCGAAGTCCTCCTCAGCAGCAGGAACCCGACTCTGGAAAAACCAACCACATTGTACATATTAGAGAACTGAATATCATCTTCAGCTTCAGAAGACAACGATCTCTCCACTAAAGCAACAGTGAGGATTACCATTGTCTCTGTACGACTTCGTTATCCTTGTACATCCCTCGTTCCAACTTAATCTTCCTTATTTTCCTGCATTCTTAACCGAAGCAGTCTCCATAAATTTCCATTTCCCCTAAAATCACTATATCAGGAAACATCTATTTTGTACACCTATAAACTCTTCTTGTTAATATCATTATTATTACTATTTCTTTCTTTTCTCAGACGTTATGTCTGGTCAAAAATGGAAAGTGACGCGGACCTTGATCAAGCGTGACTTCCTTTTAACTGTACGGTATATGTTATATTGCATTTAGGAACTTTCGGGTAATTGAACATGTATCAATAATTACGGATTTCTGTAGTTGTATATATAAATTTGGATGTAGCTGTATTGCATTGATGTACTGGTGGATATTGTGTGGTATGACTCCTGTAGTTGATAGTATAACTGGTATAATGTCAATTTTATCCTGATGCCACATGTCCTTGACTTCCTCAACCAGTTGGATTTATTTTTCAATTTTTTCTCCTGTTTTCTTTTATATTTTTGTTGTATTGAGTATGGATATTTCGATTAGTTGTGTTAATTTCTTCTTTTTATTGGTGAGTATGATGTCAGGTTTGTTATGTGGTGTTGTTTTATCTGTTATAATCGTTCTGTTCCAGTATAATTTGTATTCATCATTCTCCAGTACATTTTGTGGTGCATACTTGTATGTGGGAACGTGTTGTTTTATAAGTTTATGTTGTAAGGCAAGCAGTTGAGGTATTATTTTTGCTACATTGTCATGTCTTCTGGGGTATTCTGTATTTGCTAGTATTGTACACCCGCTTGTGATGTGATCTACTGTTTCTATTTGTTGTTTGCAAAGTCTGCATTTATCTGTTGTGGTATTGGGATCTTGCTGTAATATCTGGTGTTTATTGTTTGATCCTGTACTGCAATCATGAATCCTTCCGTCTCACTGTATATATTGCCTTTTCTTAGCCATGTGTCGGATGCGTCTTGATCAATGTGTGGCTGTGTTAGATGATACGGGTTCTTGCCATGTACTGTTTTCTTTTTCCAATTTACTTTCTTCGTATCTGTTGATTTTATGTGATCTAAAGGGTTGTAGAAGTGGTTATGAAATTGCAGTGATGTAGCCTATGTATTTATATGAGTGACTTCTTTGTGTATTTTGCTAGTTTCTGCTTGTTCTAGAAAGAATTTTCTTGAATTGTCTACCTGTCCATAATATAGGTTTTTTATGTCGCTAAATCCCCTTCCTCCTTCCTTTCTGCTTAATGTGAATCTTTCAGTTGCTAAATGTATGTGATGTATTCTATATTTGTGGCATTGTGATCGTGCAAGTGTATTGAGTGCTTCTAGGTCTGTGTTACTCCATTTCACTACTCCAAATGAGTAGGTCAGTATTGGTATAGCATAAGTATTTATAGCTTTTGTCTTGTTTCTTGCTGTCAATTCTGTTTTCAGTATTTTTGTTAGTCTTTGTCTATATTTTTCCTTTAGTTCTTCTTTAGTATTTGTATTATCTATTCCTATTTTTTGTCTGTATTCTACATATTTATAGACATCTGTTTTTTCCATCGCTTCTATGCAGTCGTTGTGGTTATCCAATATGTAATCTCCCTGTTTAGTGTGTTTTCCCTTGACTATGCTATTTTTCTTACATTTGTCTGTTCCAAAAGCCATATTTATATCATTCCTGAATACTTCTGTTATCTTTAGTAATTGGTTGAGATGTTGATTTGTTGCTGCCAATTGTTTTAGATCATCCATGTATACCAAATGTGTGATTTTGTGTGGGTATGTTCCAGTAATATTGTATCCATAATTTGTATTATTTAGCATGTTGGATAGTGGGTTCAGAGCAAGGCAGAAACAGAAAGGAATTAATGAGTCTCTTTGGTATATTCCACGCTTAATCTGTATTGGCTGTGATGTGATATTATTTGAATTTGTTTGGATATTAAGTATGGTTTTCCAATTTTTCATTACTATGTTTAGGAACTGTATCAATTTAGGATCTACTTTGTATATTTCCAATATTTGTAGTAACCATGAGTGGGGTACACTATCAAAAGCTTTTTGGTAATCAATGTATGCGTAGTGTAGCGACCTTTGCTTAGTTTTAGCTTCATATGTCACCTCTGCATCTATTATCAGTTGCTCTTTACATCCTCATGCTCCTTTGCAACAGCCTTTTTGTTCTTCATTTATAACTTTGTTCTGTGTTGTATGTGTCATTAATTTCTGTGTAATGACTGAAGTTAATACACTCCTGGAAATGGAAAAAAGAACACATTGACACCGGTGTGTCAGACCCACCATACTTGCTCCGGACACTGCGAGAGGGCTGTACAAGCAATGATCACACGCACGGCACAGCGGACACACCAGGAACCGGGGTGTTGGCCGTCGAATGGCGCTAGCTGCGCAGCATTTGTGCACCGCCGCCGTCAGTGTCAGCCAGTTTGCTGTGGCTTACGGAGCTCCATCGCAGTCTTTAACACTGGTAGCATGCCGCGACAGCGTGGACGTGAACCGTATGTGCAGTTGACCGACTTTGAGCGAGGGCGTATAGTGCGCATGCGGGAGGCCGGGTGGACGTACCGCCGAATTGCTCAACACGTGGGGCGTGAGGTCTCCACAGTACATCGATGTTGTCGCCAGTGGTCGGCGGAAGGTGCACGTGCCCGTCGACCTGGGACCGGACCGCAGCGACGCACGGATGCACGCCAAGACCGTAGGATCCTACGCAGTGCCGTAGGGGACCGCACCGCCACTTCCCAGCAAATTAGGGACACTGTTGCTCCTGGGGTATCGGCGAGAACCATTCGCAACCGTCTCCATGAAGCTGGGCTACGGTCCCGCACACCGTTAGGCCGTCTTCCGCTCACGCCCCAACATCGTGCAGCCCGCCTCCAGTGGTGTCGTGACAGACGTGAATGGAGGGACGAATGGAGACGTGTCGTCTTCAGCGATGAGAGTCGCTTCTGCCTTGGTGCCAATGATGGTCGTATGCGTATTTGGCGCCGTGCAGGTGAGCGCCACAATCAGGACTGCATACGACCGAGGCACACAGGGCCAACACCCGGCATCATGGTGTGGGGAGCGATCTCCTACACTGGCCGTACACCACTGGTGATCGTCGAGGGGACACTGAATAGTGCACGGTACATCCAAACCGTCATCGAACCCATCGTTCTACCATTCCTAGACCGGCAAGGGAACTTGCTGTTCCAACAGGACAATGCACGTCCGCATGTATACCGTGCCACCCAACGTGCTCTATAAGGTGTAAGTCAACTACCCTGGCCAGCAAGATCTCCGGATCTGTCCCCCATTGATCATATTTGGGACTGGATGAAATGTCGTCTCACGCGGTCTGCACGTCCAGCGCGAACGCTGGTCCAATTGAGGCGCCAGGTGGAAATGGCATGGCAAGCCGTTCCACAGGACTACATCCAGCATCCCTACGATCGTCTCCATGGGAGAATAGCAGCCTGCATTGCTGCGAAAGGTGGATATACACTGTACTAGTGCCGACATTGTGCATGCTCTGTTGCCTGTGTCTATGTGCCTGTGGTTCTGTCAGTGTGATCATGTGATGTATCTGACCCCAGGAATGTGTCAATAAAGTTTCCCCTTCCTGGGACAATGAATTCACGGTGTTCTTATTTCAATTTCCAGGAGTGTATTTTGTATATTGTTGGTAGGCATGTTATGGGGCGTTATTTAGCTGGATTTGCTGTGTCTGCTTGATCTTTAGGTTTCAGATAAGTTATTCCATGTGTAAGTGTATCAGGAAATGTGTATGGGTCTGTAATGTAACTGTTAAATAATTTAGTTAGATGTGGATGTGTTGAGGTGAACTTATTTAGCCAGAAATTTGTTATTTTATCTTTTCCAGGGGCTTTCCAATTGTGAGTAGAATTAATTGCTTGGGTGACTTCATGTTGCAAAATTATCACTTCAGGCATTTGTGGTATCATCTTGTATGTATCTGTTTCTGCTTGTATCCACCATGCATGCCTGTTATGTTGTACCGGGTTTGACCATATGTTGCTCCAGAAGTGTTCCATGTCTGTTATGTTTGGTGGATTGTCTATTTTAATGTGTTTGTTATCTATTGTCTGGTAAAATTTCTTTTGGTTTGTGATGAATGTTTGGTTTTGTGTCCTTCTATTTTCACTTTTTTTGTATCTTCTAAGTCGTTTGGCCAATGCTTGTAATTTCTGCTTCTTTTCATCTAATTGCTCTATCGCTTCTTGTTGTGAGATTTTACCTAACCTTCTTCGTTTTTTTTCTGATATTTCATTTCTTATAAATTGTGTTAGCTGTCCAATGTCTTTTCTCAGTTTTTCTATTCTGATCTGTAGCCTGTGTTGCCGTGCTGGTTTTGTAGGTTTCTTCTGTGTGTTGGTTGGTTGTGATCTCTGCCTAGTGTGTATAGTTAGTCTAGTGAGTGCTCCTATATAAACCAGTAGTTTTAACTCTTCCATAGTTGTGTTTTCATTTATTTTGTTGTGTATGATTGTGTTGATAGTTTTTATTGTTGTTTCGACTTGTGGGTTATTTGGTGGTCTATGCAAGAATGGTTTAATGTCTGTATTTGTGTCTTTGTATTCTATATATGTCAGCTGAAATTTTTCTTCTCTATCTAACATGTGTGTTACTTCGAGTTCTATTTGTGCTTGTTCTAGTGGCTGTCTTAAGATTTCGTTTTCCTCTGATTGTTTAATTGATGCGTGTTGTTCTTTGTTTCTTTGCTCTGTGATTTTTGAGTCCATTACTGTATTTTCTTCTTCTTATGATTGCACATTATTTTGTTCCAGTATTTGTTGTACTTGCTGTTTGATGTGTTCTAATTCTGACTGGGGTATCCTGTTATTTTTTATTATTACACGGATCTGATCAGCTAGTCGTTGTTCTGTTAAAAATTTTAATTCTGGGTATCTGATAATAGATGTTGTGTATACTTGTGATCTGTATCCAGTTGTGTTGGTTCCTAGGTTTGTTGCTTGGTAATAACAGAACATGTCGATTAACTTCATCTTATCATCTCATCCTCTGTCTTTGTTTTCCTTCTAGGGTGGTTGCAGGAAGCATATCCTGCAAAACACCTCTATTTGGATTTAAATCATTTACCAGTTGGCTAGCAGTGTCGTTACAATTGTGGGCGGGCATAGAGTTCAAACGTCGTCCCCGACCATGACGACGCTTGTCCGAGGCTTCTTTAGTTCTGTCCTGAACCAACTAATCACACTAAAAGGGGGGTTAGCCCTATTAGTGGTTTGTTCTTTTCGTCGCCTTTTACGACTGGCAGAACATTCCAGAGGCCTATTCTTTTCCCGGGCCTCCACGGGGTTTATTACTATTATTATTATAATTAATATTATCATCAGTAGTGACTGCAGGTGCAGTAGTACAAGTGCTGCCAATACTAAATTTATTAGTTGATTTTCGGTAAAATTTACTCACTATTCTTAGGAAACTACGATGTAAGAAAAGTGACGTATGTGTGAAACCCTGGTCAACTGTAAGAGAGGACCTGATGGCTATGATCAGATAAACTTAAGTAATAAATATCAACATAGCCATGAATCTGAGAAAAAATTTTCTGGGTAAGTACACTTGGACCGCAATACTATTTGGTAGTGAATCATGTAATATGTGAAAATCGAAAAAGAATTGAACTGGAGCATTTGGGTTATGTTGGTACAGAAAACTATTGAAAATTGTGTCTGCTAATAAGAAATGAAGTTATTTGAAGAACTGGCGAGCTGTAAAGACTAAAAAGTGTAAGTGAGTACAGAAATTTGAATACATCTAACAGATGATTGAGGATTTTGTGCGCATGGGCTGCTATGGGATGAAGACGTCGGCGCACTACAGGAACCCGTGGCGAGCTGCATTAAAGCACTCAAACTTGTGATTATAGAGAATATAGTGCTAGGTGTTATCGCTAACCTCTGTAGAACAGCTACACAAGACTATCGTGAGTGACCGCCATAGACAAAACTTAAAATAGTACTGCGTCTACTAGACGATTTCATCCAAATTTGTGATACGTATAAGTTTCAGTCAGAAATGATACAGAAGTGCGAGTTCCAGATGGCAATACGTTTATAAATGATAGCATCTCTGCCCCGGATCGGGCAAAGCATGAACCATTTACGTTAGCGCAAGATGGAGACAGTGATTGCCGAAGCAGAAAGAGTAGACTGATAAACCCAGGATCGACGATTCGAGTATGCATGCGGAAACTTTATTTTCTGTTCTTACGTTACTTGGGCTGCAAATAAACCGAAATAATGATCAGTTTATTGTTTTTATTAATAATTACACAAGAGCCGTGAAAGGGAAAGGCAACGAAAACTGTGGGACTGCAAATAAAATTGCAACCAGGGATTGTATTTGTAAGACCTACTCGAGAACTTCGTGTATAAAATTAAGAACTTTTATTACTTCACATTTAATGACTTACACGTGCTGAAGTGATTTTCATCGTAAAAACAGGGGAAACAGTAATCTCTTAGCATCTTGCACACATTATAGACACCAAATTTTACAATTACGTGGTGGTTTTAAAGTTTATGTAGCAAAACAAACCTGGTTTACATTCTTTAAATATTCTCTCTCACTTCACCAAACCACGCGTACACCATCATGTCACGAGTTATTGGCAGTGGAATGCATTTTGGTGCGATACTTTTCAGACCATTCTTTCCTCGACAATAAAACTAGACATCGCGGGGTTCCACTAGCGACAGTACTGTTGTGGGGGATGGGGGAGTGGGAGTTGGAGGAGGAAAATAACTTTGATACTACATTATGGCAATCCTTCTACATCCAGAAAAATGTCGGCGTGCAATTGAAGGGTCATCATTCTAAAGGGGTTAAGTAAGAAAATGTACTTTCAAGTTTGATTCACATAACCCTAAACTTAAATATTCACCAATTTCACATTAACAGTTGCTCTTTGACTTTAGGAAAGCAAATTATTCCTCGGAAAGATGCAAAAACGACAGACTTTACTAAATAAATTTGCACTGAAATGTTAAAGTGGCCAAGTCCACCAGACAAGTTTCATCTTACGAAATGTCTTTTTTTATTTGAATTACCCTAAGTGTGGTGAATTTAATACATGCCGGAGAACTTATATTAAACTCAGATGTCTTATTGATCATGTCATTTGCATGCTAAAAGTCCGTAAAATAACTGTATTTCATCTGAAAAATCTTAAATAGTTGCTTATTGTGATCTATAGCTGTGGTGTTCACTACACCAGCAGGGACCAAGTGCTTCCTCTCCATTGCTCTTATTCAGAGTTACCAGTTTTTCTGGAACTTTCCTTTGCTCAATTACTCATATTGTTTTCACTACCCATCGTCCCGCGAATGAATACACGAAGAGACTACATATCGGTAGCAGCAAGCGGAAGCGTATAATCTCTACGTCTAGCAACTCATGACACATTCCACCATTTAGAATGAATAAGATATCAGTGTTACTTCTTGTATTGGCTATTATCATTCCTTATTGATTTACTTACCTTATTAACCCTCCTATCCCTATCAATTGAGATATGGAAAAATACAAACGAAAAGAATAACATCCCCTAGGTTTCTTCGAGATTCGAATCCGAGTTTTCCGATCGCCAGCCAGTTACCTTGGCGGTTGCGCTATCTGCGCTGTCAGCGTAAAGAGTTTATCATGTGGGTACAGAAGCGGCAGTTTTAAAAGTTCCTTTGTTCGATTTGTGGAAAAGTTAGCGTTTGCGGACCCCATACCCGATAATAAAATCGCTCTATTTACAATTATCTATCGATCCCTCCAATTGAGTCGATTGCTCTTCATAACCTGTAAGGGTGATTTTCTCCAAATTGCGGTGGTGTTGACCCAAAATATCTTAGAGTCCTTCGTTTTAGGTTGTACACAAACGACCTGCCAAATTTGAGCCGAATCGGTTGGCCTTCCCCTTGTGAGCCGTCCATAATTGCGAAAATGTTGCCGTACAGGATCATGGCCCATTAACGTTCGGTGGGATTGAAGTCTGGAGACCTGGATGGCTAAACCATTCGCTGGAATCGTCCAGAATGTTCAAACCAATCGTAAACAAATATAGCCCATTGACATGGCGTATTGTCATCCATAAAAACTGCATTGTTATTTGGGAAAATGATGTCCATGAATGGCTGCAAATGGTTTCCAAGTAGCCGAAAATCCAGAGGGCCGAGCTCAGTCCATGTAAAACCCTTATGGAACCATCACCAGCGTGCACAGTGCCTTGTTGACAACTTGGGTCATGGCTTCGTGGAGTCTGCACCACACTCGAACCCTGCCATTAGCTCTTATCATATAAAATCGGGATTCACCTGACCAGAGCACAGTTTTCCAGTCGTCTAGGATCCAACCGATGTGGTCACGAGACCAGGAGTGGCGCCCCAGCTGATGTCGTGCTGTCAGCAAAGGCACTCCCGACTCTCGCCTGCTTTTACAGCCCTTTAGTGCCAAATTTTCACAGTTATGCCCTGACAGACACGTTCATCATACTTCCTAAATTAATTTCTGCAACCGATATGGTCACGAGCCCAGGAGAGGCGCTGCAGGCGATGTCGTGCTGTCAGCAAAGCTACTCGCGTCGCTCGTCTACTGTTGCAGTCCATTAACGGCAAATTTACACTGCACTGTCCTAGCCGTTACGTTCATCGTACGTCCTACAATGATTTCTGCTGTTGTTTGACGGAGTATTGATTGTTTGTCAGCACTGACAACTCTACGCAAAAGCCGCGCGGAGTGGCCGCGAGGTTAGAGACGCCATGTCGCGGATTGCGCGGCCTCTCGCACCGGAGGTTCGAGTCCTCCCTCAGGCATGGGTGTGTGCGTTGTTCTTAGCACAATTTCGTGTAAATAATGTGTAATCCTAGGGACCGATGACCTCAGCAGTTTCGTCCCTTAGGAATTCACACATCTTTTAACACTTTCTCTTCGCAAAAACCGCTGCGTGAAGGCCGTCGGCCACTACGTTGTCCGTAGCGAGATGTAATGATTGGAAATCTGGTATTTTTGTCACATTCTTGACACTGTGGATCTCTAAATACTGAATTCTCTAACAGTTTCCGAAACTGAATGTCCCTTGCCATTCAGAGTTCAAAGTTCGTTAACTCCTGTCGTGCGCCTGTAATCATTTTTACATGAATCGCCTGAGTACAAATGACATCTCCACTAACGCTCTGCCTTTTCGGGCCTTGTGTACGTGATGCTACGACCATATCTACACTACTGGCCATTAAAATTGCTGCACCACGAAGATGACGTGCTAGAGACGCGAAATTTAACCGACAGGAAGAAGATGCTGTGATATGAAAATGATTAGCTTTTCTGAGCATTCACACAAGATTGGCGCCGGTGGCGACACCTACAACTTGCTGACATCAGGAAAGTTTCCAACCGATTTCTCATACACAAACAGCAGTTGACCGTCGTTGCCTGGTGAAACGTTGTTGTGATGCCTCGTATAAAGAGGAGAAATTCGTACCATCACGTTTCACACTTGGATAATGGTCAGATTGTAGCCTATCGCGATTGCGGTTTATCGTATAGCGACATTGCTGCTCGTGTTGGTCGAGATCCAATGACTGTTAGCAGAATATGGAATCGGTGGGTTCAGGAGGGTAATACGGAACGCCGTGCTCGATCCCAACGGCCTCGTATCAATAGCAGCCGAGATGGCAGGCATCTTTTCCGCATAGCTGTAACGGACCGTGCAGCCACGTCTCGATCCCTGAGTCAACAGATGGGGACGTTTGCACGACAACAACCATCGGCACCAACAGTTCGACGACGTTTGCAGCAGCATGGACTATCAGCTCGGAGACCATGGCTGCGGTTACCCTTGACGCTGCATCACAGACAGGAGTGCCTGCGATGGTGTGCTCAACGACGAACCTGGGTGCACGAATGGCAAAACGTCTTTTTTTCGGATGAATCCAGGTGCTGTTTAAAGCATCATGACGGTCGCATCCGGGTTTGGCGACATCACCTTGAACGCACATTGGAAGCGTGTACTCGTTACCGCCATACTGGCGTATCACCCGGCGTGATGGTGTGGGTGCCATTGGTTACACGTGTCGGTCACCTCTTGTTCGCATTGACGGCACTTTGAACAGTGGACGTTACATTTCAGATGTGTTACGACCCGTAGCTCTACCCTTCATTCGACCACTGCGAAACTCTACATTTCAGCAGGATAATACACGACCGCATGTTGCAGGTCCTGCATACATAAAATGTTCTACTGCTGCCATGGCGAGCACATTCTCCAAATCTCTTACCAACTGGAAACGTCAGGTCAATGGTGGCCGAGCAACTGGCTCTTCACAATACGCCAGTCACTAATGTTGATGAACTGTGGTATCGTGTTGAAGCTGCATAGGCAGCTGTACCTGTACACGCCATCCAATGCTCAGTCGTATCAGGCGTATCAAGGCCGTTATTACGGCCAGATGTCGTTGTTCTGGGTACTGATTTCTCAGGATCTATGCGTGAAAATGTAATGTCATGTCAGTTCCAGTATAATATATTTGTCCAATAAATACCCGTTTATCATCAGCATTTCTTCTTGGTGTAGCAGTTTTGATGGCCAGTAGTGTAAGTGTGCGTATCGCTATCCCTTGACTTTTGTCACCTCACTGTACATTGAGCATAATTTCGGCTTATTTGTAGTGCAAGTAAAGTAAGAACTGAAACGGGTAAAAAAAATGTTTTCAAATAGGGACTTGGCACCATGGCCATGAATTACTGTTATGTACTCTTTCTACTGCGCCAATAATTTTTCTGAACACTGGACCACCTCGACCTTCCATTCAATTGTTTTCAAGCCTATAAATACGATACGACAAATTTGGGAAAAATCGGTGATCACTATAAGGCGCGGTTCGCTTGATACCATAAAACCGCTCCTGCCCCTTCTAACAGCCCTACCACAACAAAGGTCAAAAATTAATTATGATTGTAGTGTTGCTCACGCTGCTAAATATTGCACTTTCGGGCAACAACAAAGTTATATTAGGTGGCAGGTGTCATTGGAGCACAGTTAATAAAGTCATTTCTTGAAATAATGGATAAACTAGGTATTCACCTTTTCGTGTTTCCCACACTGGTCTCGTTGTGATCTCATGGCTCAATCGTCGAAAATCTAGGTAGTGATGATTCCAAGCTCGGATCCAAAGAGGCCTAGATGTTATTCTGCGATATTCAAAAGTTTTATAGATGTGTTTCATAAACCATTCTTAAAGATTTAAGTTTTGCAAGTTAGGACTATGGTGATGTAAAAAAGTAATCAGCACTCCGAACTTAAGTTACACTTATTTTTTATTATTTTTATTGCAATATCACGTAACTCGTCCTAAAACATCACCACACAATATAAAGTATACTTGAAAATATCTTCCTCACTGTCAAAATTCACATTTCATAAACTGACTACTATTTGCGTCTTTTTAACATGATGACCAAATCTTGACCCTCTAATAACTGCTTATACGCCCAAAAATCAGAGTTACAAGTACGTCGAAGATCATAGTGACAAAAGAAAGAATACCCATAAGAATAATATCATTGCAATATATACATATCGATGTATCGAAGTACCTCTACATTAATTAAATCTAATCTGAATGTTGTCACAGAAATATGTTAACTATTTTACAGAAACACAGTAGAATATTACTGGTATCGAGAGGTTGAGGTGAGGTGCCGTAATGGTTACGTAATTCAAGTACCATTGCACCCTGAAGGCTTCCCCGGCTATTAATCCGCCAGAGTCCAGGAGGGCCGAGCGCCCCTCGGCGTCTGAGCCACGCCGGCTGCGCCGCGCTGCACCGCGCTGCATGCGTCGACGGCTTGGGGCAGGCGCGGCTCGGCGCCAGATGCCGCTACGGCTTCGGCTCCGGCTACGGCGTGTCACTGGGTCGCCGGATCGATGTCGGCTGTTTTCGCCGCCAGCTGACGGCCCGCGCGCGCCGGCCGGGTGCGCGCGCACGCCGCCGCGGCACGCCGTCGCCGCGCCGGCAGCGGCGGCCTCACAGTGTCCGTCTGCCCGCGCCGAGCCCGATCGGTCCCTCCTCCTCCTGCCCGCCGCGGGCTGCTCGCACCGCCAAGACCGCCCCAGAGGCGTTCTCCCTCCCTTGTGTCTCCACCCGGAGTGTGATCGAACGGGTGATGGCCCGCTGCCGACTGATTTGTTCGATCGTCGAATGCGACCGCATGCGGACGTACTTCTTGTGGTGCCTACTGGTACACTGGATAGCCGTCTCATCGGCAGCAACTGGTGAGTAGTCTAGTGTCTCTCCTGGAGTGGATGACGTATGGGCGTCCTTTAGATAAGGTGGCCATATTTCTAGGAGTGGACGATGGGACCAATTTTATGACTACTCACTGCTCGGAAAGCGACGATGTCTATACTGTTTTTGTCCAATTGGTCCAGGATCGGGAGACGGCCCGTTGCCTAGTGACTATTTTCGATCGTCAAGGTCAACCACATGCGGAATTACTTCTTATATTGTGCTCTGTTCCAAGGGACAGCCGCCACATCGGCAGCAACTGGTGGATACTCCAGTGTCTCTCCAGGAGTAGCTGACACTCATATGTGCAAGGAACCGATTTCAGATGCCCTGTAGGTAAGACGACCATATTTTCGGCAGTGGATGCTCGAAATGATGCAACGCTCTGTAATGCTCTACGTTATTGGTTCAAATGTCTCTTTGCACTGTGGGACTTAACATCTGAGAACTTAGATCTACTTAAACCTAACTAACCTAAGGACATCACATACATCCATGCCCGAGGCGGGATTCGAACCTGCGACCGTAGCGGTCGTGCGGTTCCATACTGTAGCACCTAGAACTGCTCGGTCACCCCGGTCGGTGCTCTACATTATTAAAGTGGATGATGTACAGTAAGACAGTTTCTATCACTGGAAAGAGTAGGGGCCAAAAGAGACGGTGTAGGCATTGCTCTCAGGGATATTCGACTGTAAAGTGTGGAAACTCTGAAACTGTTCTCTGCTTTGTAGCACAAAGGAATTGTTTTGACTCATTCAACATGAGGTAGCGTAAAACACAACAATTCTTTCGGCCACAGGAACAACATTACAGTATTTACGTTCTAAATGGTTCAAATGGCTCTGAGCACTATGGGACTCAACTGTTGAGGTCATTAGTCCCCTAGAACTTAGAATTACTTAAACCTAACTAACCTAGGACATCACACAAACTCATCCCGAGGCAGGATTCTAACCTGCGACCATAGCGGTCTCGCGGTTCCAGACTGTAGCCCTGGAACCGCTTGGCCAATCCGGCCGGCTATTTACGTTCTAGCACCAATGTGTCTTTTGTGAGCAGTGATGCTTACAGCCTGCATATTCTATTTTGAAACAAAGTGCATGTAAAATTGTTTACATGACTATATACATTTGATTTAAGCAACTTGATGTTCTTTCTCCTCAATATTTATGTGTGTGCCAAATAAGTGGATAATGTAACAAACATCTAAAAATAGGCATATTCATACTTACTGTAAAATTATAATACAGTTAAATCTTAAATATTAGTAAACAGGACACAACACTTGCTTAGATAACCTCGTAAGACTTTTAACACTCAGTTGTTCATGCCCCCAGACTTCTCTCATGAATGAATTGATTTCAGCAGTGTTTAACACGCCACAGAATTCAGAATTGAAAATGCAGTGCCGTTCGGGCATTTCGGGGACGGTTACAGTCCCAACAAACTGAATAAAGTACCCGTCATCTGTCCTGCACGTCCTACAATACTTACTTCGACGAAATACGCATGAAAGCTTTAGGGCTACCGCTAAGCAAATCCAGCTCAGTAGTACCATCTTCAGTGCAAGTGCTAACTAAGATCTCTAACTTGAACGTACGATGAAGAAGGCTCCTTAAACGCTTTTCATAGTATGGCACGTTAGTATGATACATCAGATATGCGCTATTGAAATAAAGTGTACATACTTTTACACTGCTAAAAATTATGTGCTAGAAAGACATATGTTGAAACTTCACACGAGCGAGAATTTGATTTCATTCCTAAAAACCAGAACATTTAGGCATCCACCAGAATCGGATAGGCACAAGGGCATTGGACAAGAAAAATAGGAACTGACCTGGCCAAAATGGGACGTCTGGTCGCTGTACATTGTACAACCCACATTTTCATTGAACACTCACAAGGATGCATACGCACAACGGTTATACATGAATTTGGTAAATTTACATGCAACGAATGCTGCTCTGGTATACCGTGTGAGGCAGCTAAGAAAACCCACGCTAAATACATCCAGAAAGAATAAATATACGGAGATGCGGTTTTCACCGAGTTAAAACGGACAATATAGGGAATTTCCTCCTGTTCGCGAGTAGATTTTATCGTTTATTCTTGCCGAATAATGACAGCGATTTTATTTTTTCTTATGGAACGATATACTTTTTCTGTGGAATTTGAAAGAAGCTTCTAATGGATAGTAAGCGACACAACGTGTGGGACTTATTAACCAGTACCCAGCTAATACCCAGCTAACAGAGCCGCCATCAGAAGAAGAGATTCCACAAACATCTGCGCTGTTATACCAAATGTAAAACGGACATGGAACACAGATACTGACCGTGTGTTTACTGTCACGGCTGTCACACCAAGTGCTCAGGATGTTGACTCTGAGCACTGATACACGCTATAAAGTGATTCTGGAGACACAGTGCTGCCCGTTGAATTTCTTTTGGAGTTAATGGCAGCATAGCCCGTCTTATCCACTGATCAGCCAGAGCATATGACCATCGACCTAATATCGATACAAACCCGTCCAGGTAATAACGGCGTCACCCGGCGAGGAATGATTGCTTGTCAGACACACGCATGGTACATGTAGTACCAGTGGTGTCCGTGTGTATAATGGGCAAAGCGCGATCTGTCTAAGTTTGACCGAGGGCAGATTGTGATGGCCCGGAGGCTCCTCACGACCATTTCAGAAGCTGCACGACTTGTCGGGTATTCGAGGAGCGCTGTGGTGAGTGTCTTCAACACATGGAGAAACAAAGGTGAATCCATTTCTGGAGCCGGCCGCGGTGGTCTCGCGGTTCCAGGCGCGCAGTTCGGAGCCGTGCGACTGCTACGGTCGCAGGTTCGAATCCTGCCTCGGGCATGGATGTGTGTGATGTCCTTAGGTTAGTTAGGTTTAAGTAGTTCTAAGTTCTAGGGGACTGATAACCACAGCAGTTGAGTCCCATAGTGCTCAGAGCCATTTGAACCATTTCTGGACATCGTTGGGTTGGGCGGCCGCCACTCATTACAGATGTCGAACGTCGTAGTTTGGGTGGACGAATAAAACAGGACGGGGGGCGAACTGTGTCTGAACACACAGTGAACTGAACACTCCAAACGATGGGCCTCCGCAACCGACGAGCCATGTGCGTGCCAGAGTTAACTCCACCACATCGGCAACTACGACTGAAATGGGCACGTGACCATCGGCACTGGACGTTGGTACAATGGCAAAGGTTTTCACGGGTCTGATGAATCCCGACACATTTTTCATCATGGCGATGGGAGAGCGCGAATCCGTCGTCTTTCAAGGGAACAGCTCTTTAATATCTGTACCGCGAGCGGGGAACAGGCTGGCGGACGCTCCGTTATGCTGTACGGAACATTCAGATGGACATCCTTGGGTGCAATGGAACTCGTGCAAGGCACTGTGACGCCCAAGGAGTATCGTACACTTGTTGCAGGCCTTGTACACTCCTTCATGACGATCATGTTTCCCGATGACAGTGGCATTTTTCACCAAGATGCTTTGCCATGTCACAAGGTCAGAAGTGTGATGGAGTGGCTTGAGGAACACAGTGGCGAGTTTCAGTTGGTGTGCTGGCCCCCAACTCGCCAGATATGAACCCATGGATGTGATTGAACATGGCGTCATCGCCCCTCTCCCCGAAATTTACAGGAATTAGGTGAAGTGTGTGCAGATGTGGTGCAAACTCCCTCCAGCGACCTACCAAGGGCTCATTGTTTCCATGCCAAGAAGCGTCGCCGCTGTTACCCGTGCCAAAGATGGTCATACCAGCTACTAGGTAGATGGTCATAATATGCTGGCTGATCATTCTAAGGCAATTCATGCCTTTAGTAGTCGTCGGCGTTTCCTAACAAACCTCTTGTTTTAATTTGCGCCACAGATAAAAGAATAGTATTGTTAAGGTTGGTGAATGTGCAGACCATTTTACGTTTCCCAAACGACCTTTCCAGTGCTCTCCAAATGTTCAGTTAAGAGTGTCTGTTATTACATATGTGGAATGCGTAGACGACCTTCACGTTTGTACCACACTGTTTTCGTTACGTCCACTGGGATGTTTTCCAGTAATAGCGGCAGCAATATATCATAGTAACTCGAGATACGAGGCGTGTTTTTTTAAGTAAGTACCGATTTGAAATTAAAAAAAGACGTGCTAAGATATCTCAATAATTTTATTTATACATGAAAGCCTGTACCTCAATCTACTTTTTTACATAATTTCCATCAATATTGAGGCACTTGCATAGCGTTGTACCAGTTTTTGAATACCCTCCTCATAGACGCCTGCCGCCTGACTTGTTAATCACTGCATCACCACTGTTTTGACTTCGTCATCGTCTTGAAGACGCTGACCATCTTGGTGTTTCTTCACGTGCAGGAACACATGGTAGTCACTGGGCGCAAGGTCGGGGCTGTACGGAGGATGATCTAGAGTTTCCCATCGAAAAGATGTGATGAGATCTTTGGTCTGATTCGCCACATGCGGACGGGCATTGTCTTGCAGCAAAACGATGCCCTTGCTCAACTTCCATGGACTGTTGCTTTGTTTCTGGTGTGACGTAGGCCACCCACGTTCCATCGCCCGTAAGAATTTGGCTTAAGAAATCATCACCGTCGTTGTGGTACCGCTCAAGGAAAGTCAGTGCACTGTCCAACCGTTTGCTTTTGTGCACATCCGTGAACATTTCCGGTACCCAACGTGCGCACAATTTTCGGTAATTCAAGTGCTCGATCACAATGCCATCCAATACACTACGAGAAACATTAGGAAAGTCATCCCGCAAGGAAGAAATTGTAAAGCGTCTGTTTTCTCTCGCCTTATTGTCCACTTCCTGCAACAAACTTTCATTAACGACCGAAGGACGCCCACTCCGTTGTTCATCATGCACATTGTGAGGCTATCTTTAAATGCTCTCACCCACTTTCTTACCAATCCATCACTCATAATGTTTTCTCCGTAATCTGCACGGATCTCACGATGAATATCGATCGCTTTTAGGCCTCTAGCACTAAGAAATCTTATAACAGCCCGTACTTCATAGTCGGCGGGACTCACGATTATCGGAGGCATACACTCAGTGCACAACGTAAACAAGAAAGAATCAGTCTATAATGGCGTCAGTGCGTAGATTAAGGTACAGGCTTTCATGTGAAAATAAAATTAATGAGATATATTAGCACGTCTTTTTTTTAATTTCAAAACGGTACTCACTTAAAAAACACGCCTCGTACTTGAGTGTAGACTTCCGTCAATGGAAAGGGGACAAGGCGACTAATGATGCGCTTCTTGAAAAACACACACCAACCGTTGATAGACCACGAGCGTTGTTTTTGTCCATCACTTGAGTCAACGTTAATTTCCTACTGCCCATGGATTGGTTTGTTTGGGGAAGGAAACCAGACAGCGAGGTCATCGGTGTCATCGGATTAGGGAAGGACGGGGAAGGAAGTTGGCCGTGCCCTTACAAAGTAACCATCCCGGCATTTGCCTGGAGCGATCTAGGGAAATCACGCAAAACCTAATTCAGAATGGCTGGACGCCGTATTGAACCGTCGTCCTCCAGAATGCTACTGCCCATGGTTTGTAAACGATGTTTCCTCTTCAAACAAAATTTTTCGTAGATACGCCTCATCATTTTATACTTTCCGTATATAACATTCGAAGAATCGTATAGCTGCAGCGAAATGCGAAGAGAATAGAATACAATGGCGTGCAGTGTTCGCGAAACACTCGTCTGGTCGAACCCTCCCGTACTTCTAAGATGCCTTTTGGAGACATTTTCTTTTCATAAGTTCCTTTTGATTCTTTAATGTTTGGAAAGACAGGTGGTGAGTGCTTGGCACGATCTAAATACTTTTCAGGATGCAACCGAACCGCTGCTCTAATAGTTTTCCGACGCTCGCCATAAACGATGCTCACTTTTTCGACTGTCATGTAAATTGTGAATGCCTCAGTAGCCTTACGAGTGAGTTATCTGGCTGCTACGACAGCAGAACACAGCTCATGGGCTTCAAGCGCACAGGTGAACACATGGAGCATACCTGAGCCACCTTTGTGCTTACATTTGGTATAATAGTGCAAAAGTTTGTGCAACCTCTTCTCCTGACAAGGAGACAGTGGTATTATCTTGATACGATGTGATCAACTCCCACACAAGTAACGTTGTTTCTTAACCAGACACGGGCCTTATCCCAAGCACTTAAGCCGCATGAGTCTGAGACAGACTCCTGCATATGCATGCAAGGAAGAAGGTTCCCCAGAACACACTGTCTTCTTCTGCCAGCAATACGCGAACCGTAGATATATACTATGCTTAGACCTCAAAGAAAATAAGAAAAGAAGAACAATGAGTACAACTAAAAATATTAAGAAACAGTATTTCAAAAACAACACATGAAGAGTAGCTGTGGACACTACTTAACAGACATGCCTACAGGCAACGTAACAACAATCTCCAGAGGACAGACAGTGACAGCGAAAACAGGAGGCGGAGGAAGACGAGAATGACCAGTAAACAAGACAGCTAGAATTAAGACTCAGACATAACATGCCAAAATGCACTGACTAACCGAATATATCAGTCAAATAATAGTTAAGGAAAGCGAATACTAGAGAAAATGTAGTGCAAGGTACTGGCGGTCTAGCCAAGAAAGCTCCCAGTGCTGTACACAGAGGAGTACCTAATGCTAATGCATAGGATTAACTATACCATTTCTCTACTGCTAACTAATTTTCTTGTTGTGACTGGCGATCAACACCTAGAAGAGCCCATTCCGAGGTATTCACCGCCATCACAATAGATGATGGCACTAACAAATTTCAATAGCGCATATCTAATGTATCATACTAACTGTAAGATGTATGACCTCTTTTAAAAGATCAGGTAACAACTCTTCAGATTTTCAATAAACAAATAAATAAATAAATAAATCCTCCGTACGAGCCCTAATTTATTCGTAGCCGTTACGCGAAATTTACATTTCTGGCAGAAGACTTGTTCTTCAATCGGCCTTAAATGCCAGTTCTCTACATTCTCTGAATTGTGTTTCGCAAGAAGAACGTCATGTAGTCTCTAATATTCCCATTTCAGTACATGAAGCGTATCCGTAATACTGCGTCATGATCAAGCTTACCCTTAAGAAACGTCGCGGCTCGTCTCTAACTTGCTTCGATGTCTTATTTTGATCGGAGTTGGTGGCGATAGCAAATGGCTCTGAGGACTATGGGACTTAACATCTGTGGTCATCAGTCCCCTAGAACTTAGAACTACTTAAACCTAACTAACCTAAGGACATCACACACATCCATGCCCGAGGCAGGATTCTAACCTGCGACCGTAGCAGTCGCGCGGTTCCGGACTGCGCGCCTAGAACCGCTAGACCACCGCGGCCGGCTGGCGATAGCAAACAGTCGTGCAGTAGCCAAGAACAGGTTACACTAACGCGCCTAAATCTTGCCAATAAACCGAAATCGACCATTCGTCATCCCTACTACGTGCTCGTTCCATCTCGTATCTCTTCGCAACGTTGCGCCTTGATGTTTAATCGACGTGACTGTCAGGCAGCACCCTACTACTGGTGTATTCAAACAATACGAGATTGTTTTCCAACTTATCTGCATTAAATTAAATTTTTCTACTTTTGGAGCAATCAGACATTCATCACGCCAACCATAAATTTTGTCTGAATCATCTTGTATCCTTGGGCAGTTAATAAACAACATCCAACCGTACATCTCAGCAAATAGCCACAGATTACTACTCACCCTGTACTTCAAATCAGCCGGCCGCTGTGGCCGAGCGGTTCTAGGCGCTTCGGTCCGAAACCACGCGGCTGCTATGGTCGCAGGTTCGAATCCTGCCTCGGGCATGAATGTGTGTGATGTCCTTATGTTAATTAGGTTTAAATAGTTCTAAGTCTAGGGGACTGATGACCTCAGATGTTAAGTCCCTTAGTGCATAGAGCCATTTGAACTTTAAATCATTTATGTATATAGCGAATAAAAGCGGTCCTGTCACACTTTCCCATGTCAATCCTTATGATATCCTGGTCTCTCATGAGCTCTCACCGTCAAGGACAACATACTGGGATCTGTTATCGAAGAAGTATTCGAGCCACGAACTAGTAACCCGTAACATACGCACGTAACTACGCTAAGAGTCTGCCGCGGGGAACTGTGTGAAACGCTTTCCGGAAATCTAGGAATGTGGAATCTGCCTGTTGCCGTTCATCCATGATTCTTAGGATATTTTGTAAGAAAATCGCAATCTGGGTTTCGCACGAGCGATGCTCTTTAAATGTTTCCAGTCTGTCGGGACTTCGTGCTGGACCAGGAATTCGCGACAAGTACAAGCTAATTAAGTGGCCGATGCTGCACAGCACTGTCTGTAAAATACAGTTGGGATTCCTTCCGGACCTTTTTTGTTTTCAACTTGTTCAGTTGCTTCTCTACGCCGGTTATACCCACCATCTTGTCCTCTATACGGGAGTCAAACGACGGCAACTTTCGATTTTCTTCCTGAGTGAATAACTTCTTAAAAGTGAAATTTAAAACTTAAGCTTCCCTTTTGCTGACTTCTGTGGCCACACCAGACTATTCAACGAGTCACTTGATAGAAGCCTTCGACCAGCATAGCGATTTTGGAGCACCAGAATTTTCTCAGATTCTCACCGAGATTCTTTGCTAATGTGCGACGATGGAAGTATGCTTCTTTCGTAGATCTTTTAACAGAAGCACGAATTTCTACTAACTTCAGCCTTCCTGCATAAGCGCATTCTTTTTTTAACAAAGGGAGCAGCTGTTTGCTTCTTCAGCATTTTGGGATTTTGTTATTAAACCTTGGTGGATCTTTTACGTCCTCAGTCCACTTACTCAACGCGTATATCTCCGCAGCACGATTTACAATACTTTTAAACTTTGACCGTAATTGCCCTGCGTCCGTCATACTGAAACTAAATGTCCATTCGTTGTCTAAGTGTGATGCTAATAACCGTTTATCTGCCCTTTCTAGCAAAAGTACATTGCTAGCCTTCTTGATACATTCGTTGACTTTAGTAACCATCACTGCTATTATGATGTCATTAACATTAATCCCTGTTCTGTACTGGTATCATTCAAAAGGCCAGTACTATTTGTAGCTAGAAGATCTAAAACATTTTCATTGCGTGTCGGCTGCCGAACTAGCTGCTCAAGATAGATTTCGGAAAACGTGTTCAAAAATATTTCACAAGATTGTCTGCCCGTGAAACCTGCAATGTATCCACGGACGTCTTAGTACCTACTTTGTAGGTTAAAGACTTATCCAACTACTATTGCAATTGCATGATCTGAGTATTTCCGCGCTACTGAGGTTATAGCTTCTTTGCACGATTTCTAAAGATTTCACGGTGGAATCGGGTAGCTGGCAAAAACAGCCAACAATTATTACCTTGAGCTTAATTACATCTGTCACTAGCGTCCAGACAACTTCACAGTTAGACTCAATTTCGACCTCGACAGAAATATTGTTTTTGTAAAGTACAAGGACACTTCCGCTCCTGTGGCGTCTAATCTGTCTTTCCAATGCACGTTACACGACCCGCTAAATATCTCAGAAATTTTGGTGCTGAGTATAATTTGAGCGCGACAACTTTCGTGAAGCGCAGTAAATTCATGACCTTTGAGACGAATACTTCAGCAATTTGCTGTTAAAATTTTGACAATCGAAGTGTCTACACTTTTTACGCACTCTACGTTTTCTCTCTGCGTATCCATTGGCGAGTGTTCATAAAGTGACGTCAAACTACCGCATAGCCTAATAAACCGCCATATGCGCAATATAAGGACACTGTTACCTGTGCAGTCGCTTCTCTTGTGTATTGTACCGCTGACCTATAAATGGGAGCCCTAAAATTCTTGTTCTTCTTCGTGCGGTAGCGTTCTCGCTTCCCGCGCCCGGATTCCCGGGTTCGATTCCCGGCGGGGTCAGGGATTTTCTCTGCCTCGTGATGACTGGGTGTTGTGTGATGTCCTTAGGTTAGTTAGGTTTAAGTAGTTCTCTACATTCTCTGAATTGTGTTTCGCAAGAAGAACGTCGTGTAGTCTCTAATATTCCCATTTCAGTACATGAAGCGTATCCGTAATACTGCGTCATGATCAAGCTTACCATAGATATTAAGTCCCATAGTGCTCAGAGCCATTTGAACCATTTGAACCTAAAATTCTTCACCTCACAAAGCAGATCCAGTTTTGTCTTTATTTTTTTCAGAAGTTTTACCATCTCCGGTTGCTGAATTGCAGTTTTCATCTCATAATGATAATTTTAATTCAGTCTTTGTTGCAATAACAGGTCTTTTGGAGTCTTGTCCTTACTACCACTCTTATGGGGCTTCCTCATTCCCTGACATTAAGTTATGTCGTTTCTTCTATTATAACGGGTCTTCTATTATTGCTCACGGAACTTTGATTTAATGCCAGCACTCTCTGTTTTCTGTGCCTGTATTCTCCAAGTCTTGTGGTTGGTATCAATGTTTCTATTTTTTCTAAAATATTTCTGGTGTATTTATTTCATTTGGTCCCATAGCGTTTCCACCTCGAGTTCTTGTACGTGTCTATAGATCGTGACCATCTTGGGGGCTTTAAGAGTAATCTTAAACATCAGTTTTGCAATAGCCCAACTTCAAGCACTTTGACGTTAGTGTTTCGTGTGGACCCTACGTTGAAGTGTCGTATAGTATTTCTGATAATATTGCTTCTTTTTATAGTCTTAAACTGGTGCCAATATTCGTTCGTATGCTGGAACGTAGTGGGTACAACTTATGTGTTAGTCTTTGATTTGAGCGTGTGGTTCAAATAACAGTGTTCTGTATCGAATTGTCCCAGGCATCATATGTATTCCATCCAGTTAATTTCAGCCTCATCTCTTTTCGTATATGAAAATATGTGTCATCAGTTAAAACTATGTCCACCGGGAAGCGATCTCGAATACCTCTCTCTCACGGAAACTGCGCTACCAGTTTGCATCCTCGTACGCCTCGTGGACGGACTCATTGGTTATACGTGTCGTTTCCCCATCCACCCGCCCCACTATGCTTTTGGTGCTTTCAAAATTCGACGTTAGACGGTTTCTGAATAAGGTTGTAATATCTCAATAGTGTGACATGCTTGAAGTAAAACGATGCGAATGTTCAATTATTAATAGCTCATAAACTGTAACTGTTATTTCCGTTACGAACTGTATGATAACATAATTCAGTCCGTCAAACACGCGTATACATTTTTCATTTAAACAGCTTCTTCTTCGTATTACAATTAGTGGTAATCAGGTCTAGTATGGGAGTCCGCTGTACTGAAGCTTTGGCCAAATTCATCTGATTTTAATTGCGTTTTAGGATTATGGAATATATAGTGTACTGTAATGTGTTTTCAGGATGGCGAAGTACAAAGGTTAACGATATGACAGCCAAACGCAGTTGCTCTGACTAAATCAGTGATCTGTGTGCGTCTTTATGTTTCGTTGCTATAAAAGACATAATACTTGGCTGCAATAAATCCCTATTCAAACATAGAGAGAACGAATTAACCATATACACTATAATGTCTAATATACTACTATGAAACAAGTACCCCTAATGCCACTTCAATTAGAAATGATGCGTTACTATAACAAAATGACCTCGCACCTGCATTGTATATCTGAACAAAATAATTCTACAGAATCACATAACACCTGTAACTATACTAGCTAATTATATAGGGTAATTGGCGTATAAATGCTTATATTTTTATTTGTGACTTAGCACAGTGTATTGGACAACATTACATCAGTATTTACTTTATTTTCAGACTAATAATTACAGCTAATAGGAATAATAAGTTTTTAGGTTGTACAGTACCTCCAAGTACATGTGCCAAGAACAGGCCATTAATACTTCATCTCCCTGGGCCAACATGTCAGGTATTGAAGTGTGGACGCATAGTCCCAAAACGTGTAGTCAATACTGACAGGCTTAGTCCTCTTGTGGCGCTGTTACAACCGTGCAGAAAACATTAGGCAGGAATTTTGTGACGTGTTTGTGGGAAGACTGTTAAAAGCAGGATAAAAATACAAACATGTCAAGTGGGTACATAAACTACTGGCCATTAAAAATTCTACACCACGAAGATGACGTGCTACAGACACGAAATTTAACCGACAGTAAGAAGATGCTGTCATATGCCAATCATTAGCTTTTCAGACCATTCACACAAGGTTGGCGCCGGTGGTGACACCTACAACGTGCTGACATCAGGAAAGTTTCCAACCGATTTCTTATACACAAACAGCAGTTGACCGGCGTAGCCTGGTGAAACGTTGTTGTGATGCCTCGTGTAAGGAGGAGAAATGCGTACCATCACGTTTCCGACTTTGATAAAGCTCGGATTGTAGCCTATCGCGATTGCGGTTTATCGTATCGCGACATTGCTGCTCCCGTTGGTCGAGATCCAATGACTGTTAGTAGAATATGGAATCGGTGGGTTCAGGAGCGTAATACGGAACGCCGTGCTGGATCGCAACGGCCTCGTATCATTAGCAGTCGAGATGACAGCCATCTTCTCCGCATGGCTGTAACGGATCGTGCAGCCACGTCTCGATCCCTGAGTCAACAGATGGGGACGTTTGCAAGACAACAACCATCTGCACGAAGAGTTCGACGACGTTTGCAGCAACATGGACTATCAGCTCGGAGACCATGGCTGTGGTTACCCTTGACGCTGCCTCACAGACAGGAGCGCCTGCGATGGTGTACTCAACGACGAACCTGGATGCACGAATGGCAAAACGTCTTTTTTTCGGATGTATCCAGGTTCTGTTTACAGCATCATGATGGTCGCATCCGTTTTTGGCGACATCGCGGTGAACGCACATTGGAAGCGTGTATTCGTCTTCGCCATACTGGCGTATCACCCGGCGTGATGTTATGGGGTGCCATTGTTTACATGTCTCGGTCCCCTCCTGTTCGCATTGACGGCACTTTGAACAGTGGACGTTACATTTCAGATGTGTTACGACCCGTGGCTCTACCCTTCATTCGATCGCTGCGCAACCCTACATTTCAGCAGGATAATGCACGACCGCATATTGCAGGTCCTGTACGGGCCTTTCTGCATACAGAAAATGTTCGACTGCTGCCCTGGGCAGCACATTCTCCAGATCTCTCACCAATTGAAAACGTCTGGTCAATGGTGGCCGAACAACTGGCTCTTAACAATACGCCACTCACTACTCGTGATGGACTGTGGTATCGTGTTAAAGCTGAATGGGAAGCTGTATCTGCACACGCCATCCAAGCTCAGTTTGACTCAATGCCCGGACGTATCAAGGCCGTTATTACGGCTAGAAGTGGTTGTTTTGGGTATTGATTTTTCATATCTATGCACCCAAATTGCGTGAAAATCTAATCAGATGTCAGTTCTAGTATAATATATTTATCCAATGAATACCTGTTTATCATCTGCATTTCTTCTTGGTGTAGCAATTTTAATGGCCAATAGTGTATTAATGTACCAATGATCACAATATCTGTCCTTATATCAATAATACTCTGTAGATATCTGGAAGATATTTTTGCTGACGTTATCCAAGGAGGTATAGTACCAATAGAAACACAGAAACTGTTAGTATCAACAACTCGCTCGGATAATCAGACAGTTTTTCTCAGACACATGTTGAAAGGCTTACAGGATAAATACTCCATATGCACACTGTGAGAATACGCACAGAGTCTGTACGGTTTTCAGCACCATCAACACCATTAATGAAGATAAAAGTGACGTGTTCATAGCAAGTATGTGTCGAATCTAGGATGGCCAATGTAAGGGCGAAACTGTCGAAGGAGGAGAAGATAATGAGAGTAATAAGGGCATTAGATAAGTTAAGTGCAATGAACAATGGTCACTGGGTGTGATGTTTAAGTCTAGCATAGCATGTAAAACATAGCGTTGTTGTTCGTACGTTTTCTGTTGTCTGTGATTACTGCTATAACTAGGGTGTAGTCTTTGTTTCAGTTTTTCACACTAGTGGAGAAATGTTATAGTACTCGAGGAGGAGTGAAATCCCGTAATCCTCGAAAGCAGGGAATTCGAACCTACTTACCAATATGAAACGAAACTGAATTGTCAGAGTTGTTAACCAAAGGTATGAGAATGTGGGTAGGCAGAAAAGTCATGAAGCGAAAACTCGAGGAAGGGCTTGGATGTGGTAACTGTTTTTGTTGCTTAGCTTAGTCCAGTATACCTCGTAGTTCTAAACAAATTTTCGTTATCTACACTTCTGAATTCCCACCAGGAGAGTATGTTTCCCTTTAGCTCCTTATTTATTTGTGATCTTCGTTTTAAGTCCGTTGTCTAATCATAAGGGGCCGGGGAACGCGAAAATACAAAAGTAAATTCTGTGTCTCTCAAACCACAATGTCAGACGCACAACACACACACACACACACACACACACACATACACACACACACACACACACACAGACAGACAGACACACACAGACACACACACACACACACACACACACACACACACACACACACAACTACACATACAAGGACTTGGGCTGAAATATTTATGTTTCCCCGTCGGCGCTTTTCTAATTTGCTGCAACCACCATAAATGATATCGTGTAAGTATTTAATTAACTGTAGGTTAATTTACACGCCAGTACCTCAAATGGACCTCCATTTAGCGGCAACATGTGGCCTTTCCAGATGACTCAGGTTTTATGTTCCATTGGACAAATGGCAGTTGGCGAGCACGGCGTGAAATGCCGGAGAGCAAACAGTCTGTAACAATCGTCGGAAAGGTCCAAGTCGTAGGAGGGAGCGGTATGATCTGGAAAATGTTTTCGTGGCATTCAATGGGTGGACTCGTCTCACTGTAGGGCCCAATGGATCAGATGAAGTGTGAATCTAACCTCGGAGGAAAACGTTCAGTTTTGAAACTCCCGTGTGCCGGACCGAGACTCGAAGTCGGGACCTTTGCCTTTCGCGGGCAAGTGCTCTACCGACTGAGCTACCCAAGCACGACTCACGACCCATCCTCACAGCTTTAATTCCGCCCGTAGCTCGTCTCCTACCTTCCAAACTTCACAGAAGCTCTTCTGCTCATTCTAGAAACATCCCCCAGGCTGTGGCTAAGCCATGTCTCCGCAATATCCTTTCTTCCAGGAGTGCTAGTTCTGCAAGGTTCGCAGGAGAGCTTCTGTGAAGTTTGGAATGTAGGAGACGTACTGGCGGAATTAAAGCTGTGAGGACGGGGCGTGAGTCGCGCTTGGGTAGCTCAGTCGGTAGAGCACTAGCCCGCGAAAGGCAAAGGTCCCGAGTTCGAGTCTCTGTCCGCCACACAGTTTTAACCTGCCAAGGAGTTTCATATCAGCGCACACTCCGCTGTAGAGTGAAAATTTCATTCTACGTTCAGCTTGCTTTCCTCGCCACGTAGATATCTAGCAGTAGGAGAATGCAACATGTTACATAGCTTGTAGCGTACCGTTCGAAGAGGACCAGGACGAGTTAACAGTACTCCTCTGGCAACCAAACTTCCCAGACTAAATCGAGAATGTGTGGTATCTTCTCGGTTGCTCTCTTCACGCCATGGATCTTTGACCGAAAAACATAGCGCAGCTTGTCACGACACGGGAGTCGGCATGACACCACATCCCTGTCGCAACCTTCCAGATCCTGACTGACACTCTTCCAGCACATCTCGAACCGGTCCATGCTGCAAAAAGTGGTTACTCATGTTCCCGACAGGTGGCCACATTAAACTGATTGGACAGTGTACACCACTGGCCATTAAAATTGCTACACCAGGAGAAATGCAGATGATAAACGGGTATTCATTGGACAAATATATCATACTATAACTGACATGTGATTACATTTTGACACAATTTGTGTGCATAAATCCCGAGAAATCAGTACCCAGTACCTGGGCATTGAGTCAAACAGAGCTTGGATGGCGTGTACAGGTACAGCTGCCTATGCAGCAAGCTTGGAGAAGTTTAACGAATGTTGTATACCATTTGCTTGTCCAGAACAAGTAGCTGATTACATGAAAATAGTGAAAGAGTAGTGACTGGCGTATTGTGACGAGCCAGTTGCTCGGCCACCATTGACCAGACGTTTCAGTTGGTGAGAGATCTGGAGAATGCGCTGGCCAGACTAGCAGTCGAACATTTTCTGTATCCAGAAAGGCCCGTACAGGACCTGCAACATGCGGTCGTGCATTATCCTGCTGAAATGTAGGGTTTCGCAGGAATCGAATGAAGGGTAGAGCCAAGGGTCGTATCACATCTGAAATGTGACGTCCACTGTTCAGAGTATCGCCAATGCGAACAAGATTAGACCGAGACGTGTGACCAGTGGCACCCCATACCATCACGCCGGGTGATACGCCAGTATGGCGATGACGAATACACGCTTGCAATGTGCGTTCACCGAGATGTCGCCAAACACGGATGCGACCATCATGATGCCGTAAACAGAACCTGGATTCATCCGAAAAAATGACGTTTTGCCATTCGTGCACCCAGGTTCGTCGTTGAGTACGCTATCGCTCCTGTCTATGAAGCAGCGTCAAGGGTAGCCGCAGCCATGGTCTCCGAGCTGATAGTCCATATTGCTGCAAACGTCGCCGAACTGTTCGTGCAGATGGTTGTTGTCGTACAAACGTCCCCATCTGTTGACTCAGGGATCGAGGCGTGGCTGCACGATCCATTACAGCTCTGCTGCTAGTGATACGAGGCCGTTGGGATCCAGCACGGCCTTCCATATTACCCTCCACCGATGACATATTCTGCTAACAGTCATTGGATATTGACCAACGCTAGCAGCAGTGTCACGATACGATGAACCGCAATCGCGATAGGCTACAATCCGAGCTTTATCAAAGTCGGAAACGTGATGGTACGCATTTCTCCTCATTACACGAGGCATCACAACGACGTTTCACCAGGCAACGCCGGTAAACTGTTGTTTGTGTATGAGAAATCGGCTGGAAACTTTCCTGATGTCAACAAGTTGTAGGTGTCGCCATCGGCGCCAACCTTGTGTGAATGCTCTGAAAAGCTAATCATTTGTATATCACAGCACCTTCTTGCTGTCGGTTAAATTTCACGTCTGTAGCACGTCATCTTATAGGTGTAGCAATTTTAATGGCCAATAGTGTATTTCTGCCTCTGAGAGACAGACCTATTTTCCATATGACAAAAGATGTGAGGAGATACCTAAGCTGACGTGGACAACCGGGCAGCTGGAGGAGGATTGCATAGAACAGTACAGAGCAGAGAACGTCTGCCATTACGTCGTGTAGCCCCCTAAGCCGAATGCTTACCTGGAGATCGCCCATATACGGTAGGGCTTTTAAAACGAAGCGACGTTAATGGCCGATATGTCCTTTTCAGCCGGCGGCCTCTGCGAGCGCCACCGGCTGGAGCCCCGCATTAGCCCGCGGATCAGGAGGGAGTCCGTCCGCTGACGCAGCTAATATCGGGGCGGGACTTGACGCGAGCTTCGCAGGTGCCACCGGAGGAGTGACGCATTAACAGCGCTCTGATGATTTATTAACAGCAATATTCCCCGGGCGCCGATACATCGCTGCCCGCAGCCAGCCACTGTGCGCCCCTGAACGGCAGCCCCTGCAGTGTGCGGCCAGGATAAATTACAGTCCGCGATGTGCGCAAAAAGCACCTATTTCGACTGCGCCCATAAATCTGTTAAAAACGAGGGGAAAGTTACGGCCGTCGGGAATATCCGCAGCGAACCTCATAACGGCAGGATAAAACACACGTGGGGGCGGAATCAATCACACTGCGCAAGTCATGGTGCCGCTCGTCTGCGATGAAAATCAGAGGCAGTCCGTCTCCGATTAGATGAATTGGAGTCTCCTTTCCAATTAACGAGATAAATAATCGGCCCGATCATGCAACAGAAACAACGCGTTTTCAGCAAATCGTCGAATACATGTGATGGTATCTGAGGGAAAAATGTGATGGGAGGTATATTTAGTCTGTCGTCAATACGAGTGTATATGTGTCTGGTAGAGACAATTAAACGAGGGCTATTCAGAAAGTACAGATCGGCCGTGAAACAGAAACCATAGTGAAAAGATTGGCACAGGTGTGTTGGACAGTGTATCTAGTACGACTGTTCATCTCGACACCTCGTACTTTTCAGTTCTCAGCCCACAGTGAGCACATAAAAATTCCTGTTAAACGTGTCCCAGCAAGTATGGGCTCCCACTGTGAGGTTTCGCCTAATGTGATGCAACCCCACATAACATACCTGTCATGATTTCTTTGCTCAAAAAAAAAAAATAAAATTAAAAAAAATGGCTCTGAGTACTATGAGACTTAACAGCTGAGATCATCAGTCTCCTAGAACTTAGAACTACTTAAACCTAACTAACCTAAGGACATGACACACATCCATGTCCGAGGCAGGATTCGAACCTGCGACCGCAGCGGTCACGCGGTTCCAGACTGAAGCGCCTAGAACCACACGGCCACTCCGGCCGCCATTCGTTGCTCATGTCACTCTCTGTCGCACACTGCAGGACGATCAGGACGCCCCTGCAACGTTTTCAATGGGAAGTGTTTGATCACCTACCATACAACCTGCACTAGGATCCCTCTGATTTCCACCTCTGCTCTTCTGTGAAGAGAACATTTTGCCACAGACGACGAGTTGCGTACCAGCGTACAGAAGTGGCGGAAAGCACAACTGGCTGCCTTACATGACTAGGGTAGTGAAAAGTTGGTAAAAGAATACGACAAATGTCGAACCGGAGCGGCGACTATGTAGAACTGGAAGGTGTAGCATATTGTTTCTATCAAAACAACTCTGATTTTCTGTGTGGTTTCCATTTCGAGACCGATTGTACCCTACTTCCCAAATTCCTCGTATTTGCCGTTGGCTGAATGTTTGGTTATACGTTGTAAGCGTCCTACAGTATCAGTTCCTGTGTCATATCGATAGTAACTAGTGTGGAAGTTTTAAAGGCCGTAAGTGCCAATTTTATTAAATACGATTTATTGCCGAACAGGTGATGGATGTGTTAGGGCCTCTTTCCTGAAAAAAGCGCTATGTCATCTTCTTGCAGGAAGTAGCTGATATTATTCTTGGTGTATGTCCATGCTGTTTGGAAGTTGTAGTTACATGTACCAGCCTCCAAGCTTGTGAAGTTATGCGCTTTCTCTCGTTTCCGCTCAGCACGCCTAGAAAGGATTTACGTTGTGCCTCTGCTAGTAATACTGATGCGCTTTCGAAATCTAGATGAGAGATTACGAGCCTCATAAAACAACAACACAGTTAATGAAGGTGGTGAAAGTTATTATACCTATACAAATACTGAGAAGCCAGAAAGTGAATTACCATCTTCCGAAGTAAGTATGCATATAGGCTAATATTATTTCATATATCTTAAATTACTTAATTACACTCCAAATCAATCAATTACATACTAAATGTTGAATTCGAAAAATTACAATAATCAAGGCCTTTTTAAATTTAAGTTGATATGCAGGTGACGATGTGAATGCAAGAAAGTACAAAGTGAATCGGAAATGTGGTCCACTGAGTTACATTTGCTGCACGATGAGCAAAAAAATTATAGAATATTTTTTTTAAAAAAAAGATCTGTTTCCTAGGATTGAGTATCTTGATGAAAGTATGTCACCTTGATTTGCGTGAAAAATAAGTCTCACATTTTGTCTTAGATCTTCCAAGATTTATGATTTTCAGTATTTCAAAATATCGTAGCTTATGGTGTATCATAGTGTTTGATAATGTAACTGAATTTTTTAATCATCTTCTTGCACTTTTTCCAATTTTCATTAAATATTTAGTACACAACTACCGATTTGCGTAATGGGACAAAACCCTCTTCTGTTTTTGAGGGCAAATATCGAAAACAGAAATTATTTCCGCTATTTCTAAGAAAAAAAAGAGTACATTAGTATGTAATTCATCAGAAAGTTTTGGTATTTATTATGTTTTTCCTATATAAGTAAAAGCCAGTGCTATGGCATTTAACTCCTTCAGTACTTCCATTCTATTTTGTTTCCCCTTCCGAGAACCGAAGTGTGACTGTAAGCGTGGCTAGCAGAATTTCAGCCGTTGAGTTTCCAATCACGGGTAGATCTTTCATAATATCAGTGGTATATTGTTTTATATAAGTGCCTCATCATTAAAAGTGTCCAACAAGTGTACCTTGTTGTAATGCTGTCGAGGCAACGATCAGCCACGCTGCGATGATTAGAGAATCAAGAATCTTGAACGTGTGCTGCTGTGAAAAAGTTAAGATCAAAAGTAACTTTAAAATGACGAATTTATAGTCTCTCTCAAACAGAATGTTCAGTGAATTACACTGCTGAAGACGAAATTCATTTTTGCCTGCTGTGTCACTGCCAGATAACAAAGATCGATGGAACATGGACGATAAACGGGAAGAACTGCTCCAGTGCAGTACAGAACGTAAGTGAAAGAAATGAGCAATGAGACAAAGAGATACGATTCATTCCTCCAAAGATAATAATTGCAGTGAAGTCACCGTGATGTACGCTGGACATTACAAAAGGGGGAGACATGGTTCCGAATAGCGTGTATGATCACCACGGATGGCAAGGCATATTCTGTAATGTGCTCCCATGCTGACCACGAGGTTGGTATACAGTCCTGTGGTTGGGTGTTCCGTCCTCCACCAGTGCTGTGGACTACTGCTGAATGGACGTTGGTGGATATGGACATGCTGCTATATGTATCCCCGACGCATACCACATGTGCTCGATGGGATTTAAGTCTGAGGATCTGGCAGCAAAGCCCATTCGCCGATTATCTTCTCCTTCATGATCTCCTCCACCTGCACTATGATGTGGTCGCGCATAGTCATCCACAAGGATGAAGTCAGGGATGAAGTCACAGCTGAATGTACCCTTAAAATGATGTACATCGAGGATGAGTATTGTGTCACAATAACGATGACCGATGTGTGTACCGACTTCAAAGACTCTGAGGTCAATACGCCCATGCATCGTTATGCCTTCCTACACCACAACACCTGGACCAACCAAAAGAACCTTTTTGGCAAAGCTGGACGTACTCTCATATGGGTAGGGGTGGGAATACTTAATACACCACCCACAACTCTTTACCAGCCATGTAGCATGGGAGCACGCTGCAGAATAAAAGCGTCATTTCTGTTCGTATTATTGCTTATTACTTTCAGTTACGTTTCCACTATACTGTAAAAATTCCTTTTCTGTGTCTGATGTAACTTCCGTCATGCTACACAGAAGTGCAACAGAAACGGATATAATACAGAGATGAGTGAACAGACAGGAGACGGCGCTTCGATCGGCTACACCTATCTAAAACAATAAATATCTCACGCAGTTGCTACGCTGTTGCTACAATGGCATGTTATCAAGATGGAAGTGAGTTTAAATGTGGTGTTACAGTCGCCGCACGAGCTATGGAACACAGCATCTCCGAGGTAGCGATGAATTGGGGACTTCCCCTACGATCATTTCACGAGTGTACCCTGAATATCAGGAATCCGGTGAACCATCAAATCTCAGACATCGCCGCAGCTAGAAAAAGATCCTTTTAGAACTGGGTCAACGACGACTGAAGTGAATCGTTCAGTGTGACAGAAGTTTAACACTTCCGCAATTGCTGCAGATTTCAAGGCTTGGTCCATCAGCAAGTGTCAGAGTGCGAACCATTCAACGAAACATCATCGATATGGGCTTCCGGAGCCGAAGGCCCACTCGTGTACCCTTGATGACTGTACGAAGCAGAGCTTTATGCCTCGCCTGGGCCCGTCAACACCGACATTGGCTGTTGATGACAGGAAACATGTTGCCTGGTTGGACGAGTCTCGTTTCACATTGTATCGAGCTAATGGACGTGTACGGGTGTGGAGACAACATCATGAATCAATGGAACCTCCGTGTCAGCAGGGGACTGTTCAAGCTGGTGGAGGCTCTGTAATGGTGTGGGGCGTGCGCAGTTGGACCCCTGACAGTCTATACGACTCAGACTGCTGACACGTATGTAAGCATCCTATCTGATCACTTGCATCCATTCATGTCCAATGTGCAATTCGACGGACTTTGCCAATCCCAGTAGGAAAATGCGACATCTCGCATGTTCGGAATTACTAAAGGTTCAAATGGTTCAAATGGCTCTGAGCACTATGGGACTATACATCTATGGTCATCAGTCCCCTAGAACTTAGAACTACTTAAACCTAACTAACCTAAGGACATCACACAACACCCAGTCATCACGAAGCAGAGAAAATTCCTGACCCCGACGGGAATCGAACCCGGAAACCCGGGCGTGCAAGAATTACTAAAGAGTGGCTGCAGGAGCACTCCATGAGTTTAAACACTTCCGCTGGCGACCAAACTCTCCAGACATGAACATTGTTGGGCAAATTTGGGATGCCTTGCAACGCGCTGTTCGGAAGAGATTTCCACCCCCTCGTACTCTTACGGATTTATGGACAGCCCCGCAGGATTCATGGTGTCACTTGCCTCCGGAACAACTTCAGACATAAGTCGAGTCCATGCTAAGTCCTGTTGCTGCACTTGTGATTGCTCGCGAGGGTCCTACACGATATTAGGCAGGTGTACCAGTTTCTTTGGTTCTTCACTGTATGTTACTTGGCAGTGACACATCAAATGAACATTACATTCGTCTGTAAGATTTGCACATTAGTGCAATTCGCTGAACATCATTTGAGAGAGACTGCAAATTTTGTCTTAAAAGAATATACAAGCCAAGGTGCTTTCGTTCCTGTATCGTGTCACAAGATCAGTTGTCAACCGCATTGCAAAACGGTTATGCGTTGTAATGTAACCAAGCCAGTGATACATTAGGAATCCTTTGGTACCAGCGAGCATCGATATGCTAATTTATATAATGAAAAGTTCTTTTAAACACTGTGTGCACAGAGATCATTTATATATCACATGTACTTACAACAGTTCTTAAGTTCTAACACAAAATTTTGTAAATTCGGATCGATTAACGTTGCTGAGAATGTACCAGCGACTGTCTCTGACAAAAGTATGAACTGTTTGCTTTAATACATTTGTTTGCATGGCCGTCTTCCGCAGCAGCTGTTAAAATCAGTTACTATTCGTTATCCGTCTTGAGCTAACGGCAATTTAATTAAAGAGAATTACACCAGACGCGTTTAACTTTTATTTATAAATCATTTTCTGTGGTTATTCTGCAAATTGGATACAAACGTTTCAACAAAACAGCGTTTTGTTTACAAAATTGTTGTACAAGTTACTTACGGCGTTCCTTTACACATTCTGCTTCTTCCATCTTGCTAGCAGTGCTTGACATCGAAATACTTCGATTCACATTTGCACTTGACAGTTTTCGCCATTTTACAGCATTTCTTGAGGTGAATTATTCATCACTTCGCTGTTATAAACTGAACTTAAGTTACGTGTGTTTCTCACTCTGCACAGTAACAGAATGTCAGGAACGATCATTCAAAGTAAAATCTGGTAAACATGGGCTCTAAAATGTATACCGCAGCTGCTGTGGACACTTCTTTACCGTCAAAACTGTGAACCACACCTTTTGTCCTGCAGTCTCTTTCGTTTCCATATTTTGGGAAGAGGTAGTATGGAACAAAAGAACATTGTCTACAAAACATGGGCTCTAGAATGCATTTCTTCAGAGATGTGAGAGCGTGTTCGGTAAAAGACGAGTGTTTCACAGTAGCGAAGATGAATAAACGTTCATAGCTCTTGGGACATGCACTTCAGAGTTGGACATTCTCTTCTAATCGTGGTCCATACTATTATCTCTCAAACTATGGAAAATCAAAGACTTTAAAGTAGAAGAGATTTGTTGGACAGCGTCAAAGAAGAGCGTGAAGAAGAGTTCATAAATCTTAAGATATGCATTTTAGAGCCCATGTTTAATAGATTGCTTTTCTTCGAATGATCGTTCTTGTCCTACCTCTGAACAGTGACAACTCCTCATACGACACGGTGTATAGCGATGAAAGAAGCTGCAGAACTGTTCACTCTGATCTTGATAAGATTTCAAACTGATGCAAAGATTGGCTACTTGATTTAAATATTCAGAAATGTAAAATTGTACATGTCACAAAACGAAGAAAACGTGATATCCTATGATTTAACAAGTCACAATTGTAATCGGTCAACTCATACAAATACCTCAGTTTAATATTTGGTATGAGTGCGAATTGGAACGATCGTACAGCTCACTCGTAGGTGCATTAAGTGACAGTCTTCCATTCATTGGTAGAATACCATAGAGGTCCAATCAGTCTTCTAAAATCAGACAAAATAGTTATCAGAATCATATTAGAATACAGCTCAAGTGTGTGGAGTCCGCAGCTCGTAGTCTTGCGGTAGCGTTCTCGCTTCCCGCACACGGGGTCCCGGGTTCGATGACCTTGCGGGGTCAGGGACTTTCCCTGTTTCGAGATGACTGGGTGTTGTTGTGTCATGTTCATAATCATCATTCATCCCCATAACGGTCGGAGAAAGGCAATGGCAAACCACATCCCTTATGACCCTGCCTAGTACGTCGGTGCTGGTTTCCCTCATCGTCCCTTACGCTCCTCGGAGTATGGGACCTCCTCATCAAGTGTGTGGGGCACGTAACAAATAGGACTATTGTCGGATGCTGAACGTATACAAATAAGGAAAAGTGTTACAGAGATACTGAAGAGACTCAAGTTGCACGTGTTCGAAGACAGACGCAAACTATCCCCTAGAAAACCCACTTCATAAGTTTCAAAAACCGGCTTAAGTGATGAAACCAGGAATATACTACAATCCCCTACACACCGATCGCACATCCGTTTCAAGAACAGGATTAGACTACTTACAACGCGTACAGAGCCGTTTAAACTCTCATTCTTTCCGCGCTCCACACTTGAGTGGAAGCCGCCACGGTCGCTCAGCGTGTTCGGTCAGAGGGCTGCGTGCTCTCTGTAATAAAAAAACTGATTCAAGGAACCAACGATCAATTTGAACGGATGTCCTGTGACGTCCGCCCCGACCAAACGCAACGAACTATATCGAACAAAATGAGTAAAAAAAAGAAAAAAGTGGAAAGCAAGGGTGCCCTAACAACCTGTACGACGGTAAGTACCCTCTGCAATGCACTTCACAGTGGTTTTTCAGAGTATGGCTGTAGCTGTAGATATAAGCTTCTGAGGCGGTAATATTACTCTACTTCACGACAAAAGACGCCAAGCGCTCGCTCATTAACAGGCAAAAACACAAACAAACAAACACCATCCGAACCGGCCTTAAAGGCCCAACAGTTTTGACCGGCCACTGTGTCAGCCCCTTGGGCGTCATCGGATGTGGATACGGAGGTACATGTGGCCAGCATACCGCTTTCTCGGCCTTCGTCTGTTCTCGTGGCCGGTGCCGCTACCTCTTAATCAATGGTTCCTCGACTGGCTTCGCAGGGGCTGAGTGCATCTCCATCCCCCCCCCCCCCCTCCCAACCTCCGTTGCCTATAGCACTCGGCAGACCTGGACGCTGAATCATCCAAGTGCTAGGAAAGTCCGACAACGTTTAACTTACGTGATGTGACGAGAAGGCCGTTGACAATGGGCAGAAATAGAGAATAATAAGTCTCTTTCCATGCACGATATCATTCATCAACGTTCTGCAATCCGAATGAACCACGACAACCCCCATGAATCGGTTAGCCAATCGTTTTAGTGTTTTTGAACCTCGACAACCCCCATGAATCGGTTAGCCAATCGTTTTAGTGTTTTTGCTGCCTGGGAATCTCAGCTATCTTCACCCCAGAAAGGCTTCATGCAACTTGAAAGCCCAACTATGAAACTGTCGGGCTTCAGCCACCTGGCGCATACCGTGCGGAATCAGCCGGTCGGTAGATTTTCCTGAGGACCCTATTTCAAAGGTAAGGAGCTTCAGTTTTCCGTCTTTTGTATTCAGTGTCTTAAATCCGGCGTTATGTAATCCTAATAGGGTATCATGCTCTCAATACACGCCCTGATAGACGACTAATTTTATTGCTTGTAGATATATTATTTAGTCTGGCTATTGTAAAAATTTCCGTGATTGAGATTTTGTATGGCTCTGACGTTTGAATTCGTTGCTTCTGTCTTTTACAGAGCGTCCATAATAATTTCCGCTTCATTTTGAGTATAATAGACCAACACAATATCGAGGAAGTTTTTCTGTCCTAGCCTGATGAAATAACAGCTTTGCCTACCTGTTTGTATGATGTTAAATAAGAACTGTTGACAGCTTGCCTCCCTTACACAATTTCGAAGCTAGGAGCAACTTTATTACTTCCTTCGATCTTAGCGTCTGTATTTGAAACACGTAGTTCAATAATTTATGGATTTTGTAGGAGTTCCAAACGCAGTTAAGAACCTAATTGGATTTGGCTTGTGGATAACATGTGCAGTCCGTAAGGCGACAAGAAGGAGATGTGTTTCATGACCGTTAAGAGCATTGTTTCAGCAGGTGCTTCAGGAGCAAGATTTCTGGAATTTCCTCACTGGTATACAACTTGGAAATCTCAAATTTATACTTTCACAAGTGGTTTTACACGAGTTAATACACTTCATGACGTTTGTTTGTTAGTACCGTGCGTTTGTCCTTATTACATAGGCAATCTCTGTTCTTTCCAAATAGTATCCACTAGGGCGACGATTATCGAGGTAAGTATTATCCGCCAACCTGTAGCAGTCTGGCTGGTATTCCATCTTCTTCTGTTAGTTTGAACTATATTTTCTAACTTTGTTGAGACTGTGAAGTTGTGGGGGGAGTAAATCGGGATCCCCTGTTATGGACTCATGAAAATCAAGAAAATCATTCGGATCCTACACCATCTGAAAGATGTTGAAAATATCTGGGCACTTTCTTTTGCCGGTCACTGTGGCCGAGTGGGAACCGCGCTGCCGCTACGGTCGCAGGTTCTAATCCTGCCTCGGGCATGGATGTGTGTGATGTCCTTAGGTTAGTTAGGTTTAAGTAGTACTAAGTCTATTGGACTGATGACCTCAGATGTTAAGTCCCATAGTGCTTAGAGCCATTTGAACCATTTGAACTTTTTCTTTTCTTGCTACTACGTTGGTCAGTGCTGTTTCATTTTCGTCTCTTGCCTCGGTCCTTGTAGGAATCAATTTTGCTACTGAATTCTGTAGTTCTGTTTCCACGAATGCTTATCGAGCCTCTTTTTTTAAAGCTTTAACTCGTTTCTTAGCACGATATTTTGCACTAAAATCGCCGAATACTGCGTTGCCATATACATACCTGACATTTTGTGACCACACCAGTATAGCTTACTGTTTTTCCTGTACGGTTATTTCACGTAGAACGATTCTAGTATGTGACTGACGCTACATTCTAAGTGGTTTTTATATTTCATCTTGTATGTTGTAAACGATTAAAGCATCAAAAGATATCATGACGCTGGTTCGTATCTCTCGTTCTTCTATCAAGTTAAAGTCTGGAAACATTTCAATCACCTATTGTTTCCACTGCGGTTTGAGCCATGGAGGGCGTGGAGTCGATTTCGCACGCCTTGATTTCGGACATTATTCACTAGCGCTACTAGTGGCAGCGCGAGTCGATTGTGGCTTGAAGCCGATTATCTCTGGCAGAGCGAATCCTAAAGTAGGCGTGAGCAGCGCTGGTGGGGCGGTAAGAGCCAGGCAGTGAGTGACAGCGGACCAGAGCGCTTCACGGGATGAATTCCAGGCATGATGGGTCAGTCAGCCGTTAGCTCTGTTTATGTCAAGAGTTGGTGTAACTGATGAAGTCGGGATTACGACGTTTGGCTATGTACTGTGTCCGTCTCTCCGCTCCCACTGCTTTTTTCCAGTTTTGATATTCCTTGCTACGTAGGACTGGGTGATGGGGAGCCGCATTGGACGTTCCAGCATTATCTTCCACATCGTGCATTTATGGACAGAATTTCTCACACTATGATACCCCCACCTCTATTGTCTGCGCTTGGTGGCTTACTGAAATATTTGTTTGAGTGTAATTATGTGAGCTAAGCCTCAGTTGCTCCAGATTATTTATATTTCTGATCATTCGAATATTTGTCTGTGTATGCAATTGTCCCTGTATTGGGTATTTCTGTGTACCACTGAGAGCGTCACTGTAGTGTATTTATGGTGTGCGTACTGTAAGACCTTCAGTACACACACCATCAGATTATTTGACCTGTCGCTCTAACAAAGTAGGCGAGTGTCAGCAATATATCTCATGGTCTTATCGTGGTGTGTTTATCTTCTGCCGTTAGGTCAGACGACAGAAATGCCACTTGCACGCTTAGAGTAGCAGATTGGCGGTGACCAACTTTAAACAGAACTTGATTAATTTTCACACTTATTTATTAAAATAATAAGAAGCATAAAAATTACTTAACTTGGTTCTGGGTGCTATTTACAGTTGACAATCAGAAGTTCCTTTGTTATTGGTACGTTAATCTTATTCTCACATATATCCCTGAGACTTGACAAAAGTGTCTATACATGTGTCTTAATGGTTATGTACAAGAATATGGTAATCTTATTAGGCGCAGACTGAAACTTGACTATAGACTGGTACAGACAAATGTAGAACTCGAACAGACTGGTATAGACTAATGCAGACTGGTACAGACTGGTTGATACAAATGCAGACTGACTAATTGGAGGTCTGTACACTCGTTATAATACCTCGCACGTTCATGTATCACTGCGCGAGTGTGATCCGCGAGGAGAAAAGGTTCTACGTTAGCAGCAATCTCATTGACTGCATTACATATTAATACGCGGATCGGCGGAAGCATAATTTGGTCCGTCTCTATGGCAGCGCCATCTCGTAGTGCGGAGACGGAAGAGTGCTGCGCCTGCGCTGCTGTGCTTAGCGGGGCGCGCTCTAGTGGGAAAGTTGTCTACGCGCTGACTACGCAGAACTATGTGCACAAGAGCATAAGTGTTGGCTATATACGGTGTTAAAAACTAAATTCAGTGGTTAACCTTAATGTTAAATTTTGTCATGGATATGGGCGCCGGGTCTTTTGTGCCACAGTATTCCAGGAAATTGTTTTGACCACAAGCTGTGGAAAACATTTTTAAGTTTAAATTGTAATCTTAAGTGTTTTTAAGGATTCTGCATTTAATCTTTTATTTTATATTTCGTCCACTTTAACAGAAATATCCTGTATTTAGTTCACGTGTTCTAGATTTCCATATCTAATTATTAAATACCGCCTCATAGAGGTAAGCTTGTCGTTTCCAGTAGATAACTGTTTGGTTCACTCGAGGTTCCTTCCCGTGTGTTTGGCTAAGTTACTGTCAGATCTTATTCTCTGGTTGTTTATTAATTTTTCTTGAATCAAATTAAATTCAGTTAAATGGTTTAAGATACCGGCCGCCGTGTCATCCTCAACCACAGGCGCCACTGGATGCAGATATGGAGGGGCATGTGATCAGCACATCGTTCTCCCGGCCGTGTGTCGGTTTTCGAGACCAGAGCCACTACTTACCAATCAAAATGTTCAAATGTGTGTGAAATCTTATGGGTCTTAACTGCTAAGGTCATCAGTCCCTAAGCTTACACACTACATAACCTAAACTAGCCTAAGGACAAACACACACACCCATGCCCGAGGGAGGACTCGAACCTCTGCCAGGATCCGCCGCACAGTCTTATCAGTCAAGTAGCTCCTCGGTTTGCCTCACAAGGGCTGAGTGCACCCCGCGTGCAAACAGCGCACGGCAGTCCGGATGGTCACCCATCCAAGTGCTAACCCAGCCAGACAGCGTTTAACTTCGGTGATCTCACGGGAACCGGTGTATTTACTGCGGCAAGGCGGTTGCCCGAAATTGAATTGTACCACACGCAAAAAGTGAGATGAAATTAGTAGATTGTTTAACATTAACTCATTGTGGATGATATTTCTCTTTTCTCAGGCTGTTGTCAAATTGATAACAGAGTTGGAAATTAGCTCTTGCTGATGACAATTCTTGATAAGCATAATAAAAATTAAAAGGAAACAGAAAAGAATTTAGTACATTCTCCTTTCTTCATATGTCTTGAGTTGTCACCATGGCACGGCGTCGCGTCATCGCTTTAAAGAGTAGAGAGAATTACGCATGAAAAAATGAAGAAGAGTTATGTGTAACTTTCTGTCAGTTTCGTTTGGAGCTTCCATTGCCGATCTGCTAGGTGCTCTGAGAAGTCTTGTATATTATAGTTTAAACTGCTCTTTATGTATTATGTGACACAGCCGGAAAACCGGCCTAAGTTATTGTCTTTTGCTGAAAGAAACATCCTCCAAAAGGGTTGCAGAATATCGATGAGGTTTTATCACATGCGCGAGCGGTTCTGTCTAGATCGGCATTCAGTCTAGAACGGCATATCTGTAATTGTTCCATGCAGAGGAAAATATGAGCGACGGATACTATCCCATAGGTTTAGGTGTTTTACCTGCTTCGCTCTTGAAATTCTTCATAATATTACATAATAAAAAAAATCATTTTTTTCCTTTTAATAAACGGCTTTGGTATCGTGATCTATTCATAAGACATTAGTGGTGTCCGCTTCATGTCGGATCGACAGTATATGCCGGATTAGCCCCTTTCAGTTCGTTGCCGTAACACGCGCCACGCACTCTGAATTGCCGCGCGGGGCTCTACCACCCCTTTTGCTGCCTCTGCTTTTCGCGTAAACTGCTCCCCAACTCACCTCCCGCTTTGAGATATGGGTCAAGCGCTCTCCAGTAGCTGAAAGGGCAGTCGGTATCTGCTAAAAGCGTCCCGCAGGAGATCACGGCGGCTAAATCTGGCCTCCCGGTGGTATATCGGGATACGTCCTCTGGAAACGGCTCTCTCTGAGCCAGCAGCTGGAAGCCGTTAGCTCAGCCTGTGATGCAACAGTCGTGACCGTGCGTAGCTGCGAGGGACTTCATTGATACACAACTTCGACAAGGCCGTGCTGCAGCCTTCTAAGTATGTGAACGGAAAAGTGACTGTATAGTCTACAGATAAACTCTTCTAAACATGAACAAAGTGCAGGGCAATTAAAAATGATCCATTCGGTTTCAAATCTCTATATTTTCCAAAGTATTACATATACAAATACGATTGCTGTAGAAATACGATTTCCTGGCAGTGGGAGTACGTAAACACGGTCCTACGGTCCTTTATTTACCCCCACAGGATAAAGTTAAAAGGCGTTAGGTCCGGTGATTCACGAAGACAACGGAACAGAGTGACATCATCTCCGTCACTACGCCGAATCCAGCAGTGCGGAAGTTCGTCGTTTATGCAGCGACGAACATCGATGCTCCGTTGAGGATGTGCCCTGTCTTGGAGCGAAGCAACTAAATCAACATATCAACGTAAGTGGTACCCCCAGTCTTCTCACGGGATAAAAACAGCCAATACAACTTTGTTTGCCACATTGCCCAGAAAGCGTTGACCTTCGGCGAATCTCGTTGATGTGCCACAAATTTCATGAGGACTGTCAGTTCCCAACACTCTCACATTGTGGCAACTGACCTTTGCAAATAATTGGAAGGATGCTTGGTCTCTAAGTATGAGCTTGGAGGTCAAATGTTCCTTCTCAAGTGATTCCTGCATTTTGATGCATTGATGGCTCCAGCCAGAGTCGTGGTGGACCACTATTTTTTTTAATGTTTTTTTTCGAGACATTCTGTCGCAGTCTCCACGACTGCATGTGGCATACCTGGTACTTTCTTGTTCAGAGACAAGCAATGTCCTAAATTGTCGATATCAGCACACATGCTCTTTTTATATGGTGGTTTCTTCGTAAGACCTTCTGAATGCGAGCTGCACTGCTTTAACACATAAGCGTCTTGCATATTCCATCATACAAAAGATCTTTTATTACTTTGTCTCAATTTTGCGATGTCACTGCACTGGTAACGCCAAGTAGTGGGCAAAGTACACTCCTGGAAATGGAAAAAAGAACACATTGACACCGGTGTGTCAGACCCACCATACTTGCTCCGGACACTGCGAGAGGGCTGTACAAGCAATGATCACACGCACGGCACTGCGGACACACCAGGAACCGCGGTGTTGGCCGTCGAATGGCGCTAGCTGCGCAGCATTTGTGCACCGCCGCCGTCAGTGTCAGCCAGTTTGCCGTGGCATACGGAGCTCCATCGCAGTCTTTAACACTGGTAGCATGCCGCGACAGCGTGGACGTGAACCGTATGTGCAGTTGACGGACTTTGAGCGAGGGCGTATAGTGGGCATGCGGGAGGCCGGGTGGACGTACCGCCGAATTGCTCAACACGTGGGGCGTGAGGTCTCCACAGTACATCGATGTTGTCGCCAGTGGTCGGTGGAAGGTGCACGTGCCCGTCGACCTGGGACCGGACCGCAGCGACGCACGGATGCACGCCAAGACCGTAGGATCCCACGCAGTGCCGTAGGGGACCGCACCGCCACTTCCCAGCAAATTAGGGACACTGTTGCTCCTGGGGTATCGGCGAGGACCATTCGCAACCGTCTCCATGAAGCTGGGCTACGGTCCCGCACACCGTTAGGCCGTCTTCCGCTCACGCCCCAACATCGTGCAGCCCGCCTCCAGTGGTGTCGCGACAGGCGTGAATGGAGGGACGAATGGAGACGTGTCGTCTTCAGCGATGAGAGTCGCTTCTGCCTTGGTGCCAATGATGGTCGTATGCGTGTTTGGCGCCGTGCAGGTGAGCGCCACAATCAGGACTGCATACGACCGAGGCACACAGGACCAACACCCGGCATCATGGTGTGGGGAGCGATCTCCTACACTGGCCGTACACCACTGGTGATCGCCGAGGGGACACTGAATAGTGCACGGTACATCCAAACCGTCATCGAACCCATCGTTCTACCATTCCTAGACCGGCAAGGGAACTTGCTGTTCCAACAGGACAATGCACGTCCGCATGTATCCCGTGCCACCCAACGTGCTGTAGAAGGTGTAAGTCAACTACCCTGGCCAGCAAGATCTCCGGATCTGTCCCCCATTGAGCATGTTTGGGACTGGATGAAGCGTCGTCTCACGCGGTCTGCACGTCCAGCACGAACGCTGGTCCAACTGAGGCGCCAGGTGGAAATGGCATGGCAAGCCGTTCCACAGGACTACATCCAGCATCTCTATGATCGTCTCCATGGGAGAATAGCAGCCTGCATTGCTGCGAAAGGTGGATATACACTGTACTAGTGCCGACATTGTGCATGCTCTGTTGCCTGTGTCTATGTGCCTGTGGTTCTGTCAGTGTGATCATGTGATGTATCTGACCCCAGGAATGTGTCAATAAAGTTTCCCCTTCCTGGGACAATGAATTCTCGGTGTTCTTATTTCAATTTCCAGGAGTGTAAAAACACAGTGAGATTACAGTTTTAATTACTCATCAGTCATATTCGTACATGTTATTCTTTGGATAATACAGAACTTTGAAAACGCCCCGTAGGCGTATAAACTGATGCACACAACTGCGAGGGAAAATTGTAAGCTACATATGCTGGAAGTTCGTTCAAGTGTAGGGCCACACATCGTCTTGAACATGGTTTAAAATGTAGCCAATGGAAATGAATACGAATGAACGATGATTCAAAAGGGATTCGCCTATGTTCGCTGCCATTTGCTTGTATCTGTGAACAAGCGTTTATATGAGATAACGAGTATAGCCTATAAATGTGCGTTTTTGTTTTTTGTCGCACAGGATACAGTTACAGCCACGATGCAAAACTGATATTCAGAGCCGATTGTTTTGCATGGCGAGCGCGCTGTTTTTGAAAAAGGAAGCAAAAAAAAAAAACAAAAAAAAAAGAGTTAGGTGTCTGAGTTTATACGTAAAAGTGTAATGCGTGGAAGTGTGGAAGTAGTCCACCTAACACTGAACTGCAGCTACAGCTTTCATTAGCATTCGTTAGTACCGATCTTTGCACATACGTCTGTTTACTTTTTTCATTAGCTTTTCAAAATAACTGAGGAGGAAATTTACAAGTGGAGCACTAATTACCAGCGACCATCTTAACCTAAAGAAATACTAGCGCTTAGATACTTGTTTGTCAATAGTTGGAGACATTTGCGTTAGTGATTGTTTCGAGTTTCCGTGGCTGCTGTATCTTGCTTTCTGATGTCTGCAATAACATAAGAGAAGCACTTCAACTATTTTATTAAATTACCTATATGAATGGTTATGTCAATAAAACACGCTTGAAGAAATAAATATACGAGAGTGTGTTGAAAAGTAATATCTCCAAATTTTTAATGCTATTCTGGATACCCGTTGAGATATTGCATGTCACCTGCATATTACGCATATTACTCGGTATATTTTCCCGCTTCGATGACACAAGTTGCAACCTTCTGCCACCAGAGGCTCCGAATCTTAACGTGGATCATAACAGGGTGTAACGTAAGAATGTTTGTGAACTGCGCGACGGTTAGAAAACTGAAAGCACGAATTCGGAGAGTTCGTCCAGATATTGAACGCCCTCTCCTTCAGCATGACAATGCTGTACCACGCCCGGGCACTGGGACATCTGCAACAGTCCGACGCCTTGGGTTCACAGCCATTGATCATCCTCCACACAGTCCCGACATGGTCCCATCCGATTTTCATCTCTTTCCAAAACTTGAAGAACACCTTCGAGGATTTCACGGGCATACTGATGAAACTGTCAAGCAGATGTGATGATGCGACTATGTTAAACATTCTACAGTGAGGATACCAACAAACTTGTGTGTCGTTCGGAAATGCACGTTTTTCGCCTGGGTTACTACGAGGGTGGTTTGGAAAGTTCTTGGAACGCAATATAAAAATAAGTACTTACATCAATAAAACTTTTCTTAGTCTTCAATGCAGTCTCCTTTTAGATTAATGCAATTGGTCCAACGATGTTCCAGTGCCTTGATCCCATCTCGAAAATTAGTTTCCTCCGGGCCTGTAAAATAGTTGTCAACTCCAGCTATCAATTCTTCGTTTGAAGTGAATCTTCTTCCATGAAGAAAAATTTTCAGGTTTTGGAAGAGATGGAAGTCTGACAGAGCCATATCAAGTGAATAAGGCTGATGTGGCAACAATTCATACCTTAGTTCGTGTAATTTTGCCACGCCCACGACACATGTGTGCGGGCGCTCGTCAAGAGTCGAGGCACTCATCTTGCAGATATTTTTTTTTTCATTTCTAATTCTTCGCTTAAAATGTAATATACCCTTTCAGATGACATCTGCCAAACTTGAGAAATTTCACGCACTTTCAATCGGTGATCCTACATGACCAGTTTTTGTACTTTTGCAGCGATTTCAGGAGTAGTGACACATCTTGGCCGACCACTGCTCGAATCACGATCTAACCACTCCCGACCGAATTTAAATTCATTTGTCCAATTGGCAACAGTTGAATATGAAGGAGCAGAGTCCCCAAGCGTATTCTGGAAACCGGCATGAATGTCCTATGCTTTCATACCTTTCTTCACGAAGTACTTAATCACTGCTCGAATCTCGATTTTTTTCCATCTTCGCAAATCACTACGTGGCAATAAAAACATAGCCACGGCACAACCACAGCTCTCTTCCAAGAGCACTGACGTGGCACGTGTTTACAGGCAACAGTCCGATGAATATCACGTGAACAAAAAAATGGTTCAAATGGCTCTGAGCACTATGGGACTTAACATCTATGGTCATCAGTCCCCTAGAACTTACAACTACTTAAACCTAGCTAACCTCAGGACATCACACACATCCATGCCCGAGGCAGGATTCGAACCTGCGACCGTAGCGGTCAGGCGGTTCTAGACTGAAGCGCCTAGAACCGCACGGCCACACCGGCCGGCTCACGTGAACAACTCGTTTCACTAGCGCTGACCTCTCGTGGTGATCCCGAGAAATTTTCAAAACAACCGACGTATGTTGAGAAATAAATACGTAGAAAGGAAGAATAACGATGCAGAATGTTAATACAGTTTCTTTTATTTAAAAAGGTGTAAGAGTTTTCACATAAAAAGTTCGGATGCATTATTTTTCAACATGCCTTCCAACCTACGACTTGTCACAGAAGCTGCTTGATAAAATTTGCTGTAAAGATTTCGGGTAAATCATTTTTATCATCAAAGATCTCCATAACAACAGCTATTGGAAATTTGGAAATTTGTGGTAGGTACTATGGGACAAAACTGCTGAGGTCATCGATCCCCAAGCTTACACACTACTTAATCTAACTTAAACTAACTTACACTAAGGGCAACACATAAACATCCATGCCCGAGGGAGGACTCGAACCTCCGACGAGAGGAGCAGCGCGAACCGTGACAAAAAGCATCAGACCACTCGAGTAATCCGCGCGGCTCAACAGCTACTCTTCAGCCACATGATTAGAGACAACATGAATGCAAACCATGAGAACGATCAGGTTTTTAGTATATTTTAACTACCTGATAAACCCAGCATTGGCCGTGTATTCATTTTCCCAATTCTCTATTAGAAACGAAAACAAAAGAATATACAGTATTTAAAGGAATGTACCAAAAAAAATTCATTTTCACGTGTTCGTAAAACCGCCTTTGATATTATAAAACAGTCGTACAGAGCAATATGCATAATGTACGGATGTGTAAATACGGTATCCGAATTAAGGAACACGATCCCAGACAGTTTCTGTACGCGAGGTGCCGCTGCTTCGCATGTCTAGAATGCGATTTTGCAAACGTCTCAGTGGCAACGCCTCTTCATAGCTGTGTAGACGGCTACTGTTTTCACCTACTCCTGTGTGCGCCTCGCAGGTGTCAGAAGCGCTACTGCCGGACAGTGAGATTAGAGGAGGCAGCAAAAGCAGTTGACTTCACTGAAATATACGTATTCAGTACTAACGTTTATTCGTAGGAAGATTTTAGGCCTTCCGGTTAACGACGATAAACGAAACAGCACAGTTACCAGTACTGGAAACAGTGCTCCAGCAAAGGAAACTTATCCAGAAACATAAACTAAAATTCCAGAGTTCACTGCTGCAAGTGCACACTCCCATTCCTATGTGCCGTCTGTCAAAATTATCGCTCGTTAACAACAATAAGCACTAGGCCAAAAAAGTAAGAAATCGAGTCGTCATGACCCTTGAAGCAAGCTCTAGCACAGAAACAGAAGAATAAAGAGGAGGAGCAAACCCGAAGCGAAGAGAGGAAAAGGAAACAGGATCTTCTAGAAAAGAAGAAATGTTGTCCAACAAAAAGGCAACTGCTCACAGCTCCTTAAAAAAAAAGGGAAAATCCTGAGAATTGCAGGCGCGAAACCTGGCATTGCTGAATGCACACTCTTATCTGCCTGGGCAGGTAAGATTTCGCGGTTGAAGCTTTGTGCGCTTGCAGTAATTATGTCTTTATACGTAAATAGCCAGATTACAATAAAATATAAGCAGTTATTCGTATTTTTTTCCTGAACTGCTTATTCTTGCTTCAGTCTCCCTTACCTTTCTCGGCAGAAAGAATAATAATATTTACCTATCTCATACTAAGTACTCATATTAAGTACTCAGAATAACTACCGAGAAACAAAACAATCCTAAATGTGTTCTTCACGTAGCCTCCAAAAATGTAAGAATGTTCTCTATGTTTCAGACAGGTGGTTGGGATGATGTTTTAACGATTTCATATCAACTTCTCTTTCGTTCATCCTTCTAACATTTTCTGTCGCCTTCCACCTCTTCCACTGTTACCGTAAATTTATTAGTTTTTGTCTCTGTTGCGCCCATCATAAGCGACTTTTCACGTCACATGTCTTGGGTGTTTCGACCCTTACATACAAGGGAGTGCTGAAAAGTAATGGCACCGAATTTTTGATGCGAAACCTCTAAAAGAATTTTAAATTAAAGAAACGTTATTAACATTCTAGTACTCTTTATTCTCCGTGTCTCTTCTGCCGCTAGAGGGCTCCGAATTATAGAGTGTGCAGTGGTGATGTGTAACGTAACTGTGTCGGTGCGTGACAAAGAATGCTCCATACGTGGAGCATCCTCGACTTCAGCATAACAATGCTAGACCACACACGAGCGCTGCGAAATCTGTAACATTCGGACGACTTGGAATTGCTGTCATCGATCATCCTCCATACAGTCCCGACTTGGCTTCACCAATTTTTTGTTTGTTTTTTGTTTCCGAAACTTAAGGAACACCTTCAAGGACTTCACTTTGATAGGGATGAAGTAGCGCAAGCAGAGATGTGGTTGTGGCTTCGTCAACAACGTCAAACGTTCTAGAGTGACGGTATCAACAAACTTCTCTCTCGTTGGGAGAAATGTGTTCGTCGCCAGGGTGACTGTAGACATGAAGAATAACGATGTAGAATGTTAATAAAGTTGGTTTTATTTGAAAATCTGTAAGAGATTATAAGATACCTCGTGTGGGAGGGAGAAAGAGGTGTGAATTTTATTTAGATTCTAAAAATGAAATGCAAGGAGTGCTCTTCAACATATAAGTGGTTTATTCAGTGAAACTGCATTAAACTGCATACGCAATAATTACTGAAATATTATCAAATTCACTAAATATTCACTCACAAATTATTCAAATAATGATAAACAAAAACAAAGTTTTGGGTCACCAGATACTGTAGAAAGTATATATATATATATATATATATATATATATATATATATATATATATATATATATATATATATAAAATAGAACTGAATTGACACCAAGAGCTCACAACAAGTGAATTATATAAGGTGCCTGCACTGGTATTTGCCTTTTAACATGAGCATTGTATGACTTTATTCTAATTTAACATACAAATAAATTACACGAAACGAGTTTACCTGGTGTAGTAAATGAAGAAGGAATAAAAAAAAACAGCTGAAAATATGATTCTCTTAGCGGCAAATGGTGAATACTGTGCCTTGCGTCTTTATGAGCAGCCGGTCGATGTGGCCGTGCGGTCTAGGTGCTCAGTCTGGAACCGCGTGACCGCTCCGGTCGCAGATTCGAATCCTGCCTCGGGCATGGATGTGTGTGATGTCCTTAGGTTAGTTAGGTTTAAGTAGTTCTAAGTTCTAGGGGACTGATGACCACAGCAGTTAAGTCCCATAGTGCTCAAAGCCATTTGAACCTTCATGAGCATCTAATACATTGCAAGGAAATTGAAGAAAGCGAAAGAAGAATGCGCAGCTAGGAAAGCGGGCGTTTTCTGTATTACTATGTTCATAGCGTGGTTGGCGTGGCGGTGGAGACGGCTGATTGCGTGCGGCCGCATTAAGACTCTGCCGGCGACGTATTTGATAGCGTCTAACATGCCCTACGCTAAAAATAGTGACCGAAACCTACTACTGAAAGCTATCATTACTGGACGACGGTAAGCGTCCATCTGCAAGTGCAAACCTACGTGAAACTGCATTAAACAAAGCTCAAAACTGTTCTAACAGTATTCCAATCATCGGACATGTAGTAAATCAAAATGTGATCCTGAGTTAAGCTCTTGATAAATCGCACAGTGAGTGAAGCTCGCCTACTTGGATCTAACAAACTTTGCTCTCTACACTGTTTGCGACGAATGCAAAGTGCATCGTCTCATGACAAGCGATAAGAGAATCCTTGCGACTTATGGGGAGCATTCAAGAGTGTACTCCTGCCCCCTCAGAAGCAATATTCGGAATGCCCAATACTAGTGCGCTCCTAGCACCTGGAGAGAGAGAGCAGCTCCCCTCCAGCGTCTTGTCTCCGCCCTTCCGCAAATTACGTAGCTCGTACTACTTTTCAAAGCGAACATTAGATTCTTACCAATGAAGAAGTCCCTTTCAAAATTTCCTCCCTCCTTGCCGTCGCATTCCGCGAGGAAAAGAGAGCGATACTCTGTGTCTCTTCTGCCGCTAGAGGGCTCCAATCCCAAAGAAAGCAGGTGTTGACAGATGTGAAAATTACCGAACTATCAGTTTAATAAGTCACAGCTGCAAAATACTAACGCGAATTCTTTACAGACGAATGGAAAAACTGGTAGAAATGGACCTCGGTGAAGATCAGTTTAGATTCCGTAGAAATGTAGGAACACGTGAGGCAATACTAACCTTACGACTTATCTTAGAAGAAAGATTAAGAAAAGGCAAACCTACGTTTCTAGCATTTGTAGACTTAGAGAAAGCTTTTGACAATGTTAACTGGAATAATCTCTTTCAAATTCTGAAGGTGGCAGGTATAAAATACAGGGAGCGAAAGGCTATTTACAATTTGTACAGAAATCAGATGGCAGTTATAAGAGTCGAAGGGCATGAAAGGGAAGCAGTGGTTGGGAAAGGAGTGAGACAGGGTTGTAGACTCTCCCCGATGTTATTCAATCTGTATATTGAGCAAGCAGTAAAGGAAACAAAAGAAAAATTCGGAGTAGGTATTAAAATTCGTGGAGAAGAAGTAAAAACTTTGAGGTTCGCCGATGACATTGTAATTCTGTCAGAGACAGCAAAGGACTTGGAAGAGCAGTTGAACGGAATTGACAGTGTCTTGAAAGGAGGATATAAGATGAACATCAACAAAAGCAAAACGAGGATAATGGAATGTAGTCAAATTAAATCGGGTGATGCTGAGGGAATTAGATTAGGAAATGAGACACTTAAAGTAGTAAAGGAGTTTTGCTATTTAGGGAGTAAAATAACTGATGATGGTCGAAGTAGAGAGGATATAAAATGTAGACTGGCAATGGCAAGGAAATCGTTTCTGAAGAAGAGAAATTTGTTAACATCGAATATAGATTTAAGTGTCAGGAAGTCGTTTCTGAAAGTATTTGTATGGAGTGTAGCCATGTATGGAAGTGAAACATGGACGATAACTAGTTTGGACAAGAAGAGAATAGAAGCTTTCGAAATGTGGTGCTACAGAAGAATGCTGAAGATAAGGTGGGTAGATCACGTAACTAATGAGGAGGTATTGAATAGGATTGGGGAGAAGAGAAGTTTGTGGCACAGTTTGACTAGAAGAAGGGATCGGTTGGTAGGACATGTTTTGAGGCATCAAGGGCTCACAAATTTAGCATTGGAGGGCAGCATGGAGGGTAAAAATCGTAGAGGGAGACCAAGAGATGAATACACTAAGCAGATTCAGAAGGATGTAGGTTGCAGTAGGTACTGGGAGATGAAGAAGCTTGCACAGGATAGAGTAGCATGGAGAGCTGCATCAAACCAGTCTCAGGACTGAAGACCACAACAACAACAAACTCTGTGTGGGGCAGAGTATACAAATAAACCAAGACTTCTCCCTTTGAGTATTGCCGCTACGTTCCCAGGTGTTCTGCTCGCGGGAAACGGCCAAAATTCCCCGGGGCACTTGAGATTCTTGGGCACCCAAGTCATGCTGTTGCTATTCAACTCGCCGCTCTGTCCGCGTTACCTAGAATCGTGACAAAACTGTTTTTCGCTCTCAGTTTGTAGTTTCCGCTGCGTCGGGCACATGTGCGAATGTCCACGGCTTCCCTTGGCAGCGTGTTGATGTACACAGCGTCTTCGCCCGTCGCTAATCCTCTGGGGGCCTGCCCTCTGTGAAGCGTGCCGACATGGGCGCGCGACCGCCGCTCGCCCGTGGGCGCACTACCTATGTGCACCTGGTCGCCGTGCTTCCCAGCTAGGAACGCATCAGAAGAATTCCTTTCATGCGCAAAGTGTACCAACTTTGCAAAGAGAAGAATCATAGCCCGTTACCGATGCTTAATGACACAATAATTCACCTCCATCACACTTCACAAATTGTAATAAACTGATTTTAACAGCGATTATCTCCTTTAATTATAAACATGAAAAGCTTTGACGCTTTTCAAGATTTCACACAAAAAGTTCGGAGACATTACTTTTCAGTATGCTCTCGTATCTTCGACCTGTCACAGACGTTGCTTGATAAAATTTCCTGCACAGATTATTAGAGAACAGATAGTGGTATTTGGGGTAAATTATTTTTATTTTTCATCAAAGGTCTCTGTCTCAACAGTAATTATTCAGCCATATGATTACAGGTAACATTCACGCAGACTACGAGAATGGTCAGGTTTTTCGTATATTTTTAGCTAGCTCTATTAGAAACTAAGATAAAAGTCCAGCGGTGTGCCAGTCTGTCGCAGTTAACCGAACGGTATGCTCGCCAGCCACCTAATAAAACCGACTGAGATGGCGCCGTGGTTAGCACACTGAACTAGCATTCGGGATGACGTCGGTTCAAACCCGCTTTCGGCCATTCTGATTCAGATTTTCCATGATTTCCCCAAATCGTTTCAGGTAAATGCCGGGTTCGTTCCTTTGAAAGGGCACGGCTGACTTCTTTCTCCACTCTTCACAAATCCGATGGGACCGATGACCTCGCTGTTTGGTCCCCTCCCTCAAATCAACCAACCACCTAAGAAACTCTATAGTTAGGCAATAAAGTAACGCTGCTGAAGCATTCTGCAACTCGGCGGTCAACCATAATAGGGGTCTCAGTTGCTAAAAGCTGTAGCACAATGTTGCGCTTCTGAGGGTAACAACAAGAAGCAAGGAGGGCCGTTGCTGCAATGAACCCGACCGGAGTGAGTTTAAATGCTTCCGCTCAGCCCTTAGCTGCCCTCGTACCGGGACTTCCAATTTCCAACTTCCATCGGCGTTGTGACTGTCTCCGCAGTAGTCATCAGTCAAATGTTTTGTCAAGCAGAAAGAGCCTCGACGAGCAGCATCATCAACTATGGTCCTCGAGCCATCAGCTGGGCGTAATGCTTGTGGGTCTTGAACGGATACCTCCGACCATAGGGCACCACCTATCAATGTATCAACTCACACTCCAGCCAGTCACCGATTTCCTCGGTTCAGTAACAGTCAGTCTCTGTCACAAGACAAAGAAGGTTGTTCTGAGAGGTCGTCATTGGTCCAGTCGATGAGACATCGCCACGGCATTATTAAAAAATGAAAAAAAAAGTATTAGAGGTAACAATACTGAAGTTTGGAAACTCGAAACGGACAAAATACCTTTGATGAAAGTACAGCAAGATGTTACCGGAGATAACGATACTGATTACTTTCTGATGATTCTCAGGCCTTGAATTTCCTGCAGCATTACTAAAATGTATTATGATTCATTCTGTAACAAGAATAAAGTTTGTCAGGGAAGCTAGTGCTTCTTTACCTAAAGTAATTAAATAATGAATGAGTTTATAACCACTATTCCATCCGTGCTTAAGAACTAGGCGAATTACTGTACTGTCAAAACAATACCAATAAAGCAATGAAGCCACTGTTTCATACGACAGCACAAACTGCCTGATGATGCAAAACTGATGGCTGCACTCGCGTTACCTACGACCTTGTCTGTGAGCCGCAGAAGAGTGGAGATTCCCATGCCGGTGCTGCTCGGCCCGCAGACGAGAAAAAGACGGAAAAATGAAACAGTGACGCGTACGAACCTCCTCATTATTGTGTTTGTTCACCGTTTCTAATGACCTCGATATCGACAGGCTATTAAATCCTAAACTTTCTTCTTTCTTTCAGTTAAAATATAAAAACCGACGGTTAAGGCGCTCAGTCCGGAACCGCGCGACTGCTACGGTCGCAGGTTCGAATCCTGCCTCGGGCATGGATGTGTGTGATGTCCTCAGGTTAGTTAGGTTTAAGTAGTTCTAAGTTCAAGGTGACTGATGACCACAGATGTTAAGTCCCATAGTGCTCAGAGCCATTTGAACCATTTGAACATAAAAACCGAAGTAGACATCCCTTAGGAACGGAGATAATATGTAATTATTTACAACTCGTTGTAGTATGCTCTTACAGAAACACAAAATCGAAAATTCCATAACGGAACATCTTGTGCATTAGTTAACTTAGATGTAGAAACATCTATTAATGTAACTGTATTTTTTTGCGGCTGCCGTTTTTCATCTCCAACTAGAATGCAATTAAGTAGAATGACTCAAGCGTTTAATACAGTCCAACCACAGCAATGTCTCAGGTTAATTTATTCTTATTACATTTCCAGATATAAAATGTACATTCTACTAACTGAAGGATGCTTGAGTTGTGTAGTGTCGAGTGTGGCCTTTGTTAAAACCGTAGCCAGTATAATCGGTCGTTGCCGAGGGAAATAACTCGCATGTATTGCGAGTTATCTGGAAATTGATCATTGAAGTAATACAAAAGACCGACTCTAGGCCTGCAATGGTGGCCAATAATTCGTTTTTTATGTCCTGCACTGTTTGACATTACACCAAATAAGCACAAACTCTGTAGGTTTGCTATCAGGGCATTGGCGCCATTCAGTAACTCAAATCTATTTGTGAACGAAAACAGATACCATCGTAACTAGTTTTTTTTTAATCGATGTTTTAACTATATTTAACTCGCAATTATCTGTAGTCTGCGACGTTTCTGACAGTACGCTGCCCACTATCAGACATTTTCATTAAAAGATTTGTAATTCAAGTGCGTATGTTCTCTAAACAGCTTCATTTTAAAATGACTGTTACGAATTACGAAAAGTTCGATGATCTATTAAGATGCTAAGATGCTACACTGCCTTAAAGACAAAAATCTGATTTATTAACAGCATACTTTATCCAATATCGACTGAGCATCACAAAGAAAGTAAGTCTTTTAAGGAAAAAAATAAGATTATAAAGTGTGATATGGCGCAGTCTTCCATACTGCCAAGAGTTTTTACCACGTGAAAATCGGAAACGTGGAGTTTCGCCCTTTTCGCCTTCCCGGTCCGGCGCGCAGTGTGAATACTCTGGACGGCGGCTAGTACCGCCTATGTGTAGCGGATTATGGGCCTAAATTAAGGGAAGGCCAGGAAACATATGGGAAAATTCTCTTTCAGTTTCTTTTAATGCACACATAGCTAACGTTCCTAACGACCACAAGCACCACCATTGCTACCACTACTACTACCACTACTACTATTAGTACTACTGTAATATGAGAGGTGTACACATTCCGCTTTTAACCTGCGCATGCTTGTCTGTTATCTATGCAGGCATGAAGCCCCTTGTTATCAGCAGAACTGGTAGGCTGCTCTATTCTCATTCAAGCGTCATGTTACGAGTAGGGTTCGCAATTACTGTCACAAGACGAGGCTCAATGAAGTACATATTCAGTTTGGGTCTTTGTAGGCCAGAAAATTGTGGATTTTATTTGTCCTTTTTTTCCTTTTCGACGTATTTCGGGGTTACGTATTTATTTCGATATGAACGGTTTTCTCTACAACTTCAGTCTCTTTCGACGAGTATTAGCTATTCGGAATTTTGAAAGTCTAGTTCCTGTAGCCTTAGTGTGTTTCAGCCAAATATGGACCCTGTTACACCAATTTTATTTACTTTTTCCAGGACGTGTATTTTGGATTCGCTGAATTCGTTGTAAGATGCCAAAAGAGCTCGTTCTAAATTCCCGAAATGCATTGTAGCGAACACCAAATTCATTTTACATATTACAGTAATTTAAAAAGTAGACTTTGAATGAAGAAGCTTTTCTTTCTTACCAAGCTTTTCTGTTACGTACCACCGGAATGCGACTTTTAATATCCAATGAGCAACTTTTTTTTCCTATTTCAATCAATGTTTGCCCCCTATGTACTGAAAAACGGACCCCATTCTTAGTACAAATTTCTACACACTTGTCAGCTAGTAAGTCATTGTCCTCATTCAAAATATTTATGGAGTGACGAAATTGCTGGTGAAATGTACAAACGTGCCGTAATATAATCGAGCTTCCAGAATGAGTTTTATTAACATTTTTAAACATTTAGCATTGCGAGACACCGACCGATACATTCGAAATTGCCTCATAAACACATGAAAACCTTTCCCCTTCTGGTTTTGTTTCGTGACTGGTATATAGTCTCCAGTTCTTAATTTCTCCTCAGTCATCTTTAATTTTGCTTTCTTCATTTGTCTGCACCCACCGTTGTGGTATGAGCTGTACCGAAATTACCTACGCAGATAATATATACACAAATTAAACGGTTCAAATGACTCTGAGCACTATGGGACTTAACATCTGAGGTCATCAGTCCTTTAGAACTTAGAAATACTTAAACCTAACTAACCTAAGGACGTCACATACATCCATGCCCGAGGCAGGATTGGAACCTGCGACTGTAGCGGTCGCGCGGTTCCAGACTGAAGCGCCTAGAGCCTCTCGGCTACACCGGCCTGCTATATACACATCAAAAAAAGTTTTGCATCACCTTGGTTCCTAGAGTTCAAGGACCTTTACAGAAAATTGGAATAGAGATCAACATAAACATCATTTCCGCCCTTTTTACTGCTCATGAAAACTACACATTGTATGTTGTACCACAGTACAGCGAGACCTTCAGAGGTGATGGTCCAGGTTTCTGTACACACCGGTACCTCTAATACCCAGTAGCACGTCTTTTTGCATTGATGAATGCCTGTATTCGTCGTGGCATATTATCCACAAGTTCATCAAGGAACTGTTGGTCCATATTGTCCGACAACTCCTCAACGGCGATTCGGCGTAGATTCCTTAGAGAGGTTGGTGGATCACGTCGTCCACAAACAGCCCTGTTCAATCTATCCGAGGCATGTTCGGTAGGGGTAATGTCTGAAGAACATGCTGGCCATTCTATTCGAACGATGCTTGAATTGTCGTCCATGAAGACGAATACCTCGCAAATATGCTGCCGACATGATTGCACTATCGGTCGGAGGATGGCATTCACGTATCGTACAGCCATTAGGGCACCTTCCATGACCACCAGCGGCGTACGTCGGCGCCACATAATGCCACCCCAAAACAGCAGGGAACCTCCACCTTGCTGCACTCGCTGGACAGTGTGTCTGGTTGAAGGCATATGCGACACTCATCGGTGAATAGATCGCAATGCCAATTCTAAACAGTCTATTCGGCATGTTGTTGGGCCCATCTGTACCACGATGCATGTTGTCGTGGTTGCAAAGATGGACCTCGCCATGGACGTCGGAAGTGGTGTATCATGCAGCCTATTGCACACAGTTTTAGTCGTAACACGACGTCCTGTGGCTGCACGAAAAGCGTTATTCAATATGGTGGCGTTGCCGTCAGGGTTCCTCCGAGCCATAATCCATAGGTAGCGGTCATCCACTGCAGTAGTTGCCCTCGGTCTCTCTGTATCTCCTCCATGTCCGAACAACATCGCTTTGGTTCAGTCCGGAACGCCTGGATACTTCCCTTGTTAAGAGCCCATACTGGAACAAAGTAACAATCCGGACGCGATCGAACCGTGGTATTGACCGTCTAGGCATGGTTGAACTACAGACAACACGAGCCGTGTACCTCCTTCCTGGTGGGATGACTAGAACTGATCGACTGTCGGACCACCTCCGTCTAATACGCGCTGCTCATGCATGGTTGTTCACAATTTTGGGCGGATTTGGTGACATCTCTGAACAGTCAGAGGGACTTTTCCTGTGATACAATATCCACAGTCAACGTCTATCTTCAGGAGTTCTGGGAACTAGGGTGAAGCAAAAACTTTTTTGTTGTGTTTATATCTGGCTAGTCACGTTCAATTGACAGTGCACCCTGTTATCAAGTGCAGCAGGCTCGACGTGTCCCGTGAGATTTGCCAGGCTTTTTGACACCCAGGTTGTTCACATTTAACCACTGTGGTTCAGTACATATGTACTCCTGTGTCTCCGTTATGAGCTGTTTTAATGGTTGCGGCGGAGATAAGGGCAGGCAGACCGGAAGGAGAATTTGTACATCTCTGACTACGACTAAGGTGACGAAGGCTACCACCACTACTAATGCTAACACTAATATTAATACTAATTTATTGTTATTATTAGAATTATTATAATAATAATAAACTTTTGTTTACGAATGAAGTGATGGGGTGAAAATCGATGATACTTCTTCTTCCTGAAACCGAGCGAGGTGGCGCAGTGGTTAGCACACTGGACTCGCATTCGGGAGGACGACGGTTCAATCCCGTCTCCGGCCATCCTGATTTAGGTTTTCCGTGATTTCCCTAAATCGCTTCAGGCAAATGCCGGGATGGTTCCTTTGAAAGGGCACGGCCGATTTCCTTCCCCATCCTTCCCTCACCCGAGCTTGCGCTCCGTCTCTAATGACCTCGTTGTCGACGGGACGTTAAACACTAATCTCCTCCTCTCCTCCTCCTCTTCTTCCTGAAACTTTCGGCGTCATAGTTATACCATGTGCCTAGACTTTCAAATATTCGCAGTACCGTTTCTTCAGTTGAGGTATAAACAAGAGCTGGTAAGCAATCCTGGGCCCTGACGTCCCTCAAATATGTTTTGTGCCTTGTAGACAAGAGAAACTCCTTTAAGCTGAAGCGCTTGTTGCAGGAAATGTAGTAATTAGACAACGTAGTCTGTAACAATGAGTCCATACCGTATACAGGGAAATGGTGACGAGAAGTGAGGAGGCCCGGCCTCTTCTGTACCCTCTGATCAGTCGCCACTGCTGCCTTGGTACGGACGGACCCAGCACACATCATCCCGGCCCGTCTCCACGCGCGTTGTGAACGCAGCTAAGTTTAAACAGCAGCAAGGTCAAACACTGCGTCAGCTGGTGTTATGTTGTGGCAACAGGCAGCACTCAACTGCCTCGGCGGACCCATCCTGTTAACTACTACCGGCTCCTGGTTCAAATGGCTCTGAGCACTATGGGACTTAACATCTGTGGTCATCAGTCCCCGAGAACTTAGAACTACTTAAACCTAACTAACCTAAGGACATCACACACATCCATGCCCGAGGCAGGATTCGAACCTGCGACCGTAGCAGTCGCGCGGTTCCGGACTGCGCGCCTAGAACCGCTAGACCACCGCGGCCGGCCCGGCTCCTGGAAGCAGTTGTCAACCTCCAGTACGGAGACATCGATTTATCAGGAATATTGTCATTCAACAGGCAGTCTTGACTTCAATCGTCGCGATTCTGTAAGGCCGTATCTCACAGAGCCCTAACACGATTTTCAGGGCTGTCCTGCAAGTACTGGTGTCCATGTTGATGCCATATTGCCGATGCCTTTACATTAGATCAGCGGTTCCCAACCTAGTGGAAATAAAAATTTCTAGGGTATAAAAACAAAAGGGTTCGATTGTGCTTCCTTTAAAGAACTAGATTATGCATACTGTTGTCGCTGTTTCGTAAGACTTTAATACTGATTGGCGGCCGTTGTCGCCGAGCGGTTATAAGGTTCGAATCCTGCCTCGGGCAAGGATGTGTGTTATGTCCTTAGGTTAGTTAGATTTAAATAGTTCTAAGTTCTAGGGGACTGATGACTTCAGATTCAGATATTAAGTCCCATAGTGCTCAGAGCCATTTTCTATAATACTGATTGCGTGACACAATGTGGCGGAGGTTAGAACTTGTGAATCGCATGAATGAATATCTTCCTCACGTAGTCCATACGCCACACCCATGCTTTATAATATGCGCCTATAAGAGTGAGTTATATACTTCACATATCTTTAAATATCACGTTATCACGTGAAAATGCGATCTCCGAGTGTAGGTAGTTCCCACAATGGACCAGAAAATGCTTCGTTATTCACTTCGCAAAAAATAAACGAAGTAATTGATAGTGCAATGGTAATAGTGTAACGGTTACTATATTGCTGAAGGACCTACACAATATTGTTATTATTATTATGAGTATTATTATTATTATTATTTGTGTCAGTGATCCGACAAAGCTTTGACAACGAAAAGTCTTCCAGTTTCTCCCAGTTCGGAAGTAAGCTGTCCAGCGGTCGAGTGATTTACAAACTAAGTACACTGCACACATTTTAACGTAGTTCATTTTAAATGAGGGTGCAGGATGTAGGTGAAGCAAGTGTCGCAAAGGAGAAGAGTGGTACAGAAGAAGACTGATTTGTAACACGTGTCTACCTATAACGTGGACAGTCCTCTTTATTTTCTCAGAAGTTGTAGGTAGTGTTCGTAATGCAGCGAGAATTGCTTCATAATTTGTGGTTTAACAAAAACGTACAAAAACTAAATGTCATTTATTTCCCTTCATGGCCAGACCCGAACTTCTGTATGTCGTCAACGGTGTGTCTCCAACCTGCAGTCGTACCAATTGTTTGAATTCCCGAACAGGGGAGACATTTCAATTGAAAGTCATTTGCATGGTGCCGGCGGATAGAAACGATATTGCTGTGGCTGTGTCGTTCAGAAATATGATGCAATGTACTTCTCAATAACATTTGCACTGCAGGCTCCTATCACACCACACTACTTTTGCATCTCTACGTATACGCCTTTGAGAAACCGTTTTATACACATGAGGGGACTGTACATGACAGATTTATTCACTGTTGTAAAGGTATTTCTACAGGAACGAAGATAACTCGAGCACCAAACCGAAAAAATCATGATTACATTATTTCTGTGGAATAAACCAATGGAAGCTACAGGTTTCTCATATTAAAATTCTCAGAAAATATCTCCGAATCTCCCTGAAGAGGACAGCAGCAAGTCGGTCGAAACGTCGGCACTTCAGCTGTTTCAGCAATTTACAATGACGCAGCGCAATACCCAAAATTACTAGATCCGAAATGACACCAGTCGTGGAAGCCTACGAACTTACATCTCCGAACAATATTCGAAATATTGTAGACAGAGCCTGAGTTTTCTATGTGTATGACAGAATACAAAGGTTTGTATAGAAAGAGGGCCTGACCTCTGCCTGAGCCGAACCATACAGAGAAAGAATATCATAAATTTAGATTGCGATCTAAACGGAAAGTACACTTTAGCTTCACGTTTACCACAAAAAGGCAACAGGATAAATGCAATTGATACCAACAGCTGACTTCCCGTATATCGCCACATAACGACAGTCCTCTCCGATTTTTCCTTACAAGTGCCTCATAACGGCTTATTTTTGGTCTGTTCCATTCAGCCTAATGATGCCAGCTCGTTATCCAGCAATTAGCACAACCTGATTTACGAGGTATTATTAACAGAGTGAATGCTATTTAATTATATCTTTAACAGTAAAATGGTAGCTCCAAAACGCAACAAGTGCGTAAATTATTAGAGGCGGGTGCGAAACCGACACACAGGGAGGGAGGAATTTGCTGTAATAGCCACCACGAGCATTTATTGCCACTGAGATCTGCTAAATACCAACTTGTCATTTATATGTAATCATCCACTGTATCTCATGTGGTATTGTTTCATTTTTCTTAAAATGGAGCCGACAGATAAACACTACCTCGTAGATGTCCATACCCTGTCAATCAGGTAAGTGCCTTAATGGTGGCTAACTGAGGCGCTAAAACATTCGACAGGCAGAGATTTTTGAAACAGCATTTATGATCTGTTAGCTCCTAGGTCACAACTCTCTACAAAATTTGTTTTTAAAGAGATCTTCCTTCAGCAGTACGTTTACTTCCGGATGTGATTTCATTATGATAATTGTTGCACAAGCCAGATTTTGCCGCAAGTTAATACGAAAAACTAAAAATCAGCTGTTATCATTTATGAACAATTGCTTTCTTTCCTGACCTCAGTCAGCCCGAGATCAACAAAAACATGGGCTAATTTTCTTTTTTTTACATTTTTATTTGACGCTATCGAATTTGGAGTCAGGCGATCTGTTACGTTAAAATGTGCGGATAAAAATCCTAGGTCAACATGCTAAAATTCCTTTGTGGAATATTAGTTACAGCTCATTGACGGGCCATCTTCAGATCAATTAAAATTGTTACTTAACTCAGTGTGTATCAGCCATGAAGCATTACACATCGTCATAATCTGTTGAGCTGAATAGATATTGTTATCACGAACACACTAAAGTAATTCATCATCTTTGCAAAATTTACAACGTTATCCACATACACTAAAGCACCAAAGAAACTGGTATAACCAGGCAGAATACCGCGTTGCGGTCGGCAACGCCTATATAAGACAACAAGTGTCTGGCGCAGCTATTAGTTCGGTTAATGGGCTACAATGGCAGGTTATCAAGACTTAAGTGCGTTGCAATGTGGTGTTACGGTCGGCAAACGAGAATGGGACACAGCACCTCCGAGGTAGCGATGAAGTGGTGATTTTCCCGTACGACCATTTCACAAGCGTGCCGTGAATATCAGGAATCCGTTAAAACATCAAATCTCCGACATCGCTGCTACCGCAAAGAGATACTGCAAGAACGGGACAAACGACGACTGAAGAGAATCGTTCAATGTGAAAGAAGTGCAGCCCTTCCGAGACTGTTGCAGATTTCAATGCTGGGCTATCAACAAAAGTCAGTTGCGAGCCATTCAACGAAACATCATCGATATGGGCTTTCGGAGCCGAAGGACCACTCGTGTATCCCTGATGACTGCACGACACAAAGCTTTACTCCTCGCATGGGCCAGTCAGCACCGACATTGGACTGTTGACGACAAGAAACATGTTGCCTGGTCGGACGAGTCTCGTTTCAAATTGTATCGAGCGGATGGACGTGTACGGGTATGGAGACATCTTGAACCCATGGACCCTACATGTCAGCAGGGGAGTGTTCAAACTGGTGGAGGCTCTGTATTTGTGTGGCCGGGTGCAGTTGGAGTGATATGGGACTCCTGATACTTTCTGCCAATATAAAAAAATGTGCAGGAATGACTCAGCTGTAACAATAAAGCAACAGCATGTTTAAACCTTTAAGTCTAGCCTGCAAGATGCATCATCTGGGATAAAGAATGAATCGGATATAACGAATTGTTGGCGGAAATATAACCGACACTGTTGATACCTACCTTCATTAAGTCTGAATCTTCCTCCCAATACTGAACGTGAAGACCGCTTCAGATGCTGTCACTACACGACAATGGACGACCGTAGACCGTTACCATAATGATAACAGCGTTTTTTGGATGAAAGAGATTAGGAGACTAGCTGGCATGTGGTTGTCCTCGTCCAATAATGTTTCGTTGTTCAATCCTCAAACTTCCTATTTCCTACAAAGAAATCTCGAAAATTAATGCAGTGTTGGCGTTTTCTTCTACTAGGAATTAACCTAAGAGTACTTTTCAGAAGTGGGATAAGGAGACCATCATGCAGCCGGGCTGTAGAGTACAATGGGCACCAACATTATTATTTTAAGTGTGTATTGTTTCCTAAAATGATGGAACATATGGATCAGTGACCTGTTGTGCCTTTGGTGCCATGACAAGTTAAACGCTTTTTCCGATTTTTCACCAGAGTTTTCTCTGAAAGATCACGCGAAATTCTTTCCAGTCTAGACTGCGCAATGAAGGCCTAGTAGAACTATAGAAGAGCAAAAGAAATAATCTGCAACGTAATTTTAACAAAATTAATGACTGCTACTTGTAATTCTTTTTATACTTTTTCCGTGAAATGAAGACTTTGAATCTTGTAATCAATACGTACGAGACGTCTCTAATGACAACTATTAATGTATAACAACTTAAGGATATAGTAAAATGTAGGTAATGGGTCACGACAGACTTATTTATTTCAAAACAAAAAATGGTTGAAATGGCTCTGAGCACTATTGGACTTAACAACTGAGGTCATCAGCCCCTAGACTGAGAACTACGGATACCTAACTAACCTAAGGACATCACACACATCCATGTCCGAGGCAGGATTCGAACCTGCGACCGTAGCAGCAGCGCGGTTCCGGACTGAAGCGCCTACACCCCCTCGGCCATAGCGACATTTCAAAACAACTGAAACGTCCCCTTTGAACCATTCGTACAAGACTGTCCTTAACCTGACACATCTGACTGCGGATCAGAAGATTCCAGGTTCGAATCCAGGCAGGGTCGCCATATGAAACGTCCCCTTTGAACCATTCGTACAAGACTGTCCTTAACCTGACACACAATATTTTGTTAGCGCAACGCAATCTGACTTTCAAAATTCCCTACAAAAGAATGGCCCTGACTAACATTAAACTATACCTTTCACAAATACTTACCTCACAAAAATCTTCACTGCTCAAGCTACTGCAATACAGCGAGCGCCACTACTGCCAGCTAAATAAAAGATTCAAACTGTGGAAGGCACTAACTACTGATAGGGATAGTTAGCAAATGAAAGATATTAATAGAGAACGAACAATGTATTTACCTTGATATCATCACAAGTCATAATATATATATCAGTTCATGACAAATTACAAACCTCCGCCATCTCTCTCCCCACATCCACCACTGCTGGCGGCTCACCTCCAACTGCGCAACGCTACGCGCTGTTCACATCCAGCTGCCGCTGTCCAACACTACAATGGCAGACAACAATGCAAACTAGCCACAGACTGCACACAGCACAGCCAGTGATTTTCATATTGAGCGCTACGTAACGTTGCCAATAAGAAAACATAAACAGCCTACTTACACAACTACTTTGTTTCTTAGAGTTGTGTTTTACAAATATTTAATGCAGCAGCATGTATAGTAAAATTTTACATGCAACCATTTATAGTAATATAATTGCAAAAACGTGAAACCAAAGAAAGTAAAGTTAAGAAATTATCCTTCAGAAGGAAGAAAACATTTAGATGTTAAAAGCCGCTGTAGCCTAAAAGTTGAAATATAAGTCCATTCGACATTCGAATGAATTACAGTGGCCTTACGCGAAGAACCCACAAAACTGTTCTCCCGTCATGCTCTTCGAACAATAATGTGTGACCTTCGGTTGTTGTCAATGTCTGAGCTGTATATCATACGATTTGCAAATGGAACTTTATTCATGATCACCAATAAATTAATATTGTCTGTGAAGTCCTCAAGACGAAACTCACTTCTTGCTGTGTTCTCTGAATCAAATACTAGCGTCTTTCATAAGACACCAAGAAATGACCAACTTACCGAGCTGTATCATATACTTTTGTAACCAACTTTGCATTCAGGAAGCTGTGAATGCACATCTTGTGGAATGAAAACAGTAAACAGCTGTATGTAAGATCCTTTATGTGGAACCACAAACGGTTTCGTAGCTTAAAGCATCATTTTAGGCGGGTATCTGAATACAAAAGGGAAGTACCTGTTAACAAAAAGACAGAGTATACCCCCGATTACAAACACAATTCTGTTTTTAACAGATATTTCCTTTTCGTAATCAGATATACACCCGAAGATGAGGTTTTAAGCAACGAAACTGGTTGTCTTTCCAAGTAAAGGATCTTACATGCAGCTGTTCGCGTTTTTCGTTCTACAAAATCATATACAGTACTTTTTCTTCACCTTAAATTATTTATCAGCTCTGGTTTCAATGTTGCTTACAACGCCTCGACTTTACCACTCCATCCTAGTTTTATAATTCGATCAATTTTCTGGCTGACGTTACTTTCTACAGACGAATCCTCTCTTTAACGAAAGATTGATGACCTCGCGGTTCGGTCCGGTAACGCTCAAGCAACCAACCAGCCAACGTTAACCCGGTTACCTCCACTGTAAGCTGGTACAGGAAAGCCCAAATCAATTTTTTGTTACGCTTTCAACAGCGTCATATTTATGTGAATGGTGTACTTCTGTGCGTTTTTGAACACCTCTTGAGAAGACGAGTGCATTACTGAATAAAAAGTACTCAGTTCTGCTTCAAAGAGACGGGCTGGTGTTCGTACAGGCTGACAATTAGTGAACTATATGAAATAAAATCATCACAACTTCAGAACGGTTTGCGTTAGGGCGTTCAAACTGCGCGGTTGGCCGCGGGGCACGACGGGAATTGGTATGCGCATGCGCACGCACCTTGTTGTTGTCGGCTATTTGCACATGTACAATGTGCCCGAGCGTACAGTACTTGAGAAGACCTACTATGCGAGCAATCGGGCAATAACAGCCCAACTGAGGCTCAAACCAAGTTTGCAATCGAGTTAAAGTTGAAGACAACCGGTCGAAACAAACAATTGATTTGATTCGCAGGTTTGAGAGAACTGGTAGTGTTCATGATGACAGTGAAGGCAATGTCGGTCGTCCAAAATGGGTGGAAAAACCTGAAAACTTCGAGAAGACACGACTGCCCGCAGAAAATAGATCATTCGAGCTGCACAACCGATAGGAATCAACCGGGAGACACTGCAACAAATTGTTGTTGCAGACCTGCGTCTCATCCCATATAAAATTCAAATCTATCAGCCATTAATAGCCAGGGACATGGAACAGCGGTTGTGTTTCACCAACACTACACTCCAGACAATTGACGAACAAAACTTTGACGTGAAATTGGGTTGTTTAGCTTTCATTTGGATGGGTTCGTCAATAAGCAAAATTGGCGCATTAGGGCGACTTAGAATTCGTATTTCGCGATCGAGAAGTGCCTTCACTCTCAACGGGTGACTGTGTGGTGTCCAGTGTCCAGTCACGGAATAATCGGTGCGATATGCCTCGATGGTATGGTGACTACCGAACGGTACGTGAAGGTTTTGGAAAATGATTTCATTTCCGTTATCCAAAGTAACCTTGATTTTAGCAAAATGTGGTTCATGCAAGACGGAGCTCGACCCAACAGAAGCATAAGAGTGTTTGATGTCTTGGAGGAGCACTTTGGAGACCGCATTCTGGCTCTGGGGAATCCAGAGGCCACTGGTATGGTCATCAATTCGTGGGGCTACATTAAAGACAATGTGTACAACAATAATCCCAAAACCATTTCTGAGCTGAAAATGGCCATTCAGGAGGTCGTCGACAGGGTCTATATTCCGACACATCAGCGGGTCCTACAGAATTTAGCTATTGTCTGCGCTACATCATCGCCAATGATGGCAGGAATATCGAACATGTCATATCCTAGATCGAATATCTGAAGTGACGCTTACATGTTGAATAAAGAGTGTGCATGACGTAGTTAACTAATTTACGCTTTTTTTATATAGTTCAGTAATTGTCACCCTGTATCTTCATAATGAAAAAAGTTACGAGAAAGGCAGTCATGCTGGTACACGCCCCTTGATAGCAAAACAACAGTTGCTTGATAGAATTTTTATTTAGCATCTGGACAAAAGCTTATTTAGGGTGATCAAGATGAATGGGACAAACTCTAAATGTATAGAAGAGGATTAGGAGTGCTGTCTACGATGTGGTCATTAGAGACGAAGATTTTGATACACACTCAGGGGACAAAGGTCTGGTACACCTCCTAATATCGTGTCGGGCCTTATTTTGCCCGGCGTAGTGCAGCAACTTGGCATGGGCTCAGCAATGCTTTCGACGACCTTTGCAGAAATATGAGCCATGCAGCCTCTACAGTCATCCACAACTGCGGAAGTGTTGCCACCGCAAAGTTCTGTGCACGAACTGACCTCTGGATTATGTCCGAAAGTGCTTTGATGGAATTCATGTCAGGTGATCTGAATGGCTCAGTGCAGAATATTCTTCATTGTGGCCGGTTGCATGGTGGTTTGTTATCCATAAAAATTCCATCGTTGCTTTGTAACATGACGTCCATGAATGGCTGCAAATGGTCTTGATGCATCCGAACGTTCAGAGGATTCAGTCCATTCGATGTATACAAAACCCACACCATTATGGAGCCACCATCAGCTTGCACAGTGCCTTGTGACAACTTGAATCCATAACTTGGTGGACTCCCCGCAACACTCTATCCTTACATCAGCTCTTACCAACTGAAATCGGGAATCATTAGAAATGGGGTACGGTTTTCCGATATGGCCACTAGCCCAGGAAAGGTACTGCAGGTACGTCCTGCTATTAGCAACGGAATTCACATTGTTTGTAAGCTGCCATAGCCCATCATCGCCAAATTTCACCACACTGACCTAATAGAAGCGTTCGTCGTACATCTCACATTGATTTCTGCGGTTACGTCACGCAGTGTTGCTTGTCTGTTAGCACTGACAAGTCTGCTCAAGCGCCACTGTTCTCGTTCTGCACTGTCCGTTGTGAACGGTAATGCCTGAAACGTGGTATTTCTCTGCACACTCTTGACACCGTGGATCGCGAAATATGCAACTTCCTAACGAGTTCAGCAATCGAATCTCCTTGCGTCTGCCTTCAACTACCGTTCCACTTTAAAAGTTTGTTTTTCTCGTCGTGCGGCCATAATCACGTCAGAAACCTTTTCACATGAATCAACTGAGTACAAATGACAGCTCTGCCAAAGCATTGTCCTTTTATACCTTGTATACGTGGTACTACCGCCATCTGTATATGCATATCACTATTCCATGACTCTTGTCACCTCCGTTTATTGAGAAGACGTACGACAACTAACGTTGACTTGTGTAAGTGAGACTCAGGTACTACCTATAAATTATTACAGATCGTTCATCCCACACAAAGAGAGAGCCATCAGTTGTATAAACGGTTTGAAGGCCTGCTTGAAGCCGATAGACCAGTAAGCAGCGAGGCTGGCGTTGCGCTGGGCAGGTCGGCGTGCGGCGGCAGCGGATGCGCGCCTGTCCCACGGCACGCCGGGCTGGCAAGTGGCCGCCCCGCCTCCACCGGCACCAATTTACGCCCCCGCCGCCCCCACCGCCCCCACCATCCCTCACTGCACGCGCGTGGGAAGCGGCAGCCGCCCCCGCTCACGCTGCCTACCTGTGAGTGTGCCTACGTCCGCACACAGGCGCTCCACTCCTTCATACTTGTCGTGTGACGGGGTGTGTGGACATTTGCCACGCCGGACATAAGGCACGATTTTACCTGCTCAGACGGGTTGGTACCCTTGTCCACCCTCCTCCTCCTCACCCGCCCCTTTCTAGAGAAAGTTTCCTTGTGGAAACTATTAACTGCATCTCGCATTGAATTCCGCACCAAATTTCGAGTCTCAGTAAAACTTCGACAGCCTTGGAGTTTTTGCGTTCGTCTAAATTATACGTGCCTTTTTCGGTGATCCTGCAGCAGCTTTCTGTCGTGTTTTGTGTACCATGGGGGATCAGCTCCGTCTCTTATTAGTTTATTTGGTATGAATCTCTCGAGTGCTGTTGATACTATTCCTTGGAACTTAAGCCACATATGGTCTTCACTTACATACACTGCTGGCCACCGTAAATGCAACACCCTGAAGGAAGCATCCGAATCAAGTGAAATTTACACCATAGCTTTGCAGCGATGAGATATGCAACTGATTAGAATTTCAGCGCAGACGCACATCACGCGCGCCTGTGGCGCCACCTCATAGCGCCATTTATGGCTTGGCGATTTCGACGAGTGTACGTTCGGCACGTGTGTTTACCTTGTGGTTGTTTCACAAGACGATCAGTTATGCCTCGTAGACAACAGCGAACATCGTTTGATCAAGTATCCGAGTTCGACAGAGGAAGGATAGTGGCTTACCGAGATTGTGGATTATCATACAGAGAAATCGCTAGTCGTGTTGGACGAAACCAAACAACTGTAATGCGGATATGTGACCGTTGGATGCAGGAGGGTACGACAGACCGACGTGGTCGATCGCATTCACCTCGGTGCAACACTGCACGTTCTGATAGGCAAATTGTGCGCATGGCAGTGACGGATCGCTCAGTGACATCCCGAACCATAGCACAGCACATTGCGTCTATAACGCATCATCCAGTGTGTGCGCGTACCATTCGACGCCGTTTACAGCAGAGTGGTCTGTCCGCAAGACGTCCATTGCTTCGTCTACCATTGAAGCAGAACCACAGACGTCTCCGTCGCCAATGGTGTGATGACAGACGGATGTGGACGGCAGAATGGAATGACGTTGTCTTTACTGACGAGGCACGCTTCTGTCTGCAGCACCACGATGGTCGGATTCGAGTGTGGAGACACCGTGGAGAGAGGATGCTGGACAGCTGCATTATGCACCGCCACACTGGTCTTGCACCGGGTATTATGGTATGGGGCGGTATTGGATATTACTCTCGCACGCCTCTAGTACGCATTGCCGGTATTTTAAATAGCCGGCGCTACATATCCGAGGTGCTGGAGCCAGTTGTCCTTCCTTACCTTCAGCGCTCGGCCACAGCCATATTTCAACAGGATAATGCGCGACCACACGTAGCACGCATTGTCCAAAGGTTCTTCGTCAATAACCAGATAGAAGTGCTTCCCTGGCCGGCTCGCTCTCCGGATCTTTCGCCGATAGAAAACATGTGGTCCATGGTTGCTCAACGAGTGACCCAGATTACATCCTCAGCTGCCACACCAGATGATCTTTGGCAACGTGTGGAAGCTGCTTGGGCTGCTGTACCCCAGGAACACATCCAACGTCTCTTTGACTCAATGCCGAGACGTGTGGCAGCGGTGATCTCCAACAATGGCGGCTGCTCTGGCTACTGATTCTGGCAGGAACCACATTTCACAGACGTCTGTAAACGTAATCATTTGATACTTGGTCAACATGTTATCTACAAAATAAATTTTGTTGTGCTACCTCTTGTCTTTCTTGGTGTTGCATTTACGGTGGCCAGCAGTGTAGTTTGGAAGGATTGGAGACTGTCTCTTAGAAAGACATCAACCGAATCCTCAGCTGGTTTTATAAATAGATATATTTCACGTTTAGTTCTGGTGAATTTCTTTGTTACGAAACTGAGCCTCGCTACAACCGTATGTTCACTAATCCCTGTATAATAATCCCTGTATAATAATCCTCAGGATTATTTGTGGCTAAGAGGTCAAGTACGTTTTCGTAACCATTTACAATTTGAATGGCCTCGTGAACTAACTGTTCAAAATAATTTTTAAAAAAGCATTTAGAACAGTTACGGAAGTCGTTTTCTATCTACAATAGGGTTTGAAAATGTATTTTTGTAAACATACGGAAGGTAGATTGAAGTCACTGCCAACTACAATTGTATGCGTCGGGCACCTATTTGTGACGAGACTCAAGTTTTCTTTGAACTGTTCAGCAACTGTTTCGTCTGAGACCGGGGGTCGGTAAAAGGAGCCAGTTATTAATTTATTCCGGTTGTCGAATATATAACCTCTGCCCATACTAAGTCACAGGAACTATCTGCTTCAATGTCGTTTGTGAGCTGGAACACACATTACATTATTTTTCCTTAAGTTGTTCTTCTTGTTTCTGTTTTAGTGCAGATCATTACAATTACGGCTTTTCCCTCCAAAACCTAGGATGCTCTCTCTGTGACCCTGTAAATACCAGAGCTAAACAATATAGAACAACAACGTACGTTAGAAGCATAGCATTCTGTATTATTTCATTTAATTATTTCTAACATTTTAAAATTGTACGTCGACTTTAGATGATGTGTCAATCATAAATGATCTTATCTCTATTTAGTGAACGGATTTTCAGTCGTGTTTTGAACATTGTCCCTTTATACTTTACCAAGTAATGTTTCGCCGCAAGGGATATCGGATTTTAGAGAGTAAATTAATATGGAGTATGTCGTTCTTCTTTTCAAACATTCACATACCCATTTCTTCTTTCCTTATTGTCTTTTGGGCATGCAGTTGTAGTAATTGAAGTAGGCACAGATGCAGTGATCAAAAAGAAATGATAAGCGTATATTCGCATTTTCTTTACATCGTTCCTTTCTTGTTGCTCCCATGGCGATGGACTGTTTCTATCGCAATCAGTAAGCGTGAAAGGAAGCTACCTTACAGAGGGATCTGTATTTATACTTGGCAGAACCAATTACATACTGACATAGTCGTCCGTATTGCTTACGTTTAAGAAAAGTTATAAATATTTCGATTTCGGAAAAGAAGCTCTGTATTTCGCCAACATGTCGAAGAAGAAGGTCCGTTACGTACTGGTTGTATCGAGTAAGATGTGGAGACGGCGGTTTGAAAGAGGACACAAGAAGTACGAGGAAGAGCGTCCCATACCTGAGGGATCGCTACTCAAGCTACCTGGCGAAGGGGCAAGTGTGGCAAATGTCCGGCGTGGCAAATGTCCGGCGTGGCAAATGTCCGGCATTCGTGTGATAGTGGAGCAGTACGACCTTGAATGAATAATTAACTAAGGTCTTAGAAAATAAATGATACGTTTCAATCCACCTAGTGATGAATGGCAAGTATGCGAGCCCCCACGAATGTAAATACACGTCGTTGTAAGGGTGTACACATTAGGCCAACGAAGGCCAAAGAATAGCCACCATCCCCTTCGTTGGCAGAGGTTTGCGTAGTGTGTACGGGTGGCAAATCGGATCCAACGAAGCCGTTGGCTTTGGTTGCGGTCTGGACAGCCGGCGATAACAACAAAGCTTTTGTGATGGGTTGTTTTTCAGACTCCTCTCTTAGTGCGGTTGCCGGGTCGAATGTTCGTTGGTTCAGTAGCGATTTGCTGTGTCTGTGTCTGTTTTAATTCTGTTTAAAAATACATTAAGGTGGCATGTGTATCTCCAGAAGCTAAGTATCTCAGAGTGCTCGTTAATCATTCTGCAGCGGGTACAGCTCTCTTAAAGGATGCGTCGTCTTTGGAAATTTTAGGGTCTACACAGTTCAGTAACAGTTCGACACATGTAGCTTTTATTTATAAATAATTATGAAACAGCCCATATTCCAAATCACTTTCGAGGTCATACGTTCAGTGTTGTGCTATCACATTGATCCCTACTTTTTAAATGAAACATTCTTCTTTTTTTTCTGACCATCAGCTTCCTACAATAAAATAAATCCTACACACGTGACGACTGAAAAATCCTCTTCCTCCCTCATAATATCGTCCGGTCAAATTGTGATTAAAGTGCTACTTTATAACAATAACAACATGGGAGCAACCTGGACAAGTTATCAGAGCCAACTGCAACTCCACGTGACCGTATCCCTTGGCCCCAAACCCTTGGTTTTGGTGAGGATGAGAGGCCGAATGCCAATGCGTTGGCGCCAACGTTAGGGCGAATCTTTTGGCTGTCGTTCGTTGGCCTTCGTTGACCAATTGTGTACTTGCTATAGACCGCCATGAGAAGACTAGAGGTCCGCTCTCTCGAATTCCTCGGTGTATGATGTTTCGTGAAAGTCCAGCAGATGTCCATAAAGCCGCTTTGGTCTTGGGGAGCAACTGCACTCGACTTCCTCCACTCTTTTTCTAACATCCTTTGCTCGAAGGGCCCAACCATCTACTCTAGTTACCTGATTGCCGATCAGTTACTCGCTGCAATATCGTGGCGCTTGAATGTGAAACGAAGGAAAGTGCGAAACTGTCTGTCAAGTACAGTGGTCGTAGCTGTTTTATGGAGATATTTTTTCCATTAGTGAATGATCGTGATAAATTGGTGACGAGAGTTTGACACAGACAAGCTTGAAGCAAGAAATGGAGACTATTTGCGACAACTCGTTTAGAATGCTACAGTCTGTTGTTCGGCATGAGGATAAAATCGTAGAAATGATGGCGGAGAAGAGCGTGTCTCAAAAACGTATTGACACTGTGTGCCCACCAATTGAAAATTGTACTTAATTGCAAAATGGCAAAGCAGTCCAAATGTCATATTATCGTCCATTAACTGTGTCCTTTTCATAGACGAGAAAGTCGGAATTTGGACTTTGCACTGTGGCCCCCCTTCAGATTATCAACACTGATGTCAGTTTCTAATAGAGATGAGATGTTAAACACTGTGCGTCGAATTTCGGGTAAGCTAGAACTTTTTCTTTTAGTCGCTAGGGTTCTGACTTCTCTCATGCGGCCTGCCACAGATTCCTCTCTCGTAGCAATCTCTTCATCTGAAAGTAGCACTTGCAACCTACGTCCTTAATTATTTGCTAGATGTATTCAAAGCTCCTAGAGTTCTCACCCCCTACAGTCATCCGTTAACGCATGTCCTGTCACCCTGTCCCTTATTTTTCAACGAGCCTGAAGAGAACCTACTCACTTCTTACCTTACCATTCTCCACAATTTTCAGTATTAGCCTGCAGCACCTCATTTCAAACTCTTCGATTCTCCTCTGTTCCGGCTTTCCCACGTTAATGATTCACTACCGTAGAATGCCGTGTACCAAATGTTAGTTCTCATAAGTTCTTCCTCAAGTGAAGATGTATGTTTGACAGCAGCAGACTTCTCTCGGCCAGGAATGTCCTCTTTGCCTGTGCTAGTCTCCTTTTTATCTTCTCTTTGCTTCGTCTGTCATGAGTTATTTTCTTCCTATGCAGCAGAACTCGTAGACTTCGTGACCACCAATTTTGATGTCAAACATCTCGCTATTCTCATTTCCACTGCTGCTCATTACTTTTGTCTTTTTCTGGTTTACTCTCAGTCCATATTCATTACTCATTATACTGTTCATTCCATTCAACAGATCCTGTAATTCTTCTTCACATTCACAGAGGATAGCAATATCATCATCATATTGCCGGTATCCATTCACCCTGAACTTTAATCCAGTTCTTTAGCCTTTCCTTTATTTCTGTCATTACTTCTCCCATCCATAGATGGAACAGTAGGGCCAATAGTATACATCACTTTCATAGACCCATTTCAATCCGAGCCCTTCATTCGTGGTCTTCCACTCTTATCGTTCTCTCTTGCTTCTTGTACATATATATCATACGTATCTCGTAGTAGCTTACTTCTGTTGTTCTCAGAATTTCTGTCTTGCACTGTTTCACACTGTCGGACGTCATTTGTAGATCAATAAATCCTAGGAGCGGATCGACTTTTCTTCAATTGTCTTCTGTTATCAAGCGCAAAGTCAGAAATGGTGTTTTTTTTTCGAATCAATAACTAACGTAACGCATTTCGAGGACAGTACACGATGGTAAAGAGATGTCAAAAGTTCATCTTTCCAAGAACTAGTTATTTTACGCATAAAATGTCACATTATGATATTTAATTGTGAAAATAGTTTCCTTCAAATCAAGTATTAAAATTGGGACATTTCTATAACACAAGGCGCCAGAAAAGCAACAAGTCAATCTCTAAAAAAGGCGTAGCTGTTTTGCGTGCAAAAACTGGCTCTGATGAGATGCTTGATTTTTAAAATGGCTTTCTTCGAATCACAAACTAAATTTAGATAAAGAGAGCAGCAAACGATAGCAATGAAATGATAAATAGTTTGTCTTTTTGAGGCTTCCCATTTTGCACATTTAATGTTACATTGGTATGGTATTTAACTGGCAAAATTGCTTCCTTCGATACAAATATGACATTCAGGACATCGCGAGAACATAAGTCGCTAGAAAAGCAATTGAGCTGTTATTGAGAACATGTTTTATGAACAAACCTTGAAGATACAGGAAAGAAGATGAAAAAATAATCGGTCAAATACCTTATGAAACCTTTTGTCTAAAAGAAAGAAATAAGACAAATTAGAGAAACGTTTCCACGACTTTGAAGGAAGCTCGAAATCACGTAGAACAAAGGAGATGCGTCACAATCTGTTTCAATTCTTACTTTCAGACAAATCATATACCACAAAAGATTTGACCGATGTCTTTCCAAATAATAATAATAATAATAATAATAATCTAGTTAAGTTGCTCCATAGATTTGTTTTCTGCCATTTTGATTCAGTACCTCTTCCTTAGTCATGTGACCTACCCATTGAGCTTTCGGCTTACCTCAGTAGCACTGCTTTACAAATGTTCTCTGTTCATTGTCCAGATTTCATTCCGTAAATGTTACGTTTCAGATAAATATGCTGAGGGTTCTAAACACTTCAATTTGTCTTTCCGTGTAAACAAAGTTCTCCTTTCGGTTTCTTTTTTCTGTTGTCAGTTTCCATTTAATATGGATTTTACTTTGACTTCCTTTCCAAATAGCAAAACACACCTAGTGTCTCATTTGCTAATCTAATTTCGTCTGCACTGATTTAATTCGAGGTTATTCCGTCATCGTTTGTTAATATTCACCCTATAACCTTCTTTAGGGTACTACCTATTCTGTTCAACTCACCTTCCAATTTATTTTCAGCGTCTGGCAAAGTTACGTAGTCTGTGAACCTAACAGTTTTTATTCTTTCTCTAGGAACTTAAAGTCCATCCCCAAAATTCTCCTTAATATCCTTTACTGTTTGCTCAACGTGCGGATTGAAAAGTATAGGAAGCTACTACGTTGCCTGACTCCCTTTTAACTACTGCAGCTTCCTCTCTTCCTTCTAGTCTTTCGAACTTCAGTCTTGTACCACTTGCTTGCTCTATTTTATCCCTGATACCTCCACAATTTCAAAGCGTATATTCGACTGAATATTCTCAAAACCTTACTCTAACTCTACTAATGGGACAAAGTGGATTCTCTTGTTTAGATATGCCATAGGGTCAGTAATGCCTCACGTTTCCTATGTTTCTTCAGAACACAGAATGATTTTTCCGGCAGCGGCTTCTTCCAGTTGTCCAATCTTCTGAAAATAATGAGGGTTAGTATTTTGCAGGTTTGTCTTATTAAACGGATGGTTCGGTAATACTTACCAACATCAGCCTTCTTTAGCAATGGTATTGTTACATTCTTCTAGAGATCTGAATGTTTTTCGCCTCATATACCTAACGCATCAGATATAACAGTTTTGTCCTTGTTGCTGCATTCAGTGTATAAAATGTTCCTACTGATGAACTGTAGCATTAGTGATTCATTTTTCACTTTTATCGGCGGTCAGACGGTATTCAGGGAGCCTCTCCGTGCAACCTCTGTTTTGACTCTGCAAGTTTAGAAGTGAACAATGGTTCCAACATTCTTACTAGGGTACAACAATGCCCCACTAAGGACTATTTATTCCAGATGAACAGTCTCAGCCATCTGAACGTGGTCGCCTTTTGGGCCTGCAGAAAGCTGGATGAACATTTTCACGGGTTTCTGCAAGTATCGGTGGTCGCTGATTTCAACAGTGATCTATGGAACATTCCCACACCAATAGACCAGGTTCTGGACGTCCGCGTAGCACGCACGTCGAGATCGATGGATTGTGCGAGCATCGGTGACCGCACGAACATTATCCAGGGTCGAAATCCGAGCACACACTGCACATTATGTGTGATTAGGGATCATTGGGGCAAGATTAAGATCACGTATGCCTCTGGCCAGGCTACAGCTCCCATCATGACACCACTTAGCATGGCTACTCTGGTGTCATGAAAGACTTGACTGGAGAGTAGGTTCGGTCTGCATGCGAGTGGTGGACATACACGTGTATTGCGTCGACCTGGTGAGCTGCCTATTACAGAGTGCATTCGCCCACATCCGAGCCTTCAAGGGTGGGGACCGTCAGTTACAATTCGCGATCAGATCTAATGTTCCTGCAGGCTACAGTAACTCGTTAAAATGGCTCTGAGCACTATGGGACTTAACTTCTGAGGTCATCAGTCCCCTAGAATTTAGAACCAATTAAACCTAATTAACCTAAGGTCATCACACACATCCATGCACGAGGCAGGATTCGAACCTGCGACCGTAGCGGTCGCGTGGTTCCAGAATGAAGCGCCTAGAACCATTCGGACACTCCGGCCGGCCGTAACTAGTGCCCTCTGCATTATAAGCTCTGTTATCCACGTGCTGCTGCCATCTCTTTGACAGGTAGGTAATGTGCTTTTTCAGCAGGACAGTGTGCAATCCACTTATGGCGGTTGTGACCACAACGTGCTCTCCGCGTTGTACAACTCCCATGGCAAGCGAGATCACCAAATCTCTTGCCAATTCAACACGGGTGTGTCGTGATCGAAGAGGGAACTTATTCGTAGTCCGAGATCTGCAAGAACCATTGCCAAATTTCAAGAAAAGGCGCAGCAATCAATCGCAGGATGCCATTAGGTCCGGTTATGATCTAGAGAGTGCAGAAATTTGCCTGCAGGGGAACAGCAACCGTTAGAAATTAAAATTTTTGAGTCGCCATAAGTAGCATGTAACTTTTTACAATTACGTGCAACTTTTGGCATGTCTACAATTTTAATCTTTATGATCGTTTGCATGGTACAATACACGCCTCCACTGACGCCGGAGGAGAGTACAGTGTGTATTCACGTGTTTGGGAAACGTTTACTGCGACTTGTATGTCACATTTGTTCTGGGTTTGTCGTGATATTCTCCTGAAGTGATCAACTACCTTTCACAACACCTGTCAGTCAGAAATGTTTTCTGGAGTAGGTTTATTTCCTCTATTCTGGGTCGCAGGACGACCGGTCAATGTTCAGGCATATGATTGGAATGATCACTCGCAGCAATAAATTCCCGGAAACATTGGAGCTAAAGTGCATGCCTTAAGAGCTGCAAGCACTTCTTCATCTTCACTACTACGAAACACATCCCTCCTACTGAACCAATGGACATAGCTCTTGAAGTATGGGTATTTAGTAGACCTTTTTGCTTCACATGTTTGTCCCTGTCATGTCTTTGAATACTGACCATTGCTCCTGGGACGCCAAGTATGAACATACTAGAAGAGCTAGAAATATGCACATCCTGCCCATAATACAAAGAACCTCGTTGCTGGCCGGGGTGGCCGAGCGGTTCTAGGCGCTTCAGTGTGGAACCTCGCGACCGCTACGGTCGCAGGTTCGAATCCTGCCGCGGGCATAGATTTGTGTGGTGTCCTTAGGTTAGTTATGTTTAAGTAGTTCTAAGTTCTAGGGGACTGTTGACCTCAGATGTTAAGTCCCATAGTACTCAGAGCCATTTGTACCATTTTTCGTTGATTATTAATGGGAACAGGAAGATAATTATATGGATCGAATAAAGGCTCAGCAGTCTTTTGTACTGTTGTTTCTGCATTTCAAACGGTTTAAGGTACAAATATTAATATGCATTCGTGATAAGGGGAACGAGTGATGGCTGCTTCGGCACTTCATCAACGACGCAGTCAGATCAATGTGATTATCCGACGGCAAAAAAGGGTGGTTGTCAGAAAACTGCAGCGATCCTCAATTACAAGCTCAGTTCAAGGTAGCTTTGTCTACAGTGTGTTGAACGTATGTGCCGTATTCATGAGAGCGACAATGTTATCGCTTGAGCTTAGCCAGCAAAAGCGCTTTATCCCGCGGTGGCGATCATATCGAATGGCCGTTGCAAATATCATTACGTCGCAACAGCCTCTGTGGCGATTTACCCGGTATGTATATACACAGGCGGTGCAAATTTCCACACCGTGCGTGCCGTGCTGATATATTTTTTTTCCCACTCCATCGATCCTGACTGTGGCTCGCTTGCAGCGTGTATCCGGTTGCGCTGTGGAACAAAACAAGAATGGAAAAAAGGAAGCAAAAGAAAAAAAGTTACGGACCAGCACTGCAAACTCTGCAATCAATAGGGAGCTAATGCCGCCGCAAACTGTGCTCTGCAATGCAAGGGTAGTCAGGGTCGGACTTGGGAAGCTGCCGCGGTGCACGCTGGGATAGAGGCGGCCGCCATCGTGTGTCAACCAGCGAGTGTTCCAATTACATTCTGTTTGTCAACTGGGAACACTTGTTTATACGATGTAGCGCGGTGTTTACCGTGTAAAGCTGTCCAGAGCCGTGACTGGACTGTCAGAATGCAGCCCTTTGCCCAGGAGGTGGCAAAATTTCTGCAGCGTCCCAAATTCTCTCTCCGTAAGCTTCCCTTTGGTAATAGCCATGTCGCACTTTAAGATGTGCTGTTCGTTCTTGTTCATACAAGCAAATGATTACATTTAGGAAAATTTGGATGGTTTATTCAAGAGAACGAGCTTCACAAATTGTTGACGTCAATAATGTGTTGGTCCGCCTCTGCCTTTTGTGCGAGCAGTTATTCGGTTTCGTATTGAATGACAGAGTAGCTGCATGTCCTCCTGAGAGATATCGTGCCTAATTTTACCCAACTGGCGTATTAAATCGTCAAAATTCCGAAGTGGTTGAGGGGCCTGCCCGTAAGGCGCCAAATGTTCTCCATTGGGAAGAGATCCGGCTAACTTGCTTGGCAAGAAACGGTTTGGTAAGCACGAAGCCAAGCAGTATAAACTATTGCAGTGTGTGGCCAGGCATTATTCTGCTGAAATGTAAGCCCAGGATGGCCTGCCATGAAGGGAAACAAAGCGGACGTGGAATATCGGCGGCGTACCGCTATGCTGTAAGGGTGCCACAGACGACAACCAAAGGGGTCCTGCTATGAAATGAAGTGGCACTCTGGACCATGACTTCTGGTTGTCAGGCCGTATGGCTGTCGACAGTCAGGTTGGTATCCAACCGCTGTCCGGGGCGTCACCAGACCAAATAATGCACGGAGGAGATCATTATCAGTTCGTGGCAGAATGACATTATGAATTTACATTCAGTAAGTATTTACAGCATGGCGCGGGCTTTCAAATAAGAATGAAATTAATGTGGTGGTCCTCAACTACGTACCCTCAAATGTTTCAAATGGCTCTGAGTACTATGGGACTTGACATGTGAGGTCATCAGTCCCCTAGAACTTAGAACTACTTAATCCTAACTAACCTAAGGACATCACACACATCCATGCCCGAGGCACGATTCGAACCTGCGACTGTAGTGGTCGCGCGGTCCAGACTGACGCGCCTAGAACCGCTCGGCCACATCGGCCAGCTACGTACCCTCGAGCTGAAATATTAGAAGTTTTGGCTGGTTTCGTTGTGTAGAGGCTGGGATACGAAGTTGCCGCGTTACAAGACAAATACTGCTGAGTCTACAGTATACGATATGAATATACACATGAATCGAATGGTCGACGGTTACTTTCACTCGGAAATTGCGAATTTAACATAGAAATTTATAAATGAAAGATTTCAGTTAAATAAAATCTGCAGGTACTATCTTAACGACTTTAAATGGTGAGTACAATAGTAGAAGTGCTTTTGAGAATGTGGTATACTTCTGCAAAACACTATTGGTGTCGATGGTCCTGCAATGAAATAAAGTATAAGCTGAATAACAGGGGAAACAATAGATTTCTACTTCACGTAATTAGTTATCAATAACAACATAGATCGCGAGATATTCACATCCAAACGCGTGCTACGTCTTCACTGCAGAAGCCACGGAAATCTCACAAGTACACAAGTCGGCACTCCAAAGTATTTCTATGTCTCGCGACCACGCGCAAACTGCTCCACTCCAAGTCTTTCCCACGACCGTACGTCGCGCCTTCACCTCCACCACTCTCCGTGTCCTGTCCGACTTCCCCTCGCACCTCGCTCTCCAGCACTTCCCATGTCCTGTGCGACTCTCGAAACGATGCTCTTCTCCCCCTTCCATCCAGTCTCCCTATTCACGAGCGCTGTGATTGGCTAAGGCACTCGCACCATGTCTTCAAGCCAACGCACCCACACAAACATAATGAAACATATTCGAAATACTGGATTTACATTTAAATAGCTTGAAATTGGTTAAATATCCCTACGGCTGGACCATAGACACGCTCCAACACACATTATTAAATACACAAACAAATTAAATAAACATATATCAAAGGAACAGCAACAAAGGTAGGCCAATAGCCTAATGTCTCTGTGCTTTCTAAAACACACTAAATATTTAACCAATGAATATCATATAGCGGATATAAACAATGACATAGATGTATAAATATATTTATAAGCGTGCTGCTACCGTTTTTTCGTGTGACTGGAGTATTTACGGTTTGACGCGATCGTTACTAATCAGTCACTTTGACCTCCAATCACTCGTTTACTATTAAAGTCACATGCCTCTAATTTATACCAATTTAGGTTTACACTAATAGCTTCCTAAAGACACGCCGATCGACGAAATCGGATAAAGCATTTAGATTTTGGAAATTCGTTGTGCAATTTACCAACAGGTACTAAACTTTAAACTAATAAAGATATTGAAAATCTGATTACATCATCAGAATCGTCATGCAAATAATGGTAATGTACATATTTCTCTTTGAGGTATCATGACTCATCTGGCTACTATTAATTTCCATACAAACTGTGAAATGTCTGCCATGATGGTTTCACAAAGCCTGCCGTCTTTGGCTCTCCCAGCGTGTCTCCTTCATCGACACAGCGTCACTACGGAATTCCCAGCCACGTGGTCCGGCCGTTGTGCGGCATCATGCGCTTGAAAACGTGCCGCACCTTGCCGAACGGCGCGAGCGGTGGCCGCCAACTCTGAACTTAGAATATTTCCAGGGCGCCTGTTACCTCACAATGGAAAGAATGTTGTTTCGAATCAGTGCCCAAATGCAACTTACTGCGGAATTCTGTAAGCTTAAAGTGGAGTTCACTATAATCCTAGACGGACTTAAATACAGGGTTGGGACAAAAACATGAAACCACGATAAAAACAACACATTACAATGCCTAATATGGTGCAGGAAAGCCATTGGCATTCAGAAACCCAATGGCATTCAAAATGGCTTTCATTCGGCTCTCAGTAGATACAGATCCTGTATGGTTTTTAAGAGAGTGTGGTACCATCCTTGCAGCAAAATAGTGACAACTTCATGTAAGGGTGATGGAGAAGGATAGCGATCGCACGCAATTATTTCCAAAGTATATTACAGAGGCTCAATAATATGTAGATTTTGTGAGTTTGGTGGCCAGGGGAGACGTGTGAACTCATCCTCGTGCTCATAAAAGCAGTCCTGAACGATGCGAGCTGTGTAAACAGGGGTCCTTCCATCTTGGAACACAGTGTCACCGTTGGGGAACAAACATTTTGTCATGAATGGACGTAATCCGCCTAAATGGACACGTAACCCTTGGCAGTAATGAGACCTTGAAGAGTAACCATGGGGCCGACGGAATACTACGATATGTCTCGTCAGATCATCGCGGAGTCACCGCCTTGTTTCATTCTCGGGATGTACACTCGGTCAGAAGTTGTAGAAACCGTGAAACAGGACTTACCTGACCGAATGACTATCTTCCACTGCTCTGTACTCCCCTTTTTATGGATTTGATACCACGTTTTTGTGTTATCGACATTTCGATGAGTGATGAGTGCTTCGAGAATTTCAGCTTCTATCATATTTTAGGCGTATACAGATGGGAAACCTCTTAAAATTTCTGAATTACATGTAGTGTGTTTTCTTCAGAGTTAACTGACAAATATTTGGCTAGGGACAACATATTAATGTCCATGAAAATTTCATTAACCGATCTAGTGAATCAAGTATAGTCTTAGAAAGTCCGATAATGAAATTTTCATGGACATTAATAAGTGCTTCGTAGCCAATTCTTTGTCATTTACCTTTGAAGAAACACACTACATGCAACTTCCTGGCAGATTAAAACTGTGTGCCCGACCGAGACTCGAACTCGGGACCTTTGCCTTTCGCGGGCAAGTGCTCTACCAACTGAGCTACCGAAGCACGATTCACGCCCGGTACTCACAGCTTTACTTCTGCCAGTACCTCGTCTCCTACCTTCCAAACTTTACAGAAGCTCTCCTGCGAACCTTGCAGAACTAGCACTCCTGAAAGAAAGGATATTGCGGAGACATGGCTTAGCCACAGCCTGGGGGATGTTTCCAGAATGAGATTTTCACTCTGCAGCGGAGTGTGCGCTGATATGAAACTTCCTGGCAGATTAAAACTGTGTGCCCGACCGAGACTCGAACTCGGGAGCTTTGCCTTTCGCGGGCAAGTGCTCTACCAACTGAGCTACCGAAGCACGCTGGAATAACATTATCTGCGACATAAGGCACTCAGAACTATACAGAATACTGTTATAACCACACCGATGCTTTCAACGTATTGGGGACAGTGATCAAGTTTCGTTCGTTCTTAAATGCAACAGCGTATCCTTCAAGGTTGGCTAACATGTGAATTTATTTTAGACAAGCATTTCTCGCAGTGTTTCCTTATTTTGGTCCAACCCTATATGCGGACGGCTTAGATAAAGATACAGTTTTCATTGTAGCTGATTCGTGGTCAGCGTTTCTGCTCGTTCGGAACATCTTGTATATAATACCAATAGTTACTTGGTGTACCATCTTATACACCGGATTGGCGAATTGCTGTGACGTAACAAGAAGGTCAACATATGAAGGGTGAAGGGACACCGCGGTGGTAGGCGTAATGACATTGTCGACGCTCCCCTTAAGAATGCCATTCACGACGGGACAAAGATGTACGAATATGTTCCCCACACAGACGTTCTCCAAGCTGTGTGGCAGCAAATTAGAACTCCATTGAACAACAACAAGTGGCGCCTGTCGTACCAGCGTAGGGGAAGGTAGGCATGTAAAAAGAAGAGGCGGTTCTCACGCTGACAACACAAATTTCGACTGGCCACTGCTCTACCACGCGGCAACCAATTTACCACCATTGCTTAGTGCTACGGGGACAATTCCCAGCAAGCAGGATAAAGATGCTCCTTACAACGAACGATGTGTCAGTGTACAAACATCGGTATAACTTTATAGTGGTTAGTCAGATTATAATTTAATTAACATGTTTACAGAGTAATAGGCAATTTTTTTTTAAAAAAGTCAACTCTGACTACAAAGAGCTGTCATCACTACCGCTGTGTCTACAAAACGAATTCTCCAGAACTGAAACGCTTCTTAGACACTCTATAAGGCTATTCTCACCGCTAAATGGGTCACCGATTCATTTCTGATAGCAGTCACTATAGAACATGACACAATTCCAAAAAACGTACCAAATACTTGGGCATACAATCACACGTGTTAGGCACATACAGTAAATCACAGATCATTTTAATATGCCAAACAGCAACAAATTCATAGTACATTATCTCTAAAGCACTCACAGGAAAGAGCATAAACGCATTCAAGCACAAAACGTATTAGTGCGCCCATACGGCACTCACACACACACACGCACACACACACACACGTAAATCATAGTCTAGCCACAGAGGAAGTAATTTCCGAAAATGCTCCGGTAGGAGCACAGATATTGAGGTATTGCACGAAAGCAACTGGTTCAAATGGTTAAAATGGCTCTGAGCACTGTGGGACTTAACTTCTAAGGTCATCAGTCCCCTAGAACTTAGGAGTACTTAAACCTAACTAACCTAAGGACATCACACACATACATGCCCGAGGCAGGATTCGAATCTGCTACCGTAGCGGTAGCACGGTTCCAGACTGAAGCGCCTAGAACCGCTCGGCCACAAAGGCCGGCAGTAATTAATCATCACCATCCGCTTGGAGAAGTACAGTTTAGGTGAATCTTCTATTTAATGCATTAACGTGTTTGCTAATCACTTCTGCTCCACACCAACTTTCGTACAACGGCAGTTGTTGCACCATATATTCACCAAAAATATATGAATTAATTGTCATTGACGGCATGTACAATTGTTAAGCAAAAAAATGTTGTACAGGGTTGTTTGCCGTTCTGAAGAGTAGGGATGGAGATCAAGTGCGGCATACAATCGTAAGAGCCGAAAACAGACGTGAGAATTTCTCCAGAGACAGGTAACACGGTGCGAGGGCGGTGCTGGATGGGAATACAGCGAGAACACAGGGCGAGCACTTAACCTGTATGCTGGTGGCTCACCGTGGAGCGAGGCGCGGCTGGTGGCGTTAATGCGAATACAAACTGGCTGGTTATGCAGATGCCTGCCGGCCTAATAGACCCCGGCACGGCTCCTGAGGTGAGGAGCAGCCAGCTCAGACTCCTCTCTGTAGGCGACTACCGTAGCCTGTGTCAGCCGAGACACATTTTCAAGTATGACATTTCAGTACTGTTCACGAACGATGTTTTGGACATTTGTTAAACCCAATAATTTATCTGATAGATTCCGTTCCACACAAAAAGTTTTGTAAACAGGTGCAGTGGTACACTGACGGGTCAAGGCACCGAGCGAGGTGGCGGAGTGATTAGCACACTTGGGAGAACGATGGCTCAGACCTGCGTATGGCCATCCTGCTTTACGTTTTCCGTGATTTCCCTAAATCGCTTCAGGCAAATGCAGGCATAGTTCCTTTGGAAGGGTACGTCCGATTTCCTCCCATTCTTCCCAAATCCGATGGGACCGATGACCTCGCTGTTAGGTCCCCTCCTCCAAATCAACCAACCAAACAACAGAGAAAGGTAACCTGCTGGTGTTGCTGCAGGATCGTGACGAGGTAAAGACAGTAATCAAACGGACCAGAGACGAATTATCCTAGCAACGCTACAGGCCATCAATAGGGAAATCCCCTGTCTGTTCGTTTTATTTCGTCTCATGTTTGTACTCTGTTTTTACTTAGGACGTTGGTATTGCGGTTGCTAAGGGTTTATTTCTCGATTTTCATTTTCAATTGTAATTCACTGTCATCATTTGGCCATTTGGAGACAATGAGTGGGGCTGTGGAAGTAGAAAATGAAGTGCGAGTTGAAAAATCGGAATATTTACGAGATATGTCTGAGCTCAGTACAGGGTTGACACTAGCGGAGGCAGCCAGAACCATTTAGGTCGTGCGCGGGATAATGCCATTGAACAGGCGGTGGCAAGAAAATGTTTTCCTCTTTTTAAGCAGGACCGTTTTGACATTAACGACTCTCCACGTTCATGAAGAACTTAGGGGTTTGATGAAGAACCTTTAATCGTATTAATCCACAATGAGCCACGTCTCTATACTCGAGAAGTGGCGGGTGTGATGATGTTTGGTGATTCAAACACCGTGCGACATTTGCAAACAATGCATATCGTTAAAAATTCGTGTGTGTAGGGGCCGCATTCTCTAAGCCAAAATCACGAATTCCAGTGGGTGGCCAAATGTGCATTTCTGCTTGCTCTCTATCAATCGATTCACGAACAACACCGGGCATTTCTATCCTTTATCGTTACTGGTGACGAGAAAATGTGTTTTTATGCTATTAAAAGGAAATGGAAGGAGTGGTTGAGCCCAAACGAAGCAGCAACTCCCCGTTCAGAGACCTGCGCGTGTCCACGAAAGACAAGGCAGTGCATCTGGTGGAACAGTGACGGTGAGGCATACTAACTGCTTACCATCACTGCTGAGATTCATTGTCAAAAACTGAGACGTTTTGCAGACGCAATCCAAGAACAACGACCATGAAGACTGCATGAAGTTATGCTACTCCACAATAGCGCCCAACCGCATTCTGCTAAAAAAACACTACACGGAAGAGGAGTTGAGAATTCATTCCGCACCCACCTTATTCACCTGATCTTACGCTCTTAGATTTTCATCTTCTCTGCTCTCAGTTGAACAACCTTCAAGGAACTTCTTTACCGGTGAAAATGCGCCCCGAACATAGCTCGACGAGTTCTTCACCCAGAACCATGTGATTTCGACAGTCGTGAAATCGAAAAGATGCTCCAGCGTTGGCAGACTGAAGGAGAATGTATTACGGATGACTGAAGACTCTGTTATGTGTATCTGTTGTATTTATTAAACTTATGGAAAAACGCTACGAACTTATGTACTATTTAGGCACCGAGAACAAGTTTTTACGTAGAAAACATAATTGTACAACGAAAATATTTACAGAATTGAAAGTTGAAACCGTCATTTTGTTTCCATAACAAACGTTTAAAAAATAAAACAAGAAGTAAACTAGACATATCTATGTTTTCAACTCACACTAATTGTTCAATTTAACAATAAGTAATACAAGTAAATGAAAATATGAGTCGTACACAATTTTCGGTGTACTAATTTACAATCACATTATACAGGGGAATGTCTTCAGAAACAAAAAGAAAGGATGCTGTTTGAGGAAAGAGGAAATCGATACCCATCTCAAGTCTTCAAAAGTTCCGATCGTTCATAGTCAAATTTGGAATGCGAAAACAAGACGTGTTTTACATCAGCTTCACATTCAAATGCCAGGGAATTATAAATATTCATTCTTTGCATCTACACAGATGTACAGGAAACGAGACATTGTTAAAATGGAGTCGAATGAAGATGGAGCGGGCCGGTGTGGCCGAGTGGTTCTAGGCGCTTCAGTCTGGAACCGCGCGACTGCCACGGTCGCAGGTTCGAATCCTGCCTCGGGCATGGATGTGTGTGATGTCCTTAGGTTAGTCAGGTTTAAGTAGTTCTAAGTTCTAGGGGACTGATGACCACAGCAGTTAAGTCCCATAGTTCTCAGAGCCATTTGAACCATTTTTGAATGATGGTGGAAATCGTAGATCGGTCCAAATGCGTCCTCTCAAACCGTGGCCTTGTAGGAAACTGAGGCTATAATACTTCGAAATACCCACGTTTCATTTGTTGGAAGACACTCCGCATCTCTTGCCATTGGTTTTTCCCGTGGCTCTTGACTTCATGTACGTAGCCTTTATACAATTTCAAATCGAGAACAGTTCCTGTGTGTATGCAACTTGCTTCGCTACCACACAAACGTCCTCACTATAGCGGATTCCAGCATTGAAATACACCAACAGCAACATAATTGTTTACCCTCCCCCTTTACAGTGAATTTATCGCATTACCACAACTTCTGTGCTGAATATTTTTGGGAACAGTCTGGGAGTCGGACACGATTAATATTTTTAGGTAGGAAGTTGAATATACAAACTTAATTGCTTCCAAAGTCGCCACAAAAAATGGCTCTGAGCACTATGGGACTTAACATCTATGGTCATCAGTCCCCTAGAACTTAGAACTGCTTAAACCTAACTAACCTAAGGACATCACACAACACCCAGTCATCACGAGGCAGAGAAAAAAATTGCCACATTTCCACTGTAAAAATTGAACCAATTTATGGGTTAAGTGATACGGATAAGATGGCATAGGAATGCACATCCAGTATACACTTGGTGTGGAATTTTGGATCCATCAGTTTATATACAAATACAATGAGGTCACTGAGCCTCAGTAAGGTAATTATATCTGCAATTTACGTTATCATTCAGAGAGCTTGTCATATCATAATAATCAACTAGAATATGGCAGCTGAATGTGTCAAGATTACATTCGGTTAAAGACAAATATGAAGAACATCGTTGGATGAAAGGTCCGCCAGTTATTTAAAAAAAAAAAAAAAGTTTTTCCCAACCTCCCAAACATTGTTTCATCACTTCTGTGCCATCATCAGTGAGTTTCTGGTTCATTTAATTTGTAATGTGAACATTTTTACTAAATTATTAAAAAATTGTGGGAATATTTAGTTCAAACAACATTTTTTTTCTTTTAGTTAATACCTTTACACTCTGTTTGCACGGTTTTTCAGGACCACTTTTGTCTTATTTATTACAGGTAGCCTGTCAACTGCAACGAAACGACGATGATGAGAAGTTTTCGGGAGCTAACCTATTATTCTATGCTTTAAACGCAATTTAGTTGTCGCGATATTTCGCGCCTATATTCGTTTTTACTTACGTTTTTGTGTGGCAAGCGGCTATATTCGGTTTTACTTACGTTTTATTATGGCAAGTCCTTTTTCCTCAGCATCCTGAGGAGGTGTTGTGAAACACACGTAAATGTAACACACATTTTCAAAAATAAGGTCGGAGAAGCACTTTCACCTTTAACACAATTACAGTACGGTTTGGTGAAGTGCCAAGTGCTTTTTCGACCATATTCGTGAAATTATGTGTTATATTTGTGTGTGCTTTACAACATCTCCTCAGGATGCTGAGAAAAAAGGACTTGCCATAATAAAACCTAAGTAAAACCGAATATAGGCGCGAAATATCGCTACAAACTAACTTATGTTTAAAGCATAGAATGACAGGTTAGCTCCCAACAAAATTTCTCATCAACTTCGTCTGATTGTAGATGACAAGCTACCTGTAATAAATAAGACAGAAGTGGTCCTGAAAAACCATGCAAACCGAGTGAAACGGTATTAAATAAAAGAAACTAATTATTGTTTGAGCTAAATATTCATGAAATTTTGTAATCACTTAGTAAAAATTTTCTCATTACCGATTAAATAAAATAGAACCCCACTGATGATGGCACAGACGTGCTGAAACATGTTTCGGAGCTTGGAAAAAACGGTGTGTTGCATAATTGGAGGACCTTACATCCAACAATTTTAACTGCAAACATGGTAAACACATGGAGCTGCAAATCCAAATGTTGAATATGAAGAACATCGAATAGACTGAATGGGCAGGATACCGATTCGAAGCTTGTGCAACGACCGAAATTTCAGGCATGCAGTGTTTGCTGGACAAGGTATGTACTCTTATAGACAGGACATTCCATGAAGGCCAATCCTTGAATGAAAAATTCTACTGACAGCTTTTAAAGTCTATTGCTTAACGGTATATCTCCCGAATGCACTGAAAGAGCATCTGCAGGCGTCGAACACATGACGTAAGAGCCTTTGACAATGAATACTGTTACGGTCCGGCATCAGGACAAGAGGATCTCGGAACGACGAAACAGCTCGCGTGCTAGCTAGGTTTAAGTAGTTCTAAGTTCTGGGGGACTCAAGACCTCAGATGTTAAGTCCCATAGTGCTCAGAGCCTTTAGAACCATTTTTTTGATCCTGAGAAATCAGTACCCAGAACAACTACCGTAATAACGGCGTTGATACGCTTGGGCATTGAGTCAAACAGAGCTTTGATGGCGTGTACAGGTACAGCTGCCCATGCAGCTTCAACACGATACGACAGTTCACCAAGGGTAGTGACTGGCGTAATGTGACGAGCCAGTTACTCGGGCACCATTGACCAGATGTTTCCAGTTGGTAAGAGATCTGGAGAATGTGCTCGCCATGGCAGCAGTAGAACATTTTATGTATCCAGAAAGGCCATTATAGGACCTGCAACATGCGGTCGTGCATTATCCTGCTGAAATGTAGGGTTTCGCAGGGGTCGAATGAAGGGTCGTAACACATCTGAAATGTAACGTCCACTGTTAAAGTGCCGTCAATGCGAACAAGAGGTGACCGAGACGTGTAACCAGTGGCACCCCATACCACACGCCGGGTGATACGCCAGTATGGCGTTGACGAATACACGCTTCCAATATGCGTTCACCGCGCTGTCGCCAAACACGGATGCGACCATCATGAAGCTCTAAACAGAACCTTGATTCATCCGAAAAAATGACGTTTTGCCATTCGTGCTCCCAGGTTCGTCGTTGAGTACACTATCGCTCCTGTCTATAATGCAGTGTCAAGGGTAACCGCAGCCATGGACTCCGAGCTAATAGTCCATGATGCTGCAAACGTCGTCGAACCGTTCGTGCAGATGGTAGTTGTCCTGCAAACGTCTCCATCTGTTGACTCAGGGATCGAGACGTGGCTGCACGATCCGTTACAGCCATGCGGATAAGAAGCCTGTCATCTCGACTGCTAGTGATACGAGGCCGTTTGGATCCACGACGGCGTTCCGTATTACCCTCCTGAACCCACCGATTCCATATTCTGTTAACAGTCATTCGATCTTGACCAACGCGAGCAGCATTGTCGCGATAAACGGCGCTCGCGATAGGCTACAATCCGACGTTTATCGAAGTCGGAAACGTGATGGTACACATTTCTCCTCCTTACACGAGGCATCACGACACCGTTTCACCAGGCAATGACGGTCAACTGCTGTTTGTGTATGAGAAATCGGTTGAAACTTTCCTTATATCAGCACGTTGTAGGTGTCGCCACCGGCGCTAGCCTTGTGTAAATGCTCTGAAAAGCTAATCATTTGCATATCACAGCATTTTCTTCCTGTCACTTAAATTTCTCTTCTGTAGCACATCATCTTCGTGGCGAAGCAATTTTAATGGCCAGTAGTATCCATGTAAACGTTACTACAGATATTGGGATTTAAGTTATGACATGTTCGATATGCCTGTCATCATTGGCGATGATGTGGCGCAGACGAATAGCGAAATTCTGGGAAAAAAAATCAAATGGCTCTAAGCAGTATGGGACTTAAGTTCTGAGGTCATCAGTCTCCTAGACTCAGAACTGCTTAAACCTAACTAACCTAAGGACATCACACTCATCCATGCCCGAGGCAGGATTAGAACCTGCGACCGTAGCAGCAGCATGGTTCCGGACGGAACCGCCTAGAACCGCTCGGCCCCAGTGGCTGGCGACATTATGCATGACACGCTGAAGTTTCGGAACATCGACGCTGTCTATGAGTTCCTGAATAGCTATTTTCAGCTCAACAATGGTTTTGGGGTTACTACTGTACATCTTGTCTTTCATATAGCACCACAAATACGGGTCGCATGTGTCAGATCCGGAGAATATGACAGCCAATCGAGGGCCATGTCAGCGGCCTTGGGTACCCCAGAGCCAGAATGCGGTTACCAAAGTGTTCCTCCAAGACATCACTCTCCAGCTTCGATGATGGCGAGCTCTGTCTTGCACGAACCACATCTTGTCGAAATCCGGGTCACCTTGGAAAAAGGTGATGAGATCATCTTCCAAAACTTCCTGTACCGCTCGGTAGTCACTGTATCATTACGGGATATCGCACTGTTTTTTCTGCTGTTGGACATTGTATACCACACAGTCACCTGTTGAAAGTGAAGAGACATCTCGATCGCGAAATGCCGATTCTCAGTTCCCAAAGTGAGCCAAGTTTCCTTACTGACGAACCCATCCAAATGAAACTGAGTTTCGTCACTAAACCAAATCGTACAGCTCATACTAATTCCCATCATGCGCCGTGGTCAACCGTGCAGTTTGAACAGTTCAGAAATTATCACTATTTTATTGCATGTAGTTCAATAATTGTCACCCTGTACTTAGAAACCTCGGTGCTATAAAATTCTGTGGATGGCTTATCGAGAAATAAAATTATGCAGACTCAGTTATGGATTACCTTCGGCGATTTAAAATATCGGTGACTGCAGTCAAACAAAGATGATTAAAGTTTCCGGACATTTCAGCAGGAGAGGAATCTCTGAATCTGAATAATTTATTCAGAGAAGGTTATTTGTCCAGATCGAAAAATATATACAGTATGTATACAACTAGTTTCGGCAAGTTAAATTCCCGTCTTCAGATCACTTCTATACATACACTTTTTATGCCGCTCTCGGTAGTGGACGGCCATTTAGTCATGGGTATATCTGGCGACAACTCGTTGAGGAAGACGCAACAGTGTAACGTTATGAGTTACACAACCATTATGCAACCGCGAATCAATCAAATACATTTGGCCCACAGGATGTTGCCTGCTGTATCCGTGTTGACGGCTGACGGCACACTATGCAAATCATTGTACAAGTGCTGGGGGCACTTTGGAACTCAGTACTGATTCCTTCCGCAGGTTTCGTGTGAATTCTTACAACTACCATCCCTGGCTATTATGTCTCTGTACGCACTCGTTACCCTTTACATCCTTCTTCCCAACCCGTTCTCCTTCATTTCCTAGTGATCTTAGCTAGTATATACTCCTTAAATTTCCCTCCTCCATACCTTGCTATACGTAAAAAAAATATCTATTTTATACACCAACAAATTCTTTTTACATTTTCTGCTATTATTATTATTATATCAGAATTGTTCAACAGACACTCAAATCATTTTATTACTAGTTGTTAAATTAAAATTATTGTTATTTCTTAATCACCTATGATGTAAAAATTGATATTGTATGTGTGTCACCCAACTACGATATAAGAGATGACCTCAAGGACCTAATCCTATCAGGTAAATAAGTAAATAAAAACAAACAAAAAGTAACGCTCAATGGTTCCGTTTGTCATTATATGAGATTTTTCTGTCATGTTTGAGTTGTGGATTATTCTTCGAGTTTGCACATCACGATGTCATCGCCAACAGTCGACTTGTGCAGTTTTATGTTAGAAGCGTCCTCGATGAATTTTGTTATTCGGGTGACATCCAGTGACTAGTCCACGTACGAAGTCACTGGGTATTCCTGGCAGACCAATTCTGCTGTTACTTCTCTTGTACCGACACCACAATACTCCCCGTCACTCGTGGCATTTAATGGTCCATTTCGCATTATTTAGGGATGCAGAATAATTTGGATTAGATAGTATAACTTAAGGGTGGCAACGGCCTTGCCGCAGTGGATACACCGGTTCCCGTGAGATAACCGAAGTTAAGCGCTGTCGGGCGTGGTCGGCACTTGGATGGGTGACCACCCATGCCACCATGTGCTGTTGCCATTTTTCGGGGTACACAGCCTCGTGATGCCCATTGAGGAACTACTCGACCGAATAGTAGTGGCTTCGGTCAAGATTACCATCATAACGACCGGAGAGCGGTGTGCTGACCCCACGCCCCTCCTATCCGCATCCTCCACTGAGGATGACACAGCGGTCGGATGGTCCCGGTAGGCCACTCGTGGCCTGAAGACGGAGTATAACTTAAGGAAATTCCAACGTTTTCTAAATCACAACTACGACTTAGCAAGTTAACGAATGGAGCATTTTCCTTGCAAGTCGTGTTTTCCCTATTTTCATTAACGATTGAATTCATTAATGGCATTCACGTACATAACGCTTGCTGTGGAGCGTTATTTATTTTCCCTTGAAACTTCCGTTGATAACTCAATCTCGAGGAAGAGACGGCGGTAGGAGACCGCCCTAAAATGTAGCAGGACAACCCGGCGTTTAGCAGCCGAGACAGTGCTAAAAGCGGCTCCTCTGCCCACAACCGTAATTAGAGCTAAATAATCGCTGTTGCATTGCCAGAAGGCTGGGCGTGGCTAAGCCCCACAAATCTGGCCCGCCGGCGCGTCACGCGAACTCAGTCCTCAGTGGCGAGGGCGGGGCCTTCAGTTATGCCGCCGAGCACCAACGTGGACCACGTTCTGACGGCAGCGCCAGATTTAGCGATTAGGGTGGGTGTGAAGCATTCGTGTTTCTAAAAAAACTGCAATTGGTCAGCTGACGTTGCCGTGCGAAGAAGCCAGTCCCAGAACCGTTTACGTACTTCTGACTCTATGGTGCTGGGTTGAATGTATAGTGTCTTGTGGAAGAAATCCGTGATGGAATATCCTTTCGTATCAAAAACGAATCTTACAGTGTCTTCACGTCGATGCCCACCTGTTTTGCTTTCTTCTGTGTTGGTATGCAAACAGTTTAACACGTGCACAATTTTGAATTGGTTACCAGCTTGTATCGTGGCCTGCAAAAAATTTTGATAAAAGCTTCTTACCACGTCTGCAAAGTTACCAGCACGTATCGTGAAGTTTCGTAAAATCTTGTTACACGTCCGTAATTTTGAGATCACCAACCATGTCAGATGGTGTCCACAGAGACGAACACTCCATTGCAAATCATGAGAACTGTTGATGGTTAATCAGTTTTTTTAAAGTATTGACGTGTAGAAGTACGTGGTGGAAGAACTGACAACCCTTCGCCTACAAGAAAGGGTACGATAGCATTGTTGGTAGACAATATTGAGAACAACGGAGAGGCAATTTGATGATTGTTTGGATAGGTATAGGTAAAGAAGGAAACGGTAAAGTATGAACTGCGGCTCACAACCGCGAATAGAGACATAAGTATCACTTAAAGTTTTCTGTTTATCGACACAGGAGGATCATTCCGAAAGAAAATATTTTTACATAAATATCACTGAAAAGAATCATTCAGAAAGTAATACATCAATATCCACATGACTACTCTGCAATTGACACTTCAGTGCATGGCAGAGGGTTCTTCGATTTCTCTAGCGTTCCACTCCCTAACGGCACTTGGAAAAGACGAACACAGCGACAATAAAATATTTTTACAGTCACTGCAGAAAGTTTGTCATCAACAGTCCTTGAAAAGATCTCGCCGTAACGAAAAACACCTTTGTTTCAATGACTGTCATCCTAACTTTCTTATCATATCCGTGGCACTCCCCTATTTCGTGATAATACAACAAAATCTGCTCTTCATTCGACTTCTTCAATGCCCTCCATAAATGCTATCTGGTAAGGATCCCATACTGTAGCAGAGGACGAACAAGCGCAGTGCAGCCAGTATCTTTGGTAGACTTCTTGCACTTTCTAAGCGTCCTGACAATATAACGTCGTTTTTTTTCTCCCTCTCTTTTTTCCTCACATTATTTGTGTCATCGTCCCAATTTAAGCTGTTCTGAACTGTAGTCATTTGCCTCGTAAACGAAACTTAACGAATTTCCTCTTGTACTCATGTTGATGACCTCACTCTTTTCGTTAGTGAGAGACAGTTGCCACTTTTCACAACATACAGATATCTTGTCTGCATCATTTTGCAATTGGTTTTGATCTTCTGCTGACTTTAATAGACGGTAAATAATAGCATCATCAGCAAACAGTCTAAGAAGGATGCTCAGATTGTCTCTTAAATGGTTTAAGCGGAATGGGAAGAGCAGGGTGTAACAACACTTCCTTGGGGAATGCAGGGTATCACTTCTGTTTTACTCGAAGATTTTCTGTTGTTTACTACCACCGCAATTTTTCTGACACGAGACCGCGAATACGGGGTACAACTGAAGAGATACTCCACAGGCACGGAATTTTACTGGAAGTCTCTTCTGAAATACTGTGTCAGAAGCCTTCTGGAAGTCTAGAAATATGGAATAAATTTGAGATCCATTGTCGACAGCATTCATACTTCTCACATTTCCCATTTATTTAAATGGAAACGGCGGTAGACGCAAAAAGCGCATTACCACAGGTAAATATCGAATGATTTCAGCGACATACTTTAATTTATCCTACATATTCACCACCATTAGTTAAGCACTATTGTCAATGATGAACAAAAGCCTACCATGTTCGTAAAAACGGGAATCAGCTGAGGCTAGTGTTACTGTTTTGACGCCAGCATCTGTATCTGGGAAATGCTGGCAGCATATTCATACTCTCATAGGCTCAAAGAGATGTAAATCTGGAGCTTCTAACTTAGGTCTGTACGATGGACGCGTCAGAAGAGTCCAGACAAATCTGGTAATGAGATACACGTTGGAGTAACTGTTGTTGTGTTGCAGTCGGAAGTTGTCCCTTTCTAGACTGACTAGGAAATTCGCATTTTCAGCCTCGTCAGTGTTGTCTTTCAGCTTTCTGATTTGACAGCTGTTTTAGGCTCTGAGGCACCTATAAGAACTTCCTGTTCCAGAAGGGTTCGCACACCAGTTTGCTTGGAGATGGGCTGTATTGTAATTTGTTAGAGAATTCGTATGTCGCCATTCGCGGGGCTGTATTTTGAATTCTGGCTCATAGAGAATTGTCACATTTGTATGATATCTGTTAAATCGGGTGTGACTTCATTATAAGTGACTTAACAAATAGCTGTGGACATTAAACACCCACTTGACATTTTTCTGACTAAAGAAACCATCTATGCAACGTGAATAAAGCCCAAAGAAGATGATATTATTATGCGGACTATCCTTAGGAACGATTTACCAGAGACACCATACTTAATACATCGGAATTTCTTTTCGCGTTTGAAATGGTATACTGTTGATTGAGACCTAGTAATTTAAGGCTGTCGAGGAACATAATATGCAGACTACGAAGCAGCTGATCCCCAGTAACTATCGAGGCTAACCTACCTTCTGTTATTTGAAAATAATATACTAACGCAAAGAAATGCTTTGTTAACTGCTCGGAGCAGAAGCGGCACCAATTGAACTCTCGGTTGAATTAAAGTACGAGAAAATTTCTGTAACAAACCATTAGTGCAAGCCTCACAGTTGTTCAATACTACCACCTTGAAAAATCTTATTTTATTTACATTAAAGCGATGAAAGGAACGAAACAGTAATCAAAATTTTGTTTTTACTTCAGGAATATTATTTGATTCCAAAAAGCACAAGGACTCTACAACAACCAGAGTTATGTTACACTATTTCTTTGTTGCCCTCTGCACAGCCATACAAAAATATACACCTTCACGTAAATTAGAAAAAAATATAAAATACCAAACATTTTGGTGAATGAGATATCGGCTTGGTAAACCCGATAATGAATCAAATAAAACGCAACTAAAACGGGATCTGGGCCACATCGATCGATTGTCACTCAGCTACTCATTCGCTAACGTTGCCTAAGCAACCACAATGATCCCAAATAGTTCGCCAGGCCTTAAAATAAAGAAACACGTCACCTAGTGTTGCGGAATCAGCGCATAGAGAGGAACCATTTATGCTTGTTTTAATCAGTTTTTCAATACAAGCTAATTGTTGCTTTCATGCACATCTGCCTCTCACTCAATATTTGAGAGATTAGTCATTTTTCCGACACTCAGTACTAGAATACGAGAGCGTGATGAAAAGAAATGCCAATTTATTATGTGAAAACTCATCAGGCTTTTTAAATAAAACAAACGTTGTTAGCATTCTACATATTTATTTTTCACGTTCACATATTTGCAGCCCACTGGCGCTAAACAGCTTCGAACCGTAGCGTGTAACATGGCGGTGTGTAACGTAACTATGTCGGTGCATGAGAAACAGCGTGTTGCAATCGAGTTTATAATTAGAAGAGTTCTTCCGCACAAGGAGCACGCACTCTTTCAGCTTGAAAAAGCTACATCACAGATGAACACTGCACTCCGACCCCTTGGGTTCATCGTCATTGATCATCCTCAATTCAGTCCTCATTTGTTCCCAATACCTCAAGAAAACCGGCGAGGACTTCCCTTGATGATGAAGCGGTGTAGCAGAGGTGAGGTTGTGGCTCCTTCAACAAACACTCTACAATAACGGTATCATCAAAGTGGCCCGTCTATGGGAGAAAAGTGTTCGTCGGTATGGTGGCTATGATGAGAAATAAATGTGTATACGTGGAGATGAACTTCAAGGCAATATTATAGAAATGGAATAGGACGTAAATGAAGAAGAGATGGGAAGTATGGCTGCACAATAATAACACGAATTCTTCACAGATGAATGGAAAAACTGATGGAAGTCGACCTCAGTGAAGATCATTTTGGATTCTGGAGACATATAGGAACACGAAAGGCAGTACTGACCCTACGACGTACCGTAGCAGACAGGTCAAAGTAACGCAAAACTACGTTATAGTATTTTCAGACTTAGAGAAAGCTTTTGACAGTGTTGATTGGAATACTCTCAGAAATTATGAACTTAGCAAGAAAAAGATACAGGGTGCGAAAGGCTATTTACAACTGGTACAACTGGCCGACAACATTTGCAATTCTTTCAGAGACAGCAAACGACTTGGAAGAGCATTTAAAAGGAATGGACAGTGTCTTGAAACGAAGACATAAGATGAACATCAACAACAGCAAAGCAAGGGTAATGGAATATACGCGAATTAAATCAAATGATGCGAGGGAGTTAGATTAGAAAACGAGGTACTTGCAGTGCTAGATGAAATTTGCTTTTGGAAAATAACTGATTACGGCCGAGGTAGGGAGGATGTAAGATGTAGACTAGCCATGGGAAGGAACGAATTTTTGAAGACGAGAAGTATGTCAACATCGAATGTGTAATTAATTGTTGTGAAGTCTTTTCTGAAAGTGTTTGTAGGAAGTGTTGCCATAAATGGAAATGAAACATGGACGATAAAAAAGTTAGACAAAAAGAGAATGGAAAATTTTGAAATGTGTTGCTATAAAAGAATTCTAAAGATTAGATGGTTAGGTCACGTAACTAATGAGAAGGTACAGATCAGAACTGCGGATAAAAGAAATATGTGACACAACGTGACTAGAAAAAGGGATCGATTGATAGGACGCATTCGTAGACGTCAAGGGGTCATCAACTTAATCCTGGAGGGAAGGTTGGGGAGTAAAAATCGTAAAGGGAACGCAAGATAATGAATATGGTATGCAAATGCAGATGGGTGTAAGTTGCAACAGTTATTCGGAGATGAAGAGGCTTGCTCAGAATAAGGTAGCTTGCAGAACCGCGACTTCGGACACAACACCACAGATACAACTGAATGAAGGAAAGAAACGTAGAATGTTTGTGTCGTTCGTTTTATTTGAAAAGCTTTAAGAGTATTTTTTTTAACTTTAAGGGTTATCTTATAAAAAAATCGGAGACATTACTTTTCAACACGCCCTAGTGGAACAGGAATGGAGACCGATAGTACCGGAAAAATGTACCCTCCGCCATGTACTGTACAGTGGCTTGCCAAATACTTATGTAGACGTAGATGTATATCTGGATACCGGGTGTAGATTAAGAATCAACTCCCACACTGTGGCAAGCAGCAAGTGTTAACTTTGTTTCTCCACGGTCTGTGGACATAATTAGCGATAACAAAGCAATGTAGTGAAACAGAGACCCAGAAAGGTGGCGTGTGAGTGTCTGCTCTCTGTGTGGGCCTTAATGGGAGCCGAAGCGTGGCCGGCGCGGCCGATACGTTTCCCCGGGCTTCCCGAACTAATTACCGAGGCCCTGCTCCTGGGGCTTGTTTACCGTAACCGCGGCGGGAGGCGTAGAGGCGCTCCCAGAAAGGGCCTGCCCTGCCCCTCGCCTCCCCTGCCCTTCCCACGCCGTGCCTTGATTCTCCTTCCGCCCCCGCTCGAGAAAGCGTCGGCGGCGCCGCAGGCGCCACCCAGGGACACGAGATCCGGAAGGCGCACCGCCGGCCGCAATTTCCTCACGTATTCCCCCAGCACCCGCCAACCCACCCACCCACCCGCCCACCCACCCACCCACACACACACACACACACACACAAACACACACTGGTTACATCACTCCTAACTGGCTCGAGGAATTACGTCTTGGAACTGAATACTGTTTCCATTTGCAATCGATCTTATCCAATGTATCTCATTCATTGGCTGTGGCATTTGCGAAACTTTAACACACAGAGGTTAACAGCTTGAGAATTTGAAATAATCAGCCATGATATACCACAAGGTTCTATTTTAGGTCCTCTATTGTTTCTGATATACACAAAACTTCCTCATCTTCCAATTTCAGAAGAATGCAAATTTCCTTCAGCACCCTCCCCCGCCCCATCCCTCCCCCCACTGACACACACATACAAACACACACTATAGTGAGGGTTGCCTCTAATGACATGCATGTGAATATGGGGGAGTATGATGACTTTTGAAGATAGGGTGTTTATTCATGTCAGGCATTGTGACATCATTGAATCATGCTGTTTGCGGCGAAATAGCGATTTAATAAACTTTTGCAAACGTTCGCTCGCTGTATTTTTTACAGTTTTCTGTACGTTGAAGTCGTTTAGTAAATTTCGTACTTTCGTTTTCAGCTGACGTTTCTTATTGTTTCTAGTGAAATATATCACTAAATTTTCATTCAGTTTTGTAACTTCGTTGATTGTTCCAATGATGACTTGAATCTTTGGTTTTATCTAATAATTTTGTGAAGTTTTGTTGGTATTGGTATTAGCTGTGGTGTAGTAGTATTACCACAAGTAGTTGCTTTCTTAGTAGACAGAGATTTTCGAGACCGCTATTGTAAGTTCTAAAAATAGCTCTACTGGTGTAACAGAACTTATATAACACAGACGTATAGTTTTTTTTAGTACCTGTAAAATTTTACCATGAGTGAGAAGTAGCTTTGTGAGTAGCTGGTTACGGTGTGGGATTTGTTCAAAGTATTTTCATTGGGGGAATGCAGTGGAGAAGCCAGTGGACATTCTAACGAGATCCTCTCCTGGGAATGCAGTATCTGTAGTAGAAATAAGTTGATAGAGGAGCAGGAGCGTAAGATCTGTGTCCTTCAGGTGCAGTTACAACGCGCAAAGGAGGAACTAGATAGGTTGAGGATAGTGAAGGGTGGTTGGGACTGGGAAGTGGCAGTTGGCAAGAACGCAGCTAGGATGAGGAGGTATTCAGACAGTTTTACTTTGCGTATATGCAATAGATTTGACCAATTGTCAGAGCTATAGATGTAGGAAACATGCAGCAGTCCTCAGCAATTAGGAGGCCTAGGTCAGCAGTAAAGTTTAACAGAAAGAAGTAGGTTCTGCTGCTAGGTAGTTCGCACGGTAGAGGTGTGGGCCAGCAGTTGCAGAAAGTGTTGGGGAGTGACTACCAGGTCACCAGCATTGTGAAACCTAGTGCAGGGTTGGCTCAGGTGACTGATAGCATAGGCGAGTTACGTAGGAATTTTACGAAGGAGGATTAGGTAGTGATAGTGGGTGGAGCACGGAGAAGATAGGGACGGGAAATATAATATAGGTGGTGACCTGCTAAAGATAGCTACTCGAACTGCTGGCACTAACGTGTTTTTCGTGCAACTGTTTCAGAGTTATGGTGGGCCTCAATTTAGTGAGCCTGTTAACATGGTGCTGGAGAGGGCGCTGATGGCAAAGGCCATGGGTCACATTTCAGTGGTGGCAGTTGGGTCTATCAGTAGATCGGGTATCACTAGGCATGGCCTGCACCTCAATAGGCATGGGAAGGGAAGGCTGGCAAAGCTTAAAGGTGAAGAGTGTAGTGGGTGGTAGTCGGATCACTCATGGAAAAATTCCTGTAGAACTTGGCGTTAGGGCTGCATTTTTTTAGACTGGTCAGCTGATAGGTATACCTGCTTAAAGGAAGTCCCTTTAACTAAGGACTCACCTTCATAGGACGTCATGTTTCCAAGCAGAGAAGGAATTAGCATATTTCATCCAAATATAAGGGGAATTAGAGATGAAGTTAGTGAACTGCTTATAGATGTTGACTCTGAAATTATTGGTATATCGGAGCACCACTTAAATAATTTGACAATTCAGAGGATTCCTTTAACAGGATACAGACAAGCTGGCTGATTTTCAAGGACTTCCTTGCGGGGTGGGGGAGTGTACGTAGGCAACAGTATTGTTCAAATGTTCAAATGTGTGTGAAATCTTATGGGATTTAACTGCTAAGGTCCTCAGTCCCTAAGCTTACACACTACTTAACCAAAATTATCCTAAGAACAAACACACACACCCATGCCCGAGGGAGGACTCGAACCTCAGCCGGGACCAGCCGCACAGTCCATGACTGCTGCGCCTCATACCGCTCGGCTAATCCCGCGCGGCGAAACAGTATTCCATTTGAGTTCATAGACGTATCACAGCACTGCACTGAACAGATACTTGACCGTATTTCAGGGGCAGTTGAATTTAGTGAAACTAAACTTCTAATTGTTGTTGTTTATAGGTCCCCTAACTGACTTCAGAGCATTTCTGCTCAAGCTAGAGAGGGTTCTTGATTTTAAGAATTTAGTTATATGTGGTGACTTCAATATAAATATTGTATATGATGGTGCAAAAAAAAGGATATTGGTAGATCTCCAAAATTCATATGATCTGATGCAGACTGTGTTTTTTCTAACCATGGTGCAGGGTATTTAGGAAGGCAAAGATTATATGGTATGCAGTTACAATAGCTAATTCATAGGATAAAATTAAAACCATATGGTCAGCCGGGAAGGAAGTGTCTCGTCAGCAGCACAAGGTCGACGATATAAAGTCAGTTAGTTCATAGTATAAATATTTCTGTTACTGATAGATCAGATATATGTACAGTATTTAACAATCATTTTCTCAGCAATGCTAGTGAATTAAATAAAAATTTAGTTTCTGCGGGCAATGAAATAACTTCCTTGGCAAATGGCTCTCCGAGATTTATGTCTGAAATACTCCTCTGCGATAGAGACAAGTGGGAGACTGAGTCTATAGTTAAATCACTGAAGACGCAAGACTCTCATGGATGTGATGGAGTGCCTAGCAGGATATTAAAGTACTGTGCTGCGCATGTTAGCCCAGTACTTAGCCGTAACTTTTTCTTTAGGAATGTTCAGTTTCCTGAACGAATAAAGGACTCAGTAGTAAAGCCGCTTTATAAAAAGGGAGAAACGGATAATTTGCAGAATTTCAGACCTATTTCTATGTCATCACTTATTGAAAGGGCTGTGTATAAGAATAATTGATCATTTTATATCACACGATTATTATAAAATGTACAGTTCGGCTTTAGAAGTCGTTTAACAACCGAAAATGCTATATTCTCTTTTCTCTGTGAGGTACTGGATTGGTTAAACAAAAGGTTTCGAATGCTAACATATTCATCGATTTAACTAAGACGTTTGATTGTGTTGATCACAAAATATTGCTTCAGGAGGTGGACCATTACGGAATACAGGGAGTAGCTCACAATTGGTTCACCTCTTACTTTAGCAACAGACAGCAAAAGGTCATTATTCACTATATTGAGAATGGCTGTGATGTGGGGTTGGAGTGGGGTACAGTCAAGTGGGGGGTGCCCCAGGGACCAGTGTTGGGCCACTCCTGTTCCTTATCTATATAAATGCTATGCCCTCTAGTATTACGGGTAACTCTAAAATATTTAATCTATATAAATGGTATGCCTTCTAGTATTATGGGTAACTCTAAAATATTTATGTTTGCTGACGACACTAGCTTGGTAGTAAAGGATGTTGTGTGCAACACTGGCACAGTTTCAAATAGTGCAGTTCATGATCTACGTTCATGGATCGTAGAAAATAAACTAACACTAAATCACAGTAAGACTCAGTTTTTACAGTTTCTAACATATAATTCAACAAACCATGACGTTCCACAGAAAAAGACATATGATTAGTGAAACTGAACAGTTCAAATTTCTAGGTGTTCAGATAAATAGTGAACTGTCGTGCAAAGCCCACGTTCAGGACCTTGTTCAAAGACTTAATTTTTACTATTCGAACGGTATCTTAAGTGAGTGGTCATTCGACACGAAAAATAGTCTACTTTACTCATTTTGATTCTATTATGTCGTGTGGTATTCCCATTTAGAAGTATATTTTTGGATTAGAAGCGGGCGGTTCGGGAAATAAGTGGTGTAAGTCATGAACCTCTTGTCGACCCCTGTTGACGAGTATGGGTATTCTGATATTCGCCTGTCAATATATATAATCCTTACTGTCATTTCTTGTTGACAATATTAGCTTATTCCCAAGAAAAAGCAGCTTTCACTCAGTTAATACTCAGCAGAAATCAAACCTCCATTAGGATCGGGCTGCCTTAACGCTTGTTCAGGAAGGTGTGCAGTATACTGCTGCATCTATTTTCAATAAGCTACCGCTCGAATAAAACATCTTAGCAGTAATCCACGCGCTTTCAAGTCGAAATAGAAGATTTTCCTCATGGGTCACTCCTTCCATTCTGTCGAGGAGTTCCTTGAAAAATTAAGCTGATTCTTCTTGCATTGTTGACTGCGTTTACTTGAACTTATGAACTGACTATTTACGGGTTCATAAATACTTTATTTTCATCTGTTATTACTTTTATGTTGTAAGTTCATGTACTGACATGTTCCATGACATTGGAGATTGCCGGCCGCTGTGGGCGAGCGGTTCTAGACGCTTCAGTCTGGAACCGCACGACCGTTACGGCCGCAGGTTCGAATCCTGCCTCGGGTATGGATGTGTGTGATGTGCTTAGGTTAGTTAGGTGTAAGTCCCATATTGTTCAGAGCCATCTGGACCATTTGAACTTTTGAGTTTTGGCTCCTCAATTTGGTCCTACGGAACGTGACCTGTAAATAACATTAAAAAATACAACCATCTCATTCAAGTCGATCGCAAATGGCTCCAGATCTGAATATTGTTAGCATTCACACTCTGTCATATCCACTCTGTTATTATACTTGGCTAAATGGTTTTGTGTAACAGAAACAGCCTCGTGCAAAACTTAAAATACTATTGACTACTCTGCACAGCAGGTTAATGATTCTATGTTACCGAAGGTGAATTATTTATGGAGGAATGGTAAAACTGGTAGAAGCTGAAATGTGGAAAAATAAGTTTCAGTGCAGTAGAATGCATGCACGTTCCAAGCCATATTCACCCTACGACATATCCAACAAGTTAGGATTACGAACGGCAAACCTATAGGCCTAAGGAGCATCAAAAAGTTTCCGTTTGAGGACGTTGATACAACATAGCGTGACTGCGATGCGGGTATGTAAGCATCGACATGTAGGCAAGGGATTAATGTGTCATCTGTGTCTTTCGGACGAGCGTGCGACAAATGGTTCAAATGGCTCTGAGCACTATGGGACTTAACTTCTGAGGTCATCAGTCCCCTAGAACCTATAACTACTTAAACCTAACTAACCTAAGGACACATCCATGCCCGAGGCAGAATTCGAACCTGCGACCGTAGCGGTCGTGCGGTTCCAGACTGTAGCGCCTAGAACTGCTCGGCCACCCCGGCCGGCTGCGACAAATGAACTATGGCGCTGTTATTAATAAATGCGTCCAAAATGGACCAACGTGCTGTTATCCTTTTCTTGGCTGCCGAAGGAACAAAATCCATCGCCCAATGAAGAATGCGTATGGGCGGCATGTCTGTCGACCAAAGCCGTTGATGAAGCGTGCTGCTGCTTCATATTGACAATGTTATAGAGCAGGAGCTATTCGACTGATCTTCAATCAGACCAAGACTTCTGAGATGTCAGTAACAATATATTCGTAGAATTAATTTTCTTGTACCAAGATCTTACAACTACTGGAAAGACTGACGGACAATGATTGAGGACACCCCTCTAAATGCGTCTACGACAGTATTACGAGCAGCAGCAGCAGCTCTCCGTCTTCAGGCCACAAGTGGCTCATTGGGACCATCCGACCGCCGTGTCATCCTCAGATGAGGATGCGGATAGGAGGGGCGTGTGGTCAGCACACCGCTCTCCCGGTCGTTAAGTTGGTTTCCTTTTACCGGAGCTAAGTGCACCCCTGAAAAATGGCAACAGTTCATGGCGGCCCGGATGGTCACCCATCCAAGTGCCGGCCACGCCCGACAATACTTACCTTCGGGGATCCGACGGGAACCGGTGTATCCACTGCGGCAAGGCCGTTGCCCCAGTATTACGAGCACCCATAGTTATTTTTCAGTTTCATTTTGTACAGTTTGGAGAGTACAGTACTCAGACATCTCTCGAATTCCCATAGTAATTTGTTTCGATCGGCTAAAACCGATAAGGCACATGCCAAACACCGATGTACTCGCTTTTATCGATCAGCCCGTGTACCTACGCCATTGCTTACTGTACAACCTCTGACACATAGGCTTGCGTAAACCATGAAGTACTTGTATTTTCCGAAATGCAGTTTGGGACGACTAGGCAATCTTTAGCGTAGCCCGAGGTCAAGGTCACGATCGAAGGAGATGGCTGGTTCTTACGTGGAAAATCTAACGGCTGTGAATACGAAATATCCGTCGTGGTGAGTGTAGGTTGGTGTCCATCATTTTGAAGACGTCAAGGGTCAAAAGTAATTGGTGGAATCAGCAAGTTCAGTCCTTAAAAATTCCTCATACTGTTATGTAAGTTGAAGGTGTAGAGAGGGGGTTATCAGCTGCGTTGGGACTTCATGCAGGATCAGCGGCGACGAATGATAATGTGTGCCGAATCAGGACTCAAAACCGGGATCTCCTGCATACTAGGTAGTTGCGTTAACCGCTGAGCCATCCAGATAGTTTATCACAAATGCGCGGACTATCTTGGTACGCTCCCTGAATGACCCACACTCCCAGCCAATGCCACGTTCTCAATGCTCGCTGATTTCAGATTGCCGCTGGAGGTCGAAGGTAAATATGCATCCATGCTGAATATTGTGGATTAACTGATCATCGAGGCGAATCAGTTATATGAATGCGTGGTATCTGTTTTTTTCGGATATGTCATAAAGATCGTAGATCACACATTCGTATAATCCCTCATACATTAGTATGTAATATATTTATTATCACCATAAGATCGAAACTGAGTAATCGCTAAATAATTGGTGAAATTTCTGTCGTAGAAATGGTAGAGTTTAAGGAGGCGTTCTTATAAACTATAAATGTTGGGAAGCACTCTGTGCAGGTAATATTAAAGTGTAATTCCTTATAAAATTTAGCTAAGCCATCTGTATTTCCCCGTTCAGGAAAAATGAGTTCTACCTGGTCCGACACTCCCTATGAACGTACAGTGGATTCTTGTTCATGTGGCCCTCATTTTTTTAAACTTTTTTTTTTGTCATCAGTCTACTGACTGGTTTGATGCGGTCCGCCACGAATTCCTTTCCTGTGCTAACCTCTTCATCTCAGAGTAGCACTTGCAACCTACGTCCTCAATTATTTGCATGGCGTATTCCAATCTCTGTCTTCCTCTACAGTTTTTGCCCTCTACAGCTCCCTCTAATACCATGGAAGTCATTCCCTTATATCTTAGCAGATGTCCTATCATCCTGTCCCTTCTCCTTATCAGTGTTTTCCACATATTCCTTTCCTCTCCGATTCTGCGTACAACCTCCTCATTCCTTACCTTACGAGTCCACCTAATTTTCAACATTCGTCTATAGCACCACATCTCAAATGCTTCGATTCTCTTCTGTTCAGGTTTTTCCACAGTCCATGTTTCATTACCATACAAGCTGTACTCCAGACGTACATCCTCAGAAATTTCTTCCTCAAATTAAGGCCGGTATTTAATATTAGTAGACTTCTCTTGGCCAGAAATTCCTTTTTTGCCATAGCGAGTCTGCTTTTGATGTCCTCCTTGCTCCGTCCGTCATTGGTTATTTTACTGCCTAGGTAGCAGAATTAACCTCATTGACTTCGTGACCATCAATCCTGATGTTAAGTTTCTCGCTGTTCTCATTTCTACTACTTCTCATTACCTTCGTCTTTCTCCGATTTACTCTCAAACCATACTGTCTACTCATTAGACTGTTCATTCCGTTCAGCAGATCATTTAATTCTTCTTCACTTTCACTCAGGATAGCAATGTCATCAGCGAATCGAATCATTAACATCCTTTCACCTTGTATTTTAATTCCACTCCTGAACCTTTCTTTTATTTCCATCATTGCTTTCTCGATGTACAGATTGAAGAGTAGGGGCGAAAGGCTACAGCCTTGTTTTACACCCTTCTTAATACGAGCACTTCGTTCTTTATCGTCCACTCTTATTATTCCCTCTTGGTTGTTGTACATATTGTATATGACCCGTCTCTCCCTATAGCTTACCCCTACTTTTTTCAGAATCTCGAACAGCTTGCACCATTTTATATTGTCGAACGCTTTTTCCAGGTCGACAAATCCTACGAAAGTGTCTTGATTTTTCTTTAGCCTTGCTTCCATTATTAGCCGTAACGTCAGAATTGCCTCTCTCGTCTCTTTACTTTTCCTAAAGCCAAACTGATCGTCACCTAGTGCATTCTGAATTTTCTTTTCCATTCTTCTGTATATTACACTTGTAAGCAGCTTCGACGCATGAGCTGTTAAGCTGATTGTGCGATAATTCTCGCACTTGTCAGCTCTTGCCGTCTTCGGAATTGTGCGGGTGATGCTTTTCCGAAAGTCAGATGGTATATCGCCAGGCACATATATTCTACACACCAACGTGAATAGTCGTTTTGTTGCCACTTCCCCCAATGATTTTAGAAATTCTGATGGAATGTTATCTATCTCTTCGGCCTTATATTTGACCGTAAGTCCTCCAAAGCTCTTTTAATTTCCGATTCTAATACTGGATCCCCTATCTCTTCTAAATCGACTCCAGTTTCTTCTTCTATCACATCAGACAAATCTTCACCCTCATATTCAGTGTATTCTTTCCACCTATCTGCTCTCTCCTCTGCATTTAACAGTGGAATTCCCGTTGCACTCTTAATGTTGCCACCGTTGCTTTTAATGTCACCAAAGGTTGTTTTGACTTTCCTATATGCTGAGTCTGTCCTTCCGACAATCATATCTTTTCCGATGTCTTCACATTTTTCCTGCAGCCATTTCGTCTTAGCTTCCCTGCACTTCCTATTTGTTTCATTCCTCAGCGACTTGTATTTCTGTATTCCTGATTTTCCCGGAACATGTTTGTACTCCCTCCTTTCATCAATCAACTGAAGTATTTCTTCTGTTACCCATGGTCTCTTCGCAGCTACCTTCTTTGTACCTATGTTTTCCTTCCCAACTTCTGTGATGGCCCTTTTTAGAGATGTCCATTCCTCTTCAACTGTACTACCTATTGCGCTATTCCTTATTGCTGTATCTATAGCGTTAGAGAACTTCAAACATATCTCGTCATACCTTAGTACTTCCGTATCCCACTTCTTTGCGTATTGATCCTTCCTGACTAATGTCTTGAACTTCAGCCTACTCTTCATCACTATTATATTGTGATCTGAGTCTATATCTGCTCCTGGGTACGCCTTACAATCCGGTATCTGATTTCGGAATCTCTGTCTGACCATGATGTAATCTAATTGAAATCTTCCCGTATCTCCCGGCCTTTTCCAAGTATACCTCCTCCTCTTGTGATTCTTGAACAGGGTATTCGCTATTACTAGCTGAAACTTGTTACAGAACTCAATTCGCTTTTCTCCTCTTTCATTCCTTGTCCCAAGCCCATATTCTCCTGTAACCTTTTCTTCTACTCCTTTCCCTACAACTGCATTCCAGTCGCCTATGGCTATTAGATTTTCGTCCCCCTTTACATACTGCATTACCCTTTCAATATCCTCATACACTTTCTCTATCCGTTCATCTTCAGCTTGCGACGTCGGCATGTATATCTGAACTATCGTTGTCGGTATTGGTCTGCTGTCGATTCTGATTAGAACAACCCGGTCACTGAACTGTTCACAGTAACACACCCTCTGCCCTACCTTCCTATTCATAACGAATCCTACACCTGTCATACCATTTTCTGCTGCTGTTGATATTACCCGATACTCATCTGACCAGAAATCCTTGTCTTCCTTCCACTTCACTTCACTGACCCCTACTATATCTAGATGGAGCCTTTGCATTTCCCTTTTCAGATTTTCTAGTTTCCCTACCACGTTGAAGCTTCTGACATTCCACGCCCCGACTCGTAGAACGTTATCCTTTCATTGATTATTCAATCTTTTTCTCATGGTAACCTCCCCCTTGGCAGTTCCCTCCCGGAGATCCGAATGGGGGACTATTCCGGAATCTTTTGCCAATGGAGAGATCATCATGACACTACTTCAATTACAGGCCACATGTCCTGTGGATACACGTTACGTGTCTTTAATGCAGTGGTTTCCATTGCCTTCTGTATCCTCATGTCGTTGATCATTGCTGATTCTTCCGCCTTTAGGGGCAATTTCCCACTCCTAGGACAAGATAGTGCCCTGAACCTCTATCCGCTCCTCCACCCTCTTTGACAAGGCCGTTGGCAGAATGAGGCTGACTTCTTATGCCGGAAGTCTTCGACCGCCAATGCTGATTATTTATCAAAATTTTAGGCAGTGGCGGGGATCGAACCCGCGATTGAAGACGTTTTGATTATGAATCAAAGACGCTACCCCTAGACCACGGGTACAACACGTGGCCCTCGTTAATCATCGTTTAATCCAGATTTTCTATATTTGTAAGTACAATGCAAAAATAATTTGTATATACACGTTTTATTATTTACAAGGACGTGATTTCTGTGGCCTAATTTCCTAGGTAATAAGTTGCAGTTGTCAAGAGTGTCTCTCCTTAGAACCGTTTTCCCTGATGATTCGGCAGATATCTGCAATTTCGTTTTTGAAATGTATACCTGGTGTCGGCCCAGAAAAATTTCTGCTCATCACGTCTTTTATGCGACACCTGGTATTGATGGAAAGGATCAGTTTATTTCCTATTACAATGAAAGTGACTTAAAGCGCAATTTTATGTGCCCCTGCGATAGAGCGGTCGCAGTTTAGTCTTGCGCGACATTAGTTTTATTGATGTGTATTAACAGACACAGCCCGTACTCCAGCAACGAATTGTGTGCCGCTCTGTCGTGCACTGTTTGCTATTGCAATGCACCTGGGCTACTCGGGCGCTGCTGGAATACTAGCCGTTCTTCATGTTTTACTGAACCTCTAAATATATACCGATAAAACGATTATCACACAGACTCTGACTGAGACAGGTACTTCGGATGCGCCCGTAAAATTCCGCTTTAAAAATCAATTTGTTCGTAATTGGAAGAAAACTGGCTCTTAACTGACACCCTGATCCGTAGTAAATATATGTATATATATACTGATGAAAAAAAATCGTAACATCTGGAAGAGGTTGTGCGGTATAAACGGTAGCCGTGTTTCTAAAGATGATGTGTATTCACATTTTGCTCCAATCGCACAAAGAGTGGCCATAGTTGCGCTACTATGGGGCACAAATCAAGTTTACTTCAAATACACGCTGTTACAGTCGTGAGCTTTAGGTACGTTTGAGATTGGACGTGCTTAGTTGATGTTAGACAAGAATGTATTCAGGCTGACAAAGATGCAATTATAACACCCCGCTGAGTTTGAACGAGGTCTTATAGCAGGACTACAAGAAGCTAGATATTCCTTCTGCGATACTGCAGAAAAACTTCGTAAGAATGTAGCCACTGTACATGATTGCCGGCAGCAGTGTTCACGAGAATGTACGGTTGGAAGAAGATCGATCTCCGGACGGTCAAGTGGCACTGCCTAGGAAAGACAATCGTATTCGGCGTATGGCTCTGACGCATCGTACTGCATTTGCAAGAGCAATTTGTGCAGCAGTCGGCACCACAGTGACACAACGATCTGCTACAAATCGGTTACATTAAGGACAGCTCAGTGGAATGCATTCTACTGAACCCAAACAACCGTCAATTGCGACTTCAGTGGTGTCAAGTGAGAGCTGATTGGAGGCCTGGTTGGAAGGAGGTTGCGTTTTCTGGTTAAAGTTATAGTTCTGCCAGTGATGGCCGTGTGTTGATAGAAGGGACGCCAGTTGAGTATTTACAGCCAGCTTGTCTGCGTGCTTGACACACTGGACCGACTCCTGGAATTATGGTCTGTGGTGCGATTTGTATGCCAGCAAGGCCACTCTCGTTGTGATCCCACGCACCCTTGCTGCAAATTTATACCTCATTCTGTTGATTCGATCTGTTGGGCTGCCATTGATGAGCAGCTTTACAGGTTCTTTTCCAACAGGATAATGCTCGCTCACATACCACTGTTGTAGCCCAATATGCTCTATAGAGTGTAGATATGTTGCCTGCTCAGTCACCAGATCTATCTCCATTCGAGCACATATGGGACACCATCGGACGACAACTCCAGTGTCATCCACAAACAGTATTGATCGTTCGTGTATTGACTGACCAAGTGCAAGAGGCATGGAACTCCATACCACAAACTGATATCCGCCACCTGTACAACAGCTGGCCTAATAACGGTTTATTTGGAACCAGAGGCAGAAACAACCTTGACCCAACTACTACTAGTGAACAGCTACGTCACATGCTGCAAGAAACGACATATGATCCTGGCTCAAAAGACTTTGATTACTTTATTGTGTAAAACTGTTTTTTCTATATCTGATCAAGATTTGTGTGAAAATAATGTGAAATTTTTTTCTCTTCACGTAAGTAATCTGTGTCATTCTTTCTGTTTCCTCATTTCCTGGAATATCCGGCTTTTCGAGAATCTCTCTCTAGTCTGTACAACGAGGATCCACTGTACTTTTTCTAGTAGATGATGCAGAAGTATACTGATCCGCAACAGCAAAAAATAAAGTGATCCATCTAAACTGTTGTCAGCTTTCTCATCACTGTTTTCTCGACGGTCAGTAAAAAAGTCGCACCACACAGTAGATGCGGGAAAAATAATTTAACCGGAGTAAATAACTCGTTATTATCTGAGTATTCACAGCTGTTGAAATAGCCAGTTATCAGTCTCAGATAGTTATTTCAGTAATTGCCAACACAGTGCGCCATCTGTTTACCAATGTGCGTACGTCGTACTTCAGTAGTCTACTTCCCATTTGGTCTCATTCTGTCTTAGGCCGAATAATGAGCACACTGACCACGTGATGTTCATGCTACCATGGACTTAACTGGTAAGTAACAGATAATAATGCTTACCATCTAATTACTGACAAATATACTTCTACAGGGCCAATCACATTAATGTGACCACCAACTATATTCGACTTCAACCTATAATAATCAAACAAAGACGGCAAGTGGCAGCACTAGTATTGGAGAGTATGTAATGTTTACTGGATGACATAGAAAATAATGCAGTAGTTGTCGTAATGTGGAAATTGAGCGATATATCTGGTGTCTAAAAGGACATGAGCTTTGGCTTTCGGGTCGGTAGTGGAAGCGTTTCATAGATGGCTACATTTTTAAACTGTTTGTGTGCCGTTATGGTTAAAATGGTTCAAATGATTTCTAAGCACTATGCGACTTAACATCTGAGGTCAGCAGTCCCCTAGACTTAGAACTACTTAAACCTAACTAAACTAAGGACATCACATAGATCCACGTCCGAGGCAAAATTCGAACCTGCGACAGTAGCAGCAGCTCGGTTCCGGACTGAAGCGCCTAGAAACACTCGGCCACAGTGGCCGGTTGCCGTTGTGGTTAAAGCATATCGTGCATGGCAAAATTACGATTGCCTAGGCAATTGTCGAGCATCACGGGCAGGAATGACAGGAGTGAATGACGGCTGCAGAGATGTGTACAGGCGAATAGACAAGCAACCGTTGTGCAACGGACCAGCCAGATGAACCACGAGGTTACCAACATTGTCCCCTCGACGACCGTCACTGAACGTTGCTGTGTATGGGCCTGTGTAACAGCCTCTTGATTCATGCACCTATGGTGACTGCTTTACGTTGGCGATGAAAACTCGGATTTCCATTCCAATAAAGCAAGTGGACATCCACTGAGTGCAGACAGGTTGCTTTCTTAGATTAATCACATTTGATGCTCCATCAGACAGATGGCCTTTGGAGTGTACAACGTGAAACGTCTAAAAGCAGTCGGTAGTAACAGCAGCGCCGTTCAGCCACATCAGCAATTCAGACGCAGCACTACAAGGTGGCAGTACCAGCAGTTGGTCGGCGCTCCACGCCGACAAACCCAGCCCATTTCGTCCTGGTCTTCACCAGCAGCACGTGAGCCGTCATACATTGGCAGCACCAGCCAAATAACGTCAGGTTTTCAAGCAGCTGCCTATCGCGACTCTAGGGTTCCTCACGTAGGAACGTCACGGACAACGCCGTAAAAGATACATTGTTGTTGTATGTAGTTATATGGATATTCATCGAAGGATACTATAATTGAGTTTTGGTTTTATTAATGAAATAATTCTTTTAAAGTGTCTTCGATCGTCCCTCAACACAAAGATAGTTAAATCTCCATTTCAAATTACATCGGAATCAGTTCAGCGGTTTAGTTAAGAAAACACGAGAGAGTTATTTGTGCATTTAATATTAGTATCGAAGTATGTATTGTACAAGCATTGTATTTTAGCTATTACCCACACCTCTGGTCGCACGTTAATAACATGAATTGAAATATGCGTGTAGCTTTATTGCCCGAGAGATAATGGGCCGCCTGGTGCAAGTCTTCTTATTGCTGCAAGTTCGGCTACTTGCACGTTAATAATGATGAGGACAACACACGTTCCCAGTCGAAAGCGAATAATTTCCTATCCGGCCGGGAATCGATCCCGTGATCCCGTCATCGAGAGTCAGCAGAGCTAACCACTTTCCCTTTCAATTCCCATGCTGCATTCTACAATGTGCTTTATCCTTTTTCCTCCTCTTCTTTTTCGTTTTTTAATATTCATGCTGGAAACAAAAACTTTTCATGATGAAAATGGAAAGAAACATAAATTAGAAAATACAAAAAGATATTCTTTCTTCGAGATTCTGATAATCGTTGGGGTCCACTAAAGATCATTTGCATTCGAAACGTCCCTTCCGTCATCATTGTATTCCAACTTGTGTACTTGGTCAATGCGAGCCAAGAGAGATGAATAAAATCTTTTGGAACTGCTCAATTTAATTTCTGCGGCAACTATGCCACACGATGCAGTGTTGCTGCTGCAGGAAAGATGGTGGTCTGATATGTCCACAGTAGCTTTTTTAATTGAGTAATGACTGAAATGAGCAACATGCCAGGCATGCGAACGATGTTTTGTCCGTGGGGAAATGCACCAGCCCTGTTGTAAAATGACGTTAAGTCGATGGCGGTAGGGATTGTACTGGTACTTGAAGCCTGTTCCTTCCTTGTCCTTATGTTTTAATTCAAGCAAAGGAATATATGTCCTAGGGTATCCTGTAACTGAAACTTTCTGCATAAAAGATTTGGTCTTACACTAATGTTTTGCAACTTAACTCTAGTTAGAACTCTCAAATAGGTTACGTCTAGCTTAATAGATTTGACCTCTGACTGTAGAAATTTTTGATGAACGTTTCGCCAAAGTCTGCTCCAGTCTGTCGATGGTAACTCCTGTAAGTGTGTCTACAACTACATCTACATTGATATTCTGCAAATCACATTTAAGTGCCTGGCAGAGGGTTCATCGAACCACACTCACAATTCTCTATTATTCTAATCTTGTATAGCGCGCGGAAAGAACAAATTTCTTATTTTATCGTGGTGATCGTTCCGTATGTAGGTCGGTGTCAACAAACTAGTTCCGCATTCGAAGGAGAAAGTTGGGTATCGGAATTTCGTGAGAAGATCCCGTCGCAACGAAAAACGCCTTTCTTTTAATGATGTCCAGCCTAAATCCTGTTTAATTTCTGTGACACCCTCTCCCATATTTCACGATAATAGAAAACGTGCTGGCCTTCTTTGAACTTTTTCGATGTGCTCCGTCAGTGAGATCTGGAAAGGATCCCACACCGCGCAGCAGTATTCTAAAAGAGGGCGGACAAGCGTAGTGTAGGCAGTCTCCTTAGTAGGTCTGTTACATTTTCTAAGTGTCCTGTCAATAAAACGCAGTCTGATTAGCCTTCCCCGCAACATCTTCTATGTGTTGCTTCCAATTTACATTGTTCGTAAATGTAATTCCTAGGTAATTAGTTGAATTTACGGCTTTTAGATTAGACTGGTTTATCGTGTATCCGAAGTTTAGCGAATTCCTTTTCGCACTCATATAGATGACCTCACAGCACCATTCTGATATTGTTTCTAAATCGTTTTGCAATTTGTTTTTATCTTCCGATGACTCTATTTGTCAATAAACGACTTCGTCATCTGCAAACAACATAAGACGGCTGCTCAGACTGTCTCCCAAATCGTTTTTACATATAAGGAACAGTAAAGGGTCTATAACACTTCTGTTTTACTCCATGACTTTCCGTCAATTACTGCGAACTGTGACCTCCCTGACAGGAAATCACAAATCCAGTCACATAACTGAGACGATATTCCATAAGCACGCAATTTCACTACGAGCCGCTTGTGTGGTACAGTGTCAAAAGCCTTCCGAGAATCCAGAAATACGGAATCGACCTGAAATCCCGTTTCAATAGCACTCAACACTTCATGTGAATAAAGAGCTAGTTTTGTTTCACAGGAACGATGTTTCTAAACCCATGTTGACTGTGTGTCGATTGACCGTTTGCTTCACGGTAATTCATACTGTTCGTAACAATATATGTTCCAAAATACTGCTGCATATCGACATTTACGATATTGGCTCGTAATTTATTGGATTACCCCTACTACCTTTCTTGAATATTGGTGTGACCTGTGCAACTTTCCAGTCTTTGGGTACGGATCTTTCGTCGAGCGAACGGTTGTATATTGTTGTTAAGTGTGGAGATAATGCATCAGCATATTCCGATAGCAAGGTGATTGGTATACAGTCTGGACCAGAAGACTTGCTTTTATTAAATGACTTAAGTTGCTTCACTACTCCGAGGATATTTACTTCTACATTACTCATGTTGGCAGCCGTTCTCGATTCGAATTCTGGAATAATTACTTCCTATTCTTTTGTGAAGGCATTTCGGAAGTGGTGGATGCTGAAGCGCTTATTGGTATAAAAAAGCTGTGGAATGATAGATGGATTCCTCCCGCATGAAAACTGCCATAATGAAATACGGCTGCACATAATACGGCGAGGTATCTGCGTCAGCCATCAATTCTGGGGGTGACACGTCGTCCGGACCACACGAGTTATTGACGCATATCAGGAGTATTGTTATGATGAGTGACAGTGACAACACTAAAATAAAATATTGAGATTGTAAACATATTGAATAGCATTGAAGTTCTGAAGAAAGAAAATAATTAATTTGTAGTTTTTGCAGCGCAAATTTTATAATATTTGTGCATACAATAACGTCACCTGTCCTCACGCGTCTGATTATTACCGGCGGCTGCACTCGCTTTTCAAAATCAAATGCAGCCACACTAAAGGCCTCACACGTTCCACACGTAAAGTAATGACATCTCTGTGGTTATCGTACAGCTTTTAAATGATGCTGTGGTCGCGAGTCTTCAGGGTAGTCAGAAACTGTAAGGGACGCGTGACGATCAGCGATTAAAAGGGGACGTGGTTGTGACTGATATTAGTATGGAACTATGGATAAAATACATTGAGGATCTTATAAGCTTGTACTTATTACGTTGACTCGTATTACGTAGAACATTTTCACAAAAATGATGAACTTCAAAATTCAAACGGTAAATAGCTTTTATGTCTGTATATTTCGAGTTATATTCCCCAAAAAAGTATCACTTACTACACTTTCTAAGGTAGCCTGTGTTATCAATCAGTCATCAAGCTATAAAAACTTCATCAAAATCGGCTCAGCCGTTTAGTAGTGAAAGCGCAACAGAGTTACTTTCGCATTTATAATATTAGTATGGATTGCACTTTTCAGAAGCGGGACAGGGTTGTAGCCTATTCCCAACGTTATTCAATCTGTAGATTGAGCAAGCGATAAAGGAAACCGAAGAAAAATTTGGAGTAGGAATTATAGTTCAGGGAAAAGAAATACAGACTTAGAGATTTGCCGATGACAGTTGAACAGAATGGACAGCGTCTTGAAAGGAGGATATAAGGTTCACTTTAACACAAACAAGGATAATGGAATGTATTCGAATTAAATCTGGTGACTCTGCGGGAATGAGATTAGGAAACGAGGCACTAAAAGTGGTAGAAAGTTTTGCTATTTGGGCAAAGTAGAGCGAATGCAAAATGTTGACTGTGAATGGCAAGGAAAGTGTTTCAGAAGAATAGAAATTTGTTAATATCGAATACACATATAAGTGTTAGGAATATTTTGGATATTTCTCGAGTGCAGTTATGTATGGAAGTGAGTCATGGACCATAAACAGTTTAGGTAAGATTTGAATAGAGATATTCGAATTGTGGTGCTACAGAAGAATGCTGAAGGCTAGATGGGTAGATCACGTGCCTAATTAGGAAGTACTGAATAGAATTCGGGAGACAAAGAACTTGTGCCACAGCTTGACTAAAAGAAGGGATCGGTTGGCAGGACACATTCTGAGTCATCGAGGTTTTACCAAGTTAGTATTGGAGGGAAGTGTGTGGGATGGGATAGAAATCGTAGAGGTAGATAAAGAGATGCATGTCGAAAGCAGAGTCAGAAGGATGGATGACGCGGTAGTTATTCTGAGATGAAGAGGCTTGTACGGAATAGAGTAGTATGGAAAACTGCCTCAAACCAAATGAAATTTTTCGTGAACGCTGATTTTGAAACTAACTTTGTATCGTCCCCTTTGAAAATTTATAAATTACTGTGCTCGTAAACATCTTAGGTTATTTGGTTTTCAAACAGCTGAGCAAAACTAAACGTACTCAGACATTTCTCTCTTTACTTATTCTAATCACCACTAAACTGACACACAATGTTTTAGCGCAACGCAAACTGACTTTCAAAAATCCCTACAAAAGAATGGCCCTGACTAACAATAACCTATACGTTTCAATACGTTTCATGAATCACTTACCTCGTAAAAATCTTCGTTACTCGAACTACTGCAATACAGCGAGCGCCAATACTGCCAGCTAAATAAAAGATTCTAACTACTGAAGGCACTAACTACTGATAGGGACAGTTAGCAAATGAAAGATTTTTATAGAGAACAAACAATGTACTTACCTTAATAATGTGCAAAAGTCAGCATATATATATATATATATATATATATATATATATATATATATATATATATATATTTCTCGAGTGCAGTTATGTATGGAAGTGAGTCATGGACCATAAACAGTTTAGGTAAGATTTGAATAGAGATATTCGAATTGTGGTGCTGCAGAAGAATGCTGAAGGCTAGATGGGTAGATCACGTGCCTAATTAGGAAGTACTGAATAGAATTCGGGAGACAAAGAACTTGTGCCACAGCTTGACTAAAAGAAGGGATCGGTTGGCAGGACACATTCTGAGTCATCGAGGTTTTACCAAGTTAGTACTGGAGGGAAGTGTGTGGGATGGGATAGAAATTGTAGAGGTAGATAAAGAGATGCATGTCGAAAGCAGAGTCAGAAGGATGGATGACGCGGTAGTTATTCTGAGATGAAGAGGCTTGTACGGAATAGAGTAGTATGGAAAACTGCCTCAAACCAAATGAAATTTTTCGTGAACGCTGATTTTGAAACTAACTTTGTATCGTCCCCTTTGAAAATTTATGAATTACTGTGCTCGTAAACATGTTAGGTTATTTGATTTTCAAACAGCTGAGCAAAACTAAACGTACTCAGACATTTCTCTCTTTACTTATTCTAATCACCACTAAACTGACACACAATGTTTTAGCGCAACGCAAACTGACTTTCAAAAATCCCTACAAAAGAATGGCCCTGACTAACAATAACCTATACGTTTCATGAATCACTTACCTCGCAAAAATCTTATATATATATATATATATATATATATATATATATATATATATATATGCTGACTTTTGCACATTATTAAGGTAAGTACTTTTCCTTTTTGTGGCGGACACACGTCCAGATCGTGCTCACATAGCACTTCGTAATCTCTCAAAACTCTGCCATCTCTCTCTCCACAACCACCATTGCTGGCGGCTCACCTCCAGCTGCACAACACTACGCGCTGTTCACATCCAACTATCCAACACCACAATAGCGAATATTCCAACAATGCCAACAAGCCACAGACTGCAGACAGCACAGTCAGTGATTTTCATACAGAGCGCTACGTGGCGTTACCAACATAAAACCCTTAAAATCCTACTTACAACTTTTTGAAGTTGCTTAGATGACTAAATTTCATATTAACTGATGGTCCCCACATTGTATGAAAAAATGTTCAAATGTGTGTGAAATCTTATGGGACTTAACCGCTAAGGTCATCAGTCCCTAAGCCTACACACTACTTAACCTAAATTATCCTAAGGACGAACACACACACACATGCCCGAGGGAGGACTCGAACCTCCGCCGGGACCAGCCGCACAGTCCATGACTGGAGCGCCTAAGACCGCTCGGCTAATCCCGCGCGGCCATTGTATGAAACACCGATATCCTCGAAAGAATCATTAACTGAAATGTTCTGGAAACTCTGTCAGCTCAAGACTGCTTCATTTATATGGTCAGCTCAGCTCGACAGTATGGCATAGCTCGGCAGATATTGCTCCCAGTTACTAATAATCGAAGTATTTGCTACGTGTTCTGCAACTGCTTCACTGATAACTGCATCCACAATAACTTACACCAGATGCGGAGGGATGTCGTTGGTGCATTGTTAGTACGAAGTTATTTTTGGCATTTATTTATAAACTTTAAAAATAACCGTTATCGAAAAATAGCCGAAATAACTGATACCGGAAAGTAACTGTTTAGCCCACCCCTACCATGTAGGTGGAAATTGTTGAAGAACGCCGTGGCGCGGCGCGTCGGTGACCCGCATTGCAGGCAAGCTATGCGGGCAGAGTACACAGAGGCTCCGGTGCTATCGCGACGCGAGACGAGGTGCTGCGTCTGCACTGGGACCATTCCTGCCCCCTCCTCCTCCCTCACCCCACCCACTCACACCCACCCATCCTCCCCCCCCTTCCCCCTCACAACCGCCGCCATGTCACTGTATCCCCACCACCTCACCCCTTTGCTCGTTGTCCCTCTACCGAAGCGGAGCGACCCTCGAACTGCATACACGAGCCAGACGCCGGCATAAAAGCGACGCAACGCCAGTTTTGAATCTGTGTTGTCCGCATTATCGCTGTTCCATTTTTAGTCGCGCCGCTAATCAGGGCATTACAGTTACATGAAACATTTGTTTTATTCAGACGTTTCGTCCGATACGCGGCAATACTTCAACAGCGGAAAGCTACCTCTATTATTACGAGACGAGTTTTATCCGCATGTGTTTGCTCGTTCCTGATTACCGTAGTAAATATTCCATACTGTGCCTGGGCAGGGGAATTCCTTTCATTTTTTTAACAGGATTGTGATTAAAAATCTTTCCATATTACTGTTACTGTCTGAATTCGTAATATTCGTACATCTGTGAAGTGTTTCACATTGCATGTTTCAAAATTAACGTGTTAATTTCATACTGCCTTCTACGAAAGAAATTATCCGCTCAGCGTAACAACATACGTCAAGATCCTTACATTGTTAAGAGGAATCAAGCAGAAATTTTCCTTCGTTGCATTTTGTTGCTATTGTAGTCTTCATTCCGGATAAAGATGTGATGCATCGTCCCACATTAGTACTGTGCAAGCGTCTACATCTCCGCGTAATTACTGTAAACTTTATACACTTCAGTGTGTTTAGTGTAGTCAGTCCCTGGTCTCCATATGTCCTCGACTCCTATAATTGTAGACTGGTGTCTGTATAAGTTGTAAATAACATTTTACTCCCAGTATTTTATACCTGCTGTCTTCAGAAATTCAGATAGTGTAGTACATTCATTACCGTGTAAAACTTTCTCTAAGTCTACAAATGATATAGACACAGGATTGGCTTTCCTTGACCGCGTCCAAGGTGAGTCATAGTGTCAATACTACTTCTGCTGTTCCCACATTTCTCTGGAACCCAAACAGATTCCCCCGTGTCAGTACCCACACATCCTTCCACACTTCTGTAAATAAATTGTGTCGGTATTTTGCAACCAAGACGTAATAATTTCAGTTCACGATTTGCGATATAGTAGTAGCAAAATACACTCTGATCCAAAAACAGTTTTTGTGCATTCCGGTTACACACCACAATATTATACAACAGGTAATAAATTTTGGTCTGTGATAACCTTCAATACATAAGTACAAAAGATTTTCTAACACACCCAGCCAACATATGTAAACACGGTATGGTCAGAAAATTAGAATAAGCCAGAGGTCCATATTTGATGGCTCGATAATTTTCACACTGATTTCTTTGAAACTGGAATCGTATAACCTTCTTTAACTCAAAGCATATTTCAACTCTATCGTGCAACATGCATTTCAGGTGGATTTAATTTATCAAGGTATGACCTACTATACACAGTAATGTTTATTCAAGCGGGTAATATACGACCAATAAAACTCAAAAATGTTTGGAGATTTTTGTATTAATTTATCATTGATTTGTATTTTAAGTAACTGAATAGCTGTTCTGTTAACAGATTCATTTTAGCGGATGAACCCCAAAGAGGTGACAGTCATGTCCACAGACTGTCTTTGTGAGATAACTTGTCGAACACCACAAGTCATGGCGATATTATATCACTGAAATTAAATGTATTTTGTTATGTTAGTAAGGAGGGAAAACAATTTGATCGGAGAAGTGAATTCTTAGTGATCTTACTTTGCTCGTGTAAGACATCTCTTCATATACGGGGAAAAAGTTATTTAACTTGAGTGGACCTACGTATTTGTTTATGAGTGAATGCTGGACGGAACGGTGATCAGACTCCGTTGAGGAGGGGACTTCCGAGTATTTTCATTTGAGTTCATTTTGGAATGACTGATGGGTCCTTCTCCTTCACTGAAGTCGTCCACTAGACGCCGTGTGCTTCTACAAGGGCTGTTCAATAAAGAATGATGATTATTTTTTTTCACTACATACCTTTACCCATCCTCATAATTTTAATGGTCCTTATCAAAGTAGTCTCCCATGAACGCGATGCACTTGTCCCAGCGTTTCTGCCAGTCTTCAAATATATGCTGGAATCCATTTTTTTGAGAGGTCCTTCAAAATCGCCTCCGCAGCCTTCACCACTGCTTCTGATGATTGATAATGCCTACCACGAAGGCGTTTCTTCATGTTAGGGAATAGAAAAAAGTCACATGGGACTAAATCCGGACTATAGGGAGGGGGGGGGGGGGGGAGTGAGGGATGCACTTCATGTTGATTTTTGCAAAATATTTAGGAACAACAGTGGCAATATGAGGCCGCTTACTATCGTGGTGCAGTATCCAGCTTGCTTCAGGGAAATGTGGTCATTTGAGCCTGATATGGACTTGCAATGTTTTCAGAACACCCATGTAATGTTGTCCAGTTTCTGATGTGTGTGCAGGTACAATATGCTGATAAACCATTTCATGAATATCGAAAAATGAGATGACCATAAATTTCCCAGCAGAAGCCACCACTTTTGCTTTTTTGGGGGTTGGTGATGAAGGAAATTTCCACACTGAGCTTTGATGTTGGCTCTCAGGATCAAAATGATGTAGCCAAATTCCGTTAGCAGTGATTACATTTGAGGGAAACTCCGGATCGTCCTCTAACATCAACTTTAACTGCATGCAGACCTGCACGCGAATGTCCTTTTGTTCGGGAATCAACAGTCTTGGAACACATCGCGCACAAACACGTGCCATGTGTAATTTTTCAGTCATCAACGTGTGGGTGGCACCCAATGAAACGTTTACTATTTCAAAAAGTGATCTTGCGGTAATTCGTCGATCCTCTCTCACAATGACAGCAGCGGTATTGATGTTTTCTTCCGTAAGAGCAGTAACTCGAGCACCGGGTCCACCTTCCATTGAAATTAATTGCCTCCCCTCTTTGAACATTCTAAATCACCTTCGATTTGTGCTGTATGGAAGAGCAGCCTCTCCATAAGTCTCCTGTAACGTTGTATAGGCCTCATCTGAAGATTTGTTGAGACGAAAGCAGAATTTCGAAGCCGCATATTGTTCCTCGTGTGTTACTCCCATTGCAGCAGTAGGCGATACTGAACATGTGTGACCTTGCCTGCCTCTCACAGGCGGGTACCAGCATTGCCAACAATGAAACTACTACGGCGTGTTTGTTGTACATTAATCTGACAGAATATCATAATATTAAATTTTAGACGGAGAAATTACGACCATGAAAAAATTATGATCGTTCTTTATTGAAAAGCCCTCGTATAAACCTAAAACAACGACCCAACAGCACATAAGGAGATTATACAACTTATCAATAACGGCATTACTCTACGTCGCTAGTGAAGTTCGTTCGACAATAATTATTAATGAAATTACTTTTTGGATGCTAGGTTTGGATTTGGTGGTAGCAATACAGACGACCCAGAAATGAACTCTCCAACACCAGTTGAACCGTAAATTTCCTACTTTTGTACCATCGGTTTTTGCGGTGCAGTGGGGAAAATATTGCTCCACCCACACCTTAAATGAAATACTGATCACATCATTTCGCAGTCAGTAAGTCATCCTAATTCATCCGTAACAGTAATTAGTATGACAGGAGCAAACCGAATTAGGATGAGTACGAGAAACCCATTTTAATTTAGCATCAACGTAAATTAGTGGAGTATACAACGATCAACTCTCACGAAACTTACTCACATGTAAAAGGGTACATTGACAAATCACAGTCTTGCTCACATGATGAAACTCAAATGTCTTAAGTGCGTAAATGTAATGCTAAATATCCTAAGGAGGTAACTCCAACGTAGCAGCGTAATCGCTAAATGTTTGCAGAGAACAAGACAGAACGCAGTAAAATACTATACTATGGCATCGATATTCCTCCTAAATATTCACCACAGTAAAGACTCCAGAGCAGAAACTCCTCAGAAACTTGTTGAATTAAATATTACATAATCCCCGAGATATTTTGAGAGGTGGTAGTGTTAATTAAACCAAGAACAGAGGCTCTCTTTAAATTGATGCCTAAAGAGCTGTCAGCACTTTCTCAACTTCGCTAATGCGAAACACATCTCTTCTACGATCGAGTGCTCACAGCTCTTAAGGTATGCATTTTAGAGCCTATATTTACTGAACGTTTTTGTCTTGTTTTGACCTCTACTACTTCCTCCAAAAATATGGAAAGCATAAAGCTTGCAGTCGAAGATGAACACTATCGAAAATGAACAAGCGCTCATAGGTCGTAAAATGCATACTTTGGAAGCCCTTGATTATCGGATTATTTTTCTTGTTTTGGTGAGCACTACCACCTCCCAAAGTAGTGATCACTTTTAGAACGCCCTGTTCTGTTCCAAAACATATTGCTTGTAATTATTATTTCTTAAGTGGATCTCATTCAACATCATCCCATTCATAGTAGTCCCCTTTCGAGGAAATACATCGATCCCATTGTTTATGCCGCATTTGAATTCTAATTGTTCAGTCGCGAATGATAGAAAACAGGGCTAAAAATCAATTAAGATGTGGGCTTGGAAATTCTTGCTTCCAGCGAGGCGGACGTGACCGACGTAGCTTATGTGTAATGTTTACTCTGCTAACAAGAGCGGACTATGCCGCATCACGAGGCCCGAGAGCCGTTACAAGCCGCAACCCTTGGACACAGCAAACATAGCGGAGTACGGCCTGTTCGCCACGTAGGCATCACGTTCTGCCGCGTGACGCACACGCAATGCTCGAGAGTACTGGAAACTTCTAGAACGAGTGGTGCCGGGTTCACTACCGGTATAAAATGGCTAGCCGCCATAGTGTTGGGGGAGTGATGGCAATGATTGCAGTGATGGAGCAGCTGGTCAGTCGGTCAGATATGGTTTAGCTTCAGCTATGATGCTGTGAGATTGTAGCGCAGTGCTGCATAACCACGAGGGGACTTAGACTCATTTCGATGTAGTCAACAGTTAGTCTGGTGCGCCCGGTGCTACTATATTGGGACTTAGAACTCAGGGAGCTATGAGAAGTTACACTACTAAGAAGGCAGTTAGTAGACTTTGTATATAGAGCTGTATATAAAACGGATGTGCCAGGGGTGCGCCGGCCGAAGTGGCCGTGCGGTTAAAGGCGCTGCAGTCTGTAACCGCAAGACCGCTAGGGTCGCAGGTTCGAATCCTGCCTCGGGCATGGATGTTTGTGATGTCCTTAGGTTAGTTAGGTTTAACTAGTTCTAAGTTCTAGGGGACTAATGACCTCAGAAGTTGAGTCCCATAGTGCTCGGAGCCATTTTTTTTGCCAGGGGTGCTCCAGTGTACATATCCTCATTCATGATTCATGCTTGTACCCAGTGTACCCTGAGGTCCCAGCCGAGTTCCGTACTCTAACTCACCCTATAGCCCCCTTTTCAGTGGAGCAAGTGCACAGAAGGCAGCCCACTACCACGAGTCCTCCTGCCAAGTAACTTCTTTGACATGCATTCTTGCAGTCCTTCCACTCCCTCTCAGGACTCGTCAGTGGGACACGACAGTTCTTTCTGTAGGGAGTTTAGTACCATTTAGGTGCTTGTGGAACCACACCCCAAAGTCACATACAGTGGCTGCAATGGCTCTTCGTGCACAACACGCAGCTTAACCGTATCCCGAATTCAGCAATTTTGTGCATTCGCTGCACCCTGTCATGTAAAACGAGCCTGGTCACTCCATAGGATATTGCCCGGCCACATGTCATCCACTTCGGACCGTGCCAGAAACACAAGCACAAATTGAGAACATTGAAGTGCATGGAGGTTTCAGTTACTTCACGTCTCCATCTTTTATGGGTACTAATGAATAATTGTTCACAAAACTTTCCGTACTGTTGACCATGGGATGGGCAATTCTGGTGACGCTACACGACCACTAACAATATCCGGCGCACGTGCTGTGTGGTCAGTTACAGCAACAGCCACCTTGTCAATAATTTCCACAGAGATGGGACGCCTTCCAGGAGGCACACCAAGCTCAAACCTGTTTGCGAACTTCACAATCAAATTCTTTAAACCATTTAATGACATCGGAATCTCCTCATGCCTTTCAGTCGGCTATACCCTCTCCATGCGGCACTAAAATCTCTGTCGCTCACATAAAACAGTTTCGTTAACAGAACATGGTCTGCCTTCTGATCACTCACGACATGACGGAGTGGATATCATACCGTCATGTAAACAATGTACAGCGCCAGATTTGCACCTGAGGGCAACAATTGGGATTAATTTTTTCCAGCGTAAATCGGTTCCGCATTAACGCATTATAATCTCCACCAAGCTTCGCTGCCATGCGATAATTACAGGCCACACTGGACCTCCATGAGCACCAGCATTTTAATTACAGCCACCCGGTATTGGCATTTAAATCACTACTCAGCCTCTGATTATGACAAGAGCGATACACCATTTGTAGCCGCGTTTCTCAAGAAACATGCTCCGGATAAGGTAATACGTAGTGCCCTGTTTCATTATGCACTCCTGGACTGCTTCGTTTAATCGACTGCATTCGTCTCAGTGCGATGTTCCTCCACGGGAGGGGGAGCGTTCATTCACAAGCTTGTTTTATAAGCTTTACGCGTGGTAGGCTTTCGATTCCAAATCATTTGATGGTCATGGGCAGTGCCCTACGCTACGAACTGTAGCGTCATATGGCATCAGAACTCGCTAAGGATGAGTTATTAAATTAACTAGAATGACACCACTTCAAATTATTGCATGAAAAATGATTTAGAACAGTAGCTATTGGATGTTCAAATGGGTTCTTGTTGTTGTTGTTGTTGTTGTGGTCTTCTGTCCAGAGACGGCTTTGATGCAGCTCTCCATGCTACTCTATCCTGTGCAAGCTTCTTCATCTCCGAGTAACTACCGCAACCTACATCGTTCTGAATCATTTTGCTGTATTCATCTCTTGGTCTCCCTTTATGATTTTTACCCTCCACGCTGCTCATCAGCACCAAATTGGTGATCCCTTGATGCCTCAGAACATGTCCTATCAACCGATCCCTTCTTCTAGTCAAGTTGTACCACAAATTCCTCTTCTCCCCAATTCTGTTCAGCACCTCCTCATTAGTCACGTGATCTACCCATCTAATCTTCTTCTGTAGTATCACATTTCGAAAGCTTCTATTCTCTTCTTGTCTAAACTATTCGTCGCCCTTATTTCGCTTCCATACATGGCTGCACTCCATACAAATACTTTCAGAAACGGCTTCCTGACACTAAAATCCGTACACAGTCTACATTTTATATCCTCTCTACTTTAATTCATCTACTACTTAAGTGTTTCATTTCCTAACCTAATTCCCTCAGCACCATCTGATTTAATTCGACTATATTCCACCATCCCCGTTTTGATTTGTTGATGTTCATCTTTTGTCCTCCTTTCAAGACACTTTCCATTCCATTAAAATGCTCTTCCATGCCCTTTGTTCTCTGACACGACTACAGCCTCAAGGTTTTTATTTCTTCTCCGTGATTTTAATTCCTACTCAAAATTTTTCTTTTGTTTCCCTTACTGCTTACTTAATATAAACAGTAAACAACATCGGTAACAGGCTACAACCCTGTCTTACTCCTTTCTTAACCACTGCTTCCTTTTCATGCCCCTCGGCTCTTGTAACTGCCATCTGGTTTCTGTACAAATTGTAAATAGCCTTTCGCTCCCTGTATTTCGCCCCTGCCACCTTCAGAATTTGAAATAGTGTATTCCAATCAATGTTGTCAAAAGCTTTCTCTATGTCTACAAATGATAGAAACGTTGGTTTGCATTTCCTTCATCTGTCTTTTAAGATAAGTCGTAGAGTCAGTATTGCATTGCGCGCTCCAACATTTCTACGGAATTCAAACTCAATTTCCCCGAGGTCGGCTACTACTAGTTTTTCCATTCGTCTGTAAAGAATTCGCATTAGTAGTTTCAGCAGTGACTTAGTAAACTAATAGTTCGGTAATTTCCACATCTGTCAACACCTGCTTTCTCTGGGATTGGAATTATTATATTCTTCTTGAAGTCTGAGAATATTTCGTCTGTCTCATACATGTTGCTCACCAGATGGAAGAGATTTATCATGGCTGGCTCTCTCAAGGCTGTTAGTAGTTCTAATGGAATGTTGTCTACTCCCTGGGCCTCTTTTTGGCTTAGGTCTTTCAGTACTCTGTCAAATTATTCACGCAGTATCATATATCCCACTTCACCGTCATCTACGTCCTCTTCCACTTCCATAATACTGCCCTCAGGTACATCGCCCTTGTACAGATCCTCTGTATACTCCTTCCACCTTTCTGCTGTCCCTTCTTTGCTTAGGGCGGGTTTTCCATCTGAGCTCTTGATATTCATGCAGATGGTTCTCTTTTCTCCAAAGAAATTAACCGTTTTTGGCGATCTATTTTCAGGTAGTAACTCTCTTGCTTCTAGCACTGATTTCACTTTCGTAGAGGAATACTTGGCGTTTGCCGATACTCTTACTTCACCTGATAATAAAGCACAGCAACATACAAGATACACTTCTCTCACCCAAACTGTGTTTAAAACTTACCAAACAGTACTCGTTCTTATACATGAAAGTACAACCAATAACTAACTCATATAACCAACTACATGAAATCGAATTAAGATTTTTTATATTTGTGTCTGAGAGAATTACTAGTTCCTAAGTGACGAAACTATTAAGTGTGTTTGTTACGTAATAAGGTGCTGGTAATGAAATTAACTTTCACTCATTATTCAGTTCCATATTATCAATAAATTTCACGAAAATTATTTCGTTATAATCCCAAAAATTAAGGTAACTTAAGAACCTTTCGCTGTAATTATAAAAAATCGGTGTTTGCGTTTTACAGTAATTATCAAGAAAATACGTGAATCTTGCCTGATTTTCGCTATCAACAATGTTTTTCATCTACCTATTTTTGCTGGTATTTAACGTCCGTAAATGTGATGATAAAATTTAATACTCAAAAGTTAAATTTGGTTCTAATTTACATCCATCGGGAACATAGTCACGCAGGAATCTAAATACTGATTCAAAACACGTGAAATCATACTCCTTACGAGCATTTCTTCCAACACAACTTCTGCTCTTTTCTCTCTCTCTCTCCCTCTCTCTCTTCTAAAGTCGTTTTTGTTTCATCGTCCGGTGCTGCTTCCCAGTAACGAAAATTGAGGTCAATTCTGCGTGATACGAATGTGTTCTCTGTTTCATCGTTTTTGTTGTCTACGTGGCACATTTACATCTACATCTACGTGACTACTTTACAATTGAAGTGCGTGGAAAAGAAAAACGAATATTTAAACCTTCCTACGCCTTCTGTGACTTTCCTTGTTTTATTTCGATTGTCGTTTCCCTATATAGGTGGGCGCCAGCAACTATTTGCAGATGCTGAGGAGAAATTTGTTGATTGTAATTTTGTGAAAAGTTCTCGCAGCAACGAAAACCACCTTTATTTTTCTTGTTTCAATGACTGGCACTCCAACTAACGTATTATATTCGTAACACTCTGTCCCATATTCCGTATTAACACAAAACGAGGTTCCTTTCACTGAATTTTCGACGTCCTCCGCCAATCCTACCAGGTAAAGACCCCATACCCCATTGCAGAATTCCAGAAGAGGACCGATAAGAGTAGTGTAGGCAGTCTTTTAGTAGATCTATTGCATCTTGTAAGTGGTCTTCTAATCCAGAGCAATCCTTGGTTCGCCTTCCCCACGAATTATCTATGTGATGACTGTAATTTAAGTTGTGCGTAAATGTAATCTATAGGTATTTCGTTAAATTAACAGCCTGTAATTCATGTGATTCGTCGTGTAACTAGAATTTTTAAATGATTCCTTTCAGTACTCATGTGAATGACATCACACATTTCCCTGTTTAGAGTCAACTGCCACTTCTCTCACCATACAGATTTCGTACCTCGGTCATTTTGTAGTTGGGTTTGATATTCTAACGACGTTTTTAGACGGTAAATGACAGCATTATCTGCAAACATTCTAAAAGGTCTAATCATATTATCTTCCAAAGTGTTTATGTACGAGAGCTGAAGATTAGGAACGACAGTGCGCCTATAACATTTCATTGAGGAACGTATCACTTCCATTTTACTCTATGACCTTGGGTCAATAGTACGAACTGTTAACTTTCTGACAGGAACTCGGGAATCAAGTAACACATCTAAGACGATACTCCAGAGCAACCCAACTTGAATAGAAGCCACTCTAAACTAACGGTGTCGAAATCCTTCTGGAAATCTCGAAATATGATATGTGTCAATAGCACTCATTACTTTGTGTGAATAGAGTCAGTTGTGCTGCACGATAACATTATTTTCTAAACCCTTTCTGTATATATGGCAATAGATCCTAGTCTTTGAGATAATGCGTAGTTTTGGTACACAGTATATACTCCAGAATCTTGCTGAATATCGACGTCAGTGATATGGATCTGAAATTCAGGAGATTACTTCTATTTCCTTTCTTGTGTATTAATGTGGCCTGTACAACTTTCCAGTCCTTAGGTAGGGATCGTTCGCCGAGGGAGTGATTATATATGATTGGTAAGTGTGGAGTTATTATATTAGCACACTCTGAAAGGAACGTATCTGGTATACAATCTGGACGGAAGGCTTGCCTTCATCTGGCGATTTATGCTGCTTCGCTACATCTAAGATACCTAACTGTAAATTACTGATATTGGCAGCAGTCTTGATTCCGAATTCTGGAATATTTGCTTGATCCTCTTTGATGAAGAAATTTTGAAAATCAGTTTCTGTATGTATGCTTTAATGACACTGTCATCGGTAATATTATGATAGCTATCGTGTTGTGAAGGTATTATTTGTGTTGCTGGTGCTTTTTACACACGACCAGAATCTCTTTGAATTTTCTGCGAGATTTTGAGATAGCCGGCCGGTGTGGGTGAGCGGTTCTAGGCGCTACAGTCTGGAACCGCGCGACCGCTGTGGTCGCAGGTTGGAATCCTGCCGCGGGCATGGATGTGTGTGATGTCCTTAGGTTAGTTAGGTTTAAGTAGTTCTAAGTTCTAGGGGACTGATGACCTCAGAAGTTAAGTCCCATAGTGCTCAGAGCCATTTGAACCATTTTGTGAACCATTTTGAGACAGAGTTTCGTTGTGGAAACTATTAAAAGCGTCCCGCATTGAATTCCGTTCTAAATTTCGAACTTCTGGAAAAAACTCACTCTTAGAGACTCTGTGAGTTTTTAAATGTGGCATGCTTCTGTTGCTTCTGCAACAGTGTTATGACCTGCTTTAGGCCCCAAGGGGGACATGTTCCAACTCTTATTAATTTATGTGGTGTAAATCTCTCAGTTGCCGTCGATCATATTTCTTTGAATTTAAGCCGCATCTGGTATATACTTACAGTCTTTGAAAGGAACGGAGACTGTCTCTTAGGAAGGCGTCAAGCACATAATTATGTTTCTTATGCAGTTATAGTTGCCTTTTATGTTTGGTGGATTTGGGTATTACGGTATTCAGCGTCCTCAAAACGACTGGAAACTAACCCCTGTATCCGTCATGATGTTCCCTACTTGCTGAGGATTCTTTTTGGTAACAGCTCAAGTATGCTATCGTAACCATTTACTCCTCGAGTGAGCTACTGAACTAACTTCTCAAAATAATTTTCTTAGATATCAGTTAATTCAGTTTCGACTTTTTATGCCTACAGAGGACTTTAAATATGTATCTTCGCTAAAAAATCAACGGTAGATTGAAGCCACCAGCGACTATAACTGCTTGAGTAAGGTACCTGTTTATAAGACAGTCAAATTATTGAACCTTTTAGCACTTGTATCATCTGAGTCGGAGGTCTGTAAAATGAGCCAATCATGAATTTATATCGAATGAAATTAGAAGTAAAAAGCTTCAAACAGCTTCGCTATTTTTCAGGATTTGTTAGATTACCGGTTTCAGAAAACTACGTTACCATCTTTGGCTTTTATACATAAAATTTCAATATACCTCGGCCATGAGTATATTACCCCGTGTCAAATCATGGAAAGACATTGGAAGGACATTTTATGACGTGACACGGTTTAATGTGCACATGCTCTAGATTCATTTAAATTTGTTGCATAAGATTCGAAGATGGTAACTTAGTTTGCTGAAGCCGATAATCTAAATAAATGCTGAAAATTAGCGATATTGGCTGTTTGAAGTATTTTTCTTCTGTGTTCGTGTTGCTCTAAATCGCCCCATAAATGAAGAATGTTAAGCATTTATAATTTATTTCTGTTGTCAAATATAAACTCTATACATACTAACTCATTCTCAACTTCGGTTTCACTAGGGGACACTCTTGTATGTACAGGATAATGTACGTTGGACAGCACGATGGTCGGTTCTTTAGTCAACCGAGTGACTTTATAATTATATGGAGTGATGAATTGTAGACATAAGCCGTTTGCTTAGTTTTCTACAGTCCCTTTCTTTGTCGCAGCTGTTATTGATAATCCGTGTTCTACACATTTTAATGCTATATCTCTTATGAATGCTATTTGGAATATATTGCTAATTCTTGAGGTACAGATTTTAATGGTGATTAAAATTCTATGTATTTTCATGACTATGTAACATGTGACAGTTAATCCATACTTCGTCGGTGTTGCACCACGTTGTACCTTGAAAGATAAGAAGCTCTTTTACCATGGAAAATATTACAATTGCAAAGGAACTGAGTATGTTTAATGAATTAACAATTTTACTTGTCTTGAAAGCGTAAATTTGTATTAGTTTCCAATAACTTCTATTTCAAAGTCCATTTAACTTTTTACAGATTTTTATAATATTTCTACTTAAGTTCATTTCACATACTGGTTACTAATGTAAGGTAACTCATAGCCTCTTAAGTAGAGTATTGACAAGATTTTCTCAGTTTCAACGATTTTAAATTTTAATGGAGGATTTATTCCTAGGTACATCACCATGGTGTATCTTGGAAAACGTCATCACATCTGGCGAAAACCTTGTTTTCCAGAATAATTCTGTAATTCTATAAAAGGACTGCAGCACATAGAACGTGAATGCAATCATTGGAAAATAGAATAACGGAATATATTAAACTTCTATTACAGAGCTCGCTAGAGACGAAAGCCAGAAAACTCTCCTATAAGATAAACTACTACTAACGGCACCAAAAACACCACCATCGACTGCATTTAACCTGTCCTTTCTTGACACTATTAGGAGCTTTGTAAAAATTTCGGCTAAATTTATATCCGGTTTAGCAAGCATTCAGTAACTATAAAGGCTTGACCATTATTGCCATCTATTAGCGCGTGGTCCTTTCTTAAAAAAACTACGAAAATTTACAGCTATAGTACCGATGGATCCTAGGTCTAACCTCGTCCTGTGTTTCACCTGTACCGTTTGAGACCGAACCCCTTTTTTATACTTTCCCGAGATGCTCTAAACTAGAAAAGAGTCCAGTGTGCCCCATACAGCTTCGCTACCCGTGTAACCACTACCTGCGTGTAATGGATTACTGATATTAAGCAGAACACGAAACTTTTTCACCCTATGACGCAGGTCGAGAAATCTGCAGGCTGCATGGTCGCAGAACCATTCGAGCCTCTGATTCACACTCCCCACCCATTCGGCTCTCTACCAGAGGTCAGCAATCGGTCCTGTCATCGATACTACAGATGCTGAGCTCAGACTTCATCTTGCGTGAAAAATTGACAGTCTTTACCACTTAAGATAGCTTCCGGAAACCAGAGAGAACCTCAGCCGACCGAAAGTGGCACACACAATTAGCACCGACATGAACCACCACCTGCAGTTGGCAAACTACACTAGTTATTTCCCAACAATTATGGGCATACCTTGTATAACACCACTGCTGTATTCAAGCAGTCGTTCGCTGTGAGGACAGCTTTACTGACGAGCAATTTCGGAAATAGGCTGACTATATTATAAGTCAACTGCTGACTTTCAGAATAAATGTATAACATCGTTACATTGCCTAGTGGTCGATTTTTATGTAATTCAGCTAAGTGGGCAAATTTCCGTTTATCACATTTGTTAATTACAATCAGTGCACTTTACTGCTCCAAACTGCAAATAGCAGACTGATTAAAGTAATAGGTTTGAGTGCAGCTTTTGCGGTTACTGGAAACGAAAGGATTAGACGCACTGGCTGTACTAATGTGACGTACATTTTAATAGAACTTTATTTTCACGAAAATTAACTGTTCTGAAAACTAAATTTATTTTAAGTGCCCTTTACAGTATTAAATAGTACGTTATTGTGTACACAATTAACTTCTTTACTTTCGGGTCGCTTTGAACTTGTTCGAGATTGAACCATGTTAATATAATTTTCAGTTATGTTGCTAAAAGAAGTCGGCCTGCTGCTGAAACAGTCGAAGCGCATGAGAGGAAATCAGTAGTTGACATGGGTGTGAGACAAGGTGGTACTCTCTTGGTGGTGTTATTCAATCGGTACATTAAGCAAGCTGTAAAGAAAATCAAGAAGAGATTTAGAAAGTTGTGTTACAACTACGCATCTCGTGCGTCGCTTATGTGCTTTTAGGTCTGACAACGGCTTGAAATCTGAAACTGGCAATACGTTCAAGTAAAACAAAGTATGAGCCAGACTCCAATTTCTTCAGTTTATGTGTGAACAGTGACAGTAATTACTATACGACACAACATAGGCACTCATAACAAACATGCATATAGATGTACGTGTAAACAAACGCTTCACATTTTCATAGGTTAATCTTTTCTTTTTTTCCACAGGTACGTATCTGCTCCAATGATCCGTGACATGCTGTCCGCTCGTAAGTATTTTATCTATCAAACCCAAAGGACAAATGGAGAAGATGTACAGAAATGTTTGAAGTTCGATGACTTTTTAGGATGATCAAACTAATCATCAAATCACTTATTTGTATTTTAATAAAGTTTTCTAATAATGCAGAAAACCAATTACAGTCACTCCACTAGGAAGGTTCTATTGCTCTTGTGTAGATATCTTAGAATAAAGGTTGATGAAAAGGGACATTTATAGCTTTCTTAAACTAAGAAAAATATGACATATTTTCCTCGAAGAATCTCTTTAGAATTTCGACTTATTGTCGACAAAAAACAGGGACCGAACGATTATTTACAACTTACACAGAAGCCAGGCTGTAGTTTTACGAATAAGCAGTAGTTGCGGAAGAGACACAAAGTTTTAATCTACCCCAGATATCATTCGGTCTGTGCATTGAGTTAATAGATTACTAAAAATGTTATTTCATTAATAATTTCATATCTACACAGGTAATGGCACGAAAATGAATGGGCACGATCGAAACTAGGCAGAAATACTTCTTTCCTTTTTTTCCAAACCTGTTCTACACTACTGTGTCCTCTTTGATGACGATAGACACTGACTGTAAAACGAAAACAAGTTAGATAAAAAAAATAATATAGTAGAAAGCTCACATTTCTGTGACTGATTTATAAATCGGGCACCTGGGTCCCATTGTCTGGCAAGATACGTCATGTGAGTGCGTTTCCTCAAGAAAATGTCACAACTCGTGATCGAATCGTTACTCGCGGAGGAGGGGTCTAGGAATGCGGGGAGAGTTTACACAGTCATATCAGTAACAATGAAGAAGCGCACCACTTGCAAAATGATTCATTCCTAATGAAGCTAGTATGGAAGTCTGTATCCGTATCGTGGTCGCCGTACGATAGCGTGAATACTATCACAAGTAAATTACATTTGATAAGTCCAGTTATTAGCGAGACACGGATATACGGATGATAAAAAAAATAAAAAAAGGAAAAAATAAGAAAGAAAAAAAAAGAAAAAGAATATTCCAGACAGCATGACGTCTTGTGTGTCATCCGTCTTATGTCTGTAGTACCACACTGCACACGCTTAGGATATCTTCTTCCATTCCCTCACAGTCCATGATTCGCTACGATACAATGCCGTGCTCGGAAATAAATTTCTCGAGAAGTGTTTACCTCACACTAAGTCGATATTTGGTAATAGTAGAATTCTTATGGTCAAGATTGAATTTTAATCCAAAATTAATTTCCGTCGTTACTTTTTCTGTGTAAAGATAGAAAAGTGTGTGCGAAAGACTGCATCCTTCTTTACAGAATTTTTTAACCCAGCATTGGGTTCTTGGTCTTTAATCTGGTTGCCCCTTAATTTTTTTTGTACATTGCTTGTTACTTGTCTTTCCCTAAAGCTTACATCTCATCACCTGAGAATTTCGAACATCTCGCGCCACTGTAAAGGATGACTCAAAAATCAGTAGCACTTGAAAATGCACTAAATCATGGAATAATGTAGGAAGAGAGGTAAAAATGGACACAAATGCCTAAAATGACGTGGGGCTTTATTGAAACAGAAAGCAACTGCAAAGAATGGCTAACAGATGGCCCTGAACAACAGACCGGCAGCGACGCAGCATGAGAATCGTGTATCAAATGACCTCTAGAGAGACGTGGAGTCAGATCATCTGTGGCCTTGTTGATAAACACCTGCTGGGAGGTACGACTTTTATGCAAATCAGTACTCCATCCAGTATTGCTCCGCGTGTGAAAAACGTCTTGCGCACATTATTCGGAGACGATCGCGTGCTGAGGCGCCAGGAGCGTCATGCTTGGCCCCCAAGTCCCTAAATCTCAATCTGTGTTGTTGGTTGTGGGGTTACGCGAAGTCGGAAGTCTACCGCGATAGTACGACCGCATTATGGGTAATAAAAGACGAAATCATACGGTAATTTCTCACCATACCTGTTGATTGCTGTACAGTGCATTTCTCGACATTGGCCCCCGACTACAGGTATTGTTGATGAATGCCATAAAGAACATAGGATTTGCTAAAAATCAATTTTTATGCTAATTATTGCTCGTGTTATATTAATAGCCATATGTTGGTCATTTTATGCACTTTTCTTTTGGTTTCAATAAAACCGCACGTTATTTCAAGCACGTCTATCAATTTCTACCTCCCTACCTATATTATTCCGTGAAATATTGAATTTTCAATTGTTAACAGACTTTTGAGTCATCCAGTACATTTTCGAGGGCCGTTCCTCCGTCGACATATCTTGTGAGGGTTTCTCGATTTTTCTTACGTTCTGCGTCGGTTGTCTAGTGTAACCGCAGAGCTGACACTGGCGGCTTTAGATTTCCTAAAGACGAATTTATCACAAATCCTCAAAATTCGTTTCCAGTGTGATATGTGCACCAGCTGCCCATCACATGATACATACTGTTCCCGAAGCCGGCTCTTTACCCGTTTATGACGACACTGCACAGTCGTTCCGCCTGCCAAATGGCATGATACGCTCACTGGCATTACTTTGTTTGATTCAAGTAATTTGCATATAGGCATAAATACAATTTCTCCCGTCACAGGCTCATTTTCAGTCCATAGAATTAGCCAACATTGTCCATGGAGCGCAGCGATTTGCTGCTATAATTTGTTTACACCAGCAGTCGAGATTGCAATAATGTTTGTTCATTGTGATCGGTTTCGGCTTAAAAATGTTTCGGCTTAAAAATGTTAAAGATATGCTCACATTTTTTGGGCCCCTTATGGCTGCCGCTGGCAGCTCCTCGGTTTTTCACGTGATATCACGATCGTATTTCAACCAACTGACTTTTCAAAGAGGGCGGAGGAGCGGACAGTGCACTCTCTTGCCTTTTACCGTGCGAAACTGCTCCTAAAAGCGAAAATATCAGTAATAATCAACAGCATGAGGAGACAGAAGGTGATGGAAACCACTGCATTAAAGAAACATAATGTGTATACACAGAATATGCGACTTGTAACTGAAACGTTGTCATGATGATTTCTCCATTGTCGATAGAGTCTGGATCTACATCTACATCTACGTTATTACTCTGCTATTCACAATAAAGTGCCTGGCAGAGAGTTCAAAGAACCACCTTCAAGGTGTCTCTCTACCGTTCCACTCTCGAACGGCGCGCGGAAAGAACGAGTACGTAAATTTTCCTGTGCGAGCCCTTATTTCTCTAATTCTATCGTAATGATCATATCTCCCTATTTAAGTGGGTGCCAACAGAGTGTTTTCGCAATCGGGGGAGAAAATTGATGATTGAAATTTCATGAGAAGTTACCGTCGCAACGAGAAACGCATTTGTTTTAATGATTGCCACTCCGATTCACGTATCATGTCTGTGGCACAATCTCCCATATTTCGCGATAGTACAAAACGAACCGCCCTTCTTTGAACTTTTTCGATGCCATCCCTGAGTCCCACCTGATGCGTATCCCACACCGCACAGCAATACTCCAGAATAGGGCGGGTAAGCGTGGTGGAAGCAGCCTCTTTAGCAGACCTGTTGCACTTTAAGTGTTCTGCAAATGAATCGCAGTCTTTGGTTTGCTCTACCTATAACATCATCTATGTGATCTTTCCAATTTAGGTGTTTTCAATTGTAATCCCTAAGAATTTAGTTAAATTTACAGCCTTCAGATATGTGTGACTTACCGGGTGTTCGATATTTAGCGGGTTTCTTTTAGTACTCATGTAAATAACTTTAATTTATTCAGGGTCAGTTGCCACTTTTCGCACCATACAGATATTTCATCTACATCATTTTGCAATTGATTTTACATGAAGAGTCTACAAGACAGTAAATGACAGCATCATCTGCAAACAATCTAAGAGGGCTACTCAGATTGTCTCCTATGTCGTTAATATAGACCAGAACAATAGAAGGCCTATAACACTTCCTTGGGGAACGCTGGATATTACTTCTGTTTTACTCGATAACATCCCATCCGTTACCTAGAACTGTGACCATTCTGAAAGGAAATCACGAATCTTATCGCATAACTGAGGCGATATTTCATAGGCACGCAGTTTGGTTGGAAGATGCTTGTGAGGAACTGTGTCTAAAGCCTTCTGGAAATTTAAAAATATGTAATCAATTTGACATCCCCTGTCGATAGCACTCATTACTTCATGAGTATAAAGAGCTAGTTGTGTTTCACAAGAACGATGTTTTCTGAATCCGTACTGACTATGTTTCAATAAATCGTTTTCTTCGAGGTAAATCATAATGTTTGAACTACAAATCGACGTTAGTGATATGGGCCTTTAATTCAGCGGATTACTCCTATTTCTCTTTTTTGGGTAATGGTATGACTTGAGCAATTTTCCAGGCTTCAGGTACGAAACTTTCTGTGAGCAAGCGGTTGTATATAATTGGTAAATAGGGAGCTATTGTATCAGCATGCTCTGAAGGAAACCTGACGGGTTTACAGATTGGACCGGAGGCCTTCCTTTTATTAAGTGATTTAAGCTGCTTTGTTACACAGCGGATATCTACTTCTATGTTTCTCACCTTGGCAATTGTTATTGATTGTAATTCAGGAATATTTACTTCGTCTTCATTGGTGAAGGAGTTTCGGAAAACCGTGTTTAATAACTCTGCTTTAGCGGCACAATCATCAGTGACTTCACTATTGTTATCGCGTAGTGAAGGTATTGACTGCGACTTGCCACTGGTGTGTTTTATGTATGACCAGACTCTCTTTGCGTTTGCTGCCAGATTTCGAGAGAGAGTTTCGTTGTGGATAATGTGTATAGTTTCCTGATTTTTGCGTGAAACTATTAAGGATCGCTGATGTCACATATGTCAGGAAACACTACTTCTACATCATATGAACCAAATCCATCATTCGTTTCGGAGCCATTCGATTACCTACTGTAGACATCCACAGAAAAATACGGACTGTAGCGCGAGGCACAGTACAACAAAACATCACCCCATCATGTTTCTCTATATACGTGATGGTGAGAAAAACTTTGTGATTAACTTCTGCCGCTACGGTCGCAGGTTCAAATCCTGCCTCGGGCATGGGTGTGTGTGATGTCCTTAGGTTAGTTAGGTTTAAGTAGTTCTAAGTTCTAGGGGACTGATGACCAAAGAAGTTAAGTCCCATAGTGCTCAGAGCCATTTGAACCATTAACTTCTGCTTCTGTCGAGGTAAATGCTAGTGTCGTTCAAGGGAATGTGCGCTACTGCGTTGACACGTGTCACAAGTGAAGTAAATACACGAAAGTTGATTAATGCTTGTTTTGCACAATTTTCCACAAAGAATATAATCTCTATGGTTTCATAGTCATTTCGTTTTAAGGAGGATGATTATCGGCTAGATCACTTGGCTGTCAACACAATCAAGGCCAACCCTTTGAGCAGAACGGAGCCCGGCTTCTGATTACGGACAGAAGCGATGCAGCGAACAGGTACTCCATCATGCCATCAAGCTACATAAAGGAGCTCTCTCCTTTGTCAGTGACCTACACTAATTAAGCTTACGTTAGCGCTGATGGTGGCTGACTTAGCTGCATCAGCCACAGAGCTCAATGGTGGCAGGAAAATTAACGAAACACCTGAGAGGCGACGTCGGTAGACGTGGATGTCGAGAATAATGTCATTTGTTAAAGAGTACTCCCAGATTCTTCTCGCTCCAGCCTTCAACCCATTTCAGTTAATACGGCTGCTGAGCCTGCGATATACCAGACAACTTTCGTGAGACATCTTACCTTTCCCGATGATGAGCTAATACTGTATACTTTTATTTACGACTAAGATAGGTAGTAAGATCAGCATACAATGGCGATAATCTGTGTAAAACTTCGTCCTTTTTTTAGAACACACGATTAGTCTGTAAACACAACCGCCCTGTATCAACATTCATGGGTTGAAAGCACCACTGTTGTTTTCCACAATTTGAACAAAGTATTGAAATTTACGTGGGTGTTTTACAACAAGAAAATTAAGGATAAAGCACAACGAGCGACGAACAGTTAGCTTACTAAAACCGGAACTCGCGGCAATTTTTCGTAGCTGCCTTTCCGAAAACCACTGCGAATATTGCCTGACACTTTCTGGCGAATGAAAATCGTGTCCACACCAGGATTCTATCTTGTAACTTCACCTTTCACGGTGAATGCTCTTATTAACTGAGCTATACAGGAACGATTCACAGCTGCAGTGGTACATTATAATTATGAAAATTAACCACTGGGCTGTTCCGCCGGCCACACGATGTATGGTAAAAAATTTTGTAGGATACGATTTAGGTGTGTGGTAGTTCGGCGTGGGGGTGAACAGTAATGCGGATGTTGTTGCTGCTAACAGTGAATAATGTGCGTGTATGGACCACTCTTGTTTCCAAACAATATATAAATCACATAGCAAAGGCAGAAGCACTGTTATGCAGACATTTTCAGCGCGTTATAGGAAGTAAGCAGGTTAACAAATCAAACGAAATGCGATTACTCAGTGACAAGGCATCAGAGATCACGACTCCCTTATACAAAAATACTGCCTGAACACCTTCGAAATTTTGTTCACGGATTCTGGTTCGCTTCGCATACAAGTGGAAATACAAATATTATACTAACAATCATACTTTTCAGAATGAGATTTTCACTCTGCAGCGAAGTGTGCGCTGATATGAAACTTCCTGGCAGATTAAAACTGTGTGCCCGACCGAGACTCGACCCCGGGACCTTTGCCTTTCGCGGGCAAGTGCTCTACCAACTGAGCTACCGAAGCACGACTCACGCCCGGTACTCACAGCTTTACTTCTGCCAGTACCTCGTCTCCTACCTTCCAAACTTTACAGAAGCTCTCCTGCGAACCTTGCAGAACTAGCAATCCTGAAAGAAAGGATATTGCGGAGACATGGCTTAGCCACAGCCTGGGGGATGTTTCCAGAATGAGATTTTCACTCTGCAGCGGAGTGTGCGCTGATATGAAACTTCCTGGCAGATTAAAACTGTGTGCCCGACCTAGACTCGAACTCGTGACCTTTGCCTTTCGCGGGCAAGTGCTCTACCAACTGAGCTACCGAAGCACGACTCACGCCCGGTACTCACAGCTTTACTTCTGCCAGTACCTCGTCTCCTACCTTCCAAACTTTACAGAAGCTCTCCTGCGAACCTTGCAGAACTAGCACTCCTGAAAGAAAGGATATTGCGGAGACATGGCTTAGCCACAGCCTGGGGGATGTTTCCAGAATGAGATTTTCACTCTGCAGCGGAGTGTGCGCTGATATGAAACTTCCTGGCAGATTAAAACTGTGTGCCCGACCGAGACTCGAACTCGGGATCTTTGCCTTTCGCGGGCAAGTGCTCTACCAACTGAGCTACCGAAGCACGACTCACGCCCGGTACTCACAGCTTTACTTCTGCCAGTACCTCGTCTCCTACCTTCCAAACTTCACAGAAGCTCTCGTGCGAACCTTGGAGAACTAGCACTCCTGAAAGAAAGGATATTGCGGAGACATGGCTTAGCCACAGCCTGGGGGATGTTTCCAGAATGAGCTGTGAGTATCGGGCGTGAGTCGTGCTTCGGTAGCTCAGTTGGTAGAGCACTTGCCCGCGAAAGGCAAAGGTCCCGAGTTCGAGTCTCGGTCGGGCACACAGTTTTAATCTGCCAGGAAGTTTCATATCAGCGCACACTCCGCTGCAGAGTGAAAATCTCATTCTGGAAACATCCCCCAGGCTGTGGCTAAGCCATGTCTCCGCAATATTCTTTCTTTCAGGAGTGCTAGTTCTGCAAGGTTCGCAGGAGAGCTTCTGTAAAGTTTGGAAGGTAGGAGACGAGGTACTGGCAGAAGTAAAGCTGTGAGTACCGGGCGTGAGTCGTGCTTCGGTAGCTCAGTTGGTAGAGCACTTGCCCGCGAAAGGCAAAGGTCCCGGGGTCGAGTCTCGGTCGGGCACACAGTTTTAATATGCCAGGAAGTTTCATATCAGCGCACACTCCGCTGCAGAGTGAAAATCTCATTCTGGAAACATCCCCCAGGCTGTGGCTAAGCCATGTCTTCGCAATATCCTTTCTTTCAGGAGTGCTAGTTCTGCAAGGTTCGCAGGAGAGCTTCTGTAAAGTTTGGAAGGTAGGAGGCGAGGTACTGGCAGAAGTAAAGCTGTGAGTACCGGGCGTGAGTCGTGCTTCGGTAGCTCAGTTGGTAGAGCACTTGCCCGCGAATGGCAAAGGTCCCGAGTTCGAGTCTCGGTCGGGCACACAGTTTTAATCTGCCAGGAAGTTTCAATCATACTTTTCATTAAACGTATCTTTTAGTGAAAATCTGTGATATTGTTCTATTGACACACAGTCAACATGGGTTTAGAACACATCGTTCCTGTGAAACACGACTAGCTTTTTATTCACATGAAGATTTGAGTCCTATTGACAAGGGATTTCAGATCGATTCCGTATTTCTGGATTTCCGGAAGGCTTTTGACACTGTACCACACAAGCGGCTCGTAGTGAAATTACGTGCTTATGGAATATCGTCTCAGTTATGTGACTGGATTTGTGATTTCCTGTCAGAGAGGTCACAGTTCGTAGTAACTGACGGGAAGTCATCGAGTAAAACAGAAGTGATTCTGGCATTCCCAAAGGTAGTGCTGCTCCTTATCTATATAAACGATTTTGGAGGCAATCTGAGCAGCCGTCTTCGGTTGTTTACAGATGACGCTGTCGTGTATCGACTAATAATGTCATATGAAGATCAAAACAAACTGAAAAACGATTTAGAAAAGATATCTGAACGGTGCGAAAAGTGGCAGTTGACCCTAAATAGCGAAAAGTGTGAGGTCATCCACATGAGTGCTAAAAGCAACTAGTTAAGCTTCAGTCACATGATAAATCAGTCTAATCTAAAAGCTGCAAATTAAACTAAATGCCTAGGTACTACAATTGCGAACAACTTCAATTCGAACGAACACATAGAAAATGTTTTGGGGAAGGCTAACCAAAGACTGCGGTTTTGTGTAACAGACCTACCAAGAAGACTGCCTACACTACGCTTGTCCGTCCTCTTTTAGAATACTGCTGCGCGGTTTGGGATCCTTACCAGATAGCACTGACGGAGTACATCGAAAAAGTTCAAAGGAAGTTAGCACGTTTTGTATTATCGCGAAATATGGGAGAGAGAGTCACAGAAATGATACGGGATTTGGGCTGGAAATCATTAAAAGAAAGGCGTTTTTCGTAGCGACGGAATCTTGTCACGAAATTCCAATCACCAACTTTCTCCTCCGAAAGCGAAAATATTTTGTTGACACCGACCTACATAGGGAAGTACGATCACCACGATAAAATAACGGAAATCAGAGCTCGTAGGGAAAGATATAGGTGTTCATTCTTTCCGCACGCTATACGAGATTGGAATAATAGGGAATTGTGAAGGTGGTTCGATGAACCCTCTGCCAGCACTTGAATGTGATTTGCAGAGTATCCATGTAGATGTAGATGTAGACGGGACATGGCAAGCAATATGTGCTATTTCGTGTAAATAAGTCTTCAACTCCGTAACAAGTAGAAGTTACGCTTTGTAGCGCCTTTTGTTCTAAGCTGAACTCCCAGAAATTTGATCCGAAAGCTGGTAGAATATGCGCTATGCTTAATACTTACATTTCCGTTTTCTCACATTATTACGGACCATTGAAAATCCTGAAAACTGTTGTATCATATGACGTTTTCAAGAGCTTTCGTATGCTCTCAATTTTAATGTGTTGGCAGATTAAAAGTATCAGTCATGTTACAATAAGGTTACCATTTTACGAAAAATTCTTACACGAAAATCTTGATTCTGTGTTTTGAATCATTTATTAAAAACAAATATATCAGTATGCTTTCGCAGCCTAGTCCACTTAGAAAATTACTGATTCAGGCTGAAAAGTAGTCGTTTAAGATCAAAGCTGAGAAAATTAAGTAGTAAATAAGTCGAAGAGGAGCTTTTCTACTGTTGCTGGCTAGCAGGAAACCAATACGATAGAAGATGGACTGAACGCTCAGTTCAGCGGATAAAATTTACTCTTACGAGAAAAGAGGTAAAAGCTTCACGGATGGATGAAAGGACAGGTTAGTAGATGAAAGACGAAATCACCAAAAACGCGTGGACATGGAAGGAGTTCTCTGTAGGGAAGCTTTAGACTGAAAAGAAGAAGATGTGAAAAGTAGGAAATCCAGACTGGCTACGTACTGGAACCCTGCGACGGAAATAATCGCTAGCAGAAGTAATATAGCGCCCTGTGAGAGCAGAGCGACCTTTAGACCGAAGAGCAACCGACTTTTCAGTACCAGATCCTTTAATATCGCTGTCGTACGGAAGGAAAGGACCCTCCCATTCTAGTAGCACGCGATGGCGTGAATATTGTTGGGAATCGTCGTTTTACAGTTCTCCGGATAAAATGCGGTCAAAGTGAGCTGACGGCTGTTCACAATGACCTCCTAGTGGCACAGAGGGTCTGTTGTTACCCACTCAAATGTCAGTACCTACGAAACAAAATATATTCCGTGGTTTTGATTCCGTCAGATGTTGAAAAAAATAGCCTTTGTATTTTATGATGTAACAAAGAAATAGTCTGGTACTCTTCTCTTGAGTGAAGTAGTGTGTTGCAGGTATTGTACAATAATTTAAAAATCTTTGTCTTTGGTTTTCTACCTTGTTTAGGGCAGATTTTCTGATGCAGTATTATAGTGCGAAATTATCAAGTCTTTGTCCTAGTACCATTATTGATTAGCTTCAGTGTCAATCTTTATAATTAATTATTATTTTGTTGAATTACTGTCAATACGTCAGTTCAAATATGTACCTTGTTTTCCGGGAAACAAATCCCCTTCAAGCTAGAATCATCTTTACTTTGCTGGTTTTTCTGTGTCGGGCGCCTCCGATGTGGTAAGTTCTTATAAAATCTTATCCATTTCTATACAGTATGTACAGTAAATACAGCACTTCTAGCAAGTTCCGATCTCAGGATGCTGTCAGACGCATCTGTCACGTAAGGAGAACTTTCTATTAATAATACCCATAAAATGTCCTGAGGTCGAGAATGGCGAATAGTGCTGAGTAAAATATTTACTTCGATAGAAAAGCCAGTGTCTTTCGAGAAGTCAGTTTCAAAGAAGCATTCTGTGTGCCTTCTTTCTAATAAGCTTTAAGAAGTGTGTAAGTCATAGTAAGTGAACAATGCTGTAGTTTGAACTCCCATGGATGATGTGGTTAAATATACCAAGGCTGAGGCTGGTAAATATTTGACAAAACGGCTGCCACAACATTGACTTGAACTGATTTAAGAATACTACGGAAAACTAATACAAATGGCTCTGAGCACTATGCGACTTAACTTCTGAGGTCATTAGTCGCCTAGAACTTAGAACTAATTAAACCTAACTAACCTAAGGACATCACACGCATCCATGCCCGAGGCAGGATTCGAACCTGCGACCGTAGCGGTCGCTCGGCTCCAGACTGTAGCGCTCAGAAACTAATACAGAGGAGGCTTCAACAAGAATTACGTTCCCCACTTCCAAAGTATAACTGTCTAATAATCATCACTCAGACATGAAAGAAATGGTAATTAAAAACCCTTGAAATACTGCAGCGGACTGTTAAAGACCATGTGTAGAGAAGTCAGAAATGAGGAAGTTCTGGAACAGGTCTTGAAAAATGGTGTGGCTTGGAAACGAGCAACCAATCCCACACGTCCGGCTCCGACTGTACTTAAACCTTCGAATTGCTACGACAGGCAACCTTGTCTTCACAATCATAGTGGAGAGGTTAAGGTGGGAGGGGTACAGCAAAACTATGTTTAAATAACAGTCGATTACATTTCTCAATTAAATAATCATATTTTCATAAACACCATAAATACAGGGTGTCACGTGTATAAATGTAGGAATTTTTGTTGGTGACCGAGTCAGTACGCTGAGCAACATTATATGAGTATTTATATCTTTTGCAGACTAATAATTAAAGCCATAAGGAGTAGTACGTTTTTATGTTTGTTAGTACTTCCAAGTACATGTGGCAAGGGCAAGGCATTAATGCTTATTTTCCCGTAGGCAGCAGTTCAGGTGTTAAAATGTGGATTCGTGGATACAAAACCCTTAGTCCATACTAACAGGCATAGTCCACTTAGTGTACATTTTGGTCACGCAGAATGCATCAGATCGTGATCTTTTTGACGTATTTGTACGAAGACTGTTCGACACAGAGAAAAAACAACCAACACTCTAATGTGTGTACATATTAAGGTATTACATACAAAAATATCTGCCCTATATTACAACACACACACGTATATATAAAGCCCCACAGAAACTGGTGTAGGCACGAGTCTTCAAATACAGAGTTATGTAAACAGGCAGAATACGGCACTGCGGTCGGCAACGCCTGTATAAGACAACTAGAGGCTGGCGCATTAGTTACGTCGGTTACTGCTACAATGGCAGGTTAACAAGATTTAAGTCAGTTTGAACATGGTATTATAGTCGGCGCACGAGCAGTCTCTGAAGTAGCGGTGAAGTGGGGATTTTCCCTTACGACCACATGAAGACTGTACCATGAATATCAGAAATTCGGTAAAAAAACATCCCTGCAGCCGGAAGACGATCCTGCATGAATGGGACCAACGACGACTGAAGAGAATCGTTCAGCGTGACAGAAGTGCAACCCACCCGCAAATTGCAGCAAATTTCAATGTTGGGGTATCGGACACAAACGTCCACTGCTGTACCGTTGATGACTGCACGAAACAAAGCTTTATGCCCAGCCTGGGCCCGTGAACACCGATATTGGACTATTCATGACTCGGAGCGTGTTGCCTGGTTGAACGAATCTCATTTCAAATTGTATCGAGCGGATGGACGTGTACGGTTATGGAGTCATCTTCGTGAATCCTTGGACCCTGCATGTCAGCAGTGGACTTTTCAAGCTGGCGGAGGCTCTGTAATGGTGTGGGGCGTGTGCAGTTGGAGTGATATGGAATCCCTGATACATCTAAATACGATTTTGATAACTGACATGTACAAAAGCATACTGTTTGATCGCCTGCATCCATTCACGTCCATTGTGCATTCCGGCGGATTTTGGCAACTCCAGCAGGACACTGCGACACCCCACACGAGCACAATTGCTGTACAGTGGCTTCAGGAACACACTTCTACGTTTAAACACTTCCGCTGGCCACAAAACCCCTGAGACATGAATATTATTGAGCATATCTTGGATGCCTTGCAACTTGCTGTTCAGAAGAGATGTCCACAGTTTTGTAAATGTCCCTTTTCACTCCCACCCTCACCCATCTGGATTGCGGGGTATCCTGCTCCCACAGTAATTTTATTCAAACAATGAGTCATGCATATACCTATGTTAGTTGAATTCGCTCCAGGATCCCTTGATTTATCGTTTTATGGCACAAATTTTCACCCCCGCCCTCAGTAATATGGGTGCTAGAGATGTCTCATTGTCGTAGTAATTTTTCCCAGACTGTAAATGATAAGTCTGGTAGAAATTGTTTTAGGCGTTAGTGTCTCTTTTGCAACCCTTCCGTCATAGAGTGGAACATCATCGGGACTTTTCAAATGAGCCGAAAGACCGCAAAAAATATCTGTATCGATTGTTACCGAATGATCTTATATGCCGTCCACTACCAGCCACTAAGGACTGTAGGCGCATGTTACTTGCACACTATTTCTACACAATAATTATACAGATAATTAACGTAAGTACAAAATTTGTTGAGACTTCTCCAGACGTTCCTCTACGTAACCCCCTTTCATGTCAGCTCTTACGGCAGGCAGATGGTTCTTACCCTCACAGCGCTTCTTTCCAGATAGTAATTGATACGTGTACCGAGTTTGGTTGAAAACGATCCAGTAGTTTAAGAGGACATTTGGGACGTACATACAATGACTTATATAAATTTACTAGCATTTTCCCAGCGGCTTCGTCCGCATATATGTCGACACGTATGCTGAATGCACCTCCTCCTCCCCTCCCTCTGTCCATCTTTTCTTCCCTCTGCCCACCTCATTCTTCCACCCCTATCTATCTCCTCCTCCCCGCTCCCTCTATTTTTTCATCTCCTCATCCCCATCCCAGTGTCTGTTTCCTCCACCCCCTTTATCTGACCAAATCTTCTTCCTCTTTAATCATTTCCCCTCCCGCCAAAATACACATGTAAGGGACTGGTAACTAATTGACGCTTTATTCTTTTAACAAGTTAATAATTAAAAGGACTAAAATTTGGTTTGACCTTTCTTTTAATGGTGTAGAAGTACAGTGCACCTATAATAAAAACTACATAAATCAGTATCTACGATAAAAATAAATTTTCGTTGCATTATGAATTCATCGGAATTTAAATTTTCGTCACAAAGTGGTCACAATATACTAATTATTTTGTTAAAGTTTCATTTCAATATGTGGTAAAATTTTTGTGTTATTACATAGCAGAATCCCAGTAAAAAATATAGACCATGATGTCCAAGCCCCTTAATATGATAATTTTTTTATAGGAATGTCAGCGATAAATAGGTTTGAAATTATGTTCAAAGTTTGCTAGATGCCGCTATGTGCTTTCATTCAAATGTTGTATGAACGTACTCTGGATAATTTGTGTGCCGTGAATCCCATCACCCACACCCAGTTTAACGAATAGAATTCTCACCTCCGAAACACGGGAAGCACAGTCTGGGTAATTTGGATTCCGTTTTAAGAGAAGCTAGTTATCTCGTGCACTACGTATCGTACAATGGCACGATTTTGAACGTACATTCAGTCGTATGTGTGGATACTGTCTCCAAAATGTGTCACAGTTAAGGGGTCCTAGAAGACACGGAGTAATAAAACGTTTTGCGTAATTTTTTTCTGCTATTATAGCAAAAATATAGTAAGTGATAATTTATTCCTTTCATTATTTTGAGGCGGATGTCAGTGAAAAAAAGTTTCGGAAAGGTTTGAAATTATGTCTAAAGTTTGTTGGAAGTCGCAAAGTGTTCTATTCTCAAATAATGGATGAATGTAATGTGGGCATTTGCACGCTATAATTTTTGTTGTGGTCTTCAGTCCTCAGACTGGTTTTGATGCAGCTCTCCATGCTACGCTATTCTTTGCAAGCTTCTTCATCTCCCAGTACCTACTGCAGTCTACATCCTTCTGAATCTGCTTAGTGTATTCATCTGTTGGTCTCCCTCTACGATTTTTACCCTCCACGCTGCCCTCCAGTACCAAATTGGTGATCCCTTGATGCCTCAGGACATGTCCTACCAACCGATCCCTTCTTCTAGTCAAGTTGTGCCACAAACTCGTCTTCTCCCCAATTGTATTCAATACCTCCTCATTAGTCACGTGATCTACCCATCTAATCTTCTTCTGTAGTATCACATTTCGAAAGCTTCTACTCTCTTCTTGTCTAAACTATTTATCGTCCATATTTCACTTCCATACGTAGCTGCGATCCATACAAATACTTTCAGAAACGGCTTCCTGACACTAAATCCATACACCATGTTAACAAATTTCTCTTCTTCAAAAACGCTTTCCATGCCATAGCCAGTCTACATTTTATATCCTCTCTACTGCGACCATAATCAGTTATTTTGCTCCCCAAATAGCAAAACTCCTTTACTACTTTAAGTGTCTCATTTCCTAATCTAATTCCCGCAGAATCACCCGACTTAATTCGACTATATTCCATTATCCTCGTTTTGCCTTTGTTGATGTTCATCTTATACCCTCCTTTCAAGACACTGTCCATTCCGTTCAATTGCTCTTCCAAGTCCTTTGCTGTCTCTGACAGAATTACAATGTCATCGGCGAACCTCAAAGTTTTTATTTCTGCTCCATGGATTTTAATACCTACTCCGAATTTTTCTTTTTTTTTCCTTTACTACTTGCTCAATATACAGATTGAATAACATCGGGGAGAGGCTACAACGCTTCTCACTCCCTTCCCAACCGCTGATTTCATTTCATGCCCCTCGACTCTTATAACTGCCATCTGCTTTCTGTACAAATTGTAAATAGCCTTTCGCTCCCTGTATTTTACCCCTGCCACCTTCAGAATTTGAAAGGGAGTATTCCAGTCAACAAGTTCAAAAGCTCTCTCTAAGTCTACAAATGCTAGAGACGTAGGTTTGCCTTTCCTTAATTTTTCTTCTAAGATAAGTCGTAGGGTCAGTATTGCCTCACGTGTTCCAACATTTCTACGGAATCCAAACTGATCTTCCCCGAGGTCGGCTTCTACCAGTTTTTCCATTCTTCTGTAAAAAATTCGCGTTAGTAGCTTGCAGCTGTGACTTATTAAACTGATAGTTCGGTAATTTTCACATCTATCAACACCTGCTTTCTTTTTGATTCGAATTATTATATTCTTCTTGAAATCTGAGGGAATTTCGCCTGTCTCATACATCTTGCTCACCAGATGGTAGAGTTTTGTCAGGACAGGCCCTCCCAAGGCTTTCAGTAGTTCTTATGGAATGTTGTCTACTCCCGGGGCCTTGTTTAGACTTAGGTCTTTCAGTGCTCTGTCAAACTCTTCACGCAGTATCATATCTCACATTTCATCTTCATCTACCTCCTCTTCCATTTCCATAATATTCTCCTCAAGAACATCGCCCCTGTACAGACCCTCTATATACTCCTTCCACCGTTCTGCTTTCCCTTCTTTGCTTAGAACTGGGTTTCCATCTGAGCTCTTGATATTCATGCAAGTGGTTCTCTTTTCTCCAAAGGTCTCTTTAATTTTCCTGTAGGCAGTATCTGTCTTACCCCTAGTGAGATAAGCTTCTACATCCTTACATTTATCCTCTAGCCATCCCTGCTTAGCCATTTTGCACTTCCTGTCGATCTCATTTTTGAGACGTTTGTATTCCTTTTTGCCTGCTTCACTTACTGCATTTTCGTATTTTCTCCTTTCATCAATTAAATTCAGTATCTCTTCAGTTACCCAAGGATTTCTACTAGCCCTTTTACCTACTTGATCCTATGCTGCCTTCACTATTTCATTCCTCAAAGCTTCCCATTCTTCTTCTACTATATTTCTTTCCCCCATTCCTGTCAATTGTTCCCTTATGCTCTCCCTGAAACTCTGTACAACCTCTGGTTCTTTCAGTTTATCTAGGTCCCATCTCCTTAAATTCCCACCTTTTTGCAGTTTCTTCAGTTTTAATCTACAGTTCATAACCAATAGATTGTGGTCAGAGTCCACATCTGCCCCTGGAAATGTCTTACAACTTAAAACCTGGTTCCTGAATCTCTGCCTTACCATTATATAGTCTATCTGACACCTTCCAGTATCTCCAGGCTTCTTCCATCTATACAGCCTTCTTTCATGATTCTTGAACCAAGTGTTAGCTATGATTAAGTTATGGTCTGTGCAAAATTCTACCAGGCGGCTTCCTCTTTAATTTCTTAGCCACAATCCATATTCACCTACTACGTTTCCTTCTCTTCCTTTTCCTGCTGTCGAATTCCAATCACCTATGACTATTAAATTGTCATCTCCCTTCACTACCTGAATGATTTCTTTTATCTCGTCATACATTTCATCAATTTCTTCATCATCTGCAGAGCTAGTGGGCATATAGACTTGTACTACACTTGTACTTGGCCACAATAATGCGATCACTATGCTCTTTGTAGTAGCTTACCCGCACTCCTATTTTCTTTATTCGTTATTAAACATACTCCTGCATTACCCCTATTTGATTTTGTATTTATAACCCTGTATTCACCTGACCAAAAGTCTTGTTCCTCCTGCCACCGAACTTCACTAATTCCCACTATATGTAACTTTAACCTATCCATTTCCCTTTTTAAATTTTCTAACCTACCTGCCCGATTAAGGGATCTGACATTCCACGCTCCGATCCGTAGAACGCCAGTTTTCTTTCTCCTGATAACGACGTCCTCTTGAGTAGAGATCCGAATGGGGGACTATTTTACCTCCGGAATATTTTACCCAAGAGGACGCCGTCATCATTTATCCATACAGTAAAGCTGCATGCCCTCGGGAAAAATTACGGCTGTAGTTTCCCCTTGCTTTCAGCCGTTAGCAGTACCACAACAGCAAGGCCGTTTTGGTTAGTGTTACAGGGCCAGATCAGTCAACCATCCAGACTGTTGCCCCTGCAACTACTGAAAAGTCTGCTGCCCCTCTTCAGAAACCATACGTTTGTCTGGCCTCTCAACAGATACCCCTCCGTTGTGATTGCACCTACGGTACAGCTATCTGTATCGTTGAGGCACGCAAGCCTCCCCACCAACGGCAAGTTCCATGGTTCATGGGGGGGGGACGCTATAATTACGGTGCGTTAAGACAAAAAACGCGCAGTTTCTGTTATACTTGTCTTATAGTTGTCTTACTATTCTTAGCTACATTGTGGTAGCATCTTAAATTTTAAATTCGATCAATAACGAAGTGGAATACTGAAAGCAATTTTTATCTCCTCTGGAAGGCTTTACATCGGCGACCTGCAAATGGGAGTTGGTGACCATTAGAGCACTTTTGTAATCTTGGAGTAGATATTTTTGATAGAGTAATTAATTAAAAGTTCATATTGTACACACAGTAACTTTTCCAAAAATCTTGTTAGCTCAGGTCTCTCCGCTTTTAGTGTATGGATTTTTGTTCTGTATATTCGCTAGCAAAGGTGCCATGAAGCACATGTCCTGTGGTAAGGACCTATGTGCATGAGTCGTATAATCAGATTACCTAGCTATTATCGCTAACACAAAATCTTCTGTTATACTCCACGGCTTTTATAAAAGACATTTTTATGTTTATCGCCGAAAAGGTGCTAAAATCTTTGTTGTGATGCCGTTAGTTTCAACAAGTGGTGTCATTATCAGGCAGACAGTAGAGTTTAAAATGGTGTGTACAACATGTTCATCATTCTGCCAAGCATTACATATCGAGTTAGAGCTGTGGAAACAAATGAGACTGGAGTACGGCACGACATCGCCTAGCCCGAAACACTGCTGTTTGGTAACAGCTCAGAGACAGATCTACAGACGCCACGTGAACTCGTCCGTGTCTGTTGATCGTACACCTCACCTGGTCCACACTTGCTCTAACAAGTGAAACCCAAATAATGTGATCCCGTACTTCGTGACCTTAAAAGCATGTGGTTGACTCCTATTTACAGGCGTGAACTAAGCAGTCCATTAGAACATTGGTTAATCAAGGCTGTTTATAGGTAATCAGACTGGGCTGTTTTTTAAACCCTAGTCACCAGTTTTGGAAAGGCCTCGTCGGTACAGCTGTGAAGGCCGAGTTACCACTGTTATGGTAGGCCGAATTTGTGAGTTCGTGAAATTGCTTCTGGTGCAGTACACCGTTAAGATGATTTCTCCCTGCCACTATTGTACAGCTATGAACCAGGGTCGGGTAACAGGATAACCAAGTCACAAAAATGAGTTAAAAAGGATTACTTACCTTTGTCACTAGTTGAATGATTAAGTCTTCAACACTGCATGTAGTATAGCACAAAAAAGGCCCTCAATGGCTAAGTGCCGATAATCGTAGGTAAACTTCACAGTACATAGCAATGCAGAGTTCAGTAAACGACGTTCCCTGTCCAAGTCAGCCCTGGACGATGATCTATAATCAACTGGGTGAGAGCTGCTCTTTTATCTTCCGAATAGATTTCTGACCGTTGTCGTACGGTCATTGGCGGATTCTACTCGGTCGGCAATTCACCGAGGCGAAGTCGATATCTTCATCCTCAGCGCCGCCCGTGATGGTGAAATTCGCGCAGATGGCACTGGTACGAGTTCGCCTCTCTGCGCCTGTGGTGCTTTTTCCTTGACTATTTCTTGTTCGGACGACACAGTAAGCTGTACCGTAATCATAAATATGGGAGTATTCCATATTTGACTGGTTAACTAAAATGTATTCAATGTGCAAAATTTACAAAGAAAACCAAAATTAGGATCTGAAATCAGGTGGAGAGAATGCACTATATACAGTGTGTCCCAGTACCAAAACTGCTAATGTGGAATTCCAGGCGCTGCACTCATGGACTGTGCGGCTGATCCCGGCAGAGGTTCGAGTCCTCCCTCGGGCATGGGTGTGTGTGTTTGTCCTTAGGATAATTTAGGTTAAGTAGTGTGTAAGCTTAGGGAGTGATGACCTTAGCAGTTAAGTCCCATAAGATTTCACACACATTTGACCTTTTTTTTGTAGTTACAGACTGTACTGCTGTTTGGTGATGACCTTAGCAGTTAAGTCCCATAAGATTTCACACACATTTGAACATTTTTTTTGTAGTTCCAGACTGTACTGCTGTCTTGTGATGAATTGGGGCGATACGATCCTTGAAGATTCAACAACCACTGTGTAGGCCATAGTGCTCGCGTTGGTGCAGCCGGCATTCCGCCGCGAATGTGTCTGGCACTCGTCGGAAAATGACAGTGGAGCAGCGAGGCAACATCAGTTTTTGTGTTAAGTTAAGGATATGTGTGAGTGAAAGGTCTGATGTGGTGAAAAGTGTTTATGGTAGTGACTGTCTAAGTCGTTTAAACGTTTTTCGGTGGTGTGTTCCATTTCGTGACGGCTGGGAGAACATTACGGACGCACTTGCAGGCAATGAAGAACGTGGCAGAGTCCAGCACTGCAAACACCTGTTACAGTCAGCCCAAAGTCATACTGATTTCATGAAGTCGGTTGTAACTGGTTATGAGACATGGTGTATCCAATACGAGCCTCTTACAAAGCCATTTCGTGACGGCTGGGAGAACATTACGGACGCACTTGCAGGCAATGAAGAACGTGGCAGAGTCCAGCACTGCAAACACCTGTTACAGTCAGCCCAAAGTCATACTGATTTCATGAAGTCGGTTGTAACTGGTTATGAGACATGGTGTATCCAATACGAGCCTCTTACAAAGCGGAAGAGCGCTGCGTGGTTGACCCTACAGAAGCCGAAACCAAAGACTTCCAGAAGTTCATTGCAACGAGAAAACAGCCGAAGTTGCAAATTTCACTTCTATTTACTAGTCATCAAGTAAATAAAAGTGAAATTAGGAACTCTGGCTTTTTTCCGTTGTACTGATTAACGCAAGTCGCTGCGCTGTAATTACTCCATTTTGTTTGAAGTTCACTTGCAGGAGAGTCATAGGGAAAAATGCCAAGAGTTTTCTTCGATTCCATGTATCATGCACCAGGGCTTTGTACCAGAATGGCAAATAGTTAATTCTGAGTACTGTATCGGCGTTCTCCATAGGTTTTGGGCGAGGACTCGTCGAAATCGATCCGAATACCGAGAGGCAGGTTCCTGGTCACTCAACCACTATAACGATCCAGCCAAAACACCGAAGGCCATGGGCGATTTGTTGACCAGCCAACGGAACCCAGTTCTTGGCCACCTTCCCTATTCGTCGGATTTGGCCCCATCCGACTTCTGGTTGTTCCCCTAAATTGAAGATGGCAATGAAAGGCCACTGTTACGACACAGTTAAGGACATCCAAGAAAATTTTACTGCAGTACTAAATGCAGCTACAAGATGGACTACAGTGACTGTTTTAAAACACTTTTAAGAAGGCTTCAGCCTATTTTGGGCAAATATAGTGATTTTATGAACATGGCGCGTGAAAATAGCAATATAGCTAACAAAACTGTGGTCGCAAGTTTCAGACGTTATTAGGGTTCAAATGGCTCTAAGCACTATGGGACTTAACATCTGCGGTGATCAGTCACCTAGATTCAGAACTACCTAAACCTAACTAACCTAAGGACATCACACGCATCCATGCCCAACGCAAGATTCGAACCTGCGACCGTAACAGAAGCGAGATTCCGGACTGAAGCACCTAGAGCCGCTCGACCATAGCGGCCGCCTCAGACGCTATAAATCTTCAGTTAAAAATTAAAATGAAATGATTATGTGGAAGCCACTAAATGATTGTAACGGACAAAAGAAAGTAACACCATTAAAGAGCAGGAACAATGGAGCATACTGGTGTGGTACCTAGCTCTTAGGTCACAGAATCTCAGCCGTGTTATGCAGATGGTTGCTGGCGTCTATCATCTGACCATAAAAAGTGTTTCGATGAACTCAACAGTAAAGATACAAGGATTTCAAAGTTTGTTATCACTATAAAAACGTGTAGATTTAGAGCCAGACCTTCACCAACATAGTTCCTGTCACGATGTTCTATAGGTGGACACCAACTACTCAGACGCTACGTTGTTGTGTCCGATTTAACTCCATCCCAACAAGGAAACAGCCGACTTCAGGGTAGACACTAATTTCTATTGACGCCCTAATCGTTCATACTGAATCTGTGGCCGTCTTACAAGTGAGATCTCAGGAAATTCTCCAGATCTGTTAGGTTCCCTCGACCTGATAGGTCATAATCACCGCCTACAGTCCTTACTCCTTCCTTGTGCTTGTTGAGCACCAGTAATTGCAGTGTGCGTTACATTATACAAATTGAATACTGATATTTTTATGTCAGTCCCGCCTCGGGGACGTATTTAACAAAAGGACGCAATGTTATTTTATTGTAAACTTTAACCTACTTCCTCAAAGAAATAAATGTAGTGTCACATGTCGTATTCTCAGCTGGGCAGTGAGATATGGGATAGACTAGCTTTGAGGAGGATTGTCCCTCGAAAACTGTAGCTACGAACTCGGGGCCGGGAAGTGTATGTTACAGTTACGAGCTATAGTGAGGATCACGTTTTAATGCAGATAGCGGGAAAAAATCATCCTATACTTTCTTACTAATCTAGATGCAGTCCAATGCTGCAATGGCTACATCCCGTGCCGACAGAATACACTTCATTAGCTAAGAAGCTGATAATGGTTCATATCAGCAAATGGCGACGCCATATCGGCTGGATTTGGGAAAGGGGTGTTGGAGGGGAGGGGCGGGGGGAAGAGGGTATGCAGTTCATCTTGAAGGTTCCGGCCTGAGCGAGCCGATTAGTTCTGCAGCCATCACCCCCTTCCCTGGCGGGTTCGATAGCTCTGCTAACACGTCCAGCTACCAATTAGCTAATTGCCGGGGTCGTCAGACGAGTCGTACCGGCGGTAAAAGGAACGCACTCCGCCTCCATGACAGCCCCCCGCCCCATTCCCACCAGCTACTACATCGATGTTCATTCGATATCGCCTAGTCGACTGCCTCCGGATCAGCGACAAGCAGACAGCGAACTGGCTTGTCGATCAATCACAGTTTCCTTTCGAGCAGGCTTTCAACGGTGACATAGACATATCCTGAGCTTATATCCGAAGTCTGGACGCATGATCTCACACATAATCCATGCAGTACACGTTCTCCATTTATTAAACCAGACAAATGATGCAACACGTTTCACCGGCGTGCTGCCACCTTGATACAACTTCAGTGGTCAGTTTAAGGTCAGGTATCGTATAGAACAACAGAACAGGCATAGGAGACAGGGCAATAATTTAAAAAAAATGAACCTAATACTATATCAATAAAAAAACCCGAATAATGGACTTGTATTAGCTAGAGAGAGACTGGGCAGAAAATAGTTCATGGAAAAAACCGAATCGAACCGAGTCCTTTTTATGTGTGATCTGTTCTTTTCAACGTGTCCGTATTCCCCAGCCTCTATGAATCAAGAAACAAAAGAATTAAAGACATTAGCTGCCGGTGAATATTCATTTACATTAATCGGGCAAACTGAATCCTGGATTCCTGGTTAGGAGGCAAATTAACGTTCGGACACAGTGGCCATCTTAACTGCGTGAACTAATCTAGCATGGCACGCCTCCCGTCAGACGCAAATTCTCAAACTATACCATACACTACTCACGTGTGCCCTGGCACATTGTCCTCATTATTCATGGCATCCCGTCAGTCCTCGTAACATTTCGAGTTTGGTGTGCATCTGGACTGAAGACGTCATTGGCTATCATCCGAACATGTCTGAAAGAACAGACACCATTTCGATCCTGCAATCACTGTGAATCAAGATTCAAAAAGACGCTAGCTGTCAGTGATTATTAACTAATATGGATGGGGCAAGTTTAATATTTATGTGGGAGTGGGATTTGGTTCACGTGAGATCCTGCGAGTAATGAGGCTGATGAGCACTACTACACTAACAGTGTGTAGTATAGGATGAGAATTTGGCCCTGACTGGAGGCATTATAGGGTAGTCTGTTCAGTTGTGTGACCACTGTGTCTGGACTGCATAGTGGTCAGTGCATCTACATAGTAAGCAGGAGGCCCAAGCTGCAGTAACAGTCCGCTACAAATTTTCAACTTGTCCCACTGATATAAAACAGTGCCCACTGGCAGCTAATATCTTCAATTCCTTTGTGTCTTCATGCATAGTGGCTGCTGGATCAAAATAGTGTCAATTCCTTTGGTCATATCGGAAAGAACAGACACCAGGTATATAAATAAGTCAAGGTTGGTTAATGACCCCATGAATGTAGATGCACACCAAGCTCGAAAACTTATGGGAATTGGCGAGATGCCGCGAGTAATGAAGCTAATGAGCAGGACTACTACATCAGTAGTGTGTTGTACAGGTTGAAAAATTGGGCGTGATGGGAGGCATGCTAACATAGTCTGTTCAGTTCTGCTGGCCACTGTGTATAGATGGCATAGTCGTCAGTGCATCTGCCTTGTAAGCAGGAGAGCTGGGTTCGAATCCCAGTAAAGGAAAATTTTTTCAACTTCCCCTATTGATATACATCAGTGCCCCATGGCCTCTAATGTCTTTAACTCCTTTGTGTCTGAATCTTTTTCTTTCCAAAAAACATTAGCAAGGTATCAATGTAATTAAATAATATTTATGTGCCGAACGTCTTCTTGTAATAACAAAAATATTATTTGAACGACATTTAAATGTATGACGACCTAACATAAGCTTTCTTCAGGTCAACATTACTGATTTTTATGACAATTTTACTTTCTGTAGTTGGCGATACAGGCAAACCCGGCAGCAGCAGCAGGTCCTGTCCCTGCACAGCATTCAGTCATTTTCTCTACTGAGTCTGTGAAGAAGTGTTTAATATCTGCGTGTTTAATAGTGTTTCGTATTTTTCGAGTGCTATTGTCGTTTGCGTTGACAACCTTGATGTATAGCAACAACTAGAGGCAGTGAAGAGCAGTACTTAAGTTGCATCTAGCCAGTACTTGAAGTAGTCTTCTAATCCTTGTTGTACGTACGTACATACACAAAAATTGATAGCGACTCTCCCTTCTGTATACGGATGTAGGGTGAATTAGCCATTGTCCAAAAACAGTTTGCAGTTCCTACCCAGTACTAAACTCTGTCCTAACAGGCCATGAAGGCCCAATGGTATCGGCCAAACCCCGGCAACCTTAGCTCACTGGCATCAGTGGATGCGCATACGGAGAGGCATGTATTCAGCACACCACTCTCCCCGCCGTTGTCAGTTTTCGTGACTGGATCCAGCACTTCTCATTCTGGTAGTTTCTTACTTGGCCTCACAAGGGCTGAGTGCACCCCGTTTGCCAACAGTGCTCGGCAAACCCGGACGTTCACCCATCCAAGTGCTAGTCAAATCCAACAGCGCTTAACTTCAGTGATCTGTTTGGAACTGATGTTACCACTGCGGTAAGGCCGTTGGCGTTCCTTACCCAGAGATCTACCATATTTCTATTCGCACAGGTCAACTGTTGGTAAAGAATCGATTGACGAGCGCCGAGTGAGCCCAGCGAGTGATTTTGTTGTCAGACGCATTCGAGGTACTGAGTAGCGTCGTTTTTGTTGTGTGATAGCGGGTGGAGGTATATTGCTTCGGCTAAGTGTGACAAAGTATCTTCACCATAAAAAGCTATTACAACTGCGGAATGTCGATATTACATGCGGCGACAGATTTCAGTGAGGGTAACGTATATACACTCCTGGAAATGGAAAAAACAACACATTGACACCGGTGTGTCAGACCCACCATAATTGCTCCGGACACTGCGAGAGGGCTGTACAAGCAATGATCACACGCACGGCACAGCGGAGACACCAGGAACCGCGGTGTTGGCCGTCGAATGGCGCTAGCTGCGCAGCATTTGTGCACCGCCGCCGTCAGTGTCAGCCAGTTTGCCGTGGCATACGGAGCTCCATCGCAGTCTAACACTGGTAGCATGCCGCGACAGCGTGGACGTGAACCGTATGTGCAGTTGACGGACTTTGAGCGAGGGCGTATAGTGGTCATGCGGGAGGCCGGGTGGACGTACCGACGCATTGCTCAACACGTGGGGCGTGAGGTCTCCACAGTACATCGATGTTGTCGCCAGTGGTCGGCGGAAGGTGCACGTGCCCGTCGACCTGGGACCGGAACGCAGCGACGCACGGATGCACGCCAAGACCGTAGGATCCTACGCAGTGCCGTAGGGGACCGCACCGCCACTTCCCAGCAAATTAGGGACACTGTTGCTCCTGGGGTATCGGCGAGGACCATTCGCAACCGTCTCCATGAAGCTGGGCTACGGTCCCGCACACCGTTTGGCCGTCTTCCGCTCACGCCCCAACATCGTGCAGCCCGCCTCCAGTGGTGTCGCGACAGGCGTGAATGGAGGGACGAATGGAGACGTGTCGTCTTCAGCGATGAGAGTCGCTTCTGCCTTGGTCGTATGCGTGTTTGGCGCCGTGCAGGTGAGCGCCACAATCAGGACTGCATACGACCGAGGCACACAGGGCCAACACCCGGCATCATGGTGTGGGGAGCGATCTCCTACACTGGCCGTACACCACTGGTGATCGTCGAGGGGACACTGAATAGTGCACGGTACATCCAAACCGTCATCGAACCCATCGTTCTACCATTCCTACACCGGCAAGGGAACTTGCTGTTCCAACAGGACATTGCACGTCCGCATGTATCCCGTGCCACCCAACGTGCTCTAGAAGGTGTAAGTCAACTACCCTGGCCAGCAAGATCTCCGGATCTGTCCCCCATTGAGCATGTTTGGGACTGGATGAAGCGTCGTCTCACGCGGTCTGCACGTCCAGCACGAACGCTGGTCCAACTGAGGCGCCAGGTGGAAATGGCATGGCAAGCCGTTCCACAGGACTACATCCAGCATCTCTACGATCGTCTCCATGGGAGAATAGCAGCCTGCATTGCTGCGAAAGGTGGATATACACTGTACTAGTGCCGACATTGTGCATGCTCTGTTGCCTGTGTCTATGTGCCTGTGGTTCTGTCAGTGTGATCATGTGATGTATCTGAGCCCAGGAATGTGTCAATAAAGTTTCCCCTTCCTGGGACAATGAATTCACGGTGTTCTTATTTCAATTTCCAGGAGTGTAGATTATTATGAGAACGTGTGATGGTATTTGGATGTACTTGAGCTGTGTTGCGCTTGGACGTGAATTATATTGGAAAGAACACATAGAAAATGTTGTGGGGAAGGCTAACCAAAGGCTTCGTTTTATAGGCAGGACACTTAGAAAATGTAACAGACCTACTAAGGAGACTATACTACACTCATCCGTCCTCTTTTAGAATACTTTTGTGCGGTGTGGGATCCTTACCAGGTAGGACTGACGGAGTACATCGAAAAAGTTCAAAGAAAGTTAGCACGTTTTGTATTATCGCGAAATATGGGAGAGAGTGTCACAGAAATGATACGGGATTTGAGCTGGAAATCATTAAAAGAAAAGCGTTTTTAGTTGCGACGGAATCTTCTCACGAAATTCTAATCACCAACTTTCTCCCCGAATGCGAAAATATTTTGTTGACACCGACCTGCATAGGGCGGAACGATCACCACGATAAAATAAGGGAATCAGAGCTCGTTCAGAAAGATATAGGTGTTCATTCTTTCCGCACGCTGTACGAGATTGGAATATTAGAGAATTGTGAAGGTAGTTCGATGAACCCTCTGCAGGCACTTAAATGTGATTTGCACAGTACCCATGTAGATGTAGATTTAGATGAATGGATGTGTGCGAAAAAGGTAGTGACTGTCTCCTATCCTGTTTAATGAGAATATATCGCTTGGGTTAGTCGAAATTATCGCGACATTGATTGCTGCGAAACCTCTATACCGTAACTATAGTATTACTCAACAGCCAAAACCCCTCTGAAACAACTCCCACGGCAGTTAAAACTGATCAACTCTTATTCATCATGTGATAGTCATTAAAATAAAACATTAGGCTGCTACATTGTTATTTAATCGAATTCGGGAACTGTATTGGCCGTGGTTGGCAGCGTCATGGCCGTGTGGTACCAGCAAGTTCACGTCTCACGTACGGGTCGCTTTAAAGTGAACTGCGTCGTGCATGCGGGAAAATGGGCACTCGCTTGATCACTTTACTTCAATGAACATTCAGCTATCAGAACATCCATCTGAACATGTTCAGCATGTTGCATCGACCGTTAAAGTTTGAACGTTTCAAGATCCCTAACTGAAACTGACAGAATTTTCATTTAAATTGATTAACACGCAGTTGGTTGAAGTACATCAGCTACATTAGAAAAAAAATGTAGTTCTGTTTTTATGGAACTACAGCTCGTTGCTGCATCTCTCTGGAAAATAACTAAATAAACTAAGTTTGTAACATTTTTACGTTTACCTATCGAATAAAGATTCATCTTTCACTTACAGTTAAAGTGACGTTATCTGAAACAGCCTGCATACTGAGATACAGCTATTACTAGGAGGCTATCGTCTCTATTCATTTGTCGGATGTACGGCAAATACTCTACAAATTACAAACAAAAAAATACGATTAAAAATCATGATACCACTACCATATAATGCGACAGATTAATTAGCTATGAGAAGGAAATTCGTAACTCTGTTCAGTAATTAAAATTATATTATAAAGATCATCCCCAAGTTGCTCAAAGGCTCCTGTAAGATATGTCTCTCTCACACACATAACAGCGTACAATCAGCCGTTCTTGTGGTTGCTGTGAAACGTTAGAGACTCTGATATTCGCAGTTCAGGAATTCCAACATTACATTGGTAGAAGGACCAGAAACTTCTTTCAGTCTTATTATTCGTTTTATTTTTATATCTTTCTCATGATCTCATTTGAGGTAATGGTGAGTACTTTCATTTGCAAAGTGTAATATACGTAAAAAGTGTGCCATTAGTGCAAATGTAGAATACATGTATTGAAGCAGACGTATAGATTCTTAGGACTTTGTATGGTCATGTCACATTGATTCATTACACTTGTTATAACATGCAATAGATTAAAATGATTATAACATATCTGAACTTACATGAACCATTCTCATTTGAATGTACAGAGTGCTGGGAAACTGTTTACATACTTTGATATTTGCACTTTATATGTACTTTTACCATATATAATGATATCATAATGAACGAATATGTTCGAAATTAGTCATCATTATCTCAAAAGTGAACACGACTGAAACAGAAAAATAAAGAAATAATAAATTTAATATTTGGGTTTAGCTGTCGAAAACTTGAATTCGATGCTTCCGTACGCCTTCCTTCCGACAATTTCTTCCGCTAATGAACTCCCATAAGAAGAATCCTCAGTGGAGCGGGACGTGATGAGGCACTGGCTGAAAGGGGTGGGAGCAACAGGGAGGAAGGGGTTGGAGGCGTGGGGTGATGGAGGAGGAAGCTGGGGAGGCAGAGTCAAGGGATTCTGAGCGGCCACCGGAAGTCCACGCTAAGAGCAACTAATTTGCCGGTAAATTTGCTCTGGACAGTTCCTGTAGACAGCAGTCAGCACGTTCTTCCCAAGAATGACCTTCTGTTCCAATGTAATCAGGCTTCTCTGCAATGCGACAGTGTGAAAGCCAGTGGACAAGTGTGCAGTAATTTTCCATTTTATTGGTGGAACATACGTCTTTGCTGTAATCCATTTCGGCACGACAACTAGAAAGAGCTCTGTTTTTACCGTGAAATAAACTTTGTCAGCCGGCCGAAGTGGCCGTGCGGTTAAAGGCGCTGCAGTCTGGAACCGCAAGACCGCTACGGTCGCAGGTTCGAATCCTGCCTCGGGTATGGATGTTTGTGATTTCCTTAGGTTAGTTAGGTTTAACTAGTTCTAAGTTCTAGGGGACTAATGACCTCAGCAGTTGAGTCCCATAGTGCTCAGAGCCATTTAAACTTTGTCAGTTTCTTACTACCCTCGTTGTTCAGTCCGTTATCTCCGCTTTCAGTTCCAGTTAATATACACTCCTGGAAATTGAAATAAGAACACCGTGAATTCATTGACCCAGGAAGGGGAAACTTTATTGACACATTCCTGGGGTCAGATACATCACTTGATCACACTGACAGAATCACAGGCACATAGACACAGGCAACAGAGCATGCACAATGTCGGCACTAGTACAGTGTATATCCACCTTTCGCAGCAATGCAGGCTGCTATTCTCCCATGGAGACGATCGTAGAGATGCTGGATGTAGTCCTGTGGAACGGCTTGCCATGCCATTTCCACCTGGCGCCTCAGTTGGACCAGCGTTCGTGCTGGACGTGCAGACCGCGAGAGACGACGCTTCATCCAGTCCCAAACATGCTCAATGGGGGACAGATCCGGAGATTTTGCTGGCCAGGGTAGTTGACTTACACCTTCTAGAGCACGTTGGGTGGCACAGGATACATGCGGACGTGCATTGTCCTGTTGGAACAGCAAGTTCCCTTGCCGGTCTAGGAATGGTAGAACGATGGGTTCGATGACGGTTTGGATGTACCGTGCACTATTCAGTGTCCCCTCGACGATCACCAGTGGTGTACGGCCAGTGTAGGAGATCGCTCCCCACACCATGATGCCGGGTGTTGGCCCTGTGTGCCTCGGTCGTATGCAGTCCTGATTGTGGCGCTCACCTGCACGGCGCCAAACACGCATACCACCATCATTGGCACCAAGGCAGAAGCGACTCTCATCGCCGAAGACGACACGTCTCCATTCGTCCCTCCATTCACGCCTGTCGCGACACCACTGGAGGCGGGCTGCACGATGTTGGGGCGTGAGCGGAAGACGGCCTAACGGTGTGCGGGACCGTAGCCCAGCTTCATGGAGATGGTTGCGAATGGTCCTCGCCGATACCCCAGGAGCAACAGTGTCCCTAATTTGCTGGGAAGTGGCGGTGCGGTCCCCTACGGCACTGCGTAGGATCCTACGGTCTTGGCGTGCATCCGTGCGTCGCTGCGGTCCGGTCCCAGGTCGACGGGCACGTGCACCTTCCGCCGACCACTGGCGACAACATCGATGTACTGTGGAGACCTCACGCCCCACGTGTTGAGCAATTCGGCGGTACGTCCACCCGGCCTCCCGCATGCCCACTATACGCCCTCGCTCAAAGTCCGTCAACTGCACATACGGTTCACGTCCACGCTGTCGCGGCATGCTACCAGTGTTAAAGACTGCGATGGAGCTCCGTATGCCACGGCAAACTGGCTGACACTGACGGCGGCGGTGCACAAATGCTGCGCAGCTAGCGCCATTCGACGACCAACACCGCGGTTCCTGGTGTGTCCACTGTGCCGTGCGTGTGATCATTGCTTGTAAAGCCCTCTCGCAGTGTCCGGAGCAAGTATGGTGGGTCTGACACACCGGTGTCAATGTGTTCTTTTTTCCATTTCCAGGAGTGTACTTATTTGAGGATGCAGATCTTAAGCTACCTACCTGTTTTTGCAATCGTAGTTTGTAAAAATCTCGGAAGTGGACTAGTTATGGGACTCATATCGTTGCATCGAATTTTTTGTTAACAATGACCACGCCTACCGACAAACACGATCACAGTTACATTTATTGCCAAATTTTATGTACGAGGGTTTAATGAGAAGTAATGCCTCCACCTTCGTTAATTGGATTTGGACGGGAATATTTTAATAAATCAAACGCAGAAATAACCCTTAGAATGTGAATTTTAATTACCAATTTCACTTTTCCATATAATCACCAGACAACTGGATACATTTCTGCCAACGATGAACAAGTTTTCTGAAGCTGTCACGGAAGAAGCCGACACTCTGTTTCCGCAACCACAGTCTCACAGTTCTCTCAACGTCGTAATGGTGTACCCACGTTTCGTCTCCTGTCATAATTGAATAGAGGAAGGCGTCACCTTCATTCTCTTAACGCGAGAGGAGGTCCTGGCATATGTCAAGTCTGTGCGCTTTCATTTCAGGAGTCAGCATCCGGGGTACTCATAGTACACAGATATTCCGATAGCCAAGCAAAGCAGTAATGTGACCCACACGTTCTTGTAAATGCCGATTGTGCTTTTAATTCCTCTCAGAGTTATACGAAGATCATCGGGAATCAACGTCTCAACATTTTGCTTGTGAAACACGGTGATTGCTCTCACAGGACGTCCAACTCTTTGTTTGTCACGCAGGTAAGAAATTCCCGCCTCAACATCTTTAAACTTACTCGCCCAACGACTCACAGTACTCACATCAACACAATCACCATAAACTGCTTTCATTCCCTGATGAATCTCCTTTGAGGTAACACCTTCTGCTGTCAAGAATTCAGTGACTGCACGTTGCGTAAATCGCATTGACCGACTGTCCTCGCAGGGTCCCATACATTACACTGTAACAACACAACCGTTCAATACTAAGGCTTCCCGCCAATTGGAACAGTAGAGAAGAGGCTACAGAACAAAGCAGTACCTGCCACGTATCAATTATGCAAACTTTTGAAGAGTTATGAAGGTGAAGACATTACATTTCAGTCAACACTCGTATTATTTATGAGACAAAAACTTGAAATGAGTGAGACCCACAATTTACTTTCTCTACATTGCGAAGAGTGATCAGCAGGGATTTGCAGTGGATTGGTGGGCGACTGTAATCAAAACTCCTGTCACAGCTTCCTCCTTGTATAACTACCTCAGCGTACCCTGTTTGTGTGAGAGATGCCCAAAAATATGGGAAAAATGGTTCAAATGGCTCTGAGCACTATGGGACTTAGCTTCTGAGGTCATCAGTCCCCTAGAACTTAGAACTACTTAAACCTAACTAACCTAAGGACATCACACACATCCATGCCCAAGGCAGGATTCGAACATGCGACCGTAGCGGTCGGGCGGTTCCAGACTGTAGCGCCTAGAACCGCTCGGCCGCTCCGGCCGGCAAAAATGGGAAAACCAGACACACATTACAATGCCTAATACGGTGTAAGAAAACAGTTTTATGTTCAAAACGGACTCCAGTCGTCTCGGAATGCAGAAATACGGGTCTTGTACGGTTTCCGATAAGGAATCTGATGTCATTATTCCTGCAAAATTGTGGCATGTTGAAGTAACGATGATGAAGGTGAATAGCGATTCTACATTGAAGCCTGGTAGTCAAGGGAAGGCATGATTCGATTACAATTGTGGACGAGGCCGTAATCAGTTACTATTAGTTGCCTTTTACAGTTACAGACAATTTATTTTAAACCAGTAATTCCAGACGCAACAATAAATAAAAATACTACAGTTTATTAATGAAGGAATAAACAAGTGTGTAAATAATAGTGTTTTCAGTGAGTTACAATTTACCAAATCACCACTAGATACAGTTACAGCAGATAATGTTTTGAAAGCAAGCCACTGTGATCTGGGAAGAAGACCTTAGACGCCAGGAATGTCAATAAATTAAGAATTGTTTAAAATTCGCTGTAACTTACAAATTAGGTATTGAACTATTAAAGGCAAGTCGCCACAAACACAGCAGAAGGCATCAGACGCCAGTAATGGCAGTAAATACGGTTTTAAAGGCTTACTGCTAAAATAAAAATACCAAATTAGAATTTTAAGGCCAGTGACCACAATCACGGTTGAAGGCCTTACAAGCCAAGAATGGCAATAAATTAAGAATTGTTTAAGAACTCGGTGCAATTTACAACCTACAGGTATCGAAATATTAAAGGTAAGTCGCCACAAACACAGCATCAGACTGAAGGAGCGTTACGCTGAACTACTGGCCATCAGACCTCCTTTTAGAACACACATGTCTTAGAAGAACCAAGGGGCCACAGACGGGGCTCCATGAATCGACCTCTGTGAAGTTCTAGCAACGAACACTTCCGCGAGCGATGAGATAGGCAGCCAAGAGTTGCATTCACTTCACAAGATGGTAACTCAGACTAGTGGCAGTCTAACGAATGACTAATTATAATCTTGCTGAAGCTACCTGGCGTCCGATAAACCAAATACAGTTATGGAACAATACGCCAAAGCCGTAAATGGCTTAACAAACTGTAACAAGTTGAACGCAGTAAATAGTAATAAGAAGTCGAGGAAAGCTAATAAGATACGCCTTTCCCAAGCACTCCGCTCGCTGCTCTTCGCCTCGGCTGCACTACGAGCAGCAACACGAACCCAACTCAGTGGAGAATAGTGAGATATCACAATGGTGGAGGTTTCTCTACTTGGATTGAAATGCACTCATCTTATAGCTTGCTGGATCCGGTTCACGACGAGGTCGTGCACCCTCGTGACCACAGCCCTTCCATACAGCAGTCCACGCGTGCCGCCAGCGGTCCCGGCGTGTTCGCGCACTGCGCGGACCTGACTCCTCCTGAGTCCCCAACCGAACTGGCACACCCCCAGGACCCTGGAAAAACGACAACGTTGCTCCGAAGATAGGGCAACAGTTACTACATATCGATATCCACTGCTGCTGCCACTACCAGACAGACAATGCTTGCGAAACCGAGTGGTGCCAGTCAACATGAGAAGACGACAAACAACCGTAACCATGCCAACTAAACGATACCGTCTGGCCTCCAACGGAGGGAGGGAACGTACAAACAGCACCAGAGCGCGCCGCAGCACGGCTAATGCACCATGATTTTCAAAATAGGTCACAAATGCTCAATAATATTGAGATGCGACAATTCATCCACGTGTTCACAGAAGCAGTCGTGGACGATGTGAGCTGTCTGAGCAGGGACCTTGTAGTCTTGGAACACACCATCGTCGATGGGGCAAAACATTATACCATTGGTTCGACCCGATCAACAAAATTTGTCGTATAATCCCCGTAAGTAATGCAAGGTTGCAAAGTAACCATGAGGCACACATTACTATGGTGGGCTAAATCGTCACTGAACCCCGCCACGTTTCACTCTTGTGACATAAACTCGCCCAAAAACCGAAAACAATATGAAACAAGACTCTTCGGACGAAATAACTTCCTTCCAGTGCTCCATAGTTCGTTTTGTGGTTCGATATAACGCTTTTATATTAAGGACATCTGAATCACTCACGAGTGCTTTCAAAATTCCAGCCCTCCCTGAAGTTCCCCGTTCATGAAGCTCCCTTCGGATTTGTTTTGGTGCTGAAAAGATTCGTGACCGCAACATTGAGCTCTACAGTGACTTTTGGTGATGTTGTCCTCTCCTTTGTCGTCATAAACCTCTTCATCGACCGACCGTCACTCAACGCACACTTTCGTACGCGTTCTGACGCATTCGGTATAAATCTTTATATGGTGCATCCTGAAACACAAAACACTTCGACTTCCTTGGTTCAAATGGCTCTGAACACTATGAGAGTTAACTTTTGAGGTCATCAGTCCCCTAGAACTTGGAACTACTTAAACCTAACTAACCTATGGACATTACACACATCCATGCTCAAGGCAGGATTTGAACCAGCGTCCGTAGCGGTCGCGCGGTTCCAGGCTGTAGCGCCGAGAACCGCTTGGCCATTTCGGCCGGCCCAACTTCCTTGATTACGGGGGCACCCACCCACTAGCACCAATAGTCTGGCCACATTCGAAGTCACTTAGGTGGAACATAACGCTCTCACGATTTTTCAGAACACTGTTGTGACCACGACTGACCCAGGCAATGTATTGACGACATTACACAGATGCCCTTCTTGGTCAGATACAACAGCGCAACATGCAGGCTTGGTTACCATCTTCATTTATGTTCAAGAATGCATTTCTCACTTTATTTTCGAACTTTGTCTAAGCTCTGTACATCCTCCTTGGTTGTACGATTTCCCATTTTCTCTTCGTGTACGTGAGTTGATCAGATGCTAGTGTTACGGAGATATTCCGTGAGCAGATAGGAATTCTCGTTAAGAGAACCAGGATTTGCTATACACTGCAAAACGATCGTGCTGCCGCAACGTACATACCGCGTAATGGCCGCTAAGAGAAATGAAGAGAAATCAGGGCTCGTTTGGAGACATGTGGACAATCGTTTTTTCCTTGCTCCTTTTCCGAGTGGAATAGTAAAGTTAATAAATAGCAGTAGTGCAAGGGTCCCTCCACCATGCCCCACATGGTGGCTTGCGGAATGTGTATGTGGATGTAGAACTGGAACTTGAGATCAGGCTTTATTGACGCCTACTACAATCTTCTGTATAATTGGACTTTTACTTGTACATGAGTAGTCCATATTCGATGCAGCCGGGCTCGTTTTGCACATCTCGTTCGTCTGTTTCTGCTTCGGATATTCGCTAAAAGGGGTGTCCTGTTACATGGTCAGATCATGAACTTGAATCCTTCTTCTGGGTCCGCAGCTCGTGGTCGTGCGGTAGCGTTCTCGCTTCCCGCACCCGGGTTCCCAGGTTCGATTCCCAGCGGGGTCAGGGGTTTTCTCTGCCTCGTGATGACTGGATGTTGTGTGATGTCCTTAGGTTAGATAGTTTTAAGTATTTCTAAGTTCTAGGGACTGATGACCATAGATGTTAAGTCCCATAGTGCTCAGAGCCATTTGAACCAACCTTCTTCTGGGGACATGATAAAAGCACTCTGTACGATATATCGGACAAGACTGAAGATGACCTCAGGGTAAGAGTATGTCACATTGTTCAAATTACACCGGGGTTGATCGAACAGATCACGCAGAGCTTTGTGGTACCTGGTCGTGTCTACACAGAAACTACGAAACATCACGCTGAACTATTACTGTGACTGTGGCAGATGAATAAACCTATTACAAAACTGTATCTTCTTAGACTTTTGTCTGTCAAAAGACCACCGATAAACAGGATGCCATATTGGCACAATTTAGTATACAAAATTCGGTTCAGTCCTTTACCCACTATGATTCTCTACCTCAGAGTCATGTTTTTGCTGTTCGCCGTCATACCAGGAAGTTTTTATCGTCCCGGGAAATTTTCTGTGTACTTTAATCGCGCACTTGTTCGGCTTGTTAGTTATTTTCCACTCGACGCGACTTCACAGCTAAAAATCTAAAAACATTTTGGCGCGTTCCACATAGACTGCTAATTAACTGCACGCCTGCGCAGCGCAGATAATTCATTTCACGTTCAACTGGAACTTTGATTGCCTGCGAAATCCGGCTTCCAGCTGCAGCTAAATATCTCCGGCCTGCCGCCAGTAATACGCGGTACAGCACATACCGTCTGGCAGAGACCGTACAGTATAGCGAGTGACAAGTGTTTCCAGATCCTATGTGCAGCAGATCAGGTGTTAGGGGCTAGTGCTTTAAACGACCGGCGGGACATGGACCTAATGGGAGGGACATTAAAATAAAAAGAAATAAAATTTCAGTCATTAATACTTCCTTATCATATGTTACGATCTGGTGCTTTGGTAATTTTAAACAGCAAAATAGCCTGGAGAAAGCGGCAGCTGGGGCCGTGAAGACGTAATAATTATAATTAAGCAATGACATCATTATTTCTAACAAAAGATGTACATATTCAGTCTCCAGATCACTTTCTTAAATTTCCATAGCACCGGGTTCGAGCCAGCTGCCCATCTTCAGATCATTTGTTACAGCTACAGAGTAACTTGTCGAATGTGGAACTGAAAGATGGCAAGGGACTTAGATAACCAGTTTAACGGAATAGATACCTTCCAAACTTTACAGAAGCTCTCCTGCGAACCTTGCAGAACTGTAAGTTTGGAAGGTAGGGTAGCTCAGTTGGTAGAGCACTTGCCCGCGGAAGGCAAAGGTCCCGAGTTAGAGTCTCGGTCCGGCACACAGTTTTAATCTGCCAGGAAGTTTCATATCAGCGCACACTCCGATGTAGAGTGAAAATTTCATTCTAGAAACATCCCCCAGGCTGTGGCTAAGCCATGTCTCCGCAATATCCTTTATTTAAGGAGTGCTGGTTCTGCAAGGTTCGCAGGAGAGCTTCTGTAAAGTTTGGAAGGTAGGAGACGAGGAACTGGCAGAAGTAAAGCTGTGAGGACGGGGCGTGAGTCGTGCTTGGGTAGCTCAGTTGGTAGAGCACTTGCCCGCGAAAGGCAAAGGTCCCGAGTTCGAGTCTCGGTCCGGCACACAGTTTTAATCTGCCAGGAAGTTTCATATCAGCGCACACTCCGATGTAGAGTGAAAATTTCATTCTAAAAGTTAAGATGATTGAATGAATGCTTTCGTCGTTCTACACAATCTCCCCCTCTCTTGAATACAACACACAGAACGCTCATATAACCATGTGAAACAGACATGGCCATATTTAAGATGTTGTTCAACCTACGTGTAATATTACCTCGAATGTCTGCTACGTCGTCAAAGCCTTGACTCATCCAATACTTTTTCGTTTTGTGGTACGTGCTTATTGATAAAGTCAAAGAAAGGAAAGAATTGTCTCATTTTTGTATTTCAATCAGTTGGCCTCTCGCTTCCAAGCCTCGCTCTTTATGTTCGGCAATCATGATGTGCGGGACAAACATTGCACACACTTTTCTTCAAAAGATTCTGAACTATACCTTGAATATTCCATTTAGAGAGAAATGTTGCCTCAGTGCGTTTTATGACGCATCAGTAGTGACACTCTACGGACGAACGTCCGCTACTGAACACTGTCTGCGAACGTCTGACCGGTGAAATGCACATCTGTTGTTTACGGTTGTTACTTCAAGCTGCCACCATGCTTACTGCGCTGAAGTCGCTTAGGCGCCAGGAATAAAACCAGTCTCGGAAATTTTTGACTTACAGTGTACATAATATGAAGCACTAAGCAAAACTAACATAACGATAAATTTGGTTATGATACAATAGTACATAAAACTGAAGACAACCTTACTTTACCATGATGGCATTTAAAACAGAACGAACGGGTCACTAATGCAGGATATGACAGCATTTGCCATTTTTTCTACAACCTCTCGCGTTTCTTTCACCTCTAATTTCGCCACTTCTGTTCCTTCCGCGTTGTACGCTTCCCTCGCGTATTTTTTTCCCCACTCTTTACCTAACTCGTGCCTCCGGAACAGCCATCGTCGAGTGAAATTTCATTCTTCTTTGATCCGAGCCTGCATGAATTTTTAGTGCTTAAATTTTGCGCTGCTCCGTAACGCTCTTTAACAAAAATCCTCGTCCCAGTTATGAAGTAATAATTCAGCAGGCCCAACACTTGGCGCCGACCGCCGACCCGACTAAAATATGAACAAAGTTTTTAGAATTTCATCGCGGAAGAACAAGAGTTCGCTAACAGCATTTTTCTTGGTTCTTCAACTCGCTCTTTGATAGCGTAACTAGATTTCTAAGGTAGACGCTCAGCGATGAAACTTTTTCCTCTCATTGTTTCCTGAAGTCACCATCGGAAGATGCGAACAACTCCCATACAATTTTCCTGAGCATTGCACTCAGTTGCCTTCGTTTCTCGTTTAAAATGTTTTCTTAAGGACGCAAAGCTGTAGATAAATTATTTCGTAAAACGCTCTCGAGCTACATGTTTGTTCGAAGAAAATGAATAAAATTTTCATTGAGCTTGACAATTTGTTGCTGAAGTGAAAATTAAAAGTGCTCAAATGCGACGGACATTTAGGCAGATCAGCGTCGGAATGGATTAGATAATTCGTGTGAGGGAAATTCTGGAGCAGATATCTTTTCTAAACAGGGAAACCAAGAATATTTGTTTCTGTTGTTGCGAAACCGGATTGGCCAAGAAAGAAAAATCTGGAATATTTTCTACACAATACATCGTTTCCCAGACAGATAGTTTGTTATGTCTAGAATGTATTACATACAAATACTTTCGTCATTTGATATTAGATCAAAGTATTTGCGAAAAACTGATGAGACCTATAAAGGGTCAGCGGAAGTTCTTAATTAGCTGATGGTTAGTGCATTATGTAGCTACAGTAATAACTAGCATTAGTAAAAGCTTTATTGAATGTCTGACGAGTAGCGGAGCAAGTTTTAAACTTAATTTAAAATCATTTCTCCTGGACAACTCCTACTTAAAAACTGGTAGCCAGTAAATGAATAAATAACTAAAAAAGTAAAACACTCGTTTTTAAGTGTAGTTGCATGTGTAGGAATAAAATGAGTTTTCATTAATGCTAACACTAATCATGTAAACATATCCTGTCAAAAGACTCGTTCCACAACTAACTAACTAACTAAGTAGTGACAAAGACATCGAAGCCGTGTAGCAAGGACTGTCGCTTCATCTCGCACAATCACAGCAACGAAAGGAACATGTACATGACAAGTAATTGTAAACAGGACGGTTGAAATTTAAACACTTGAAAAGTGGCGAGGTCATTTAGAAATATATCTCAACATAGGAAAGGAAAAATGTCAATGACTGTGGGGGAACTGAAGAACCATCCGCTCAAAAGAAGAGTTCAGTGTGAGAATACAAGTCCCATGTCATAGCCACTTTGCCACCTTACTCGCTATAAATCAAAGAAATTTGTTTTGTTTTTTATATTTAACTCTCAGAATTTACCGTTTAGAGCACAACATTGTTTGGCAGTGAATCATGAATACCGGAAGACAATCGAAACGTTTGGGATGTTAGTGCTATAGAAGGATGTTGAGAGGTGGACTGATAAGCTGAATAAGGAAGTTCTACATAGAATCGACAAGGAAAAGAGCACATGGAAAACACAGACAAGAAGAAGGAGCAGGAGGATGGGATATGTGTTAAAAAATCAGGAAATAACTGCAATGGTACTGTAGAGAATGAAAACCCAAAGGGCAAGATTCGAATGTATCCAAAACATAATTGAGGTCGTATGCTACAAGTCCTGTTCTGAGATGAAAAATTTGACACTTGAGAGAAATCAGATAACATATGATTCAACAAACAGAAAAAGAAAAAAATATATAGCTTGTGAGTGCAGTTGCTCTGAAAGGAAGGCTATGTTGACGCACATTCTAGGAAACGATGCTCTGCGACCATACCAATAAAAACAGTTCTTTTCAGTAATTTACAAGCACGTTTTACGACATAAAATACTGCACAAAGATCTTTTTACTGAACTGAAGATAATCATTTATGATTCGTCTGCTGAGATACTGAAGCATCTTCTGTTGCGTTTCTTAATAGGGCTATACAGTTTTGCTAACAGCTTTCGATATTCACTGAAAAAGCCTCATGATATGTGATATTTGCAACAGTTTACAGTGAAACTACTTGCAAAAAGACGAGAGATTATGTTAATCTGGGTGTATCAGTGTAACTTGTTTAAATTGTCAGTAGAACAGCACATAGTTCTCTTTAATAATATCCTCGGTCGCTGAAGTATTGCATTAGCTTCTGATGCGACGAGCATTGACTATAAAAAGAGGGCCGTTTTTTCATAACTCGCTTTTTGGAAAATTGTAATTTTTCAGGAAACACAAAAGAAGGTTTAGGGGTTTCTATGTGGACGAAATTTTGCAAACTTCACATGTGATGTGTTAATTTCTAAACAGCAGTTGATACACCCATAAACCGAAAGAACAATCCGCATACATATCTTTGAAAAAGACCGTGAAATATCATATAATTATCAAAACTTGCTTTCTGCATAACATATTGATGTAGAACTTTCTTATCATCCACTCACCAAGTAAATACAGTAAACAAGTATAATCCATAAAACTTCAAGTATTACTGATGTAGAATGCAGTAATTATATTAAGGCAAACATTTAAATATTTTGAATTAATCCAATTAACATCTTTATAGTCCAGTGTCTCACTCTGTTTCCCCAACATCTACATTTTCCATCACATAACTGAAATTTAGTGCTATTCACGGCAACATTCCCCTTCATTATGTTTTCATAGAACCCCCCACCTCCCCCCCCCCCCCCCCGCTCCCTCGGCATCATCTATATTTGAATGAACTTCATCAACTTTGCCATACCTTGACTCTTTTCTTTGCTGGTATGACTCATCATTTTCATTTTCTGGATTGCGTCCATCGCTCTGAATGCTTTCTGTTCTTTCTTGAGGATTTCTACCATAGATGCTCCCCACAATCTGTATATCCAGGAGCAAATTGAATTTTGAGGTTGCAATGCATTCATATGCAGTAGCTTCCGAAAATCTGGAAAGTAGTCAGACAAATTCTATTAATTTCCAGAACTACATAAGCAATGCTAGTCTATTTCAACTGCTGAATAAAAATATTAATGAGAAATACTTCCACTTCATCGCAGGTTACGTTTGCAGCATAACAGCTTCTAGGCCCTCTTATCGACATATAATCACTTGAAAGGTGACCGTATCTGGCATCCAACGGTCCCATACTTCCTATACCGATCTTCCATTGGTTCTTTTATATGACACTCTTCTTCTGTTCCTTCCTCTTTCAGTCTCTATTACAGGTTGAGAGTATTTTCAAATCATTTTATTTGATAATAATCTTTCAAACACAAGCTGAGGATACATACAACGCCTTTGTCCGCTCATTCAGACAGTTTTGCCGCTAAGAATGACCTGATCATAATGCAGATGGATAAAAAGCGACACGTATTCCTCTTCTGCGCTTACCATTTCATCCCCGATTACCATTTGCACCATAAGTCCTCAAATATTTGCTCGGTGTGTTTCAGTCTCTGTCTTCCTCTACAGCTTTTGCCCTCTACAATTTCCTCTAGTACAATGAAAGTTATTCCTTGATATCTTAACATATATCAGTCATCCTATTCCTTCTTTTTCATATATTCCTTTTCTCTACGATTCTGCTGAAGACCTCCTGATTCCTTATCAGTCCACCCTACACTCCTGGAAATGGAAAAAAGAACACATTGACACCGGTGTGTCAGACCCACCATACTTGCTCCGGACACTGCGAGAGGGCTGTACAAGCAATGATCACACGCACGGCACAGCGGACAAACCAGGAACTGCGGTGTTGGCCGTCGAATGGCGCTAGCTGCGCAGCATCTGTGCACCGCCGCCGTCAGTGTCAGCCAGTTTGCCGTGGCATACGGAGCTCCATCGCAGTCTTTAACACTGGTAGCATGCCGCGACAGCGTGGACGTGAACCGTATGTGCAGTTGACGGACTTTGAGCGAGGGCGTATAGTGGGCATGCGGGAGGCCGGGTGGAAGTACCGACGAATTGCTCAACACGTGGGGCGTGAGGTCTCCACTGTACATCGATGTTGTCGCCAGTGGTCGGCGGAAGGTGCACGTGCCCGTCGACCTGGGACCGGACCGCAGCGACGCACGGATGCACGCCAAGACCGTAGGATCCTACGAAGTGCCGTAGGGGACCGCACCGCCACTTCCCAGCAAATTAGGGACACTGTTGCTCCTGGGGTATCGGCGAGGACCATTCGCAACCGTCTCCATGAAGCTGGGCTACGGTCCCGCACACCGTTAGGCCGTCTTCTGCTCACGCCCCAACATCGTGCAGCCCGCCTCCAGTGGTGTGGCGACAGGCGTGAATGGAAGGACGAATGGAGACGTGTCGTCTTCAGCGATGAGAGTCGCTTCTGCCTTGGTGCCAATGATGGTCGTATGCGTGTTTGGCGCCGTGCAGGTGAGCGCCACAATCAGGACTGCATACGACCGAGGCACACAGGGCCAAAAAGTGGCATCATGGTGTGGGGAGCGATCTCCTACACTGGCCGTACACCACTGGTGATCGTCGAGGGGACACTGAATAGTGCACGGTACATCCAAACCGTCATCGAACCCATCGTTCTACCATTCCTAGACCGGCAAGGGAACTTGCTGTTCCAACAGGACAATGCACGTCCGCATGTATCATGTGCCACCCAACGTGCTCTAGAAGGTGTAAGTCAACTACCCTGGCCAGCAAGATCTCCGGATCTGTCCCCCATTGAGCATGTTTGGGACTGGTTGAAGCGTCGTCTCACGCGGTCTGCACGACCAGCACGAACGCTGGTCCAACTGAGGCGCCAGGTGGAAATGGCATGGCAAGCCGTTCCACAGGACTACATCCAGCATCTCTACGATCGTCTCCATGGGAGAATAGCAGCCTGCATTGCTGCGAAAGGTGGATATACACTGTACTAGTGCCGACATTGTGCATGCTCTGTTGCCTGTGTCTATGTGCCTGTGGTTCTGTCAGTGTGATCATGTGATGTATCTGACCCCAGGAATGTGTCAATAAAGTTTCCCCTTCCTGGGACAATGAATTCACGGTGTTCTTATTTCAATTTCCAGGAGTGTATTTTCAACATTCTTCAGCAGCAACACATCTCAAGTGCTTCGATTATCTTCTATTTCTGTTTTCCCACAGTCAACGTTTCACTAGAATACAATGCTGTGCTCCAGACACACGTTCTCAGAAATTTCTTTCTCAAATTAAGACCCATACTTGATAGTAGTGGGCTTCCCTTGGCCACGAAAGACCTTTTTACTAGTGCTAGTCTGCATTTTATGTCCTCCTTGCTCCGACCATCAAGGGTTATTTTACTGCCTAGGAAGCACAATAGGCCGGCCAGTGTGGTCGAGCGGTTATAGGCGCTACAGTCTGGAACCGCGCGCCCGCAACGGTCGCAGGTTAGAAACCTGCTTCGGGCATGGATGTGTGTGATGTCCTTAGGTTAGCTAGGTTTAAATAGTTCTAAGTTCTAGGGGACTGATGATCTCAGTAGTTAAGTCCCACAGTGCTCAGAGCTATTTGAACCATTTTTTTGAAGCAGAATTCCTTAACTTAGTGATCCCAAATTGTTTCCTCACTGTCATTATTTCTGCTATTCCTCACTACTTCCGTCTTTCTTCGATTTGCTCTCAATCTATATTCTGTAACCATTAAACTGTTCATTCTATTCAACACGTCCTGAAATTTTTCTTCACTTTCAGAGAGGATAGCAGTGTCGTCAACGAATTTATCACTGATATCCTTTCCCCTTGAATTTTAATCCCACTCTTCAATCTTTCTTTCATTTTCTTCAATGCTGCTTTGATATATAGACTTAATTCGTATATTACACCCATTTTAATCCGACCACTTCGTTCTTGGTCTTCCAGTCTTATTGTTCCCTCTTGGTTGTTTTACATGTTGCATATCACCCGTCTCTCCCTGTAGCTTACCATTAGTTTTCTGAGAATTTGCAGCATCTTGCACCATTTTACATTGTCGTAGGCTTTTTGCAGGTCGACAGATGCTATGAACGTGTCGATTTTTCTTCTGTCTTTCCTCCATTATCAATGTTACTTCTGAAAATGTTACGAAGACGAGAACTGAAGATGGCGTTAATAAAGTCAAAACACTATTCACCCTACAAAAATTAGCTGCAAGAAGCAAGTTTTGCTACTTCAGATTAATGGTAGAATGCAGGTTTTTAATAACGGAAGATGTTTGCTAGCTTCTAACCATAGAAGTAATTGGGTTTTGAAAAACTGTTTTCTGAATAAGATAAGCGGCTGTCTCAAATCCCTATTATGAGATGTAAAGTCAGAAGTGTCTTTCTGGTGCCATTACCATTAGTTAAACCAAACTTATCGTGGTCTAATAACTCCTCGATTTTGTTTCCCACTCTTCTGTACATTAGTGTTGTCATCAGATTGGTCTGTTGAGTTGTCGGTCTGATTGTGCAGTAAACCACATATTTCACTGTTAGTACTCTCTGTGGAATGCTACGCCGTGTAAAAGCAGGCTGAAGTGGTCAGAGGTTAAAACAATAAATTAGAGTCGCACGACGATTCGGATCCCCATATGGGCATCTACGTTTAAGTTTTCTGTATGCCCCATTAACCGCCTGAGGTAAATGCCGGGATGGTTCTTATCACACGGTCGATTTTCTTCCCCGTTCTTCGCTCCATCCTCTGAGATCATATCGTCGACGATACGTAAAACACTAATATTCCCTTTTTCCTCAGGATGTACAAGGGATATCCATAAACAAGCCGTGACAATGAAAGTAGGTGACGACCTTGATCCTTCTGTATATTCCCCACATATTTACCCTTCATGCAACACATTTCTCCTGAATGTGAAAGGTTTGTTGGAGACGTTGGTTATAGTGTCCGGCATTTTGACTGTTCAGGAACTATTCCACTGCGAAAATCACCTGGTCGACATTCTGAGAACTACCTATCATGGTATTCCTCAACCGGGAAAAGACGAAGACGTCAGTGAGTGTCCTGTCAGGGAAGTACAAAGCAAGTCGGGATAGAATTCGATCGCCCAGCGAAGCAGTATGTATGGCTGTCTCCTGCATAGAATGAGCTGCGGTGTTGTCGTCCAGCAAAAACAACCGTTCTTAAAAATTTCCGCAACTCTTCGTCCTGGGTCAACTTTCCGTAATCTCATTAGGGAATTGCAGTGGTATGATTTGCCCTTTACGAGCATAATCTGCTAGTTTCATGCTATGGCAAGCCCAAAAAGCAGGCAGCATCCCCTTGTTCGAAAAGTCTGTGGTCGTCACCTTTACAGGCGGTGCTGAGCCCGCATGAGCAGTGGCGGCATTTGTCGTATTGAGTATGGTGTGCACGGTATTGTAAACTGCTCCACATCTGATTTTCGCTTTTTCCACTATCGCTTCGGTTGTAATACTCCCAGTTCTTCACAGAGAAATGGTGTGTCATTTCTTGGCCGTTCTGAGCAATTTCATCAGACTAGAAGCGTCTGCGCGACCTAACCATTGTATCACCTGAAGCTGCATTTTTGCCACAAACTTCCAATAATAACTCAGTATGTATTTTTAGCACTGTTCGTTCTCAAACGCAGAAAACGTTACGGTCATAACTGCACAGTTAAATAGACTACACCACACTTCAACATCGTCCATAAATATCATGTTGAGCTACGGACAGAAAAATTCTTTTCGTATTTTGCCAAAAAATTTTGTGCTATGTTTCTAAAACTATGCAATAATTATAGAAAATGTGCACTTAAGATTGAATAAACGCAATCCATTACGTAAAAAAATATATCGTTATGCACACCTCGACTTTTGGCTATGGATAGCATTGGGCCTGTTGTTATGTTAAGAAGTCCAAGATGGCATGTCGGACAATATAGAATACTTGGTCTTCATTAAAAACCTTCTTGACTGTGCCTGTGCTGAGAACGAAGATGAAATTTTTCATTTATGCAAGTAGATGAATGTGTAAAGAATTGTCTGTACCGTATAAACAAACTGTTGTTTCAGAATTTTGTTTTGAAGTTAGTAAATTTAACAAATTTGTTATCGAATAAAATTATTTTTTGACTTATTGGTAAGTAGTTCTTTTAAGATTTTAAATTAATAGCAAACCCAGAATTGTATTCTGAGTGCATAAAAAGCTTTTTCCGAAATGTATATGACTGGCAGCATTTTACAAGCTCATTCCATATCTCCCAGCTATTCCATGATGTGAATTGTACGATATCTCCAAATTGCGTATTCGGTACCACAACAGCTATACCCATTACTAGAAGCGCAGGAAATTTGTGACAGACTAGGACCGAACCCGGTTTACACATTTGTCGCAAGCAGTCGCGTTAAACACTTCGGCTATCTGAGCACGCTTCCAGGACTGACCCATGTCCGAAAGAACAGACACCGTATCCATATAAGTATGTAGTTCTGGCAATACCGGCCATGACCTTCCTCTTCTGTGCGGATGCACAAATATCACCCGAACTCTTCCGGGACTTCGTAAGAATGACTTCCACGAATAATGGGTATGTGGAGTAGGGACACTACGAATGTAGTATGTGGACATATATGGTGAGAATGTAGGTCTCGCGGGAAGAGTGCGAGAGATAGTCCCTGCAGCCGTACTATCTTCTGTGCCCTCGGTGGCTCAGATGGATACAGCGTCTGCCATGTAAGCAGGAGATCCCGGGTTCGAGTCCTGCTCGGGGCACACATTTTCACCTGTCCCCGTAGATATATATCAACTACCGTCAGCAGCTGAAGGTATTAATATATAATTATAATTTCGTTCTATCCATATCGATGTAAGTACAAAGCTTTACAGGTCGCAGTGTCTACTTCCCGTAGCGCTCGTTCAATTATGTGATACCCGTTCAGGCAGAGATTATTTTCCACGTCCGGTTGCCTTGGCTTTGACATGAAATATTTTAGTGTAATGTCTGTATTGTACGATGCAATGTTCTTTCTACCGATCGTCTGCAGTGTCTGTTCCTTTGGACAGGCATGGAAGTTCGAAAGAACATGGCATCCAACTATAAAGACACTATTAAATATAGACATTGCAATAATGTACTTAATATTAGCCTAAAGTGCCACATTTTAATATTTTGTGGTAAGGTTTCTTATTTCATTAAGGTAATACAAATATTTATTGCCAAATAGTTGAAGTATGAGAAGTGTATTTTCTCATTTTGAGTGAAATGAAGGGCAATCTGTTAAGTTGTTAAAAACCATTTAACTGCCCAGATCACATGAAATGTTCTTTTATCGAAGACAACTGGTCTCAAAAGACTATGCTGTCATCTTGAAGTTTTAAAATCTTTTGTTGTAAATGAACTCACATCCAGGGTGGGGCAAATAAATTTGGAATGGTCATTTGGAAACCAATTGTGGGAGCATTAACGGAGGGGGAGAAGAACTACAGCTACTTCCAACAGGATGGAGAAGCTGCCCGTACAACCGGCCGAACATTTACAGACTCTTCACATCTGAAAGAGCTGTTACCAGAGATCAGTACCACAACTACCCTCATAGTCTTCAAGAACTGCAGCAGAACAATTCGGATGAAACTGCAGCAATTCCACCAGTCTAGCTTCGATCTGCCTTCAGAAACTCGGTGACCAGAGTCAAAAAGTGTTAAGAGATGAGTGGTGGCTACCTTCAACATCGGCTGTAGTCAGGTTGGTACTGTATTTCCATTCTTCGGCTCTGTTTCATTGCACCCTGGAACTCCGTTCACCGGGCCACTTTTATTTGCCCCTCAGTAAATGGGGAGCGTGTCCCTTCTAAGACTCGTGACACACATTTTCTCTGGTGTTTCGGCAAATATTTGCAGATACGTTTATGCAGTGTGTAGGTGCAATAAGCCCAAACAAATGATGCTGAATTTTGTGTTGACGGAAAGTGGCAGTTTGTTTCCCGTTACAAACTAAATGATTTTTAAAGCAGAATTTTACATGCCCATTCAATCTAGTGGCCTCAGTTTAGTCTAGTGCCGTCCGCCCCCGGTAGCTGAATGGCATCGTGGAACACAGTCACGTAGGGTGGAACGGAAACATCCAGCTGTTAATTGGCACGTGGTGTGGCGCACGGTCCACCACCCCCACCTACCTACATCAGCCAGATCAATATGGTACATTGTCGTGAACCGAAAATACCCTACGAATGATAAAAAGTACGCAATACATTTGACGGATTCGCCCTTGTGTCAGCAATGCGGAGTGCTGGATACGGACGACCATCGGCTGGTCTGCGGTGAGGCATTGGCTGTCTGGGCTCTCGCAAGAAAGATTATAGCGTTCATACGGCACACTATCTATACAGCAGTCTCTTCTGACATAGTATTTTTTCCAGAGGAAACGTATTTTCAGCGTCACAAGACGACCGCAGTGGCGTGGATCACAGGTATGACGGTCCATTACATCTATAGAGAGACACGCCACAACGCACTGAACATCCTGGATTACTGGCAATACTTGCAAGTTGGACACACAAAACAGTTACGGCTTCAAAAGTACAAGGATTGGTATGCCACTTTCCTAGTAACGGTTTTTGCGGACCCGCCATATACTTGAGGTGTGCCGGGTCCGCAAAGATGAGCGGCGGTGCTGTCGTTGTGAAACCGACCGCGTAAAGTGATCAGCTAAGGACACTATGCGAGTATGCGACCTCGGAAAAACTAACGTTTGCACCGTTAGCAAATGGATGTACTTCAAATTTTGTTTTCATATCTATAAATACTTTTCTTTAGGGTGCCGGAGGTGGCTCCACTTTAATTTTGTTGTTATTTCATGCTGCATGGTAGGACGGCAGCGAGGTTCCTTCCAGGACAGTTATCATGCGTACTATGTTTATTTTGTGAATAATAAAGGTTTCTGTTCCTCCTAAAACAAAATGGTGAGCGTGACGGATTGTCAATCCTCTAAGCCCGGGTTCGATTCCCGGCTGGGTCGGGGAATTTTGTCCGTCCAGGGACTGGGTGTTGTGCTGTCCTCATCATCATTCTATCACCCTCATCGACTGCAGGTGGCGTCAAATCGAAAGACCGGCACCCGGCGAACGGTCTGCCCGATGGGGGGGGGGGGGGGGGCTAGCTATACTATTAAATAAATAAAATAAATCTTGTGCGATATTTGTTTAATGAATATATATTAACAGGAACAGTAAAAGAGAAAGAATAATCAATATTCCGGTAGGGTCTGAGCAGCGCTTCTGAATGGCAGGAGCAGGGTGAGCCTAGGTGGTGCTGTCGAAGCATGAATACTGGTTATTCCTCGTTTTTTACTGTCCCTGTAAATGCAGATCTATAAAACGAATTAATAGATAATTTGGGACCGCTGAATCGAGTGAGCGCGTAAAATTCCGCTTTAAAAATCATTTTGCTCGTAACTGGAACAAACCGGCGCTTTCCGTTGGCACTCGGCTTCGCATAAAATATGCGATGAGCAATATTTGTTTGGAATGGCTCAAGCTACTTTTTGGAAAAACTACCGAAAACCAGGGAAGATGCTATTAACGACCCATAGGAGATACACTCTGGTGCATCTGACGAGTGAGCTGGTAGCCCCGAAATCAAACATCACACAACTGAAAGAGATTGTGGATCCTTTTTTGCAGTAAGAGAAAAAATTTATTCCTCAGCTGAAATAACACGTCTGCGTTCCCGCGTTCCATCAGATGGAAAGTTTACCCGTGAGGGTTGAAATTTTATATGTACGTCCACGTAAATCTAGCAATGTTTCAGGCACTACCGATAACGAATTCCATTGCAGTAGAGACCGAAACGTTACAGTGTGTTACTCCGTGACGGCATCACATTACCAGAACGCCTGAAGCCGACAACGGCTGCGGAGGACTACGTCCACTTATGCAGAATGAAACTGGTTGGCTGCCGCAATAGAAGGAGAGATACGCGCGAAATTTGCGTGCGAGCGTCGCCGGCAACGGCATTAGCATAGCACAGTAGTGCAGCGGCGAGCGCACGCCGTCGGCCGTGATATCGCCGCGGCCGCGCTGCGCGCCGGATGGCCTGATGACGGTTAATGACGCGAGGAGGGGGCCACGGCCACTGCACCGCACCGCACCGCACCGCAGCCCACAAGCCGGAGCCAACCCCGCGGCGCCAGCGCTGACTGCCAGCCCGCTACCGGGCCGCGGTGCTCAGCTGCAAGGAGAGTACGTTAGCTCCACGACAAACGGCACTAAAGCGCACATCGCCACTGCGTGCAGCAGTAAAACTCGGAAGAGGTGCACCAACAAAGGAATGAGAAGGAATCCTTACATATTAAAAAAAGTACGAGGGGCGTTCAGTAAGTTATGCAACACAGATTTCTTTAAGCTGATTGCTTTTATTCAGAATACAAATACAACATATTATCCCCACACTTTTGGCTACCTACAAAACAATGTTTTTCAACGTAATCTCCCTTCTCCCTTGAATGCGACGACCTTACGCCACATTCCTGGAGCGCCTATATTCCCACATGGTACCACTCTACTGGTCGACGCTGGAGCCGTGGTCTTGCAGCATCAGTAACCTCCCCATTACCCAAGTACTGCTTCAAAAAATGGTTCAACTGGCTCTGAGCACTATGGGACTTAACTTCTTCCAATCGCCCCACATCCTGCATCTCGCCCCTTCCGACGTACATCTGTTTGCCTTAGTGCACTCTGTGGGAAGCAGTACGCCGACCGGGGTGGCCGAGCGGTTCTAGGCGCTACTGTCTGGAACCGCGCTGCTGCTACGGTCGCAGGTTCGAATCCTGCCTCGGGCATGGATGTGTGTGATGTCCTTAGGTTAGTTAGGTTTAAGTAGTTCTAAGTTCTAGGGGACTTATGACTTACGATGTTAAGTCCCACAGTGCCAGATTCATTGTTTTCTTTTTTTTCTCTTTATTGTGATTTCATTCACCTGCCCCATATGGGCAGGGGAGGGCTGTCAGCGGCACAATCCGCCGCTCTTCAGCCGAGTGACATGACAACTAACATAAGAATAAAATGTTACATACGATAAAAATGGGAGAAATAAAACAGAGTAAAGGGAGCAAATGGAGGTAAAAATAGACTGACATGGAAACGTTCATGGGGGACAGTTAAAAAAGTCACCAGAAAGTTGAAAACACAGTTGGCGAGTCTTAAAACACAGAGAAGACACTCAACGCGCATGCACAGGTTAAAAGTCGGTCGCAGTATTAAAAACACTCCGCAACAACACACTTAAAACCCACTTGGAGCACACACGACGAAGAATAAAACTGCCAGGTGGGATCAGAGCCATTTTTTTGTCTTTAAGGTCTTCTCTTAGGTGGCGAGGAGCCCAGCAGGCATACACCTTTGAGTATCTCAAATGATGGACGAATGTTTCAGCACTGCCATGTTTCCGTAGACATTCTGGAAGTGCCAAAGAATATGTGCGGTGCTCTGGTTTTCCGTCAAAAGAAACTCAATGACGGCTCTCTACTTGGAACGCACATCCTTTACAGACACCACGCTGAAGCCTAAGTATAGCGCCGACACCTATCGGAACTTCATGAAACTATAAGACCTGAAGTGGGAATATTTCAGGAAGTCCCAAATACTTCTGGAAGTCCCACAGCAAAGTCCCCATTTTTGAACCGAAACTGGTACAGAAAAAATTGTTCAAATATCTCTAAGCATTATGAGACTTAACATCTGAGGTCATCAGTCCGCTAGACAAAGAACTACTTAAACCTAACTAACCTAAAGACATCACACACATCCATGCCCGAGGCAGGATTCGAACCTGCGACCGTAGCAGAAGCGCGGTTCCGGACTGAAGCGTCTAGAACCGCTCGGCCACAACGGCCGTCACAGAAAATACTGTGTTGTATTACTTACTGACGCCTCTCGTACAAGGAGACCGGCGTCATCGTCGGAAGTGCAATACGGGATACGAGTAAGAGTATATATCCATGAACGACATCTCTTCCTGAACAAATCAACCGAATTCAACCAATTTTGGTGCAGAGATCACTTACTATCTGAAAAAAATCACTGTGGGGGCTAAGAATCACCTAACTGTCAAAGCTGTTGGGGGTGAAATAGAAATGTAGCCCATTTCGTGCGAATACCCGGACTACATGCATCCATTATTTGAGAATGAGAGCACTAAGTCACTTTCAACAAAGTTAACACATAATTTGAAACATCTACGAAACTTTACCTCGCTGACAGCCACTGCCAAATGATGAAAGGAAAAAAATTTATCGCCTACTACATTTTCGCTGTTCACGCAGTATATCTGTCGAATCAGGTATGACGTTTTAATTTATTATTTCTTTACTACGAACAGTATTCGCAAACACATTTTGCAGACAGTATCCACACATTCTGCTGGATGTACATACATAATTATATCACTGTATGACACAACTTCAGGGTAAAATTCGATAGAGATATGGGTGAACTGCTCATATGGTACAAAAATATGTGAAATATGTTAAATGTCGTACGTGAAATATGTGTGACATATGCATATGCGGGCAAATCAACGGGTACAAACCGCTTAATAACCGCTACAACGATTTGAACCAAATTTTGTACTCATACCTGTTACTATCTGGAAAGAAATACTGTGCAGGTAAGATCAAACAAGGAGATGGACAGACGGAGAGGGGGAAAGCGGAAAAAGTGATAGACAAAAAAAAATGGCTCTGAGCACTATGGGACTTAACAGCGGAGGTCATCAGTCCCCTAGAACTTAGAACTACTTAAACCTAACTAACCTAAGGACAGCACACACATCCATACCCGAGGCAGGATTCGAACCTGCGACCGTAGCGGTCGCGCGGATCCAAACTGAAGCGCCTAGAACCGCTCGACCAGTCGGGCCGGCAGTGATAGATAGAGGGTGAGTAGAAGTGGGTAGAAAGAAGTGGAGGGAAAGATGGACAGAGATAAGGTGATAGGTAAAAGGATAGAAAGAGGAGGGTGGGGGGGGGGGGGGGGGAGGAGGAGGACATGGACAGTGAAAAGAAAGGAAGGATTTGGACAGGGAGAGGGGGAGCAAGAGATGGACAGAGAGGGGTAGGAGGAAGTGGAGAGAGAGAGAGGGATGAGATGAGAGGAGGAGATGAACTGATAGAAGACTAGAAGACATATGTACCCGGACAGCTCTGGGTACTCAGGTGGTATGATAATGTTTCCACATGGCGCTGAAGTCCATATTCTGGAGATGAGCAAAATAGAAGGATGATCAAGGAATACACGGAATACATCAATAAAATCTGAATCATTAACACTTCTGGAACAACGGAATACACCCGTAAAATCTGAAGAGTGGATACTGAAAAGCTTCTAAGTGTAGATCCCTCAGCGAAAAACAGTGAAACTTTCTTTACACATAATTCGTTTCTGTCCACGAAATTGAGATAGTGTTCTGATCCCGCGAATTATGCTGTCTATCTCAACACAGAAAAAAATAATGAAACAAATTAGAAAATAGTTATTTACTAAGGACGTTCTAATTGCCATACCACGAAGCCGACTGCTTCTAGGTGCCAATACGGTAGTTCTTGTATCAAGGACCATTACTACAGCGACGCTGCAGTTTATTTGTGATAATACACGTACAGAGTTCATCATCTTGCGTGCCTTTTACGACTGACGCCGCTTCTCGCTTCCCGTATTCCTCTTCATCACGTCATAACAGTCTCCTTCTTATCGTCCTCTGCCAGCCATCACGTCCCGGACTTCTCGAACCCAGCTGCTCCTAAGCCGTGCACGCATTCTTTTCTCCACTGCGATCCACTGCCACACTTCCATTGGCCATGGGCTATCATACATCTTTTCCAGATGTCCATACCATTTTGGACGTCTCATTTCTATGGTGTCCAGTAATGGCTGATTTACACCCATAGCCTCTCTTATGTTGCTGTTTGATACACGATCCAGCTTGGAGATGCCACAGCTTCGTCTCCAAAAATCCATCTCTCTGACGCCTGTTTATTACCCATGTACCGATGTTTTCAACATCTGAACGACATATCACATGTTTGGTACTATTTTTATTTTGTTGTTCCAAAGGAATGAGGTCAGTAGCCTTACGGCCCTACCCTGTTTTATTCTTTATATCATCTTAATTTTTTCCGTTTGATTTCACCATAATTAACTGGTACTTAAAACACGTACACAGATGGATCAGTAGTACTGTCGTTAGCAAAAAACATTATTTATATCTTTCAAATTTATTACAAAAGAATAACATAATTAAAGTCAGAAAACTAGTCTCTCGGTATTGACCTGTGTTTCGTACATACACCTTTCAAGTGATCACTGAGAGAGATGGCACAGTGGTTAGCAAACTGGACTTCCTTCGAGGGGACGAAATTCGTAATCGGCTATCGAGATAGAGGCTTTCCATGATTTCTGTAAATCACTCCAAGCAAATGACGGAATCGATATTTTTAAAAGCCACAGCCGATTTCCTTCCCCGTCTTTCCGTAATCCGAGGTTGTGCTCCGTCTGTGATGACCACGTTGTGCACGAGACGTTAAACTCTAATTTCATTCTTATATATATATATATATATATATATATATATATATATATATATATATATATATATATATATATTACTTCTCCTGTTGAGGAAGAAATGGCAACAGCGCCATAAGGTATTTCTGTTTTGCAGCTGATAAACCTACCACGTGGGTATAATTAAAGTGCAGCTACTCAAGGAGGTCCAGTATGGGTGCAGTTACCGGCCATAGTATAGAAGGCAGATATCCTACAGCGTGAATGCGGAACTGCTTTACGTAGAAAAGAAAAGAAAAAAGGAAAAAGTTCCAATTTTGGCCACCAGGTGCAAACCTGCGGCAATGGATGCATGAAAAACGTACAGAAGAGTTTCCATTTGTAATGGATTACGAAAGGGGCGTGGGTAAAAAAGGTCAAACAAGATAGAAAGGCATAATGTCAATTTTATTATTAAAAAGATAATAAACCTACCACGTGGGTATAATTAAAGTGCAGCTACTCAAGGAGGTCCAGTATGGGTGCAGTTACCGGCCATAGTATAGCAGGCAGATATCCTACAGCGTGAATGCGGAACTGCTTTACGTAGAAAAGAAAAGAAAAAAGGAAAAAGTTCCAATTTTGGCCACCAGGTGCAAACCTGCGGCAATGGATGCATGAAAAACGTACAGAAGAGTTTCCATTTGTAATGGATTACGAAAGGGGCGTGGGTAAAAAAGGTCAAACAAGATAGAAAGGCATAATGTCAATTTTATTATTAACCGCTGCTTACTCAATTCCTTCAGTATGGGCACCAGAGATATCGACGAGATACTGCATCCGCGAAACGGCGTGATCATCAGTTGCTCGAAAGCAGTTCAGGTAGAATTTGAACAACGTGTATCTGTATATTGGCCTTCAGAGCAGGTGGGGCCGAATGTGATGGTTCAAATGGCTCTGGCACTATGGGACTTAACATCTGAGGTCATCAGTCCCGCCGGCCGGTGTGGCCGTGCGGTTCTAGGCGCTTCAGTCTGGAACCGCGTGACCACTACGGTCGCAGGTTCGAATCCTGCCTCGGGCATGGATGTGTGCGCTGTCCTTAGGTTAGTTAGGTTTAAGTAGTTCTACGTTCTAGGGGACTGATGACCACAGATGTTAAGTCCCATAGTGCTCAGAGCCATTCGTCAGTCCCCTAGGACTTAGAACTAATTAAACCTAACTAACCTAAAGACATCACACACATCCATGCCCGATGCAGGATTCGAACCTGCGACCGTTGCAGTGCCGCGGTTCCGGACTGAAGCGCCTATAACCACTCGGCCGCAGCGGCCGGCCGGGGCCGAATGTGTCACTTCTTTCAGATATGTCCAGAACCATAGGTCACATGGATTAAAATCATGTGGTCTAGCACGCCGTTTTTCTTCTTTTTTGTTATCATTTTTGTAGTCCTTAGTCTTCTGACTTGTTTGATTAGGCCAGCCACTAATTCCTCTCCTGCGCCATCCTATTCATCTCAGAGTGACACTTGTAACCTAAGTCCTCAATTATTTGCTGGATGTAATCCAATCCTGTGTTCCTCTACTGTTTTTACCATCCACAGCTCCCTCTGGTGCCATGGAAGTTATTCCGTGATGTCTTAACAAATGTTCAACCATTCTGTCCCTTCCGCTTGTTAGTGTTTCCATACATTCCTTTCCTCGCCGATTCAACAGAGAACCTCCTTATTCCTTACCTCATCAGTCTACCTAATTTTCAACATATTTCTGTAGCACCACGTCTCAAATGCCTCGATTGTCTTCTTTTCCGGTTTTCCCACAGTTCACGTTTCACTATCATGCAGTGGTATGTTCCAGACGTAGATTCTCAGAAATTCCTTCCTCAATTTAAAATCTGACACCGGTAGATTTCTCTTTACGGCGAATACCCTTTTTGTCAGTGATAGTCTACGTTTTTTATTTTCTCTTTGCTTCGTCCGTCATGTGTTATTTTGCTACCTAGGTAGCAACATTCCATAACTTCAACTGCTTGGTATTACCAATCCTGATGCTTAGTATATCACTACTCTCATTTCTACTACTTCTCATTACTTTCGTCTTCCTTCAGTTTACTCTCAGTCTATATTCTGTACTCATTAGAGTGTTCTTCCTCTTCAGCAGCTCCTGTAATTCTTCTCCACTCTCGCTGAGAATAGCACGTCATCACCGAATCTTACTATTGATATCCTTTCACCTTGAATTTTACTTATACTCTTGAGTCTTGCTTTAATTTTCATTATTGTTTCTTCGATGTATAGATTGAACAGTAGGGGACAAAGTCTACACCCCTGTCTGCACCATTTTTAATCCGAGCACTTCGTTCAAGGTTTCCCATTCTTACTGTTCCATCTTGTTTCTTAAACCACTTCGTCTACAGGCCACAAGTGGCCCATCGGGACCATCTGACCGTAGTGCCATCCTAAGAGGAGGATGCGGTTAGGAGGGGCGTGGGGTCAGCACACCGCTCTCCCGGTCGTATTGATGGTATTCTTGACTGAAGACGCTACTATTCGGTCGAGTAGCTCCTCAATTGGCATCACGAGGCTGAGTGCAGCCCGGAAAATGGCAACAGCGCATGGCGGCCTGGATGGTCACCCATCCAAGCGCCGATCATGCCCGACAGCGCTTAACTTCGGTGATCTCACGGGAACCGGTGTATCCACTGCGACAAGGTCGTTGCCATCTTGTTTCTTAAACATATTGTGTATTACCCGTCTTTCCCTATAGCTTACCTCTACATTCTTCAGAATATCGAACAATTTACCCCATTTGACATTGTCTAACGCATTTTCCAGATTCGCAGATCCTATGGACGTGTCTTGAGTTTTCTTTATTCTGGCTTCCATTATCAACCGCAACGTCAGAACTGCCTGTCTGCTGACCTTACCTTTCCTAAAGCCAAACTGATCATCTTCTAAGTGATCATCAATTTTCCTTTCCAGTAAAATGCATACATGAGCTGTTAATATGATCATGCAATAACTCTCGCACCTGTCATCTGTTGCAATGTTTATAATTTTGTGGATGATGTTATTCCGAAAGTCAGATGGTATATCGCCAGTCTCATACATTCTACACATCAACATGACTAATTATTTTGTTGCCAGTTCCCTCAGTGATTTTAGAAATTGTAATGGAAAGTTATCTATCCCGTCTGCATTATTCGGTATTAAGTGTTCCAAGCTCTTTCCAATTCTGATTCAAATACTGTATCTCCTATCCATTCTACATCGACTACTGTTTCTTTTTTTATCATCTCATCATAGAGGCCTTCAATGTACTCTTTCCTCCTATCTGCTCTCTCCTCTGCATCTAACAGCGGAACTCCCACTTCACTCTTAAGGTTACCATCTTTACTATTCATTTCCCGGAAGGTTATTTTGACTTTCCTATACGGTGACTAAGTCCTTCCGACAGTCATTTCTTTTTCTATTTCTTCACACCCTTCCATCAGCCATTTCGCTTTAGCTTCCCTGCACACTTCATTCTTAAGTGACTTGTATTTCTGTACCTGAACTTTTTGTACTTCCTTCTTTCAACGATCAGCTAAAGGATTTCTTGTGTTACCCATGTTTTCTTGGCATTTACCTTCTTTGTACATATGTTTTTCTTTCCAACTTTAGTGACTGCCTTTTAGGAGATATCTACTCCTCTTCAACTGAGCTGCCTACCGAGCTATTTCTTATCGCAGTACCTATAGCCTCAGAAAACTTCAAGCGTATCAATTCATTCCTTAGCACTCCCGTGTCCCAATTCCTTGCGCACTGATTCTTCCTGAGTACTCTCTTAATCTTCAGCCTAGTCTTGAGCACTACTAAGTTGTGATGTAAGTCTGTATCAGCTTCTGGATGCGCCTTACAATCCACTATCTCATTTCCGATTCTCTGCCTCATCATGATGTAATCTGACTGGAATCTTAACGTATCTCTAGGACTTTTCCAATTACAGCTCCTCCTCCTCTTGTGATTCTTGAACAGAGTGTTCCATATCACTAGCTGAAATTTCTTGCAACATTCAATTAGTCTTTCTCCTCATCCATTCCTACTACCAAGCCCATATTCTCCTGTAACGATTTCTTCTACTCTTTCTCCTACAACCACATTCCAGTCCCCCATGGCTATTACACTGTTGTCTCCTTTGACGTACTGAATTACCCGTTCAATATGCTCATATACTTCAATATGCTCATATACTTTCTCTATCTCTTCAGCTTGCGACGTCGGCATATATACCTGAATTATTGTTGGTTTGGTGTCTATTCTGATTATTATAACCCTATCACTGAACTGTTCACGGTAACTCACTCTCTGTCCTACCTTTCTATTCATAATGAATCCTAGTACCGTCAAATCATTTTCTGTTGCTGTTGATATTACTCTATACTCATCTGAGCATAAACGCTTGTCTTTTTTCCATTTCACTTCACTGACCGCCAGTAAATCTAGATTGAGCCTTATTCTTTCCCGTTTCAGAGTTTCTAGTCGCTACCATGTTCTGACATTCCACTCCCCTCCCCCTCCCCCCTCCCCTACCTCGTAGAACGTTAGCCTTTTGTTGGTTATTCAATTTTTTTCATCCAGTCTATGAATATGGAAAACTTCTGGAGATATCACGTTCGTGGAAGGTTCCATTAAACATTCTTCAAAGACAAACGGCCCGCGAATATGGCGTGCTTGTGAAACCTGCCCTCTGTAGTGTAAAATGTGCCTCGTCACTCCATAAAGTACTTATCTGGCCACAGTCATGAGCTTCGATCCAGAACCCGAAGTGCAGATTCAGTACGTTGCTGCGGATCATGAGGTTTCAGTTGCTGCATCATCTTGATCTTGTACGGATACCATTCTGAAAGGGACTGTGATGTATGGGTTGGTCAGAGCTGTGGCAGTTGCCAGGGCATGTACTGCTTGGTAACTTACAGCAACAGCAACGTCTTAAATAACTTCCACAGTAATAGTTCGCCTTCCTCTTTCAGGTGCAACACCAAGTACGAACGTGTTTTCGAATTTCATTGTCATCTTCTTTAAACGGGCCTCTCAGACCTTTCAGTCGGTGATACTCTCTCAGTTCAGCACTGTAACTGCTGCCTCTCACATTAAACAGTGCATGATCTCTCTTGTGTATAGCTTTACTATTCACTCACGTTATGGCTTGTCAAATGACCGAAACAAGGTATCTCATGTGCCAGACATTACAACCTTTTATAAAGTCTCAGGTGTTATTTAGATATTACCGCTAGAGTCTCCGTTACTGTCTTTAAAGCCTGTTAAGGCACTTACCTTAACGGTCTGTTCTATATAAAAGAGTACTGTTAGCGTCTTTTGGCTGCATCCCGAATGGGAGTGGGAAGGGGTTGGGCAGTCCTATTTAGGGACTGTCTTCGACTTCAGTGCAGGTGTTAGAATGGTACAGTTGTCACGTACATATCTCGGGTACTGTATTCCACAATAGTTTCATCTACAAAATTGTAGTGGAATGGAGGAAGACGCGCAGAGGAGCCATGCTTACGGCTGAGACTGGTAACTGCCCATAGAAAAATATAAAGCATTACTTCTAAATAGACGGAAAGACCGCTTATGGATTGATTACAAAATTGCCAAATAATCTCTTGAAACGGTGACTTTCGTTAGATACCAGAGAGTGTGGGACTTGGATAATTATAAGTGACACAACAATTTAACAAGCAGATGTCTGATTGAGATTATCTGGAAGAACAGCGTAGCCCTCCAAGAAGGAGGGTTTGACTCGACAGGGAAACAGTTGTGCCCAGCGTAAGTTCCTTGTGTGGCCATCTCCAGTGCTAAAAATATGTGAAGAAACAGTTTCAATAAGGTAACGCGTATGCCATATTAAATGTACAGTTTCATAAACTTTAAGCGTAAGTTAAAACATTAAAAGCACTTCTGTATGCCTATAGTCCCAATTGGATTATTCGTGTCAGAGTCTAAGATCGCACTGAGGCTTCAGTTTACAGTTAATGGTTCAAATGGCTCTGAGCACTATGGGACTTAACTTCTGAGGTCATCAGTCCCCTAGAACATAGAACTACTTAAACCTAACTAACCTAAGGACATCACACACATCCATGCCCGAGGCAGGATTCGAACCTGCCACCGTAGCGGTCGCGCGGTTCCAGACTGTAGCGCCTAGAACCGCTCGGCCAGCCCGGCCGGCGCTACAGTTAATACTCAGCTGGTTTCAGTGTAGGTTATAGCAATCTACACAGTACTCCTTACATATATGATGCATTAACAACATGTATTAACGTTATCTTACCTTTACCATTCCTTTTATTATTTTATAATTTTTAAGAACTTGCGTACAGAAAAACAGCCACGTAGTTGTGACTAAAACCGGTGACTAATGTATTATACACACATCCAAAAATGTTTTGCATCACCCCGGTTCCCAGAACTCCTGGAGACAGACGTTGACTGTGGATATTGTGTCACAGACACAGTCCCTTTGACTGTTCAGATATCTCACTAAACCCGACCAAACATGTAAACAACCAGGCATGACCAGCTCCTATTCGACGGAAGAGGTCCGAAAGCCGATCAGTTCCAGTCTTTCCATCATGAAAGAGGTACACGACTCGTGTTATCTGTAGTTCAACCATGCCTAGATGGTCAGTACCGTGGTTTGATCGCGTCCGCATTGTTACTTTGTGCCAGGAATGGCTGTCAACAAGAGAACTTTCCAGGTGTCTCGGAGTGTACCAAACCGAAATTGTTCGGACATGGAGCAGATACAGACAGGAACTGTCGATGACATGCCTCGCTCAGGCCGCCCAAGGGCTACTGCTGCAGTGGATGACCGCGACCTACGGATTATCACTCGGAGGAACCCTGACAGCAACGCCACCATGTTGAAAAATGTTTTTCGTGCAGCCATAGGACGTCGTGTTACGACTCAAACTGTGCGCAATAGGCTTCATGATGCGCACCCTTACTCCCAACGTCCACGGCGAGGTCCATCTTTGCCACCACGACACCGAGCAGCGCGGTACAGATGGGCCCATCAATATGCCGAATGGACCGCTCAGTATTGGCATCACATTCTCTTCACCGATGAGTTTCGCATATGCCTTGAACCACACAATCGTCGGAGACGTGTTTGGAGTCGACAAGGTCAGGCTGAACGCCTTAGACACACTTTCGAGCGAGTGCAGCAAGGTGGAGGTTCCCTGATGTTTTGGGGTGGCATTATGTGGGGCCGATGTACGCCGTTGGTCGTCATGGAAGGCACCTTAACGGCTGTACGATACGTGAATGCCATGCTCCGACCGATAGTGCAACCATATCGGCAGCATATTGGCGAGGCATTCGTCTTCATGGACAATTCGCGCCCCCATCGTGCACATCTTGTGAAGACTTCCTTCTGGATAACGACATCGCTCGACTAGAGTGGCCAGCACGTTCTCCAGACATGAACCCTATCTAACATGCCTGCGATAGATTGAAAAGACCTGTTTATGGACGACGTGACCCACCAATCACTCTGAGGGATACACCGTTGAGGAGTGGGACAAACTGGACCAACAGCGCCTTGATGAACTTGTAGATAGTAAGCCACGACGAATATAGACATGCATGAATGCAAGAGGACGTTCTACAGGGTATTAGAAGTACCGATGCGTACAGCAATCTGGACCACCACCTCTGAGGGGCTTGCTGTATGGTGGTACCACATGCTACAAGGTGGTTATCACGAGCAATAAAAAGAGCGGAAATGTTGTTTATGTTGATCTCTATTCCAATTTTCTCTACAGGTTCCGGAACTCTCGGAACCGAGGTGATACAAAACTTTTTTGATGTGTGTAGTTATACGTGGTGGTAACTATGTAAACTATCCAGTAGCCTCAGTTACTGCTGGACGTTTTACAATCGAACATAGTTCCAAAAAATGAAAATTATCATGTTCACACAGCAAAGTTAATAAAATTTTATGAAATTTCTGTTACATACCAAATACAGTTAAAGGAACGGTAACAAACAAGAGTGATGCTATAGGTCGTGGTACAATCAGTACTATGTCCAGAGGCCAGAAAACTTTCTGCTGTGAAATGCCCTCTGTTATGAGTTTCGTACATAAATCCATTCTAATTTACAAAATTTGATGTTAAAACTAATAAACTGTCAACTACATCATGTAATAATGTGGAAAATATATTGTATTTGTCTCTAGAAATTTCGTACTCATATGCGATCTAGGAGGAGTCTAATCATAACTAGATGATTACTGTCAGATTAGTGCATCTATTGGAATTGGCGCATAGTAGCCGAATATCAACGATTTTTAAACAGTTTCCTGAACTGGGAGCTTCTCGTCGCCGCCTGCTCGTTAAACAGCGTACAAGAGAAGACGCCTAATGATAGAAGATTTTAAACTTCTCCAACAGATCAGTACGTTTCTCTTCTCACGTGGATAGAGCATCGTTCTATGTGAGAAAAAACTTGATGCACTGTCCCCACTTTCAAAGAAGTGAGCAGCGAATTTAGAATTTTCTGTCGTGTTTTTACGATGTAGTGCGACTTGTTCGCTGAACCTGTCTTTACATATTTTTTGGCAGTGAAGAAAACCATACAGTGACCGAAATCTAGATTCGCAATAAACATTACTTGCGTCTAATTAAAGTACCGTTTACTACTTCATTCACCTGTTACTAGAGTATCTTTACTCAATCTGAGCAAGAAGAGAAACACTTTTGATCGCGGTTCCGTTAAACAAGAGACTAAGTGTAACAGAGATGGTCATCCAATTCCAGCGGCAGACGCTGTAAGAGACGAGTTATTCAAGACGTGTGTTTTGTTGTTGAAATGCTTACAGCCTGTGAAAAGCCTGTAACAGAAGTAAAAGCTAATACTTATACGGGTGAAAGTACACGAGAATAGGAGCAAAAGCGTTGTAGTTATCGTGAAACCGCAAAAGGGCATTTTGCGTAGTAGTTGGGAATGTAAGGTCACGATCTGTAGCTGGTTTCAATATCAAATTTGCCCTAAGTAGTGCAAATATTTTTGAAACCTAAAACTTTCGGTCACCCAAACGCGCGGAGAATCTGATGATGGCACGAACACTTGTTATGTGAACTGTTGCATTCTACTGCACATGATACACCGATATTCTTCCACATTTAGTTAACCTCTATTACAGCCCCTTCCGAGCAATTAGCTGATTGCTTCCAGTCCCATTGATGACACTCTACTGAAGCACGAAACTGAGATACGGTTTGGCAGTCACGAACAGTAGCCCTCATTTCACCCTCAGTTTACGATGTATTATGGTGGGGTACTTGCTGCTGCATGAAACACCAACACATTCTGCCAGGGAACGAAACAGCCAAGAGAAACCAAACAAATGAGTACCACCCTTCAAAGTAATGCAATTATGTACCACGAAGACGATAGCACATTTCGTAATTTGTGGATTATTAGAAATAGCGACTGTGGTACACGATAACGGGCCCTTGCTATTTTTTATGCAGTTTGATGAAGAGCCTGCTACATGCCCATTGACAGTAGTAACAACGAGAGTTCGTTGTTCTCTCCATCACTAGGATATGGTCTATAACCAAATTTTAGATTCACATCTTTTATTTACTATCTGATGTGTTGATGCTTTGGGTTCTTTGGTGTCATTTAGAAAGCTCTCCCACTACCATACCAAACCTTATTTAAACCACGTAGTTCCTAACGAGACCAACGTGGTTGCTGCCCCACAAACGTAACAGTGGCGATGCCTGTAAGGAGAAAATCGTTCGCTTTAGAACGCTGTAGATGTCGAAGAGGAACATACACGACGTTCATGTGATCTAAGTTATCAAGTATTGTGCATACTCCATTCTCTTCTATGGAATCAGCTCAATAAGAGGAGAGATCTGAGTGACGAAATGAGTACGTTGAAGCCCTCTTTGAGGGCGAAAATTTTTCGTCGTCATATAAGAAGAAACTGGAGTCGATATGGATGATGTAGAGGGCCCAGTTTTAGTCAGAATGTAAAGGAGCTCTGCAGGACATGGGATCAAATAATGCATAAGGGACAGATATTCGTAAAGTCATTGGGGAATTTGGCAACCGAATGACTATTAAAGGTGGTGTGTAGAATGTATGAGACTGCCAACATGCTATCACACGTAAGGATAAACATCGTCCACACAATTCCGAAGACTGCAAGAGCCGACAAGTGCGAAAAATATCGCACGATCAGATTACAGCTCATGCATCCAAGTTGCTGATAAGAATATTACACAGAAGAATGGGAAAGAGAACTGAAGATCTGCTAAATGAGGACGAGTTTTACTTTAGGAAAGATAAAGGCACCGGAGAAGCACTTCTTACGTTGCGGTTGATAATGGAAGCAAGACTGAAGAAAAATCAAGACGTGTTCATAGGATATGTCAACCTGGAAAAAGCGTCTAACGACGTCAAATGAGGGAAGATTTGAAAACTTCAGAGTAAAATAGTTGTAAGCTATAGGAAAAGGCGGGTGGTATCGAACATGTACAAGAATCGAAAAGGAACAATGACGTTAGATGATCAACAACGAAGTTCTTGGATAAAAAAACATGTAAGACAGCGATGCAGCATTTCGCCGCCACTGTTCACATATACTCCGAAGAAGCAATGACGGAAAGAAATAAAACATTCGAGAGTGGGACTAAAATTCAGTGTGAAAGCATATATATAATAAGATTCACTGATGACACTACTATCCGCAGTGAAAGAGATCAATAATTACACGACCTATTCTAATGAGTTCCGAATATGGATTGAGAATAAACCGAAGAAAGACAGAATTTACGAGATATGGCAGAAATGTGTATAGCGAGAAGCTTAACATGAAAAGTGGTGATGGCGGAGTTGGTGAAGTTTATGAATTCAGCCACCTTGATGGTGAAGCAAGGACAAAATACAAAGCAAACGAGCACAGGAAAAAGAGCGTTCCTGGCCAAACGAAATCTACTAGTATCAAACATCTACCTTCATTTGCAGAAGAAATTACTTAAAATGTACGTTTGGAGCACAGTGTTGTATGGTTATGAACCGTAGACTGCGGGAAAACCAAAAGAGAAGAGATTCGAAGCTTTTCAGATGTGTTGATACAGAATACTGTTGAAAATTAAGTGGACTGATAAAGTAAGGAGTTAGAAGGTTCTCCGTAGAATCAGTGAAGAATGGAACACATGGAGGACAGTGGCAAGAAGAAGGGGTTGGATGATAAGACAGATGTTAAAACATCAGGGAATAAGCTCCATTGTACTAAAGGAAGGTGCAGAGGATGAAAACCGTAAGGGAAAGCTGTGATTGAAATACATCCAGCAAATAAGGACGCGGGGTGAAAAGAAGAAGAAAAATGTTGGATCGACTTGAAGACATGGCAGAATGATAGAAGGGAACTACCGTGTTTCAATGTGACGCATGACCACATTGTAAATTAATTTTCCGATAAGTTGGCCTATCAATGCGGACTGTCCGCCATCTAAACAAGGAATCAAGTACCACACGCAGAAATGAAACCCTGTAACGACCAAGATCTTAACGTACAGGGATTGGAGTGAAGCGCCGCCTTCTCAGTGGCTGGCTGGTGTGGCCGAGCGGTTCTAGGCGCTTCAGTCTGGAACCGCGTGACCGCTACGGTCGCAGGTTCGAATCCTGCCTCGGGCATGGATGTGTGTGATATCCTTAGGTTAGTTAGTTTTAATTAGTTCGAGGGGACTGATGGCCTCAGATGTTAAGTCCCATAGTGCTCAGAGTCATTTGAACCTTCTCAGTGCCAGAGGGTTCCAAATCCAAAAGAATAGAGTGAAAATAACTAATGCTCTGGTGAATATAAAGAAGGCAACAGCATGGAATGGACATTTGGAGTCAGTGATGACTCATACAGTGACACAGAAACTTGCATGTATTTAGTGGCCAAATAGTACAGACGTTCTTTGTACAATGACTTGGCCCCTCACCGTCTGGTTACTGTGAACATGAACCAAAATATTTATTTCAGCATTCGTATTAACCAGATGTTGGCTTTTCCTCTATATCTATTATATACAGGGTGAATCACATAAGACTTTCACCGCAGATATTGCGGTAATAGAAAGTGCTATTGAATGCGGTTTTCACAGAACGCATTAGTAGCCATGTGCTCATACTGTTAGCCAATACACAGATTGTAATAACACTTGTACAGTATATTTTTTGCACAAACATACACTTTTTTCAGAGGAGCATGCCTGTTGACTTTGAGAAACTGCAAGTACGGTAAATTAGAATGTTAGTCGTGTTTGTTGCAGGATTCTAGTGCGAGTCGTTTACGAGATATAGTGTTTTGAAAAGTTCCCACAGCGACACTTACACAATACCTGTGTTGGCACAAACTAAACAACAACACAAGTGTATGCACTAGTTACGTGGATTCTGACCAGTAACGAGACAATCGTCAATCACAAGTTATACGAGTATTTAAAATGACAACCTGCACAGACAGTACACGCTTCCAGTCTGGTATGGGACGATTGCTGCACTTGTGCTAGCCTACGTCGTTGAACAACATCGGACGTATTTGGTATGACCATGGAGACAGCGTCTTTCAGCTTTCCCCACAGGGAAAAGTCTACAGGCGTCAAATCCGAGGAACGGTACGGCCAAGGTACAGGCCCACAGCGTCCAATCCAAAGAGATGGAAACAGTTCGTGAAGATATACTGTAGCACTTCGCGCACTACGGGCAGGACAGCCATCAGGTTGATACCACAGATTCCTCCTAGTCTGTAGAGGAACGTCTTCTAGCATCTGAAGAAGATGTTGTGTTAGGAGGATGCGATACGTGAGCGCGTTCAGTGTTACGTCTACTGAAAACTGGCCTGTGAGCTGATGAACCGCTATTACACATCACAATACCACACGATTACACGTCGTGGATGCTGATGTTCCGTATGACCAAGCCAACTGGGATTGACAACAGTCCAACATACATAATATATGTGGAGTATCCTGTCGCAACGCCTGTGTACAGAAGTCAACGCGATTCTCATAATCAGTTCCGTGCTACTTTAGACGGAGAGAGATGTGATAGTGTTGGAAACTATTTCGATGAAGAATGCGTAGGACACTTGTCTGATTCATGTCACTTCCTCGTGCGAGTGCACGGGAGCTAAAGTGAGGATCAACCGCAACAGCAGCAAGAACATTAATTTTACCCTCTTCTCTCGTCACTTGTTTCCTTCTGTTACGTTGCCGCTTTCACGTAACTGGTTGAAGAGGTTAATAAATGATTGTCGAGATGGTTGATGTCTATTGGAATATCTTGCTACATACGCCCTACAAAAATGAACCGTATTCTTTCTACACTCTCCATACACTATGAGCATGTCGGCTTTTCCTTCATTGGTATATCCCACCGTCCACTCTTGATCTGCTGCCTTGACTGTTACACACTAAACGACTATCAAGTCGCAGGACACTCAAAGAACACACAAGCACACTGGAAGCAAACACTACAACATGGCACCTAGCAAGAATGCAGGGTGAATGACACAAACTAGTGTCCGTGTGGTAACTATTCAAAATAGGATATCTCGTAAACGACACCCTATAATCCTGCAATAAACACCAATGACATTCTGATTTACCCTACTTTCAGTTTATTTATGTCAGTAGGCATTGTTCCATTTAAAAAGTTTACGTTTGCCCAAAAAAATACATTTTATAAGTGTTATTACAACCTGTGTATTGCTTAATAACACGAGCCCCTGACTACCAATCCTTTGTGTGAAAACCACACTTCAGTAGCGCTGTCCACTTCCGTAATATCTGCGGTGCAAGTATTGCGTGGTTCACCCGTATATAAAGCAATGTTTGTATGTTCAGGATATCATTCACTGCTAGATGGCAGCAATGTCGCGGGAGACTTTAATGTATCATAGTGCAGCCAATTTGAACAAAAATTTGCGAATTATATACATCTAAGTTCCTCGGGAATCACTCTATCTAGTAGTGTAAACTGTATCAAAATCCCTACGGTTGTTTCTCATATTAGCCTGAATGTATAGAGATAATTCACAGCGGAGAACTTTAAATTATGTAAGTCTACATAGAATATGCAAGAAGAAAATATACGACACATGCCTGCCTCCAGAAAGCATAATGTGATCACAACCATTCGCGAATAAAAAATAATTAGCAGTTGCGCACAAGAATTTATGCATATTCTTTGTTATACTCAAATCTGTTCCGTGATAATCCACTTCCTAAGTTCAAACAACTGCGTGTCATATTGTGTCGATCATAGGAAAACTAGAACAGCTCAGTTTGGCAGGTTCTGGAACGTGATAGAACAGACGTTTGTTAGAAAATAGGATCACAGATCCAAGATATGATGAACAAACTCTGGATTTAAATGATTAGCAAACATATCTAGTGGAAACTCTTAAGCTAAAAAGGGATAGTTGAAATTGGAGTAATAGTAAGAACAAACTGTTATTAGAAAATGTGCTATCGATTATCGGTTACGTTGAGTGAATTAATTATGTAGATTTGAAAGGACTGCACAAGATTAGAGGAGTCGATCAGAACACAGCCTTTTAAAACAAGAAGAGCCTTCAATGATCAGCTGAAACAATATTTTCAGCCGTTATGGAAAATGGCTCCTTTGAATGTTATTTATTCTTACTATTTCACCACAACAGTTTCAGCGGGCATAGAAAGAAAGTAATGAAACCGTCGAAGAAAGCAGTTGTGTTCCGCTCCATTTCTGTCCTTGCCGTCAATATTTGTTCCGTTGCAGCACTACCGGATCGATCCTTCTGTTTTCATTGCTGCTGCTAATAATCCGATGAATGTAGTTAGTTAGGAAAATCGCAAAAGTAATCTCAAGTTTTAATAATCCATCTTGTGGGCGAATCCTCAGCTTGGAGAAAACTTTTGATTATATCTGCCAAGTTGTGATGAGCCGCGTGCTTCAGCCGGAACAAAGACGGCTGCCCACCTAATTATAACTGCGATCTCGGAGCACCGAGACATCGCCTCAAGAATTCTGCCGGAGAACAAACCCAGCGCTTCCAACATTTCTCCGTTACTGTTCACCTCCACCATCCACCGAGTCAGTCTTTCAGCCCTTTTCGACTACAGAAGAATAGCGAAATGGAACAGAAATATAACATTTAGAAAATCGTCCACGCAACCAGTAAGCAGAATTTAAAATATCACTACGTCATAGATTAACCAACCACCAGAACTGTTTATAACCTGTAAGGACATTACCCCAAACCAACAGAACTCTTTATAACCTATAGGTGCATTACCCCAGAATATCAACTATGTAGTAAAAATATGTACTCATTGCAGGCCACTGAAGATGCCTTACAGAGAACAAATGCGAAGCACGTATGGCACGAAAATTTTGTTTCATTCAGTTGTAGTTAGACTGTCCAAAAGGAAAAAATTATCAATCTACCTTAATAGCGAAATCCGTTTGATGATATTGATGTCGTTCATAAATAGTGCAAATAATCTAAAAATGAATAAATTTGGATAAACGTAGTTAACGTACAGGGACTGGGAGAAAATACGGAAGCACTGTGAGAAATGCGTGCTTGAACATAAATGAATATGCTGGCCAAACCTACAGATTGCGCTGTTGTATTTCACCAGGAACTCCACCTGAACCATATCAACAAATGTTGCAAGTGTCAGGTGTGGTCACAACAGTGTCCTGTGTAGTTGTGGGTGCATTATGTAGGAGTCAAGTGAATTCAAACGTGGCTGTTGCTGTAACCAACAATGCCGAAATGTCTGGAGTTTAAAGAGGCACATTGTCGACTATTCATGCCGCATCAGCAAAATCGGAAAAAATGTCATTCGCTAGAACAGAACGTGGATGAAAGTGTACGTTGAGTGATCATGATGGGAGGTCATTCAAGAGGACTGTGACGAGAAATAAGATGATAGCCGCAAAAACTCGCTGTAGAAGTGAATGTCGCACTCGCGAATCCTTTCACCACTAAAACAACACGGGCGGAACTCCATCAACTGGGAAATCCAGGGAGATCTGGTTCAAAAATGGTTCAAATGGCTCTGAGCACTATGGGACTTAACATCTACGGTCATCAGTCCCCTAGAACTTAAAACTACCTAAACCTAACTAAGGACATCACACAACAGCGCTGGAAGCGAGAAAGCTACTGCACGACCACGAGCTGCGGACGGGAGATCTGGATTTCCAAAATGGTTGATCAGCGATGCAAATGCGAGTAACAGTAAAACATGGTACCGAAACCATAAACCTGGTCTAAGGAGCGATAGAAGAATGCCATATGGTCGTAAGAGTTTTGTTTCACACTGTTTACATCTGGTCGAGTCCCAAGAGTGAAACGTGCCGGAGGTTCACTGATGATTTGGGCAGACATACCGTTGTATTCCATGGCCACATGGTTACTCTGCATGGTAGCATTACTGTCAACGATTAACCGATCGTTTCGGCTGGACAGGTGCGTCCCATGGTACAATCTTTATTCTCCAATGGCGATGCTGTGTTCCAAGACTACAGGGACCCCGTTCGCACTGCTCGTATCTTCCACGACGGCTTTTTGATCATGAGGATGAATTCAAATCTCCCATGGCCACCACCGTCACCAGGTGTAAATGTTGTTCAGCCTTTGGGGTCTGTTTTGGAGAGAAGTATGAGTGATCGCTAAACACCCTATCATCATTACCGGAAATAGCCACTATTTTGCAGAAAGAATGGTACAAGATCCCCTTGAAAACCACACAGGACCTGTATTTATCCATTCCGGTATGTCTATTAGTTGTTCGGAATATCAACGGTTTTACTACATCTTAATAACCATGGTAGTGTGTTGTATTTTGTTTGAATCTTCTCATAATGACAAGTAAGAAGGAGCGATCTGAATGTACTTTAAATATTTTTATAGCCAAGACCAGGTTCAGAAGCCCGCCGGAGTGGCCGAGCGGTTCTATGCGCTGCAGTCTGGAACCGCGCGACCGCTACCGTCGCAGGTTCGAATCCTGCCTCAGGCTTGGATGCGTGTGTCCTTAAGTTAGTTAGGTTTAACTAGTTCTAAGTTCTATGGGACTGATGACCTCAGAAGTTAAGTCCCATAGTGCTCAGAGCCATTTGAACCATTTGAACCAGTTTCAGAGTTGTTTTTTATTGACCGGTTTCGAAAGGTAAGTCTGTCATCTTCAGATCCTTATAAACGGTTTTGGTTGTAAGTCATGTTCCACTGGTCGTTCATTACTCAAGACATGTTGACATTTTAGTGGAGAGCATATTGCACATTCCCCACAGGTTTGTCAAAAATAAAATTGCAAACAAGTTAGTCACAAGTAAAAGTACGAGGGTTGGAACTTTAAAAATGGTTCAAATGGCTCTGAGCACTATGGGACTCAACATCTGAGGTCATCAGTCCCCTAGAACTTAGAACTACTTAAACCTAACTAACCTAAGGACAACACACACATCCATGCCCGAGGCAGGATTCGAACCTGCGACCGTAGCAGTCACGCGGTTCCGGACTGAAGTGCCTAGAACCGCACGGCCACCACGGCCGGCTTGGAACTTTAATAGTGGCAACTATTTATTTACAGCTCGTACAAAATAGATATGTGTTTCAAAGTTTTACTGGCCTTCAAAGTAGTCACCAGCATTGTGTATAACCCGTTGTCAGCGATGTGGAAGTCTTAGGATACTCTTAGCAATGCCAGTTGTGTTGAGAGTTCGAGCGGCGTGGTTTATTTCCCGACGAATTTCTAGCTGTTCTGAAGCGAATGCCGTGAAGTGTTTCCTTCAGTTTAGAAATCTAGTTGAACTCATGAGGTTCAAAATGGTTCAAATGGCTCTGAGCACTATGGGACTCAACTGCTGAGGTCATTAGTCCCCTAGAACTTAGAACTAGTTAAACCTAACTAACCTAAGGACATCACAAACATCCATGCCCGAGGCAGGATTCGAAACTGCGACCGTAGCGTGAACTCATGAGGGCTCAAGTCAGGGGAGTGCAGTAGCTAGTGTAGCACTTAGCAGCCCCATCAGTCAAACAAATCAGTAACGGCTTGCACCGTACGTGCTTGTGTGTTGTTCTGCAAAATGATGGTCAGGTCCTGCAGAAAGTGTCATCACTTCTGTTTCTAAGCTGGCCGTAGGTTGCGTTCCAAAAACGAACAGCATAGAGACAGAAGTGATGACACTTTCTGCAGGACCTGACCATCATTTTGCAGAACAACACACAAGCACGTACGGTGCAAGCCGTTACTGATTTGTTTGACTGATGGGGCTGCTAAGTGCTACACTAGCTACTGCACTCCCCTGACTTGAGCCCTCATGAGTTCACGCTACGGTCGCAGTTTCGAATCCTGCCTCGGGCATGTATGTTTGTGATGTCCTTAGGTTAGTTAGGTTTAACTAGTTCTAAGTTCTAGGGGACTAATGACCTCAGCAGTTGAGTCCCATAGTGCTCAGAGCCATTTGAACCATTTTGAACCTCATGAGTTCAACTAGATTTCTAAACTGAAGGAAACACTTCACGGCATTCGCTTCAGAACAGCTATAAACTCGTCGGGCAATAGACCGCGCCACTATAACTGTCTACACAACTGGCACTGCTAAGAGTATCCTACGACTTCCACATCGCCGGCAACAGGTTATACACAATGCTGGAGACTACTTTAAAGGTCAGTAAAACTTTGAAACACATATCTATTTTATACGATCTTTAAATAATTAGTTGCCACTATTAAAGTTCCAACCCTCGTATATAGAGCTATGTGTTTTGGGTGTTTCCATTATTTTGCCAACCTCTTGTATATTTTCATCTACGACGTGTAGTCGCAAAATTTTAATTGTCAACTTGAATAAATCACGCTTTGACCATGAAGCTTTAGTCGTTCTCTAAATACTCACCTTTCAAAACAACACATTTTTCCAAATAATGCACGACTTCGCGGAGGCATGGGATCTAAATAGTTGCATTTTGACTTTTCAGATAATTTTTCATTCCGAAAATCACCCTTTCACCATTCTGGACATGCCTGCCATGCAATATTTTCTTCACTCAAGTAAATACGATGGACTCACTTGCTCCCACATCAGCAGGAAACGAGAATGGGTAGGAGAGGGGTAGGGGAGAAGAGACGACGCAAAAATGGCACTCGTGTCACAAAATTCAGCCATCAACACACAGTTCTGAAGTGTAGACGCGTATGTCCTCCACGATTTTAGTCATCCAGCGTGACACTAATGTTGGGAGAGCCGGAGGACGGGGCAGGTTATCTTCCATCAGAAAAATTCCCGATGTTTATTAATAAACTGTTATTTATTAAATATGAAGGAAAACTCAGCTTAAATGTCCAGCAAAATTACATATGTGGAGTCATTACTAGTCATCTGAAGTATTAAACTCTTGTCAATGTGCCGCTGACTGATGCCTGCGCAGAGTCCGGAGCAGGCCTACGATGCCTACAGAGCCTAAGTCTCGGAGACGACGGACGAACACTGCAGCTTGTAGACTCGGCCGTAACTGGAGACTGTACACGACTCGGCGTTCTGAAGAGAACTGTCCTGGCGTTGCTGAATGTTCCGGTATTTAACGAGGAATCGACCAATCGCTGTCTACACACATGGTGACCATGGGTTTGCAGCTGCAGCCCCTGGCGGATCTCGGTATAATTGGTATTGCCAACCCATACAGCTGCTGCGCTACGAGTGTTTCGAGCGAGGCTTATCAATTATGGTGCAGTACTCTTTGGAGTCCTGAGTACCGCCACCACAATCAGTGCTTCATTTTACTGGTCAGCGGTACAGTCCTTGTAGAACCCTGACATCTTTTGTCACTTGCCTCCATTCTTTTCTGCCCATTGCTTTACTCCTTCAATTCCTGATTCTCATGCTTTGAGGCCCTCATCCTTGTCTTGAAGTCACTGTTTCCTGGATCTTCCTCCTCTCGTTCTTCCATCCGTCTTTCATATAAAAACTTTTGTAGCACCCGAGTTTCTAGCGTGCCTTGTGCATGACCAGCGCATCTTAATGTTCCTTACATCATTTTCACTAGAATATTCATCTGTCCAAAAAGTGTTTCTAGTTCTACGTTTGTCCATATTCTCCAGCTTTCTTGTTCTCTCGCCGCCTCATACATTTTCCTCAGAATCTTCCTTTCCCATGTCAATAACCAGCCTTTGTAGTCATCACCCAGCCTTCCGATCCATACTCCTACTAGCATTTCTGGGCTTCAGTACATTCTGCAAGGAGCAATAGTATGTTTCCGCTTCCAGTCCTTTCTTGAATCTCTGCTGCTCGTAATGGAGAGACTTTTGAAGGCAAATGACGCCCAAGACGTGACCACAACGGCTTCACTGGCCAGTTCCCACCACAAGGAAAGAGAGCCTAAACAAAAATAATTTGGTAATTTCAACCATATAATCGAGTTGCCTACAAAACATCGAACTCGTTGATAATAACCTGTGAATGGATGGATCTTTAATTTTCAAGTCATAAAACCAAACTGATCATTTTGTGCAACTTAAATAATTTTCTCCAGCCAACAAGTATTACTTGGATGGAGGACCGTCAAATGGAGGGTGCAGCGAAATTTCACATTCTCCATTCGTTTTAATGAACAAAATGCTCAAAACGGCGAACAGTTCCTGGCCATTTCGTTTAAATGAAAACTGAAGTCACACAGTGGTGAAGTTTACCAGTTTTCCCTCTTTCGGACTATTCGCGCCCAAACAGATGTCCCAGCCTGAGAGGCAAAGAGACAGAGTTGCCTTTGGTGCAAGGTTCCACCCACGGTTCGTTCCCTCCTGCTTTAATATTTGCTACTGGTACCTATTTGTGAACTGCGAATGCACTCTTAGGTGAGGGCTCCAAGGCCATCTGGTTGCTCATCTCGGGCACCTTCAGTAACCGGAAGCAATCGTCATTTTGTTACTCACTTGTTGTCTCTCAGCACATGAGGAGCGGCCATGAGTCAGAGCCGTCCTTGTGGATCACTGGCTGCTACCGAGGAATTACATGGCTTGCGCAGCGAGCCCCCGCCATCACGGTCTCAAGAATCGTATTGAGTAAGCACCGTCATTCGGCCCCTGTTCCTGTTTTCGCTATACGGATCTCGTGAGTAGCATCTTACCATTCACTCGTTTAACCATTCCTCGCTCTCTAGGGACTGGACGTTATCTCGTTTAATGTCAGTGTGTATTAATGTATTTTCTTGTCTTAGCTCCTTGTCCTACAGCACTGTAGCTCCGTGCCAAGATATTCAGATTTGTGAATGCATGCTAGAAAACTTGTAACAGGTCTACCTCACTTTCCAGCGTTTTATTGCAATATATAATGCTGGAAGAAAAAATTGTACATGTTGAAAGACGACGTCGATTTTCATCTGATGACGGCGTGCCCCACCTGGGGGATAGTAGGCATCCCGAAAATGGTTTCAACGCCCGCCATCAGATAGCGTACATCTACATCTACAGCTATATGGATACTCCGCGAATCACACTTAAGTGCCTGGCAGAGAGTTTATCGAACCACTTTGATCATACAATGAAGGCTTTCACGACCGGATTGGATTAAGTCGGTTCATTCTATGTGAGAGTTCCAATTTTATCAAACACTAATGCTGAACTTATACTAGTGTCACATACGCTTCAGATACGAGTGCTGTTCACAAAGGAAGGTCCGATCAGTTGCGAAATGGAAACCACAGTGACAGTAAAAAATGTTTTATTCGCAGCAGTATGTTACAACTTCCAGCTATTTCTCCACACAGTCGCAGCTTCGACTCAGGAGATCTTCAATACCCTCGTCTCAGAAGGTAGCGGCCTGTGTTTTCCGCCTCTTCTCTACACTGGTCTGCAGTTCGGTGTCTGTGCCAAAATGTTGTCTTCATGGTCGGCGGTTCATATGAACAGAGGTGAGCATGAGAGGGAGACAAGTCCGGCTTTTTGGTGGGTGATCAAACACTTCCCATCGAAAATTCCATGCCTTTTCCGAGAACTGTCACGAAGAATGAATGCATGACAATTACGTTATGTGGGGTTGCATGAAATCAGGGTTCAAATGGCTCTGAGCACTATGGGACTCAACTGCTGAGGTCATTAGTCCCCTAGAACTTAGAACTAGTTAAACCTAACTAACCTAAGGACATCACAAACATCCATGCCCGAGGCAGGATTCGAACCTGCGACCGTAGCGGTCTTGCGGTTCCAGACTGCAGCGCCTTTAACCGCACGGCCACCTCGGCCGGCATGAAATCAGGGGAAACCCCGCAACGGGCACCCTAACTTGGCGGGAGACGCTATTTTTCTAGGCATCTTTAAGTACTTACTGTCGGCTCAAAGCCGAAAAGACAGATGTGACAAGATCGACAGTCATACTAAAGACACTGTTCAACACATCTGTTCGTCGGATTATTACTGTGATTTCCATTTCACAACTGTCGGATCATACTTCCCGAATAGCCCTCGTAGAGAAATTAATTGTAAAACATGTCCATGCTCCTAAAGTAGACGGTACGTATGAACATACTCCTCAGATGCTAATAAAAAGACCTAACCACAGACTAAAGGCACGTGAAGTGTTCAGCGAATTCCTGGGAAGAAAATGAACGAACAGAAATTGGCAGCTAATTCATGTATATAAGTGATACACTCACACTGACCATTTTTATCCAGCGAAAAAATCGTGAAACATGTATTTTGACTAAATTCACCCACTTCTTTGTTCCTCAATTGCGTTGTGCTAAGAGAAAAAACTTCTCCATTAACAATGGATAGGATCGAAAAATCGTAGTATCTGTCGACTGTCATTGATACCTCCAGGGTCGACCAAATGGGGCTTTGCATTTATATGCCATTAAAATCACCTGGGTGCAATTTCTCTCATTCCTCATCTTATAGACGAGCTGGGCAATCTGCCGGAGTAAATGAAATTTCAGAGGTCTGAATATTCATCCGGTTACAATTGGTCATGCGTAATCTGGAATGACTACACTAGGACACACGGCTCCGAGTTGCTTTAGCATTAAATTTCGCAGCAGTTACTGTCACGGGTTTTGCACTAACTGCGTAATCAATGTTGTGAAACAAGTAAATTACAAACAGCGTACTCGTTTAAGGTCCACGGTGTGTGTTCCTCAGATACATCCGTGTCCAGTTTGTGAATGAAAATGAACAAAAATCATAAAGAAGAAGAACAAAGCGCGTAAGCCACTTGACATGTAACAGGGAAAGTCCACATATAAACTTTAGTACGGATTTTGTAAGAGACATTTGTGGACAATAAATCTAATTTGTAACAGCCTCTTCGCGATATGAGCCTAAGATGAATCTCATTCTTCAAATGGCTCTAAGCACTATGGGAATTGACATCTGAGGTCATCAGTCCCCTAGACTTAGAGCTACTTAAACCTAACTAGCCTAAGGACATCACATATATCCATGGCCGTGGCAGGATTCGAACCTGCGACCGTAGCAGCAGCGCAGCTCTGGACTGAGGCACCTAGAATCACTGGGCCACAACAGCCGACTATCTCATTCTAACGGAGAAATATTCTTCCTCGCAGGAGACAACTGAAATCTTACTCTCCATGAAATCCGCGAGCTTGCAACGACCGATAATGACCTGCAGGGTTCAGTTATAACAGATGTTCTGGTTTCGTGAGCTAAATCGGCCATGGAAACTTTCGCAAACTTCGGATTTGCGGGCGCGAAATTCTCGGATTTTTAAGCCTTTGTCGCCCAGTGAACAAGTTAGTGGAGCCTCCATTAATGAATTCCGATATTCTGAAGTAATCGCTAAACTTCTTTCTCACTCTCGTCGTCAATTCAGTTAAACAATATAATTCGCACACTCTTTAATCTCGCTAACATGGAAATGTACTTGAAACTGTAAAATTGCTTCAGTTCCAATTCTGTATCATTCTGTGGTCCAAGTTCATCACAAACACGATATAGACGATTACAGTTATTCTCATGCCAGACGCAATTGTCGACAAAATCTTTTATTGTTAATCTTATTATATGAAGTAACATTCGCTTGAAACCGGCATAAGCGACGTCTCGCTACAAACGAGATCTTTTTCGTGTAAAATAATGTTCTTGAGAGAGAGAAACAGCGAGAGAGAGACAAGAGAAAAATGATTTCTCATAATCTAAAGTCATGGAGAAATAATTTACCTCTACCATGCTTGGCACGAATATTGCCTGTTTTCCGTTATTTTCACATGTCACCGTCATCTACATACATGCCCTGCAAACTAAATGGTTCAAATGGCTCTAAGCTCTATTGGACTTAATATCTTAGGTCATCAGTCCCCTAGACGTAGAACCACTTAAACCTAACTAACCTAAGGACATCACACACATCCATACCCGAGGCAGGATTCGAACCTGCAAACCAAGGTACGCCGCATAGTGGAGGGTATCTTGTACAACCGCTAGTCATTTCTTTTCCTGTTCCACTCGCAAACAGAGCGAGAGACCAACGACTGTTTAAGATCCTCCGTACGAGCACTAATTTCTCGCATCTTATCTTCGTGGTTCTTACGCGAAACTTACGTCGGCAGCAGGAGAATCGTTCTGCAGTCGGCCTCAAATGCCTCTTCTCTAAATTTGCGCTGTAGTGCCTTGGGGAAAGAGCATCGACTTACATCCAGGGATTCCCATTTGTAATAACGGAGCATCTCCGTAAACTTGCTTGCTAATCGAACTTACCGGAGACAAATCTAGTAGCACGCCTCTGAGTTGCTTCGATTCCTTCCTTTAATCTGACATGCTGCGGATCCCAAATGCTCGAACACTACTCAAGAATGGGTTGCACTAGCGTTCTACACGCTTTCCCCCTTGCGGATCAATTACTTTCCTAAACCCTTCCAATAAAACAAAGTCGAGCAGTCATTGAAATCTGGTTTCGCAGGATAGAGAGGATCAGGTTATGGTTGTGGAGGGGGCGTCATCAGTTACTGCCAGTTGCACAAAACACACAAACTTTTATTTTCCTAAGAACCATTTACTTTCACATTACCTTAAAAGGATCAAAATAAAACAATATGGCTGAAGGTCTAGTTAAGACAACTTGAGATACCTCCTGGGCTGAAGGCACAAAACCACACAAAAAACAAGAACAGCTGAAGGCCTGAAAACAGGTTATAAATATTGCTTTAAGGAATACACACGGCTGAAGGCCTTACACAAAAAATATTTCACCTAAATAGTCGGCTGAAGGCCACACACAAGACATTGGACAACTCAGGGCTTAGGGCCTGGCTAACAAGAATTTCAGATAAAGCAAATCTTTAAAAAAAATTGTTTTAACCAAATGAATCTTCAAATTTTAATTTAAGATGGCTGAAGGCTTAATATTAAAAATATTTCACGTAAAAGCTCGGCTGAAGGCCACACACTGGACATTCAACAACTCAGGGTTTAAGGCCTTGATAACAAGAATTTCAGATAGAACAAACTTTCAAAATTTACTTTTTAAACTAATAAATCTTCAATTTTTAATTTAAGTAAGCTGAAAGCCTTATCTTAAAAATATTTCACGTAAAAGCTCGGCTGAAAGCCACACACTGGACATTGATCAACTGAGGACTTAGGGCCTTGATAACAAGAATTTTAGACAGAACAAACTTTCAAAATTTAGTTTTTAAACATATCCGTTTTCAAATTTTAATTTCAGTCAGCTGAAGACCTTATTTTAAAATTAAAAGAAACTAAATTAATAGATGGCTGAAAGGCCTCGTGTAGTATTTCAGCCTGAAATGAAAATCACAATCGAAAACCTGCAGAACAGTGGTGCTCACAAGTGTTCCAAGGGTAGTTCTAACGTAAGATGAGGTGAGACAGGCAGCCAAGAATAAGGTTAAATACTCGGATGGCAACCCGACTGAGGGACGGCTGAAGGAACAACCAACAACCTTATCAATGAAACTTCCTGGCAGATTAAAACTGTGTGCCGGACCGAGACTCGAACTCGGGAACTTTGCCTTTCGCGGGCAAGTGCTCTACCAAGCACTTGCCGGTGGGAGGCAAAGGTCCCGAGTTCGAGTCTCGGCTTGGCACACAGTTTTAATCTGCCAGGAAGTTTCATATCAGCGTACCCTCCGCTGCAGAGTGAAAATCTCATTCTGGAACCTTATCAATTCCCTTCTTTCCGACCAATGGCACGACAACGGAAAGTATCAGCCGAGGACAAAGATACAAGCAGCACTACATCTTCAAAATTGGCGTCTAAAAATAGCCAAGGCACAATAACTACTCTAAGAAAAAAAATAAGGACAATCAACTAAAAGGCTGTCGAACTACACATCCTGCCGGACAGCATCAACACTGCAAGGAAAAACACACTGCCGGAAAACTACACTAACGACCAGGGCAGGTAATTGGTGCGTTAACGGCCACAAGGCAGGAAATACCGCTGGTGTACTTCACTGATAAGTAACAACAAATTTAATTGGTAAAGAAAATACAGGAAGACAGCTGCAAACTTTCACGAACTCCAACACAGCATACGTTGCTGCTAGCTGGAATGGCCCAGGAAGCAACAACCGGCAATGAACAAAGAAATGTCAGAGCAGTTGAAGTTTCACAACAGGTTAACTGATCACTCAACTTCAGTGTCCAGGTTCGGTGGGCAACGAACTCTGTAGCTCTCGAAGCTAGCGCCTCACAATCCGACCTCGCGTGCACGCCGCCAGCAGTCCTGGCCTGACCTCGCACTGCGTGACAAAATGCCAAATAAGAAACGGCATCAATGCAAGCTGGCCAAGGCTCAGTCATTTTCTCTACCACCAATCTGACGTGCTTATTGTATTCCATGTCACTCTGCAACGCTATGCCTAGATATTTAATCGACGTGACTGTGTCAAACTGCAGCCTGCTGGTGCTGTATTCGCTTAGGGTAAAATATTATCGATAATGTCACCGATAAGCGTAGCGACTCCGAAATCTATTAGTGGATGCACACTAATATGTTTGGCTGTCGATTAGTTCTATGTAGCACCCTTTCCTCGTCCTCAGTCTCTCGGTATACCAAGAGCTTCCATCTACCCATTATTTCTTTACAGACAAAATAGCTGCTTGAATTCCACTTCGTCGAGAAAGATAAGATTGTCATGTCGTGCGCGTTTTAAAAAGTATTTAGCCTGCTTCCTTAGTTTTAGAATTAATCCTAGAACTATAATAAATGAATCGACATTGCATTGGATACTATTAATTCCATTTCTCATATGACTATATGATAAAAGAATTGTGTGTGTGATGATCATCTGTCGCTACTGAAACTATTTATAAAGTTAAACAGATTCATGTCACAAGTTGATGGTCAAGCATTAAATTCAGTGAAAAAGTGTATAACAGTCTAAAATAATTTGTTATCTGTATCTTCTATGATTCTTGTTCGGGTTTTCTGTTCTGATTTTTTTTTAGTGCCCTAAATTGCTAAAATGAAAACAAGTACTGAATATGAACAGAATAAGACATTCAGCCTTACAAACCGGAATTGAGTTGTTTCTACAGGAAGAAGGCATTACATACTTCAAGTACATGGGTATCTCACGATGAAGGATAGTGCAATAGAGAGAGAATGTTTCAGTCACGTTCGCGCTTCCATTTATAGGAAAGTAGTCTCTTCGTCAAGCTTACAAGGTAATATCACGAAGGTAGCTTTTGGAAACTGTTTTGAGGGATGGAATTTTTGCAATGATGGAAGTAATTTTTGGAAGCTAACGTTACATCGACAGCACGATGGAGATGGAACACAAGCTAGGATTACGAAAGGATGGGGAAGGAAACTGGGCACGCCCTGCTCAAAGGAACCATCCCCACACATGCCACTAGCGATTCACGGAAATCACAGAAAAAATAAATCTTGATGCCCAGACGGAGATTTGAACCTTGGTCCCCCCGAACTAAAGTGCGGTGTGCTAACGACTGCACCAGCTAACTAGGTTAGTATTTTTGGAACCCACGGCGCACGTTACATACAGACCGCTCGCTGTCTTACGAGCATTGGATATGCTTCATAGCTTTATTTTAAGGTTCCCAGATAAAGGAAAAAAATAGACTCAGGTAAGTTCGTCACTGATACAGAGAAACCGTTGCATTAATTTCAGCCGTAGCTGCACTGTGAATTCGTAATGTAATCGAGTCTGGATCATGTACGAATAGCGCAATGTGTTCTCAGGGATAAATACCGCTTTAGTTTGCAGAATAATTCTGTGGAGGGCGTAACTTTTCCTCTCTCTCTAGTCGGTTATGCAAATGACCATGACAGCGTGAGCCTTATCTCATCGTAAATATAAGGTAAGCATTTTGCAAATAATTACTCATTGGCGGGGAAATTGTACAACGAGCCACTAATATACTAACAGCTTACTTCACCTTCTTCTTATGCAAATATTGAGTGAGAGTTGGAAACTAGTGAAGATCACAAACAACAGATACAGCTAAGAGTACCACGAAATTTAGAAGAACCTGCAACGAATCAATGAAGTTATTTCGAAATTAGGTCGCTAGTTCAACTGCGCAGAAACTTTCTTCATTAACCAAGCTGCTTATCAGAAAAAAATTCTCACGCAACTTTTCTAAACAAATGTGTGCTCACGAAATAGTTCGCACATGAAAACAACAGATTCACTGCGCCAAATAACAAAGAGAAATAGTAGCTATCGTTTCAAATTACTAGGGAAAGCAGATGTAATAATTTCAGAAAATACAAACAACCATTACGGTAATAGAAAGATGAGGTTTCCCTATTACAATCAATATTGTGCTACCTTGCAATAAATTTTACTCTCGGAATTCATCAACTTCACAAATACCGATTATAAAATTGTACTGTTTTCAGTAATTTAGAACTGTTCGCAGGAAATAATAACTACAATAATTTAACGCTGTAATGCGAAGAACCACACGTTCACAAAATCTAGGATGAATTGAAAAGTCTGAAAATTGCAGTTTCAGTTTGTCAGTTTTATTTCACGCAAATTATTTTTCTTTTACTTTAACACCACTTACATTCAAATATAACTATTTTCACTGTCGCAGATTGTTATAACGGACAACCTAACTAATTCATACATCACTACTGAATGATTTAGATAGTTCCTCCAACAGAACAAGACCGTAATTTTGAAACACATTCCTTTCATTAATCGACAGATTATATATTCACTAGTGATCTTCTATTTCGTTACAGTAGAAAAGGTGCAGGAGCATAGTCTAGGTAACAATGACAGTTTTACGTGACTAGCGTTGTTATTCAGTTCGCAGTGAAATTTACTGGGTATGTTTCAAAGGGGTCTTAAGTCAATTTGAAATCGACTGTCTTACAGGTTGTCAATGCTGTTTATGGTGACAGTGTCGGCGCTACGAGAATTCTGCACTAGTTCGAGCCATTATGAAAACACTCTGCGTAACTGCACGCGATACTGACGCAGGCGCTTGATGTTGATTGGAGCTTAATTCAATCTGCCAACATATGTCGCTCACACTGTGTCTTGTAAAAGGTTACTTGGCCTCACATTGCCCAACTTCTTGCCTTGCACTCACACATAGACACACACACACACACACACACACACACACACACACACACACACACACACACACACACACACACAAACAAACAAACAAAATCACTCTGTGCCGATGTTAGTACTGGAATCCCGAGCGCGCGCGTTCTGACGTAACAAAGCAAAGCCTAGTGGCACTGCAACCAACGTAGTTTTCCCTCTGGCAATATGAAAACATCTAACTTATCCTAACACGGCCTAGCGTCACAACCCAGATACGTAAAAATTTACATAAAGTTGCAGACGATGTTAAACGTAGGCTTACGATTTTGAAAAGGCATATCATATTTTGTTTTTTGCGTAGGTGTAACTTCGAAGTTACAGAAAAGTAAGTATTTTCAAGTGCACAATATTTGATGATAATCGAGAAAAATATTTAAAAAATATCTCACGTCGGCGTTATAGAATTAAAAAGTTTACTAGGGGTCGATGCAATTATAGGAACGCCGTGCGGAGTAGCCGCGTAGGCCGAGGCTCCTTGCCACAGTTCAAGTCCTCCCTCGGGCATGGGTGTGTGTATGTTGTCCTTAGCGTAAGTTAGTTTGAGTTAGATTGCGTAGTGTGCAGGCCTGATGACCGATGACCTCAGCCGCCACCATTACACGAACAGCCATGGAAAGAAACCAGTTTAACGTTAGTGGCCTCGTTGATAGTACGAAGAATATTGGTTCAAATGGCTATGAGCACTTAACTTCTGAGGTCATCAGTCCCCTAGAATTTAGAACTACTTAAACACATCCATGTCCGAGGCAGGATTCGAACTTGATACCGTAGCGATCGCGCGGTTCTAGACTATAGCGCCTAGAACAGCTCAGCCACCCCGGCCGGCACTAAGAATATTATAAACATCCAAAGGCACTAGTCTGAGGTACTACAACCACTTTTCCAACGTTTCGGTGTGCTTTAAACCCACAACGCCCTTTCATGAATGATAATTCAAGAATGTATCGAGCTCCTCCTGTGGTTGAGTTTCACACAGTTGACAAAGCTCACCATATGCCGTCAGCTACGTCTCCACACCTGAATCGCATTGAATATGCCTGGGATGCATTGAGGGAAAGAAGTACAGTTCTTCAGTGGCCACCAACAACCATTCCAGATCTCAACGTGGCACGAAACCCTGTAATACTGCCTATCACTTTCCGATGATATATTGTTGCTACTGGAGAATGAAGGGGATGAACAAATGGCACCGCAAGATCTTGCTGGATCGGATCAGGGATGGATGCCAAGGAATAGGTAGGCGCTGAGACAGAGATCAAATTAATTAGAAGCACACGTTATATTTATGTAAAGTTGATCCCTTAACTTTCTTCTCCAAATTAAGTGAGTATTCCACACTGTTCCGTTACACAGGCACGTTTGTCATAAATCAATAGCAGAGGGGCAAGCTAGTAACGCTGCAAAGACTTCGATTGTCTGGTTTCGGTGCGGCGTCTTCGTAGGCCGGATCGGTGGCGGTGGCCCTCGCGCTTGCAGCAGAGGGTGTGTCTACGAGGTGGCTGCTTATTGGCAGGGCACGTTTTACAGGCCAACCTCAGGACGTAAAATGCCTTGCGCGGTGTCGATAGTGTAAGACATTGTTAACTGTGAACCGAAAACGATGTTCCTCGAATCGCCTGACAGTGATTCCTCAGCGACAGAAACGTGGCCTTTAGCAAGGTCAAAAAATTGGAGGCAAGGACTGCATCCCATGAATGCAGACGTTCACATTGCGGACACATTCACTAGCTGAATGTTCACAGCGTTTTTTCATATAGTTAAGAATGGTGTAACGAACATTCCAATATATGTTAAATATTATCTGCCGGCCGCGGTAGCCGAGCGGTTCTAGGCGCTGCAGTCCGGAACCGCGGGACTGCTACGGTCGCAGGTTCGAATCCTGCCTCGGGCATGGATGTGTGTGATGTCGTTAGGTTAGTTAGGTTTAAGTAGTTCTAAGTTCTAGGGGACTGATGACCTAAGATGTTAAGTCCAATAGTCCTCAAAGCCATTTGAACCATTTTTTTAACCAAATATTATCTAATCGTAAACACAGTAGTTAACCAGTTGTCCTCTGGAAGATACGGTATACGTCCAAACACGGCAAGGTGGTGAGTTGCACAGCACTCAAGTGCAACTGAGCTACCTACAACTTTTTGTCTTGTACGAGACACCTACACACACACACACACACACACACACACACACACACACACACACACACACACACTGACACACTCACACACACTTATACACACAAACACACATACATACACACACAAACGCACGCATACAAGAAAACAAAAATACTCTGGAACGCTGAGCGGGGTGCTCTGACAAGTCTCTGTAAGACCTACTGCTTGGTATTTGTCGCTCATATAATCCTGAAGTATACATTCATCCTCCATACGGGATATAAGCTGACACACGGCTCCATTCGGACAGTAGCATCACATTAACAGTGGTCACACACGAAGACCACGAAGAACAAAAGTGAAACATAGAGATCATCACAATTGCTTCGTACAGAATAATATTATGTGTAACAGCTTTTCGAAGTTAGTGTCACTGTTATGAGGTTTCCTACGCGGATAAAAATCTATTTATGACAGATCTACCGAGAGGTTCTAGGTGCTTCAGTCTGGAACCGCGCGACCGCTACGATCGCAGGTTCAAATCCTGCCTCGGGCATGGATGTATGTGATGTCCTTAGGTTAGTTAGGTTTAAGTGCTTCTAAATTCTAGGGGACTGTGAACCTCAGATGTGAAGTCCCATAGTGCTCAGAGCCACTTGAATCATTTTTTAACAGATGTAGTACATGAAACAGGTGTCTCTAAAACGACACGCTTTCAAAACGACTACATTGTCACTTTAAAATCTCCTAAGCTGATAACGAACACTATTGACTGAGTAGTTTCGTATGTAAGGCAATGGAAAACTGCAGTCAGCTTATAAAGAAGATTACTTACAAAATATTCACACAACCCATCCAAGCGTGTTGCAAATGTATGTGGGATGCATAGCAAATACGACTATCAGCGGATATTGAACGCATACAGAGCAGCGAGGCTGCAGCGTAAACGAACCCTAACGTGAAGGCACTTCATGCTGGAACCAGGTGTCTGGGTGAAGGTCAAATGGTTCAAATGGCTCTGAGCACTATGGGACTTAACTGCTGTGGTCATCAGTCCCCTAGAACTTAACACTACTTAAACCTAACTAACCTAAGGACATCACACACATCCATGCCCGAGGCAGGATTCGAACCTGCGACCGTAGCGGTCGTGCGGTTCCAGACTGAAGCGCCTTTAACCGCTCGGCCTCTCCGGCCGGCGTGAAGGTCAAGTGGCAGGAAATGTTCAGAGCTTTGGTGTCTCGGAGAGAACATAACAGGTAAGCTGTATAGTAAAATAAGCATTACAGACCTGATCTAAAAACTAAAGAAACTGCAGTCTGTTGCATAAACAACTTGTTGATGGAATAATCTATCGATCAGTACCAAATATAAGACCTTATACATCGACAATCAGAAATACTGTTTGCAATGGAGACGTTCGTCTTTGACGAGAGTGTCTGCTTTCAGTTCGAGAAGACATTTGGAACACGACGAAATGTGACGTTTGGCTACACAATCAAAACAAGAATTTAATGTGAGAGTACAACCAATATTCAGAATGATGTAAAATAAAATACTGAGATCCTTTTAGGGCACATCGGCAGAATGGAGGACAATATGACGACAAAGGAGATATGTATGGCAACGAGGTTAATTGGCAGCAACTCAATAAAAAGAGTCGGCGAAGGTTGGAAAGCCGTAAAGTTATAGGTTGTCGGATCGTGGAGCAGAATCTGACAGCGGTTATGCAGTCAGTCCAACGGCCGGACAGAGCTGTCTCGGGTGGGATGACAGGTGGACACGGGGTTTTCTCCGGTGGGTCCACGCAGGCGTGAGTGCGGCTCGTTGGGGGAAGGCTCAATGGCGGTTGCAGTGAACGAAATAGCACATGGTAGTGCATTTTTTGAAAATTCTGCCACAGACGCTTCAAACATGACACCACAAAACCAAATACACCATAAAAATCGAGGCAATGAGATGAGTTAATTGTAACTTTAAGCATGATTCTATGTTAAGTGTAAAAAAAGTTTCACTTCTTTTACTATGCATTTTACTTTGAACAAGTGAAATTAGTAACTGCACACCACTGAGGGTGTTGACATCACATGAAATACTAAAGGAAAGATGCCAATAGCAGCAAAAACCGTAATAGGTTACATTTCAAGTGTTGCAGAAATCCAAAATGTTACAGAGAATTTTATAATAGACAGATATGCAAATGCCCTAAGTCCTTGATGGTTACACAGTGTATCAAGTCAGCATGAATCATGTAGTTCCACATTTAATCATCCAAGATACTAAGCTACGCACAGTGAACTATTAGATACAATTTAATTAATTATTACTGTAAATTCCCGTTAAAATTATATAATTAATCCACGATAGAATGGCGAATAATTAAAATTACCATACAGGCATCAAAGGACAATTATATAGAGAACAGAGTGACACTCTGTTTTCAAGCTGGCCGTCCGTATTTTGTAATTTTGACGTAATTGAAACACAAACCATAGGTATGTATATTAGGAATTTTGCTAATAACCTTTATAATATTTTATTGGTTTTTTTAATGAGAGGTCGCAAAATTACCATAATAGTTAGGAGTTATTTTAAGCCCTTAGATGCAAATACCCCTCAGCTTGAATTACGTTAATTGTTTCAATACTTAACATGCAGTCAGTTCCACAAGAAAGCGTACGCAGTGATTTGCATGAAGTAAAAGACATTATTAAAAATACACACATCAAAAAATACTATTGCATCACCCCGGTTACCAGAACTCCTGAAGACAGACGTTCACTGTGGATATTCTATCACAGACACAGTCCCTTTGACTGTTCAGAGATGTCACTAAATCCTCCCAACGATGTAAATAACCATGCATGAGCTGCGCCTATTACATTGACGGGGTCCGACAGCCGATCAGCACCAGTCATTCCACAAGGAAGGAGACACACGGCTCGTGTTGTCTGAAGCTCAACCATGCCTAGACGGTCAATACCGCGGTTCGACCGCGTCCGCATTGTTACTTTGTGCCAGGAAATGTCCAGGTGCCTCGGAGTGCACCAAAGCTATGTTGTTCGGACATGGGTCAGATGCAGAGAGAGAGGAACTGTCGATGACATGCCTCACTCAGCCCGCCCAAGGGCTGTGGATAACCGCTACCTACGGATTATGACTCGGTGGAGCTCTGACAGCAACGCCGCCATGTTGAATAATGCTTTTCATGCAGCCACAGGACGTCGTGTTATGACTCAAACTGTGTGCAATAGGCTGCATGATGCGCAACTTCACTCCAGATGTCCATGGCGAGGTCCATCTTTGCAACAACGACACATTGCAGCGCAGTACAGATGGGCCCAAGAACATGCCGAATCGACCGCTCAGGATTGGCATCACGTTTTCTTCACCGATGAGTGTCACATATGCCTTTAACCAGATACACTTTCGAGCGAGTGCAGCAAGGTGGAAGTCCCCTGCTGTTTTGAGGTGGCATTATGTGGAGCCGATGTACGCCGCTGGTCGTCATGGAAGGCGCCCTAACGGCTGTACGATACATGAATGCCATCCACCGACCGATAGTGCAACCATATCGGCAGCATATTGGCGAGGCATTCGTCTTCATGGACGACAATTCGCGCCCCCACAGTGCACATCTTTTGAATGACTTCCTTCAGGATAACGACATCTCTCGACTAGAGTGGCCAGTATGTTCTCCAGACATGAACCCTATCACACACGCCTGGGATATATTGAAAAGGGCTCTTTCTGGACGATATGACCCATCGACCACTCTGAGGGATCTACGCTGAATCGCCGTTGAGGAGTGGGACAATGTGGACCAACAGGGCCTTGATGAACTTGTGAATAGTATGCCACGACGGATACAGGTATGCATCAATGCAAGAGGACGTGCTAGTGGGTATTAGAGGTACCGGTGCATAGAGCAATCTGGACCACCACATCTGAAGGTCTCGCTGTATGGTTGTACAACATGCAATGTGTGCTTTTCACGAGCAATAAAAAGGGCGGAAATGATATGTTGATCTCTACACCAATTTTCTGTACAGTTTCCGGAACTCTCAGAAAAGAGGTGATGCAAAACTTTTTTTGGTGGTGGTGGTGGTTTTTGGGGGAAGGAGACCAGACAGCGAGGTCATCGGTCTCATCGGATTAGGGAAGGACGGGGAAGGAAGTCGGCCGTGCCCTTTGAAAGGAACCATCCCGGCATTTGCCTGGAGCGATTTAGGGAAATCACGGAAAAACTAAATCAGTATGGCCGGACGCGGGATTGAACCGTCGTCCTCCCGAATGCGAGTCCAGTGTCTAACCGCTGCGCCACCTCGCTCGGTAACTGTATATGTGTAAATGAAAATATAAGTTATTGCTAATTTCGCAATTACCTAATAGTTAATCCAATCACCGCCATTATCGATTGGTACCTTAACCCTCTGTCCCATAAACCAACCTCGTTTCCGACTTCTAAGTATCGTTTGATCCTCTTCGCAACAAATGTTTTTGAATACCTTAGAATTTTAACAGCAGATCCATCTGTAAGCTTTGGTCCCTTTTGATGACTTACAAGGAACACTGCGTCGTGACGCTTCCGATAATTTCACTCATTTTAAACTGCAACTGACAAAATGAAAATTCTAACTCTCACACTGTTTATCTATACACTGTGCTAAAGCGCATTGATTACAGACGCGAGACCACTACCAGATGTCGCTCCCGACGTTACATTTAAAATTATGGCTTACACTTTATTGTAGGATTGACTGTACATTCAATAGTGAAATCACAGATAGCATTTAACAGCTGACAGCTGCACTCGAGAGCTGTTTTGTATATGGTCGATGGTGCTGGAGGCTGTATCGGTGGGTTTGTTTCGCTGCATTCGAAATAGTGTGGGAGGTGAAGCAGACGTGCTAGTTAAACTCTTTAACTTGTGAACTGTGACGAACACCGGTACATACTTTTCACTCTTATAAATGTAACTGTGATTTCCGTGATTCAGTTTCACTGTCCATACGAACTTTAACTGGAGCTTGAGCCTGCTGAGAAATTTTATCTATTTTGGCGCAGTTGGTACTGACACTCGCATGCGACTCACTTACTTACTTTTCTACACAGTAATTTTGTGGACCTTTTTTTATGAATGACGTAAGATCATTTTACGAGTCTGCGATTATTATCACTAGTTAATTCAATTGTCTATCTTCGTAGCTGTTTATATGTTTATTTTCTAAGAATATGCTTTTAACGCGTTTCGGTCACAGCTGTCTTCCGAATCACATTTAAACTCGCGGTACACAGTATCTTTTCAATCCACAGGTACACTGATACAATATGTACACTTGACATGGTACAAGTGTACATCTGAGTTGACGAGATACTGTGTATAGATATGTTAAATATGATTCTGATGATGGCTGTGGCCGAAACGGACTGAGGTGTATATTTTTAAAAAATAAGAATATAAGTAACAGATCAAGACAGATAATTATATCGATTATTTTGGATTATGAACGTAAGTTCCACGTCGCGATTAATAGTCAGAAACTATTCTTTCGGACTTCGAGTGTTTGCTTCCGAATTTTGTAATTAATCGTCAGCTAACTGAACTTCGAACGGCCATGTTAAATCCTGCTTTGTTTTCGTTTGAATCTTCAATTGTGTAAGTTACCCTTAGCAATTATATGAGTTATTGTCTGTACACATTTATTTGATTTAAACCGTAATTATTTTGTTTTAAAAACGTTATTGATCCAACCTGATTTATCCATGCAGTTCATTTATTTATTTAATATTTTTTCGCTGACAAGCCTACTGAATTACAATGATTAAAGAATCAGTTTTTTAATAAATCCACAGGTTTTGGGGCGCTGGTGTACGGTCGTATCTCAATTACATTGAAGCGAATCAAGCTAATGATCTAGGTCGTCCATTCTCCACATCAATAGCGAACTTTAAAACAGCTGATGTAGTCGCAAAGTAATTGAAGAACGGGAAAAATTGCGTAGACGATATCGCAAGACAGATCGAGCTAGAGAAAACGTTATACGTGAACTGAAACTTGCAACAAAATTGGGATCACAGCAGAGAGAGCCATAAAGGGAGAGAGAAACTCTAAGTGCTGAACAATTCACTTGTGATCCTAAAGGATAGAAACGAACCAACTAAATAAGTAACGTAGGTTGCTAGTGGTAAAAGTCCATTCGATTCGGTAGGCTGCCTTCCAGTATTCAACAAATATCCCCCATCTATGGTACTGCTGCTTTAGCAGCGTCAATGGAAAGACACTCCAAATCCTTTTTTCCATTCACTGTCGTTCGTTTATAGAGCTTCCGACCTTCTGGCTTTAGTATTAGCTGGGAGAAAACTACAGAACGGTGAGAGCGTCGGAGATTCTTTTTTGCGGCAACCAGCGCACAGGTTGGGTGGAGTGCGCACGCATCGCATCCCGGTTAGCAGTAATTAGGCCAGGGCCAGCAGCAGGCGCCGTAATGAAATGGTCGCGGCCTGTGCTCTAATTAACCGCGCCCTGTGCGCCATTACTGCCGCTGAAGAGCGCGCCACCTGCGCTTCTGTGGCAGCCAGCGCACGCAGAAAGCGCTGAAACACCCACACTTGTGAAAGAACCAACTCACCGCCTCCGATTCATCCCCCAGAGCACGAGGCCACTCGATAACCAGACACCTAATGGGCAGAATCCATCTCTGTACCGGTGTGTCACAGGGGCAAATATTGGCTCCTATTTATTCTTAATATACAAAGGTAATATTGTTAAATGGAGGCAAATTGCAGGGAGCAAAGAGGGCATATGGACCCACTTCATGGAAAAGATGAATATTTGACAATGTCGGTTTTAATACAAACTTCAAAAAAAGTTTTGCATCAGATCTCCTGAAGATAGACGTTCACTGTGGATATTGTATCACAGACACAGTCACTTTGACGGTTTAGAGAAGTCACCAAACCAGCCCAAAGATGTAAACAACCATACATGAACAGCGCCTATTAGACGGAGGGGGTCTGACAGCTGATCAATTCCAGTCATTCCACCAGGAAGGAGGTATACGGCTCGTGTTGTCTGTAGTAACCATGCTTGGAAGGTCAATACCGCGATTCAATCGCGTCCACATTGTTACTTTGAGCCAGGAAGGTGTCTCAACAAAGGAAGTGTGCAGGCGTCTCGGAGTGAACCAAAGCGATGTTTTTTGGACATGGATACAGAGAGAAACAGCTGTCGATGACATGCCTCGCTCAGGCCGCCCAAGGATGGATAACAGCTACCTGCGGATTATGGCTCGGAGGAGTTCTGACAGCATTGCCACCATTTTCAATAATCCTTTTCGTGCAGCCACAGGACGTCGTGTTACTACTCAAACCGTGTACAATAGGCTGCATGATGCGCAACTTCACTCCTAACGTCCCTGGCGAGGTCCATCTTTGCAACCACGACACCATGCAGCGCGGTACAAATGGACCCAACAACATGCCGAATGGACCCCTCGCGATTAACATCACTTTCTCTTCACCGATGTGTGTCGCATATGCCTTCAACCAGACACACGTCGGAGACGTCTTTGGAGGGAATCTGGTCAGGCTGAACGCCTTAGACACAGAGTCCAGCGAGTGCAGCAAGATGGAGGTTCCCTTCTGTTTTGGGGTGACGTTATGTGGGGCCGACATATGCCGCTGGTGGTCATGGAAGACGTCGTAACGGCTTTACGATACGTGATTGACATCCTCCGATCGACAGTGCAACCATACCGACAGCAAATTGGCGAGGCATTCGTCTTCATGGACGACAATTCCCGCCCCCATCGTGCACATGTTGTGAATGACTTCCTTCAGTATAACGACATCGCTCGGCTACAGAGGCCAGCTTGTTCTCCAGACATGAACTCCATTGAACATGCCTGGCATAGATTGGAAAAGGCTGTTTATGGACGACGTGACCCACCGACCACGCTGAGGAATCTACACCGATTCACCATTGAGGAGTGGAACAATCTGGACCAACAGTGCCTTGATGAAATTGTGGATAGTTTGCCACGACGAATACAGGCATGTATCAATGCATGAGGACGTGGTAGTGGGTATTAGATGTACCAGTGTGTACAGGAATCAGGACCACACCCCTAAAGCTCTCTCTGTATGATGGTACAACGTGCCATGTGTGATTTTCATAAGCAATGAAATGGGTGGAAATGATTTTTATGGCCGGCCGGTGTGGCAGAGCGGTTCTAGGCGGTACAGACTGGAACCGCGAGACCGCTACGGTCCCAGGTTCGAATCCTGCCTCGGGCATGGATGTGTGTGATGTCCTTAGGTTAGTTAGATTCAAGCAGTTCAAAGTTCTAGGGGACTAATGACCCTTGAAGTTAATTCCCATAGTGCTCAGTGCCATTTTGATTTTTATGTTTATCTGTATTCCAATTTTCTGTACAGATTCCGGAACTCCCGAAACCGAGGTGATGCAAAACTTTTTTTAATGTGTGTACATTTTCCAATCACATTAATATGATCACCTGTCAAAAGGATGAATAACCACCTTTTCCAGTGCGGACCACTACGAGACGTGCAGGGATGTGGAGCCATGCCGACTCCAATGCCGTGGTCAACTGAGTTAGGTTTCACAGTTGAGGATCCGCGGCGCGAACAGTCCGATCGAGGTGGTCCTACAGATTCCCTATTGGATTTTAATCTGAAAGGGGAGGGGGGGGGATGGGCTGGTGTTGGTAATCATGGAACACGTACATTGTGAGCTGTTTGATACGTTGTATATCCTCCTGGTGAATGACATCGTGCCGGCCGGGGTGGCCGAGCGGTTCTAGGCGCTACAGTTGCGGGTTCGAATCCTGCCTCGGGCATGGATGTATGTGATGTTCTTATGTTAGTTAGGTTTAAGTAGTGCTCAGTTGTAGGGGACTGATGACCTCGGAACTTAAGTCCCATAGTACTCAGAGCCATTTGAACCAATTTTTGATGCCATTGTGCCGATGAAAACCACACTGCATGTAGCAGTGGACATGATCCTTAAGGATACATGCATGTTTTTGTTGATTCATTGTGCCCTTAAGAACGGCGAGATCACCCAAGGAATCCCACGAAAATATTCTCAAGATCATAATGCTTCCTCCTACAGCCTGGACTCTTCAGACGATTGTTGCAGTCCCGTACATGCCAAAAGCCATCTGTCCGATGCATAAAACGTGATTCATCTGCGTAGGCCACCTATCACCACTCAGTGGACGTCACATTACGGCTTAGCGGTCGAATTCCAGCCTCCGTTACCGAAGAACAGCAGTCAAAGGATGCAGAGGCCCATGAGCAGCAACATCCGCTGAACGGTCATTGAGGAGGTAGCCCCTTGGTTCATCTGGCGGTCAGTTGCAGAACTCCAATTCTGTTCTCCAGTACAAATCTCCGCAGCCGTCGCCCGACACTATAATCAATGGCCAGTGGTGGTGCACCGGAGCTGTCTCAGCGCCGGTTTTGGATAGCACCACGGTGGCACGCGTGCTGTTTACAGATTTAGCCGTTTCGGTATTGCTTCCACCCTTGGTCCGAAAGCCAGTGATCATGCCCTTTTGGGAGTCTGCTTAACTGCACCATTTTCGTAATACTACGACGACTGTATCGTTTGCTGCATTTCCCCAATACGCTTGATATACCCTCCACTGCTAGTGCTGCCCCTTGCCCTCTGTGAGTGGTTATTGTTCTCTGACATTGGACATACGTAGTGGTCACGTTAATGAGACTGGACTGTGTGAGTAACCACAATACGCCTCTACAAGGGAGGAATACCAGGCCAAATGAGGATTGAACATCATTCGTTAATGCACATTTGAATTAAGATTTGAATTAAGATTACAAAATGCAAAAACATCAGCAAACTTAAAAGGATGGCTCCCGAAAATCAAAGGATATATTTACCAATTTCTAAATTAAGACAAGGCCAACATTTAGGTATGATGAAATTTACCACAAATAATCTTACAGGTTTCATTTTTATCTTAATTGTTTCTTTTATGATACAGTCATAACCGGTTTCGGTCTTCAAAGGCCATTTTCAGAATTTACAAAGATAATGATAAATTGGGTCTTTTCTAAAACTCACTTCCTAAATGGCGACTGTCAAGGATTGTACGTCTTTTAATTCTTTGTTTTTGGCGCGGTTTTTGACGATGGTTTCATCCTTCCATACGTGGCTTGTCACGTGCTGTCTGGTTTCATCTTTTGACAAAGTTTTGGAGATGTTTTACTGATCGTGCATGATTGGAATCGGATGCTAATCGGCCATTTCATCCAAGGTTTTACCCAGGAGTGATGATTTTTTCTGTGCACTTGCACCTTGGAACTCGTGGCACATGAAGTATTAGTTTTATTTACTTCCGGGGTATAAAACCGGTCGTCGTACACTGAAAACACACTAAACAGCTACTGCGGATTTGAACTTTGACTCAGTTTAGTGTAGACTATTTTACCATCTCTGATTTTAAATTGTTTGATTGTCTTTCACATTATGTATGATGAAATCTACCAAATATCCTTTACGTCAATGAGCATTTGAGAGTAAAATTACATAATCTTACGGTATAGGCTTCAAATAAAATTTAAGAAAACTTCTAAATTCCTTTAGCGGTCCGTGAAATAATTTTCACAAACTCACAGTAACATACAACTGAACCTTAACTGGGCACGTCTAGTGACATTTAAATTTATTTAAAGAATTATTTAAGAAAAGACTAATACAACATCTGCAATAAGAAATTTGAAGACGAAACTTTTGCTTATACTATAGCTGTAGTAAGAAACCTGAAGGTTAATTTTATACAAAATTGTCGTAGTGACCTTCTGGAGTGCAAGCTGTTCTCACCGGGCTGTAGAACCCGTGACACTCCACGAGAGCGCGGCCTAGTACCTAAAATTAACTGGTTCTACAATTTACAAGACAATTTTTACAAACACATTAAAATTAACATTTGCAGCACAGCGTGGCAACAAATAGCTGAATCTCACATGATGCGATTAGATTTAGGATTAGCTGCACCTCTTCTTGCAGTACCGCTCTGTTTTACAATATAAGTAAAAGTAAGAATCCTGGTACCATCTGGTACAACAGAGAGCTACAATAAGTTAATACAATTTTCCTTCATTTGCATTTTTTTGGTTCAAGACACGCACTACCGCTCTTAAACAGACACTTCCATTAATACTAAAAGAGGCCAGGCTGGGCCAATTCCATAAGGCTAGCCAAAATAATACAGATGGAGCGTTAAAAGTCACGTCAAACTTTACACTATTCACAACGCAAAATTTACTGGATATCAGATCGTATGCCCTTATCCACTTGTCTCACTTAAGAACCAACGCAAAACGCGGCGAGCATGTAATTAGATGTTGAGCTTTGTCAAACAAATCAAATGATTTAAGTAGTAAGATGGTAATTAGTGGGCATCGGCTTGTCTCTGACGTCGACTCAGTTAACGAGTATCACTCATATTAGCGCACCTTGCGAGACGCTCGACTGGTCTAACGTGTCCTAATTGCAGTTACAATAGCGCTTGTGCACTGCCAAATGTAAGGAACAATTTAAACCTCATCGTCAACTGATAATGGAGAGACGTAAACATACATCTTGCGGTCCCGCCATGACGGCAAGTACAGTAGAACTCAGGCACAGATGGCGATTTGCAGCGCCAGTACTTAGCCCGCGGTCCGAAAGGACCCTCTTGCCGTGATGCCACCAGCTACGGCGGGACGCGGCCCGCTCGGCCGCCGTCGAAAGCACAGCCGCGAACCCCGGACCGCCACGTGCTTCGCACTCCCCACCACCACCTGCCTCGTCGCAGACTGGAAAAGAGCGGGCTCTCCAGAGACCTCCGATACTCTCGTTAGATGAAGATGCAGGCGAGTCGCCTGACGTATTCGTACCTCCGACTTGGAGAAACACTCTCTCAACACAGTATTTTGATGTTGAAGTCTTCCTTCAACGAAAGCCAATAATTTGTTGAAGCATTCAGCATTCATCCGCATCAATTCGGAAATTCATTTGGATCCTCAGGCATTACTTCTGTCATTATCATGCTCTAAGCATCGCGTTTTCCTTCTTTTCTTTGAATCCACGGTCGCATCCAGCACGTACTTTTTCTTCGACGTTGTATTCTGCTCCTAGCGACGCTCGCCAGTGCAAATGCAGCCGCCGCTGTAGCTAAATTTGCCGGTACGGTATTCATTTCCAGTAAATGTACCACTACTGTACGTTCCCACAAAAAACAACAACGAAGTCTCGCGCCAAGTATGCTGTGTTTACTTTTTCCGTTTAAACACGCTGCGACAAGATTTTGTTCTGGTTTATAGTTTGGGCCTAGACCGCTTGGAGCGCTTCAGTAGATTATGGTCTTTCATCAACAATTTCGTTCAGAACGTAGAAAGGGATTTAGAAACCGCTCGTCGACGGCTCTAGGCAAAGATAAGCGCACACGAAAGTCTGGCGTGATTTGGCGATTCGCGACACGGATTAGAAAGCAAGCGAGGGAATATACCAGCAAGTGGCAATTATCTATATGTACTAGCCTTTTCCCTCCACGTTCAAGAGGGCGGTAATGTCGTGTATCACACATCGATACTAGGCGGCATCCCTTTCACTGCTGTTTCTGACTCTGTCTGGTGTCGTCAAGTGTCGTGTAGTGCAACGCTCAGATATGATGTCCCGGTACATGGTCCAGCGACATTATCTTTGCATACGGATAGACGTATGCCAATGGGTGGGCGACGGGGCGGCTGTGCTGAGAACCGAATTCCTGGCGAAAGTATCTGCACCGTTAACTGTTAGCCACAGTTTCATCATTTGTGTGACACAAGGTTGTTTACGGGATTCAGTTCAAATGGCTCTGAGCACTATGGGAGTTATCATCTATGGTCATCAGTCCTTTAGAACTTAGAACTACTTAAACCTAACCAACCTAATGACATCACGCAACACCCAGAGAAAATCCCTGACCCCGCCGGGAATCGAACCCGGGAACCCGGGCGTGGGAAGCGAGATGGGATTCAGTAACCACGAAAAGTGGTTGCGCCTGTTACGTATACAGGGCTAGGAGGAGCATGTGTTGCGAACTTTAGTATGTGTCCCCAGCACCAGCACCGAGCAGACCCGTCTCGTAACATTGCGGAACATTCTCCACAACTGCCACGCTTGTAGGCGTTATTATCTACGGACTCGCCTCTGTGGCCACGGTATTGTCGCTGCTTTGTCTTAAAGGTCGCCACGGTACTGGTACTGGGATTTCTGTTATCCATCCCGTCCACGGATTACGCCGTTTTTACGACGGGCGGAATAATCAAGCTTGACAAACCCACCTTGGGCTATGGAGAACATCCACGGTATGGTCGCAGCGAACAACTAACACCGATTCAGCGACTTTCATTGGCGACAGCCTCCTGAGACCAGTCATCCTTCTTCAACAACACAAAGCGAGACATACGTACAGTCATGCTCAAAAGTATCCGAACGACCTGAATTGCATATCGCCTGATTCGCATGCAACCCACATAATGCAGCCGTCTAGCAGATCCTCTAATCGCTCCTTGGTACAGTCGTTTGACTATTATAAATGGGTCCAACAAGTCTCCACTAGGAAACACTTCTCTGTATCGCAATAACTCAAGATGTAAAGTAATACCACGATACTAGAAATATCAGGGAACACCTTATCACAGATAAGACTGTCCTGAAGGCTTGTAAGCTCACATTTATAGCACTAAATGACATACCTGAAATGTTACCACTCTCATTATTACGTCAGATAGGTAATGCACGTAGTAAGTTCGTCGTATTCATGATTTCCTCTTCAAAGTAACATACCGTGCTTGTTATTTAACACAAAATGACATTAAAAATTTAAGTTATTCACGATCAGCTAGTTGAGAATATGTATGAACTTCAAATGACACGACGAACCGTCTCGTTCTGCATATGGACTCAAACCCAGGTCACGCAGATTAAGATTTCGTGACTGACGGAAACTAACAGTGATTTCTGACTAGGCATACAGAGAGGGATATACCACGATTTTAGACAGTATCACTCAGCAAATATCAACATTAAATTACATAACGTAAACATTTTTAACGGACGCGAATTCTTAAGCAGCATCTATTGTCCCTGTTAAAGAACTACGAGAGATGTTAAATATTGCTTCTTCACAAGTAACTTACTTGAAATGCCGTGAGGTAAAGCTTTATGTTGGACAGGGATTCGAACCCAGAACCTAATAGGATTGTTATCGAAGCACAACCAACTGTGACATATCGGATTTTCTCGGCAGTAGCTAGATGTTTTAACTGAAATGACGAGACGAGACATTAATTTTTTCCTTCCCAGGACTCCAACCCGGTACCTATCGCTGATATATTCTAGAGAAATCGAACGTCAAATACGGGTTTGTTACACCAGCAGCGACATGTGAGCATGTTTGAACTAGAAATAACATGACGAGGAGTTCAGTGCTGACTGGGAATCCAACCCCACACATATCGTTGTTGTTGTTACACACAAACAGACGTCAACTACCGAATTTTTCACCACCAGCAGCTCGGAATAACATCCTTGAACTTACACTGATCTCGCAAATAGTTATATGTCTCACTGGAAGTCAGAAACGTCAGATATCGTTAGTGTTGACAACGAATGAAAATTATTATCCACCAGCAGATAGATGTTCTCATGCTAGAGCTTGATAATTCATAATGAAAACCTTAGTGCCCGGCCAAGATTCGAACCCATTCACGCGCAATATGTGGAGATGTTGAGAAATCTGCAGTTTTGAACAAACAACAAATTGTAATCGAGCTGTATTGTCATGAAGTGATCAAATTCCGCGTTAACGGCGGTCTGAGTTGCATTCCCAGTTCAGAACCAATTTTATCGGCATACAGAAGCTCAAATAAAAGATGGAATAAGTGTCCTGTGACACTACATAGCGTTTGTTTCCTCACTAGAAATGAATAACTAGTGTAAGAAAGGACACTGGTGATAGTGTTTCTACATTTCGCCACCCCTGACTTTATTGTGGTTCAACCTAACGTCTACTTGGTAGAGAAGGAATATCATGTTTAATGTGAATTTCAGACCACAATTCCATTATACCTTCTTCACTTGGTGTAGCCAGAACCGAATAGAATCTCTCTCTCCCTATCAAAAATCATCGGCGGAAGGTGGAATCGTACCCAGATCGTCAGTATATGAACCTATCACCTATCCAACAGACCACCAAATGCTCTTCTCTGTTACTCATTTTCCTATCATAACACCGATGCGGCACGCTCGATGAGAACTCTGACACACAGGCTCCCTGTAGTGGTTAGCAGCATGTTCAGTACAGTCACTTAATTGGTTGACCGAATCGCCATGAACTAGCTGCCTCGGCTGTCCAGTGCATACATTCGACCCTCTTTTGTAATCACCGCAATTAAATAACGTAACTGCCACCTACACAGAACTGCCAACAGTGTAGGATGCAGAAATTTAAATAGGAAGTGTTCCTTTCCATTTGAGCTACTTTATTGTGCTATCTGTTTGTTGAAACCTTGGTGCAGTGCAAAAGAAAAGCTGTAACTGTCTGCCTCTCAGAAGTCTAGATCCGACCTTACGCATTCTCACGCAGCACTGTGGAATGCGGAAGATCTGAAGGAACTGTTGTCGACTTCTGGAGCTGCTAGCTACTAGCGTAACGGTAAGCGCCGCCCACTGTCGATAAGGTGTCGCGAGTTCTATTACAGCCGTTTCTACATTTTTTAAAACGCAGTTCTGCTGTCTGCTGAAGTTATCAATTTAATGGAACTTTGAACATAATTCCCTTCACTTCTCAACCCAACATATTCGCATGTGGAAAAAGGGCTAACTTCTGCGACATTTAGTTCTTTCCAAGTTTAACAGACGGCCAGGCAGCAGATGCATCTCGAAGCTTTTGTATTATGTCTGGGGAGAACGCATCGTGCCAAAATAGTCAGAAAAGTATTTTCTACATTAGCTGTCGTCTGGTAGTGGCATTTTATTCTTCTTCAAACCTTGTTTTTTGACAGCTTTAACTCAGAACAAGTTTTCTACATGCACGTAATCAAGAAATGCATGTGCATTGTCAGACTGTTATAGATAACATCAGAGAATTCGCATATACCGTTGATGATTAATTTCTCTCTCATGTTTAGTATTGTTTTAACAACACTAAAAGAAACCTTACGAAAATTATGCACTGTATTATAAGAAACGAAATACAACTACCCACGACAACCGTACGACGAAAGTCTGTTTTAATAAAACTGAGTATCTGTACACAAGCGCGCCTCTATCGGCACGAATTAGTAAAATACTACTCACTTAGATTTCGATTGGGTCTATGTTTAATTGTTATGCTATGTCATACTCAACGGGTATGCTAATGTGCCATTTCATAAATAAAGTCATGTATTCCTAGAAACCCAAAATTTGCTTTCAGCAGCGGAAAGAGGCGTTACCTCTTGTGCAGCATTGTAAGTTTTTCACCATTGTACTATGAGCTGAAAGTATTTTCTTGCGATTTGCTTATCAATTCATTTCCTTCATACTTATCACCCTGGCATGCGAGTCTTAAGTGAAGAACAATATTGAATTTCGTATCGTTGACGGCCGATTCGAATTTCTTCAGAGACGCTTGTATTGTGAAGCAACTTGGCAGTCAGAAAGCCGAGATCTATGACCATTAATACAACAAGGGATCGCACTGTCACAGCGTTGCCAAATGTTTGTGAATATGTTGCCAATTCTCAGCTGTGCTAGGAACAGATCTGTAGCGTTATAGGAGGAGAATCCCGTGCTCGTGTCATAGGAGGATACGGAGAGGAGGCGCGGGGTTTGGTTAATATGCTGCGTTTTCTCCTAGCAGTTGTGTCAAACATTCAGGTGTGTAATCTTCCGTCACGATTACAGTTTCCTACAAAATATATCCGAATAAAACACTTACCTTGTTACTTTCTGACAAAAGATTATTTCAGTACAATAAAAAGTCTTTGGAATTCAACTTTGCCCAGCTGTCACGAAAAGTAAGATAACAAATATTTTGCACCTCGAAATCGATTGCATCTATGTGCAGTCTTGTGATCATACAAGTAGAATTTCATGAAATGCACAAGAACGTAGAAAAAGTTGGGGCGAATGGAAGCTGTAAGAAACACAGTTAACTGATTATTCTATACCACGTAATAATCAATTCATTTGAAAATTCAGAAGAGAAGAAACTAAAAATTATGCCCATTAAGACAGAAACTAAAGGGCAGATGCGGGCACTGTGCAGATCTGCGCATTTTCATCTTCATATCTATACAAATAATGTATACTAACCAGCGTATTCATTGCTTACGTAATGTTTCCCTCTTGTTTAGTCTTCTAATGATGAACTGGATCCACACCTATGAGTCTGATTGTTTCTTTGTATCCTTCCATCTACTATCTTTGAGTGTTATTGTTCGGTGTTCAAAAAGCAAAACATTACGCCTGCTCCCACAAGGTATTAAAACGAGGTCGCAAGAAGGCTAACGAATTATAATCAAAATACGGTGAGACGCCAATTTGTCTGTCATCATGGTGTTAAGTCGACAGAAATAGTTGGGTGTTATTGCCTGCATCATCGGCATCCCATTGTCGTCTTCTCTTATTGAGAGTTTCATTTTACCCTGCACACAAGACGCCGCGATAAATGTGTATATTCTCCGTGACGAAACATCCCACAATCCATTCATCTTGATCCATTCGTTACGTGCATCTGCGGTATTGAGTGATAGGAAAGCTGTTGTGAGGCGACGAATAACAATAACAATGGTAGTAATAATAAATCTATACTCAAGGATGTTTACTGCATTACAGACGATTACCAAAATAACCAAGAAAGGCTGAGTGTTTAATTGGCGCAATGCGTAGGTGTTCTTACCACTTTGTTACTTGCGAGAGAGAAAAGAAAGAAGCCTGTAGCCATACATATCGCTAGTACAATGAGATATTACCTATCAGCTATCCTTGCTTTACATCGCGAGACGAAAATGGCGTCAGGCAACATGGCCTCTATCTGGGAGCCGGTATCTAGCGTCTTCTAAGGTCTCTTGGACGAAGAGAGCGAGCTGGGTCTCACACGGTCGTTGTTTACGAAGCCCATGTGATTCCTCCAGGGAGGAGGGGGGGGGGGGCATTACTGCAAGATTCTGATTGTAGAACATGCAGAGGTGAAGAAAGGCATTGCGTTGCAGAGCGAAACTGGGTGATGTTAATTATTTGCTGCTGTTCCTGCACAGTTTGCTAGCTACTCTTTCAGATGAAAAGTGCACATTCTGCATTCTACCACTTTCACGGATTCCCGTAAAAACTGTTTCATTAAAGTGAGATCCCGAATTCGGCATATCGTAGTGCGACGGTGATATTTTGCGGCAATACTAGGGCACTGCCATAAGCACAGACAGTATCCGCACATTTTGCGTTAGAGACAAGGCGGAACACACGGCGGCCATTTGTACATTGAAATAGTCGAATTAAACTGCACTCTGATGCGTTCGCAGTTTCCCTCAGTAGACAAATGACAACTGCAAATTCAGCGAGGCGATTTCATGGGAGCAGAGCGAAATTAAAATTGCCAGCCGCTATCGGTAAAACTAATGTTCGGGAAATACATTGTATGTCACTGTCATACGACATCTCCTCCTCGCTGTAGATTTGTTTCGCTGCTAGCATCATTCTGTCGCCAACAACCGGGCATCCGAGGTGATGAAACTTGACAGGTATGTAGAGGTGTGAAAATAATGTTGCGCGTATATTTTGTTTTTTCTCAGTTTCATTTTTAAGAAGTAAAACACATCCCGGAAGATAATTAGGTGTATTAGGTTTAGGAGCAAAATATTCGGAACTGTGACATAATATAAAATATATGTTTCATAAATATGTAAATAACGTTCTTGATAATTTGTAATCAACTTTCATAATATTTTGAAATTTCGGAAAATCAATAAATTTTGAAAAATTAAAACTGCTCATACAATAAAAATTAACGAAAGTTTTACGCACTGCCCAACCATGTGGAATAAAACTCGCTTCTGAAAAATCGTTTCTGGAAAATAAGCTGTTCACAATATGCTATTAGAGTACTTTTAACACGTCTAGTTAAAATATCTAGACATTCATTATTACTCTAGTTATTTGAGTTACTTATTTTTGTTTTATGCTTTAAATTGTTACTTTACTTTTTACATTAATTGTTCTCTTGTTTTTACTTTATCGTTTCACATTTGTGTAGTTTGTTGATTGAAAGTAGTAAGTAAATTACTATTGTGATGGTTTAGTACTACAATAATTATAATACATAAAAATGGAAATATATAGCATTTTTTCTTATATCATGCATATGAAATGAAAGACATTTCTTCACATGAATGACAATACAACATAAAATAAAATTTAGCAGGATTTCAAAATGTTCTGGGTGACATTCTAATATCACGATTTGTTCTAGGAATATTTCATTTCTGGTACTTTGTAATACGTTGGAGAAGTGGACTGATAATGTCCTAGTAGACTGTAGCTTGACTGTACTATTTCTCAACTGGAAATTGACGTAATCATTCAGCATAACTGAATCTGAAAATTTTCTCATAAAGTTCTTCCCACATCGAACGCCGCCTACGTCCAACGACTGTACGTGTCTCGTCGAGACTTTTGGGATCGTCAGACGAGCAACTTCCTTGTCCTGCAAACTAAATACCTAAAGCGTAAAATAATTATTTAAAGCATAAATAAACAATAAGTTAAATAAATAACTACGATAACAATTAACGTATAGATATTTTAATTAGGTATGTTGAAAATACTCCAATAAATCAGTGCGTGCAGCTTATTTTCCAAAAATGGTATCTCAGAAACGAGGTCTTTAACACACGGGTGGATGTGGCGTAAAAGCTTCTTTAATTTATATTGCAAGAATATTTTTTCTTACAAATTAATTAATTTTTCTGGTGTATTTTGCAAAATTTCAAATTATTACAAAAGTTGATTATACAGTTTCCAGGAACGTTATTACATTTCAACTATTATATGAAATACAGTTTTTAAACAGCGTGATTTCGAAGAAATTCTTTCTATACCTCATATTTCATATTGCGTTTCGGGGTGTGTTTCATATCCTAAAAGTGAAATTGGACACAACCGAAAAAATACGTACTGCATTAGATGGACCTCTTTACTGACCCTTCAAGTTTCAACAACATCGCTTATTTACACCTGGTAACGTTCACTGTAAACTATGCTGCTGGTGAGTAAATACCATTGCTGGTGCAAGCTGTGGTCAACAGCAGATTCCTTTTATTTCTTATGCTGATCGTGCCGACACTACCAACCTTTCAGGTGTAGCCTTTCAAGCTCTCATCTCTGGGTGGCACGAAATGTACTACATGCTTGGATATGCAGGAGACTAAATTTTCATAACAAGAGCTCAAAAAATGACATCTGCATTCCGCATAAAGTTAAAGAGTACGTAGCACGTTTTTTATTCAGTAACCTGAATGTTGCTTCTTTGTGGGTAGAGTTGCCACGCGTACGATGGAGAAACATTATCAAAACGCTTAGGAACTGACCGCGGCTGTCGTAACTGTGGTTCATTGCTGCTCACAAAGTCTGGATCCCACGACTGCCATGTGACTATGTAACTGATGACTTCAGGACGGAAACCATACACAATGCTAATCAGGAGTTCCACGACTCCACGCGGATAGCGCCTAAGAGGAGAGACGCATTATTCGTTCGCCAGCGTATAGCCGCGCCAATTGCTTTGAGGCAAGAAATGGGCTGGTGTGCAGAAATTCACATGCCTTGAGGGACAGTACCTCTATTTATCAAATACCAATAATTTTCAACGTGGTGACCGCCGTTGCGGCTTGCCCTCGACCTGCAGCACATGTGTGTCTCCAGTAGTGCCTCCAACGATGATTTAAGTCTGACACCATTTCGACTTTTCAGACGAGTCCCAATTCGTCGTTATGCGTTACGATGGACATATGCATTAGTGGAAACTCCAAGTAGAACGAACGTTGCCAAACTGCTCTTCTTACCGTCTTATGGTCTTGGCACCTAGCATGATGGTACACTAATTAATCAAAGGTATCCGGACACCCCCATAAACATATGTTTTTCACATTAGGTGTATCGTGTTGCACCTACTGCCAGGTGTTCCATATCAGCAAATCAGTAGTCATTAGACATTGTGAGAGGGCAGAGTAAGGCGCTCCGCGGAACTCACGTACTTCGAACGTGGTCAAGTGGTTGGGTGTCACTTGTGTCATACGTCTGTACTCGAGATTTCCACACTCCTAAACATCCCTAGGTCCACTGTGATAGTAACGTGGAAAGGTGAAGGGACACGCACAGCACGGAAGGGTACAGGCTGACTTCGTCTGTTGACTGACAGAGACAGCCGACAGTTGAAGAGGGTCGTAATGCGTAATAGACAGACATCTATCCAGACCATCAGACAGGAACCCCAAACTGCAACAGGATCCACTGCAAGTACCATGACAGTTAGGCGGGAGGTGAGAAAACTTGGATTTCATGGTCGAGCGGCTGCTCATAAGCCACACATCACGCCGCTAAATGCCAAACTACGCCCAGCTTGGTGTAAGGAGCGAACACATCGGACGACTGAACGTTGTAAAAACGTTGTGTAGTGTCACGAATCAGGGTATACAAGGTGGCGATCCGATGGCAGGTTGTGGGTATGGCGAATGCCCGGTGAACGTCATCTGGCAGCGTGTGCAATGCCAACAGTAAAATTCGGAGGCAGTGGTGTTATGCTGTGGTCGTGTTTTTCATGGAGGGGGCTTGCACCCTTTGTTGCTTTGCGTTCAACTATCACAGCACAGGCCCACACTGATGTTTTGAGCACCTTCTTGCTCCCCACTGTCGGGGATGGCGATTTCACTTTTCAACACGATCGAGCACCTACTCATAATGTATGGTCTGTGACGGTGTGGTTTCATGACAGTTACAACCCTGTAATGAACTGGCCTGCACAGAGTCCTGACCTGAATCCTATAGAACACCTTTGAGATGTTTTGGAACGTGTTCTGGAACACCGACTTCGTGCCAGGCCTCACCGACCGACCGCGATACCTCTTCTCAGTGCAGCATTCCGCGAAGAATGGGCTGCCATTCCCCAAGAAACCTTCCAGGGCCTGATTGAACGTATGCGTATGAGAGTGGAAGCTGTCATCAAGGTTAAGGATCGTCCAAAACCATATTGAATTCCAGCATATCCGATGGAGGGCGCTATGAACTTGTAAGTCATTTTGAGACAGGTGTCCGGATACTTTTGATCACATAGTGTACGAGGTGACATTGCGTACACAGCACGATCACGTCTGCTTCACTTGCTATCTCAGAACAGGGGAAAGAAATCTAACATGTCCTTCTCAAAGCAAACGTCCCGGCAACAGCCTTCGAGGATTAAGAGAGACACTTAAAAATGGTTTAACTTCCCTCCCCATGAAATTTGAAGTTACATTATTGTGTCTGAATAATATCTAATTACTTGAATGAAAACTTTTTGGCGAGAGAAGTCGTTTCTCCAATATTTTTACGCATTTATCTCTCACACTTCCAGGCAGAAATTTTGTTGCTGTTTTGAATTCTCAAGTCTATAAAAGAAAATAATGAGAAGTTACAGTTCATAATCATACTCTCTGAATCTCGTTGTCGAGGTCAGCACCTGGAATAAAATCTCTGTGGCTGTGCAAAATTCCGGCTATCGTCGACCCTGAAAATTCTTAAAATAATGAGAGTCACAATCTTACACCGAGTAGTAGCCATCTTGGTGCTATGATGTACTCACTCTGCAGCATGGGAATCAGTGTCCAAGTTATGTATGTCTCGATAAAGTCCAGAATTTAATCTCTTAAAATAGAGCATAAAGACTGTGGTGCAGGCTCTAATGATTTCCCAGGATACAAAGTTCCCTACAAGTTACGACACATTAAATAATGTTCCGAGCCACGCACAAAGGGGAAGTTAGTAAAAAAATTTAAGAATTGGAAGTACGTTCTCCAGTCATGAACTTATATTTTTTTCATAAATGATCTCCATAGCTATTTCAAGATATGAGACGATACGTTATTATAATTCATCAAATTACATTCGGTATTCAAACGGCAGCTTACAGTAACAGTACCGCTAATTACAATTTCTGCAATCCTACTCTCCGCAGTTCTCAATCAGAAGTAAGTTCATTGCCCACGCAGTGTTTCACGATATACCCACACAATCTTTATGTCACGAGTCAGAAATAATCTGTCTCTCGCAGTCATAAGAAGTCGTAATATCACTTTCGATGCTACAATTGCGGTCCGTTTGGGTTTTGGTCCTGAGGTTGGGTTGAGGTCCCGGTTGGCCTCCTCGTCGATGACATGGCGCACTGCGCCGCACCTGGATGCTCTGAGTAGCAACCTTCGGCGACTGCCGTAGAAGAGAGCGCACTGGTTAAGGCACAGGATACGCAATCGGCTGAAGAAGCAGCTCCAGTCCCCGTGCGATCATCTGGATTTAGATTCCTCGTGCTTTCGTTAGATCCCTTAGTTCTTTAGACAACGAGGTGCAAGAATTCTTTACTTATTCTTTCTTAGCCTGCCTCATCTTTCAACACCATGTCGTTGATGTGTTTCTACTCCCTCCTCCTTCCCAACCTGTTCGGGAGGGCGGTACCAATTGGCAGGTTTGACAAGCTTGCTACCTCCTGCATCTGGAATCTCATGTCAGTGTCCAATCATTATGTCAATACAAATGAGTCGATTGTTTTACTTTATTTCACTTCTACACTTATATTCTCACGCTACATACCCTTACTTCGGTGGCACAACAGCATTCACAAAGCAGATATGAAATTCAAGCACACGCTATCTGATCAAAAGTATCCGGACACCCATTAGCCGACGTTAACTTGTGGTGTGTTCACACTTCGCCTTTATGACGACTTTAACTATGCTGGACACACTTTCAACTATGCGTCTTAATGTCTTTGGATTGTGGTAACCCTCTCTTCCTCATGAGCAGACACCAGCCAAAGTAGTTGTTTTAGACGTTGGGCTCCGGAGCAAAGTCGACGTTCTCTCCCCTCCCAGAGTTGTTCTGGTGAGTTAAGCTCTCGAGTTTGGACAGGCCAAGCCTTTTCAGGAAAGCTATTGAACACAAATTATTGCCTCACAGGTGCTACTTGATCGCAGGGTGCTTACCTATTCTGTCGTCTCTGAACTGTTCCTGTACTGTACGCAGCACACAATCATACACTACTGGCCATTAAAATTGCTACACCAAGAAGAAATGCAGATGAAAACGGGTGTTCATTCGACAAATATATTATACTAGAACTGACATGTGATTACATTTTCACGCAATTTGAGTGCATAACCCAGAGAAATCATTACCCAGAACAACCACCTCTGGCTGTAATAACGGCCTTGCTACGCCTGGGCATTGAGTCAGACAGAGCTTGGATGGCGTGTACAGGTACAGCTGCCCATGTAGCTTCAACACGATACCACAGTTCGTCAAGAGTAGTGACTGGCCTATTGTGACGAGCCAGTTGCTCGGCCACCATTGACCAGACGTTTTCAATTGGTGAGAGATCTGGAGAATGTATTGGACAGGGCAGCAGTCGAACACTTTCTGTATCCAGAAAGGCCCGTACAGGACCTGCAATATGCGGTCGTGCATTATCCTGCTCAAATGTAGGGTTTCGCATGGATCGAATGAAACGTAGAGCCACGGGTCGTAACACATCTGAAATGTAGCGTCCACTGTTCAAAGTGCCGACAGTGCGAACAAGAGGTCACCGAGACGTGTAACCAGTGGCACCCCATACCATCACGCCGGGTGATACGCCAGTATGGCGATGACGAATACACTCTTCCAATGTGCGTTCACTGCGATGTCGCCAAACACGGATGCGACCATCATGATGCTGTAAACAGAACCTGGATTCATCCGAAAAAAAAAATGACATTTTGCCATTCGTGCACCCAGGCTCGTCATTGAGTACACCATCGCAGGCGCTCCTGTCTGTGATGCAGTGTCAAGGGTAACAGCAGCCATGGTCTCCGAGCTGATTGTCCATGTTGCTGCAAACTCAGGGATCGAGACGTGGCTGCACATGCGGATAAGATGCTTGACATCTCGACTGCTAGTGATACGAGGCCGTTGGGATCAGCACCACGATCCGTATTACCATCCTGAACCCACCGATTCCATATTCTGCTAACAGTCATTGGATATCGACCAACGCGAGCAGCAATGTCGCGATACGATAAACCGCAATCGCCATAGGCTACAATCCGACCTTTATCAAAGTCGTAAACGTGATGGTACGCATTTCTCCTCCACAACAACGTTTCACCAGTCAACGCCGGTCAACTGCTGTTTGTGTATGAGAAATCGGTTGGAAATTTTTCTCATGTCAGCACGTCGTAAGTGTCGCCACCGGCGCCAACCTTGTGTGAATGCTCTGAAAAACTGATCATTTGCATACATAGCATCTTCTTCCTGTCGGTTAAATTTCGCGTCTGTAGCACGTCAATTTCGTGGTGTGGCAATTTTAATGGACAGTGGTGTATAAGATGTGTTCATATCCTTCAGCATTCAGTAGTCCTCAAGAACATTAAGTAGACCCCACTCTAGCAATAAAAAGCATCTACAGACCGTAATACCACTACTGCATACTTGACTGCTGGCACTACACGTGTTGTCATGTAACGTTCTCCAGACATCAGTGAAACTCAAACCCCCATAGGAGTGCTACAGGCTATGTCATGTTTCATTACCGAAAATCACTCGTTTCCAGTCATCCATTGTCGAGAGGCGTCGCTCTTTACTCCGTCTCGAGCGTCTCTTAGAAAAGACTACAGAAATGTTTGGCTTATGAGGAGATACGCGATCATTGAACCACATTATTTTTTTAGCTCTGAACCACATTTGGCACGTCTGACTGATGGTAGCACTTTGAAAATCACGAGTGATTACTTCCGCTTTTTTCATGGGATTTTTAACAGACACCATTCGCGGGATGCTCTACGATCATTGCCCGTCAATAAATGAGATTTGCGTGCTCTTTGTTTAGGTGTAGTTGGTGCAGTTCTTCTTCGTTTCTCAATGACATCAACAACAGTCGACTTCAGCAGCTTTAGAAGGATTTAAACGACCCCGATGGATTTGTTACTCAAGTGACTGTTGAATTCTGATTCTTTTACTTTTAGCTAGCAGAAATGTGTCGTGCGAGCTGTGAATTTAGCTGTGGGTTTCAGTACAATCCAAAATATATGCAAAATGTCCATTTAATTGCACCTACCTTAAAAGATAAATAATTTTGTTTAGTCGACCTAACTGAAGGAAGTGTTTAAACTGTATCTTGGCTCTTGTTACATGTGAATAAACGTGACTGTGTTCACGTTTGCTGTCGGTGTTTTTAGATGCCCTGTGGTGATGTATGAAGACGGTAAGTGATGCTTCAATCTCTGCCTCGGCTTGTTTTGCTAGGATTTTCCTTAACTTTACTCCAGCTTACACTGAAGAGATCACTGAAGCTCTTTGACAACAAATTGACTTGTATCAAACACCTTCTCTGAAAGTACAAAGAACTTCGGAGTTTTGAAGGAATGTCGAGGTGGGGTTATGATTTTCAATTTATTCACAATCGCCGGTCCTCAGTCATATTTCATCGCAGCGGCCGATATATAACTGTAGGAGCGTGATACATTATTAAACATAAAATATACATAAAACAATTATATGTGCCACTCTTTCACAAAAGTGTTATTAAGTAATTAATTATGTCTCACCGTAATTAATTAAAAAGCTACATTGTTCCGTCATTTATAGCTCACACACAGGTCTTCTACAGTCACAAATCGCTTGGAGAATATCATCAAATTTAGTTGAAATCAGACGTTCACTATTCCACCTTGCTACATCTTCTTTACTAACTGTTATACCTTGGGTATATCCAAAACTCACTTTAAGTCATTCGATGTCCAGAAAGACTGACGCAGTTCTTCTCTAATCATTGTCTTTCAACTGTTCGTTCCACTGATTTTGCAAATATTAGTCTCTCTGGGCGAAGCATCCGTGCACCAAACATATTCATGCACCAAACTTACATGTACACAAATTTAAGTACGTAAGGTCATATCGATAACATTAATTAAAGAAAATGGAGGAAAAAATTGAAACAAACCTGCCAGGAAAATTCCTTCCCAATATCCTACGGTTACAATTAATCTTTCGCTCCTTGGGAGGGCCCCCAAGAAAAACGTATGATCATAGGACAATGAAACTTGTCGGAAACGCTTGTAATGAAAGAAGAATCACGTTTTAATTTTCACTTCAGAGGGTAACATTTGTTAGTTGTGTACCACGATTACGTTCCAGGTTACAAATGTAGCTCAATGTGGCGACTATGAGTATCCATCACGACTATGAGCATCCACGACATCCTGGAACCGCACTGGATATTGCTTTACTTCTGCGCGTAATATGTCCCTCGCTACGTTCATCTTGAACCTCCAACGTGTGTTAGCTGCCCGTTGATAAACCTTCAGGTAACACCAGAGCCAGAAATCACACGGACTCAAATTTAGTGATCTTGATGGTAACGGAGTTTGGAACGATCGGCCAGTGCTTCTGTTGTCTGCAAATGAGTTACAGATTAACCGAGTGACCTCACGAGCACTGTCAGATTCATCGCAACAGTTGAGTCCAAAACACCTCTCTCCCGCAGAAGCCTGATGGCGAAGCAGATCACAGGAACGTGTGCCGTTCACGTTGCATGTCCTTCGTCCTTGTGGACTGCGTCCCTCCTACGTCGCCTTGCTAGTACCAGCGCCTAACGGCAATTCGTGACACTAACAGTACTAACAATGCAAATCCTGTTGTGCAGTCTGTACAACATCTTACAGAACTGGATACCCATATAGTAAATTGTTTTACGTCTACACTGGCCTAAGTAGTGAAAGTTTAATTATAACCACCAAGTATTTCCAGAGCATTGTACTTCCCACATGTAAATTACTCTTCCACATGTAAATTATTCGTTGCGCAAGCATGCGCGTAGAGCTTGCGGTATTAGTCTCTGCACTGACTTCTGAACGTTACTCTCCGTCATCTTGACGTATGTGCCAAGAGAACGTGCTATGTACTCGCTTATCAGCCTGCATAACAAAGGAAAGCTCTCAGCGCGTCGATAGGCGCCAGGCGATTTTTCTGGAGGAAGCTCGGCCGCCGACGGTTCGATTTCCGCCCAGCCCCTCTGCATGCTGCCATCTCCGGCTACCCCGTTCTCCAACGCTTCTTCCAGATCCGACGCCGTTTATCTCCGTTCCTCCCCCTCTCGCCGTCTCCTTCCTTGCACGCTTCCGCACGTTCTTCCCCTTTCGTAGCAAAAGGTCCCTCATCAATTTTCTCACCCGGGGGCAACATTTACGGGATAAAGTTTTTGTCTTCGTCTCCTACCACCTCAGTCTTCAACTCAGCACACTTACAGGGCGCTTTCAGCGTCCATTAAATCATCATCTACGCCGGAGTTCGGATGAAGGTGAACTCAGTTGTAAATTAAAAATAAGAGACTGCAGCCCTCGCTCATTGCATCCTATCAGTTTGGTCTTTGTACACTTTCAGTGTACCATAACAATTCTTTATCTATAAGCATATTCCTCGTTACTACCACAAAACGTTATTCAAACACAAATACTCTCTTCAGTTTCTTATGCAAGGCAACTGCATCCAAATAAAAAGTAACTGAAAAAAATTACAAGAGTAAAAAAAAAAAATTTATTTCAGTGGCTCTTTTACAGTACAAAAAACAAAACTCCTTCAGAACAGGTCTTCAATGTCGAAACGGTACCTACCGACCGCCGTGTCATCCTCACACCATAGGCATCACTAGATTCGGATATCGAGGGACATGTAGCAATCACACCACTCTCCCGGGCTTCGTCTGTTTTCATGACGGGAGCCGCTATTTCTCAAGCAGGTAGCTCCTCAATTGGTCTCACAAGGGCTTAGTGCACTCTGCTTTGCAACAGCGCTCGACAGACCCGGACAGTCACTCATTCAAGTGCAAACCAAGCCCGATAGCGCTTAACTTCGGTGATCTGACAGAAAGGTGTGATACCAATGTGGCAAGACTGTTAACGATTCGAATCTAACGTCAATAAAAAGTGCAACATTTTTCATTGGCAATGCTATTTGAAGCAACACGTACACAAAAATAACAGAATACAAAAAGAAAGTGCTTTAAATGTATTACTCTGCTTGAAACGATCTTCAAATATAACGATAAATTAAAATGACCTACATGGTATAGCTCACCATTTGAATCACCTGTGGACGCGTAACTAGAATGGGGAGTCTTAGAATAAAATGGTTGTGGATATCATGCTGCAGAGACATCAACATTTCGGATGTCAAACTTAGAGTTAAGAGTAAATACCTATAAAGGAACTGCCTGTTGTGCAAATATGTATGGCACCATCCATAACGAGCAGGAAAACAAGTTCAAGTGAGGGACAAGAGCAAAATGTCTCTCTCAAGACAATTAATGGAAGTAATTCCTGGAACATTCGGTAAAATATAAAAGTGCAGAAAAGGATTTTACGATAATAAACAGAAGGAATTTATAGGCAGACCATATAAGAACCGAAACAGTGCGACTGTAAGCACGATTATACGAATGTAAAATAAGTAAATGTGGCAATAGATGGTATGAACACTACGGATGATGAGCACAAGGCTTCTCTGATTAGCGTTAGCCTATAAAGCGTCTGATACAGCAGACACAGGATGACCGAAGTAGAGATAAGCCGATACTTCGTGAAGACGTTATGGCAAAAATCACAGCTTACGACACGCGTAAGGAGACACGGGCGAACATAAACGTGTGACAAAATGAAGTAAATAAATTAGCACATCTGACTGGGAGATCCGTTTATACACCTTTCGTGCACAGAGAGAGACACAATTCACGTGGCAAGAATTTAAAGCATATTCTCGTACTTTCGTGTCTGCATTACAACAAGGAATAGCTCAGAATAAATAAAGTATATCGTGGCCCCTATTGATGCAGTTATAAACTAATTTCACGCAGAATACAACGAAGATTGTGTGCAGATTGAAATTTTCACTCTGTAGCGGAGTGTGTGTTGATACGAAACTTGCTGGCAGATTAAAACTGTGTGCCGGACCGAGACTCGCACTCGGGTACCGACACACGGTTTTAATCTGCAAGGAAGTTCCTAAGATTGTTTGTTTTTTACTGTGGGCAGAACATGAAGGTGCAGTATTAGCTTTGTGACAGTTAAAAAGTGCGTCATATGAGGTACACTGAGTATCGTAACGATGAATGTACGTGAACTGGTATCAACCAATAGGATCATCGTAAGTTTCCTGGCCTGTAAGCACGTCCTGGTTGTCTCCATTTTTTTTTTTTTTTTTTTTTGCAGCATTACTCAGGTTGTTGTGTTAACATCACTTAAGCAGTTAGCCTTCTCGTCCCCTGTAAACTCCCCTCTAAGAGGAATTTATTTTTCTTGTTTAATTGTTTCGTGCTTTCTCTGCGCATATGGAATTCTTTTTCCAGTTGCCTTTCTACGTCTACATCTGCATCTACATAGATACTCCGCGAGCCAACGACGGTGCGTGGCAGAGGGTACCCTGTACCAGTACTAGTCATTTCCTTTCAACTCGCAAATGGGGCGTGGGAAAAACGATTGTCTATGTGCCTCCGTTTGTTGTTGTTGTGGTCTTCAGTCCTGAGACTGGTTTGATGCAGCTCTCCATGCTACTCTATCCTGCGCAAGCTTCTTCATCTCCCAGTACGTACTGCAGCCTACATCCCTCTGAATCTGCTTAGTGTATTCATCTCTTGGTCTCCCTCTACTATTTTTACCCTCCACGCTTCCCTCCAATACTAAATTGGTGATCCCTTGATGCCTCAGAACATGTCCTACCAACCGATCCCCTCAACTAGTCAAGTTGTGCCACAAACTCCTCTTCTGCCCAATCCTATTCATTACCTCCTCATTAGTTACGTGATCTACCCGTCTAATCTTCAGCATTCTTCTGTAGCACCACATTTCGAAAGCTTCTCTTCTTGTCCAAACTAGTTATTACCCATGTTTCACTTCCACACATGGCTACACTCCATACATATACTTTCAGAAAATACTTCCTGACACTTAAATCTGTACTCGATGTTAACAAATTTCTCTTCTTCAGAAACGCTTTCTTTGCCATTGCCAGTCTACATTTTAAATCCTCTCTACTTCGACCATCATCAGTTATTTTGCTCCCCAAATAGCAAAACTCTTTTACTACTTTAAGTGTCTCATTTCCTAATCTAATTCCCTCAGCATCACCCGACTTAATTCGACTACATTCCATTATCCTCGTTTTGCTTTTGTTGATGTTCATCTTATATCCTCCTTTCAAGACACTGTCCATTCCGTTCCACTGCTCTTCCAAGTCCTTTGCTGTCTCTGAAAGAATTACAATGTCATCGACGAACCTCAAAGTTTTTATTTCTTCTCCATGGATTTTAATACCTACTCCGAATTTTTCTTTTGTTTCCTTTACTGCTTGCTCAATATACACATTGAACAACATCGGGGAGAGGCTACAACCCTGTCTCACTCCCTTCCCAATCTCACTCCCTTCCCAACCACTGCTTCCCTTTCGTGCCCCTCGACTCTTATAACTGCCATCTGGTTTCTGAACAAATTGTAAATAGCCTTTCGCTCCCTGTATTTTACCCCTGCCACCTTCAGAATTTGAAAGAGAGTATTCCAGTCAACATTGTCAAAAGCTTTCTCTAAGTCTACAAATGTTAGAAACGTTGGTATGCCTTTTCTTAATCTAGCTTCTAAAATACGTCGTAGGGTCAGTATTGCCTCATGTGTTCCCATATTTCCACGGAATCCAAACTGATCTTCCCCGAGGTCGGCTTCTACCAGTTTTTCCATTCGTCTGTACAGAATTCGCGTTAGTATTTTGCAGCCGTGACTTATTAAACTGCTAGTTCGGTAATTTTCACATCTGTCAACTCCTGCTTTCTTTGGGATTGGAATTATTATATTCTTCTTGAAGTCTGAGGGAATTTCGTCTGTCTCATACATTTTGCTCACCAGATGGTAGAGGTTTGTTACGACTGGCTCTCCCGAGGCTGTCAGTAGTTCTGATGGTATGTTGTCTACTCCTGGAGCCTTGTTTCGACTCAGGTCTTTCAGTGCTCTGTCAAACTCTTCACGCAGTATCATATCTCCCATTTCATCTTCATCTACCTCCTCTTCCATTTATATAACATTGCCCTTAAGAGTAGGCAGTATCTATCTTACCCCTAGTGAGATAAGCCTCTACATCCTTACATTTGTCCTCTAGAAATGCCTGCTTAGCCATTTTGCACTTCCCGTCGATCTCATTTTTGAGACGTTTGTATTCCTTCTTGCCTGCTTCATTTACTCCATTTTTATATTTACTCCTTTCATCAATTAAATTCAATATTTCTTCTGTTACCAAGGATCTCTACTAGCCCTCGTCTTTTTACCTACTTGATCCTCTGCTGCCATCACTACTTCATCCTTCAAAGCTACCCATTCTTCTTCTACTGTATTTCTTTCCCCCATTCTTGTCAATTGTTCCCTTATGCTCTCCCTGAAACTCTGTACAATCTCTGGTTTAGTCAGTTTATCCAGATCCCATCTCCTTAAATTCCCATCTTTTTGCAGTTTCTTCAGTTTTAATCTACAGTTCATAACTAATAGATTGTGGTCAGAGTCCACATCTGCCCCTGGAAATATCTTACAATTTAAAACCTGGTTCCTAAATCTCTGTCTCACCATTATATAATCTATCTGAAACCTGTCAGTATCTCCAGGCTTCCTCCATGTATACAACCTTCTTTTATGATTCTTGAACCAAGTGTTAGCTATGATTAAGTTGTGCTCTGTGCAAAATTCCACCAGGTGGCTTCCTCTTTCATTTCTTACCCCCAATCCATATTCACCTACTACGTTTCCTTCTCTCCCTCTTCTTACTACCGAATTCCAGTCACCCATGACTATTAAATTTTCGTCTCCCTTCACTATCTGAATAATTTCTTTTATTTCACCATACATTTCTTCAGTTTCTTCGTCATCTGCAGAGCTAGTTGGCATATAGACTTGTACTACTGTCGTAGGCGTGGACTTAGTGTCTATCTTGGCCACAACAATGCGTTCGCTGTGCTATTTGTAGTAGCTTACCCGCATTCCTATTGTTTTATTCATTATTAAACCTACTCCTGCATTACCCCTATTTGATTTTGTATTTATAACCCTGTATTCACCTGACCAGAGGTCTTGTTACTCCTGCCACCGTACTTCACTAATTCCCACTATATCTAACTTTAACCTATCCATTTCCCTTTCTAAATTTTCTAACCTACCTGCCCGATTAAGGGATCTGACATTCCACGCTCCGATCCAGTTTTCTTTCTCCTGATAACGACATCCTCTTGAGTAGTCCCCGCCCGGAGATCCAAATAGGAGACTATTTTACCTCCGGAATATTTTACCCAGGAGGACGCCATCATCATTTATCCATATAGTAAAGCTGTATGCCCTCGGGAAAAATTACGGCCGTAGTTTCCCCTTGCTTTCAGCCGGCCGCATTACCAGCACAGCAAGGCCGTTTTGGTTAGTGTTACAAGGCCAGATCAGTCAATCATCCAGACTGTTGCCCTTGCAACTACTGAAAAGGCTGCTGCCCCTCTTCAGGAACCATACGTTTGTCTGGCCTCTCAACAGATACCCCTCCGTTGTGGTTGCACCCACGGTACGGCTATCTGTATCGCTGAGGCACGCAAGCCTCCCCACCAACGGCAAGGTCTATGGTTCATGGGGGGGTGCCTCAGTATGGGCCACAATTTCTCGTATCTTATCTTCTTATCTTCGTGGTCCTTACGCAAAGTGTATATTGGCAGCAGTAGAAGCGTTCGGCAGTCAGCTTCAAATGGAGGTTCTCAAAATCTTGCGCGGACAATTATGTTAGTTCATTTCCCATTTGCGACTAGTACCATCTCTAGACTGACCAGGAAGTATTCGTGTGCGGCGTGGGCAGTGCTCATGATGAATATTTTGTCCACAAAAGTTGACATGATCAGGGCTGTGACTTTTGATAAATGTAAATAGAAACTTATTTTTGTGACCATAACGGGAAAATCAGAGATTCACAAAAAATATTTAATGAAAAGTAAAAAGCAGTCGTGATCGCATAAACAAGTTTGTTTAAAAATGGTGACCGGTTTCAATCTCTTTTACACCATCATCAGATCATATTACGAAGGTGACGGACAGAGACGGTGACACGGAGCAGAAACCGAATCTGCACGCGTGAACGGCAGTTGCTGACCTATGTCTCGTACTTACGGTTCCTGTTCCGATTTACGTCTCCGCCTGTCACCTTTGAAGTATGATCTGATGATGGTTTAAAAAGATTGAAACCGGTCACCATTTTCAAATAAATGTGTCAGTCACTTGCTTATTTCACTACTTTACATTTCGATCATTCACGCCATCAACTTCAGGTATAGAAAGTTGTAGTTACATTGCTGGTGTTAGTGAAGAGAATAGACGCCTTTTCGCAGCAGCAGACGAAGTGCACCAAAAGACCCAACATAGTCTGAGTTGCACGTCGACTGTGCTCTTAACTAACGCCATCAATGTTACACACTTCTCTACCAGAAGATTATGGCGAGAAATCGAAAGGCGTAGCGGAAAAGTAGAAAAGAGACTTACGCAATCAACTGTTTTCTTTATAGTGGTCATAATGTTAAGGATCATTTGTGTATGTATCTGTATTGCGGAAAAGTAAACAGAATAATAATTTAAAACAAAGAATTAATATTATAGACAGAAATCTTAGCTGTAATAAGCATTGTTGCATGAGTCAAAATAAAATGGCTAAGAACAAAGCGGCCAGAGAGAAGATCGTCAAATCGTAATGTCGTGTGTGCATTGTTTCTGGAATAGCTTAAGATAAAATTATCGTTGCACCTCTCCTCATCATGTCACAGTTTTCATTTCTGGAAAATATTCTCGGGAAGGCATTACACTTGATGTCTTACGCTCCTCCTTTTGACGTGCAACTGTACCTCACCACCTCTTAAAGGTGCCTGACTAAATGGATGTGCTGCCTGCATGGAGCAGAGGAGACACAGCGGAATCTGCAATGAACAGCAAAAGAAACTGGTACACCCGGCTAATATCGTGTAGGGCCTCCGCGACCACGCAGAACTGCCACAACACGACATGAAATGGGCGCGACTAATGTCTGAAGTATTCCTGGATGGAATTGATGCCATGCATCCTGCAGGGCTGTCCATAAATCCGTAAGAGTCCGAGGGGATTTGGTCTTCTGAACAGAACGTTGCAAGGCATCCCAGATATGCTCAAAAATGTTCATGTCTGGTGAGTTTGGCGGCCAGCAAAAGTGTTTGAACTCAGATGAGGGTTCCTGTAGCCACTCTGTAGCAATTCTAGACGTGTGGGGTGTCGCATTGTCCTGCTGGAATTGTCCAAGTCCGTCGGAATGCACAATGGACATGAATGTATGCACGTTATCAAACAGGATGCTTACGCACGTGTCACCTGCCAGAGTCGTATCTAGATGTTCCAGGAATCCCACATCACCCCCATTGCACATGCCCCACACCATTACAGAGCCTCCACCATCTTGAACAGTCCCCTGCTGACACGCAGGGTCCATCGGTTCATGAGGCTGTCTCTATATCCGTACACGCCCATCCGCTCGCTACAATTTGAAACCAGACTCGTCCGACTGGGCAACATGTGTCCAGTCATCAACAGTCAATGCCGGTGTTGGCGGCGCCAGGCGAGGCGTAAGGCTTTGTGTCGTACAATCATCAAGCATACACGAGTGGGCCCTGGGCTCCCAAAGCTCATGTCGATGATGTTTCGTTGAATGGTTCACTCGCTGACACTTGTTCATGGCCCAGAATTGAAATCTGCAGCAATTTCCGGAAGGGTTGAATGGTTCTCTTCAGTCACTGTTGGTCGCTTTCTTGCAGGATCTTTTCCCGGCCTCAGCGATGTCGGAGATTCGATGTTTTGCCGCATTCCTGATATTCACGGTACACTCGTGAAATGGTCGTACAGGAAAATCCACACTTCATCGCTGCCTCGGAGATGATGAATCGGATCGCTCGTGCGCCGACTATAACACCACGTTGAAACTCATTTAAATCTGATAACCTGCCATTACAGCGGAAATAACCGATCTACGAGGCGCATTCAAGTTCTAAGGCCTCCGATTTTTTTTCTCCGGACTGGAAAGAGATAGAAACATGCGCATTGTTTTAAAATGAGGCCGCGTTCATTGTCAATACGTCGTAGAGATGGCAGCACCGCATGGCAAATGTAATTTTACCGCCAGCGGCGAGAATGAGAACTGTTTTAAATACTTAAAGTGGCGACGTTTTCCTTACTTGAACAGCATGTAATCATTCGTTTTCTGAATTTGCGTGGTGTGAAACCTATAGAAATTTATCGACAGTTGAAGGAGACATGTGGTGATGGAGTTATGGATGTGTCGATAGTGCGTTCGTGGGTGCGACAGTTTAATGAAGGCAGAACATCGTGTGACAACAAACCGAAACAACCTCGGGCTCGCACAAGCCAGTCTGACGACATGATGGAAGTGGAGGGAATTGTTTTGGGGGATCGCTGAATGACTGTTGCACACAGGTTCACCGCCACCAAAAAAATTTCGGGTAACCGCCAGTGCTGAAAATATGATGGTGTCCATGTTCGGGACAGCGAGGGCGTAATCCTTACCCATTGCGTTCCAAAGGGCACTACGGTAACAGGTGCATCCTACGAAAATGTTTTGAAGAACAAATTCCTTCCTGCACTGCAACAAAAACGTCCGGGAAGGGCTGCGCGTGTGCTGTTTCACCAAGAAAACGCACCCGCACATCGAGCTAACCTTACGCAACAGTTTCTTCGTGATAACAACTTTGAAGTGATTCCTCATGCTCCCTACTCACCTGCCCTGGCTCCTAGTGACTTTTGGCTTTTTCCAACAATGAAAGACACTCTCCGTGGCCACACATTCACCAGCCGTGCTGCTATTGCCTCAGCGATTTTCCAGTGGTCAAAACAGACTCCTAAAGAAGCCTTGGCCGCTGCCATGGAATCATGGCGTCAGCGTTGTGAAAAATCTGTACGTCTGCAGGGCGATTACGTAGAGAAGTAACGCCAGTTTCATCGATTTCGGGTGAGTAGTTAATTAGAAAAAAAATCGGAGGCCTTATGCACCTCGTAACAACTGCGCCAGACACTTATTGTCTTATATACGCGTTGCCGATTGCAGCGCCGTATTCTGCCTATTTACATGTCTCTGTATTTGAATACGCCCGCCTATCCCAGTTTCTTTGGCGCTTCAATGTATTTGGTGTGGTACTGTGTTTTCGGTTGTACACGCACATTCTCTCTGCGTAGGTGCTCCATAATGACAGTACGAGCCGATGGCAGCATCAGCCTTTCGTGAGCTTACAAACACAGACAGTAACCAGCACAGGTCTGAACAGGCCCTGCCACTGGAGGCTACTGAGGACCAAAGCACTCCACACAGCGTTTCGTGTTGCCGAAATTCCCTGTCACATTTCTGCATAATAATTTCCCGTGCGTCTGTGAGAGCAGCCATGCTCCGGAGCTGTGCCTGCGTTTTTGCACGGACACTCGGCACATTACTGCTGAACTTTTCAGGCCGGATGTTCCTCGTGCCCGACAGGCAACTGCAATCGACAGCACCGGATACACAAAACATTTCGTAATCTGCTTTGAGATTTTCATCCCGTTTCGGCAGCGCGTTGTTTCTGACAGGCATCGCGAGCAGTTCTGGTTTCAGCACGCTGGCGTACACAGGCAGCTGCGCCCTGGGGGCCTGTGGACAGCGAAATTGAAGCGGATGTTTGTTCCTGCACACCGAGCCGACTGTAAAGGCGCACAACAGAAAAGTCTTCTTCCATTAAATATAAAAAAATACTCTATTCGTGTAGTGACCCTCGGGCTAGTATCTACGGACAAGACTGCTCGTTTCCCAGGGCGAGTTTGTCACTTCCTGACGTACGAGCAACTTCAGCCCGACTCGAGAAAATAAGGCCGGCCACTGCGGCCGAGCAATTCTAGGCCCTTCATTCCGGAGCCACGCTTCTGGTACGGTCGCAGATTCGAATCCTGCCTCGGGCATGGATGTGTGTGATGTCCTTAGGTTAGTTAGGATTAAATATTTCTAAGTGTAGGGGACTGATGAATGGTTCAAAAGGCTCTGAACACTATGGGACTTAACATCTAAGGTCATCAGTCCCCTAGAACTTAGAGCTACTTGAACCTAACTAACCTAAGGATATCACACGCATCCATGCCCAAGGCAGGATTCGAACCTGCGACCGTAGCAGTCGCGCGGTTCCGGACTGAAGCACCTAGAACCACTCGGCCACCAGCGGCCGGCGGGACTGATGACCTCAGATGTTAAGTTCCATAGTGCTTAGAGCCATTTGAACCATTTTTCAGAAAATAAGCCAGTATATTTCCACTCTATGTCACTTAAGCGGCTTCTGCGGTCGAATGAAAGAGAGTGATGTTCTCATTACAAGCGAAGTATACGAATTAAAGCAACCAAGTTATTTAACATCTCATACTACTGTGCAATTGATTTTTGATATTGGACTGTGTAATTTTTTATCTTTTTTATTAGCACTACTGGTACAGGTTAATAATCAGCACCACAGTATGAAAGTTCACATTTTAAAATTAAAGCAATAACAGCCCTCGGTCGCAAAAATTAAGTCTTTTGACCTAGGTTTCGGCACTACCATGATGCCTTCATCAGAAGTAAAACATTCGAACTGGCCTATAACATAAGTACAAAAATTATGGGACTTTTTTTTATATAAGTGTAAGTACTGACTAACAGAAGAACAAAGAAACAGTACTTAAACGTCACGTATTAAATAAAAATCAAGCGGTAAAGCTATAGTCACAAAACTTTTGAAACAGAATACGTGGAAGGCAAGCCGCTATGGGCTACTCACACATGTCGAGCTACAGGTAGGGTCAGCCTGAGGCGCCGACGTTTGCAGTTGCGGGCAGAGTGCCATCTAGTGGTGCAGATACAAACAGGCTACTTAACATTCAAAATATAGACAGATGAATACTATGCGGAACATGAAGTAAAAGGCAATATTTTATCTGACAGCAGCAGGCATGGTAATATTTTGTCTACGTGAGAGGTTAAAAGTACTTTTTAAAGGCTGAAAACGCTGTTATGGAATTACAGGGGGAGCTGTGACTCAGCGTGTGAAAAACGATATGACATAAAATGCAGCCAATATAAACCATTTAATAAACAAAATTTTATGAGACTTAGACAGAAAAAAACATTTCGGTAACTGCGAGAAGAAACACGACCGTTTAAGAAGCTTTTTTACGGAATTGTAGCGGCTCATTAAGAATTGGGTCATCATTTCGAGAAATATGCTTAAAAATTTCTAATTCTTCGAGAGTATTTATTCTACGCCCTTTCTTCTCGGTGTGCAACATATTGATATCATGAACAGCTCTAAGCGCGTGACCTGTAATCAGAAGGTGACCGGCAAAGTACAAATTTCACATATTATTTACGCATAATGTCAGGTCATTTCAGTATGTCAATGCTGTCAATGTAATTCTGTTAGAAGTGAAGAACAGCAGGTGTCTGTACGCCAGAAGTAGGGTGTCTGATTTGGAAGCACAGTCATACACTGGCGGAAAAAACTGCAACACCACAAAATGTTGAGTAATGAAATTTAGCGAATTCGTTTGTTTAGGTAACATATGTAAGTGATTAACATTGCAAGATCACAGATTAATGCAAGCACGAGATAAACGATTCTGGTACATTAATAACCAGTGTCACTGCCATACTGTTGAATGCAAGCATGGAAACGTGCATGCTTTGTGTTGTACAGGTGCCGGATGTCAGTTTGTGGGATGGAATTCCATGCCTGTTGCACATGGTCTGTCATTATGGGAACAGATAGTGCTGTTTGTGGTCGCCGCTTAAGTTGTCATCCCCTTATGTCCAATATGTGCTCGATTGGAGACAGATCAGGTGGTAGACCAGGCCAAGGAAGCAAGTCACCACTTTATAGTGCAACGTGATTTACAACAGTGGCACGTATGCGAGCTACATCCTGCTGGAAAACACGCCCTGGAGTGCTGTTGGGTGCACATGGCAGCACAACAGGTCCAATGACCAGACTGACGTACAAATTTTCAGTCAGGGTGCGTGGGATAAAGAATGCTCCTGCTGTCATACGAAACCGCACCCTAGACCATAACTCCAAGTGTAGGTCCAATTTGTCTACGACATAGACAGGTTGGCTGCAGGCTCTAATCTGGCCTCCTAATTAACACACGGCCATCAGTGGCACCGAGACACAACTAGCTGTAAACAAGAAACAAAACAGGCCTTCACCCTGCTCTCCAAAGAGCTCTCGCTGGACACTGCTGACGTCGCAAATTGTGTGGTTTTGGGTCGGCGGAATGCACGCTACAGGGCTTCTGGCTCGAAGCTGTCTCCTTAAAGTACCGATTTGTAACAGTTCGTTGTGACACTGTGGTGCCAACTGCTGCTCAAAGTACTGCTGCAGATGCAGAACCATGCGCGACAACCATACGCTGAACATGATGGTCTTTCATCACGGTAGTGCCTTTTGGCCGCCCAGAACTTGGTCTTCTTGCGACTGTAGATTCCAATGGACATCGCTGCCAGCTGTCAACTACGGTGGGTATATGCCTGCCAAGTCCTTATGCAATACCGCAAAAGGAATATCCAGTTTCTCGTAGCCCTGTTACACCACCTCGTTCAAACTCAGTGAGGTGTTGATAATGGCCTATTCGTCGCCTTTAAGACCTTCTTGATTAACGTCAGCTCCCATACCCATTATCAAAGGCAACTAAAGTACAAGACCGTACAGCGTGAATTTGAAGCAAACGTGATTTGCGTTTTCATAGTGACGCTCCAAGCGGCATTCTTATGCGACTGGCGCGAAATTTGAATAGACATTATCTTTCAGATGTAGAGACATGTTTGTAAGCTTTCGTTTACGTCGCATAACTCCTTCTTGGTGTTGCGATATTTTTCTGTCAATGAACATTTATACATATCATAAAATAAAGTCTCACGTCACATTTTTCTGTCTGTATGTCGTGGATGATCTCAGGAACCCCTTTAGGTATTTTGATAAGGTTGTCAGCCGGCCGTTGTGGCCGAGCGGTTCTAGGCTTTTCAGTCCGAAACCGCTCTGCTGCTACGGTCGCAGGTTCGAATCCTGCCTCGAGCATGGATGTGTGTGATGTCCTTAGATTAGTTAGGTTAAGTAGTTCTAAGTCTACGGAACCGATGACCTCAGATGCTAAGTCCCATAGCGCTCAGAACCATTTGAACCATTTTTGAAAAGGTTGTCACTCATACATGGTGGCCAGAAACAGCCTGGAAAGCTTTTAAGGGTGTTGCAGGGCAGGCTGCGCTGGGAAACAGTTGTTAAGAAAATAATTCGATACGCTACACCGTTTCCGAATTAATTGGCAATGAAGTTAGTTAATCAGACCGTTGCGCGCGGAAATACAAGTAGTCCGCAGGATACAGTTAACGTTACTTGTTTTCATAGCGTACATAGTAGCGCACTAGACTCCTCAGCCTTAAGCTCGGGTCGATGCTCCCTACTGCCCAGCCAAATTGTTCTATCGACCTGTTGTTCAGTTTTAGGAAATCAAATCAGGAACACGTTTGGCGACGCCGTCCGCGGTCGGCAGCTTGAATTTGTGCGCGCAAAGGCCTGATTGCCTAACTTCAATGCTAATTATCTCGGAAAGAGCGCAACGTACTGAATATTTTTTCTTAACGGTTATTACACATCACGATCTACCCTGCAACACGCAAACTTTTCGGGTTGCTCCTGATCTTCTGACCACACTGCAGACAAACTGATTCACGTGTGTGTAAACACTGAAGCGCCATGCAAACTTGTACAGGCATGCGTATTCAAATACAGATATATGTAAACAGCCAGAATACGGAGTGGTGGTCGGCAACGCTTACATCAGATAAAAAATGTCTGTCGCAGTTGTTAGATCGGTAACTGCTGCTACAATATCAGGTTATCAAGATTTAAGTCAGTTTGAACGTGGTGACATAATCTACGTACGAGCTATGGGACACAGTATCTCCGAAGAAGCGATGAAGTGGGGATTTTCCCTTACGACTATTTCACGAGTGTAATGTGAATATCATGAATCCGGTAAAACACCAGACCTCCGACATCGCGACGACTGAAGAGAATCGTTCAACGTGACAGAAGTTCAACCCTTCCGCAAATTGCTGCATGTTTCAGCGCTGGGCCATCAACAAGTGTCAACGTGCGAAACATGCAACGAAACATCATCGATATAGGCTTTCGGTGCCGAAAGCCCACTCGTAGACCCTTGATGACTGCACGATCCAAAGCTTTATGCCTCTCCTGAGCCCGTCAACGCCGACGTTGGACCGTTGATGACAGGAAACATGTTTCCTGGTCGGACGAGTCTCGTTTCAAACTGTATCGAGTGAATGGGCGTGTACGGGTATGGAGATAACCTAATGAATCCACAGACCTTACGTGTCACCAGGGGACTGTTCAAGGTGTTGGAGACTCTGTAATGGTGTGGGGCGTGTGTCTAATTACGACTCTGACAGGTGACATATACGTAAGCATTCTGTCTGATCACCTATATTCATTCATGTCCAGTTCCTCACCAGAGTGGCTTCAGGAACACTGTTCTAAGTTTAATCACTTCCGCTGGCCACCAGACTCCCCAAACACGAATATTACTGAGCATATGTGGGATGCCTTGTGACGTGCTGTTCAGACGAGTTCTCGACCCCCTCGTACTCTTGCGGATTTATGTACAGCCCTGCAGGGTTCATAGTGTCAATTGCCTCCAACACTGCTTCAGACATTAGTCGAGTCCATGCCACGTCCTGTTGCTGCGGTTCTGCGTGCTCGCGTGGGCCCTACACAATGTTAGGTAGGCGTAAAAGTTTATTTGATTCTTCAGTGTAATGATGGGTCTGAAATACACGTTATCTGCTCCACTTCTAATTGGCGTTTGGAGTGAGCTCTCGTGGAAATGATGGGAGTTACGAGCTGGTCAGCTAGATAGCTGGCGGAATCTAGCGGGAAGACCAGTAAATTTTCACCACAACACCAGAGAGCAGTGAAGCTTGACCAGAATCTATCTCTGCATATCGCAAATCAAAATCCCCCGGGCTAGTCTCAGGGACTTCTGTAGGAATTTTGACCCGTATTTATTATTAGATAGACTCATTCACGGAGTAAGGTTTGTCTATGCTTATTATAAACAGAAGTTCCTCACGGCGTTTTCGTTTCTGTACGTGAAGATAATCACAATAACTCGTAATGACTGCAGTAGTAGCAGTAGCTCTATTAGGAAATTCATAGTCGTGTGTTATGACCCGACTTCAGTCTAAGTATTGGTTTGCCGTCTTATGTTTTACTGCCGAAGTTGGCTCACAAGGAGACATCGCCAATTGGAACTCATACTTTAAAAAGAAAAGAGCACATTTCAAGATGGCAGCAGCAGCAGTTGATCCTGCGCGCAAATTTGGGCCGTAATTCTGATAGTGCGCAGTTATGACCTCCTGAAAGTACAGCTTTCAAACTTTACCGCGCACAAGTCGTTTGTCACTCACTCCCTGTCCCCTACAGTCGGCTAATGCCCGAGCGCGAAGCTGGGCGCAGCGGACTGCCAAGAACCGCCATTCTGTTCGCGAGAAGTTGAAGACGAGGGAAGAGGATATAGTCGCCCAACATGTTTGGAATATTTATCGGGAACATATGTTATCTATGCGATAAATACTAAGTAATATTACTTAGTAATGAACCAACTTCAAGAGCAAACATGTTAAATATTACTTTAACAATATTCTCGTATCGATGTCCTGCAACTATATATACGTCACAAAAACGAAATGAAAAAACTAAGCAACTCAAGAATTATTATGATATGAATCACTTTTGATTCACAATTTAATCATGCCAGGAATAGCGCATCTGTAGCATAGGTACTTCGCTTTAACAGTGTCAATTTTAAAATTAAAAGAAAGACTAGCGCTCAACACCGATGTTAATAACCAAATAGCCTGCCTACTTCTCGCGTGAAAGACTCATTCGTTATACTCATTTATGTACTTTGCGTTTGTGAATAGTAACATAAAAACGTTCAAAGCAATAAGGTCTCTGGCACCAGCTACAGGTTACTGATCGCGAACTTTTACGCAGTTACCAAAGCATGTTACGAATGTCAAAACAGTAGTTCACGAAACTCTAACTCCACTGTGCAGTACTTCTCGCTTGGCCGTCAGGCGGCTCTCGTGGGACGGAGCGAGTGATAAAGAAACGCTGCACTCTAAAGCTTAAAAACTTTACTTTCAGGAGGTCATAACAGCATACCGCCAGAATTATGGCCCAAATTCTCGTGATGAATAGATTACTGGAGGTGGTATCATGTAAGTGTGTTTTTTTTCTCTTTAAAATATGAAATAAAGTTGGTGACGTTCTTTTCTCACATAGTATGACTGGTTCTGTCCGAGAGCCAGGAACTGTCAATTATTAATGTCTTTATCCTGTTGTGTTTATTACGGAAAAGGTTGCATTTTATTCTTTCAATGAATGGGAGACATTTTTGTATTGAGTGTGTGGAGCACTACTTATGGACCTTCACGGTTCACAGGAATATTTTGTTTCATTGAAAGCGTATATTACGTTAGCAGAAATATTTACCTGTAACTTCTACCTATTTTCTGTGAATTTCAAGCATCTTTCACAATGTCACATTGCCGATCATTTTATGTACGTCGACAAGTTCTACGAAGGTGTTAAGATTTTGCTTTTTTCTTCCATTATGAAACGCTACGTCAGAATCCATCCACCCTCCATCTTCCCACCAAGCTGATCATGCTCTAACTGATCCTCAATTTCCTTCACCTTTAGTCTTTTCAGAAATTTTTATGCGTGAGCTATCAAGCTTTTACCTATTTCTCTGGCAGTTATATCTTTAGGAGTGCCTGGTGATATTCTACCCAAGGTTAGATAGCATGTCTGCTGTAACTTGAATAACCATTTCCCCTGATTATTTTAAAAATATTGAAGGAACGTTATCTGCGTCTTCTGTGTTGTTTGATCGGAAGTCTGTAAGCTGTGGAAAAATTATTACTGATTAACTTCCTCTCCGTGGACGAAATGTTTGTTATAGAGAGGTCATGCGAGCTCCGACACGAAATAATAATTATGCTACAAATTTGTGTGTTTGCAGAATTAGTGATCGTAAGTGAATTTTATCCATAGTGGATGCTGTTGAACTTCGTGTCTGTTCCTGAATAGGATGTAGATAAATTTCCGCTACCAGTCACAATAAAAGGTTATTTATTCGTTCAAATGGTTCAAATGGCTCTAAGCACTATGAGACTTAACATCTGAGGTCATCAGTCCCCTACACTTTGAACTACTTAACGTAACTCACCTAAGGACATCACACATATCCATGCCCGAGACAGGATTCGAACCTGCGACCGTAGGAGCAGCGCAGTTCCGGACTGAAGCGCCTAGAACATCTCGGTCACAGCGGCCGGGTATTTATTCGTCACAAGACCGGTTTCGGCCTTGCGCCCATCCTCAGGTGTTTATACATTCATTTACATGTTTATATTGCTGGTGATCAATAAAGATGAAGTATCATTATTATAATGTTGATTTATCTTTATTTAACTCCAGGATCACGTACATGAATGTATATATGAATGTATAAACACCTGAGGATGGGCACAAGCCCGTAACCTGTCGTGTGACGAATAAATAATCTTTTATTGTAACTGGTAGCAGAAATTTTTCTGCACCTTGTTAGTGACCCATTCCATCAACTTAATAAGGGAAAGTAGGGGAACAGTGTGCACGTAAGCAAAAATTATTCTACAGAAACATTCATAAGAAACAAAGTAAAACCTACTGTTTGTAACCGTGCCATAGTTTATCTACTTTTACCGTACTAAGTCATATTAAGTGTAAAATACGACGCAAAGAAATTTAATTGAAAATATTCCAAAGATACTTTTGCCCACGACTCCTCATCTCATACGGTAATTATCTGCAGTGATTGGGCAATTGTGCCCTCAAGAACGGAAGCTGAATATTAAATATACATGAGTGAAAATAATCGCCATTCAAATTAAAATATATCTACCAGTTTATATTAGGAAATTTGAACATTGAAATGAATTTAAACAGAAACTAGGAATGATGATCACTGTCATTACAACAAAATTCAGATGTCCATTTCTTGGATAAGCAGTGAACCCAAACAGTTTTCTCCAGTGCGTGCAGCATGTTCCTAAGCAGAGCAGCCAGCACGTCTGTACCACTCTTTTTCGTTACCCACGTCACCGCAGACCAACACAACTCATCCGCCTCTTTACTATGCATAGGTAGTGATGTCAATGCGCCAGTAAACGATCATTATGATCATCTTCATCGTCATCATCACAAATAACGGATATGTCTCATACCTCAGGTGATTTTGGTTTTTCTTCCTTCTGGTTGTCTTTCCCTCCTTCTCTGGCGGCTCAATAAAGCAACTACGTACGTTTTTATCATGTTTTCTTCATCTCCGCGTCTTCCAGCTTCTTTTTCAAGGGGGTGTGCACCTGTTTCCTATTAGCGCACCCTACTTTACTGTTATGTACTAACCCCATCTGACCTTGTATGTCAAATTATTATATTTAGACAGCAAATAAAGCCAGTAATATAATTAGTTACAGATTTTAACGACATGTTTGGATAAATCAGTAATAACAGTAAGCTTACAATCTCATCTTCTGTCTGCTGAAAGTAAAAAAAAAAAAAAAAAGAAAGGAAAACTGGGTTGTTTTGTTCGCCCCGCATGCAGTATTCCACAGCTAAATGGCGCCTGTCTTCTTATTCCTCTTCGTTAATTGCAGGAATCAGAAGAGGGTAACAATAGTCAGAAGTCTACATCTACATATATACTCCGCTAGTCACCAAGGTGTGTGTGGCGGAGGGCACAATTCGCGCCGAAGTCATAACCCCCCCCCCCCCCCCCTCCACTGTTCCACTCGCGGATCGCGCGAGAAAAGCGACTGTCTGAACGCCTCAGTACGAGCTCTTATTTACCTTATCTTTGAATGATGATCATTGTGCGATTGGTGGTAATAATATATGCTCTACATCCTCGGTGAAGATCGGATTTCGGAATTTAGTGAGCAGCCGCTTCCGTTCAGCGCGCCGTCTATCTGCAAGAGTGTCTCACTTCAAACGTTCTAAGAGATTTCTATGTTTACCATGATATTGAAATGAATGCGTACGATTACCCACTGCGTACAGTTGTCCAACTCTCCTATAAGCCGTCGGCACACGAACCATAGTTTCGAACGTTGATCACCGAGTTCCTCGTGTTGCTGAACGCTCAGAACCGATGCGATTTGTCCACACGGTACGTATTCTCAACTGGGTATACGCGATAGCACCTCGCTCCGGGGCTGTTGTCGGCTGTATCCGGGTCGCACACAACGCTGTTTACGAAATGGACGGGCGTAAAATTCCTACCTGAGCTCTATTAAAACACACATTTAGTTCCTTGTCCTTATGCTAGCCATGTTGTTCGGTCTGTGGTACAGACTTCAGTATCCATGAACATATAAGGCAGAAAGGAAAGTACTATGTCCATTCAATAAGGAAATCGGCTTATAAAAGTTCCATTACAAATAGTGCAATACAAACTTACAATACTTCTCCGCATGAAATAGAAATTATTTCCTAAGGTCATTCTTGCTTGAACACTATTCCTATTAAGCAGCAGAATCTTTATAAAGAGTGATATACTAACTTAAAACAAGAAAGTGCAAAATGTCTTAGAAAGTGTAAAATATCTTGCTGAAAGTAGTACAAGCTGCCTTGTAGATTAAACCAATCGAACAAACTCACCCCTCAGAATAAGTGCACTTATATTTTCCATAACATCGAATATTACAGAATATACTTATTAGTTTAGTAAAAGTCATGTTGTATCAGAACCCTTTAGAAAACGCATAGGCCAATTTAAAAAGATTTGGGTCCAGTAAGAAGTGAACGAGCAACACAGCAACCGATACCTTACGATCCTGCGAGTGCGCTTATTGCGCTATACCGACCACAGCCGTTACAGGACCCTACTTTGCATTTTGGAGAAAGTCTTAATCGTATGTACATTATTATCTGACATTTAATTTTAAAAATGTTTCCACGAACATCCCATTTCTTACGGATCCACCATAAGACATTGCCTTGAATCGGCTTACTTACATGATACTGAAGTTACAATAATTCTTTCTCGTCATTTTATTAAAACATATAATACAACTAACGATGTGTTTTCGAGAGATCCACAATTTTATGATGATTATAAACGCTACACATACATACGGGCCTTAAGTGAAAGCCAACATGGTGTCTCGCGACTGTGTACTGAAGATAAATGTCGTGCATGTGATGTAGATGGCGTTCTTACATCTCACTGCTCAACGTTCAAACGCAAGTTCAGAATGTCTGTCACGTTTAATATTGTTCCTCCCGTTCAGAAAGTCTCCCCAGCATGCTTCTTCCACGCTATGACATCAGAAACTCGACTGACTAGCTGTCAATGTTCGAACGCACAGTCCGTCTGCCGACGGCTTTATTCATAAGAGTCCACACACATCTACGTTCGTTCACTGCACTACTAAATATATTTCGCTTTCTAGCCTTCAGTTTGGTGCTTAGAAGAAAACAGTGCAGCAGATATACTGGATACAGTTTGTAATTCGGTGGAACAGTGTGGCGTAGCACAATTACAGTTACAGTATGAGGAAGTCAGACTGCGGGTGCAGCTGTGATGGTATCGACACTTGGAGCGGTCGCAGATAAGGCGGAACTACAGAGGAGAGTTACCGGCTGCGTGACGTGACAGCTTGAGGAGGCTTTGCACGCGCCTTCACTACCACCAATGCCGAAGAAATCTGGTAGCGTGGAGCCAGGGATGTGATTCGTATCTGTCGCAGTACAGGGTATGAATGCTACAATCAAGGTCCATTACCAGTCCTGAAGTGGTACTTCCATCAAAAGTCGCGAAAAGCGTTTCGTGGAAGTTCAATAACCAGAAACTGAGTCAATTACCAAAATAGTTTTCTAGGGTGATAATATTTGCACTTGACTTAATATTCAGCACATCGTTCACAACTGCTGATAAAGTTGTACATAAAATGTCGACGCGCATGAAGTTACGAAGATACGTTTCTGAAGTTCTGTCACTCAGCGATGTAGGGAGGTAGCGCAAGTGGCGAACACACTAGATTTTCATATCAGAAGACTGCCCCAGAGAAACTGAATCGTTCAGTCTTCATTTGTGAACTGACATCTTGTAAGAATCTACATATGGCGAGCGGCTGAATTTAATCACTCTTGTCGATTGTCGCCGCCAGTACATCATTATGTCTGGAATATCAAAACGGGAAAGGTTTTACAAATATCGCTACTAGTCATAAAATTTGTCCGCTTCTTAGATTATTTAATTAGCAACATGTTTCGAAGTTACTTCTCATCATCAAGCTATAGTGCCAGTGCAAAATTTTTAAACACAATTGCATATAGATTTTAAAGTTTCTTTGTATACTTTCGGCATGTGCTGCTGTCATCCTGCGGGGGGAAAAGAAGGATAACCTAACAAGAGGCTATGTCACTTTGTATGTTGGTCTGCCTTTCCCATGAAAATTTATTAAACTATAACTCACTTGTTGTGGTGTGGCAGTCTTCTTATGGTGTGTTGATGCACATCAGTTTCTATGGCTCTTTTGACTTTTTAGCCAAAGTTCACAAACTTCAAAAGGTAATTTGCACATAATAGCACAAACAAATCAAACACACAGAAAGTAAGATGGCAGTCGAAACAAAGCTTATATCAGTTTAGTATCAATATATCGACAATGATGTGTTCAGTCACTTGCAGTGTCTTCTGCACATCTCGCGTTCACAACATTGATGTTGGCTGGCAGATGTCATCTACTATATATAAAAATCAGAGTGTATGTTTCCCAAACCCCTGAATCGGTTTCAGCCAAATTGGACACAGATGTAGCAGACCTCATGAGTATTAACACTGTGGGGTTTATAACATCCTAACTCCAGTAGGAGCGGAGATACAGACAAAAACAGGTTTTTTTCCAGCCCCTGGCATATACCCTGCAGTACACAACCGGCTTTGCAGGGTTGTCTACGTGGCCAAGGCAAGAAATGGTTTTCTGGGTCCTGACACATAGGCTGCCCTGCATGAAAGGCTTGTCAATGTTTGAGTAATATCAGCTTGCTTCATCAACGTGCTTTGCATGGCAGCCTGTACATCAGGGGTAAATTAATGATTTTGAATCCCCTGATGTGTAGTCCTACATAACAGGCATGTTGTGGAAGTAGTGTCGTCCTGCGTTATTGAAGTATATTGCAGCGTGCTAATGAGTATGCCTGGGACAGACTGAAATGGATAGAGGAGGGGACGGACAGAGCAAGGGAGAGGATGGTTAGATGCATGTGACATGTAGAAGGTATAGGGCGGCGATGAGCGGTTGGAAGATGAAGAGGGGATGTGGAAGTAGTGAGAGAGTGGGAGGAAGATGATATGGTCAGAGGGAGGCTGGTGGAAGATACGGTCAGAGAGAGGGTGTAGGAAACGAACACGGAGAGGGGGAGCAAAGAATGAAAACACCGAAAGTCTGGGGAAGAAGAGATAGGCTTATAGAGGTGGGAATATGAGGATGAGGTAGAGAGACGGATGGTGGAAGAGGTAGACACAGACACACGGAAGATGAGTTGTGTTATCTATGTTTCCAACAAATGCATGATGCATGAGCGCAATACATACCCGAACTGTACAAAGAAAAGTCAAAATCTATGTGCACTTTAGCCTGATGATGAGATGTAACCTTGAGACATGTTGCTAATTATATAATTTAAGTACTCAACGAATATATGATTGGTAAAGGTAATTAATTGTAAAACCTATTCATATTTTTGAGAATGTCAGTATTGCTTTAAGTTACTGTATATTCACTGTACTAAAGAGAGGGAGAAAGAGACAGAGATAGTAACCGGTGACCAGGATTAACGAGGACCGGCTAAACGACATTCCATTGTACTTGAAATGTTGTTTTCCCAATAATCAATTTCCTTTTTAAAAACTGTCTTTACTTTTTGGCTTGCTTTTGCAAGTGACAAGAAATATACCAGTGAGTGACAAGAAATGTCTTGCGAAATAGCGATATATGCTTGCCTCCCTCCGTTATCACAAAAGGAATTACCTGCGGACAAGATTAAGCGTCACCGCCGCCCCCGCCGCTGTTGCTGCGACGCGCAGTAGCAGGGTGTTCGGGGCGCGGTATCTGGCGGCGGCAGGGTGGCCGTACGTCCCTATCTGTGTCGGCTGACCTGTTTTCTTCTTGCCACGCCCTGCTGGCGCCGCCCCCACGCCGGGCCACCGTTCCTCACCGCCGCCCCGCCGCCCCCGCCGTGCACGGCGACAAACGGCAGAGTGGGGCGGCGCCTTGTTTGCGCCGTGTACCGCTAGCCAAATTGCCTGCCGATGCCAGCACGGTCGCCATCTTTCATCGCAGTCTTTTGTCCTCCGCCTCGGTTTCCCTCCGGTTGCGTACGGATCGCAAACTGTACCGCAGTCCACCGCGTGTTTCTATTGCTTAGGATCCTTTCGAGCTCTATAACGGACAAATATTCCCTGGTGCTAGCAATTTCTTGATTTATCGACTCCCCTATATTTTATTCCACCACGGCTTTAGTACGACTGCAAGCTGTTGTACAGTGGCGTAAAGCTACATTCCGGCAGATAGCTTCTAATATATCTGAATTTCTGAAGAGAAAGATAACATGCCATACTAACAATAGATACAAAAGTACAGGTCTGAGAGATTTTAAGAGAAGTGGCGGCTTGCTCAAAAAAAAAAAAAAAATAAATAAATAAATAAAATAATATAAAAAAACCGAATGACGATTGAATCCCGACCGCTAAAGTTCATGTTTTTATAGTTTGTCTTGAGTAGATCTCGGCTATAAGGGCCTAAAGCTAATATATCTCGAAACATTTAATTTACCTGTATAAGAATCGTGGCAGTGGTCAAAGAATATGCATCCGAATCATTTGAGTGCTGCCTTATAGGTAATCTCTAGTCTGTAGTTTCGGTAAGAAGTATGCCATCTTCCTCATTCGTGTACAAGTAACTGATAAAATTTCAGCATCTGTCTGGATATTATGAGATCCGTAGCTTCAGATGAATCAATGAAAATAGCGTTTTCTTCCACTTCTTTTTCATATATTGTAGCTACGAAGGGAAGTTGGTAATGCATTGCGTGCAAAAGTAATCTATCTGGCTTGAGTGTTCCAGTATTGATTTGGTGCATATATTTCTTCCACACAACTAGAGTAAGGTAGACTACAATCTCAGAACTAAACGAAAGCCATATCATTTGTACTTATCTTTATGTGTGTTCAAAAGACATAAATGCAGTCCCTCTCACAAGGGGCTTGTCTAACCCTACGTGTCGAAATCTGCCCCTACATTTTTTGTACGGGGAGAATACACTGAAAGAAATACAATGTCAAGATTATAGCTGCTAAGACTTGCTACAAAAACATTTCAAGAAAATGTCAAAATCTGCCAAATTCGTAGCTCGCCAGGCGACGGGTGAAATGTTTACCTCTGCTGTAACTGTAGGAGACAGCACATGCACAAAATGGCGGGCTCATGTCGTTGGTTGACGCCACATCGGTAAACAAATAATACGGCGCAACGCGATGTTAATTTGTACAGTTAATTTCAGTTCCATAGATAGTTTTTCTGACACAACTGTTCTCAGTTACTTTATGTTCAAATTTGCAACCCGTTTAATATCCATGATAAATAGCAGTTGTCTTTGTAATTTCGCTAAGTTTTAACAATGGAGATGAAACAGAATTAATTTTCTTTGTGGTTCCTCCGTATGCTCTTGCTAATAGCATTTGTCTTCGTGTGGGTTTGAGAGTTTCACTTTAATGTGGAGTCCAGTTAATGTTTTCAACCTTGCAAGGATGAAATATGAAGAACGTGGTGCGCTATCCTGAAGACCTCAATATGTGAAATTATTACTAGACAGTTTAAAAATATTCATTAGAATGATGTCACATTTCCTTACAAATTGTGGAAGCCATACAGGACACAGAAAATATCTCGCACCAGTCCATGAATTGTGGTTATAACTATGATTGACGTGTGAAATCAAGTACAGACCAAAAACAGAGTGCCTTCAAAGTACAAAGAAAACGTGTAGAGTAATAACTTGTAGTGAGAAAGAAAAGGCTATAAAGTATTTGGTTTAGTGAATGAGGACGTAAATGCTCACATATAAACAGTGCTCAAAGCCAGTTTCGTGTCGTAAAATCTGAACACGAATTTTTATAAATGGAAGAAAGATTTACAGGTAGTGCGACATATGCCCGAAAATGAAACTTGCAAAAGTGTGAAACAATAACTATTCTAACGATTAGAACTATTCGCGAGAGTCATTACACTAGTACCAAAAGAAATATACGATACTGGGCGCTCTGAATTGCAAGTGAGATGAACACCACCGATTTCCAGGCTTCTTCGACCTAGTTAAACAAATACAAGAAATTGCACGGAAAAGGAAGTCGAAAAATTACGAATTTTACCTGAACTACACGTGTAGAGGTGACGTCATTAGTAGGTAATATTATAGAGAATGTTAAGTCCCATAGTGCACAGAGCCATTTTTATAGAGAAATTAGTAGCTCAATTGAAGACGAAACTTCTTATTAGCTCCTTAAATGCTGCGCACTTTATCACTCCGAGAGAAAAGAAGAGTCGCTTGTGCAATCGATGATTGCTATGACAATCGTATACGACAAAACCAGTCATAGATGTTAGTGAGTTACTGTTTCCACATTATTATCTGCCTTCAGGAACATAAAGGCAAACGGGACCAAAGATAAAAAAAAGACTGTTTTCTTGCTAAAACCTTGTAATCGACGAAGAAAAATTAGGAAAAATGGAGAAGAATAATTTTCAATGTTACATCCGAAACGTCTTCTTCCCATTTGGAGAAAGTAATTCATTGCATTTGTTGGACTCCTGGCCTAGACACATTGACACCCCTGTCTTTAGGAGGACGAAAAGACTTTTAATACAACACAGACCCCACCCAGAACCAACAGTGTAATTCTGCCTCTCGATAAAAAAAATTTTGCAACAGTCTAAAATATTTTTCAAAAAACTGTCGAGAAATATAATTTCCGTTAGTTCTTCGGCATTTCAGGATTATCAGCGGAACGATATTACTAAACTTCAGCCATTTCTACAATCTACGGCATTTTTCAGAAAACTTCCGGGAAATATAATTTTCGTTAGCTCTTTGTCATTTCAGATTTATCAGAGGAACATTATTATTAAACTTCAGGCATTTCTGCAGTGAGAGTTTGCATCACCACATTTCACGAGTTTGAGCAAGTACACCTGGTGCGGTACGCACACAACATGCAGAACAACGGTCGTGACCATTTCTTACTCCATTCCAGTTTTGCCTAAATAAAATTGGTATTTACTGTGAAGTGCACGAATGCATTAATTTTTCTTTTATGAGGTGCACCTGGTGTAAGGAAAATGTTTCTTTCTTTTTTCGTCATTCAACAGACACTTCACATTTTTGTGACGAATAAACAACGAACTGTATTTCATTGCTAACAAAATATATATTGCCGACCGCGGTGGCCAAGCGGTTCTAGGCGCTTCAGTCCGGCACAGCGCGACTGCTACGGTTGGAGGTTCGAATCCTGCCTCGGGCATGGACGTGTGTGTGATGTCCTTAGATTAGTTAGGTTTAAGTAGTTCTAAGTTCCAGGGGACTGATGACCACAGAAGTTACGTCCCATAGTGCACAGAGCCATTTGAAACATTTGAACCAAAATACACATTATTGAATAATTATCATAAGAGGTATGCCACAGGAATTGTTGTAAGATATTTAATGTCAACAAATTCAAGTCCCGATTGATGGAAGTCGTCTGTATGGAACATCACACACTTCCTTGCTTTTGTTTCCTCTGCAAGTCATGTGTATAAGAACTACATCTGCAACAGTTTAGCTGTTGGAACGAAATGCATGTTACTCAAAAGACTAATGATTACAGACATTTCCGGTATATTTTAAACTGTTTAAAATTCACATACCTACGCTTTGGACTGTGCAGACCTACGTTCTCTTGTCACGTCTGTCTCTGCTTATCCGTCGATTCGCGTGTCAGGTAGCAAGGGCAGTTCAAGCATAACGGCCATCATTTCAACATAAACAGTAATTTGCATTTAAAACAGACTTGGTTGCAAACCAAGAATGTTTATAATTCAAATATTTTACATACGACTACTGTACCGGACAGCCTAACGGAGTGGAAGATATATTTTACGAGAAACGCAAAGTCTTCTCATTATGAAGGCGTGCTCCAGAAACGCAAAAAATAGAGACAATCAACAGTAAAACAAAATACCCGCCTGACGGACTATAACACACTATCTACAAGAGTGATAGTTGAAGTTTCACATATTTTTTTCTGACATAGAGTTTCCACTGTAATTTCCGTTCAAGGCAAAGGTCCAGTTCGAGACGTCCTGCAATATCTCCAGTTCCAAGCGATGCTGTTGCTCTCTACGAGTCGTTACACTACTTTCCTTCTTTTCCTGACCACTTCGAGATTTCAATACATGGAACTGAACGCACCTCTTTGTCGTTGATGTACCTGAGCCTCAGACCAACATTTCACTTCCAAGCTAGAACAAGTATGCGGCCAAAATCGTTTAAAAAGTAATATTAAAAGGTTTAATACTGTAGCTTGAGATCATTATTTAATTTTATGTTCCTTTTGATAGTGAACGCTGTTTGCTGCCCTTAACTATGATCACGGTGACATTTATTCACAGCTTTCACTGGAAGATTACATATTATAATTACACACATATAATACTCCTTCAATGCTTGTGTATCTATTCGTGCATTTATTTCTTCTGACATTCAGGACGCTTCTTAAATTCAATAACACATCCTTCGTTAGCATTACAGTATGCGTAGCAGTTCAGAAGTACATAATACTAATACTAATAATAGATAAAATAATAACTACAGAAATTTCGTTCTTATTAACATTGTATTACGCAATTTCCTCATTGTGTTTTTCACTAATGCGAGTAATGATATGTAACAGAAATAAGTGGCAGCTGTACAGAAGAAACCAAATGAGAGCAATAAGTTTCCTGGTTTGGGAAAGAGCGTGAAATGATATGTTAAGTAGCGTTCTCAACTTTTCAATGCTCCTGGTACCACTTTCACTCATGGCTTTCAACATCGCCCCCCCCACCCACCCCTTCCTCATACAACAACAGTGTATCTGTACAAGCCGGCCGAAGTGCCCGTGCGGTTAAAGGCGCTGCAGTCTGGAACCGCAAGACCGCTACGGTCGCAGGTTCGAATCCTGCCTCGGGCATGGATGTTTGTGATGTCCTTAGGTTAGTTAGGTTTAACTAGTACTAAGTTCTAGGGGACTAATGACCTCAGCAGTTGAGTCCCGTAGTGCTCAGAGCCATTTGAAACATTTTTTGTTTGTTTGTATCTGTACATAAAGCTATCGGTGAAGATATTGTTATGCGAGCTGCTACTAAGTCGGTAGAGAGTACGTTTGGAGTTAACTTCCCAAACAGTTTCAATCCACGCCTCTATCAATTGATACTGTTGCCCATAGAATAGCTGATGATGTTCAGCTTCATCTTTCCACGAAGTTTCGTGACAAGCTGTTTTCAGTTCAGTTCGATCTAGCAATATAGATGCTCATTTCAGTACATAAGTTCGATTTTGTGAAGGTATGTCAGCAACAGAATTACTTTTTTTGCAAACCAAAAAAACGGAAAGCAACTGCACCCTAATTGTTTACTATCTTAAATGATTTTATGTACATGACAAACATAGAATGAATAACTACTTTGTAATGTGGACCGACGGTGCACGTTCAGTGTCTGAAAAATTTCATCGTATACAAGAACATGTGAAAAAAAAAAAAATCATCACGGTTTGTCCCAAACCATTGCGTGATCGCAGAGTAATGGTTTCCAAGGAATTGAGCCCTCAACTGGATACTGTACAAACGACGGCGGTAACCATTGTGAATTCAAAAATAGAACCCTAAGATCAAGAATTATTTCTGCAGTTTGTAAAGACATCGGTGCACCACAGTTAGCGTTACTGTTTTATTGCGAGGCAGGATTTTTGTCACTTGCTTGTTGTTGTTGTTGTTGTGGTCTTCAGTCCTGAGACTGGTTTGATGCAGCTCTCCATGCTACTCTATCCTGTGCAAGCTTCTTCATCTCCCAGTACCTACTGCAACCTACATCCTTCTGAATCTGCTTAGTGTATTCATCTCTTGGTCTCCCTCTACGATTTTTACCCTCCACGCTGCCCTCCAATGCTAAATTTGTGATCCCTTGATGCCTCAAAACATGTCCTACCAACCGATCCCTTCTTCTAGTCAAGTTATGCCACAAACTTCTCTTCTCACCAATTCTATTCAATACCTCCTCATTAGTTACGTGATCTACCCACCTTATCTTCAGCATTCTTCTGTAGCACCACATTTCGAAAGCTTCTGTTCTCTTCTTGTCCAAACTGGTTATCGTCCATGATTCACTTCAATACATGGCTACACTCCATACAAATACTTTCAGAAACGACTTCCTAACACTTAAATCTATACTCGATGTTAACAAATTTCTCTTCTTCAGAAACGATTTCCTTGCCATTGCCAGTCTACATTTTATATCCTCTCAACTTCGACCATCATCAGTTATTTTACTCCCTAAATAGCAAAACTCCTTTACTACTTTAAGTGTCTCATTTCCTAATCTAATCCCCTCAGCATCACCCGATTTAATCTGACTACATTCCATTATCCTCGTTTTGCTTTTGTTGATGTTCATCTTATATCCTCCTTTCAAGACACTGTCCATTCCGTTCAACTGCTCTTCCAAGTCCTTTGCTGTCTCTGACAGAATTACAATGTCATCGGCGAACCTCGAAGTTTTTATTTCTTCTCCATGGATTTTAATACCTACTCCGAATTTTTCTTTTGTTTCCTTTACTGCTTGCTCAATATACAGATTGAATAACATCGGTGAGAGGCTACAACCCTGTCTCACCCCTTTCCCAACCACTGCTTCTCTTTCATGCCCCTCGACTCTTATAACTGCCATCTGGTTTCTGTACAAATTGTAAATAGCCTTTCGCTCCCTGTATTTTACCCCTGCCACCTTCAGAATTTGAAAGACAGTATTCCAGTTATCGTTGTCAAAAGCTTTCTCTAAGTCTACAAATGCTAGAAACGTAGGTTTGCCTTTTCTTAATCTTTCTTCTAAGATAAGTCGTAAGGTTAGTATTGCCTCACGTGTTCCAACATTTCTACGGAATCCAAACTGATCTTCCCCGAGGTCCTCTTCTACCAGTTTTTCCATTCGTCTGTAAAGAATTCGCGTTAGTATTTTGCAGCTGTGACTTATTAAACTGATAGTTCGGTAATTTTCACATCTGTCAACACCTGCTTTCTTTGGGATTGGAATTATTATATTCTTCTTGAAGTCTGTGGGTATTTCGCCTGTCTCATACATCTTGCTCACCAGATGGTAGAGTTTTGTCATGACTGGCTCTACCAAGGCCATCAGTAGTTCTAATGGAATGTTGTCTACTCCCGGGGCCTTGTTTCGACTCAGGTCTTTCAGTGCTCTGTCAAACTCTTCACGCAGTATCTTATCTCCCATTTCATCTTCATCTACATCCTCTTCCATTTCCATAATATTGTCCTCAAGTACATCGCCCTTGTATAAACCCTCTATATACTCCTTCCACCTTTCTGCCTTCCCTTCTTTGCTTAGAACTGGGTTGCCATTTGAGCTCTTGATATTCATACAAGTGGTTCTCTTCTCTCCAAAGGTCTCTTTAATTTTCCTGTAGGCAGTATCTATCTTACCCCTAGTGAGACAAGCCTCTACATCCTTACATTTGTCCTCTAGCCATTCCTGCTTAGCCATTTTGGACTTCCTGTCGATCTCATTTTTGAGACGTTTGTATTCCTTTTTTCCTGCTTCATTTACTGCATTTTTAAATTTTCTCCTTTCACCAATTAAATTCAATATTTCTTCTGTTACCCAAGGATTTCTATTAGCCCTCGTCTTTTTACCTACTTGATCCTCTGCTGCCTTCACTACTTCATCCATCAGAGCTACCCATTCTTCTTCTACTGTATTTCTTTCCCCCATTCCTGTCAATTGTTCCCTTATGCTCTCCCTGAAACCCTCTACAACCTCTGGTTCTTTCAGTTTATCCAGGTCCCATCTCCTTAAATTCCCGCCTTTTTTCAGTTTCTTCAGTTTCAATCCGCAGTTCATAACCAATAGATTGTGGTCAGAATCCACATCTGCCCCTGGAAATGTCTTACAATTTAAAACCTGGTTCCTAAATCTCTGTCTTACCATTATGTAATCTATCTGATACCTTTTAGTATCTCCAGGATTCTTCCAGGTATACAACCTTCTTTCATGATTCTTGAACCAAGTGTTAGCTATGATTAAGTTATGCTCTGTGCAAAATTCTACAAGGCGGCTTCCTCTTTCATTTCTTCCCCCCAATCCATATCCACCTACTATGTTTCCTTCTCTCTTTTCCTACTGACGAATTCCAGTCACCCATGACTATTAAATTTTCGTCTCCCTTCACCACCTGAATAATTTCTTTTATCTCGTCATACATTTCATCAATTTCTTCATCATCTGCAGAGCTAGTTGGCATATAAACTTGTACTACTGTAGTAGGCATGGGCTTTGTGTCTATCTTGGCCACAATAATGCGTTCACTATGCTGTTTGTAGTAGCTAACCCGCACTCCTATTTTTTTATTCATTATTAAACCTACTCCTGCATTACCACTATTTGATTTTGTATTTATAACCCTGTAATCACCTGACCAAAAGTCCTGTTCCTCCTGCCACCGAACTTCACTAATTCCCACTATATCTAACTTTAACCTATCCATTTCTCTTTTTAAATTTTCTAACCTACCTGCCCGATTAAGGGATCTGACATTCCACGCTCCGATCCGTAGAATGCCAGTTTTCTTTCTCCTGATAAGACGTCCTCTTGAGTAGTCCCCGCCCGGAGATCCGAATGGGGGACTATTTTACCTCCGGAATATTTTACCCAAGAGGACGCCATCATCATTTAATCATACAGTAAAGCTGCATGTCCTCGGGAAAAATTACGGCTGTAGTTTTCCCTTGCTTTCAGCCGTTCGCAGTACCAGCACAGCAAGGCCGTTTAGGTTAATGTTACAAGGCCAGATCAGTCAATCATCCAGACTGTTGCCCCTGCAACTACTGAAAAGGCTGCTGCCCCTCTTCAGGAACCACACGTTTGTCTCGCCTCTCAACAGATACCCCTCCGTTGTGGTTGCACCTACGGTACGGCCCTCTGTATCGCTGAGGCACGCAAGCCTCCCCACCAACGGCAAGGTCCATGGTTCATGGGGGGAGGGTCACTTGCTTATGAATTAAGAAATGAAATAGCTATTCTTCTAGGAAAGGAAAGCCGACCCGAAGGCGAAAATTTGAAGATGATTTATTTATGAGAAATCGAGCTATTTGGTCGATATATTCGATAAATTAAGTATCTTGAAACTATAACTGCAAGAAGCAGTCACACATATGTTGGAAACGTCTGATAGAGTTAATGCATTTTGGAGAAAATTGGAGTTGTGAAGCAGAAATTTAAAACGAATATCCTATAAATGTTCGCAGGAGTGTTTAAACGAGAAATGCTGAAGAAAAAGGTCTAAAAGAACCATTTTTTGTAATCACCGAAAATGATTAAACCCCTCTGAGAAATAATTTCAAGAAGTAGTTTCTTGGTGAGGAAGCCTTGGTGGCGAGTTACGAGTGGGTTAAGAATCCGTCTCAAAATACTCTCAAAGATCTCTCAGCTGTCGAAGAAGAAATCTTTAAGGAGTTCACGATAAATGACGAGATCAAAAGAAAATTTAGTAATACATTGCTCTTTGAATTTTGGTCAGGAGTGGTTGATGAGTTTTCTGCACTGAAAACAAAAGCATGTCGTATACTATTACCATTTTCAATTTCCTACTTTAGCGAATTCGGATTTTAAGCATAAGCTGCTTTGAAGACCAAAACAGATCTTAACTAAACATAGAAAAAGAACTCCTAGTGTCTGTTTCTAGTACTAAAGTCTCCTTCGAAGAACTTCGCTCTGCAAGCGAGGCCCAATGGAGTCACTGAGAATTACTGAAGTTATTCTTAATTTATCCTTGGAAAGTTAATTATTAAATATACTGACCAACACTGATACAGTCCTATTATAAGTAAAGTATGTCAGTGCGAATGCGAATTTTAATTTTTCACTATGTCAGAATGTATTTTGCTCTGAAAATTCCTGGCAGGTTAAAACTGCGTGTCGTACGGAGACTCGAACTCGTGACCTTTGCCTTTAGCAGGCAAGTGGTCTACTAACTGAGCTACCCAAGCGCGACCTACCACAGCTTAAATTCTGCCAGTACCTCGTCTCCTACCTTCCATTCTTCACAGAAGCTCTTCTGCGAACCTTGCAGAATTACCAGTCCTAGAAGAAAGGATACTGCTAAGATATGGCTTAGCCACACCTTGGGGAATGTTTGCAGAATGAAATTTTCACCCTGCAGAGGAGTGTGCGCTGATATGAAACTTCCTGGGAGATTAAAACTGTGTGCCGGACCGAGATTCGAACTAGGGACCTTTGTCTTTCGCGGGCAAGTGCTCTGCAATCTGATCTACCCAAGCACGACTCACGACCCGTCATCACAGATTAAATTCTGCCAGTACCTCGTCCCCTTTCTTCCAGGAGTGCTAGTTCTGCGGAGTTCGCAGAAGAGCTTCTGTGAAGTTTGGGAAGTAGGAGATGAGCTACTGCCAGAAGTGAAGCTGTGGTGATGGGTCGTGAGTCGTGCTTGGGTAGCTCAGCTGGTAGAGCATTTGCCCGCAAAAGGCAAAGATTCCGAGTTCGAGTCTCGGTCCGGCATACAGTTTTAACCTGGCAGGAAAGTTAATATCAGCGCTGACTCCGCTGCGGAGTGAAAATTTTATTCTATATTTTCCTCTGCTTTTGTTTCAGTAAATTAATCAGTTTTTGAACTCGTATTTTTTTTTCTTTTAGATAAGTTCCCGCTCCCCGCCCTCCATTGTGCTACGACCAGATGACACTACAGTCATCTGTCCACAACTGTGGGTACTCTCGTTGCTGTGGGAGATGTCTCATCTGAACTCCAATAGATGAAAGAATAAAAAAATTACTTGGCAGAGTACTTTGCCGTAGGAATGCTTGATAATTTACGACTGTCAATGACTTATAAAGCATCTATTTATGTATTAATTAAGAAACTCTTCTCTTAAGGTGAAATTTTCAACATTTACAAAAGTGCATTTCCATCTCAGACTTCACTAACTCTTTAGTCTTAGTGATTTTGACTCCTTCAGCAGAGGTAAAAAACTGGGCCACAGCACTTCCATTGACCTCTTTGTCATGGCGTGATGTCCTGAGAGGTGCTATGTTTTCTTCAATCTCTTATCATTTGTCGTCGCGAATTGTAGCGAGACTTCATGAATGTCTGCGGTATCGATGTGCGTTGCGACTTTGGCGTGGTGCTGCGATCTTTGGACAATGCCACACATTGAGTATTACCACGCACCCCTAGGGTTGGTGAATGGGTGCCCCACAGATTGAGAACAGTTGGATTAAGTTAGCAGATGAGATGGAAGAAAGAAAGAAAAGCACAGATACGGCAGAGATACTGGATCACTACTGGAAAGGAAAAGAGCTAAAATATGCAGAGTGGGTGGCTACGCTGAACGCTGATAACTGTAATCTCCTTTCGCATACAGCGTATTGTTTCTTGAATCAACTCTCTTTGTACTCTCGGTGGTATATGGATCTCACCACAAGACGAGAACACTCCTGTGTCCTGCCCTTGACTAACTGGAAGTCTGCTAAAAGCAGGGCAAACATTCTATTACTCGATCGGGTTAACAATTTCATCGCTGCGAAACAATTACACAAGAATGGATTCGAATATTGCTAATCTATAATGACGATCCGCCCAGACAGATGGGCGTCGGAAATTGTTTCAACGGCACCCCCTCCCCTCCTAAAATGCGAGTTAAATTGGGCACCTAAATGACGCGCGGGCCGAGGCAGCGACGGGAAAAGACAAAGCACGACAGATCGGGGGCGGTGGCGCGGAATTTATAGCTCCCCCTCCCTTGCCGACTCCTGCCATCTCTTCGGGAGGGCGCAAATGAAGTTCCTTGTGCGGACTGAATTAGGCGCGCCCAAATTAAATTTCACGATTGACTACTCCGAGAATCTCGGCACCCTTCACTAACCTCTTGAAGCTGGACACAGTCTCAGACCAAAGTCGTCTTCTGTCGAATCTCCATCCTTCTTCTCCAGATAGCGTTGAATGTTCCCTGCTGTTTTTTAAGTTGCACCAGAAGCGTATTAAAAGGTAAAACGTCTACATATGGCCCTGCATTATGCAGTATTACAAGTGTCGATTTGACTTTCTTTTAACCTCAGTCATCGGAATCTATGTTCTTAGAAACCTTACGGTCTTTTTTTCCAATGGAGAGGACGACGCGTTTTAGGAATTTATTCTCATTATCATGTGATGTCTACGTATGTGTTGTTCTCCCTCTCTTGCCATAGAGTTGTCTTTTTGTGGTTACACTGCAGTCGGAAAAATGAAAACATTATTCTTACGATTTTTATACGCTGATGTTAATGAACAGAAATTTTTGTTCATATGATTATAGATATTACACTCGCCTCATTGTGCAAAAATTCACACACGCGCATCTCATCACCCATATCGTTTGTTTAAGTGAAATCAAAGTACAGTAGAAAGATATTACTACACTATGGAACTTCCTGGCAGATTAAAACTGTGAGCCCGACCGAGACTCGAACTCGGGACCTTTGCCTTTCGCGGGCAAGTGCTCTACCAACTGAGCTACCGAAGCACGACTCACGCCCGGTACTCACAGCTTTACTTCTGCCAGTACCTCGTCTCCTACCTTCCAAACTTTACAGAAGCTCTCCTGCGAAGTTTGGAAGGTAGGAGACGAGGCACTGGCAGAAGTAAAGCTGTGAGTACCGGGCGTGAGTCGTGCTTCGGTAGCTCAGTTGCTAGGGCACTTGCCCGCGAAAGGCAAAGGTCCCGAGTTCGAGTCTCGGTCGGGCACACAGTTTTAACCTGCCAGGAAGTTTCATATCAGCGCACACTCCGCTGCAGAGTGAAAATCTCATTCTGGAAACATCCCCCAGGCTGTGGCTAAGCCATGTCTCCGCAATATCCTTTCTTTGAGGAGTGCTAGTTCTGCAAGGTTCGCAGGAGAGCTTCTGTAAAGTTTGGAAGGTAGGAGACGAGGTACTGGCAGAAGTAAAGCTGTGAGTACCAGGCGTGAGTCGTGCTTCGGTAGCTCAGTTGGTAGAGCACTTGCCCGCGAAAGGCAAAGGTCCCGAGTTCGAGTCTCGGTCGGGCACACAGTTTTAATCTGAGGAAGTTTCATATCAGCGCACACTCCGCTGCAGAGTGAAAATCACATTCTGGACTACACTATGGCTTCCCAAAGAGTTCAGTTTTTCGTAAATTAGTCTACATTATTTACATCAAGTTGTCGCTTGAAGCTTCTGTGATTATCACCACAGACTACTTACAATTATCAATTATGGTTTATTATTATTTAATAATATTTTGTTGCAAATGATGGGTAGAATGTTTGAAACAATGATTTTATATGTGGGTATACTGTAGTTATTATATACAGGAGAAAAATCTGAAGACATTAATCGAGTCACTATCTAGGTGGTCATTGAGAATTTTTTGCCATGACCTTTCGTGTTCTCCAGCTCCTTCACTAAATTCATTTTATGTCACTTTTGCAAGGGATGGAGTATTGTAACATCTTCCTGATGTAATCTATGAATAATGGAACATTTCTTACTCTATTCAATACTTTCGGTAACACACACTCTCTTGATATCTTTGTACCATATTTCCTCTCACGTAAACCAAGAATGTGAGTTATTATTTGAGTGTGGATGAATGTCTGTACCACGAATGAGAGACAGTCTGTAAGTAGATACACAAAATATACTATTGTTTAATTTTGGAGTGCAAATATCAATATATTTATATTTTTCGATTTGAATAAATGCCACAAAAAAAAATCAAATGTGTGTGAAATCTTATGGGACTTAACTGCTAAGGTCATCAGTCCCTAAGCTCACACACTACTTAATCTAAATTATCCTAAGGACAGACACACACACCCATGCCCGAGGGAGGACTCGAACCTCCGCCGGGACCAGTCGCACAGTCCATGACTGCAGCGCCTCAGACCGCTCGGCTAATCCCGCGCGGCAATGCCACAAAAGGACGACTGCATGGCAGAACAACAAACACGCAAACATCGTAACATTTACCAGTATAAATAATTGCATTTATTAATGGGAATAATTCCTAAAACACGTAGTCTTTTTTATGGGAGGAAACCGTAATTTGTGCAATATTTTATTATTAAATCATTGATTTCTTTTTACACCTGACGTCTTAAACTACACGAAATGGTAAACTACACGAAATGGAATGAGCAAGTAATGGCAGTTGTAGGGAACAATAAACAACTAATAGGCAAGTTTCCGAGCTACCATTGTTTTAACAATAACATATGACAAATTTTTAAAAAATGTCGCATCTCAAAGCGCCTTTTAGTGGTAGTTAGCGAAACTCTTCAGACGACCGTTGTAGGCTGACCCAGTGCAGGGTCTGCTACAATCATTTGTGTCAGGCCGATAATCGCACGCGGTCGCTTGCCTTGCACTGAAGGGCACTCCTAATTGTGTGCACAGTGAACGTTTCGTGGCTTAAGTCAGAGCTTCAGTTTGTCGCTGGTTCCTTCTCATTGCCTTCAAAGTATCCACATCATCCCTTCTCTCAGAGATGTTAGTCTGACGACGTTACATGAGCATCTGTCTACAGTTGAAGCTTTAAGAGAGTCCGTGCGACCTGATAGGATAGCGGCTCGATGGCGCATGGTTGACGAAAGGCTAGGGAATTGGTTAGAAACCTGGTCCGGCACGCCGTTTTCCTTGCAACTCAGTCATGTTTAGGGGCAACTGCTATTCTTTACTCGATTCTCTGATTGTTTGCAAGGCACTAAGTATTACTATTTGATGATACCAGGCTACAAGCAAACGTAATTCATAGTTTTATTATATTGTGCAGTGATGTTTTCTTTTTACATTACAGAAGTGATAACAAGTCTATAAACTTGTGATCTGGCACTTATTTTTTAGGTAATTTCATTCTAATGCGCATTGGAATTCGAAAGTATGAACAGAGAAGAAAATGGTTCAAATGGCTCTGAGCACTATGGGGCTTAACATCTATGGTCATCAGTCCCCTAGAACTTAGAACTACTTAAACTTAACTAACCTAAGGACAGCACACAACACCCAGTCATCACGAGGCAGAGAAAATCCCTGACCCCGCCGGGAATCGAACCCGGGAACCCGGGCGTGGGAAGCGAGAACGCTACAGCGAGAACGGACTGAACAGAGAAACTAAGGAAAAATAAGAGGAGAGTGTTAGCTGGGGGGAAACGAATGGAAGCTTACTTCGTCTGGAATCGTTTTGCACAGAGCACAGTTTAATCGTTGCAGTCACTTGGTTTAAGAACAAGGGGAAAAAAGTGTATGAGTGGAAGAGATGGGATGCATCGTGGTAAGACAGATATTCTGAAACTAGTTTCTGAACTGCAAAACACTTTCAGGGTCAGATTAGACACTTGCTGTAATTTATTGGTTATGAACTGTAGACTAAAACTAAACTTTTACAGAAAGGTAGGAAGTTAAAGAGATAGAACCAAGATAAATGAAGAGAATGAGAGAATATTGAAAATTTGAAGCTTTTGACCTGCGAACATTTCCAAGGTCAGATGTGGTCTCCGGCTTTAATTTATTAGTTATGATCTAAAGATTAAAAGTAAAGTTTTGCAGAAAGGTAGTACGTTAAAGGGAGAAGACCGTGATAAATGACAAGAACGAGTAGTTGAAAGTTTCAAAGGGAGCATTAGGCAACGACTGAATGAAATAGGGTAGCATGAGTGGGTAGCTTTGAGATTTGAAATAATAAAGGCAGCTATGAAATAGGCAAAAAGAAAATGCCCAACGGAAGAAACCAATGAATAACACGCGATTTACTGAATTTAACTGACCAATGGAGACAATATAAAGGTACAGCAAATGAAGTAGGCAAAAGGATGAATAGTCGTCAAACGAATGATACTGACAGTGCAAAATGATAAATCGGGATTGGCTACAGGGCAAATAAAACAGGCGATCCTGAACGACAAGAATAAAAAACCAGACACTAAAAACAGTAGATGACTTCCAGTTATTTTGGGTGGCAAAATAAAATGAAACACTGAAAGTAATAGATGAAATTCATTAATTGGGCATCAAAAGGCCGAAGTAGAGATGAAATGAAAAGGAGACTGGGAACAGAATGAAAAACAGTCCTGAAAAAATTGTTATCATAGAGTATAAATTCAATTGTTATCAAGTTGTTCCCGTACAGCTATTTGTCTGGAGTACAGTCTTCTACAGAAGTGAAACGTGGTTAATTAACATTTCGTAGAAGAACAGTTGTTGTTGTTGTGGTCTTCAGTCCTGAGACTGGTTTGATGCAGCTCTCCATGCTACTCCATCCTGTCCAAGCTCCTTCATCTCCCAGTACTTACTGGAACCTACATCCTTCTGAATCTGCTTAGTGTATTCATCTCTTGGTCTCCCTCTACGATTTTTACCCTCCATGGTGCCCTCCAATGCTAAATTTGTGATCCCTTGATGCCTCAAAACATGTCCTACCAATCGATCCCTTCTTCTAGTCAAGTTGTGCCACAAACTTCTCCCCAATTCTATTCAATACCTCCTCATTAGTTACGTGATCTACCCACCTTATCTTCAGCATTCTTCTGTAGCACCACATTTCGAAAGCTTCTATTCTCTTCTTGTCCAAACTAGCTATCGTCCATGTTTCACTTCCATACATGGCTACACTCCATACAAATACTTTCAGAAACGACTTCCTGACGCTTAAATCTGTACTCGATGTTAACAAATTTCTCTTCTTCAGAAACGCTTTCCCTCCCATTGCCGGTCTACATTTTATATCCTCTCTACTTCGACCATGATCAGTTATTTTGCTCCGTAAATAGCAAAACTCCTTTACTACTTTAAGTGTCTCATTTCCTAATCTAATTCCCTCAGCATCACCTGATTTAGTTGGACTACATTCCATTATCCTCGTTTTGCTTTTGTTGATGTTCATCTTATATCCTCCTTTCAAGACATTGTCCATTCCGTTCAACTGCTCATCCAAGTCCTTTGCTGTCTCTGACAGAATTACACTGTCATCGGCGAACCTCAAAGTTTTTACTCCTTCTCCATGAATTTTAATACCTACTGCGAATTTTTCTTTTGTTTCCTTTACTGCTTGCTCAATATACAGATTGAATAACATCGGGGAGAGGCTACAACCCTGTCTCACCCCTTTCCCAACCACTGCTTCCCTTTCATGCCCCTCCACTCTTATAACTGCCATCTGGTTTCTGTACAAATTGTAAATAGCCTTTCGCTCCCTGTATTTTACCCATGCCACCTTCAGAATTTGAAAGAGTGTATTCCAGTTAACATTGTCAAAAGCTTTCTCTAAGTCTACAAATGCTAGAAACGTAGGTTTGCCTTTTCTTAATCTCTCTTCTAACATAAGCCTTAAGGTTAGTATTGCCTCACGTGTTCCAACATTTCTACGGAATCCAAACTGATCTTCCCCGAGGTCCGCTTCTACCAGTTTTTCCATTCGTCTGTAAAGAATTCGCGTTAGTATTTTGCAGCTGTGACTTATTAAACTGATAGTTCGGTAATTTTCACATCTGTCAACACCTGCTTTCTTTGGGATTGGAATTATTATATTCTTCTTGAAGTCTGAGGGTATTTCGCCTGTCTCATACATCTTCCTCACCAGATGGTAGAGTTTTGTCATGAATGGCTCTCCCAAGACCATCAGTAGTTCTAATGGAATGTTGTCTACTCCCGGGGCCTTGTTTCGACTTAGGTCTTTCAGTGCTCTGTCAAACTCTTCACGCAGTATCTTATCTCCCATTTCGTCTTCATCTACATCCTCTTCCATTTCCTTAATATTGTCCTCAAGTACATCGCCCTTGTATAAACCCTCTATATACTCCTTCCACCTTTCTGCCTTCCCTTCTTTGCTTAGAACTGGGTTGCCATCTGAGCTCTTGATATTCATACAAGTGGTTCTCTTCTCTCCAAAGGTCTCTTTAATTTTCCTGTAGGCAGTATCTATCTTACCCCTAGTGAGACAAGCCTCTACATCCTTACATTTGTCCTCTAGCCATCCCTGCTTAGCCAATTTCCACATCCTGTCGATATCATTTTTGAGACGTTTGTATTCCTTTTTGCCTGCCTCATTTACTGCATTTTTATATTTTCTCCTTTCATCAATTAAATTCAATATTTCTTCTGTTACCCAAGGATTTCTATTACCTACTTGATCGTCTGCTGCCTTCACTACTTCATCCCTCAGAGCTGCCCATTCTTCTTCTACTGTATTTCTTTCCCCCATTCCTGTCAATTGTTCCCTTATGCCCTCCCTGAAACTCTCTACAACCTCTGGTTCTTTCAGTTTATCCAGGTCCCATCTCCTTAAATTCCCACCTTTTTGCAGTTTCTTCAGTTTCAATCTGCAGTTCATAACCAATAGATTGTGGTCAGAATCCACATCTGCCCCTGGAAATGTCTTATAATTTATAACCTGGTTCCTAAACAGAATATATGCTTTTGCAATATTATGCTACAGGAGCATGCTGGAGATTAGATGGATGGATCGGATAACTAATGTTTCGAGTTCGAGAGAAAGGAAGTGTTATGGCACAGCTTGACTATAAGAATTACCCACATGATAAGCTGTATCCTCAGGCATCAAATAATTGTGGATTTGGTAATGGAAGGACGTGAGTGAAGGTTGGGGGGAGGGGGGGGGGGGGAGAGTAGTAAAAATTGTGGAAGGAGACCCGAGTTTAACTACAGTAAAAAAGTTTGAATGAATTTTGGTTACGATATTTGTGCAGAAATGAAGAGGATAACGCTTGATAGATCACTACGGCAGCTGGACCAGAGCAGTGTTCGGAATGTTTACGACAGTAACAAAACTTTACTTCTGCCACAATTTGTTTTACTAAAGGCCATCGGCTTTCGATGATCAATCGTCTATTCTCAGACCCTTTAATCAGTATAAATGCCATGTAGCAACTGTTTACATTAAAATGACTGAAGATGGAGGACTTATCCTACGAAACCTGTAACTTTTAACAAAGGACAATTTGAAAGAGTTGTTATTTTATTTACCATACAAAATTCATTGTATATAGCTATTTCGGTAAATGAATTAGGAAGAACGACTCAAATGCGCTGCGTAAATCGTAAAATTCACCTATACTTGCCACTATTATTATTTGTTTCCATTGTTTCCATAAACGGCAGCAGCAAACTCAGGAAATACCCTGTAGAAAGAGTATCAAACCGTATGTAAAAAACGACATTCCATCGGTGGAGATCTTGATTGAATTATTCTGCTAGAGAAATGAATATTAGATCATTTCAGAAGCGATTAGTTTTGAACAGTACGACAAACACACTGTTTCCAATCTCATTCTGCGGCGAGTGAAGTTAGACTCTGAAGATAACCACTTCGTTACTGCATTCGCTTACATTGTGCAGTCTCCTTGATATTGGTTTGATTAAGAGAATAAAATACCGTATCGTGAAACAAATTTCCAGCTCCATTCCATTTAAAACTTTATATTAAATATAAGTATTTAATATTTTTTCTAGACTATATTCGCCGAAAGGAAAATATTTTGATGTTGCATCACTAGTTAACTCGCCATTCGAGCAGTCACCACTACCTTATGGTAACTCTAGAGGCTATTTCAGTACTGGATTTAAATTGAGTTTCTCGTGAAGCAATAACTTCGGAGTGCCTTCGACGAAAGAACTGACGAACAGTGCTACAACATCGACCACTGGATAACGCATTCTGCAAGAAAAATGAAACGGATTATTTTTTTGCCAGCTTCGTAATCTGAAATAGCTTTTTTTACAGGAAGCCTGTGTTAGAATTTCGCCCTCTCTCCAGCACTCGTCGTAAAACGGAGGTGCTTCTTTTGTCGGGGAAAAAAACTCGCACATTTTAGCGCTGCTGGCAGAATGGTGCCACGTCCTCATCTCGGCGAAAAAAAGAGAAGCGTTTTCATCAGAGCCGTGGGTTGTTCCTCGCAGAGCAGGTGCGGCGGGTGTGGTAATTATGCTGTCAGACGGCGGGTGACGTCACCGCCACAAGTTTTCTCTGCTTCCGCTGGGGGCCAGCACTGGTACTTGCCTATTAAGCCACGGAGAGGAGCTTACGTCCGGCTCACTTTCCATTATACTCGGAAACAGCAAAGTAAAAAATGGTTCAAATGGCTCTGAGCACTATGGGACTCAACTGCTGTGGTCGTAAGTCCCCTAGAACTTAGAACTACTTAAACCTAACTAACCTAAGGACATCACACACATCCATGCCCGAGGCAGGATTCGAACCTGCGACCGTAGCGGTCGTGCGGTTCCAGACGGTAGCGCCTTTAACCGCTCGGCCACTCCGGCCGGCTAAACAGCAAAGTAAAACCGTGGTCCTCAACCTATTAGGTTGGCGCGTAAGTTCTTAGCGTTTATCCATAAGTTTAATGAAGACAACACACATAACAGACGTTTTACTCACACAACAAAGGTTTTACTCTTAAATAAAATATTCTGCTACACTATTTACAACAGTCTGGCAAATCTGGGGTAGTAACTCTTCGATTCTGCAACTCTATAAATCACATGGTTTTCAGTCGAAGAACTCATCGAGCCATGTTCGGAGCGTGTTTTCATCCACAAAGGGAATCCCTTGAAGATTACAATTGATAATATGTTCTGCGCTATTATGCTGTGGTCAAATTGATTTCACCTTAAAACCCAACGTTTCTTCCCCATTATCCCCATCACCAAGAGGGATCGTAGCTTCTTTGAATGTCCGATTGACACCCTGGCTCGCTACTGAGTAACACAATAGAAGATAGGGAAAGTCGACGTTGTTCACAAGCCAATTGATGACGAGCAAGCAAGGATGCAAATACTACCACCCCCTCATTTTTAAAATTTTGGCTTACAGCATGCATTGCCCATACACCTGATTTATTTAACCTTCCTCAATGCATAAAAATGTCGAACTATGGTGGAATGATGACAGTTCATCACACTTGCCAGTTCTCGAGTACACTGATTGTGGATCATTGCGGATTAACGCGTTTAAACGAGCCTCCTCAAACCCCGAAAGTCTTCCTGAACGTGGAGAGCCACTGATGTCAAAATGATGCATCTTAAAACGAGAAAAGCATTTTCATGCCGTTCTCTGTCCAATGGCATTATCCCTATACGCGGCGCAAATTTTTGCGGCTGACTCCACTGCTATAATTCCTCTATTGAACTCAAACAGAACAATAAGTCGGAAATGGTCCGATTTCTCCATCTGGCACTATATTTTGTATTGTCCATAGCTTCACTCATTATCTCCAAATTACAACATGACAGTATGTAAACTTAAATAGCAACAATTAAGTACAAATAAAAATGACAATTGATAAATAAACCCACAGCAGCCGGAAAACGAAGATCCAAAATCTGACTCACCAACCTAATATTTAACTCAGCGCTCGCACGCTGTCCCTTAGAATGACTGTAGCTCCCTCCTCCCCTCCCCCCCCCCACCACCACCACCACTATCACCAACATCACCATTACCACCGCCAAATCCACCATCCCGCTAAAATCCCTACTTTGGCCGCATTCGAATAGCACCCACTGAAATTAACCCTCCTAGTGTTTCATTGTCAGCGTCCCAATGAGATTCAAATGGCTCTGAGCACTATGGGACTCAACTGCTGAGGTCATTAGTCCCCTAGAACTTAGAACTAGTTAAACCTAACTAACCTAAGGACATCACAAACATCCATGCCCGAGGCAGGATTCGAACCTGCGACCGTAGCGGTCTTGCGGTTCCAGACTGCAGCGCCTTTAACCGCACGGCCACTTCGGCCGGCCGTCCCAATGAGACTTTACGTGGAAGTCGTGATAGGGTTCGTCAGTCGTGTGTACAGTCTGCATACCACACAACTAAGTCAATGTTAATGTGCTATGCAAGTCAGTGCAATGCTCGTTACACATTAATTTAAACGAATTAACAATAATCCCCAAGTGTGGACATATGTACTGCAACTGAAACACCGTCACAGTGAGGTTTATTAGATATGCAAATAGCTAACTGTATTTATTATTTAAAGGACAAGCTAATTATAATTAGTTGCAGGACAACAGGGTTTATAATGACAGAGCAAGAGGGCACAAAAAACATCAATTTGCTGTGAACAAAGTTCAACACATGCCAACGAATGTGACTGTTAATCCGCCAGTGGTGTAGCCTCGAATTTTTACTTAGTGGTGTGTGTGGGGTGCTCTGCAAATTCCACATAGTTTTTTATGTTTTTGTATCTTTTAACACTAAAATTAGTGGTTTAATCAACTGTTAGTTATTATTATGTCCTAATGTTATTGCAAATTATTAACATACGGTTACGACAGTAAAATGGAATTTTATTTATGAATTGTTAGCGACATACCAGTTGCAAATAATGAGTTGTAAAGCAACGAAATTTTTGTTTTGCGTCCTAAGTTGTATTATTGAAACTACTGAGTGATCGTCGTGATCACTGGCAACAACAACATTTTCTTCATCTCCACCATTAGAATCACTTGGCCGCTCATCAATTACATCGTCAGTGCTCGCCCTTGAGGACCAAACTGTAACAGTATTTGTTCTTTATTATGTAATCAGATAGCATACCTTATACAAAGTACGCACAAAAATGCAATGAAATTGCTACTCTGACTTTTTCGTCTTGACAGACGAGAATGGTGAATGGTGTTTTGTGCTTTCACAAACCCCACAAACTCAAATTTGTTTCAACAGCATCGCCTGAGGTTCTATGCTCAACTAAAGTTTACAAAACTCTGCTAACATCTAGTAGCTGCTACCTGGAACTACAGAGTAGTGTGATATGCCATCTAGTATTTAATTAAAGAAATTCCTCATAAGGGATAAACAGGACCCCCAGACAAAACTGCCGGGTCAAGTAGTTACTATAGTGCGAACATCAGTTCTTTGAAAATTAACGGCCAACAGTGGCACACTAGCAGGTTAATGGCATCCGAATGTACTGCTAACACTTTGGAGCATACTTCAGATTTAAGTCGAAGACAGCTTGGGAAGCGCTACAAGCTTTCTTAATCTGCACAGCCCGCAAATGCAAAGTAATCGAGTTAAAATCTCACGAAATAGTAGAATTATTCAAATTGTATTTCAAATCCTGCAAATTGTAGGTTGTTCAGATATAGGACAGGTCTACTGAGAAACGTGAAAGATACTTAGAACTCAGGGAAGATGTGCCGCAACACCGAAATTAGCACCGAATGCAAAACGGCAGAGATTACGGCAAAGCAAAGCCGCCAAGGACATCAAGAGAGGCTCAGATGTCGTCTCCACGTCAAGTTTCGAGGCACAGTCCTCTCTGAACTTAATTATCTACATGATTGACAATTCAGTGTCAAGGGAAGGACCTCTACAGTGACCACTCAGAATTTCGCTTTCTTTTCCAGCATACAGGGTAAACTGGCACAAATTTCCCACAGCAGGCTCGCGGAGTGCATGGTAATATGTCGAGGGTTGGTAGCCACACATTGGGGTCGAGTCGTTCGTGCCAAAGTACGGTATCGACAAGATTCCCATGACTTGATGACCATATTTTGCGTGTAAATGGAAATGCCGTGTGGCTAGGGCCTCCCGCCGGGTAGACCATTCGCCTGGTGCAATTCTTTCGAGTTGACGCCACTTCGGCGACTTGCGTGTCGATGGGGATGAAATGAGGATGATAAGAACAACACAAGACCCAGTCCCCCAGCGGAGAAAATCTCCGACCCAGCCGGGAATCGAACCCGAGCTGTTAGGTATGACATTCCGTCGCGCTGACCACTCAGCTACCAGGGGCGGACATTATTGCAGGGAAGGCAACGAGTTTTCCCATGACAGACTAGTGGCGCCATATCGTTGTCTTCTGCTATCCGTGTGCAGAAATGTGAATTCGTCACAGATTGTAAACCTCTGGGGGCTAGTCCGCAAGCCCTTTCAAAGCAAACAGCTTCATTTTCAGCTGAAATGGGCGGTCAGTTGTTTATTGCAGACACTTGTGCGAAATTTAGTGTCCACCAGGCCATCCTTCCTCGGACTCAGCCTTAGTGACAAATCTCCTGTGGTCAAGGCATAATTGCAATTCGGCTACTCAGCTCGCTCGGTTTCCACCCAGGTAGACTGGAGTCTTTCTCCTGAGCTAGTCAGCCTTGTGTTTTCCTCATACTTAGCCAAAAATGAGCAAATAAAAAGTTTAAACATTGCATAACGATATGTGACTGCATTGTCAGAAACCTAATACGTAACATTGCTATCCGCGTTCCTTGCGAACAGGCCTCATAACACACAATGGTACCGACCTGTCGCCGTGTAATCCTCAGCCGAAAGGCGTAATTGCATGCGGATATGGCAGGCATGGGGTCATCACACTGCTCTCCCGGCCTTTTTCAGTTTTCGTGACCGGAGCCGCTACCTCTCAGTCAACTCGCTCTTCAATTGGCCTCACAAGGGCTGAGTGCACCCCGCTTGCCAACAGCGCTCGGCAGAGTTGGACCGAAATCCATCCAGTTGCTAACCAAGCCCGACAGTGCTTAACTTCGTTGGTCTGACGGGAACCTGTGTTACCATTGCGGCAAGATCGCTGGCTAACATTGCTGTGATTTATACATAACTGTAAATTTACTTTTCATTAAGGCCAGTTTCTAATTCAAATGAGCAAAATATAGGGAAAGTCCGTAAACTTTATTTATTTATTTATTTATTTATTCATTTGAGAAAGTGGAAAGACATATAAAGGGTCTGTTTGTAGATTATGATCGATCTTACTCTGAACTATAGCTTAGATTTTCAGTAAAATAAATGGCGCTCGTAATTATGGTTTCATCAAGAGCCTGCGAGTTTCAAGTAGTTAGACTGCTGTGTCCGGTGCAGCCCTCAGGAGTTATCTGAAATCAAAAATGAATAACATAAGAGGGTATAACGTTAAATTTGTGGAAGCTTATATCTAACCACAATGAAATAACCTTAAAAACAATGATAGTACGCTAACTCGAACTTTGAATTCGATTTTTGTTTTTTTTTTCCTCTTAATCGCTTTACAAACAGTAGTTGATATTAACAAATTTGATATATTACAGGTATGAGCTCCTAAGAAAACTGTTTCCTTTTCAGGGAGGGGATCAAAGGTAGAAGTTAGGCGACCGTGACACTGTTTCGAACAACGGGATGTAGAAACTTCTGTAGCTCACGGATTAAAAAACCGTCTCTTCCCAACATTGAAGACACATATACCTTTCTAAAAGTGCAATAAAAATTGCATTTTGGATCATTTTGAATGAGAATCTGGCCTTAATGTAAGTTCATACGATACTACAACACCAGTGTTCTCCAGAAGTAGGATGCGAAGTTCCTTCGGACGTGTAAGCATGTCCGAAGGAGCATTGCATCCTACTTCTGGACAACACGGCCACTGCAGTGTCAGTGAGCGAGATGGCGCAGTGGTTAGCACACTGGACTCGCATTCGGGGAGGACGACGGCTCAATCTCGCGTCCGGCCATCTTGATTTAGGTTTTCCGTGATCTCCCTAAATCGCTCCAGGCAAATGCCGGGATGTTCCTTTGAAAGGGCACTGCAGACTTCCTTCCCCGTCCTTCCCTAATCCGATGAGACCGCTGACGGCGCTATTTGGTCTCTTCTCCCCAACCAAACCCAACCAATGCAGTGTCGTATTTGTCCGCCAACACCGTGCAAGTGATTTTCAAGTAAAATATCTCCCGTGTACGGGACTATACATAGTGGGTGTACGAGTGCAGGTTGTAGACAAATGGTTCACGACGTGTGGAAGTTCTGGTCTGGCCATGAAGAGTGCTCGAATAGCCTAATAGTAAGGCGATTACTCTTAATAATCGGAATTCCGGGTTTCGAGTCCCAGTCGGGCACAAATATTCATTATCGTCATTCCCTTATACAGCTGATGGTTGTCCGTATTCGCAACTGCGAATGCATTTCAAGGTAAGTTCAGTCAAGATTATTCGTCGTTCCTTTAACTCCTTCTGTGTTGGCTGAACTTGGTAGGAAACCCACATTCGCTAGCCACTGTAGCAGTGTGTGATGAAGTAAATACCAGGCAATAACTGTTGCTCTTCTTTCTTGATACTTGGGTGCCATAGCGTGCATGGTAGGATGGAAACTTATGTACGCTCCTCCCACTTTAAGTGCTTTATCGAGTCACCGAAGTTTAATTTGTGAAGTTCTACATTGTCGTATGAGGGAGACATAGCGATATGTATTATTTATTATATTTTTAACAGTCTTTATCGCAATATAATGTAATATTAGTTAGTTTCTTTTTAATTATCTTATGAGAAAAGTTGTCTTGAGTAGCCATGAGAGAGTGATCTACACTCCTGGAAATGGAAAAAAGAACACATTGACACCGGTGTGTCAGACCCACCATACTTGCTCCGGACACTGCGAGAGGGCTGTACAAGCAATGATCACACGCACGGCACAGCGGACACACCAGGAACCGCGGTGTTGGCCGTCGAATGGCGCTAGCTGCGCAGCATTTGTGCACCGCCGCCGTCAGTGTCAGCCAGTTTGCCGTGGCATACGGAGCTCCATCGCAGTCTTTAACACTGGTAGCATGCCGCGACAGCGTGGACGTGAACCGTATGTGCAGTTGACGGACTTTGAGCGAGGGCGTATAGTGGGCATGCGGGAAGCCGGGTGGACGTACCGCCGAATTGCTCAACACGTGGGGCGTGAGGTCTCCACAGTACATCGATGTTGTCGCCAGTGGTCGGCGGAAGGTGCACGTGCCCGTCGACCTGGGACCGGACCGCAGCGACGCACGGATGCACGCCAAGACCGTAGGATCCTACGCAGTGCCGTAGGGGACCGCACCGCCACTTCCCAGCAAATTAGGGACACTGTTGCTCCTGGGGTATCGGCGAGGACCATTCGCAACCGTCTCCATGAAGCTGGGCTACGGTACCGCACACCGTTAGGCCGTCTTCCGCTCACGCCCCAACATCGTGCAGCCCGCCTCCAGTGGTGTCGCGACAGGCGTGAATGGAGGGACGAATGGAGACGTGTCGTCTTCAGCGATGAGAGTCGCTTCTGCCTTGGTGCCAATGATGGTCGTATGCGTGTTTGGCGCCGTGCAGGTGAGCGCCACAATCAGGACTGCATACGACCGAGGCACACAGGGCCAACACCCTGCATCATGATGTGGGGAGCGATCTCCTACACTGGCCGTACACCACTGGTGATCGTCGAGGGGACACTGAATAGTGCACGGTACATCCAAACCGTCATCGAACCCATCGTTCTACCATTCCTAGACCGGCAAGGGAACTTGCTGTTCCAACAGGACAATGCAAGTCCGCATGTATCCCGTGCCACCCAACGTGCTCTAGAAGGTGTAAGTCAACTACCCTGGCCAGCAAGATCTCCGGATCTGTCCCCCATTGAACATGTTTGGGACTGGATGAAGCGTCGTCTCACGCGGTCTGCACGTCCAGCACGAACGCTGTTCCAACTGAGGCGCCAGGTGGAAATGGCATGGCAAGCCGTTCCACAGGACTACATCCAGCATCTCTACGATAGTCTCCATGGGAGAATAGCAGCCTGCATTGCTGCGAAAGGTGGATATACGCTGTACTAGTGCCGACATTGTGCATGCTCTGTTGCCTGTGTCTATTTGCCTGTGGTTCTGTCAGTGTGATCATGTGATGTATCTGACCCCAGGAATGTGTCAATAAAGTTTCCCCTTCCTGGGACAATGAATTCACGGTGTTCTTATTTCAATTTCCAGGAGTGTAGTATGGCTGCTTGTAGTGTACACTTTTCGCCGTCCTGCCTTAGCAGTCCGTTGCCCAGGGTACACCATCTTGGAGGTTGTCTACACGTCGCACCCCAAATTAGTTGATGACTTTTTTCGATTGACTACCAGTCACCCTCAGATCATGCTCCTATTATGATTGATATCTAAATGCAGTATTACTCACCACAACCTACCTGTTTCGTACACCTACAGTTATGCCTTAACAAGTCTTCGAATACTGACAAGTTACCCTTAATAACGGTGTCATGATGGTTAACACAGCAGAGGGACAGCATTTGGAGCATATGCGTTATCTAAGGAACGCTGTTGACAAAAAAATGAAACCAGTTTGAGCCGTTCACGGTTCGTGTTCATCCCATTAATTGTTTGTCATCTTTTATTACGATAGCACCGCCTCGTTTTCTTATTCCATTTACTGGCGTCACTAACTTCCTGCCGTACTTGCCTGCGAGTGGCACCAGCAGCGTTTATCGATAAGCGCACTGTCGTACCATCTCTGGAGCGACCGATAGTATTTACAGGTCGTCGTGTGTCGTGTAGTCGGTGAGTGGGAGACGCACCAGCATTGCAGTCGCGACGGAGCAACAATCGCGGACGGACCAGCAGTCCAGTCGGTCGGTTGGCGTCGAGCGGCAAGCAAGCCCCCGTCGCCCATAGTCGGGCTGGAGCCGCTGGCGGCGTACAGGCGCGGTTGCAGTGTGAGGTGCTGCTTGCAGGTGGTACAAAGTTCTTCGACCACCGATCTTGGACACGAAAGTTGAGTCCTCACTTAACTTACTATCGAGCCTCAACTGTTTACATTTCTTCTTTTGATTCTGGTTGTCGCTTTTGGGACATTCCCACGAGCAACAACGTAGTGTATTTAAGTCGGCTAAGATTCCAGCCATCTTCCTGTGAAATTTAACTTCATTTATTCCCAGTTATGGTAGTTCACCAGTGGTATCTTCTGCCTTGTGGCCGTTGACGTTCCGGTTACCTGCCCTGGTCGTTGACTTAGTTTTAGGCAGTGTATTTTCCTTGTCATGTTGTGACTGTCCAGTGTGGCGTGTAGTTCGACAGCTGAGGTGTTGTTGGTCGTTGTTTGCGTCAATATTTTGTGTGTCGTTGCATTGAAATCTTGTGGTCGTTTTGCTGGTTGCATTGGGTGGAACTGATTTGGTTGATTAGTCGGTCAGCTGTCAGTCAGTTGGTTGCCTCCAGATTAAGAAGTCGTTGGACAGGCTGCCAGTCTCATCTAAACGGGCGTTAGTGTTACAGTCCTAGGCCGACCCTAGGATACTTCCGTTCCTTGTGTGTTACATAGTAATTTCCCTGTTTGGATTTTAGTTATTTGGTTGATTCGTGTCTTTCAACCAAGTATTTAAAAAAAAAAAAAATGGCTCTGAGCACTACGGGACTTAACATCTGAGGTCATCAATCCCCTACAACTTAGAACTACTTAAACCTAACTAACCTAAGGACATCACAAACATCCATGCCCGAGGCAGGATTCGAACCTGCGACCGTAGCGGTCGCGCGGTAACAAAGTATCAGTATACCTTAAATTAATGTTGTTGTTTTGCCCTTAAGGCATGAGATTGTTTTTCTTTATTTTATTTGAAATGTTTTAAGATATGGCCTTCTGCGTTTTAAAATTGAAACTGCTCTTCTAGCTCTGCCGTTAAATTATTTATTGGTAGGCGGCCTTCAGACGAGTATTAATATTTCTTAAATTAATCTTCTTCTCTTACCCTTAAGGCATAAGATTGTTATGCTTTTGAATGGGCCTTCAGAACGATTTGCATGAAATGTTTTAAGAAGGATTATGTGACCATTTTGGCTGATCGGGTCCATCCAGTGGTACCATTTATGTTCCCTAATGATCATGCTGCGTTGCAAAACGACAGGGCACCTGCTCACACAGCTTGCATTGTCCAGGATGTGGTTTTGTGAGTACGGAAATAAATTCTTGCGTCTCTCCTGGCCAACACAATCACCAGATCTCAATGTTACCGAGCCTTGATAGTCTACTTTGATGATATGAGTGTATGATCACCATCCACCTCCACCATCGTCACCTGAACTTGCCACTATTTTGCACGAAGGATGGACAAGGCTCCCATTGAAACCATGCAAGACCTGTATTTATTCATTCCGAGACGACTGGAAACTGATTACACGTCAGTGCCTCAGGGAAGTGTGATAGGACCGCTATTATTAGCTGTACACATAAATGATTAGGAGGACAGGATGGACAACAATCTGTGATTGTTTGTTGATGATGCTGTGATCTACGGGAAGGTATCGTCGTAGAGTGACTATAGAAGGGCACAAGATAACTTAGACAAAATTGCTACTAGTTCTAAATGTAGTAGTAGTAGTAGAGGGGTTTATCGGCGCACGACAGCAAGGTCTTCAGCGCCCGTTCAGTATCATAGTGAGACGGGTGTCAAGAAAAAAACTCAGAACATTTACATAAAACGGAACCAAAAACACGGGGAACAATCATTGGAAAATATGTGCTCACCCACACCGAAGCGTGGGATGAAGCAGGGCGTCAGCAGTAAAACATGGACAACACAGGAAGAAAAAGGGAGAGGGAGCTAAAACAATGTAGCAAATGGAAGTGGCTGGCTGACTGCAAGGAAAAACTGGGAGGAGTCAGCCACTCTGCAATACACTAAATCCTCCAGCCTAAAAGTTTAGGCCAGAGTCCAGACACATCACAAAACTTAAAAACCCTAGACACACACGTCTCATCGTTAGCTAAAAGACAAGCCAGATCCCCATAAACTTGTGCTTCTGCCCTTACATCACGGTATAAAATGCAGTCTGTTAAAATGTGTCGGACAGAGATGTGCACACCACAAGCAGCACAAAACGGAGGATCCTCCCGCCGTAATAAATAGCTATGCGTCAGAGGACAGTGCCCGATCCGAAGACGTGTGAGGGCCACCTCTTCCCGCCTGAGCAGCCGGCAGGAGGAACGCCACGGCCGAGTGGTTGACTTTACCGACCGCAGTTTATTGGCCGTCACCGCCAGCCATTCGTGTAGAAAAAATGTAAGTTAACTCAAATGAGGTGGAAAAACAAAAATTAATGTCAAATACAGTGTCCTGCTCAGAATTAGAAGGCTATATGCAATGGAACGGACACGTGAGGATTGTGGTAAGTAATCCAAATGGCCGACTTCCATTTATTGGGAGAATTTTGGGAAAATGTGATTCTTTTGTAAATGAGACTGCATATGCGGCACCAGTGCTACATATTCTTGAGTACTGGTAAAGTGTTTGGGAACCCCACCAGTTTGGATTAAAGGAAGACTTCAAAGCATTTCAGAAGCGGGCTGCTAGATTTGTTACCAGTAGGTTCGAACAACACACAAGTTTTACGGAGATGCTCCCAGGACTCATCTGGTAATCACTGGAAGGAAAGCGATGATCTTTTCGAGGAACACTACTGAGAAAATTTAGGGAACTTGCATCTGATGTTGACTGCGGAACGATTCTACTGTCACCAATACACATTTCATGTAAATACCACGAAGATAAGATATGAGAAATTAGAGCTCATAGAGACGTAGACGATGGTTTTTCTTCGCTCGGTTTGCGAGTGGAACGGGAAAGAAAATGACTAGTAGCGTAGCAGGGTACTCTCCACCATGGAAGTACAGTGGCTTGTGAAACACACTGAAACGCCAAAGAAACTGGTATAGACATGCATATTCAAATGCAGAGACATGTAAACTAGCAGTATACGTAGCTGTGGTCGGCAACGCCTATGTAAGACAAGTGTCTGGGCCGGTTGCTAGATAGATTACAGCTACTGACATGGCAGGTTGTCCAGATTTACATGGGATCTCCGAGGCAGCAATGATGTGGGGCTTTCCCCGCAAGACCATTTCACGAGTGTACCCTGAATATCAGGAACCCGGTAAAACATCAAACCTACGACATCACTGAGGGCGGAAAAAGATTCTCCAAGAACGGGACCAACGACGACTGAGGAGAATCGTTCAACGTAGCAGAAGTGCAACCCTTCCGCAAATTGCTGCAGATTTCCATGCTGGACCATCAACAAGTGTCAGCGTGCGAACCATTCAACGAAACATCATGGATATGGGCTTTCGGACCCGAAAGCCCACTCGTGTACCCTTGATGACTGCAAGACACTAAGTGTTACGCCTCACCTAGGCCTGTCAACGTTTACAATGGACTGTTAATGACTGGTTGGACGAGACTCGTTTCAAATTGTTTCGAGTGGATGGACGTGTACTGGTACGGAGACAAACTCATGAACCCGTGGACTGTGCAAGTCAGCAGGGGACTGTTCAAGCTGGTGGAGGCTCTGTAATGGTGTGGGGCTTGTGCAGTTGGAGTGATATGAGACCCTGATACATACAGGTGACACGTAAGTAAGCATCCTATCTGATAACCTGCATCCATTCACGTCCTTTCTGCATTTTGATAGACTTGGGCAATTCCAGAAGGACAATGCAACACCCCACACATTCAGAATTGTTACAGGTTGGCTCCAGGAACACTTTTCTGCTTTTAAATACTTCCGTTGACCAACAAACTCACCAGAAATGAACATTATTGAGGGTATCTGGAATGGCTTGCTACGTGCTGTTCAGGAGAGACTTCCACCCCTTCGTATTCATACGAATTTATGGACAGCCCTGAAGGACTCATAGTGTAAGTTCCCTCCAGCACTACTTCAGACATTAGTCGAGTCCATGCCACGTCGTGTTGCGACACTTCTACGTGCTCGCGAGGGCGCTACACGATATTAGGCAGGTGTACCAGTTCCTTTGGCTCTTCAGTGTATTATACGTGGATGTAGACTTGTAAGTAGGCTGTTTATGTTTTCTCTATGTAAGTAGGCTGTTTAGGTTTTTTATTGGTAACGCCACCTCTGTATGAAAATCACTGGCTGTGCTGTGTGCAGTCTGTGGCTGCTTTGCATTGTTGTAATACTCGCCATTGTAGTGTTCGGCAGCTGGATGTGAACAGCGCGTAGCGTTAGGCAGTTGGAGGTGAGCCGCCAGCAGTGGTGGATGTGGGGAGAGAGATGGCGGAGTTTTGAAATTTGTCATGAACTGCTATATTTATATATGATGATATCAAGGTAAATACATTGTTTGTTCTCTATTAATATCTTTCATTTGCTAACTATCCCTATCAGTAGTTAGTGCCTTCCATAGTTTGAATCTTTTATTTAGCTGGCAGTAGTGGCGCTCGCTGTATTGCAGTAGCTTGAGCAGCGAAGATTTTTGTGAGGTAAGTGATTTGTGAAAGGTATAGTTTAATGTTAGTCAGGGCCATTCTTTGGTAGGGAATTTTGAAGGTCAGATTGCGTTGCGCTAAAAATATTGTGTGTCAGTTTAAGCACAGTCCTGTATAATTGTTCAAAGGGGACGTTTCAGACTATGCATGGTAATGTGTGTGTGTTTCTGACTTTCCCATATTTTTGTCAACGATCTTGTACGATGGAAGAGTCTGAGCTCCCAATGTCGTCAAAGTTTAATATCACACAACAAGAGAATGCTACCCGCCTTTGGTTGCTGCTTTTGATCCTGGCGAGGTCGCCAGTTCGAGTGAAACAAAGCTGCTGTTCTATCCTCGCTGCAAGGTAGAGTGCTCAACGGGTTCTGAGGAGCGACGCGTTAGAATACATTAGTCTGTCAGGCGAAAGGTCGCACTTGGAAATTATTTATCTCTTCATCACCGGGAAAGCAAGCCCCACACGCCTCAGTGTCAGCCACCTCTGCCGTAAACGACGATTGAAACAATCGCGTTAAGACCTAATGGCATTAGGTGCGAGGCGGAGCGCTAACTCGAGTATAAACCGCACATCGTAAGCGCCGACGCGGCAGAGATGGCGGTAATCCACGTGGGTGTGGCCGCCACACCCCGGCGGGTAATTTCAGCGCGCACCTCGCGTGTAATTAATAAAACAACGCGCGCGGCGTTAGCGGCACCGTGTCGCGTCGCATCCCGTGTCAAAGAGCCGCCGCCGCTGTTGCGGAGTTCCCGCCGATGGTGGCGCGCTGCGATTAGCACCACGCGGTGCCACAGGGACTGTGCTAATTGGTAATCAGGTGAGCGCAAATCGCCCAAGCATTAAAGTACGCAGCGCAGTAAAATGTGCTACACCCACGAAGAAAACATATAGTGGTGTGTAAAACGTCTCAGGAGGAACGTAGACATACGTCAGGAGCTGATAGTGTGATAGGCATGGGAGAAACCGACGGATAAAACAGATACCGGTGTTTTAATTCCGAATAATCGATATTTGAAACCTGGTAGTGAAGGAAGGCAGGATTCGGTTACGATTGTGGACGGTGCCGTAATCAGTTACTATTGGTTTGCTTTTCTATTAACCACACACAATTTATTTAAAATCAACAACAAAATAAAATAATGGCAATAATTTAAGAATTGTTTCACGGTTGAAGGCCTTAATGGGAATAAATCAAGAATTAGTTAAACTTCTTGAAACTTACAATTACAGTTATTAAAATATAAAAGCTCGCTGCAAAAAATGCAATTGCCAAATTAGAATTTTAAGACAAGTAACGACATTCACGGCTGAAGATCTTAATTTCAATAAATTAAGGAGCAATTTTGTCATACGATGACATGGTTGGAGACTCTGGCTGTTATTTGAAGACAAATGTTAATGGTGTTGGGACAGCAACCAGCCACAAATTTACTTTCAGTTCCTTTATTCAAAGGGTACTGTTGCCGGTTTCGAATTGTTATGATTCATCTTCAGACGGTGTACATCCTTTCCTTATAACATGTGGCGCGTTTTTTTACAGATTAATTGTTGTGAAATGTCGGTTTGGAGTGTTTGTTTTCATAACATTCGTTCAACAGATGTGAATGTTCAAATGTTCAAATGAGTGTGAAATCTTATGGGACTTAACTGCTAAGGTCATCAGTCACTAAGCTTACACACTACTTAACCTAAATTATCCTAAGGACAAACACACACACCCATGCCCGAGGGAGGACTCGAACCTCCGCCGGGACCGGCCGCAAAGTACATGACTGCAGCGCCCTAGACCACTCGGCTAATCCCACGCGGCACAGATGTGAATACATTCCCAATGCATTCTTATTGTTGCACACGTGATTTTTCTCACTAGATACTTTAGATTTGTCACTGAAAAGATTTCTACAACGCACCACCATAAATTAAGAACTGTTTAACGGCTGAAGGCCCTAAACGCCAAGAATGGAAGTTATTTAAAAGATTTAAGAAACATACATAAAATACAGACACAGCAAATAATGTTTTGAAAATAAGCCATGTGGTCACAATTAAAATTTTAAGGGAAGTAATTACAGTGACAGCTGAAGACTTTTAACGCCAAGAATGGCAATTATTAAAATAGTTTAACAACACAAAATAAAACAGCAAATATAATAAGGGAGGTTAATTCAAAAGGACAAGCAACTGATCACCAAATAGGTGAGACAAATGATGGTAACTTGGTAATAAAATAATGAAATAATAAAAAGAACACAAGGGCCAGTCACACATGGTGCTCCAGGAATCGGCCTCTGAGTTTGTCAGGCCAAAAACACTTTCACGAGCGATGAGAAAGGCAGCCAAGAGTTGCATTCACACCACAAGATGGTAACTCAGACTAGTGGCAGTCTAACGAGTGACTAATGATAAACTTGGTGAGGCTGCCTGATGTCCATTAAACCAGATGCGAAGATGTACAAATATGCCAAAGCTGGAAATAGTGGTCTGGACTCCACCCCCAGAATTCTGTGCTTAGAGCGCCTGAAACAAGAAAGGAATCACTACCACCAAGGTGGAAGAATCGCCAAACAACCTACAATCAAGAAAGCTGTCAAAATTGGCGACGAGGATGGGATCCAAAATGTTGTGACTTGGCAAGACAGCCAAGCCACTAGGAGATAGCCGAAAGGCACGCGTTTAAGCTCACGCAGGCTGGCGTGAGGTCTGGAACAGTTAAGGGAATTTATAGTAGCAAAAAACGTAAATAACTACTGGAATACTTTAATTCATAATTGGTGAACATCGGTCTGACGGTACATGCATCACAAGATAAATAGCAAATGATAATTGCGCCTTGCTAGGTCGTAGCAAATGACATAGCTGAAGGCTATGCTAACTATCGTCTCGGCAAATGAGAGCGTAATTTGTCAGTGAACCATCGCTAGCAAAGTCGGCTGTACAACTGGGGCGAGTGCTAGGAAGTCTCTCTAGACCTGCCGTGTGGCGGCGCTCGGTCTGCAATCACTGACAGTGGCGACACGCGGGTCCGACATATACCAACGGACCGCGGCCGATTTAAAGGCTACCACCTAGCAAGTGTGGTGTCTGGCGGTGACACCACAGCTATTACATGCACTAACTCGGCAGGAAAATACCGCTGGTTGAACTTAACAATTGCAACAAGTCGAAGGTAGTAAATAGTAATTAGAAGCCCAGGAAATCTAATGAGATCCACACTGCCCAAGCACTCCACTCATTGCTCTTCGCTTCGGCGACACTACGAGCAGCAACACGAATCCAAGCCACTGGAGAATCGCGAGATTTCACAATGGTGGAGGTTTGTCTACTCGAATTGAAATGCACTCAACTTAAAGCCTGCAGGATCCAGTTTCGATCACGTCGTGCACCCTCGCAATCACAGCTCTACGATCCGGCAGTCCATGCATGCCGTCAGCCATCCCGGCGTGTTCTCGCTCTGCCCACACCTGGCTCCTCCTGTGTCTCCAACTGAACTGCTCACTCACACGGCACGGAAGAACAATGACGTCATCCCAAAGATAGGTCCACAATTACCACATATCGATAACGCCATTGCTGCCACTAGCGGACAGGCAACGCTTGTGAAACCAAGTGGCGCCAGTCAACACAAGAAGAAGACAAACAACCGCAACCATGTCAACTAAACGATACAGTCTGGCCTCCAACAGAGGACGGAAACCTACAACAGCACAACGTGAGCTGGAGCACGGTTCAATTCTTTTGGTATTTGTTTGGTCTCGTTTATAACAGGTGATGTGTTTTTACTAGTAACCAAGTAAAAAACTGAAATATTAGTTAACCGAAGCACGTACAAATTAGAACGAAAAACAGAGTTCTTGAACCTCAGTTTTCACCCTTCTGTATTGACAATTCGTATTGCCCAAAGTGAAGTATTATCCCAGATTACAAAACGATTCTTGAGCAGAGGTCAAAAAATTAGAATCAGTAGGAAAATACTCGTGATCTTTTTTAGTACTCAACTTTTTATCACTTTTAGAGAATAGCAGATAAGTGTGGCATAACTAAGTGTTCTTTAGTTTAGATATTTAATTTAAAATTTTGGTTCTATGTACCTTGAAACTGAGAGTTTTTTTCCATTTTTAATTTTATTACAGGAAATAATAACAATAAAAAACCGAAACACGATCATTTCAGAAACCGATTGTTTTCAGCGGTTTTAACAGTCAGGTTGAAACAGCATGGGAATGAAAATGATATCATATAACCGAAAAATGGGTGTTTAGTAATAACTGCCATACCTTGCAATAAAGACTTTTTCTGCAGGAATAAAATTTTTAAAAAGTATTGAAAAAAGTTCGAATATTTTTTTTTACTTATTTGTATAAAAGTAAGAATTGTAGCAGGTTAGAGGAGCATTTGATGCGCCTCTGAATGTTGCTGGAAATCATATACAGTAACTGTGATGCTTTATATGTTACTGATGTCAGGAGGCCACCGAGTGAAATTCCAGCAGTACCCATACATACTATGAAAATTGGTATATGTGTGCGTTGTGCTTCACATCTCCTTCTAAAACACTGGACCCTTTTCAACCATACATGGTATACATATCCGTTACCGTCAGGCAACGATCACAGTGGTGTTAAGAACCAACTACCTGGTATAGTTCAGAACATATGATGTTACAAAAAAATTAAATATATCTAAAATTGCCGCATCATGTATGACGCTTAAATTTATCACTTCTGTGTTACTCATCCTGTTCGTAATATATTTCGCAATTATTGTGCACATATGCCGTTAAACGCACTTGTAGAATTACATAAGGGTACCACACTTAACTCGAGAGATGTGGCGTCATAAGCACTGAGGTGCGGAAAACAATACCGTATCATGCGTGAAGTTTTAATGCATTCATAGTTTATTACAAAGACGTTCGTACAGTCGAATCAACTTAAGGAAATTCCTGACACCAGGCAGCGTTTTTGACAGCTTTCGACAGCAGACCGCAAACGACTAGATGCAAAAACAATAGCCGTCTATGAAGCGATGAAGAGGCGTTGCCATAGAAAAGTTTACAAAATCGTGTTGTATACACGTGTGGCAGCTGCATTTATTCAAGTGCTGAGTCTCATCCGAAAGTCTTCTCACGTCCTCTTTTACTGGTCATAGTGTGTATTTATTTATATATTTATTCATTTATTTATTTCAAACATGTCATAGCAGATGTGTGAAAAACTTTGATACTTTGTTTCAGCTTATTTAGTAACCCAGAACATCAGTTTGGGCATTACCACTGTCGCGGAACAGAATGATGCGGTGCCAGGTGCTGTGCGAAATTTTCCGAAACATAGGCAGTGTGATTTCCTTGAAGGCCCCCAAATAGCTTTTTTCAATTCGTCAATTGTCTGGTATCGTTGTTTCGAGAAATGATTCTTAATTATTCCCCACAGGGAATTATCTCGTTCTGTCAGATCCGGACTCCTCGGAGGTCACTCGATCGGCGCTGGAAAATACTCTGATTTTGCAAAAACAGACATAATGTCTGATGGGATAACAGCAATCAGTGATTTTATAATGGTGCTTATAATCCATCTTGATTGCAAATTTTTTTATTCATATGACCGGTTTCAGTTCATTCAGAACCATCTTCAGATCTGATATTTCAGTTACAGGAGTAACCCGTCCAAATCCAGCAACTTTCACGTGCTGCGTCACATAAAAATGTGAATAAAAAAATTTGCAATCAAGACGGATTATAAGTAACATTATAAATACTCTGATCTCTTCCCTATCCACCATCCACGAATTCTCGAACACGAATAGCGTAGTGGGCAGGAGCTCCATCTTTCTGAAGCCAACTATCGCCAAGAATGTTCAGTCTCTGGAGCTCTGCAATAAACAATTGACGCAACATTTGCATTGTCAAAGAAATACGGTTCTATGACTGACTTCTGGACATTGTAACCTAGATCATAACATTTGTAGGATTATTCTCTACCTCCCCATAATGATGTGAGTTTTCCTTGCTCCAGGACAAGAAAAGAAAAAATAATTCCCCTCCGACAAGATCGATAAATTGCATATTCGTCTGAAAAGAAATTTTTACCCCGCTGTGGGAGCGTCAGAAACACTTCGAGTAATCTTGAGTAAGCTTTATGTTTTCCCCGCATGTTTCAACTCATTTACGAATGTTGGCCTAAAAGGTTTTAATTCCATATCTTTTTATGTGCGTGAGCATAGTCGTTTTTGGATTTCCAAGTTCAACAAATCTTTTCCACAATGATTTTGTGGGAGATCTGGTCACAGTATCCGCCACTGCTCCACGTGTTGATGATCGACCTGTCCTCTTTTCGTCCAAAATGGATTCGTTTCTGAATAGTTTCTGTTGCAATCGCAGTATCGTTCGTTTTGGTGGAGCTTCTTTATGGAATCGTGCAGCAAAAGTGCGTTGCACATCTCTTATCTTCTCTGTGTGTGTGCACGTTCATGAGCCTATCAACTCGCCAGAACACGTTCTTCACAAGGTAGGTGTTAGTGTCCGGTACCTGAAATAAAATAAAAGACATATGGAGTATAAATATACATAATGACCAAAAAGGGGGAGTGACAGTATTTTCGGAGCTTGCTGAACATTAGGCATATTTCTTTGTATAAATGTTACATAATTTCAAAGGCGTTTACACAAATACATAGAAATGAAACTTTTTCGACATTACACCCGAAATACAGTTCATTTTTTGTATCGTTTGTAACAGAAAATTGACAGAATGACTACTGGGCAATGCCTCGTTTGTCGACTAGTGTTACTGTAAAATTCTAAAAGTCTATGTTGCTCATTGATCTTTCACTTCTCAGTTGGCACCTTATTTGCTGTAAATGATTTCAATCATCATTCAAAAGCGTGTCAAATGTTTCTCTAATCTATTTTATTTCTTACTTTTAGAAACCAAAAGCATCAACTACGTATAAGCAAGACTGTGGTTTTTTGAAATGCAGCTGCAAGAGTCATTCAACATTTTCGTAGTTTAGCTAATTTTTATCGTAGTCACTGTTAAAATTTAAAACGTCTGCCGTAGCGCTGCACAAGCTTTCCAGTGCCTTCTTGATACCCAACTGCCGCCAAATTGGTGTACCAGTCCCTGGCATCCTCTTTCGGTTCGTTGTCGTTTCTACTGTGTTTATCGGAGAAAAACTTAACTGTCTTCAAATTGGGAAAAAGGTGGTTATCACTTCGGACAAAGTCTGGGCTTCGAAAACTTCCCACTCAAATTTTTGTAGCAAGTCCTTCGTCAACGCAGGAGAATGCTTCCGAGCGTTATCGCGAAAAAGCCCAATGCCGCTGCATAACAATCCACACAGTTCATTATGAAAGATGCGGCGTAGACGGTGAAGGGTGCGACGGTAGGCCGCTGCATTTATGGTGTCCAATTGAGGCCTAAATTCCATATGTAGGACGCCCTTACGATTCCAAAGCACTGTGATAACCATTTTAATTCTCATAATTTGTGTGTCTTTGGATTTGTTTTAGGTCGAGAATCATGCCAACTGAGGTGGTTCAAATGGTTCAAATGGCTCTGAGCACTATGGGACTTAACGTCTTATGTCATCAGTCCCCTAGAACTTAGAACTACTTAAACCTAACTAACCTAAGGACATCACACAAATCCATGCCCTAGGCAGGATTCGAACCTGCGACCGTAGCAGTCCCGCGGTTCCGGACTGCAGCGCCTAGAAACGCACGGCCACCGCGGCCGGCCACTGACTCGTGCTACGTTTCTGGACTCTCATGTGAAACCCAGGCATCGCCAGCGTCATGCTTGTCATACCGACTCAGAAAACTCAGACCAGCGCACATTCTTTGTTCTTTGTATTCTTCTCAAATCACCAATAGTCGGAGGTGTAGCCTGTTAAATTCCGTATTCACTCCAGGCCTTGAGTTCGTCACAACTGAAGGTCAACCTGCTCACTCTTCGTCACGAATACTCGTCCTTCCGCCATTAGACATGCCCCATTTTTTTTTTCTTCGAGAAACCGTATTACACTACGAATATCGCAGTTCGTAGGATCGTTCATTTCTTCAAGCAATCTCAAAATCTTGCAAATAGGCAGTAAACGCTCAGTTTCTGCTGTGTGTCATACCGGCGCCAACGATTACTATGGCCTATTACACGGCGCTGGCGTTGTAGCTTGCCGTCTACAAATAGAAAAAACAAATATGATTATGAAAAATTATATATCTCAGCCTGAATATAAATACTTAAATTTGTGATTCATGTAGAGGACCTTGTGTAATAACTAATTGCAGGTTCTCTCGAACAATATCCAAGTAACAGCACCTTCGCTGAGAAGTGTGCATGTCCGAGGCAACATTGCATCGTACTTCTTCAGAGCACAGGCACTGCAATATCGTATTTATCCGCCGATATTAGGTAGTGAATCTGAATTAAAATATGCTCCTCGTGCACGTGAATTACATAACGTGTACGAGCGTCAGGCTTTTGAGCATGAACGAATACGTATCGGCGCTAGAGTCTAGCCGTGAGGAGTGCACGGATAGCCAAAGCGATTAAGCTCGCCAGCGTAAAGCTGGAAATCTAGTTTCGAGTCCCGGTCCGCCACAAATTCCCTTTGTTGTCATTCCATTATGCAGCTGACGCTTGTCCTTATTCGCCACTGCAAATACATTTCATGTCTTTCATGATGGCTGTAATCGCTGCACTGCCTATTTCTTCGGAGATGGTTGCATATCCGAAGGAACAACGGATCCTACTTCTTAACAACAACAAAAAATGGTTCAAATGGCTCTGAGCACTATGGGACTTAACTTCTGAGGTCATCAGTCCCCTAGAACTTAGAACTACTTAAACCTAACTAACCTAAGGACATCACACACATCCATGCCCGAGGCAGGATTCGAACCTGCGACCGTAGCGGTCGCGCGGTTCTAGACTTTAGCGCCTAGAACCGCTCGGCCACTCCGGCCGGCCCTTCTTAACAAGACAGGCACTCCAGTATCGTAGCGTCGTCTTTAAATGGACTGCCACGCGAAATTACATTTTATCAACGTGCTGCGCAAACTTTGTTTATGGCCTTGCAAGAGAGCGCAATGGTACTGTGTTGCAGGGATTTTAATGTATGGAAGGATTGCATTCATTTACCTTCAAACAACCTAATTATTAATATGTAGCTTTATTTTTCGAGGTGATAATTAAAATTTTATGCTGTTTGACGTATATTTACATTATTTTACAGTAGGCTAAGAGTACAGTTCAATAACTATACGTGTCATAAATAGACGCCATTAACAGTAACGTAGGTCCCATTTACCAATATACATTTTTCCGAAAATGCAGCTTTTCTTTGACCCCTTCGAAAAGTAACGCGATGTCAAGCCCTCTCAATTTGCACAGAAATTTTTTGACCGCGAGCCATTTCTTCACGTTCGACAACACTGAAAAAACAGACTGAGCCAAGGCGAGCGAATACGCGAAGTGAGGTAGAAATTCATCACGCATCTCACGTATTTTTGCGTCACAGGTATTGTTGAAAGCACTGCTACGCCGTTCTGTCGAAACAGATGTTTCTTCTTCGCCTTATATGGGTGACATTTCTTCAATTGTTTATCGAAGCGGTACAATTTCTCGCTATACTGTCGTCCAAGGATCGTTTTTTCCATTTCCTTTCATTCGACGATCAGCGAGAACATTGCAGTGGGCGTTCCATTTTATTTCTTTGGTAATAACTAATGTCGGGCGTCCTCGAAATTTATGAAAGAAAAAGCGGCAGCGACATCATTTGAATTCGTTGAACCCATATCCAACTGTTGTCACTAATGCGTTTTCGCTTTTATCACGTCTCATGTTTTCTCGTGCAGGAGTTGAAAGCGACAGATTAAACAGTATTGCTCTCTTCCCGTCTAACGTAAGTAGTGACCATGCAGCACAATTACAGGAAGGGCTATCTATGAAGCTGCCTCAATTTTGTAATAGCGTCAAGAAGTTGATGGTACACGACCGTATTATATACTTGCGTTCGTAATGACATCCGTCCTCAAACACGGGTACTTATTGAATGTCTTTCGTGCATGAGTGTCGGTAGGTAAGCCGTTTGAGCAGGCGCATAGAGTGAAGATCTTATTGTTCTAGCGTCCGTGAGTTAGATAATTTCAAGCAAATTTTAGTGCAGTCAAACTCAAGAACAATTGGCACGATTAGTGGGAGTGACACAGAAAGCCATTTCAAAACGTCTCAAGGCTATGGGCATGATTCAGAAAGAAGGGACTTGGGTCCCGTGTGAGCTGAAATCAAGAGACATTGAAAGGCGTTTGTGTGTTTGTGAACAATTGCTTCAGAGGCAAAAATGGAAGCAATTTCTGCATCGCATTGTGACCGGGGACGAAAAATGGGTTCATTACGATAATCTTAAACGCAGAAAATCATGGGGATATCCCAGCCATCCTTCCACGTCGACGGACAAACCGAATATTCACGGCTCCAAGATCGTGCTTCGCATTTGGTGGGACCAGTTCGGCGTCCTGTACTATGAGGTGTTAAAACCAAGTAAAGCAATCATAGGTGCTCGCTCGTTATCGAACACAATTAATGCGTTTGAGCAGAGCCTTAACAGACAAACGGCCGCATTACAGCGAGAGGCACGATAAAGTGATTTTGCAGCACGACAACGCTCTACCCCACGTTGCAAAAGAGGTCAAAATGTACTTGGAAAAGTTTAAATGGGAAGTCCTACCCCACTCGCCGTATTCTCCAGACATTGCTCCCTCTGACTATCACCTGTTTAGATCAATGGCGCATGGCCCGGCTGACCAGCATTTCCAGCTTCATGAAGAAGACATAAATAGGATCGATTCGTGGATCGCTACAAGAGATGAACAATTTTTTCGACGCCGGATTCGAACACTGCCCGAAAGATTGGAGAAAGTAGTGGCCAGCGATGGAAAATACTTTGAATGATACACGTCTAACCAATTAGTTTCATTAAAGAATCAAATGTTGGGGGAAAACGGATGAAACAAAGTTGTACACCTTGTATTTGCTGGTAGATTAGTTCAATAAAACTGTTTAGTTATTAATAGTAGGTTCAAACATGTCGTAATAAAATGAATAATTGTAGTTTTTGTATGACACCATTAGAACTGATTTTAGCCTTGGTGTCTCAGTTGGTTACACTATGTTTATCCTCACGCTCCTAATATGGATATGATTTTGGAATTGTTTTGGCTGCTGTTTTGTTTTTATACTCTTTGTTTCTAGTTCTCATATGTTGTAGCATTCAACAAATGGTTGTTTTTTTGTAATTATGTGACATTGTAGTATCAATGGATATTTTAACAACATTATGTGATTACTATATTACATAATACTGTATGTAGTTCGCAGTCTTTCATTTGGTCACTTTTTTGAATCCCCAAACCTCTGATATCAGTCTACCTTTCGAGTGGTTTTGCTGTTGCCAGTCTGAATGATTTGTGGCAGCTGCTTTGCCTAATATAATTGTCTATCATTACAAGTCTATGTATGTATCCATACATTGTGTTTCTTACCAAGTGGTCGGATTGCTTTTATTATGTACCCTTATAATATCATATGACTTTAGTGTAGCATCATGTCTATATACGTATATATTCATATGTGATAGTTTTCACCATATGGTTGGTTTGTTTTTTATCATGTCACATTATTTTATCTTGTTAACATTTTAATTGTGTGATATGACTATTATATTAATTAATATTGAACAGAATAAAAACAGTTGTATAGAACTGCATCTTCTTTTATTATAGTTCTCTTACTATAATTTAAGTGCATGTGAATCTTTAAGTGACTGTACTATAGCGTACACATACTTTGTACCTTGTTCTTTTACCTATGACCTTTGACTTTGCCTTGCAGCTTCTTCAATCAACTCTCTTGTGTTAGCCTATTGGGTCTCGCTGTGCCTGAGCAATGGTGCTGTACCCTTACATTTCGTACAGGTTTCCACGTTTTCACGTTTTCACCGTTGATTTCTACTTGGTTAAGCCTGTATCACGGCGTTAAGTATCAAGTTTCTTACGTTTTCAAGTCAGCAATGGTGGATACTTCCCGAATAAACAGCATGAAAGCACTGTCAATTTGTTTCAGTAGATATTTTTCGTAAGTACACTTAATTTTTCCGATTAATAATTCTCTCGAAAATGTAATGTGTTTTGTGATTTACAGTTTTCACTTTGTTTCCGTTTTTATGCTGGCACTGTGAAGATGGCCCATGCTCGAAACTGGTAGTGAATAAATGTATTGTAAGACAGCACAGTATATATCATGCATTTCTAAAAGTTTAAATTTTGATCCATTCCGATATGAGTGTGTGTTCATTCTTCCTCGTCTAGTGTTGTACTGTCATGTTTCCTATATAACGTTAATTAACGCCTCCCAACAGGTCGTTTGTAACGTTTCATTATGTAGAACAGTCGTACGGAGGGCTTCGCGGAATTTTGCTCCGTCCAGAGACCTAAATTCTATAAATGTACAATAAGGCTATTCTACTTTTTAACGTGTGCAATAACTGCTTTCGAGATCGTATGCACAAGTCATCGCCTAACTCAGTGACTAACTATCAGTTCTGCTTGACGTTAATTCAAGTTATGGTAAAGATTTGGACAGGTTGACGGAAAGGAGAATAAGTCATGAGTTCAGTTTTACTGTAGACAATTCCCAAGAGGGTAGTGATCCAACAACTGTATTTCAGTATTATGACGACAAGCGGTATTATTCGTCTATGGGGAGATAGTGCTAAAATTAGTGAAACAAAATTTTGTCGCAAAATGTAATGTGTTTTGAGATTTACAGTTTTCACTTTGTTTCAGTGGCACTGTGAAGATGGCCCATGGTCGAAACTGGTAGTGAATAAATGTATTGCAAGACAGCACAGTATATATCATGCATTTCTCAAAGTTTAAAATCGGGTATGGGAAGATAGTGCTAAAATTAGTGAAATAAAATTTTGTCGCACGTTACCTTCACGTATTACGTGGAAACGAATTAATACAATTACAGACTATAAGAAAATATTGCTGTACAGGTAAGCTGAATTTCATCGGTGCTACGGTCTCCTTGCGAAGGTCTGTAATACTGATTCGGTTCTAGGGGCTTCAGTCTGGAACCGCGCGACCGCTACGGTCGCAGGTTCGAATCCTGCCTCGGGCATGGATGTCTGTGATGTCCTTAGGTTAGTTAGGTTTAAGTAGTTCTAAGTTATAGGGGACTGATGACCTCAGATGTTAAGTCCCATAGTGCTCAGAGCCATTTGAACCATTTGTAATCCTGATTAAAGGAATATGTACTTAAATCAAACTGAAAAATAATGATTCCGTAGGACAGGTGACAGAATGTGCGTGACTCGAGATAGGAACGAAGTAATTAATGTGTCGTCAGACACCAGACTAATCTGGGATTCGATGTAATCTCCACAGGTGCACTCAAAACTGTCGAGATTCGAACTCACCGCGCCAGTAAAGAGCTCTTAAAAATCTATTAAGCAGAAAGCGGTGATAAATTCACGGTGCGTGCGCTGAGATCTCGGACACGCGAAGTGGAGCACCGCCCACCCGGTGACCAAACAAAGTGGTGGCTGAGGGTCCCCCTAGATATACATTTTCCGATCACGAGAGAGGCACACGGGCTGAGGGTGTTTGCGTTCGTCCATTGCTGAACGGCCAGCCATCCGAGATATGCTATGTCGGTGTGTGTGTGTGTGTGTGTGAGTGTGGTAGGGCGGCGGTGGGGGGAAATTGCGTGGGTGTACGGGAGGGAAGGGCGTGTAATTCCATGCCTGTAGCTGAGCGGTGCGCGTTGGGCACTGGGCTCTGCGCCTGCCCTTATCTGGCGGCGGAAGGGCTCAGCAGGGCTCGTTACAGGATTAGGGACGCTGCCGAGAGCCCGCGCGTGACTGCGTGCAAACGAGGCGGCGCACGCAAGCGGCTGCGTGCCTGCGACGGTCCACTCCCCACATACTTATGTGACTGGCGTGCGTTCACTTTTATTTTCCTCCGCAACTGGCGCTGATGATTTAGTACTACAGTAATGTACGCACGTGTCCAATCCGCATGGTGTCCATTGAGCTGCGGCGTGCAAGGGAGAGGGCAAATAATCTTCGCACAGCTAGGCGGAAGTTGCCGAAGATGACCGATGCAACTTCGCTCAATGACAAAGTCGTTAATGCGGATTGCCTAGTTATGCTGAACTCAAAGCGATAGGCGCAATGTTACAACATTTTCTGTGCTGTTGTATATTCAACTGACCAGAAATCCTTGACCTTTCTATTTTACTTCACTGACGCCCACTGTATCTAGATTGAGCCTTTGAAGTTCCCTTTCAGCGTTTTTAGCTTCCCTATCTCTTTCGAACTTTCGTCTGGTAGGATTAAATCCTTTCACAGGCCATCCAGCTTTTTATCTCTTGGTAACCTCCCCCATGGCAGACCCCTCTCACGGGTCCAAATGGGGGACAAATTTGTAATCTTTGGCCAGTGAAGACATCATCATTGTCCCCTTTCCCATTCGCGCACACATTACGTGCTGTTATTAGAGTGGTTTCCATTGTCATCTACATCTTCGCGCCACTGATCATTGCTGATTCTCCCAACTTTTACCGACAGTTTCCCACCACGAGGGCAAGATGTTTCCCCGATCCTCTCCTCGTTCCTATGCCAATTTCTTTGATAAGGCCTTATACCAGACGTCTTCAGCCGCCATTATTGATGATCGTTAATCAAATTTTAACCACCTGCTGGGTTCTAACCCAGAAACCACAACGTTTTGATTACTAGCCATAGACACTGCCATTACATCACCTAGCTTGAAGTTAGGCAAACCTATCTTTATCGTGCTTATAGCCTTATAGAAAGCTTTTGGCAACGATGAGTGAACTAAATTCTTATTGACACTCTGAAGGTAGCAGTGATAAAATACAGGGAGCTAAAGGTTATTTGCATCTCTACAGAGACAAGCAGTTATAAGAATCGAGAGACAAAATGAAGTATTGATTGAGAAGGGAGTGAAACAAGGTTGTAGCCTATCCCCAATATTATTCAATCTGTACATTCAGCAAAATGTAAAGATAAACGAAGGAGAAATTGGGACAGGAATACTCCGCGGTTTGCCGATGACATAGTAATTCTACCAGAGGTAGCAAAGGACTCGGAGGAGCTGAACGTAAGAACAGCAACAAACTATCAATAGAAGCAGACCAAGGATAGTCGAATTAAATCAGGCGAACTTCAGGCAACTGCATTATGAAATGGGACACTGAAAACAGAAGACGAATTTTGTTTTTTGGGCAGCAAAATAATCGATGGTGGCCGAAATAGAGAGGATGTAAGAAGCAGGCTGCCTATAGCAAGAAAAGTATTTCTCAAAAAGAGTACTTCGTTTGTACCGAAGCGACTTTTCTGCAGGTATAGCCTTGAACGAAATGAAAGCGTGAACAATAGGCAGCTCAGGTAAGCAGAGAATAGTAGCTTTGGAAATGTGGTACACAGAGGAATATATGTATGTATGTTCTTTCCGACATGTCCGAAAGAACAGACAACATTATGATTCTGCAGCTTCTAAACATCAAGACACAAAGAAATTAAAGACTTTAGCTTGCCGTGGGCAAGCTGAAATTTCGTGCCCTTTGATATAAATCAGCGCCCACTGATAGCTAATATATTCAATTCCTTTATGTCTTGATCTACAGAAGAATGCTGAAAGTGAGGTGGGTAGATAGAGCAACTAATGAGGAGGTATTGCATCGAATGCGGAAAAAGAAATGTATGACAAGACTTGACTAAAATTAAGAATTGTTTAGTAGTTCACATTTTGAGACATAAAGGAATCGTCATTTAGGTCATGAAGCGGTGGGGAGGGGGGAGGGGTTGAGGCCAATCATGAGTACAATAAGCAGACTCAGATGGATGTAAGTTGCAGTAGCTATTCAGAAATGAAGGGGGTAGAGTAGGGTGGAGGTATGCATCGTACTATTTTTCGGACCAAAGACCAGAAAGACAACAATGTGAAGAATCGGTTAAAGTTATCGTCATTCACGATTAACTATCTCACGAATGGATCAATACCGAAGGAAACATGTTCCCAGGTGACATGAAGAGTAACGATGTTCATATATTACCAAAATTAATTTCAATATCTTCCTAATAACATTTTCGCTGAAAGGTCCTACGATATTTTATAGAACATAAAATCCTTAGTAACAACTTTCGTCTGTTACCAGGAAAACTAATTTCACGGGTTTAACAGTACTGTTACCATGAAAATACTGCAAATTTATAACGATGAAATGATGCGTCACGTATGTGTCTAAACTTTGAGAATGTTCCAAGAACCTTTCTCAAATCACAATGCCATCGCTCTGAGTAGATTATGTGATCTTGAGGTGTCGTATTTCGTCACGAGCATGATAGCAATTTGAGCATTCGCAACTTTGCTCCACCTTCATCATCAAGAGCTGGTTCATTTCAACAATGATGGAATTACACTCTCTGCCGCTCCCTCCAGGAGGGAATTTCGGAGTGGAAGCGCCCGGCACTACCCGGCAGGAACACAAGCTGCGAATGATTGAAGGAAGGGGACAATAATCGGCCATATCCTATTAGAGGAAGCCTCTCAGCACTCGCATTACCCTTATTGTGGAAAACTCAGAAAACATAAATATCGGTGCCAAGACGGTCATTTAAACAACTACCTTCCTACAGTGCCACCTCCCTTGCTTCTCCTGGCGGTATTATGTTCTTTATTGCTGCTCCGTGTTAACCTCGCAGCTTTAACGGACATCTTCACGGTTCACTTGGAGTAAAGATGCTGTACGTTGCAGATATAGTGATGATGAGGCAGCTGCAGTATCGATAGTTCGCTCAGCAGTGCTGCATTGCATACACTTTGCCGGTCAGGATTGGGATCACGCCCATCGTCCCGTAGCCAATTAGCCGTGTGTAAACACACCTCCTGTGGCCTTCATAGGGACCCCGCAGGCCGAGCTGCAGTACCTCAGGGATCTGTGTTAGCACCCTTGCTGTGCTCGCTATGCTGTCGGCACTTAGATGAACTATAACTTCCACGATAGCGTTTTCTGTTCACAAGCTTCAATTAGAGAACCATACCATTTCAAATCAGCAATCTTGGCATTCAGTTTTTCGATTTAGGGAAACCACTGAAAAGCTACTCCTGGACTCCTGGACTCCTGGACTCTAAATCGAATGCAGTGTGCCAACCACTGTGTCTCCTCGTTAGACATATGACGATTTTTGTAACTCAGAAGACGTTTCCAGCAGACATGCCTCATCCTGTGGTCGCTTACTGGCAAATTTCTCTGCATAACTATTGATAGGAGCCTCACACGTAGACAGCACATTCGTGACAGCAGGGGTCCAAAACTGGGGAGAGTCTGCACACTGTATCTCTCCCCCCCAGGGCGCTCACCACTCTATGGCGAGTTCGTTCTTCGTTACCACGCGGCCCCAGCCTTTGCAGCACTTTTTCCCTTCCATGCTGCATGTCTATCCTCTTGCTGTTCTTTTTCCCCTCTCTTGGGGAACATGTCTGGGGTATTATTGGCTATGTTCTGCGTTCTGTTGCTGACCTGCATACAATCTCAACTTTCTTTTTGGCTCCTTTTTCCTTTCTTTGTTTCCCTTCTCTTCTCGTTCCTCCGCTTCGGTGTTTGAGAACCGTCTTTCTTCTTCTTCCACCCTGTGCGCTCCTGAAGGCTGGCCCACTCGACGCGTAAAAGGTGACTGGGTAACGCATAATTCCTAGCCCCGGATCGACAGGTAGGGTTCGCACTTACCCCCTGGTAAAGGCCAGGCCCAGGGAGAGATGATTGCCTGAGCTGTAACCTTCCCAGATTGCCCATTGGTCCCTCCATCTGGTGTTCGGGAGGTATGATCTGAGGCGTAGGGGGCCCTCAGTTGGAAGGAGTGCCCCATTGGAGACGCTGGTAATCATGGGGGATTTCCTCGCGATGAGTTATTCATCCTCTCCAGCGACGTCGACGAAACGAAAACGTAATGACGCTAATGATTTGAAGACCCTTCCCGCTTCAACGCGGTTCCTTGTGGTATCACGTACTGAAGACGGCCAGTCCTTCGCCAAGGTGAATCCGTTTATTATTCAGAAAGGTGTTGATGCCATTCCTGATCCTGTGAAATCCTGCACTCGTTTGCGGAACGGCACTTTTCTTTTGGAGACGGCTTCTGATGCTCAAGCACAACAAGTATTTGCTGCCTCGCTTCTCCATGGGTACCCTGTTCATATCGAGGCACACATAACTTTGAATTCTTCCCGTGGTGTAATTTACACCAGGCTGCTTGACGGTCTAACCGAGGCTGAAATACAATCTTACCTCTCTGATCAGGGTGTCATTACCGTTCATCATGTCACGAAAAAGGTCGATTCCTCCTTGGTGCCCACCCGCACTCTCCAGGAAAACTGTCACTTGCACACTCTTGGTGGAACAGATGTCATGTTTCTGTTCGTCCCTGATCATGTTGGTCTGCCAGGAAACGAGGCTGCTGACGCTGCTGCCAAGGCTGTAGTCCTCATACCTCAGCCCGCGAGTACCTCCATTCACTCCGATGATCTCTGCGTTGCCATCCGTCAGGATGTGGTGCCCCTTGGGAACCGCCAATGGTCCTCCCTTCACGGGAATAAGTTTCGGCTTATTAAGTCTCTCCCGGCGCCTTGGACGACCTCCTCTACGCCCTCCCGCCGGGAGGAGATTATTTTAAGTCGGTTGCGTATTGGATACTGCCTTTTTAGTCATCGTCATTTGCTCAATGGTGCTCCCCCATCACTTTACACACTTTGCGCCCAAATTTTAAATGTCCGCCACTACCTTCTGGAATGCCCTTTTCTTACTAATTTACTTTCCATCTTGGGTTTGACATCTGATTTATCAACTGTTTTAGCAAGTGACGCGAGGGCTGTCGCCCGCGTTTTATTTTTTATCCGACGAGCCAATGTGGTGAAGCCCATTTAATTTTTAGTTTTGGATCTCCATTTTTGTATGGTGTCTTTTTAGCCCTGTTTCCACGTGCCTTGTTTAGCATTGGGACTGACACATAGTCGTTTCCCTTGTATCTGTGTTTGTGAGCTATAGTTTCAGCATGGGATCGTATGACCTCAGTTGTTTTTTTGCGCCGTAAAACGAAACAAACAAACAAATGTATCACTTACTTAATCTCATTTTAATGCTGACCACTCCGGATTGCGCTGTACCCAGCAGGATTCCGACCAGTTATTACGGGACCTTAGTACGGAAATGACGTTCGCTCACACGTGAATCTGTTGCAGTCGGTGCAGACCGAAGTGCTAATACTCGCTGTGCACTATTCATGGAGCTTCCCAGCTTCATGAAGTGGCACCATACTGATTCTTCGAGATCGATCTTTTCACTGTGCACGCCGTTTCCATCCGTTGGCACAGCAGTGTGAAAATCGTCTCATCGCGAACCTCGTCGACCAGGGTCACTGTCATCCGCCCGCAATGAAACAGGATCATCAGCGCGACAAACATGCCTGGTAGCAGCTGGGTGAAAGCAACAGAGCAACCCAGATGAGAAAGTAAAAGAGAAATAACAACAAACAACCCAACCTGCAATGTCTGCAGGAACAGCTAGCAGTGCTTAATCATTGTGTAGAACAACACCCAGGAGTCATGCAGTTTCTTTATTTACAACGCCTTTTTAAAAAAGGCGAAACACCGAGACGAGGTAGAAGAAACAAAATGAAACTTCATAGATTGACAGTGTATGTAATGTTAAGTCAGTAGTTAAAAAATCGTGTCAAATTCACAAAAAAATTGGTTTTATGAGACCGCCACTCTGGCCTGTTTGCAAACATTGGTTCTGTTGGGAAGGGCGTCATTTGAAACTTCCTGGCAGATCAAAACTGTGTGCCGGACCGAGACTCGAATTCGTGATCTTTGCCTTTCGCGGGCAAGTGCTCTACCGTCTGAGCTACCCAAGCATGACTCTCGCCCCGTCCTCACAGCTTCAATTCTGCCAGTGCCAGCGAAAGGCAAAGGTCCCGAGCACGAGTCTCGGTCTGGAATACAGTTTTAATATGCTAGGAAGTTTCATATCAGCGCACACTCTGCTGCAAAGTGAAAATCTCATTTTGGAGGGCGCCATTTAGCCGTACTACTTTCCTCAGGGAAGTTGGCTCCCAGCTGTTGCAACTGCTCCTTGATATCCTGGATAATGGAAAAATAACATACTTGAAGTCTGAGTTGGTCCTACCCATTTTCTATTGGAGACAGATGGAACTTTTACGATATTGCAGTGTCCATGTTGATCAGAAGCTTGACGCAATATTCCTTCGGATATGCATGCATGTCCGAAGGAACAGGAGCTGCGACGACTTTTAGCCAATGAAATACATGAATGTATTCGCAGTTACGAATATGGGCAACCATGAGCTGTATAATGGAATGACGAACTTGGACCTACCGATTATCGCGAACGGTAGCCTTACCATTAGGCTCTACGAACACGACTCATGGCCGGCCTTAACTCTGATATGTCGTCAATCATTTGCCTACAACCTGAACTTGTACATTCATTATGTATATTCCCATGTAGGAGAGACATTTTAATTGAAAGTCTCTTGTCCGGTGTCGGTGAAACTTGGTGGCTACGGGAGCTCCTCAACATCACGGAGACAGTTCGTGGAGGCACGTGCCATGTGTGGACGATGAATGTGCTGGTGGAAAAACGTGCCACGATACTGTCGCATCGTGAAGTAAAACGTGAGGGGTCAAGGTGTCCACAATGTACAGTTGCCCCATCAGAGTTCTCTCAGTCACTACCAGCCATAACCTGCAGTCTTACTCGATAGTTTATGAGACGTAAGACAGTAAAGACACGTTACGAAAGATCGAGCCAGTCTGAGGGGGATGAAGAATAATGTGATAAAGCACAACTAACTAAGGAAACGAAACGGAATGTGTTATGGTTGATTAATAAATTAGAAAAAAAATAAAGAAAAAAAGCTTCGTAAATGTGAGAAGAAGGGAGCACGTTCCTTGGTATTTCGCAGAGGAAAAACGGTCATATAGGTTTCGTTCTGGAGGAACGTTATGAAGGTGGGAAAAATATGAGTTTCAGCTTTTTTCTTAAGAGCGACATGGCATTCAGTTGTGCACAGGATGCAGGGTACGCTGTTCCAGAGGCGGACGGCAGCAACGGCTATGGTACCAGGTAGGTGCTCAATGGTTAGCACAACTTTATAGTTCATTCATGTCCAGCGGTCGCCAATAATCCTCACAGACACACTGGGGCTGAACTGGCTCGCTGCAACCATACCATGGGGCTGTCCTCAGTTGGCAGGTGGGTGACGTGAAGGCTGACGATTGCAAAGGTATCTTCATCTGTGAAAAGAATGGATGACAGAAACGTCACTGTAGAGGCATCTCCACAGGTAAAAAGGCTTGCACGCATTGTGATATGTATAACGGCAGCTGTCGTGGAGAGTCTTTCACACGGTCATCTGGCCTACCTCAGAGTGGCGGGAAGCCTGCCTGCAGCTGATACTAGCGTCAATGTCACAGAACTTTTATCCCAACTTTAAGTGGGTGTACCTCCCTTACGCATTTTCGGCCGTATGTCCACATTATATTCTTTCCTCCTGTCCCCATCAGGGATCGTTTCTTGCAATTTTTCTCCATTTACCAAAATCAATCTGTAGAGGTAGCCATGAGAGGTAGGCAAAAAGTTTTGATTATCACTTCGAAAAAAAATTTAAATTACGTAATAGATTTTTGGTTTGGTTAGAGGCACACGTCTCCATTCCTGGTACGCCAGTAGAGTACCATGGCCAAAATGGTGCAGCTCGTTGACAAATTGGAGTACGAGTTGGTCATAAAGTTTTAACAATCACATTTCTGACTACCACCCGCACTTACCTCCAAGCAGCAAGTTACGCTGGGAAATAACCGTAGCCTGCAGCTCTCTCACTAATAGGAGAGCACTACTGATGGAGTGCAATTCGGCACAGAGAGGGAAACCTGCGGGTGCCCGGTCGCCGCCTTGTAATGGAAACACAACACGGCCCGCGAGCCCCGCGCTTGTATGCGACGCCGCCGTCAATTTATTCCATTAAGTGCGACACGGGACAGAGCAGGCCTGCGCCGGCGTCTCCCCGCGGTTTACAAGCACCGCTTTGTCACCGGCGCGCTCGAAATTAAGCCCGCTTGACAGACGACGCGGCAGCCATTGTCTACAATCGTCCTAGGAGCAGCCTGCCCTTCCCTTCTATTGCGGCCCGTCCCTCGAGGCGGTCAATATTGCTGGCGCTCGGCACAGCCGTGTTAACCGAGCGCAACGAGTGTCAACCTAGTGGTGGTGGTGGTTGTTGGGATGTTTAAGGGGGACTAACAACCTAGTGTGCCGAGGACTGCTTACCGCAAGCTCACTTCTGCGTGTTGCCTCAGGGCGAACAAGCGCGTCGAAGGACGAAAGCTGTGGAACGACCAACACTGGTCGAAATATTTCGAAATTTGCAATACCGTACACAAGAAGTCATCGAAAAACCCCTCTGAATATACTGGGTGGTTATAATTAAAGTACAGCTACCCACATCTGTCGAGTGTGGCCTGCATTTATCATATGGCAGAAAAACTTGGTAGATATTCTAATACAATAATGCAGAATCGATTTACACTAAAAAAGTTAGTTTCACTTCGGCCACGTAGTGCAAATATGGCGCTGTGAATACAAGAAAGGAGAATAGAAATGTTTACGTAGTTAACGGATTAGGAACGGGACGTGCGAAGAAAAGTTCAAAGACGTGAAAAAGGGTGTAATGTTGATTTTATTATTAACTTCCGTTTACATAATCTGTTCAGCTTGAGCTGCATCCGTAAAACAACGTGACCAAGAGTTGCTCGCAATAGTTCCATTAATGTCTGCTTCCGAGCAAGCAATTTTCATAATGATCCGATTATTAATCAGGTTGTAGTTAACATTTTTGTGATGGCAGAAGATCCCTAGTTCTTCTGGGAAGTCGATGAACATTTCCCTCTTACACTTAAGCAGGAATGTCACATCAGAAGTCGAAGTCAGCAAGTTATATTTTGTTGTAAGTAGACGAACAGCCATACTCGATTTCTCCGTGGTATGTTTTCTGCCCAACGCAACCTGTTCCCCAAACTTTATTTTCAGCCCCTTTCAGGTCTGGCAACGTAACAGGCCCCACAGTCCGCGCAATCAATTTTATAAACTCTAGAAGCATGAAATAGATTCTTTGTATCTACAGTATGTCGCACAATACATCCTACGTTATTTTTGGTTCCAAAAGACACTGCTACATTGTACATTCTAAAAACATGTGGAATCCTTGTACCGATTTTTCCGTAGTAAGGTAAACTAACAAAACTAGTATTTTCTTTAGGAGCCATATTATGTAAAGCGTCATCTTATTTTTGTATTTATTATTATCTATGTTCGGGTACACACTACCTACCAATTCGAAAGATACAAAATGTGCGCCTGCCATTTTCATTCCGTACAGTAGTATTGAATAAACTGCGGCAGAAGCCAGAAAAACAGAGGAGTGACGTACTAGAACATGCATTGATAAGGTCGTATAGTTGTATGAACTCTAATGTATAAGCCATATAGGTTATGCCACGAGTTGTTGCTTTTCATGGAAATGGAAATGAGCGTTTGGCGTCATTGGCCGGGAGGCCCCTTACGGGACAGGTCCGCCCGCCTTCGTGCAGGTCTTATTACATTCGACGCCACATTGGGCGACCTGCGCGCCGGATGGGGATGAAATGATGATGAAGACAACGCAACACCCAGTACCGGAGCGGAGAAAATCCCCGACGAAGCCGGGAATCGAACCCGGGCCCCTTAGGACGGCAGTCCGTCAAGGCTGACCATTCAGCTATTGTGGCGGACGTAGCTTTTTATACTATCGCCTAACTATGTACTTCTTTTATTTTTTTAACATTGATAATGCCTAGGCTCTAGCGGAAATCTAGATTTTCCTAATAAAGCTGAAAAGAAAAGGACGACTAACTGCTGTGCTCTATCATTTGAAAGCCATATCACTGTCGTTGACTATACTCACATTCCTAATAGAAAGTAACTTGAATCGAAGAAACGAAGTCAGCATGTTCGTTGGCACAGAAATGCAAATGAATTTGTCCTTCTCCATGACAACGCAAGAATCCACACAAGTCTGCACACCGGAGAGGAGCTCACAGAACTTCGTCGGACTGTTCTTCCCCATCCACCCTACAGCCTGAACCTCGCACCTTCCGACTTTAACTTGTTTGGCCCAATGAAGGATGCGCTCTGCGTGAAGGAGTAAACGGATCGTGGGGAAATTACTGATGAAGCTTTAAGTTGGCTCCGACGTCGACCAGTACAATGGTACCATTCTGGCATACAGGCCGTCCCAATAACGTGGTGTAAGGCCGTGCCATTAAACGGAGATTATATCGAAAAATACGGTTTTGTAGCCAAAATCAAAGCGTGGTGTATTGGAATCCTGAATAAAACCAACTCGGTTTCAGAGAGAAAGTGTTTTGCATTTCATATTGAACGCTCCTCGTAAGCTGAGCGGATTATTCAACACTTGAAAATTTGTTTCCGCCTTAGTATGACCTCACCCACATAGTTAACAGAAAGTGTTGGCGAGAGGTAGCAGTCGTGTCCAATGGAGATACTTCTGTTAAATTATAAGCTTTGGAAATTATAAGTTTTATAGTCCTATGCGTAACCTGTGATTTATCCCAAGTATGTATCTTCATTCCTGAAGAAGACATATTTTGAAATCATATTAATCTATTTGAAACCCCATGTACTGTTGAGTACAAAAATTACAATCGAGAAGCTCTTCTGAAGACCAGGTCTGATTGGGATGTTGAATCTACCCCAACCAGTACACAAATGTTATTGAGACGCCCGGTGCAACTTCTGTCGAAATAATGATCATGTTACACACAAAACTACTCATGCACCAAAAGCACTAAGACATGTCTTTGAAAGACAATATTCAATAGTGCATGCTTACTGTCAAGAGAGGTGCCACAACCACATTAGTGTTTTAAAATATTTCAAAATTTTAAACATGGTTGAAGCAGCAACTTTTGAAAATCTTCACGGTAAATGATAACAGCCAAACAGTTGCAGGGCCAAGATTTATTGACATCCTTGACCACGGTTTCGGTATATCTAAATATACCTTCATCAGAAGCAAAAATGCACTAAAATCACATCCTTCAGTGGAGGTGCTTAAAACAATGGTGCCAAAGGCCTCGCCAGTATTTAAAATTAAAATATCACCTCCATCTGAACAGCATATTTATATACTGACGACACCTTTGGCACGATTGTTTTGGCACCTCCACTGAAGGATGTGATTTTAGTGTATTTTTGCTTCCGATGAAGGTATATTTAGATATACCGAAACCGTGGTCAAGGATTTCAATAAATCTTTATCCTGCAACAGTCTGGCTGTGAAGATTTTAAAATATTTATTGTAACAGACTTAGCTGTAAATAGTCACACTTGGTAGCTAGTTTCGACCACATTTGATGATCATCTTCAAATCTGATTAATCACCAGCTGCGAAACGTCAAAATTCTTTACAAAAGAACGTAGTCCTAAGCTATGCGTTGTGGATGCGTCATGAACATCCATGACGCGTGAACATGATATTTCTTAAAGAATTTTAACTTCCCACAGCTCAAGGTTAATCATATCCGAAGAGAATCAATATATGTGATCTAAACTAATTGCCAATTGTGACTTTTTGAAACTTAGACTGTTTTAATTAATATTTAAAAGAAGCTTCAATGAAGATATTAGTAAGTCTACTTTGTTAGAAGGTAATCACACGGTAGGATCCAGAGCTCGATGCAGTGCTCTACCAAGTCGTGTCATTCCGATACGACACTGTCAGCTTTCCAGATCTAGAAGCCTCTGTTTCTTATTCAAGTGGGTCTGTAACTGACATCATGAAACAAAGTGCGCCCCGTTTCAGTTTTTACACCACGGAAAATCCGCTGCCACTATTTGTAACTGTACCTGGATCCCCCATGGGTCACTCACCCTCGCCGCTCAGCTATGCAAGCGAACACAGTGTCTTGTACTTCGTTAATTTATGGTGCTTCCAAGAAACGATATTCTGCTGTGTTCAGCTGCTAGACACATCACAAGTTTATTGAAGCCTTTATTATGATATTTTAGCAAAATACGCTTTTAATTCAGTTTGCAATAATTTGGAAGTAAGATTTAATGGAGGATTTAAGAGTAATTCACCGTGATTCAGGAGTGCCCTGCTATATCGTATGTATATCATTCCGTCACTTTTATCGCCTTTTTAAAGAAACTACGTTACCCGTCGTGAATAGCGCTGAGTACAGGCAGAGAGCGGCGGACGTAACTCACACTCGAGGCCGTAAAAGTCGCACCTAAAATGAAAATGCCTCATGTGACACGCGGTGTCACAAGCGTAACGTGTAGTGGCGTTTATGGATAGCTCCATTTGCTTAGCTGTAGCACGTGGAATATGAATTATGGCTTGTGGAGTGGCCAGATTTACTGAAGCTAAACGACATTGCTGTAACAAATTTTGCAGGTTGTGGTGCTCCCGCAGCCCGAGACGGTAGTCAGCGGTAAGGCTTAACGTCCCGCGTCTGTGTACGGAACTGCTTATGGGACCGACTACATAGCCGCACAAAGGGTGCACTTAATGGTCAGAAATTAATCAGTACAATTTCAGCAGACAGCGACAAACCGTTGCTACGAAATGTTTGACCTAAACAGACAATTATCGACAAATATTTCAGGAGACCCAAAGAGAGTAACAAGTCGTCGCTCTTCACTCAAGAGCAAATATTGAGGTTTACTACTATCACAGAACTCTAAGGTATTCACCATACGAGTGCGTACAGCAGAAGCCGTGGCACCTTGTTCCATCTACTGTGGCATCTCTCAGTCTGTCCAACTATCGGAGCGCCATTACTTGCTGTCAGGTGTTAGCTGTGCTGTTTAGCAAACCCCTTTATGCTACAGTCCCATCTCCGGTGACCTAAAGGAAAGGGAAACATCCCATATGATCACGCAAGTTAATTTAAAGAAAATGAAAATGTCATGCGAACAGAAATATCATACTGAAACACAATTAATAAGGGTGGCTCAATTAAAAATGATAATTTGCGATCGACACCACGCACTTAAATATGAGATTGAGAGGAGGGATCATCTATCTATAACAGAAACAAGTGGTCACTGTAACAATCATGTGTATTGAAGTAAACATTAATAGGTGAGCATCCGACTCTTATAACAGAATGAACATTTAATAGCTATGCAAGGGTTTATGATTGTAAAATCTACCCTTGAAACAGATGGATGGTCATGGTAAAAGAATAATTACGAGGACATTTGGCCGATACAACCAGCGACTGCAAGAGTGGTTAGTTAATTACAGAGAGAACACAGAAAAGTAAGTATTAACACCAGAAAGCTCACCAACATTGATAATGAAAGCAACCAGCTGCCTATGAATCGTTGAAACTGTATAACTGATTCCTGAAGGGAGTGAATGAACGTCGCGTTCCCACCACACTGGTACTTGCAACACTGGTCAGTCTTTCCAGTCTCGTGTAGCTGAAAGCAGGAGGCAGCGGCGGTACCTGCTGGAGATTCTGAATCTGGCCTGACCTCGTGCTCAGTTCTTCTTTCTCATCCATCCCACAGCCCGGATCTCGCACATCTGTTTGACCCAGTGAAGGATGCACTTTGCGTCAAGCAGCAAGTGATGAGGGGAGGTTATTGATGCAGCAAGACGTTGGCTCCGAAGTCTACCAGTAGAGTTGTAGCACGCAGGCATACAACCCCTCCCAGTAAGGTGGCGTAAGGTCACCAAATCGATTGGAGATTATGTTGGAAAATAGGCTTTTGTAGCCAGAAGAGTAAGGACTAATATGGTGTATTGGGATCCTGAATAGAAATTACCTGCTTTCAGTAATAAAATATTGCATTAATTATTGAACGCCCCTCGTAGAATCGATAAGAAACCACATGATTGTTGTCAGTATTTCTGTAAGTACTTACGACAAGACAATGTAAAATGATTACAGAGGGAAAGTGTGATTAATTAATTTGTAATAATTTTGGTTCCTTAACGATCAAAACTATTCCTAATGTTAATTCCAATTTTTAATTTCTTTTCGAGTCAATCGCAACATAAAAGGGCCTTTTTTTTAAAAAAAAGGAAAAACGTTTCTGGAGTACTAAAATGTCGTTGTGTAAAAAGTGGAACATAGTGTTCGATCACCTGTCGTATTCAGATTGTGCATTTAATGTAATTTCACAGATACGGACTCAATATTGTAATCTGTTTACGTAGAGATTACGTTAGACAAAATCTGGCCATTATTGTGAAGATGCTTATGCTTGGTGAATGAGCCGGTCAGCAGTCGATACCGATTTGCTTCCACCTCCAAAATGCATGGTATAGCTGCCCACTAGGAGGCGAGCGAATCGTGCCGCCGATAGTGAAAGATAATACGTGCTCAATGCGCTCTGCATTGTGCCTCGGCGTAACTGTTAGTCAGTCTTGAATACTTTGGTTCTGAGTTCACGAAATCGCACCAGTTCCATTGTGGTTCACGGCCTGTATTGGAGCACGGAGTGTCGTGTCTCCATCGCCACATTGGATTTTGGACTGGGCCGGCCAGAGTAGCCGTGGTGTGCGGTGGCGTTCACGGTCTAAAGTAAAAGGAGTTTGTTGGTTTCAGTTTGGATAAGTGGAGGCGCTTTCTAGATCCTGTCTTCATGGTTGTCGAGCACTCACAGTGGTTGGATAAGTGTCTCACTGAACCTGTTTGTGGAGGCTACAGCGGTGTATTTTGAAGAAGGTGAGCCGGCCGGAGTGGCCGAGCGGTTCTAGGTGCTTCAGTCTGGAACCGCGCGACCGCTACGGCCTCAGGCTCGAATCCTGCCTCGGGCATGGATGTGTGTGATGTCCTTAGGTTAGTTAGGTTTAAGTAGTTCTAAGTTCTAGGGGACTGATGACCTCAGATGTTAAGTCCCATAGTGCTCAGAGCCATTTGAACCATTTGAATGTGGTGAGCATCGGCGGGGTTACACTGAGGTAACAAAAGTCCTGGGACACCTCCTACTAACGGATACGTACGTCGTACGTCTCACATTGATTTCTGCTGTCATTTCACGCAATGTTGCTTGTCTGTTAGCACTGACAACTCTACGCAAATGCCTATGCTCTCGGTCGTTAACTTAAGGCCGTCGGCCAATGCGTTGTCCATGGTCAGACGTAACGCCTGAAATCCGGTATTCTCGGCACACTCTTGACACTATTGATCTCAGAACATTGAATTCCCTAACGATTTCCGAAATGAAATGGATCTCCAATTGCCATTCCGCGTTCGAAGCCGGTTAAATCCCACCGTACCGCCATAATCCCGTCGGAAACCTTTTCGCATGAATCACCTGATTACAAATGACAGCTCCGGCAATGCACTGCCCTTTCATACCTTGCATGTGCGACTCTACGGCTATACGTATACGTCCATATCGGTATCCCATGACACTCGTCATCTCAGTGCATAATTCAGTTACCGATTTCTTTTGTACTGTTTCTTGCTTTTGCTGTGACAAAAATGAGTGGAAGTGGTGTTCTCCCTTAACTGCTTCAGTGTTGCGCTGTAATTGAAGTAAGCTGTTAGGAACTTGCTTCCGCGTAATGTTACGGCATCTTGTTGTGATGCTTGTACAGCGTTACTGATTCTGAAAAAGTTTACTGTTCCTTTTGAAATCGTAAAGTAGAAGTGCCAAGCCCCATGCAGCTTTGATTGTCTGTTGTTAATTTAAAGCTCGTTTTATTCACAACTGTGCCTGCTTGTAATTTGAGAACAGAGCAGCTACCAGTGTGAGTACCCATTAAAAATTTTAGATCTGAGCCGTTAATTTTAATTGCTGTACTCGTCGGCCTGGTTTAAAGTTTCGTTTGTTTTACAGATTATTTTCTTTTTTTCTCAAGTCCTGATCTCTGCTCCTTTGGGCAATCTAAGTCTTTCATCACGTTTCTGTGCTGTTAAATGTTAGTCCGTTCGTTGATTAAAAGTCATGTGTAGTTCCGAGGTCCGATGGGTTTTCTTTTAGAGGGTGTTTTATTCCAAATCAATGGTTCACGGAAATATTTTATGTCTGTTAATTATTTTATTTTATATGTGTTTTGGAAATTCCTGTCCATACTGTTGTAAACCGTTGTGTAAAGCTGATCGCAGGCGGCTGGTGTTGGGCGTTCAGTGAGGACCTGTAGCTGGCTGCTTCCGCAACTAGAATTATTTGTTGAACGCAATTCTGTAATGATTTAATTTGCCGTGTTGGCTTTTTTAATTAATTTTGTAGAATGTTTTTAATAAATTATTGAAATCAATGTTCGCTCCATATGGAAATGTGTTTAAGCGCCTTACACTACCGAGTTTGAGCTTTTATTTCTCCGATTCTTTTCTATTAATTTTGTGTTTCTATTGCACTAAGTAATTTGTTGTAATAAGTTGACCTAAGGAAGTAATCTGAATAGAGTAATATAATCAAAGCACAACGTAAGATGTTTCTAAACCTTAAAGTAAATCAGTCACAGGTAGTTGAACGGCTAGCACAATGCACCGTACGTTAGGACAACAGTTAATTGAAATATGGAACACAGGGTTATGTACTGCTATTTGTGTTCCAAAACTGGCGGCTACTTTCATGGAAAAACACGTAACACAAATTTTCTTTAAACATTCACAATATGAAATTTCTGGTTTAATTTCTTATTAATTATAATTTCTCCTCTACCCACACAAAAAAGTATGTGTGTGTGTATGTGTAACAAAGAGGGAGAGAGAGAGAGAGAGAGAGAGAGAGAGAGAGAGAGAGAGGGATGGAGAGAGGGAGGGAGAGAGGGTAGAAAAAGAGTTTGCAATGTTATGCCAAAGTTGTTGGTGGAGGGTATATCTGCAACCAAATTTTCAAATTTTCGTACTAACGTGAATATTCTAGGCTTCAAATCAACCTGAGATGCGTAACCAATAAGAAGAAATACTCATTCGTTAAACATCTGTAAACAATTGCTTTGATTAAAATGCCTTCGTATTTACAATAAGGCTTGTGTTGTTAGAAAGAAACATCAGATACTAGTCTTGTTCCAGGAAGACGCATCATATATTAGTCTTGTTCCAGACAACAAATGTCGGCCACAAAAAAGAATAGCGAAAATTCGTAAACGTTTTCAATCTGACTTATCGTTACTCTCCACTTATAAAATGCCGCTTCTTCCTTTAAATAGCTCGAATAATATAATAAAAATGTTTGCTATCCTTTTCCAAAGTACGTTAAAAACTCTTAATGCGTAACTTCTTTAATCGGCTAACACCATTAAGAGTTTTACTTTAACAGTAAGAAAGAAAAGGTGAAATTGCAAAAATAAAGAAACAACACTAAATTTATAAATTAAATCAACATAATCAGTAGAACTCACCACTAATTTACCTCTTGTAATGATTAGATAAGGTGAGTAATGCAAAGGTGCGCAGAGTTTTGGAGTCTTACGTTCAACATTGGCCCCCAGTAAGAACCATTTGCGTAAATCAGGTCAGAAGTCAAAAGGCTGCAAGGACATACCAATAGGACTATACCCACAATAGCGCTGTGATAGTCGAATCAATCTCTGGGCTGAAGACAAATTCACTTTATTAGTAAAAAGTTTCCTCAATCTAATAGATTATTTGAAATCTAGTCTTTGTTCTAACTACTTAACTAGTGGATCAACTTTACAATAGTTCAGAAATTCTGTTCGCAAAACAATGTGCGCCGGATAAGAAGGAAGTAAGCACGGTTGTGCATCGGACACGCACGTCTTCGGTACTGTGGCCGCTGTCAAGGCGCACAGATGCAGCACTGCGACGCCAGGGTATCTTCAGAGATGGCAGAGTGCCCGCGCCGCAGACATTTGCATAACGAGTCACCTCAGTCGTTCCCCCAGGGCAAAACAAAGCAACAAGGGAGCATAGGAGAAAGAGCAAGTGAAGAAGAAGGAGCAGTAAGAGGAGGAGGTAGAAGATGAGAAGGATGACGCAAGCTGTGATGAATTGCGGCTACGGGGACGCCTTTTACCGAGCTTCCTCTCTGAAACACGAGGCGGGTCAGCGGAGAAACACGACGCTGCTCCAAGGGTTGGCAGCAGTGACCTATGCCGTCCATCGTACCCCTCCAGGATGCACCAGCGTCGGTTGCTCTGGGCGATAATGCATAGAGAGGGAAAGGCTCAGAAAATAACCCTTAAGGGTGAGTAAACCTCGCATCACCGCAAGGTTCCGCGCGAAGTAGGCGAGCACTTGACGCAAAATCTTATCAGTATTGGGGACTTGAGCAGCTTACATTTCAGTACAAACAAAAATATTTCGTTCCTTCACATGATCAGCTACGAACTATCACTGTCATTGTCTCGACTACCGCTTCTGCTGTGCTGGAAACTTAAAAATTTATTCAATACATTATTTTTTAATTTTCCATGTATTCCTATTTGGTAGGTTATCTATCTTTTTACATATATACAATAAAGTAGTAATCTCATGTTAAGGCACAGATCGAAAATTGTTTTTGTTTATATTCCAGTGTAAAATATTAAATGATTCTTGAATCAACCAGGGCATTCCATAGACACACATAAGTTACATGACATCATAACGGTTTGCTACGTTCTTTTTTTACGCCGCACGTCCAATTTAGTGTCGTACATATCTGCTATATGCGGGATCTCTAATACGGGTAACTGCGCGGAAGCGAAATGCCAAACAAAAGCAATACGCAAATGCAGTAGACAAGTCTTATTTCATTGAAATAATTATGTTTGTTGTAGCTGTCAAACAATGTCGTTGTTATTGGTTACTAAGCAAGACGCAATAGTCTTAACACTTATGAAATAGTAATTTATCAAGCGAAAATCGTTAAAACTGGAATGACAGAACATGTGATTCTCTGAATCCCCTATAATATCCTAAATCTCCATACAACTCACGTTTGTCGGATAACTGATTGGAGGAATATACATCGTTAGTCGAAGTGAGTCTGTCGTGCAAGATTGAGAACGTTGGTACATTTAAAATGGCTGATAAACTTTATACAGCCATAGAGATGAGATTCATGGCTAGTTAATCATTTCCGTGAGTTGACATTAATTACATTTTCTCTGAGTATATCATATGTGATTATTCTAGATTTTGTACATCAGATCATATGTTTAATTCGTTCATTGTTCTCAGTGAGAGAGACGGAAGTATTAATGGCTCTTCCCAGTTGTCTTTATGTTGTTAATGGACGATTGAAACGAATACTACTTCTTGTCAATAAATGATAAAAACGTCTTATTTAAATACCAGTTCCTAAATAAGTACCAGATTTCATTTGTGTTTGATTTTACTTACTGAATTTCTCAAAATGAAAGTGCCTGTAACTGTCAAAGTGAGACTAGACATTTATCTTCTTTGGAGTAATCTTTGTGAATGTTGAATGACTAACAATAACATATGAGGCTGGATCACCGTCTATATCTGTGATCGTATTTACAAATAGTTCGACGTTATTCAGCAACTGGTGAATTTAGCAATGTCAACAGGGAATGAGTTGCAGTTCTGGAATTGAACAACAGATCCACGTATACACAAATAAGCCTATCTCCAGGTCTGCCAGTTATCGAACAAGCAAACTAACATTAAAAAAAATAAAGAGTCCACTGCTTCATATAATTCTTCCTGATACATGCAGTAAACAACCGGCTATGTATGTTCATTGTGTTGTTTTACTTTCTTTGTTTTTACATACGAAAATAATGTTAACTTTTCAAGACGGAGAGTTTATGAAAACACCTTGAACAGCTATAATATGCGCCAGAAATCAAGACAAAGTGTGTGAGATGCCTGTGACGCTTCTCCGTAAGAACTAACATGTAAATATCATGACAGAAGTTATAAAGTTTATTTCCTTGCTTCTGTGACTGCAAGTATTTACATTTGAATTTTTTTGTATATTTTAAATAAATTGGTCCATTTGATAAATGTAACAATGAACATTACTTTCCGAGCTCTATGAGATATTAAAGAACTGGTTCCATTTGACTGAACATACTGTAGTATACCTACGTGACACATATTTTAGCACGGAATACATTCCATACTAAATGCAAGAAACGTTACGTAATTTATAAACACAGAAAACAGTAAAGATTTAAATACAATCCAGGAATGCATTTAACTGACAGTAATGAAATGTATGTATGGTCTAGTTGCAAACCAAAAGCGCTTACCCGGAACTACGAGGTATCGGGATCGAATCCCGGCCGCACCAAGGAAATTGTCAATTTGTCATTAATCTACGCCCCAAATTTCAATTATGTGAGAAGACATCAATAGTGACACGTGGTTCAGATTTCACGTTGAATTGGAGGTCCCTTTTCACAAGTTGGGGAACTGGTATAGGCACAAGCAGGTGGCTGAAAAGGCCTGCAATGGAAAAACTTTCACTCGGTCATCGATCCTCAAACGATTATTATTTCTACCATTGAGGTTTAAGCAAAAAAATAGTTCAAATGGTTTTGAGCACTATGGGACTTAACATCTGAGGGCATCAGTCCCATAGAACGTAGAACTACTTAAACCTAACTAACCTAAGAACATCACACACATCCATATCCGAGGCAGGATTCGAACCTGCGACTGTAGCGGTCGCACGGTTTCAGACTTAAGCGCCTAGAACCGCTCGGCCACACCGGCCGACCGAGGTTTAAGCCCTGATGCCCCAATATAACAGTAAAATGGAGGAAGGCCTACAGCGAATCATCATTCATGCGCAAAGGTCAATGTACATTCGAAAAATGTGATGGATAATCTCCCAAAAACATAGTAGATTCTACAAAATACGACTGACCCATTCCTTAAAATTGCTCGTCAGTGTTGTTTCTTCTAGGTAATATTAATACGAGACATAGAGAAGATCCAAAGAGGGGTACATTATTTGATCAGGAGTTCTTTTAGTTAACACAACCATGTCAGATAAATATATTCCCAAATCTAGTGCCAGACGTTACAAGAAAGCCATTGGGTGTCAGCGAGTCGTCTACAATTAAATTTCTAGGACTCGCATTCCAAGAACTGTCAATCAACACGTTAGCTTTTTGCGTGCATACAAAGTGACCCTGACGGTAAATTACGAGAAGTTTGAGACGTAGGCATGCTGACAGTCGTCCTAACCACACACTATTTGCGGTTGCTATTGCTGCTGGTGTGATAAAGCTAAAGGTGTTACAGTATACAGGAATAAATCTAAATACAACGTGTTTGGGATACAAGTGCAAAAATTGTGATCATTGGTGCCTCAATATCTACCAACTTCATTAAGTTAATTATTTTTTAGCTGTGTCTAACAATCTTCCAGCAAACACATCACATAATTTACCACCTGATGTTTTCCGCACGGTCTTATGTGCACCACTAAATGGACTACCCCTGACAGTATAGAGTTACCATTTTGCGTCCACATGTCCGAAATTCAATACCTGAACTGCTGCCCAGAGGAAAATAAACATTAACAGCTTGATATTGCGACACTAGTTCTAATAGTTGCACTTATTAGTCTAAAAATGAAGTAAATACTGATGCAATGTTGTGCAGCACACTGTCCACAGTCAGCATTAAAATATCTGCACATAATAAAACTGTATGACTGCAGCTAAAAACTGTGTAGTTTTTCCATTCAGTTATCAAAATACATTAACGAAGCTAGGCACTTTGAGTCCTTGTGTTGAATTGTCTGTACAGGACAGGGTAGGTGTCGAGAGCGGTAGGTAGCATTTTGCAGACCAGACACAGCAGATTCCCGGAAATTACCAAGCAGGAGACCAGGTGGATTTTCACCAGCAACAAGGGCACCTAACGGTCCTCTCTTGGGATGGGTAGCGAAGGCTGCGCGCCAAAGACTTTCTCAGCCCAGCAATGAGCAGACAGGTAGCCTGGAGTGGTTAGACCATGAATATGAACAATTCTTGAAGCAGGATATTTGTACAAACGACATTATCAACCGAACTTAGCTTTCTGCACAGTAACAACATTATATACATTTCTCAGCATATATATATATATATATATATATATATATATATATATATATATATATATATATATATGCTGAGAAATGTTAAATGTTGTTACTTTGCAGAAAGCTAAGTGTATTGTGGCATCAGCGCTTAGCGCTTAATACTCTAAGGTAGAAATAATAATCACTTGAGGGTCGATGAGCGAGTGAAAATCTTTCAATTGGAGGCCATTTCAGCAACCTGCATGTCCGTATCCCAGTTCCCCAATTGGGGAAAAGGGGCATCCACTTTAACGTGAAATCCGAACCACGTGTCGTCCTTGGCGGCTCCTCACATCATTGAAATGTGAAGCTTAGATTAATGACAAACTGAAAACTTCCGTGGTGCGGCCGGAATTCGATCCCGCTACGTCTTAGTTCCAGGTACGCTCTTTCGATTTGCAGCTAGACCACCGGTCCCGATAACTTCAGTTCACGTATACATGACATGTATTGTGCACGGCAGCATATATTTCATTACTGTTAGTTAAATGCATTCCCGGATTGTGTTTAAATCTTTACTGTTTTCTGTGTTTAGAAGTTTCGCAACCGTTTCTCTCTTTTAGTATGGAACGTATTACCGTGTTAAAATACATGCCGCATAAGTATGCTAGAACATGTTCAGTCAAATGAAACTAGTTCTTTAATACCTCATAGTGCTCGGAAAGTAATGTTACTTCTTATGTTAATCACATGGACCACTTTACTCAAAATATGTAAACAATTCATGTGTAAATACTTGCAGTTAGCAGAGGCAAGCATATAAACTTGACAACTTCTATCATTACGTTTACAAGTTAGTTCCGACGGTGAAGCATCACTGGCATATCACACACTTTGTCTTGATTTCTGGTGTATCTTACAGATGTTCAAGGTGTTTTCATAAACTCTCCTTCTTGAAAAGTACACATTATTTTCGTTTGTACAAGTAAAGAAGTAAAACAACACACTGAACCTACATAGGTAGTTTACTGCATGTATCAATGAGAGCTATGAGAAGCACTGGACTCTTTTTATTTTTTTTATTTTCCATTGCGTGTTCGATAACTGAGAGACTTAACGATAGGCTTATGTGTGTGTACGTGAACCTCTTATTCAATTTCAGAACTGTAACCCATTCCATGTTGACACTATTGTAAACACGATCACAGTAACATACAAAATACTGTCTAAAGCAATTTTAAATATAATAGAGGAACAAGCAGGGCCTAATATAGGAGATTATCAAGCAGGATTTAGAAAAGGTAGATCATGCGCAGAACAGATTCTTAATTTAAAAACAATTTTGAAAGGGAGAACTGTACAAAATAAAAATACAGTAGTTACTTTCGTAGACTTCAAGAAGGCCTATGACTCAACTGACAGACAAACATTATTCCAGGTACTTTATGAATCAGGGATATACGAAAACAAACGCTCACAAAAACAACATAAAAAATTAAGTTTCAAGGCGTAATTTCTGAACCATTCAAAATCAAAACAGGAGTTCGACACGGAGATGGACTGTCCCCAATACTCGTTACCTTGGTTCAGACGAAATAGTAAAAACATGGGAAAGCACATTAAAAAACAGAGGCACGAAAGGGTGTAAGCATGGGCCTAGGAAAGAAAAAATCTGAAGTGAAATGTTTAGTCTTTGCGGATGATATGGCATTGATAACTGAAAACCGAACAGACGCAACAGTTATGCTTCATCTGTTACACGAGATTGCTGAAAAGACTGGGCTGAAAATATCCTATGAAAAAATCGAATATATAGAACACAAACATAATACAGAAAAGTGTATGAAAAGAAAGTATGGAAATATTAAAAGAGTTGATAAATTCAAATACCTGGGGAACTGGAGCCAAGCCAATGGACTGGATAACAAAACAAATAAAGAAAGAAAAAAGTAAGAATTTGCATATAAATTAACACAGAACTACTACTATAAGAAATCATTATCTATACAAGCGAAGATTAGACATTATAATTCAGTTATTAGGACACAAGCAACATATGATCAGAGTGCCTAACACTGAATAAGAAAGACGAATTAAGAGAACTAGAAAAAAAGAGAGGGAAAAATACTAAGAAAAATTCTAGGTCTTGAGAAAAACAATGAAAATAAGTGGATCAAAAGAAAATTAGATTCAATTAGAAAGAGACGGCAAAAATTTTATGGACATTTAAAAAGAATGGAAGAAACATGGATTACAAAGAAAATTTTTAATTACGTTAGTAAGCTGAAAAAACTGTAGGATGGATAGAAGCAGTCAAGAATGGTGACAACATAACAGGTTTACAGAAGAAATAATACGTGGCAGGAATCACTTCAAGCTACTGATAGAAAACGCGAACTATGAAGAAGATGAGCCAAAACCTCGACCCAAGAGAGTGTGGACAGATGAGCAGAGACGAGCAGTTGGAGAGAAACTGAAGAAGTACTAGGAAGAAAGGAAGAAAAAGAAACACCATAAGTCTTAAGTTATATGCAGTCCATATATATATATATATATGTTGCTTGTGTCCTAATAACTCAATTTTTCCCACGTGGAATGTTTCCCTCCATTATATATATATATATATATATATATATATATATATATATATATATATATATATATAAAAAATAGAGGGAAACATTCCACGTGTGAAAAATATATCTAAAAACAAAGATGATGTATCTTACCAGACGAAAGCGTTGGTATGTTGATAGACATTAACAAACACAAACACACACACAAAATTCAAGCTTTCGCCTCTCCCTTAAAACCCACATCCGTTCGTCTTTCCCTCTCCTTCCCTCTTTCTGATGAAGCAACCGTGGGTTGCGAAAGCTTGAATTTTGTGTGTGTTTTTTTTTATGTGTGTGTTTGTGTTTGTTAGTGCCTCTATCAACATACCAACGCTTTCGTTTGGTAAGTTACAGCTGGAGCCTTGGAATAGTAATAACAACCTCTAGTTTGCGGTAACAAAAGATAAAAGATGCAGAATTATATCAGAGAGACAAACTCAGTTAAAATGAACATTTAAAACATTAAAACCTGGGTTTAGACAACTAGTAATAGTAGCCCATAAAAACACAGGAGATGCCAGTTATACTTGGTTAAACAACCCATATACTTTGAGAACATTTAAGTGGTTACAACAGAATATCAATAAAGGATAACAGTGGTAAAGTGCCCAGAAACAATGTTCTGCTCTGGCATTCCCAGAACTATCACAATAATTTAAAAAACAAATGGTGGTTATTAAAGGCCCCCAGATGAAGCAACGAGTTATAAACGTCAAACATGGCACTCAATCGACCCTGAGGGTGATAAGTCATATTCAGCATATATATATATATATATATATATATATATATATATATATATATATATATATACAATTTATGTAGAGTATGGCTAATACAGACATACCAGAGGTAAAATTCCATGATTCACAACAAGAAATGATATTCAAAAACACAAAGGTAGTATATTAATCACGGCTAGCAGTAAAGGTAAATTTTCACTGAAAATTTTTGGATGAGATATGAAGCGATGACAGCAACAAGTTTAACATAAAGCTATCACCGAATAACTTTCCTCTGTCCTCGTCGTCCTGAAGTAGCTGATTCGTAACATCCAGTATCGTGTGCCAGACTTGATCCACTCAGGTAACCTCCTTCTCAAGGTGCTTCAGCCAGGCGTAATCTGCAGAAAACGCACTAGAAACAGAAAGGCGCGAATTCAGCCACATCGAAATGTGGGAATGTATCACGCCTAGCCTATCACCACTGATAATTTCATAACTCACTCCAGCACAAGATTGACTCGGCAAGCTCGACCGATCCGCTTAAGTTGGCGTTCGCCCAACTGTCCCCAGTTAATGCAGAAGGTAACACCAGTTAAGAAAAAATATACCGAAGCATATTATCGATCCCACGTTTTCTCAGGGTTCGTATAGAACAGATATAATTAGAGTAATACAATAACAATTTCTTGTTTCTGACTTCACACACAATGGTAACGAGAGGTGGGCCTCAGAGTGGTGTGGCAACTGTCGTTGTAGGAAAGCTGGACATAGCAGAAATGATTGGTGAACAAATTAATACAGCAGACAGAAGATTTACTTAATTTGTACAAAGATTCATTATAAATAATGCCCCAAGGATTAGGATCAACCTCGTACAACAGCTCACTGTAGCAAGCACAAATGATGGTGTCGTGCCGGCGGGAGTGACCGAGTGGTTCTAGGCGCTACAGTCTGGAACCGCGCGACCATTACGGTCGCAGGTTCGAATCCTGCCTTGGGGATGGATATGTGTGATGTCCTTAGGTTGGTTAGGTTTAAGTAGTTCTAAGTTCTTTTGACCTCAGAAGTCAAGTCCCATAGTGCTTAGAGCCATTTGAACCTTTTTTTGTGTCGTAGCGATAAAGGCCCAGTTGCAAGCAGATTAAGTGGCTGCCGCTGGCTGTTCTGTCGCACGGTTGCAACGGGAACTCGTGGTACAGAGTCACTGGAGGTGTGGCTCAACGGGTGTCCACCATAGGGTCCTTCAGATCCCACACAATCACTATTGATGTCGAACGGAAACTTTCAGTTCTGTTACCAACTTCACGACGCCCGTGGAGTGGTATCAATGTGTGATACCACGTCATTAAAATCGATCTTTGCAAGAGAGAAATGACATGATAGAGACGAGCCCGAGACAAGAAATTTAGAGTTTAGTATAAGTAAATATTACAAAGTAATACCAAAAGAATAGATGATCGTATAGTGATCGGATGTCATTTTACAGGAAGTGCGAACCTAGTAGAATACGCCATCTGTCCAGGACTCACTCTTACCTCCCAGTCGAATGTGTCCAACTTCACCGCTAGAGGAGATTAGGTGACTTTGACTTTTCATGTAGGCTTGGTAGGTTGAAGAAGAGGGGGTGGTACATCGTCTCGGTAGTTCGTAGTGGTGTTTAAACTAGGTTTTGACCCAGAAACCTAAGATAAATTTATGTTTCCGTTACAATAACGATATTTTTTGTGGTTAGAATTATTATGAGTGATAAACTTTAATGTTTTTAATCAAATTTTAGCATGGAGTGATCACACTCCTGGACACCCGCTCACAGGACCAGTTCTATTGTGTCACCTTTTCGGCCAACATCCTCTTGCTGCCTGTCGATCGTTGCATAGAGGGGCCAACCTAGATGTAAGATTTTCTCACCCAAGCCACGATCGTCTTCAAAGCACATTTCCAGAGAGCCGCTGTTGTTGACATGAGAGGTGAGGTCCCAAGCGTTTCACGATGGCCACCACCACACAAGAGGGTGCTGGCGACGTGGAGGGTGGTCCGCCAGCGGCACGGGTCATTTACTGTGCGCGCCTGCGTCTTTCACAGCACACAACAGCCTCTGGTCGATACCGGCTGCCCACACAACGAGCTTCAGCGCGCTGGCTGCGGCGCTAACACGACAGCCAAGCCGGAGTTTCGCAGATACTAATGAGCCCTGAGCCAGCAACTCCTCCCCCCCCCCCTCCCCCTTGCAGGCAGCGTCTAGTGTTACCTGACCTGTGGAGGTGGACGACGAGACAGGGGGAGGGGGACACTCCTTAGCGAACATGTCACAGCTCTGTTCCACGCAAAGAGCCAGACATGGGACCTCCACAAAGACGAGATAGGCAGCTGTAGACGGTATGCACCAATGTGGAATGTATCCTTTGACACTCGATTAATCAGTCAGTTGGTATAATTGATTCATTCTTCGATTTCTGATGGATCAAATTCATAATGATAAATGAAAGCTCCAAATTTTGTTCTACTGCATTAATTTATTTCGTCAACACATTTTCAGCTTACAAGGCCATCATCGCACCAGCTAATTAAAGAAATTAATACTGTTACACATATCCACTTTTGAGCTTTTCATTTATAATTATTAACCTACAAAACAACAATAATTCTTGAAATATAAATTAATTTTTATTATCCTACGTTTTTAAATCAGACTAATGAATATAAGATAATTTCTCTAAGTCCCAGAGAGATTCCTAACCCCATACAAAGAGTCCTGAATAACTGTGATTGTGAATTTTTAATAGCCATGAAGATACTTGTATGATTTAAAATGTAAAACGTGGGGCACATGCAATACGTAATTGATCATGAGTAGTTCACCTCTTTGCTATTACGCGTTGCATGTGCCCCAAGTTTTTTGCTTTAAGTCTTACAAATACTTTCACAGCTATTAAATATTTGTAAGATTTATAGCCAAAAACTTGTGGAAAAGTAAATTAATTTTTGTTATACCACGTTTTTAAATCAGACTAATGGATATAAGGTAATTTCTCTAAGTCCCAGAGAGATTCCTAACCTCATACAAAGAGTCCTGAATAACTGTGATTGCGAATTTTTAGTAGCCATGAAAATACTTGTATGATTTAAAATGTAAAACGTGGGGCACATGCAATACGTAATTGATCATGAGTAGTTCACCTCTTTGCTATTATCCGTTGCATGTGCCCCACGTTTTTTGTTTTAAGTCTTACAAGTATTTTCACAGCTATTAAATACTTGTAAGATTTATAGCAAAAAACTTGTGGCACATGTAATAGATAACAGTAAAGAGGAGAACCATTCATGATCAGCTATGTATTGCATATGCTCCAATCTGATCATATTAAACCTTACAAGTAATTTCATAGTTAATAAAAATTCACAATCGCCAATTTTCAGGACTATCTATATGGGATTAGGGCTCTCTATGTGCTACGCGAAATTATTTATTAGTTTTCAGTCCGATTTAAAAACTCGAGATAATAAAAATTCATTTTCATTTAATTAGTTATTTTCAGCTTTTTAGTTTTGATTACAACAGATACATGTAAGTTTTAGATTTATTTCAATTTCCTCTCAACCCGACTCAGGCAATACATTGCTTCCTCCAATGTATATCTCGCAAAAGACTAAGAAGGTTAAAGCGAGAGGGATTCCAACTCACACAGAAGCTTACCAGCAGTTCTCGTTCCGGTGAAACCTTTGCAACTGTAACAGGAAAAGGAGGAATGGGCAGTGGTACACAAAGTAACCTCCACATCATGCCAGGCAGAAAATGAGTTAATATTGCATTGACATCAAATTCTGAGCTATGCTGGAAGTCTCAGGTCTGTAGACTATCAGGAAACGACAGTAGTAAACAAATAAAGACAAGAAAATGAGTTATTATTGCATTGTCATCCACTTCGAGCTATTTTCAACATTTCTAGTCACTGACTCATTCGGAACTTGGTTTCAAATCAGTTGCAAAATTTGTACCGAACAAGCAGACAAGAAAGCGATATCGACCTCCTTTTCCCCTATTTCTCTGCACATCTATGCCCATGCACTCACATACTGCATGGAATGCATTGCGATACTGTCCACCCAACATTCGATCTTGCAGGGCACCTGAGATGTCAGACATTAGTAACCCTCCTCACACCCACCCAAACCCCAACGGATCAGACAGACAAGAAAGCGAGATAACATGGCATTGTCATGCACTTCTGATCTAGTTGCAAGTTTCTACCTCGTCAGGAAGCTAAGTTTAAAATGAGCTGCAAAATAAGTACTGAAAACACAGACAACAAACTGACTTAAAAATATACGAGGTAAAGAGACATACTTGTAGATTTAACTTAAAATATGAGATTTAGTCAATAGGTATCTACATCTGTTTTTATTATTGATTTCAACAGTAGCACAAAATTTGGAGTAGCATCGTTTTTTGACAAGAATTTACCCTGGACAGGGTTCAGAGTCTGACAATTAAATTACTGATATGTAATATCCATTATTGTATTATTGTCCATTAGCCATTTTCAAGTGGAACACACAGTACATGTTAAAATTTAAAAACTGTCATCCATGTATACAGTCGTGTATCAGAAGTGACGATCTATATTCAGGGATATGACAGGAGTGATCATTCGAAACAAAGTGTCAAGTAAACTTGGGCTATAAAACTCATACCTTAAAAGCTATGAGAAATCCTGTATCTTCGATACCGTGAATAAAATCTCTTCTGCTGCAACCTCTTCACTTTCCATAGTCTGAGAAGTGGCAGTGTGGACCAAAACAAGAACAAAATGTCCAGTAAATGTCTAAAATGCATACCGTACGAACTACGAGCACTTGTTTATCTTTGCTACTTTGAAACTCTCCTAATGAACAAATGCTCACAAGACTTAAGGTGTGCATTTTAGAGGACATTTTCACGAGACATTTTTTTCTCGTTTTTGTCCGAATTACCACTTCTCAAAACATGGAAAGCAAAGAGCTTGCAGTAGAAGAGATTTGTTTCGCAGTATTAAAGATCAAGAGTTGCTCATAGCTCGTAAGGTATGCGTTTTAGAGCCCATGATAATTGACTTTTATTCCGAATGATCATTCCTGTCATCTCCCTGAATATTGACCATCATTTCTAAAACACCCTGTATATCTCACTATTAGAGGGACCATCTGGACTGGCTGAATATATAACGGTTAGGTATTTATCGTATAAATAACAGCAAAATACGCTGACAGGACACAAATCATAGCACCAAAAATAGATTAATATAGAGTAATGAAATTCCGGAAATTTATTTGTCTAGGTGACATATTTGAATGATTAACGTTATAAGATCACATGTTAACGTAAGGACGAGATAAGTCATGGTAAATTTGGACTGCTGGTACAACAATAACCGGTGTAATCACCAGAATATTGAATACAAGCGTGCAAATGTGCATGCATTGTATTTTGCACGGCGGATGTCATTTTGTGGGATGAAGTTTCATGCCCATTGCAATTTCGCAGTCAATACAGGGACGGTTAATGCTGTTTGTGGATGATACTGGAGTTGTCGTCCGATGCTGTCCCGTATGTGCTCGATTGGAAAAAGTTCTGGTGATCAAGCAGGCACAGGCAACATATCGACATGCGGTAGACAATGTTGGATTACAAGAGCGGTATGTGCACAAGCGTAATGCTATTGTAAAACACCCTGGAACGCTGTTCCTGAATGGCAGGACAGCAGAGTAAATCACCAGAATGACGTACAGTGTTACAGTCAGGAGGCGTGGAATAAGCACAACAGTTCTCATGCAGTCGGACGAAATGACGCCCCAGACCATAGCTCTAGTTGTAGATCGAGGGTATCTAGCACACAGACAGGTTGCATCTCTCAACTGCCCTCCTCCTAATCAACACACGGCAATCATTGGCATTGAGGCAGATCCAGCTTTCATCAGAAAACAGACCTCCACGCTGTCCTTCAACGGGCTCTCACTTGGCACCAGTGTAGCCGCAGACCGTGGTCGTTTGCGGCCAACGGGATGCACACTGCAGGGCGTGTGGCTGAGAGCTGTCCTTGAAGTGACCGATTGGTAACAGCTCCTTGTGTCACTCTAGTGCCTCCTGCTGCTCAATGCAGTCCTATACACCAAAGCCATACGCCGAACACGATGGTCTGCCCTATTGATAGTCAAGTGGAAGTCCAGAGCCCAGCCTTCTTGCAATTGTACGAGGGTTGTCCAGAAAGTAAGTTCCGATCGGTCGCGAAATGGAAACAACTGGGAAAATCCGGTAAAGCTTTGCACAGATGTTCTGGGCAGTGTCTCTAGAATGCCCGTCGATAGTGTCGGGTCGCCCTTTTCAGTCTTGAGTGAACAGTGAGCACATAAAGACGTGTAGGGAATAGCGTCTCCCGCCAAGTATGATGGCCTGGTTAGAGATTTCGCCTGTGTCATGCAGCCCACATAACACAACTGTCGAGCAATTCCTTATTCATTCCAATTCTCTGCTGCACACTGCAGGGGCTATGAAGACGCTCCTGCAGCGTTTCCGATTAGAAGTGTTTGATCACCCGCAATACAGTCCATAATTGGCTTCCCCTGAGTGTCATCACTGTTCACAAGAACCGCTGGCTAAGAAGACAAAATTGTTGCACACAAAACGAGCTGCAGAACAGTGCAAATAACAGGCCGAAAGCGCAGGCGGCTGCTTTCTATAACGAGGGTATTGGAAAGCTGATTTAACACTACGACAAGACTCGAAGTTGGAGCGGCGACTATGTAGACAAGTAGGTGGAAGCTGTATCTAAATGTTGAAATAAAACGTTTCAGGTTTTCACTGTGGTTTCCATTTCGCGACCGATCGGAGCTTACTTTCTGGTCAACCCTCGTATATTACTGTGGCCACCGCTGCCAGCGATCATGTACAGTGGCTACATTCTTGCGAAGCCTTTCTACGGTATCACACGACCTCGTTCAAAATGAGTTGTTTATAATGGCGTCTTTCTCGCCTTAAAGGCGTTCTTGACCATCATTCACTCAGCACGTCCAGTCTGATGGGTAACATGCTCACGACATATTGCAGCGTGTATTTCAAGCAAAAATTAAAACTGAGGAGACATCATACACATGTAGAAGCAGACCTAAGTATCATTCAAGCCGCACAATTCCTTGGCGCTACCAGTCTGTTTTCGTCAGTATACTTGCTGTGGCCAAGGGGTACTGCCACCTACGTCCCGCAATACAGCCATCTCTACATGGTTGCCTACTGAGCAAATGCAAGCAGCACAACCATAGCACAGTTCCGGTCAGGCTTATGGACGCATTAGCTCTGCCAAAAGACATGAACGTGGTTGCATCGCTTTACCACGCTAGCCACTTACACTGAACTAGAGTAGGACAACATCCTTCTGCTCGTCGGACATTTAGGAAGTCGTGTGGCCCAACGAAAACGAGTTGTCACGGACTTGTCTTCGAGTTCTTTGCAAGTGTCGGTGACAACTCTAGATATTCGCTGTTGTCGTAATACGTGTATTACTTAAATTCTATTCTGTCACTCCATAGTCGTCTAACCACCATGATAAACTGAGACAATTTCTGCCTCCAATACAACACGTGGTGATCGCAGTCACAGCACTAACACGCATGTTCACCGATTAGAAATGATGCTGTTATTATTAAACACGCATATCCAACATATCAATGAAAATAAATACGTAAAATTGTACACGTAGATTGCGTTTAGGCAGTCCACCTGATCTACGTTTCATTTCCAGATAATTTATGACTTTTCTAATGGTGAAGCTACTTAAATAACACGCTGTAATAAGACGTTGACATCTTGTGCAGAACGAACTAGCTGCTATTTACGTTGATTATTTGAGTCACGTCCTTCGAAAAATGACCACGGCCAAATCCTGCCTTTTTCCTTATCCAGTCCAAGCTAGAGCTCTTTCACTAAAAAACTAAAGGTTGATAGATTACACTCTATTCTTTACCAGATCATATAAGCATATATGACCAGGAAAGAAACGCCAGTATCAATATGAGAATAATTGCAGACGATGCATTTGTGCACAGAGATCATACTACTAAATAAAACAAAATGCAGATGATGAGCGATTGATTCAAAGACTGGTAGCTGATTTTCAGCGGAAGTAAGTGTTATATACTGCATATAAATATAAGAAAGGTCTGATATTTTTTCTGTAACAGATTGATCGTCTGTAACTGGAATCAGTCACGTCCAAGATGAAAAAGTTTTTCGTCTGCTCCGATTTCCTGTGTGTTCATCAATCTATTCAACTTATGAAACTTCCTGGCAGATTAAAACTGTGTGCCCGACCGACACTCGAACTCGGAACCTTTGCCTTTCGCGAGCAAGTTTGGAATGTAGGAGACGAGATACTGGCAGAAGTAAAGCTGTGAGACCGGGCGTGAGTCGTGCTTCGGTAGCTCAGTTGGTAGAGCACTTGCCCGCGAAAGGCAAAGGTCCCGAGTTCGAGCCTCGGTCAGACACACAGTTTTAATCTGCCAGGAAGTTTCATATCAGCGCACACTCCGCTGCAGAGTAAAAATCTCATTCTGGAAACATCCCCCAGGCTGTGGCTATGCCTTGTCTCCGCAATATCCTTTCTTTCAGGAGTGCTAGGTCTGCAAGGTTTGCAGGAGAGCTTCTGTAAAGTTTGGAAGGTAGGAGACGAGATACTGGCAAAAGTAAAGATGTGAGACCGGGCATGAGTCGTGCTTCGATAGCTCAGATGGTATAGCACTTGCCCGCGAAAGGCAAAGGTCCCGAGCTCGAGTCTCGGTCGGGCACACAGTTTTAATCTTCCAGAAAGTTTCATATCAGCGCACACTCCGCTGCAGAGTGAAAATCTCATTCTATTCAACTTATATATCCAGCAAAAAAATATGCATAAGACTCCACCTATAAAGGTTGTGGAAGGAGGTGTCGTTCTTTTTCATAGCAGGAAACGGAGAAAATTAGATAAATGCATCTGTAGATGCATTAAACTCATCAGCATTTGAGGCTGAAGATTTCTAGCGTAAGAAGTCAGTGTAGTTTTTCCATCGGCCTTGTCAAACAGGGTAGAGGAGCGTGTAGAGTTTCAGGGCACTCTCCTGCCATTGGGGTGGGAAACTGCTCCTAAAACGCGGAAGAATCAGCGATGGTCAAGGGCATGAGGATGCACAAGGCAATGGAAACCACTGCCTTAAAGACGCATAAAGCGCATCCACAGAGCATGTGGCCTGTAATTGAAAACTGCCATAGTCTGGCTATTGGTAAATGATTCCAGACTTATCCTTATAATCAAACCTCTACGAAGAGATTGCCAAAATCGACATAACAATGAGAAAAAGATGGAATAACTGAGCAGAGAGAGTGAGAGCAAAGCAGTGGATAGGGAGAGGAGGAGGAGAAAGAGGGATAGGAGGAAATGGTAGACAGTGACCTTGAAGATAGCAAGTAGAATTGCCTAACGTAACCTGACACTGGAAGTGTAGCACGACATTCAAGGTCAAGGTTGGACATAATCTGTCGTGATACCCTACTCTTTAGTACATCACATCCTTCCACACCGATTCTTCCATGTGACTTTCGTCTACTGTTCACCATTACTAAATTGTGATCTAAGACTATATCTACTCCTGGGTATATCTCATAATCCTGAATTTGATTTTGGAATGCTGTCTGACCATGATGTAATCCAGCTGGAATCCTTCCATGTCTCTGGGCCTATTCCACGTACATCTCCTCCTCTTGTGATTTTTGAACACTGTATCTTTTAATATTGCAGAGTTCAATTGGTCTTTCTTCTATCTCATTCCTACTAACAAGGCGATTTTCTTGCATAACTCTTTCTTCTATTCTTTCCCCCATGATTATTAGATTTTCATCTCCCTTTACAAACTGAATTACCCACACAGTATTCTCATATATTTTCTCTACGTCTTCATCCTCTGTCTGCGACGTCGGAAAGTATGGATTAACTATTGGTGATAGCCTTGGTTTTGCTGTAGAGTCACTGAACTGCCCTCAATAGCTCACAGTCTGTCCTACCTTCTTATTTGCAACGAATCTTGCGACAAGTATACCATTTTCTGCTGCTGTTGATATTACCCTATATTCGTCTGCCAAGTAACCCTTTACCATTTTACTTCAGTACACCCCCCCCCCTCCAATCATAGATTGCATTTTCCTTTTCAGGTTTTATAGCTGTCAAACTACTGACATTCCATGCTCAGATTCTGGCCAATCCTCACCTTGAGCGCCGTGCTACACTTCCAGTGTCAGGTTACGTTAGGCAATGGTTCTTGCTACCTTCAAGGCCACTCTCACCTCTTCCTTGCCCCCGCCCCCTCCCCATCGCTCCTGTGTCCTGTGCCCCTTCTCCTCCACCACTTTTCTCTCAGCCTATCACCCATCTACATCATCACACTCTCTCAGCTGCCCAGTAAACAAACTTGCTACTTCACACATGTATTCTGTGCACTGCCAGCTGTAGCCATAGGGAGTGTTCAATCTGAATATGACGAGCATAAAGGCCACAAGCAGTCATCATTTTAAATACATGTCTGTTGATTGTAGTCTCGTCTGTTTTTTTTAATTGATAATACTAAGCTAAGTATTAACACAATATCCATTCTACTAGGAACTTTTTAGATGTATCTCGCCACTGCTGAAGATTTCATAAATCAGTAAGGATTATCGGTATCCTAATTCACACCCCCTGTACAAACAAACAAATCCGAAGTCACCTTTCAGTGCAAGCTGTACCCTGGCTTGAAAAATAATAATGTGCTTCCTGAGCCTGTGAGTCTTCCGATATTTTAATTCATATATTACTTTCTAAAGAGTATTTTTATAGTACAGTGCAAAAAAAATTGGCGGTATCTTTACATGTGCTAATCAGTATTCAAAAGTCTGTGCATATTACTGATATTGTAATTCTTATACTAAATACTACACACTACTTCCATCGGCGAATAAAGGTATTATGAGTAACTACATAACAACACGCTGTTCCAACTTTGGAACGCAGTACACCATTGATTCTGTATGGTACGGGTTCGACACGTTCTTTGTAGGTTTTGGAGGTACCTGGCAGTAGACGTCTACGCACAGGTCATGCAGTTTGTGGGCTGGTGTCTCATAGGCATGGTGCTGGCACCTAATAGCATCCAAGACGTGTTTCATCTGCTTCATATCAGGTGAAATTGGGAGCCAAGACATAAACGTGAATTCGTTATCACACTCCTCAAATCACTGTAGCATGATTCTGATCTTTTTTTAAGTGACAGTTATTGTGATGTAGGATGCCGTGAGAGAGACACTGACTTACTTTTACTTAGTTCCTCTCGTTCCCTCTGGAAAATAGGGCCGTGACGAAATTCCTCCACCTGGTACGATTTCTAGAAAGTCTCTTCACTTCAGGTTTTCCCATCCTCTGCAGCTGCTCTCTCGATCGTCCTTTTCCACGTCTGTTTTGGACGACCACGTTTTCTAACTCCTAGAGGGTTCCAATCCAATGCCACCCTTTCAACAGCTCCATCTAGTTTCCTCAATGTATGTCCAATCCAGTTCCATTTTCCTTCCTTGATTTGTATATTGATTGGTTGCTGATTTGTCTCCCTCCAAAGATCTTCAATTGTAATTATATCTGGCTATCTCACATTTAAAATACACCGGAGACAGTGGTTGATAAAAACTTGGAGCTGGTTTTTGATATGGTTAGTCACCTTCCAAGTTTCGCAACTATACAACAGGCCTTCACATTCCTACTGAAAAGCCGGAGTTCGGTTTTCTTTCGGATGTTCCTACTGCTCCAGACAGGGTACAGTTGCACAAATGCACCATTTGCTTTGCGGATGCGACTACGGACGTCTTCCTCAGCGCCTCCTGTAGTCGTGACTATACTTCCGAGATAGAGGAAAGATTGGATCTGTTCTCTCTTTTAATGGCCAGCCTATTCGTGATGGTCGAGTTTATCCGCATTTCTTTGGTTTTGCGAGCATTTATCTTTAGGCCTCCAACTTCCGCCTCTCTCTGTAACCTGAGCAGTTTCTCTTCGATGTCTCGATATCGTTGTGCCATTAAGCATATATCGTATGCGCTAGAGAGACATCAAGTACAAATAGACGCAGGTGTGTCACTACAATACTCATATAGTATGAAGTGCCATTACATCTTCTATTACCGCCACAGGTTCCAAGAGTTTTCATGTAAATGTTGCACTTAACTTAATACTGCCTTCACTGCCCTTATCCGTGGCACAGTCCACGTTTCTAGCAGCCGTCCGCCTAGGCAGAATATCCTGATACCACCACTGACCATGTGTAACAAAAGGTATAGTTTATCTTATCAGGAGACATGTTTCCATTGATCCACGGTTCAGTCTCGATGATCCCATGCCCACTGGAATATTAACTGACGATTCTGTTGGCTCAATAGTACAAAGCGCCATTTTCAGTAATGTGCACTGAACTATGTCCTCCAATATATCTGTACTCGATCATCAGATATGACACAGATCACCGCATTGTTAAACTCCACGCTGGTTTTAGATTAATGCTGGTTCTTGGATGCAAGCTTCTTCATTTTGCTATTGAGTTTCTTTTTTTTTTTTTTTTTTTTTTTTTTTTTTTTTTTTTTTTTTTTGCATCACATTCTTAATCTTGACGGTATTGGTGTGCAGTTTTACAGCCAAGGTAGACCTATCATGCTACGTGCCTAAGTGATACGCATCTTACAAAACTCCTGCTCCCACCACTACACATAACTAGCTAACTTACAGAAGTGATGGGGAAAGTCTCTTCAGATCATAACACTTCATAATAGACATTTTAGGTTCGTAGGAAACGCCCCTACGATGTCTAAAGTTCATTCAAGCTACATTAGTACTCAAACGGTCCCCCAAATCCAATTCGAGTTAGCCATACTTTCGTGGTTTAGTCCGGGCACCGTATAATATTACATGTTGTCTGATTTCATACAAGTTTATGTGAATCAACAATTATTAATATTCGCGCCTACTTTCCAATTCGTGATTGTGTTTACTGCTCCCGCCTTCGACTTATTTTACAGACTCCTTCAGACCAACGACCATGCAGCAAGCTCCATAGTCGAATCATAGGGCATGCCATCTCCGCCTGTGGGTTTTCGTATGGCAGCGATGAATAAGGACAAGGCCCGACGCGTGGAAACCGTGTTGATACCTGTACACTTAGAAGCGATCCTGCTTCACAAAGTGGGCAAGCTTCTAAACTCCATGTTCAGTGATGAAGCGTGGGCGACCAGCATCGTCATGCTTACTCGTGGTTTCATAGTAATTCAACCATTTACATAGATTTTTATGAGGAACGCGAACAGCCGACAAGGTGCTCACGCCCAGGCCATCGGCAATAGTAATTGTCATACTGGTTTATGTCAGTTGATTTCCTCATTTATTGTCAGAAACCGACCTCTGAGGAAGTATGCAGTGCCATTCACTGACTTCATTAACGATGCCCCCTCTATTATCAATTATCTTCATCCACTTGTATCTCCTTTAATTAACAGTCCCAATTTTACAGTTTAAATTAACTGAGTAACCAGTGTTGCCTGGGTATGTATTTATTCCTCCCGTAACCCATCTCCTCCTTCCCTCTCTCTTGGTCCCTCTGCATCTGGCCCCCTCTTGCTGTCCATATCCTCCACCCCCACACTCTATCTCCTCCTGTCCTTGTCTCTGTCCATTTACCACTCCCCCCCCCCCCCGTCTAAGTCCACCTACTCTTCCTGATTCTCTCTGTTCATCTGCCCCTGCCCCTCTATCCACCTGCTCCTTCCCCCTCTGAGCATATCCTCCTCCCCATCTGTGTTCAGCTCCTCCTGTCCCTGTCCTGCCTCCTGCTCAGTCCCTTTATGTCCTCCCGCCCCTCTCTCTGTCCACCTATTCCTTTCCCCTCCTGTCACCACATAATGAACCCTACTCCAGTCGGAGGTTTCTAAATCATACACCCCCCCCCCCCCCTCCACACACACAGCATTTCCAGATACAAATCGGGTTCAAATCTATCCAAGTGTTTAGGAGAAGCTTTCACCCACAGATTTCCCAGATTAAGCACAGATCACGTATTGTTCAAATATATTTAACAGGGTTCCCACATATATTTACACATTTTCAACTGTAACTTTAGCGAATTTTATCGTGCAGCTTTGTTCTCACGCAGCTGTGTTGTCATATCTCATGTACAATGTTTGGAACAAGGATATAATTTTCTAGTAGCCTACACTCAGTAGTATATTGTGATACTGTATTCGAAATATTTTGCAATTAGAGTTAGTGATAATGACGTAGTGAACTGTGGATTTACTTTTAAAATATTTTCTTAAGGAATTTACTTTATTTACTAGCGATTCATCAAGAACATTAACACATTTAATCACACTACGTGATCGTGGAAGTAGTTGCCAGTGGGTAATTGATGAAAACAAATTTCTTTCAATAAATGGAAAATTTATACTTAAAAACCCTTTCTTTAAAAAAAAAAAAAAAAAAAAAACAGATTTAAATTATAATCAGAAAGTAACTTCTAAATATCAAGTTACAATTTATTCAGCGGCAGAAACAATATTTTTTTTCATTTTTTTTTTTTTTTTGGGGACAATATGAGCTGTCGGGCTGAGAACCTTGCCGCTCCCTTTTAACACGGCCGTAGTCACGACCACTCACAGCAACCTCTGAAAGACTACACTGGTGCAAATCTGCAACACACCAGATTACTTTAAACTAAAAATTTCAACAACTCACACTAACACATAAGTATGCACCCCGTAGGAGGGATGGAAATTGTACAAAACACTCACATTAAAAAAAAAATTATTTGCCACCGAAAGTGCAACTAAAATGACCATTTAAATAAAAACCCATGAAATGCAGTCTTACATAAAATGTACAAAGATGCTCTACATTACACATATACCGCCTCTCAAGATGATAGGCAAGATCAAAACATATTTCAGGAGTTCGGCCTTTACACCTTAAGCAATAAATTCGTTAACACCGAATCCGACAAACATGACAGAGGCAGCTATTAACGTATGGCAGATTGACACGGGGATCACTGAACAACCAGAACCGCAGATTGCTCTAAACCGCCTCTACTCCACAAGGGAAAAACGGACCACCCAATTCATAAATAACCTCCTTCCTGCGGGTGGGAAAACGGAGGAGAATGGTGGGACGACCCCAAAACAAAGCGGCTGGTGACCTTACCAAGACAACAAGTAGAATTTAACAAGTAAATGAAACAACATATCTCCAATCACTTAACTTCTAATAAACTGCGATTTCTGGCGAAGACCTGGCGCAGCACCCCCAACGCTCACCCTAACCTTCCACTGCCAGCCGCTTCAACGGACGCAGGAAGGCGCGCCGATCTCCCGTGTCACGACGTCGCAGCTCGCACCGGTCAGCCCGATGTCTTTGTTTGACTCCTGTTGCTCTCGTGTCAACCGCGAAGCCACAACCCCTTTCTAAACGGCGTGGCCCACTGGACTCATGTGGGAACCTCACATGCTCCGACGCTCAAGGCGGACAAAATCATCTCGTGTCTCAGTGCGCGACCGACCAACCGATCGATCCAAGCGCCAATGACCGTTGCCCGAGCAACTCGAGCAGACTGGCGGCCTAACTCGCAGACTCAGATGCAGGAGCTCAGCCTCGACCGGGTTCTGTTACTGATGTAGTGGCAAGACTCGCGTTTGATCCAAACGACAGACATACTAATACTCCGACAACAGACAGACACTAACTGCCGCACAAATGCGAACGAGAGACAGACCAGCAACTGGTGACGCGAGACTGACTCAGCCTCACTCCGACTGACCAACTGCCCAGACTCGCCGCCTAGTGAGCTCACAGCGCCCCTCAAATGACATGAACAGGCTACCTTTCCCCTTTCACACCAGAAGGAGTCACCAAAGCTACTATTGCCACAGCGGCGCCACCGCCAGAAACGGAGGGCGACTGCTTTACACTAAATGCTGCAGCGCGCTTCAAAACATAAAATTTTACCACGGCTCACGTAGTAAATTAAAACGTCTGGCATGATGCAGTAGTGTCTCACACATATCAATCTTTATGACGTCAGATCTCCTGAATTATATGTCCCACTGTGATATAATTTTGCACATACATTCTGTGATATGTTTGAACACTGCTGCAAAACGTGTAGTCAGTACAGTGAATAGTAGTAAAGAAGTAATAAGTTAAAATAATTCTGCAAATTCGCACTTCGTGAACCGCGCTACTTTTCCATCCCGCATCCTCGTCCCTTTGATAGGTAGGTAGTTCTTATCTCCTGAGCGATTCTTTCCAGACAGTTAATGCCGGCCGAAGAGGCCGTGCGGTTAAAGGCGCTGCAGTCTGGAACCGCAAGACCGCTACGGTCGCAGGTTCGAATCCTGCCTCGGGCATGGATGTTTGTGATGTCCTTAGGTTAGTTAGGTTTAACTAGTTCTAAGTTCTAGGGGACTAATGACCTCAGCAGTTGAGTCCCATAGTGCTCAGAGCCATTTTGAACCAGACAGTTAATGATACGTGCATCAAGTTTGCTTGAAATTTGTTCAGTGATCTAGTAGGAGACAGTCCAACCATTTCATTTTCATAATATGTGATGTGTTGCTAGAGGAGGCCGAAATGCACGCGTTTAACCTCACGCAAACTGGCGTGAAGTCTGGAACAGGACAATGTAATTAATATAGCCAATAAGGTACGTTGCTGCTGGAATACTTAACTTTAATCCATAATTGGTGTACATCGCTCTTGACGGTACATGTTTTACAATCTCAATATTAACTGGTAATGGCGCCTTGCTAGGTCGTAGCAAATGACGTAGCTGAAGGCTATGCTAACTATCATCTCGGCAATTGAGAGCGTATTTGTCAGTGAACCATTCCTAGCAACGTCGGCTGTACAACTGGGGCGAGTGCTAGGACGTCTCTCTAGACCTGCCGTGTGGCGGCGCTCGGTCTGCAATCACTGACAGTGGCGACACGCGGGTCCGACGTATACTACCGGACCGCGGCCGATTTAAAGGCTACCACCTAGCAAGTGTGGTGTCTGGCGGTGACACCACAATATGTATGGATGTTCTCCTTGTTGGTATAGTCAAATCATTCTGTTGCATAATTTAAAATATTAGCTACATCCTTAAATGTATGATTGCAAACTATATGGGTATCATAAGCTGCGCTGTTACTGCCATAGCATTAAAAAATAGACAAGCGGTAAGTGGGACCAATTAAAGAAAGGAAACAATCGAAAATTAAATTCTGTAAAGTAATGACTTTACCCAGACCCCTTTATGGCAGCGAAGCCTGGGTGCCGACTCAAAAGTAACCGAATAAAATGCAGTCGGCAGAAATGAGATTGTTAAGGAGTGTTAAAAGATGTTCAAGGATTGATGGGGTACGAATAACCACATTAGAAAACTGTTAACTAAATAATAATTAACTAAATAATAACAAAATATTAAATAATAAACAGAATGGTATCGATCACTTGCAAAGAAGAAAGACGCCACAATTCGCAAGACAGCGTCGGATTACATGCCGAGGGGAATAAGGAATTAAGAACGACCCAGGACGCGCTGAAGACAACTATGAATGTTTAAAGGGCAATAATTCCTGATGCATGAAGTGTAGAAGAACAAGACTTCGGTATGTAATGTACGCCAGTTTGAAAAATCAGAATGCAAGGTGAACATGTACAAAGCTGTACAAAACTGTCCAATCCCATGCGAAATGCCTGTGATAGTTCCTGCTGGTGTTGGCTATGAGCCCTATAGAACTTCTGAGGTCATCAGGGCCCTAGAACTTAGAACTACTTAAACCTAACTAACCTAAGGACATCACACACATCCATGCCCGAGGCAGATTTCAAACCTGCGACCGTAGCGGTCGCGCGGTTCCAGACTGTAGCGCCTAGAACCGCTCGGCCACTTCGGCCGGCTCCTGCTGGTGAGATACATCAGCCGACAGTTCTGCCTCTGCCTGTTTGCGAGAAGCATTGGCTGTGGTGATGACCTAGTGGCGAGATGCCTCCCGCCGGACCCGGCCTTTGCGTGGACAATGGTCTGCATGGCGATTGTCTCCTAATCATATCAGGGGGAGCGGGCGGGCGGCCGCTCAGCCCGGCCTGGGCTCGCCAGACAACAGCGCGGCGCCGGCGCCGGCGACAGATAAACCGCACCCTTTACGACCTCCGCCGGAATTACAGCCGCATTTCGGCCGTAATTTGCGACGCCATCTTCAGGCGCTGCGTCGGTGCCCTCTATAAACGCAGCCCCCTCCGGGACATTTAAAACTCCAAATAGCCGAAGGAGTGTCCTTGTCCATTGTAGCTAGACCGAATTCCGTCGCATGATTACTGGACAACAACTCCAACAAGTCCTGCAGCAGTATCTCTGTAGGAATTTGGGCGTTTTCGTGCGTACAATTCGGATTCAATGACCACTTCTCCCAGTGGTGGATTAAGAGCATTTCAAGGAGCCATTTAAAGCACAACATCGCGACGAAAGAAAATACCACTTCTCTGGTGCAACAGCATGCGTTTCATTTTATTCCAGTCCGGTACTTTGGCAGTTTCCGAAACACTATGTACATCCTGGAGCAATACAAACTTCGTTTTGTGTGTGAGGGGTGTGCGGGGGGCGGGGGATAGGTCCTCTACCGCGATTTCGTCTCCAATGACGATTAGCATTTACACCCAACGTCCTCAGATATATTTCAGTCTTCCCCTACAGCTATCACCGTGTAGTGCCATGAAATGTTGTCCTTCCATTCTTCTTGTCAGTGTTTTCTACATATTTATTTACTACGAGGTTTTGCGGAGAATCTCCTCATTTCTTATCTTAACAGTCCACTCTATTTTACAAATACTTCTTTAGCAACACTTAACAAACGTTTAGATTCTCTTGTTTTAGGTTCTCCCGCCAGTTCACTTCCTCACAATGCTCTGCTCCAGATGTACCTACTCAGAAATTTCTTCCTTCAGTTATTGCATCTGTTTCATACTAGCAGATTTATCTTGATCAGGAATGTCCTCTTTTCCTGTTCTAGTTCCTTAACTTTGTCTACTTATTGGTCCTCGATTTTGATGTTAAGTTCATCATCAACTTCATTTATGTTACTCCTCATCCATTCCGTCTTTCTTCGATTTACTATCAGTTCATATTCTGTGTTTAGGAGACCATTTCATTCAGCATGTCCTGTAAATTTTCCTCAGTGTCACTGTAGATAGGAGTATCTTCGTTATCTTCATTATCATTGTATTGCAAGTATTATAACCGAGCGAGGTGGCGCAGTGGTTAGCACACTGGACTCGCATTCGGGAGGACGACGGTTCAATCCCGTCTCCGGCCATCCTGATTTAGGTTTTCCGTGATTTCTCTAAATCGCTTCAGGCAAATGCCGGGATGGTTCCTTTGAAAGGGCACGGCCGATTTCCTTCCCCATCCTTCCCTCACCCGAGCTTGCGCTCCGTCTCTAATGACCTCGTTGTCGACGGGACGTTAAACACTAATCTCCTCCCCCCCCCCCCCCTGCAAGTATTATGGCCAGTTCCGGTTGAAAAAATACGGATTTGTTGCGGACATCGTGGCAGCGCTATGCGTAGCCGTCAAAATGGCGTCTGAAACGGAGTTGCGTTCCGACAGTGAGCTGTCATTGAGTCTTTTCTGGCGGGAAACCAGAGCATCGTACATATTCATAGGCGCTCCCAGAATGTCTAAGGAGACTTGGCAGTGAACAAAAGCACGGCGAGTCGTTGGGCTAGGCGTCTGTTATCATCGTAACAGGGACGCGCAAACCTGTCCGATCGGACGCGTGCCGATCGGCCGCATACAGCTGTGACTCCTGCAGTATTGGAATGTGCGGAGACAAAATTATTGACTGCTCATAATCAAACACCTGGTTGCACAACGATACGTCTCTGTTGAAAGTGCTGACACACTCGTCCACCAGTTGCGGTATTCATGGGTGTGTGGCCCAATGGCCCAGTAAAGTATGTGACACTATGTTTGGCCTAATGAAGGATGTGGCACAACGTTTATTCCAATGCAGGATGAACTCCGTGAGAAGCAGCACTTGGATAAAGGGGAGCCGGCCGCTGTGACTTAGCGGTTCAAGGCGCTTCAGTCCGGAACCGCGCTGCTGCTACCGTCGCGGATTCGAAGCGTGCCTCGGGCATGGATATGTGTTAGTTAGGTTTAAGTAGTTCTAAGTCTAGGGGACAGATGATTTCAGATGTGCTTAGAGCCATTTGAACCATTTTTTGATAAGGGGGAGGTTATTGATGCATCACGTCATTGGCTTCGACGTCGACAAGTAGAGTGGTATCATGCGGGTAAGGCCCTCCCAGTAAGGTGGCGTAAGACTATCGCATTGAACGGAGATTATGTTGAAAAATAGGGTTTTGTAGACAAAAGAGTGACAGATCATATGTTGTATTTGAATCCTGTATAAAACCAACTTGATTTCATTAAAAAATATCGCTTTACTGATTAAACGGGTCTCGTGTTTCTCTGGCATCCATCACATCCCTTTTAGTCAGGTTTTTTCCCCTCAGTCTTGAACCTATCCTTTATTTCCGTCGCCGCTACTTCACCGTAGTGGAGAAAGACTACATTCCTGTCTCAAAGACTTTTTAATCGGAGCACTTCATCCTTGGTATCCATTCATATGCATTCCTCTTGGTTCTCCCACGTAGTGTGTGATATCCGTCTTTCCCATTCTCCTGATCTTACTTTTCTCAGAATTTCAAACATCTGGCATTATTTTATATGCTCTAATGCCCCTTCTACGTTGTCAAATTCTATAAAGTGCCTTGATTTTTCTTAAGTCCTGCTTCCACTACCAGTCAAAACGACAGATATGAATGCTTGGTACATTTTCCTTTTCTAAAGACAAACTAGTCGTCACGTAGCGGATCCTAAACCTTCTTTCATGTTTTTTTTTTCCTTTTGAATTTAACTGTCGTTGCAACTTGGATGCATGAGATGTTAATCTGATTAATGCATGAGATGTTAAGCTAAATGCGCGATAGTTATCGCACTTATCTGTTCTTGTTATGTACCGAACAGTTTATATGATATCATTCCAAAAGTCTGATGATAAGTCTCCAGTATTATAGATTCTACATACACAGCCAATTCCGTAAATGATTTTAGGAATTGTGAAGTAATGGTACCTACCCTTTTTGTCTTAAGTATATCAAATCTCTGCTGCCAAACGCTACATGTACTCGTAGTATAGGATCCCATATATCTTCCAAGTAGACTCCCCTACCTTTCTCGATCACTTCATTAGATAGTTTCTTACCTTGGAAGAAGCCTTAAATGTAATCTGGTTACCCACCTGCTCTCTCATTTGTGTATAACAGATCTATGTCACCTACACCGTACATGTTGATAGCTTTATTTATAACTTCCATGAATGTTTTTTGACTTTTCTGTTTCTTCAATGCAACCATTGTAACCATAATTTATTTCCCGATTTCTTCACATTTTTCCTGTAGCCATTTCCCCTTCACTTCGCTACACTTTCTATTTCTTTCATTCCTAATGTATATTTTTGTGTTCGTGTCTAATGTTGGGCGTTTTTGTACTTCCTCCTTCTGTGGATCAATTTAAGTGCTTCTTCTGTTACCAAACGTTTCTTCATGGTCACCTACATTTTTCTGTCCAATTTCTGTAACGACCGCCGCGCGGGATTAGCCGAGCGGCCTAAGGGACGCTGCAGTCATGGACTGAGCGGCTGATCCCGGCAGAGGTTCGAGTCCTCCCTCGGGCATGGGTGTGTGTGTTTGTCCTTAGGGTAATTTAGGTTAAGTAGTGTGTAAGCTTAGGGACTGATGACCTTAGCAATTCAGTCCCATAAGATTTCACACGCATTTTAACATTTTTCTGTAACAGCCCTTTGGAGAAATGTACCTTCCTAGTCATGTGACTTGCCCTGTTATGGTATCCATTACTGAGGCATCTACTGCTTCAGAAAACGTCGAACGACGTCACGATTCTTCAGTCCTTTAGTATCCAACATCTTTCCACGGTGATTCTTCTTGATCGTCTTCTTAAACTTCAGCCCGTTCTTCATCATTACTGAATTGCGGTTCGAGTCTACATCTAGTCCTGGGCACGATTCCAATTCTCTATCTGGCTTAGGAAATTCTATGCCACCATGATGTAACTCAGCTGGTAACTTCCCGTGCCTCCTTGCCTTTCCCAGGTATACCTCCTCCTCGCTCTATTTTTCAACAGTGTATTTGCATTTACCAGCTTAAGATTATTTCAGATCTCTGTCTTTCTGCCATCTCATTCCTGCTGCTGTGCTGAACCCATATTCTCCTACAACACGTTGTCCAGTTCCTTCCCCTGCATCACCATTTCAGTCCTCATCTTCCAAGTTACTCGTCCAGTGCCCTCATACAACATATTTCTTCATTTCCTGCTCGGAAGTATATCTGAACTATGGTTGCTGGTGTCGATTTGCTGTCGATTCTCATGAGAACAGAACTATTACTGAACTATTGAAACACAAAAAGGTTATTATTCCTGTTAATAATGAACCCTGCTACCGTTATAGAATTTTCGCTTGTGTTGATGTTACCCTATATTCTTCTTGCCAGAACTCTTTATCTTCTTAAATTATAATTAAATCAATATCATTAGTTGCTCACAGGCATTGATATACAGCAACGGGGACAGTTGAAAATGTGTGCCCTGCCTGGGGCTTGAACCCGGGATCTCCGCCTTACGTCCATCTGAGCCGCCGAGGGGACAGATGACAGTGCGACCGCAGGGATTTATCTCTGGCACGCTCCCCGTGAGACCCACTTTTCAACTTACAGTCCACACACTACATTCTTAGTGCCCCTGCCATTATACCCATTACTCGCGGCAGACAATCCACCGAGTACCGTAAGAGTTCAGGCAATTTGTGTGCATCCGCACAGTAGAAGGTCATCAGCCGGTTAGCCTTAACGATATGAAGATGGCATCTGTTCTTTCGGACATGTCAGAAATAACAGATGCCGTCTTCATATCTTTGTCTTCTTTTCGTTTCACTTCTGTATCCCCAACTAGATTTAGACCAAGACTTTCTATTTCTCTTTTCAGTTTTCTAACCCCTCTACCACATTCAGAATTCTGTCATTGTGCGCTCCGACATATAAAATGTCATCGTTTCCTTGGTTAAAAAATGGTTCAAATGGCTCTGAGCACTATGGGACTCAACTGCTGTGGTCATAAGTCCCCTAGAACTTAAAACTACTTAAACCTAACTAACCTAAGGACAACACACAACACCCAGCCATCACGAGGCAGAGAAAATCCCTGACCCCGCCGGGAATCGAACCCGGGAACCCGGGCGTGGGAAGCGAGAACGCTACCGCACGACCACGAGATGCGGGCACTTCCTTGGTTATTCAAACGTTTTCGCATGGTCACCTCCACCATGACACTCTCCTCCTGCAGATTCTAAGGGGAGTCTAATCGTAAATCTTTTGCCAATTCAGAGGTCACCATGACTTTTTCTTTTTCATTTACCGGCTACATGTCCTTTGGGTATACATTAAGCTTCTTTCACTTCTTTGCTTGCTTATCCCGTAGCTCATTGATGATTCTTCTGCCATTCCAACGACAAGAGGGTGCTTTCGACCTCTGTCTGCTTCCCCGCCCTCTTTGAGAAGGCCGTTGGCTGAACGAGGGTGACTCCATCTGCCTGAAGTCTTCGACCGCCGATGCTGATATATTTTATTCAGTATTTAAGCACTGCCTGGAATTAATCCCAAGATAAAAGATATTTTGATTTGAAGGCTGTGACTCTACGTAATAATGACCTCCTTGTACTCAATTTTAAGGGAACATGTATACCGTAATGGTGCCTTACGGATCCGGTTACGTGACCAGTAACTCGGAATTGAGAACAGTGCGCTCCCTCCTGTTATGTCTGGTACTACAGTATCTGCTGACGAGTAAGCGGGGCCTGGTCAGAGCAAACGAAGAGGTCTGTGTAGCTAGATAGTGGTCAACAGGCTAGTCAGATCGGATTTTGTTTTCTGGAAGGATAAGACACTTGTAGCTATATGATGGTCTGAAGTACGTATAGAGTAAGGAGTGCGGAATGAATGTGTGTAGATTCGGTAGCGTTTCAGGATTTGTAACAACTGGAGAAGTCACAGGATCCTTGGCGCCAAGTATGCTGGATGTGTTCGATATACGGAGTCCAATATGGATGATGAGGGAGAGCAATTTTGTGAGTTGGAAAGGAATTCTAACGAGGGGTGGTAAACTGATATGGTAGTGTACGGCATTCATTAATTTGAAGGAACTGATCGAGTAGAGTAGGTATCCAGGTAACGTTGCATTGAGAAGATAGGCTGGATAAAGTCTTTGTAGCAGTGGATAACTATGGAGGGATGCAATTCCCACATACAACTGTACAGAGAAAACCTATTTATTGAAGCTTTTTTCTGCATATTTAGTAGATAAATTTTCCACATTAATTCTGAATCGAAGGCTGGTCAGAGTAATTTTATTGGGTTATTTAACTATACATAGTCAGAGGCTGCATGTGGTCCCTCCTATAGCTGTTTCACGGTGACAACAACGGCTCAGTCTTTTCCTTCGGGTACACTGAGGCTGTTAGTGAGCATCCATATGCTATTAGCTCGTCTCCTCACCCCTCTATAGGAATTACAAATTTTGTCTCTGTAGCAGCTCTGAGCTTGCAATGAAAACCCCCGCCGTATATATGTACATTTCACACAGTATAATAGAAGAGACACTGTGAACTTTCATCTTAGCACCGCACCAGCATATGGTATTAACGAATTAAGAAGAGGACGGAGTATCTGTATCAAGATGGTCGAGAATATCAACCAGTGCTCGAAATCCAGAGTTTTGGTTGCAGGACTGCTGGGCACATTTGGTGGTTCCGTTTAGTTCACAACGGGTTCCGTTGCTAAGCCATCGACATCTGAGATTTTGTTCTTTAGAAGAAATTATGCGTAGGTTTTAGTACCTGAAAAAGTAGTTGCTGCTTCGAACGTTCGCGCAGAACTGCTGTTAACAACCACGACCAAGGACGCGGGTAGAAATAATGTACGCGAGCTTTTAACGGACACATCTGTGGCTTTTAAAGGCATTTAGACTAACGAGCTACCAATTTTAATTACTGTCGCCTGCAAAATTGAGACACGCAACGTAACTGCGGCTCCCTTTGCGACGCTTTCTTTTTTGTGTCGATCGTACAATTAGATTTCTTGAGTTAATTTATTCAGAGGTTTATTACAGAGACGGAAAAGTTCTGTCAGTCTACAAATAAAAGGATGTCACAGAAATAAATGAGTCTCCATCCATTTTTCGTGGCATGTTGCTTCAAAACGTTTAAAAAAAGTTTCAGCGTATCATATGCTTGTCTCTTGACGAGCCTGTTGTTGTTGCCGTTGTTGTTGTTTTGATCTTCAGTCCGAAGACTGGTTCTATGCAGTTCTCCACGCTACCCTATCCCATGCAAGCATCTTTATCCCCTGGTAACTACTGCAACCTACACGCATTTGAAGCTGATTACTGTAATCGTCTCTTGGTTCCTCTATACCTAATCCGAAACAATGACCCTGGAGTAGGCGACATACGCTCAAAATTTGTGATGCGCTTAGGAGCGCCAGCAAAGACATAGCTAAACTCTTCCATTTGGTGTGCAACATGTATGGGACATACTTCAAGAATAATTTCGTAGTTCGAATTCCAAAGAAAGAAGGTGCTGCTAGGTGTGAGTACTATCGATCAATTTAATAAGTTATTGTTGCAAAATATTAACATTAATTATTTACAGAAGCATTGTAGGAACTCGCAAGGCAAAACTAACACGACCACATATCTTAGATGAGACAAAGGCAAATGTACGTTTACGGCACTTTTAGACTTGGAGAAAATTTTTGACAATGCTGACTGGAATACACTGTCTTATGTTCGGAAGGTACTAGGGCTAAAATACAGGGAGCGATTATTTACAACTTGTACAGAAACAAGGCGGCAGTTATAAGAGTCTAAGTGCATGAAAGGGAAGCAGTGATTGAGAAAGGAGTGAGACAGGGTTGTAGCCTATCTCCAATGTTGTACAATCTGTACATTGAGCAAACAGTGAAGTAAGCCAAAGAAAAATTTGTACAACGAACTAAAGTTGAAGGAGAACAAATAAAAGTTTTGGGGTTTGGCGATGACGTTTTGTCAGATATAGCAACTGACCTGTGACAGCAGTTAAACCCAATGGACAGTGTACTGAAAGTAGGGTACAAGTTCAACAACAACAAAAGCAAAGCAAGGTTAATGGAACGTACTTGAATTAAATCACGTAACGATAAGGGAATGTGATTAGGAATAAGACAAAAAATGGCTCTGAGCACTATGGGACTTAACATATGAGGTCATCAGTCCCCTAGAAATTAGAACTACTTAAACCTAAGTAACCTACAGACATCACATCCATGCCCGAGGCAGGATTCGAACCTGCGACCGTAGTGGTCGCGAGTTCCAGACTGAAGGGCCTAGGACCGCTCGGCCACATCGGCCGGTGGAAGTAAGACACTAAAGTAGTAGATGAGTTCTGTTATTGCGACAGGGAATTAGACGTTGACGATCGATGTATAGGGAATACAGAACGTAGATTGGCAATGGCAAGAAAACGTCTCTAGCGAAGAGAAATTTGCTAACATTGGATATAAATTCAAATGTCAGGAATTCTTTTCTGAAGGTTTTTGCCTGGAGCGTAACTTTATCGTTAAGTCAAACGTGGACGATAAACAGTTTAGACATGAAGAGAAGCTTTTGGAATGTGGTGCTACAGAGGAATACTGAAAATTAGATGGGTAGATCGCGTAACTAATGAGGAAATACTGAATGGAATTGGGGAGAAAAGAAATTTGTGGCACAACTAGACTTAAAAAAGGATCGCTGGACAGTACACGTTCTGTGACACTAAGCAATCATTAATTTAGTATTGGGAGGAAGTGTGGGCCATATCTGTCGTCCAGTGTGCTGACCACTACTCCAATTCTTTCGGCGTTCCACGACGAGTACCGAAAGTGTACCTCCAGGTGAACAACCTTAATACGTCACTGAAAGTGGGTGACAGGGATTTTAAGAAGTTACTACGAAGTTCTGCGTGTTCTTTTTGCATTGTATATTCCAATAAATAATTGCTATTAATAACAATACTATAATAATTTTGCCTTTCCACATACACCTCGTCATAGTAACTCCTGGACATTCCGCCACAGCTACACAAATGTATTTCAGTATCACCATCTCACATTTTAAAATCATGGACATTAGAATGTGTGTGCCATGTTCAACAGCACAACATTTATCGTGATGTGGTTTGTGTAACACGCAGGATTATTTCATCTAATTTCTAGGACCTTTTGTTACGAACAGTAATTACTTCATGCAAATCTGTAGCGATATTGTGTAACAAATACAGAAATGTCTTATACCAAACAGCACAAAGATTTCAGTACTGCTACATGATTACCCACTTGGAAGACGAGGCAGCAGACCCTTTCTTTAAATGAGTCATGGAAAAAAAAGAACAATAGTAACTGAACACAAAATTTTTCTTTGTTGTTCGCTTTGTAACAATCCCAATCTCAATCTAAAATGTAGTCAATGTAATTAAATGAAAAAGATATGCAGATAGTTATTACCATAATATTATCTTATTACTTTCTCCTCGTTTTAAGGGTGCTGCTTCCTCAATTGCCGTTCAGTTAATGAAAAGCCGCTCTAGTAGTTGCTTGATTAAGACCTCATTAACTTCCCTGTCAACAGAGAGGCAGGTACTCTGGTAGACATTTTTCTCAATCACTTGGAAAATACATTGTTCGACAAAAATTCTGAAATTAGTGCTTGTATCGTGCACTGCAAACGTTATTCTGAAAACCTTCTCTTCTTATTATGAGGCTCACAATAAGAAATTGAACAATTCGGAAATGCATTTAGTCACAAGCACAATAATATTATTTTTTTACGGCCAAGCACCAGCGGATTAACAGTATTAATTTCTTAGATATTACTATCGCCATAAATCAACATTGAGTGGTATTTGGTATTTGTAATAAACCTACATTTTCCGGCATAATTATTACAGCTGCGCCATCTAATCCTGCTCAATATAAAACGGCATTTTCTTGTTCAGCAATAATCAGACTCCTTAAATTGCCACAGCATGGTAATGAAACAGAGTAGAAATTTGGCTGGTTGCAAAATATAGCGAGAAAAAATGGTTCAAATGGCTCTGAGCACTATGGGACTTAACATCGATGGTCATCAGTCCCCTAGAACTTAGAACTACTTAAACCTGACTAACCTAAGGACAGCACACAACACACAGTCATCACGAGGCAGAGAAAATCCCTGACCCCGCCGGGAATCGAACCCGGGAACCCGGGAAAATATAGCGAGAAATAAGGGCTATCACAACATCGTCGTTGACAAAATTTACAATCTGACGTAGTCCACAAAGAACCAGAACAAGGTGCTACTTTAAAACAATCCGTATCGTTTCCTTTCAATAGCCAGATGTTATAGAAACTAAGTAACTTTTTTTTAAAAAACGTAATATACACATCGGGTAGAGATCTCAGCCATCACTTTTACGCCTTTTAATACACGATGCTAACCATAACACGTGCAGTATACCTAAACGGTGGCATACATAAAATTTATTGTTCTCATTATAGAGCTAGCTATGTCGTACAAACCGGGAGAAAATTTAAAACGCTATAAAAGGGACACAAGGAAAACCGTAGGAAGCAAATCCACCTTCGCATCTCACTTTATACAAGATGGTCACAGGGTAAGCAATATCGAAAACAACTTTGTAATCTTCCATACAATGAAGAAGGGTTCTTTTATGGACATTATGACGTATGGAAATTTACGTTCACCTGAAAAAAATTAAAGGAAAAGGTGCTTAACGAGGATTGCGCATAGAAGGACAACAATTTCTTGGATATCTGTCACCTGGTTATTGACAAACCTTCAATTTAAGATACACCGTGCCACGCGGAGTAGCCGCACGGTCGCTGCGGTCATGGACTGAGCGGCTGGTCCCGGCAGAGGTTCGAGTCCTCCCTCGGGCATGGATGTGTGTGTTTGTCCTTAGGATAATTTAGGTTAAGTAGTGTGTAAGCTTAGGGACTGATGACCTTAGCAGTAAAGTCCCATAAGATTTCACACACATTTGAACATTTTTTTAGGCGCACGGTCTACTGCGCCTTGCCACGCTTGGCGATGCTCCCCCCGTCGGAGGTTCGAGTCCTCCATCGGGCATGGGTGTGTGTGTTGCCCTTTGCGTAAATTATTTTAAGTTAGATTAAGTAGTGTGTAAGCTTAGGGATCGGCGACCTCAGCAGTTTGGTCCAATAGGAACATGCCACAAATTTCCAAAAGGTATACCGTAAATTCTCAGCTGCACCTAGTTGTTTATCAATATACCATTGTAAGCAATCGACGATTCGTCCAAGCTACGCTATAGCTCTCAACAGTCCTCGGTGGTTTAAATTTTTCTCGCTAGAGGACGTAACCTTGTCCTTGACTTGGACGCCGCGTCCATTGTTACTGTTTTACACTTTCATTAAATCCAAAGCCTTAGTTTATGCGCATTATTTGAAAAATGTGGAGTTGTAATTTTGAAACACGTCCGAATATAATTTCTACGTAAGCCAAACTATGGTAGCAATTTTAATGTATCAGTCAGAACAATTTTTATAATTATGACATTCGTATTTTCCCCATGACATTACTGGCCGCGAAACTTGACTTATACTGTTTTTGTCATCTGACGTTGCTTCTCTACAGAGCAGCGTAAAGTACATATCTTTTCTGCGCTTATACTGTACTTACATAAGCACTGTTCTCGTCTCCTATTACATAAAATATTTATATACCAATGACATAATGTATTAACTTATGGCAGTTCCAGACGCATTTGATAATGACCTAATACAAATACCAAAAACCGTCGAATGGACTTAACGTAGTTCTAATTAAGACTGGAGAGACTTTTCATTAATAATAACTTGTGACAGTTGATGGCCACAGTGTATGCTTAATCAAGAGTTAATTAATTCATTCCTCAAAACAAAATCTGCGATTATTTTTTGTACCAGTTGTAAGAAAGAGAATGAAACTGTCTGTTACATATGTGTCACATGTAACCGGGTCTCCTTTCTGTTTTTGTTTTATAGTGACAGTTGCCCGAAATTACCTAAACTTTTTTTAATAAATTCTGCAGCCGCGTTGTATGAAGGCATTCTCAGACTGTGATCGGGTTTCATTGATGTCCGTGAGGTCTGTCCAGCGCACTCGGTAGCCTGTCATCGGTTTCGTTTCCGTCTTTTGGATCGCAGCCTCCGTAGCCACTCAATTGCCGGTGGTAGCTGCAACAAGAAACTTCGTCATTCTTCGTACGTTACAAAGTTACTCTCCCTTTAACCCCCACCTCCCTCAGCCCTCTCCCCCCTTCCCCTCCACAGCCGCACTACTGACTGCCATCGTTCGGTACGTTTTGGGAAGGTCACATAAGCTCTACAGAAAATTTTTATGGCTCGTCTTCGCTAAAAGGCTTCCGCGCAGGTTCTCTGACTCGCAGCTAACCGAAGTCGATTTATTGATGAAAGGCCGTCTGGCTTTCCAGCCGAGAAATTGAACGCGACCTGCCCTCGGTCCCATTTTCTCTCTTTTTTTGTTTTAGCTCGCCAGCCTCAATGCCGTGGGAAATTGGTTTCCGGGCCTCCATGCAAGCTGACCCTTTCATGCGCAGTATTCGAGCGCGGTGCCAGAAAATTGGGCTGAAAGCAGTGAGGCAAATTTCTTCTTTACCGAACTTGGAGAGCACGCTGAAACATAAAGGTGAAGTGACCAGACTGCCAGCTCCATTACTGTCGGCACCGCGACAGCGCTACACAGGGCACCGGAGTTTCTGTGGTGTGAACAAGTTGCAGAAGTTAGGATCGCCGACATGTTTCTGTTTTCTACTTACAACCACTCAGAATTGACCGAAGCCTTTCATTCTTTCTAAATACGCTATCAACCAGTCATAGAAATCTGGCGCGTCATTAGAAGAGCTCAAATTTTTTTTGTAACTTTTTAACGGTTATTACTAATAGTATAACCATATCGAGAAATAATGTCTTCTTTCTTCAAGCGTGAGTAATTTGTGTGTTATGTCCCCATGTTCATTGCCCCTGTTGTCTATGGCTAGTTTTTATTTGATCTATCCACCTCTTCCTTTGTCTACCTACTGATCTTTTCTCTTTTTATATAACTCATTATTATTTAGGTATTCTATTTGCTTTCATTATTTGTAATAGAATCTCTACATTTATTTCGATACTCCGTAGTCTATTCATTTATGCTTTTAAGTCCTAGTTTTTGTCTGTTGTAGTTCTTATCATCGCAGCTGCCCTTATTAATACCCACATTTCTGCAGCATGTACTCATTGTTCTTTGCTTGCTGTTGTTGTCCTGGTCACACTGCAATTAAGTATAGATGGTATGCCCATGGTTTCGTATAAATTTACTAGTGTTTCTTACCTCTCCTTTTTATTCAGTATTCTACCTATGGTCCCACTGATATAATTTTATCTTTCAGTTTTTTAATATCTTTTTAGTTTGTGAAGGAGACACTATTTCCCAAAAAAATGAATTAATTCACTTTATTTTCTGGTCATTTATTGCAGTTTTGTTTGGGCGCAGCATTTTTTCAAAAACCACGACTTTGTCTCTTTTTAGGTCTAAACAATTAAATTATAGATGTTGACATTTGTGTTTAATGTATTATTTTCTTTTTGATGTGGTCCTTGATGCCGGCTATGAGAAGCTGGTTATCAGCAAAGAGTGTTGTCATTAGATAATGTCACTGGTGAAACGTGGGATGTAAAACCTGTTGTTTTAGCAACTGTCTCAATATACCTATTGTTTATATAAAGCAGAGTATATATGTGTATGTCCAGGATCTCCTCCCAGATCCATGGATCGATTTCATCCATATTTGCCACAAAAAAAAAAAACAGGCTTCACAAGTATTACTGTGGGGTTTACAATGTCTGACCTAGGAATAGAGAGTAATCGGTAAAATCCTATTTTTTTAAGGCACCAGCACATAGGCTTGCCTGCATGACAGGCATGTTTTGTCGGAACAGTATCGGTGTGCCAGATCAACTGGCTTTGTAGGGAAGCCTACATGTCATCGGCAAGAAATGGTTTTCCAGGCCCCAATGTGTTGGCTGCTCTGTGTCACAGGCATGTTGTATTGGACTAATATCAGCCTGTTTTATCGACCTATTTTGCTTGGCGGCCCATACTTCATGGTCAAATAAATGATTTTCAAGCCCCTGAGGTTCAGTTGGCATTACATGATAGGTGTATTGTGGGAGTAGTATGAGCCTCCTTTATTTGGGTCAAAAAACTGATTTTCAAGCCCCTGATGTATAGTTGGCACTGCATGATAGGTGTATTGTGGGAGTAGTATGAGCCTGCTTTATAGAACTGTATTAAGGCGCTACAACTGCTGATGTTCATGGCTGGGGAAAGACTGAGAGGCATTTAGGAACGGACAGACAGAGCTAGGGGCACAATTAAATGGGGAGAGAGGAGAGGATGGAGAGATGTATGAGGCAGGTGGAAGACTTAGAGAGGTGTCAGTCAGGTGAAGAAGAGGCAGAGATGAGAAGAAAGAGTGGGAGGATATGGTAAGAGGAAGGAGGGTGAAAGATATGGTCAGAGTGTGGGGACAGAGAAAATGGACAAAGGGAAAGGGAAGATGAGATAAAGAGACAGAGAGAGTGGGAAGATAGAGAATGGTGGAAGAGGTGAACAGACACGGCAGAGGTGGCCACATAGAGGAGGACGTGTGGAGGACTTGTGCTCCAATATACGGGGTGATGAAGAAATGTCACACTTTGAGATCGGCATCTGACTCCTCATCTAAATTCAAGACACAAGTTTATCTAGTAAAATTATATTGGATGCATATTGAAAACAAATGTACCTTAAACGAGGAGATGACAACATCGTTACATCATGCAGCCCATCAGAATGTACAGAGGAATGTGTATCACATCGCACTATTGGACCGGCCTTCGTAGCTAACGAAGTAAACTGCTAGGATATCAAATTCCCATCCCGTTCTCTTCAGGTTTTTTTTTCTTTTTTTTATACGTCTTTTCCCTGGTTCTTGCCGTTTATAAGCAGGACATCATTTTGTCACGTAACAGTAGCCTATGGAATAACAGTGGGCGCCATTTAACTGAAGGCATGTGTCTATTAACTGCGCTGTGCACCATCATAACTGGTCCTGTAAAGTTTATGTGTGGTGGCTCTATGAAGTACACAAACAATAATTACTTTGACATGCTTTTGGTGCATCCTAGAACCAAGCTGCTGCTACTGTTCATGTGTATGGTACGCGGTACCCTCAACGGTGCTATGCAGGTAAGAAGGTTTTTCGTCGCCTTAGGGAAACCGGTAATGTTCGTCCACAATTAACGGAAATGGTCGTCCAAGGACTAAATCTACTCCACAAGCAGAGGACTCTATTCTTGAAACCGTTCACTGATCAGCTCAGCGAAGTACCCGTGATGTGGCGACGCGGTTCTAGATATCTCAAACACTGGTTGATGAAGTGTTGCACGATGAGGAACTGCATCCGCAACATTACACGTTAACTCAGCGTCAGCAGCTAGAAGACCGCATTCGACGAGTATTGGTTGGTGAATGGCTTTTGCACCGAGCGGAAAATAACGAACATTTTATAAATAACGCGATATGGACTCACGAATCGAGCTTCTCTCGTGAAGGTATTTTCAACCTCCACAACAACCATTATTGGTCGGAACACAATCCATGCCGGCCGGAGTGGCCGAGCGGTTAAAGGCGCTACAGTCTGGAACCGCACGACCGCTACGGTCGCAGGTTCGAATCCTGCCTCGGGCATGGATGTGTGTAATGTCCTTAGGTTAGTTAGGTTTAAGTAGTTCTAAGTTCTAGGGGACTTATGACCACAGCAGTTGAGTCCCATAGTGCTCAGAGCCATTTGAATTTGAACACAATCCATATGTTGTCCATGAACGTGGCGTTCAGGAACCCTTTGACACAAACCTGTGGGCTGGAATCGTGGGAGAAGTGCCTTTGGGATCTTACCTATTTCCGGATAAGCCGAATGTGCACCTGTATCGTAAGCTTCTTTGCAGTACTTTACTTGACGTAGTAGAAAACATTCCAATTGGTGTTTGACGATGAACTGGTTTTTTTTTTTTCAGTACAATGGTGCACCGCCACAATTTGGAACGAATGTACGTAACTGTTTTAATGTTGCGTTTCCAGAGAAATGGATTGTTCGTGGAGGTCCGGTGATCTGGCCTCCACGTTCCCTTAACCTTAATCCACTAGATTTTTATTTGTGGGGACTCTTAAAGGTATAAGTTCATAGTGCTCGATCCATGGATGTACACCATCGGGTAGCTCGTGTGCGCGTCGCTTTAGCTATGGTGGACGCAGGTGGTTGCGTAGGGTCCAACAAAGTGTCATCCAGCGAGTGGCGAAGTGTTCCCAAATAAGAAGTGGTCGCTTTGAAAACATTCTTTAAAGTGTTCGTGGCACGCACTTGTAGGTACCGGTTCTGTGAAGATAAGCCTGAATGTCAAACATACAGAATGGAATTATTGTGCATAGCATAATGTGCAAACTAGTGTAGCCTACGTATTGTGTCTTTTGAACCACATTGGATACAGATGATAATACTTTATCAAGTAAACTACTGGCCATTAAAATTGCTACACCACGTGCTACAGATGTAATATTTAACCGACAGGAAGAAGATGTGATATGCAAATGATTAGCTTTTCAGAACATTCACATCAGGTTGAATCCGGTGGCGACACCTACAACGTGCTGACATGAGGAAAGTTTGCAACCGATTTCTCATACAAAAACAGCAGTTGACCGGCGTTGTCTGGTGAAACGTTGTTGTGATGCCTCGTGTGAGGAGGAGAAATTCGTACCATCACGTTTCCGACTTTGATAAAGGTCGGATTGTAGCCTATCGCGATTGCGGTTTATCGTATCGCGAGATTGCTGCTCGCGTTGGTCGAGATCCAATGACTGTTAGCAGAATATGGAATCGGTGGGTTCAGAAGGGTAATACGGAACGCCGTGCTGGATCCCAATGGCCTCGTATCACTAGCAGTCGAAATGACTGGCATCATATCCGCATGGCTGTAACGGATCGTGCAGTCACGTCTCGAACCCTGAGTCAACAGATGGGGACGTTTGCAAGACAAAAACCACCTGCACGAACAGTTCTTCGACGTTTGCAGCAGCATGGACTATCAGCTCGGAAACCATGGCTGCGGCTACCCTTGACGCTGCGTCACAGACAGGAGTGCCTGCGATGGTGTACTCAACGACGAACCTGGGTGCACGAATGGCAAAACGTCATTTTTTTTCGGATGAATCCAGGTTCTGTTTACAGCATCATGATGGTCGCATCCGTATTTGGCGACATAGCGGTGAACGCACACTGGAAGCGTGTATTCGTCATCGTCATACTGGCATATCACCCGGCGTGATGGTACGGGATGCCACTGGTTACACGTCTCGGTCACCTCTTGTTCGCATTGACGGCACTTTGAACAGTGGACGTTACATTTCAGATGTGTTACGACCCGTGGCTCTACCATTCATTCGACCCCTGCGAAACCCTACATTTCAGCAGGATAATGAACGACCGCATGTTGCAGGTCCTGCACGGGCCTTTCTGGATACAGAAAATGTTCGGCTGTTGCCCTGGCCAGCACATTCTCCAGGTCTTTCACCAACTGAAAACGTCTGGTCAATGGTGGCCGAGCAACTGGCTCGTCACAATACGCCACTCTGGATGAATTGTGGTATCGTGCTGAAGCTGCAATGGCAGCTTTACCAGTACATGCCATCCTAGCTCTGACTCATTGCCCATGCGTATCTAGGCCGTTATTTCGGCCAGAGGTGGTTGTTCTGGATACTGATTCCTCAGGATCTTTATTTTTTTTTTTTGGTCATCAGTGTACTGACTGGTTTAATGCGGCCCGCCATGAATTCCGTTCCTGTGCAAACCTCTTCATCTCAGAGTAGCACCTGCAACCTACGTCCTCAAATTATTTGCTAGACGTATTCCAATCTCTGTCTTCCTCTACAGTTTTTGCCCTCTACAGCTCCCTCTAGTACCATGGAAGTCATTCCCTCATGTCTTAGCAGATGTCCTATCATCCTGTCCCTTCTCCTTATCAGTGTTTTCCACATATTCCTTTCCTCTCCGATTCTGCATAGAACCTCCTCATTCCTTACCTTATCAGTCCACCCAATTTTCAACATTCGTCTATAGCACCACATCTCAAATGCTTCGATTCTCTTCTGTTCCGATTTTCCCACAGTCTATGTTTCACTACCATACAATGCTGTATTCCAGACGTACATCCTCGGAAATTTCTTCCTCAAGTTAAGGCCGGTATTTGATATTAGTAGACTTCTCTTGGCCAGAAATGCCTTTCTTGCCATAGCGAGTCTTCTTTTGATGTCCTCCTTGCTCCGTCCGTCATTGGTTATTTTACTCTCTAGATAGCAGAATTCCTTAACTACATTGACTTCGTGACCATCAATCCTGATGTTAAGTTTCTCGCTGTTCTCATTTCTACTACTTCTCATTAACTTCGTCTTTCTCCGATTTACTCTCAAACCATACTGTGTACTCATTAGACTGTTCATTCCGTTCAGCAGATCATTTAATTCTTCTTCACTTTCACTCAGGATAGCAATGTCATCAGCGAATCGTATCATTGATATCCTTTCACCTTGTATTTTAATTCCACTCCTGAACCTTTCTTTTATTTCCGTCATTGCTTCCTCGATGTACAGATTGAAGAGTAGGAGCGAAAGGCTACAGCCTTGTCTTACACCCTTCTTAATACGAGCACTTCGTTCTTGATCGTCCACTCTTATTATTCCCTCTTGGTTGTTGTACATATTGTAAATGACCCGTCTCTCCCTACAGCTTACCCCTACTTTTTTCAGAATCTCGAACAGCTTGCACCATTTTATATTGTCGAACGCTTTTTCCAGGTCGACAAATCCTATGAAAGTGTCTTGATTTTTCTTTAGCCTTGCTTGCATTATTAGCCGTAACGTCAGAATTGTCTCTCTCGTTCCTTTGCTTTTCCTAAAGCCAAACTGATCGTCACCTAGTGAATTCTCAATTTTCTTTTCCATTCTTCTGTATATTATTCTTGTAAGCAGCTTCGATACATGAGCTGTTAAGCTGATTGTGCGATAATTCTCGCACTTGTCAGCTCTTGCCGTCTTCGGAATTGTGTGGATGATGCTTTTCCGAAGGTCAGATGGTATGTCGCAAGACTCATATATTCTACACACCAACGAGAATAGTCGTTTTGTTGCCACTTCCCCCAATGATTTTAGAAATTCTGATGGAATGTTATCTATCCCTTCTGCCTTATTTGACCGTAAGTCCTCCAAAGCTCTTTGAAATTCCGATTCTAATACTGGATCCCCTATCTCTTCTAAATCGACTCCTGTTTCTTCTTCTATCACATCAGACAAATCTTCACCCTTATAGAGGCTTTCAATGTATTCTTTCCACCTATCTGCTCTCTCCTCTGCATTTAACAGTGGAATTCCCGTTGCACTCTTAATGTTACCACCGTTGCTTTTAATGTCACCAAAGGTTGTTTTGACTTTCCTGTATGCTGAGTCTGTCCTTCCTACAATCGTATCTTTTCGATGTCTTCACATTTTTCCTGCAGCCATTTCGTCTTAGCTTCCCTGCACTTGCTATTTATTTCATTCCTCAGCGACTTGTATTTCTGTATTCCTGATTTTCCTGGAACATGTTTGTACTTCCTCCTTTCATCAATCAACTGAAATATTTCTTCTGTTACCCATGGTTTCTTCGCAGCTACCTTCTTTGTACCTATGTTTTCCTTCCCAACTTCTGTGATGGCCCTTTTTAGAGATGTCCATTCCTCTTCAACTGTACTGCCTACTGCGCTATTCCTTATTGCTGTATCTATAGCGTTAGAGAACTTCAAACGTATCTCGTCATTCCTTAGTACTTCCGTATCCCACTTCTTTGCGTACGGATTCTTCCTGACTAATGTCTTGAATTTCAGCCTACTCTTCATCACTACTAGATTGTGATCTGAGTCTATATCTGCTCCAGGGTACGCCTTACAATCCAGTATCTGATTTTGGAATCTCTGTCTGACCATGATGTAATCTAATTGCAATCTTCCCGTATCTCCAGGCCTTTTCCAACAATACCTCCTCCTCTTGTGATTCTTGAACAGGGTATTCGCTATTACTAGCTGAAACTTGTTACAGAACTCAATTAGTCTTTCTCCTCTTTCATTCCTTGTCCCAAGCCCATATTCTCCTGTAACCTTTTCTTCTACTCCTTCCCCTACAACTACATTCCAGTCGCCCATGACTATTAGATTTTCGTCCCCCTTTACATACTGCATTACCCTTTCAATATCCTCATACACTTTCTCTATCTGTTCATCTTCAGCTTGCGACGTCGGCATGTATACCTGAACTATCGTTGTCGGTGTTGGTCTGCTGTCGATTCTGATTAGAACAACCCAGTCACTGAACTGTTCACAGTAACACACCCTCTGCCCTACCTTCCTATTCATAACGAATCCTACACCCGTTATACCATTTTCTACTGCTGTTGATTTTATCCGATACTCATCTGACCAGAAATCCTTGTCTTCCTTCCACTTCACTTCACTGACCACTACTATATCTAGATTGAGCCTTTGCATTTCCCTTTCCAGATTTTCTAGTTTCCCTACCACGTTCAAGCTTCTGACATTCCACGCCCCGACTCCTAGAACGTTATCCTTTCGTTGATTATTCAATCTTTTTCTCATGGTAACCTCCCCCTTGGCAGTCCCCTCCCGGAGATCCGAATGGGGGACTATTCCGGAACCTTTTGCCAATGGAGAGATCATCATGACACTTCTTCAATTACAGTCCATATGTCCTGTGGATACACGTTACGTGTCTTTAATGCAGTGGTTTCCATTGCCATCTGCATCCTCATGTCGTTGATCATTGCTGATTCTTCCGCCTTTAGGGGCAATTTCCCACCCCTAGGACAAGAACCTCTATCCGCTCCTCCGCCCTCTTTGACAAGTCCGTTGGCAGAATGAGGCTGACTTCTTATGCCGGAAGTCTTCGGGCGCCAATGCTGATTATTTATCAAAACTTAGGCAGTGGCGGGGATCGAACCCGGGGCCGTTTTGATTATGAATCAAAGACGCTACCCCTAGACCACGGGTACACATTCGGATCTATGCACCCAAATTGCGTGAAAATGTAATCACATGTTAGTTCTAGTATAATATATCGTCCAATGAATACCCGTTTATCATCTGTATTTCTTCTTGGTGTAGCAATTTTAATGGCCAATAGTATTATTTCTTTTTGGATTTATTTGTGTCATGGACGAAACGAAGTGGCCGTTTACCTCTGTAAGAAGTTCGTGTTATATCTTAAAGTTTAAATAAAGGTAACTGGAACAAAAAGAAATACTCAGGATATCGTATTGTTTAGGTGTGAATTTACACGATATTATGGTTATCAGAAGAAATAAACACTTGGTCCGAATGCTGCTCGAACGTTGGCGACTCTGCTTATCCGTTCTTCTCGGCATTAACTCGTCGCACTGTGCTAATGAGACAGCCACTGTGCCGGGTTGATGCCTCCTGCTCTTGGACACGCTGCACGCAGTTAGAGCATAGCAAGAGCCTCGTTCTTAAATGCCTTTTCTATTAAACCTATTGATGGTATTAAGTTTTGCTAGATACGCTTTTGTCTTGAACGGGGAGGAGAAATTGCACGCCGACCGCCAAGTGCGGCATTTTTTCTTCACTCTCTATGTGTTGTACGCTTACAAGAACGAAGCTGCAAGGAAAAGGCTAGTCATCAAACAGACTTTTTACGTGAAGATATACTGAGCCATTCCTTACTTCCTTCTTCCATTTCATCTCCTTTAATAGTTCCTTTCAGGAATCTATTACCTATGATTTGTTCCTCACAAGCGTCGACACAACTACCTCTCATTTCAGGAGTCAACAGCAGAGACATCCACCTTGTTTGCATTTTATTCTATCGATGCAATATCCAAAATAACAGCCATTTAGTTTAAAGTAATACACAGGACTTCCATCATACGCTCGTCCACTGCGGCAATGTTTTCGTTCATCCACTTTTAAATTTTCTGCACCACTCACACACATGCTACAATGACACACACAGATCACCATGTTCTGCCTTCTTCCTGCGATGCATTTCCACTAGTTTAACAGCCTCACTTCTCAAAAAACACACCGCAGGTTGCTGCTTCAACGCTCTGCAAAACAATGGGGCAGCACAAATTTACGCTGACACAGCTCCCTTTTCTGTAAAGCAACAGCACGCTGTTAATTGTTGCTCACTTGTAGAAACATAAGAATAACTCCTGCCTAATGCCAAATCGAAAATGCAGTTCGTATGACTTTCACTGCACTTATATTGTTTTCATTTGAATCACCATCGTTGTTAGAAATGTTAATCAAAAACGAGGAAACGACATGGAGTTCAAACTGCTCTAAGATGGACATGCTGGAGAATTTGAGACAGACGGCAAGGGGAGAACAATGCGTTTGAAAACATCCGGTAAATGAGCACTGGTCAGTGTACCAGATCGTTACGTACTTTTCGTCTCTTGAAAAGAATCATTAAAGGGCGTAATCTGCCACCATTGTGAATGCTCCGAATTATTGATCGTCACGAGCGTAATCGAAGTGCAATGCTCTTTTCTACGTTTTTTTGAGCAATGCATTATATTTATGTACGCAGAAAGGCAACTGTCAATCAGTGCACATAGTCTCGACTTCCTGAATGTATTCTTTTCATTTCATTAGGATTTCGTGGCGTTATGAGCTTCCCATACACATCTGTATCACCTGCGAGCAGAATCGCAGAGTTTCTTGCATTCCCCACTAGAAAATTAATATATGTGGAGAACAACAAAGAACCTATAACATTCGCTATGATTTATGCGTACATTATTTTCACATCCGACGATTTCACCTTGTTAAGAACTGTGTCTTGCATTCTGTCTGCCAGGAAGACCTGAATCCACTAATAAAGCTACTTCCACATTCTTTTCGCACGTATTCCTCTTATAATTAATAGTTACCTTGTTCTGCAACTCCCAGAGTATTCCGTTTTGAAAGTCTGCTGCCCTTCCTTGATTGTGCTGCACTTTTGAGTACTTGGTCATGCGCTTGAACATACAAACATGTGTGACACGTATGACGTAACTACTAAAAATCAAATTCTTTGCAGGCGATTTCCAACACCTGTAATGTACTTTTTTAAAGACACGACGTACAGCTTTATTGACCCTTAACTATGCTCGCTGTTTAGACTGACGTAAGTAATTTCATCAGATAGCTTTCGATCACAAGACTAGAACCATCAAAAATTTACTTCTACGTTTCTGTAAAGTATTGTTAAATAATCGATAAAAGAAAGGCTTCTATTAGTGAAAAATCAGTCTTTATTAAAAAAGAAAACGTTCTACCAATTAAGGCTCTTACATTGACAATGCTCTCTTAAATAAGATTTTCGGAATTAACTTAAAAAAAAAAACAAAGAAACTCCACTTTAACAATGTTGAGAAATATGTTTTGAATTAAATAATGACCAATTAAGTAAATTATAAAGAAAAATAAAGAATGACTTTCAATACAAGAAATGGGAGAAGGAACATGAACGAATAAACTAAGCACTTTTTTTTTTTCTTTCATCACAGTCCGGACATACCATAGGAACTGGATTGTAAGCAATGTTGTTAAGAGTTAACCACCTTTTATTAAAGTCGGTTTCGTTATTGCACCTTCATCTCGGTATGTAATTAATATTAATATTTTCGTAATGAAATGATACCTGTTGTAATACCGGTTGTAACAAAAGATCATTAATACATGTGTGACATCCAATCCAAGAAAAAATGTAAAAATCAGACTTTATACAAAAATACACTTTCTAATAATAATAAAAACAGTAAGAACTATGGTTACATTTAATTTTATATTCACACTATCATTTTCTTGTACTAATGCACTTTATCTTTTACTTACAGGTGAGTCAGGTCAGAGAAAAGGCACAGAAGGAAGATTACCAATGTTGCTGTCTCCCAGGTAATGCACATACTTTTCGCTGCAACGGGTTGCGATTCCCGATAAACACATAAACGGGAGAGAGATCCTGGTTTAAAGAAATATAATTCTGACTTTTAAGACTCTCTTCACCAAGATTCAACCAACAAACGGCTAGCACACTTTTTTCCAAGCGCAAATGATTCAAATAACGACTCACACCGGATGCCGCAGCAGTTATTAGCATTTCGATCCGAAGTGCCTCATAGGTTTAACACACTCTACTGGTACGAAATCGTATTTTCCTCGTCACCGGTATTGGAGTTGTCATCTAAAATACTAAGCGAGAATCCTGTCAACACAGCCTGTAATATAAACCGAGCTACAAATGTTTACAATAAAATGCCGACTGTCGTTATCAGTCCATCCTAATCTGTGCCTGATTCCCCTAAATCGTTTAAGGCCGATAGCGGAATGCTTTGTCTGAAAAGAACACAACTGATACCCTGTCCGTTCCCAGTCGACGCTTTTTCTCCTCCTACAATAAACTGACGGTGATGTGAGACACTAATGTTCTTCACTTTCTTCATTTGTTTAGGTGCTGCGCATATCATATTAATTCCACCGTAGAAGACAATGTTAGGTTTATAACCTAGAATGCAAAAACTGGTGACAAACGGAATTACTTCATGAAGTGGCGTCAGTGTATGTATCTGGACGGAAATTTCTCATTGTCTCCCGCAATATTTATTAATGGTAACCCAAATATCAGATCAAAACAATTCGTCAGAGGAGACAGCAATCGGATAATTTGCCTTTTATCTGAAATTCTTTAGCAACTGAGGCATCTGCAGACGTCTCAGGACTAAATATCATAGTTTCAAGCTAAGTTTCCCACTCGTATCTCCTCAGGTGGCTTCTACGTCTGGTACATTTTATTCCTCATCCAGTCTCATATTACGTGGAAGATCAAAAGTTTCTCGTATAATTTTTATTTCACATATGAAACGTCCCCTTTGAAGAATTATACATGACTGTGCTTAAACTGACACACAATATTTTGTTAGCGCAACGCAATTTGACTTTCAAAATTCCCTACAAAAGAATGGCCCTGACTAACATTAAACTATACCTTTCACAAATCACTTACCTCACAAAAATCTTCGCTGCTCAAGCTACTGCAATACAGCGAGCGCCACTACTGCCAGCTAAATAAAATATTCAAACTATGGAAGGCACTACCTACTGATAGGGATAGTTAGCAAATGAAAGATATTAATAGAGAACAAACAATGTATTTACCTTGATATCATCATGTATAAATATAGCAGTTCATGACAAATTACAAATCTCCGCCATCTCTCTCCCCACATCCACCACTGCTGGCGGCTCACCTCCAACTGCGCAACGCTACGCGCTGTTCACAGCCAGCTGCCGCTGCCCAACACTACAATGGCAGACAACAATGCAAACTAGCCACAGACTGCACACAGCACAGCCAGTGATTTTCATATTGAGCGCTACGTAACGTTGACAATAAGAAAACATAAACAGCCTACTTACATAGAGAAAACATAAACAGCCTACTTACACTCTTGGTATGCGAAATTGTTTTGAAATTCACTGTTAGTCTAGATTTAAAATAAACCCGTTTTCTTCGCAAAAATCTAAACCACGCCTCTGAAATACTTTTACCAGCAGAAGCAGATTAAGGCAGTTGTATAGGCTGTAATTGCGGTTAATTGGTAGGTTCATGTATTCTTCCACCACATGTTATCGGTGTTGTCTCTAACGACTTGATCCACAACAATCTTCCACATTTACTGTAGCATGTGTTTGCAAGTAGGAGGAAGCAATTAGTTTATGCTTGATGGGGCTTCAGTACATAGCAGTCGCATTGTTCAGTATGCAGTGGATGGCATCTATTCTGGCAGATGTAGGGGTAGCGGTGGACCATTTTCGTTGGTTGCACTTTTGCACGATCTCAGTCCTTTATATTACTCTCTGTAAAAAGCATTGTCGGCAAAACAAGTGGAGCCTCAGAGGACATATTCGGATGTCAATGTATGTTCGCACACGAACACATGGTCGGCTGCCATTTAAATGATTTAGAACAGCGATTCTCCGTATCAGGTAGAACTGTCATCACAGTGCATCAGTGTTGTTCGTGTTTAGGTAGTTACCAAGACTGGTAGGGTATATAACGAACGAGAACAGCGTCAGATGTTGAGTGATCACTATCAAGAACACAAAAATGCCGTATACTCTTTTGAGTGTTATCAGCAGCTGACAGAGTTCAAAAGAGGCCTCATTGAGGGTCTTCATTCGGTCGACTGGTCTAATCGTGCAATATCCAGGTATCTAGTGCATTCGTAAGACTGGATGGGAACGAGAGGGCAGACATAGGCAACGTTTCGATCCACCATGAAAATGCAGGATCGACGTACTGCGTACCAAACACATTAACCATATATGTGCCTGCCATCGTAGAACCAGTAGTAGACTCCCTGCAACATTATACGTGATCACGAACCATTGACTGGAAACTTCCAGCAGTCGTACTAAGAATTTACCATCCTACATGAAAGCGGCAACACAACTGGCTGCATTTGGAGCGGTAACGCGAAGCATGGACTATTGATGAATGGCGCTGCATGGTGTTCGGCAATGAATCGTGGTTCTATACTATCCCGGATGACCATCGTCGGGTAGCAGGGCGGCGACCTGGGGAGCGGTCCTATTCTTGCAATGTTTTGGTGAGGCACAGGTGTCATAGTATTAGGAGCCTTCGTGCATGATTCACCTCACGGCTTGTAGTGACTGAGAGAGCTCTGGTGGTACAATGGTATGCCACGAACATCTTGCATTCTCATATGTTACCTCTCGTGCGACGGCATCGCAGGGCCATGTTTCAACAGGACAGTATCTCTGTGAACTGTCTACGTGATGTTGCGGTACTTCCTAGACCAGCGAGACACCCAAATCTGTCCCGAATAAAACATATGTGCGGCGTGGCAACGTCAACTCCGTGCCAATGCCAATATCCTGCGGGCAGCTTGCATCAGAAGAAGATACAGCGGCTTAATGACACCCTTCCCTACTGTAGAAGTGCGTGCATACAGGCCACAGATGGTGCAACGACATACTGATAAGTGGGCTCGTATTCCCAGTGTTTGTAAATTTGACACGTTTTGCAGTTACTGTAATAACTTCATATACCCACTCAACCCGTGAGGTTGCAATTCATTCCCTGCATCCCCTCTGGGTACTTCACATTTTGTGTCAAGCTGTGTAGCCGTGTTATGCAACCAACATACGTTCGCAGTTCAGATACGGTTTATCAGCGTGTCATCAAAACCTGTAAAAACATTCGACACCATTCGGGGGCACATGCTAGTTTATGATCCGACGAGTGGTCGCGTGGGTAGATGCAAACAGGAGACATTATGAATATTTCTGCGAGTTTATGAGTTCATAAATTTGTAAAATATCCCCTTATTACTATCTCAGATACTTTCCCATCGATAAGGAATGAGGAATGCGCCTCCAAGTATCTGCAGAAGTATTTCCGATACGGCGGTGGTTCAATAAGCAAGGTAATTCTGGGCAAGGCGATGCGGTTACGTGGACGTTGCAGGAACGAACTTGAACACGAGACGATGTACAGTCACGTTCCATTTCAGAACAGTGCTCCTTACTACCTCACAGTGGGAGCGCAAAATTGATCGTCGTAAATATCTTCGCTGTAAACTACAACAACATGCTGTTAACGTCATACGGACGAGAAACGTGTGATAGTGCCGATAGAGAAGTCAGCGGAAGATGCAAGAAAATGTTGACAAGCAAAAGTTAAGTAAGTCAACGATAGGCAAATTATAGAAAGGAGGACGCCGAATAGCGGATTCAGGTATCCGTCCCAAAGGAGAATAAGTTGCAAACAACATATATTTAATTGACGATGTAGGTAAATGTGTTATTAGGCAGCCATTTCTGTGATATTATGGTCATAAGGACTGCTTTACTAATGTTTCACAGTTTTTTGTGGCAGCGAACTGGAATTTCAGAGAAACTCTGAGAAACACTGTTCCATGTTTTAAAATGTGCCTGAATGAACGATTCGTAATGTGTGAACAAAACGGTTCAAATGGCTCTAAGCACTATGGGATTTAACATCTGAGGTCATCAGTCACCTAGAGTTAGAACTACTTAAACCTAACATCATACACATCTATGTCTGAGGCAGGATTCGAACCTGCGACCGTAGCAGCAGCGCGGTTCCGGGCTGAAACGCCTAGAACTGCTCGGACACAACGGCCGGCTGTTTGAGCAAAGAACACGCTTGTGGAAACAGCATGCTACATCAAATTTTATACGAAAATTTTTAAAGCGGGCAATAGTTTCTTTCAAGGAACCGTGAAATGATAACCCATTACGCTGGAAATAAATGTTACGAAGTGAGAGTGTGGGAAGATGACTATCAAACAACAGTGACGGTGAACGTTTAATTGTTGTGAAATTGTAGAACTGGACTATAATATTGGACACGAGAAACACAGCAAGCATTTCGCTCTCTAACCCGAAAAAAAAGTTCATGTTTCTGCTGATAGTAAATAAACGTCTAGTGCCGTATAGATTGGTGCAAGCCTTTCGAAGTAAAACGCTTAAGACTAAAACTGAGATCGTACCATTAATCAAAACCTGGTCCTCATAGTTAATCACCAAAACCGCTAACTTCTAGTTCTTGAACTGAAATACAAGAAGTACAAGGTTTTACAAAATCCGATAGTGATAATAATAATAAAAATAATAATAACAAATGATCATAAAAAGACCGACTATAACAGCGAATATTTTGTATCGACAGAAACAGTTTTTAAAAAATAACGTAGTTTGTTTGTAGTTCCTAAATAATAATTTTACGTATATTGTAAGAAAATGAACAAGCGATATTTATGTTAATGGCACGAAGAACTGATCAAAGTTTTTTGTAGATGAAATTGATATGTCCATTGCGTCAGTTTTGTTTGTAACTTAAAACTACCCAGTTCTGTAAGGTGATTAGTTACCGCTGACCATTTTCCTTTCTTAATTGGTCTTGAGAACCACAAGATGATAATTTTGTATTTATGATCCATATTTGGTTCTTAGATGTGGCTTAACGCTCAGTGTTACAATGACAAATATTTTATAAACTCCATTATATTAGTGCCTTTGGGCCTGGCAAGAAAACACCAAGTGTCCAATAACCCATGCAAATGCATTGTGACCAGCGCGGGATTAGCTGAGCGGCCTAGGGCGCTGCAGGCATGGAATGCGCGGCTGGTCCCTGCGGAGGTTCGAGTTCTCCCTCGGGCATGGGTGTGTGTGTTTGTCCTTAAGACAATTTAGGTTAAGTAGTGTGTAAGCTTAGGGACTGATGACCATAGCAGCTAAGTCCCGTAAGATTTCACACACATTTGAACATTTTGAAATGCATTGTGGTTAGCGTGAGGAAAAATTTCCACCCTGGCAGCAAAATGTGATCGACCTTTATCATATTTATGGTGGTTCTCGTGATAATCGCTTTCTTTCCTAGATACATATGTTCCTAACGGTCTACATCCACATCCATACTCTGCAAGCCATCTGACGGTGTGTGGCGGAGGGTACCTTGAGTACCTCTATCGGTTCTCCCTTCTATTCCAGTCTCGTATTGAACGTGGAAAGAAAGATTGTCGGTATGCCTCTGTGTGGGCTCTAACCTCTCCGATTTTATCCTCATGATCTCTTCGCGAGATATACGTAGGAGGGAGCAACATACTGGTTGATTCCTCGGTATGTTCTGGAAACTTCAACAAGAGCCCGTACCGAGCTACTGAGCGTCTCTCTTGCAGAGTCTTCCACTGGAGTTTATCTATCATCTCCGCAACGCTTTCGCGATTACTAAATGATCCTGTAACGAAGCGCGCTGCTCTCCGTTGGATCTTCTCAGTCAGTTTGCTTTTGAAGTTGTGACATATGTGATGACATATGTGATGACATATGTGATGACAACTGGAAGAGAGAGCGTTGATGGCCAAGGAAACATAAAAAAATCATTCGACACAGAATCGAACAAAGAGTGGACATTATCATCCGCAACATCTAACAATCCTACCACAACAAAGGTCAGCATTTAATAAATATTGTGGTGTTGCTCACGCTGCTAAATACTACATTTTCGGGCAACAACAGCCATATTATGTGTCAGGTGTCATTAGAGCACAGTTAATAAAGACATTTCATGTAATAATGAAAAAACTAGGCACTCATCTTTTTGCGTTTCCCACGCTGGTCTCGTCGTAAAATCATGGCTCAATCGTTGAAAATCTAGGTGGTTATGATTCTAAGCTGGGATGCAAAATGGCCTAGGTTTTATCGTGCTATATTCAAAAGTTTTGCAGATGCGCTTCACAAACCATTCTTGAAGATTACACTTTTGATGGACAATGGTGATGTAAAAAAAACCATCAGCACTCCGAAATTAAGTTACACTCCCCTTTAATTGCTTTTATTGCAATATCACGGAAACACAAAACATCACTTTACAATAAAAAACATACTTGAAAACAACTTCCTCACATTTTATAAACCAACTACAATATGCATCTTTCCAACATGACGTCCAAGACTTGACTTTTTCAAAGGTCCGACTCTCTAACAAGTTAACAACTAACTAACTACAGTTTACGCGCCCAAAAATCAGAGTTATAAGTATGTCAAAGATCATAGTGACAAAAGAAAGAGTACACATAAGAATAATATCATTGCAATATAAACATATCGATGTATCAAAAGTGAAATCAAATCTGAATGTTGTCTCAGAAATATGTTAAGTAGTTAACAGAAATACAGTAGAATATTATTGGTATCGAGAGGTTCAGGTGAGGTACCATAATGGTTACGTAATTCAAGTACCATTACAAACAGAAACAGGAGACGATGAATCAACAGAAACAGCTGTGGAAAACAGCAGCATCACCGGTGAAGGTAGTTACATAGAAGGTGCCACTGAAGCGCCGTGATCATCCGAGATGTGATATACTGTACATCCTGTTTCTGTTCTTATTTTAAACGGTCATTTCATTCAGCGGCTGGTACAGACGTGTAGCGTGTGGGATCACTCCAGTAGTAAGGTGTACCGTTTTACTGCCTCACCTCCCTGTTTCTCGGACGTTAACAAGACACTGGTGCCACCATTGAAAGGCAACCAGTTCGTTTTGCTGGGTAGTAACAACAGCTCTTTCGGATGTTTAAATACGCCGTGTGAATTAAATTCCATGTCTACAAAGAATACAGGATCAAACTGTTAAACGCCCCCTGTAGATGGAAGTGTCTGTGCCGTTGTGCTTCGAAATGCGAGGGCTATTTGGAAAGTAAAGTCCGATCGATCGCAAAATGGAAACCACATTGACAGTTCGATGAAACTTTGCATAATGAGTTGAACGGTATCTCTAGTATGGCCGTCGATCGTATCATGTCGCTCATTTTTTTTCAGTTTTGGGCGCAAAGGGCGGCCGGAGGGGCCAAGCGGTTCCACGCGCAGCAGTCTGGAACCGCGCGACCGCTACGGTCGCAGGTTCGAATGCTGCCTCGGGCATGGATGTGCGTGATGTCCTTAGGTTAGTTAGGTTTAAGTAGTTACGTTCTAGGGGACTGATGACCTCAGAAGTTAAGTCCCATAGTGCTCAGAGCCATTTGAACCATCTGAGCGCAAGGTGAGCACGTAAAGATGCCTAGAAAATAGTGTCTTCCGCCAAGTATGACTGCCTGTAAGAGATTTCGTTTCATTTCATGCATCTCACAAAACGTAAATGCCAAGCATTTCCTTCCTCATGACAATCTTGGGCCGCACACTGCCAAGGCAATGAGGACACTTTTACAGCGATTTCGAGGGGAAATGTTTGATCGCCCACCATACAGCTCAGCCTTTCCCCCGGCCCTGATTTTCATCTCTGCCCACATAAACTGCTGGCCATAAAGACAACACTGGCACAGAGAAGCTGCAGATCAGCGTAGAGAACTTGCAGAGAGCGTTCTGTGACGAGCGTGCTGTGAAGTTGGTACAATGCTACGACAGATGTCTCAGTCGTAGCGGCGTCTATGTAGTGAAGTAGCTGGAAGGTGTAGCTAACTGTTGCAGATAAAACATTTTTGTCTTACGCATTAATAAACCGCTACAGTTGTATTTAGTCCTTGATTTTTATTTCATCACATTTTTGAATCTCACTGCCGTTTCAGTTTTGCGACCGATCGGATGTTACTTTCCGGATAGCCCTCGTACAGTTCTGAGGCGGAGATGTTAACACATACGTAATCTGTAACATGTACGTAATATGTAATAATGGTTTTACATTTAAAGAGAACGTAATCAGTAGCAATTCATTGCTAGCCACCGGAAGTACATGGAGCAAGTCTAATGTCATTAAAACAGATGTAGATCTGTGCGCCAGGAATTTGAAAAAGGCAAAACAGATGTGCGAGAAAGACAAAGGTCGTGTAGGGAAAGTACGTCCATATCAGATGTCAACGTGTGCCGCGACAAGGCACTCATTTAAGCCGATCGCAGCATTAGTGCGCAGCCTACTCGCCAGCAGTTAATGCGGCACCGGGGGGAGGGTGGGAGTGTGTTCCGTATCAGAGGACGAAACGTGAGTGTGCATCATATGACATCCGAGAGAACGAAAACATCAATGCGACAGAGACATCTCTCGTCTCTTTCAGCCCCCCAGACCGCCCGTCCCGCCCTCAAGAAAATCAAAATAACGATACACGGCAAAGAAATGTGCTACTGATTGATTTCTTCATCCTTGAGAGACCCTACATGCTGCCAGTTATCGTGCCACTCTGGAGCGGTTGTAGAAGACAATGCGGAGGGAATGACGGACAGACCTTTCGAAAGGTCCAGTTGTTGCACGACAACGCTCGACTGTATACGCCATTTCGGTTCATTTGCCCGAGAGTGCCAACTAACTGCACTGGAACACCCTCCATGAACCCTTGCGCTGCTTTGGAGCCAGCAAATTCGGTTGCTGAGTTGGAGGATTGGACCCCAAGGTGTAAAGAGAAATTTTCTCATACTTCAATAGCAATATTTCATTATAAAAGAAGTAAAAAATAAACAGTGAATGATTAAATGCAACCATTACAGGGCATTTATTAACTGACTACAAGTGAAAAAAATGTTTAAGGCAGCAATGAAAGCCAGTCAAGAAAAATTTTAAATTAATCGATTACTCAGAGCAAGTACTATTAAGATAAAGGAAAATTGCCACCGTGAGTAGTTATAAAACGTTCTTCGGTTTACAATTAAATTTAGTAAGTCAGAATCAGAGTCAATTGTACAAAAATTTGAAATCTATGTCCCACATAGTCAAAAACATCCGACCTAATGTCTCAGAGTGCTGCACAAATTAAAGAATTTAACTGCTACGCAAATTAAATCTATCAGGGCAGGTGTATACGCCCATATTAGCAATTCCATATTTTATGAATTAAAAAACAATTAATTAGATAACAATTGCAGGATAAAAAGCTCAACGACTCCGAATTATCAGGTAATCCAGTGATGATTGGTGAAAGGAGAGAGTACAGAGATTAATTAATTGAGTAAAGCTTCCCTCAAAAATTTAGTTAATATAATTATTACACACTTCTGGCTTACGGGATACAAATCCATTATGGAAGAATATACATTGTTGGCTTCTTTTAGTCGATCTGGTATAACAATTTCATTATTCCTAGGGTTACAACTTATTCCATTTGGTCTCAAATTCCTCACAGGCATCGGTCCAATCACAGACCACCGCAACGTTCAGGATACCCGAAATCCCGTTCTAGAAAAAACAATAGAATTTACTCACAGCTTCCTTCTTCACCACCCAGCAACAGTCTAGCCAAGGTGCGCTTAATTTTCCAAGCCGTTCCGTCCGCCAGTTGCAGTAATTGCACTATCAGCCTATGGCCCCAACAAGACATATCAACGATCTACTTACGTCCTCTCGCTGGTAGCTCGCACGTCACACAGTTCCATTCTCCGAAATCACTGCATCAGAACTGCTCCAATGTCCAACTCGCCACCGAGCTTTCGCGACCAGTATTTCAAACCCAAATATGCGCACCAAACCCACCGTCAAAGATCATGGCGGCAGACCGCTATGATCAATAGCAGCTGGATATCGGCTCACTCCATACAGCCTGTATCTCGCATCATGCGATTTTCATCTCGATTGATGATAAGATCTGAGTTGCTAAGTCATGTGATTTTCCTCTTCACACTTCTAGAGTTCTTGAGTTTCGGTCCTGCTGTTGACATCATCTTCAGGATTCTTCTGCTGTACCCCAGTGGCTAAACACGGTAGAAAAACTGCCTAGCATTGCTTATAAAAATTATTTTTGCCGAACTTTTAAGGAGAAATGGAGTTAATGAGTAACGATATTCTGGCTGCTATTGATGAGCCTTCGTCATTGGGTAAAATCCTAAGGTGTTGCCGAGGTGGTTTCTTACACTTCCCAGTTACGATATTTTTGCACTTGGCTTGCCGTGGATGTTAGCAGAAACACATGTCAACATTGCAGTAAACACGCACGGTCGTGACTAAGGAAAACACATTGCAAAATCAAATGGCTCTGAGCACTATGGGACTCAACTGCTGAGATCATTAGTCCCCTAGAACTTAGAACAAGTTAAACCTAACTAACCTAAGGACATCACAAACATCCATGCCCGAGGCAGGATTCGAACCTGCGACCGTAGCGGTCTTGCGGTTCCAGACTGCAGCGCCTTTAACCGCACGGCCACTTCGGCCGGCCGAAAACACATTGCAATGTGAATGACTTCAATACAGCTGCGCATATACTATGAAGTGATTCAGTGTGTCCTCATAAAATATCACCATAATTAAAAACTCACGATAAGGAGATCGAAGCTCCCTCACTCCCAGGCGCAATAGTATTGTAGTCGACTGCTATGTTTCACGCGCATTATAGCTGTATGCTTACAATCTTGAGGATTTGTAGCCATGAATCCAGATGCCTGTAGCTGTCGTGCCTATTTATCAGGTTTGCTTCCATGGGAATAACTGTGCCGTACGGCTATGACGTAGTACAGGACAGAAAGAAGGTCTGCATTGCACGTAATATCATCTGAATTTTATTGCAGACCTAGATTTCGACTAAAGGCATAGCTATGATCAGTTCGTTTGAGTCAATTGATGCCTGTACATACTAAAGTAATTTTGTAATGTGTCTCGTTATAACTACGCTGAGTCTGTGTAACTACGTGTAACGCACTGGTGACAGCTAGGCTGTTAGCCGAAATTTAGATCTGCAATAAAATACAGATGATATTACGACCGATGCTTTCTTTCTGTCCTGCATCTCTCTTCATATTGCACTCATTCTTCGAGAATTCAACTGCTTACCGGATTTACTTTCTTTTCATCTCTGTCGACCGTTAAAGACGCGCCTGGTCGGTCGCAACGTAAGAAGCGATGTCGAGACTACTCTCAAGTAGTTCAAAACCGATACTCTTGTATCCGATTTCGACGAATAGGTTTAAAAAATTTGGATCTTAGAGAACAACATGTCGGTGCGTAGCACTAAGTATTTAATTAACTAAATTAAGGGGAAACGTGTCATCGACTCTTCCCGTTTGGTTTCTCTGGATGTTGAGAATTTATACTATAATTTTGGTCACAGAAACAGTAGACATAATTAGAAGGAATTCCAGTAAAATTATAAGTCAAGAGACCATCGAATTCATACATCTTTAACAACTGATTACAAGTTTTAACTACTTCACTTCAGTTATAAGTCCTACGTTCAAAACTGGTTGAGTTGTGGGGTCCATCATATCAGATACCATACCTGGTATTTTTATTAGTTACCTACAAAATAAAGCCATCGTGGGTAAAGTCTTTATTCTAACGTTACGTAGACGATACATTGTCGACCGTTGACTGTTTTGAGGAAGATATAGAAGAAATAGTAAAAAAGTTTAACGATGTCCACAGAAAAACTGAATTTACCGTAGAGAACAAAATTTTTAGCATTTATAATTCCTTGATTTGAACATAAAAAGGAGGGGAAATAAGCACGCGTATGCGGTCTACAGGAGACTGACAACAAATGATGCCATAATTCCCAACAATTCATCCTCTCCATGGGCTTATAAAGAGCCTGCTTTTCATAACTTACAAAATAGAGCAGTCCATGTACCAATGGGCAGGATGAATAAATAGGTGAAACTAACAATTATTAAGAAGACAGTAACTACAACTGGATACCAAGTGCGCAAAAGTAATAAGATAGAAAGAGTAAGCTTAAAGAAAAAAAATATTGTTGTCGTTATTCCTTACTATGGAGCAGTCTGGCAAAATATGACGAACATTTTTAAGACTCACTGTGTCAAAACATTTGAGGCAAATGAGCTTCTTAGATATATCCTGACCCCTGACGTCGGTAAAAAAGATGAACTAGTTAGAAAAATCGTGAGTTTATAAAATACATTATGTGTCCTGCAATGCAAAATCTATTGGACGTATGGGAAGAACATTTTCGGTCAGGTACAAGCAACATAAAGTGGCATGCATACTGAATAACTACGAGCAAAACAGCTGTCGCGAATTATGTGTACGAGACAGGCCATCCCCTTATAGTAATAGAAGACAGAAGTCCTGCAGATGGAAGAGAAAGTACTGAAAAAATTAATGAAGCTCTGTGCCGGTAAACCTCTACGTTATTTGATTTTCAAACAGCTGAGCAGAACTGAACGTACTCAGACATTTCTCGTTTTACTTATTCTGATCAACACTAAGCTAACACAAAATATTTTTAGTGCAGCGCAGTCTGACTTCCAATAATCCCTACAAACGAATGGCCCTGACTAACATTAACCTATACCTTTCATGAATCACTTACCTCACACAAATCTTCGTTACTCGAACTACTGCAATACAGCAAGCGCCACTACTGCCAGCTAAATAAAAGATTCTAACTACTGATAGGCATAGTTAGCAAATGAAAGATTTTGATAGAGAACAAACAATGTGTTTACCTTAATATATATATATCAGTTCATGATATCCAGTATTACAAATTTACTCTTTCTGGCAGACACACGGCCAGATCGTCCGCTCTTAAAATTCTGCCATCTCTCTCCCCACATCCACCACTGCTGGCGACTCACCTCCAACTGCGCAACGCTACGCGCTGTTCACATCCAACTGCCCAACACTACAATAGCGAATATTCCAAAAATGCTAACCAGCCACCGACTGCACACAGTACAGTCAGTGATTTTCATACAGAGCGCTACGTGGCGTTACCAACATAAAAGCCTAAACAGCATACTTACACCTAAACAGCCTAGTTACAGTACTTAATGGAAGAACTGGAAAAGAACCATAACAACATTCATAACGCAGTTGTCCAAAAACAAAAGAACGAGATTTGTTATCGGCCTTTTAGAATTACTTTAAAACTGGTGCACAGTCACAAATTTGCAGTGCCTCTTTGACTAAGTAGCTGGAGGCTGACGACCATAGACCTCAACCATCCAGCCTCTTTGGAAACGAGGAGAAGTAGCAGCCAATAGAACAGCATTATGAGTGAGCCTTGCACAGTGATACCGCGGGCTTGTCAGTTCACAACCATCCCTGGACACCAGGAGAAACGCTAGCGGCCTGGTGCGATGTGCGCTGTGAGACGGGACGACTACTGACAGAAGTCGACGATTTGAATGTAAGACGATAAGACAAGTACTCACATCCCAATGTGTTTTTATAGTATTTTAATGTATGAACGCCGCAAATGTTTAGGTAGCCTTTTCACTGTTCTAAACTAATGAGCTACGTTTGCCAACCTGATGGGAGCATGTCTTTCGAAACGTATTGAATCATGTACAAGACAGAAAATGATTAATGGTACCAGTTACTACTGTTAACATATAACAACCCATAGTGACATCATTAAAACTGTCAATGTTAAATAAAAACCTTTTTTATTCCACAGAAACTTTTTACCGTAAAATAAATAGGTAGTAAACATTAATGAAAGACGTGGATGACAAATCAAAGAAAGTAAAGAAAATCAGTGGAGAAATATAAGCAAAATCTAAATATAAGCGACATATAAATCTTAGCCAATATTAATTTCCTACAGTCACTGAGATCCTGTTTAGTAGTGCCCTCCACTAAACACTGTGATTTATACATCAATAGCCCGTCGTCTACACCCCGACGGACAGCTGCGTCCAGCATCTCCCGATGCTTTTTAAGAGACCGTCTGCATTAATCTACTGTATTTCTAGGTCTTCTTCTGTGTGGTGCTTTCCTTGAGCACCTGGTATGGACAAATATCTCCTCCTTGTACAGGTATCTAGTGTTTTCCCTTGGCTGTCGTTGCGAGGTTTCAGAAATAATCGCTAGTGTCCTGCCTTTCATATGCAATTATGATAATAGTTTAATCAATCATCTTACCATACCTGATGATGGAAGCTAGCCTTCTGAAAAGCGGCCTGGTGAATAAATTAATTCACAGGGCTAGAGACTGATTTCTTTCCCACTGCTTGTTCCTGAGGTATCGCGGTCGTAACCATTCCAGTGTTTCAAGAAGCTTAAGCTTATGAATATATGAAGGTGTAAGGTGCAACATATATTCTTTTACTGTATGCCATACATTAATAATTTCTGAATCGGGAGGATACTATTAAACCGCTAAGTATTAACAGTGCAACCCAACTCTCCAGCACAATGTAAGACAAGTGACAATAGCTGCAGGCGAACATTAACGTCTTTTATACAGGGTGGTCAGAAAGAGTCTTAAAAGCTGATAAGAGTGTTTTAGGGTATACTATACTCATAAATGTCAGGAAAAAAATTCGATACCTTTCGCTTTTTCCGAGTTAACTGGCATTGAAATTAGCCGTATACTGTAACCTGTGTGAGGGTCTTCTGTTTCCTGCTTCATTATAAAGTAGCTTACAATTCGTGGTGTTCTCTGCTGTTTGCTTCTTCTGGAGCTGTTTCTCTCCGAAAATATATCGATAATATGTGGATGAGCATGAGTTTCTTGTAAAACAGTATCGGATAAGTGATTCCTTTAAGAGATGTCAGCGACTTTTGCACAAAATAATTTTGGATATTTGGTTGCACCATTGTAAATTACTAAAACTACTAAATTACCGACGTTTCGACCGACTTGCTGCGGTCCTCTTCAGGGTGGTTCACTGCTGAATACCGGTGAATGTCTTTCGTTATATGCCATGATCATTTTCGGTTATCTGGTGGCTACCGACTCAAATATCTGAGATGTCGTTCAACATTTTGAAGAGGTGGTTATGGAGGGGTAGTAAGCTGCCTTCTACCAACCATCTGCTACAGTTGCCTTCCAATCCGCCACGAGGATAGCACAGGCAATAGCGTACCGTACAACTACCTCTCCATAACAACCTCTTCAAATTGTCCAATGATTTCTCAGATATTTGACGTCGATAGCCACCAGTTGCGACAAGACGACGGCACCTCTCGTCTGATAACCCGAGAAGGATTCATCAACTGAAATATTGATATCAAACGTAAACAACAAAAAAACAAGAAAATTCATAAACTGTGTCACATTTAAACTGCATATATCTGCTTTTGTAGCATTGAAGATGAACAACTATTAAGAAAGTGGAACAGTATAAGGAACAAAAAAGTCTAGAATTTCATTGAATGGACGATACCCAGGTGGAAACGTGTGTAAGAAAATGCGTGATTGTGGATACACATATTAGGGGTGTCTTGTATCGTTATGCAGCGTTCAACTCTTTGAAGCAGAGGGAATCTTCAATCTGCAGCGGACTATGCGTTGATATGAACTTCCTGGAACGTTGAAACTATATATTGAAACTTTGCCGTTGGCGGGCGAGTGCTACAGCTCAAACACTGCCCACGATCCTCCCCATAGATTTACTCCCGCCAGTACGACGTCTTTTGCCTTCCAAATTTCACAGAATTTCTCCTGTGCAACTTGCAGCACTCCTGGAGGAAAGGATGTTGCGCATACATGGCTTAACCACAGACTGGGGGCTGTTTCCACAGTGAACTTTTCGCTTTGCAGCGGGGTGTTCGCTGACATGGGGTGCGACTGCAGAGGGAAAAATCCATTCTGCAAACAGTATCTCAATATGTGGCTAAGCAGTACTCCCGTAATGTCCTGTTTTGCAGTAACGCTAGTCCTGTAGGTTTAGCACGAGATGTTCTGTAAATTTTGCAAGGTAGGAGGTGACGTATTGGTTGAAGTAAGTCTCTAAGGAGGAAGTGTGAGTCACGTTTGGGTAGTTCAGGCGGTAGGGCACTTGCCCATGGGAGGCAAGGTCGTGGATACGAGGCCCCGACTGGCATGCAATTTTAATCTGTCAGGAAGTTTCATATTGAGGCAAATATGTGTCCAATCGTGGCATACAGCAACAGAAAATGTGAGAAAGTAAACTTAGGTTACAGAGTGAGGAGCCTGGTTTTGGGCACTTTCATTTTTACAGTTATTTCTTGTTTCTACTGGATCGAGTGCGAGATTGCTGTAATCGGTTTCGATTGACCTATACAAATACCGTAGCTTCCGCTTTCCTTTGTTACTGTGGCAAAGTTAGGTCTTTGGTAGTCAGTTGTGCTTTTGACCAACGGGAGCCGTTCGCAGGTTGGTGACATGAGGTGACATGAGGTCAATTGAAAGAGGATAGTATAATACGGCAGACGTTCACCCGTATCCAGCAACGAGTCGCCCTGAAGAGGACCACAGTAGTTGTTTGAGTAGTTTACAATAACGCGGCCTAATGCCCAAAACTGTTTTCCCCAAAATGACACCAGCCGTAGAAGCCTACGAACTTCTATGTCAGAGACGTTTTTAGAATGTTTCGGTGATCGACTATACCATCCAAGCGCTGCGTTCAACACTTGGTGCCGAAGCTGGGAATATTGTTAGACCTGCATGGCGGAAGATGCCTGCAGTTAATGGGAATAAGCTAACAGACAAGATTTCTAGCGTCGTCCACATGGTCTTTTCTCCTTTTACCACAGGAATATGAACTACTGTCACGCCCACTGTGGCAGCAACATTCACAAACATGTAGCGGTGTGTCGAACTGAGTATACAGGTGGGAGGTTGCCACATCCACCACATCTTTTAATGCAGCTTCATTTCTCAACCATAAAGGTATGTCATGTACAAATTTGGTTTCATATCCTCTTTTATGAATATTTTTATAACACTTTTCCTGGGCCTCTTACGGGTGGGACATCGCTTAACTTCACAATGACAGAAGAGCCTGTAATGTGCAATCACTAAAACTAAAATGGTGGGAGTAGATAAATATAGGGCTTTTCGATTGCATTCTGTGAAACAATAGTTGGGCCTAGAGGTCCGCTGCTAAAGCGGTGCCTGGATGTCAAGACGTCGCGGTTGGTTGGTTGGTTGTTTCGGGGAAGGAGACCAGACAGCGAGGTCATCGGTCTCATCGGATTAGGGAAGGACGGGGAAGGAAGGCGGCCGTGCCCTTTGAAAGGAACCATCCCGGCATTTGCCTGGAGCGATTGAGGGAAATCACGGAAAACCTAAATCAGGATGGCCGGACGCGGGATTGAACCGTCGTCCTCCCGAATGCGAGTCCAGTGTCTAACCACTGCGCCACCTCGCTCGGTAGACGTCGCGGGATCGAAAACTTGTCGAACTACTGAAATTTTCAGTTCGGCTTTGAGCTAGTTTTCAGCTCTCAACGATCTGAGTAGTCGCCATAAATGACACGTAGTTCGGATTTCACATTAAACTGTAGGTCTTGTTTCCCCAATTAGTTAAATGTGATTCATTAGGGGCACGTAAGTCGCCGAAGTGGCGTCCAGTCGAAATACCTGCACTCGGACACCGAGCACCATGACACTGTTATCAGTGAACCAATATACGATATGCTATGCATATCGGCCAACAATATACGATATGCATATGCATATCGGCCATTCCCCACCCCCATGAACAATAGACCTTGCCGTTGGTGGGGATGCTTGCGTGCCTTTTCAGTAGTTGCTGGGGCAACAGTCTGAATGGTGAGGAGGCTTGCGTGCCTCAACGATACAGATAGACGTACCGTAGGTGCAACCACAACGGAGGGGTATCTGTTGAGAGGCCAGACAAACGTGTGGTTCCTGAAGAGGGGCAGCAGCCTTTTCAGTAGTTGCAGGGGCAACAGTCTGGATGATTGACTGATCTGGCCTTGTAACACTAACCAAAACGGTCTCGCTGTGCTGGTACTGCGAACGTCTGAAAGCAAGGGGAAACTACAGCCGTAATTTTTCCCGAGGGCATGCAGCTTTACTGTATGGTTATATGATGATGGCATCGACTTGAGTAAAATATTCCGAAGGTAAAATAGTCCCGCATTCGGATCTCCGGGCGGGAACTAATCAAGAGGACGTCGTTATCAGGAGAAAGAAAACTGGCGTTCTACGCATTGGAGCGTGGAATGTCAGATTCCTTAATCGGGCAGGTAGGGTAGAAAATTTAAAAAGGGAATTGGATAGGTTAATGTTAGACATAGTAGGAATTAGTTCGGTGGCAGGAGTAACACGACTTCTGGTCAGCTGAATATAGGGCTATAGATATAAAATCAAATAGGGGTAATGCCGGAGCAGGATTAATAATGAATAAAAAATAGGAGCGCGGATAAACTACTACGAACAGCAAAGCGAACGCATGAGACAAAGCCCACGCCTACCACAGTAGTACACGTTTACATGCCAACTAGCTCCGAAGACGATGAAGAGATTAAAGAAATGTATGATACGATAAAAGAAATTATTTCGATAGTTAAGGGAGATTAAAATTTAATAGCCATGGGAGACAGGAATTCGATAGTAGGAAAAGTAAGGGAAGGACGTGCAGTAGGTGAATATGGACTGGGGTAAGGAATGAAAGAGGAAGCCGCCTGGTGGGATTTTGCACAGAGTATAACTTAATCATAGCTAACACTTGATTTAAGAATCATGAAAGAAGTTTGTATACGTAAAAGAGGCCTGGGGGCACTGGAATGTTTCAGATAGATTATATAACGGTAAGACAGAGATTTAGGAAGCGGGCAAAAAGGAATATGAACGTCTCAAAAATGAGATCGACAGGAAGTGAAAAATAGCTAAGCAGGGATGGCTAGATGACAAATGTAGAGGATGTAGAGGCATATATACTAGTAGTAAGATAGATACTGCCTATAGGAAAATCGAAGAGACCTTTGGAGAAAAGAGAACCACCTGTATGAATATCAAGAGATCAGATGGAAAACCAGTCCCAAGCAAAGAAAGGAAAGCAGAAGGGTAGAAGGAGTATAGAGATGGTCTATAGAAGGGAGATATACTTGAAGGCAATATTATGGAACTGGAAGAGGACTAGATGAAGATGAAATGAGAGATATGATACTGCGTGAAGAATTTGACAGAGCACTGAAAGACCTGTCGAAACAAGCCCCCGGGAGTAGACAACATTACATTGTAACTATTAATAGCCTTGGGAGAGCCAGCCATGACAAAACGCTACCATCTAGTGAGCAAGATGTAGGAGACAGGCGAAATACCCTCAGACTTTCTAGGAAAATACAATAATTCCAATCTCAAAGAAAGCAGGTGTTGACAGATGTGAAAATTGCCGAACTATCAGTTTAATAAGTCACGGCTGCATAATACTAACACGAATTCTTTACAGACGAATGGAAAAACTGGTAGAAGCCAACCTCGGGGAAATGTTGACAGTGTTGACTGGAATACTCTCTTTCAAATTCTGAAGGTGGTAGAGAGAAGGTACAGGTATCTAAAGGCTATTTACAATTTGTACAGAAACCATTGGCAGTTACAAGCGTCGACGGGCTTGAAAGGGAAGCAGTGATACAGAAGGGAATGAGACACGGTTGTAGCCTGTCCCCGATATCGTTTAATCTGTATACAGGGTGTATGATAATTAATGGCGTAAACGCATACAGTTGAAAGTACACGATACTAGAAGCAAAAAAGTTGCAGTTATCATAGGGCGAAAATGCCTACCTTAAGTGCTACGAGCAATTTTTCATCTGCGATAGTGTGAAAAAAATCTCTTCTTGTGCAAGCTCTTTGCTTTCCATATTTTAGGAAGTGGCAGTACGGACTGCGTCTAAAGTCTGTATGTTCGTTTGATCTTTTTTGTGGGTATTCTCTCGTGTACATATAAATTTCTAATTCACACGATAGAACACCCACAAAAAATATTAAACGAACATACAGAATTTAGACACAAGTAATACCTTAAAAAATTTATTGAACTTTTAGATCACGAAAATGGATAAATCGGAAGTTACATGTGGGACAACGAAAGATAACCATAACAAATTTTAATTAATAAAATAATATCGCTGTTCATCTGCACATATAGCGTCATAAGAGTGGAACTGTTAAACTGCTGTCACGTCGTAATTAACATTTAATTTCAACATCGCGACACCATTTACGATCTTATTAAAGCAGTGATAGTTACAAAACAGTCCACGAACGACACAATATGGACGTCACATCAATCTAGACGTGACTACTAGACAGCTACTTGAATATGAATGACATTGGCATCCGTACCTGTTCTCACCGAAATTGTAACTGCACGTACATGAAGATGGCGATTAAGCGGAAACAGTCTGTCGTAAATAAAAGCACTCCGTCTTCAGGCCACGAGTAGCCTACCGGGACCATCCGACCGCCGTATCATCCTCAGTGGAGGATGCGGATAGGAGGGGCGTGGGTCAGCACACCGCTCTCCCGGTCGCTATAATGGTATTCTTGACCGAAGCCGCTACCATTCGGTCGAGTAGCTCCTCAATTGGCATCACGAGGCTGAGTGCACCCCGAAAAATGGCAATAGCGCATGGCGGCCTGGATGGTCATCCATGCAAGTGCCGACCACGCCCAACAGCGCTTAACTTCGGTGATCTCATGGGAACCGGTGTATCCACTGCCGTTGCCGTCGTAAATAAAGATTACCTATTATAAGTAGCTATTTTTTGCATCTACACTGACAATCATGTCGTTATGTGACATATATTATGCTGCTGGCCCTAAAGAAGAAAAATTATTCCAAGCAGGGGTACAAATAGCGAATGTCACAACCACTGCTCGTAATGTACGAAACTAAACGGCTCTTCTAACATTAATGTCTGTGTTAACTCTCTATTGGTAACCGTAAGCGCTAGCAGTAGCTCCCTCTAACTACACGATACTGCAGCCAAAGCACTGTGTCTTTCACAACGAATTCCTTAGAATGATTCCACTGTTTCTGTGTAGAGTCATTCGGTTGAACGCGTCCTTGTTTTTCGGACAGTGTCCTGCACCCTTCCTTAACATAAGTGCTGCCTTCAAGCTAAAAATGGATACGAAGAATCGTTCACGATGTTTCAGTTTCTGCAGTGTGGAAAATGCACTTGAGCCTTCTGCTGGGAACTTTACTGTCTAATTACGGAACATTCTTGCTGACTGAGACACGCGGCAGAAGGCTGTTCTGGGAGTGTTAATTAGTGCCGTCTGAAAGGAAGGCCCTGTCATTAGCCAAATTAAGGGGTACGCTCTAACCCGAAAGCCACTTTTCCCGTGTTGGAGTTTCCGTAGATATCCTTCTGGGCGCGCCTCTAAGAGGATTGCCTCGCAATTTTCCCTACAAAATATTAGGCGGCAATTTGCGAAGTTTTTTCGATAAGTGGATAACCGTCACAAGACGAATGAGGACAGACCAAACTGCCAGAGATATAATACATTCCGCTGTATTCAACGCTGGAGGCTAATCTCCTGCAGAAAGCTGTGGAGGCACTGCGGTATTTGGCGCTACTGTTATTGGGTTAACAAAATTGATTAGCTACGAGCTTGTTATACATTTATAGATGAATTTGGTTCCTCTAAAACTGTAACGAGAAGCCTAACATTCCGAAGAGTAATCCGTGCGTCGGAGATCAACGACTTAATGCATGGCATCAGCTCCATATACCACTTTGAAATTTGACCAGAAAAGTCAGTTTATTTTTGAGCTGGCGATTCCTTTAAGTAGAACAGAACACAGAAGAACAGAAAGGAAAACTGAAGACTAGTACTTAAGTTTTCCCCACTGAAAGAAAAAGGTATCAGAGAATCAGTTCTGTGTTTGCTCTTGGTAACGGAGGACAGGTGAAAAGTCAGCGTATGTTTACCTGGAGATTCGTTCGACAGTGTAAGATGGAATAAGATGTTCACCATGACCAGACTTCATTGCGGTATATTTTTCTGTGAAGTGATTTTTACCTGCCATACACTTCTCCTGTTAAAAGCAAAATCTTCTGGATTTTAGTTTGTGAATTGTTTGTGCCTTTTAGATAATGAGCTCTTCTACCATTTGATTCCCATATTTATCTGGTTCTCCCAATTTATAGCTTCCTGCACTGTTAAAAGCGAGACACAGAGGGGCGGAAGGCAGTTTGTATGTCGTGACCATTAAGGTGCGTTTACACCTGTGCGCCTTGAGATCAGTCGCCGAGCGACTGTAGTTGCCCCACACGCAAGCAGAGGCATGCGAATGGGTGCATACCTCTTCCTCAGTATGTGTATGCGAAAGGTTCCATTCACACCTGCGTTCAAGCTTACAGTGACGCGTTACACTGTTGCAATCTTAGTGGGTATTTTTCATGCAATATGGCTGGACTTTCTCTTTCGTACGAGTATTTCACTGTAACTATTTGCATCTTACCTTCTCTGTTCTTTAGGTGTGACGCCTGCCTGGTAATTGTGGTAAAGACTATTTCAACAAAAATATTTGCTTCATAGGCAGTGTCTAGTCTCATGAGATAAAGTTTTCATTTGTCATCACCGCGACTGAAGTCCAACTAAGTCAACAACACATAACTGTGCGTCAGAGTTCCATAAAAGAATCCTAGTGTCCCGAGTGCTACTCTCGAATTCTGTCAAGTCCCGATATGCTTGACCGCTTCGACGTCTAATCCAGTACTTTCAAGTGACTGACACTGGCTCCAGACGAAATAAATATTTGTCAGCCTATTAGTGTATACTAACAGAAAGACTAAAGATATGATAAGACAGTTACAGAATGCAGAAATTGATGTGAAACAATTAAGAGAATGAAACTACATGTGTTAATTCTAAAGAATCAATAAAACTCCGGTAATCCGTCTTAATGACAATCCGTGTTAACGTATAAGCATGCATAGCTAGTCTCTCATCGCGTTTATACAGGGTGTAAATTTCAAGTTGACAAACCAGAATAACTCGAAAAATAAGCTTCACACGAAAAAATGTGTAGAATCCAAAGTTGATTACTTTCGAGGAGGACATCTGGTGGTGTTAAAATTAGCCCGCCTCCCCAGCCCCCTGGGGGGCGGAGTGGGAGGCAGCTTTAAAATTTCAAATGGGAACCTCCATTTTTCATTGCAGAATCAGATTCTACATAAAAAAACTACGTAATTTTCTTTTAAACATTTGTTTTGTTTCTTGGTAGTTGGCGCTGTAATTCAAGAAAGCTCATGTTGTCATTTTTGCGTGGAAAATGGTTACGGATAAATAGAAGATACTTATTTACCTCGTAAATTTTGATTTGTTAAACTAAAACTCTCTCCCCATAGGATGGGGTTTGAGAGAGAGGAATTAGAGATTTACAAATGTTGACGCAAATACGGTAGTAATTTTTTCCGCAGATTCGGATAACTTTTGTTTGTTTCGTGGTCATGAGGCCACACAACCTTTAATTGTCAAACAAATCATCTGACTAGTTTTAGCGAATCAAAATTTACGAAGTAAATAAGTATTTTTTAGTTATCCGTAACCATTTTCCACTGAAAAAGGAGAACATGGATTTTCTAGAATTACAGCGGCGACTACCAAGAATGGAAACAAATGTTTAAGACACAATGTACGTAGTTTTTTTTATGTAGAATCTGATTCTGCAATAAGAAATGGGGGTTCCCATTTGAAATTTTTGGTTATCTCCCACCCAATCCCCATGGGGATGGGGTGGCGGGCTAATTTTAGCACCAGCGGATGTCCCCCTCGAAAATAATCAACTTTGGGTTTACACATTTTTTTATGTGAAGCTTATTTTTCGAGTTATTCTGGTTTGTTAACTTAAAATTTACACCCTGTATAAAGCGCTGCTACAACATTTAACGTTTATGATACAGAACTGAAATGTAGTCCAGAACGCTATACATGTTCCTAGAAATAATCATAAATTGTTTGACTGGGAGAGAAAGGTATCTGCTACAGACGCAAAGAAACGTTAACGCATTGCTCTGGCACAGTGCGCGCTAGTACCATGGAAGTTGTCTGTTCCATTTAGCATCGGGCAAACCGCGGTAGCTAAACTCCCTGACATTACTGAGGGAATGCCGATTATAGCTGCAGCAGAGGAAAGTTTGCCGCGTTACTGCGTGGTTTGCCTCCAAGCTGTAATGCATGCTCGCCGGCGCCGGCGAAATACGATTATCGTGGGCCGCATGTTGACTCTGCCTGGGCAAACTTGGGCCGTCTGCGCAGAACCGAAAGCACTTTCAGCGTAATTGCACAAGCCTTGCGCGTCATTTCTCCTGATGAGCAAGCAAAGAGTCCGGGCAGTGGTCAAACGACAAAATCGAAAAAAAATTACCGTCGTGATGGCGCCGCAGAATCGTAAAGAGCCTGAAATAGATGAGAGAGTAATTCGGGATCTAGGGTTAGTCACATCCATTTACTGCTCTTACCTTTTTTCCAAGCCATGTAAGAAAGCCTCCGCCATTTCTTTCTACACAGCTGCCCCAATACAACCTAATCGTCTCAATTTCACTTGTGCGTTGCTGGGTGCGATTAGGGACTGGTGTCTCATTATTGCACCACAATCAACACCCAGGAACCTGAACACACTTCATTCTCTCTCTTACGCCAATGACTTCTTGATATCTTCTCGATCATAATTCTGTCCATCTCTACAAATGCTCAAATGTCGCATAAGCTGCATATCAATATATGTAGCGATAGTGCGTCGTTAGCTTTGTATTTGTTTCTTTGGCGTGCGACAGGTGGCAGTGGAAAGAGAGAATTCTGAGTATCCCCGTTGTACAATAATAGAAGCCTGGCTTTCTCATCAGAGAGCGGAGCGTGACCTGAAGTACAAATGTTAAATCGAGTGGTGTGTGGACATGTGCGTCGCGTAATTGTGGAAACGATAACTTCAGTACCCAGTTGTAGACTATTCGTGCGAGAACATTTATCCAGTTTATAACGGTGTTGGCAAAGCAACCTGTATGTATGGTATGAAGAAGCAGTCTCGGTTACAGGGTTAAAATTCTTTTATTGTTCCCACATACGCGTTTGATATTTATTTAGGTATCTTCGGACTGGTTGATATTTGGTAGCGACTGGTACACGGGATACCGCGCATAAAACATCCCAGCAGGCAAGTGCCCCTTGTCAAAGCTTTAAAAACACTGCGCTGAGCCCTTACCACGGCATGTGGCGCAATCCAACGCAAACCAAATGGGATCAGGCCTACACTAAGACTTTACATCATAAACATGCCGGATGTGTAGTGCATGGCACTGGATATGAAAACATACAAAGCCCCTAACACTAGTGCACCAAACTCTCGGCAGATGGCGGCTGCATGCCGTGTGGGGACCTCGCATATTTTCATATCCAGTGATAAGTGTGCAACCAGACTATGCGCTACGCCTCCGGCATGTTATTGATGTAAAGACTTACTGGAGGCCTGATCCCGTTTGGTTTGCACACGACTGCGCCACACACACCGTGCTACGGATCGCAGCGCAGGTATTTCAAACCAACCAGAGGATTGCTGCAGTTCCTATTCAGGTTCGGGATGCGGACTGCACCATCGTGTGACTGCGGCGCCATACAGGCACTCCATACCATGTGGTGTACGATTACCCCCTTTTCGATGACGTTGCATCACAACCCAATCGCGACAACACCATCCGTCAGGCAACAGAACGCATTCCAAATTCTAAACGAACTATCAAACGGAATCTCAAGTAAAGTCCTAAACGAAACTTGTCTAACTTGAAGGGGGAAACCAGATGGCGCTATGGTTGGCCCGCTAGGTGGCGCTGCCTTAGGTCAAACGGATATCAAATGCGTTTTTTAAAATAGGAACCCTCATTTTTATTACATATTCGTGTAGTACGTAAAGAAATATGAATGTTTTAGTTGGACCACTTTCTTCGCTTTGTGATAGATGGCGCTGTAATATTCACAACCATACGGCTCACAATTTCAGACAAACAGTTGGTAACTGGTAGGTTTTTTAAATTAAAATACAGAACGCAGGTACGTTTGCACATATTATTTCGGTTGTTCGAATGTGATACATGTACAATGCGCGGACGCATGTTGTCAGGCGTTGTCGGTGGATCACTATAGCAAATATCCTTCAACTTTCCCCACAGAAAACAATCCGGGGACGTCAGGTCCGGTGAACGTGCGGGCCATGGTATGGTGCTTCGGTGACCAATCCACCTGTTATGAAATATGCTATTCAATACCGCTTCAACCGCACGCGTGCTATGTGCTGGACATGCATCATGTTGGAAGTACATCGCCATTCTATCATGCAGCGAAGCATCTTGTAGTAACATCGGTAGAACATTACGTACTAAATCAGCATACATTGCACCATTTAGATAGCCATCAATAAAATGTGGGCCAATCATCCTTCCTCCCATAATGCCGCACCCGGCAAGGTCGCTGATATTCCACTTGTCGCAGCCATCGTGAATTTTCCGTTGCCCAATAGTGCATATCATGCCGGTTTACATTACCGCTGTTGGTGAATAACGCTTCGTCGCTAAATAGAACGCGTGCAAAAAATCTGTCATCGTCCCGTAATTTCTCTTGTGCCCAGTGGCAGAACTGTACACGACGTTCAAAGTCGTCGCCATGCAATTCCTGGTGCATAGAAATATGGTACGGGTGCAATCGATGTTGATGTAGCATTCTCAACACCGACTTTTTTTAGATTCCCGATTCTCGCGTAATTCTTCTGCTACTGATGTGCGGATCAGCCACAACAGCAGCTAAAACACCTACTTGGGCGTCATCATTTGTAGCAGGTCATGGTTGACGTTTTACATGTGGCTGAACACTTCCTCTTTCCTTAAATAACGTAAACTATCCGGCGAATTGTCCGGACACTTGGATGATGTCGTCCAGGATACCGAGTAGCATACATAGCACACGCCCGTTGGGAATTTTGACAGAATAGCCATACATCAACACGATATCGACCTATTCCGCAATTGGTAAACTGTCCATTTTAACACGGATAACGTATCACGAAGAAAATACCGTCCGCACTGACGGAATGCTACGTGATACCACGTACTTACACGTTTCCGACTATTACAGCTCCATCTATTACAAAGCGAAAAATGTGGTCAACTAAAACATTCATATTTCTTTACGTATTACACGAATAGGTAATAAAAATGGGGGTGCCTATTTTAAAAAAAACGCAGTTGATATCCGTTTGACCTATGGCAGCGCCATCTAGGGGCCGACCATAGTGCCATCTGGTTTCCTCCTTCAAGCTAGACGAGTTTCGTTCTTTGTAGTTTTTTCGTTTGATACTTATTTCGTGAGATATTCGGCCCGGTCACTATCAGTGGACCACACTGTAGAGCTGCAGCGAATTCAAGATCTTGGGCCAGCCCGGTGCCAGGGTCACGTCCACTGGGATTCGCTCGGTGGGCACGGCAGATAATGTAGATCTGTACATCATGCTGACAAACCTGGGACGCTGCAGGTAGTATAGTGTAATGCACAACGTAGTAAACAATTAGAAACAGACATCAATGAATCACCGTTGTAGGTATGTTAGCAAGTCAAAGTAACACATAGAATCAATAACAAGAGCATAATCTAGAGAAGTGGAATAATAACAGAATCACACAACCTGCAGTAAATAATATAGCTGCAGCAATTGTAAAGTAAATATAGAATTATGACCCACTAATGAGTAATGTAGTTGGTTGATTATGTATCAATTGTTATTTGGAATAAAACTTTCACCCTATGTCCTAAGTTATTTGTTGGATGTTGTGGGGGTATAATATCTTCCATGATTTTACAAGTAATAATTCTGACGGATGTAGTGGACTGGTGGAAAAATCACCTATTGTAGTGGCATATAAATGAACAAGCGTGACAAGGTTCGCATTAGTGGAAAGTTACGCTTGAGAATTAAGTTTATCCCTAGTTGGAATCATATATTCTTTAGATTACAAAATGCCGGCAGCGGTGGTCTCGCGGTTCTAGGCGCGCAGTCCGGAACCGCGCGACTGCTACGATCGCAGGTTCGAATCCTGCCTCGGGCATGGATGTGTGTGATGTCCTTAGGTTAGTTATGTTTAAGTAGTTCTAAGTTCTAGGGGACTGATGACCACAGCTGTTAAGTCCCATAGTGCTCAGAGCCATTTGAACCATTAGATTACAAAAAATGGTTCAAATGGCTCTGAGCGCTATGGGACTTAACATCTCAGGTCATCAGTCCCGTAGAATTTAGAATTACTTAAACCTAACTAACCTAAGGACATCACACACATCCATGCCCGAGGAAGGATTCGAACCTGCGACCGTAGCGATCGCGCGGTTCCGGACTGAAGAGCCTAGAACCGCTCAGCCACAACGGCCGGCCTTTAGATTACATTTTGATACTGTTATTATATTCTCTTTCGCCCGCATCTCGTGGTCGTGCGGTAGCGTTCTCGCTTCCCACGCCCGGGTTCCCGGGTTCGATTCCCGGCGGGGTCAGGGATTTTCTCTGCCTCGTGATGGCTGGGTGTTGTGTGCTGTCCTTAGGTTAGTTAGGTTTAAGTAGTTCTAAGTTCTAGGGGACTTATGACCACAGCAGTTGAGTCCCATAGTGCTCAGAGCCATTTGAACCATTATGTTCTCTTTCTATCCGACATATTTGTTTTGAGCCTCACGCGGTGCCCATTTTTGTCGAGCAGCGCTTGGCGTCACCTACAGGTGCAGGAAAGAGATGTCTGTGCCGTACCCTGCTCCAAAGAATGACGATGACGCGAACGTCTGACAGGCAAGAAGGTCAACGACATTAAGGCTTCTTGAATGTTAATATTAAGAGCTTGTCTGTAGAACATATTGAGAGTGATTCCTTGTATAAAGAGTGAAAATTAAATAGGCTTTTATCTACAAGTTGTTGGGCTTCTCGTCAGTAGAGTTACTGATAATTACTGTAAAGAGTAACAAAGGAGAATCTATTGGGAGTCCGTCAACTTTTGTCACGGCAGAAGAACTTGACAGAAGTGGACTCTGGCTATGTATTCCAGTCTCTGCCTTAGCCTCTGTTGCTCCCTCTAATACCATGGATGTTATCCCCTGGTTTACTAACCCATGTTGTATCACGCTGCCTTCTTCATGACAGTGCTTTCTGTAAGTCCGTGTATCCGCCGATTCTGCCGAGATCCTCCTCATTCCCCATCTTATAAGTCAACCTAATTTTCAACATGTTTCCACAGCACCACATCTGAAACTCTTTGATTTCCTTCTTTTCCGGTTTTCTCCATGTCCATGATTTACTACCATACAGCATGCATTGTCAGCAAGTTCTTCCTCACATTATGGCCGATGTCTGATACTTGCACACACATGCCGGGCAAGTACGATCTCTCTACCTGTGCTAATATGCTTCTTATGTCCTGTTTCCTCCATCCGTGATGTGTTATTATGCTTCCAAGGTGGGAGAATTGCCATTACTTAAGTTTAAATAATAAAATAGGGGAACTCAGAACTCACATGGAAATGGACAGATTCGGCTGTTCATTTTTTCTTGGCGTTGTTCGAGAACGGAGTAACAGAGAATTTGCGTGGAGGTGTTCAATGAACCCTCTGCCAGACCATTACGTGTGATCTGCAAAGTAGCCACGTAGATGTAGATGTGTGGGTGTTGTATCTCTAAGGCACGGATGGTAACCCAATTTGGAATTTGCTTCAACAAGGTAGGGAGCTAAGCTACACTAGTACGTTGACTGAACATGTTTCAGAAAGAAACAAGATACTGCATAACTCTGCTATATATATTTGCGGTTCCCCTACATAAAGGTAAAATGCAGTTAAGTGAAAATTGACCTCCAGGAATCTATTACAAAATTGTCATTAGTCAGCCAGAAACATACAGGTACATTATTTTAAGATTTCAAGTCAGGTCTCTGGAATAGTATACCTCACGACAAGCCCCAAAGAAAGTGTCTCTCCCTTCAACAGATAATATATATTGCAACGCTGCAGTGCATTTCAGTTGTGACTATTGCCAAAAGATAAAAGCTGCTTACTTTGAAGACAGGTAGCGTAAGTGTAATTTAATTTAAGATAACAGGCAGAAACAACAGAAGGAATCCCAGTATTTACTTTTATTACCATGTAGCAGTTTACTGTTGAAGTTATCACACTAATTAATCTACAGGAAAAGCTCAGCAGATATATGAAGCGGCACGTAACATAAATATAAATTTTTTTAAAAGGTCGAACTGTCTAGTACGATTTTTAGATAGAACTCCACGAAACAGTAGCACGTCCGCTAAGGATATTAAATTCGCAACTATCATTCGAAGTACGTCTAAGTACTACTCTAGCGTGGCAATACTTATCATGTCGGCTTGAAGGAAAAGTAATTCAGAGCTGTTAATCGTAGATAATACAATAGTGTTGCGCAATGTCTTAAGCAAATGGCAATCTTTGGACGGATCCCCAGGGTCGTTGCGTACATTATAAGAATTATTATTACAGATCCTGTGTAGCTGCCGACTACATATAACTTTCCGCACGGGTTTATCTTCGGTGCTGAAGTGCTTAGAAATTCAGCCGTCTAGGCGGCCGTTGACGAAGTGTGTCAATCAACTGTTTGGCCTGCGCTGCGACAGTATATGTTACTCTCCCATACCGCGCATCTGTCATTTGTACTGGTGAGTTAACACTTTGTTACGTGTGAGTGGATGAGTCAAATTTGGGATGTGTGTGTGTTTTCAGAGTAAAAGTGCCGCGTGCTTCACTGGTTTGCTTTGTCATGTTTATCATATTTTTAAAACCAGTTGTGCATCCCCTACGTTCGGTCACCGCATCCGTCAATAAGTCTTCCTCCTACCCTACTTCGTAAAACTGCGTGATGTATATTTTGCTCTAAATACCCAGTGTAACTTTTAATAATCTGAAGCAGCGAAGAAGGCAGTGACGCGGTTGAATAGACGTTTACGAGCGACATAAGTATCCGAAACTGGACGTGGTTATGTGAACAGGAGTAGAAAGCCGATGTTTGAAACAGGCAGAGGTTTGAGATATTTTAGCTACAAAAAGGGATGTAAAAGCAGGAATATATCTTATAAACCAAAGTTGTTAAATCATCCGTGTAAATCGCGAACACTTAATTTCAAAACACGTCGAATATATTTTAGTAAGAAACTGTGTCTGTGTGCAGTGGGTGTATACGCTGACTTCAAAACTCTCAATGCATATGTTGCTTCCGACAGATCATACCATGAAATAAGTCAATTTAGGAATCATCTAAGAAGCAACGGACGCAATCAGCTCCCTTTAATAAAGTTTATTCGATTATGACGTTAAACGAATTAGGTCCACGAATTTAAGTATGGAAAGCAGATTTAGACGTTCACACCGTTGTATTCATACATGAAAATTCAGAAGTGAAAATTTCCCAGTAACTCGTGTGTAACATAGGCAAAATGAGTTTCTGGATATGATAAAGCCAACCATCAACCTTTAAAGTGTGACGCAGTGTTCAGACAGCATCTAGTCTGCTTTTTATGTAGATATTCGTTGGGGGGGGGGTGTATTGTTCATAATAGTTCATTGTTTGATGAGTTAGTTTGTGTATTTACGAGAACGATGTCTAGTAGAGACGGCGATCCACTGAGGGAGCAATGATTTGGATTGTGTTGCGTGTCAGAATTTGTCTGCGGTAAGAGATTGTAATGAGATGCACGCATAACCCGTTCATCATAAGAACAAACCCGATGTAAAGAAATACAAAGGCATTGATTCGTCAGAAGCCGAAGCACACGTCCTTGGAAGTAGGTCCTACTTATGTATTAGATATCTTAAAATGTACTTAAATGAAACTTTGGTACTCAAATGTACTAAGTTATCAACGTTTTTCTAAATTAAGCTTTAGCTACATAGCTCTTATTCTAAAAAATCGTATAGTCACAGCGGCTGCAGCGTTGAGCTAGAAGTGTCGCCCTGTTAATGCACAGAATAAAAATGGCTGAAGCTGCTTTCTGTTCCGTAGTGAAACAGGCACGTGGAACACTGTTAAAAAGTGCCGAAAAATAGGCTGTTCTTAATGTTTTGCATAAATTTACGGAGATCATCTGCTTTTAAGTTTTACCAAAGTTACACTGCAGTTGACCAATTTGCTTGTATTAAACGTGTAACGCAGTTGGTAGCATCATAGGATAAGACCAAATGCCGTTATTCGTTCGTTGGTTCAAATCACCTTAGTATCATTTTTTCCTGGTCAATCTGAAACAATGAGATGTAGGTATTATAAAACTCATTTTTTTTGTGACTAATGCACGTCTTCTTGCTTCCAATTACATACCGGACGTGGAATTCGTTTCCATTTCAAATAAAAATTCTTAGTTATCGATGTTTTATGAAAGACTGTTCATAAAAGTTGTTTAAATTAAAGCATAATTTAATTTTCAAGGCAAAAATGAAAACCATCGTATTTATTTGGACTATGCCCATCGTTTTATACCACAGAGGTAGATAAGTATCGCAGAAACATGGAAAACATTTTCACAGCATCGGGCAGCATCATAAAATTGCTGCATTTATACATTTTCTACTGTACCATTAAAATATGAACCCAACAAAACTGATCTGGAGCCAAGCGGTGGGATTTGGCCCCAGAAGTAAGACTGTTAAGCCGCCAGACGTACTGGAACTAACGCACGCAGCCTTTTCACACGTCACTGCCGAACGCTGGCGGGATAGAGAACTACTCGTCATAAAAGAGAATGCTGCGCCTTGCTTCGTGGATTCTGTTGTTGGTGGCTCGTTATCGACGTAGCAGTTGACACTTCCAAAACTGAAATGTATTTTTCGGATTCGGATAAGGAAGGGGCTAAGATATTGTCAGACGACTGACAAGGGGAGGCCGCCAATTGTGAAATTCAGATTCGATTCATACTGCGCATAATAAAAGCTCATGGCCAGAGGTGTAATGTGGCAAAGCACCAAGATGCACTTCTCAGCCGTTGTCGAGAAAATCGACAGTTAAAAGAAACCGTTGCGTGAAATACTCCCTACGAGTAACAATTTTCGCCAGCATCGTGGCGCAGCGGTAAGCGATCGGGTTCGTAATCCGAAAGTCGCCGGATCGAATCTCGCGCCATGCAATTTTTTTATTAGTTTTTGTAATTCATATATATATAAACTATTAATGAATTGCTTATGCATCTTGGTGAAGGCGGATCGCTCTCCAATTGTACCGCCTCCATTTTTCCGTTTGTTTAACAGGGTGTACCAAAGCTCTCACGTCCGCACTGAGATATATATATATATATATATATATATATATATATATATATATATATATATATAAAATTCCCGGCAATCAGTTGCAACAATTATGCATATAATAAGTTGTTGAAAGTCGTTTGTCGTGGAAAAATAGGCGACTTCGAACATCATTGTTTTCCGCAAACAAAGTTGTATTTGACAAATGTTAGTGTCTTCATAATGTTAACCACGTATAGTTAACGGAAGACGTAGAAACGATATTCCGAAACGAATACGTATAGCGTAAGTAAAACATTCGAATTAGAATAGAGACCCCACGAACACAAATTTGCTGTGGCAAGTATGAAATATAAAGTCCGTTACTCGCTCGTTACACTTTAAGGACAGATGTTGAATGGGCCGAAACGAGCCGCAGCATGACAGCGTAGTTGCCTGCTAACTTCAAAAGAAGGTAGACGCGGTCCCTAACGCAACTTATAACATCGTCGAAAATCAGTGCGGACGTGAGAGCTTTGGTACACCATGTTAAACAAACGCAAAAATGGAGGCGGTACAATTGGAGAGCGATCCGCCTTCACCAACATGCATAAGCAATTCCTTAATGTTTGAATTACAAAAAACTAATAATAAAAAAAATTTCATAGCGCGAGATTCGATCCGGCGACCTTCGGATTACAAACCCGAGCGCTTACCGCTGCGCCACGACACTGTAGAAAATTATTAATCGTAGAGAGTATTTCACCGAAACGGTTTCTTTTAAGTGTCGATTTTCTCGACAACGGCTGAGAAGTGCATCTTGGTGCTTTGCCACATTACACCTCTGGCCATGAGCTTTTATTATGCGCAGTATGAATCAAATCTGAATTTCAAAATTGGCGGCCTCCCCTTGTGAGTGTTATACCTTCAGTGGCTTCAATATTTAACTATACGGTGAAATCCTTCAATACTCTTCGTTACACACAGCTTATGCACAAAAACTACCCAATGGTTAAGTCAGGAATTTTCATCATTCTTGTTTTTAATTGCAATAGTACGTTAGCTAAAAACGGTAACGTGTTGCAGGTTTTCGTTTAGTCGTCTAAGGAGCGTGTTGTCGGAGATTTGCGGTGCATTATTTTATTCTGCTTAAAAATTAAATGACGTTCGAAGCTGTATTGCTCCTCTGCTCGTCCTTTTTTTTTTCTTCGTGTGAACTGCAGCTGGCCACTTCACTGCAGGCTAGCTGTACCAGCTGACCGGCCAGTGCTGTCAAAGTTAAATGCGCTGGTAAAGCTGTTGTCCCGTATTGTCGGTAAGTCGATGGGCGTGTAAGGCACAGCAAAAAAGTACCCTTCTTATCGTACTTGACAGTACTGAAGACAGCTTGGTTGCAGCTCCACTTGAAACGGAAATCCAGTGAGGTTCCAGCAAACGCGGAAGAACACAGTGCAATGTTTACATCAGGTTTATTCTTATGATGAACGGATTATAGATACATTGAGCTTTTTTATAGTTAATTTTATTTTCCTAATTAAAATTTAGCACTATGGGTTGATGTTTGTAGGCATTAATAGGAACATTCGTAGCACTAGGAACTATCGTCTACGTGCACATCCCGAGATGGTTGGATAAGACGCAATTTTAAGTACACTGTTGTTCCTCGTACGTAAATCATCTTCCGTTTAATAGAAAAGATGCAGTACTAGTTATCTTTGCAGATGGCACTAGTAATCAGTCAAAGAACATTCTCAGTAACAGAATAAATGGTAATGTTCAAAAAATTATCCAATTTCAGAAAGTCAACATATTCAGTTCTGTACTTGTAGACGTACTGCACGAATAAGTAAATCATGTAGTGTGATGATAAACAGGGTGGAAACCTCAATATTTAGGTGTCGACATTGGTGACTTTAAACTAAAGGAACTTAGTTTGCCATAACTGCACTTAGAATAACTGAAGATACGCTATAACTGTTTGCACATTTTTGACATAGTTTTTGCATTTTTGGAAACAGCACATTTGACTGTTACGATGATTTGTAAATTGGTCCTGGTATGAAAGTGGTCATCGAGAGAATAAAAGTGAAATTTGGAGCTTTGGGTCGTTTCTCGTTGTACTGATAAACAGGAGCTGCCGACCCACAGTTATTCACACATGCTGGAAGTTCGTAGAATTTAGCTTATCCCAACACTGATATCTAGCGTAGCCGAAGTTGTCAGTTTAGAATCATCAGTTTTCCATTATCGTCTGTATGCTTGTCAGGAGCCGACTTTTTTGTAACTTCTTTCCTTAGTATGAGGTGTCAGACCATATCATTAATACCTCAACGTAGAGATCGACGAATGTTCTTTCTCACTAGCATAGACGTACTTACGCAGCAAAATCAGAAAGGGAAAGGTCCGCACACGCGAGTAATTCCTGTGGGTTATAACGATATGTTTACGTAATGGGTATACATAAACATACAGTTATAAATGTCCCCGTTCGTAGCCGCTAATTATAACAATATGTTTACTTTTGTGCTGTAACATATAGCTATAATCAGCGGTGGAAACATATTTGCGAACGCTGACCGTGTGCGGCGGTTTCTTGTTGGATCGTCTGATCAGTCGGAAGTTGCATTGCGGAAGAGAGTAAATGCCTATTAAAAATATAATTATTTTTGGATACCTCAACATGAATTTCCTAAGGGACCGTAGTTTATCATGCATTTACCAATAGAATATGGCGCGGAGAAAATATTTCGCCGCATACAACTTCCGTCCGATTTCGACGAAAGAATTCGTGACTGTGAACTCTCTATTTGGCAGAAACATAAAGAAAATTAAATAACTTCATGAAGGAGTGAGACATAGATTCTATATTAAATAAATAGTCCATACACCAGTTCCATTTAAATCTGAATTTATGGCAATTAATAGACGAACTTACACTGCAATGAAGGATTTAACATGGATGCCGTTTTGACTGGCACTTCTCGTAATGAAAACAATTCCTTTGACGTTTTCACATACACGTCGCACAATAAATCTACTGCTAGGCACTTTTAGTATTACACATTTACTTTACACTAAAACAATATTATTTTTAACAATAATAATACGGCGGCAAGACATGCGCGTCCGACACACGTTACAGGACACAAGAGAAGAATGAGTAACTGTTCATCGAGAATATCTCGTACATAAAAAAAATGTGTAAAAAAAGTGTTCTGTCCGTTTTTCGCGCCGCGGTTTTCAAAGTCAATAACTCACAGCATCTCTGACGGCGCTTCGACAATAAACAAGTTACGTCACAGGTCGTTCACCTTTTACATTCTCGCAACATTATTTGCTAACTGTAGCTGTTGCCGAGCGACTGCTCGATTAGTGAAAGATTTAAAACGATAAGGCAATCACGTAATGTTATAGGGTCTATCACCTGTACTATCACACATACTGTACGGATTCGTATTGGTACGTCACTGCAACCCACATATCATGTTACAGAAAACTGCTGTAAACAGCAAAGAAACAAAGGAGATAAGAGCAAAAGATGAAAAATTGTCAGTTCATGTATTTGTTTCCCTTGCAAACAAACTGGTTTTTTACGAAAATTATTTGATGGCACTCTAGCATTAACTACTATGATTGTAGTTGCTTGCTTTTCGCATGACCGAAACTAAAACATTCCGTTACATTGTAGATAATAAAAATAAATTTTTCCACTAACTCGGCTTCCCGCGATCGCTCGTAACCAGGCCTCATCAGCAGAGTTAAAAGCTAGAGCGTGGCCAAACAATTTGATCGAAATTTACAACTTTTCAAAATTCCCTTCCTCGCTGGTAGTTAACACATTCCTAGAAAATAAAGTGTGAATGTCCAGTTACAAAATTTACTATGTTACAATAACTATGGCTAGTCATAAAGATGTCAACTAGAACAACATAAAACTTACCGTCTGTACCCGTCCTCCGTCATGATGCACATTTACCCCACGTCTCAGTGCAGTAGTACGGCGCTAGAAAAGCCAAAACAGCGGCGCAGAACATCGCTGAGGTGGAATATTGTGTGGAACAAAAAATGCTAAAGTAGTCAGGTCACATCAGAAGTTAAAGAATTCTTGATTGGCTTGACGTTGATGCATTGCATTTACTCCCGAGACCAACGGTACGACACTCTACTCCATCAGTTGGCTGTACCGTTTTGTTTAGCATCTGCGAATGGCGTGCTACGGTACTACAAAGCGTAGACTTCACTGTTCCAGGACTATCAGCATGTACTTACAAAGGAAGAAAATATCAGTCAAGGGCCGTACGCATGCACAATTACATAGACTTACCGATCAATTTAGTGGCAGCCTACACACGTTCCGACGGACTGCACTCGGCGATTACAGCAGCACCGTGTTGTGATTTAAGTTCGTCGCTACAGGCTCGAACCGCGTGACCGTTACGGTCGCAGGTTCGAATCCTGCCTCGGGCATGGATGTGTAAGATGTCCATAGGTTAGTTAGGTTTAAGCAGTTCTAAGTTCTAGCGGACTGATCACCTCAGACGTTAAGTCCCATAGTGCTCAGAGCCATTTGAACCGTGTGTGTGTTTGTTTATCGATTAAATATTTGTTTCTTTCCAGCAATTTTGGCTTCATTTTACGCACCAAATACTATCCGATGAACGACCAGACTAAAACTTTGATGGAGATGCTTACGTGTCAGGTATGTTGGGGAACGCTGACACAACCCATTTTCAGATGTAAGTTCGAACACCTGATGTGCCAAGAGTGCTTCGAAAAACTCTCGAAGTGTCCCACGTGCCGAGCAACGCTGCGGCAGAAGCTGCGCTCTCTTTCCATGGAACACCTGGCCGAAGTTGTGCGCACCCCTTGCGAGTACAGCGAGGATGGCTGCCCCGAGCTGCTCCCGCTGAAGACGAAGCGACGCCACGAGGAGACGTGCGCCTTCAGGCCTAACGCCACCGCCGCGGAATGTCCGCTGCTGTACTCCTGCCCCTGGCTGGGCAGTCGGGCAGCCGTGGAGCAGCACGTCCGCTACGAGCACCGAGACGAGCTGGTCGCCGCATCGGATGGAGCCTTCAGGGTCGGGGATTCTTCCATAACAGTCTTAGAGTTCGACATGGCCCTGTTCGTGGTGCGCGCAGAATCTGTCCCAGAGGCTGATTTCACGTCGCATTACGTCCACGTCGGCCACGTAGCACAGGGCTTGCGCGCTGCGAAACCTCGCTACCGCTTCAAGGTGCGGCTTGATCCAGACGGTCCCTCCTACAAAGGACACGTGACGGACTACAGCCAGCAGGTGCAGGATCTGGCGGCCGCGGGCGGCTGCCTCTTCTACGTGAGTCAGGTCGATCAGCCCAGTAAGGTATCCTACTCCGGCACCATCAAGAAACTGCTAGTCTAGGTTTTAATAAAGTCATGTTTGTTCTTATGTATGTTCTCAAACTTCCGTATTTAATTTAAAGCTTACTTGTTTTATTAAAATTCACTTACATTATTACTTATAACATACAAAATAAAAAGTTAAATTTAAACTGTATGACAATTCAGATTATAATAATCTACGTAATGCCTCGAAGCCCCAGACCTTTATCTTACGCGACAGTGTAAGTCTCCATTTAATAACAGAACAAAGTAAATAAATCCTCGTTTTAAATGAAATTTCGATCCTCGATTTCTAGCGAAACCTGGGAAATACTTTCTCATCGACAAGTTACTTGGATCAGAAATACGTCAGTTCATCAGCACACACGATTGCGACCTCGTGGTCAGTTTCTAGAAATATGGTATCCATTGTATACTCATCATCGGCTAACGTAACATGATTTCGGAGCAATATTTGGTGTGTACATTGCCGTGGTTGATAAGGGCACCAACCCATTAGTCATAAAAACTGTTTGGACTAAGACATAAATATCTCAAATATGTAAGAAAGTGTTTAGAGCCAAACCATTGCACACTGACAATGCGGAATACTCATTAAATTGCGTAGGCTTACGCGGCCAGAGTCGGTCGACATAAGTTTTCTGGGTATAGTACAGCGTCATAATGTAAAAAACTACTGGTAATAACCCAGGGGGAGGCCGCTGCAATCGTGGCCGAAACGTTGGTTTTCCTCCAGCAGCAGTAGTTGTCTACATTATGACGTGGTGCTAGACCCATAAAACTTTTGTCGACTACTCATTTACACATATCATTGCACCAGTATCAAGTAGTAGGGAATTTCAGGGTGCGAATATTCAGCTGTTAGAAAAAGTGTATAAGGATAAGATTTATTCTGTACTTTATCGGTCACTTCAGCATTATGTCGAGTGTGAATATTTTTTTATAATTCATCTACATCGTACAAGCTCAAACGTTTACAGCGAATTATGTCTTCGTTCGAACATTTACCACAAGTAAAGGATTAACACGATTTATCAGATAGTGAAACACACTGACTTATGTAACACTCCGATCCGCAATTTCCATCGACAAAAACAATATTTTTGTTTTAGGAAGCATTACACGGGCGCGTAAATGGTAAGCAAATAAAACAGAGGTCATAAATCTATGATTAGTTTTAGTTTTCATATGCAAGGTCAGCTGGAGTTCAAAGCGTAGCAATGACCTTGGCCTTTCAGCAGTAACGAGTATTTCCTTTTCTTACGGTGCAGTGTCGTCAGATTCTATTCGCCTCGCGCATTTAGTCAGTTACATAACTTTATTTCTTGGTTTATATCAATATCTCTTTCTATCCTGCATTGCGTACACCGCCACCGCCATCGTAGGAAAGGAAAGGCATGACACAGAACTCTAGTAGTGTCTCTTACCACTTGATTTTCTAAGGGGAATACCCATTACTGTATTGAAGTATTTATTTCCTTTCTATGTAGGAAAAACAACGAAAATTTTGTGTAATATGTGGTTTTCCATATATTAAATATTTTACATGTGTGATATTGATACTTTTCGTACAGAAAAGCTGCTCTAATACCGTAGCCCATAGTAGCAATAAAACGATGTGTCGTCCATTTCACGAAGTACGTTACTGCTATCTGAAGTCACTTGAAAAAAAATTTAAGAAAGTTTTATACGGCCTTTGTTTCATTTCTTTTAAGAGTTGTGCATTCACTTCCACAAAACAATCTTTTGTTCCAAAACTATGGAATTATTATTTGCAGTTTCCTATTAATTCTTTACTAAATGTTTCAGTAATACCACAATCTAGATGTAAGAATTTGTTGATCAGTGCTAATGCTTGATAATTGCTATCTTACTTGGCGTGGTTCATGGTAAGTGCCAAAATTTCGGTCTTTTTAGGAGAAATTTTGTATACTTCGTTACAGTCAAGGGCTTTTAGTAACCTTACTAAGTACTGTCCTCTTCATAATTTTAAACATTTTGATCGCCTCTAAAAAGAACTTACACAACCCATTTTAAGTGATGAGCTATGTTACGAAGAAAACATTTCCTCATTTGCGCTTGAAAACTGCTTCAGTGTTTCCACCATAACAGAAGTGTTTGGATGAGAATGGACATAGTTGTAGAAAGCCTTACGCCGTCGTCACACGGACTGCGCACTCAAACGTCAGTTTAGCGTGCCAAGTTTCTGTTATAGTGTGGGAAAAGCACGAGTGTCTTTCCGAGAGCGCAGAGCAGTATCAAGCATGACAGAAGTTCTGAATTCGCGTTTGAACATAGAGCAGTCAGATGGATGAGCGCCACTTAACGTCATGTGCATGCCATCTCTTTCAGTACTAAATCTGGCGAAGCAATATTAGCTTTCAGTGGAAGACAATATTTTGTGAGTTTTACGTTACAATTTACGTCCTATGAACATACACCCTTTCAAAGAAACATCAAATCGTGGCTCTCGCGAAGCCCCGTCGGTTATTGGTACGATTTGTTGTAACAAAAACACGGGAACTTCACATTGGTGGTAAAAGAAAGTTCGAATCATATTCTGCGTGTTACGAAAGTGGTTTCAAGGCAAAGGAACACTTAAAATCAGGTTTTCCATAAGATTTGTTACAATTAAAATTAGGTAATAACATGCCTGCGGTTAAACGATTCAGAACATAGTAAAATAAAAGTTCAGCGTAATTTAATGAATAGACGATAATAGTTAAAAAGTGATTGTGTGACGGGCATGCGCCTCGCTATGTCGAAATATTTTTATTCACTCCCGCATTTTCTGACCGATGGCCCTAGTAGTCTGGTCCCTTCAATCCCACAATCCAACCTTCGCGTTTTCTAATAAGTTCTGAGACTTTATTGGTTTAATAACTCCCGTATTTCACGTGCTCTAGAGATTTTGTTACTGAATAGAAACAGTTATCACGAAAAAATTACTTCAGGTATGAGAAAAAGTACCACCACAGCTATATTTTGAGTGTCTTTATTCTGTCACACGACTAGTTGCGGCGACACATTGCGGCAATCCTCAGGCCCCACCTCTGCCAAGAGTATTTAATTTACCTGGCGCAGTTCCCTTGCTAATAAAACACTTGGGTTATCTTTCATCAGGATTCTATACTCACCACCGTAGAATACAGAATCTGCGTTTAATAGAGCTAATGTAATAATTTCACGCCTGTCCGTTTCGTAAACAAAATGTTTAGTGAGCCAGATACTGGTGACAACTGCAGCTGGAGCGTGTTGTGATCAGATACAAGACGCTGCGGCACATACGGCATACGCAGAACCAGAGTCGTTTCTGACCGTTCAGCAGTACGGTAGAGATAGTCATTTCGTGTTACGGCGGCTTTACTCGTCACAAAACTGAGCGTGTAGACATTTCGCTCCAATCATGTTATCGACAGATACAGCCCTTTCAGTATTTTTAACGGCTGTCACTGCAACTGCAGAGCGTACGGGGATCAACCAAGAGTAGGGCTAGAGAGCAATAGGCAGACTGCCCGAGCAATTAGGTGAAAACAGGCGAATTTAAAGTGCCTCGTCTGGCGAGGGCGCCTGTGAGGCAGGCAACCGCGCGACACAGACGGGCGGAAGTTTTAATGAACTCTGCAGTCGACAGGGATGGGGGGATCGCACGCAGGAAGGCAAAACTCGCCTGTTCTCGATTCTGCTCAATCGCCGTATCGTATAGACAGCTTCCAGCGTTAAGTACTGTTCTTTCCCTTGCTGGTCGTTGTCCGAACCTGTGATTGTTCCCTACATTTGGCAACGCGAAGTATTGTACCACAGTAATGTGCACCTAAAGTACATAACACTTGACGCTTGTTATGGCCTGTGCTATTGTTACGTTGCAAAATTTCGGTCAATTAGGTTCACGAGAGCAAATCTACATGTTGTTGCTGTATGAATGTAATTTTAAACGTAGCAGATAGGCCCATCAACTTCTTCACGAATTAGAAAAAGGAACAGTGCGTTAAAATGACCATGTTCGATTATAGAATTTGCAGACTCCAATCTACAGCCGGACGTGTGTCTGCTTGCTTGATGGTTTCGTGTATTAAGCATTTAGTACCGTATCAGTAATCACCGCCTCACATTTTAATCTCTTAAGAAAAAGTTTCAGCAGAAATGATTTAAAATTATTCATCTTTCCTCCAAGGAGTTCCGCCGTACCCTGCCTCGGTTTCAGTCTCTACCTCATTTGTGGTCTTGTGATATGCAGTTAAGTACCAGTTTAGTTTTCTTCTGGCTTCTTATAGACATATTGTAGCCATTCTACTCTATTTCTGTTTTTTAACAGAACAAATTCCAAACTCAGCTCCACATCTAAGATTGCTGCGTTTCATGCGTCTCAAATTTCATTTCAGTGGTCAGTGAATCGTGCGAATGCGCGAGATTGATAGTGTGTATCAAAGCATATCTTTTTAATTGCCGAGAATGTGTTCACTTTCCACGATCCCAGGAGAAAACCGGCGCAACGTCGTCTTGCTGGAGTGAGTTGATACTATCACTGGGGGTGGGGTGGGCAGGACTGTCTTATTACGTCATGTAGAGGCCAGTGCGGAAGTTCTGCTTGGCGCCGTTCTAGTTCCAGTGCGTTTCTTGAAATCCAGGACTGGCTGATAACATGGTAAAGCACTTTGAGAGGGAACTTAGCCTGAGTAGACTGTCAGGCACAGGACGTCGGAGGCTATGAATTCGCCACTACAGAACGAACGCAGGCAAAAATTCTTCGGTGTAATCTGCACGTTAAACTTCTTACCGTCGTCTCTTCGGACCTCGTCCGAAATTTGGCACTGACAGTTAACATTTCCTCCCTGCCATAAGTATCTTACCCGCGTGTCCACGAATATTATTTAAATGTTGTTGTGATTGATTACATTTTGACGATATTTGGTGTACACGGCTTGTATCCTTCTGGGTATGTTGCTAAAGGTTGAGTACCGTAATTAAAATTTCTAACTTATCTCAATTGAGAGTCGTTAACAACCATACTTTGTTCCCTTAACTGATAATTTGAGGAGTGGCCCACACAAATATAGATTCTGTGGCACTTAAACACAACTCCCTTTTATCCATATTACGCTGTAACTTTTTACATGTTTTCAGAGGATATATGGAATATTAAGCATTGCACGTGGAATTGGCATCACATGTGAACCTAATTATTTCTGGGGTCCTCTTTTATTCAAGTGTGAGTGGAACAAAATTTCTTAAATTGTGCTGAAGTAAGAGTAATGTAATTAATGCAACTAGTTAATCCAAATCCTTCTTTCCTTACTACTTTCAAAAACAGTGTAACAAATGACTTCAGTGAGTTACTTTATTAATTTAGTAAATGTTTTTTCAATGAAATATATGCTTCAACTAATTGAGAAATTATATTGGAGCAGATCAAGCTAATGTTGCTTAGTAAAATTATTTATACTTATTTATGGTCTTGCACATTACCGTTCCAAACTATCTGTACGCTTCGTAAGTCTGCGAATTCGTTTCGTCTTTGCTTCATATTGTCCGACTTTGAGGGGTATGACAAAATGGGTGTAGCCATTGCATTATTAAATTATTTTTTTCTTTCCATATTGTTGCCTAGCATGCTTATTAATACTTTCCTTATAACGATATTACATTTTCAGTGTGGCTTTCGAATGTGCGCCATTACTTTCATAGGTGACACTTTGGCACTCTTCACAACCACCATCTGGTGCAGTCTGTAGCATGGTCAGATAAAATTAAGTCAACGAAATATCAGCTGGTAATTCTATTCTCGTTCTATGAGCCATTAAGAAAGGAATGTTGTTAAACGAATTGCTTTCATTTATAACACTAATAAAGAATGAGCCTTATTTTTATGAAATGTCCGAAGATTTCATTTACTTTCCAAGTCGACTGATGACTCTAATTAAAACAGTCTTAAATATGAAAAGGGTTGTTTAAATTGGTGTATTAACGATTGAAATGCTCTTATGTCCCTCTGTTTCTGTATCAACCGACTTAACACGTAATCACAAATGAGGAATTAGCACACACTCTAATTCAGTTAACCAGTGTCACTTTGAAACGTTGTATATGTTGATCAGTTACTCCCCAGGAAAGTAACCCGTACGAAGTACGAAGATTGTGTAAGTTTACAAGGAAGAGACCAATGATAGGCTACATAATTCGAGTGAGACATTGTTTGACTATGTATCACATGCACACAATAATAAAGATACCGTACAGTGATTTTAAGACTAGATACACAAACCACGACAGTCCTCCACTGAGTAGCTGTCGCCGTGTCCTGATTTATGGGATGCTTATTTAATATCATGCCACAAAGGTGAGTCCAGCTGCGTCGTTTATTCTGCCGCCATTGTTGGGCATTAGTTGCTGTAATTCCTCAAACTATGCAATATAAATACCACACACATCGAAACATAGGACACCAGTTCTTTACTGGCTGCACATTGTGTGAAAATAACCTACTTCTGTCATGCATTATTTCTTTTGTTTCACGTTTTGTAGTCTATGGTCCGTGGAGACTACCTCCATAACTACTTGCAATATTTCGTACAATTTAGGACATTGGTGCCTGTAGAAAACAACCATTAAGAAAAAGGAAAGCACAAGATTTTTACAAAATGCTTCTTTGAAGGTAGGTTCAATTTAATCCAATAATACGTATGCAGAGGAGACGAAGCTTTTTGTCTGGTCTTTGTTACATGTTCTTAAATCTATATATTAATTGAATCAGTTATTATGAAAAGGTCGTAAGTCCATTAAACATGATTTTGAGATATTCAAAGAAAACTTTTTATGCTTAAATGGTAGAAGACATGCAGTACTTGGACTTTCATACTCAGGTGTACCTGGAGACCATTAAACAAAAATCTTCAAATAATCAATTACTATTTTCGCTTTCCTCGAATTAATTTCTTGTATTCATGACCTTTATGAACCAAATTACAATAATAGTAAAACTATAAAATTTTTGGAATATATTAATAAACACAAAATAGTATTTTATCAATTATCACAGATAAGCATTGTTGCAACATTTTCTGTAAGTTTCACACATTTTTATCTTCAGTTGTTGTAGGCCAAGCGAATACATCAATCTAGTTCGTGCTCTCTGGGATATACTATTCCAGTTTTTTATATCGTTCATTTTAACTCTGTTCATAGGACATTTCACTCAGTGTGCTAGGGTTTTGGGGGTCTATTTCCTAGGAGTTTTTAAAAGTCCGAGTTTTGAGTCAGTCGATTAAGTGATTCGGCTAGTAATACCACTGGGTTGTAGCTGTCATACTCACATATTGAATGTGAAACACTAACGTCGACTTCAATTGAACTCTTTCCCCATTGTTTCTAAACTCTGGGAATTGCATTTGAAAAGATCTGGCCACCAGTCCTTACAGTTCTTAAAAACGTTATCAAGGTAGTTGACAATGAGTTCTTATTATTGGCAGAATAAAGAATAAGTTCAATATAGTCTTTCACAGTGTAAACTCTATCAGTTAGCCGTAAATTTCTTCTTATAGCCGCTAACACCCTATTACGAGGTAGGAAAGTGTCCCCAGATAGGAAAGCATTAAAAAAATTTCAAATATACCATTTACAGGAATGTTCCGTCCTTTGTCGTTAATGTACGCTTTTCCTCGTAATCTAGCCTTCTTTATTATGTGTTTATATTTATCAAAGCCGTATCCCTTTCGTCTTGTTATGCATATTACCTTCGAGTCACTGCTCTTTTCTAATGAAAGATGAGACGACTCAAGATTTGTCTTACAGTGCGGTGCCAATAATAGAGCATGAAATCGGTACTGGTAAAATTTGATTGTTGCTAATATAGGGGCATAAACCATAGGCTACTTCCGGTGATGTGAAAAATATTACATAAATCTTAGATGTAGTAGGTCGTTGAGTCCTGGACTGATAACATTTTCGCATCAACTAAGAATTTTGGCAAAGACTTTCTTGGCTGTAAAGGCAGAAACTCGTGACGATATCAACGCACACATGCGTCTACAGATAGAGCATGCAAAAGTACAGAAATCTGAATTTGTGAGAACTTGGTCTCATGACCTTTTCATAATAACTGATTCAATTACATTAAAGATACTAAAAAGTGAAATTTAAGAATTATTTCCCGTAGCTAAAAATTGTTTTCTACAATTAAGTTGAAGGTGCAATGGAGTTTTGGTCTACTAGATTGGTAGTGACAATGTTAGGTAACAGAAAAAATCATTCCGATACTTCATAAACTTAAGTATGTTTCCAGGTTTTTGCAAAATATTAATGGTTTCCTTCAATTTAAGGAGGAAGGAGTGGTAGCTTGCTCGACAGTGACTCTAAAATTTTATATATTTCAGTCATCCTTCATTCGTAACTCAACGAAACATAAATGTAATCAGGAGAGACTACAGAATTTAATAAAGTATGTCTAAAAATCTGTTTTTTCCGTCGTTCAAAAGTGCAATGTTATACTTGACCATTTTCTCACCAGTCTTAACCTAACACTTACTAAACTCCAACACAGCACATTCGCATCGTCTATTCCGTTTAATGGTGATAACTCTCTACATTTACAACGGCGTAATCAGCACAAAGTATAAGCTATTTCAAAAAAATGTAAGCTAGTATAATACGATATTTTACTTAAGTTGTTCGGAAAAGCCATCGACGAACTGTTGGACAAGCTGCACAGGTCAGTTGACTTCAGAAGTAATTTATTACTTTAGAATCATTGCTGTTGCATTTAACCTAGTAGATTTCAAAGAAAGGAACAAAGTAATAAATAAATGCTGGTGTATGAGAAATTCATGTTACTCTTTGTTTCACAACTGTCTGTCAAGCGGGTACCTTAGCTGACTCATCGTGAACCGTAATGGAACTGCAGCAAACTTCAAAGTAAGTAGAAGAAACGATACATACCCACTCTTTCTGTTCTGCATATGTCTGATTTGTAAAGGGCTGAAGTGATGACAGGCGTACTTCTTTAGACAACAGCACTGCTGATTCACTACAGAGCTAGTTCATTTTTGCGACATGGAAGTAACATAGTTCTTCCCATCAGCTTTTCTGAGCGCTGTGTTTACCATAGTACACTCAGCCGTATAAGGGTAGAAAGAACGATACTGCAACGTTTAATGCTGGGAGACTACGATACAACGCTCGTCACTGTATGCATCAAAGATGCTAAATGGCAGCCATTAAAATTGCAACACTAGGAAGGACATAAATACTAAAATTATGTTTGTGCGTGTACAGTATAGTACAAGAAATGCATTACTAAATATCTAGATGGTTTGTGGACATAATGGTCCGAAATTTAGTACGGAAATCAGCGGTATGGCTGCAACATTGCCTTTAATCCGACTGCGCATGGCGACAGAGGTTCGATGACAATAAGGGTACATCATTCCACGATACTTGAACTCTGTCAGTTTGTGAAGTTGGGTGTCTGGCGAGTGATGGAGTGCCACCTAGTGTTCCGTTGTCGGATGATGCACGAACGAGGACGGTTCCCAGGTAGCTCTGAACAACAGAATTTATTTCCCTAAGGAAGCAACCAGAAAACGTGAACAACAGGAACAATCTCTACACAAGTAACTGGCTTCATCCGATAATACTGTAAGCGAATACAGTTCTAACATGCAATAGAAAAGTCTGTCACCATCAATTACTCTCCAAGGTCGGAATCAGTTGGTGTGGCGATCGGCGGTATACTGGCGTTTTATTCACCCGGCAGTGCTCTATCGATGATTTGTTTACCCGGTGGTAGACTCCACAGTACATTCTGCCGGAGAGTTTCAGGCGACAGTCCTGTATAGGCTACCTGGCGTAGGGCTACCAGGGAACGGCCGGCGTCACGTGGCTTTGCGGATGCGAAATAGTGCCTGCTTTGTCCACTGATCGTGACGCTTTCCATACTGCAGCGGCTGGCGCAGTGAGGTTGAACTGTCTCAGCTGCAGGCAACCGGCACGACGGCAACCCACGGGACCATGCTGTATGGCGGCTGTGCCGGAGATACACTGCCTTGCTCGTCCATCCGGAAGAAGATAGCGAAGCCGAGCCGTAGGCGACGGCCTTAGTGGAGGCGACAGCCAAGGACATGATACCTCCAATCTTTCGAATGGATAAGACCAGACGTATTCATTAAATTTCTGGCGAAAGTGCCGGTCTGGATAGTGCTCGAATAAGCTCTATAGAGGTAAATGAAATAAGCGTGGACAATTAGGTTACGCACAATCGAAATACGTCATAGATATCTCGCAGGTAGTGAATACCCACCCGACGTTGGACGTGAGAGGTGTCACGGCTTTTGTTGAAATACCAACCGTACGAACTAAACTTTTTGTGTATCCATTGATCAAATACCATCATTTCACATTCTAGTTCCGTATGTCAATGATTGTAATCAGACACTTTCTTTAATTTGACCTATCACCAAAATGGTAGTGTGTGAACTTTCAAAAGATTACACAATAATTTATACATCATATCACAGTCAACTGTAATATATAACGATTTGATGCAGTCATTGACTTACTCTATAAAACTTCATTGTGTTCAGACACTTTCTTCTCGGAGAGACCGGTCTTCCACTCGACTGACAGATCACTGCGAAACTCCAACGGCGCGCAGTCGCACCCACTCGCGGCGCTCCTAAACGTTGAAGTCACGCCATTGGGCCGCGAAGCAGATATGGATGCGAGCCAGCATCACTTCCTTCCTAACTTCCTTTTACATATAAAAATTTGCTGATTAGTTTCAACATTTCTAACAGCATTTCCCTAAGCACGCAACATCCGCGATTGATAACTGGTTTGGTACTACCGTCATCACAGATAAGCGTGAATAAGAACGAAATCAACGCTAGAAAGCTTTGTGCCAATACATTTCGGTCATCATATATCGACAGTTATGGCTCTTTCAGTGTTTAACGACCTCCACTGTAAATGCATAGAGCTATAGACGCCAGTCTACACTGAAGGGCCAAAGAAACTTGTACACCTGCCCAGTATCGCGTAGGGCCCGCACGAGTACGCAGAAGTGCCCGAAAACGACGTAGTATCCAGTTCACTGATGTCTGAAGTAGTGCTGGAGGGAACTGACACCATGAATCCTGCATGGTTGTACATAAATCCGTAATGAGAGAGAGAGAGAGAGAGAGAGAGAGAGAGAGAGAGAGAGAGAGAGAGAGAGAGAGAGAGAGAGATAGATCTGAACAGTACGTTACAAGGCATCCCAGATATACTCGATAATATTCATGTCTGGGGAGTTTGGTGGCCAGCGGAATTGTTTAACTCAGGAGTGTCCCTAGAGCCACTCTGCAGCAGTTCTGGACATGTGGGGTGTCGCATTCTCCTACTGGAACTGCCCAAGTCCGTCGAAATGCGCAATGGACATGAATGGATGCAGCTGATCAAACAGGGTCCTTACGTACGTGTCATCTGTCAGTCATATCTAGACGTATCAGGAATCCAATATCACACGCCCCACACCACCACAGAGCCTCCACCAAATTGAACAGTCCCCTGATGACATGCAAGCCCCATGGATTTGTGAAGTTGTCTCCATACCCGTACACGTCCAGTCCATCTGCTAGATACAATTTGAAACGACTCTTCCGACCAGGCAGCATGTTTCCACTCATTAACAGTCCAATGTCGGTGTTGACGGACCCAGGCGAGGTGGAAAGCTTTGTGTTGTGCAGTCAAGGGTGCAGGATCGGGCCTTCGGCTCCGAAAGCCCATATCGATGATGTTTCGTTGAATGGTTCGCACTCTGATATTTGTTGATGGCCCAGCCCTGTCTCGTTGAACGATTCTCTTGAGTCGTCGTTGCTTCCGTTCTCGCAGGATTTTTCCGGCCCCAGCGATGTTGGAGATTTGATGTTTTACCGGATTCCTGATGTTAACGGTACACTCGGAAAATGCTAATATGGGAAAATCCCCACTTCCTAGCTACCTCGGAGATTCTGTGTTCCATCGATCGTGCGCCGACTTTAACACGATGTTCAGACTGAATTAAATCTTGATAACCTGCCATTGTGACAGAAGTAACAACTGCTCCCGATACTTGTTTCATATAGGCGTTGCCGAGGCAGCGTCGTGTTCTGCCTGTTTATACGTCTTTGTATTTGAATACGCTTGCCTATACCACTTTCTCTGGCGCTTTAGTGTCTATAGAGTCCGGCTGAGAGAGGAATACGAAAACACTCCGGTCGATAACGTGAAGATAGCCCCGTGTGGAAAGAAACAGGCGAATTGAAAGTGCACTGCTCGATGGAGGCTCCTGTGATCCAGGCAACCGCGTGGACAGACGGGTGGAAGTTTTAATGAACCCTGTAGTCGACGATGAGCGACGGATGGTGAGGGGGACGGGGGAGGAGGAGGGGGCGAGGCGAGAGAGAATAGCACGCTACAAAGCAAAACCCGCCTGTTCTCGGTAGTGCTAAATAGCCGGAACATATCGACGGCCGCTAACGTTTAGCCCTGCTCTTTCTCTTCCTATTCGCTGTCCTGAACTGCGACTGTTCCCTACATTCATCAGTGTAAATTAATGTTAGCACAACGGCGGTCAACTGAAATAAATGATAGCTATTATCTCCATCTACACTCCGCAAGCCACCTGACGGTGTGTGGCGGAGGGTACCTTGAGTACCTCTATCGGTTCTCCCTTCTGTTCCAGTCTCGTATTGTTTGTGGAAAGAAGGATTGTCGGTATGCATTTGTGTGGGCTCTAATCTCTCTGATTTTATCCTCATGGTCTCTTCTCGAGATATACGTAGGAGGGAGCAATATACTGCTTAACTCCTCGGTGTAGGTACGTTCTCGAAACTTCAACAAAAGTCCGTACCGATCTAGTGAGCATCTACCCTGCAGAGTCTTCCACTGGGGTTTATCTATCATCTCCGTAACGCTTTCGCGATTACTAAATGATCCTGTAACGAAGCGCGCTGCTCTCCGTTGAATCTTCTCTATCTCTTCTATCAACTCTATCTGGTACGGGTCCCACACTGCTGAGCAGTATTCAAGCAGTGGGCGAACAAGAGTACTGTAACCTACTTCCTTTGTTTTCGGTTTGCATTTCCTTACGATTCTTCCAATGAATCTCAGTCTGGCATCTGATTTACCAACTATATACTTTATATGATCATTCCATTTTAAGTCACTCCTAATGCGTACTCCCAGGTAAGTTATGGAATTAACTGCTTCCAGTTGGTGACCTGCTATATTGTAGCTAAATGATAAGGGATCTATCTTTCTATGTATTCGCAGCACATTACACTTGTCTACACTTAGATTCAATTGCCATTCCCTGCACCATGTGTCAATTCGCTGCAGATCCCCCTGCATTTCAGTACAATTTTACATTGTTACAACCTCTCAATATACCACAGCATCATCCGCTAAAAGCCTCAGTGAACTTCCGATGTCATCCACAAGGTCATTTATGTATATTGTGAACAGCGATGGTCCTACAACATTCCCCTACGGCACACCTGAAATCACTCTTACTTCGGAAGACTTCTCTCCATTGAGAATCACATGCTGCGTTCTGTTATCTAGGAACTCTTCAATCACACAATTGGTCTGATAGTCCATATGCTCTTACTTTGTTCATTAAACGACTGTGGGCAACTGTATCGAACGCCTTGCGGAAGTCAAGAAACACGGCATCTACCTGTGAACCCGTGTCTATAGTCCTCTGAGTCTCGTGGACGAATAGCGCGAGCTGGGTTTCACACGACCGTCTTTTTCGAAACCCATGCTGATTCCTACAGAGTAGATTTCTAGTCTCCAGAAAAGTCATTATACACTTACATAATACATGCCGGATGCCGTCATATAACATCACAAAATCTCCGTAAGTTAGGTCGATGAACTCAAATCTGCGTGTTATTTCTTGCCATATGAATACTAATTATTTATATGGCATGTAGGCTTATCAGTATTTTTCGCAAATAAGGAAAATACAAGGATACATTATAATCAGGAGCAGGAGAATCGTCTGTAATATACCCTCCTTCATTGTGCGTTGCTGATTGAGTCTCATTTCTGAATTTATCATCATGCATTGAGTAGCATAACGTTCAACACCACCCGCCTTTTCCCCCTTAAGCAAAAATTTTAGGGGAAATGAGTTACGGACATTTCCGTCTTTACTTCATACAGTACGTACCTATCCTGTTGCTATTTCAGTCTGAGTCATCCGTGGTCTTGTGAATTGTAGTTCAGTACTTAGAATTCCTTCTGTCATCCTGTCTATACGTTCGAACCATTTTTCTGTATTTTTTTCTTTATCAATTCCTAATTGGAACAAAGTCCGAACTCAGCTCTACAGCTAAGGCTAGAAACTTAAACGTGCCTGATAAGTTTCATTTCAGTTGCCTGTATATGCGTTTCTTCTTTCTGTTTGTTGCCTATTGAGCTTACCAATTGAGGTGTCAGGTCAGAGGGGTGTTCTGAACACAACTTCAACACAAAGCAGCTCAATAGGCTGTGGAGTGGAAGGGGTAGGCTAGCAATAGAACAGTTAATCACCATTGACTAGACACTCATTTATTGAACACGTAAGTCAATCAGTACAAATTAAGAAATAATATTCTTTTCCTTTAAGCCTCTCAAACATTTAAACAGGCAAATAGCAGCGATCAAAATTTCAGCGATCAAAATTACATAATCCTCAACTACCATATTACATCCAAGACATTTAAGATTAAACAGTAATATATAACATCAGAGAGCTGCAGTCCCAAGTTTTAAACAGCACGTTTCAGATGGACTGCACTGCAACAGTACAAGTCCCTCAGAGGATCTCCTCACACAGGAAGTTATTGCCGCAATCGACAACATAACATCATTCCATGTACAGACCTAAAACAAACTAAAGGCTCTCATAAGTTTGGTACAGTTAATTCCCTTTCAACATGTGGTGTGCGTACTGTAAGACCTTCGGTACACACACCATCAGATTATTTGACTTTTAGCCCTAACGAAGTAGGCGAGTGTCAGCAATGTGTCTCGTGGTCTTATCGTGGCGTGTTTACCTTCTGCCATTAGGTCAGACGATAAAAATGCCACTTGCACGCTTAGAGTAGCAGATTGATGGTGACCAATTTTAAACAGAACTTGATTAATTTTCACACACATTTATTAAAATAATAAAAAAGCATAGACATTACGTAACTTCATTCTGGATGCTGTTTACAACTGACAATCTGAAGTTACTGTGGTCTTGGTATGTTAATCTTATTCTCACATATCTCTGATACTTGACAAAGTGTCTATTCATTTATCTTCATGGCTACGTACAGGAATATGGTAATCTTACTAGGCGCAGACTGAAACTTAACTATAGACTGGTACAGACTAATGCAGACTGACTAAACAGAGGTCTGTACACTCGTTATAATACCTCGTGCGTTCATATATCACTGCGCGAGTCTGATCCGCGAGGAGAAAAGGTTCTACGTTAGCAGTAATCTCATTGGCTGCGTTACATATTAATACACGGATCGGCGGAAGCAGAATTTGGTCCGTCTCTAAGGCAGCGCCATCTCGTAGTGCAGAGACGGACGAGCGCTGCGCCTGCGCTGTTGTGCTTAGCAGGGCGCGCTCTAGTGGGAAAGTTGTGTACGCGCTGACTACGCGGAACTATGTACACAACATAACATACATCACAAGTCTAGCCCTAGGACGGCACCAACACCCCGCAATTAAGCACGCGAAAAACTACAGCGATGTACTCATCACATATCCTTACAAAATCCAAAAACAGAGAGCCAGCTCCCCAATAGCAGAACATTTAACCACGCGCAGTGTGCGGGGTACTGATCTCGCCCTTAACCTCAACACCAGTTCAAATACTACTCAGCCTACAATCTTGAACCACCATACACATTCCGTCAGTTACTGCATAGAAAGCCAATGTGATAGGCAAGCAGACCAGCATATGATAAAAGCTTAAGCAATTTCCTTACTAGACAACCCTTATGAATAGTAGCTGTAATTTTTTTTAAACGTGAGCACACCCACAATCAAAAGACAAACAACGCCAATCATAACGACAGTAGCACGTAAGCAAGTAGCAATGGTAACTTCTGCTTAGATTCGCTACAAATCAGCGCGTGATTTAACACACCAGCGAACAGTCTTTACATCATAACCGTCAATATAATAGCAAATTACTCACACGTGTACTCCCCCCACGATTTCGATTCGCAAAGCCATAGACAAAATGTGGAGAACGTATCACTTAGACCAACATAATGGTGCTCCCTCAGTTACCCCAAATAACTGACTCCCTTAGTTGCATAGCAAAGGACCAGACCTAATGAAACCACCACAGTTTTCGCCTGTAAATTGTCACAGTACAAGGGAGACTCAATCACAAATGTAATTTTACATCACTAGTTCCCGTATAGTCAATACAAGCGCCTGATTTTCACCCATTTATAACAGCACGCAGCAACCTCGTACGGAAAAGAGCGTAGACACAAGCTCTTACCAATTCTCTTCTCCGAAAGCAGCCACCGCAACTCTCGGGAACCACTGGGACATCCAATGCAGAAATCATTACTCCTTCACACAAATTACAGGACGCCCGCTTCCCGCTGCTTGCTATGGCGCCTTCCATTCAGAGCCAACTTGTATATCTCCATGCGATAGGTCCGGTCCCACGCTCGCTATGTCAACCCGACAACCGTCTTCCACCACAGCCCGCAGCACACGCCCATAGGACCTCGCCTCGTTACCCCTTCTCGTAGGCCCCAGAGGGCGCTGCTTACCGCCCTGACCGTGGCAGGAAAGATAAACCACCAGAGTGGCACTATCGATACGAGCCACCACGGCTCACCAATATTTTCCTTATATCAATGTCACTACTCTGTTCTGCGAAAGTAGGCCTATCTTATTACTTAGATAGGATGTACCATTTGGAATTCTTCAGTCACCTAATGTTAGAGTTCACAGCATAGTAAAATTAAATGATTAAAAAGTAAATCAAATAACGATCTCAACTACCTTCTCGGTCAAGATGCGATTAAGCAGCTAATGACGATAAACTAGTTTCTTCCACTTTACAGACATAAAAAGGATCTAAAAGTCTTTGAATTATATGCTTGGAACCCTAGTATATTTACGTCCTCGAACTCTAAACTTCATTTACAGGGGAAAGATCCACCCAGCGTGAAGGGGTTTAAGCATTTGTGATCCGAGATCGGGAAACCTTACTGAGTAAATCTGCAATTTTCTGCGACAGTTGCCTTTGAAGATAAAATCTGCGATGGTCTTATCCAAGTCTTGTTTCTCTCCACAAATTAACATTTTGAGCCCTCTGTTGTCCCCGGTTAGGTGTGTTCAGTCGCCTTGTTCTCACAACTATGGACGCCACAAGAGTACTGGAGAGGACGAAGCAGAAGGGTCGAAACATCGACTAGTGAAGAAGAAATTTGAAAAGAAATAGAGAACATGGTGCTGCCTGGTGGATTTTACCCTAGATCTTCGTCCAGTGGTCTGCATATTGATTTCACACCAGTCGCCAAAAGCCGTGTCTTGACCACTGCACTGTCATACTCGCTCACACTTTTAGAATATCTACATTTCCCTCTAAAGGAAAATGTGCACAGGCAAATCACCATCCACAAAAAGTTTTTGTTGGTGTTTTACACGTTATAGACGGAACGAGAACTCGTGTCCATAACAAGATTTTCACTTCGACACAAAAACAACATTTAGAAAAACTAGGCTAGTTATTCTGTCCGGTTAAAAGGCCATTTAAAATCACTTCCTCGTTAATATAAAGTACTTGTTTTGAGCAACATTCAGAAGCTCGGGACTCATTTTTCGTTTTGATGGAGACTATTCAAAATGAAATTCCAAAACATAAACGTCATGGTTTACTGATAATCGCTTAGGTAAATCAGTTGAGATGACATTTTATTTGACTTTAGCTACTGTGTCATGCATGTAAAATACATACATGTAAAATTATCACTCACAATATCTTAGTTATTTGAGTGACTAGGTGCAGATTTCTCAACATTAATCCATGGGATAGCAGTAAGCACTCTTTTGATTACTGGACCGCTTATTTCATATCCTGGCACAGTAGGGAATTGGTTGCAGTTATTTCTCAATTACGTAAAACCATCCAAAATAAATGGAAACATATCTAAATATCCTAAACACCATTTTCTTTCACTAGTGTCATGTTAACGCTTCAGAGCGTACCACGTATACTCCTGCGCTTTGTCTCTTCCGTATTGATGATGTGAGCATTAAATTTGAACACTTACTTAAGCGCAGTCCATACGACGAACTGTAGCAACATTGATAAAAGATTTAACGACTATCTGAAAACTTAAATCTTACACCGGTCCGGTGCGACATTTTATCCAAGTTGTTTCGAAAAGCCATCTACGAACTGTTCAGTGAACCAACCTCCACTGCCCTGTTGCCTATTAAAAGGAGTTCAGCGCTCCCCAGTTGCATTGTGGCTGCGACATTACAGAGTTTTTAATGATACTCAACTACACTTATGACCTCGTAAACGTAAACGAAAAAACAAACTAGTCATTCCTCAAAATTGAGAAGAAATAAAAGAACCTGTTCATATAGAACAAAAAGAAAATTAGGTGTATTTTACTCGTAGAGGCACTACGCATGTCTGCTGTGCGATTATTTTAATTGAATTACCTCCTCCAGAGTAAACAAGCTGTATCAAAGCTTCAAGGGAAACAGAAAAGGATGTTACACTACACATCTTCCTTTTATTCATTATGTGTCCCACTCGTGGAAGGCTGCCACCACGTGGGGTGCCGTGTTTAGTGTAGTACAATCTGTATGACGGCTGAGGTATTACAATCTGATAAGGCACGTTGGTGAAAGTCGACCACTGGTTCATTTTCAGACTCGGAAAACTGGTCATATAGCGGCCTGAAACCTTATAACGTAACCACTGGAAGCTTACAACGGATCAAAGAAAAAGCTCCTGATCATATACTCGTCAAACGTATACTTAAAACCGCCGCATCAGGAAGCATAACCAAACTAACGAAATTTTGTTTATTGTGCATGCACAGTATATTAGGAAGAATTCATTACTAAATTTGTAGATGATTTTAGGTACACAGAATGCGAAATTCAGTACAGAGGTCAGCCGTATTTGGCTGCAACAGTGTCTCCAACACGAGTGCGCACCACGACAGACTGAGCTTTGATATCAAATAATGGTACATCAGTCCATTATAGTTCAACTGTGTGGTAGTTATCGATCTTAATGTTTGGCAAGTCGTGCTAATCTTTCTTGTTCTCATGATCAGATGTTTTGAGGTCGATAGTCGAATACCCTCTGTATCGAGGTGAGACGCATAAGCAACGTGCAGTCATAAAGATCTCGCAAGTAGGAGACACACGCCGGCACATTTCCAGTGTCGATATGGTACTTGTTTTGCTACCACCATGCCCATTTCCTTACTTAAGGTAGGTGACGTGGTTGGACGATCCTACACAGTAGAGCAAAAATATTTCTCTCTTAGGGAGCTAGGAGCATGGAGTCGTAGCATCCGTTGGGTGTAGATATCCTGAACCCATTGATTCCAAATTCACGTCGCTGTCATGCGATCCACCTTTCAAACTCTTCGATTCTCTTCTGTTCCAGTTTTCAGCTGTCCATGATTTACTAACACCCAATCCTGTGGTCCAAACATACGTACTCAGAAATTTCCTCCTCAGGTTGATATATATCAGTTGACTTCTTTTGGTCAGGAATGCCTCCCCCTTTTTCAGTGCTAGTCACCTTTTAATGTCCTCATTGCTTTGTCCATCGTGGGGTATTTTGCTTCCAAGGCAATAGAATTCTTTATCTTCATCCGCTTAGTGATCACCAATTTTGATGTTAAGTTTCTCGCTGCTCTCATTTCTGCTACTATTCATTACTTTCGTCGTTTCTCATCACTCCAAATCCACATTCTGTATTCATTTGACCATTCCATTCAACAAATTCAGTAATTCTTTATCTTTGCTGAGTGTAGCATTGTCATCATAGATATTCTTTGACAGTGAATTTCAATCCCGCTACTGAACACCATTGGCGAAAGACTAAAACCCTGTTTCATACCGTTTTTAATACAACAATTTCATTCTTGGTCTCCCAGTCTTGTACCTACCTGTTGGTTCTTGTACAAACTGCATATTACCCTTCTGTCTCTAAAGCTTACCCCTGTTTTTCTCAGCATTTCGGAAATTTCGCAGAATTTCACATTGTCGAATGCTTTTTTTGGGTCAACACATCCAATGAACGCGTCTTGACTTTTCTTCGGTCTTGTTTACTTTATCGAGCCCAACGACAGGAATACCTCTCTCGTGCCTTTACCTTTTCTAAAACCAAACTGACTCTTATCTAACAGATCCTCTGTTCTCTTGTTCACTATACTCTGAATTATTCTTGTCAACAAGTTGGCTGTATTAGTTGTCAAGCTAATTTGGCGATAATGCCCGTACTCGTCATCTCTTGTTATCTTCTGAGTTGTGTGGACGATATTTTTCCGAAAGTGTCCTGGTTCGTCTGCAGTTTCGTAGATTCTACACAGAAACTTCAATAGTTGCCACTTCATTAAATGATCTTATAAATTACAAAGAAATGATATCTATCCTTTCTGTTTCATTTGATCTCAAATCCTCAAGTGTTCTTTTAAAAACTGACTCTAATACTGGACCTCTTATGTATTCCATATCGACTCTAATTCCTTCTTATATCGTTTCATCAGACGAGATCACCCGCTCCCCTACTTCTTTCATAGAGGATCAATGTACTTTTTCCACCTATCCGCTCTCCAGAGTTTAACACTGCGCTCTTAATATTGTCATCCTTATTTTTAATTTCACGTAAAGTTCTTTTGGCTTTTCTGTATGCCAAATACATCCTTCCAATCCTCATTTCTTTTTCTATTTCTTTACATTTTGCCAGCATCCAGTTCGCTTTGCCTCCCCTGCAAATTTATTTATTTCATTCCTAAGTGATTTAAATTACTGTGCTCCTGTCTCACATGAACATTCTTGTACCTCCTTCTTTCGTCGGTCAGCTGAAGTAATTCCTCTGTTACACAAGGTTTCTTCGTATTTACCTGTAATGTACCTGTGTAAGTCTGTCCGACGTTTGTAATGCTCATCTTATGGGTGTCCACTGAACTGCCTACTCTGACATACCTTATCTCATTATCTACACCCTTGGCGTACTTCAAATCTCATCACTTCCCCGTGTTTCACTGTCCCACGTCCTTCCATTCTTTTCCGAAAAAGTCTCTACAACTTCAGTCGACTCTTCATAATTATTAAATTGAAATCTGAGTGTATATGTGATCCTGGGTTCACCTTACAATCAAAGATCTGAATTCAGAGTCCCTGTCTGATCGTCAGGTAATTCACCTCGCATCTACCGTGGCTCTGGGTCTTTTCCAAGCATACCATCTATTACCATCTGAAATTTCTTGTCTTTCTCCTTTCTCATTCCTACAGCCTGTCCCATAGTCTCCTGTAATACTTTCTTCCGGTCCTTCCCCTAAAACAGCGTCCCCCCCCCCCCCCCCCACATGATACTTAAATTTTCGTCTCTCTTTACATAATGAATCACCTATTCGACATCCTCAGATATTTTCGCCGTCTTTTTATCTTCTGCTTGCGACATCTGAGTGTATACATTAAATATCGTTCTCGACGTTTGTTTGCTGTCTAAACTGTGAGAACAATTCTGTCAATGATCTGTTCACAGTAGCTCAGTCTGCGCCCTACTTTCCTATTCATAATGAATCCTACGAGTACATCCGTTATTTCGTTTTCTGCTGCCTTTGATATTAACCAGTATTCGTCTGATCAGAATTGATCTTCCTTCCATTTCACTTCAGCGACCACCCTATATCTAAAGTAAGTCTTCGCATTTCCCTTTTCAGATTTTATAACTCTCCTACCACGATTAATCTTCGGACATTTCACGCCCTGACTCGTTGGTTATTTAATCATCTCCTCATAGTTACCTCCGTCTTGGCAGTTTCCTACCAGAGATCCGAATGGGGGACTGGTCCGCAATCTTTTGGCAATGGAGAGATCATCATGACTCTTTCTCAATTACAGGTCACATAAAAAGAAATATGTGCATCACCTCGGTTCCGAGAGTTCCGGAACCTGTAGCGAAAATTGGAATATAGATCAACGTAAACATCATTTCTACCCTCCATTGCTCATGAAAACCACACATTGTGTGTTGTACCAAGATACAGCGAGACCTTCAGAGGTGGTGGTCCAGATTGCTGTACACACCAGTACCTCTAATACCCAGCAGCACGTCCTCTTGCATTAATGCATGCCTGTATTTGTCATGGCAAACTATTCACAAGTTCATCAAAGCACTGTTGGTCCAGATTGTCACACTCTTCAACAGCGATTCGGCGTAGATCCCTCAGATTGGTTCATTGGTTACGTCGTACGTAAACAGCCCTTTCCAATCTATTCCAGGCATGTTTGATAGGATTCATGTCTGTGAAATATGCTGGAAACTCTAGTCGAGCGATGTCGTTATCCTGAAGGAAGTCATTCACAAAGTGTGCACGATGGGGACACAAATTGTCGTCCATGAAGACGAATGCCTCGCCAATATGCTGCCGATATGGTTGCACTATCGGTCGGAGGATGGCATTCACGTATCGTACAGCCGTTACGGCGCCTTCCACAACCACCAGCGGCGTACATTGACCCCACATAATGCGACTCAGACACAGCAGAGAACCTCCACGTTGCTGCACTCGCTGGACAGTGCGTCTAAGGCATTCAGCTTGACCGGGTTGCCTCGAAACACATCTCCGACGATTGTCTGGTTGAAGGCATATGCGATACTCATCGGCGAAGAGAACTTGATGTCAATCCTGAGCAGTCCAGTCGGCATGTTGTTGGACCCATCTGTACCACGCTGCATGCTGTCGTGATTGCAAAGATGGACTTCGCCATAGAAGTGGGGAGTGACGTTGTGCATCATGCAGCCTATTGCGCACAGTTTGAGTTGTAACAAGTCCGGTGGCTGCACAAAAAGCACTATTCAACCTGATGGTGTTGCTGTCAGGGTTCTTCCGAGCCACAATCCGTAGGTAAAGGTCATCCACTACAGTAGTAGCCCTTGGGAGGCCTGAGCGAGGCATGTCATCGACAGTCCCTGTCTCTATGTATCTCCTCCATGTCCAAACAACATCGCTTTGGTTCACCCTGAGACACCTGGACACTTCCCTTATTGAGAGCCCCTCCTGGGACGAAATAACAATGTGGATGCGATAACATCGCAGTATTGACCGTCTAGGCATGGTTAAACTATAGGCAACACGAGCCGTGTACCTCCTTCCTGGTGAAATGACTGGAACTGATCGGCTGTCGGATCCCCTCCATCTAATAGGAACTGCTCATGCATGGTTGTTTACATCTTTGAGAGGGTTTAGTGACATCTCTGAACGGTCAAAGGGACTGTTTCTATGGTACAGATACACAGTCAACGTCTATCTTCGAGTTCTGGGAAGCGGGGTGATGCAAAACTTTTTTTGATGCGTGTATTATGTGTCTTTAGTGCAGTGGGTTTCATTGCCTTCTGAATACTCTTGCCGTTGATCATTGCTGATTCTTCCACCATTAAGGGGCAGTTCCCACCATAAGGGCAAGAGACCACATTGAACCTTTGTTACTCCTCCGCCCTCTTTGGCAAGACCGTTGGCAGAACAAGGGTGACTTCTTATGCCGGAACTTCAAAACTTAATCAAAGGCTAGTGTCGAGCCGCGCGGGATTAGCCGAACGGTCTGAGGCGCTGCAGTCATGGACTGTGCGGCTGGTCCCGGCGGAGGTTCGAAGGTTCGAGTCCTCCTTCGGCCATGGGTGTGTGTGTGTGTGTGTGTGTGTGTGTGTGTGTGTGTGTGTGTGTGTTTGCCCTTAGGATAATTTAGGTTAAGTATTGTGTAAGCTTAGGGACTGATGACCTTAGCAGTTAAGTCCCATAAGATTTCACACACATTTGAACATTTTTGGCTAGTGTCGAAACCGGGACCAATAAAATTTTAGTTACTGGTCGGAGAAGACATCGATTTCGGCATTAGGTCTGGGCGGACGTCATATGACACAACTTCAAGTTCATCGTTGAATATTTCACCAAGTTTTGGGCACTCAGCCCTCTGACCGAACACGCTGAGCTACCGTGGCGGCAAACATTAGAGCATCGCTCTAAGTGTAAAAACCCTCTAAACGTCGATTTCCCCCACTTAAACCTGTCTTCTGCGATAAGTTGCATTCGTACATTGGTCCGGAATTCAAACTAATCTTCCCTCTAAAATTTTTCCATTCTTCTGTAAGTAATTTGTGTCAATATCTGATTGATTCGGTAGTATTCACATCTTTCAGTAGCTGCTTTGTTTAAAATTGGAATTCTTACATTCTTTCTGAAGTCTGAAGGTATATCGGCTGCCTCATATATCATGCACAGCAAATGGAATAATTTTTTCATGACTGGCTCTCACAAGGATTTCAATAATTCAGGAGAATGTCGTCTATTCCAGAGTCCTGTTTACGATTACGTCTTTCAGTGCACTTTCAAATTCTCCTCGAATCTCCCACCTCATCTTTACCTCTTCTCTTTCTGTAACACTAGCCGAAAGTTTGTTGCCCACATGTAGAACCTCTATATGATCCTTCCGTCTTTCAGCTTACCCTTTTTTTTGTTTAACACTGAATTGCCATGTGAGTTATGAACATTCATACAATTGCTTTTCTTTTCTCCAAAGATTTCTTTAATTTTACTATAGGCGATATCCGTCTTTCCAATAGTTACACTTGCTCCTACGACTTGCCTTTGTTCTCTAGCCATTCCTGCTTAGTCATTTTGCGCTTCCTATCAGTCACATTTTTATACTTCTGTATCCCTCATGCCTGGTTCATTTGCGATTTCTACTAGGCCTTGTCTGTTTAGTCATGTGATCCTCTACAGCCTTCCCCACTTTATCTTTCAAAACTACTCATTCGCCATATGCCGTATTCCTTTCCCCCGTTCCACTTCAACGCTGCATAATGCTCCCGCTGTACTCTCGACAACCCCTGTTTGCTTCAGTCTGTCTTGGTTCCGTATGCTTAACATCTTAACTTTTCGCTATTTCTTTAAATTTCTTTACTTTTGGTCTAAGTTCATGAGCAATAAATTTTGGTTAGAGTGCTCGTCTGCCACTGTAAATGTCTTAGTTTACAAGCTTGTTTAGATACACTTGTCTTCCAATTATATAATCAACCTGATATCTTTCACTGTACGCAGATCTCTTCTGCTTGCACAGACATCTTTCATGATTCTTAAACAAAGTGTCAGCGATGATTAAAGTATGCTCTATGCAAAATCCTATGGTTTCAGCTTCCCCTTTAGTTCCTTTCCACTGTTCTCGTGCTATTTTTACTTTTCTTATTTGTCCTATTCCCGAGTTCCCGTCTCACAATAAAATTTTCATGTTTCTTAACTATCCGATTAACTTCCCTGATCTCATGTAAATATTCCTTCAATTGCTTCTTCATCTGAGGAGCTAGCTGGCATACACTCTCGTCCTGCTGTAGTGGGTTTTCACTTCACATCGATCTTGGCTGCGATAATTCTTCCACTATGCTGTTAATAGTGCCTTCCTATTTTTTGCGTGTTTTTGTGCTAATAACCCTGTACTGACCTAACGAGAGGTGCTGTCCTTCTTGCCACCGCGCTGCAGTAATTCCTACTGCATGTAACTTCAACCTATTCAATTCCACTTTTAAATCCTCTGATTCACCCACCCACTTAAGGGAACTAACATTCCGCGCTCCAGTACGTATGATGCCAGTTTTGTTTCTCACGATGATAACACCCTCCTGCTATGTCCTCACCCGGCGATCTCAGTGGGGAACCATTTTCCCTCCGGAAAATTTTAGCCAGGAAGATGCCTTAATCATTAAACCGTACAGAAGTGTTACATGCCCTCGAGAGAAAAAAACATCACGGATGTGGAAACCCGGATTGGAATTTGTTTCAGCGCGTGGGAGGGTAAGACACTTCAAACTGGGGGTCCTCAGTGTACCAGTCATTTAATGCATTGCACGGTGGTGATCGACATCTGATTCACCTCCTTTTTCGCTGGCAACCACACTGTTTGACAAGCTTTTCCTTTCTTCAACAGGTAACATACAAGTACAACGATGAAGGTGATTTTCCGTTGTGACTGTTTTTGTGAAATATGAAAAATAAATGATTCTAAAGACAGCTAGCTTAAATGGAGGTTAAAGTAATAGGCATATACATCAGAAAAAAAATTCTAGCCTTTGCAAATCCTAGTTAACTCAGTTACATTAATTAAATATTTACAGGTAAAGCTGAAAAGCGATTCGAAGTTGTATCAAAAACAAATGCCAGTTTTCGGATAGGTCGGACGAAGTACTACAGTTTTTACATAAACGTGTGGCACATTTGCTAAGGATACTGAATTCAAACGAGTGTTGTGCAGTATCTAAGGAAAGGTAAATTCTTGGAAGAACCACAATGTTATTGGGTAAATTAAAATTATCATTTCAGATACCGTGCATCTGTTCACTTACCCACATCGTATGTTTGGTATGACATCTTGAAAGCCAAGGTAAGGCGCAAATAGATACTTATGCCGATTTTTTTTTCTTTATATGTGACTAGAGTGTGACAGGAAACGAATAATAGTGGTATGACGTACACTCGATCGTGAGTTTTCACAGCAGTTTGTGAACACTTTTATGTAGGAACATTTTTGCATAATACAGAGTCGCGTAGGAAAGCTGATTATATGTAAGAAGTGGTCGTAGCTCTGAAACAGTACTGCTCGAATTTTAAAATTTACCACACTATTCGAGAAAATCTATGTTTCTCTCTTGGCTTTGGTTCCTTGCTGTGCGACGGCTTTCTACAGCTGTGCGCGTCGTTTTATCTTCAGCTCTGAAGAGCTTAGTAATTCAACCACCTAGTTAGCCGTTGAGGAAGTGTGAGAGCAGACTGCTCGGCAGTGTATGTTGTCTTCCTGCACGAGATATTTGTTGTTTATGCTGGTGAGTTATGACGCGCTAAGTGCAAATAGATCTAATTCCTGAAATATTGAAGTCTGCAGCTTTGAAGTGTTGCGTGCTAATCAGATTTGCTTCGTCATATTTATCGTTGTATTACGTTGTATTATGTTGTCAACTATGGTTTCTTAAATTCTTTTGTTGCAGACTGCAATGAATCTCTCTTCTATGTCGTAAAACCGCGTGGCATGTTAGTTTTTTATTCATACAGTGTAACGTTTTGTGAAGTATTCCAAAGTAGTGATGTAGTTCATATAAAATTCGGAACAAAATATGTATGCAAAATGAAGTTAAAGATCAAATTCTGTCATTTCAATACGTAGAGGCAAGTAATTTAACAGTAAAAAGTTGCAATCGGGAGGGAATGTATATTTGGTAAATTAACTTAGTTAGATGATAGGTGTAAATCGCGAATTCGTAACACCGAAACATGAGCAATATGTTGTATTAAGCAAAGTGTTTAGTTCCTGTGTACGTTGACCGAAATTTACTCTCAATGCATTCATCACAGTAAAGTGCAGACTAAAGTAATAAAAAGGGGTTTGATGTCAATTGTGATGGGCTGTAGGTAGCAACGAACGTGGGTAGATTCCTGTAATTATGAATTTCATTAGATTCAGCCGTCACAAGAGTTTGGCCTCTGGGTGTACGTACGGAAAGCAATTTCAGATGTTGCCATCGTTGTAGTCAGGTCACAGAAATTCTGAAGAGACATTCGTGTAGTGATTCGTTTATAACATACACAAAATGAGCTCGTTGTCAACGTGACGCATCAGTATAATAGGTGTGAAGTCATATTACGTGGACGAATGATGGGATGGCTTTCAATGGAGTGGTTCAGATGTGGATAGCGTCTGGGATGCTTGGTTTGTAATATGCTTTTTCATTTTCTTTTAAGATCGTTTAGTGGAGCGACGTCTAATGGGAAGAGAGGTTGAGGATAACGTTCAGTTTAAGGAAAAAAGTTTGTTTTTTACCAGACATCTACTTGAGGACGTAGTGATCTAGCTATGAAAGGGCCTACACATACACAGGGTGAAGAAAAATTCGGGCAGCATAACTTCGCAGCGCGATTCCTCAGATACTACCAATAGAAAAATGTCTCAATAATTTCATCCTGCGCGTATTTCGGGAAGTAAATGGATGTTAAAGATTCAGTCTGGAAACACTGTGATAACAAGCATGGTAACTACCTCTGTTAGTAGATAGTACTGCTGTACAGTTGGTGCAGTGAACAGCGTTTTGGGGGAGCATGCAGGAGTTACGATTCTGGGTGCTAGAATTTTTATTTCCTAACAATAGTCTGCGTGGTGCGGTATCTAGCGTCTTAATCGTCATTCAGTCTTGTACAAAAGGTTTGTGGTTACGTTCTATTGTTCGGCCTTCAGTCCAGAGACTAGTTTGATGCAGCTCTCCATGCTACCCTATCCTTTGCAAGGTTCTGCATCTCCCAGTACCTACTGCAACCTACATCCTTCTGAATCTTAGTGTATACATCTCTTGGTCTCCCTCTACGGTTTTTACTCTCCAAACTGCCCTCAGTTACTAAATTGGTGATCCCTTGATGCCTCAGAATATGCCCTACCAACCGAACCCTTCTTGTAGTCAAGTTGTGCCACAAATTTCTCTTCTCTCCAATTTTATTCAGTACCTCCTCATTAGTTCTGTGGTTTACCCATCTAATCTTCAGCATTCTTCTGTAGCACCACATTTCGAAAGCTTCTATCCTCTTCTTGTCTATTTATCGTCCACGTTTCACTTCCATACATGGCTACACTCCACACAAATACTTTCAGAACAGACTTCGTGACACATCTATACTTCATGTTAACAAATTTATGTTCTTCAGAAACGCTTTCCTTGCCATTGCTAGTCTTCATTTCAGATCCCCTTTACTTCGACCATCATCAGTTATTTTGCTCCTCAAATAGCAAAACTCACTCACTACTTCAAGCGTCTCATTTCCTAATATAATTCCCACAGTATCAACTGATTTATTTAGACTATATTCCATTACCCTCGGTTTGCTTTTGTACATCTTGTCTCCTCCTTTCAAGACACTTCATTCCGTTCAGCTGCAGTTCCAGGCCCTTTGCTGTCTCTCACAGATTTACGTCATTGGCAAACCTCAAAGTTTCCATTTTTTCTCCATGGATTTTAATTCACACTTCAAATTTTTCTTTTGTTTCCTTTACTGCTTGCTAAATGTACAGTTTGAATAACATCAGGGTAGGCTACAACCCTGTCTCACTCCCTTCCAAACCACTGCTTCCCTTTCAGCCCCTCGACTCTTATAACTACCACATTATTTCTGTACAAATTGTAAATAGCCTTTCGCTCCCTGTGTTTTACCCCTGCCACCTTCAGAATTCGACAGTGTATTCTAGTCAACATTGTCAAAAGCTTTCTTGAAGTCTAAAAGTGCTAGAAACGTAGCTTCGCCTTTCCTTTATCTATTTTCCAAGATAAATCGTAGGGTCAGTATTGCCTCACGTGTTCCAACATTTCTATGGAATCGAAACTGATCTTCCCCAAGGTCGGCTTCTACCAGTTTTTCCATTCGTCTGTAAAGAATTCGTGTTAGTATTTTGCAGCCGTGGTTTATTAAATTGATAGTTCGGTAATTTTCACATCTGTCAACAAATGCTTTCTTTGGGATTGGAATTATTCTTCTTGAAGTCGGAGGGTATTTCGCCTGTCTCATAAATCTTACTCACTAGATGGTAGAGATTTGTCAGGACTGGCTCTCCCAAGGCTGTCAGTAGTTCTAATGGAATGTTGTCTTCTCCTGTGGCCTTGTTTCGACTTAGGTCTTCCATTGCTCTGTCAAACTCTTGACGCATTATCATATCTCCTATTTCATCTTCATCTACATTCTCTTCCATTTCCATAATACTGTCCTCAAGAACATTGCCCTCTATATACTCCTTCCACCTTTCTCCTTTCCCTTCTTTGCTAAGAACTGGGTTTCCATCTGAGCTCTTTATATTCATGCAAGTGGTTCTCTTTCCTTCAAAGGTCTCTTTAATTTTCCTGTAGGCAGTATCTATCTTACCCCTAGTGATATGCACCTCTACATCCTTAAATTTTCATCTAGCCATCCCTGCTTAGCCATTTTGCACTTCCTGTCTATATTATTTTTGAGATTTTTTATTTTTTGCCTGCTTTATTTACTGCATTTTTATATTTTCTCCTTTCATCAATTAAGTTCATTATCTCTTCTGTTACCCAAGGATTTCTATTAGCCCTCGTCTTTTTACCTGCTTGATCCTATGATATCTTCACTATTTCATTCCTCAAAACTACCCATTCTTCTACTGTATTTCATTCCCCCATTCTTGTCAGTCGTTCCCTAATGCTCTCCCTGAAGCTCTCTACAACTTCTGGTTCTTTCAGTTTATCCAGCTCCCATCTCCTCAAATTTTCAACTTTTTGCAGTTTCTTCAGTTTTAATCTACAGTTCATAACTAATAGATTGTGGTCAGAGTCCACATCTGCCCCTGGAAATGTCTTAAAATTTTTAACCTGGTTCCTAAATCTGTCGTACTATTTATAATCTGATACCTTCTAGTGTCTCCAGGCTTCTTCCGTGTATACAACCTTCTTTTATGATTCTTGAACCAAGTGTTAGCTACGATTAAGTTATGCTCTGTGCAAAATTCTACCAGGCGGCTTCCTTTTTCAATTCTTCCCCCAAATTCATATTCACCTACTACGTTTCCTTCTCTCCCTTTTCCTACTATCAAATTTCAGTCACCCATGACTATTAAATTTTCGTGTCCCTTCACTATCTAAATAATTTCTTTTATCTCATCATACATTTCATCAATTTCTTCGTCATCTGCAGAACTAGTTGGCATGCAAACTTGTACTACTGTGGTAGGCCGCATGGGATTAGCCGAGCGGTCTGAGGCGCTGCAGTCATGGACTGTGCGGCTGGTCCCGTCGGAGGTTCGAGTCCTCCCTCGCGTATGGGTGTGTGTGTTTGTTATTAGGATAATTTAGGTTAAGTAGTGTGTAAGCTTAGGGACTGATGACATTAGCAGTTAAGTCCAATAAGATTTCTCACACATCTGAACATAATCTGAACTACTGTGGTAGGCGTGGGCTTCGTATCTATTTGGTCACAATAATGCTTTCACTATGCTGTTTGTAGTAGCTTACCCGCACTCCTATTTTTTTTTAAATTCATAATTAAACCTACCCCTGCATCATCCCTTTTTGATTTTGTGTTTATAACCCTATAGTCACCTGACCAGAAGTCTTGTTACTCCTGCCACTGAACTTCACTGATTCCCACTATGTCTAACTTTAACCTATCCATTTCCCTTTTTAAATTTTCTAACCTGCCTGCCCGATTAAGGGATCTAACATTCCATGCTCCGATTCGGAGAACGCCAGTTTTCTTTCTCCTGATAACGCCCTCCTGAGTACGCCACGCCCGGAGATACGAATGGCGGACTATTCTACGTTCCACGAACACAATTTGGAAGTACAATCGTTTTTATCAGTCAGCGTTTAAAGAAGTGTTTTGCTCATCGCGGACACGAATTGTTTCGCACCATTACATCTACTAGATTCCAAGCCTGTTTTCTGTGTGCCCCCCCCCCCCCCCCCCCCTCCCCTCAATGATCTTATCGAAATTATTTGTAAATCATATTGCTAGCGCTAATGGTGAATTAAGGCCCTAAAGAGATGCAATGGACCTGAACGTCGGAAGAAGAATAATAGTGAGGGGGGGGGGGGTGTTTACACACAAAACAAGTTCGGAATCTAATACACGTAGTGTGACGCTTAAGACGCTAGATGCCTTAATACGCAGACTACTTCCAGCAAATAAACCTCGTCCCAGGATCGAACCTTCTAACTCCTGTATGCTAACCCTTCGCGCTATCCACCAACTGCACAGTACTTCTGATATTTCCTGACAGAGGTAGTTGCCGTACACATGATTACACTGTTGCGAGATAGCCGATCTTCAACGTCCATTCATTGCCCTAAATATGTGCAGGACGAAATTTGTAACAGACGTTTTTCTGTTGCTAGAAAGTGAGGAATCTTTCTGCGATGTCACAATGTGCGAATTTTTCTTCACCCTGTATATTGCGCATTTCATAGTTAGTTGTCAATAATGAAAGCCTTACTTTCCCATTATGGTTTGACGTATGAAGACATTACTAACATTTCCGAAGCAACGAAGTCCTGCGCCCGCGGAGATAGAGTTGGAATATCACAGTTAAGTCTAACAAGCTTATTAGTGACTGCAGTCGCCTCAAGTCTCATGTCTCCACCTTGTTGACGCCATTGGTTTTTTGATAGTGTTTTCTTTCTTAATAGCACTGTCTCGATCTAGGTAAAGTTTCAGCAGACAAAAATGGGTAGAGTATCTTCAAAACGGGCATCGAAATTTTGTAAGTTGGAGCGCTGGTGCACTGATACATGACCAATGATTTCTATGTTCCCACTGCTTCTTTATTTTACGCTTGTATTGTAGGTGTTTTAATGAATTATTTTAGACCACTAGCATAGTTTTTGGTGCCAGCATTGTTGATTTACTAACATTTTCGACGCCAATGGGCTATTCACTGTCTAGTCATGAAATTAATATGTATTCTGAATCGCTTTGTTGTGCGCAATATAAACCTCAGGAGAACGTAGGTGAGGGAATATTTAAATGCCAAATCCTATGACTGGTGTTGACAAAATAACTGTCGAAACACAGCCCTCCGTTCTTGCAAGGTAGAGGCTGCTTTGGTTTTCACATAATGGAGTTCCGTAAAAATCGTATAATATAAAGTTCAGTGCAACTTCTTTAACAGAATCAGAATAGTTTTATGAGTATACTTGGATCCAGAGACCAGCATTATTAGAAATAGTTTTTACAGCCTTCAGTTGCAAGGTAATTTTTACTCGTTTACCTAGGTTTCAATTCCAGTAATGGAATCTTCTTCAGAACAAAAAATTAAATTATTTTCAGAGCCAAACACTGGCAATGTCACAGATTTAAAATTAAAACAATAAAGACGCATAATCATAAGATTATGTCTGTCAATATTAAAACCATTAAGGCGAACGTAGACGAAGCTACGAAGAGTTTCCGTGCCGCTCACAGTTGGTCATTATTTCTGGCCGGCGTAGCTTCGTCTACGTTCGCCTTAATGGTTTTAATTTTTACAGACATAACCTTATGATTATGAGTATTTATTGTTTTAATTTTTAATCTGTGACGTGGCCAGTGTTTGGCTCCCAAAATAATTTAATTTTTTGTTCTGAAGAAGATTCCATTACTGGAATCGAAACCTAGGTAAAAGATTAAAAATTACCTTGCAACTGAAGGCTGTAAAAATTATTTCTATACATATACGGTTGCTGACGTGCTGCATTATGTTAAAGATTGGTAAACCAGCATTATTCTCCATATACTTTTTGCCTCGATTGTTAAATGTAATTAACAGTCGTAATTTCGAGTGTTACGCCTGTCTCAGGTAATGACTGTTGCGATTTTAGGAATAGATTCTGCTGAATAATTTAATTACCTTACCAGGATGTGCCAATGCACATTCATTCCTGTTGTGGACAAAGTTCTAGTGTCATAGATATTTACATATTTCATGACATAAAGCAACGAAAATTGACATTACACACAACCATTAATATTTAAACATAAAGTGACGAAGTGCGCCAAACATTTGTATGCGGGAGAATCAGAAAACGAAAGGTATGGCCGTTTACACAACGCAAGTCTGTACCCAGCACCAATAATACACATTTAAACGAATTCGTATCAGTTCCTCACCGCGTCGCGGTAGTGCGATGTAGACGAGCTCGTTAACACACCAATATAAAAACGCCAATGTGCTGTATATAGCGATAAAAAGTGCTTTGATGCCTTAAAAGCAGAAAATGGAAAGGATTTTCCCCTGCAAATTGAGTTTTCCCAAAATTGTTAGGTGATTCTAGCACTCATTAATTTACAGTAGCAACCTTCCTTATTTTTCCCTACGATTGCAAGTAAAACACGTCGTTACATAATAGGCTATACAAATGAGTAGGTCTGCCACAGCTGTCCGCGATGGCTTGTGACGGGCGTAACCAACATGAAGTTAGAGGTTATAGTGTGGCTAAATAATAGCATCAATATATTTCGATGGTCAATGAGACACAGGTCGAAAATACTTCACACAAGTCTTGTCCATGCAGAAAATTAAATTTTTGTGACTGACGTTGCTAGTTACAGGTTTATGAGGTAGAAAAAGTGTTCCATATTTACTGAATCAGATCACGAATTAATGCACAATACTTCACCTGATAAGTGAGGTGTGCTATTTTGGCTCTTATAGTTTAGTGCTATGGTACTGTATCATGTGTATTTCATTGTGTGTGTGTGCGTGCGCGTGCGCGTGTGCGTGCGCGTGCGCGTGCGCGTGCGCGTGCGCGTGCGCGTGCGCGTGCGCGTGCGCGTGCGCGTGCGCGTGCGCGTGCGCGTGCGCGTGCGCGTGCGCGTGCGCGTGCGCGTGCGCGTGCGCGTGCGCGTGCGCGTGCGCGTGCGCGTGCGCCTGGGGGTCACTCAATAATTTGAAGACATGTCTTCTTTCCAGAAAATTCTGCTGTGCTGCACTCTCGAGGTACTTTACAAAATGGAATACTTGTGTCAAGACCTGCTGGATATGCTTAGATGTCAGGTGTGCTGGGAAACTCTGACACGCCCCATTTTCAGATGCAAGTTCGAGCACTTGCTGTGCCAACAGTGCTTTCAGAAAGTTACTCAGTGTCCCTCGTGCCGAGAACCACTGCAGGACAACTTGCGTTCTCTTTCCATGGAACGGCTGGCGGATATTGTGCGCTCCCCTTGCAAGTACAGAGAAGTTGGCTGCCCCGAAGTGCTCCTGCTGAAGACTAGGCGACACCACGAGGAGACGTGCACTTTCAGGCTGAGCAGTCCTGGGGCCGTGGAGCAGTACGTCGGGTGCGACCACAGAGACCAGCCGCCGGCGGCACCGGACGGAGTCTACAGGCTCACGGTGTCTTCCACAACCGTCTTAGAGTTCCAAGTGGCCCGCTCCGCGGTGCACGCTGCATCTGTCCCGACGACGTTCCTCACGTCACATTACTTGCACGTCGCCACGTGGCACAGGAATTGCGTGCTACAGAACCTCGCTACCACTTCAAGGTGCGCCTGGATCCGGATGGACTTTCTACAGGGGACGCGTGACAGACTACAGCCAGCAGGCGCGGGAACTGGTGGCCTCATGGCGATTCCTCATTGTGAGGTCGTACAGGCCAGCGAACTCTCTCTTTCTGGAGCCAACAAAAAAACAGCCGTCTCTGATTCTAGTCAAGTGTTACTGTTTTGTATGTTCCCTTGCCTATTTAATTCAAATAATTTTACTCATTATTAATCTTATTATTTACTTTATTATAAAAACTTAGTCTGCTGTAAACCTGACATTATTTGTAACGTTTTAATTTATTGAATAAACCTAAATTGAAATTCTTGTCTCGTAGCCGTAGAGCTTCAGCGTACTGACATTATTTGCTAAAACACGTTAGAGTACAGAAACGTACGTACTACCCGCTTAACTCATTAACGCTGGCGATAACTGTCTTCACGTGGGACAGAATCGTTAGCGCTACCGACGTCTTCTGTACAGAGAAACGCGAACATAAGTAGGACATTGTACTAGACGCAACGAATTGAAATAAGTTGTCCCATTCCTTTGGATCCTGAAACTGTATCGGCACAGGAAATGTAAGTACTTGTATTGCTTGAGTTCAGTTTCAGCTTACAAATAATTCGGGGTTGAAAGTACCGCTAAAGTCGTAAGGTTCTTAAAACACACGATCGGTTTTAGGTTCTTACATCTCTATCTTCAGGTGTCGTAGCTTCGTGCTAGAACCCCGAGAGCAGCGGTGGACGCGTACAAGTCGTGGTCTGCCACCAAAGTACGCAGAGTAAACCAGTCGTGTGTTAAGTAACTGTAGCGGTATTTTCAACCTCTGGCATAATACTCTGTTGCGGATGTACCTCATACAGGGTTGTTTGTTACAAATAATTGTATATTCACATGATACATATAAGCTTTGCGTACCATAGTAAGTTAAATTTTACAAAATCTGAGTTTTCAATACTAGTATACCAGTAGACACGTATGATCTCCCGTACATTCTATTGTGTAGGGTTGTGCCCCACAGCTCGTAAGTATTTAAAGCCATTATTACAATCAGCTTAAATGCTTAAATTATTCTCTGAATCTTAAGGCATTCTAAACAATTTCCAAGGTGATTTTAAACCTGTGGCAATAGATGTCACTACTACACAATAGTGATGAATTTCGTCATTTGACTCCACATTTTCAGTATCGTCTGTTCCAAATAACTTTAGATGGTACATGACAATTTGTTGATTATAACAGATTGTAATACACTACTCACTAGCATGTCTGTGCTGTTTAAATAAGACGTTTTTATGGTTACTTACCGCAAGATAAACACGAAATCCTTAGATCACTTTGTCCCTCTCTGAAGAGCCATTTTTCTCCCGTTGAAATTTGTGAATTACTGATGTCTGCTGGCCATTGGCGGCGAAACAAATATAAGCTAAGTCAGTACACAAAAATATATCGCCATTTGTCACATGCTGATAGTTGTAGACTTACCAAAATTTATGGATGACTTACCTACACAAATAATCTTGAACGAAACGTAGACTTCTACGCCCCCTTGACCTGTTGTTTAAAATAAAAAAAACGCTTCTCCACAAGTGACAAATAGACTGGCTGTTACTTTTCTTTTCGACTATGGTTCCAATTTTGGTTCCATTTTGTCATCAACGGCCAATCTTAACATAAAAGAGAAATATTGTTATTACGAAGATCAATTTAAGATAAATGTTTATTATTAATCTGTTGAAATACACGATCAGAAAATATAAGGAATTGAACTTCAAATAGCTGGGGTTAAATCCTAAAACTGAAGAACTTCGGCATTACCCTTCGTCTTGCAGTGGAGGTAGGCTACCACTGGTCTATGGAGAACGTAGACTTGCTGGTCATTCAATCACATTGTCTCCGTTCTTCAAGGAAAATATTTGTTGCAATAAAACTCGTCCCTTCAACCTGGTATTGAATTGTAGTTGACCGAAAATGAGATTTTTGCACTTGTGTGGCTATAGTAGACAATCGTTGCACTGTATGTTTGTGTGTTCTAACGTAACACACTTCTGAGGATGCTATAGGAACGTAGAAGGTACTTTCTATAAACATACTATATAAGGAATTGAGATAAGAGGTTTATTTCCGTGTACTGTAATCTGTACATCTGTCTGCTGGTGGATTGTTACTATTGTATCTTACATGTATTAAGAGTAACACAAACAGCCGGGTTTACTGTTACTACTCACAAACAAAATAACGGCTCTGAGCACTATGGGACTTTACTTCTGAGGTGATCCGTCCCCTAGAACTTAGAACTACTTAAACGTAACTAACCCACTGACATCACACAGATCCATGCCCGAGGCAGGATTCGAACCTGCGACCGTAGCGGTCGCGTGGTTCTAGACTGTAGCGCATAAAACCGCTCGGCCACTCTGGCCGGCCACAAACAACCGGTTCCAGTTTTAATGTACATCATCTTCAGGACCTATGATTCTGGTGACAAGTGAAAAATACAGCCGTATCAGTATATTTCACTGTCGGCATAGTTCATAGCTCGCCGATTACGTAGTTGCTTTAATGTTTTCGCAACTCAAGAAATAGGGAAATTCCAGTGAAATACACAAATGTACCTGACACCATACTGTAATGAATTTACGAACAGGACTACCACCCTACCATTGGCGATGTTCTGCGTTAATAAATGAAAAATAAGTTGTGACACTTCAGTAGGTGGTAAGCGCAGCATCAATATAGACAGTAGGTACATATTCCATGTACTGAGAATATGACCCGTTCTACTTCAGTAATTGCAGTGCTCTGAGGTGGTAAGGTCTTTTAAGACATTTTAGTCGCTCAAAACTATTGAATCCAGCCGCCGTTGAAACATTGATATAACAGCATATTGAAAATGCTTTTAAAGTCGCGTTTACTAGACTGTAGAATACTCGCAACTGCATTGATGAGGCGCACATTCTTCTCAGCAGCGGATTATACTTTGCCTGGGTACCATGAGGACGAGCTGCAGGAACAGGAGATCCTAATGACCACGTGTTCGGCTGTACAATGCTTGTATACTAAGGTACCCTCTACGCTAAAAAGATGAACCAGAAGGAATTATGCAAATAGTACGGAAATTGGCTGACATATACTTACACAAAAAATAACAATTATAGAAAATTGGATGATCTAGTCAAGAGGAAGAGTTTCAGAAACTGAGCATGTCAATAACGCGTTGGTCCACTTCAGGCACTTACGGAAGCTGTTACTCGGCTTGGCATTAATTGATAGTTATTGGATGGCCTCCTCAGAGACAGCTAGCGAAATTCTGTTCCACTGGTGCGTTAGATAGCCAGAATGCCGCGATGGCTGGAGGACCTGCCCATAATGCTCCAGACGCTCTCAATTCGGGAGAGTGCCGGTGACATTGCTGCCCTAGGTAGGATTTGGGAAGCATGGAAACACAGTTCACAGACGGGAATTATCGTGCTGAAATGTAATCCCAGGACGGCTTGCCATGAAGGGCAACAAAACACTGAGTAGACAAGCGTTGTGCCATACTGTTAGGATGCCACGGCTAACATCGGAAGGGGTTCTGCTGTGAAACGAAATGGCATCTCAGATCATCACTCTTGGTTGTCAGGCAGTATGGCAGGCTACAGCCAGGTTGGTATCCCACCGTTCCCTGGGGCGTCGTCGGTTCTCAGTTCGAAGCGGGACTTGACACTGAACTCAGTTCTGCTACAGTCAGTGAGATTCCAGGTCGAAGATTTGGCGGTCAGAAGACGTCCCAGACAGCGATGCGATACCAGCCTGACTGTTGCCCGCCTTACGGCCGGACAACCAGGAGTGACGGTCTTGGGTGTCGTTTCGTAGAAGGACCGCTTTCTATCATCCGTGGCACCTTAACAGTGCAGCCATACTTCGCGCTGTTCTAAGCCACCTTCTGTTGCCCTTCGTTTCGAGCTGACCAGGATTACATTTCAGCAAGATAATGCCCTCCCACACACCAGTTTCTACTAGAGGAGTCGTTTGCGAACTAATGGGTCCAAAGGAACGGTTCACCAAGATGAATGGAATGAGCGAGGTACGAATTCTAAGGAACGGTCTTTCATAGTTCACTCCGGTCACAGATTTCTACTTAAAGCTTCCGAGAACTGGAAACGGTCGGTCTCGCTCCAGCCCGTCTCGGTCTCGCTCCAGCCCGTCTCGGTCTCGCTCCAGCCCGTCTCGGTCTCGCTCCAGCCCGTCTCGGTCTCGTCTCGTTCCAGCGGCTACTCATCGCAGTTCCACTGCCAACACTCATACCTCAGTATCGAGTTCTTATTATTCGTTTCGTTCACTTCCCCTTCTAGATCTGTTTCATACCCTTTTTGAACTCTGAACTTCTGGTTCTTTTCGTATTCTATTCAGCGTCCATGACCGGTAATTAAAATATATTTTATAAGTACGTAAATTACATAAACATTAAGTGGTACGTAATACATTCATCTTTTCAGGCAACAAAACGACGTATCAGCTTACCTCACTATCTCGATAAACAGCAGATGAAATACTTGTATAAAGTCAAGATTTTTTGCTATCACCCATGCAAACGACGTCGGCACGGCACACACGAGTGGCCATTTTCCGTCTTTTATTTTTTGATGCAAGGTAAAAGAGCATGTTCGTTGTTACTGAAGGCATACCGGCTTACAACCGAATGAAGCCCTCGATTGGTAATAGATTGTATGTCAAATTTTGTAAAGAAAATACGATAACTACTTTATTATTTTAGTGGTTCACGGTGGGACACGAAAAATCGGCCCCGAGTAGTAGACTGTTCATTGTCACTTGCCAATCGCCATCCATTGTTTCGAAGTTGTTTGCATTAGCTGATTTATTTCTTCACTGCATAATTATATGTTTATCTACTCTGCTCGCAGCGGTCAACAAATGGTGCGTAACTGGCGAGCAGTGAGTACTCGGGGCCGGTTATCGTGCGCCACCTTATATTATTTCACTGTGGTCGCCACATAACGCTACAGTTGGCTCAAAGAGATGTTTTGCACAATCACGAAAATTAAAAGTGTGAGAGAATTGTCATGAATAAAAACTCTGTACTCCAGCGGGAGGCAAGTGCCCCCTCTTGGCGCCTTCCATCTTCACTCACCTACGCTACTAATTCTCAGTTTCTTAAAGAACCATATAACAAGCACAATGAACGGTGAAAGAGTAAAAATGAACGGTTCCCAAAAAAGAGCGATCAACAGTGAACTAGTTCCCAAAGATGAACGACTTTGCCCATCTCTAGTTTCTACTACTTGTCTGCCTTTTAAAACCAAACGACGGCCAGCAAGGTCACGTATCTCTCCCCTGTTATGAACGTTTGCAACATTATGGGCACGGTCCTCCAACCAGCTCTGGGTTTTGACGATCTAACGCGCTAATTGGAATAATTCGGCACGATATCCTTCATTGGCGACAAACCGATGTAGAGTACACACCCGATGTATGTAGTCCACTAAGAGTAGTGTTAAATGTGTTCTACGATACACTGTGGAAGGAATGTAAGTAGTCTTTTGGTCTGCAGTGGAGCTGAATATGGTGTAAATGTTCAGCCGAAACTAATAGATTGAAATAAATTACGCTGATACGGCTGTCATAGATTTTCCTCTGCTTGTTACTTGTTCTATACTCATCTCACGAAATTACTACTTCGAGAAGGTAGAGCTAACACAGACTTTCCGACAATTATTCTTCCCACGCGCCATTCTCTAGTGAAACAGGGAAAGGGAGAGCAATAAATGGTTCCAGAAGCAACCTCCGCCACACACCAGAGGGTGGCTTGAGGAGTTTGACGTAGATCTTTGCCTTCAAAAATTTAGTTCGATCTGCCAAACATCTGTAAACATCAAAACCATTAAGTTGTGAAGCAGTGAGGTAGATAATACAGGCAATCCTTGATTGCAAGAATCTGAATTGCTTATTGCTACCACATTTTAAAAATAGAAAAACTCAAACATTATTAGGATTTTATGTTATTGATGGGCAGCTGCAGGCTGTTACCTACACCGAAGAACAGCCTTGCGAAGAATTCTAGCTGAGAACTTTTCAACAAAGTAATAAGCAACTGACTCCGAAACCTGATATCGAAAAGTGTAATGACCATTTTTATAACTAGAAAGTAACAGTGCGCCATCATTCCTTGACGTGCGGGTCGACAGACAGCATATGCTCAAATCGAATCACTTTTCCAGGATTCCTCAAAGGCGTAGGATTTAGTAGAGTCCTACACTAACTATAAAGTAATGTCTCCAGCGCCGCAGGTGCATATACGTGGGACCACACACCAGCCAGGTTTGTAGCTTTTTCTTATTTTCACTGTACACGAAGTTCTGAACTCGAATAACAATCCACCAAAAAATTTGAAGAGCGTGTTTAATACCCTAAAGCTGATTTTTCGACAGGCACGTTAGCTGGGTGGGAGAATGACTGCTACGAGGGTGGCCCAGGATCGGTTATTCGCCGAGGTAAATTTTAAACAAAGATGCGTGTTCCACGAGCGTTTATGAAGCGTGAAGTACATAAAAATGGAAAACTTTAGTTTGCACTGATGTATTCTTTATTTAAACTTCAATGCCGTTCATAAAATGTCGGTAATTATAAATTTTGTATTTGCAGTGAAAACTGAATTTTTGTGTAACTGTAGACAGGTGTGAATTTTTCATGAGAACCACAATGAGATATGTGATAATTAGTATCTATTTTATGAATTCTGTACTTAACTGGTATAGGTATTTGAACTGAACGAAAAAATGACCGAAACGACACTCCAACCAGCGATCCTGTGATTACGAATATCCAGCGTTAAAGATAACCTGTTTTCATATTCGTTTGTTTGCTTCACGGAAATGGTCGTAGAACATGCACCCTCGTTTCAAAAGTTGCATCGGCGTAGTATGGAACCCACACCGTCTTATGGAGCAGGCAATTTTTGTGGCACAGTCACACTGGCTGTCGAAAGCTCGGCTTAACTTTACGGTGTTAAGGGTGCTCGAAAAAACTTCAAAATCTGTTTTGTCGGAAATTTTTCGTAGTTGCATTGAACTGCTTTGGTATTTTGATATTTGAGTTTTGAAATTCACATGCCATAAATATAACAATACAAAAATCAGATTGTTGTTGTTCTTGTGGGTACGGCGCCGTTCACTTTAATCACCCTGACAAGGAGATCTCACTTATCGTGAGGCCATTTCATAGGCTGGCCTACGGCTGTGTGTCTGAGAAGGACTTTGAGGTTTGATTTTATTGAGGTTATAAACATTTAATTTATAACGTGCTGCTACACAAGCAGCTCCAACTCTAATACAATCCTAACAGTACAACGCGCGATAACAGTACTGATAAGGATAAATCGCATAACCTAAGTCGCCTAACCTATATATTTTTGTGCAACACGATCCTAGTAATACTAGAGCTCGTGTTGTTGCACTGTCGGCTGCTGCTGCTGCTGCAAGACTGACTCTAACGCGCGAGCAGCGCGGCGGGCCAGTCCTTATCAGCTCTTATATTGCGCAACCGGAAGTAGCAAAACCACATTTTCTGCAACACGAGCTAAGTAAATATATAGGACGCTGTAGCACAGGCAGTGAAAAATTCTAAGTCCCAATCAAGGTCACGCGCTGACCGACGCTTAACAAATATCTAAGACGTACTTAACTGACGGTCCCATAGCACTCCCAATAGCAGAGAATGAGCGCTGTATTTGGGCAGCGCAGATGATTTTTTAGGGCCAGTTTCATTTAATGAAAATGCAATGAGAAAGCAATACATGGACAAAAGGAAACATGGTCCGTGGTAGGCTGCAATGTGCACAATCTTCGTTTAAATCGTCGGTAAGCTAGTTTCGACGACTTGTCATTTTCAAGTACATGTGCAATGTTACGTATTACACGTTGTCATGTTAATGTGAATCCATTCGCAATGTAAAGTCGTAATATGTCTATTTTTTACGTGTAGTGAAAAATAATTTGACGGTCACGACATGTAATATTATACACTCACCTGAAAATGACAAGTCGAAAGCAGCTAATCGCACGATTTCAATAAAGATCGTCTAGACTGCAGCCTACTGCGGACCATTTTTTCAATTATTAAGTATTTGTATGTTGTGGATTCCAAGAAAAACAAAATTTCAAGCAACATATTCAAATACCCATTCCCCAGAAAATATTCCCTGCGAGGAAGGCCACTGCAGCGTGGCCGAAACGTCGATTATTTTGGTACTTCAGCATTTTAAGTATTTTGTAAGATGACGCAGAACTACACTCAAAATGATTTTTTAATACAGTAAATACTGTAGGACGACGAAGAAAGATAAAAATTTGATGCACAGAGAGAAACCAGTACCTCTTTCCCAGAGATGCTCTGATACGAGTCACTGTGAGTACCGATGCCTCACCAGGCCGCGGAGTTCCGTCCTTTGCACGAGGGGCTCACCTCAGGAGAGTCCCCTGAGTGGACAGTCGGTTTGCGCAGCCGCCCTCCGCCAGCGAATCAGCAGGAAAAGCGCAAACAGCAGGGACCCCGGATGAGCACCGGCGTAAATGAGGAACAGCCGGCGGGTAGAGACCATCAGCGTAGGCGACTCACCTGTATCCGCCACACCCTACTTAGTATCGTTTATGAACTTGGATTTGAAATCTACTAATACCAGTACTGTTGGCACCTGTTTTGATCAGAACCAAAATAGAATCTTCCTATTCGTCAGTCAGAGGTCTGAAGATGCGTAGCAAAACGCTGAAACTGGTAGCCAAATAAAAAGTATTTGGAAACCAGGCGAGTGAAAATTGTTTAATTTGGCATCCTGAGTTGAACGACTCATTTTACTTTCACGTTCTGAAAAATTCTAAGGTTTTTTTCTTTTTACACAAAAATATTTAGATGTATGGTAGTAATTCCTACCCATAACCTTTGACACATCACAATAATAGAAATTATCCTACGGAATAGAGTTGTCAAGGAGAAACTTTCTTAGTTCGTTATCAAATTTGATCACTGGTAAGTGATCAAAAATTTTATGCTGCAGCATTTTGCATCCCTTTTTGTGCTAAAGACAACATTAATGTGCAATAATGAGTCATTTTTCCTTCTAGTATTGTAATGACGTAAATTATCGTTCCTTTGGAGCTGTAGTGGATCATTTACAACAAATTTGATGAGGGAATAAATATACTGCGAAGCAGTAGTCAGGATGCCCAACTCCTTAAACAGATGTTTATAAGATGATCGTGGATAAGCACTGCATAATATTCTTACAATACATATTAGCGCAGAGAAGACTTTTTCTTAAAAATGAGCTGCCCCTGAACATTATTTAGCATGATATTATTGACTGAAAATATGCAAACTATGTCAACTTTGTGATTCTAGGCGCAAATGTGCCTAAACTAAGTTGCTTTAAGAGTTGCAAAATGTTTCCAGTTAACATTCTCATCAATATGACCGCTAAGAATTTTGAAGTTTACATCCTCTTTTTATTACGTTACCATGCGTTTCACTTGCCATAGGTCTAATCTTAGAACTGAGTACCTTGCGGTTTTTTTTTTTTTTTACAAAAAATGGGGGGGTATCATTGACAGGAAACCAGTCAATGATAATGTTAACAACTTTGTTTACCATTTGTTCTGCTTCTATACGTATGCTTGGATTGATTGCAATACTAGTGTCATCTAAGAAAATAACTAATCCTGGTTATTTTGTACAATACACGGATGATGGTTTACATATATGAGAAACACTAATGGACCTAATATTAAATTTTAGAGTGTGTCATGGTTCAAATGGCTCTGAGCACTATGGGGCTTAACATCTGAGGTCATCAGTCCCCTAGAACTTAGAACTACTTAAACCTAACTAACCTAAGGACATCACACACATCCGTGCCCGAGGCAGGATTCGAACCTGCGACCGTAGCAATCGCGCAGCTCCAGACTGAAGCGCCTAGAACCGCTCGGCCACCCCGGCGGCTCTCCCCAGTCAGAATTATGTCCCTGGACTATATTGCTTGAATTTCTATGTACAGCTTCCTGCCTTCTTTTGCTAGCTACGACATTAGCCATTGATTGGCTATACCATGAGTACCATAAAACGTCAATTTACCTGGCAGAATACTGTGATTGACGCAGCCAAATGCTTTAGAGAGGTCGTAGAAAATAACAACCGGCGCTATTTTATTGTTTAATGGTTTTAAAATATGGTGAGTGAACGTGTAAATGGTATTCTCAGTAAATCAACTCGTCTGAGATACTATTGTTGCTAAGGTGAGATACTGTTCTAGAATGCATAGTCTTCTCAAGAACTTTTGGAGAATGTCAGCAGTGAAACAGGTCGATAGTTATTAACCTCTTATCACCTTAAAGAGGGAAATTTCAGTCTTCATGGGAACAAGACTTTAGTACTGTATTGGAAACACTATCAAAACCGGCTGAGCTTTACTTTTTGAGATAACGTATAATTTTCTTAATTTCAGAAGTTGGTGATAAGCTCATATAATCGTACAAATCTTCCCAATCTCTTGGAAAACCATTTTTTAAAGAAAACAATAAGCTCAAAAGTAAAATTATGTATTTCTGGAGGTGAGGTGATGGTATATTGTTGCTATATGATGGGACTAAAGAGGAGAGTGAAGAACTGCTGACATTGTCCAGTTGTTTCCACAAAAATGTAAAATTCACAGTAGAGCACTAATTTACCATGATCTTAAGGAACCGTCAAACGCAGAATATTTATTGCGTAGTACTGACTATTGAGCAATATTGTTGACAGTCTGAGAGCGGTGTTGAGTGTTTGCGCAATATACTTGTACTGAAGGAAAATTCAGAGCTTTAAAAATATTTATGCTGGCTCTATATAATAAGCAGTACATCGTACCGAGATCGAGATAACCTCAATTCACAGCGAACGAATTTCCTCAAAGAACTGAAAAAATATTAGGGAGCGTCCTGGAGAATGTATATTTAAGCACCATGTGGTACTCTAAGAAATGACATTTCTCACTGTTTAGGAAACGCAAGGTGAGTCGTTGTGCAGAACAGCAGAGGAAACTGAAGACAATGTCAGGACAGTAAGCAGAACTGTTTTACTTGAAGTAATTTTCAAAACTGGCAAATAAGATTAGGTTTATCTTCCAATGAGAATATATATATGGTGGTGATATCGATATCGATTTGAAATTTGTCATGTCACTTGGAGGTGTAAAAAGATTTCACTTTTTTTAAATCAATTCGATCAAAAGAAACTGCTATTTGGATCACATAGTTTCATACTTGCAAACTCGCTCAACAAGACCTATAGCTGGGCTATCTACATATATAATATAGTTTATACGCAACTCTGAGCGCGAATTCTACTCGCACCTGTCTAAAGTACGTTTTCTTACAATAGATGTCACACCGAGGATATACATCAAGTGAATTTTGAATCATACTCGGTAAATAATTGCTTTATTTCGTTTGCAGCAGTTGTTACAGTAAAGCAATGCATAGAAAGCTGCAAGTGCACTCGATAAATTACAGTGTTGACTTGTTTAATTTCTAATTAGTTCTTGCTGTTTATGGATCTATGCTTCAGTGAATGAGCCCTTGGTCCATTCAGATTTAGCTTTCGAGACATATTTCGTCCGTTCTACATAATTTATGCTAGTGCTTTGCAAGATCATCAACTAAATCCCTGCCGGCCGCGGTGGTCTAGCGGTTCAGGCGCTCAGTCCGGAACCGCGCGACTGCTACGGTCGCAGGTTCGAATCCTGCCTCGGGCATGGATGTGTGTGATGTCCTTAGGTTAGTTAGGTTTAAGTAGTTCTAAGTTCTAGGGGACTGATGACCAGAGATGTTAAGTCCCATAGTGCTCAGAGCCATTTGAACTATTTTTTGAACTAAATCCCTCCATTATATGAGAGCTCCATACCGCCGAATGCCGACACAGACTTCTAACTTACTCGTCCCAAGAATAAAAATTGCACGACAATATTGTGCCTTTCTCGGCCTCTCACTTCCGTTCAATATACCGACACAATATTATTGCTCAATAAATATTGTGTGTGTGTGAGCCCCATCAGAATCACGAACCTGCCAACGAAAACATAAGTTCCACATAGGAAACAAATATACACAGAAATAATAGACAACACACTATGGTATTCCGTGACACACAATCATGCAGCATTTATGGGCATATTACACACGCTTGACCTAACAGACAGAGTAAACAATGGTTACACAAAAATAATTGATGATTTAGACAGGTAAGTACACGAAATGAGACAGCAAATTGCCACACTTTCTACAACATAAAGATTCCCAAAAATTCAACGACAGTGGAGTGTACAAAGTATAATGCCGCAGTTGTCCTGCTTGTAACGTGGGGGAAAGGGCAGAAATTTGAAAAAATGGTTCAAATGCTCTACATACTCACCGTTAAATGCGACACATTGCTTTTTCTAATGATTGGATAACTTGCCGGAGATCTCAGTTGTAGAGGCTCGTGTTTTGGTAGTTCAGGAAGCTTTGCACGTCGAAAATCACCTCGTTGTCATTCTAAAGCAGATCACGTAATTGCTCAAACGTGAGAGAAGAGAGAAAGCAGAAGTGGGTGCCGTATCACGAGAACACTGGGTCCCAGACACTATTTGGCAGCACAAAGAAGCGGTCTGTATATACTTGTCCTGTGCAGTGTGAACTGGGGCATTGCGGTGTAGCAAAAACGCTCTCTTGGACAGCTAATAGTTATCCTTGCCGCTTCCTCTTCACCGCCTTCTGTAAACTCGTCAGGTGATTTTGCTATAATGCTTCTTCCACCAAGAAAGAATAAAACAGAGGCTACCTTCATAAATGTTGACGGAAACGAGTGAAAAATTAGTATTCCCCTCATTTACACGCTCGTAGAGTCATAATATGTAAACCAGTGTCAATAATCGTATCGTTTATGGAAGTACTGATAAAGATTTGTGCTTATTTCGATTATACTGGGTGGTTATAGTGAAACAGACGGTGTTCTGGATGCTGCAGCGCGAACTGCAAACATCCAAGGCCGCTGATGCATCGGAAGTATGTTCGTTAATCATTAATGTTAATGAATGCTAAAAATGTAAATTCCACATGTTTCCACCAGACGAAAATATGGCGCTGTAAGCAGTCAGAATATGAAATGTTTTCTGTTTTAATGTCAGTATGCTGTTTGTAGTTTGGCAGCGAATGCTGATTTCTTTCATGAAGTGAGTGGTGGTGTAAAATTTTAAGAAGAGAGGTTCTCATTACGAAAAGCAACGGGTATTTAGAAGAAAGACTGCGCACTGTTGGTAAAATTGTTTTAACAGAACGGCAGCAAAAGCAGCGCTGCGTTGTGGGAACATCGCCGACTAAAACAACTAAGAAGAGACCCCATGTCAATAAATGAGCTAATGAATACGATACAGATATTTGAATAAACAGGTGAATTAGGTGGTGCAGCAGGGACCGGGATGCGACCCATTATCATGGCAGTTGTTGATGATGATGTTACTATGCTTCAAATTCTACAGCCGGTGCTCGAGCTGCCTTATGGGAAGTGTCTAATTGTCCCTTCCTGATCAAAAGCTCAAAAGGTTTTGCGCTTCGTTTTACATTAGTATCTCCACAAGATTTAGAATGTGCACCAAGTAGAGCCCCCGAAGTAGGCTAGGCTAACGTGACTGTGCCTTCTTCTTCTTTTTTTGTCACGCATGTCAATAGATGACTGGTGGACTGGGGAATATTCTTTGGACGTATGAGGCACATTTTACTCTGCAGAGTGCCGTGAACGCACAATACTGTGTGCCTCATATGGGGTTCTACTCCACCACATGTTGTGCAGAACATCCACAGCATTCAGCTAACGTCACACTGTTATGTGTAATCGCAAAGTCCTTCATTCTTGGTCTGTTTCTCTTAGAATAGGTGACACCTCGCGGACCAGTTATGTGTACAGTGACATCTGCACATTATAAAGACCTCCTTGTGGAACAAGTCACTCCAGCTTTGCTCGAACGCTGCTGTGCCCACACCACTGTTTTTATACAAGATGGGGCGACACAGCTTGACGCATGTCAGCTGAAAGATTTGCTTCGATAAACCTTCGGTAGGGATTGCATCATCTCTAGGCAACTTAAGGATACATGGCCTTCCAGATCCCCCAAAACTAAATCTAAGTGCCTTCTGGTTGTGGGGATATCTGAAAGATCGTGTATGTATCAGGATTCTTCCTGGTCCGAGGGATAGCACACTACAAAGTATCGCTTTGATTGCACTGTATATGCTGCGAGCAGCTGTCGATCATGACGCATGTTGCTCAGTCCAGAGACGATATCCTAATAAACATGCCATAACTACTGTCATCATGGGTTTGATCCTTCCCCCATAACCACCGTTATCATGTATTTGATCCCTCCTCCCCTTTTCCTGCACCCACGCCGCATTCTGATTTACAGCGTCAAGTGGACTATTTTTTTCAGCATGATCAGAGAGCTTACGTATTAATGAGTATGCCTACGATGCTTTTGCGTCCTGTGACGTACACTCCTGGAAATGGAAAAAAGAACACATTGACACCGGTGTGTCAGACCCACCATACTTGCTCCGGACACTGCGAGAGGGCTGTACAAGCAATGATCACACGCACGGCACAGCGGACACACCAGGAACCGCGGTGTTGGCCGTCGAATGGCGCTAGCTGCGCAGCATTTGTGCACCGCCGCCGTCAGTGTCAGCCAGTTTGCCGTGGCATACGGAGCTCCATCGCAGTCTTTAACACTGGTAGCATGCCGCGACAGCGTGGACGTGAACCGTGTGTGCAGTTGACGGACTTTGAGCGAGGGCGTATAGTGGGCATGCGGGAGGCCGGGTGGACGTACCGCCGAATTGCTCAACACGTGGGGCGTGAGGTCTCCACAGTACATCGATGTTGTCGCCAGTGGTCGGCGGAAGGTGCACGTGCCCGTCGACCTGGGACCGGACCGCAGCGACGCACGGATGCACGCCAAGACCGTAGGATCCTACGCAGTGCCGTAGGGGACCGCACCGCCACTTCCCAGCAAATTAGGGACACTGTTGCTCCTGGGGTATCGGCGAGGACCATTCGCAACCGTCTCCATGAAGCTGGGCTACGGTCCCGCACACCGTTAGGCCGTCTTCCGCTCACGCCCCAACATCGTGCAGCCCGCCTCCAGTGGTGTCGCGACAGGCGTGAATGGAGGGACGAATGGAGACGAGTCGTCTTCAGCGATGAGAGTCGCTTCTGCCTTGGTGCCAATGATGGTCGTATGCGTGTTTGGCGCCGTGCAGGTGAGCGCCACAATCAGGACTGCATACGACCGAGGCACACAGGGCCAACACCCGGCATCATGGTGTGGGGAGCGATCTCCTACACTGGCCGTACACCACTGGTGATCGTCGAGGGGACAATGAATAGTGCACGGTACATCCAAACCGTCATCGAACCCATCGTTCTACCATTCCTAGACCGGCAAGGGAACTTGCTGTTCCAACCGGACAATGCACGTCCGCATGTATCCCGTGCCACCCAACGTGCTCTAGAAGGTGTAAGTCAACTACCCTGGCCAGCAAGATCTCCGGATCTGTCCCCCATTGAGCAGGTTTGGGACTGGATGAAGCGTCGTCTCACGCGGTCTGCACGGCCAGCACGAACGCTGGTCCAACTGAGGCGCCAGGTGGAAATGGCATGGCAAGCCGTTCCACAGGACCACATCCAGCATCTCTACGATCGTCTCCATGGGAGAATAGCAGCCTGCATTGCTGCGAAAGGTGGATATACACTGTACTAGTGCCGACATTGTGCATGCTCTGTTGCCTGTGTCTATGTGCCTGTGGTTCTGTAAGTGTGATCATGTGATGTATCTGACCCCAGGAATGTGTCAATAAAGTTTCCCCTTCCTGGGACAATGAATTCACGGTGTTCTTATTTCAATTTCCAGGAGTGTATATTACACGCTCTGTAGTTCTCGGGACACCGTTGTTTAATTGTAATCATCTGGTATATTGTGCAAACTATGATATTGTCAAAGTTGAGAGTTTGCTGTTAGTATAGTTCATCAATCAATTACATGACACAAGTACTTCTCAAATTTTCGAAAGAACGGTTAACAACATTTAAATATCTCAGAATTTATTGGACGTTAGGCTGAGATTGTGTTCTAAGTACCAATGTGCATAAATTGTTATTACTATCCTCCACCTCCTCCACCACCTAAGTACCTTGGATCCGCGCCTGCACTTAACATAATACCACGGTATTAAAAAAAATTAAGTCTTGCATCACCTTGCCTGATTATGACTGGGCACTTGGCTATTTTGGAGTAATGAATCCATGTGTGCTCATGTGTTCACTCCTTTCTCTGTGCATCACTTGACCTTGTTAATTAGGCTGCTAAACAAGTCTAATAGACTGGCATGATACAACTGACACATTGCCTCTGCAGCCCAGGTCCGAATGGCTTCTTGACTATGTGTGCATATTCACGTAGATCAGCAGGTGGTACGTTCGAAATGTCCTGTAAGATGTCGAAAAACTGATCGATGACTCGTTTTCACTTTTTCCACTATCGCCTCGACTGTGATGTGCCTTTCTTTGAGGACCACCGCCTTCATTTCATTTGCGGTTCCCGGTTCCTCAGAGAGATGGTCTGCTTCTAAGTTCTTCGTCATTCAGACTTGTCTGGCCTCAATGGAGGCATCTGCGCCACTTAATCTATGTGTTGCATGATGACGAAGTGTTGTCATACACCTGTAACAGGTCGCCGAGGATTTTTTCAGCGTTGTTTCCTGCCAATTTTAGGAGTCCACTGGAAGAGACCTTCTACGCTGGTGTAGAATACTCGAGTAAAGATGTGATGGTACGCTTTTGTTGTGTACCGGGGCGCAAAGAATAGTTTTACAAACACAGTGTTGTCTTCCCAGTGCGGTCTAGCAGCGGCTGCGCTGAGTCCGCATTACACGGAGGTGTAGGCGCCCCGTGAGAAATCCACAGACGCGGCCCTGGCGTTGTCTGTATTACTGTCTGTTGTTGTGGGTAATACCCTCATGTTCACGACTCCCAACAACACACAAACGTGCAGCCTTCCATTCCATGGTACACTGCCTCAAATCCATACCAATGTCAAAACAGAATTTCCAAACAGAAGTAGACACCATTAAATATACTGCACATAACAAACAAGGAAAATTTTGCCCTGCATTTATGCCCCCTCTGCAATAACAACAACACCAAAAACCAACTGTTGTATTATTGCATATCTACGTAGCCAAAACACTGAAAGCCCAAAACTATAAAATATCATTTTATGTAAGAGGTACTACATCAACTACTATTCAACAGCAAGGGCAAAACAGATAAACTAAGCAACAGTGGGGTCTACAAAATAACATGCACTGACTGCAATAAACTTTACATTGGTTAAACTGTGCTGGCTGTATCAACAAGGCTGACTGAACATGAACGCAGCTGGAGATTAAATAAATCAGACTCCACCTTTGCTGAACATATGCTCAAAGGACGCAAATATCTAACACACACAGAAGTGCTACATATAACCAACAAAGGCAGAAAAATCAGCCTACTAGAAGCACTTGGAACTAACAAACACTTAGCCCTAAATCCCCAACTGGTCCTAAGCGACCAGTTGCAACTGAGCACATCACCACTCTTCAACATCACACAGTAAAGTAAACCTGCTACTAACCACAAATTGTCCCAATAGTAAACAAATTCACACCCCAATATAATGTAATATCCCTTATGTGTTTACATTCCTAACTGTTGCTCAACTGTAACAATGTAATATTTGGTATATATTAATGCACAATTTTCTAATAACAAAATGTAACCGCCAAAGAAAACATCTCTGGTGTACAACCAACAATTAATGTCCAGTGCAACTGTTCACAACAAATACCAAAAAAAATTGTAAATTTGTAATAACGTGTATTCTAAATAATTCTAATTGTTGTCATACTTGGTACTGACAAACCATAAAATGTGATTTTTTTATTTTAAAGAAAAGTTTTATCGAACAAAAAGTCAAAAGACCCGTTTGACAATTCCAAAGACAATTCCACATCTAAAGATCGTATGTAAGTGCGTTGTATCTCAGTCCAGAATATTTGGTTCGTAAGAACACAAGCTCCTTGTAAACAATAGCCAGTAGTTATCTGTAGACGGCCTAATAAGCCGAAAACTAGTTCATACAAATAAAAATTAGTAAAACAAAAAACCGCCTAAGTGTTATTTAACCCTCAATATGGAACTGTTCTTTCAAGAATCGACGGAAAAATCCATAAATAAGATTTCCTGATTGGTGTTAGTTACTGAAAGAGTTTCTAACGCATTAAAGTTTCGAAAAGAATGAATAATTTTCTGTGTTGGTATTGCTTGTGCCTTTTTAGATACCGAGAAATTGAAGTAGATATAGATCTTCAAGTGGCACTTTTGTTTTTTGTTAGCGTGGAAGAGTGGCTTAATGACGTATCGCGTACTAAGTTTGCAGTGGAATTTTCGCAAAATTAACATACGTTCCAATGCAGGTGGCAAGACGTCGTCTCTCATACGCTAAGAGCAAAACACTTTAGAACAGTGGTCGGGCGAATGGCGGAAACTGTATGTTATAATAATGTCGTGTGACGAGGGCCTCCCGTCGGGTAGACCGCTCACCTGGTGCAAGTCTTTCGATTTGACGCCACTTCGGCGACTTACGTGTCGATGATTATGAAATGATGATCATTAGGACAACACAACACCCAGTCCCTGAGGGGAGAAAATCTCCGACGCAGTCGGGAATCGAACCCGGGCCCTTAGGATTGACAGTCTGTCGCGCTGACCACTTTTTTTTTTTTTTAATCTCATTTTGTTCTACATTGTTCGTTGAATTTGTTCGCGGCGGACGTCCTATGACAATCGTTCGGGTTGTTCGTTGATCCGTTTACTCAGTTTTTTATTACAGAGGGTAGCTAAACCCTCTGACCGAACACGCTGAGCTACCGTGCCGGCGATCACTCAGCTACCGGGGGCGGACAACTGTATGTTGTGGAGGACAGACGGCACCTTTTTGTCTGCCTTACCACTTTAGAAAATGAATAAGTCACCTTTTTGTTAAAATTATATGATATACGGAACAAAAGAATTACATTCAATTTAATCGAATGTTTATTGTTTTTGAGGCATGCTGCTAAAGGCTCCATGTGCTCTAAATACGTAGAATAAGGGTTACGTCCACTTACGACGCTTTATTCACCACAATCCGCAAATACTGATACTGACAACAAGCCACAGGATTGGTTCATGAATTTTGTGACGACGTCAAGGACACTTTCCTCCCTTAACCGCCACTGGCACAGGCTGTTAGAAACCGCGGTCGGTCGGATTAACAGGGCCTAAATTAGACGACGGGGCGCGCGAGGGAGCCGGAAACGTCATTCCGCATTAAAACGACCATCCCAAAGTTCCAGCGGCCTACCGGTCACAACACAGAGAAATAATTGCCCGCGCCAAGACAAAGTTTCCATCCGGCGAGTCGTAACTCTCGGGGCGACAGCCGGGTTCTGAAGGGAAAGTGGGGAGGGGAAGGGGGGACAGGAAAGGGGCGAGGGAATGTACCTTTCTCAAACACGACCGACTCCCCATTTGCAGTTAATAGCCAGGCAATTATTCAGCGTTTATCTTGCAGATTAAATCCCGTCGCTCCCGCTGTCGCTCCTCTGGCGTTGCAGGACGGCGGCACTGATGACGTTGCTGCATGGTGGGCCTCGGTTTTTAATTCTCGAATCACGCCGCTCCTTTTCTTCCGAGGATTCTTCTCTTTTCCGGCGGAGGGTCGGAGATAAGGCGGCGCAGTGGACGGCGCTAGACGCGTCGCTACGTCGGCGACTGCAGCGAACGCTCGCTAGGAGTGGGACACGCAACGTAGTTCTGCCCCAAACCCCCTCCCTAGCGGACGATCCTCTCGAGTGGCGAGCCCCGCCCACCCCTCCAAATCTAATTAACTCCGCCAATGTCCTTGCCGACGCCGGCGCACCTCGGACTTGGCCCGCTGTGCATATACATTTATACGTAATGGAGTTACGCGGGAGACAGCTTCTTTTATATGAGCGGACTCGCCTTAGTTGCGCCGCTTTAACGGGCTGAAGGTGGAGGTGGAGGGGCAGCACCGCCGAGGGCAAGTTTCGGCAACCTTCTACTACTACTTTCTGCCTCCCCTTCCCGCACCACCTTCCTCTGCGTTATTCGTCCGTTGCCTTCTTTTTACTACCGCAGCAGGTCCACAGACACTAAGAAAAGGCAGCTTTTTCGCGCGAGATGGCCGTAATATTTTCTGCGGAATGTATCAAGGCATTCGCCGAATCTCTCGTGGCACAGTGGTAGAACTCGTGGAGAACTCCACGAAAGAAGTGTTGCGCCGATTCTCGAGACTAAGTAATGCATGTGCCCCTGTTGTGACCTACGATATTGAACCAGTTGCGGCAAGTTCTTTTTCTACTGTTTCTCGTTTTTCGGGTATGGTAGTGCAAATAAAATAAGTCACAATCCCAAAAAAACGAATTAGTATTCTGAGTACACGGTGCTGTCCGCATGTAATTATGAAAAATAATAATTTCAGAATGCTATGGCTGTAGTGATTAGCCTCAAGACTCCTTGGTTTGAAACTTCGTGATTAAGTTAAGCAGCCAGAAAACATGGTCAATTTAAGAAATAATTCAAAATCCAAGATCGCTTAAATACTGTTTACCGGAGAACCCGGTTCAAAAAAGGGTTCTGTTATTGCTAAATGGTTCAAATGGCTCTGAGCACTATGGGACTTAACATCTGAGGTCATCAGTCCCCTAGAACTTAGAACTACTTAAACCTAACTAACCTAAGGACATCACACACATCCATGCCGAGGCAGGATGCGAAGCTGCGACCGTTGCGCTCTTGCTGTTAAGTGCTTTGTAAATTTTACTCGTTAATCTCTGCAATATCATCACATACTATATCTTTTGTGAGGTTTCATTTTGTTTCCTCCTCCCTTTCTAGATGCTTTATTTTTTTGCGAGGAAGAATATTTTCAGCCCATGACAGTAATGAAATAACTAATGTATAAATGTCTGAGGAAATCTTAGCGAACTAGTATGCGGGTGACCCCTAATCTTTGAACTGCATCCTCAAGCAATGACTGGTTCCACTAAATTAGGCCCTCCCACGCAGTGGAAGAACAGGTTACTACGAACATTTTCTTGTGCTTCGCTGCGAAATGTAATATAAGAGGTATAACAAAGTATCAAGATTGACGATGGAAATTTGGTTGCTTATCAAATACGTTCCGTTAGCCACAGAAGGACGCATAGGCGTGGACAGACACGTACATTTGTTGCTCACTGCTCACAGTATTTCCGAGTTTTCGATACGCTTATCTCCTCACCTGTTGGAGCTTCTACATTTAGCACTGAAATACTGGGTGATTGTAATTAAACTTTCAAACGGCTGTAGAAATAACACCACTGGTCAGAATGACGTCAGATTGCAACGGAATATTACGGAGAAGGGCGAAAACATAAGGCGGAAGAAAAATAAATAGTTACAAAATGTAGCAATAGACGGCACTGTAAGCATTATAATTTGACAGTGGTCGACTACAAATGACAAACGAATCATACAACAATGCCTAACGTGTACGTTTGACGTTAAACAAACTGTACTACTGAGTGTGCATGGGTGTACGGGTGTGGTACCGTCAGTTACGTAAGTCCATCCACCACGGCTAGGTCATGTCTATCGGATGGGAGAAATCGGTTTTTAATTCTGCTGAGGCCAAAAACCGTATAAAAAGCATCACTCACATCGGTTTGTAACTGTCCTGAGGCCAAAAACCGCCAAACACCGCATAAAAAGCGTCAATAAAAATCAAATCGGATTATTAATTTCCATGTGACTGGCGAAAACCATGTTTAATATGTAGTCCACCGTTCTCTGCAAAAAGTTGAAATCGAGAAACAGCATGTTCCACAACTGATTGAAGTGTTTCCGGGGTCACGTACAGAATGCATTGCGCAATGGTTGCCTTCAGTGCAGCTAAGTTTGCAACCGGAACACTGAACACAGCATCTTTCAGATAGCCCCACAGTCAAAAGTCACACGGACTAAGATCGGGACAGCCAGGCTGCAGGGAAATGGCCGCTGATAATTCTAGAATTTCCGAAATGGCGCTTCAGCAGCTGCTTAACTGGATTTGCAATGTGCGTTGGTGCGCCATCTAGCATGAAAATGCACACATCCACGCTGTTGGAGAGTTGTAATGACGTGGTTGGGCAAAAGACACTCGTAGCGCTTACCAGTGACGGTATAGTTAACAGGACCGGAAGCACCTGTCTATTCGAAAAAATACGACCCTATAATAAATGATGCCATAAACCCACACCACACAGTAATCTTTTCAGGATGAACCGGTACTGGTTGATTTGCTGCCCATATTCGACAATTCTGTGTATTGACATATCCTGGCAGATGGAAGTGGGCTTCGTCTGTCCATAAAATCTTCCACGGCCAATCATTGTCGACTTCTACGCGAGCAATAAATTCTAAAGCAAAGGTCTCTCTTCCTGGCAGGTCAACAGAAAGCATCTCGTGCATATGAGGAAATTTTGAATGGATAGCAAAGAATGGTGTTTCGTAGGATTTTATGCACCGTGCTGAGCGGGTGTGTCCAATTTTCGTGCAGTTCTCCGTGCACTACACGTTTGCACACCACCACTCGTCTCCTCCTGCATTTCTGTGGTCACTGTTTCCACTGACGTCGAATCGATTCGTTTCCTCCCTCGACCAAAAAAATGTGTGTGAAATCTTATGGGACTTATCTGCTAAGGTCATCAGTCCCTAAGCTTACACACTACTTAACCTAAATTATCCTGAGGACAAACACAAGCACACATGCCCGAGGGAGGACTTGAGCCTCCGCCGGGACCAGCCGCACAGTTCATGACTGCAGTGCCTGAGACCGCTCGGCTAATCCCGCGCGGCCCTCCCTCGACCAGGTTGCACACCAACAGAACCCGTCTTTTCGAATTTCCAAATCATTTTCTCCAGACCCACGGCAGTCGTCGGAGCAACGCCTGTTTCCAAACCCCTCAGTGTCCGGAACTTCCGCAGAGCGACATGTGCACAGTCATCATTCCTGTAATGCAACTTACAAGCGGAGCGCGATCCTGCATTCAGACAGTCATGGCGAACATCGCAGACGCGAAAGAAGAAAAAGCCGTCGTGTACCCGGCGTGTTTCTACCAACTTCAATGCGTCGTACACATGACACGCTTTTTAATTTACATATTCTGACAGCACCATCTATTGATTAATTTTCACACAATTTTTTCATTCTTTCCCCCGTTCTCTGATGATATTCCGCTGAAATTTGACGTCATTCTGGCCAGTGGTGTTATTTCTAAAGCGTTTTGAAAGTTTAACTTTAATTATAATCACCCTACACATACGCCGGCGGAATTCTCGTCGCCTCCCATCGCCAGTGGCCCAGGAAGAAGGAACCTCATACAGTGGCCAACAGAGAAACTGACATGGGGGTAATCTGCATCAACGGAGGGGGTAGTCTTGCACATGCCCTCAGCTCGCTTAGGAACAGACACCTGGTGGACAATGAGAAACGTGCTCATAATTCGTAGACCCCTGTAGACAATAAGATGGAGCATAAACACAAAAGCGTCAAGAGCGCACACAGGGAGAAGCGTGAAACTATAGAACTATGAAAGGAGTAAGCCTTCTTTAAAAAAATGTTTTTCAGGTTTCTTATAAACCACGAACGTCATCAGATTCTTAGACGTAGCACAAACATAAGGCTGAGACTGTCCTAGCCTCAAGCAGAGAAAGCCGCTGTAAAGGATGCGTGGCTGCTTTGAGAGCAACTACGGAATGCAGAAAAACATAGGAATAATTTTCTGGTTCTGGGAAAGGCCTCGACAGTGAACACGTGAGAAAGATTCCAGTTGTGGAGTCATGTAGCAGCCCACACAAATTAGAAAATTTCCACTCTGCGAGTGACCGTGAAATGGCACAGCATATTTAATCTGCCAGTGACAACGCTGGGAGAACAAGTGTAGGAGAGTGGTGGTAAGTGAAGGAACAGTCGGAGGGACTGCGCGAAAGCAAGATAGCATGGAGGTTCTTCCACCCATCGCCTGTTTAATCTGATGACTTCGATTCTGGTCCTTACTCACATGCTAATGCTCGTCATCAGTTTGTGACTCATTCTTTTCCTGTTCCATGTTAGATAGACAAATCCTTACGAGAACTGCTTGGGAATGAAGCATTCGACTGAGCATTGCAATTTCCTTGCCTGACATCCGTTAACCGAAGAACGTTCCAGGGCTCACTTCAAAGCCGCGGCATAGAGATGAGAGATGCCGACTCGCCTGCGCACTTCTCCGAGGCACCGTCATCACCACACGACGAATGACTACGAATAACGCTGAGATGATTCATTACCCCCTCTTTACCTTTAATAAATGCCTCGCGTCCATACCCAGTCAAATGGGCTCTGAGATTCGAAATTCGTGTAAAAGCTGATGTAATAGAAACAAACATTTCATGTTTTAATCCTCTAATTAGTCTGCTCCACAGTTTGGCGGGGGGGGGGGGGGGGGCGACCTCATCAATAATATGCATGACATATCACGCCAGAGACGGGAATTTTCAGTTCACCCGGCACTGGGCAATCTCATCAGTGATCTGAATGTCATGCCATGCCACGCCATTCCAGAGGTGAGATTTTTGACTTCTCTGCAATACACTGTCACTTAATTTCTAACATTCTTCAATTGCACAGTACTTCAAATTCTTCCAGTTCTCTAGGACTGTGGGAGTACACTGCCAATTCTATACTCAAGACACACATTTTGTGGAACTTCACTATTTCCATATCAGTATAGGTGGAATTCATATATTTAAGAGTTTTCTTCATCTGAGCCAGTCTGAGATATCACTTTTGCTTGGGCCATTCTGAAAAGTAGAAGTCTTTCACCTTTTCCAGTACTGTGGTTTTCTAGTTTTGATGTTAAGCAAGCTTTTTACTCTCCTTAGTGCCATCCTCTGTTATATATGTTATTGCTATGTTTACACTTAAGCCGTATTCTATGCCTAGCATATTGTCCATCGCTCTGCACACCGTACATCAGACAAGAAGGGCTACATCGACTGTGGACTTTAGCATTGGTATGTTCCGCGGTGTCTTTTATTCCCCCTCTGCAATTTTCTTTCACAACCTTTATTGCTTATTATACGTACGTACACCTACATCTACGTGACTCCTATGAAATTCACACGTAATTGTTTGGCAGACGGTTGATACAAATACTTTCACACCATTTCTCCACCTTTCTACACTTAAATAACACGTGGCAAAAATTAACACCTGAATATTTCCGTGCGAGTTCTGATTCGGAAGAGAAACATGGCGATTAAAATTTCGTGAAAAGATTTCACTGCTACGATGAGTGCTTTTGTTTTAATGATTGTCTCCCCAGCTCGCTTATCAACTCTGCGACAGGCCCTTCCCTATATCTACCCCAACTGATGGTGTGCGGCGGAGGGCACTTCTGGCGTCACCTGCGGATCCCACCGCGGGGGAATAATGATTGTTGGTAAACATCCGTATTAACACTAATTTCTCGAAATTTATAGTTCGGGTCATTTCGCAAGACTAACATGTTGTACGACTCTTCGTGGAACGTATTCTTTCGGAATTCATCCATATTATAAAAATGTATGTTCGTTCCACACCTCCTCCTAAACCACTGGACCCATTTCTACCAAACTTGGTACAAATACGTGCGAAATGAGTTAAGTGTGATTAATATTTGTGCTATGTGCGTGCTCTGGGCCGGCCGCTGTGGCCGACCGGTTTTAGGGCTTCAGTCCGTAACCGCGCTGCTGCTACGGTCGCAATTTCGAATCCTGCCTCGGGCATGGATGTGTGTGATGTCCTTAGGTTAGTTAGGTTTAAGTGGTTCTGCGTCTAGGTGACTGATGGCCTCAGATGTAAAGTCCCATAGTGCTTAGAGCCATTTGAACCATTTTTTTTTTTTTTTTTTGCGTGCTCTGGAAAAGACGCTCGTCAAAAGCTCCTCGAAAACTCCTTGACTGATTTCCACCAAATGTCGTATACATATTACTTACTGTCTGGAAATATATAAGGACAAGTAGTTTATTGTTGGGATAAGGGTGACAACCTTGTAATGGTGAGAGGAGTTGGGTAGGAGGAGGAGATTGACTTAATGGCGGTAAAGAGATTATAAGGGGGAGGTGCAGATGGATAGAGAAAGGGGCAGATGGAGAGGGAGCTTGGGAAGAGAAGATGGACATTGGGGGAAGGAGAAGATGGACTAACAGAAGATTGGAATAAATACATACCCTGCGGAACGCCGGGTGCTCATCTAGTTTCTATAACAAACCTGTGCGTGACGCAAAACGCCTGGCTCGTGCCGACTGCCACTGCTGAGCATCGAGCATCTCCGTAACGGTCTCTTGCCAACTAAATCATCCCGTGACGAGAAGCGCCGTTCTTCGTTGGATCTCGTCTGTCCTTTCTATTAATCCAACCAGCTAAGGATGGTAATCTGATGAGCACTACTAAAGAATGGGTCGAACAAGTGGTTTTAGAAACATCCCTTTCGCTAATGAACTACTACGTTTCCTCAAGATTCTTATTATGAGTCTCTGTCTGGCGTCTACCCGTCTACCCGTTCCACTGGTTCCATTTTTTTTTTTTTTGTCGTACCTCTTACGGCCACTAAAGATGGTTACTCCTAGGTATTTTACTGTTTTTAGAAACTTTTCATCCCTAGTGTAATAGTACATTCGTACTGCACCGCTCATCTTTCCTCTGTGCAGGCATCTTCTCACGTTGCTAACTTCTTATCGACAAACGCATCTTCTGCAAACAGCCTCATGGAGCTTCCAACGTTACTCGCTACATCACTGACGCAGTGAGTCCCAGGAAGAACGGTCAGTAATCACAGATACGGCAGGAATAATCATTTGAAGCAAAAAAACTTCATATGGACATATTCCCTATGCCGAATGCTTTCCGAGATAGAACAAATTTAATGTCCATTGTTATTTACTTAACTCAAAATGGTACAAATGGCTCTAAGCACTATGGGACTTAACATCTGACGTTATCAGTCCCGTAGACATAGAACTACTTAAACCTAACTAACCTGAGAGCATTACACACATCCATGCTCGAGGCAGGAGTTGAACCTGCGACCGTAGCAGCAGCGCGGTTCCGGACTGAAGCGCCTGAAACCGCTCGGCCACACGGCCGGCATTTACTAAACTGTACGCATTATCGTACACGCCACACTGCAGCCGTCGTTAAATGTTCGAATACCCCGTCGTCAGTTTCAGTGCATTTCTTGCACTCTTGTGAGAACATGTTGTGTTGCTTGTCTGAGTGCCTCTGCATGTTCCCCAATGACGGTAGCAGCATCCATGATGCGACCACCTCAGGCTGCATCCAACCCTATAAACAAAAACATAGTCACGTAAGGTCTGGCGACCTTGGTGATCAGTTAATTGTACTACCACGAGCATTCCAGTGATTAGGCTAAGTGCGATTGAGATGTTTCCCCACACGTCCGGTAAAATATGGAAGGTCTACGTCATGCAGGAAGGACGTTGTCGTCCGCCGGGTCAAAGGAAATTTTGTTGACGCGTCGACTAACGAAAATGCTAGTAATTCAGTCCCGTCATTCATTCTCCTAAAGTTCAAATGGCTATGAGCACTATGGGACGTAACATCTGAGGTCATCAGTCCCCTAGAACTTAGAACTACTTATACCTAACTAACCTAAGGTCATCACACACATCGATGCCCGATGCAGGATTCGAACCTGCGACCGTAGCAGCAGCGCGGTTCCGGACTGAAGCGCCTAGAACCGTTCGGCCACTCTTCTACAGTGACAGGAGCTATCAACATCTCACCCATCGTACCACACCAAACATGGATCGAAAAACGAACTTGGAAATTCGTTTCCGCTGTAGCGTGTGGATTTTTCTGCGACCATCGATGGCTAATACGTCTCTTCTGTTGATTCAATTCCGCGTAAACGTGGTTTCATCTGTAAATAGTATTAATGGAAACTAATGACGATTGCCATTTTAACAGTGACAAAATTCATGCCGTGTGGCATTGTTCCCAACGCGAAAACTGTTGACACATTGTATATGAAACGATGCGATCAGGAATTCTACGTGTCGGTAAGCGCAGACTGTATTCCTTGACAGCATCAGGAGCACTACCATCGCAGAAGCCGTGACCATGCAACTTGTCTTCATATTCTTCATTAGGGCAGATGCGTGTTGTTTTAGCCAGCACGTGTACAAACGCAGTTTTCGATTCTTCTCTCTGATAGACTCCGTCTCTCGTACTATTTCACACACGACACACCGTAGACAGCGTCACGTTCAACGGGCTAGTTTAATGGTAGAAAGACATTCTGGGCGAAGAGGTTGAAAGAAACGAAGTAGGCTGGACTACAGTAAAACGACGCGGAGGTTGGGTGGATTAGACATATACGTGTGCGCTCCTAGCCCAGAAACAAATGTACATTAAATGTGTTCTATTTCGAAAACCTTCGAAATACGAACACGTTTGAAGTTTTTAGCTTCACGTGAGTGTTGCTGTTATGTTCCTGAATGTTGACGCTTCCTCCGGAGAAACTCTGTATATTTTGTATACAGTGAATGTCATATCACAGTTCCTCGGTCTACTCGTGAAATTGCCTTTACATCTGTTGATCTTGTTCCGTTGAGAGCAAACTGTTGCGTTCTATCTGCAACAAAGTCTTCAGTCCAGTCACAAAATCTGGACCGATACTCGGTAAGCTCGTTTATTTTCATCTATTTTGTTTTTAGCGCTAGCACAAAACGACCTGAACATCTCCGAACTTTTTCGATGCTCTCAGTCAGTACTGTATTCTACGGTAAAGATCCCATTCCAAGTAATAGTAGTACAGAAGAAATCGGACAAGATTAGAGTGGTCACTGGTTTTAGTAGATCTGTGGCACCTTCTAAGAGTCCCTTCAGCAATAGGCCGTGTTCGGTTCGCGTTGCCCGCAACGTTTTTTATTTGGCGGTTCCAGTTTATGTTGTTCGTGGTCGTAATTCCGAGCCTAAATCGACAATCTTTAAATTTGTTTGGTGTATCGCGTAGCCGAACCTGAACGGAATTTATTACCACTGATGTGGAGCACCATAAACTATGTACTGTTCAGGGGCAACTGCCACTTCTCGCAGCATGCGCCTCAAAATCGAATGGTCGGCACTGTCAGTGGGGATTTTGCTGGACTCATGCACGCGCACCTCAACCCCCGACCTCCCACCCCACCCCCCCTCGCCGACCACCCTCCCTCCCACGCATGAGGTTCCAGGCCGGTCGGTGGCTCACCACCTCTCGCAACATTTTTGCTGCCCTCGCTCCGACCAGCGCACAAAATCCCGCGGAAAGTTGCGATGCGCGTGTCGGCGGGGTAAGCCGATTTCCCGCCCCGTGCAAATACCGCTAAGTGGAGGCCGTCGCCATCGCAGCTGCTAGCCGGAGCCTCAAAATACCGACTGCAACCCGGTATCAGCAAAAATGCCCACGGCCACTTCCCAGGCTTCGCGCTGTGGGAATCTCCCGTCACGCGTTAGTTATTTGCAGCTTCCCGAAAGAGGGATGAATAACAAAGAAGTGTGAAACGAAAAACATTTCAAGCCGTACTAGCATCACCGAAAAACGGCACCCACATAAACACCTCCTTTACCGAATTCCGCAATAGCTGAAAGCATAACACGGTTAGTGAAATCTTTTATTTTCGTTAGCAGCAAGTCGTTTGCCGATAATATAGCCGTAAATGGAATGGCCGGCCTGGGTGGCCGAGCGGTTCTAGGCGCTACAGTATGGAACCGCGCGTCCGCTACTGTCGCAGGTTTGAATCCTGCCTCGGGCATGGATGTTTGTGATGGCCCTAGGTTAGTTAAGTTTAAGTAGTTCTAAGTTCTAGGGAACTGATGACCTCAGAAGTTAAGGCCCATAGTGCTCAGAGCCTTTTGAACCATTTGTTTGGAATGGAATGGCCCGAATACCACAGACAGTGTCTGTTCAGGTGGTTCCAGGGTATTTTGTGTATACAGTAATATAAGGTATATACGGTGTCCAGTGATCCGTTACACAGTAATAATGCATTTAGGATTTAAGCGATTTTACCAACTGAAGAGGTAAAGTCTGTAAATGAGCCCACGATCACGTTATGACACTTTATTTGTAAAGGTCCATCTTGATCACACAAATTTTGCAATTCATAATTATCGGTTTCGGCTACTACTATCTTCAAATCTGTTATAAATAGAAAAACAGTGGTGTAACCAACTAAGTTCAGTTAGCTGAAGTAAAATCTATAACAGCCCTCATGATATATAAGGTAGTTTAAAAATATTTACATGATTAACACCAATGCATACCAACCATACACACCACAAAATATGTAGGAATCAAGTAAGTTACATAGTAAGTGCTCGTGATGCCCTGGATGCGTCCAGTATTTATACAAGGAAGTGAGGCCAGCAGTATCACTATAGCTATAGTACGTGAGTAACTAATACTGTACGTCTAATAATTAAAATGCAGTATGCCGAGCGGTTCTGGGCGTTACAGTCTGGAGCCGCGGACCGCTACGGTCGCTGGTTCGAATCCTGCCTCGCGCATGGATGTGTGTGATGTCCTTAGGTTAGTTAGGTTTAAGTAGTTCTAAGTTCTAGGGGACTGATGACCTCAGAAGTTAAGTGTCATAGTGCTCAGAGCCATTTGAACCATATTTTTTGCGGTATGTGTAACATTAATTAAAATTACTTCATATGGCAAATTGGGCGTCTGGTAATAACACATGAACTGACATACGATATGTGGAATTAGATCCACACTTAAAATCAACACTCAGTAAGGATTTAATTATTAATTATTTGACAATTAGTTGGTAGCATCTTCAGGCCCCTATACACGTAATTAGATACGTCATCTAAATGTATGCATTGTTATAGGAGTCACTAATTTCAACTGGCTTCCGTAGATTTCTAAAACTTCCCTGTAGACGTGGACTACCCACATCTCTCACGACAACGTTAGAGGTATGGAGAGTCCACGTCTACAGAAAAGTTCTTGAAATCTACGGAATCCTGTTGAAATGAATGATCCTTAAAACAGCACAAATGTTTGAATGGCTTTATGTGTATAGGGGCCTGAAGATGGTGCTAATGAGGCACCGAAACTGGTAGTCGAATAAAATAATTATTAAAATTACTTTGTTGGTATTTATTTTCTTTTCCAAATCTAAGCACAGGATCGTCATTCAGCCCATCTATTCCATTCAGTGAATCCAAACACAAGGTACAGGGGTTGGGCAAAGACATGGAAGCACGACAAGAAATGAATGCTTGAACATAAATTCAGATGTTAGAAAAGCCTCCAGGTTGCACTATTGTGTTTGACCACAGAGAGTACTTGTTCAATATCCACAATACCTTACAGACAGTGTCAGTGTGTTCAGATACCTGAAGCGCTTTGCTGTGGCTTACGTTCGAATATTAGTGGTTGTACGCTAAAATATTTATAACAGATGTTTGTGATGCGTACTCGATATAGGCAAGGGTTTGGCCTATGTTGCTCTAGTGGATAATATAATAAATCTAGGAATGTTTGTAATTTCTTCCCTCGAGCAGTTCCTATTTTCGACCGGTGAACGAAATTTGGAACTGTTATTAAACACCGGTTTTCTTTGCTATTTACCGAGCGAGGTGGCGCAGTGGTTAGACACTGGACTCGCATTCGGGAGGACGACGGTTCAATCCCGCGTCCGGCCATCCTGATTTAGATTTTCCGTGATTTCCCTAAATCGCTCCAGGCAAATGCCGGGATGGTTCCTTTCAAAGGGCACGGCCGACTTCCTTCCCCGTCCTTCCCTAATCCGATGAGACCGATGACCTTGCTGTCTGGTCTCCTTCCCCGAAACAACCAACCAACCATCTTTGCTATTTATAAAGATTACTTTACGTTTGTGATACGGGAATGCGCAAGGGAAGAGAGATGGATTCGTTGCGCGAAATGGAAAGTTTGTTATCACAAAAGATGCTGTTTATGCACACAGACATACAATTTCGTACGATAAACATCTTTAGAAGACGGAAAAGTCTCGAAAAGATTGTTAATTTGTGACACTCAAGCGGATCGTAGTAGTGAAACTGCCTGGCGCTGTTAGAAACGAAAAATACATTTAAGTTAATTGTACTTTAGAGAATTTTTGTGGGGGATGAACTTACGAACACTCTTTTTGTATTTCTGTTTTTGCAGTGATAACTTTTATGTCAAATACTGGCTTTAGTATGTTAGAACAATTTAAGTGTGACTTGATTTCAAGCGGAGCATGAATTCAGGAAAACATACAACAAATTGCGACCTTTCCACAACCTTTTAGGACATACACAGGTCCTAATGTACTAAGCTGACGCAATTTGGGCCCCGTATCTTACGATTCACTGTTTTGCACCAGATTGTTTCACGATGGCATTACAACAATGTCTTGAAAATGTTTCACTTGCGAAGTTATATTTCCGGAATTTACACCGTTCACTGTCATCAACGAGGCGTCGCATTTTCCCAAGGGTGCGTCGGTCGACATCGTGGCGTCAGTTATTAAAAAACTATTTCTTTGCTTCTTCCTCGCTTCAGGAACGATCAGATCGTGGTTTAGAGGAATGCACTTCATCTTGGACAAAACTACTCTTAGTGCTGCAACAGCCAGACACAGCGGCAGGTACTACGGCGCAGTGCGATAACTAAACAGGTAGGTTAATTGTGCATTGCACACGACAGCTGGCTGTCGGCGAAATGTTACCTGGCAAATGAACGAGTCTTCCTAACAACAGTTTCGTGTAGCCAATTACGTGCGAACATGACGGGAGGTCCGATGGGAACACACAACGGACAAGGCTTGGCCGCGATCAATTACGCCGCTGCACGCAACAAGACTCCTAACTATTACACCCAAATGATGAGCCAGACAGCGTATTTAGCACAGTGTTTAGAATGAGAATAACAGGTATCACAATAACGGCGTTGAAGTCTCACAATTTTCATCCTCTAATTTCGGATTTTCTACATATGTAACTATTAGACCAAAAATCTCGACGACTCACATACCAAAGACAGTCATAAAATTTTAATTATCAGCTATAGAAAGTAAAGGTACTTAATTAATTTTCACGCTATCGTTTGACATTGCTATATTGTTCGCATGTAAGTATTTGTGGCCGTGGTACACCCGAATATCCGCAACCCTAGTATTATAGAACGGCACTAGAGGGATAGGGTTGCAATTTAATCCAGAATTTTGTATCACATTTTCGTGATCTTGAACTTCAGACCGGCTAGATTGCCAAATTCTGGCCCTGAAATTTTCTTAAAGCAACAGGGTTCGAACCTGCTACCTCCGAAAAGGAGGCGTATTTATAACCAACTAAATAGACTGTGTAGTCTATAATCTACTGCATACGAACAGAATATCAAAATAAGTTAGATGATATAGATTGATTATAGAAAAGGTAAGACAGAGATCTCGGAACCAGATTTTAAACTGCAAGTGAGTGATCGTTCGACACGAAACTTAGTCTACTTTGCTTATTTTCATTCGCTTATGTCGTATGGTATAATACATATTTTGGGGTAGCTCTTCTCATTCTAAAAGGATATTTTTTATTCAGAAACCGGCGGTTCGGGCAATAACTGATGTAGGCCTAAGTTCACGAACCTCTTGTCGACCCCTGTCCACGAGTCTGAGTATTTTGACATTGGCCTCTCACATATATATTCCTTACTGTCATTTCTTGTTAACAATATTAACTTATTCCCAAAAATAAGCAGCTTTTACTCAGTTAATACTCAGCAGAAATCAAACTTGCAATTTGATCGAACTTCATTAACTCTTGTGCAGAAAGATGTGGATTATACTGCTGCATCCATTTTCAATAAGCTACCATTCGAATTCAAGAATCTTAGCAATACATCACGCGCTTTTAAATCGAAACTGAACAGTTTCCTCATTGGTCACTCTTTCTATTCTGTCGAGGAGTTCCTTGAAAAATTAAGGTGATTCTTGTTGCATTGTTGACTGCGTTTACTTAAACTTATGGACTGAATTTTTTGGGGTTCATAAACATTTACTTTTATCTGTTATTACTTTTATGTTGTAATTTCATGTACTGACACGTTCCATAACCTTGGAGACTTGCTCCTCAATTTGGTCCTACGGAACTTGACGTGTAAATAAGAAAATAAATAAATTTGGAGCGGCAGATTCTGGAGTATGACCACATTTTATTGGTTGTGAACTGTAGATTAAAACTGAAAAAAACTGCAAAATGTAGTAAATTAAGAAAATCGAACCCGGATAAGTTGAAAGAACGAGAGTTTGAGTTTCAGAGGGATCATTAGGCACCGAGGGCTAGAAAGGGAAGAGGAATACAACAGAAGACAAAATAGTAACTTTAAGAGATGAAAAATTGAAGGCAGCAGAGGATCAATTTGTTAAAAAGAGAAGACCTAGTAGAAACTTTTCCATAACGCAGGAGATACTGAATGAGATTGGCAGGAAATGCAAAATGGCTTAGCAGGAATGGCTAGAGGACAAATGAAATGATTTACAGTATGGGGCAAATACAAGTGAACCGTAGAAGAGTCACAGGGTACTAAGAAACACAGCAAAGAGATGGAAAGCCAATATTAACCTGACTGTAAAAGATGTTTAAACTGAATTTGTTCCGCCGTGTAGCGTCGTGTTTCGCAAGGGCAAAGATGGATACCATCTACAAGTGAACTCAAGAGGCATTTACAGAAAAGAGAAACAGATGTATGAATATCAAGAGCTGAGATGGAAAACCAGTCCTAAGACGGATGAAGATATAGAGTCTACACAAAGGAGATGAACTTGAAGGCAATATTACAGAAACTGAAGACGACGGTGGTGAAGATGACACGGGAGACAAGTTAGTGCGAGAATAATTTGACTTGTCACTAAAAGACCTAAGTCGAAACAAAGCCCCGAGAGTATAGGAGCTTCTTCAGAGGCACTGATAGCCTTAGGAGAGCCAGCCATGACAAAAATCTTAGATCTGGTGTGCAAGATGTATGAGACAGGCAAAATAATCTCAGACCAAGAACAACGTAATAATTCCAATTCCAAAGAAAGCAGATGCTGACGGACGTGTATATTACAGAACTGTCAGTTCTGGCTGCAGTCATGGCTATAAAATACTAACACGAATCCTTTACAGAAGAATGGAGAAACTGGTAGAAGCTGACCTTGAGGAAGGTCTGTATGGCTTCTGGAGAAATGTAGGAACTTGCAATGCAATACTGACTCTACAACCTAACTTAGACGATAGGTCAAGGAAAGGCAAACATACATTTATAGCATTTGTAGACTTAGAGAATTTGAAATTCTGAAGGTAGTAGGGACAAAATGCAGGGAGCGAAAAGCTGTTAACAACTTGTCCGGAAGGACGAGGTGACCATGAGAATAAGATTGAATAACCCACAGGAGGACAAAGTTCTACAAGTCGGGGAGTGGAATGTCAAAAGTTTGAACGTGCTAGGGAAGTTACAAAATCTGAAAAGGGAAATGCTATGGCTCAGTCTAGATACAGTGGGGCTGCGTGAAGTGAAATGGAAAGAAGACAAGGATTTCTGGTCACATGACTACAGAGTAGTATCATCAGCATCAGAAAATAGTATAACGGCAGTAGGATTCGTTATGAATAGGAAGGTGGGGCAGAATGTGACTTACTGTGAACAGTTCACTGATAGAGTTGATCTTATCAGAATCAACAGTCAACAAACGCCAAAAACGATAGTTCAGGTATGCATTCCGACATCGCAAGTTGAAGATGAAGAGAGAGAGAAAGTAGATGAGGATATTGAACGGGTAACTCAGTACGTAAAGGGATACGAAAATCTAATAGTCTCGAGTCAGGAAACTGAACGAAAAAGCAACTCCTCTGAAGATGTTCAGTGAAGTTCTGGACGAAATGTTGGGAACTGAAGAGTTTCGCGGACCACGACCGTATACCCCAACAGGTTTACCAGAAGCAATGTCATCTCGCCATGAAAGCTTTCAAACTGACAAATACAAAAATGCTCGCGGGGTTTCAGGAATATACACTCCTGGAAATTGAAATAAGAACACCGTGAATTCATTGTCCCAGGAAGGGGAAACTTTATTGACACATTCCTGGGGTCAGATACATCACATGATCACACTGACAGAACCACAGGCACATAGACACAGGCAACAGAGCATGCACAATGTCGGCACTAGTACAGTGTATATCCACCTTTCGCAGCAATGCAGGCTGCTATTCTCCCATGGAGACGATCGTAGAGATGCTGGATGTAGTCCTGTGGAACGGCTTGCCATGCCATTTCCACCTGGCGCCTCAGTTGGACCAGCGTTCGTGCTGGACGTGCAGACCGCGTGAGACGACGCTTCATCCAGTCCCAAACATGCTCAATGGGGGACAGATCCGGAGATCTTGCTGGCCAGGTTAGTTGACTTACACCTTCTAGAGCACGTTGGGTGGCACGGGATACATGCGGACGTGCATTGTCCTGTTGGAACAGCAAGTTCCCTTGCCGGTCTAGGAATGGTAGAACGATGGGTTCGATGACGGTTTGGATGTTCCGTCCACTATTCAGTGTCCCCTCGACGATCACCAGTGGTGTACGGCCAGTGTAGGAGATCGCTCCCCACACCATGATGCCGGGTGTTGGCCCTGTGTGCCTCAGTCGTATGCAGTCCAGATTGTGGCGCTCACCTGCACGGCGCCAAACACGCATACGACCATCATTGGCACCAAGGCAGAAGCGACTCTCATCGCTGAAGACGACACGTCTCCATTCGTCCCTCCATTCACGCCTGTCGCGACACCACTGGAGGCGGGCTGCACGATGTTGGGGCGTGAGCGGAAGACGGCATAACGGTGTGCGGGACCGTAGCCCAGCTTCATGGAGACGGTTGCGAATGGTCCTCGCCGATACCCCAGGAGCAACAGTGTCCCTAATTTGCTGGGAAGTGGCGGTGCGGTCCCCTACGGCACTGCGTAGGATCCTACGGTCTTGGTGTGCATCCGTGCGTCGCTGCGGTCCGGTCCCAGGTCGACGGGCACGTGCACCTCCCGCCGACCACTTGCGACAACATCGATGTACTGTGGAGACCTCACGCCCCACGTGTTGAGCAATTCGGCGGTACGTCCACCCGGCCTCCCGCATGCCCACTATACGCCATCGCTCAAAGTCCGTCAACTGCACATACGGTTCACGTCCACGCTGTCGCGGCATGCTACCAGTGTTAAAGACTGCGATGGAGCTCCGTATGCCACGGCAAACTGGCTGACACTGACGGCGGCGGTGCACAAATGCTGCGCAGCTAGCGCCATTCGACGGCCAACACCGCGGTTCCTGGTGTGTCCGCTGTGCCGTGCGTGTGATCATTGCTTGTACAGCCGTCTCGCAGTGTCCGGAGCAAGTATGGTGGGTCTGACACACCGGTGTCAATGTGTTCTTTTTTCCATTTCCAGGAGTGTAGAAATATAAGTCGGTTAGGAATGAAATAAATACCAATGGGAATTTCACTGTTAAATCCAGAGGAGTGAGCGGATGGGTGAAAAAAGCACAGTAAAGCCATCTAAGAGGGGGATATACGTAAGAACATAAGAAGAAACAAGAGCTGATATGGAAGAAATGGTGGATCCACTATTGGAATCAGAATTTAAAAGAGCTCTGGAAGACTTAAAATAGAATAAGGCGTAAGAAACAGATAACATCACATCAGAATTTCTAAAATCATTGGTGGCAATGGCAACAAAACGACTATTCACGTTTCTGTGTAGAATTTATGAGTCTGGCGACACACCATCTGACTTTCGGAAAAATATCATTTACACAATTCCGAAGACTGCAAAAGCTGACAAGTGTCAGAATTATCGCATAATCAGCTTAACTTTTCACGCATCCAAGTTGCTGGCAAAAATAATATACAGAAAGCAGCAAAATAAAATTGAGGATGTGTAAGTGGACCATCAGTTTCGCTTCAGGAAAGGTAAAGGCTCTAAGCTAAGCCCCTCCCGCCCAGGCCATGAAGGTCCAAAGGCACCAGACAGGTAACTCTGATGTTGTGGTTGGTATTGGAAGCAAGGCTAAAGAAAACTCAAAATACTTTCATAGTATTTGCCGGCGTTTAAAAGCGTTCGACAGTGTAAAATGGTGCATGATTTTCGAAATTCTACGAAAAGTAGGAGCAAGTTACAGGGAAAGACGGTAACATACAACACGTACAAGAATCAATAGGAAATAATAAGAGGGGAAGGCCAAGAGCGAAGTGGTCGGATTAAAAAGTGTGTAAGATGGAGATGTAGTGAAGAGGCAATGATGGAAATACAGGTTCAGGAGTGGAATTAAAATTCAGGGTGAAAGGATATCAGTGATAAGATTCGCTGATGACATAGCTATCCTCAATGAAAGTGAGGAAGATTTAGATGATCTTCTGAATGGAATCAACAGTGTGATGAGTACAGAATATGGATTGAGAGTAAATCCAAAAAATACGAAAGTAATGAGACGTAATAAGAATTAAAACAGCGGGAAACTTAACATCAGGATCAGTGGTCACGATGTACATGACGTTAAGGAATTCTTCTAGTTAGGCAGCAAAACAACCCAGACGGACGGAGCAAGGAGGACATAAAAAGCAGACTAGTATTGGCAAAAAGAGCATTCCTGTCCAAGATGAGTCTACTAGCATCAAACATAGACCTTAATTTGAGAAAGGAATTTCTGAGAAAGTAAGTTTGAAGCACGGCATTGCATCGTAGTGAAACATGGAATGTGGAAAAACCGGAAAAGGAGAGACTCGAAGCATTTGGGATGTGGTGCTACAGAAGAAAGTTGAAAATTATGTGGACCAATAAGGAAAGGAGTGAGGAGGTTTTCCGCAGAATCGGTGAGGAAAAGAATATACGGAAAACACTGACAAGGAGATGGGATGGGATGGTAGTACATCAATTAAGGCAACAGGGAATGACTTCCACGTCAGTATGGGGAACTGTAGACGAACACAGAGATTAAAATACATCCAACGAATAATGGAGGACTTAGGGTGCGCCTGCTGCTCTGAGATGAAGAGGTTGGAACAGGAGAGGGATTTGTGGCGGTTCGCATCAAACCAGTCGGAGCACTGATGAATCAATTAAAAAAAGTAAAGAAAAAACAAAAACTAGATCAGTTATAAGATTAGAGGGCATGAAAAAGGAGCAGAGGTTAAGAAGGGAGTGAGACAGGGTTGTAACCTATCGCCGATGTTATTTAATCTTTACTTTGAACAAGTAGTAAAGGAAACCAATGAAAAATTAGGAGAAGTAATTAAAGTTCAGAGGGAGGAAGTAAAAACTGAGGTTTTCCCGATGAAATGGCAATTCTGTCTGAAAGCGAAAGACTTGGAATAGTAGTTGAAGGATATATGATGAACATCAACAAAAGCAGAACAAGTAGAATGGAATGTAGTCGAATTAAATCACGTAATGCTGAGGGAATTAGATTGGGAAACGAGACACTTAAAGGTGCAAATGAGTTTTGCTACATAAGCATGAAAATAAGATGTTGACCGAGGTAGAGAGAATATGAAATATAGACTGACAATGGCAAGAAAGGCGTTTGTGAAAAAGAGAATTTTGCTAACATCGAGTATATATTTACGTCTCTGGAAGTCTTTTCAGAGAGTATTTGTATAGAGTGTAGATGTGTATGAAAGTGAAACATGGTCGATATACAGTTTAGACAAGAAGAGAATAGAGGCTTTTGAAATGTGGGAAGAATGCTGGGGATTAGGTGGCTAGCGGGACTGCTACGGTCGCAGGTTCGAATCTTGCCTCGGGCATGGGTGTGTGTGATGTCCTTAGGTTAGTTAGGTTTAAGTCGTTCTAAGTTCTAGGGGACTTATGACCTAAGATGATGAGTCCCATAGTGCTCAGAGCCATTTTTGATTAGGTGGCTAGATCGCGTAACTAATGAGGAGGCACTGTATAGAACTGGGGAGCCAAGAAATTTGTGGCACACCTAACCAAAAGAAGCGATCAGTTGATAGAACGCATTCTGAGGCATTAAGAGATCGCCAATTTAATACTGGATGGAAGTGTGGTCGGTAAAAATAGTGGGGTGAGACGAATCATGAATTTCTGTAAGCAGTTTCTGAAGGGGGGGGGGGGGGGGAGGGGGATAGAGGGAAGACGAAACGGAGAACGGGAGAGGGGTGGGGGGTGTTCATACCACGTCTGACCGGTTTGTTGCTGCCTGCCACGAATTGTTCTGCTATTCCATCCTCTTATTCATCTCAGAGTTAACACCTGCACTTGCATTTGAATATATTTCAGTCTCTGGCTTGTTCTAGAGTTTTTATCCTCTACAGGGCTTTGTTGTACCATGGATGCTATTCCTGATGTCTTAAAACATGTCCTATCATTGAATTATAGTAAGCAGATTCAGATGGATGTAGGTCACAGTAGTTATTCGGCGATAAAGAGGCTTGCGCATGATAAGGTAGCGTGGAGAACTGCATCAGACCATTCTTTGGACTGAAGACAACAACAATAACAGATATATAAATCTGAAATTGAGTCTGATCCAGGATTTCCTCGGTTTCGTAAATAGGTGATGGCCAAATCAAAGATTGCTTCTTTTTAAAGGATTATACCGATTTTCTAATCACTTCTTGGCCAATCCCAGCAATTCCTCAATCTAACAGACTCATTGTGGACATGACGCATTAATTTTCCCTCATTTGCTACAGCATGTTTCAGTTCCACGGTAAGACATTTTTGAATAATAAAAACGTAATCTGTAGCAATTACTTTTGCATTGAGTTCGATAAACATTCCAATTGTTGCTGACTGATGAAACTACTAGCTTTGGAATACTGGTTCACTTATGAGACTGCCGGCCGGTGTGGCCGAGCGGTTCTAGGTGCGTCAGTCTGGAGCCGCACGACCGCTACGGTCGCAGGTTCGAATCGTGCCGCGGGCATGGATGTGTGTAATGTCCTTAGGTTAGTTAGGTTTAAGTAGTCCTAAGTTCTATGGTCCTGATGACCTCAGCTGTTAAGTCACATAGTGCTCAGAGTCATTTGAACCATTTGAACTTATGACACTCAAGTAAATATTTCCCAGTAGAAAGAACAGAGCATATTTTTCTTAAAGTGAAAAATCGACAGATGTAAATGTTTGAACTTTATCAAAGTGAGAGGTAGAGGACTGTTACTGTCCATTAAAAATATGTGAATCGTTTGGAACACGTCGGAAGTTATTTGCGAGTAAGTTAGTTGCAGTTATAACAAAATGGTAGACTGAAGTGTAGCCATCCCCTTCCCTCCTTCTATATTACTTTGCGGCAGTCGGCCATACCTGGGGAATTGTTAACAAAGAGAGCACTCTCCGTCGGAAAAAAATTTGACGGCATTGCCTAATACTACAGCATGTCTTTCCTTAAGAAGTATTAAAATTACAGTTACTGAAATTTAGCTGGAAAAATGTCACTTTGGAAGGATAACAGTGCAGATCACTTATTTCCTTTGCTGTCTTTTTGCAAGTAACACACTACCTAACAATGCTTAGAACCAATCATATTCGTATTAAGTCATATTTTTATTCCACTTACACGCTGAAGATTGCCATTGCTGTGTTGCTTTTTCTGCATTAATATTTCACGTTACTATTGTCCACGGCAGCCTCTTTTCAACTGCTCAAATAATTTGTTCCGCCAACGGAAGCTACCGACTAAAAAAGCGTCTAGTATAGGCGCCAAACCGTGCCGCTCTGCCGGTTCGCGCGGACAAACAAGAAGTTCCGCGCAATATCGGTGTATCAAAAGAAATGGGTCGTTCGTGCTCGCTGTGTTTGGACAGGGTTTGTCGCTACCAACCCAGGATGGGACGGCAGTATACTGACAGCAGATGCGTAAATTGACATTCTGTCTCGAAATGAGTTCCGAGTGGAATCATCCGGTCATAGAAAACTTTGTACCGACTACAACCTGAATTGTGGAATCCAAAATATTATTACCAGACAAAAAAAATTAAGACGTGGAACCAATCGGAGTCCTGAGTGAAATCCCGCTCAATATAATTTTGAACAACGAGCCTGCTAATCACTTCTTACCTCGTCACCTCTGTATTCTACACGTCGGGTAGGACAGTCGTCCGTTCTAGGTGGACATCATGTGCTTCTCCATCAGTATTATGGATCTTTGCAGGAATTTTTTAATAATTTTGCGTCCTAGGTAGGATAAGAAATTTGAAATAAAGAATTTTTTTTCAGTACATCATTAAGAGCGCTGCACGCTTCAGGAACAATCACTAAGACGCTCTGCTTGGATAAGTCTCAAAGACGTGTACAAATCCCAAATCCAGTGATGTTGCTAGTCTCTCTTTCGATCATACTATTTCTGTAAATAGTGTCTTGTTTCTTTATTATTCGGTCAATCAAACTGATGAAGTGTTCAAATTGACGAAGACATCTGACGACATGCGACAAAAATACACAAACTTGTCATCACTTTTCTGGTGGGGAGGGAGGACGGAGAAAGGGGGAGGGCGGTGGTGGGCCATCCCACGTATGACCGGTTGTTGCAACCAGCCACGAATTGTTCTGTTGTGCGAGTAGTTCTAGGCGCTTCAGTCTGGAACCGCGCGACCGCTACGTTCACAGGTTCGAATCCTGCCTCGGGTATGGATGTGTGTGATGTCCTTAGGTTAGTTAGGTTTAAGTAGTTCTAAGTTCTAGAGGACTGATGACCTCAGATGTTAAGTCCCATAGTGCTCAGAGCCATTTGTTCTGCTATGCAAATCTCTTCTTCATCTAAGAGTAACATCTACACATGCACTTGAATAAATTCCAGTCTCTGTCTTGTTCTGGAGTTTTTATCCTCTACAGCGCTCTATTGTACCATGGATGCTATTCCCTCATGTCTTAGAACATGTCCTATAATCTTTCACTTTTTAATTTTCTCCCTATGGTTCTCTCACCGATTCTGCTAAGGATCTACTTATTCCTTGTCATTCCACCTGATTTTCAGTATCCTTCTAATGCACCGTTTCTCAAACGCTTCGATTCTCTTCTTTTCTGATTTTCCTTCAGTTCATGATTCACTTCCATGCAGTTCTACGCTGCAAAACGAATATCCTCGGAAATTTCTTCCAAAAGTCAAGACTGATGTTTTCTTTTGGCAAGGAATGCCGTATTTTCCAGTGATAGGCTGGTTTTTATCGCCGTCGTGAGTTATTTTCCTTCGGAGATAGCTGAATACCTCCACTTCCTCTACTTAGCCGTCCCCAACTCCTACTAACTTTCTCACGAATCTCATTACTGTTACGCCTCATTACTTTCGTCTATTTTCAGTTTTTCGCGATCGATATTCTGTCAATTTCTTCCAGTGTATCCTGTAAGTCTTCCTCGCTTTCACTGACCGTAACAATGTCACCAGCGAATCTTGTTGCTGATATGCTGCCGGCCACAACCAAAACATATATCACCTTTACTTTTCCGAGTTATCATACTTGTGGCTGGTTTGATGCAACCCACCACGAATTCCTCTCCTGTGTCAACCTCTCCACCTGATAGTATCTCTTGCTTCCAGCGTCCTCATTTATTTCTTGGATGCATTCTAATGTCTTCCTTCCTCTTAGAGCTGTGGCCGCCAATTTTTTTCTTTCTTTTTTATCAAGAGTCAGTACTGACAATGAGGGTCGTCACCTTAGATCGCACTGTACCGATCCTTTTCTTAACTAGTAACCTACACAGGTTAGATCATTATGAGCCCCCAGCAGCTTAGCTACAGTTAAGGCGCGATATATCGGCCCCTTAGTACTGGTCATTAAAAGTCGAAACGATTCGGAACACTGTGGGTCGACTTTTCTCTATTTCATATTTCTGCCACCCTCAGCGACCCTAGAGTTGTGAGCTGACGAAATGTTGTCGCCCTGTCTGTGTGAGCGGATGATTAATTGATTTTTACTGTAACTGTAGTATTTTCAAATTCCTTATGCAATATGAAACCCAATCGCAGTGGGCTAGTAAATGTTTTGCTTGAAATTTTTCTTCTACTCGCTGTACTGTTTGACAACAGGTTTAATTTAATTTCATATTCCTTGCTGCAAATACGAACCGCATTTGAAGCTGATAGTCTCTATAATGCGCATTCACGAACACACGTTACTTCCATGTCAAAATTTATATCACAGTTGCTGCCTGGTATATTCGCGCACGCACTTGAGTTGTCAGTACGGAAAGAGAAACCCCCACCCTCACACCCTCCTACACCGCAAGTGCTGTGCTATAACTCTCTACCCAGAGATAAACGGCCGACGTTACTCATCTCACGGCCAAATGAACGAAGGTCAATCAAAATTAAGCACACATTGAATTTATACTTCCTGTGTAACTTTTTTTTCTTCTTAAGACGGAAGTTCTTAAAGTGAGTTGACATTGGGATTCTTCTGTTAGCTGCTAGATGCACATTATAAAATACGGCTGAGAACAGCGAGCCATACGAATAGTTTGACGACCACTAAACTACAGTTTGTACCCTCTATAACTCTTTCCAGTTCCATGGTTCCGTGATCTCTTGACATGTATCTTACTATCCTGTTCCTTCTTCTCGTCATTGTTTTTCATAAGTTTCTCTCTTCGCCGATACTGGGGAGAATCTCCTAATCCCTTACCTAATTTTCAACGTACTTCTGCAGAATCGTATCTCAGATGCTTCGATTCTCTTCTGTTCCGGTTTTCTCACAGTTAATGTTTCATTGCCGTACAGTGATGTGTTCCAAAAGTACATTCTCACAAATTTCTTCCACAGGTTAATGCCTATGTTTGATAATGCTAGACTTCTTTTGGCCAGGAATGCCCTTTCTACCAGTGCTAGACGTCTTTTTTATGTTCTTGCTCCGTTCTTCGTCAATTATTTTGCTGCCTCGGTAGCATCATTCCTTAACATCGTCTGCTTCGTGATCCCCAATTCTGATGTTAAGTTTCATGCTGTTTCATGTCTACTGTTTTTCATTACTCTCTTCTTTCGTCGATTGACTGGTTGGACCATTTCATTCAACAAATTCTGTAATTTTTCTTCACCTTCACTGAGGATGGCAGTGTCATCAGCGAATCTTATCATTGATCTCCATTGACCCTCCATTTTAATTCCACTTTTGAACCTTCCTTTTATGTCCGTCATTGCTTTTTCTGTGTGTATATTGAAAAAATGACTTCATACCTGTTTTACATCATTTTTAATCTCAGCACTTCTTTCTTGGTTTTCTAGTCCTATCGTGCCCTCTTGGTTCTTCTAAGTATTGTATATTACCTGTCGTTCCTTATCGCATACTCGTAAATTACTTAAAGGCGTGTTTCCTCTACAAAACTCTTGTGCGCTTGTGTCACCTACAGACGAAGATTAGTATTCCGGTCAGTTTATGATAACTATGAGAGCAATGCCTAAAGTTTTCAGTTTTTTCTTTCATTTTTCTTGAAGCGTGTGTGCATACATGCAGAGTGGAACATTACTGCGTATCTGTAGATACTCTGCCCCTCCACCGACCGAGGTGGCGCAGTGGTTAGCACACTGGACTCGCATTCGGGAGGACGACGGTTCGAACTCGCGTCCGCCCATCCTGTTTTAAGTTTTCGGTGATTTCCCCAAATCGCTTCAGGTAAATGACGGGATGGTTCCCGTGGAAGTGCACAGCCAACTTCCTTCTCCATCCTCGCTAACTGGTTCTCTTCTCCGAATCAACCAACCAACCAACCTCCTTCTTCCTACGCCGTTCTGCGTTGTTCGGGAGTGTGCAGAGTAGCACGGTGCCTACGGTATGGACGAACTATTTCACCAGCTGATTTCATACGTATTTACGCACTTTTTCCACGAATAAACTGAAGCATTACTCAGTATTACCCTACCAGCCGAAGTAGCACTGCAAACACATAATTCGTCCCTTTCACCAAGTGTTGAAACAATTTAAGAGCAATCGTTCCGAGCGAACAACGACTGTCTCCTCGCATTCTGGCGCCTGACCTGTAACGCTTGGGCACTGTAGAAAGAAAATAGGAAGTTAACGCCGCTACTAGATAAAATGCGCATTACTTCGAAAATTCCAGAGAACCAGTGAAGTATCACCGTAACGATTTACTACGTTATTTAACTGTCGGTAGTGTTACCCGTTACAACTGCAGGAATTGGCAGTTGATCCTCAATTACAACCGTGAAACAAGTTTCAGGGAAAAATCCCAAATAAATGTGTTGCACATACTAAGTAGGAAGTTACAAAATCGTCATTTGATCATATCTTGAGTGCCAGTAACTACCCCTACCCCCAACTCACCACCCGATTCACTAAAAATCTAACTCCCGTGTGCAAAACTGCTTCAGACTTCTGATTACTGTTAATGTGGTAAGCATTTACCCTTAAGTGTTTAAAAAGCTTATGACTGAAAGAGCGAAACTCTATTGATGTTGTGCTCGGTTATAAGAAAAGCTATTTCTTCACACAGCTCAATGTTCATGACGTCATGTCTCCTCAATCCTGTATCGTATACCACACTTGCCTTCCCCTTCACTTGCCTTCTTTCCCCTCCCTAAAAATCCACACTACATTTTAAGTATTTTATGCCGTTTACATTTTACACACCTATTGTTCTACACATATAATACTTTAGCGAAAATTTTTAAATAATTATGCTTTCTCTAATTTTAGCAAGATCTGCTTCGTTAAACTCATGACATGCCCACCGCTCCCTGCTTCATGATTCCATCCCCCTTTTAAGTATTTTATGCCATTCACATTGTACATACCTATTGTTCTACAAGTATAATACTTTAACGAAAATTTTTAAATAATTATGCCTTCTCTAATTTTAGTAAGATCTGCTTTGTTAAATTCATGACATGGTCACCCTCCCTGCTTCCTGATTCCACTCCCCTCCTCCAGTCACCTTCATTTTCCCTCCTCTCCCCCCCCCCCCCCCCCCCAAAATCCCCTATACCTGTTTAAACCACTGACCGCGCTTGCAAAACACAGTACACTGAAATGAATTTCTCAATAAACAAGACGAGTTGCAGACGCAAGTAATTAGGTAAATTCTACATGTATGTACAGTTCCTTTTTCCTACTTATTGTAGAATATTAGACGGTATTTATTTTTATTTTGTTTTAGATATGAAGATGATTCTTAGTGAACTAAATATATCATATAGAAACTGAACAACAAATGAGAATTATTTCTAATTTTAAGTTCTGTCAGTAACTGTAGTAAATATTTATAACCAAAATTTTGTTGCCCCTGGAAGCCTTTATTTGAGCAACTTGCAACTGGAACTGGATGCCAGGACCCGTGTTAGTGATATTCAGGGTGAACCAGAACTCCTCCGACAAACTTTCTGAGATGGCAGTATGGATCAAAACAAGAAAAAAAAGTCCAGTAAACATGGACTCTAAAATACATACAGCAAGAGCTATGCGCATTCGTTTATCTTCGCTACTGTGAAAGACATCTCTAATATGTGCTCATAGTTCTTAAGGTATGAATTTTAGAGCCCATATTTACTGGACTCTGTCTTCTTTTGATACACACTACATACTCCAAAAACAAGGAAAGGAAAGAGCTTGCAGTAGGAGATATATCACACAGTAGCGAAGACGAAAAAGTGCTCGTAGCTCTTTTTTCTTGTTTTGGTCCGTGTTCACAGCTGAAAGTTGATCAGTGGAGTTGTGGTTCGTGGTGCGGATTGCGCGTCACTCTGAGAACCGTGTAAGGTTAATAGAGGAAACAGATAAGGTTTCAAGAACAACTGTCGTCGTTCTATAAAAAAATGGTTCAAATAGCTCTGAGCACTATGGGACTTAACATCTGTGGTCATCAGTCCTCTAGACTTAGAACTACTTAAACCTAACTAACCTAAGGACATCACACACATCCATGCCGAGGCAGGATTCGAACCTGCGACCGTAGCGGTCACGCGGTTCCAGACTGAAGCGTCTAGAACCGCACGGCCACACCGGCCGCCTGTCGTTCTATAAGCCTGAGTGTGTTACGCACAGCAAATTTCAACAATGGAAGTGTGAATGACACGTTGTGCGTCACGGTTAGATTCAATGTTGATTAATTCGAGACAGTACGGTCGTAGTACAGTAAATCTGTACATTGCTTTCACGTGTCTCGAAAACTCACTATGAGTGACAAACTCGAAATAATAGGGAGGATTACCGACCCATTCTTCCTCGAGAGCCGAAGTCAGAGAATGTAGTGTTGGGGACTGGAGCTAACCCGATCTCGTAACTCATCCAAAAGATTTTATGTTGGGTTCACGTAGGGAGTCTGGGCCGACCAGTACATTTCAGAAATCTCGTTATCCCCAAATCATTGCCACATGGATGCTACTGTATGGTAGGCAGCGTTCTCAAAATGGTTCAAATGGCTCTAAGCACTATGGGACTTAACATCTGAGGTCATCAGTCCCCTAGACTTAGAACTACTTAAACCTGACTAACCTAAAGACATCACACACATCCATGCCCGAGGCATGATTCGAAAAAATGTTCAAATGTGTGTGAAATCTTATGGGACCTAACTGCTAAGGTCATCAGTCCCTAAGCTTACACACTTCTTAACCTAAATTATCCTAAGGACAAACACACATACCGATGCCCCAGGGAGGACTCGAACCTCCGCCGGGATCAGCCGCACAGGCAGGATTCGAACCTGCGACCGTAACAGCAGCGCAGTTCCGGACTGAAGCGCCTAGAACCGCTCGGCAACAACGGCCGGCGTAACATTCTCATACTGATACAATCCATCATCGTCTATGGTCTGTTCCTTTACGACTAGCTGTGCAAGATGTATTAAAATGGTTTCATATTCTTCCACATTTAGCGTTTTTTAAGGCACAGTAAGGGGATAACACCGATCCACGAAAAACTCACCATACTGTAACATCAACCCCTCCCCGTAGCTAACTGTTGGCACTACACATGATGCCAGGTGACGATCTCCAATTATTCGCCATATCCACACTCTCCCATTGGGTACCAACAGAGTATAGGGTGATCCAAATCAGTCGTTTGCATTCCGGTGGCGAAGTTCGCACACGAAGCGTCACGTAACATTCAGTACGTGATATCTGCCTGGGTCTGGGTTTAGTAATGGTTTTCTTCGCGTTTCCAATTCATAATCACATCAGTATGAGTCGACTTGGGCAACTTTAGTATTGTTGAAATGATCCTGATACTATTCTTAGTCATTTCACACCCAATGACTAGTCCACGTTCGAAGCCACTGAGGTCTCCAGACCGACTCATTTTGCTGTCGCTGCTTCTCCGCTGGCAACACTGTACTCCCCTTCTCCTTTTATACTGGCGGGACCGCCTATCGTGACTTCTGTTGATCAATTACGCATTGCACAGGAGTGTCCAGATACTTCTGATCAGATAATGTTCTGAAACTTCTGGAGGGCATAGAGGCAAACGGAAGTCTCCCTGCATTTGATGACAGGTGCTCATACAAAGATACACCGAAGTTCATCACTGTTTTCCGTTATGGTAATGGAGTACTGATACGGGGCTGGAATGCTGGTGTGGTATTGGACTGCACTGGTGAAACTTGTTGTTACCTTACTGCAACACCATCTTCCTCTAACTGCAGTTTATCGTAGATCGTTGGAACAACGAGTAGTAACAGTATAATGCGGAAACCTGCAGATCATTCTCGTTTTCAAGAAAGGTCGTCGTACTGACGCATGTAATAATATAGTATGCGTACTAATAATACAAATGCGAAAGTAACTCTGTCTGATAAGTCTTCACGACTGAACTGTTGAGCCGATATTAATGCAGTCTGTCTTGGAGAAGCCCATAATGTTGAGGAAGAACCTACGTTACTTTGGAAAGTTGTTAGTACAAGATATTTATTGATTTGAAAAATATAATGTGAATTAGAGAAACCCATCGAAAAAGCTGTCTACACTTTGTCTTTTGAACTTCATTATACTTGCGAAAACGCTTTTATCGATTGATATGTTCTATATAATGAGATTCAGCGTAATGAACACAATATGTGATTAATCCCTACTTCCATATTAAATATCATTAAACGTGAAAGCAACTGTCACATTTTTACGACTAAACCGCTGAAGTGATTGCTATGAAATTTGGTATGGAGATAGCTTTAACCCTGATTAATAACATCAGCAACTTTAGAGAGGAAAGAAAGTCGCCCCCTATGAGGATGAAGTAAGGAATGCAATTTTTTTTCTACATTAATGGACACAAAACTCCATCCGAACAGGCTTCGGAAGGCCCAACGGTACCGATCGACCGCCGTATCATCTTTATATTTCAACTGTCTTTTATAAGATTTTTGTAATTTTTTAGATTTTTACAGACTACATAATTATTGTTATCCCCATTCCTGATAATGTCCGACATTACGCACTGTAGATTTAGAGGTGCAAGTTTCGTGCTGAAATCTAGCGGTGCCGTGCTGTCGAGAGTGGAGCGCCGTCCATGGGATTTACGCAGTGAGCAGTAGCAGTAGCGGCGGCAGCAGACGTGGAAAAACATGGCCGCTAATTGGGTGGCAGGGTAATGCGCTTCCCGTGTCGGGGGCGGAGGCGGAGGCGCGGCCCCCGGCGTCACCAGGGGCGGCGCGCACCTGGCCGCCGCGGCCTCCCTCATCCGGCGGCTCGTAAATACAGCGTCACTCATCCCACAGCGGCTCTGCCGCCGCCCCGTCCGCCCGCGGACTCCCCTACACCAGTACTTTCGCACTGCGCTCTTTCCTAAAGTAGTCTGATGCGGTGGAAGACTGCTTCTGTTTTCGTTGTTGTTTTGGGGGCCTGACAAAACATCACTACTCAGTCCTCATGCAAGGGATTTTGTTATGGTTGAACCTCACTTCTATCCTTTGAAAAAACTTCATGCGTTTCCTTTCCAAAAATACACTGATGGGAAAAAAGACGCACACAAAACAATAATTATGTTAGAATAATGAAATCCACGAATGCATTTGTCCATGTTATATGTTTAATTCATCAACACTCCAAGACCACAGATCACTGTAAGTGCGAGATAAGCCATCGGATATATCGAGTTTTAAAATTAAATCGCTTCGGCCACGGCCTAATATCCCGGACTATTTTATTAATTGTAACAATTCCGGGTGTCAAATTTTACATTTTACAAATGGTTCAAGTGGCTCTGAGCACTGTGGGGCTTTCATCAGTCCCCTAGAACTTAGAACTACTTAAACCTAACTAACCTAAGGACATCACACACATACATGCCCAATGGTCCTCCCATGTTTCTTATTTTTCGGCTCGCTGTATGCGATCGCTCAACACCCTCCGTGTCCTGAATGGTACCTCCTGGGGAGCGGACCGAGTGGTCCTTCTCCGCCTCTATAGCGCCTTAGTGCGCTCGAAATTGGACTTTGGAAGCATAGTTTACTCCACTGCTCGGCCGTCTATTCTTCGGCGTCTCGACTGTGTCCACCACCGTAGGTTGCGTTTAGCGTCTGGAGCTTTTTACACCAGTCCTGTGGAAAGCTTTTATGTTGAGACTGCTGAACCTTCGTTGTTCAATCGGCGAGATGTCCTTCTGAGTCGCTATGCTAGCCACCTCTCTTCCATACCTGCTAATTCGGCCCGGGACCTTCCTTTCGACGCCTCCTTGGATTTAGGGTATGCAGGCCGCCCCTCCTCTCTACTACCACGGGCAGTCCACTTCCGTCAACTGGTACGTTCTCTTTCTTTCCACTTTCCTAAAACTTTTTAGCCATCGACATCTTTTAAGTGGCGATCCTCCCCCGCTTTGCACCCATTGCTCTCAACTGTGGGCAGCGAGACACCTTTTACTTGAGTGCCCCCATTTTACTCCGTTACCCACCCGTCTACATCAGTCGCCTGATATATATCTTCCATTTTATATGACGACACGCGCTCAGCCGATTGCGTTCTCGAGTTCAATAGTGTCAGTGAGATGACGCCGGTCATTTGAAGCTCTTTTTGGGGAAAACAACCCCCCCCCCCCCCTCCTATAGTGGTTTTCTAAATTTTCCTTCTGTTTTTTAGTTTCCCTACTTTTTGAGTTTCGCTCCCATAGCTGCTGATTTCCAATTTGATTTTTTACCTAAGCCACAGACCGGGCGCTAATGACCGTAGCAGTTCTGCAACCAGGCAGGAATCGAACCTGCTACCGTAGCGGTCGCGCGGTTCCAGACCGTAGTGCCTAGAACCGCTTTTTTTTAAAAAAAAAAATTTCATTTCGTTCGTCTTCGTTCGTTGCATCTGCTCGGGGCGGACGTCGTAAGACATCCGTTTAAGTTCGTTGTTGATCCATTAACTCAGTTTTTTTTTAGTACAGTGGTCAGCTCTGACCGAACACGCTGAGCTACCGTGTCGGCTTTTTTTTGTTTTTTTTTTTTTTTGTTCGCTTTCGTTCGTTGCATCTGCTCGGGGCGGACGTCGTAAGACATCCGTGGTCGGTCGGCCACTACGGGGTCTATCGACGAAACAACCCGTGGCTTCGAACTTCGAAATCATTCTCGCCACAGCTGCATTTGTCGACGGGCCTTTACCCGTTCGAATCCCCTTCCTATGGCTATAGGATCGTAATGCTGAACTAGCACATTCCCCATTCTGATAATACAGCTTCACTAAAAGTGCCTTTTCAGGTAATGTCAACAGCTGATTCTCTCTCTCATTACAGCTCCTTTTATACACGATTGTCACGCGCAGTCACTGACGTTTTGCTCTTTCCAGCGCCATCTGTCGGACATTTTGTGAACTTTGTTTTTTTTTGTTCTAATAAAATCCCATGTCATTCCAAGCATGTGTGTCAATTTTTATCTCTCTATCTACTTTATTCCGTGATTTATTAAGTTTTCAAATTTATACTGACTTTTTGATCACCCGGTATAATCTTTGTACTGTGTATGCGACGAAGCGAGGTGACTCTCATTTTCGCAACAGCAATAAATTGTTCCGTCGCTGCTTTAAATCACGAAATAATTCAGCAGATCTAGAGAATCCTCGATCCTTAGTACAGCCACGATGGTTTCTACATCTGAAAAATATCTATTTACACATCGCGCAAGTCACATAAGAGTGGCGCTAGTTGCGACACTGTGAGGGTACAGATCGGGTTTGCTGTAAATACACACTGTAATGCCCGTGAGCGTTAGTTACATTGGAGAGTGGACGTGGTGAGTTGGTGTTGCTCAAGAATGGCTTTAAGGCGACGAGGACACCATTATCCACACAGCACGGAGTTTTAACGATGTCTTGTAATATGGTTATGAGAAGCTTGATGTTCCATATGTGATGCTGCAGATGGCTTCGCAAGAATATAGCCACTGTACATGGCTGCTGGCAGTGGTGTTCACGGGGTTCTGGATGGGCCATGTGGCACTACCGAGGGAAAGGTCAGCGGTTTGGCGCATGGCTCTAGCGCATTGTACAGTATGTGCAGCAGCAATTCGAGCAGCAGTTGGCACCACTGTGAACTGTTACAAATGGGTTACTTCGACGACATCTTGGAGCCAGTCGCTCTGTAACGATCACTCTACTGACACCAAACCACCTCCATTTTCGACTTCAGTGGTGTCGAGCTGGTTCTGTCTTGGTGCCAGTGATGCTCGTGTGTTGGTTAGAAGGAAGCAGGTGGAGGATCTGTGCCATCCTATTTGTGTGCTAATCACACTAGACTTACGCCTAGAGTTATGATCTGGGGTGCGATTTCACATGACAGCAGGGGCACTCTCATTGTTTTCCCATACATCTGGTGATTCAACCTGTTGCGCTACCATTTAAGAACAGCATTCCAGGGGGTGAGTTACAACAGAATAACGCTCACCCACGTACCACTGTTGTAACCCAACATGCTATTGGCAAATTGCTTTGGCCTCCTCGATCACCAGATCTGTCTCCAATTGCGGTTACTCTGATTATTAATCTACCAACATTTCACATTAGCAAGGGGGACATTTTCAAGGGGGATCGTAGCTTTGTTGAATGTCCAATTCACACACTGGCTCGCCACTGACTACAGCAAAATTTCGCTTCCGCGAGCTTCCGCGCAGTGGCGTGACGTCACATGTTTTGAATACGCCATCGCAACTGTCCGTTGTCGACTGGCGTCGTCCGGTGTTACTATCATCCCATAGTAGAAGGCTGGTACACATTTTCATCAAAACCGGAACCCTAATTTCGTTCATTTTCACGTCCTCCTCCTTCCTATTAAAATTCCAACGGTGTTTCACAGTCTCTATGGCCTCTCTGTACAGCTTTTCGTGATGTCCAGTTGCGTCTGCCAGTACTCGAGTCCTGTCAAAATGAATGTGGTGGTCTTCTGGCTGTAAAGCATGTTCCGCAACAGCTAATCAGTCAGTCTCCCCTCTTCTGCAATTGCCCTTGTGGTTTTCTAGTTATTTTTGACAGCTCTATTCGTAGTACCCACGTACACCTCCCCACAACTACAGGGAATCCTATAAATTCCAGCTTTTTCCAGCGGTTGGCGAGCATCCTTGGCCGATTTTCGGTGATCTTGTATCCTCCTTGTGAGTGTGTAAATTACCGCGACGTTCCACTTTCTCAAGAGTTTTTCGTATGCTGCCAGTCACGTCGTAAATGACTGGCAAGAAAACTTTCGATTTCACCGGCGCTTGAGCATCACTATGACTTCTACGCGGTGGTCTTGACACTCTCTTCACCTCAGCGAACGAATAACCATTCTAGAGCAATGCAGTGGTTAGATGCTCTAATCCTGCGTCAAGCAGCTCTGGTTCACAGATTTTCCTTCCTCTATCCACCAACGTTTCTTATCACGCCTCGCATTTGTTGTGGGAGGTGGTTCGAATCCCGGTGTAGGTAACGGTCTGTGTGCGTGGGTTTTCGGTAAACGTGTGGCCCAAGCTACCATCTTCTTTCTTGAAAACTAGCACATCAAGAAAATTTAATCTTCAGCCTGCCTCCTCCTCCTTGGTAAACTGAATCTTCAGAGTTATCCCGTTCATATGTTTGTGAAAACGATCCAGTTACTCCCTGCCATGCCGCCACAAAACAAACGTATCATCCGCGTAATGGAACCAAATATTCGGTTTCTTGTCCGCAGTTTCGAAAGCCTGCTCCTCCAATTTTTCCATAAAATGTTCACTATGACCGGTCTTACGGGGCTCCAAATAGCAAAACCATCCGTCTGTTCATAGAACTGTTCGTTCCATTTGAAATACGTGGTTGCGAGGCAATATTTAAACAGTTCTGCAACATCGGAAGGAAAAACCCGATTCAGCTGTTGCAACATTTTATTGAGTGAAACCACAGTGAATAGCGATACCACATCAAAACTGACTATTATGTCCTCCGGCTGTACCACTGTGCCATTTAATTTACCGACAAAATGTGCCGAATTCTTGATATACGAATCCGGTCGGCCCACTTACGGATGTAATAATTTTGTCAAGAACTAGGCAGTCAAATAGGTGGGCGAACCAATAGCACTCACTACAGGCCCTAGAGGAACATGTTCTTTGTTCACCTTCGGCAATCCATAAAGTCTTGGTGCTAGCGCTACTGAATTGAACCGACTTTTCTGAACGCTCTGTTCGACAGAGGACTTCTTTATCGACCGCGTAACAGTTCTAGGAACTTTGTAAGTGGGATCTTTACATAGTTTCCTATATGTTTTAGGATCTAGTAAGCTTTAATCTTACTGTAATAGTCGGTCACATTCAAAATAACCGTTGCATTTCCGTTGTCAGCGTGGAGAATAACAACACTATCGTTCTCATTCAAGCGTTTTAAGGCATTCCTCTCACGCATAGTTAAATTACTTTTTGGAGGTTTTGCGCGAGACAATACTTTTGCAGCTTCTATAAGGATTTCTTCAGCCGTTACCTTGTCCACACTACGAATGCCTGCTTCTACACTGGCTATTATTTCTTCCATGGGCACAGCTTGCAGGCTAATAGCAGAATTTCCATCCTTGGCAAGCACAGATCTCTCGTCGTCAGATAACGAACGTTCGGATAAATTGATAACGTTGCGGGAAGCGTCTAAATGTTGGCTCCTCTTATTAGGTTGCAAATTATCGAGTTTCTTTTTCTGTCTATTAGACATTATCAACATCGTGCAACAGGCTGTCAGTTCTATCCCAGTCGCTAAGACACAATTAATTGCTGATTCCCGCACTGCTTCAGTTATCAATATCTGCGATAAGGGTTTCTGAAGTGAAACACAGACATTACAGAGACACTGAGAAATGTATAGGGAAAGTGGGGTAAACGCGACCTAGTAATTTCATGTGGCTATAACACGTTTATCCGAGGTCGGATCTTAACGTTATATACGTTAAATTATAGGTAATATAAAGGAGCAACTGTTTTAAAAATATTTTTGTTATACCATCAAGATTTTTTTAGATATCCGTATTGTAAGACACGTCCATTTTTGCCATTTGCAAGAATGGTGGAGTAAATCTGACCCCCTATTTGTTTGGCTGATTTTGTATAGAAATAGTTCTAAATGAACGGTTTTTTTGGAAATAATTACAAGCAATTATGTTTTTTACATAAATGAACTAAATGTATCAAATAAATAACAATGTTTAGAGTACTAAATGTACTGAAAGTTAAATGACTGTAAATTTTAATTGGAAAAAGATGATTTCATTGCAACAGCAATGTCGATCTCCGAATGTTAAAATCACGAGCGACAACTCGTAAAGACATTCCCATTTGCATTGCAGCAACTGCTCGGCGGATATCATTTTTATTATGTTTAGTCGTTTTTCGTTTCTAATTTCGTACCATTTTCCTTAAAATAAACACAATTCTCTTCATTTACATAAATAAATAGTTCCATACATATAATCGTTAAAAAATATGCGGTCGGATTTACCCCACCATGCCGTTTTTCATTTAACACACATAGAAACAATTTGCACGAAATTTCCGACAAAAACCATACATACACTGAATAGGTCACTAAACGCGCTACAAAATCACCTACCGTTTGTTTTGTGATCGTTTTATTTGATAAGGTAAATCTAGTGATGCTATTTGCACAAAAATTGAGTTGAAAGAATCGAAAACACACTTGTCTTTTGAGTGTCTAAATGTCAAATGCGGCAAAGCTGTCAAGGTGACATTTTCGTTATTTCGAATGCTCAATATGGCAACACTAATGCGAAATCGCTCCACCTTGCCGTTTCTCACAAACAGAGGGCGGTCGCGTTTACCCACCCGGTCGGATTTGCCCCACCTTACCCTACTATAAAAATTGAGAGGCATATTTGTTGTATACAACTTCATATACACCTGTAAGTAGAGGTAGGCTACAGAATGGCGCGGCAACTATCATTGTAGGAAAGCTGGACAGGAGCAGAAATGATTATGGCACAAGTTAACACAGTGAATAGAAGATGTATCTAACATGTATTTCTCCAAGCGTAAGAAGACTCATTGCAGATAATTCAGCCAGGAATTGAGTCCAGCCCTTAATGTCAACAAGTAAGAGGCTGTCTGAACTAAATCGTGAACAATGGTGTCAGAGCAGTGACTGGGCGGCATCGGCGTAGCGTCAAGCAGTGAAGTGGCTCCAAGTGCGAGTGCGCTATGTGGCTGCCGCCGGCAGTCCTATGTCGCGGTGGCAGGAACAGCCACTGGAGGCGTGGCTAAGTGGGCGTGCTCCATTGGGTCCACCCGATCCTACATGACGGCGTCTGATGGAAACTTGCAGTTACATTGCCACCTTCGAGACATTGGTAGGGTGGTATTGATATGTTACACGCAGTATAAATGAAGCTTGCGGAGAGCCTTCAGGTAGTTACCCCCACTGTTCCAATATTTTTCTACACCTTCCATAAGGACGAAAGAGAAAGGACGACTGGTGACGATCGAATAACTCTTCTAAATCTTCATATACAGCTTGAGTGCAGATGAGACACTGACGTTTCAGCGAGTTTTTTAGGTACCAAATACGTGGTAATCACAAGAAGATAGATACAGACTGTAAGACAAGAAGACAAATACATTGATTTTAATTGTTCTTTGAGGGTCCCACAAAATTCTACAATGATATCTAGTATTCAGATGGTTCAAATGGCTCTGAGTACTATGGGACTTCTGAGGTCATCAGTCCCCTAGAACTTAGAACTACTTAAACCTAACTAACCTAAGGACATCACACACATCCATGCCCGAGGCAGGATTCGAACCTGCGACCGTAGCGGTCGCGCGGTTCCAGACTGCAGCGCCTAGAACCACTCGGCACCCCGGCCGGTGATGCCTAGTATTCAAGGCAAGGTTCCCCTCCAGCAGGAGCATCTGCTGGGTATCAAAGGAAAGCTGCTGAGATTTCTTCTCGGTTGTACGGCCGTGGTCCATGGGACTCTTCAATCCCTGACGTTTCGTCCAAGGCTACGTTGGACATCTTCGGAGGTACTCCTGAGTGTGCTGAGTCTTGCCGACTATCGAGTCGGACGTCGAAGAGCGGACTAAATACCTTGGAAAGTGGGCGTGGTCTGGATTTCACGTGATAGCAGAGATAAACCTTGTCAAAGATAATTTTTTTAACTATCGATTATAGTACGTTAAAGATAAAAGCTTCTCATCAATTCTATAGCGCCACAGTCCATATATCACTGAGTTTCATGGCTTCTTCTTTTCTGTTCAAATTATCAAATTATCAAAGGAAAGGCAGTGTATTACTGCCTAGTTAGAGCTGATGACTGGGGCTTCTTTGGGCTTGGTAACGACTGATCTCTCCATTCCTTATGCATCCTTCTTTTGCTTGTTGAAGAGACGATGACGACGACGCTTAAGGGCTGAAAAAGACGGTCCTGTGCGGCGGATTTTGCGTTTAAAAACATTATCTCTGCGAAATTTAAACTCTGCTCTACTGCAAGTCTTGCAAATCCGGATACTTGTGTAATCTACGATGTGCTGTTACATACGTGTCTCCCACGTAGTTATTCCTTCGTTCAAAGACTATACAGTCGTGACTTCTTATCGTCACCGGCACTCACTTTAATGTAATAGCCTGTAACATTGTCTTTTCTACACTCGCGCCATACGCTGCATCTATCAGAAACGTACACATCGGGTCTTCAAATTAGACAGCTCTTCCCATGACTTTGGGCACCCGGATTATACTATTCTGACCGAGGCCTATAATTTCGATCATCAGACTCAGATACTACCGAATAATGTTGGTCATATTTGGAATCTGTGATACACGCCATGGAACGGAAGGTTGCTACTAAGGGCCTTGTAAAGTGCAGAGATGGGTCTGCTTAACCACAACAGGGCGAATTAGCAGAGAACACACTGTTGGAATGGGGACCATCCTGGATATTCCCATCATTACACCTTTCAGCTACAATGGTTCCAATGGCTCTAAGCACTATGGGACTTAACATCTGAGGTCATCAGTCGAATAGACTTAGAACCTAGAACTACTTAAACCTAACTAACCTAAGGACATCACACACATCCATGCCCGAGGCAAGATTCGAATCTGTGACCGTAGCAGCAGCGCGGTTCCAGACTGAAGCGCCTGGAACCACTCGGTCACAACGGCCGGCTGAGCTACAATGAAGGCGGCGGCAGGGGTGTACAAGCTAAAAGCGGAAATAACTGGAACCCATTAGGATATCCATTATCCCACATCAGCATCATGAATAACGAAATACAGCGTTGGCCGGGGAAACGCTGACTAATTGTACAATAACTTCCATCCGCTTCAATAAACTTTTCATGATGACAGTTGGAGTGGGAGCAGCGGAAGAACGAACCACGATACCGTTCAGGAGACATAGTCTGATTTACTGACGGGTCGGAAACAGACGAAGATGATGGGGTGCGGGTATGAAACTAGTGAGAGAAATTTCTCTTGGGAATTTAGCCACTCTGTTACAGGTGGAAATTTCTGCTGTCTGAATGTGTGCCGAGGAAAATGTGTAGATGCTACAATGATCGTGGCATCTCAGTTTATGCACGGAGCCAAGCAGCCCTGAAATCTCTGTCAGCCCCTGCGACGAGACTAAATATTGTTACAGAATCCGATGAAGCCCTTGTGAGGCTAGGGGAAAGCAACAGGGTAAACCCGATGTGACTCCCTGGTCACTCAGGAATTAATGGCAATGAAAAAGTTAATAGGCTGGTCAGGACAAGAGCGAAAACTCCATTTGTTGGACCGGACTCTGTCGTAACTAAGGTGATGATAAAATCAAGACATCGAAGAGAGTTTTAACAGCCAAGATCGTATTCCATACTATGTACTCGTTATTCGTGATTATCGTTTTCAACAGTTAAGACTGTCGTCTTCCGACCTGTAAAGTGAAGAATTTAGATAGATTACATGTACAATCATTTTACCATTAAATTTGCCATTGCAAATCAGGAAATGGAAATTCTACATTTTTGTAACTTTAAAAAACTTGTTGCTATACGTCCTGTTCCATTGTGACAGTATCACACATGTCACGTTGACATTATAGTGGATAGTCTGTAGCAACATTCCACACAAGTTTGTTAAAAAGAGAAACAGGTTTGTCACAAATAAAAACAATTAACCAAACAAGCACCTTGCACAACTAGGGACGTCCACACACACACATAACAAAAATGGTTCAAATGGCTCTGAGCACTATGCGACTCAACTTCTGAGATCATCAGTCGCCTAGAACTTAGAACTAATTAAACCTAACTAACCTAAGGACATCACACACATCCATGCCCGAGGCAGGATTCGAACCTGCGACCGCAGCGGTCGCTCGGCTCCAGACTGTAGCGCCCAGAACCGCACGGCCACTCCGGCCGGCCCCACATAACATTCCACTGGTGTTCGTGGACCTGTTTTTATTTGATGTGGGAGTTGCTACATACTCTCCATTCATTTGTAATGCCAAATATAAATAATGATTGTACTTGTACCCTGTGTGAATGAATCACTTTACAGATCAGAAGATAACAGTCTCAACTTGTGAAACCAGTCATCAAGAATAAATTATACTGAACGCTATTAAAAGTTTCTTCAAAACAAATACAGATCGCTCCTTTCATTCCCTTATTATCAGAAATTTCAATCAATTCAAAACTACATAATTAAATTAGGAGGCAGCATGTAGAATATTGGGTTAAGGTTCAAAAAACCAAATAAAGTCAAGCCAATGCGCCACAGCCAAGTTTGAAAAGCAGTTCTTTAATCATGTTCAAGGAACAGGAGACATGTTATACTCAAGGTAGCACTAATGACTGGACATGGGAACACTTACACACGATTGGTATAGAGAAAGAAGCCCCTGAGTGTAAACTATGTGGTGACTGGGGTAAAACTCCACCACGTTTCTTGTCCGAAGCAATGGAGGTCAAAAGACACAGGATATTCGCGTCATTAATTCCTGAAGAAATCGTATCTAATAAATAACTCGTAAATTGTCTTCTACTAATCTTTAAGGGTATCGACTGGCTTTACTGCAGTCACGGGGAGAGGAAGCGCAAAACAAATTGAGTTTCGGTGCGGTAAATAGTCAGCAAAGGCCTCTGTTGTTTTGTCTCCCTGTGCAAATCGATCGATCAACCAATCATGCCATATTGAGCTTTACACAACTAGGGACCTATGGGCACTGACGCTCGTGTGTTCGTGTGTTCCTGATGGTAGAAAAGAGCAGTGTTGTTAATTTAGTCAATTGCTTTTATTACTTCTACAGCTTACGGGAGGTAATGATAATCTATACAGGAGGTAATCTTCATTACACCGTTCTACTACCCTCCCGTGTGAATTAATAGCCCAATAATCTCAGAGTGCTTTTCTCGAGCGCAAGTTTCTAACGGCTTTACATAATTGAGAGAACGGCGGGGCCTAAGCGCGCAAACTGTTGTGCCCAGCTCTTGATTTTACCGTAGAGCTCTGTCAACAGCTAACAATAACGGTGCATGGAACTGCCTGACGACGCATAATCCTCTGCTGTACGCCACACTGCGGGTTTTCAATCAGCCGACAAATGGCCGCATCAGGTGCGATTATTATTGAGTCAGGCATCACGTCTGAAATTTACTGCCGGTAACAGAAGCAGTGACGATACTCCAGCCCGAAAGCTATTGTTATCGTTAGACACTTTAATAAGAATGCCACTACAGTTTTTCATCTACTCTATGGAAGTGAAGAAGGAACATCTTTCTGGTCGAACCCCGACACTAGAAATATTGTTAAGCAGAATGAAATTGTATTTGAATATACGTCACTAATATCTAAATATAAAACAAAAGGGCTCAAGAGTAGAAAAACAGCTCTTTGCTCAACGTCAGAATGAGGAAGATAAAGCAGTAAAATCGCGCAAGTTTGCAAAAGATCATCGAAACGTGGGCAGTTTCAGAAGTAGGTGAACAGACGCGAAGAGAGCTTGCTACCACATAACGGCTCTCTCGGCTTCAAATACTAACCGATCATACCTTAGCGTAAATCAACTTGACATCGAAAGAGAATCGAAGGCAACAAATAAGGACCACTGGTGACCTGGGCCAATTCATACACAGCCTGCGCTTATATTACATATTTATTTAGGAGCACCACCATGCCATAATTTATTTATTGTCTTTATTAGCCAAAATTTCTTTTGAAAACAGTATTTATACAGACAGACTCAAAAACAATTTTATCAAAGAATTATTTTCTTAAAAGCGATAAAAGCTTTACTAAGAGAAGGGTTACCAAATCCTTAGACTTTTTTCAAATCCTTTAAAAGGAGCCTGGATTAACAGACGGTTCTGCAGCTCAGCCATGGGCTCAACCCATTTGAACAGATTTCAATCTTGCCCAGTTCGTCGCCCACTTATTGGATGTCTTAACCCAAAACAAGCCAAATTACTCTTAGATGGGATCTGGAATAGAGCTCGCGTTAATATCACGCAATCCTAGCATTAAACATCACAAGAAGCAACTTATAATAACCACAACTGATAAGATACGTTAATAACTTACGGAACTGATTCAGATAAATTACTCATTTACTGAATGAAACAAACAGTTCAGTTAAAACTACCGTAGCGGCTCTCCATCTTTGCCAATCAATCCACTCACCCAAAGCCACTCATGTTACAGTACGGTTAAGGGAGGCATGCAATAGCTAACCTGAAACGACACGCTAACAGCTCACTTCGAAGATAAAGCATAGTAAACCCACGATGCCTGTATTGCTATAGCGGCCCACTGAACATTCCTAAGGGGGCAATGAATTAAGTTCAAATTACAGGTTGCAAGTCAAACAGACACATTCAACCTTATTCAAAATATAACTTCAGTTGAAAATATCTCATTTGAAGTGCAATTTCATAACTGAATACATGAAACGAAATGCGGAATGCAGTCTCAGTACAGTACTTCATAATTCACTGCTGAAATGCTTGCAACTGGGGGAAAAAGTGTAACGAACTTTATTCGATCGTATTTCCCCGACCAGAGCTATATTTCACTTTCAATATATTGGTGTGAGATTACACACATCCTACAGGGTTCCGGTTGTTTCCAGTTTTTAACATGTACGCTCCTGTCGTTGCCTCCATTGTAACCCAAATGTGTAATGGGGGCATGTCTAGCATGGTCTCCATCCCAGCTGCGAGTGTGCTTCTAATTCCGTCTGTTGTGGTTACAGTCACAGTCATAATAAAGTACCTTATAATTCACTGGTCATGAATACACCGTGTTCCCCACATGGCTTACGCAACCACCACAAATTGTGCTGTCCACTCATGTGCTCTCCCACAGAATACTTCATCAAAGACAGACGGCTTAAAGCCCCACTGTCCAACAACCTCGACTCGTGGCTTCCAAAAGTAGCTCCTCTCTTCGCAAATCACAACGTCGCCTCACGTGCGCTCCGCTGCCGAGACTTAATCCGACTCACTCTATATTTCACTGAGCGCCCGGCCCAGTCTTAGTGCTCAACGTAGAGTGCACGCAGAATAACGTGACCGGTAGATGTTCTGTCCGCCAACGGCCTTGCCGAAGTGGTAACACCGGTTCCCGTCAGATCACCGAAGTTTAGCGCTGTCGGGCTGGGCTGACACTTGGATGGGTGACCATCCACCCTACCGAGCGCTGTTGGCAAGTGGGATGCACTCATCCCTCGTGAGGCAAACTGAGGAGCTACTTGATTGAGAAGTAGCGGCTCTGCTCTCGTAAACTGACATACGCCCGGGAGAGCGGTGTGCTGACCACATGCCCCTCCATATCCGCATCCAGTGACGCGTGTGGGTTGAGGATGCCACGGCGGCCGGTCGCTACCGTTTGGCCTTCATGACCTGTTAGGGAGGAGAGATGTTCAGTCGGTTAGGCAAGTATGGGGGGAGTGGTAGTGGTGGTGGTTGCGGTCAGCCTTTCAGCGTGTTGTAGGTGAAGAGCCGAAGGCTGGATGGGAAGTGGCATTCTAAACTGAAGCTCACGTTCAGATTTTCTGTAAATATTATGTGGAGCCCCCACGCCCAAGACCAGCCAAAAAGGTCTGCTGTCACCTCTGCTTTGGTTACTGTCTAAAAAGAATTCTGATGCAAATGCAACAAAAGCAACGATTTAGTTTTATCTGAATTGTTAAATGCAACTTTCAGAGAAGTGTCATGAGTGGCGACCAAAACCTAAGTATCTCCTGTGCCACGTTAAAATTGGCTTCTCTTTCCAAAACACAGCGGAGTTTACACAATGTCACAAACGCAGTTGTGAGAAAATTATGAAACAGTGGTTTATTAAGTTTATTTAGAGAGGAACTGAGGAAAAGTAATGTTCAGTAGCTTAGGAAAAAGCACACCACTGCAAAAAAATAAACATATAATGTCTTCACTGACGTTGTTCCAAAACCCACATCATTTCTCGTTTCACCAGCTATTTATGGTGTTTAAAAATTATATTATTTCACCGAAAACTCTGTAGTTAGTGGAATAATGCTGTAGATAATGAAGTTTCGCATAACAGCCATGCGGTAAAACACTCTCCTCTTTGCATGCTATCATTTGCCAGAGTCTCGTTTCGATACCTCAAGCTGTATATGAAATACCAGGAATGTTACAAATGTTCCATTCTCGCTTTATGAGTCTTCTATAGAAGATCAATTTTCTCGCGATTGGTGACAAATTAACCTCCACCCACGTCTAAAGAAAAATTCAATATGTTAGCTGAATTTCATAAGCACCAAACGTAAAATAATACCGTCTCCCCCTTTTCATTGTATACTTTTTCGAATTTCACGTAGTGTCTTACATAATTTGGAAATATCACAGTAACTGTGGCCATCAACGAAATGATGGGCGCGTCATCATGAAGCTGACATATAAAGTTACGAGTAAAGTAAAACTGAATTGTATTAACGAATAGTATTTGTAAAATAAACCCGCCCAGTTAGCTGCGCGGTCTAACCCGCTGCTTCCCGAGCGGGAAGGCGTGCCGGTCCCCAGCACGAATCCGCCCCCCGGAATGATGTCATCGTCTGGTGTGCCAGCCAGCCTGTGGATGGTTTTTAAGGCGGTTTTCCATCTGCCTCGGAGAATGCGGGCTGGTTTGCCTTATTCCGCCTCAGTTACACCATGTCGGCGATTACTGCGCAGTCTCCACGTACGCGTACACCATCATTACTCTACCACGCAAACATTTCGAGGTACACTCGTCTGGTATGAGACGTTCTCGTGGGGGTCCACGAGGGGCCGAACTGCGGAGTAACCCTGGGTTCGGTGTGGAGCGGCGGTGAGGTGGGTGGATTGTTGGGCCTGTTGTGGGGCTATGAACCACTGAGGGCTACGGCGGCAGGAAGCCTCTCCGTTGTTTCTAGGTCCCCGGTTCAATACACAATACAATACACAAAATGTGTAAAATCGTTTGAGAAAGACTGCAGGACGTGCACCTCGATTCTTTCACAGCAGCATGTCGCCAGCAGGCTGAAAATGGACAAACGTGGCCCCCCATTCTGAGCTAACGAATGAACTCGTCCATCGCTTCCAGAGAATAATTGGTCACTACGCATCGGGCACCGTATCCCTTACGGACACTACCGACCATTCCCCGTAGGGCAACTGGCCCATTTGAAAATGATAAAGTTGTGGCCGTTGCCTTTCTTAAAAATAAAGTAGGACTGGAATTTAATTGATATTCATTGTCCTCACATCCCTAGCGCTAAAGTTCGGTAATAATTCAGCTAAACTACGCTATAACAGCCCTAAAAATCGCCTCTAAAATTTGTAACCGGTACACATATAGTAACTGGAACCCTACGATTCACTTGTGACCGCCTTCAGCAATGTTACGAATGCCTCTCACAACCGTGGAATACAGTCTAACGCCAAACAGTCGCCATACTCCGTGTCGTTTTTGTTACCCGCTGAAATAGAAGCGCGCCAAGAGTCCACCAAGATATATTGTTGGATTCGGCGGGATCTTGTAACAGCGAAAGCGAATCGCAATTGTTGCTATTGGTTTGTATAATGATTTTTAGCAAAAGGGAACGTCTGTAGTGCAATAAATTGCAGCAACAGCAAGATGCCACCACATTTGCGTCTTTTCTTAAGGACACTGGGAGGTATCAAATGGTACATTACAAGACTATTTATGATTCTGTTTAAAACTACATATATATAACGAAGAAAATGGTGTTTCGCTCAGGAAAAAAATGCTAGTAAACAAAAGAAGACCTGACCTCTTGCATAAGGGCGTCGCAGCTACTCAGCAAGGTGAAGTTTTGTTCACTACACTTCCAAACAACTCACTAAATGTGGAACGGAAGAAAGTAGACTCCATAACACACTACTGCGTGTCAAGGAAATGTCTACCATAATTAGGAGAACAACAGTAAAATACACTTCTCACGCATACCTTTAATATTTGATTATATTCTCTTGCTTTCAGCGGAACAAAGTGCAATTATACTCCATTCTAAAGTATTTATTCGTGAATCAATTGTAGCTTACGCCACTGCATCACTGGGACCCGGCCGTTTTCACATTTAGTTCACGATCATTCATGTCTCTTGATCATGTTCTAATGCTTGGAATGTACAAACATAAAAACTATTTTGTAAATCACATGGAAGCGGGATGAAAGACAAACATTATCCTTCCGACGCTTTCTCATCGCTTGATGCGCCATGTCGCTCCAGCGGTCAGTCGGTAACGTGTTGTTTTCTTGAACTGTTTTGAGCCGATGTATTTATTTCAGTATTATTGTAAGACAGTGTTTGTAATGTTTTTTGTATCCTTCGCCATGTAATTGAAGGTTTTCTTAACTTTCTAAGATGTATTTTCGGACTAGTTATAAGGTCGCAACCGAAGGCGAATAAATACACACACAATAAAAAAACTGCACATTGCATGAAAGTACTGAGAATAAAAGGAGAGTATCAAACGATTGATCGTTGAATTAAAATCGATACATTCTTCAAGTAACATTACGGGCACCGCGGCCGTATTAATAACTTCCTAACAGTCCTTAGAGAAATACTAATAACTGCAGCAGCCGTAGCCTTGCACAGTTATAAACAAGCCAGTCTAGAACGAATACATTACAGTGACCGACTAACACAGTCGGATGACTTTCCGGTTACTCAAGAGACTAGAGTAGGTCGTGGATTCCGTGCGTCTTAAAATACTGCTCCACAAGTGCGGCACACATTTGTCCCCCGGGCAAGTTTCGCACATGGCATTGCCTCTGTACCCCTCCAAGCCTGTTTGGGACACTTGACTGAAAAGGACGAAGTCCTACGACAGCGCATCAGGGCGTGGAAGTAAAGAAGGTTCAACGAAACACGAGAAGCAGCCACTTGCATGATGGGCTCCCTGTTCAAGTGGTTACAATTGTAGACTGCTAATGCGGACTTTCCGGTATCTATCCCAGATTTTTCTATGGTTGTAAAGTCTATAAACAAGACCCATTCAACCTTGAGACACAAAATGAGAAATCGCTAGATGAACTAAGTAGCGAAACTGATACGCAAACAGCTAGTGAATCCACAGAAAAGAAAGAGTACTTACACGGAATTCAGTATATACTGGGTAAGCAGCACGTGTTAGACTCTTGGACAAGCTTTGACGTCCGTCAGATAAAATAAGAATAGTCATGGTTCGTTAAGGAATTAACACCGATGGAGCAGTTAAAATCTTTGCACTGTCTGTATTCAAGTTTCATCCTCCTATCCAAATCTTGTTCGTGTTGTTGTTGTGGTCTACAGACTGAATATTGTTTGATGCAGTTCTCCATGCTAGTTTATCTGTTCAGGTCTTTCATCTGTTAATAATTACAGCAACCTACATCCATTTTATCTTGCTTGCTGTATTCGTGCGTAGATCTCAGTTCCCTGTCAAGGTACCCTTTGATATCCAACTCTTATAAGCAGAGTCCTGATTCTGTACTTTCCAAATTTCAAAGAGTGTCGTCAGACTTTTCAAAAGCTTTCTCTCCTACCAATGCTGTAAATGTAGGTTTGCCTTTCTTCAACTATTGTAAGTCGCTCGGTGAAAATTGCCGCGATTTATCTTCCCCGAGATTAGCTTTTATTAGAAGTCTCATTCGTCTATAAATAATACGCGTTAGAGTTTTTCAACCAGAACTTATTAAACTGATGGTTCAGAAGTATTCCTTCAGCACCTACCTTCTTTTGAATCTGAACTATTGAATTGCTCTTGAAGTACTGAGTCTGTATCATATATCTTGCACAGCAGGTGGAGAAGTCTTGTCATGGCTCTCCCAAGGATGTCAATATTTCTAAGGTAATTTCTACTCCAGAATCTTTGGTTCCACTTAGTTCCCTGAGTGCCTAGCCCTCGTAGTATCATATTTCCCTCCTCACCACCTTTCTCGTCTATTTCTATAACATTGCTTTCATTCCCATTTTATAATATTTCTACATTTTCCCTTCCATTGGCTTACTACGGGTTGCCATCTGAACTCTTGAAATTCACATAGCTGCTTTTCTTATCTCCAAACATTTTCGTGTAGGGGGTACCTCTTTCCCCCAGTAGCACTTGCGTCTAAAATCTTGCATCTTTCCTCTAGCCTTTCCTACTTAGCCATTTCACATTTTCTCCTACTTTTGTCGCCTGCATTCCATTTCACTTCCTTCATTTGCTAATTGAGTGTTACCAGAGCTGAAAACTATGTTCATACGAACAAACTAGCCATTTCGAATATCTATCGTCACGTTGGAACTTTAATTTTTTTAGGACAATGCTCATCTACAAAATGTTTTGAAAACAAAAACTCTTAGGTGTCTGAAGTACAAATCGTTGAAACAGCGACGCAGTACATCTCACTGCCACAGTCTAACTTACGACTATTACAACAACTACTAAAGAAATATATACTTGGGAACCGTTTTGAGTAGAATGAAGTGGTTACAGCAGTGATATATAACAACTTTGAAGGCCTTACAGAATCACACGTTATGAATGGAATCTATTCTTTAAAAAACGATGAATACATTACCCTAAAATGAGAACTACGTCAGACAACAAGTGAATTCCTTGATCACACTATCCCTCGTCTCCTGGCAGGGAAATTTTCCTCTTTTCCTAATTAGGGAAAAGCAAGTATAAGGTTGGATTTCTCATCAATTACACACACAGGGTGAAATCGGGACTAGACGGTGTGGTCGTACACTTTCAAACGTACTATTTCGCCATCCACTTTTCTCTCGTAACTGTGTCATAAGAAAAACTTGTCTCTATCCGTACGCTTTATGGTTTGTACCATGGATCAAATGTCTTTTATGTATTTCATGCAATGCTGCCTATGTCATATACATTTGCTACTTACACGAGCAATGAGCCAACATAAACACCCACTTCGGTTGTCCTACAGTCTCACGAAAGAGCCACGATAATTTAATTACATCCTGTTAAGATTCAGTCCTGAATTAAGGACATTCCGCCGTCCAAGCTCGATATACAGTTGCCGTATTAACATGTAAGAATCTGTCGTACTAATATTTGCATCATTGGATAGCTGAATTACTAAGCCATAACCACGACGTCCGAACTCAGCAACTTGCTTCCTACCTGATGTGACATTGCTAACAGCCTGTCTCTATAATGAAGTAATTGACAGTTTTTTTTTCAGAGTACTCGCACAAAGTGTTAAACAAGCTTACAAAATAAATCCGACTTTCAGCAAAGAGAAAAAAGACGAAAAAGCAGAACGTAAAACACTTTGAAAGAAAAATAATGTAAGAGCTGACTGTTTTCATTGCTTTCCCGAGTTTTACTGCTTTTAATAAGACTTCTTGCTTTTTATGGAGTTTCGTTTATAGCTGTCCTGTTTCTTAAGAGAGGGCACTGGTTGGTCTTCTGTTATTGATCGCTCTCATAGTACAGTCGTAGTTATAAACCCAGCACAACAAACCAAAGAAGTAACAGAAATAAGATATGATCAGCGTTCTTGTTTTCCTCGTACTATATTATAGCCTGCTCTGCTCACTACAGCATGTGTAGCCATCATTCCCATTACAGAAGTTCTGTCCGTCTTCTCGTCAATAACACAGGGGCTTTCTTTTATTTATCATCGAGCAACACAGCACAGTGTTTAGAACAGTAAAATCAGGAATAGCGGGATACGAATTCACTGTTAGGCGATCTGGATTTCGATTTTGCACAGGTTCCTGAAATCACACCAGGCAAACTGTTCTCTCTCTCTCTCTCTCTCTCTCTCTCTCTCTCTCTCTGAGACGTTGACTGTGCGTGTGTGTGTGTGTGTGTGTGTGTGTGTATGTGTGTGTGTGTGAGTGTATTCTTCTGGCTGTTTCGATGCATACCCTCACGGTTTCGTCTCCCTTGTTAATTTCTTCATCTCAGACTGGTAGTTAGACTCACAGATAGCCCACCATGCGATCTGTGAAAGGGAGCATGTACACTACTGGCCATTAAAATTGCTACACCACCAAGATGACGTGCTACAGACGCGAAATTTAACCGACAGGAAGAAGATGCTGTGATATGCAAATGATCTGCTTTTCAGAGCATTCACACAAGGCTGGCGCCGGTGGCGACACCTACAACCTGCTGACATGAGAAAACTTTCCAACCGATTTCTCATACACAAACAGCAGTTGACCGGCGTTGCCTGGTGAAACAATGTTGTGATGCATTATGTAAGGAGGAGAAACGGATACCATCACGTTTCCGACTTTGACAAAGGTCGGATTGTAGCCTATCGCGATTGCGGTTTATGGCATCGCGACATTGCTGCTAGCTTTGGTCGAGATCCAAGGACTGTTAGCAGAATATGGAATCTGTGGGTTCAGGAGGGTAATACGGAACACTGTGCTGGATAACAGGATACCAACGGCCTCGTATCACTAGCAGTCGACATGACAGGCATCTTATCCGCATGGCTGTAACGGATCGTGCAACCACGTCTCGATCCCTGAGTCAACAGATGGGGACGTTTGCAAGACAACAACCATCTGCACGAACAGTTCGACGACGTTTGCAGCAGCATGGACTATCAGCTAGGAGACCATGGCTGCAGTTACTCTTGACGCTGCATCACAGACAGGAGCGCCTGAGATGGTGTACTCAACGACGAAACTGGATGCACGAATGGCAAAACGTCATTTTTTCGGATGAATCCAGGTTCTGTTTACAGCGTCATGATGGTCGCATCCGTGTTTGGCGACATCGCGGTGAACGCACATTGGAAGAGTGTATTCGTCATCGCCGTACTGGCGAGTCACCCAGCGTGATGGTATGAGGTGCCATTGGTTACACGTATCGGTCATCTCTTGTTCGCATTGACGGCACTTTGAACAGTGGACGTTACATTTCAGATGTGTTACGACCCGTGGCTCTAACTTTCATTCGATCCCTGCGAAACCCTACATTTCAGCAGTATAATGCACGACCGCATGTTGCAGGTCCTGTACGGGCCTTTCTGGATACCGAAAATGCTCGACTGCTGCCCTGTCCAGTACATTCTCCAGATCTCTCACCAATTGAAAACGTCAATGGTGGGCGAGCAACTGGCTTGTCACAATACGCCAGTCACTACTCTTCATGAACTGTGGCATCGTGTTGAAGCTGCATGGGCAGCTGTACCTGTACATGCCATCCAAGCCCTGTTTGACTCAATGCCCAGGCGTATCAAGGCCGTTACTACGGCCAGAGGTGGTTTGTTCTGGGTGCTGATTTCTCAGGATCTATGCACCCAAATTGCGTGAAAACGTAATCACATGTCAGTTCTAGTATAATATATTTGTCCAATGAATACCCGTTTATCATCTGCATTTCTTCTTGGTGTAGCAATTTTAATGGCCAGTAGTGTATTTAGATTTAGTTCAGCGTTGTGTTAGAGGATCCACTTCCGTAATTCCATGTCAAACTTTATACCAGCAGAGCACTCTTGTTGATGAAAGCTTTTTCATTTAGGACTCAGATTTCTTCTGATATCTCCCTTCCTTCGGCATTTTTGAGTAATCTTATGTCCGAGGTGTGTGAAATATTCGCATCTTCGAGTGCTTTGTCTTCGCTGCTTATAATGCTTCGCAAATGTTTCTTCCAGTCTCTGCTGTTGTGTATTATTTTCGTCCTAGTTACGTCCACTATTACGCCTTATTCTCTCCTAATTATTCTGCTCATTCAATTGTCATAAGCGTCCCTTACTTTCATTTAGCAGAAATTTTGCTAGATATTTAGTTTTCCTGATGCAGCAGCAGATTTTAGGGTCTAGGGTTTCATAACGACGGGAAGGAATGAAGTTCTTTGTCATTTACGGGACTGACACGAAAGTTGTATTACAGAAACACATACTTCTGCCACATATGAAACTTCTACAAGTTCTAACTGATCCCTAACTGTTGAATGCGGGCGCGCTTTGCCACCCATAAAAATGAATACACGCACGCCTTAGAAGACGCATTTGGGGAAGAATTACAACGTCACTTTAAAGTTGACCGTACCCCATCGTGTTCAAAGATTTGAAGGGCAGTACGGCCATGCAACATCATGCCACTCCACACATTTACCTCTGTACGACCAAAACGATCATTCTCGACAACATATGATACTGTTCTTGGGCGCATGAGGTGCTCCCATCTCTCATCTGTGAGATTACGTCTAGCATTGTCAAACATGATCGTTTTGGTGGTCCAGGTGTAACGGTGTGGAGAGGCGTAATGGTGTGTGGGCCTACTGATTTCCACATCTTTGGACACGGCACATTCATCTCTCAATGTGATTATAGCATCTTAAGCATCGCCCACTAGTGTAATTCAGTACGCGTCTCGTTCTCGCAAGAAAGTAGACTCAAACTCATCTACGAGGAAGAAAATCTAAAAGGGAAGGAAGGCTGTGCAGATGTCTAGTTGTAGGACTGAATTATTCTATTTTTTACCTTCATGGTAATTACGTACCCCTTATGTTGAATGAGATTATCTGTCTCAGCACTTTTCTTTCAACGATCAATAGTATGTAAAAAAAACTCAGGAATTTTTACCTTGTGTCATCTGTAAACATCTAAGTAAAATCGGAATTTCGATTTCGTAACGCGAGAAAATCGTAGCGTTATTTAGGAAGACCTGCAGTGGATCGGTGATTGGTCTAAAGTCCGATAGTTTGTGACAACACATTTGTTTCTAATTTAGATATTTAAAAATAAGCTATAAATTAAAATAAATAAATCGCCTCCTCTTTTTTTGTGCGTGAGAGAAGACAGTAAGACGAACATTACTTAAAATTATTTTCTCTGTAGAGGAATAATTTTGGGGCACGTTATTTTAAGGAAATGCCTTTCAAACGACGGTTACTGGTAGTCATCAAGACGCGACTACCGTCAAAGAAGCTCCTTGGTTTGTAGAAGGACCGCAGGAGTACAGATATACGTTCCTGGGAGGTAGTTAGTGGTTAGGACCAGCCAGATAATGACAACCTAGCAGATCTGGCGAGTTGACTTAGGACTCGCTGATAAGACTATTTGTATGAAGGGCCGCTTAGGATGAAAATAGAAAATAACGCCTACCTTGGTAGTTTGCTGTTTTCTTGATGGGACTAAGTTTTCAAATAGGACCCAGCATTGCCACTCGGTCTAACTTTTGTCGGTGTCTTGGAGTACTCTGTGTCCATCACAGAAGACTTTGTGGACGGACAACCGACGGCTGCCTTCAGCAGAACAACGCGATTTGCTGTGACTTACAGTGTATGTAACGCACCATAACGCTCCACTGTTGGTACTCGATGGTAGCATTTCTCTCTCACACTCGACTCAGCCTTTTACAGGTTTCATTAATTACATGTTATAGATTCTTGATAACATGTGAACTTGATACTGAACACTAGTTCACTCTTCACTCCAGACTTCAGTGCTTAATATAATATTTTCTGATTGTCTAGTACACCTTGAACGAATATTACATTGAAATGATAAAAGACATGGGATACCTCCTAATATCATATCGGATCTCCTTTTGCCCGGAGTAGCGCAACAACTCGACGTGGCAAGGACTCCACAAGTCGTTGGAAGTCCCCTGCGGAAATATTGAGCCATGCTGCCCCCATAGGCTCCATAATTGCAAAAGCGTTGCCGGCGCAGAATTTTATGCACGCATTGACCTCTTGATTATGTCCCACAAATCTTCGATGCGATTCAAGTCGGCCGATCTGGGTGACAAAATCTATTCGCTCGAACTGTCCAAAGTGTTCTTCAAACCAGTCACGAACAACTGTCGCCGAGTGACATGCTGCTTTGCCATCCACATGTTCTTTGGGAACATGAATTCCATGAATGGCTGCAAATGGTCTATAAATAGTTCATTTGGAGCAGAGGACCCAGTCCATTCCACATAAACGCGGCCCACACCATTATGGAGGCACTACAAGCTTGCACAGTGTCTTGTTGACAACTTGGGTCCATGGCTTCGTGGAGTCCGCGCCACACTCGAACCCTACATTCAGCTCTTACCAACAGAAATCGAGACTCATCTGGCAACGCCACGATTTTCCAGTCATCTATGATCCAGCCGATATGGTTACAGGTCCAGGAGATGCGCTACAGGCGATGTCGTGGTGTTAGCAAAGGCGCTCGCGTCGATCGTCTTCTTCCATAGCCCATTAACGCCAAATTTCGCAGCACTGTCAGATATGGTTGAAATTACTCTAAGCACTATGGGGCTCAACATCTGAGGTCATCAGTCCCCTAGACTTGGAACTACTTAAACCTAACTAACCTAAGGACATCACACACATCCATGCCCGACGCAGGATTCGAACCTGCGACCGTAGCACAAGCGCGGTTCCGGACTGAGGCGCCTACAACCACTCGGTCACAGATGCCGGCTCGCAGCACTGTCCTATCGGATACGTTCGTAGTACGACGCGAACTGAATGCTGCGGTTATGTCACCAGTGTTCTTTGTCTGTTAACACTGACAGCTCTCCACAAACGCTTCTGCTTTCGGTCGTTAAGTGAAAGCCATCTATCACTGCGTTTTCCGAAATGACAGCTCCGCCAATTCGCTGCCATTATATACCTTGTGTACGCGATACTATCGCCATCTGTGCGTATGCAAAACGCTATTACATGACTTCCGTCACCTAATGTATATCATATACTTTTGTGAAATTTCTCGGAAGTGCTGCCTTCTTTAAAGTCTGGACTTCCTACTTTTTGTGTTTCTGTTACCCTGCTCTTGTGTTGGTTTCCATTTATTTATTAAATTCCACACTGGATCTTCTATTGTAGATCTTGGTACACGTACCCTGCGCCATCTTTCTGTGTTAAATGTGCCGGTATAATCCAAATGCCTTGTAATGGGTCCGAGTATTTCAAACACTCGCAATAATTTTCTAGTGTGGTTCTTTGAAATATCCGTGATGACTTCTGTCTTTAGTTATGCGTGACGATCTCGTAGCCTAAAGCGTCTGGGCGCGCTTAATATCTATCTTAGGCTACTATTCTGTATCATTTGTGGTATCTTGATAATTGTCAGACTGGATTTGCTCAGGAGAAACATCCATTTGACATTGGCGGTAGTATTACGCTTTTTAAACTTTTAGTGTTCATAGGTGTTCTTCATAAGAGAGGGAGCATCTCATGGAGGAAACCAACCATTCCAGCTTTCTTCGTTATGATGTGTTAGTCTGTTAACCAGGATTACACCAAGATACCGCACGTGTTCCGTCCATTCCATTTATTTGTTAAGTCTGGACTTGTAGTTAGAATTTGGATTCAAATGGTTCAAATTGCTCTGAGCACTTTGGGACTTAATATCTGAGGTCATCAGTCCCCTTGACTTAGAACTACTTAAACCTAACTAATCTAAGGATATCACACACATCCATGTCCGAGGCAGGATTCGAACTAGAACCGCTCGGTCGCAACGGCCGGCTAATTTCGGTTCCTCTTATTGTTATGAATGTTGAACTTTCCTTCTTTTTCACCACGCCACTATGGTTACGTTTAATGAATGAACGTTGAAGGTGTATTATTGAGTCACACATGCATGCAGGATCGAGTGGAACGCTTCCAAGGCCACGCGATGTGGCATCACCTTCATTGGGTGCGATTCATCAGAGGGAACGGTGAGCGCCTGAGGTGTGACACAAGTTGATGTTGGACGTAAATAAATGTAACGTATTGCACATAAACGGCCGAAGAGATACACTACGGTTCGGTTACGTCATTGGCGACAGATCACTCGAAACTGTGGCTATCGTAAAATAACTAAGGGTGACCATCCAGAGTGACCATATAAAACAAACCATAAGAAGACTAAGATTCAATGGAAGAACCTTAGGGAAATATAACACCTCTGACAGAACTGGTTTACAAAGCAATCGTCCGACCCATCCTTGAGTATCAGTTGTCAGTCGTGGACCCTCCCAAGAAGAATTAACGGAAGAAATAGAGAAAATCCAACTGAAAGCGGCCAGTATCGTTACGGGTCGTTCATTCGAAGAGAGAACGTTGCTAGATGTTAAAAAAAGTCCAGTGGCAGTCGGCAAAAGAGGCTTCGTGCATCAGGGAGAGATTTATTGTAGAAATTTCTAGCACGTACGTTTCGGGAAGAGTCGAGCAACATATTACTTCCTTCCACATAATTCTCACGAAATGATCACGACGAGAAAAATTCAGATGCCTTTTGAAACTCTACTGACAGTCAATCTTCCTAGGCGCTACTCTTGACTGAAACAGGAAACGGAGGGCTGGGAAGAGAGTTGTATCTGAAAAACGCTCCAACACACACTGTAATGTGACGTGAACAGTATAGACGTTGATGCACACTATCTGATGGAAAATATTCGGACATCTCTTGGTGTACATCAGCATGGGTTCTGTCCGCACTTCACCTTTACGATGGCTTGAAGTCTGCTGCGGACACTAAGTGAGGTGTCTGAATGTGGAAGAATGGCAGCCCATTCTCCTTCAAGAGCCCAAACCAGAGAAGACAGTGATGTTGGCCGTTAGGGTCTGGAGCGAAATCGACGTCCTGACTAGTCCTAGACTTCTTCCATTTGGTTCAGGGACTCCAGGCAGATCGGTCCATTTCAGGAACGTTACTCTCCAGAAATCATCGCTTCGCAGGTGCAGTGTCATGCTGTCATAAACAAACACTGTTTCCGAACAGTTCGTCTATTGTACACAGTACTCGTAGCTGTAAAGTGTGTCGTATCGTTTTGGATTTAAAATTTTAGAAAGCGTTCTTGACTGGAACACAGCGATCGGTATAAAATGTTAAAAATCAATAAAATCAATAAAAATCAGTCTCGATCGCGTTGTCAATTTTCTTATTTGTTGGCAACCGGCTTCGACCCTTTCCTCTGACCACCGTCAATGTCAGCAGCGACAACCGTACTTCTACGGATCTCGCTCCTTCTGGCGCCACCAGCAACCGTAATGGTGGTGTAAGCCTGAAGAAGGTTGCCAACAAATAAAAAAAATCTGAAAGTCCGATCGAGACTTTTTATTGATTTTTAACTTTTGCATATAGCACTTTCTAAAGTGTCATAAGGGACCACACCGTAACCAAGAAAATCGCCCAGTGCCAAACATCACATCCTTGTCTGCAGCTCATGGTCTAGTGGCTAGCGTTGCTGCCTCTGGGTCACGGGGTGCCGGGGTCGATTCCCAGCCGGGGTGGGGATTTTCTCCGCCCGGGAACTGGTTGTTTGTGTTGTCCTTATTACACCACCATCATCATCATTCATAACAGTGGCTAGACTGCATTGTGTAAAAAAATTGGATTGTGTTAAAGCCACATAACGGCTCTCTAGGCATCAAATACTAACGTATGACAGCGTAAATCAACTTGACATCAAAAGAGAATGGAAGGCAACAAACAAGCATCACTGGTGACCTGGGCCAATTCATACACAGCTTCCGCTTATATCACACATTTATTTAGGAGCACCACTGTGCCATAATTTGTTTATTATCCTTATAAGCCAATATTTCATTTGAAAACAGTATTCATACAGACAGACTCCAAAACAATTTTATCAAAGAATTATTTTTTAAAAAAGCTATAAAAACTTTACTAAGAGAAGGGTTACCAAATCCTGAGACTTTTCAGATCTTTTAAAAGGAAGCTGGATTAACAGATGGTTCTGCATCTCAGCCATGGACTCATCGCATTTGAACAGATTTCAGTGTTGCCCAGTTCGTCGCCCACTTATTGGATGTCTTAACCCAAAACAAGCCATTACTCTTAGATGGGATCTGCAACAGAGCTCGCGTTAATATCACGCAATCCTAGCATTAAACTTCACAAGAAGCAATTTACCATACACACAACTGATACGACACCTTAATAACTTACGGAGCAGATTCAGTTAAATTACTCATTTACTAAATGAAACAGTTCAGTACCGTAGGGGCTCTCTCTCTTTGCCAATCAACGCACTCAACCAAAGCCATTCATGTTACAGTACGATCAATGGAGGTATGCAACAACTAACCTGAAACGACACGCTAACAGTTCACATCGAAGACAGAACACAGTACACGCAAGATGTCTGTATTGCTGTAGCGGCACACTGAACATTCCTCAGGGGGCAATGAAGTATGTTCAAATTACAGGTAGCAAGTCAAACCGACATGGTCAACGGTATTCAAACTATAACTTCAGTTGAAGATCTCATTTGAAGTGCAATTTCATAACAGTATACATGAATCGAAATCCGGAATTCAGTCACTGTACAGTACTTTATAATTCACTGCTGAAATGCTTGCAACTAGGGAAAAAAGTGTAACCAATATTATTCGATCGCATTTCTCCGACCAGAGTTTATTTCACTTTCAATATATTGGTGTGAGATTATACACATCCTATAGGGTTCCAGTTATTTCCAGTTTTTAACATGTACGCTCCAGCCGCTGCCTCCATTGTAACCCAAACGTGTAATGGGGGCATGTCCAGCATGGTCTCCATCCCAGCTGCGGCTGTGCTTCTAATTCCGCCTCGTGTGGTTACAGTCAGTCACAGTCATAGTACAGTACCTTATAATTCGCCACATGGCTTAGGCAAGCCCCTCAAATTGTGCTGCCGGTCGCTATGGGTGTTTGTGTTGTCCTCATGATTCCATCATCATCATTCGTGACAATGGCTAGACCAGACTGTGTAAAAAAATTGGATTGTGTAAAAACTGGGACTGATGCTGATGAGAGTGCAGTTGAGCGCCCAACAAACCAATCATCATCATCACATCCTTCCTACATCACTGCTGACACTACATACGACGGCAGGTAACGTTCTCCAGGCATTCACCACACCCAAACCCTTTCATCGGCTTACCAAAGGGTATAGCGTGATTCGTCAACCGAAATCACCCGTTTCCAGTCATCCACTGTCCTGCGCCGTTGCTCTTTACACTAGCCCAGCCGTCGCTGGGCAGCGACTACAATAATATGTTGTTTATGAGGAACTGCTCGACCCTTGTATCCTATTCCTTTTTGAATCGCTGCGCACAGTCATTGTCCTAACTGGACTGTTGGTAGCATTCTGGAATTCATGAATGATTACTTCCGCCGATTTCATGCGACTTTTTTACACCCACACTTCGCAGTGCACGGCTGCCGGGTCTCCGTTCAGCTACGGTTCTTCGACCGCGCTTCCACTTCAGTCGCATCACCTTTAGGAATGCTGCAATGTGGCTGATGGACCTGGTACTCAGGTGACCTGTAACGATTAGTCCACGGTCGACGTGACTGAGCTCTCCCGACCAACCCATTGTGCTGCTACTGTTTCTCTAGTCACCACACGGTAACCTCGCTTCCTTTGGTACTGGAAGGTCTGCCTCTCGTAGCACCTCGTTGCCAACAGCGTATCTGACTGTTTCCTGTAAACTGTCTTAAATGATTAATTATGTCATTTTATGCTCCTAACATATTTTTCTTCCTCTTGAATTTCAGTATTCTTCTATAAAAACGGAAATAAAATCCAAATAATTAGAAAGCGCCACTAAAACACTCCATTCGAATCATATGATGCCTGTGACGTCACTGGCTAGCTCGTTGCTCCTACTGTCATGCCAATCCACAGTGATGTGTTGTTTTGGAATGTACGTTTCGGAAAATGGGTTATAGGTGGTGTGTAGTACCGTACTGTACAAATAAAACTAAACACCGTCCGAACAGGCCTTGGAAGGCCCAACGGTACCGATCGGCCACCGTGTCATCCTCAACCCACAGCCATCACTAGGTGCGGATACTGAGGAGCATGTGGTCAGCACACCACTCTCCACGCCGTATGTCAGTTTCCGAGAGCGGAGCCGCTACTTCTCAACCAAGTAGCTCCTGAGTTTGTCTTACAAGGGCTGAGTGCACCCCTCTTGCCAACAGAGCTCGGTATGCTGGACGGTCACCCATCCAAGTGCTAGCCCAGCCCGACAGTGGTTAACTTCGCTGACCACTGTTACCACTGTGGCAAGGCCATTGGCATACTGTACAAATCCATCTATAAAAATTCCTGAAAAGTTGTTCTCGAATGCTCCAGAGAATGAGAGGATGCACAAAATGTGGTTGCACTGTACCGGCAAAATGCAACTACGTCGACGCAATAACTTATTAACAATGTGTTGCAGTGTGAAGTTAACATTAACTTACCACCGGGATACGCTCTCCCACTGTTACAAAGAAGGATGGCGTCAATCATCTAAATGAAAATCCCAGTGAAAAATCAACGCTTTACCTAACTACTCTTCACGTGTTCGGAGCTCCACTGTTAGAGTGGTAGGCCGTAGAATTTTACAAGTTGATATCCATGGATCACTGGTTCGAATCTAATCCGAAAGAATATTTCATCTTATTTGTAAAACGACCCGACAGTCCCCTCATATGAAAACCAAATCACAATCACAAAACTTCACCACACCGATCAGAAACAGAATGTTATTGTGATTTCCTTGCTGTTAACATGCTCTTACATTTGCAATCGTTGTTCACACACTTTACTTTCAAAAAGATATTTTCTAGCTAATGTCAACACACACTTTTTGCTTTATTAGAAACAATGTTTTTATCTTCGTACTGTCCAACAAGGGTTCTTATTGTTTAAACTTTTTCAGTTTCATCATCTTAGATAAATATGAAATAAATCTGCTTCGGACACCAACGTTAATTTACGCTCACAAACATCACAGCCTTTACGTTTGTGTCACCTGCATGTTGTACACGCTTTGTATCTCTCCGTATAACCTCATCGGCCTACATCTCGTTGTAGTGCTGGCTTATGGTGATAGGTTAGCTACTAGCAATGCTTTAAAAAAAAATAGTTTTTTGGGAAAGTAAATGCGTTTATTCTTCGTTGTCCATTTCTCAGACCAGACTAATGTGAAGCTGCGTATAATACGTCCTACAGCCGAAACAAGCGCTACTATCAATTCTTGCTGGCGCTATTTTCGCCTTTTGTGTAAAACGTTTAAAAATCTATGACCCTTTCAGGATTCGAATACGTGACCTCTTTCTGTGTAGCCGATCCTTTATCCGTTGCGCCACCGAACGCCTGCAAAAAGCAGCTTCTCTGCTGGGCGTCTTCCACACAGGAAATCAGCACTAAGTTACTAAGTTTTGACGAGAATAATTATATTGTGCTTTGGATCGTTTCTCATGACTGATAGTGGGCAATCTAGTTACAATATACGGACCCATTTGCAAAAGTTCTACAATTCCTTAGTTCCGAGCAAGTTAAATGATGTTGCAGGGAGCAAGGAAAACAATATCCGTCGTTGCACATATCGCCACTCTAAATGGGTGGAGTATAAATGCATCGACTATCGCAAGGCTTCCACTATCAGCGATCACAAAATTCCTTTATATTGTTATTTAAATGCTGTAATTGCGTTTTCCAACATTAGATAGCTAAACTGTCTGCGTAAAAAGTATGTAAAAACTCGTAACTTCGGCTAACGCTCCTATAATACACGAATAATTTCGTCTTACTCGTAATATGTGACATCACCAGAACATCAGCAAGTAACAGAGGGTTTTCGATCACGTGATCAGATCTTGATATTTAATAATTTTTAAGCACTAATGTCATAAAAAAATAACAGATATTTTGTGAGAACGTGGCCTGTAAATTCCATTTAAATCTTATAACCAATCAGAATAACAACAATCCGAATCTTACTTTTAACACAGGGAAATAGGCTACTCCGCATTACGCAGGCGTGTCCGGATACTGTTGAACTGATAGTATAGATGTACAGGGTCGTAAAAGCAGAACTGGTCAGGAAAATAGTTCATGCACCTTGAAAGTAGCCTGCTGAATGCTATTTTGTCCACAACTGACATTTTGAACCCGTGGCTGTGTACAAAATATAGGTCTGTTTATTTATTAAGAAAGCGCCGTTACCTGTTTTGAACCGATAGGTTCATCTCCAGACGGCTAGTTCACGTTTTACATTAAATTTCGTGTTTTTTTTTCTCCGCTGACGAAACCTCCTTGGGGTGGTGATGTCAGTGAAGAATCCGCGCCATTACGTCCCAGTCCAGACTGCTTACCATCTTGCAGCACTGAAAACTGTATAATGCGCTTTTGTGTATATATATATATATATATGCACATAATGTAACGCACCACATACACACGTAGAAGTTTCATCACATGGAGGTAATATGTATATAAAGATGGCGGTATTACAACCATAACAATGCCGAAGACTTCCACTCTCAGAGATATTTCGTTATGTACATGTATGTGACGGTAGAAATTTACAAATTGCTAATGTTACGTTATTCAATATATACGTTGAAAGAGAACTGATTAAAATTAAGATAAGCAAATAAAGTAGTCAGTTATGAAGTGTTACTGCAGCGGTACTACGTACATATTATGTAATACATTGGAACAAAAGTAAATGATAAGTGCTACAACTATGGACGTATATGGCATACGTTGAAAGCACAGTAAATGGGTTGGGATAGATGTGCATATATAAATATCACAAATATTAAAAAGTGTACTTTTTCAATTTAAATTGGAAAGCACGTGAACGAAATTTTGAAGAAAGGCTGCATTGGCTAACTCGGTTTGTTCATTGAGGACATTTTGTGGTGATTTGCTTTTATGTACATATATTTCAATCTCCTCAAGCAAATTCATAAGGCTGCCTTTCTCAGCATGGTGCAATACTTGTACATGGTCTACAACACTCTTTATTCCATGACTGCTTGTAGTTGTGTGCATGGCAAATGCGGATTTTGAAATGTTGTCCAAACGTATAGCATCGGTATGCTCTTTGAACCGTGACTAAATGCTTCTTCCAGTTTGTCCTACATAGTAAGAGGGGCAACTATACATTTTACGTTGTTGAATGCTTTTTCCATGTCAACAAATTCTATGAAGGTGTGTCGATTTTTCTTCAGTCTTGCTTCCATTATCGACCGCAACGTCAGAACTGCTTCTCTGGTGCCTTTACTTTCCCTAAAGCCAGACTGATCATCCTCTAACACACCCCTAATTTTCTTTTACATTCTTCTGTATACTGTTCTTGTCAGCAACTTAGATGCAAGAACTGTTAAGCTGATTTTGCGATAATTCTCGCACTTGTCAACTCCTGCAGTCTTCGGAATTGTGTGGACGATATTTGTACACACCAGCGTGAGTAGTAATTTTGTTGCCTCTTCCCCCAGTGACTTTCTAAATTCCGCTGGAATGTTATCTATCCCTTCTTCCTTCTTTGTTCTAAAGTCCTCCAAAGCCCTCTTAAATTCTGATTCTAATACTGGATCGCCCATCTCCTCTAAATCGACTTCCGTTTCATCTTCTCACACATCATATATTACCCCTCATAGAGGCCTTTAATGTACTCTTTCCACCTATTCGCTCTCTCCACTGCATTTAACAGTGGAATTGCCGATGCATTCTTAATGTTAGCACCCGTGCTTTTAATTTGACCGAAGTTTAGTTCAAATGGCTCTGAGCGCTATGGGACAACTGCTGAGGTCATCAGTCCCCTAGAACTTAGAACTACTTAAACCTAAGGACATCACACACATCCATTCCCGAGGCAGGATTCGAACCTGCGACCGTAGTGGTCGCGTGACTGAATTTTGTTTTGGCTTCTCTAGATGCTGAGTCAGTCCTTCCGACAATGATTTCTTTTTCGACTTCTGTCCCTTCCTAAAGTGCATGAATTATTTTTCGGGTCAGTTTTATTTTCCCCAGCTTTTAGATGTACGTGTGTGTTAATTTATTAGCTAATGCTTTGCACATGGGTTGAGAACTTCATACTTTTGTACATCACGTGTTTCTATTTAAAAAGGCGTGAGTTACCCTACTCTGCAAAAAATATTCACAAAAGTCACGCAAGGTTCCTGAAGGAAAATGCAAGCGAGAAGGCGCGTTAAATTATTCCCCCCAGAGAGGCTGACGCACTTCCGCGCTTTATATTTTAACTCCCCATTACCCTTACCTTGTGATTACTGAGAATTAAACTCGACGGCGCGACATCCTTCCATAAAGGAAGAAAAATTACGGCCCTTCCTGTTGGCGCAGGCGCCGCCGGCGCGATCCTAAACCCGCTTCTGCAGGAGGCGGCGCGAGCCATTAAGGCGTCCCGCGGGAGATTCGCGTCGTAATAAAGAATACCAGATAGCTGGGAGCGGCGATAGCGGCGCGGCGCGCGGGACCAGCGCGTAAATTGGAGACACGGTGCGGGGAGCGCCCGCGAAATGTTCATACGGCAGGCAGGCGGCAGTGAGGCAGCCCCGCTGACGTGCGGCTGCGCGGCCGGGAAATTTGCGGCGGCGCGCCGGAGGCCGGAATCTCGCGGAAAACGGGTTTCAGGCAGGCCCCTGGTGCACGAGGTACACCGCACAGCGAGGGGTCTGTCAAGTAACATCCATCCGGCAGATAACGAACGCTAGATTCATTTGGAAATCTTTATCAGCTAGCATTTAGCCTCACGTGGAACAAATGACTCTCTTTAACTCCGACATTTCATACTAATACCGGTGCATTTCCTGTAAAATTAGAGACTTCGTTTCCAGACTCACATATCTCCATCTCAGACCGGCAATGAGCTTGCAGCTCCGAAACGTTGCCTACATCTTTTTCGATCATGTTTTCTGTGCTGGCGTAAGCTGTCGCCAGCACACCAGTCGGCAAAGATGTTGCACGAAGATCGATAGTAGGCTCTCGATCAAGCGCGCCTGTCACGAGAGAGGCCAGTGACACACCGACAATCAACATGCCGCCAACACCCTCTCGACAGCCTTTATATAGACCGCCGCCGATGACTAGAGGGCTCCTCGAACATATCCGCATACTCTACACCTCCCGCCACCTTGATCCCCCTCAGCCCCTGGTTGCTCCTCTCCTCTCCCATCCCCGCCCCCTGCCACATCTTCACTGTTGTGTTCCCCCTACCCTCCATCTCTACACCCTTCATCTCCTTTCCCAAGGTGGCTTCCATCAACTCCCTCTCCCAGATGATGCCCTCTCTCCCTCCATTTATCCCTCCTATCAACTCTGATCCTCACCCCCTCCTTTCCTCCATCCTTTTCTTGGGCTCCCTCTCCCCCCCTTCCATCCTCTTCTTTCCCCACCTACCCTCTCTCTGCCCCCCTTCCCTCCCCCGAGTCCTTTTGCATTTCCCTCCTGTGCCTTTTCCCATTCCCTCTCGCATCTGCCCTGCCCCTCCCCCCCTTATGGGTCCTCCCCCTCCTTTGGTTCCCCCCACTTTCGTTTTTTCTCTCCTTCCTCCATGATCCTCCCCCCCCCCATCTGCCCTAGGCTATGGTGTGTCCTCCTTGTGCCGACAATGTAGTGCAGTGTTTACAGTGAGTGTTCAGTGTTGTGTGTCTTTTCCGAAGAGTTGTGAACGGCCGTCATTCTGTGGCTGGGTGTGATTTTATATCTCTTGCGAACAGAAACCAGACTGTCGCCATGTTTTTTAATTGTCTGTCTACTACGTTACCTGTCTGCATCCTGTGTATTTTTATTCGCGTTGCCAACCCTTTGCTTCATGTCTTAACTTTCCCCAATTTTCCGCCGTTTTAAATTTAAGTCCCCGTTTTATCGCCTGCCTTCTTTGTTTCTTACCTTCTCCTTACATTTTAAAAAGTCTGTAGGTTGCAGAGCAGCGTAATAACCTGCTGCCAGCCCGCCCCCTTCAGGGGAAATCGAAATACAATAAAGGAAAAAACAAAAAATCGGAGGGCCTCAGTCACTCACTAACTAAGGCACACTACAGTTTGGCGTCTACCATTCATTCGCAGCCGCTGGGCTGGCTGAGCGGTTCTACGCGCTACAGTCTGGAACCGCGCGACCGCTATGGTATCGGGTTCGAATCCTGCCTCGGACATGGATGTGTGTGATGTCCTTAGGTTAGTTAGGTTTAAGTATTTCTAAATTCTAGGGGGCTGATGACCTTAGCAGCTAAGTCCCATAGTGCTCAGAGTCATTTGAACCATTTGAACCATTCATTCACAGACTGACTCTCTCAGTCTACGACAGTGCATAGCGACCAGATCTAGACTAGCAGCGAGACTAAAGTTTGTAATAGCCAGATTACCGACACAGTCTGCAAGAGATATATTACAAGTGTGCTTGTACCACAACACATGGATTCTAATCAGGGTAAGTAAATACTTCCAGTTCATATAAATAAAGGTCCGTGTTAATCCACATGTGAATTTGCGTTGTAGAAACAAGAACCAGCCACCGATATGAACATCCTCTCCCTTGGTTCCTATTACATTATATACAATGTCTTTCTCTTTCTTTCTGTGCTGCGTTCAACCTACTGAAGACGGTATCGGAAAATTAGTCTTGTTTCCAGAGTGGTGTATCTCCCTTCCGTGTTTATTTCCAAACAGTTACGTTCCTATGGAACCAATAGGAACAACTGTGAATGGTCCATTTCTACATCTATATCTACATCCATACTCCGCCAGCTACCTGACGGTGTGTGGCGGAGGGTACTTTGAGTACCTCTATCGGTTCTCCCTTCTATTCCAGTCTCGTATTGTTCGTGGAAAGAAAGATTGTCGGTATGCCTCTGTGTGGGCTCTAATCTCTCTGATTTTATCCTCATGCTCTCTTCGCGAGATACACGTAGGAGGGAGCAATATACTGCTTGACTCCACGGTGAAGGTTATGCTCTCGAAACTTTAACAAAAGCCCTTACGCGAGCTACTGAGCGTCTCTCCTGCAGTCTTCCACTGGAGTTTATCTATCATCTCCATAACGCTTTCGAGATTACTAAATGATACTGTAACGAAGCGCGCTGTTCTCTATTGCATCTTTCTATCTCCTCTATCAACCCCACCTGGCACGGATCCCACACTCGTGAACAATATTCAAGCACTGGGCGAACAAGTGTACTGTAAACTACTTCCTTTGTTTTCGGATTGCATTTCCTTAGAATTCTTCCAATGAATCTTAGTCTGGCATCTGCTTTACCGACGATCAACTTAATATGATCATTCCATTCTAAATCACTGCTAATGCCTACTCCCAGATAATTTATGGAATTAACTGCTTCCAGTTGCTGACCTGCTATACTGTAGCTAAATGATAAATGATCTTTCTTTCTATGTATTCGCAGCACAATACACTTGTCTACATTGATATTCAATTGCCATTCTCTGCACCATGCCTTAATTCGTTGCAGACCCTCCTCTATTTCAGTACAATTTTCCATTGTTACAACCTCTCGATATACTACAGCATCATCCGCAAAAAGCCTCAGTGAACTTCCGATGTTATCCACAAAATCATTTATGTATATTGTGAATAGCAACGGTCCTACAACACTCCCCTGCGGCACACCTGAAATCACTCTTACTTCGGAAGACTTCTCTCCATTGAAAATGACATGCTGCGTTCTGTTATCTACGAACTCTTCAATCCACTCACACAATTGGTCTCATAGTCCATATGCTCTTACTTTGTTCATTAAACGACTGTGGGGAACTGTATCGAACGCCTTGCGGAAGTCAAGAATCACGGCATCTACCTGGGAACCCGTGTCTATGGCCCTCTGAGTCTCGTGGACGAATAGCGCGAGCTGGGTTTCACACGATCGTCTTTCTCGAAACCCATGCTGATTCCTACCGAGTAGATTTCTAGTCTCCAGAAAAGTCATTATACTCGAACATAATACGTGTTCCAAAATTCTGCAACTGATCGATGTTAGATATATAGGTCTCTAGACCTGCACATCTGTTGGACGTCCCTTCTTGGAAACGGGGATGACCTGTGCCCTTTTCCAAACCTTTGGAACGCTACGTTCTTCTAGAGACCAACGGCACACCGCTGCAGGAAGGGGGGCAAGTTCCTTTCAAGGTGACGTTGGTCTTTTGCAAATAATATTTTCTGATTTACTTGCAATCGCCATCTATTCCACATGATGTGGAACCACCCAGCGGAAGATTTGAACAGGGAAAGTTTGATTATGTAATTGAGCTTTCAAAAAATTTCAGATGGCTCTGAGCACTATGGGACTTAACATCGGAGGTCATCAGTCTCCTAGAACTTAGAACTACTTAAACCTAAGTAACCTGAGGACATCACACGGATCCATGCCCGAGGCAGGATTCGAACCTGCGACCGTAGCGGTTGCGCGGTTGCAGACTGTAGCGCCTAGAACCACTCGGCTAATCCCGCGCGGCAATGAACTTTCAAGTGAATTAGAAACAACTCACGGACATTATGCTAAGCCATTGTATAACAAAGCCTTTTTTTCGATCCTAGTGTATGCTGTTCCCTGGAAATAATGAATTATTAAAAAATCTTAAACATGGCTGTCAGCAAATGTTTTAGTAATTATATGCGTAGTGTAGACCAGTAAGTCTATTACATTTTTAGTAGCCTCGTAGAGGAAATTTCATTCTCACTTTAATGTAAAATGCTGTTACTTAAAACAAGCAAAGCGCAGTTCTTAGGCGCATGTTTTAGCGCCCTCTGCAGCCCAATTTTTCCTGATCGCTAGAGCCTGTATACTCGAACAGTTGGCCGTTGTCTCTGGCATTGTGTGTACTTAAATTATGAAAGTATTTATCCTGTGACTTCTGTTATAATTTTATGGTGACAAGAGCCTTTACCCATGGGCATCTACCACTCTGCATTTATTCTGGAGTACGCTGAACGTCAGCGGGCTGCTGCCTAAAGCCATGGCATGTGATAATTCTTGTTATTATATCAATTTTGTATATGACAAGAGCCGCTCGGCTTCAACTAATCTAATGTACCACCATGTGATGTAACAAGTGAGTCTGCTTACCTCACATATACACTGCTGGCCACCGTAAATGCAACACCCTGAAGGAAGCATCCGAATCAAGTGAAATTTACACCATGGGTTTGCAGCGATGAGATATGCAACTGATTTGAATTTCAGCGCAGACGCACATCACGCGCGCCTGTGGCGCCACCTCATAGCGCCATTTAAGGCTTGGCGATTTCGACGAGTGTACGTTCGGCACGTGTGTTTACCTTGTGGTTGTTTCACAAGACGATCAGTTATGCCTTGTAGACAACAGCGAACATCGTTTGATCAAGTAACCGAGTTCGACAGAGGAAGGATAGTGGCTTACCGAGATTGTGGATTATCATACAGAGAAATCACTAGTCGTGTTGGACGAAACCAAACAACTGTAATGCGGATATGTGACCGTTGGATGCAGGAGGGTACGATGGACCGACGTGGTCGATCGCATTCACCTCGGTGCACCACTGCACGTGCTGATAGGCAAATTGTGGGCATGGCAGTGACGGATCGCTCAGTGACATCCCGAACCATAGCACAGCACATTGCGTCTGTAACGCATCATCCAGTGTCTGCGCGTACCATTCGACGCCGTTTACAGCAGAGTGGTCTGTCCGCAAGACGTCCATTGCTTCATCTACCATTGACGCAGAACCACAGACGTCTCCGTCGCCAATGGTGTGATGACAGACGGATGTGGACGGCAGAATGGAATGACGTTGTCTTTACTGACGAGGCACGCTTCTGTCTGCAGCACCACGATGGTCGGATTCGAGTGTGGAGACGCCGTGGAGAGAGGATGCTGGACAGCTGCATTATGCACCGCCACACTGGTCTTGCACCGGGTATTATGGTATGGGGCGGTATTGGATATTACTCTCGCACCCCTCTAGTACGCATTGCTGGTACTTTCAATAGCCGGCGCTACATATCCGAGGTGCTGGAGCCAGTTGTCCTTCCTTACCTTCAGGGCTCGGCCACAGCCATATTTCAACAGGATAATGCCCGACCGCACGTGGCACGCATTTTCCAAAGGTTCTTCGTCAATAACCAGATTGAAGTGCTTCCCTGGCCGGCTCGCTCTCCGGATCTTTCGCCGATAGAAAACATGTGGTCCATGGTTGCTCAACGAGTGACCCAGATTACATCCCCAGCTGCCACACCAGATGATCTTTGGCAACGTGTGGAAGCTGCTTGGGCTGCTGTACCCCAGGAACACATCCAACGTCTCTTTGACTCAATGCCGAGACGTGTGGCAGCGGTGATCTCCAACAATGGCGGCTACTCTGCCTACTGATTCTGGCAGGAACCACATGTCACAGACGTCTGTAAACGTAATCATTTGATACTTGGTCAACATGTTATCTACAAAATAAATTTTGTTGTGCTACCTCTTGTCTTTCTTGGTGTTGCATTTACAGTGGCCAGCAGTGTATTTTTCTGTTATTATTTTTTCGTGTTTGTAAAAATAATTTTTGTAACCGGTTATATTCATTTTAGGGCCCACTCTTAAAAATATCAAAATGTGGGTCGATTAAGGCGCAAAGGAATCAAAGGCATTAGCTGCCTGTGGGCATCGATTTATGTCAATGAAAGCTGAAAATTTGCGCTCGACCGGGATTCGAACTCAGGTCTCCTGCTTACTAGGCAGTTGCGCTGATCACTGCACGATCCGCACACAGTGGTCACCACAACCGCACTTAATATTCAAGCCCGCCTCCCGTCAGACCCAAATTCTCAACATATACCACACACTACTGATTTTTGGCTCCTGCTGATTAACCTCATTTTTCGCGGCATGTAGCCGATCCCCGTAAGAGTTCCGAAAAAAACACGCCACGTATATAAATAATAACCGTTTTTGTCTGAATTTTATCACTTCTCTTCCATATTTGCGGCCTAATATAAATATTTCTTTGTAAATCCAGCAGTTTAAATAATGTTTGTGTTGATGCAAATAGTGAAGATTTTTTTTTACATTAAACAGTTAAAAATATGCCTGTCTTTAACGATCAACACAGAAATACTTAGTGATTTACCTGAAAAGTTACTTAACTCCGAAACCAAAATGATATTGTCCATATCATACTAACGACCAGCATTTTTCTATCCATTCTGTTCATATTTAGAATATAAATGTGGAGCCACATGTCAAAAACTAGGCTACAGGAACAATGATTAGGTAAATTATATAAAATTTGTATTTCCTGAAACGTTTTATCTTTTTGAGGAAGGAGACTTTGGAAATACAGGTAAGCCAGCTGTGGTTTTCATGCATTTCAATCGAATTCCTCGTAAGCAACATTTTTTGCTCTTGCGGCATCTATTCTTTCCAAGAATTAAAAAAATGATACAAGTAAAATAAATATTCAGTCTAAAACGCATTCACCGATTCCGTTTCCTCAAGACAGTAGTGTCGTCTTGGTCAAGACGGTCACCAACGATACAAAGCGATTATATTCAAAATTTCTTTCAGAATGAGAACCACACTGTTGTTAACTTTTGTTACATACAGAATACAGGCGGCATTGCTCCTACTTGCTTTGCGCAGCTGCGCAGAAATACTAAACAGTGAGAACGCTTGATGCAATTTGACAATCGTTGTATGCCTTATCACTGGTATTTCAATTCTGATTGCGAATAATTTGAAAAATCACACTATTTTCCACTGTACCAGTAAACAAGAACTTTGTCACTCGGTTCCATATATCCCAAGTCTTAGGCCCGAGCGTAAGCACATCAGAAATAGTTAGACAATACAAACTAGTATATCGAAATAACCACGGATGCCACTGGAACAGACTGAAGCACAAATAAGGAGTTTCAATGAGCTTAAAGCCTAAGCCCTGAAATGGATGATGATTGTGAGATGGTTTAGCCGCATCCTAAGGGCTTTCAAATGTTAGAGGACATATTTACTTTCAGCATTGCGGTTGGAAAACACCTCTCCATACAAGCGACCTGTCAACTATCACATCAGCACTTTCTCTCCCCACTAACCTCCGCCCCCACCGCTCTCAGGCCCTCTCTGTTACCTGGCACTCATTGGGTGTTAGCAAAAATTTAAGAGGAGACAGATCCGGGAACTGAAGTTTTTTGTGAAACAGATCCGTTGAATCTGAACACGTATCGTGCCCCAAGTATCAAATTTGATAGGAAGAACACAGCAGTTATCTGATAAATGCCCACTCATTGTTTCTAGGGTTTAAGGATCGCTCTGACGCCTCAATTATGTGCCTATTTCATTAGTATTCAAAGAACATCGTTAGTGAATAAGAATGACGCATTTTTGAACCAACGATTTGGAACTACGTACTTCGTATGTTGAAATACATGGTGTCCAATGAGTTATTCCGACACGCATTTTTATCCATATGACAATGGCTTGACGTTTTTATTGAATATTAAAATAGGATACAGAAAATAAATCTAGGATTACGGAAAAAATCTTTTTGGATAGGAATAAAAATGATCCGCTCAAAATGCCCCATTAATACTCATCCAAATGGACTCTCGGGCAGTCCCCGATCCACGCCAAGAGAATTACATTTTCCCGTGAACAAAGTGACTACCAAACAAAACAAAGTTACATGCTGACTTCTAAAGTAAAATATCTCCTAAAGCGTCTCAAAAGGCTAAATCTGCAGGTTGGCAGGATCTCAGACAATCGCTACGAAAAACGCGTGAGAATTCTGTGATGAAAAAAAACTCGATACCTCCAGATTCCAGGATGGGGAAATACCCCCTCTGGTCGCCCCACCTACTCTCCTTCCAACGCTCGTGCCCTTTCACTTGTCAATTTTCGGCACTAATTTTTATACGTGCTGTGCACCTGACTTGCAGATGGCCGTCCCTGGCGCCCCTCTCACCTTGGTGCCCCAAGCGCGGCCTTGTCGCTTGGGCTTTAAACCGACCCTGACGGCTGGTGCTACAAGGAAAGCTCACCAGCCAAAACCGATTCCGGACTTTATAACCTCTTGTATTCGGTTAGGAGGTGAGTCCACAAGCTTGTGCAGGTACGTCGCATCCAGGGTAAGCCACTCGCTCGCTGAGGACTCGACCGCGTGATTTCACCAAATTGTAGGGATGCGGACGCCGACGTTTCACCCGCTGCTATAGTCTGTCCCACAGATTTTCTAAGGGGGGTCAAGGGGGTCAGGCGAATCGAGATGTATGTAATAGAGTGGGGGAGTGTTCAGAAAACCAGCCACATATTATTCCAGCCTCATGAAATATGCTGTTGTCTTCATGACGGAGGTCACATCAGTGAACAGACCCAATTCATGATATGGAAAACACCCCCAAAACATCACAGACCTACCTCCGGCATGAGCATTTCATTTGACCTTCGGTACACTCCTGTGCGCATTTGAATATAGGCAAAAATGGGGTTTGTCAGACCATACTTCCTTTCGGCAGCTATTGGCCACTTTTATAGCCCACTGAAGCCGCGCAACTGCACCTGCTTGCGAGGTGACCGACCCCATATAATCACTGCACGCAGTTCCCGTCGCATTGTTCTCTCACTAACAGGTTGGGATGGAGTTTGATTCACCGCCTGCAGAAATTCCAGTTGTGTCTGGAACTTATTTCGATTCACAAGCCGCGAAACGCGTCTTCGGTCATTCTCTGTCTGTGTCTTTATCCGACCGCAATTCTGACGTCGTGGCCACGTGTGTTACACCACTGCTTGTAGACACGGCCATTGCTCCTTTTCGCCACTCTGTGACGTCCTTACATTTACCTATGTTTACGTACAGTCCCCGCTTAAAACAGAAATGTCTCATTGATCACCACTTCTTTATACTCACGTAGAGGCAGTGCGCACACATTTAAACTTGTGACTCGATGGCTGCGCCATCTGTAAAAGCTTAAAGATTCATCTGCGTATGCAACCTGGAATAACTGGAATGACTATTTTTTTTTTTCCGGTGACCTTATGAAATAACGGGTGATCAAAAAGTCAGTATACATTTGAAAACTTAATAAACCACGGAATAATGTAGATAGAGAGGTAAAAATTGACACACGTGCTTGGAATGACATGGGGTTCTATTAGAACCACAAAAAAAATTCACAAATGTCCGACAGATGACGCTGGACAGCAAAACGTCAGTGACTGCGCATGACAATCGTGTATAAAAGGAGCTGTAATAAGAGAATCAGATGCGCCAGCAGTCGCAGCATGTTGACGTTACCTAAAAAGGCGCTTTTAGTGAAGCTGTATTATCAGAGTGGGGAATGTGCTAGTTCAGCGTTACAATTCTATAGCCATAGGGAGGGGATTCGAACGAGTGAAGGTCCGTTGACAAATGCAGTTGTGGCGAGAATGATTTGGAAGTTCGAAGCCACGGGTTGTTTAGACGATAGATGCCGTAGTGGCCGACCGAGCACAAGGCGTAATGCTGCTGAGACAGTTCAGGAAGAAATGGAGACTGTAGCGAGTTCGTCTATGCACGGGGAAGTCAGCGCACGTGCAGTCGCACGTCGCACCGGCATTCCATACACTACTGTTTGGTTGGCACTTAGGCGTACCCTCCGATGCTATCCGTACAAAATCCATCGGCATCATGAACTGTTACGTAGCGATTTAGTGAAGCGGAGGGCATTTGCGGTGGGGGCGTTTCAAAAGATGGCGGAAGATGACGATTGGTTGAGTAACGTGTTGTGGCCCGACGAAGCTCATTTCACGCTCCAAGGGTCTGTCAACGTCCGCAACTTCAGAATTTGGGCTACCGAAAATCCTAGAACTGTCGTGGAAACTCCATTGCACGACGATAAAGTCACGGTATGGGTTGGATTTATTATATCTATCGTTATCGGGCCTTTTTTCTTCGAGGAAAATGCGTGATTCTGGTTTTGTAACTGCTACCGTGACGGATGAGAGGTATGCCGAATCAGGAAATCGCATCATCCCCAGCCTGGCTGATAAACACCTGTTGGAACGTGCAATGCTTATGCAGGATGGCGCTCCACCCCATATTGCTAGACGCGTGGAAGATCTCTTGCGTGCTTCGTTTGGTGAGGATCGTGTGAGGTTACCTGAAGTCGCAAGTGTATCGTGATCGACCGACATCCCTAGGGATGCTGAAAGACAACATCCGACGCCAGTGCCTCACCATAACTCCGGACATGCTTTACAGTGCTTTTCACAACATTATTCCTCGACTACAGCTATTGTTGAGGAATGATGGTGGACATATTGAGCATTTCCTGTAAAGAACATCATCTTTGCTTTGTCTTACTTTGTTATGCTAGTTATTGCTATTCTGATCAGATGAAGCGCCATCTGTCGGACATTTCTTGAACTTTTGTTTTTCTTTTGGTTCTAATAAAACATCATGTCACTCTAAGCATGTGTGTCAATTTGTACCTACATTATTTCGCGATTTATACAGTTTTCAAATTTATACTGACTTTTTGATCACCCGGTATGTAAAGTAGGAGATATGCGTTGATGATCCGAAATCGTCAGCAATTGTCTCTGATCAGCTCAGACCCTGAGAGCATTGCCTGGGAAAGCAAAGTGTTGTGTACATAGTTCCAGGTAGTCAGCGCATACACATCTTTCCCACTAGAGCGCGCCCCACTAAGCACAACAGCGCAGGCGCAGCGCTCGTCCGTCCCCGCAGTACGAGATGGCGCTACCTAAGAGACGGACCAAATTCTGCTTCCGCCGATCCGCGTATTAATATGCAACGCAGCCAATGAGATTGCTGCTAACTTAGAACCTTGTCTCCTCACGGATCACACTCGCGCAGTGATACCTGAACGCACGAGGTATTATAACGAGTGTATAGACCTCCGATTAGTCAGTCTGCATTAGTCTGCATTAGTCTGTAGTCAAGTTTCAGTCTGCGCCTAATAAGATTATCATATTCCTGTACATAGCCACGAAGAGAAATGTATAGACACTTTGTGAAGTATCAGAGATATGTGAGAATAAGATTAACGTACCAAGACCAAAGGAACTTCAGATTGTCAATTGTAAATAGCGTCCAGAATCAAGTTGAGTAAGGGTTATGATTGTTATTATTTTAATAAACGTGTGTGAAAATTAATCAAGTTCTGTTTAAAGCTGGTCACCGTCAATCTGCTACTCTAAGCGTTCAAGTGGCATTTCTATCGTCTGTCCTAACGGCAGAAGATAAACACGCCACGATAAGACCACCAGACATATTGCTGACACTCACCTACTTCGTTAGAGCGACAAGTCAAATAATCTGATGGTGTGTGTACCGAAGGCCTTACAGTACGCACCCCACAGAAAGCATCCGCGTTCGAGTCCCTATAGGTAACACCGCTTGGATAGGAAAATTTCAATGAAACCGCACCCCACTGTCGAAAGCAACTTTCGTTGTGAGAGCAATGTAGCCTACACAAAACACTGTAAATGCAGTACACCTTCTTTCTGACACTGTAGTCAAACAGGAAACAGAAATCTGGAGAAAGGAATCTCTCTCTTCGATTCGTGGCACAGTCGGAAATATGAACCTCGCGCGGCGCTACGAGGCCAGTGAGTGATGGAAACGATCAGAGGCGAATCTGCAACCCGCACGCAGAGCTCGGCGGTAGACGCGCGAGAGTCGTAACGATAAGGCTGCAGGCGTTTCGCCTGAACGCCGCGCATCGGAGGCAAATTTCGGGAAAATTGGATCTCGGCAGCGGCTGCGGCGGCGGCGCCGTGCGGAGACCGTGTAGCGGCGGGAACAAGCAGCTGCGCGGGTTTTCCCCTCGCTAATACAATTTTCCCGGCGCGAGTGAAGGCCGTCTGCGGACGGCCGTTGCCTCGCTAATGGTGAGCTCTGCGGGGCTGCGTTTTCCAACAAGTGGCTGCGGCTACATTTGCTGCACGTGTGCTTAGCCTCTAACACTGCTAAACGCCTGAGTCATCTTTCATTTTGTAGGATGCATCTCTAGCCCGTCACTCGTGACAGTAATAATTGGGAGCATTCAACCGTGTTTCTGTCCTACATACAGCTTAACACTGCGTTTCGAGAGCTAGTGCTTTCATCATCAGATTGATGTAAAAATAGGGATGGAAAAAATCGACCTGTCAAAATCGATAATGGTACTTCAGTTATGAATAACCGGTATTTTTCGGTATTTATTTGGTCTCGATTATAGCAGGTAAATAAAATCGATATATCAATTTGCTACAGCAGTGGTGCTAAAATTTTGAATTTTTAAATAAAGTTTTTACAAACATTTGTTTCGAAGGAAGTTCTGTTGCTTCTGAAAGAAGCCTTTAATGATCCTGATGAAAAACGTACGAAGCAACACAATATAGAACGAGTCTTTATGAACAGACTGGACCATAAATACTGGCCAACGGATTAATGCATTACTGAAATTTTATCTATTGTCACGTCATTTTTCCTGAGAATTTTTTTTATTTTTTCTACTATCTAAACTGTTCATTTGCATTTTTGGAAGGAGCATTTCTCGTTTTGCCAATTAAAAATAATTTGTATTCAAATTCCCATTAAAAAGTAAAAGTGTACATTTAACTAAAAATGGTCTTCATTAGAAACAATTAAAGAAAAAGAACGCCACAAATTTAACACAAAAGCTTGTTATTAGTCTGTCATTTCTATAAAATAATAAAACCGAATGCAAGTTATGTTAGTCCGAGCCAGTCTTCGAATTTTTCAATCTTCGTTAGAGTTTTACGTTTATTTTTGAAAATAATAGCAATAAAAAACCTAAAATCGGTTATTTCACAAACCGGTTATTTTGAACGGTTTCAACAGTCAGGTTAAATTGGATATGGAAAAGACCGAATAACTTAAAACTGGCTGTTTCAGCGATAATCGCCATCCCTATGACAAGACACTAAATCGCCTGTCATCACTGTTTCAGCGTTTTAACCTCATGAATCAAGATGTTACAACCCGATGATGAGAGCGTTGTCTACAAAAATAAGGAATTCTGCAAATCATTACTGTAAAAACGTAATAACCACTATCTCACACACCTAACGGATAATATTAAAGTCAGAAACATCACAATTAATAGCGAAAACTTGCACAGGTGAAAGTACAGGATAATAGATGGAGAAATTTTGCAACAAATACGAGATCCCAAACGAACCGATCATGAGGCAGTGGCGAACCGCTGTGTAAAACATTGTCCTTGTTAGTTGAAATATATTTGGCCTGTTATCTAGATCGCGGCCAGCGTCAATCACGGCGGGGTTTTTCTGGTGCTCATGTGATGGCAACGCGTCATTTTCACGAAGCCAACTGTATGTTAGTTTCACATAACCAATGAGAAGCAAGAAAATAAATGTTCTCTCTTTCGCTGTCGCTATTGGTTTCATTCGTCATTGGTGCTGTGACAGAGTGTTCTGCAGCGTAAGTCTAGATGTGGGTGAATGTGCACCTGGAAAGGAGTTTTTCCCCGGAATGGAGATTCTAGTGACTGATCCGTAGTGTAGTACAAGGTCTACGCTGAGAAGGAAGGTGATTATTCATTTACGAATTGGCGGACGATTGTGTTACGTAGTCTCGCCCGCGATCTAGGTCGGGTTGGAAGGTGATTATTTAGTTGTGTGTTGAGGTAGCCAACGAGGATGGTATTATGACAGCGATCTGAGCTACATTTCCTGAAAAGTGCTCATAGGTATCCAAAAGGTAGTCAGTCACCACACTTTATGCACCTCTCACATCCGTGTAAGTTCTTATTTAGGCTACATCTTGTGTACCATACATATTTACTTGGTTTACAATAAGGATTACTTCGTCAACTCCGGTGGATACTAGCGATATTTTTTCCGAGTACATAGCGGCCTACGCGTTTACATTAATGTGAATATGTGCATTCTTTCATATCTTGCAATAAAAAACTTTGCCTGTCTGCTGCTATCTCATTCGCTACACGGAATTAGAAACTAACACAACTATTTTCGCTCCCGTCATAGCTCATGATGAGCGCTGACAGTTGCATTGACCCCGATCTAGACTTTTACCATTGATTTGAAATGCAAACTTTTCGCACCAATCGCCATCGAATCAGGCTCAAACTTCACTCACAGCCCATGGTTTGAATCACATCAAAGTTGAAGTTTTGCAGAACGTTTGTGGAGAAAGAAGCTTTTTGTATAGAACAGGGCTTCTACAGACTACGCTTCCACAGATGCTGTGAAATGTATTGATTGTAAGCATAAGCAATGACTCAATCCGCCTTGACAAGAGCCTATATTTACTTGACGAAAAAAGTGATCCAAATGGCTCTAAGCACTATGGGACTTAACATCTGAGGTCATCAGCCCTCTAGACTTAAAACTACTTAAGCCTAACTAACCTAAGGACATCACACACATCCATGCCAGAGGCAGGATTCCTACCTGCGACCGTAGCAGCAGCGCAGTTCCGGACTGAAGCGCCTAGAAGCGCTCGGCCACAGAAGCCGGCCATTTATTTAACATCCTTGGCTCACGATTTCTGCTTTCTCCAATGTGCAGCCTGAATTACAAACAGCACAAAGTCATTTTTAGTTAACGTTATATAAAAAATGTAGCTGCAGCAATAAAAGATGTTAAAGAAAATAAGGTGCAAATTCCAAATGCTGCGAAGCGATTTAACCTACCAGAAACCACACTGCAAGCTATGCTGATCGCAAGGAACTTATTAAAGGCACTCTCGACGTACGTATGGAAGATCAGTCAGTCCGCGAACTTTTTATGTTAGATTCGAAAGACATGAGGTATGGATTCGTAGATAACTTTAAGAGCGTGTGGTAGATGACAGCGCAGGCCTGCCGTATTCATGTCGACTTGTAGATTGCTGATGACTAATGTTCCGAAATGGAGTGATTTCTTTTTAAGCAAATAAATCTTGTGATCGTTGATGCAGTGTATTGGAGAATGATGTCAGAAGGTTTTGTACATGATATAGGCCTTTTCATGTGATGACTGCAAAAGAGTTCAAACTTAAATGAACCCTTATGTTGTCGAGCTAGAGTCGATGTCATTCTGGAGAAACGGCCTCTTGTAGTGTGATACTGTTAAACAAAATATTACAATGTAAGAACCCTTATTTTCATAACAGAAAACTAAATTATCTTCAAGAAAATTTACAATAATTGGCTTTTTAACTAAATGAGACGTTATAAATAACAACGAAATCTTTTTTCTCTTAACGAACAGAGCTGTTCCTAAATTGTTCTTAATTTACGTCACCCTAAAGAGCTTTTTGCTCTATATTTCGCAACCATTTTTTTTAATTTATTGCGCGTCATATAGTAGGTATATAGTAAAACTGATTCTCACGTATCCCTACGAAGTCTGCCACCGAAGCTCAGTGGTCTAATTTTGCAAATACTTGAGTTCAAGGTTGTGGCTAGCATCTTATGTGTTTATAAATGATTTAATCTCGACATTGAGCGAAGCCATAGAATAAAACTGACTAATGACTCGTACTGTCGATACTGTGGAATGGTTGACATTGTCTTGCCCTAGGTGGTACTTGACAAAACGAAACTGCAGCAGGGACTGTTAGCGATGAATTTTGATGAAATAAACACCCAGAATACAATGTACAGGAGCATTATAATTAAACTTTAGCTGCATAATACGGCCCCCATGAAAAACAAGTTATCCTAGAGCCATGAAACTTTGTGGAAATATTTGTAAGGACGTGCGGAAGAGAAATAACAAGTAAACCATTGAAAGAAAAACTTTAATTTTCACATGATGGGGATTAAATCTGGGCAGTTTGGAACGATCGGCCAATGTTTAGATTTGCTTCTGGGAGAGATCGACGGCCAATTGCGTCACAAATTGTTGAAGAAGCTGCTGTTTCCATAGCTGATAATGCTGGACGTAGAGTGCGATCTTCAAACAGCGCACGATCTGTGTCACAACAGCAAAGCATTCCATGGTCGACCTTCCAAAATGTGCTCCGAACAACCTTAAATCAGTATTAGTACAAACTCACATTGCTCACCACTTTTGCCACGTGACGGAGACATTCGAACAGACTTCGCTTTTACGTTTCTTCCAAGGGTCAAAGTTGACGAGATGTGGCCTTGGAATATTTTGTGAAATAAAGAATCACACTTTATGCTCCCTGGGGCAGAGAACACTCACAATTGTCGTATTTTGGGATTGTCACCTCCAACGAACGTTCATGAAGGTCTCTTACATACTGAACGCATCACTGTGTAGTGTGGTTTCACGGCATAGTTCATTATTGTTCATTTTTGTTTGAGAAACACAGATCCCAAGAACCAAGGACATGCAGCGTGAATGCACACGTTTCTCTGATCTGCTGCGCCAACATGCTATCCCTCCAAAACGAGAGAGGAGCACTTTGGTCTCAAATGTTTTGACGCACGATGTAACTCGCCATGCTAGTGATGTCACTCGGTTACTCCGAAACACATTTGGAGAAAACCGAATCATTGCGTAACTATCAAGATCAACAGGTTTGAAAACTCTAATGCGCCCCAGGGAGCGTAAAGTGTGATTCACTACTTCACAAATATTCCAAGGCCACGTCTCGTCAGCTTCAATCGTTGGAAGAAACGTAAAAGCGAAGTCTGTTTGGATGGCTCTATACGTGGCGAAAGTCGTGAGCAGTGTGGGTTTGTACTAATACTGTTTCAAGGATGTTCGCAGCACTTTTTGGAAGGTCGACCATGGAATGGTCGCATCTCGAGACACAGATCGTGCATTGCTTGAAGATCGCACTTTACGTCCACCATTTCAATGGTGTACTCCTTATTTCTCTTCTACATGTCCTCACAAATATTTCCACAAAGTTTCATTGTCCTACGATCACTCGTTTTTCATGGGCGCCCTCTCAGTTACAGAAAGTTTAATTTTAACCGCTCTGTACGTGGGCATCAAAGTGTTTCCGGTGACCAAGACAATAACGATCATATGGTCTGTATATTCATGAACTAAATCTGAAACGAGAGACGAAAATCTATATAATGAGTTTAAACTTCATTCATGGACAACAAGAAATCCTCAACTATACATGAAAAAGAGAAAACTTTTTACCATTTACACATTTTATTTTAATATTATGTTCCAAGTCAGTGTAAATGTTCCTGAACGAATTGAATTAAAAGGAGAGGTTAGTATGTCTGACTGTAATGCTGAATAAATTGAATAATAATAGCCGGCCGGTGTGACCGAGCGGTTCTAGGCGCTTAAGTCTGGAACCGCGGGACCGCTTCGGACGGTGGTTCGAATCCTGCCTCGGGCACGGATGTGTGTGATGTCCTTAGGTTAGTTAGGTTTAAGTAGTTCTAAGTTCTAGGGGACTGATGACCTCAGATGCTAAGTCCCATAGTGCTCAGAGCCATTTTGAATAAAAATAAAGACTGGCTTGCATGGTTGACTGCAACGCAGAAGATCCGGATTCGATTCTCGGTACTGCCAGAGATTTTCTTCTTCGTGGGAGGACAGGAATGGGTCCACTCTGCCTCCTGATAACGGCGGTGGACCTCCTTCAATGACAAATAGCACCTCCAACGCTGTAAATCCGACAACGGCCAGGTGAGCGCCTTGATGACCCCACCCCCATCAACACCACATAAAGCCATCAGCTGAGGATGACACGGTGGTCGGTCCCGATTGGCTGTTCTGAAGCCAAAAGGCGGATGATGGAGTAAAACATTGTCGCCACTGACCCCTGCTTGAATTAATGCTGCCTGTCGGTGTTGCGGACTCGTGGCACATTAGGAAACTGAAGCACAGACAACTGGGGAATCACTGTAGCAGTAACATGTGCCACAAATGATCTTTTGACATAAACGACTTTGACAAAGAGCAGACTGTCATGACCCGGTGTCAGGGAACAAGCATCTCGGCAATGCTGGTAGCCTGTTGTGCTACTGAATCAACGGATTGTTGAAGGACGGTGAATCCACAAGCTGGTGTTAGACGTCCGCACCTCATCACAGAGCGTGGAGAGCAGACTCTTTCCCTTTTTGTAATGCAGGATAGGCGGTAACCTGTGGCCAATCTGGTGACTGAGTACAGTACTGGTGCAGACGTAATTGTTTCGGATCAAAATGTTGTTGAACATTAGGCTCCACGGCAGACGACCAACATTGACCCAATGACATCGTCGATTACGATTGCAGTGGGCGTGGAATCATCGAGATTGGACAGAGGATCAGTTGAAACGTGTCGACCAATCGGATGAATCACATATCTCGTTACACCAGCTCGATGGTCGTGTCTGGATGCACCGTCATCAAGGGGAATCACTGCTCGTAATATGCACCACGCTATGGTGCAGGCCGGCTGTAGCTATACTGAGCCGTTAGGGACATTCACTTGTTCCTCCACAGGACCTGTGGTAATACTCCAAGGCACCATGACAGTTGTAGACTTCTGAACGTTATGCCAACCAGCTGCATCCCTTCATATTTGACGCTTCCTGGCGGCGATGACCTCTTTTAACAGGATAACTGTAAGTATCATACAACAAGTATCGTGCAACCCTTGTCTGAGTAGCATAATACTGAACTCGTGTTGATGTCTTGGACCCAAATTCACCTGATCTGAAGGTGATGAAATCCAAAGGTCTCAAATTTACGGAAATTGCGTGACCAGTGCATAGACGTACGGTACCACATATCTCTGGAAACCTACTATGGAAAGGTAGAATCCATGTGAGCCGTAATCGCTCCTGTATCACGTTACAAATGTGGACCAACGCGCTCTTAAGCAAGTCGTCTTAACTTTTTGGCGCATCAGTGTACAGAATTATTATGTTTCACATTCTTCCTAGGCCCTTCACTTTATTGCTGCTTTCCACTGGTTTCTTTTGTTGTTTCGCCCCTTTTTCATTGCTTTCATCTTTTATCAATTTATTCTTAATCCACATTCTGTACCATTAGACTATTCATTCCATTTAATAGATTCTATAATTACTCTTCGCTTTCTATGAGGATTGCAATGCCATTAGCGAATCTTATCATTGATATCTTTTCACGTTTTATTTTAATCCCTCTCTTGAATGTTCCTGTTATTTCCATCATTGCTTGTTGTTTGTATAGATTGAACAGAACGGGCGAAAGACTACATTGCGGTCTTTCAAGCACTTGAATCCCAGCACTTCGTTCTTTGTCTTCCAGTGTCATTGTTCCCTCTTGGGTCTTGCACATACTGTTTATCACCCGACTTTCACTACGGCTTATCCCCATTTGTCTCAGAATTTCTAGCTTCTTGCACCATTCGAAATTGTAGAATGCTTTTCCAGATCGATAAATTCTAAGAATGTGTCTTGATTTTTCTTCAATATTGCTTCCATTATCAACTACAACGTCAGAACTGCCTCTCTTGTTTTACCTTTCCTAAATCCGAACTGATCTTCGTCTAACACATTCTCGATTTTCTTTTCCATTCTTATGTATATTATTCTTACAAGCTGATTGGGTGCATGATGTACCACCAGTCTCATGCATTCTACACAGCAACGTTAATAGCCGTTTTGTTGGCATGTGATTTCAGATATTTTGATTGACTTTTATCTGTCCCTTCTGCCCTTCTGTCTTATGTGATCTTAAATCGTTCAAAGCTCTTTTAAATTCTAATTCTAATACTGCATCCCCTATCTCTTCCCTGACGACTTCTGTTTTCTCTTCTATCACATAATCAGACAAGTCTTCCCTCTCATAGAGGCCTTCAGTGTATCCTTCCCATCTATCTGTTCTTTCCATTTAACAGTGGAACTGCCACTGCACTCTTAACGTTACCGCCCTTCCTTTTAATTTCAGCGAAGGCCGTTTTGACTCTTCTATATGCTGAATCAGTCCTTCCGACAATCATATGTTTTCCGATTTCTTCACATTTTCATGCAGCCATTTTGCTTTAGCTTCCTTGCACTTCGTATTTATTTCATTCCTAAGTGAGTTGTATTCCTGAATTTCCATCAACTTTTTTTTTTACTTCCTTCTTCTATCGTTCTACTGGGGCATTTCTTCTGTTACGCGCGCTTTCTTCGCAGTTACCTTCCTTGCACTATCTTTTTCTTTCCAGCTTATGTGATTGGCCTTTTTAGAGACGTCGATACCTCTTCAGCTGAACTGCCTACTGAACTATTTATTGTCGCAGTACTTATAGCCTCTGAAAACTTCAAGTGTGTCTCTTCATTTCTCGGTACTACCGTACCCCACTTCTTTGTGCATTGATTCTTCCTGTCAAGTTCCTACACTTCAGCCCGCTCTCCATCAGTAGAGTGTGATCTGGGTCCATATGTGCTCCTGGGTACACCTTACATTCCAGTATCTGATTTCGGAATCTCTTCCTGATCATATTGTAATCTCACTGGAGTCTTATCGTATGTCGTGGGCTCTTCCATCTCAGACTAGCTGTGTGACTCAAAGGTTTCTAACACACGGAATACAGCATGTCAATCTCAACGGGGAGAAGTCTTCATACTCAGAAATAACTTCGGGCTTACCACAAAGGGAGAGTTATAAGACCATTGTTTTTCATTGTTTATATTCAGGGTGGTGGGAAATTCCCGTTTATAAACTTCTAGGGCTTGCAGTGGGGAGAGAGTACATAATACTTTGAATAGGAACCCATGTTCAGAAACGTATCATTTCCGTGCTACAACCATTTGAAGCCGTGTTGCTAATGCGACCATGCGTGATCCAGTAAATCAGCTGTTTTACAGTTCCACTCATTAACAGACAGTGAGATTGCTCGTGGACTTGTTGACGGCTTCTCATCAACGTGATGCACTAACGCGTCTTCCAGTTCGGGCGTGTGGGGCCTCCTTGGAGCGCCACAGTCACGCCTGCTGCTGCTGAAGATACCCTTTCTCGAAACCGCTGCGTGATTGTGGCAAAAAGGGTATGCGATATAGTCTGAAGTTGTGGAGAACTATCTTGATAAAGGCGACGAGAAGCTCTTCCATTGCCGTGAGCTTCGCCATTCAGGAAGATCATGTCGGTGTTTTCTGCAAACTTGTACTCAACCATGTTGCTCCAACACTGACAGACGCTTGAATGAGGCTCAACCAGGTCAGTGAGGTAGGATAGGATGTCAAATGACATAAGCCGATCTGACGTAAGCACCCATCACTATGACTATCCTGTTTCAAACCTACCTAGCAAACATGTTTCCAAACGGCTGTAGCACGAAAACGGTACGTTTCCCCGACATGTGTTCCTATTCAGAATATTATGTACTCACTCCACACTACAAGTCCTAGAATTTTGTAAGGGTAATTTTCGACCACCCTGTATATATGTACCTAATGAGTTCTGCTGGAAGTTCCATGACGTTTTCGGCGTATTGTGCTGTTGTATACAGGGAAACCGCAACGATAGAAAATTGTAGCGATGTAAGGGAAATGTGCAAAGGACGGAGGCTAGTTGCCGGAAATGATAGTTGACTCTCTACAAACAAATGTAACGTATTGCGCATAAATATAGAGACACATTACTGCACGATTGCATGACTGCAGAAGAAATACTGGAACAGTTTAATACGTGACAGTCAGTCAGGGATCCAGTGGAGGTGGGTTTCATTGAGGAAATGGACAAGATCCAAAGCAGAGTAGCGCGTTTGGTTAAGCCGTCGGCACAGGGACCGTGCTGTCGAACGTTAACGTTGAGAGTGCCGAGTTCTACGTGCTGCTGAACGCTCAGGAACGATGCGACCTGCGCATACGGTACGTGGACCCCAACGTGGTATACGCGATCGCAACGCACTGCAGCGGCAGTTGTGGGATGTTTCTAGTACGTAAATCACACTGTTTACTCAACACGCTGCGTAAAATTCCCACGTTAGCTCTATTAAAACGCACATTTCTTCCATTGTTCATATACTAGTCACTTTGTTCTATATGTAATTTGCTGCTTCTCAGAAACGACGTATATACGTGCAGGCTTGAACTGAGTGCCAATATGGCGCCTCACAGATCAATGCTGAAGGGAGATGGCGTGCATGTGACGTAGGTGGCGTTGTGCCATCTGATTGGTCAACGCTCAGACGCACGCTCAGGATATGTGACATGCCAGATATTGCTCTGCCCGTTCGGAGAGACTCCGGAACGTGCTATTCCACGCTATGACGACAGAAACGCGGCGCACTCAACGGCCCGTGAGCCGACGGCTTTAGGTTGATCTACGAAAGGCGAAAGCGTCACGGAGACGCTGCATGACAGGCATTTCGAATCGCAATGTACTTTACTGTTAAAGTTTTGAGAATGCACGTTCCTGAAAGAGTCAGCCAGTATATTGCTTCCTCCTACGTACATCTCGCAGGAAGACCAAGAAGGTAAAATTAGAGAGACTCGAGCTCCCACGGAGGCTTACCAGCAGTCGCTCTTCCCACGAACCATTCGTGACTACAATGGGCAAAAGGTAAGTGGCCGTTGTACACAAAGTACTCTTCGCCGCACACCGTGCTGTGGCTTGCGGATAGCAGATATTACTGTAGACGTAAATGTGAAAGTTTTGTTCCAAGGTATGAAGGTCGCAGTGCGTCATGCATCATTTTAGTTGACTTCGCAGTGTTTACTTCGAAAGTTCTAGCTTATATCACTAACTATCCTCTCATTATATTGAACCTTTATTGTTATAGCGAAAAGAGCAATGATGTATCAGGTCTCGTTGATGACGAGGTCATTAGGGAAGGAGCCCAATCTTGGACTGAAGGAGGAAAAGGTTCAAAATTGTTGTTGCCTTAATCCGTTTAGGGCAGGGTTTCCCAAACTGTGTTCCACGAGAAATGAATAATTAATAACATGGCATTCCGTAATAGTCAAGATCGCATTCTATTTATTTCTGACTACCGGTTTCAACAGTTAATCTTGTCATCTTCTGATCTTTAAAAAAAAATTGTTTTACTTCCTGTTCGATTATGACTGTCACACAAAACATGATGAAATTCTAGTGGATATTGTGTAGAATATTCCATACAGGTTTGTTAAAAATAAAAACCAGTTTGTCACAAATAAAAACAACGCAGTTTGCGACAAGCCCGGGACGAGCGAAGTGACCGCGTGGTTTGAGGCGCCATGTCACGGATTGCGTAGCCCCTTCCACCGGAGGTTCGAGTCCTCCGTTGGGCATGTGTGTGTGTTGTTCTTGGTATAAGTTAGTGTAAGTAGTGTGTAAGTTTAGAGACCGATGACGTCAGCAGTTTGGTCCCTTAGGAATTCGCACACATTTGAACATTTTTTTGACAAGCCCGATGTTTAATTTTCACAAACCTGTATGGAATATGCTACATAATATCCACTATAATGTCAATATGGTATGTGTGACACAATCACAGTGCAACACAACGTATAACAAGTTTTTTAGAGGTCGGAAGATGACAGTCTTAAATGTTGAAACCGGTAATCAGGAATAAATAGAACTGAATGCGACCTTGCCTATTAAGCAATTACGCATCGTTACTTCGTACTCCAAATTATAAGAAATTTCATATGATTTCTGTGCTATTAGTTACGATTTGAAATTTAAGTAATCACTGAATGAAACAAGTTGCTGCGCAATTTTTTAATATTTAGTTAACCTTAAAAATAAATAAGATGTTGCAGTACAGCACCTGGATTCTCAAAGAGTTCCGTCACAGGAATAGTTTGGGACTCCTGCATTAGGAAAATGTCGGGAAACAGGTCTTGATAATCGAATCAGCCTGCTGCTTTTCTTGCGGAATATAACGACTTTCATTTTCTGTTTAAAAACTTTCATTGTTATTTGTGTATGTCGCACAGGTACCTAATTTTCTTACATCGAGAAGCCGTTAATCAATTAAATCTCTCCTCGCGTTCTAGTTCCTACGTTTGTCACTTTCCGATATAATTATACCGAACAGCAATTCGACACCATACGTAGATCTGATACCGAAGCATCATAACCAAACACTTCAGTTTCCAGTATTTCCAGTATTTCATTTCGCACGGACGAGAAAGCAAGTACTACCCCGAACAGGTTCTTCAATAACGGCGGAGATATGCCATAGGAAGGGCGATACAGGAAAGGACAGCGAAAAGTCTCTATCGCAGGCACGTTTGGAGCCGTGGCTATTCACTTCAGATGACGGCCGCATGAGAGACCGTGTACGGGCGCGCACGGCAACACAAGCCCTGCGCATGTACAGTGGTCGATGCTGGGCGCATGTGCGCTATTTTTCGTTTAGTGCTATCCATCCGCAGGCTACGTGGTGCCTTGTTTACACTGGGAGATTAATTCTGCGCCCACTCGTCCCTTCCCTTCACACCGCTTCCAGTTTCTCGTTTCTATCCCCTCCCCTTCTCTCCCTCCCACCTACCCCCATCTCCCCTCTCACTCTCTCTGTTTGTCTCTCTCTCTCTCTCTCACACACACACACACACATAGTACAGGCGCTCATCCTCCCTCTCTACTTCTCCATCCTCCGTCTCGCTGCACGCGAGTTTTCCGACCAGCTGTGCGGACCGGGCAGTAATCTGCAGAGACCTCGCGGCACCCCCGTGGCTCGCACCAACTGCCCCTGGAAACGGTTGCGGCCGCACGCGGCGCTTTCCACCGCAGCCGCCCGGGAATAAACCGGCCAATCGGCTCCCTGCTGAGGCCCCAAATATTGTCGGATCCGGAATCCCGCGACGCCAATGGCTTTCAGAGGCAGCCTGTGGGGCCCTACCTGCCGCGCCCGTATTCGCTTCTGAAACGCCCGCTGCTGGATCTCTTTCGCGATTCTTTCCCGTCTCTTTTAGGGAAATCCCATTTCGTTTCTTGTGGCGTGCTGCAAGGAACACCTGTTCCAATATCAGAGAGAATATTGTTCTGTAAACGTTACGCAGTGTAACGAGACCTTTTTGAAAATGAAACGTTGATAAAGAAGACAGTCCGTTACGTTAGGACTGTGCACCATCCCATCATCACCACAGTTTTGCCTTATACTTGATGCAGTTTGACTGTATGTCGTCAGTTTCTCAAATACCTGCAGGTCTGTTTTATTTTAGGAACAATACGGTAAAAAATGAAAAGTTCTTCTCGGTAATAACTTTCTAAAGCTTAAGTTAACTGAAGGGACCCTAATCAATCAAAGAGTACTCTAAAGTTTCTGCCTCTCTTCAGCGCTCTTCAATAAACCATGTACACAAAATAATTAGCAACTGAAAGGTATATATGCACCACAGAATAAAATTGAATAACAATTTGTGCACAAATACTATGCTTTTTGCTGATGATCAGTTCATGCTATAGAACGATGGAGATAAATAATTACATATGCTAAATACCATTTGTAGAAGTTATAATTTTCAGGTATGTGAGACAAAAATTAAATTATGGCATGACAAGGAAAATATCAGGTTAGAGCCAAGATAATTAACGATCAATCAATAGAACACGTTTTGAGTTTCACCTACCTTACTTGAGTATTGCTCGTCAGTGTGGGATCCGTATCAGGTCTGGTTGACAGGGGAGATAGAGAAGATCCAAAGAAGAGCGGCGCGTTTCGTCACAGGGTTATTTGGTAAGCGTGATAGCGTTACGCAGATGTTTAGCAAACTTAACTGGCAGACTTTGCAAGAGAGGCGCTCTGCATCGCGGTGTAGCTTGCTGTCCAGGTTTCGAGAGGGTGCGTTTCTGGATGAGGTATCGAATATATTGCTTCCCCCTACTTATACCTCCCGAGGAGATCACGAATGTAAAATTAGAGAGATTCGAGCGCGCACGGAGGCTTTCCGGCAGTCGTTCTTCCCGCGAACCATACGCGACTGGAACAGAAAAGAGAGGTCATGACAGTGGCACGTAAAGTGCCCTCCGCCACACACCGTTAGGTGGCTTGCGGGGTATAAATGTAGATGTAGACCTCGGTTGTGACGTTTCTGTTATCAATGATGATGACGTGAAGCGAAAGCTTAATTGATTTCCGTGTAAGTCTGGAACAATTCGGCGAACATTAAATGGTAGAGTGCGAGAAGAGACTTATATTTTATGAGACTATGGTTGTTGCTGTGTCGTCCGAACAAGAGACAGCCAGGGCAAAAGCACCACAGGCGCAAAGATGCGAGCTGATGCGAGTGCCATAGAGAGTCGCCACTTGCGCGGGCGGTGCTGAGAATGAAGATATCGACTTTGCCTCGCCAACTGCCAGCCGAGTACAATCCTCCAATGACGGGACGAACAGAAGCCTTCTCGAAGGACAGAAGACAGCTCTCGCCCACTTGGTTATAAATCATCGTCCACGGCTAACTTGGACAGGGAACGTCGTTTGGTGAAATCTTACAAGGGAACAGACAGTTGTTGCAAAATTGCATTAGTTATGTGCTGTGAAGCTGATCGATTATTTGCACTTAGCCATTGAGGGCCTTTTTTGTGTTATGTTGCATGCAATGTCTGCAGATTTAATTATTCACTAGTCACAAAGAACTCATTTGTGTGACTTTGTTACTAATTTGTTGCAGTGTTATAGAACCTTCGTTTTCCTATCCTGTTACCTGATGCTGGGACATGCCTGTGTAAAACTGGCAGGGACAAATTGTCTTATTGGTGTACTGCATCAGAAGCCGTTTCACGAACTCACAAACTCGCCCTGCCGTAACAACAATGGCAGTTCGGCCTCCACAGCAGTAGCGACGAGGCCTTCACAAAACTGGCGACGAGTGTTTAAAAAAAAATGGAAACAACTGTTTACAAAACTTGTGCCAACATCGGTTCATAGAAGCGTGGCGTGAATGATTTAAACAAATTATCGAGACAAAACACAATCATCTGAAACGTGGTTCCTCAGATCCGGCAGTGAGGAGATAAGACAACAATAACACATTTTCTCGTTGAATGACACAATTTCCCAAAACAAGGAAATTAGGAAAACGACCTGTTTTTAGAATTTAGGACAACATAATTCCGAACTTTGTTCTTAGAAACGCTGGTCGGCCAACGAAGAAGAGCCAGAAAAACTCAGGCTGCGACAGCCAACAGCCTTATCCTGGAAGAGGAAGTAAGTAGTTTTAAATTCAGTTACTGATTTTATTTGTTGCCCAGACAACTAACAATACATATGAAAAGGCACTCAACAAGATAGGTGAAGCATTGGTTATATTTGAAATAAAACGGTTACACTTGAAATTAATATTTTCCAGTATCAATATGCCATAGGATTATTTCCCAGATAATTTGACTGCGTACTTCCAATTAATAGAGTTTAACACCCTTTCCAAGGCTCGAAACACCACAAGATTCCTCTGTAAATACTCCTCGTCGAAGTGCTACAAAATTAAAGATATGCTTCTAATTTTCAGCACTTCTTAAAATTAAAAGCCTTTTCCACAAACATCTAACCAGTCGATTAAAATTCCATAATATGCGTAACGGAAATAACCTCCTTTATAGATGTTTAAGGTAGTATGCGTCATTCATAACTGGGTTCATTTTCACCAAGGTATTGTTGATGTGGTCATCAGTCCAAAGACTGATTCAATACAGCTCCACGCTACTCTGTCCTGTGCAAGCCTCCTCATCTACGAGTAACTACTGGTACCTACATCTCTTTGACACCAGCTTACTGTCTTTTTAAATTTTCTAACCTACCTGTCCTCCTGAGCAGTCCCCGGCCAGAGATCCGAATGGGGACTACTTTACCTCTGGGATGATTTTACCAAAGAGGATGCCATCGTCACTTAACCATACAGTAGAGCTGCATGCCGTCGAGGAAAATTGAGGCTGTAGCTTTTCAGCGGTTCGCAGTACCACCAAGGCACGGCCATGCCGACTGATGTTACAATGCCAGATCAGTCAATCGCACAGACCGTTGTCTCCGCAATAACTGAGGGGGCGCTCCCTCTTTAGCAACCACAGTCTTGTCTGGCGTCACAACAGATACCCGTCAGTTTTGGTTGCAGACATGCCTTACATTTATTATTCATTTGTTTATTTCATTATAACACATAATGTTCGCAGTAGACGTGGTATAGCTTCAGGTTTCCTGTTTCGCTAGAAGCCTCGATCAACTGAGTATTGTATATGGTGAAATGATTACTCAGCTGCGCTTACATTCTTTAGTGCTCGCTAGTTCTCCGCAGCCGGCCGTTTGTGGCCGAGCGGTTCTAGGCGCTTCCGACTGGAACCGCGCGAACGCTACGGTCGCAGGTTCGAATCCTGCCTCGGCAATGGGTGTGTGTGATGTCCTTAGCTTAGTTAGGTTTAAGTAGTTCTAAGTTCTAGGGGACTGATGACCTGAGATGTTAAGTCCCATAGTGCTCAGAGCCATTTGAAGTTCTCCGCAACGCACATCTAACAAATAAAACCAAACAAAAGACTTCTTAAGTTGCATTAAACATAGATGTCATTATAATAAAATCATTATATTAATTATATGCTGCACCATATTTGGTGTAGGCGGCGAAATTCTCTGCCATACTGCACAAATTTTCTGCTACTACTAATTATGGATAGTAGTTCTTACCCTCAAATGCGATTACTATTTTAAATAATCCTTTCGAGTAGCCCACAGAGTCCTCCTAAAACGCAGCTGTTCATGTAGATATGAAGTGACCTTAATAACGTTAATTGAATTATCCGTCTGTGCCTATAGAACGTGTAGGGAAGCAGCCTACTCACGCCGTAGTAAATTCACAGCAGTCTTTCCATTGTATGCCAGCCAGTCCGCTGTAACTAGCTCTGACGTCATAAATGTTGCGCAATACTTTAAAAATCAAGCAAATAACCTAAAACGTTTCTAGCATGTCAGGAGTAATACTAAATTAATGTGTGTTGAATATCAGTTCGATAACTTTAGCCATTTTCGAAATTTGGACGTTTTTCTGTAAAAATCATTGGTGCAACAGAAAAGAGCTGGAGAATAAAAAATTTATATTTAGATTCCTCTTTCATAATAATTTAATAAAAACAGTACTTTGGATTTCACAAATTAAAATTTTAGTGGAAATTCATGATTTTCTGGTTTTTGTCTTAAAAATTAAGGAAGCAAGGTAGATTAAGTAGGCTAATAAATAAGGCTAGGATGTTTATATTTAAGTAGAATGGAGATCCGCTAAAACCATAAGGATGTGAGAAGTTTAATTTGAATACCTATAAAACTATAGCGATAGCGTATCTCCAAAGGGCCAGTTCAGAGCTCGTCAACTGCGTGCAGTGTAATTAAATTAATTCTCTCGCCCAAAATATTTAACTTAGCCACGTCAAATTTTTATTATGAATACTTACCTGTGTGCTGAATGCACATTTAAATTGAGAGCTTCATCGGCCATCAGCAAAAGAAGCTATGATTTATTCGGCAACTTAATGTGGTGCATTACTAGCCCAGCGGCTAGTCGGGGAGCCGATTTGATCAGGCGTTCCCTTAGCCGTCCGCACCGCGGCTTTATATATGAGAACGCTGCGCGAGGAAAAGAAGGTCCCAGTTCTCTCCAGACGCTGAATAGCACGCCATCTGTGTCGGGAGTCGCGTCGCGTCGGTATCATTGCTACAAACAGCCTCAGATGCCGTATTAAGTTACTAGAGATACGCGTAACCAGGAAATCATTTTCGAGTGAAGTGTTAATTCTGGAATGATTTTAATTATCTATCGTCAGTTTGCGTATTGTCGTATTTTCACGTGCCGCCGCGGGACAAACATTCTACCAATTATTTAGCGTGGCGTTTGATGAACCTAATCATCAAATTATGGCGAGCATTCATTTAAATATTTAATTTGGACAGTTATAGTGGCATCAGCGCACTAGACTCTGAACTGCTCTGTTAGTTAGATTGCGTGGATTCTTTTGTTTTCATCTGTGACTTTCAGAATACAGGACGTTTTTTCACGACTGTTTTTGATTATAAATCCCAGACAATCTCCTAATTCCTCAGAGCTGTAACTATAAGTGTATTCTCAGATGAAGTGGGCACTAGGAATTCTAATTACAGGCTTCACGTTTTGCTAATCACTTTCTGGTTGCCAATATTGTAGTTAGAGAGCCAGTGTTGAGAACGGCAAAAGACAGCATAAATAATTGGAAATGGGAAGTGTTTCTACATTCTACAAACATTTATACCACCGTAAATTTCCTAACCGCCGCCCCACAAATGGTGCATCGGCCGGGAAATGCAGTGTTTCTACATTCTACAAATTATATAACAGCAACATATTCATTTTGAACAACTAAAATTTCAACCGCCGCCCCACAAACGTGGCAATAATATTAAACAGGAAACACTACCGGGAAACGCTTCCGTGATGTGCTGCGTTATATCGTTTGATCACGAACAAGCATTTGAAGGTACAAAAGGCTGCTTTCCATTCCATGGTACACTGCCTTGTACAACTGATTTTTTTGTTTTTTTGCGAGCCATCAGTCGTCTTACTCGTTTGATGCGACCCGCCATTAATTCCTCTCCTGTGCCAGCCTCTTCATCTAAGAGTAGCATTTTCAACGTACGTCCTCAGTTATTTGCAGGATGTATTCCAGATTTGTTTTCCTCTACATTTTTTCATACTGAATTAAAGACCATTCAACTTATCGCTTTAAATAACACCTATATCTCTGTCACGATTGATTATATTCCACCCAATAGAAAAATGTGTAAAACAGCGCCATTTACGCACGCTGGCAAACAGAAACTAGTTCATTAGTTATCATTCTGGTATACTATCCCATACTTTGGCAAAATTTAAGACAGTCTTGCAAGTCTCCCAGCTACAATCCTGTGTTTTATGAGAACAGTTTCATAGCTAAATTATAACTCAGAAGTAAAGATAAACGTCTATTTAATCACCTGCTAGTGCCGTGGAGAAGTATTCGTATATGTTGACAGAACTGTGACAAAGAGGTTATCGGAACTTGAGAGAACCTAGAGAAAGGGAATGGTTCAACCTTTACGAAAAATCTTTTAACCGAAAACCACCATAAGATCTAGTATGTGTTATTTTACATCTTGCTAAGAAAATATAAAAGTGATACAGGAAATACGGGAAATGAATGAACATATGACACAACAAGTGAGCTAAGTTAGAAATGACCGAGCACAATTCTCTTTTTCTCGTTTGTTAAATTAAGTTTCATTGGCACTCATTATGGCTGAAGATAGTGAATTTAACTTTAATTTTCACCTTTTTTTAAGGTAACTATTTCCACACCACATTAACTTTATTTCTCATTTTTATCAAGTGTGTGGTGTGTATCAGTAATATCTGTATAAGTAGCGCGTCATATTAATCTGTGACGGCGACTTTCATTTGACACCTGACGATGGCTTGAGAAGCCAAAAGCCGGCTTGTAATCAAATAAGTAATATTTTCGAGAACATAAGAAATTTATTTCGTATTTAATATAATTGATCTTAATATTAACTACGAACTCATTAGGTGTTACAGAAGGTCTGCTTTCACCAAACAGAATTGCAACGTAGCCTTCACTCAATGTTCTTCCACTAGTGGGTACCAGAATTTTTTTTAATATTCAAAGGTCTTTCGAGAGTTTTGAATCAGCCCTACCTAGTACTCTGTCTTTAAACTTACAGATGGCCGCTACACTACCATGTGCGTACTAAGCAGGTCCTTGATGTCTTAATAGAGTGAGGTGATGCCTTACACTAAATAATACACTAAACGGATACCATATATAATACAATCAATTACTAAGATATTCTGTTAAAACATTGAACTTGAATTCGTGAGAAATGAATGCAGTTCTTTGTTCCCGACTTACTTTTCCTGGCACCTTTTCTCAGTCCGATGCTCAAATCTTGCTTACCAAGCCTTCCGTGCTCACCAAATCCTCACACTGTACTCTCGAGTTTTGAAGCTACGTAAATCACGGAAGGTCAGGAACGTAGTCCCCAGGTTATAAAGAGTATAAGACTGGGATGAAGACCTTTTGCCCCGAGTGTTTAATGTATACATTGAAGAAGCGAGGACGTATATAACAGAATGGTTCAGAAGAGGGACTAACCATGGTGAACGGATATCAGTGAAGGGATTCACTGATGACATTGTTGTCCTCGTTCAAGTGAGGAAGACTGGCATGATGTACGGAGCAAGGGGAAGATAAAAAGCAGACCAGCACAGGCAAAAAGGACATGTCTGGACAAGAGATGTCTACTAATATCGCGTGGTCCTTGAGGAAGAAATTTGTGAGAATATACTTCCAAAGCACAGCATTGTATGATATTCTATCATGGACTGCTGGAAAACCAGGAACGGTAGCGTATGGAAGCATTTGAAATGTAGTGCTGCAAACGAATGTTGAGTATTTGTTGGACTGAGAAGATAATGAATGGGTATGTTTGCGTAGAATCGAAAAAAAAGGCAAATATGGAGAGTAGTGACGAGAAGAAGGGAGAGGATGACAGGACCTTTGTTAAGAAATCAGGGAATAACATGCAGTTAGATGGAGCGTTAGAAGATGGTAAAACTGTAGAGGAAGACAGAGATTGAAGCAAAAACATCGATATCTTGTTTCTTCACGTTACCAATGTTCCTCTGTTAGATCTTGAATAGGTGATCATTCAAATAGTTTTCCTGGTAAGATGCGGAGTTTTGCATGAGAATGGCTCTTACTACTGTTTTTGGGATAGCTATTTATATTCTAAGTACATATTCATACGGTTCTGAGCGTTTGAGGTCATGCACACCCCTTGTGTAAGGCGTCCGGATTTAACTCACCTTACATGATCTTTATCCATAACGACAGTACGATACAGTATGAGATCCTCAGAAAATAATAACTGAATTATATAAACAAAAGGCAATTGCAGTTAATCTCATGTACCCGAAAACTAACAAAGCAATCTCTACCAATAAATGGACAGTGGCATAAAACAAACAGGTTAAAGCAAAATGCATTTTGTGGATGAACAAAGCAGGTGGCTAATGATATCGTGAAACTTTCATTAGCTTCAGTGCAGAAAAGGATAAGGCCAGAACAATACATTAGTCCTTTTAGCGTAAATAAGGCCGCGACGCAGAAAGAAAAAGAAAAATGTTATTCGCCTCTAGCGAGACGGTGATCGGCTAAAGCCATACTTGGTGGCGCAGACGTAACACGGTGGGGAGATCCGATTATATAAAAGCATTTTGAGAACTAAAATTAATGCTCTCTCTCTCTCTCTCTCTCTCTCCCTCTCGTCTCGCGGCGGACCGCACAAGTGTGTGGAAATAAGCGAAGGTGCTGAGAGTTTGCTTTCTGCGAAGCGAGAACGATACGCTTCACGTATCGTGGCGACAGATAACAAAGCGGTAGTTAAATGTAAAATTTTGCACGTCGCTCCAAGCCATAGCGAGTGTGAAATAGCCATTATTTCGACTAGGAAAAGATTAAGGTTCTATGGAATGCAGGAAAGTTACTACTGAGTGAATTCAGTCAAGGCCAGAGTAGGGAATTACCGTTTCAGATCCAACAGGGAGACAACGCCGTTGCAGATGCCGCTTGGTAAAGAATCACCGAGCATTACGCCACAATAAATGTTGAGTCTAGATTTTTCTCACTCCAGCTTGCCTACGCTTTGACCATTGAATATCAAAAGCTAGGATACTAACCTACCCTCACATGAGTTTTTTCATTGGTTCAAAAAAGTAAATTTATTCTCAACCAACTCGGTGCATTGACCAGCTATGACAACGTAGATTTAGGTGAGCTGATGAGGATTTTTAATATTCATTCCTTCCTGTGATAGAAAATTTTCATGTCTAGAAATAACGATTTTAATAATCGTCATTTTAATATGTCAAAGAATTAAATATTTTGTTATTGATTATAAAAAGTAATTGAACATGATTGCTGATTATCACTTGACCCCTGAGGCAACAGTTGATAAATTATATGTGGAATAAAAAAGGGAATAGCTGTTTTGCCTTTCTAGAATAGACCCCAAACTTTCACTTCTATTAATTCATGCATTCCAGGTAATTGACAGCAGCATTTCTAATGATTTTTGTTACGATCCGCACCTGATATTACCAGCCTTACAGCGCCAGGTAAATATTTATTTAGAATCCAGAATGAGATTGTCACTCTGCAGCGGAGTGTGCGCTGATATGAAACTTCCTGGCAAATTAAAACTGTGTGCCGGATCGAGACTCGAACTCGAGACCTTTGCCTTTCGCGAACAAGTGCTCTACCAACTGAGCTACCCAAGCACAACTCACGCCGCGTTCTCACAGCTTTACTTCCACCGGTACCTCGTCTCCTACCTTCGAAACTTTACAGAAGCTCTCCTGCTAACCTTGCAGAACTAGCACTCCTGAAAGAAAGGATATTGCGCAGACATGGCTTAGCCACAGTCTGGGGGATGTTTCCAGAATGAGATTTTTACTCTGCAGCGGAGTGTGCGCTGATATGAAACTTCTTGGCAGATCAGAACTGTTTGCCCGACAGAGACTCGAACTCGGAACCTTTGCCTTTCGCGGGCAAGTGCTCTACCAACTGAGCCACCCTAGCACGACTCATGCCCCGTTCTCACAGCTTTACTTTACTTTACTTTACTTTACTTTACTTTACTCATCCTAGAAACATCCCCCAGGCCGTGGCTAAGCCTTGTCTCCGCAATATCCTTCCTGTCAGGAGTGCTAGTTCTGCAAGGTTCGCAGGAGAGCTTCTGTAACGTTAGGAAGGTAGGAGACGAAGTACTGGCGGAAGTAAAGCTGTGAGAACGGGGCGTGAGTCGTGCTTGGGTGGTTCAGTTGTCAGAGCACTTGCCCGCGAAAGGCAAAGGTCCCGAGTTCGAGTCGCGGTCTGGCACACCGTTTTAATCTGCCAGGAAGTTTCATTTATTTAGAATGTCTGTTTGGCAACCTGAGCTTGAGAAGACAGTTCAGAAGGTTTGTCCATTAGCATGCGTGGTTACCTAAGTTTGCACACATTAGTACACTCACTGTGCAGATACAAAGGTCGGATGTACGACAAGTGTTATCATGTTTCAGCTGCGTGTAGTATTTTCTGAGGTGTAGATCGTAACTAAGCCCAGCATTTTCCTAAGTGAGCGTGGAAAATCGCTTAAGCAATGAGGCCGGCTACTGTATCAGACAAACGATTATTGATATTTCCACGAGAGGTCGATTGAGGTCAGTCTCTCCACTTTCCTTCACAAGCTAGCACACTGCGTATTACACAGAAGGAGCGGGCTGGCCATAAATAACTTATTATAAAAACCATAGTCTATTCGATATTTCTACGTACACAAAAAGTTGCAAATGTTAACCTTAGACTAGAAAGAACATTTCATACCATAACCTGCATTTAACCTTACTGCATTGTCTTCAATGGCTTCGAAAATAACTTTCTCTCTCGATGTAACACACTACATCACGTTTGTTTCATCAAGTAAAATTCGGACCGACGACAGCTTGAAAAATAATCATAACACAAGCCGAATAAAGTACAGTTTCCGAAACTGGACAGGCCGACAAGTAGAAAAGCACATCACACTGCAATCTGTCAGCAAGCCTCGGGCGAAATATGATGACTCCCGCATTATCCAAGCGTCAGCGGATGGCGCCACAGAGTCGGTCATTAAATTTTAGCCCGGCACATGTATTTCATTTGTATGGTAATGGCGCGCGTTTGTGCAGCGCGTTGCACGTCCGCGGCGGGGCTGCGACACTGTGTGCGTGGCTGGAGCTTTCAAGTTACCAAATGAAATTACGTTCGTGTGCGCGATTATTGTAGCGCACTTCACGCCAGCGGAAATGAACTCCACAGCGCTCTAGGTGCAGTACGGAGACTCGGAGAACTTTCCATACTGCAGCAACAACAGTTGCAGATTCTCCCTGTAACTAGATCGCAGGAATTCGCTCGAATACGGTGTAGTTCCGAGGGAATGATAAATATCTGAAAACGTTTACAAGTTAAAGATTGTCTTTAGAAGCTGTACTTCATCGTATTTCCTTCTCACTCACTTCTAAGGAAACATTTTTGGAGGTCAGGTTCTTCCTGTAAGAAACATTGTTTTATAACAAAGACAATTACGGCAACCAACCACTTATTTTTAAAGATTTATTTATGCCAAGACACGTTCCAGGTTTCTGCCGATCGTCAGTTGCCGTAACACATCTTCAATACAACGTACTTTCAGTTGCCCTGTGTAAAATAATGATTCCTCTAGCTACCATGTAGCCTGGCTTGAATGGCTGCGTTTATTAGTAAAGAAGACTTACTTTATTCTGTAAACTGTAGCTCCTTCCTTTTAATTTCTATGTGTAATGCATACATTTTCATCTCAGTTATTGTTGGTTTTTTTTGTTTTAAGTTTGTTGCAATTATTCGCCTAAAAATATAGATGGTAAAAGCAGTAGACAGTATACGATTCAATAGACAATGCCTTACAAACAACATCACTCTAAAATACGTACAAAAAATGGTTCAAATGGCTCTGAGCACTATGGGACTTAACTTCTGAGGCCTTCAGTCCCCTAGAACTTAGAACTACTTAAACCTAACTAACCTAAGGACATCACACACATCCATGCCCGAGGCAGGATTCGAACCTGCGACCGCAGCGGTCACGCGGTTCCAGACTGTAGCGCCTAGAACCACTCGGCCACCCCAGCCGGCTAAGATACGTACAAGTTCGGCTAAAGACAGAATCCAGTATCATGAAAAAAGTACAGAAATATGGTGAAAAATTACAAATAAAAGAATAAAATCGCTTCACGTGTATTTATAAAGTATGTGTTTATTTTGGAAACTGGCATTTTGGTAGTTATAAATTAAAAAGCTTTATAAAATTTGGCGTACATATTATTTACGCCGTTTTTACTATCAGTTTACACGTTCTGAAGTCGTTCTCTTTTGTTTTTCCTTCGTTGTTAGTGCAGGTCGAAGACGAAAGGAACTTGTTTGCACATTTACATTTCGCAATTTTTCACCTTTTATGAACACGTTTTTTCTTATACTACTGCTGTGTTTTTTTGCACATCACCTCACTTTTGTATCGTTTCAACTGTCCTACACTAAGAACATTGTTTGTGTTATGCTTATTAATCTGCTTTCTGTGCGGGTTGCGGGAATGACAAACTTAAGACTGCAAAATTTCTCTCTCACTTTTTAAGTCACACACACATGCAGTGCTAGTAAAAAAATGAAAAAAATCCACAGAATAAAGATGGCATTTTTAAAAGCTCAACAAACACATAACAAAGCCACGAATTACTTTCGATCTAACAACATACATCAGTTTTGAGACTGGTAAACCACAATGGTAGGTTACACGTAAAAGAAACAAAACTGCTCGAGGAAAGTCAAACACAATTTCTGTGCACAAATAGGCGACATATATTCTGAGTGAAACAGTGTCACGAGCTTTCTATGAAAATTGTTATACATTAGTTTAACAAATGCGGTAACAGCTTTAGTCTAGCCAAATGGGAAAACAGTGACTTACATGCCGATGATTGCAAATCGTACAAATAAACTTTATTCCAGTGTAACTGCTTTACGAACTGATTTCAGTACTCACGCAGGGTTAAACAGTTCATGAAGAATACAAGCACACAACATTTTTAAGAGAGTGAAAACGATTTATTTACGAATTAAATACTCGATACGATATCCGTAGAAACCGTTGCACATGTTAAACGAGTTTGCAGAGCGCAAACAAAAACCATATTCGTGTGTTTCTACGTGAAAGTAGTCACAAGCTTCAACAACGTGTCTTTTCCTGTCATTTGATTCTCTTGGTGTTCTGTGGTGCGAAGTGTTTTTAGAAGTTCCCCGCTGAAAAAAAATGTTCATGAGCATCGAGAGAGCGTGCAGGTCATCTATTACATCACGTCCTAACTATCGCTCATGGAGCGTTTCATCCATTATAAAATAGTTTGTTGGTTGATTCGGGGGAGGGGACCAAACAGCGAGGTCATCGGTCCCATCGGATTAGGGGAGAGTGTGGAAGGAAGTTGGCCGTGCCCTTGCAAAGGAAACAATCTGGCATTTGCCTGAAGCAATTTAGGGAAATCACGGAAAACCTGAATCAGGATGCTCGGACGCGGGTTTGAGCCGACGTCCTGCCGAATGCGAGTCCAGTGTGTTAACCACTGCGCCACTTCGCTCGGTGACTATAAATATGCATCATTTTAACCAGAATTGATCTGGTTCAGTGTATCATCCTCCTTCTTCCCGCTATTTACAAGAGATAACAACCTGTCTGTCCAAAAAGGTTCGAGATTGTGTTATTGAAAAATAGAGAAACGGTAAGATGGTTATTTTAATACTTGATCTGTTGTACACAGTTTCCTCCCACTTGAGTACAACGCACAGAATGTCCATACAACCTCGTGAAACTGTCAGAAATGTCTTTTTTGCGATTTTATTTAACTCGCGCCTCACGTTGCCTCCAGTGTCGGTTATGTCGTCAAAGCGTTGACCATTCATGTGAATTATCGCACTTTTCAGTTTTGTGGTAGGTTCATAGTGGTAACAGTAAGTCTCGTCATTCGTGACGATTTTTCCAGAGAAGAACTGACCTCATTTTTCCTTTCAATCAGGTCGCAGCAGGCGTCTACGCGTCGTTGCTTTTGTCCAGAAGTCACGGTGTGCGGCACAAACAGTAAAGACACTTTTTTCCCTTCAAAACATTCTGATAGTAATTTATAATAGTAGAAGCCAAGATAACCTGATTTGAAATAGTTTATTACATGACCAGTTTCGACAGTAAATAGTTATCATTGTCAGACTCTCAGACCAAAAAATTTAATTCCACATTATTCTCATGAACCTACTGAGAACATACTCCAGTTATACTAACACAGTCCCACACTGCCTTCTCAAATATATAAAACTCGCTGAACAAAATACATATTTGACAAACCAGTGTGGAGCTGTATTATTGTAATTGGCTCATGTTCTCAATGTGCCGACAAGATTGATGTGTAATTATATTTCTGGGAGATCTGGGAATCTGAAGATGACAGCTAATTACTGTCGAAACTGGTCACAAGACAAATCATTTCTGATCAAGCTATCTTTGCTTTTAAATATTACAAACTAAAATATTAGATCGCCCCAACAACATGTATGTTGCATGTTGCATGTTGCTGCATTACGATTTTTAACAAAACAACAGTGACACACTCCCGTCATATATCCACTACTTAGCACTGCCTGCTCACAGGTGACTGGTCGAAGGCACATCTGTTGTTAGTTCAAGCTACCGCCGTTGTTCCATCACTGACGTCACTTCTAATCCAGGAATAAAATCAGTCTCGTAATGCTTTGGACGGACGGTGTATTACACTCTCGTTCAGCCGGTTTTTACTGACTGAAGCATATCACGCTTGTGTTTGTCGCATGTAGAATACTGAACCGTTCTGTTTAGTTCCGTGGGCTTTTTGTCTCCCAACAGCTTCCCGAACAACTCCCGGGTCTTTGTTCGCGGACGTGCGTCCACGGTTCCAATCTGCCCTTTACTGCTAGCCATCAAAAGGCGCAGATAATGCTGACAGATAATTTCGTCATGGCTGTAGAGTTTCCCGGCGAAGTACTCGCCCTTTTAGAGCTCACCATTCGACTTTATAGAACAACGTTCGTTCCGATATAGGGCTCTTCAGCCAGCAATATAACGGGGCAATGGGGCAGTAATACCCCCGGAACAGAGACAAAGCGCCGTATTGATGCATAACGAGGCTGTAATAACGGCAATAAGGCAGAACATCACGATAACACAATGCCCTGTCCTCAGATCGCATAGCCACTTTTTAACGATAGGAATAACCTGAATGCACGCAACATTGTGTCAGTTTCGTCTAACCGCATAGCTCATGTTCTCCAGTGCGTGTGCAGGAGTAAGGTACTGTATTTAATTTTTTTGATATGCTTCTACATTTACATCTATTCTCAACATGGGACCTTAAGATGCGTGGAGGATAGTATTTCTGGTACCACACTTTTATCCCTTCCCTGTTCCATACGCGAATGACGGTGAAAATAATGATTCTCGGTAAATCTCAATATGACATCAATCTCATTTTGGTCATTTCGTGACGTGATTTTTCTTTTGAATCATCATTCTTCTGAGTGATTTGACGCGGCCCTCCACGAACACCTCTCCTGTGCCAACCACTTCATCTCGGAATAGTACTTGAAACCTTCTTCCTCAGTTATTTGCTGGATGTATTCCAATCATCTCTGTTTTCTTCTAATGTTTTAACCCTCTATAGCTACATCTAGTACCATGAAAGTATTTCCGTGACATATAAACAGATGTCCTACCACCCTGTCCCTTCTTCCTGTCAATGTTTCCCATGTATTCCTTTCCTCTCCGATTCTGCGGAGAGCCTCCTTATTCCTTACCTTATCAGTCCACCCAGTATTCAACATTCTTCTGTAGCACCACATCTCAAATGCTTCGATTCTCTTCCTTGCCGGTTGTCCCACAGTCCATGTTTCATTACCATACAATGCCGTTCTCCAAACGCACATTTTCAGAAATGTCTTCCTCAAATAAAGGTTTGTGTTTGATACTGGCAGACATATCTCGGCGAGGAATACCATTTTTCCAGTGATGGCTTTCTTTTATGTACGTCGCAGTCAGTTCGTCATGGTTTATTTTGCTGTCTAGGTAGCAGAATTCTTTAACAGCATCTACTTCAAGATCAACAATCCTGATATTAAATTTCTCTCTGTACTCATTTCTGCTACTTCTAATTACTTTCGTCTCTCTTCGATTTATTCTCAAACCATATTTTCTACGCGTTAGAATGTTCGTACCATTCAGTAGATGCTGTAATGTTTCATCATTTTCACTGAGAACAATGTCATCAGCGGAACTTATCATTGATATCCTTTCACCTTGAATTTTAATTCCGCTCTTGAACCTTTTTTTTCGGTTCCGTCTCTGCTTTTTTAAGGTGTAGATCGACCAGTAGGGACAAAAAACTACATCCCTGTCTTACATCCTTTTCAATCGGAGCATTTTGTTCTTGGTCTTTCGCTCTCATTGCTACCACTTGGTTCTTGTACATGTTGCATATTACCCGTCTTTCCCTGTAGCTTACTCCTATTTTTCTCAGAACTTCGAACATATTACACCATTCGCCACTGTCGAACACTTTTTCAGGTCGACAGATCCTATGAACGTATCTTTATTTTTCTTTAGTCTTGCTTCCATTATCAACCTCCACGTATGTTAGAGGACGTGACATTTTTCGCAATTCCTTCCAGAATATACGCTGTCGGAATTTCAACAGTAAACCTCTCCGTTTTGCACAATCCATCTCTTGTAGCCTGCCGGCACTGTGGCCGAGCGGTTCTAGGCGCTTCAGTCCGGAACCACGCGGCTGCTACGGTCGCAAGTTAGAATCCTGCCTCGGGCATGGATGTGTGTGATGTCCTTAGGCTAGTTAGATTTAAGTAGTACTAAGTTCTAGGGGACTGATGACCTCAGATGTTAAGTTCCATAGGGCTCAGAGACACTTTAGGTTAAAGTAGCGTCTGCACTACAGTTCGTCGAGCATTTCCATCACCTTATTGAACGATCCGTGACGAAACGTATAGGTCTTCCTTAGATATTTTGTATCTCTTCTATTAGCCCAACCTGATAGAGGTCCCTGACTGACCAGCAGTATTTTGCAATAGGTTCTGTATGCTACTTATTTCGTAGATGACTCACACATCCTTAATATTCTTCAGATGAATTTCTGCCTGCAATCCGTTTGTCGTACAATTTGTTTTATGTGGTTCATCCACTTTAGGTGACTCCAGATAGTTATTCCCTGCTTTTGTATGGAAATTACAGTTTCCAGCTACTTCTCGGAAATAGTGTAACCGAAGAGCGGAGGATTTCTTTGGCTATTTATGAGGAATACTTTAAAAATCATCTAAACTCTGGATTAACTGCCACTTCCTGCATTAAACATCGATCCTCCGCAGATCTTCCTGCGTTTCGCTACAGTCTTCTGGCTTTGCTACTTTCACTCAGATAACTTCATCGCCTATGAAAAGTCACATGGAGCTTCCAACACGATACCCATCTACATCTTCATGACTACTCAGCAATTGGCACACTTAACCATTTGCAGCGTGTTCATCTAATCACCTGCAGATTATCTCTCTACCGTTCCGTACTCGAACCGATCCCGCGAAAAATGGGCACCTAAATCTTCCGTGATTTGTCTTATTTTATTATGACGATCCTCATATATGTATCAGACATAAGAATATATTCGCGTTCGAAGGAAAAAATTGGTAATTGAAATTTCGTGTAGAGATCTCGTGCAATTAAAAACGCATTTTAATAACAGCTACGTCAATTCGCGAATCATATATGTAACACGTTCTCCCCTATTCCGCGATAACACAACGAGCTGCACATCTTTAGAATTCTTCGATGTCATCCGTCAGTCCTATCTGGTAAGAATCCCATACCGTGCAGCAATACTCAAGAAGAGGACGGACAAGCAGCGTAGTGTAGGCAGTCTCTTTGCTAGATCTGTTTCATATTCTAATTGTTCTGCCAATAAACCACCGTCTTTGGTTCACCGCGCCAAACCGTAACCTATGTGAGCGTTCCAGTTTATGTTGTTATAATCCAAATGTAACGGACTCTTCTCATTTACATGATTTCAAACTTTTTATTTAGATTCAAACGCCACGTTTTGCACCACACAGATATCTTCTCTAAATCGTTTTGCAATTGGGTTTAATAGACGGTAACCGACAGCGTTAGCTGCAAACAACCTAAGAAGGCCCCTCAAATTATCTCCTAAATCGTTAATATACATGAGCAACACAAATAAAGGACCATTTTTTCGACACCCCATAGTTGTTTCCCACTGTGACGTAATTCTGCCCAACGCCGCCTAGAACGCATCGAACGATGGAACACGATGGGAGCCGGCCTGAGTGGCCTAGCGGTTCTAGGCACTACAGTCTGGAACCGCGCGACCGCTACGGTCGAAGGTTGGAATCCTGCCTCGGGCATCGATGTGTGTGGTGTCCTTAGGTTAGTTAGGTTTAAGTAGTTCTAACTCTAGGGGACTTATGACCTCAGATGTTAAGTCCCATAGTGCTTAGAACCATTTGAGCCAATAATCCTCAGAAGAAGGATACAAAAGGCAAATACTGGGAAGTCCGATCGTAAGCAATATATAATAAGACAGAGATAAAATAAAGGAGAAGTTAGATGAGAATGAGAAGGGTAAGGTGGGCGAGCCGTTCTGCCCAGAATGAGCTTGGGATCCCTGGATCATTGTATGCAGTGGGGGTCGCACCCTCCTCACCATCTATTACACCAAGAAAACAGGCAGCACAAACAAGATGATACAATTTTAGGAAAGATGAAACATTAGAAACTACAAGGTAGGCAGTAAAGTGCTTATTCCTTTGTTGTGCTCCGAAATTATTGCAAACTAGGTCCCGTTAGCCTCAATACGCTTTGGAAAGAGATCCAAGAAAAAAGTAGCTGCCTAAAATTAATAATGTTCCGTTAGGTTACACACCGCCAAATCTTCAAGTAAGTATTGTTAGTCAGCAAAGCAGTAACAGCAGATAAAATGCCAATGTTGTAGTTTTCTGGGCAGTGAGACAGGTTGACACGTAAGACGTTCTTGGTGAATATATACTAGACAGCTGCCGGGTCGTGACCTGTACTGGCTGTTTTCTCGCTTCCTCCACGGATGTCGAAGTATTTCCTTTCCGACTACTAGTTTCATGGTTAAATAGAAATACTTTCCTTGCTATCGAAACTTTAAAAAAGTTCGACTACAAGTGACCTTTGTATCTAGACGAACCTGTCACATGTGGAATCGGCAGGTTCCGTTACAGCTTACACCAATGCAATTTATAGGTCTATGTCCTACACACAGAACCACACCAGAAAAGTCAAGCACAAGTTGTTTAGTAAACAGTACATCACCCAGATGGCTTCCATAATTGCCAGTGCACTGCAGAAGACGTCGCAGGGGTTCCTCTTTACAATCTCGTTCTTGAGATGACCCCACAAGAAAAAAGATTCATGGATCCCGCCAGCTGTAGGATAACACAGAATCGTGAGAGTAATCTGTGTGGAAAGTGGCACATCACTGCAGCCACTGAATTATGGAAAGTATTGGCTGTAGCCCCATCTTGCTGAAACCAAATAGCATTTCCACGGCAACGTCTCTGCAATTGTGGAAATAAGAAATTGTTAATCATGGCGACATTACGCTTTTAACTGACACTCACTGGCCACTTGCAGCTTATCAGGATGAAATGGTAAATCCTGTTTCACAATCTTTGCAAAGACGTGCGAGGGATTTTTAATATCCTGAAATGGCGGTGGACAGGGCGCAGTGAGCTCGCTTGCAGAGCACCACGAACTCGTCGATTATTTTCCGGATTCGAACTTTCATTTTGGGTCCGTTATGCTTCATATTGGTTACAGAACATATTTCAAGCCATACTTTTATCCACCTCGATGTTGCCCTTCTGTCTGGAACACGGGAAGGGAGATCTCATCCACGACGCGGTGCGCGCTGAACAATCGCAACGCTCTGCGCACTGCCTAAGTACGTACCTTTACTGGCCAACGTTCGATAGTGAACTGTCTGTGGGTCCCATTAAATGTCCTAAAAGCCCACCACATCTACAGCTTAGCAGGGTGGCCAATTGAAAATACGCTATTTCCCATAGGCCAATCTGTGTTTCAACTAACTCCTTAAATTATCTCCCCTCGGAGGCTCGAGTCCTCCCTCTGGCATTGGTGTGTGTGTCGTCCTTAAAGTTAGTTAGTTTAAGTTAGATTAAATAGCTTAGGGAGCGATGACCTCGGCAGTTTGGTACCACAAGACCTTAACACCAATTTTTCCAATTAGATACACATTTAGCAAATATATTTACTTACTTTATTTCAGTTACAGTTGGTATAAATCTGTGACTCGCTCCTCAAATTTTTCAGCAATGAATATCCCAGGTCGGATTACTGTAAATGATCCTTTACATAATCGTCCAGTTATATCAGCAATATTAACTCCTACTATGGTTACTGCCCATGAATGTGAAACATCTCAAGCTCTGGTTAGGTTTTTGAACATATGTGTTTAGAGATAAGATTGTTCCGCTACTATATCTAATAATCGATCTTTTTCTGGTTTTATATATCAAATTCTTCATCTACAAGTTCTGAATATTCATAAGTTCAGTATCACTATCGTGATGATTCAGTCGTCAAGTAAATATGCTAGTCATAGTGATGGTAACGTAATAAATATCTAAGTAATAGGAAGTGGTCTTCAAACAGTTTCAATATTTACCACCACAGAAATTTTAGGCAACGATATTCAATCAAAACATGTGTGGATAAATCAGCGACTATATTCAGATGAGCATAAAATGTTGTTCACTGTGTGATAGTCATTAGACTTCATCGTACCTTTTAGATGTAAGTCGTATTGCTGTTGTTGTGGTCTTCAGTCCTGAGACCGGTTTGATGCAGCTCTCCATGCTGCTCTATCCTGTACAAGCTTCTTCATCTCCCAGTACCTACTGCTACCTACATCCTTCTGAATCTGCTTAGTGTATTCATCTCTTGGTCTCCCTCTACGATATTTACCCTCCACGCTGCCCTCCAATACTAAATTGGTGAACCTTGATGCCTCAGAATATGCCCTACCAACCGATCCCCTCTTCTAGTCAAGTTGTGCCAAAAATTTCTCTTCTCTCCAATTTTATTCAATACCTCCTCATTAGTTATGTGATGTACCCATCTAATCTTCAGCATTCTTCTGTAGCACCACATTTCTAAAGCTTCTACTCTCTTCTTGTCTAAACTATTTATCGTCCACGTTTCACTTCCATACATGGCTACACTCCATAAAAATACTTTCAGAAACGACTTCCTGAAACATAAATCTGTACTCGATGTTAACAAGTTTCTCTTCTTCAGAAACGATTTCCTTGCCATTGCCACTCTACATTTTGTATCCTCTCTACTTCGGCCATAGTGAGTTAGTTTTCTCCCTAAATAGCAAGACTCATTTACTACTGTTTATTACTTTAAATCGTTCTAGTTAAATAAAAAAGCCTAAAGTGAAACTCACGGTTGTGTAAATTGTCGGTTTTAACCCACTAATCAAATATTTTTACAGTGCTCATTTGTTTATTGATTAACGTTGTCACCTTACATAACTAGCTAAGATTTTCACTCCGTGATCTTTTTTTTATTTCATACTAGCGACTTACATATAAAAAATACGACGATGTATAATGAGTGTCACAAATGAACTACATTTTAGACTAGTCTGAAGACGGCTCGGTAATGAGCCGAAACCCGTAATCCGTAAAGAAATGTTGCAATCTTGATATAGGATTTGTATCCACACATGTTTCAAATCAACAAATAACTCCCTCCACTGAAAATGTCAAAAGATATTCATTCAGTTGGCATGCACAGTCACATCTGAGCACTCAATCGTCAACATGCATGGCTGCTTTAAGTGCCAAATATCGGTTGTCTGAACATGAGGTGTAACTAACAAATCTCCCCCCGACCAGCTCATTTTCCTGCGTTGAATAATGTATTCTATGTTTGAATTAAGCCCTCTTAATCCTTTAGTATCGCGCAACTAATAATTACGATTTACTTGGAAAGAGTTGTATAATATCCTATTGAAAAGCTGCAAAGTTTTTATTTCCAACTACTTCCAATCTGGCTTGCGTGAACAGATCCTAACCACGTTACACTTCCTCAGAATTTTACTTAACTCTTTGCATTCCGTCTCTGATAGGTCTTTCCAATTCCCCTACATGAATTTAACACTCAGAATTTAACCACATTCAGCCTTTGGGAAAATCGACCTAGCCTATCTGTTCCGATGCGAGCATCACAGTGGCAACTTTTGTTAGTAATGCAGTAGGCTGCTTGTCCAGTGTCGCCTAAGTCAACCGAAAAGACAAGTAATTAAGCAGGGATGTGAGCTAGAGTGCAGGCCACGCATCGAAGCCGACCGCTGGCCAACCAGAGCGCGCCACGGCAGTGACGTCTGCGACCCACGCCGCTGTTCCGACACGGTCACCAGCAATAATTGAACAGGCTTAGCGATCGACGGCTGCTCCAGCTGCTGGGGTCAGCCAGGATTTGCCGGCAGCTACGCCAGACCTCATGCGGAGTTCCTAATTCTGAGCACAACCTCATCCTGAAAAACGTATCTCGGCAATAAATGGATAAATTATCTGGGAACAATAGACTCCGGAAATGACAGTAGTATCGAAAAAGATCGGCCTTACAATTCGCGCTCGCGTTATGGTGACCCACACTCCAATTTTCTCTGCGTGCAGTGGTGTTCCTCTAAACGTATGTGGATTTACTTAAGACCGAATTTGTGAATTTTGGGAATTAATGTAGCCAGATAGGTGAAACGAAACCTCAACAGTGAAAAAGTTTCGAGCTAAAACATTAACTCCATGTCCGTTAACAAATTGCTGAAACCATTCGCAATACACTAATGTGCTATTCGTTTCGCATGGTCCGTACAATGTAATTGTTGCACAGCAGTGATTTTATATGGATACGCCGGCCGCGGTGGTCTAGCGGTTCTAGGCGCGCAGTCCGGAACCGTGCGACTGCTACGGTCGCAGGTTCGAATCCTGCCTCGGGCATGGATGTGTGTGATGTCCTTAGGTTAGTTAGGTTTAAGTAGTTCTAAGTTCTAGGGGACTGATGACCTCAGAAGTTAAGTCCCATAGTGCTCAGAGCCATCCCCAGTTCTTTAGTTACTGCCTTATGCGCTGCTGTACGAGAGACTTTAGCCTCTTGCAACAATCTCCTCACTGATTTTGTTGGACTCCGCAACATGATGTCCGAAATGTCGTCAAACTTCCATTCTGTTAAAACTATGGGTCTGCCAGTTAGTGGTGCATTATGAACTGAACTTGTCGTCTGGAGTTTGCGAATTAAATCACGTACAGTGTCGCGATGTGAACACCTCAGAGCAGGAGAGCGCAACAGTCAGCTTTCTCTCTGAACTCAGCTTACCCAAGTACTAGGCAGTAACCCAACTAACAGCCGCGACGCACACGCAACGCTAATACCCCGCCCTGCCACTGCAGGTCCTTGGAACACGCGCAGGCGAGATTTAAATGTGCTGCCAACATTAAGCGCCTCGCAAAGTGAGACACGCAGAGCTCATCACTGCGGAGACACTTTAAAAAATGTTCAAATGTGTGTGAAATCTTATGGGACTTAACTGCTAAGGTCATCAAAGCTGACACACTACTTAACCTAAATTATCCTAAGGACAAACACGGACTCGAACCTCCGCCGGGACTAGCCGCACAGCCCATGACTGCAGCGCCCTCAACCGCTCGGCTAATCCCGCGCGGCGGAGACACTTTGCGGACGCACGGTACTACACTATAAGCGCGAACCACAGGCACAGTAAGTTGACAGCCGTTTTAGGTCTGCGTCTTCTCTAATGTTCAAATGTGTCTGAATTCCTAAGGGACCAAACTGCTGAGGTCATCGGTCCCTAGACTTAACACACTATTTAAACAAACTTAAACTAACTTATGCTAAGAACAACACCCACACCCATGACCGAGGGAGAACTCGAACCTCCAACGTGAGGGACCGCGCAATCCGCGACATGGTGCCTCTAACCGCGCCGTTTGCGTCTTATCTCATAACGCTTTCGTGCGTTATCTGTCCTTGAGCGGTAGAACCTTTCCCATGTAAAAAAAGTCTGACTAGCATTAAACACTGCATTCGCCACTATCATTAACCTTTCTGTCGTTCGCATTATTCGGTTTTACATTAATTCCTTTGTATATCTATTGTATAACAACATTGCACTATGTTCCTGAAATGTCGGAGACTTACCTCGGTCAGTCGGAGAGAAAATTCCCCCCTAAAACTTATGAATACGCCCACAGATTCTACAGTCACTAACTCGCTGGAGACAGACAGTTGCTGCCACATACCGGCAAATATGAACACGGAAAGTGCGTCTTTTCTCCTACCCGCTTCATCTCCACTAGCTCTCTCCTAAGAGAAGATAGACTGCATACAGTGGCATTTCGACAGACTTTTTTTGCTTCACTCAAACCTCAAACGAGACACGAAACACAGTCAATCATTTTGGTGCCATGTTTTCTCCGCCATAGGCTGTACAGTGGTTTGTTGAGTATTTATGTAGACATAGATCTATCGTCTGCGTTCGTCAGTGAGAGGCTGAAACTTCGAGCCTTATCCTTAGCTGACAGGCAACAGCTAAGCACTACTCAAGGCACCTTGTGGCTGCCATAGCTCAGTCGAGCGCCGGCCGTACCCCACTGATCCCCTGTGGCGCGTGCCCTGCTCCCTGTACGACCACTCAACTCGCTCCGCGACGTTTCGTGCTCCCGCGCACGTCCTCAGCACCGTGCCCGACCCGCAGATGCGCACAGCCCAGTTACTGAATCCGCCGCACCGAACTACGTCGTGCCTCTTTTCAACCTCCGCACAGAGAACAAAGGGCTCTCGACATTCTATTCTCCCTCCCTGCAGCTCTACGGCCCTTGTGCAGTCTGCTGCTATACAACTCGCCTCCATTTATTACGTTAACCCCATAACACTGTTAAATAGTATTGTAGCTGTTTATTTTCCTTATCAGTGCATTCATATTACACTTCACAAATTACACTATTCGTCCTATTCAGTAAGTTGCCATCAGGAAATCTTTCTATGTTTTCTCTTTCATTGTCAATCTAAAAGTCAGAATTTCTTCTTCAATCCAGTACATTCCCTGTATCCATATTTATTTTCATCCATTATCTTTTCAAATTATGTTTTCTTATGAACTTCCCAAGCACGACTCACGAGCCGGTAGAACACTTGCCCGAGAAAGGCAAAGGTCCCGAGTTAGAGACGTTTTTTATTTTGTCACGATGTTTCAATGAAAAAGTGTTTACTGATAATAAGCAAATAATTACTTGTCAAATCCACTATAATAGAACTGGAAGAAAAAACTACAAAGGAACAGTTAATGAACATGACTGAATGAATAAGGTACACTGTCAGCACAGTTGATCGCTGACATATTATGGGTGTCCTTCGCAAGTGCCCATTACATCTGAAATCCTGCAAGCCACAAGTAAAGGGCGTACCATATTTTGTTTACGGGAAAATCTGCTGTATAGAAAAAAAAACAGAAAAGAGAGAGAGAGGATTGATAAACCACAGTGCATCAAATCGCTAGACAATAATAAATGGAAATTTTGTAGTAAGTTCTGTGAGACCAAACTGCTGGGGTCATCGGCTCCTAAGGTTACACACTACTTAATCTAACTTAAACAAACTTACGCTAAGGATAACACACACGCCCATGCCCGAGGTAGGACTCGAACCTCAGACGGGGGGAGTTGCGCGAACCGTGCGAGCCGCCCCTGACCACACGGCTACCCTCCGCGGCAAAGACAATAACAACCACACAGCTGTCATACTATCTAGACCCACCTCCTCACTTTAGAATAGTGCTAGAAATCAGCTAGAAAAGGGATTAACATGAGCGATGGACAATCTACATTGGACTCAGAGACTCAGAGAGCAAAGCAAAAGGTCACCAAGGTTTTTTGCTTTTTATCAGCCTTCTCGCTGTTCTCATGCTGCCCGTTACGCATCGCTCTCCTATACCAATCTATTCATGCCAGAATAACACTTGTCATCTAACTTCATTATTTTCTGTGTATATTTTAACCACTACCTTCCCCTACATTCTGTACCTTCTACAGCTCTCTCTAAAACCGTGGACGTTAACCCTAGGCTCCTTAACACATGTCCTGTCAGACTGTCCCTTCTTTTAGTCAATAGTTTCTACTAGCTCCACTCCTCGTCAGTTCTAAGGAGAATATTCTCATTTACTAGCAGTCCAACGAATTTTCAACATCCTTCTATAGCACCACGTCCTTCGATTATTTTATGTCTTCCGTCATTACTTTCGTTTCTTCTGGAAAATGTTAATTATTTGGTAGCGAACCGGCTTCCAGCTTCTTGTACTCTCGTCAAGTGAGAGCTGAATGACACTAAAAAAAGGAAATTATGTGCTACTTACCTTGTTACTCACACTGATACAAAATATATACGAAATGATGGAACATGAAGCGTTCACAAATTATCTGTTTGAGTAATATCTGTGTTAGTAGCACGTCACTTTGTCTGTGTCTGCGACATTCGGTTGCCACCTGACGACGGCCAAAGCGGCCAAAAACTGGCTGGCCATCAAGTACATAATATTTTGAAAAACATCAGGAATGCATTTCCTATTTAACATCGTTGTCGTGTCCAGTCAAGCAGTCCAATTAATTTCATATTTCGTGTGTATTTGTAATCTCATTACTGACATTCCTCATACGCGAGCACAAAACGTGTTCGTCCACATCTGAAACTCTTCTTAACAGGCATTTCTTCCAGGTGGCAGTGCAGCTTGATTTGCGCTTGTGGGACGTCACGACACCGCGACGAAGGACTTGGCTTTGTTATGCGGAGTAATTTCCCGTCCGCTGCGATGACGAATGACGGTGATATTCAGTCCTCTGCTGTGATGCAGTGTCTCGTTTCACGAAAAGTGACAGCCGCTATGTTTTCCGACAGAGCAACCGCTACTGGGGAATCCGCAGCGCTAGAGGACGAGTCCGATGTAATGTGATTCTGTGACCCGGCGTATTGCTCTGAGCGGGACGGAGTGTGGGAGGCGGTGGAGGGGGGGTGAGGGGTGAGGAGTGGGGGGTGGCACTCTGGGGGGGGGGGAGTGGTAGGGGGTGGAGGACAGCATCCAGCATCTGGCGCTGTCCGCCGGCCTGAGTGGTGACGTCACGCAAACGAGGCACCGGAAGGACGTCTGTGGCTAACGAGGTGTGGCACCAGCGCAATACACCACGTGTCACCTAGGCTCCGGTCTGCCGATATCTCGTGACACGCTGCCTCTGCCATTGAATAACTCCATGAATTCACTTGACTAACAAATGTCTTCGACTCTCAACTGATAACTGATTGAAAGGAAGTTGTAAAAGTCCATGCTACTTGTCCATGTGGGGCAGCGGCCGAATTTTCGTTTATTATTCAGACTACTAGTTTCAGCGCTACATTTGCATCATCTTCATATCCTCTTTATCAAGAAACAACTTATATCGTTACGATTACTGTGTCTAATAACTTTAGTGATGTAACCAATAAGATACCACAAATGCTTTAACACCATAGAGTCCGCCCCTGGTAGGTGAGTGGTCAGCGCGACGGAAAGTCATTCCTAACGGCCCGGGTTCCATTCCCGGCTGGATCGGAGATTTTCTCCGCTCAGGGACTGGGTGTTGTGTTGTCCTTATCATCATTTCATCCCCATCGACATGCATGTCAGCTCGAAAGACTTGCACCAGGCGAACGGTCTACTCGACGGGAGGCCCTATCACGCGCATTTCCATTTCCAACACCATAGAAGGATCAAAACACAACCTAACTACCCTACAAGTGTACAAGGAAACTTGAAAGATAATTTGTATAAAAGTACGTTAACATAAAAACACACAGTAGAAAAAGGTATCACATAGATGAGTCAGCTGAAGTTGATCCCTGACGGTTGCAGCAGGTTGGGTGCGACAGCTTCACGGGCCTTAAAAATTGGAAATTTGTGGTAATATCCCTAACCTTACGCACTACTTAACCTAACTTAAACTAACTGACGCTAAGGCCAACACACACACACACACACACACACATCCATGCCAGAGGGAAGCCTCGAACCTCCGACGGGCAATTACGTAACGGCATTTTGTAAACGTCTCTATGCCAACAAATCAGTGTTGTCGCAACTCTGTAGGCGGATACTGGTTTTGCTTGAAGTTGTTAGCGCTTTTCAGTTGAAAGCAGGCAACAACGCAGCGAGCTGTCAGGAATCTTCTTAAAGCGTCTTCGCTGTAGTAATCATACGTATGGTAATTAGGATATGTGACAAAGGTGGAATCTTCTGAGGTAACTATTGGCTTACTTCAAAACTATGGCCGTATAAAACAACATAGACACCAACAACTATAAATTCTGAAAAAGGCAAAATATCAGACGTAATCCAGCTGAAAAATGTATGGTGATACACAACAGATATGTAAAAAGTTGTAGAAGTTGTATAAGGTAGGATAAAAGGCATTAAGGAACCCAAATGCTGCACAGCAGCCGCAAGCAAAATATAAATGAACAACAACATACATAAATACGATGCTTGGGATAAACGACCTCTAAGGAACAAAAGTAACAATATACTTTACGGTCATTGGTTGATGTAAAAGATCCGTAGATAAACGTGAATGCTGCATTCGCAGGTGTCACGTGTACTATTTTATCTATACATAATAAATAAAAAACTCGCAAATGATAAGAAAACTAAAATACAAATAAATGTCTAAAAACCATCCTTTTGTATATCATCCACATTTAATAAAAATTGTCCTACGTAAAATTTGTAAAATAATGTCACGATAAGTTTATGTGCAGCAGTACTTGGACAGTGTGGTACCAGTACACTATGTCATCAAAAGTATCCTGACACCCCCAAAAACAAACAATTTTCCTATTAGCTGCATTGTGCTGCCACGTACTGCCAGTTACTCCATATCAGCGACCTCAGTGGTTATTAGATATCGTGAGAGAGCAGAATGGGGCGCTCCGCGGAACTCACGGACTTCGAACATGGTCATGTGACTGAGTGTCACTTTCGTCACACGTCTGTACGCGAGATTTCCACACTCCTAAACATTCCTAGCTCTACTGTTTCCGATGTGATAGCGAAGTGGAAACGTGAAGGAACAGGTACAGCACAAAAACGTACAGGCCGACCTCGTCTGTTGACTCACAGAGACCGCCGACAGGTGAAGAGGGTCGTAATGAGTAACAGGCAGACATCTATCCAGACCATCACAACTAATACCCACCTGCATCAGCATCCACTGCAAGTACTATGATAGTTAGGCGAGAGGTGATAAAACTTGGATTTCACGGTCGAGCGGCTGCTCATAAGCCACACATCACGCCGGTAAATGCCAAACGACGCCTCACTTGATGTAAGGAGCGTAAACATTGGACGACTGAACAATGGAAAAACGTTGTGTAGAGCGACAAATCACGGTTCACAATATGGCAATCCGATGGTAGGGTGTGGGTATGGCGAATTCCCGGTGAACGTCATCTGCCAACTTGTGTAGTGCCAACAGTAAATTTCGGAGGCGGTGGAGTTATGGTGTGGTCGTGTTTTTCATGGAGGGGCCTTGCACCCATCGCTGTTTTGCGTGGCACTATCACATCACAGGCCTACATTAATGTCTTAAGCACCTTCTTGCTTCGCACTGTTGAAGAGCAATTCGGGGATGGCGACTACATTTTTCAACACGATCGAGGATCTGTTCATAATGCACGGCCTGTGGCGGGATGGTTACATGACAATAACATCCCTGTAATGGACTGGCCTGCACAGAAGCCTGACTGAATCCTGTAGAACACCTTTGGGACGTTTTGGAACGCCGACGTGGTGCCAGGCCTCACCAACCTACATCCATACTACTCCTCAGTGCAGCACACCACGAAGAATGGGCTACCATTCCCCAAGAAACGTTCCAGCACTTGATTAAACGTATGCCTGCGAAGGTGCAAGCTGTCATCAAGGCTAAGGGTGGACCAACAACATAATGAATTCCAGCATTACCGATGGAGAGCGCCACAAACTTTCAGCTAGGTGTCCAGATACATTTGATCACATAGTGTAAATGGCTGTAGCTCTTGACTGCATTGACTTAAATTTTTTACACCACCTAGGGACCGTAGACCTCAGTATTTGACATACGCTTCAGTTTGATAACCGTTCCCGATTCGAAAGGCTTATAAGAGTTGGACAGATGAACAACGAAGTAATCTTGTGAGGGTCCCATTTTTACCGACTGTGGTATGGAATTCTAAAAATTAGTAGACGTTAAAAAATACATTCTATCACTACTTTTGTATATACTTAAAATGAACTGTTATAAAAACGCGTATATTGGTGAGAGTGCATTATTGTTAGAGCGTGTGGCTGGTCTAGAGCAGTAGCGGGGGTGTTTTGTGGAGGGCCAGGTGAGTAGTGTGGATGGTGCCGCTGGCGTCGGACGGCGGGTTGCCTACTCTAGAGGCGCGGGGCGTCGTGTCGCCTGGAGAGCTCGCTGCCCGCCGTGCAGAGCCCCGGGGCGCTCGCCTTGTTAGACGGAGTAGGACAGGCCGTCTGCGCAGACAGAGGGGACACGCATCTACATCAGCGGTCCCCGAACTTTCCCTCTGACGGAACACTTCCAGAATTCTGGTACTTCTATGGACACCTTCTTTGTTTTGAAGGTTAATAAAAATAATACAATTTTGAAAAATGGGAAACTTGTTTTATTCAGTGATTGTTTTAATTTTAAATCATAACTAATACCATAGAAATCTCATTTTTTTTTAAAAAAAAAGAAGAAATTAATTATTTAATTCAAAGATAATTAATAATTATTTTTTTGCTTAACGTATAACGACGAAGTAGAATAAAGTTTTCAGTGGCTCCAGTCACTTTGGATCCTTACATTACACACCATCTTGACAGAAAGTTGGATTCTGCTGTCTGATACGGTGTCAAGCCTGTTCTTGAACTTTGTCTTTGTTGCCGCATAATCAGAAAATCCTGCTTCATATAAATATGAAGTGGTAAACGGAAGTAGAACAACAATAGCTTATTTGCATAATCTCAAATATTCTTCTGATAAATTCGCCCAGAAATCACATAATGCCCCTCTTGTGTCGCAGTCTTCTGTTGCTTACGTGAGGGAAGCCGTGTACGCCACCAATCGTTAACTTCTAGTGTCTGCTGATCGTGGTCTAGTGGTTAGCGTGGCTGCTTTTAGATTATGGGGTTCCGGGTTCCATTCCCGGCCCGGTTGGGGATTTTATCCAAGCGCCTACTGGGTGTTTGTGTTGCCTCATCATTCGGGAATGTGGTGATACTGGACAGTGAAAAGATTGGGAATTTGTACAGACGCTGACCACCACGTATTTGACTGCCCTGCAAACCAAACTCATCATCATCCAAATCTTAGGTCGTGTGAGATCGTACTTTAACAGGGTGTGTGCAATATTTATTGAGGTGAAAGGTGCGGAGTAGCCCAGAATTAGCATAAATGAGAGTGGGAAACCATGGTGGCCGGTGCATCTGCCAAGGACGTCCGGGCCTGGTTCACCATATCTCGCAAGCCAGCGACCCGAGCGCTATACGAGCAGGGAGGGCATTTCTACTAGCGTCAAATTTAAGCCTTACTGTGAGAATAAATTTATCAGAACTAACACTTCCAGCACAGCATTGTATGGTACTGAATCATGGATTGTAAAAAAAAATGTAAAAACAAAGTCTAAGCATTCGAGATGCGGTCGTACGAAAAGAGTTTGGAATTTAGGTAGACTGCTAAAGTAAGAAATAGGATTTTCCGCAGAATCAGCGAGGAGAGGAACATACGGAAAATATTGGTCCGAAGAAAGGAAGGATGGTAAGAGATGTGTTAAGACATCAAAGAATAACATCTATCTTACTTGAAGGAACTATGGAGGAACAATCCAACAAGTAAATGTGTAGCCTGATAAGAAATAAGGATGTTCTCCACAGAATCAACAAGGAAAGGAGTCTGCGACAGAGAGTAAGGTGGCTCGCGGAGTATAGATGTAGATGTAGAACGTGATGATACGATAAGACAAGATGGAGTGGTACAAGACAAACACTGTCAGGAGAAGGGGGGAGAGGATTGGAAGACTTGTAGCAAATAATAGAGGGCAACATTATTGTCTCCACCTTTATTGTTCAACTTCTGCTTGAATTACGAAAGGCTTTGGTGGAAAGAGGAGTGTGTATGCATGGGAATAAAATAGTATAAGAGTTGCTCACGACATGGTATTAGTGGGGGAAAATAAACGAACTATAAACAAAATTCGAAAAGAAGTGAATTAAGCTTGTGTGGAATGTGGGATAAGAATCAGTATTGCAAAAACAAAGGGCATGATGCCGGGAAAGGGAAGACGGCGCAAATATCAAGACAGGATAAGTTATTACTAGCCAAGTAAGAGTGTTTAAATATCTTGGAGGTACGATCACTGAAGACTCGCATTGCTATGGAGAAGGAGGCATTCAACAGAAAGAAGAGATTTCCTATGAGACAAAATAGATAAAGGTCTGAGAAAAAGGGTTGGCAAGTGTTTTGTCCCGAGTGTGACACTGTATCCGGGCAGAAACATATTCAGTTAGGCGAGAGCTGAAAAAAAGCTACAAGCATTTCTGATGTGGATGTGAAAGAGAACGGAGAGGATAAGCTGGATGCAAGGAGTGAGTACCGAAAGAGTATTGGAAACGGTTGGTGAGAGGAGAACGCTGTGGCAGGTTATAAGAGGAAGGAAGAAAAACTAGAATCATACATCCCTTTGGAGCTGACGTCCTGGTAAGGTCTAGTTTGTGGGAGGAGATTGAGAGGAAGGAGGAGGATAGACGACATAAAGGGAATCAGAAATTAGACGGGCGTGAAGAGGATAGCAGATAGGAGAAGACAGAACTGCGTGGAGAGCTACCAAGTGATTAATTTTTCAGTGACGGGGTTTAGTCACATAGAATTTTTTAAATGACACCATATTCGGCGTTGACTATAGAAATTATTTATTTCATAATTAAATTATAAACAGCCGACCAGTTGTGAGTCGGTTGTGAGCTCTGCAACATCCATGTACTAATTTATATTTACATGACAAACCCTATTACTAGGGCTATATTTTAATTTTGACAAATGGATCTATGCAGACATTTGTAAAAACGGCGATGATACATCAGTCCATTCTAATGTAAAATTGCCACCTTCTGAAGAAGACAAATTTAAATTTGTTGAAACCTAGGTAAAGAATTCTTTATCCATTGCAACTGGTCAGCTGTTTATAATTTTATTACGTGGAACCGTTGCTGTTGTGCAGCAATGTTTAAAATATTTCATAATTGCAATTATGGCCCTTGGGTCATTCTCAAGTGGTAATGCAAAAGGGTTTGCGTCAGCACATTTCATACTTTAAAATCCTTCGACATGCATACAAGTCATCGTCAAAAAAGCAAGCCTCATCATTATTTTAATGTTACTATATTTCTACAGTGGAAAATCTTATTTTTGACGATGAATTGTATACATGAAACTTCCTGGCAGATTAAAACTGTGTACCGGACCGATACTCGAACTCGGGACTTTTGCCTTTAGCGGGCAAGTGCTCTACCAACTGAGCTAGCCAAGCACGACTCACGCCCCGTCCTCACAGTTTTACTTGTGTCAGTAGCTCGTCTCACTCTAGAATTGTATAAATGTCAGAGGATTTTAAAATCTGACATGTGCTGAAACAAATCTTTCGCAGTGCCACTGGAAAATAGCCTAAAGGATGAAACTGCAATTTTTAAATAAATAATTTCTACAGTCATCGTTGAGTATGATGTGCTTTAAAAAAAGTCAGCATCTGAAAATAGTGCATTTGGCAAAACACCGATGATGATGATGATTTGTTTGCCGGTCGGAGTGGCCGAGCGGTTGTAAGCGCTACATTCTGGAACCGCGCGACCGCTACGGTCGCAGGTTCGAATCCTGCCTCGGGCATGGATGTTTGTGATGTCCTTAGGTTAATTAGGTTTAAGCAGTTCTAAGTTCTACGGGACTGATGACCTCAGATGTTAAGTCCCATAGTGCTCAGAGCCATTAGAACCAATTTTTTATGATTTGTTTAAATGCTACTCTGAGAAGGAAAGATTTAGCACAGTAGTCGAAGCTTTGGCGAAATCATCAAACCAGTCACAGGACTGATGGCAATGAAAATCAACAAAACCGCATGCTACTGCCATGCCCGAAAGCTTTAAATTTGTCGCTTGAAATCACAGATGCCCTGCATATGGCTCTCAAGAAGTGTGAGCGATATTAGGCCTTGCGGAGATATTGGGAACGCACTCAAGCTATTTATTTCTCTCAGACACCAAAGACCGACCGAAAAAAGGGGTTGTCACCCGACACAGGTTCCACCACCGTCTCTTCCCGCATATCCTTTCAGAAGCCCAATTAAACGCGACATGTCGCATGTGTGTCGATGCTTTTATTCCCGGGAAATATTCACCAATAAAGTCGGTATAAATGTTTCCCTCAACCGAGTATAGTGGCCGGCGAGGTGGTTAATCCACCGTTTAATTTTTTTGAAAAAAGAAAGCCCTATGGCGAGATTAAAATTCGGAGCGACGGCGCAGCAGGTTGTGGGATTGGGCCCGAATTACGGCCGGCCTGCTGTGCCGGTCGGCGTCCTTTGTCTGCGGGGCCAAACCCACTAAAAAGGCCGGCGGTGGGGGCGGGACGGTGGGTCGCGAGATGAGACACGCCCGTGGCGGACCACGCCACACCGTACGACGCGCCACGACGGGCACCGCCGGTCGCTTGATTAAAAAAATTCGCCGTGCCAGAGCTCACCTCGTTTATTTCTTTGCTGATTCCGGCGCTATTTTTAGGCGCCGTAATTTTTAATTTCAGCTTTTAGTGTGGCGAGCGCGGTCTCCTGAAATAGAGCAGGGCGCGACCCTGGCGGAGTCGAAGCCTGCGCTGCGCCGTCGTGACGGACAGTATATAACGAATTCTGACGGTCACTTACGCCTAGTTTACACCGGAACAGACGGCATATAGGCAGTATTAGGGAACAAACATCAGCGAAACACTCATTATACGAGGGTGGTTTTTCAAAAATGGTTCAAATGGCTCTAGGCACTGTGGAACTTAACATCTGAGGTCATGAGTCCCCTAGACTTAGAACTACTTAAACCTAACTAACATAAGGACATCACACACATCCATGCCCGAGGCAGGATTCGAACTTGCGACCGTATCAGGGTGGTTTTTATAATGTGGTAAATTTCTATGAAAAAAATGGAACATTTTAGTTCTGTCTCCGTGGTTCGTAAGCTTAAATAGTCCAAGGATCATATGCAGTATTTCAACAATGTAAAGCGTACAGTTCATTGTTGACAGCTGTCTGAATTGGTCAGTGTGCGTACCTCATCTGTACTCACCGCCACAGTTTCCGCGTCCCAGTTGGCGGGCGAGATAAACATTGATGGTCCATCATTGTTATCTGATGTTATTAGGCAACAGAGTGGAAAGGGATGGACAACGACAAGGGAGCCACTGATCTGAATGTATACTGCAGGTAAGTTGATAGTTGTTACAACACAATCAAAAGATTTAGAAACTAAAGAGATATATCCCGAAATTAAGTCAGAACAACATACTCTTAACCGAGGGAAGCCTCCACTAACATAAAAACTTTCACAGAACGACCTATACACTACTGGCCATTAAAATTGCTACTCCTAGGAGAAATGCAGACGATAAACGGGTATTCATTGGGAAAATGTCCGCAGCTCGTGGTCTTGCAGCACGGGGTCCCGGGTTCGATTCCCGGCGGGTTCAGAGATTTTCTCTGCCTCGTGATGACTGGGTGTTGTGTGTTCTTCATCATCATTTCATCATCATTGACGCACGCAAGTCGCCGAAGTGGCGTCAACTAAAAAGAAATTGCAATACGGCGGCCGAACTTCCCCGGATGGGGCCTCCCGGCCAGCAATGCCATACGATCATCATCATCATTGGACAAATATATTGTACTAGAACTGACATGTGATTACATTCTCACGCAATTTGGATGCATCCATCCTGAGAAATCAATACCCACAACAACAACCTCTGGCCGTAATAACGGCCTTCATACGGGCATTGAGTCAAACAGAGCTTGGATAGCGTGTACAGGTACAGCTGCCCATGCAGCCTCAACATGATACCACAGTTCATCAAGAGAAGTAACTGGCGCATTGAGACGAGCCAGTTGCTCGGCTGCCATTGACCACACGTTTTCAATTGGCGAGAGATCCGGAGAATGTGCTGGCCAGGGCAGCAGTCGAACATTTTCTGTATCCAGAAAGGCCCGTACAGGACCTGCGATCGTGCATTATCCTGCTGAAATGTAGGGTTTCGCAGGGATCGAATGAAGGGTAGAGCCACAGCTCGTAACACATCTGAATTGTAACGTCCATTGTTCAAAGTGCCGTCAATGCGAACAAGAGGTGACCGAGACGTGTAACCAATGACACCCCATACCATCACGCCGGGTGATACGCCAGTATGGCGATGACGAATATACGCTTCCAATGTGCGTTCACCGCGATTTCGCCAAATACGGATGCGACCATCATGATGCTGTAAACAGAACATGGATTCATCCGAAAAAATGAAGTTTTGCTATTCGTGCACCCAGGTTCGTCGCTGAGTACACCATCGCAGGCGCTCCTGTCTGTGATGCAGCGTCAAGGGTAACCACAGCCATGGTCGTCCAGCTGATAGTCCATGCTGCTGCAAACGTCGTCGAACTGTTCATGCAGAGCCGGCCGGAGTGGCCAAGTGGTTAAACGCGCTACAGTCTGGAACCGCACGACCGCTACGGTCGCAGGTTCGAATCCTGCCTCGGGCATGGATGTGTGTCATGTCCTTAGATTAGTTAGGTTTAAGTAGTTCGAAGTTCTAGGGGACTTATGACCACAGCAGTTGAGTCCCATACTGCTCAGAGCCATTTTTTTTGTTCATGCAGATGGTTGTTGTCTTGTAAGCGTCCGCATCTGTTGACTCAGGGATCGAGACGTGGCTGCACGATCCATTACAGCCATGCGGATAAGATGCCTGTCATCTCGACTGCTAGTGATACGAGGCCGTTGGGATCCAGCACGGCGTTCCGTATTATTCTCCTGAACCCATCGATTCCATATTCTGCTAACAGTCATTGGATCTCGACCAACGCGAGCAGCTATGTCGCGATACGATAAACCGCAATCGCGATAGGCTACAATCCGGCATTTATCAAAGTCGGAAACGTGATGGTACGCATTTCGCTTACACGAGGCATCACAACAACGTTTCAACAGGCAACGCCGGTTAACTGCTGTTTGTGTATGAGAAATCGGTTGGAAACTTTCCTCATGTCAGCACGTTGTAGGTGTCGCCACCGGGGTCAGCCTTGTGTAAATGCTCTGAAAAGCTAATCATTTGCATATCACAGCATCTTCTTCCTATCGGTTAAATTTCGCGTCTCTAGCACGCCATCTTCGTGGTGTAGCAATTTTATTAGCCAGTAGTGTAGAAATAGCAGTCATGTATAACAAGTTCAACTGAGAATACTTCGGAGAGAGAACACTGTACCATGACAACTAGCTTCCGTCAACTAAGAGGACATGGCGCGCTCCGGTCAACCTTACCGCATAGCTGGCGCTGCTGCTGTCCACTTTTGTATCGTGAAATATTCGTGAACGCCAGACGACCGAACTGGCTAACGATTGCGAGTATCACTACTTGTCTGTGCCTGGAGTAACGAGATTACTCTTTACCGTAGGATGGCGGAGAGTGGCTGTCGACAAGACACGGTCGCTGGCGAGACGGTAATTAGTGTACCTTCCAAGAAGACGTTGCAGAATGGGCAGGAGTAGCGATGCTCAGGGAATTTGTTAGCTGGTCGGTGGCTCACACTGTTCTACCAACAGCTGAAGAAAGTAGGTCTGGTGCAAACTTGCCAGGTGGTTAAGCGGCCAGCTGTCGCCTTCTGGTCCATAGAACTCGCAGCTTCCTTCTTACAATATAGGGTTCCTAATGCAGCCACGGCCGTTCGGACGACAGACTTTTCTGTGTTCACGCACGCATCAAGACGAAGAAGACGCTAACTTTAATCTTTGTAACGGCTGCTGCTATATTGAGCAGCTTATGAAATCTACATCTACATGATTACTCTGCAATTCACATTTAAGTGCTTGGCAGAGGGTTCATCGAACCACAATCTACCATTTCACTCCCGAACAGGAAAAGGAACACCTAAACCTTTCTGTTCGAGCTCTGATTTCTCTTATTTTATTTTGATGATCATTCCTACCTATGTAGGTTGGGCTCAACAAAAAATTTTCGCATTCGGAAGAGAAAGTTGGTGACTGAAATTTCGTAAATAGATCTCGCAGCGACAAAAAACGTCTTTGCTTTATTTACTTCCATCCCAACTCGCGTATCATATCTGGCACACTCTCTCCCCTATTACGTGATAATACAAAACGAGCTGCCCTTTTTTGCACCCTTTCGATGCCCTCCGTCAATCCCACCTGGTAAGGATACCACATCGCGCAGCAATATTCTAACAGAGGACGAACGATTGTAGTGTCGCTGTCTCTCTAGTGGACTTGTTGCATCTTCTAAGTGTCCTGCCAATTAAACGCAACCTTTGGCTCGCCTTCCGCACGATATTATCTATGTGGTCTTTCCAACTGAAGTTGTTCGTAATTTTAACACACAGGTACTTAGTTGAATTGACAGCCTTGAGAATTGTACTATTTATCGAGTAATCGAATTCCAACGAATTTCTTTTGGAACTCATATGGATCACCTCACACTTTTCGTTATTTAGTGTCAACTGCCACCTGCCACACCATACAGCAATCTTTTCTAAATCGCTTTGCAACTGATACTGATCTTCGGATGACCTTACTAGTCGGTAAATTACAGCACCATCTGCAAACAACCTAAGAGAACTGCTCAGATTGTCACCCAGGTCATTAAATAGGTCAGGAACAGCAGAGGTCCCAGGACGCTTCCCTGGGGAACACCTGATATCACTTCAGTTTTACTCAATGATTTGCCGTCTATTACTACGAACTGCGACCTTCCTGACAGGAAATCACGAATCCAGTCGCACAACTGAGACGATACCCCGTAGGCCCGCAGCTTGATTAGAAGTCGCTTGTGAGGAACGGTGTCAAAAGCTTTTCGGAAACCTAAAAATACGGAACTAACTTGAGATCCCCTGTCGATAGCGGCCATTACCTCGTGCGAATAAAGAGCTAGCTGCCTTGCACAAGAACGATGTTTTCTGAAACCATGCTGATTACGTATCAATAGATCGTTCCCTTCGAGGTGATTCATAATGTTTGAATACCTTATATTGTCCAAGACCCTACTGCAAACCGACGTCAATGATATAGATATGTAGTTGGATGGATTACTCCTACTACCCTTCTTAAACACTGGTGCGACCTGCGCAGTTTTCCAATCTGTAGGTACAGATCTATCGATGAGCGAGCGGTTGTATATGATTCCTAAGTATGGAGCTATTGAATCAGCGTAATCTGAAAGGAACCTAATTGGTATACAATCTGGACCTGAAGACTTGCCCGTATCAAGCGATACCTACTTCTAAGAAACTCATGCTAGCAGCTGTTCGTGTTTCAAATTCTGGAATATTCCATTCGTCTTCCCTGGTGAAGGAATTTCGGAAAATTGCGTTCAATAACTTCGCTTTAGCGGCACAGTCGTCGGTAACAGTACCATCGGCACTGCGCAGCGAAGGTATTGGCTGCGTCTTGCCGCTTGTGCACTTTACATACGACCAGAATTTCTTCGGATTTTCTACCAAATTTCGATACAATGCATCTCGCATTGAAGTCCGTGCCAAATTTCTCGCGTCTGTAAATTTTAGCCAATCTTCGGGATTTCGCGTTCTTCTGAGCTTCACATGCTTTTTCCGTTGCCTCTGCAACAGCATTCGGACCTGTTTTGTGTTCCATGGGGGATCAGTTCCATCTGTTACCAATTTATGAGGTATGAATCTCTCAATTGCTGTTGCTACTATATCTTTGAATTTGAGCCACATCTCGTCTACATTTGCATAGTCAGTTCGGAAGGAATGGAGATTGTCTCTTAGGAAGGCTTCTAGTGACACTTTATCCGCTTTTTTAAATAAAATGTTTTTGCGTTTGTTTCTGGTGGATTTGGAAGAAACTGTATTGAGCCTAGCTACAACAACCTTCTGATCACTAATCCCTGTATCAGTCATGATGCTCTCTATTAGCTCTGGATTGTTTGTGGCTAAGAGGTCAAGTGTGTTTTCGCAACCATTTACAATTCGCGTGGGTTCGTGGACTAACTGCTTGAAATAGTTTTCGGAGAAAGCATTTAGGACAATCTCGGAAGATGTTTTCTGCCTACCGCCAGTTTTGAACAAGTATTTTTGCCAACATATCGAGGGAAAGTTGAAGTCCCCACCAACTATAACTGTATGAGTGGGGTATTTATTTGTTACGAGACTCAAATTTTCTCTGAACTGTTCAGCAACTATATCATCGGAGTCTAGGGGTCGGTAGAAGGAGCCATTTATTAACTTAGTTCGGCTGTTAATTATAACCTCCACCCACACCAATTCGCACGGAGTATCTACTTAGACTTCACTACAAGATAGACCACTACTGACAGACACAAACGCTCCACCACCAATTCTGCCTAATCTGTCTTTCCTGAAAACCGTCTGAGACTTCGTAAAAATTTCTGCAGAACTTATTTCAGGCTTTAGCCAGCTTTCTGTACCTATAATGATTTCAGCTTCTGTGCATTCTATTAGCGCTTGAAGCTCAGGGACTTTCCCAGCACAACTACAACAATTTACAACTACAATTCCGACTGTTCCTTGATCCAAGCACGTCCTGTATTTGCCATCCTCAAAATGACAGCAGCAGAAATCTGATTACAGGTTTTGGTACCTCTGCATGGGAGGCATTATAATTACAAGTTTGCTTCCGTTTCTGTAATATTTTAAGCGCTTCAATTCGCAGTTGAATCTTTACATACTTCGAAATAAAATTGATATGCAAATTATGGATAGAGTACATGTTTGTTCCTCATTAAAACGTCCAGAATCTGTCGCCTAATTTCACACTCACTAATGATTTCTTGCGAGGGTTCGTAATTCTATGTGTTACAAATTTGTCGACAGCGATTGAAAATGGAAAAAACCGAGTTTCGTTCTGTTATTGAATATTTTCATTTGAAGGGTTGGACAGCCGCACAAATCAAAACATGATTGGATGAAGTTCAGGCGGACTCTGAAACCTCATTGAACACCATTTAACTTCGTATTAATGAATTTAAACGTGGTCAGACGAGCACCGAAGACAAAGCACGCTCCGATTGTCCGGTTGAGGTCACCACAAAGGAGGTCATAGAACAGATCCGTATTCGGTAATTTAAGACCGGCGAATAAAAATTCGTGAGACTGCTGAGACTGTAGACATCTCAGGTGAGTGAGTGCGTGCATAGTATCCCACATGGAGAACTGGCTATGAAGAAACTGTGTGCGAAGTGGGTGCGGCGATTGCTCACAGTCGACCAAAAGCACGTTCGGCACAACACTTAAACACATTATCTAGCGATGTTTAATGACAATCCGCAAGACTTTTTGCGCCGATTTGTGACTATTGATCAAACCTAGAACCATCACTACATACCAAAGTCAAAATGGCAGTCAAAACAATAGACAGGGCCTAATGAAAGGGCACCGAAGAAGCCAAAGTCCATTTTGTCAGTTGGTAAGGTGATGGCCACTGTTTTATTCCCAAGGAATAATCCCCTTAGATTAATTGGGAAGAGGCATAACCGTAACTAGACCCCATTAAGATTCACTGCTGGATCGTTTGAAACTTGTGCTGGCTGAAAAACAGACCAAAGGTGTTAAAAAAAAAGTGATCTTTCACCCGGCTAATGCAATGTCACCTACATCAGCGGTAACAATAGCGGAAGTTCACCAGACTTACATCCAGGTGACTTTTTCCCGTTCCCCAACTTGAAACTTTGGCTTTCTGAGTACAAATTTTCAACAAATGAGTTGCAGCCAACGAGTATTTTGCGGATTTTGGCAGAAACTATTTTTCCGATGGAATGAAAAAGCTGGAGGATCACTGTGATAAGTGCTAATCCCTTAAAGGAGACAATGTAGATAAGTAAGGTGAGTTTTTTGCTAAAAAAAATTCTTTTCTTGCTTTTTTACCAGACTTATCAAACCACATTCATATACGCAACGTTTTGCTAAAATGAGCATATGGTATACCGTATCTAAATATTAAACAATATGGAAATGTACATCCGTCTTGAGGCGAAACATTTTTACACTGAATCGTCAAAGGAAATGGTAGAGGCATGCGTATTCCAACACAGAGATGTGTCAACAGGCAGAATACCGCGCTGCGGTCAGCAACTCCCCAAGACAAAAAATGTGTGGCGCGGTTGTTTCATCGGTTACTTTTGCTGCAACGGCAGGTTATCATGTTTTAAGTGAGTTTGAACGTGGTGTTAAAGTCGGCGCACGAGAGATGGGACACAGCATCTCCGTGGTAGTGATGAAGTGGGGATTTACCCGTACGACCATTTCACCCGTGTACCGTGTGTATCAGGAATCCGGTGAAACATCAAGTCTCTGACAACGCTGCGGCCGGAAAAAGATCCTGCAAGAACGTGACCAACAACGACAGAAGAGAACCGTTCAAGATGATAAAAGTGCAACCCTTCCGAAAATTGCTGCAGTTTTCAATGCTGGGGCATCAACAAGCGTCTCCTCACAAACCATTCAACGAAACATCATCGATATGGGCTTTCGGTGCTGAAAGCCCACTCCTGTACTCTTGATGACTGCAGGATACAAAGTTTACTCGTCGCCTGGGCCGTCAACACCAACATTGGACTCTTGATGACTGGAAACATGTTGCCTGGTCGGACGAGTCTCGTCTCAAATTGTATTGAGTGGATGGAAGCGTACGGGTATGGAGACAACCTCAAGAATTCACGGACCCTGCATGGCAACAGGGGACTGTTCAAGCTGTTGGAGGCTGTGTAATGGTGTGAGGGTGTGTAGTTGGATTGACATGGGACCTCTGATTCGTCCAAATACGACTCTGACAGGTAGCACTTACGTAAGCGTATTGTCTGATCACCTCCGTCCATTCATGTCCATTGAGCAATCCGACGGACTTGGGCAGTTTCAGCAGGACAATGCGACACCGCACTCGTCCAGCATTGCTACAGTGAACGAAAGCGCCCAGCTAGTCCCCAAAAGAAGACCTCATCAAGAGGGCAGATCCGAAAATTCTGGAAGGAATAAGATGATAACAGAACCACACTTTTACTTCGTTGTTGTGTATGTTCCTGGCCTTCCGAAAATGACGGAAGACGATCATTGTGGGTCCAGGACGATCCAAATCTCGATGTGCCGTACATTCGATCGGTCTGGGAAGCATGTTTGGAGAGCCGAGATGATTAAGGTGATCACTCACGACAAGCGAGAAATCCAGATTCAAGTCCCGGTCCATCACAGGCTATCGTGTGTCACCAGTCAGTAATATTACCGTGTCTAATACAGCTGATATCAAAACAATTCACGATTACGAATAAATTTCGTAATATGAGGGGCATCCATAAAGTAAGATAAAGACATAGTTACACGAAAACTTTATTGGTCACAGGCACAGTAATTTTTGAGCCGTTGTATTCCTCTGGGGTAGAAGTCTGCCGACTGCGAGTGGAACCAGAGTGTGACAATCGTCTTCAGCTTTTCATCGTTGTCAAAATGCTGGGCAGAGGACAGAAATTTCTTGAAGTGTAAGAAAAGATGGAAATCGTTGTATGCTGGATGATCAAACAGCTCCGATCCGAACTTATGCAAAACAGCTGCTGTGCGCCGAGCCGCATGAGGACTAGACTTGTCATGGAGCAGCACAACACACGCAGTAAACATTCCACGCCTCTTGTTCTGAAAGGCAAGTCGCAGTTTCCACATTGTCTCACAGTAAGGGTCAGCGTTCACTGTTTCACCTCTGGGCAGGAAGTGACCAAGCATAATACCCTTCTTGTCCCAGAACACTGTGCACATCACTTTCTGCACCGACACAATCTGTTTGAATTTCGTCTTGACCGGAGATCCATTCTGACGCCTATGTATTAATTGCTGCTTGATTTCTGGGGTCAAGTGAGAAATCCACTTCTGATTGCCCGTGACGATCCTGTCGAGGAACTAGTCGCCGTCTGAGTTTAATTACGCTGGCCACAAAACTCCCTAGTCATGAACATTACTTAGCATATCTTGGGATGTCTTACAAAATGCTGTTCAGAAGAGATTTCCAGGCCCTCGTACTCTTACAGATTTATGGACAGCTCTGCTTGATCATGGTGTCAGTTCCCTCCAGCACTATTCCAGACATGAGAAGTCGTGTGGCGGCGCTTCTGCGTGCTCGCGGGAGCCCTACACGATATTAGGCAGGTATAGCAGTTTCTTTGACTCTTCAGTGTATAATGTCTGTTCCTTCGATCACGCATTTCCGAACTAACACACATTACTGAGGATCTGCAGTTGTATTAATACGATATGAATCCAGAAAGTAAGTTTCCGGATGTTGTTCCCATCAAAGTAGACTATTTAACAGAGAAAATTGCGCATGTGCAACAGATCTATGACATGACAATCAAATGCCAACCGGACAGGTGCCGCTTGGTGCCAATACAGCGGCAGGAGGCCCCAAAACGGCGTCTCTTATTCGTTCTCCCGTCGCCTGTGAGATACGGTCAGTGATAAGATTCCTTGATGTACAGAACATAGCGCCCATCTAAATTCAGCGTCAGCTCTGTCAGGTCTACGTGCAGATCATCATGAACAAACAGATGGTGCGTGGATGGTGTAGGCTTTTTTCCGAAAGTCATCAAAGTGTCCACAGTGAAGAGCGCAATGGGCGACCGTCCCTCAACAATGATCACCTGGTTGAGCTGGTGCGGCAGCGCATTCTGGAGAACCGTCGCTTCAAGATTAGGGGGAGCTCAACAGCCGTTTTCCGTAGATGTCACGATCCTTGTTGCATGAAACTGTCACGAAGCACCTGCTGTTCAAGAAATTGTGTGCGAGATGGATGCCGAAAATCATGACACCTGAACACAAAATGAAACTCTTTGGAGCAGCAGTGACATTTCTGCAGCGGTATCGTGATGACGGTGACGAGTTCCTCGACAAGTTCGTCACGGGCGATGAGAAATGGCTTTCTCACTTGACCCCAGGAATCAAGCAGCAATCAACGCACTGGTGTCACAGTGGATCTCTGCTCAAGACAATATTCAAACAGACTGTGTCGCTGCAGAAAGTGATGTTCAGAGTGTTCTGGGGCAGGAAGAGCGTTATGCTCATTGATTTCCTGCCCAGAAATGTAACAGTGAACGCTGACCGTTACTGTGTAACAATGTGGTAACTGTGAACTGCCATTCAGAACAAGAGGCGTGCAATACTTACTGTGTGTGCTGTGCTGCCCCATGACAAGGCATGTCCTCGTGCGGCTCGGTGCACAGTAGCTGTTTTGCATAAGTTCGGCTGGGAGCTGTTTGATCATCCAGCATACAGCGATTTCCATCTTCTCTTACACCTCAAGAGATTCCTGTCCTCTGCCCAGCATTTTGACAACGATGAAGAGTTGTCACACGCTGATTCCATTAGCAGGCGGTAGGCTTCTACGACACAGGAATACAAAAGCTGATCTCACAATATGACGTCTGTTCTTTTGGCGACTATGTCGGAAAACTCAAACATTGCTGTGCCTGTTGCCAATAAAGTTTTTCATGTAATTATGTTGTCTTTGTTTTAAAAGAATAGGGAAACTTACTTTCTGGATGCGCCTCATATTACAAAAATTATTAGCAATTGCGAATTAATTTGACATCAGCTGTATTAAATATGGTAATATTACCGACTGGTGACACACGATAATCTGTGATGGACAGGGACCTGAATCTTAATTTGTCGCTTATCGCGAGTGGTAGCCTTAACCACTCGGCTATCCATGCACGTTACCCAGATCGATCGCATACACGCATATCGATATTCGGATCGGTCCCGAATCCACACTGATCGTCTTACTGAACTTTCGGAACACTACGAACATAAACAACAACGAAATTAAAGTTTGGGTTTGTTATCAAATGGTTAAAATGCTCTGAGCACTATGGGACTTAACTTCTGAGGTCATCAGTCCCCTAGAACTTAGAACTACTTAAACCTAACTAACCTAAGGACATCACACACATCCATGCCCGAGGCAGGATTCGAACCTGTGACCGTGGCGGTCGCGTGGTTCCAGACTGTAGCGCCTAGGACCGCTCGGCCACTCCAGCCGGCGATTTATTATCATGTTATTCTTTCCATAATCTTCGGATCTGCCCTCTTATTGAGTTCTTTTTCTGGGGACTAGCTGGGCGCTTTCGTCCACTATCAAGCTTGCGCAAATCTAACGAGGGTATTTCGCGTGTTTGCCGCTGTAAATGTTCATGGCTGTCTTTCAATAACGTTTCTGTGATAGTAAGCGTTCACTGGTGTTCCACTGGTGCTAGAGGACTATGACAATGTTGTACTTGGCCATTCATGGCCGTTATCGGAATCACGTGATGAAGTTGCATTATACGTTGATTACTAAGGAAAAGGTATCGCATTGTGAAGCGTATGAAGACAGTTGTGCATTTAGTATCAAATGATTCAGGGTGTCCTCGTGAAATATAACAACAGAAACGGTAAGCTACCGTAGCGCCCTCACTCTCAAGTGCAACAACGTTGTAATCGGCTTAATAGGAAGGCGGCGTCTTGTTGTGTTTATATTTACGTTCGAAATACATCTGCGGCACCCTCGTAGGTATGACGGACGGCAATCAAGCCGCCGGCAGCCTAAGGCTATTTTAGGATTAAAATTGTTCTGGCGTATTGCGACACATAAACACAAAAAAGGCGAAATTACGCCCCACCCTCCTACAGGTAGTACAGCGGTGACTGCTTCCTCCTATCACGGCAACATCATTAAATCGCCAGTGACGAACATTCTAGACAGTTAACATTGGAAATATTCTTGTTAAGTCTGTGAAAGCTTCACAGTGCGCGAAAGTGTCAAGCCAATTCCCAGAAGATGGCATGAGTAAGAATGCCGAAATTCGTAAAGAATGACCAGGAATAAAGAACCCTAAATGGATGAACCGTTAACTTCACCGACTAGGAGCGCGAAAGCCTACGCCAACGATGTTGAACTATGAAGTACGACTGTAAAGTGAGCTCAAATTCTAGTCTCAGTAACGGCTTCAGTTGTTTATATTTGTCATTCAAAGATACTTAACGAATGTTAATTTAGATAAGATAAGAGATGGTTGATTATCATTTTTTGACAAGAAGTATTATATTTCTTTCTACGTTCCCCTCTGTCGAAGATACGGTAAAACACTTCAAACTGAGTTGTGGGGACATATAAAAAATGTAAACGTTGACTAGTAAAATGTATATTAACAACAGTTCCAAAATGTATGCTCACTTCTCTTACGAACACATCTTCAAAAAAGTGTATGAAACTGTCTGCCTTTAAACTCTCTGCATGTTACACCACCTACATTCTGATTTTTAAGAGAAAAGATTATAAAAAATGTGAGAAATCAGTTATGACATGAAAAGTGTTGCAATCAGAAACGATGTTTCGTTTAATTAGATTCCGTGCTAATCTTGGGGAATAAGCGCCCACGTCAATAAAGATATTACGCTGTCCTAGCCTCCCTTTCCTGCCGTTTTGATTTCATTAGAGATTCCAGTCTTAATGGAGAGCGACTCGTAAAAGGAATCATAATGCTCACTAAGAATTTCATTTTCTCATATTACCCTCGTAATTTATTGCAAGCAGTTACAGGGATACGCCTATATTTAACGTAACAGTACAGTTCCCAGCGATAGCGTCGACTCATTCCTCAGCGGAAGGGCGTGGCGCGGAGATAAGGCACAAACGAATTCTCAATACAATCAGCTTACTCTCCATCTTTCCTCGGTTCTGAATAATCTGTGAGAACACCGATTGGATCATTCCACGAAGAATGTAATCAACACCTACTCGAAATAGCTCGATATTCCTTGAGATCTTTTCGATACCCACCATTAGATATCCGTCAGATTGTTATTCCAGTAAGGCAGCCGACTTATCTTCATTCTCCTAGTACATTTAACAGATGCTAAGTCTCACCCCGTTACAAAACTGGCTTGCAGAACAAAATAAAATCAGTCGCGTATTTTCCGAAATTACAAGTTGAGGGTATTCCGAAATTTTGAATTTGCACACGTGTTGTTTTTTCGTCCGTCTTTCGGCTGATTTGGAGTTATAGTCCATATTCCCACCTTCCGCTAATCTTTTCATTTCTGCATAGCACCGGAGCACGTATCCTCAGTTAACACTTTCCCTCCTGCTGCAGTCAGTGCTAAACCACGGTAACCATTCCTCGGTGTATTAGCAAATATGTCGTATCCTATTTCGCTTCGATTTAGGGATTTTCCATATACTTGTTCGTGCGTTTTTACATTTTGTACATTTTTAATGTCAGGAGTTCACTTCTGAAGTGACTATCATACACCCAATAAAGAGAGTCGAACTCTCGATACAATATATGTCCTTAACAAATAGATTAATAGCAGGCCTCTGCAGCAAATTTTTGTCCCTTTTTCAAATTTTATGAGACGTATGACCCACTCGCAAGACATCTTCAAGATGAATAAGATCTAGTTGTTTAAGTCGTCGTGCACCTTGTTGCGTCATCCAGCGACGCATTAGTACTGCATGACAGACTACTTGCATGTCTAACGGTAAAAAAAAATGTTGGTTGTCTAGATGAATTTTTTTATCTTCTACAATTTACAATACCTTTGTCAGATAATTACTGACTATCTATGATCTTCAGTCAGTATATTCACTGCCAAAGTAGTCAAATTTCAAAAAACTTCGGTTGCCCTTAAGTTCAGTGAGTCAAGTTGTTACAGCTCTGCTTTACTGAACAGTATGAAATTTATTTCAGTGAAAACATGATTCTGCTGTGCTCGTCTCGGCAAAAGATAAGCGAAAGCTGAGTCCGTTGAACACTTTTGATATCAAGGAACATCTGCTATAATGCCATGAATTTTAAAACAAACAGTTCAGCTTAGTATTTTCCTCTGTCCCAAACTTAGACTAATCTCATAAACTGTTTCGTACCACTCTACACGTAACCTCATTCCATGTATGAAGTCCGTTTTTTTGTTTCTTTTATGTTTATTTCCAATGCATTTTAAACTGGTAAACAGATGAATGGTTCATTATGTACACATTTCCTCTAAAGTTACGTGTAAAAATTCGTATTTGTTGGTATAAACCTGCTGCACTGTCCATCAGTTTTAATGTATTTAACTTCGTCTCTATTACGCTATTAGAAATAACCTCAGTTCGTCAGCTTTTCATGAAATAGCCCGATCAGGGCTGTGTTACAGTCAACTTACAAAAACTAAACAAAGAAATATTCACAGAGATGATAACTAAGTACATGTTTCAGAAATACGAAGGCTATTCGGAAAATAAGGCAGGACTGGTCGTGAAATGGAACCTACAGTGAAAATCAAAATGTTTTTTGGAATAGTTAGCTACACCTTCTCTACATAATCACCGCGCCGATTGAGCCATTTGTCGTAGCACTGTGCGAACGTCCCAATACCGTCGTCATAGAAGGCAGCCGCCTGTATTTTCTGCCAGTTCTCGAAGCTGATCTCTAGGCTATTGTCTGTACTAAAATGTTGTTTTCATAGCCAGCGGTTCATGTGAACAGAGACGAAAATCAGAGGAAACCAAGTCCGGGTCGTATGGTGTGCGATCACACATGGTCCATCGGCCGAGGATTGTCATGAAGGAGGAAATGGATGACAATTGCTCGTACGTTGTGTGGGCTGCATGTAATCTGGCGAAACTGATACTTGGTGGGAGACACTATTTCTAGGCATCTTTAGTGCTCACTGTGCGCCCATTTAAAAGAGTGACGTGACGCGATCAACAGGTGTACTGGAGACATTGTCCAACATATCTATGCAAAACGTCATCGGATTTTCACTGATTTCCATTCCGCGACCAACTGGACCTTAATTTCCGAATAGTCCTCGTAAAAGACTGGTGGTTTAGTTTAACTTCAAGGACAAATAGGGTATGAGACAGATGTCTGATTGTTACAAGCAGAGCATGCTGAAATTAGCAACTAAGACTGGGAACATATGAAGTAGCTAAGTAGCCTGGTGTTTTATTGTGTTCACATCTCCTCTAAAGCTATAATTCATATTTGTTGGTATAAACCTGCCGCACTGTCTATCAGTTTTAATGTATTCCGCTTTGTCTCAACTAAATTTCCTATTAAAGGTGGCCTCGCTTCATTAGCTTTTTATGCAAAAAGTCTCCTAAAATTGTTCACATTTACGTTCTGAAATGGTCATAGATGAGAAAATGTGATTTCATTTTTACATTCATTGTGACTTGCATGTTGTAAGCCATATGATCACATCTGTTTTATACACTATGCAGTCACATTAATTTGATCACCTGTGAGAAGCCTGAATAACTACATTTTGCAGCTCTGACAGCTGCGATAAGCACAGGAAGACTCAGTGAGGTTCTGGAAGATACCGACAGCGATTTGCAGCCATGCCGACTCTAGAGTCGTGGCCAATTACGCTGGGTTTCTCGGTTGAAGAGCGTACAACTCCTATGATTGGGTTTCAATCTGGGGAGTTCGGTGGCCCGGGAAGTACAGTAAACTCTTTCTGGAGCTTTTAAAACCACTTACGTGCAGTGCGAGCTATGTGACACGTGGCATTGTCCTGATGATAGATGCCATTGCTCCGACGAAAAGCAAACTTGTGTGTATTGCTGGATATAGTCCTCAAGGATAGATGACTGCCCCCCCTCCACCCCCCCCCCCCCCCCGCTCAAAATGACGACACCATACAGGTAATGCCACGAGAACATTCCCCAGGCCATAATGCTCCTTCTCCGGCAGGACATTCCGACGATTGTTGCAGGGTTGCTTTCGGACGTCTCACGTCGTTCACAATGACCACTTCTCTGATGGAGCTTAAAACGTGATTCATCTTAAAAGGCCACCTATCACTACTCAGTGAACGTCCAGCTGCGGCACTGGCGTGCAAATTTCAGCCTTCGTCGCCGATAAAGAGATGTCAGCATGGATGCATAAACCAAGCGCCTGCTGCGGAGGCTCAAACGCAGCAACTTTCGATGAATGGTTTGTGAACGTGGTCTTATGGACTGCACACGAGCGATGGAACACAGCATCTCCGAGGTAGCGAAGAAGTGGGGATTTTACCGTGCGACCATTTCACGAGAGTACCGTGGATATCAGGGATCCGGTAGAACATCAAATTTTCAACATCGCTGAGGCCGGAAGAAGAACCTGCAACAGTGGAACCAGGGATGACTGAAGAGAATAGTTCAACGTGACAGAGGTGCAACCCTTAAGCAAATTTCTGCAGATTTCAGTGCTGAGCCATCAACGTCAACGTGGGAACCATTCAACGAAACATCATCAATATGGGCTTTCGGAGCCGAAGGCCGACTCGTGTATCCTTGATGACTGCACGACACAAAGATTTACGCCTCGCCTGAGCCCTTCAACACCGACATTGCACTCTTGATAACTGGAAACATGTTGGCTGGTCGGACGAGTCTCGTTTCAAATTGTGTCGAGCGTGTGGACGTGTACAGTGTGAACGAGTACAGAGACGACCTCATGAATCCATGGATCCTGCATGTCAGCAGGGGACTGTTGAAAATGGTGGAGGCTCAGTAGGGGTGTGGGAAGTGTGCAGTTAGAGTGATACGGGGCACTTGATAGGTCTAGGTACGACTCTAACAGGTGACACATACGTAAGCATCCTGTCTGATCACCTGCAACCATCCATGTCCATTGTGCATTCCGATACTCCTACGGATTTATGGACAGCCCTGCAGGATTCATGGTGTCAGTTCCCTCCAGCATTACTTGAGACATTATTCGAGTCCATGCCACGTCATGTTGCGGCAGTTCTGCGTTCTAGCCGGGACCCCATACTATATAAGGCAGGTGTACCAGAGTCTTTGGCTCTTCAGTGTATAACCAAGGCGGCATGCGAATAGTTTACAAACTTAGCAGTTATAGAAATATTTTCACTCTTAGCCCGGACGTCAAATAAATCGCTTCGTTACCACATTATAACAATGACTGCACTGTTGTCCTGCGCCCATTGCCCCTCCCCCCCCCCCCCCCCCTCCTCGCGATACGTTTTATTTGCCCTCCACTGCTAGTGTTGCCGCTTAATGTCTGTGACTGGTTATTGCACGTTGAGACGAACATAGGCCATGATCACATAATTTGACGGGACCATGTATTTTAATAGCTCATACGCCGCTTTTCTCAACGTCTGCGTGTTTATTTATCAAGGGCAGTGCGAGTTAATTAACATGTCAGTCCGCGTTGCAGAAGTAAGGAATTCGTCGTAGCAACGGAATAACGCGTTATAATTTTCGTGTTGGAAGCGCTTTGCCGCAGTCATTAGCGACATATCACAGCTGTATTACTGTCGTATTACAAAACTAATCAAATAAATATTCACAAGAGATGCTAACAAAGTGTGTATGTATCCAAAATAAAGTGCTGGTGGTTTATTTCAACTCCAAGGCTATGAGACATAAAGGAAATCGTTACAAGTTGAGCGTACTGAAATTAGCGAATAATCTTGGTAAATATATATAGTAGCTAATTCAAAAAAGTAGCAATCAAAATATTAGAAAGAGTAAAAAAGTTATTAATCAAGTAGAACAGCCCAAATACAGGGTGACACAGAAAAACGGGAACATTTCCACAATCCAACAAAACTAGAAGTAGTGAAGAAAAGAAATTGCATTTATAGTAATTGAAATCTTTCAACTTTACCATTTACGAAACACTGATGGCATTTATCATTTTTTAAAAATTACGTCCTTTAGATAGCGTCCTCCTGTATGAATACATTCGTGAAATTTGCTGTTCAGATTCCTCGTTGACCGCTGCAACATCTCAGTTGGAATACTGTGAATTGCATCCCGAATTCTCTGTTTTAACTCATCCAGGGTTCTTGGTCGAGTCGCGTAGACTTTGTTCTTGAGGTAGCATCACAAGAAAAAATCACAAACGAATAAATCTGACGAACTAGGGAGCCAGGAAATGTGGCCGAATCTTGAGATGACACGGTTGTCAAACAATTCTCGCACATATACCATTGATTGCCGTGCACTGTGTAATGTCACTCCATCCTGTTGAAACCAGACTTCTTGAACGTTTGGAAAGTTGTTCACTGCAGATGTAACGAAAGTTAGCAACATCTCCACGTAACGATCGGCATTGACAGTTGTTGAGTTTCCCTGTTCATTTGCGAAAAAATACGGTCCGATCATCCCATGTGATGGAACACCACACCATTCTGTCACGTTACTAGCGTGTACAGGGTGCTCATAAACGTCATTAGGATTTGTGTTTACCCAGTAACGGTAGTTCTGTTTATTCACATAACCTGTGAGATGAAATTGTGCCTCATCCACAACTTGTTTAGAAATTCACCGTCATTGTTTATTTTTGTTATCATTTGTTGACAGAATCCTAGTCGTAACCGGTAATCGTTGTCCTTCAATTGTTGCACCATCCGTAGTTTGTACGGTTGAAATTTTAAATGAAGGTGAGTGTTCGCAGAATTACTCTCCCGGGACATTCCAACCGCTACTGCTTGCTTACGAATTGAACGGCATGGGCTCCGTAAGACAGACTCGCGCACAACATCAGTGTTCGCTGGAGAACGAACACTTCTTGGTCGCCCTGTTGGTTTCTTCTTGAGGGCAGATCCAGTCTCTTCAAAGTTATTAATCCAACATTTTATCGCATGTTTCGACGGAGCGGCATCATGACGTTCTAAATTATAAAAACATCGAAACTCCCTCTGCACCGCTACCAAACTATCATTGTTTTTATAAAACATTTTTATGGCTAACGCACGCTGTTGTCCGCGCACGCTGTTGTCCGTTCCACTGATCCATGGTTACTGAAATGGCGGACTGTTTACTCGGTAACTGTCACGAACCCGCAGTGCTGCCACCTACCCATGGTTGCCACTACTCATTTCAAACATTCACGTTATGCTGTGTCACCCTGTACAAGAGCAAGATTCGCAATAAACATCGATCTGAACAGAACAGGGTCTAAAGTATCTAACAAGTCTAAGGTTATTTTACAGGATGAATGAGAAGGGGTTCATCAAAAAGCTGAGAATAGGTTGTGGCGAGCTTCACTCACTTTCATTTTCATAATATATGTGGACTAGTACGTGAACTACTTGGCGATTAGTACGAAGTGTCCGGCCACCAAAGCCGACCAGCGAGCCTTTACTGTAGAGTGCAATGTGTTCCTTTTATTAAAACTGCGTCCGCCCCGCTAGCTGAGTGGGCAGTCTGCCGCCGGCAGTGCTGCGAGGCGGTCACGCGCCAGAGCGCTGCGGGCGAGGCGCGCACTGTGTGTTTGTGTTTACTTCGGCCGCTGTAAGTGCCGTATTCCCTTCTAGACCACCATGGCGCACAACTATCGGAAGAAGACATTACGTTTCAACTTTTGTTCCGACTTCGCCCGACCCAAGGCCCTGGAGGTAGAACGATTTATACGCGATGAAGTTAAAATACCACCAACGGATCTAATTGGTATCCACTTGTCCAAAGTTAGCAGTACCGTCTACGTCAAAATGATCAACGATGCGGCGTGCGACAAGGTGCTTCAAGAGGCAAAACGTGGACTGCGCTTCTGTCATTCCGACGGCAACGTCGGACCCGTTACCGTCGATCACGCAGGTCTCGGCACACGGACGATAAGGATCTTCGAACTGCCGTTCGAACTACTTGCAGACGTCGTCATCGAGGCGCTACGTCCCTATGGCAACGTTCTGGAACATGTTGCCGAGCGATGGGTCAAATTTCAAACCTATCCCGTTTTAAACGGTGTTAGACAGGTCCGCATCGAGTTGCAGAAACACGTGCCTTCCTATCTACGTATCGGAGGCTGCCGTGCCATTATAATGTACGACGGCCAACCTCGGACCTGTTCCGGTTGCGGGAAAGAAGGTCACCTACGGTCTGAATGCATTCAACGACGCTCCCGTTGTCGGAAGCGTCCGTCACACCCACGATGATCGCCCACCCGGTCACTTACGCAGCGGCTCTTGCCACGTCTACAGTTTCGTCCAGTCCGTCGCCCGGTCCTTCCGAGCGGCACGTCCCACCGTCCCAGTCGCCTATGGACTCGCCGCCGAACAGGCACCCGCACCGGACGCTGAGGAGAACAGTACTTCTTCACAACACCTGTTTGACAATTTTATTGTACCCACCGACGCCTTCGAACCAGGTCGACGCTCCTCCTTGCCGTCGTCCTACACTGAGGAACACGTGCGCAAACAAAGCTCGCCACGTAGGCGCAAACGTCGTCGCCGTTCACCCACGGGCTCTCAAAGCGTCGCCACCCGTGACGACGAAGACGACACCCAACCAGCCGACATTTCCACGCAGAGGTCGGCGGACAACTTTCACGATGAACAAGACGTTTCGCAGGACGGGACCACTATGGAGGTCGCCACGCACACTGTAACGATCGGTGCGCCGGTTGAGACGCCTGTCTCCCCGCCGACAACTCCAGATCTCTCTCACCACGACGCAATTCCCATGGACATTGGACAGACCGACGGCACAGGAGCATGGGCCGACGACATTGAGGAAGATACGCCCCCTCCTCCGGCTGAGTTGCCTCCGCCGGACAAGACTGCCTGTTAACATCAATAGCGTGGCATTGCAGCTGATGGGACGGGACTTCCTGTCGGTGCCCTCCTCTTACTTCCCTTGGTGATGGTAGATGCACGTCCACCACCACTGAAACAAACGTACCGGTTTGCCACACTGAACATCAACATGATCGGCACTGCACCCAAGCTGCAACTCCTATGTGACATGCTTCGGGGCTCTGACGTCGACGTCGCTTTTCTTCAGGAAGTACGCGTCGCCACACTACCATCAGTCTACGGCTACGACTCATACATGTCCACATGTGATCAATCAGGGCGTGGAGTGGCTTTCTACATACGCGAAGGAATCCCACTCAAGGATACGACAATCCTTCCGTGTGGAAGAGGCATGGCTGTTACCATCTTCGACACGCGCGTCATCAATATCTACGCTCCGTCTGGCTCCACGAACCGTCGGCAGCGGTCCACTTTCTTCGGACATGACGTGGCGCCCCTGTTTTCTGGACGCTATGATCGCCTTATCATGGGAGGCGATTTCAACTGTGTCCTCCATCCGCAGGACCAAGTGACTGGTTATTCGCCATGCCCGGCGGTGCTCACCTTAATCGAAGATTTTCATCTAGTGGACGTTTGGGAGAAAATTCATGGCAATACCCCCGGTTTTACCCATTATACAGCACATTCTGCGAGCAAACTGGACCGGTTTTATGTCTCTCCCCACCTCGGCAATGAAGTCGCCCAAGCTGAACGATGGCCCCTTGCATTTTCGGACCACTGCGCCGTCATTTGCTCCCTGGCTCTGCCACCTCAGTCAGTGTGGCGCAGCAGAGGTTACTGTAAGCTTAATACCTCCCTCCTTAATGATCCACACTGCCGACAATGTATTGCCACTACATGGGCGTCTTGCGAAAGACGCCTTCCGCAGTACACATCCACGCTCCATTGGTGGCTCAAATGTGCCAAACCTGCGATCAGAAAGGCCTTCATACAATGTGGCAAGGAAGCAGCAGCATGGCATCGAGACACCACAAATTTTCACTACGCCGTCCTCCGTGAGCTCGATGCGCTCCCTCCATCACCTGACACCCATAGAGAACGACAACGTACTAAAGCTCGTCTCCTCTCTCTTCAACGTGCACAACTGCATGGTGTCGTGGTGCGTTCCCGACGACAAGACCTCCTTCACGACTAAACCCCATCCACAATCCATGCCACATCCGACCATAGTCGTCGACGTCGACTTTTCGTCCCCAACATCACGACCTCCGACGGTGTTCACCACACAACACAGGCGGCAGTGGTGTCTGCCTTTGCTGAACATTATCGCCAATTTTATGATGATGAATCGATGACGACGCCCATTCCTGATGATCTCCGTCCTTCCCCTGATCGGACCCTCACCGTAGCGGAGTCAACGTCCATGATGTCTGCAATCACCGCAGAAGAGGTGGTAGATGCGATCAACAAAGGGGCCAAGAACAAATCACCCGGACCAGATGGTCTCCCAGTGGAGTTTTACCGGGCGTTCACTACGTTAATGCTTCCTCGCTGGACGGAAATGATGCAGGAACTCTTTACTCCGTCCTTCCCTATTCCACCTGAATTCGTCACTGGCATTCTTCTACCTGTGCGTAAACCGAAGGGAGGGTCTCATGTCCTTGCATATCGCCCCCTTACACTACTGAATGCAGACCATAAAATCTATGCACGCCTCTTAACAGCGCGCATACGCACCGTCTTACCTACGGTCCTTTCACCTGATCAGACTGCACGTGGTTATGGGGCCACCTTACAAACAGCCCTAGGAGAATGCCGTGACCTCATTGCACTGGCGTCGGTTTGTCGCCTTCGTGCAGCACTGGTATCCGTCGATTTCACGAGTGCCTTTGATCGCGTTCGACACCCATTCCTCCTCATGGTGGCGACACGTATGGGGTTCCCATTGCTTTTTGTCGATGCCATTCGCCGGTTACTACTTCCCGCGGTCTCGATGGTACACGTCAATGGGAGGCTTGTAGGACCGATTCCTATACGCCGCTCTGTGCGTCAAGGGTGCCCTCTGCCTACTTTACTATATGCCATTGCACTTGAGCCCCTCATCACTGGACTTAGCTCTAGACTGCAGGGCCTCACTTTGCGTGACTACACCTTTCACTGCAGGGCTTATGCGGACGATCTCCTCTTTCTCACCTGCCCCTCCACGGAACTCAATGACGCCATCCAATGGATCCACCAGCATGGACGTCTTTCTGGTAGCATTCTTAATGTCCGTAAATCGACTATGCTGCACATTGGGCGCGGCCTCCCGGCTATGGTGTCGACCCCACTCCCAGTCAGTGCCACCCTTCGTTACTTGGGTATCGAATTTACGAGCTCCACACACCGCACAGTGGCCCTGGCTTACCGGCGGCTTTTGCAGTCGATTCGGCACCATGTCCGCGGTCAAGTGCACCATAACTTAAACCAACTCCAACGTGTGTCCTATGTCAACATATATGTCGCCCCTAAACTGGTACACGTCGCCCAGATCCTCCCAATGCCGTTACTCCTTGGCCGCCGCATCCAATCAGCCTTTGGATATTTCGTGTCAGCAGGGGCACTTTTCAGAGTCCGCTATAACACTCTAACACTGCCTCCTGCAAAAGGTGGCCTCGGACTCGTCAACGTGCGGGCACGATCATCTGCACTCTTTGTCCACACACTGTTGCGGCACTGCCAGGGGCCGGTCCCGTCCTTAACACGCAGTCTCTTAGCTATCCTCCGACCAGCTTCTCTCGATCCACCGATCAATGTGGCACCTATTTCTCCATTATTGTACCACGTCGCCAATTGTTTCATAGAACTCAGCTACGTTCAGGCCGATCTCCCAGTCACCCGTCCTCCCCGTACAAAAGATTATTATCGTTTGTTTATGCTGTCCAACCCTTGCGACCCCATGGTGCTGCAGCATCCTGACATTAACTGGCGCACGGTTTGGGGGTGTGTGCATGCACCATTTTACCGTCGTCTGTGTCTGCACTCTGGTATGTTTTAGTCTATGGAAAATTCCCGACTAATAGTCGACTTTATCGCATAGGACTGGCCACCTCCCCACTCTGCCGTCACTGTCAGCTCGAAGACACCGACGAGCACCGTCTTACGTACCCCCTGAAACAAAACGTATGGCTCCTCATCCAACGAATCGTGGGCTTTTACCTCCGTGCCCCGCCAACGACGGTAACCCCGGATTTCCTGTTGTTGCCCCAGACATTTCACTACCCTCTTGCTAAGCACCATACCATAATCTGGTTTCGAGGACAGAATTTAGAATACCTCTTTCAGAGTGGTCCGCATACAGTCCTTGACTTCTGGTACAAAGTTGTGACCGCGCATAGCACCCTCACCCGAAAACCATCTTACCGACAAACTTTTGCCGGTTATCTCCGCAGCGTCTTCCTTGACCCCCCTCAAAGTTGGGGTGTACCATGCCTACCTGTCACATGATGCAACACCCTTATCCACGTTCTCATGTATCGAACAAAAAAAAAAAAAAAAAAAAAAGGGAAGAAGACAGAGTATGTTATATTTTGTTGTACTTAATGTTTTTCTTTTTATTATTTTTTTTGTTTAACTAACAGTCATTTGTATATGTTTAAATGGTACCTTCAAGAACTCTTGCATAGTGAATATATATGTACTTTTAGTTTGTTCAATACAAATTATTAAAAAAAAAAAAAGGAAAACCGGATATGTTATATTTTGTCGTATTTAATGTTATTCCAATAATTTGTTTACCCAACACTCATTTGTATATGTTTAACTGGTACCTTGAAGAACTTTTGCTTTGTGTATATATATATATATATATATATATATATATATATATATATATATATATATATTCAGGATTGACATTCTGTTGCGCTGGCCACTTTTTTTTCATATATATATATATATATATATATATATGAAAAAAAAGTGGCCAGCGCAACAGAATGTCAATCCTGAAGGCCCGGGCTCAATTCCCGGCTGGGTCGGATATTTTCTCCGCGCAGGGACTGGGTGTTGTGTTGTCCTAATCATCATCATTTCATCCCCATCGACACGCAGGTCGCCGAAGTGGCGTCAAATCGAAAGACCTGCACCAGGCGAACGGTCTGCCCGACGGGAGGCCCTAGCCACACGACATTTCCATTTTTTTTATTAAAACTGTGTTCGTAGATGACTTTATCATTTTCAATGCAGGGTTGTGAGTACGATGTCTAAACATTCCAGCTGCAAGAGCTTCATGCTCTTGTGAACAATAGTTCGCGTGTTACTAAGTTCTCTTGAGATTTGATTGAAGTTGCGATTGGGTACAGATCAAAGCTACGAGTACCAATTTTGTTATGAGGGTCTATGTAGATATTACTCGTACGTTTATAAGTTTTGTGATTGGCGTAGTAGAGTTTTAGTTACTCGTGTTAGTGTTCGTGTTCGATTGTGTCACTGCAGATTATCTACACTCCTGGAAATTGAAATAAGAACACCGTGAATTCATTGTCCCAGGAAGGGGAAACTTTATTGACACATTCCTGGGGTCAGATACATCACATGATCACACTGACAGACCCACATAGACACAGGCAACAGAGCATGCACAATGTCGGCACTAGTACAGTGTATATCCACCTTTCGCAGCAATGCAGGCTGCTATTCTCCCATGGAGACGATCGTAGAGATGCTGGATGTAGTCCTGTGGAACGGCTTGCCATGCCATTTCCACCTGGCGCCTCAGTTGGACCAGCGTTCGTGCTGGACGTGCAGACCGCGTGAGACGACGCTTCATCCAGTCCCAAACATGCTCAATGGGGGACAGATCCGGAGATCTTGCTGTCCAGGGTAGTTGACTTACACCTTCTAGAGCACGTTGGGTTGCACGGGATACATGCGGACGTGCATTGTCCTGTTGGAACAGCAAGTTCCCTTGCCGGTCTAGGAATGGTAGAACGATGGGTTCGATGACGGTTTGGATGTACCGTGCACTATTCAGTGTCCCCTCGGCGATCACCAGTGGTGTACGGCCAGTGTAGGAGATCGCTCCCCACACCATGATGCCGGGTGTTGGCCCTGTGTGCCTCGGTCGTATGCAGTTCTGATTGTGGCGCTCACCTGCACGGCGCCAAACACGCATACGACCATCACTGGCACCAAGGCAGAAGCGACTCTCATCGCTGAAGACGACACGTCTCCATTCGTCCCTCCATTTACGCCTGTCACGACACCACTGGAGGCGGGCTGCACGATGTTGGGGCGTGAGCGGAAGACGGCCTAACGGTGTGCGGGACCGTAGCCCAGCTTCATGGAGACGGTTGCGAATGGTCCTCGCCGATACCCCAGGAGCAACAGGGTCCCTAATTTGCTGGGAAGTGGCGGTGCGGTCCCCTACGGCACTGCGTAGGATCCTACGGTCTTGGCGTGCATCCGTGCGTCGCTGCGGTCCGGTCCCAGGTCGACGGGCACGTGCACCTTCCGCCGACCACTGGCGACAACATCGATGTACTGTGGAGACCTCACGCCTCACGTGTTGAGCCATTCGGCGGTACGTCCACCCGGCCTCCCGCATGCCCACTATACGCCCTCGCTCAAAGTCCGTCAACTGCACATACGGTTCACGTCCACGCTGTCGCGGCATGCTACCAGTGTTAAAGACTGCGATGGAGCTCCGTATGCCACGGCAAACTGGCTGACACTGACGGCGGCGGTGCACAAATGCTGCGCAGCTAGCGCCATTCGACGGCCAACACCGCGGTTCCTGGTGTGTCCGCTGTGCCGTGCGTGTGATCATTGCTTGTACAGCCCTCTCGCAGTGTCCGGAGCAAGTATGGTGGGTCTGACACACCGGTGTCAATGTGTTCTTTTTTCCATTTCCAAGAGTGTATTATCCGTTTTGATCAGCCGTTAAAATTGTTAATGTCATTGTGTAAGACCTAAGGAAATTCAAAGCAGAAATATGGGCAAGTTTGAGATTCTTCAGATGGATAACGCCGGACTTAGATATTTTGTCTAAATCGTAAAAACAAAATTTTGTCAGAAAAATTCCCAAGGGGACAGTTTTATACATAGAAAGACCCCATTTTCACCGCGGAGAAACGAAGCGATCTCCTATTAAGAAAAAATTTGCAGAGTCGGTATATGCCCGAACTGAGTAGCGGAAACCGACTGAATGCTTCATTAAGCGAATACTGGGTCGTTACGAGGTGTGTGGTACTGTAACAATTAGCAAGTGTTTTGTATGTGGTCCGTTCACTTCATAATTAGATTTTGTGATCCACAGAACGTAGCACACCAACGGACTATGAATGTTTCGGCCATACAGGGACATGTAAAAGTACTTTGAAAACTTTAGTGCGAGTGTCGGACACTGTTTCTGGAGGGACGCACAACACAGAGGTTTTGAGCAACTCTACGACGCGAACTGTTCAGGTGACCTCTGTCATGTGAATGCTGGCGTTTGATTTTGTAACAGTTTTATCGAACTGCGAGATTAAATTATTTTTACAGAGGAGTTCAAGTGTGACACTCTGAACATCGTATGCTTTCAGTTCCGTGCTGTAAAAACTGCGTCGAAGGACTAACGGATTTCGGCCATTTGTGAGCGTTGGCGTTTTAAGGCGAGCTAACTTTTTAATGAACTTTTACCATTTTTCATTTTTCAACTCATGCGATCTCAGGGTTTTGATAGAATTTATAGTAGCTTCTTCCGCGTAAGAGCTAGTGAATTCTGCTGAAGAAAATACGAACTATCAGATCACGATTGTTTACCGTTACAATCCTACTTCAATATTCGCACCCTGTTTAGTAAATTCTGCTACAAGCGTCGAAATTCTGGTTAGGCGTAGTGGTTCAAATGGCTCTGAGCGCTATGGAACTAAACTTCTGAGGTCATTAGTCCCCTAGAACTTAGAACTAGTTAAACCTAACTAACCTAAGGACATCACACACATCCATGCCCGAGGCAGGATTCGAACCTGCGACCGTAGCGGTCTCACGGTTCCAGACTGCAGCGCCTAGAACCGCACGGCCACTTCGGCCGGCGTTGGGCGTAGTGTTTCGGCAGAACTTGAACTTAAGTGTATTGTCGTTTCTTCCTATACCCTTGTTGTAAGTTACCCAACGAACATTGCACGTCTATGGCTTGGGGAGTATAGACGACAATAATTATTACAAATGCTCTTCCGAAAGTAGATTCTTTCATGATGGTCTTGTACGAAGAAAACATTCACAATTTCTGTTGATATTGTTGCAGATTAACATTTTTTCATTCCCATCCGCACACATGAAAGTGCTGAAACGGTGCATAAATGTATGCTTCTCCGCCGTTGAAATGTAGCTAACAGTTCGTAAGCAAGTTCCACCGTACTATGAATGCGCCGTTTAATATTATTCCTCCACTTTAACCAAATAAAGGGCGGGGAACGCTGGTAGACGTAATGAAACGAGTAAAAATGTGCGGAGCGTTATCCGCGGCTGGGTACTGGGAGCAGCCTTGCAAACGCGGCCAAGCCCAGGGGGCGGGAGGCGGCAGCGGGCCGCGCCGTAATGAAGCCGCCGGGGGCCGGGGGCGGCGCTCTTTGTGGATAAATCCAGGGCGCGCGCCACGAAACTTCCCCGATATTTTAGCGTCTGACGTGGCCGCAGATCGTTATCCCCTTTTTTGTCATCTTCTTTCTTTTTTCATTTGGGCTCCTTGCCCACTTCGCTCTCGCACACCCCTCCCGTTCCCACCCCTCCCCCTTTTTCCGCCCCCGTGCACCCTTTGTTCTCCCTTCCGCACTTTGCCTTTCTTTTCTTTTTTTCTTTGCATTTCCTGAAGAAGGAGATAACAGGGGCGCGTAAAATGTATAAATCTAAAAATTATTACCAGTATGATAAAACCTTTCTCTACTAAAAGATCTGATTGCAAATCAGACTAGGCACACAGAGAGAAGGGAGATAATTAGGATATTTTATTCAGTACTTCTCTCCTGGACAATTTTGTATTATGCCTCTAGTTCTGTTCTAAGCTTTGCTAGACGTTATGCTGATGATTGTAAACGTGCTTAAACCCTGTAAGTGCAGACCGACAGTACGATAGAGACATAGTTCCTGACTATATTCCTAGCTATTTATTGCGTTTTTCCGCCAGTGGAACTACGACCATCAACAAACGATATCTGCCTGTTCTTTTTTTCAAATATCAGTCTGTTCCGCTTTTTTGCTGATGGCGTTGCACTTTTCAGTTTTTTCTTCTTCGTCGTCAGTGACCTTCATCCTCTTAACTTGTTTCTATACATCCTTTTGAAAGTACATGGGTGGTACATTGTAGCTTAGTGTCTGTTTCATTTTGTATTATAGTGTTGTTATTAATATCTTCGACATTGTATAAATAATTAAATCGTTATTTCTACAGTTATTTTCTGGCGATGCATGTATATCCTGATCTTCTCAACAACCTTATTTATACCATCCATAGTGTTCCTTCTTTCTCTTTCGTTAAAGCCCATTCTCAGTTCTCATAAATCAACGTAGTAATAGCTGTGTTTCTGCAAAATACCATCATGGTCTCACATATCAATATTTTTTCTGTAGAATGTACCAACAGTGTAACTGAATATTCCTTTAATTTAGCAAAGGAGGTGATTAAACGCATTTTTCTCTATTTGACAAAAAAAGTTACGTTAAGATATGTGACGAGCGACAGGTCGTGTACCACCATAGTCTTCTCCCTTTCCGTTCTATTGTCAAATGATGCATGGAAAAAATGTTATCAGAATTTCTCAAATTCATCTTATTTTACGATCAATTTCATGGTCTATAAAAGGGAATAAGTAATACGAGGTATGATCGTTCTCTTAACCTATACAAGACTATTTTTCCAAAGGTATGTGGCTTTCAACAGCTATATATCTAAACAACAACACAACAATAATGAAATTCTCAAAGAAACTATTACCAAATAATTCTTATATTACTTTATAATCAAATGTTGCAAGAACGTACAACCTAAACAGGTACGCAAGTGAGTATTGGCAGAGATTATTACGTTACGTGGACAAAATAACATGTGATTGTGATGAACAGGCAAAATGTAGTGCTTGGGGAGGGTGGCCGAGGGAAAGGAGGAATCAGTGGGATATGGGTGGGAACAGCTACACTAAATGAAACAAGAATATTGTCTTATGGTGAAAAGTAGATTAAGAGCGAGCAGTAAGTTAAAATATTTCTCACCAAAACGTAATATGATTGTTGTAAATTGTATAACTGTTCCCCCTTTTTGCCTGTTCGTCACATTCACCAGTTATTTTATCCATATAGCATAGTAGCTCGTCCCAATAGTCACTTGTGTATCATTTTTGGACAGTAAGTCCTTATACTTTTAATCTTTATACTCAAAGAAACATAAGATTTATTTCATCATAATTTCATAGCGTTTTTGTATGATCTATAGCTGTAAAAGGCGATATATCTTTGGAAACACAGTCTCCTTACAGGTACCAATTCTCGCTCATTCTGTGTGGACCATATATTTACTCTTAAGATTTTTGATGATATCCTGGCGAAATCGAAAACCGTTTCATGTCAGACTATAATAAACGTTACTATGGAACATAGACACCGTGTATTTCAGCTTTTGAAATAGTTTTATACACCGACCTCGATCTCTGAGCCGAAATGTTTTAAGGAAATACCGGACATAAAACCTTTCATGGAATTAAGCAATATTCACGAATACGTAAAATTTAATAGCAAAGTAACTTTCGCATGATGTGTCACATCATATAGCTCAATCAAACTTGGACCATACATAGTGTAGGACCGCTACGAACATAATACAGAAGATAAATGAAAGAAATACGCAATGAGATGAACAGAAATAACACTTGCTTACATAGGCAATAACTACACAGAAATCACCGCGATTAATGACATTTATAATGTTCGATAATGTTCCTGGGTGCATTACGTGTAGCAACCTCTCCCCATCTGGGGGTATATATTGCCCACAGGAATAGTGTCGAACAAGATCGTTTTGGCGTTACAGGTGTCATACTGTGTGGAGGTATGACGTCTCATGGGCGTTCTGACCTTCAGATCTGTGAACACTGTGGCATTCGCTGTGTTATTCAGTGGTTTGGTATTTAACTAATTTGTAAATGAAAATGATAATCTTATTTCATTACATTGAGTAATTACTAAATAATTTTTTCTCCTGGCTAAATATTTGGTCAAGTTTCTAAAGAAATCCAAGTTAACGTTGTGTTAAAGTGTTGACTGTAAGCTGTGTAAGTGTCACTAAATCACAGTTCATACAGCAGATACTACACAACTATTGATTATGATGGAAACAGTTATCTTCAGCAAAATGATCATAAGAACCACCGAATATCAGCCGCACACAACACTGACGTATGTTAGCTGAAACAATATTCTTCGCAACTCGTGCGTAATTAATTTCGGCTCCGTACATCAGCAAGAAAAAGTTTGTTATATGGATCGTGCTATGAGCACTGTTTTTAAAGAACCAATCTGATTCCAACTATTTTTCATTAAAATGAGTTCGGGACCATCGGTGCACATTATTTTTACGCATTTTTATTACCTTCGGCAGTTATGTCCACAGAGTTGTGTAGTTTGAATTTGCCGCTGAGATAATTGTTAAGATGGCGGCAGACAATTGATAGTGATTATCTATTGTTAGATCAACTTTCCTTTGAACAGGATAAGTATTTGAATTAATGTCAATTAAACTTTACTTTCACATTGTGCACTATTTAGACTAATTTTCATCAAGCAAACCTTTGATTTTTTCCTAAGAAATACAGATAAAAACGCGATACAAGTCGCTATCATCAATGGCTGCGCTCCTTGCAGCGGAAAGAAATATAATGCTTATTGAGAGAGGAATTAAAGTTACAAATAATTATTCACTCATATTTATAATAATAATGAACTTTATTCTCAAGTAATAATTAACAAATAATTACAATTTCTTAAAAGGCGTCAGTTTGATATGCGTCCGCAATCTACAAAAGCAAACCAACAAAAGGTAAAAACAAAGGAAGACAAACGCAGATCATAAAAGGAATTTACAATTATCATTGTCTTTGTATGATACACATCGATATGTCCAATTACATCATAAAATATTATATGAATAATTAATATTTATCATCATTTATTTCACTGTTTTTTCATATGTCGGATAGATAATGTTTGTAACTGCTAGAGTTTCCTTTCGTCGCACTGTAGCTAAAATTTATCTCGTGGAACGCAGTACTGCTATCCTATGTGCGTTTTTTCGGGTGTGTAATTGACCCTGATTTTACATTTGTATATAACAATGTGCGATCGAATCTAACAGCGCACGTGGAGAATCTCTTGGGACGAGGTACTATTCGGCGAATGGTCTCCCAGTTCCCCCGACTTAAATCCCATCGAGAACGTGTGGGATTCATTGCTGAAACGTATGGCAGCGCGCTCCTGCAGCAAACATTATCCATCATTTGTCAACCACGCCGGTGGACAAATGGAACGCCCTATCACATGAACGTCTTAACAACTTACAGGGTATGCATTGCCGCCCGTGGTGTTCACAGTCCCAATTAAGAACCATATCCCGCATTTTCTAACGTTCAGGGGACCATCATAATTCGAGGTGACTTCAGTGTGAGTAATGTCTTTGAAAAAAAATATCATTTCCATTCATCTCATTGCCACTAACAGTAACGGTGGCCACCAATAGTCATATTTGAATGTCATTTCGCCCAGAATACGGAACGAATCGACAGATTAAGACCTGGAAGGCGCATGTTGCGGTCAAAACGAGCATCTCTATACTGTAGGTGTTAACATTTGTTGACATTTCGCAAACACGGATGTGTTCCTGGGTTTTTACTAAGTGTAACAGAATACCAGTGTATGCATCTGTTTTCATATTTGTATACCCTTGTTAAATATATTTGCAACACATGAAAAACTAACGAGATATGGATAACCTCTCCAACAATATCAGAAAATCCCTCCCTTTTTCTTCTTTTGTCATTTTCTATTCCAAGCAGTAAAACAGACAAGATCCATTAAAGTCCTGGTTCTTTTCAACCTGTTTTAATTTATTTCTGGGACATTGTTGTAAACTGGCCCAAACAAAATTCAAATTTTGTGTGTGGGGGGGGGGGGGGGGGGGCGGCTCAGCGGGTGAGTACTGGTCCCCCTCCCTCATCCCCCCCCCGCACATATTTTATGTTGTAGCCTAAAATTGTTAAATATATTTGCAACACGTTAAAGACTAACGAGATATGGATAACCTCTCCAACAATATCAGAAAATCCCTCCATTTTTCTTCTTTTGTCATTTTCTATTCCAAGCAGTAAAACAGACAAGATCCATTAAAGTCCTGGTTCTTTTCAACCTGTTTTAATTTATTTCTGGGACATTGTTGTAAACTGGCCCAAACAAAATTAAAATTTTGTGTGTGTGGGGGGAGGGGGGGGGGGGGCGGCTGAGCGGGTGAGTACTGGTCCCGCCCCTCATCCCTCCCCCCGCACACATTTTATGTCGTAGCCTAGAATTGTAGAACAACAGCAATTACTTCGTGCTAAATACCTAAAAGTAAGGTTCTTGTAATCATTCATCTTAGCTTACCAGCTCTTAATCTTGGAAGGACATAGGTCCACGATTACAGCCTATGATGTGTAACGAACGCGGACATATTTTTAGAAACCTGTTGCTTAGTTTCATTGCTTAATTTTCACTTTTCCTTCTTACAGGTATGTATCTCACGCTACAAGGCACATTCTTTTTTCCTGCTGGCTCCGAATTGGCGGTTGTAACAGCCAAGTAGAAGCAACAACGTCACGCTCAGAGATTTTGGTGAGTTTACGGTATCATCTAACGTATTCAATGGATCACAAAAACTTTATTTATTCAGTTTCCTTTCACAACGTAAGAATTTGTATAAAGTGGCAACTCACTGGGAAAATATCAGTTACATTTGTGGAATAGACACGAAACGTACCGCAAGCCAGAGACTGCAGACGTCGAACTATTAGCAACATTCTCTAATATTGCCCTTGAAGGTGATGTTACTATCACAAATCGTTTTTTCCAGTACCCAGCACTAGTACGTCTTACTGTACTGTCTAAGGTAATCATGAAGAGAAAAGGAAGCTCGCAATACAATTGCTGAATGTAATGGTAGAAACAGCTGTAACTGGTAATGACATTTGCTTCTGCTTGAAACATATTACTCACACTTTCTAAATAATCTATTTTGCTTATTAAAGAATACAAAGTTGTTCGATCTATAAATCTTGCATATCTCTATGAAGACCCAAACGGATGTACAAACGGCACAGTACCCAGAGTAAATAAATCATCTAGTGGTCACTAGACGTGTGTATGGTTTGGGGATTTTACGGGCGCCCAACGGCGAAGTTATCAGCGGGTCACTAGATGTACCTAACTTACAAGCATTCACAACGTGCTGATTATTTGCGACATAATTACAAATTTAAATTGCTTGTGCTCGCTTCTGAACTGTATGATTATGATTAATAATGAGTTCGTGTAATAGTATTGACAAAAGCGTTGCAAAAATAGTGAATAGAGAGGATGGACAAAAATACGGAAACATCGGGAGAAATACATCCATGAACATAAATGCTGTTGCTAGTGAAGCCTGCAGGCTACGCTGTTGTACTGGATCACTAACGGCTATTGTGCAATGTTCTCACTACGTTGTGTCAGTCGTGGTTGGAACAGTGTTCTGTGTAATTTGAGTACATTACGTTGGAGCTAAGAGAAATATGTTCAAATGTGTGTGAATTCCTAAGGGATTAAACTGCTGAGGTCATCGGTCCCTAGTCTTACACACTACTTAACCTAATGTTAAGAACAACACACACACACATGCCCGAGGGAGGACCCGAACCTCCGGCGGGAGGGGTAGCGCAATCAGTGACCTTGTAAGAGAAACATGTGCAAATTATTGGTCCTAATATGATGGGTACTTCCGCAACCGAGGCATCCGAAGTGTTTGGTTATTTCACGAGGCACCATAATGAAGATTGCTCTCGCATACAGGGAAAGCGGAGAAGCATCATCCGCTAAGTTACAACCAGGACGAAAGTGTGTGTTGAGGGATCATGAATAATGGTTATTGAAAAGGACTGTGCCGAAAAATAAGATGACAACAGCCGCAAATGCCACTGCGGAACTAAAGGTCGCAATTGAAAATCCTGTCATCACCAAACCAACAAGGAGGTAGCTCCGTTTCCAGGGGACTCAACCATTATGCAAATTCCTGTAACAGGAATAAGTGGTGCCTAAGCCACAAAACCTGGCCTATGGAGCACTGGAACAAAGTCATTTCGTCAGACGAGTCATGTTTCACACTGTTTGAAACTTATGGTCGAGTTTACGCTCCAAGAGTGAAATATGGCAGGGTTCGGTGGTGATTTGGGTAGCCATATCGTGGTATTCTATAGGCCCCACGGTTACTATGCAGGGTTAGTTATGGCCGATGATTAGGTAACCATTTTGGCTGATCAGATCCATCGCATCTTATAGCGTTTTTTACTCAATGGCGAAGCTGTATTCCATAACGATGGGATTGTTGTTCATACAGATCGCATCGTCCAGAACTGTTTTTGTGAGCACGAGACGAATTGTCGTATGTCCTCTGGCCACCACAGTCAACAGATCTCAGCATTACAGCTTTTCTGCTTTGCTTTTGAGAGAAATGTGCGTGATCGCTGTCCACCTGTTACCGTTAACTTCCCACCTTTTTGCAGGAAGAATGGAATAAAATTGGCGTGACCTGTAGTCATTAATTCCGAGACGACTGCAAAAGATTTGGAATGCCAGTGGGTTTCCTACGTCCTATCAGGCGTACTAATGTGTATTGTTTTTTGTGTTTCCATATTTTTGCCCAACCCCTCTATATATGATCACTGTATATGGTATTGAGCATTGTACTTCCTTCTCCAAGTTATGTATTTTATCTACTGAGGTGTAATTGCTTAAAACTTCTGTCATTGGTAATTATTCATCCTGTGATCTCCCCCTCCTTCCTAATCCCAGTTATTGTCCACAATAAGCAAAGTCTTTTATGAAAAATTTGAGAGGAGCGAAGATTACAATAAATTTTCTACTTTACTTACCTTTTCGTTCAGAGTTGGCTCCAGTTCTTCTTGTGTAGGGGTATGATTCTTGAAGCTGAAATTCTCGCATTTTAGGTCCTCATGGTTGACTTGATCTAAATAAATTTGAGGATTGTGGTTGCAGAGTTTTTGTTGTTACTCCAATATATTTTGTCAATTTTAGTATATGATACACTCTTTTGAATTTTCGACATTAACAAAGACGAAATTACGTTGTTCGCCCAAAACAAAGAAATACATCCTGTCACATCAATGGTATACTTACTACTACTTCAGTCCACGGTAATAACAATATTCCAAATGGTTTACAATTTTTCTTGTCAAATGAATTTCTATTAGTTTCGATTACTATTTCATAAACTAATCCAGAAATACACATAATTAACAGTAATAGATTACGTAATTAATATCAGAAATTTCAAGTGTGCCAAATAATTCGTAATTCCAAATGTTTCTTAAAAAATGTAATTTTAACCATACAGTCAGAACTAGTATTTATCGATTATAACATACAAAATAAAGTAATTCCTTTTCATAAATTTCTGCTTGAAATATAATATACTGTGTGTAAAACCACACGAAAGTTTTCAGAAAATCAGCTGAGATAGTATTGACCTTTAAAAAATTCTAAAAATAATTCTAGTAGCGACAAGTACAGTCGAGGGAAAATAATGCTAGAGGAGGATGTCTCATTGAAACCCCCACATCTTGCCCTCTTTATCTTCTATCCAGGAACCTTTCTACGTCACTGTCATTACAGCCTTATGACTTGTCCATCCTGTATCGTTATCAGCATAATAATAGCATCTCGCCATTACAAAAGGTTCAAAAGGCTCTGAGCACTATGGGACTTAACTTCTGAGGTCATTAGTCCCCTAGAACTTAGAACTACTTAAACCTAACTAACGTAAGGACATCACACACATCCATGCCCGAGGCAGGATTCGAACCTGCGACCGCAGCGGTAGCGCGGTTCCAGACTGTAGCGTCTAGAACCACTCGGCCACTCCGGCCGGCTCTCTCCATTTCCCAAGAATCCCCTGTCAATGATGAAGACCTGTCAAGATGTTACCTACATTCACTACTGAAACCAAATTAGCGCTTTATTTATTTTCTATGGAAAATTAGTTGGAAACCATGTAACACTTCGGATAAAGAGCAGCATTATCCGTTGCCACCAGGCCCTCTCATGGGGAACTGAAATAACAATAAGGAGAACTGTAGTCAACTGAAGGTCAACCAAAGTAGGGGAACGACGGCTAATAGGGGCCGCTAAAGCCAAAATTTGTATAAAACTTTTGTTGTTGTCTTTGAAACAAGATATAACTGCATAAAATCTTTGTTTGAACGTATTTTTGTGCCGGATGAAAAAAGGTTTTCTAATAAAAAAGACACCCATCAAGAAAATGTATTCTAAGATGTAGAATTCATTATGTTGATAAAAGTATCACGTAGAATTAGCCATGACACAATATACAGGTCTTTTAAATTAAAAAGATGATTTGCAAACAAACAAATGTGATCTGTTCATACATTTTAAGTACTGTGTAATAAAATAAATTAAATTGAAAACTTACATCAGAAACTAGATTTTAATATGCAAAATAATATTTTATTTCTTTCACGCTATAAAAGTTAGTTATACAACACTTGTCTAATTTTCAAATATGAAAGTGAAACAAAAACCGTTTTACTTGTAATGCAATGAATCGTTACTGTCTACAAAGTTTACGGGTATGTGCTCAGTCGTCCCATCTTTCGCACTGGATCCAGTTTCCTCAAAAAAAAAAAAAAAAAAAAAAAAAAAAAAAAAAAAAAAAAAAAAAAAAAAAAAAAAAAAAAAAAGAAGTCCCCACAAATATTATCACTTGCGAAAACCCCATCTGAGGTGTCGTGGACGTCTGCTGATCCCTTGCAACAGATTTTAATCTCCTTTGCAGTATAGTTCCAGGAACATTAAAAAAACGACCGACAGCATGTCTATCTTCATTGCAGTCTCATACAAGTCCCCTCTAGCGTACTTGCACGCTTTTCCTTCAACCTTGGCATCGTGACCTAAAAATAAAGACAAACTTACTTGGCCTATACCAACCGGTTTTGATACAGCCTGTACTACACGAATAATACTGCCTATTAAAACCTGTTGGAAACAGAAACCGGCGTTACTGAGCGAGATTTCATTATTATAATACAATTTAGAGCGCGCGTCTCCAATATTAATACTATAAGTAGTTCGGTAATGCTACTTCTTACATTCTACGGTACAAACCGATTCTAGAAATTACACCATTCAACAGTTTTGACACTCCAAAACGAATAGAATTTATTTGTGACACAAACGCAACAGCTGCACTGAAGAGCCAAGGAAACTGGTACACCTGTCTGAACCGGCCGATGTGCCCGAGCGGTTCTAGGCGCTTAAGTCTGGAACCGCGCGACCGCAACGGTCGCAGGTTCGAATCCTGCCTCTGGCACGGATGTGTGTGATGTCCTTAGGTTAGTTACGTTTAAGTAGTTCTAAGTTCTAGGGGACTGATGACCTCAGACGTTAAGTCCCATAGTGCTCAGAGCCATTTGAACCATTTGAACACCTGTCTGATATCGTGTAAGGCCCCACGAGCATGCAGGAGTGCCGCGACATTACGTGGCATGGACGTTACTAATGTCTGAAGCAGTGCTGGAGGAATTGACACCACGAATCCTGCACGGCTGTCCATAAATCCGTAAGAGTACGACGGGGTGGAGATCTCTTCTGAAAAGCACGTTTCATAGCATCCGAGAAACGCTCATTAATGTTCTTGTCTGGGGAATTTTGTGGCCAGCGGAAGTGTTTAAACTCAGAAGAGTGTTCCGGGAGCCACTCTGTAGCAATTCTGGACGTCTGGGGTGTCTCATTGTCTTGCTGGAATTGCCTAAGTCCGTCGGATGCGCAATGGACATGAATGGATGCAGGTGATCAGAAAGAATGCTCACGTACGTGTCACCTGACAGAGTCGTGTCAAGAGTCCCATATCACTCCAAGCGGACACGCCCCACACCATTACTGAGCCTCCACCAGCTTCAACAGTCCCCTGTGACATGCAGGGTCCATGGATTCGGCTCTGTACCCGTACACATTCACCCGCTCGATACAATTTCAAACTACACTCGTCCGATAAGGAAACATGTTTCCAGTCATCAACAGACCAGTGACGGTGTTGAGAAACATGTTTTCAGTCATCAAAATCCAGTGACGGTGTTGACTGGCCCAGGCGACGCGTAAAGCTTTGTGTCGTGCACGAGTTGCCCTTCGGTTCTGAAAGCCCATATCGATGATATTTCGTTGAATAGTTCGTACGCTGACACTTGTTGATGGCCCAGCATTGAAATGTGCAGCAGTTTGCGGAAGGGTTGCACTTCTGTGAAGGTGAGCGATTCTCTTCACTAGCCGTTGGTCCCGTTCTTGCAGGCTCTTTTCCCCGCCGCAGCGAAGTCGGAGATTTGATGTTTTACCGGATTCCTTATATTCACGTTACACTCGTGAAATGGTCGTGCGGGAAAATCCCCACTTCATCGCTACCTCGGAGATTCTGTGTCCCATCGCTCGTGCGCCGACTATAACACCAGGTTCAAACTCACTTAATTCTTGATAAACTGCCATTGCAGCAGCAGTAACGGATAAACAGGTGCGCAACACGCTTGTTGCCTTGTATAGGCATTGTCGACCGCAGTGCCGTACTCAGAGTACATATCTCTGTATTTGAATACGCATGCCTATACCAGTTTCCTTGGCGCTTCAGTTGAAACGTCCCCTTAGAAAAGTTATAAATGACTGTGCTTAAACTGACACACAATATTTTTAGCGCAACGCAATCTGACTTTTAATAATCCCTACAAAAGAATGGTCCTGACTAACATTAACCTATACCTTTCACAAATCACTTACCTCACAAAAATCTTCGTTACTCGAACTACTGCAATACAGCGAGCGCCACTACTGCCAACTAAATAAAAGATTCAAACTACTGAAGGCACTAGCTACTGATAGGCATAGTTAGCAAATGAAAGATTTTGATAGAGAACAAACAATGTATTTACCTTAATAGTGTTCAAAAGTCATAATATATATATAGCAGTTCATGACATCCAGTCTTACAAATTTACTGTCTCTGTCCGGATCATCCGCACTCAAAACTCCACCATCTCACTCCCCACATCCACCACTGCTGGCGGCTCACCTCCAACTGCACAACGCTACTCGCTGTTCGCATCCAACTGCCCAAAACGCTACAATAGCGACTATTGCAACAATGCCGACTAGCCTCAGACTGCACACAGCACAGCCAGTGATTTTCATACAGAGCGCTACGTGGCGGTGACGTTACCAATATAAAAACCTAAACGGCCTACTTACACAGTGTATGTCAGTGAAGTTGTATCAAATGGCGGAGTGGCATGGATTTTAACACAAGCAGAGCTTTGTTTTCACTGTCCCAAGGATCACCACTGTTCCAAGAACCACCATATGGCCCATACTTCCAGCCAGCCCGTAATGAACGCATTTCTCTTTATACTATAGTGTGGAGGAACATTCTGGTGAGATTTCACAGCGCCGATAGCGTCCAGTTTTATTATATATGCAGGGTTGGCCACAGATGAAAGTGACAGAAGTGGGACGTCCAGATGGCCCATCGTTTATAAAAAATAAAAAATAACTAAAAATAAAAAAGTAGCATTTTTGGTGCGTGCTGGGAGAAGTATGAGCCATTTATGTGTCATTTTTGTCAGGCAGCAGTTGGCAAAGGGAATAGAATATAAAACTGTAATCCAAGGGTTGTGGGTGCGAATCATAATGCGGAATTTTTTGAACTTCCAATTTTAACGATATCTGCACTGCAAATAAACCGAAATTATGCTCATTATATCGCTTTTATTAATACTGTCATAAAATGTATGAAAAGTAGAGGCAAAGGCAGATTTACAGCAGAGGACTTTGGTTACAGCTTACACGAGGACTTCGCAAATACACTCATGTTGAGAAAAATAAAAAGACAGAGCACCTTGAACATTACAGATAGGACGTTGATATTCACAGGAAATGTACATTAGTATGTTCTGGAGAAATGATTAGCATTTGAACCATGTCGGCCCTCGGGTTCAAGGTCAACATCGATATCACGGCGCAACACCGCCCACCGGTAAATTGTGCCTGCGGGTCTCGTTGTGCCTATAAACCGAAGGTAATGGATCAGTGTGACTTGTGCAGATGTGCAGGATGCATCGCAGACGTAAGCGTGAACCGTACCGTCAAGTCAGTGAGTTTGAGAAGACCGGAGTGGCCGTGCGGTTCTAGGCGCTACAGTCTGGAGCCGAGCGACCGCTACAGTCGCAGGTTCGAATCCTGCCTCGGGCATGGATGTGTGTGATGTCCTTAGGTTAGTTAGGGATAATTAGTTCTAAGTTCTAGGCGACTGATGACCTCAGAATTTAAGTCGCATAGTGCTCAGATGCATTTGAACCATTCAGTGAGTTTGAAAGAGGGCGCATTACTGGCATGAGAGAATGTGATGCATCCATCCGGGAAACTGCTGCTCGTCTGGGACGAAGTGTTCCGGCAGTGCAGCGGGTGTGTGCCGAAAGGTTCACGGAAGGCCGTAGAACACCGCCCAAACCACACCCCGAAAAAATCTTCCTCATCCGAATGACATTGCAGGACAGATCTGCCTCCTCCTCGGCTCTGGCGCAACAGTGGAACTGTCAGTCCGTCGCCGTTTATTACGGCATTACTTACATGGGCGTCGTTCACTTCCCCGCCTACCTCTGACGAATGTGCAAAGACATGTGAGACGGCAGTGGTGTAAGGAACGACGTCAATGGGGTCAGGAATGGCATCAGATAGTGTTTTCAGACGAACCCAGGTTCTGTTTGTTTCAAAACGATCAACGCATTTTGATTTGCAGCAGGCAAGGGGAGCGGCGTCACAGTGACTGCATCCGCACAAGACATACTGTTCCAGCTCATGGCTTTATGGTGTGAGGTGCTATTGGGTACAGCCACAAATCACAATTGGTGGGTAACCAGAGTACTGTGACCAGTGTGACCTTCCTGAATGACATCCTGCGACCCGCAGCCATTACCTTTCTGAACCCCAGATGCCATTTTTCAGCAAGACAATGCACGACCACAACTTGCTGTACGAAAACGTCCCTTCTAGGTCTCAGGATGTCAACCTTTTGTTCTGGCCTGCCAGATCACCAGACTTGTCGCCAATCGAAAACGTGTGGGATGTAGAGAAAGGATGGGTGCAGCGCTGTGGCCCAGTGCCAACCACCACAGATGAACTTCCGAACCAGGTGAACACAGCATGGATGGCTACACCACAGGACGCCATTCGCGCCTTATACGCGTCGGTGTCATCACGCTTGGAACAAGCTGTCAGGGTCCATGGCGCACACTAAGACAACCAGGCAACAGGACACATGCTGAAGCGAGATGTCTGAAATGCTAATAGTTTCTGCAGAACATAGTAATGTACATGTCTTATGAATAGGAATGTTCTACATCTAGTCGCTTAAGCTGTTTTGTTTCTTCTGAACATGACTGTACATTTCGAGAAAAGAAGTATATTACGTACATGCCAACTTCGTGTATAAAATTAGATTGTTTTATTATTCTACAGTCAATAATTTAGACGCCCTGGAATTAGACTCATCGTGAAACCGGGGTAGTAATTTTCTCAGCATCCTGCACACGTTATAAACGCTGCATTTTCATAATTACTTGGCTATTTTAAAGTTTCTGTAGAAAAACAAACTTCGTTTGCATTCATTGAAGGATCTGTCTCATCGCACACTTTGACAGAAAATCATTGATAACGCTGATCGAAGGTCAAGATGAATCAAATGGGGTACGAAGTCCTGTATGCTTTAATTAGAATCCCGACTTGGAAAGTTACTTGCAGAGAACTCTTAGACGCAGTAAGCAGATTCATATTTTCTTTTGATTTCCCTTTCCTTTCCATTTATGTAAATATTAAGAAACAATATATTTAGCATTTACGTATGTTTGCACTGTGTGTAACGTTAAAATTGGAAATAATAAAAGAAATTGTCTGCATAGGGACTCGAGGCAACGACCCTCGTATTACTGTTCTTCTACTGCTCCAACCGCTGGACAGAAAGTACGCCAACATAAATGGCTCACGACACACCCGACCCCCGCCAACACTGCTAATTTTTTTTCTGAACGCTAGGCCATCTGTAGGTCCCATTTCGTAGTTTCATTTCTGGCCAAGTCCTGGGTATACTATTAATTTGCACGAAATCGTTGATGACGAGTAGACGCGGTATCCTTGTGAGGGTGGTCTGAATCATCATATCGGACAAAGAGTGAAGCCGCACCAGCTGACAATCCGCTAATATTGTGGAACATCGCTTGGAGCCCTGATAATTGCCTCAGTTCGATGAGGAAGAGACAAGTTTCTTCGTGTGTACCGTGTACATGAGAAGCTGTTAACTGATGATTAGATATCGTAGAGCTATCAAATAGAGAGGATGTTGATTGTTTCGTTCCATCCACTGTTCCAAATAAACCAATACATTCTCTATGGGATTATGATCATATGATTTAGCGCGTCATTCGAAGTGCTGCTATGGCGCCTGAGTGTTCGTCAAACCAGAAATGTAGCGATACAGGGGTGAACGTCCATACCATTCGCATCGTGAAAGTGTAATTACTGGCTACCAAGAATGTTGAAATAAACAGACTGGTTCGCGTTCACTGTCACCTTATGGAGTGGGAACACCTAATGTTACGAGAAATACCCGAAAAAGTTATGTAAATAAATCACGAAGGAAATATCCGAATGGGATGGAAATCTGTAAATGTCAAGTACATGTACAGACTAATAAATTATCACAGTTTCAAAAAAAATACATAATTTATTCAACAAAAAGAGCTTCAGAAATTGAGCAAGTAAATAACGCGTTGGTCCGCTTCTGGCCCTTATGCAAGCAATTACTCGGCTGGACGATGATTTATGTAGCTGCTCGATGTCCTCCTGAGCGATGTTGCGCCAAATTCTGTCCAACTGGGGCTTAGCTATCAAAATCACGACGTGGGTGGAGGGCCCTGCCCATAATGATCCAAAAATTCTCAACTGGGAAGAGATCCGGTAACCTTACTAGTCAAGATAGGGTTTGGAAAGCACTGATGCAAGCAGCAAAAAGTCTCACCATTTGTGAACGGGCATTATTTTGCTGAAACGTAAGCCCAGCATGGCTTGCCTTGAAGGGCAACAAAACAGATCATAGAATATCGTCGACGTACGGCTGTGCTGTAAGGATGCGGTGGATGACAACCAAAGGAGTCCTGCAAAGAAAAGAATTGACCCCCCCCCCCCCCCCCAGACTACCACTCCCCTCGTTGTCGGGTCGTGTGGCAGGCGACAGTCTGGTTAGTATCGCCCAGCCGTCCAGGACGAATCCAGACATGTCTTCGCTGGACACTGAGGCTCCATTCGAAGCGGGATTCATCACTAGGTTTCTAAGTAGTGGTTCTAAGTGCCGTCGATATTGTAAGGAAACTACTCCTTGAATTCAGTCGTTGCACGTGCGGTTTGTGCCCATACAGAGGATGGGTTCTCTCCAGCTCTTCTTTCTTCATTCACAGCTATTTCTCTTCGAACATGAGATGATGCTATTCCTGCGAGGTGACAAGCCCATTCGAAAGGAGTAGATTTCAAGAAACTTGTTATGCTTCTGCACGTGTCATTGACCAGTGGCATTCTACTGTGTATCGTAACTCCTTCACAAACTTGTGCTGCATTTCAATATTTGTATAGGATTCTCCACCCTGATTCCAGTCAAAAATTTGTCTGGAACAGCCAGATCAGGTGCGTTTTGAAAACGCATGTATGGAAACTAGGATCTGACAACGCTGTCATATTGTGCAGCGCAGTGTATAGAGGAACCTGTATCACCCAGCAGTACCGTCCAGTTCTACATCTACATCTACATCTACATTTATTCTCCGCAAGCCACCCAACGGTGTGTGGCGGAGGGCACTTTACGTGCCACTGTCATTACCTCCCTTTCCTGTTCCAGTCGCGTATGGTTCGCGGGAAGAACGACTGTCTGAAAGCTTCTGTGCGCGCTCGAATCTCTCTAATTTTACATTCGTGATCTCCTCGGGAGGTATAAGTAGGGGGAAGCAATATATTCGATACCTCATCCAGAAACGCACCCTCTCGAAACCTGGCGAGCAAGCTACACCGCGATGCAGAGCGCCTCTCTTGCAGAGTCTGCCACTTGAGTTTGTTAAACATCTCCGTAACGCTATCACGGTTACCAAATAACCCTGTGACGAAACGCGCCGCTCTTCTTTGGATCTCATCTCTCTCCTCCGTCAACACGACCTCGTTCGGATCCCACACTGATGAGCAATACTCAAGTATAGGTCGAACGAGTGTTTTGTAAGCCAGCTCCTTTGTTGATGGACTACATTTTCTAAGGACTCTCCCAATGAATCTCAACCTGGTACCCGCCTTACCAACAATTAATTTTATATGATCATTCCACTTCAAATCGTTCCGCACGCATACTCCCAGATATTTTACAGAAGTAACTGCTACCAGTGTTTGTTCCGCTATCATATACTCATACAATAAAGGATCCTTCTTTCTATGTATTCGCAATACATTACATTTGTCTATGTTAAGGGTCAGTTGCCACTCCTTGCACCAAGTGCCTATCCGCTGCAGATCTTCCTGCATTTCGCAACAATTTTCTAATGCTGCAACTTCTCTGTATACTACAGCATCATCCGCGAAAAGCCGCCTGGGACTTCCAACACTATCTACTAGGTCATTTATATACACTCCTGGAAATGGAAAAAAGAACACATTGACACCGGTGTGTCAGACCCACCATACTTGCTCCGGACACTGCGAGAGGGCTGTACAAGCAATGATCACACGCACGGCACAGCGGACACACCTGGAACCGCGGTGTTGGCCGTCGAATGGCGCTAGCTGCGCAGCATTTATGCACCGCCGCCGTCAGTGTCAGCCAGTTTGCCGTGGCATACGGAGCTCCATCGCAGTCTTTAACACTGGTAGCATGCCGCGACAGCGTGGACGTGAACCGTATGTGCAGTTGACGGACTTTGAGCGAGGGCGTATAGTGGGCATGCGGGAGGCCGGGTGGACGTACCTCCGAATTGCTCAACACGTGGGGCGTGAGGACTCCACAGTACATCGATGTTGTCGCCAGTAGTCGGCGGAAGGTGCACGTGCCCGTCGACCTGGGACCGGACCGCAGCGACGCACGGATGCACGCCAAGACCGTAGGATCCTACGCAGTGCCGTAGGGGACCGCACCGCCATTTCCCAGCAAATTAGGGACACTGTTGCTCCTGGGGTATCGGCGAGGACCATTCGCAACCGTCTCCATGAAACTGGGCTACGGTCCCGCACACCGTTAGGCCGTCTTCCGCTCACGCCCCAACATCGTGCAGCCCGCCTCCAGTGGTGTCGCGACAGGCGTGGAGGGACGAATGGAGACGTGTCGTCTTCAGCGATGAGAGTCGCTTCTGCCTTGGTGCCAATGATGGTCGTATGCGTGTTTGGCGCCGTGCTGGTGAGCGCCACAATCAGGAATGCATACGACCGAGGCACACAGGGCCGACACCCGGCATCATGGTGTGGGGAGCGATCTCCTACACTGGCCGTACACCACTGGTGATCGTCGAGGGGACACTGAATAGTGCACGGTACATCCAAACCGTCATCGAACCCATCGTTCTACCATTCCTAGACCGGCAAGGGAACTTGCTGTTCCAACAGGACAATGCACGTCCGCATGTATCCCGTGCTACCCAACGTGCTTTAGAAGGTGTAAGTCAACTACCCTGGCCAGCAAGATCTCCGGATCTGTCCCCCATTGAGCATGTTTGGGACTGGATGAAGCGTCGTCTCACGCGGTCTGCACGTCCAGCACGAACGCTGGTCCAACTGAGGCGCCAGGTGGAAATGGCATGGCAAGCCGTTCCACAGGACTACATCCAGCATCTCTACGATCGTCTCCATGGGAGAATAGCAGCCTGCATTGCTGCGAAAGGTGGATATACACTGTACTAGTGCCGACATTGTGCATGCTCTGTTGCCTGTGTCTATGTGCCTGTGGTTCTGTCAGTGTGATCATGTGATGTATCTGACCCCAGGAATGTGTCAATAAAGTTTCCCCTTCCTGGGACAATGAATTCACGGTGTTCTTATTTCAATTTCCAGGAGTGTATATTGTGAAAAGCAATGGTCCCATAACACTGCCCTGTGGCACGCCAGAGGTTTCTTTAACGTCTGTAGACGTCAGTTGCCGTAGCTCAATCAGTAAACCGCTGGGACTCAAACTCACATCCATCGTGGAGTTATTGTATTTTTTTAGACTTCCGTTCCCTAGTTCTCGTTGTCCATAAAAAGAACATCATTTTGCCACGTGACAGTAGCATATCGCATGACAGTGAGCTCCTTTAAACTGCATGCATATGTGTGCTAAATGCACAGTGCACAGTGCACATCAGTAACTCCTCCTGACACCTTCATGTTGGTCAGCTTCACTATGGAGTACACAAATAATGAATTTACTTATGTTCATGTCATGGCTGCTTCGACACAGTTTAGCAAAGTTTAAAACCTGTGATCTGGGCATCTATTTTATTACACAACCATATCAAGTGAACCATTTTAATTGCCAGTAAATTAGCATATTACACAAATATTCTAGCACTTACTTTTTACAAAATTGGTTTATACAACCGAAGATAAATGCATCAGGCGAGCGTATCTGACAACCAAGATACTACTGCTGCTGCAGCTTGTGCACATATCGCACGGTACCCTCAAGAGCGCCATCCCGATACGCCGCCCGAAGTAACTCCTTCAGGAAAGCGGTAATCAAGAAATGGACAGAGCTCGTCCAAGAACTAGACGTACTCCACAAACAGAGACGCTATTCGTGAAAGCGTTCACCAGTCACCTCGGCGAAGTACCCGTATTATTGCAAAGCTGTTCCAGGTATCACAAAGATCGGTTGTTAACGTGTTGCACGTTGAAGAACGGCATCCATATCTTTACAGCTTAAATCAACACCAGCCGCCAGAATACCGCACTCGGCGAGTACAGTTTTGTCAATGGCTTTTGCACCAACTGGAAGACAACGAACATTTTATAAATAACATGATACGGACTGACGAATCCAACTTCCAAAAGAGCCATTATTTGTCGAAACACACCCTACGTATCACACGTGAACGTGGCTTTCAGGCACGGTTTAGCATAAACCTGTGGGCTGGAATCTCATCGGAGGAGTGTTTTTGCGGACGAGTTGAACGCGCCCCTGTATGGTACGTTTCTTTGCAATACTTTGCCTGACGCATTAAAAAACTTTTCACTAGGTGCTCAGCGACAGCTATGGTTTCAGAATTACAGTGCACTGCCATACTTTGGAAAGAATGTGCATAACTATTTAAATGAAGCGTTTCCAGGGAAATGAATTGGTCGTGGAGGTCCAGTGCCCTGGTCTCCACGTTTTTATCTGTGTAGATAAAGGAACAACGATCTAATAGCTCGCGTGCATGCTTCTTCGGCAGTGGCGGATCCTGGTTTGCTGCATAGGGTCCACCAAAGTAAGATCCAACGAGTGGCGAAGTCTTTGCAAATGTAAGCTGGTCGCTTTGAACATCTTAGCTAAAATGGACACTGCTCGTACATGTTCATACCGACTTGGTTGAGATCAGCCTGGACGTCGGTGCTACAGAATGGAATTACTGTGCGCAGGATATCGTGAAATCTAGTGTAGCATATATATTGTGCTCTTTGTACCTCATTGTCTACATATGGTATTCTACATCTACATCTACATACATACTCCGCAATCCACCATACGGTGCGTGGCGGAGGGTACCTCGTACCACAACTAGCATCTTCTCTCCCTGTTCCACTCCCAAACAGAACGAGGGAAAAATGACTGTCTATATGCCTCTGTACCGGCCCTAATCTCTCTTATCTATCTTCGTGGTTTTTCCGCGAAATATAAGTTGGCGGCAGTAAAATTGTACTGCAGTCAGCCTCAAATGCTGGTTCTCTAAATTTCCTCAGTAGCCATTCACGAAAAGAACACCTCCTTTCCTCCATAAACTCCGACCAGAGGTCCTGAAGCATTTCCGTAACACTCGCGTGATGATCAAACCTACCAGTAACAAATCTAGCAGCCCGCCTCTGAATTGCTTCTATGTCCTCTCTCAATCCGACCCGACAGGGATCCCAAACGCTCGAGCAGTACTCAAGAATAGGTCGTATTAGTGTTTTATAAGCGGTCTCCTTTACAGATGAACCACATCTTCCCAAAATTCTACCAGTGAACCGAAGACGACTATCCGCCTTCCCCACAACTGCCATTACATGCTTGTCCCACTTCATATCGTTCTGCAATGTTACGCCCAAATATTTAATCGACGTGACTGTGTCAAGCGCTACACTACTAATGGACTATTCACTATTATTTTCTGTTAACGTTTTTTTGTATAACGGACGAAACAAAGGGGTCCTTTACGTCTTTACGAAGTTCATGTTATGTCTTAATGTTTAAGTAAAGGTAACTGCTAGGAATACAGAAGACATGGCATTGTTGACGTGTAAACTGGATTCAATTCGATACTTTAACTGAAAAAAAGAATGTTTTGCGCGAACGCGACCCGAACATCGGCGAATCTGCATATGCCTTCCCCAGAGCATTGCCTCCTCTCATTGAGCTAATGGGGCAGCTCCAGCATAGCCCAGAATTCATGGTTCTTGGCCGTAGTGCACGCAGCTACAGCAGTGTCAGAGCCTCGTTTTTAAAAACACGTTCTATTAAATCTAGTCTTGAGACTACGTTTTGCTAGATACACTTTCTTCTTGAATTGGCATGAGGAATAGCATACCGACAGCCAGGTGCGGCCTTTTTTCTTCACCCTATATACGTACGTGTCTAGTGGCGAGCAAGTGGTAACCGAACACACGACAGGTGGACCTGTTCTCGCCGCAGAAGCGCAGTCTGAGAGGAGACAAGTGAAGCGCGATGAATGTGGGTCGCGGCCAGGATGTGTGTGCCGATTGATCGGCTGGCTGCGCGGACAGTCGCTTGTTTATTTATACAGGTTCCGGCACTGGACCCCCCTACATTCCCCCACTCCTACCACCACCGCCGCACAGGCAGAAGGGTGGGGGGAGGGGAACATTATTAATGGCTCGCCTCGGCTCGTGGCCGCCTGGCATTTCGGATCGCCGGACTCCTCGCCGGCAGAGATTCGCCCATCTGCCGGAGCAGACCCCCAATCCCCGTCGCTGCTTTTCCGCTTCCTGAGTCCCGCGGGGGTTGAGCTTCCGGCTGACAGCAGTGGCAAAACGATATTTTTCCGTGATACCTTCTGGCCTGATCTGTAACGTTGTTACACCGCGCCGCAGCGGCAGTTTATTTGCCGCGCGGAAGATGAGAAAAACTGTTGATCCGTATTTTTCTTCGTGCAGACTGCTGTAACGTTATGCATTGCAGCTATTGTTGGTAACTCCGTTACACAATAAAGCGCCAAAGAAATAGGTATAGGCATGCGTATTCAAATACAGAGGTATGTAATCAGGCGACGGCCGTTGTGGGGGAGCGGTTCTAGGCGCTTCATTCCGGAACCGTGCTGCTGCTACGGTCGCAGGTTCGAATCCTGCCTCGGGCAAGGGTGTGTGTGATGTCCTTAGGTTAGTTAGGTTTTAGTAGTTCTAAGTGTAGGGGACTAATGACCTCAGATGTTAAGTCTCATAGTGCTCAGAGCCATTTGAACCATTTTCTGTGCCGCGCGGGTTTAGCCGAGTGGTCAGGAGCGCTACAGTCATGGACTGTGCGGCTGGTCCTGGCGGAGGTTCGAGTCCTCCCTCGGGCATGGGTGTATGTGTTTGTCCTTAGGGTAATTTAGGTTAAGTAGTGTTGTGGCGTAACAAGCTAGTTACGCCACACTGAGAAGGGAGCCGAAAGGCACGCGTACACACACACCGACTGGCGTCAAGTCTGGAACAGGATACGTTATGACTGCTATAAATAAAATACGTAGCTTTGGAATATACTTAACTTTTAATCTTTGTTGGTTTACAACGTTCTTCTTGAGACATTTATACGATAACTCTCAAACTACGTAAGGCTAATGGCGCCTTGCTAGGTCGTAGCCATGGACTCAGCAGAAGGCTATTCTAACTGTCTCTCGGCAAATGAGAGGAAGGCTTCGTCCGTATTGTCGCTAGCAATGTCGTCCGTACAACTGGGGCGAGTGCTCGTCCGTATCTCGAGACCTGCCTAGTGGTGGCGCTAGGTCTGCGATCACACAGTGGCGACACGCGGGTCCGACATGTACTAAATGGACCGCGGCCGATTTAAGCTACCACCTAGCAAGTGTGGTGTCTGGCGGTGACACCACAAGTAGTGTGTAAGCTTAGGGACTGATGACCTTAGCAGTTAAGTCCCATAAGATTTCACACACACATTTTTTTGTGATCAGGCAGAATACGGTGCTGCGGTTGACAACGCCTAAACAAGAGAAGACTCTGGCGCAGTTGTCAGATCGGTTACTGTGTGTTTGAACGTGGTGTTGTTATCTGGCGCATGAGCGATGGGACACAGCGTCTCGGAAGTAGCGATGAAGTAATTTTCCCGTACGACCATTTCACCAGTGTACCGTGAATATCAGGAATACGGTAAAACATCAAATCTATAACATCGCTGCGGCCAGAAAAATATCCTGCAAGAACGGGACCAAGGACGACTGAAGAGAATCGTTTAAGGTGACAGAAGTGCAACACTTCTGCAAATTATTCCATATTTCAGTGCTGGGCCGTCAACAAATGTCAGCGCGCGAACCATTCAATGAACATCGTCGATATGGGGTTTCGGGGACGATGGGCTTTCTGGGCAGAACGCCCACTTGTGTACCCTTGATGACTGCACGACACAAAGCTTTAGGCCTCGCCTGGGCTCGTCAACACCGACATTGGACTGTTGATGACTGGAAACATATTGTCTGGTCGGACGAGTCTCGTTTCAAATTGTATCGAGCAGATGGACGTGTACGGGTATGGAGACAACCTCATGAATCCATGGACTCTGCATGTCAGAAAGGAACTGGTGAAGCTGGTGGAGGTCTGTAATGGGGTGTGGCGCGTGCTGGATATGGAACCCCTGACACGTCTAGATGCGACTCTGTCAGATGAAAGGTACATTAGTGTGCAGTTTGATCACCTGCATCCATGCATGTCCATTGTGCATTCTCAAAGACTTGGGCAATTGTAGCATGCCAATGCAACACCCGAGCCAACAAAGTGGCTCCAGGAACAATCTTCTGAGTTTAAACACTTCCGCTGGCCACGATACTCCACAGACGTTAACGTTATCGAACATATTTGGGATGTCTTGCAATGTGCTGTTCAGAAGAGATCTCCACCCCCTCGTACTCTTGCGGATTTATGGACAGCGCTGCAGTATTCTAGCGTCAGTTCCCTCCAGCACTACTTCAGACATTAATCTTGTCCTTGTCACGTCGTGTTGCGGCACTTCTGCGTGCTCGGGGGGCCCCACACGATATTAGGCAGATGTACCAGTTTCTTTGGCTCTTCAGTGCAATAACAAAACAGAACAAAAAGACGTTAATTAAAGAAAGTCTGCAGTCTTTTATGAATTAGCCTCTTCTTATTCTCCTCCTTCCACACTTGTAGCGTTAAGCATTTCCTGTTGCAAACCCGTATTTTCCTTGTTCTTCCTTTTCCTCTCTTCAGGTTTGTTCGTTATGATTTCGGGAGGAACTCTTGGGCTACTCATCGTGTCAATGTATTCATTGAATTTAGTTCCGTTTTTATGGATTTTATTTCCTAATTTACAAACGTTCATTTCTTTGTGAACTCCTCACTTTTAATTACGTTCAATCTGATACTGACCAGAGGAATCTCATTTCGACGGCCTTAATCCCTTTGGTTATACAAAATTTTAGTCGTGTTTCTTCCCGTGTTTTGTTTTTCATGAAACTATTGTTTGAATCACAGAGTTTTCAGATGAGGCGTGTTGCTCTGTAACTCAAAAAATAGTGTATGAGACGAATCTTATTTAGATAGGTAAACGTAAGGAGCATTACTCTTTCTGTTTATTGAGCTGTTTTCCAGAGACTTAAAGCGTGAGTTATAACTTTTTTTTAATCTAACGCTATTTTTAGGGTTTTGTATCTCAAATGAACAGCCCACGGAAATACCAGTTAAGTCACATTTTGCACATTTCTCAGGAAATGACATTTAAACTTCCAAGTTACAAAAAATACATAAAAAGCCCCATCCGAGTGTAACTAATGTAATTATGATACCAAATATAACGATTGGAGGGTATGTACATTAGAAAAAATTGGCAGTTGAAATTATGTGATAAAAAGGCAATCAATGCAAAGGAAGTACATCTTTACCACCAAAAGAACGTGGTAAATCAATCACTTTTTGATAAGCTTTCGTCTCTTCTTTTTTGCTGTCTGGCATTGGAAGTTCCTTCTTATTGTTCTTGAATTTTGGTTCGTTATGTGGTAGACTGGAGTAAAATATTGTTACGCCTTGATCACAAAATTGTTTAAGTTCTTGAAATTCTGCATATTTTTCATATGATATTGGTTGGATCTCTTAAAATGTACCCCCAGAATTGATTATTGGCAAAACAGTCGTGGTTTACGTCTCAAAAAGTTTCATATTGCATAACACTTACCATCATATGCTCAATGACGCCGTAAGAATTAGCCAGAACCTTGCGGTTCTACTCAGGTTCGACGTCTACTTGTGTATCACCAGAACGTTCGAAACGTACTGGTGTTCAGACTCTGTTGTAGGTAATCCCGTATTTGAACAGCTTATCTTCCTTCACTACTAGAGCTTCTCTGTGCTGTTGTGTCTTGAAAGAACACGACGGTTTGTAACATGCTTTTAAAAAGGTCGTTCTATCTCGTATATTTTCTTGTGCATCAAGAATGACTTTGTAAGGCCTCAGATTTACTCTTGCGGTTTCAGAACATGAACCTCGGTCTTTTGGTAGCTCTCCAACAAATTTCCTTTTATCAGACCAAAATTTTTATCATATTCCATATAAGAGTATCCTCCTATTGGAAATACTACTTTGGCACCAGAACGAGATAGTGACGGCATATAAAGACAGCATAGTTCTTATGCTGTTCTGACCACCAATCACGGAATATTACAAGAACCCAAACTTTTGTATCAAGGACTTACCTCACATAACAGAGCAAAAAACTAATAACTTCATTCGCTCCTTTATTCCCTAAACCTTCAGTGCAAGTGTAAAGTATTAGATAAATGTTGGAGATTTGGCGAATGTTGAAGCAGCAAAACGATAATTTAATGCAAATGAATGCAGACGTTTTGGCAAACAGGATTTTAACTCACGGTGTCATTTCTTTTGATTATTACAATGTGTCGTAAAGAGCAATCTCTGGCATTGGAATCGTCGTGTCTAGGCCTTCTACATGCGGTTAATGTCACGGAAATTAAGCTGGTTAAATAGGAAGATTTCTCGTTCCACTCCACCAACAAATAAATGTTCTTGATAAGCTGTTCTCTTTCGTGGAGGTTTGATTTGTTTTAAACAGTCAAACAATGAATGCTCATAAGACATTGCCCTATGGTCCCTACAAGCATCATTCGTTCTGCCCTAACTTTTTCTTTTTATAGCTGACCAGTTAACAGATGGCTTCTCACCTTCATCTTGTGATGATCCACACATTTTACAGAGTGTAAGAGAACCACACTACTGTCACTCTACACAGTAAACACTATTACTAAAACGAAATAGCACAGAGTAAAAAACTCAACTGATAGTGTTTGCACCCGCAACTCAACTGACTAACAGATGTATTGCAAGTAGTTGAAGCAAACCTTGGACTTGCCCCATTCCTTCCGTGAGAAGATCGACTCAGTACGTTCTTTACGTTACCGCCAGAGGTAGGACCCTTTGTATCTCGGTACCTTGCCACGTCATTTGAAAGTCATTTTAACCGCCTTGTGGTACCGATGGCTGCCCAAGGGAATTTTCCATAAAGTCATTTTCTGCAGGCATGGACGAACTTACCCTGTTTCTTCCTTAGGGTCTCCAATTGGTAATAACGGAATCTTTATGGGATTACTTTATCGTCCGTCTGTATCTGTGTGTGTGGTACGAACTCCTTTTTCTCAGGAACAGATAGAGGTATAAAGTTGAAATTTATCTCAAATATCATGGTCTATGATCCCTTGTCGGTGTAAATAATATAAGCTTCTCAGTCTATGATATCCAAACACAAGGCCACTTTTTTTATATTCGCAAACTCATTCATCACTTCCGGTTGACATAAAATCATGGAATTCGGAAAGATGAGACGTTTCACAGTATAAATAAAGAAAAAAATCTGAAAAACGTTATTTTCTATTTATATCCCATAAAATAGTCTTTGCATTAAAAACTTATATTTCATTCGTAATCAGTCAAAAGCATATTGATCTGGTTTTCAGAATTGATTCACGAGGAAGGTATGTGTATATAACACACAAATATTGCATGCCAATTGGCTGAGCTACGATTAATAAAGTCCTATGTCGCTGCCAAAACGGTGGCTTTGGCATCTAGCGGTGGTAGGCGTAAGACGGGCCCACTTAAAACATCACATCTGTTTGTCTGTCTGTCCGTCTGTTAAGACCCCTCTTTCTCAAGAACGGATAGAGGTATCCAGACGAAATTTACGTCAAATACTAACATTATACGGTCCCTTGGGCGTGTAAAAACTTCAAGCCCCTAAATCAATTCAAGAAAAAGATACAGCCATTTATGTTACGTATTTTGATCCTCGCTAACTCACTCATCAACACTTGTAGATGAACTCCCTGAATACATAATTAAGTTTGTATGGAACCCTCGGAGTGTGACTCCTACTCTCACTTATCCGTCTTTTTTTCTCTCACGTAGTGGATGTATTGAAACCAACTGTGTACAAATTAATGTTAATTAAATTTCTATCGTTTTGAATTATGGAGCTAGTAATATTCGAAGTTTTAGGGGAGCGTCCAACATGCCCGACATAATCGGCTGTGTCCATATCGATGCCATCATCATTTTCCCCAGTACACAACTAAATGTGCCTTATAAGGAACTTTCGTACAAGACGTGAATTTTCTGGTGTAATAGAGTCGTGTTCGGCTAGATCGCAGAATGTATCCTTACACTCCCGTATAGCAGGAGATCGGAATGCACGAACAAAAGACGTTCGGTCTGTCACGGGTATTGTTGGTGAATAAACAATACCAGATGACTTCAAACGGGGGACAGATATTGTTTTCACTTATTTGTTACAGAGAAAAGGATCTTATCTGAAACGACCTGTATACCTGAGAATTTTGCTAGCTACATCTCCTTATCATTTTCATATGTTATGTAAGATCCTAGAGAGTTAAAATATTGAACTTGATCCCATATTTCACTATCAACAAAAATTTTCAGTCTTTGCGCATTTCCGTTAAAAGAGCTTTAGGTTGTATCGTTTACATATTTTGTTCAACAAATAAATTCCATGTGGTTGGTCATCATCTTTTTCAGCCAAAAGTGTGTCAATATGTGCATATAAAAGAAAAGATAGAATGGTGTGTCTAACAAAATATCTGCATCACTCTGGGATTTCCTTTTTCGTATTGCATTGTCCAGTTATATACTAAAAACCATGGATGATTCTCTAGTTCCTTGTCTGACCCCTTTGTTTGTCAATACGGGCCTTTCATTTACCGTCCGAATCTTGGACGACGGCGCTATCTTGTACAGGCTTCTCAGATGCTATCTATCATAACTATCAAAAGGTTTTCAGTCTGAAATACTGACGGGATTTGTTTGTTAATTTTCCTCTTTTCCGGTAATTTCTTTATAACAAATACAGAATGTGTCCTAGAGCTTACATTTCTACAGTCCACCTTTTCTTCACGTAAGAGACATTCGGATATACTTCTGAGCCAGTTATTCAAACTTTTAGCGCACAGCATGTACGTAATGTTTAGCAAGCGGATCCCTCTATAATTTACACAGGTCCCGTCTCCCCTTTTTAACCCTGTGGTGCATGATTTTCACTGCAGTGGGCAGCTTTTAACGGTCATTTCTCTGGCGTTTGCAATCAACCATAAGGCCGCAAATGCATGCACAGCATAAAACCAGTAGGGAGTGCCCACTGCAGTGGACTCTGTGCATTTGTAGCCCCAGGACTGATTAATATTGCGACCATTAACAGCTGTCCACTGTAGTGGATGTTATGCGCCACAGGGTTAACAACTGGACTGCTTTTGTCTTTTCCCCATGTTTTTTGTACTATTAGTTATTTTCCAACGCATGTGGTAACAGTGAGATGTAAGTTCAGATTACCAAACTTGACAACGACATTATTTATGCAATTTAAGAGTGTAGAATAAAAACGACGATTAAAAAAGGTGCATCTTTGGATCGTGGCATTGCAGTAATGCAATCCTGAAAGCAGAGAATGAAGATGAACTTAAGACGGAAGTCGCAGTTGATTGCCTGTTGTTCAGATCGGAAAGCTGACCTTTTTCTTCTCCAGAAGGAATACATATGTTGGTCACTGTGGGATGTCCATATTTGAGAACTATGGTGCCGAAGATTCTTCAGACTGTGTTTGGAGTCCAAATTTGTTATGCTAACTATTAGGCATAAGTGTTAAACGGATGCATAGCGCCACTGTTTAGTATGGTGAGCAGGTCTATATAACCAACTGGTCCGTTTTAGAGGTGAAATCTACGTCCAGAAATTAGTACTTTGGGCGCTGTGACATGTGAAAGTTTAAAAGATTGTGATGGATTAGTGTTATAAATTTCTATAAGGAACATAACAGGAGCTTCACCCCGTGCAGTACATTAAAAAAGAAAAGAACTTCAAAAAAAAGGACTTCAAAATTTTGACCTCTAACTTGATCGCAGAGTGTTGTTTAGGGAGTGTTAGATGTTGAAGTAAGTGCGGTTGTGGATTCTTGTGATACAGTCCCCGTCTGTGATTTTGCAGGAGTACCATAAACCATAGCCTTCGTAGTACAGCACAGAAAATAGTGAAGAGGTCTAAGATATTCTCACCAAGGTGTTCGTGGAACTCGTCCCACTCATTAGTCCATAATTTCGATACATGGCGCCCAGACGGTGCAGCAAATTCACATCAAAACGAGCTGGAGGCCCGTCGCTTTGCAACCACCTTATCTGACAAATCCACTAGAGCATGAAGAACTTACCTGGCAAAAGGTGGTAGATCGGCCCCGTTATGATGATTGGCATTAGATACGTTCCAGTGATCTGATTACAAATGCTCCTAGCTCATCAATTATCACTTAATCTGTCATTTTAAGGTTTGAAAATCTCTAATCTATAAAACTATGAATGTGTAACTAACTGTTGAACTTTAATGTACGCAACGTTTAATATGCGAAACTTGAAAGTTAATGCTTGCACTTCTATCGTAAAATGTGTTCGTTTCAATATGTTTTCTGTAGCCCTGTAATTCATAACGGAAACTGCTTCTCACAGTCTTGTAAAAAAAATTTTTTAAAAGTGTTTGCGCAACTGTATATCCGCTCTGCTCCGCAAGTTAAATGAGATGCGTTTGTAATGATGTACTTTGCAATGAAGTTGGCGTAGGTTTGCTACTGTTGGTAGGAATTGTGGGAGACGTATTCAGGTGGTGTAAATCCAACAGCTATAAGCCTTTCATTAAAGTTTATTTTAATCAAAGTAATAATAACGTGACACGTCGTGTCGAGCACAAAGCACACAAAACTTAACACCACAAAAATGTTACAAATATTTATATAAATCGTACACAGAATGTATTTATCATCCAGTGGAAAGAGAATGAAGCGAAAACATCTTCCTATGACGCAGGAGTGGTGAAATCGGTGATCGGCCAAAGATATAATGTCAAATATTAGGTTAAAATGATATTTGTAACTTTTTATGCAAGGAAACAGCATTGGAGTATTTACTTTACGATTCACAGTCTTGGTATAGGCACCAGCTTGACGGATATGTGGATATTTACAACGTAACAATGTGATATTTAACATAAGCACTGATTTGCTGGCGTATTTTTGCAAGGAGCATTTATTTGAGGCTCTGTTGTGTCTTAAATCAAACGTGGTAGGTAAGTCGGAACATGAACGCAACAACCTACTGGCGGTGACAAGCAACAGTAGTTTAAGGCAGCAGTTGATTTTTATTTCGTGCTTTCGAAATTTCATGGAATGGTATTTAAAGTAAAACTCGTATTCGACAACTAGCTACTTCGTCAATTATACTGCGTAAGTAACATAGGTTTTTTTAACTATTTTGAGGAGTATATGTTTTATACGCGTTCTCATATTCCATAAGAAGTTGAACACTGTCCAGCAGGCCATATGTGTTTAGGCTTGAAAACGAGCATTGGGGTTTCTACTTTACATTTACCAATCATGATTTAGCTACTGCTTTCACGTAGATGTTGCACTTCCTTGCATTGCTAACGTATTTTTGCAGATAATTGCGACGTGAAAAGAAAGTGTGATGCTTCAAAAGCATCAGGGATGTGGAAAATTATTAATTTGGTTCAAATGGCTCTAAGCACTATGGAACTTAACATCTGAGGTCATCAATCTCCTAGACTTAGAACTACTTAAACCTAACTAACCTAAGGACATCACCCACATCCATGCCCGAGGCAGGATTCGAACCTGCGACCTTGGCAGCCGCGTGGTTCGGGACTGAAGCGCCTAGAACCGCTCGACCACAGCGGCCGGCTCTATTAATTTGGTGAGGTAAATGTAATGTTTGACTGACATTGATTTCAACGACTTTTTGACGTGGTGATAACATTGTTTACTCTCATCGACAAGTATACTTTAAACTGTAGTGCCAATGTGTGGCACTTGACAGTCATCACAGATGAGGAAAGTAATTAATTTCAACCCTCGTTCGAATTTTACACGCACACTTTTAAAAAAAGGTGCGAAAAATAAATTCAGAATGTTTTGATACTTCTGGGTCCTTCGTAAATGCTCGTTCTTCAAAATACTCGTACTGAAGCTTACACCCTTTAATTAATTTTTGATCTTGTGTGTGTGTGTGTGTGTGTCTCTGTGTGTGTGTGTGTTAATTCACAAAATGTCTGTATGTGGGCTAGTGACAATAGTGTCCTTTGAAACTTGTAAAGTTTATAATTAATGTGAAACTGGAATCAGAGCACAAAGAACAGATACTAAATGCACTGTACACCCAATTATGGCCTATTCCAACACTTACGGCTTCAGGTTCAGATAAAACTGCCGGCACACCTCCAATTACGAAGTATTACTGCTACATACATGATGTAGACACTAAATTATGTTCTCAAACCTAGATAACCATTGAACAGCGCAGAGCAACAAAATTTCCTTTGTGCTTTGAACCTCTATGGAAATCAGTATCCGAGAAATCGGTGGGACAGTTTTTCGTCCGATTTACATAAATCTGGTCCACCATAAGATCCACATATTGTAAGGAGGATGATAACGCACTACGATCTCAAAATCGATGACAGTGTGCTTTAGGCCCTGATGGTTCTCAGCGCCTCAATTAATCGCGAGTAAGGTAGATGCCAGGTTCATTGGAATGATCGTCTGGAAATGTAATTCATCGATAAAGGAAGTAGCTTACAAAACACTCGTTCGTCCAACAGAATACTCAAACGCAGTATGGGATTTGTACCTCTGATAAAGGAACAGAGAAGATCCAAAGAAGAGCAGCGCATTCCGTTACAGGTTCATTTAGTAAGCACGAAAGCGTCACAAGGATGATTAACCAACTACAGTGGCAGACGCCGTAAGAGATGCGTTCTCCATCACGTTGTGGTTTATTGTTGACGTTCGAGAATTTATGTTTCTAGAAGAGTCCACAAACACATTGCTTCCTCCTGCGTGTATCTCGCGAAAAGACAAAAAGGTAAAATTTGTTGGATTCGAGATTAAACATAGGCTTACTGGCAACCTTGCTTCCTTCGAACTATTCGCGGGTGGAAACGAAAAGGGGAGATGTGACACTGTTAAATTCAGTACCCTCCGCCATACACCATAAGTTAGCTTACGGAGTGTAGATGTAGTTGTAGATGTTCACTTTCATTTGGATGTTACCGAAGTAATGCATATCTTAGGAAATTACACCATTTTTACGCAAGTGACTTTATCGTTTTGATATTAGGCTGGGTAAGGAGAGAGGTATGTACGAGGCTTGTCCAGAAAGTAAGTTCCGATCAATCACGAAATGGAAACCACAGTGTCAATCAGAAATGTTTTACCTGCAACTGTTAACTACAGATTCCAGCCACTGCTCTACAGACTCACCACTCTTAGACAATTGTCGTAGCGTTGTACCAACTTTCACATACCCTCGTCATAGAAGGCAGCCGCCTGTGCTACCCGCCAATTCTCTACGCTCATCTATAGGCTCGTTGTCTGTGCGAAAATGTTGTCTTCATAGCCAGTAGTTAATGTCAGCAGAGATGAAACACAGAGGGAGCTAATTACGGGCTATAGTGCGGGTGATCAAACACCTCCCATCGAAAACGCTATAGAGGCTTTTCCATTATCCCTGCAGATTGCGACCGAGAATTGTCACGACGTAGGAACCATATGACAGATTTGTAATGTGGGCTGCATAACATCAGGCGAAATCTGTGACCAGGACCTCATACTTGGCGGAAGACACTATTTTCTATGCATTTTTATGAGCTCACCATTCGCTCAGAAAGGAGCGAAGTGGTGCAACCGAGAGGCATACTAAAGACGCTGTCAAACACATATGTACAAAGCTTTATTAGATTATCACAGTGGTCTCCATTTCTTGACCGATCGGAATTACTTTCTCTACAACCCTCGTATTTGTACGCAATTTTACACCGATATCGTTGGCTTTCAAGATAAGGTTTCGGAAATAATGGCTATCTTTGAGAATCTTGAATCTACATTCTGACTCCTTGCTTCATTTTAATACTACACTGTGACTGGCCAGAGAGGGGAGGGAAAAGTGGAGAGGGAAAGAGTGATGGAGGAGGGGAGCTCCATGGTTGCATAATGCGTTCAAGCTCAAGATTAAGGTCAAAGGTCGTTGCTCCACCCCTGCACGTAGGCAGATCCTGTCCTTAACACGTAGCCAACCTGAGCGGCAAGGGTCAAAGTAGTCCAGAACATACAGAGATATCATTACTAGTGGACATTAATACGAGGTGCGACCTCGTCTTTATGAGCGCTGGAACTGTGCCAGAGATACTTCCAGTGACGTGTCTGGATGCCTGTGAAGGAATGGCAGCCCATTTTTCCTCAGAGTCGAAACTAGAGTTATTGCGAATTACGACGCAGTGATCCTCTGGCCATGCATGCACGACCAAATGGACAGGCACTGCGGCGACTACAGCCGTCATAGCATACGTGAATAAAGATGGACAACCATCAGCTACGTAATGGAATGACATGAAAATTCGTGCCGGATCTACATCTAAATCTATACTCCGCAAGCCAACTGACGATGTGTGGCGGAGGGCGCCTTGAGTACCTCTATCGGTTCTCCCTTCTATTCCAGTCTCGTATTGTCAGTGGAAAGAAAGATTGTCAGTATGCCTCTGTGTGGGCTCTAATCTCTCTGAATTTATCCTCATGGTCTCTTCGCTAGATACACGTAGAAGGGAGCAATATACTGCTTAACTCCTCGTTGTAGGTATGTTCTCGAAACTTCAACAAAAGTCCGTACCGAGCTACTGAGCATCTCTCTTACAGAGTCTTCCAGTGGAGTCTATCTATCATCTCCGTAACGCTTTCGTGATTACTGAATGATCCTGTAACGAAGCGCGCTGCTCTCCGTTGGATCTTCTCTATCTCTTCTATCAACCCTATCTGGTACGGATCCCACACCGGTGAGCGGTATTCAAGCAGTAGGCGTACAAGTGTGCTGTAACCTACTTCCTTTGTTTCCGTCTGCATTTCCTTAGAATTCTTCCAATGAATCTCAGTCTGGTGTCTGCTTTACCGACGATTGATTTTATGTGGTCATTCGATTTTAAATCACTCCTAATGCCTACTCCCAGATAATTTACGGAATTGACTGCTTCCAGCTGCTGACCTGCTATATTGTAGCTAAATGATAAAGGATCTTTCTTTCTATGTATTTGTAACACATTACACTTGTCTACATTGAGATTCAATTGCCATTCCCTGCACCATGCGTCAATCCGTTGCAGATCCTCCTACATTTCAGTACAATTTTCCATTGTTACAACTCGGGACTCGAACCCAGATTTCCTGCTTATCGCGACCGGTCGCCTTACCATTTGGCTATCCCTGCACGACTCACGGCCACACTAGAAACTTCCATAGTCGTCAACCATGTGCCTGCAGCCTGTATTTGCACATCCATTATGTGTATTCCTGTACAGGCAAGACCCTTTAGTTTGAAGTCGCTTGCCCGGTGTCGGTGGAAAAATATCATATTGTTGAGCCTTGTTGTTCCACATAACAATAGAATGATCATATAAAGTTGATCGTCGGTAAAGCAGATGCCAGACTGAGATTCATTGGAAGAATCCTAAGGAAATGCAATCCGAAAACAAAGGAAGTAGGTTACAGCACACTTGTTCGCCCGCTGCTTGAATACTGCTCAGCAGTGTGGGATCCGTACCATATAGGGTTGATAGAAGAGATAGAGAAGATCCATCGGAGAGCAGCGCGCTTCGTTACAGGATCATTTAGTAATCGCGAAAGCGTTACGGAGATGATAGATAAATTCCAGTGGAAGACTCTGCAAGAGAGACGCTCAAAGCTCGGTACGGGCTTTTATTGAAGTTTCGAGAACATACCTTCACCGTGGAGTCATGCCGTATATTGTTCCCTTCTACGTGTATCTCGCGAAGAGATCATGAGGATAAAATCAGAGAGATTAGAGCCCACACAGAGGCATACCGACAACCTTTCTTTCCACGAACAATACGAGACTGGAATAGAAGGGAGAACCGATAGAGGTACTCAAGGTACCCTTCGCCACACACCGTCAGGTGGCTTGCGGAGTGTGGATGTAGATGTAAATGTAGAAGTGCAGTAAATTTCTCAGCACTGTACAGCACTACCATACTTACAGGAAAGCGTAACAACCACAGAAAACGTACTTTGTTATGTCCACACAGTTTCGAAACAACTCCAAGTGGAAGACAGGTACCTAGTTAAAACTTTCTGGTTTCTCGCAGTCTTCTCTCAGTTGTGCAAACTTTGAAGGTAGTATATCTGTTGGGAACCCTTTATACACATAAGCCTGCAGAAACACTGTTGTTTCCATCGACTTAGATATAGGCAAGAAGCATATCCGCCATTCCACTACCGATATTTTGCTACATGTCATGTTGTCAATATCGTTAGCGCACTGCTACATAATTATCCAATTATAAAAGAGAACAAAGGAATAAGTGATGTGGCAAAGTAGTCCATATGCAGCCAAGGCATTTATTCGGTGCACTACACTAATGGCTAATGGGTTACATAATTAATTGCGCTACCAAACGCAGGCCGGCAGGAGTGGCCGAGAGGTTCTAGGCGCTACAGTCTGGAACCGCGCGACCGCTACGGTCGCAGGATCGAATCCTGCCTCGGGCATGGATGTGTGTGATGTCCTTAGGTTAGTTAGGTTTAAGTAGTTCTAAGTTCTAGGGGACTGATGACCACAGCAGTTAAGTCCCATAGTGCTCAGAGCCATTTGAACCATTTGAACCAAACGCAGTCACAACAAGCATTCAGCATATTTTCAAATTTATCACTTTCGCGTCCCCTACAACTTACTAAACATTGCTGGTAACTTTCTGATATATTCTGCATAAATACGATCACAATAAGAACGAATATAAGTGCACACGGCACATATAACGTGCAGTGCAATACGTGGTCATATTCTCTCTAATTTTTATCGTACATTAAACACCCAAGAAAATGTACCCTGAGAACAGTAATAATTCCTATTCTTACATAAAATGAATCAATTCTAAATATGATGACACATATGTCGTTGTACATCTGCGTTTAGAAATGAGAGTGGACTGAAACGCACAAGTAATGTAAAATATATGTTGGAATAAGTTCCGCTTGTTCCAACAAATTGAAAAGTCTGTGGTGGACAAAATGTTTCTGAACTTCAAAAGAAGAACGCAGAGAAACGACTGGGTGACATGTACACAAGAAATTAAAAACCTAATAACGGCTTGCGATCATCCATCATGTCTCTCGTGGAACAATCTGGAACTGAACCTGACAACAAGCGACAGAGGGAGGAAATATTAAACTGTGCTTTTGAAACTACATTCACGAATGAGGATGCTGTCATGAAAAAGTTTGACCGCAGCATACGCATTCAGAGAAGAGAATTAATTAGATCATTGTTTTCGGTACAGACAAACAAAAGGACAAAGAACTATGACGGAGCTCCCATTAGATTCAGCAATGAATACGCTGCAGGAGTAGCTCTTTTTCCAGCGCATATCTGTCAGGGGTCTCTCACGCAGAGAACAGTCGCGCTCAAGTAAGAAATAGCGCATAGCGCTCCTGTTTACAAAAGGGGTAAAGAACGAATGAACAGAATTTCAGACCAATAGCACTAACGTTTGACTGGAATACTCTCTTTAAAATTCTGAAGGTGGCTGGGGTCAAATACAGTGAGCGAAAGGCTATTTGTAATTTGTACTGAAAGCAAGAGCGCGCACGGAGGCTTTCCGGCAGTCGTTCTTCCCGCGAACCATACGTGACTGGAACAGGAAATGGAGGTAAAGACAGTGGCACGTAAAGTGCCCTCCGCCACACACCGTTGGGTGGCTTGCGGAATATAAATGTAGATGTTGATGGCAGTTATAGGAGTCGAGGGACATGAAAGTGAAGCAGTGGTTGAGGAGGGAGTGAGACGGGGTTGTAGCCGATCCCAGATGTTATTCAATTTATATATTGAGCAAGCAGTAAAGGAGCAAAAGAAAAATTTGGAGTAGAAATTAGAATACATGGAAAAGAAATAAGAACTTTGAGGTTTGCCGACGACAATGTAATTCTGTCAGATACAGCAAAGGACCTGGAAGAGCAGTTGAACGGAATGGACAGTGTCTTGAAAGGAGGATATAAGATGAACATCAACAAAAGCAAAACGAGGACAATGGGATGTAGTCGAATTAAATCAGTTGATGCTGAAGGAATTACATTAGGAAATGAGATGCTTAAAGTAGTAGATGAGTTTTGCTATTTGGTGAGCAAAACAATGGATGATGGTCGAAGTAGAGAGGATATAAAATGTTGACTGACTGTGGCAAAAAACGCGTTTCTGAAGAAATGATATTTGTTAACATCGAGAAGAGATTTAAGTGTCAGGAAGTCTTTTCTGAAAGTATTTGTGTGGAGTGTAGTCGTGTATGGAAGTGAAACATGGACGATACATAGTTTGGCCAAGAAGAGAATAGAAGCTTTCGAACTGTGATGATGCAGAAGAATGCTGAATATTAGATGGGTAAATCACGTAACTAATGAGGAGGTACTGAATAGAATTGGGGAGAGAGGAGTTTGTGGCACAACTTGTCTAGAAGAAGGTATTCATTGGTAGGACATGTTCTGAGGCATCAAGGGATCACCAATTTAGTACTGGAGGGCAGCCTGGAGGGTAAAAATCGTAGAGGTAGACCAAGCGATGAATACATTAAGCAGATTCAGAAGGATTTAGGGTGCAGTAGTTACTCGGAGATGAAGAAGTTTGCACTGATTGCACTGATTGCAAGTGGAAACTGACGACAAATTTTGGTGTACAGTGGCTCGCTCTGAGCACTATGGGACTTAACATCTGAGGTCATCAGTCCCCTAGAACTTAGAACGACTTAAACCTAACTAACCTAAGGACATCACACAGCCGGCCGAAGTGGCCGTGCGGTTAAAGGCGCTGCAGCCTGGAACCGCAAGACCGCTACGGTCGCAGGTTCGAATCCTGCCTCGGGCATGGATGTTTGTGATGTCCTTAGGTTAGTTAGGTTTAACTAGTTCTAAGTTCTAGGGGACTAATGACCTCAGCAGTTGAGTCCCATAGTGCTCAGAGCCATTTGAACCATTTTTTTGACATCACACACATCCATGCCCCAGGCAGGATTCGAACCTGCGACCGTAGCAGTGGCGCGGTTCCGGACTGCGCGCCTAGATTGATGTACAGCACTGTTACCAATTTTCAAAAGTTATCTTCATCTGTGTAAGGGACAAAAATTACTATATTTTAAAAGTTATTATTAATAAAAATGACAAGAAAACAATTAAACGCATAGTTACGTAGTGGTCGTCGTTTTCAGTATTTTTGTTTGTATAAAATTGTGGCCTGACATAATCCAGTGCCGCACTCTAAACGCACTCTACTCTGAAACAGTTTCAGAATTTCGCAGTGTGCATTTTATGACGTGTTAAGCTTTGGAGAAGCAGAAGAGAACTGTATTTCCATTTTCCTAATTAATTTTCCTATTGACAACATATCAACCGTCATTTTTCATTAGATCAGGGACTGCCAAAATGGATGCCGAATGTCAGCTTTAAAGGCCATCCAGTTCAGCGAGTATGATAAGAGGAGGTACACATGTATATTCCACCAATTTCTTCCCTGCATACATCTTTGTCTTGCAACGTATGAAAACATCATTCTACGAACTACTACGTAGACATGCATAGTGGCGCAGGAATTAAATTTTGCACTCCTTAAGAAAATAAAAATATATGTTTTTCAATGCAACTCATTTCAAAATGAGTATAAGACACTCTTGCAGTTAGAATTTCGAATCACACCTCGTAATATGAAATGTGCAAGAACGACGTATGTACAGGAAAAAAAATACTGCAATGATTATCCGCCTCATTATGGATGTAACTATTTTCTAAATGTATTTACATGCAGTGGAGGAAAATACTAATTTACCTTTTGTCAGAAAGAAGAAAATAATGCAGGTGACGTAATGTGACTTACTGGGGATAGGCAAAGTAATGTTAACATCTGCGATTCTTCTTCGAATACTAGATGCAATGATTGTACAGTCTCCAGTGAGATGTTATGCCACTCTTCGATCAGTACCTCTTCCAACTTCTACAGTGACGATGGAGGCGGAAATCTGCTTCGGAGTCTGTGCTCCAGTACTGCCCACAAAGGTTCGATAATGTTCAAGTCCGGGCACTGTGCTGGCCAGGGAAGACCCTGCATTTCTGTTGCATGCTCCTTATACCACGATTTTACTGTTCTGGTTGTGTGAATGGCTGCATTATCGTCCTGAAATATGGCATCATTCTTGGGGAACAACATTTGAATCGTGGGGTGCACCTGATCACCTAAAATGTTCGCTGTAACACGGCCTTTGAGAGTAATGACGGGACCAGGAGAGTACCATACCTGGCTGTCCACACCATCCCACTTCCACCTCCAAGCTGAACCGTTGGAATCAAGCAATCAGGATTGCAGGCTTCTTTTGGCTTTCTCCAGACGTAAACACGGCCCGTTGTTGTAAATAACGAAAACATTGACTCTTCGGGCTATATGACGCGTTTTCACTGATCAGCCGTCCAGTTCCTAACACCATGTTTTACGCTTCTTTGCTCTGGTTGTCGTCACTAATGGTTTCGGTATAGGAGCTCGTCCATGAATACTCGCTTTATGGAGTTCTCGGTGGACAGTGTCGATAGATACGGGGTCTCGAAGATGGCGAGCTGCATCACACCAGTCTCTGCACTGAAGACAACAACACCACCACCACCAACAACAACATCAACCACTAACGTTCATCCTGTCGTCTAGAGCATATATTTTCTGAGCCAAAGAATCCGGAAACCCCTATGTAATGCGGAATTGGCCACTTGATCTCACGAGAGGCTCACCAGACAATATAAAACAAATTTCCCCTTTTCAGAAAACTTTCTTTGCCATAGCCAGTCTATATTTTATATCCTCTCTACTTGGACCATCATCACTTATTTTGCTACCCAAATAGCAAAATTCATCTGCTACTATAAGTGTCTCATTTCCTAATCTAATTCCCTCAGCATGAACTGATTTAATTCGACTACATTCCATTACCCTCGTATTGGTTTTGTTGATGTTCATCTTATATTCTCATCTTATATTCTCCTTTCAAGACACTGTCCGTTCCGTTCAACTGCTCTTCCAGGTCCTCTGCTGTCTCTGACAGAATTACAATGTCATCGGAAAACTTCAAAGTTTTTATTTCTTCTCCATGTATTTTAATTCATACTCAAAATTTTTCTTTTGTTTCCTTTACTGCTTGCTCAATATACAGATTGAATAACATCTGGGATAGGCTACAACCCTGTCCTACTCCCTTCTCAACCACTGATTCCCTTTCGTGCCCCTCGACTGTTATACCTGCCATCTGGTTTCTGCACAAATTATAAATAGCCTTTCGGTCTCCGTATTTTACCCCTGCCATCTTCAGATTTTAAAAGAGAGTATTCCAGTCAACATTGTCAAAAGCTGGACTTTGCCCTCCGCTAATGTCGGCTCTTGGAGAAGAATGGGATAAAATTCCTCCACAGACAGTCAGACACCTCGCTGAAAGTGTCTCCAACGGAGTTCACGTCGTATAAAGACGAAGGTTGGACACACTCCAAATTAATGTCCACTAATCGCTGCCCAGATGCTGTCGGACACTGTATACTAAGCTAGAAAGCTATGTCGTTCAAATGTGTGTGAATTCCCAAGGGACGAAACACCTAAGGTGATCGGTCCCTAGTCTTACACACTACTTAAACTAACTTATGCTAAGAACAACACACACCCATGCCCGAGGGAAGACTCGAATCTCCGGCTGTAGGGGCCGTGCAATCAGTGACATGGCGCCTCTAACCGCGCGGCTGCTCCGCGCGGCCTGTCGTTCGTGAAGGAAGAAGTCTTTAGTTTGAAACATTGCTCACAGATTGCTTTATTCACGTGCGATATCCTCTAAATTGTTGACACAAGTTAACAGATGGATTTCGTCTAGTTAAATTTCCGAAATGCTTTCGCAACTGTATCAAATTGCCTGGCGTCTGCATTTATGAGCATCCCTATTATTAAACGCATAACCCGGGGCACAGTCCCAGTTGCAGGTTGCCTACCCGACACCTTCTAGGGGCAAAAAAAAATTGATTTTCAGTATCTCATATACTTACTGACAGGATTTAAAGATATGAAATGCTGTCACAATCTTCAGAGGCATAGTCTTGTGTTAAAGGTTTAATGCAGTAAGACAAGTATTACGTATCGAAACTGGGTTTATGTCTTATGGCAGCGTAACTCATGGCGCACATATTACCCAGACTATATTCACCCAGTATCCGAGAAAGAGAGCACGCGACCACCAATCAACTCTAGAGACAATTTCAGACCTTTGGAGAACTTTCCAAATACTCTCCTTGTTTCATACCTCCTGATGTAGCCTTGTCAAGAACTTATTTTATTTTATTTTATTAGTTTTGTTTATTAATGAAAACTGTTGTGTAGTCATGCTATTCCTATTTTGTGAAAAAGGTTTTCCTGTCCACTCCATTGTTATTTATGTACTGTTCAGTTTTTACTTTTTCATTGCACTACCCCCACACTGTCAATGATGTTACTTACTGTCTAGACGTGTTACTTCTCTTCCAATATTGTTTGCAAACATTGTAACTTCTTTGGTGATAATACTCAGTAAATGTCGGAAGATGGCTTTGTAAGCCGAAAACCGGTTAACACAATAAAAGTAATATTGTAGAGCAAAAGCAAACTCGTGCTTTTCATTTATTATTTCCAAATACTCCTCACAAAATAATGAATGGAAAACAGTTCATCGCTTACTACATTTTTGCTGTTCATGCAGCAAAGATTCAGTATCAGGCATCATGTTTTAATTTATTACAATTATACGACTAACCGTACTCGCAGCTCATTTTGCAGATAGTACTCATACATACGTATGCCACTGAATGTACCAGCATAATAACATCAACACCTAGTTCGGGAATAGTGGCATCATAAATACTGAGATGTACTATAAACTAGCTATTGCTTAAAGCGGAGCAAAAATTACACAGAGCATATTAATCCAGATTTTCACAATAAGAGCAATTAAAGACTTCAGTTTCTGCGAACTCTGCGATCCGCGTAGCAACATCAGTGGATGCAGTAAGTCCGGATATGCTTACAAAAGTATGGGACGAGTTTAACCACAACTTAGATGCCTGTCATATGTCTGGTGGAGGAGAAACTGAACATTTCAGATAAATAAATGAAAACTTTTATCCAAAGCGTAATTTTAAAAATTGCCTCAAATTTCTATGCCCTTGCATGGAATAGATATATTCTTCCAAAAATGTGGCTAAGTAGCCTAAGTAAATATTTGCCTCAAGTTCCTACCTTCATTCGAATAGAATACGTAGTCTGGTGATATCGCATGAATCGTTTTGAGGCCCTGTGTCTTGTCTACCCCTGCATTTCCTTTCACGTTGGCCAAACAGAGATTACAAAAACTATGATATGCTACTTGTATCTGAAGATACATTGTGATACTGCTAGGCTTATCAAGCATTACGTTTCAGGTTCTGACAAAGAACGGTAAGTAAGGTGTAATGTTAGGAAAAAATCAACCAATAAGTACACACTGACTTTTATTCTGAAATCAAACTTCTTTTCTGTAGACTGGGAATTTCCATGGCCTTGATATATGTATCCCTTATTTTACCAGCGCGTCACTTTGGCATCACTGTGATGTTCGTGGGTGAGCGCGATTTCCAAGAAAGCGGTGCTCGTTGCATGTAAATGGCTTTTCCGTTTGTGGGTCACGAGACCGTCATATATCTTCGCAGCTGTCCTGGATTTTCTTTCCGTTAGCTGAAAAAAACATCCCTATTTCCAGGCGGCAGGGATCGCCTCTTCATCCCTCTACAGCCACGTTTGCGGTGCCGCACAGATATCCCATTCGCCGCTGGGGAAAAGGAATTTGCTGACGCAGGCACTCGCAGGCGGCAAAGAAATGCATACAGCTCTTTGTATTACTTCAGGACCTCAATAAAACATTTTATTTCTGTTTCATTTTCATTGTGTATAAAACTGATAATGAGATAAATGCCATTCACAATCACACTAGCGGATAGCATATTTAGGGTCAATTTCGCAATTATATATCACAACGAAAAAGGAAACAACTGTTTAGTAGAGAAAAAAGTATTCTTTGGATAAAATATGACCTTGAACTTCCTTATCGTTCTCATATCCTCCCTTCCTTTCGTCCCACCCTCCTCCCTCACTCCTCCCCATACCCCCTCCCCTCCTCCTTTCCTAAACCATACACGTTTTTTGGGAATAGGCAAGTCGGAGAACGTACCCAAAACGGGTTCGCTTATCGCATCAACGTCCGCGTGCTCGTCCCTTATTGACTGTCATTTCATGGACGTTAGCTTCGCAGTGGTGCTTTTCGACCTATGGTAATATGAAAAATCTTGCTCAATTCCACGTCCTCAAACCTGCTGTGATTTTGCTATCAGGATTTTTTTTCATCCAGCCTTAGCTGTTCACCCTGTAGAGCCTTATCTTCCTTTTTCCAAATGTATCAGATTTCTTTTGCCAAATTGGTTTGATCCTATGTCGTTTGCAATAGCGCAGTCACTCTGATGTAATGAGAGTAGTGCAATTATTTATTTACTCATCGTGTGGCGTTTCGAAAGACTAACAAAATATACATATATTGTAGAGCATAGAATTTACAGTATAAAATCTTATAAACAGACATCTGGAGCATTTATGTAACCTGTTAACTTTTCTGGGCTACGACATTTGTGATATGGGAACGCCCATTGTCATGAAGCAATAGCACCACTTGTCGCAAGGAACTTGGCGCACCATCCGCAACAGTAGTTTTCGATAGATATGCTGCCCCTTACACATTTTCCATTCTCCGATTAATGTCTCCAGTGCTTGTCCTTCAGCATCCAAGAAAATAATAACGATATGTTTTTCTCCCGTTTATCTCTTGCCTACATGTTGGTGCTTGTATACCCGCATCGTAATCGCGCTACGTTGCATATACCCTGCAGCAACGCCCTCAAACGGAAATTTCGCCCCATGTTTTTTTGTCCAGTTCATTCTTGAGTCAGTGCTTTACTAAGGTTAAACTCGTCTTTCACAGCGATCTTTGGTGTTATTGTCAGCGTCGTCTAGAGCGGATTTGATTATCGTCTGCAATATAAATATGTTGATGGGATGGTAGATTTTTATCAACCATGATCCTTTTGTGAACATTCGTGAGAGCATTTATGCGTCGTAATTGAGAGAGTGGAACGTGAGTTAACACTGGCAGCCACCCCGTATGTGTTGATTTAATAACACGAGGAATCATTGTCATGCCGTTATTTAGTTGGACATCTGTCTTTCGTGCATACGGGCTGTTTACCCAAATTGGGATACAATATTCAGCTGCTGAGAAAACAAGACCCATAGCAGAAGTACGAAGGGGGCGGCTGCCGATTCATCCGAGGTTGTACAACATGGCTTTTTAATGATATTGTTTTTTGTTTCCACATTTTCCCTGTTTTCGGAAATTTGGAAATTTTTTGTAAGTTCCTATGGGACCAAACTGCTGACGTCGTCGGTCCCTAGGCTACCCCGCGCGGTCCCTATTTTTGTTAGATGCTCTTTGAAAGATAGACCTATGAATGGATACCCCAGGTACCGCGGTGTTTTATTTTGAGTAAGTATAGTGTTTTCAAACAAAAAGTTGAGTTGTCTTCCAGCGAGTGGAAGCACGAAGCTTCAGTTTTGGTAGCGTTTCGTTCGAGTCTCCATTTGCTAAAGCACTTTTCCACTACATCTTTGTCCTCCATTAGGATTTCTTCTAATTGTCCAATTGGGATACAGCTCGCTCCAATACAAGCTATGTATATAAAAATATCTGTGACGGATCAGTTTGACGAAACAGTTCAAAATGTTCAAATGTGTGTGAAATCTTATGGGACTTAACTGCTAAGGGCATCAGTCCCTAATCTTACACACTACTTAACCTAAATTATCCTAAGAAAAAACACAGACACTCATGCCCGAGGGAGGACTCGAACCTCCGCCGGGACCAGCCACACACTCCATGACTGCAGCGCCTTAGACCGCTCGGCTAAACCCGCAAGGCTGATGAGTGTACAGAGTTTATTACATCACAATGTACTATACAAGTTTCTGTGTGCCAACAAGTTTTATGATTTGGCGCTTACACAAACGGAAAGCTGAGCGTGTACTTTGGCGTCACTCGTAGAGATCCATACCAAAAAATCGATTTAGTGTGTGTCCAGTATCAAATTAGGGCAAGGACGGGTGGTATATGTCAAGCGGTTCTACTGGCCAAAACCCGTTTCTAAATTATAGCGCTACGGACATTACCTGTCACGCCACAGCAGACTGAATTACATAGGAATCAGATCTAATCACGCATATTTGAATCAAAACAACAATTTTTTTCGGAGTGGTAACTTGTTACCTGTCCCTTTCGGTGCACGTGATTAACTTTGCAGGACTATGCTTTATTTGCAAGGGAGTAATATCACATCTTTTTATTATATATGTATTTAGGCTGCGATGTGTCTAGCGAAAATAATTACAATGAGAATGTTAAACTACCTCAGCAGCAGATTCAGGTTGTATCCGACAAAGCAATATCTGGTTGTAAAATATGATGTTATACTATTTTTCCCGTAACAGTTGAAGATGCAGTAGTCAGGACACAGATGGGATAAAAGTAACATGAAGGATACCGTCTGACTTCTTGAAATGACAGAGTGGCAAATATTCAACTACAGGAAGTACATTAGGTGACAGACAAAGCTTTACAAGATATGAAAGAGATGGCCATGAAACCGGTTCGATAAAATAATAAGTTTAGTCGAGAAATTTCAGAGGTGAACAGGAAACAGTATTGTACGATCACGTAAGAAAATTAGTTAGTTTGTGCCTTTCTTTTCTTAAATCTAGTCCGACGTAGGATGCCGGATGGAATCCCACCAAGGGCGCAGGCACAGAGGCGATATAAAAGCTGACAATAAAGAAAGAAAGAAAGACGGTTTAATAATTACTAGCGAGAAGTACTTTAATAATTAATCGTGAGAGGTGCGTGAGTTGTCGTACACGTTGTGTTCCCATCTTCTGCCTAGAAGATTGCGCCGGCCTGTGTGGCCGAGCGGTTCTAGGCACTACAGTCTGGAACCGCGCGACCGCTACAGTCGCAGGTTCGAATCCTGCCTCGGGCATGGATTGTGTGATGTCCTTAGGTTAGTTAGGTTTAAGTAGTTCTAAGTTCTAGGGGACTCATGACCTCAGCAGTTAAGTCCCATAGTGCTCAGAGCCACTTGAACCATTTTTTTTAGAAGATTGCTTTCCCTCGGCCCAAGACTACAAACGGACGTTGCTTTCTCAGTCCCACTTCTGTAGTTTCATTTCGTCCGTGAAACAAAGCGAAGAAACGACTACTACCGAACAGGCGCCTATTGACAAAATTACTTATGTGGTAACAGTGCTCTCGCTTAGTTGTTAGTCGTTAGGCTTTTAGACGGCTCTAGTAAGCAGACCACCCGGCAACCTGATTTCACTCTTTTTTTTTTATTCTACGTGAAAATCAAAACACAAATATCAGTTTGACGAAGCAATTAGATGTAACAATGAAAAATTCTCAAGAAAATAGACTTTAAATTTTCTAACCTTCCATTATACCGTAAAGTGTGGCAGGTTTTTCGACAGGCAACGTGGCTTTGCAATAGAATGCTAGCCTCGCCTGGGCGGCCCGGATTCGATTTATGCTTGAGATAGATTTTTAAACAAATATGGAAGTTCTATAGTCACTTCCACTAAAAGTGAAATCTACACTCCTGGAAATGGAAAAAAGAACACATTGACACCGGTGTGTCAGACCCACCATACTTGCACCGGACACTGCGAGAGGGCTGTACAAGCAATGATCACACGCACGGCACAGCGGACACACCAGGAACCGCGGTGTTGGCCGTCGAATGGCGCTAGCTGCGCAGCATTTGTGCACCGCCGCCGTCAGTGTCAGCCAGTTTGCCGTGGCATACGGAGCTCCATCGCAGTCTTTAACACTAGTAGCATGCCGCGACAGCGTGGACGTGAACCGCATGTGCAGTTGACGGACTTTGAGCGAGGGCGTATAGTGGGCATGCGGGAGGCCGGGTGGACGTACCGCCGAATTGCTCAACACGTGTGGCGTGAGGTCTCCACAGTACATCGATGTTGTCGCCAGTGGTCGGCGGAAGGTGCACGTGCCCGTCGACGTGGGACCGGACCGCAGCGACGCACGGATGCACGCCAAGACCGTAGGATCCTACGCAGTGCCGTAGGGGACCGCACCGCCACTTCCCAGCAAATTAGGGACACTGTTGCTCCTGGGGTATCGGCGAGGACCATTCGCAACCGTCTCCATGAAGCTGGGCTACGGTCCCGCACACCGTTAGGCCGTCTTCCGCTCACGCCCGAACATCGTGCAGCCCGCCTCCAGTGGTGTCGCGACAGGCGTGAATGGAGGGACGAATGGAGACGTGTCGTCTTCAGCGATGAGAGTCGCTTCTGCCTTGGTGCCAATGATGGTCGTATGCGTGTTTGGCGCCGTGCAGGTGAGCGCCACAATCAGGACTGCATACGACCGAGGCACACAGGGCCAACACCCGGCATCATGGTGTGGGGAGCGATCTCCTACACTGGCCGTACACCACTGGTGATCGTCGAGGGGACACTGAATAGTGCACGGTACATCCAAACCGTCATCGAACCCATCGTTCTACCATTCCTAGAACGGCAAGGGAACTTGCTGTTCCAACAGGGCAATGCACGTCCGCATGTATCCCGTGCCACCCAACGTGCTCTAGAAGGTGTAAGTCAACTACCCTGGCCAGCAAGATCTCCGGATCTGTCCCCCATTGAGCATGTTTGGGACTGGATGAAGCGTCGTCTCACGCGGTCTGCACGTCCAGCACGAACGCTGGTCCAACTGAGGCGCCAGGTGGAAATGGCATGGCAAGCCGTTCCACAGGACTACATCCAGCATCTCTACGATCGTCTCCATGGGAGAATAGCAGCCTGCATTGCTGCGAAAGGTGGATATACACTGTACTAGTGCCGACATTGTGCATACTCTGTTGCCTGTGTCTATGTGCCTGTGGTTCTGTCAGTGTGATCATGTGATGTATCTGACCCCAGGAATGTGTCAATAAAGTTTCCCCTTCCTGGGACAATGAATTCACGGTGTTCTTATTTCAATTTCCAGGAGTGTATATAAATGTAAATGTTCAATTTTTCAGAGTCTTAATCTTCGAACCACCGATTGCTTTGAAATTTTGACATAACGGTTAATTCGAATTAGTGCGTGTCCTTACAAACCTACCGGAGCGCCACATGTAAAATATAAATATACAGTGAAGCGCTAAATAAACTGATATATGAATGCCTATTCAAATACAGAGATATAAGAGAACAAGTGTCTGCCGCAGTTGTTAGATTCGTTACTGCAGCTACGACATCAAATCTCCGACATCACTGCGGCCGGAAAAAGATCCTGCAAGAACGGAACCAATGACGACTGAAGAGAATCGTTCAACGTGACAGAAGTGCAACACTTCCGCAAATTGCTCCAGATTTCAGTGCTGGGCCATCAACAAATGTCAGCGTGCGAATAATTCAAGTAAATATCATCGATATTGGGTTTCGGAGCCGAAGGCCCACTCGTGTAACCTTGATGACTACCCGACACAAAGTTACACGCCTCGCCTAGGCCCGTCAACACTGACACCGGACTCTTGATGACTGGAAACGTTGCCTGATCGGCCGAGTCTCGTTTCAAATTGTATCGAGCGGGTGAACGTGTACGGGTAGAGAGAAGACCTTATGAATCCATGGAATGGTTCAAATGGCTCTGAGCACTATGGGACTTAACATCTATCGTCATCAGTCCCCTAGAACTTAGAACTACTTAAACCTAACTAACCTAAGGACAGCACACAACACCCAGCCATCACGAGGCAGAGAAAATCCCTGACCCCGCCGGGAATCGAACCCGGGAACCCGGGCGTGGGAAGCGAGAACGCTGCCGCACGACCACGAGATGCGGGCGAATCCATGGACCGAGCATGTTAGCAGAGGACTGTTGAAGCTAGTGGAGGCTCTGTAATTGTGTGGGCGTGTGCAGTTGGAGTGATATGGGACCCCTGATACGTCTAGATACGCCTCTGACAGGTGACACGTACGTAAGCATCCTGTCTGATCAATTGCATCCATTCATGGCCATTGTGCACTCCGACGGACAGTTCCAGCAGGACAATGCGAAACCCCACTCGTCCGTAATTGCTACAGAGTGGTCCAGGAACACTCGTCTGAATTTAAATACATCCGCTGGCCACCAGATTTACCAGACACGAACAATACTTTCAACGTGCTGTTCAGAAGAGATCTCCACCCCCTCGTACTCTTACAGATTTATGGGCAGCCGTGCATGATTCGTGGTGTAACTTCTTCCCAGCACTACTTCAGATATTATTCGAGTCTATGCTACGTGCTGTTCCAGCACTTCTGCGTGCTCGAAAGGCACCTACACTCCCCAGGTAAGAACGTTATTGAGCATGTCTCCGTTGACCACCAACTCACCAGACATGATCATTATTGAATATGTCTGAGATGCCTTGCAACGTGCTGTTCTGAAGAGAGCTCCACCCCGTGGTACTCTTACGGATTTATGGACAGCCCTGCAGGATTTTTGGTGTCAGTTCCCTCCAGCACTACTTCAGACATTAATGGAGTCCATGCCAAGTCGTGTTGCGACAATGCCGCATGCTCGCGGGGGCGCTGCACGATATTAGGCAGGTGTACCAGTTTCTTTGGCTCTTCAGTGTATGTGTACTAATTATAGGGGAAATCTATATAGCCTCGAAAACATTCGTTTATTCAAAATCTTAGATTCTTCTCCGATTGCTTCGAAATTGTGACAAATTTGAAGACGCGAGTGGTTTTAATATTGTATATATGCATAAAAAAATGGCTCCAAGCACTACGCGACTTAACATCTGAGGTCATCAGTCCCCTAGGCTTAGAACTACTTAAACCTAACTAACCTAAAGACATCACACACATCCAAGGCAGGATTCGAACCTGCGATCGTAGCAGCAGCGTGGTTCCTGACTGAAGCACCTAGAACCGCTCGGCCACAGCGGGCGGCAACACTCGAAAAGTTCTTGATCGATGTACTTAAATTATTACACAATGCTCTAATGAACATTCGGATGTAAACAGCATATATATTTTAAAATACCTAATACATAAATATGTATGTAATATACAAAACGGGAACATTGTTACCATAAATCTGTAAAGAAGTCGACTTAATTGCTTCAAATTTTTACACGTTACTGTAATAGACGTTCACGGTTGTTAGCATACAGGAATATGTATTTACGACTTATGTGTTTATGATTAGAATGGTACTACAGAATCTTAATTTGAAGTAACATTAAACAAGGCTCAAGGTTTGATGTAGGGAAGGGTGAATAGGAAATGGACACAGAGAGGGGTAGAGAGGGTGGAGAGAATATGGACAGAGAGAGGGTGTCGGAGGAGGTAATGCACAGACAACGAAGGAGGAGAAGATGGGCAGGAGGGAAGAAGGAGATTAAGATATATCTCCAATTACCATACATATTAGAAACGTGTACCTTATTTTTTTCTTTCTTTCACACTTAACGAGGTTGTGCCACAGCAGCGTGTGCCATGAACACCTATTACATAAATATGAAAAAAGCATATTTTTTAAATTTCAAACTATCTTTATTACCAAAACTTTATAAATGTCGATGATTAATAACTTATATTTCCAATGAAAGCTAAATTTTTGTATGTGTTTTCTAATTGGAAATAAGACGCTATATGCTTTTCGTAAAATACGACAGCTAGGTGTGTTAATTATCATATATTTGATTAATTTTATATTTAGATGACGTAGGTATCCGAACTGAACAAAATAAGACGAAAATAATATTGCCCGAACGATATTCGAACCAGCGATTACCAGTCTCGATAGTTCCGAGTTTTTCATATGTAAAAGCTCCACAGAAATGCTCATAGAACATGCAGTTTTGTTTAAAAATTTGCATGAGCTAGGAATCGAGTCCAGGGCAGCCATTTGGCAAGGAAACACTCTACTACAAAACCAATTTGCCTGTCGAAAAACCGAGCGAGGTGGCGCAGTGGTTAGCACACTGGACTCGCATTCGGGAGGACGACGGTTCAATCCCGTCTCCGGCCATCCTGATTTAGGTTTTCCGTGATTTCCCTAAAATCGCTTCAGGCAAATGCCGGGATGGTTCCTTTGAAAGGGCACGGCCGATTTCCTTCCCCATCCTTCCCTCACCCGAGCTTGCGCTCCGTCTCTAATGACCTCGTTGTCGACGGGACGTTACACACTAATATCCTCCTCCTCCTCCTCCTGTCGAAAAATTGACCTTACTTTAGGGTACTAAACACGTTCGGAAGATTTCAATTTCTATTTTCTTCACGTACCACAAATACAAAAATTACAAAAATCCGATTGCCGTGTGGTGTTTTTGTAAGCTGAATCCTCATGTGCACATTGATTTCCCATTGATCACTGGCTGCACAGCTCAAGCGCCAGTAGGCCTTACTTATGTAGTAGGTATTTTGTTATTGTTCTAGCGGAAATGAAAAACTAACAGATGCTGAAGCATTGAAGGTCTAAAGTTCCTTTGCTACTAAACCTCCTAGAGGTTCTTTAATCACTCTAAAATCGTTCTCTGTGCTTCACATCTATTGCACCCACTTACAAAACTAAAAAATTTGCTAAATCTGTGTGAAAACAGTAGCGCAAAAGTAATTTTGCAGTGGTGGAAGGGGGGCGACGGCGGGCACTGCAGGATCACATGTGTACAGCTCTGTGCGGAGAGCAACTGAAAACAAAACATCGGTTCCGTAAGACACAAATAAAAGCGAGTACGGACATCTACTTTGATTTCATAAGATGTTATGAAGACTTAAAGCTATGGACAGCTGAATTCACGAGTTTGCGGCAGGCAGCCACTTTCACCATGGAACATTTTGACAGTTTGACAGCCGGCCGAAGTGGCCGCGCGGTTCTGGCGCTGCAGTCTGGAACCGCGAGACCGCTACGGTCGCAGGTTCGAATCCTGCCTCGGGCATGGATGTGTGTGATGTCCTTAGGTTAGTTAGGATTAACTAGTTCTAAGTTCTAGGGGACTAATGACCTCAGCAGTTGAGTCCCATAGTGCTCAGAGCCATTTGACCCATTTGACAGTTTGACAGCCTAGGTGAGCTGCTGGACAAGAGGAAGTTTACGATATTTTGCCTCCCTGAAGTTTAAACGACCAAACTGCAAAGTATGGAAAAATATAAAAATCATTTAAATAAAAAACTTTTTCAATCAGAACGTTTTTAAAACGGACTAAAAATTACAAAATAATTGATCCTAGCCCCATACGGATTCCTAACCCTATGCGGATAGTCCTGAAAGATTATGATTGTGAATTTTTAACAGCTTTCAAAACACTGGAATTTAAAACGAGAAACATGGGGCACATTCAATGGAGGTGAGATATTCATGCATCAGTTATGCATCGCAAGCGACCCACGGTTTTTCGCTTTAAATTCTACAAATATTTTCATGGCTATTAACAATTCACAAGCATAAATTTTCAGGACTGTTTGTAATGGGTTAGGAATCTGTATGCGGCAAGGAGAAATTGCTTTTAAGGTGTTAGTCGGCTTTTAAAAAAAATGTGATATTAAAAAGTTTTTATTTAAATAAAAATTATTTTCTGCTTTTAAATGTTGCATGTGTCAAATTTTTCAATCGCTTTCGAAAATTTCGATGAGATTCCAACAGAGACATGTGTACATTTCTGGTTTATTTCAGTTTCTCTCCACGTGGATCAATGAGTACGTTTATAGGATTGTGCCACGGAAAGATCTCGAAGGTAAAAATTAGAAATAATGGAGCTCACACTGGGACTTACCAGCAACCGTTGTTACCATCAAACATTCGCAAGTGGAACAAGGAAAAGGGGGAAACAGCAGGGGTACAGGAACTACCCTCCGCCACACACCAGACAAGAAAGCTGGTTAATATTGGATTGTCGTCGAGTTCTCAGCTATGTAGAAAATTTTAAGTCCATCACTCATTGGGAAATGATAGTGGTAAAGAAATAACCCTCCGCCAAACAACAGACAAAAAACGAGTAAATATTGCATTGTCATTCTGAGCTATGGCGAAAGTTTCAAGTCTGAGGCTCATCGAGCTTCAGTTTAAAATCAATTGCAAATGTTCCGAACAAACAGACAAAAAGCGACCTAAGAAAAAGGCCTTAAAATGCCAATGAATGTGTATCCTTCTGACATCAATTTTTCTGATACATCAATTAATGTAGAGAAGAATACTTCCGTTCAACGCTTGTACTTGAAAGAGCTTGCGTGTCCGATACTATCCAACTTTCCCCTACTTAGTTTTTGCTTTGTCTGCATGTACCATGCCTGCAGTTCTGATACACGGTGCAATCTCAACAACACGGTAACGCATCACGCTGCTTGAGCGTCTTAAACAAAACGACGCAGTCCGCCGATAAATTCGGTATGCGCTCTCCCATATTGATGTGACTTTCATATTAGCGGGTACGATACTGTGTCGTGGCGATTTCGTTACGTACCGTGGCTACAGACATGGACCTACAAACTAACATAATATCACGTAGGTAACGTTTCCGGACACATGTCCACATACCATCTTTTCTTTATTTGTGTGTGAGGAATGTTTCCTGAAAGTTTGGCCGTACCTTTTTGTAACCCCCTGTATATGAGTAACAATATTAATTACAAAAGAATTATTGTATTATTTCGTTTTCAAAACATAAATAACAGAAAAATTAACAACAAAAATGAAACATCCTGCACACCCTGCTGCTACAAAAGTATTCGGACACTGTCCAATAAATGTTCATAAGTTGTAGGACGAAAATGTCAATACCTTGTGGGTCCACTTTTCATTTTCAATACTTCCTCCATTCTACTAGGCATACTTTTCACGAGTTTTTTGGTGAAATCTGGGCCTATATTTGCCCATTCTTGGAGCAGTTTCTCTTTCAAGGTCTCCTTCGTATAGATGTTGTCCGCGCGGAGGGTCCTTTTCAATTTATCCCACAAATGTGCGATTGGGTTAAGGTCTGGTGATTGGGGAGGGGGGTGCAATACTTTCGGGCAACTGAAGAGCAACCACATTTGTACAATATGCGCGGTATGCTTACGATCATTATCCTGATAGAAATGAAAGTTGTTCGCAATACCTAGATGTCGTGCACTCTGCTTCAAATGTCCTCGCAGTATATTCAAATACGCTTCCTTGTTCATCGTATCATCAATGAACACTAAGTCACCCACACCATTGCCGGACATGCATCCCCACACCATGATGCTCCCACCACCAAACTTTACTGTTGGTTTGAGGTTTCTGGGATTCAGCTCTTCATTGGTCTTTCGCCATGCGTTTGCCTTTCCGTCGCTTTGCCATAGTGTAAATTTACATTCGTAGCAAAATCTCACCCGATTCCACCAAGCCTGATCGTATTCGGCGTATTCCCTCGCAAACTGCATACGTTTCTTCTGGTTCACTGCATTTATGAATGGCTTTCGCCGTGCCACTCGACCATGGTACTGCGATCGTCGTAGTACTCTCCGCACGATTTCAGGATGAACTTTTATACCAAGGTCTCCCTCCACCTCACTTGCAATTCGTGTGGCAGATATTTTCGGATTCTGTTGTACCTTTCGCACAATCACACGTTCATCTCCCTGTGAAAACGTCCGTGGCCGTCCTGTACTGCAACGGAATTCTAATCGGTCTTCTTTGGTTCAAATGGCTCTGAGCACTACGGGACTTAACTTCTGAGGTCATCAGTCCCCTAGAACTTAGAACTACTTAAACCTACCTAACCTAAGGACATCACACACATCCATGCCCGAGGCAGGATTCGAACCTGCGACCGTAGTGATCGCGCGGTTCCAGACTGTAGCGCCTACAACCGCTCGTCCACTTCGGCCGGCTCGTTCTTCTTTCTCGAACCGTTTAATAATGTCGTGAACTGTACTTTTCTTCATGTTCACTATTGCGGCAATTTCCCTGCAGGTTTTCCCCTTCGCGTGATGATAAACGACAAGTTGCCTTTGCTCGAACGTAGAACACTTCCCTCTGCGTCCCATCGTCGACCTGCACAGGCTATACGTGTTTACTAATCATCGCTATCGTCTCGCGGAAATGTCGGACACACTGCAGTCGCTTCACCCTCTGTGCGTCTCGGAATGAACTATTCTCTCACGGTGTCCGCCTTTGTCCGAATACTTTTGTTGCACCTTCCCATGCCGTTTTCAGGAAATATTGCGTAACAGACACACGTCCAACAACAGTTCTTCGTATTTGACGCGTGTTTCACTTTGCGACATCGTACCCAGAGTCCCAAATACATTACAAAGTGCAATTTCTGGAATTGTTCATGCGGCAAACTGCAAAGTTATGCGCCGTTACGTGCTGTCCGAATACTTTTGCGACTGAGTGTAAGTGATTTGGCGGACAGGATGGGCAGCAATATGCGGTTGTCTGCTGATGATGCTATGGTGTACGGTGAGGTGTCGAAGTTTAGTTACTGTGAAAAGGTACAAGACGATTTAGACATATTTCTAGCTGGTGTGACGTACGGCAGCTAGCTTTGAATGTGCTGGCGTACGCTGGTGACAGTACAACATGCGGCATAGAGGTTACGAGAGTATCGATAGAGGCCAACGGCTAGACTCGCTGGAAAAGCGTTGCCAATGACCTCTCGGCCGCCAGTACTTAGGATCGCCGCTGCGGACCGGAGGGCCAGTTACTTAGGCAGTTCGTTCCAGTTTAGCCAGTTAGTTGGAGCCCGTTACGCCAATTAGTTCGAGTCTGTACGCCGTGGAGTTCCAGCGTGTCACTGTAGACGCAGCCGCAAACTTAGTGTTTAGCACAGAGACAGGCAGCACTTAGTAACCTTGTTGTGAACATAACGGACTTCTACTTCAAAAGCGCTGAGACTACGTGGACTATAACTACTTAAGTTAAGTAGTTCTTTCCTTATGAATAAAGAACCCAGTTATTGATTGCGTGCAGTTTGTGTTACAGAACTGGGGCACTGGCCAACAGCCAACATCATCTCCTTGCTTCCCACGGTACAGTTCTACAGAAACAACGAGATGACATAAAAGCGGCTGAAGAGAATACATTAAATGTGGCAAATGAAAGTTAATGCAGATGAGCAGGAAGAACAAATCTGTAATGTTCGGTTACAGTGTTACTAGTGTACTGCTTTCGAAAGTAAAGTCGTTTAAATATCTGGGAGTAACGTTGCAAAGCGATATGAGGTGGAACGAGAACGTGTGAACTGTGGTAAGAAATGCGAATTATCGACTTCGGTGAATTGGGAGAATTTTAGGAAAGGGTGGTTCACCTGTAAAGCACACTGCATATAGCACGCTGGTGCGACCTATCCTTGATTCCTGCTCGAGTGTTTGGTATCCGTAACAGGTCGGACATAAGGAAGACATCAAAGCAATTCAGAGATGAGCTACTGGATTTGTTACCGGTAGGTTCGAAAAACACGTAAGTTTTACGGAGTTGCTTTGGGAACTCAAATGGGAATCCCTGACGCTCTTTTCGAGAAACACTCTTGAGAAAATTTAGAAAACCACCATTTGAAGCTGACTGCGGAACGTTTGTACTGCAGCCAGCATACAATGCGCTTAAGGACCACGAAATAAGATTCGAGAAATTACGGCTTATGCGGAGGTATATAGACAGTCGTTTCTCCCTCGCTCTATTTGCTACTGGAACAGGAAAGGAAATGATTAGTAGTGGTACAAGGTACCCTCCGCCACGCACCGTACGGTAGCTTGCACCTTATCTATGTTAACGTAGTACGTACAGTACATTGGTTCACAGCCGAGACTGCGTCTGTTAAGATAAACCTTTCATGGACTAACTTGGTGAACCGCCACGTCTGTGTGAAGCTCTCGCTGATGAAGTCCCTCGAAGCAGTTATTGTAGCGCATTGGATTTTTCAGAAGTTGCAAGGAGGCGACCTATGACTACAAAAGGTGGTGCAGGTAGCTAACTTATTTTGAATAGGTCCTTTAATGCCATTACGATACGTCTATTTACAATTACCGTAAAATAGTAACAGTTTAGTATCACGAAACGATTCCTCACAAAATGTTAAATCCGAGAGCATGGTAAAGCCTACTATCACGTAAAAAGAAGCTGCGAGTAGTCCCATCGCGAGACTGACGCGCAGTCGGAACCTCTTGCTTACATCGTAAAACTTATTAGATCTCCGTACATCTTTAATGAGATAACAGTGTTCGTTTGTTTACTCAATTTACTGGTTTACTGCTCAGCGTTGCATTCTTGATGATCCATAGGCTCCTTTTGGTACCAATTATGCCAAAAGTGGATTTGAACCACTTATAGGAGTGGTCGAGCGGTTCTAAGGGCTACAGTGTGGAACCGCGCGACCGCTACGGTCGCAGGTTCGAATCCTGCCTCGGGCATGGATGTGTGTGATGTCCTTAGGTTAGTTAGGTTCAAGTAGTTCTAAGTTCTAGGGGACTGATGACCTCAGCAGTTAAGTCCCAATTTGCTCAGATCCATTTGAACCATTTTTTTTAATCATTAATATTTAATAAAATAAATACGCTCTTTCGCGCGAAATCTCATGTAGTTCTTCTACGTGTACACTTCCGAACAAGCCCCATTCTCAACGCTCGCATTCTTTCCCCCAGTCTCGTGATTACCACCGCTCAGTATGGTCAAATTATTACCACTAACTCCATGAGAACTTGTTTCCTACTCGTTCCCGTCTTATTTTGCAGGCAGTGAAATTACTTAAGCTGCCGAGTTCCGATAACGTAATATTTAAGAACAATAAGAATTCTCCAAAACAGCAGGAACTTCACGCCGCCCTGATCTGTCTAATAGAGAGCCACTTATGTGGTGTTACGTATTAGTTAATAACTGCAGGGCAATGAACCACATAAATAAAAATCCTCTTCATCGTCATGGGTGCCCTGTCCAATCTCTCTCTTCTATATTAATTGTTAAAAGCTATTTTTTCGCAACACAAGAGACAAAATTCTCATAGGAACAGTGCAAGCCTGACGACAGAAATAAGCTTCTGACACATGGGCTGTAGTCAAGTCATAGAGGCCATATGCCTCTGATCAGCGCTGACGGTATACTGGGTGAACAATAATAAAACCGATAGCCTGCTGGGACGGATTCATGATAGGAAATGGAGGATAAAAAGATATGAATATTTTTTCGGAAATGCAAAGTTTCCATGGTAGATGGCGCTGACGAGTGACAGTTTCCCTGACCACGTGCCGTGTGTTCCTTGTACGTTGCACGTTGTGTGACTGAGACAAAATACTGCAACCTGCAGATGGTTCGGTATTCACGTCGGAGATAAGCCAAGATGGTGTTTGTGTATGGCTCAGCAGACGGAAACGGTCGAGAGGTTGCACGGCTGTACCGAAAGACGTGCCCTCACAGACACCAACTACATCACACAACATTTCAAGTTCTTTTTGGGCGTTTGTGTGATCATCGGTCCTTTCAAACAAACAATCGCTTATAGCGGCGGCGAACTGTGCATATACCAGATCTGGAGGTCAGACAGATGGTTCAAATGGCTCTGAGCACTATGGGACTGAACTTCTGAGCTCATCAGTCCCCTAGAACTTAGAACTAATTAAACCTTACTAACATAAGGACATCACACACATCCATGCCCGAGGCAGGATTCGAACCTGCGACCGTAGCGATCGCACGGTTCCAGAGTGTAGCGCCTAGAACCGCTCGGCCACCGCAAAAGGTCAGGCTTCTACATAACATTGAGACGAACCCTAGTACAGGTTCGAGGCAAGCGTTCTGCCAACATGGTGATAGCTAAAGTACCCATCGTGGCCACTTCTAACATCTGTTGTGACGGTGCAGCTCTGTACAGTGTTCCGAGATGATTTGTTGTTGCATGCACACCGTCCATTTCCAGAAACATGTTCATAGGACCTTTTATCCTCCATTTCCAGTCAGGAATCCGACCCTTCAGTTTATCGGTTTTATTAACGTTCATCCTACACGTATATGAAAATAATTCACACTATATACATTCTTTCCACTCGTAAAATTGTGATGAAACGCTCCTCTAAAACAATCAGAAAATTCAATGCTACGAGCTGTTTTGGTTTACTTTGGACAGACGGGTGCGTAATCGCTATCCTCCTCCATCATCGTTTACAGAACTTGCCAATATTTTGCAAAATGGTTCAAATGGCTCTGAGCGCTATGGGACTTAACACTATGGTCATCAGTCCCCTAGAACTTAGAACTGCTTAAACCTAACTAACCTAAGGACATCACACATCACCCAGTCATCACGAGGCAGAGAAAGTCCCTGACCCCGCCGGGAATCGAACCCGGGAGCCAATATTTTGCCGGAAGAATGATCCAAGTTCCATTGAAGACCATAAAGGACTTGTATTTATCCATTCAGAGACTATCGGAAGCCGTTTTGAATACCAAAGGTTTTCCTACACAGTATTAGACTGCCAGCTAATGAACGAATGAGACAATTGATATTGGTTTTTCTAACAACCTTTTTTTATAGAATGATGAAGCAGTGCTCAGAACATTGTGTGTGAAACTTAAAGCTCCTGCTCGTAAAAAACTACCTAACTTTCCATATTAAGGACAGACAAATATTACAAAACACCTCTCTTTTACCGGGCGGTACTTGCTTCACCCACACCCTGCATCGCCGTTTAAATCAACCAAGTTGAAATGTTTCCACTATACTTAGTTTGTGAATCACTTGATTTCTGGACTCCTTACTTCAACTGGCAGAAACTGAAACATTTCAGGCTTCCAGTGCACTGTATATAACCACTGCCAATAATAGTAATACTTTGTTTTTCCTGAAGCAAAACAAAAACAATTACATAGTAACTATTGAGTTGTACTGTCAGTTCGTTTATTCGTTGCGAAGTGAATAATCAAATTTTCTGGTCCATTGCGGGAACTATCTGTAATTCGCCTTGGAGAAAGCATCGATATGGCATATGTGATGTAAACGTATGTCTCAATTTTACTGTCATAGAATCAGCAGTAAGTGCGAAGTATGCGCGTAGCGGATGGACCACGTGAGAAAGAAGACGATCATTAACGTTTTTCACAAGGTATAGTCTCCACAGTACTTGAAAAAAACTGAATTATTGATATGTAATCAGAATCACAGTCTATAACAACACTACTATAGTCAGAATTTCATTTTATTAGTTTTAAGAATAGTCATCAAACTTTTATTTCTTGTTTTATATAATTTTAAATAAGATGGGCAGTGAAAGACATGGAATAAGCGACCACATATTCTTTGGCAATGTATCTAAAAAAGAGATGGACCACGAAAGCTGAGATTGTTTGGTAGAGCATGAAATGTACTTCTCTTGTCTTTTTGTTTGACTCTATTAGACGTAAATGAAACTGCTGTGAACTTTCTGATGCAATGTGAATTGAGTGATAAGAAAAATATTCAGTTAAAAATATGGCTCCAAGCACTATGGGACTTAACATCTGAGGTCATCAGTCCCCTAGACTTAGAAGTACTTAAACCTAACTAACCCAAGGATGTCACACACATCATGCCCGAGGCAGGATTCGAACCTGCGATCGTAGCAGTAGCGCAGTTCCGGACTGAAGGGCCTAGAACCGCTCGGCCACAGCTTTCAGTTCCTAGTTAAAACTGAAAATAACGTTTCCTTCTGGTAGTTTGTAGATACCCCGACCCCAGAATCACAGTTTTCAAATGTTTTCAGCTGCATGAAATTTATTCTGTTAGGTCATTTATCTCGTTACAGTGTTTGATTTGTGCATTTCGAGATTCCAACACACATAAACATACATAGCACGCTTATGTGTGGCTGTTTATTAAAAATAAGCCGGCCGAGGTGGCCCAGAGGTTCTAGGCGCTACAGTTTGGAACCGCGAGGCCGCTACGGTCGCAGGTTCGAATCCTGCTTCGGGCATGGACGTGTGTGATGTCCCTAGGTTTAAGTAGTTCTAACTTCTAGGGGACTGATGACCTTAGAAGTTAAGTCCCATAGTGCTCAGAGCCATTTGAACCATTTTTTATTAAAAATAGAACCTGCAACATTTTCCCACTTTACGTAATTCCAAAAATAGTCAGTTCCCCAAGCTGATTTTTCGATTACCCAGCGGTCTTAAATAAAGTGCAGGCCATACACAGACCCCAGGTCAATTTCTAAAGTGGAAATTAGCAGAAAGACAGTTTTTCAAAACCTCGTAATTTCGCCGATCTCAACAGCCACATGCATATTATCGCTGAAAGTCAGCGACTGCGTATTAAAACTAGTTTCACTGTGATTCGTGTGCGCACGAGCGAAGAGTAAATATTTTGTGTTTTATCCTCCCTCCAATCAAGTAGGCACTAATTTCAAACATACACTCCTGGAAATTGAAATAAGAACACCGTGAACTCATTGTCCCAAGAAGGGGAAACTTTATTGACACATTCCTGGGGTCAGATACATCACATGATCACACTGATAGAACCACAGGCACATAGACACAGGCAACAGAGCATGCACAATGTCGGCACTAGTACAGTGTATATCCACCTTACGCAGCAATGCAGGCTGCTATTCTCCCATGGAGACGATCGTAGAGATGCTGGATGTAGTCCTGTGGACCGGCTTGCCATGCCATTTCCACCTGGCGCCTCAGTTGGACCAGCGTTCGTGCTGGACGTGCAGACCGCGTGAGACGACGCTTCATCCAGTCCCAAACATGCTCAATGGGGGACAGATCCGGAGATCTTGCTGGCCAGGGTAGTTGACTTACACCTTCTAGAGCACGTTGGGTGGCACGGGATACATGCGGACGTGCATTGTCCTGTTGGGACAGCAAGTTCCCTTGCCGGTCTAGGAATGTTAGAACGATGGGTCCGATGACGGTGTGGATGTACCGTGCACTATTCAGTGTCCCCTCGACGATCACCAGTGGTGTACGGCCAGAGTAGGAGATCGCTCCCCACACCATGATGCCGGGTGTTGGCCCTGTGTGCCTCGGTCGTATGCAGTCCTGATTGTGGCGCTCACCTGCACGGCGCCAAACACGCATACGACCATCATTGGCACCAAGGCAGAAGCTACTCTCATCGCTGAAGACGACACGTCTCCATTCGTCCCTCCATTCACGCCTGTCGCGACACCACTGGAGGCGGGCTGCACGATGTTGGGGCGTGAGCGGAAGGCGGCCTAACGGTGTGCGGGACCGTAGCCCAGCTTCATGGAGACGGTTGCGAATGGTCCTCGCCGATACCCCAGGAGCAACAGTGTCCCTAATTTGCTGGGAAGTGGCGGTGCGGTCCCCTACGGCACTGCGTAGGATCCTACGGTCTTGGCGTGCATCCGTGCGTCGCTGCGGTCTGGTCCCAGGTCGACGGGCACGTGCACCTTCCGCCGACCACTGGCGACAACATCGATGTACTATGGAGACCTCACGCCCCACGTGTTGAGCAATTCGGCGGTACGTCCACCCGGCCTCCCGCATGCCCACTATACGCCCTCGTTCAAAGTCCGTCAACTGCACATACGGTTCACGTCCACGCTGTCGCGGCATGCTACCAGTGTTAAAGACTGCGATGGAGCTCCGTATGCCACGGCAAACTGGCTGACACTGACGGCGGCGGTGCACAAATGCTGCGCAGCTAGCGCCATTCGACGGCCAACACCGCGGTTCCTGGTGTGTCCGCTGTGCCGTGCGTGTGATCATTGCTTGTACAGCCCTCTCGCAGTGTCCGGAGCAAGTATGGTGGGTCTGACACACCGGTGTCAATGTGTTCTTTTTTCCATTTCCAGGAGTTTATTTAAACATATCTAGACCAAGAATATTAAAACAGGAAGGGGGGAGTGATAGAAGCGGTACGAAATAGTGACAATGGTAATGACGTTCTAAAAAAAATTAGGTTCGCGACCGAAACACAGTGAAACCCTATCGTTTCTACCCCTCAAAAGTTTCATTTTACTCTCTATGAGGAATTACTTCCAGGTTTGGGAACCATTTCTCTGCACGAAATCTATCTACTGTGAATCAGTCAGCCGGCAACTGGTTGTCAGAAATGCGAGCATGTACAACTTCAACTAAGGTGACAGGGAGTTTTGCAGGCAGTCGGACTTGTTGAAAAGATTTCTGACAAACTAGGAAAAGGTGGCGCTCGTAATTTATGGAAAATGGCGCTAGCACCGCCGCTACCTCTCCAAGAGGAATGTTTACAGCTACGCTCGCGGCTTTACGGGGCAAAGAACCCGTTTCTCACGGAGACGCATGGACACTTCCGCGGCGACGTAACGGCCGCGCCTTCAGTTCTGCCCGCAGTGAGAACGGCACGCTCGCGAGGGGAAGGAGTCAGGCGCGGCCGTGATATATTGCCTACCCGGCGGCTGGTAGCCCGTAAAAATGTAATGATTCGGCCCGCCGAGAGCCAACGCGCGGGCGATACTTTTTCATTTCTTTCCTTGATCCTCACGTAAGAGGCATCGAAAGAGCGAACGCTTCCAGGAGTGATGAGCCTCGCTGCACGGGAGGGCTTTCGCGAATGCAGGCCTGTACGTGAAATTCATCGTGATTTGCGCTGTAAAATGCTTTTAATGTATACCGAATATACGGCTTCGGATGTCAACAATATCCATTGATTTTCCACATCTAGTGTCATCCCTCATTCAAAAGTACAGTATCGTACAGCCTCATATTGTCACGCTGTTCTTCATCAATTTTATCTTTACTTTGTGTGTGTGTGCGTGTGTGTGTGTGTGTGTGTGTGTGTGTCTGCAAGAAGTAGTTATCTGTCCCATAGATCATCTGGACGATTTTTAGAGTCCCGTACCTCATTCGGTAAAACCAGAACCCTTATAGGACCATTTCCGTCCATCTGTCTGTCTGACAGTTCAGAACCCTTTTTGTTAGGAATGGTTAGACGTATCAAGTTTAAATTTTTGCCACATATTAAGGTCTACGGTCCCTTGGCGATGCCAAAAACTGAAGAGTCTAAATCAATGAAATAAAAAGATACTGTCATTTATGTCACGTATTTTGACAGTCGGAAACTCACTCATCAAAACCTTTAGGGTACTTCCCGATGGTCCAGAATCATAAAATTTGGCAAGAAGCAAGGTATAGCACTAAAAGTACAGGAAAAAAATCCGAAGAGTGTAAAAATGCAATTACATCACTCTGTCCGCTCGTTTGCTAAGCCCCCTTTTTCACAGGAACTGGTAAACGTATGAAGCTGAAATTTGTCACATACTGAGGACTAACGTCCCTTGGTGGAATAATAAATGTTAGCGTCTACGTCAATGCACTCAAAAGAAATGGCCATTTATGTCATAAAGTTAGCTACTCCCCAACTCACTTATTAAACCCTACAGGGTACCTCCCCCTGACGTATAGTGATGAAATTTGACAATAAGAAAAATTCCACAGTACAAGTCAAGGAAAAAAATCAGAAAATTGCTAGTTTGTAATTAAATCACACGAAGACAATGTTTCTTTTGCTATCGGACTTCAAACGCGAGATTAAAATATTCTCGAAAATCTTGGAATCGCTGGGGCCGCTATCTTGTTAGTATCAATGCCGATAATACACTACTGGCCATTAAAATTGCTACACCACGAAGATGACGTGCTACTGACACGAAATTTAACCGACAGGACGAAGATGCTGTAATATGCTAATGGTTAGCTTTTCAGAGCATTCACACAAGGTTGGCGCCGGTAGTGACACCCAAAACGTGCCGACATGAGGGCAGTTTCCCACCGATTCCTCATACACAAACAGCAGTTGACCGGCGTTGCCTGGTGAAACGTTGTTGTGATGCCTCGTGTAAGGACGAGAAAGAGTATCATCACGTTTCCGACTTTGATAAAGGTGGGATTGTAGCCTATGGTGATTGCGGTTTATCGTATCGCGACATTGCTGTTCGCGTTGGTCGAGATCCAATGACTGTTAACAGAATATGGAATCGGTGGATTCAGGAGAGTAATACGCAACGCCGTGCTGGATCCCAACGGCCTCGTATCACTAGCAGTCGAGATGACAGGCATCTTATCCGCATGGCTGTAACGGACGGTTAGCCACGTCTCGATCCCTGAGTCAACAGATGGGGACATTTGCAAGACAAAAACCATCTGCAGGAACAGTTCGATGAAGTTCGCAGCAGCATGGACTATCAGCCCGGGACCATGGCTGCGGTTACCCTTGACGCTGCATCACAGACAGGAGCGCCTGCGATGGTGTACTCAACGATGAACCTGGGTGCACGAATGGAAAACGTCATTTTTTCGGTTGAATCCAGGTTCTGTTTACAGCATCATGATGGTCGCATCCGTGTTTGGCGACATCGCGATGAACGCACATTGAAATCGTGTATCCGTCATCGACATACTGGCGTATCACCCGGCGTGATGGTATGGGGTGCCATTGGTTACATGTCTCGGTCACCTCTTGTTCGCAGTGACGGCACTTTGAACAGTGGACGTTACGTTTCAGATGTGTTACGCCCCGTGGCTCTACCCTTCATTCGATCCCTGTGAAACCCTACATTTCAGCAGGATAATGCACGACCGCATGTTGCAGGTACTGTCGGGGCTTATCTGGATACAGAAAATGTTCGACTGCTGCCCTGGCCAGCACATTCTCCAGATCTCTCACCAATTGAAAACGTCTGGTCAATGGTGGCAGAACAATACGCCCGTCACTACTCTTGATGAACTGTGCTATCGTATTGAAGCTGCTTGGGCAGCTGTACCAACCAGTACACGCCATCCAAGCTCTGTTTGACTCAATGCCCAAGCGTATCAAGGCCGTTATTACGGCCAGAGGTGATTGTAGCGGGTACTGATTTCTCACGATCTATGCACCCAAATTGCGTGAAAATGTAATCACATGTCAGTTCTAGTATAATATATTTGTCCAATGACTACCTGTTTATCATCTGCATTTCTTCTTGGTGTAGCAATTTTAATGGCCAGTAGTGTATGCAAAAATTGTCGATATCTTCGAGTCCCGGAGTCGAGGAACTGTCCATACACATAATTATGTTTGTACAGAAGTATCAATGCGCGGGTCATACTTGCACCTTTTTTTTTTTTTTGCACTTATCGTTTGAACTGGGGCAGTTTACGGAATACACACTGAAGAGCCATAGAAACTGGTACACTTGCCTAACATCGTGTAGGGCCACCTCAGGCACGCGTAAGTACCGCAACATGACGTGGCGTGGACTCGACTAATGTCTGAAGTAGTGCTGGAGGAAACTGGCACCATGAGTCCTGTAGGGCTGTCCATAAATCCGTAAGAGCATCAGCGGGTGGTGATCTCTTCTGAACAGCATGTTGCGAGGCATCCCAGATATGCTTAACAGCGTTCATGTCGGGAGTTTGGTGGGCAGCGGAAGTGTTTAAACTCAGAAGAGTGTTCCTGGAGCCACTCTGTGGCAATTCTGGACGTATGGGGTGTCTCATTGTCCTGCTGGAATTGCCCAAGTCCGTCGGAATGCACAATGGACATGAATGGATGCAGGTGATCAGACAGGATGCTTACGTACGTGTCAGCTGTCAGAGCCGTATCTACACGTATCGGGCGCGGCATATCACTCCAACTGCATACGTCCCACACCATTACAGAGCCTCCAACAACTTGAACAGTCCCCTTCTTATATGCAGGGTCCATCGATTTATGAGGTTGTCTCCTTCCCCGTTCGATACAATTCGAAACGAGACTCGTCCGACCAATGTCGGTGTTGACGCACCCAGACGAGGTGTAAATCTTTGTGTTATGCACTCATCGAGGGTAAACGAGTGAGCCTTTGGGTCCGAAAGCCCATATCGATGATGGTTCGCACGCTGACACTTGTTGATGGCTAAGCAATCAAATCTGTAGCAATTTACAGAAGGGTTGCACTTTTGTCAGAGTGAAAAACTCTCTTCAGTCTTCGTTGGTGTGTTCTTGCAGGGTCTTTTTCCAGCCACAGCGATGTCAGAGATTTGATGTTTCTCCGGATTCCTGATATTCACGGCACACTCGTGAAATGGTCAGGGGGAAAATCCCCACTTCATCGCTACCTCGGAGATGCTCTGTCCCATCGTTCGTGCGCCGACCATAACACCGCGTTCAAACGCTTTTAAATCTTGATAACCTGCCATTGTAGCAACAGTAACCGATCGAACAACTGCGCCAGACACTTGTCTTGTATAGGCAGTGCCGACCGCAGCGCTATATTCTGGCTATTTACATGTCGTTGCATTCGAATACGCATGTCTATACCAAATTCTCTGGCGCCTCAGTGTATATATCCATTATTAATTGCAGTCAGTGCCTTCACGGTGGTCACTTACAAGTTCCTGCTTATGCAACTATACTTAAGCAACTAGCCATACTTAAGACAATTTCTTTTTTCAACCTGACACTTTTTAAATAGAGGGAGATGTCCATAAGAAATGATTTGAGGCTTGCTTAGCTGTCTGTCTTACATTTAACATTATTGTTCAAGTAATTAGAAATTTTTGTTGGTGCATTTTGAATTCCATTTTCACTATTCTTATATTTTCTTACGTTTTTTAGAGTTCCGTAACTCAGTCGGTAGAAACGGGACACTTCTGCAAGCGCTTTTTCCGCATCTGTCTGTCTTGGAACGATAGGATATTTGGCTTCATTCCCATCGAGCACGTGTGGGGTGCTTTGGAGAAACTTCCACGTGCACCAAACAACACTTATTAAGAGCGCTGTTCCTGGAATGAAACGCCCAACCCCAAGAACTTACCAACCTTGTAGTCAGCCTAGGAGGACGTTGCAGAGCATGAACTGTCGTCCATGGAGATCAGACACCCTATTAAAAACCATGTTCCGCCTTTTGTAATGTGCAGGGAACCACGAAAAATCGCAGTGACTTAAACGTAATTATTGTCTTCAAATAAAAGCATCGTTTCTGTTAGTCTCATTGCGTATTTATTTTATTTACCTCCAGTACTATACAGTAGGAGTCCTTTCTGTATATTGTCCAAATTTCATCGAGCTATGTTATTTGGCAGTGACCTACCGTGCGAAAGTTATTTTCGTCCTTAATTTTTGCTCACCATATAACTACCCACACTTATCACTATAACTTATCATTTTATTTCGGTACACTTCCTACTGATTTCAGTTGTAAGCTACCTAGAATGTTATCTTACAGTCTTGATGTAATTCTTCTCTTACCCAGCAAACGTAAATATCGTCTGTGCATGGAAACAGCGACCATTGTACAGGTAAATCACCTCAGGTTGTGTATTTATTTGACCTGTGTATTTATTTGACTAGTTTCACTCATGAGATGCACTCGTCTTCATCTCTGTCGAAATTACACGATACAAAAGGAGCAGCAAGTACTTTTGGTCAGTTTTGCCCAAGAATTCCCAAACAATTTGAGTGCTTCTATTGGCCGCTTCGTCTCACAGTGCTTTTATTAACTGCCTTGGTGACAAAGTGTTTATTGTTTGAAGCATATGTCGCTCGAGTTGGTTCAGCAATGTACACTGTAAGCTCATTTTGCGCGTATATGATCTGAAGTACAATAGGGAGAGCTGCTATGTCTCAATGGAAAACTAAGAGCTGTATCGATGTGTACAAAGTAAGAAGTAGTTATGCCATCTGAACCACGCTCAACTAGACTGATAAATGTAAATATAGACGCTAGTTCATTTTTCAAAACACTTTACTGTTACCAATCCTACTAACGTCTTTTCTGAGAGTGACTCGCTAGTCAGTTTAACGCTATCTGTGTAGTTGTACATATGTCAAAGTGACTCATGTGCACAACTAATCTGATAAGCAAAATACTTTCATTTCTGTGCCATTGTTTTTCAATGTATACATTCCACAACGATAATTCTTGTGTCAAATAAAAAGTATCATGGCAGCCCTAAAAATTTATTTAAATACCAATCACCAATAGCCAGCCAACGAATGAAACATTTAGTAATACCCATTACAATCGAGATGGGTCTTCTGCGTAAGGGACACAAATATAGAAGACCCAAGGTGAATGGAGAAAACATTAGAAACGTCTAGCTGAAGTGTCAGGTTTATTTATACCCTACATTTTTTCTTTCCGTCTTACATTACTTTCCTTCTGGCTCTTATTTCCGCCTCTCATCTCCTTTCAGGAATTATGATTCTATCGCCTCTTTCTTCGCTCTAAATGCAGTGGACACATTGGTTTAATATATTTCTTCACCTTTGTCATGTACCACTCATCTATTACTGAAGTACCTTCACCGATAGGACACCGCATAGCTGGATTTTAATACAAGCAGTTCGCTATTAAAGCACTCACATTGGGTGTTGCACAGACATAACCGTTATCCTGCCCGATGGTTGCTATCGATCACCATGGCAGCTCCACCGCTGTATTATGTTTTTCTGCTTCATTTGATCCCAGCGTTTCTGTGATGCCTCTATAAAACGCAAATATTTGAGGAGCACTCGCACGCCGTTATTGGGAGATATTCGTAGTCCGTAATTTCTGTATCGAAAGAAACACCAGACAAGTCTCACAAAAACAATTTACATTTCGTTGATTAAATCTCACACAGTTTTAAATCGATGAATGAAGTATTTTCAGTTTAACTTCCGCCGTGGGGTTTTATATTTTAAAATACTGGAGGCCGCTGCTTAGGAATCTTGACATATTAAGGGATTTTCCACGTCAGTATACTATCACTGTGATATAATAAGTGTATTGAAAACAAATATACAACAGTACTTAGAAGCACTGATTTATAGAATACTTCCATTGATTTCTCCGGAACAGTCGAGATAGGCAGTTGATAAGAAACTGGATTCGCAACACAGCACCCTGAGGAAAGCTGTTTGCAACAGTGGCCGAAACGTTGGACAATTTAACATACTGACATTGCAGTCACATAGCCTGAAGAGTTTTATTGACCCAAACTGTACTCGGATTCAGGAGCAGCAGGATTCGAACCCCGCCTGACAAAGATTTACTTTTTCTGTCATTTCCTGAAATAAGTGAAAGCAAATAGAGGCATGATTCCTCTAAATTGGGACACTGCTGCTTTTTTTCCCTAGTGATTAGCCTAAACAAGATTGTGGTCCGTCTCTAATGACCTCGCAACTGACTGCACATCGAATCACAATCTTCCCTCTTTTACTGTCGCAGAAATCTTCCTACAGCAGTATATTGCAACAACTCCCCTTGTCATTACTGTCAAAAACGTGATGACGCTGACAGTCAGACATTTCATGTGGGCGTTGCTTGTGTACAAGAACACTTCAGCAAATGTCGTGAATGTTCCTTGCTCTCTCCTTGCGTTTTCTAGAGTTGTGTTCTTTGCGCAGAAAATGTCACACGGCCGCAGTTCCGTTAATAGCACCCGCCTTGACCGTAATCGAAATCACTAACAGTTTCATAGGCTCCTCGGCTGTTGGCGATTGGTATGTGGATATTTTTAAGGCAGTCATGATACTTTTTGTTTACCACAAGAACTATCGCTGTGGTATGTATACAACTCGTTATCACTTTGACAAATAATGACATACAAATGACAGTGAAATAAAACACTCTCACGCTTTAGGTACGTCTTTCTCCATAGACGTTCCGAGCGAGGTGACGCAGTGGTTAGTGCACCGGACTCGCTTTCGGGAGGACGACGGTTCAGACCCCATCTGCTCATCAAGATTTACATTTTCCACAATTTTCCAAGGTCACGCAAGGCAAATTCCGGGCACGATCAATTTCGTTCCCGATCCTACCGTAATCCGAGCTTGTGCTCCGTCTCTAATGACCGCACTATCGACGAGCCGTTAAACTCTGATCTTCCTTACTTCATTGCTTTCTTTCTTTCATGATTGTTCACCCACACATTGTAGGTATCCCTTCGCGTCACACCGTTCTGGGATCTCTACAGTCAAAAGCCAACCAATCAGGAGACAAAAAAGGCAACGCTTTCTTATGGGGAAGTGCAATGGACAACCAAATGACAACGAGAAAAGAATTTCTCAGTCGTTTCACCTGATCGACCATACACCCAGCACTTTATCACAACGCAATATTTATCGCCAACCTGAGCTCCCGCGTATCCTATTATTTGGTTGGAACAACTGTCTCGCAATGTTTCAGATTTGGCAGTTTACAACATAGAGCCAACCAGCCTAAACCATTGTAATATTTGAGAAACAGCTCATCTACAAGGTAATCTGTACTCAAACGTACCAAATCTGCTGTAACCTCATGAAACTAAATGCTACATTTCTGGTACGGGGGGAGGGGAGGGGGTATGGGGTGCAATATTCTATTTATACTTACGAAAATACAGAGCAAAACCGGTTTCTGCTTGGCAGATAAAGGTAAAATGTGAATGGTAACTATTTTTCGTATGAACTGTTATTAAATGTATTTTTTTTCAGTAACCATTTCGTCTATTATCTACAAGTAAGAGCTGTATGGACATAGACTGCTAAAACACCACTTCAGTTTTAGGGAAATACTTTATTCACAAAACTGAAAAAGTCAAACTGTTTTCCGAAAGCTAGAAGTCTCCCTACTTCACTCTGAAGTGCGTCAAAGCATATTCATTTCCGTTAAGAGGACATCGTTCTCATGCCAGTCACGGCTACATAATTAACGTGTATTTATAGATGAAGTGGAACCCTTGTTATGCATATGAAAAACATAAACATAATCGTGTGAGGGTGATGTGTTCTTCAAGGGAATGAAAATGTTTTAGCGCATTTCATAGTGAAGTAAGAAGTAACCAACCATTTAAAACAAATTCATTCCACAGATTTTTGGGAATAGAATGTGTCCCTAAAGTTGAAGTTTGTGTTGATACATCTCTTTCTTTATAGTGGCACAAGAGTTGAGATCACGAGCGCAAATAAATTAATATATTTAGTAAAAGTACAGATGAAGAAATTTCAGAAATTTTGCATGGGTGTAGAACGCAAACACAGAAAATAAAAGTTCAAAAAATAGACTGAAATGCTTCAAATGTTGCCGGATAGCTGTGGCTGCCGGACAAACTCTATTTCTCACTGTGAACATATTGCTTACTTACGTCCACTTTCAACACGCGTCGAGTTATTGTAAACGTATCTGAACCTACGTAATCCTGGTACCCTCAGTTCACAAACACGTGCATTCAATAGCCTCAGAGCAAGGAGAAGCGCCGTATCGTCAATTGATAGTAGTTGCAAGACTTTACAAAAATCAAGACGCATTCATAGATTTTGATGATCTAGCAAAATCGTTCGACAATGTAAAATAGTGTAAAATGTTCGAAATTCTCAAGAAAACAGGTATGAGCTGTAGGAAAAAACAGGTAATATACAATATGTAGAAGACCCTAGAGCAACGATCGCCGCGCGGAGTGGCCGCGCGGTTTGAGGAGACATGTCAAGGACTGCGCGGCCCCTCCCGCCGGAGGTTCGAGTCCTCCCTCGGGCATGGGTGTGTGTGTTGTTCTTCGCATAACTTAGTTTAAGTACTTCAGTAAAATTCTTCAGGGTATCAGACCGCATCGTCATAATTTTAAAATGCGCCAACGTTTCGGCCAGCGTTGCAGCTAGCCTTCATCAGGGCCTTACGTCAACTGCTAAATGAACATACTTGGTTCCTTAAATAGCTGCACGAGGAAACCGTGTCGTTACTTGATTGGCTGTAAAAGGAGGAGGAGGAGGGGTGAAACGTATGCTTTATTGGTGTTTCCTTTATTATCTGTCATTGGTTGAAATAGCTGTTTTCTATTGGTCTTTATATTAATCCACCCCATTGGGGGAGACGGACGAATAGCGAACAGGTGATGGCTGTGACGCTACACTGTTTCCATGCTGTCCAGAAGCCGGCTGCGGCGCGCCATTGCCCCGTGTGCCCGCGACCACCACTGCGGCTCTCCGCGCGTCTGCACGGGCCGCCACGGCTCTGCCGCCGCTCCGTAGCCCTGCTATTGCAGGCAGCCAAGACCTCGGAAGCTTGTACCCGTCCTCTCTATTCATGTTGGCGGGTCTTTTGGCTATTTCTATCGCCTCTCTAATCTTTCTTTTGAAAGTGAGAGGCTGTTTCGCCAGGACGCGGGCTTCTTGAAAAAATATTGGTTTCCCGCACTCGTCTCGGTGTTCCGCCACTGCTAACTTAGTGTGTTGTTTCAGGCGGATATATCTTTCATGTTCCGAGAGCCTTGTGCTAATCGGACGTCCCGTCTCACCTATGTAGACTAATCCACACGCACAACCAATTTCATACACGCCAGCTGTGTGTAGTTTGTCAACTGCATCCTTGGTAGAACCGAGCATGTCTGATATTTTGTTTCTGCTTCGGAAAATTGGTTTGATGTCGGCTTTTCGTAGAATTTTGCCAATACGTTCGGTGACCCCTTGTACATATGGTAACACAGCAATGCTCTGTGCCTCCTTCTCCTCTTTCCTATTAGTCTCCTCCCTTGTCGACATGGTGCTGTCTATCATCTGCTTCCCATAGCCATTAGTTCCGAAGATGGACCTGAGGCGTTCAAGTTCTGTCTTCAGATGTTCTTCGTCGCTTATCCTGTACGCTCTCTTCGTTAGCGTGTGCAGGGCGGACTTCTTCTGCGTGGGGTGATGGTGGGAGGAGGCATGAAGGTACATGTCCGTATTGGTTGGTTTCCTGTACACTTTGTGGCCAAGTTTACCATCAGGTTTTCGATAAACTTCCACGTCGAGAAAAGGCAGCACCCCATTCTTCTCTGTTTCCATTGTAAACTGAATTTTCCTATGCTGTTGGTTAAGGTGCTTGTGGAAGTTCTGTAACTCCTCTTCTCCGTGGGGCCAGATGACGAAAGTATCATCGACATAGCGAAGCCAACAATTTGGACGTAATGGTGCGGACTGGAGGGCTGTTTCCTCAAATGCCTCCATGAAAATTTCTGCTGCGATAGGCGATAGGGGTGAGCCCATAGCTACACCGTTCTACCAAGGATGCAGTTGACAAACTACACACAGCTGGCGTGTATGAAATTGGTTGTGCGTGTGGATTAGTCTACATAGGTGAGACGGGACGTCCGATTAGCACAAGGCTCTCGGAACATGAAAGATATATCCGCCTGAAACAACACACTAAGTCAGCAGTGGCGGAACACCGAGACGAGTGCGGGAAACCAATATTTTTTCAAGAAGCCCGCGTCCTGGCGAAACAGCCTCTCACTTTCAAAAGAAAGATTAGAGAGGCGATAGAAATAGCCAAAAGACCCGCCAACATGAATAGAGAGGACGGGTACAAGCTTCCGAGGTCTTGGCTGCCTGCAATAGCAGGGCTACGGAGCGGCGGCAGAGCCGTGGCGGCCCGTGCAGACGCGCGGAGAGCCGCAGTGGTGGTCGCGGGCACACGGGGCAATGGCGCGCCGCAGCCGGCTTCTGGACAGCATGGAAACAGTGTAGCGTCACAGCCATCACCTGTTCGCTATTCGTCCGTCTCCCCCAATGGGGTGGATTAATATAAAGACCAATAGAAAACAGCTATTTCAACCAATGACAGATAATAAAGGAAACACCAATAAAGCATACCTTTCACCCCTCCTCCTCCTCCTTTTACAGCCAATCAAGTAACGACACGGTTTCCTCGTGCAGCTATTTAAGGAACCAAGTGTGTTCATTTAGCAGTTAACGTAAGGCCCTGATGAAGGCTAGCTGCAACGCTGGCCGAAACGTTGGCGCATTTTAAAATTATGACGATGCGGTCTGATACCCTGAAGAATTTTATTGAAGAAGACAACGGCCGCGGAAGCCTACGCTTACATTTGTTTAAGTAGTGTGAAGTCTATGGACCGATGACCTCAGCAGTTTGGTCCCTTAGGAATTCACACAAATTTGAACACATTTTTGAGCAACGGTCGGCAATGATAAGAATAGTTCATGTACGCACTGATGAAGGAAGGGGTAGCAATCACGTTCATATTCAGGAAAAGCATGAATATAACAAAAAGATATCAAGTCGTGCGAATACCACACAACTTGAAATGCAGGTATGGGGGCATTGATAGATGTGCATGAAGTAATCTCCAGCAAATACTGTAAGGTGGTATGTGAAGTATGATGGTACGCCTTTCATCGTTTCTTCATTTCAGGGTCTCTCCGTCGGCACCGTTATCGGTTTCGACTTCTATTAAGTCAACATAAGATAATTTGAATATATTACACGATAACTAGTCAACGACGCATAGAGCTGACGAGTTACTATGTAACGAGTACATCCCCGAGTCTTTAAAGAATTTAACTGCCATAAGTAAAGAAGGCGCATACTTCTGCTTACAAATAAGTTTGAATGTTTTAAATATTTGACGTCAAGCGACAGGAAGTTTAGAAAAGGTTTGAAATTATATTTGACGTTCGCTGTAAGCCGCTAAGTGCTCTCATTTAACAGACACTAGTTGATTATAGTTTGGGTACTTTGAGATCCGTTTCAAAAAAATCTACTTTCTCATGCATGTCAATGTTTATTGCGTCATACGTCCCGAACCATGTGCCGTACAATGATATCATTTCGTAGGTACATTCAGTGGTATATATGGTTACTGTCTGCAAAATATGTTGCGAGCAGTTGGTAGTAACGAAGTAACAAAAAGTAGTCCGTGATGCTGAAGCTCTACTGCATGAACAGCGGAAATGTAGTAAGCAACAAACTTTCGTGGGGCTGAGGAGGAAGGTCGGAGTTTGGGAGAGAACGTGTCAGCGAGAAATAGTTTCGTCAAGGTCTGAAATTGTGTGTAAAGCTTGTTGGAAGTCGTTAAGTGCACTCATTCTCGGGTACTGGATGAATTTACCACAGGTACTCTGCGCACCGTAAGTAACCCTACATCGCGCTTTACACTGAGGTGAAAAGTCATAGAATGCCTCCTAATATCGTGTTATACTTCCTTTTGCCCGGCTTAGTACAGCACCTCGACGTGGCATGGACTCAACAAATCGCTGGAAATCCCCTGCAGAAATACTGAGCCATGATGGCTCTATAGCTGCCCATAATAGGATATTTGACTGTTTTCTGGAAACTGTCTTAAGTGATTACTTATGCATTTTATGCTCCTAAGATGCTTTTCTTCCACTTGAATTTCAGTATTCTTTTATACATACGTAAATGAAATTCAGATAATTGGAAAGCCCTCTAAAATGCTCCATTCGAGTGTCTGACGTCACTGGTAGCTCGCTGCTTTACTGTGATAATGCTAATCAGTGTTGTCTTGTGTTGGACTTTACGTTTCGGAAAATGGGTTGCAAACGGTGTGTAGTACCAGACTTGACAAATACGTCGATAAAAGCTACTGCAAAATTGGTTTCCAATGTTCCAAGAAAAGAGGAGATGTGTAAAATGTGGTTGCACTGTACCGGCAAAGTACTACCAAGACGACGGACAAGTTCGCTAATTTAGTCAAAATTGTGTTGCACTGTGAAGTTAACATTAACTTACCTCCGAGGCATGCTCTCCCCCTGTTACAAAGAACGATAGCGTCATTCAACGAAATTAAACCCTTAGTCCAAATCATCATTTTATACAACACCTCAATTATTCGGTAGCTCGGTTGTTAAAACTGTAGATCGTCGAATTTTAAAAGATGTCCATAGATTACTGGTTCGAATCTCACCCGAAAGAACACTTTATCTTATTTTTGAAGTGACTCGACAATCCTTTCATATGAAAACCAAATCACAATTAAATAACTTCGCCGCAGCGATCAGAAACAGAATATTACTGTATTTTCTCCGATGTTTATTTGCGCTTACATTTACAGTTGCTGTTCACACGCGTCACGTTCGAAAATATACTTTCTCGTTAATGTGACCACAAACCTTTTACTTCATTAGAAGCAATGTTTTTATCTTCGTAATGGGCAGTTAGGAGGATCCTTATTGTTTCAACTTTTGCAGTTTCATCGTCTTTACACCCACAAACATAACAGCCCTCACGTTTGTGTCACCTGCATGTTGTACAGGCTTTATACGCCTCCGTATAACCTCATCGTCCTACACGTCGTTGTACTGTGGGCATGTGGTGATATCTTCAATGCTTTCCAAAGAAGTGAATTGCTTAATGCAAAGTAAATGCATTTCCCAGACTACGACTAATGCGAAGCTTTATACGTGCCACAATCTATACAACTGCTACAATAAGTTCTTGCTAACGGTATTTTCGTATTTCTTGAAAACTTTTGAAAATACCGGGTGATCAAAAAGTCAGTACAAATTTGAAAACTTAATAAACAACGGAATAATGTAGATAGAGAGGTAAAAATTGGTACACATGCTTGGAATGACATGGGGTTTTATTAGAACCAAAAATAAAAACAAAGTACTGCTATATGCGTGAAAGATCTCTTGCGCGCGTCGTTTGGTGATGATCGTGTGCTCAGCCGTCACATTCGTCATGCCTGACCTGCCAAGTCCACAGACCTCAGTCCGTGCGATTATTGGCTTTGGGGTTACCTGAAGTCGCAAGTGTATCGCGATCGACCGGCATCTCTAGGGATGCTGAAAGACAACATCCGACGCCAATGCCTCACCATAACTCCGGACATGCTTTACAGTGCTGTTCACAACATTATTCCTCGACTACAGCTATTGTTGAGGAATGATGGTGGACATATTGAGCATTTCCCGTAAAGAACATCATCTTCGCTTCGTCTTACTTTGTTGTGCTAATTAGTGCTATTCTGATCAGATGAAGCGCCATCTTCAGGACATTTTTTGAACGTTTGTATTTTTTTGGTTCTAATAAAACCCCATGTCATTCCAAGCATGCGTGTGAATTTATACCTCTCTATTTACATTATTCCGTGATTTATTCAGTTTTCAAATTTATACTGGCTTTCTGATCACCCGGTATATGAGTCTTCCAGGATTTGATCATGTGACCTCTTTTATCTGCAGTCGGATGCGCTATCTGTTGCGCCACCGAACACCTGCTGGAGATATTGTCTCTGCAGAGTGTGATCTATAGACGAAGTAAGCACTAACTTTTGCCAAGAATAATTTTATTGTGGTTTGTGTCGCAGTTCATAACAGGTTAGTTGACAAACTAGTTGTAATATATGAACCCATTTGCAAGAGTTCTACTATTCCTTAGTTTTGAGTAACATTAATCATGTTGCACGGAGCAGGGAAAGAATATGCGTCATTGCACGTATCGCCGCCCTATATGGTTGGAGCATAAACGCATCAATTTTCGCAAGGTTTCTTAAAAGTTTTTCTATTGTTACATAAAAGTTGTAATTGTGATTTCCATTGCTGAATAACTAAACTGTTTGCAGAAAAAGTACGTAAAAACTTCGTAACTTCGGCTGACGCTTCTAAAAGACAAGCGTAGCTTCGTCTTACTCCTAGTCTGTGACGTCACCAGAGAATCAGCAAATAACAGAGCGTTTTCGATCACGTTACTAGATTCTGATTTTTAATAAAAATGATTTTCAAGCTTTAATAATAACGCGTATCTTGTGAGAATATTGATCGTAAATTCTATTGAAATGTTCTAATCAATCACAATAAAAACAATCCGACCCATATATTTAACGCAGAAAAATAGACTATTGCGAAAGTGTTGCCAGTGCAGGATTTTGTGCGCGAAATGACCTCTAAATTATTTCCCATAAATATTCGATAGGATTCAAGTCGGGTGGTCTGTCTGCCACTTCTGTTGATGTGAATACACTCTCTGCATACCGTAGGGTAGAACATTTATTGGCCACGTCCCAGAAAGTAAGTGCAAAATTCTTCAACACATTCGCATCGTTTTCCGTTATATTGGGTATCTCTCCCAATGGTCGCCAGGCGCATTTTCTCTGGTTTTTCATCAGATATTCACAGTTTCGTTTTTGGAACGTGTAACTGGAGTCAGCCCAAACAAATCCTGCAACTGCACTCCTTGTTATTCGTAATTTTGCTTTCCTTGTCAATACACGCTGATAAGACGAATATCTCACTAGACTAATTTGTGACCTCTTGTCGAACGGGCATGTAGAATTCCACGGTAAAAATCATTTTGCTCGTAACTGGAAAGACACCGGCCCTTTCTTTCGACATTGGGCGTCGCTCAGTGACATGACCGGTTGTAATCCATAAAATTTTCATCGTTGTTTGGGAACGTGACCGATAAATTATCAGTTCCGCTGAACCAGAGAACCCAGTCTATTCACGTCATCATCATCATCATCATCATCATTTAAGACTGATTATTTCAGCGTTCAGTGTGGAGCATAGCCCCCCTTATACAGTTCCTCCATGATCCCCTATTCAGTGCTAACATTGGTGCCTCTTCTGATGTTAAACCTATTACTTCAAAATCATTCTTAACCGAATCCAGGTACCTTCTCCTCGGTCTGCCCCGACTCCTCCTACCCTCTACTGCTGAATCCATGAGTCTCTTGGGTAACCTTGCTTCTCCCATGCGTGTAACATGAGCCCACCATCTAAGCTTGTTCGCCCTGACTGCTGCATCTATAGAGTTCACTCCCAGTTTTTCTTTGATTTCCTCATTGTGGACACCCTCCTGCCATTGTTCCCATCTACTAGTACCTGCAATCATCCTAGCTGCTTTCATATCCGTAACCTCAACCTTGTTAATAAGGTAACCTGAATCCACCCAGCTTTCGCTCCCATACAACAAAGTTGGTCGAAAGATTGAACGGTGCACAGATAACTTAGTCTTGGTACTGACTTCCTTCTTGCAGAAGAGAGTAGATCGTAGCTGAGCGCTCACTGCATTAGCTTTGCTACACCTCGCTTCCAGTTCTTTCACTATGTTGCCATCCTGTGAGAATATGCATCCTAAGTACTTGAAACAGTCCACCTGTTCTTTGTTCCTCCTATTTGGCACTCAATCCGTTTATATTTCTTTCCCACTGACATTACTTTCGTTTTGGAGATGCTAATCTTCATACCATAGTCCTTACATTCCTGATCTAGCTCTGAAATATTACTTTGCAAACTTTCAATCGAATCTGCCATCACAACTAAGTCATCCGCGTATGCAAGACTGCTTATTTTGTGTTCACATATCTTAATCTCACCCAGCCAGTCTATTGTTTTCAACATATGATCCATAAATAATATGAACAAGAGTGGAGACAGGTTGCAGCCTTGTCTTTCCCCTGAAACTACTCTGAACCATGAACTCAATTTACCGTCAACTCTAACTGCTGCCTGACTATCCATGTAAAGACCTTTAATTGCTTGCAAAAGTTTGCCTCCTATTCCATAATCTTGTAGAACAGACAATTCACGTAAAAAAAAAACACCATTATGGAATCACTACTACCTTGCACAGTGCTTTGTTAACAACTTGGGTCCATGTCTTCGTGGGGCCTGCACTACACTCGCATCCTACCATCAGCTCTTACTAACTGAAATCGAGATTCGTCGGAGGAGATCACGATTTTCCAAGGGAGGCGCTGCAGGCAATGTCGTGCTGTTAGCATAGGCACGCGCGTCGGTCGTCAGATACCATAGCCCATTAACGTCAGTTTTCGTCGCACTTTACAACGGATACGTTCGTCGTACGCCCCACGTTAATATCTGCCGTTATTTCACGCGGTGTTGCTTGTCTGTTAGCACTGCCACAAACGCCACTGCTCTCGCTCGTTAAGTGATTGTTAATGGCCACTGCGTTGTCCGTGGTGAGAGGTAATGCCTGAAATTCGATATTCTCGGCGCACTCTTGACAATGTGGATCTCGGAATATTGAATTTCCCACCGACGTTCGAGTTGATAGTTGTCTTATTTTGTTAACTTTTAACATAACATTATAACTCTTAAGGAGTACATTAGAAATTTTCAAATCCGGGCAGTAATTAAGCTGGTTGTTAAAAATCAAATTTTTGGTTCCCTTTTAGCCCCTAGATAGGCAACCTGCAACTGGACCTCTGCACAAGAACCATGAGCCCAGTTAGGCGTTCAGTAATATGAGTATTTTCTATACGACTCATACTACTCAGGTGAACCGATGCTGAAGAGCACATGGTATTTCAAAATAGAACCACCATACTTAAGCGACTTCCTTTCTTAAAAATGAGGCTTGATTTTTTTAAAAAATATTTTAATTGATGTTTTCAGAGAACGAGTGCTACTGTTCCGCATAATCGTGTGTTCGTTCTGTAATTTTTCTCGGGTGACCCCCTCTATAAGGGTCTCAAAATAAAAATCTCCTGGAAGATTCCGTTACCAGCACAATAATCGTAACTGAGGCCATTGATTAAGCAGCTGATCATATCAAAAATTTTCCACTGCCCTGTGCTCCTCCAACCGAACAAATGAACACACATTCAAAAACTTCACACTGCGAAAAGATTCTAAAAATATGTAACACTTTTACATACAAAATAATTCTGTAAATTAAACCATTGTTCACTGACCTAAAAACATGATTATTCTTCCAGTAAATTACAGACTCTGTGCCTCATAGTAATAACTTCTTAACGTTCGTTACAAAAGATGTTAAAAGTTACAGCAATAGGTCTGGTGCAGTCAATCAGTCCACTATGAGTACAATAGAGTGATTGGCTATTACAATGTCGTATTTTTCTTGTTCCTTCAGAGCGAAAGGCGTGTTTTGAATGCCGTGGCTCCACCATATTACTTTAGTTTCCCTTGTATCGCATTCCAAGGAACTTGAAGCTGAGCCCAACATGCAACTTTTTTTCAAAATTATTAATAAAAGGAGTTTTCCCCGCTCCTGTCGCACTTCTCCCATAACGCAGCAACAAACTGAGATTCATTGATCTAGCTTTACGTTTGTAGGTTCGATTCCTGCCTCGGGCGTGCATGTGTGTAATGTCCTTAGGTTAGTTGGGTTTAAGTAGTTCTAAGTTCTAGGGGGCTGATGACCTCAGCAGTTAAATCCTATAGTGCTCAGAGCCATTTGAACCATTTTTTTACGTTTGTAATTAATATTGTTATATCGTCACCACACTCAAATCCAAATCCGAAAGCAGAGTCGTCAGAGAAGTTTAACATTTAAGACAGAAAGCACGATGTTTATCAACAGCAACGTATGGCCAAAACACAACTGAACTGCTGGACGGCGAGTGCTGCTATTTATACACACACTGAATATTCCAGAATACATGAACAGTGTAAATACAAACCATTTCTAGAACCAAAGCTGATAAATATTCAACTACGGATATTTAATTGGTGGGGGTCGGGTTTGAACTTGCATCCCGCAGTATGCTAGCCAGTGCCGCTAACCGCTACGCCACACTGCATGCAGCACAGATCGCATTATTTTAGCGAGAATTAGAAAACAGTACGTAATTGGACCGTTCCACGATTACAGAAGACTACGTTTTCTGCATCAAACAAGATAGAAATGTGATGTGCATTTTAACTTACGCTTAAAACTTGAAACTTTTTTCTTCAACCACACAATTTTACAACAGTATATCTTTTGCATGTAAGCACATACAGACATTGAATCAAGCCCACAGCGAATATTGACAAAACTCTGCCAGCTTATTGTTCATCATCATTATGAAGGGTTGTAGCAGTTTGATCCTGTACGGTCTGAAACACAAACACCGCAGCAAAAAGCGCCAGACCTACCATTGGGGCTTGTATAACTTTCAGGCGGCAGAAACAAGTCGTCTGTCAAAAGCAAGAAATACAGGAAGAGAGTCAGAGTTGTGAAGCCATGTCAACTTCCTTGCCGTGGTCAGCTGTGCCAGATTTCTCAGATGAGGATCCATGGTGCGAACAGCCCGATCAAGCTGGTCACAGAGATTCTCTATTTTGTTTAAATCCGGGGTGTCTGGTAACCAGGGGTGTACGGTAAGCTCATACTGGTGCTCTTCGAATCATGCGTGTACACTACGAGCTGAGTGATAGGTTTCCTTGTCCTGCTGGTAGATATCATCGTGTCGAGGAAAAATATACCATTTGTAGGGGTGGACATGGTCCCCAAGGATAAATGCATACTTGTGTTGATCCACTGTGCCTTCCACAATGGCGAGATCACCCATGGAATGCGACGAAAGCATTCCCGAGAATAAGACGCTTTCTCCTCGGACTTGGACCCTTGAGACGATTGTTTCAGGGTGTTTGCTTGCAGACATTTCATGCCGTACACGCCAACAGCCATTTGTGAGATGGAGCCTAAAATGCAGATCACCTTACAAGGCCACCTATCGACACACAGTGGAAGTCCAGTTGTGGTATTAGCGTGCTATTTCCAGCCTTTGTCGACGATTTAAAGCAATTCCCTTGAATTGTCCAGGATGTTCCTCAAATCGGTCGCGAACAGTTATGGCCTGGTGACATGACGCTTAGTCATCCATAAAAATTCCATTAGTTAATGGCTGAAAATGGTCTCCAAGTAGCCGAACATAACGATTCCCCGCTACGGTCGCAGGTTCGAGTCCTTCCTCGGGCATGGATGTGTGTGATGTCCTTAGGTTACTTAGGTATAAGTAGTTCTAAGTTCTAGGTGACTGATGATCTTAGAATTTAAGACCCATAGCGTTCAGAGCCATTTGAACCATAACGATTCTCAGTCAATAATCGCTTCAGTTGGCCCAGAGGACCCAGTCCATTCCATGCAAATGCAGCCCGTACCATTATGGAGCCACTACCAGTTTGCACAGTGTCTTATTGACATCTTGGGTCCATGGCTTCGTGGGGTCTGCGCCACACTTGAACACTACCATCAGCTCTTACCAACTGAAATGGCGCTCTGACCAGGCATCGGTTTTCCAGTCCATGGTCCAACCGATGTGGTCACGAACCCAAAAGCGGCGCTCGCGTTAATCGTCTGCTGCCATAGCCCAAAAACGCTAAATTTCACTACACTGTCCTAACAAAACGTTCGTCGTACGTCCCATGTTGATTTCTGCGATTATGTCACGCAGTGTTAATTGCCTGTTAGTACTGACAGCTTTACGCAAGCGGCACTGTTCTCTCTCGTTGAGTGAAGGCCGTCGGTTGCTGCGTTGTCCATGGTGGGAGGTAATGCCTTAAATCTGGTATTATCACTACTCTCTTGACGCTGTCAATCTCGGTATACTGAATTCTTTTCCTAAAATGAGTGTCCTATGCGTCTAACTCCAATTACCATTCTGCATTCAAAGTCTGTTAATTGCCGTCGTTCGGCCATAATCACGTCGGAAACATTTCTACACGAATCGCTTGAGTACGAACGACCGCTCCGTCAATAAACTGTCCTTTTGTATCTTATGTATGCGGTACTACCACCAGCTGTATTGTGCATAAGCTATCTCATGAATTTCCAACTTCAGTGTATTTTTTCTGTTTCCCAGGGTTTTTTTCGCAATTACCTGTTTGTACTTGTGTTGTCTACCCAGCTTCTGTCACAGCTCTTTTAAGAGATGTCCGTTCCACTTCAACTGAAATGTATAATGTGGTATTCATTATAGCAATATCTACAGCTTTAGAGGACTTCAAATGCATTTGCTATCCTTCAGCGCTTCAGGATCCCACTTCTTTCTACGATGATTGTTCTAAGGATTCTCTTGAAATTCAGTCTTCTGTTCATCATTATTAAACTGATTCACGTCTATTATCTACATAAAGTTTTTGCAGAAATCAACTAATCTTTCTCCTATCTCGTTGTTACTACCAAGTCCATATTCTCCAGTAACTCTTCCTTCTATACATTTCCCTTTTACCACGTTCTAGTGCCCCGCGGTTATTAGGTTATCATCTGCCTTTACATACTGAACAACTCGTCCAGTGCCCTCACATCCTCTCTACATCCCTTCATCTAGTGACGTCGGCACGTACACCTTAACTATTAATGTTGGTTTCCTGTCGATTCTAATGGGAACAGACCTGTCTCTGAATTGTCCAAAGTAACCCTCTTCTGGTCATATAGGATTCTACTCCCATTTTACCATATTCTGCTGCTGTTGCTATTACCCTCCAATCGTCTGACCAGAAGTCCCCATCTTCTTTCTATTTGTATTCGCTGCCCTAGCCATATATATACTGAGCATTTGCATTTCCCTTTCCAGATATTCTAGCTTTCATACTACGTTCGAACTTTTGATATTCCACAATTTTGATTTTCAAAATTTTTCTTCGCCTCCCCTTGCCAGTACCCTCACAGAGATCTGAACGTGGGGCTAATCCGAAATCTTTTGGCAATGCAGAGATTATACGACACTTTTTCAGATACAGGCCAAATGTGGTATTACCCCACATGATGTATATTTAATGCTGTGGTTTCCATTGCTACCTACACTCAGATGTTGTTGATCATTGCTGAACCACCCGAGGACAAGAACTTGCCCTGAAACTCTTTCTCCCCCTCCGCACTCTCTGACAAGGCCGTAGACAGAACGAGTGTGACTTCTTATGCCAGAAGTCTCCGGTCGCCATTACCGATGATCTACTTCGGAACAAGCCATCTGGCATTGCTCGGGTATTTATTAATTCCAATTCTAGCAGTCCGTTTTCTGCTTCCTCTCTCGCTGTCCATCGCATCCACCATCTGTCCATCTTCTTCTATCGCCCACCTCCTCCCCTCTCTATGTTCCTCCTCCTACCCCTCTCTCCGTGCATCTGCTACTCCTCCCTCTATTTCTATCTCCTCGACTTCCGTTTCTCTGTCCATTACCACCTCCCCCTCTCTATGTCCACTTGCTCCTCCCTCTTACCTGTATCCATGACCTCCCCTCTATGTAAGTCCATTTCTTACTGCCTCCTTGTCTCTCCACGTTATCACTCCCACCCAGGCTGCTGCTTCTTACTCATATAATATTTCTTTCCAGATCGTAAGTAATATGTGTACCAAGTTTGGCTGAAATCGATCCAGGGGTTTAAGAGGAGTGTTTTACCCACGGCTTTGCACGCATATGTCCATGTCACATATACTCGTATTTCACACATATCTAATATACTTCACACATATCTGAACACAGATTCACCTGTATCTCTAGCGAATTTCACCCAGAAATTTCGTTTCCACGCAACTCAGTGTTTATGACATCATATTTCCTGAAGTAGGTGTCGCACAGTGAGATAATTTTGCGGGTACGTGGATACTGTCTGGGAAATGTGTTGCAAATAGAATTAGTAGCAAAGAAGTAATAAATTCCAAAATTCAAACGTCGTACATGAGGCGGCAGTTTTCGCATAGCGTTTATGACGTCATGTCTCATGAACTACGTGTTTTACTTGAATGTCTGAATTAGTGCTCGAAGGAATTTACACCATGAATCCGTAAGAGTATGAGGGGGTGAAGATTTCTGAACAGCACGTTGCAAGGCATCGCAGATATGCTCAGTAATGTTCATGTCTGGGAAATCTGGTGCCCAGCGGAAGTGTTTAAACTCAGAAGAGTGTTCCTGGAGCCACTCTGAAGCAATTCTGAACGTATGGGGAGCCGCATTGTCCTCCTGGAATTGCCCAAGCCCATCGGAAGGCATAGTGGACGTGGATTGATCCAGGTGATCAGATAGGATGCTTACGTACGTGTCACCTGTCATTGTCGTATCTAGAGGCATCAAGGGTCCCATATCACTCCAAGTGCACACGTCCCTCACCGTTACAGAGCCTCCAACAGCTTGAACATTCCGCTGGTGACATGAAGGGTCCATAGATTCATGAAGTTGTCTCCATACCCGTACACGACCATCCGCTCGATACAATTTGAAACGAGACTCGTCCGACCAGGCAACATGTTTCCAATCATCAACAGTCCAACGTCCGTGCTGACGAGCCCAGGCGAGGCGTAAAGCTTTGTGTTGTGCAGTCATCAAGAGTACACGTATGGGCCTTCGGCTCCGAAAGCCCATATCGATAATGTTTCATTGAATGGTTCCCCTGTTGACACTTGCTGATGGCCAAGTATTGAAATCTGTAGCATTTCAGCAGGGCTGCACTTCCGTGACGGTGAACGATTCTCTTCAGTGGTCATTGGTCCCGTCCTTGCAGGATCTTTCTCCGGCTGCAGCGATGTCAGAGATTTGATGTTTTACGGATTCATGATATTCACGGCACACTCATGAATTGGTTGAGCCGGCCGCGGTGGCCGAGCGTTTCTAGGCCCCTCAGTCCGTAACCGCGCTGCTGCTAAGGACGCAGGTTCGAATCCTGCCTCGGGCATGGATGTATGTGATGTCCTTAGGTTAGTTAAGTTTAAGTAGTTTTGAGTCTAGGGGACTGATGACCTCAAATGTTAAGTCCCATTTTGCTCAGAGCCATTTGAATCATTTTTGAAACGGTTTGTACCGGAAAATCACCTCTTCATCGCTACCTCTAAGAGGCTGTGTCGCATCACTCGTGCGCCGACTATAACATGGCGTTCAAACTCCCTTAAATCTAGATAACCTGCCATTGTAGCAGCAGTAACAGATCTAAAAACTGCGCGAGACACTTGTCTTATTTAGGCGCTGCCGACCGCAGCACCGTATTCTGCCTGTTTACATATCACTGTATTTGAATACGCATACCTATCCCAGTTTCTTTGGCTCTTCAGTGTAGAACCTGCCAACTCATCATTCCCATTACCTACAAGGCACAGAATAATGATGAAGTACATCAGCGTCGAGCCCATTGAGATCAGGCCGTGGACGCATGTATCTGTAATTCCCACTTAAGGGGCTGAAAGCTAGCTGCGTAACAGCTTAAATGACACTCCAACAAATGACGAGAATAGCAGTTGCACACAAAGTATCTCTATTTTGAGCCGTGACGATGCAAAGTGCACTTGAACGAATATACCTAAGTTCCTCTGAAGACGGTCGTGTCCTCAGTGCCCCCGTTAAGGAAGAGGCGGAGAGGACTGCAGCTAACCACATCTTGCAGCATGCAGGCTCTGGGTCGCCCTAATGAACGCACATCTCTCCGGGGAGCGCTCCGCAAAGTTGGCCGAACGGACAACTTGTTACCGACGTTACGACCACCGCTGCGTCGACACAAAAGGGACCCCTCTTTAATCTGGCCTGCTATTTCGCTCCCTGCCGCCCCAATAACAAGCATATTTAGCGCGCACTTCCCGTTTTACTTCGCGAGCCGTCTGCTCGCAAACAAAATAAAAAATGTTATTAAAAACGGGAAACCACGAAATAACGTGCGGAGACTTTTGTTCGCTCTCGTGGACTCTCGTGTGTCTGTAAAGTAATGAAATACTGAGATTAAAGAGATTACTTTAATCTAGAATGCGGGCTTCCAGGACGATAATTCTGGACCCAGAACTGTAGTGCAGAACTCCTTCCATTACTGGTGAGTGGAAAATGAATGACGTAAACCTGTGTTACGGAATCAGAATTTTCTGTTTTGCACGTACTCTGTAATCATACTCTAAAATCACGATAAAGTGCATAGTAGAGAGGATTTCCGATTGTTTTTTAAAAGACATAGTCACCGTTGAGTGCAAAAATTATTTATTTGCACTATATAACAAGTGGCATACTGAAAAAGACTGTGCTTTATCACGTGTCAAATCTGAAAATAATCTGACATGTACATACGTCATCGTTGTATTTCTATGATGAGCCTTTTAACATCTCTAACATACTGTAAATCCCACCAAATCAGTACTCTGTACACTGCGCAAGTTGTTATCAATCTAATTTTAATTGCGAGACCTCTCAGTGAGAAGTATACATTGATCAGCCAGAACATCATGGCCACCGACCTACTATCAGTGAGCATGCCGTCCGTAAGAAGAATGGGAAAGGCGCACTGTCTATCTGAGTTAGACCGAGAACAGATTGTGATGGCCGGAGGCTCGGCATGACCATGCCGGAAACTGCACGACTAGTGTTCGAGGAGTGCTGTGGTGAATGCCTTCAATACGTGGCGAAACCAAGGTGAAAGCACATCCAGACGCGGCCACCTCTCTTTACAGATGTCGGACGTCGTATACTGGGCAGACTGGTGAAACAGGACAGACGGCGAACTGTGGTGGAACTAAGATCAGACTTTAATGCTGCGCAGAGAACTTGTGTGTCTGAACACACAGTGCACCGAACAGTTGTAACGACGGGCCTCTGCAGCCGATGACCCATGCATGTGCCATTGGGCAACTACTCCTGAAATGGACACGTGACCATCGGTACTAGACGCTGGCGCAGTGGCAGAGCTTTGTATCGTCTGATGAATCGTCCCCCCCCCTCCCCCCCCCCCCCCCCACCTTCTTCATCATGCCGGTGGAAGGGCGCGAATCCGTCGTCTGCCTAAGGAACAGCTCCTTGACAGGTATACTGCGGACGGAGACACGCTGGCTCCATTATGCTCTGGGGAACATTCACGTGGGTCCAGTGGAGCTCGTGGCAGGCACCATAACGACCAGTGAGTATCGTACATTGGTTGCAGACCACTTCTACCCCTATGTGATGACCACGTTCCCCTACGGCAGTGACATTTCTCAACCAGGACAGGAGTGTGATGGAGCGGTTCGAGGAACACCGAGGCGAGTCCCAATTGGTGTGCTGGCCCCTCAACTCGCCAGATCTGAAACCGATCGAACACACCCGGGGATTTGATTGAACATGCCTACAGAGATTATAGACCCCTTCCGCGGAATTTAAGGAATTTAGGTGAATTGTGTGTTGAGATGTGGTGCCGACTGCCTCTAGCCACCTACCGAGACCTCATTGCTTCCTTGCCACGATACATCGCCGCCGTTATCCGTGCCAAAAGTGGACACATCGGCTATTAGGTAGGTGCTCGTGATGTTCTGGCTGATTAGAGTACTGAAGAAAATTTTTGGCTTGCGCGATGGGAAACCTGTTCGAATTTCCTGTGTTGGTTTCCACTAAATACTGAGTATATTTCGTATATTTTTTTGCCATTTAAGATATCTCACAATCTACGACACTTTCTCCAGCGAGAGAGACAAGCTTGTGATTATCAACGTTTCATAGCAAAGGTTTTTCTATGTTTTAAAAAGCTGCAGGAAAACATCAAGTGGTTTATATCTTCTTTTTTTTTTAACAGTCGCAAAAACACACACCGTCAGGTGGCTTGCGGAGTATGTATGTAGATGTAGATGTAGAAAGGGTTGCCCTTGATGTATGCACAAAGTAAATGGAATGGAGTTGAACTATAGTTGGCACGCATTCGAACCGAGGTTGTTATCAGCTCCCTGTTTGCCTAATTGTTGTCGAAACCAGGAGGAGCTTCTAATTGGTTGTTCGAATCCAGCATAGTACTGACGTTTATGTCAGGTTCAAAGGTGGCAATCCTCTGTATGTTCTTCCTCGGGCAGCGTTTGTAAGCATAACTTGAAACTGGGGGATGATAGACTGATGTTCACCAGAGGGTAGACTCGTCTTCATAGCCCTAATTTTAATTTTCATCTTTCTTTAATTTTCTCCTTCCTTATCTTCTTCTTCTGCTTATGCAAGTCGTTCACAGAACCTGTTCCAAGCTTGACTCCCACTGTCTATCATTTAGCATCACCTCCCATTGCAATCCTCTTCGTTCACATCGTCCTCCACATGGTCTCTTCATCTTCTCCGTGGTCTTCTAATAAGTCTTCGTGCAGATTCTGTCCATTATACGACTCTTCTTTGAAGTCTTTTTGGTCCTAATCTTTCAATGTGCTCAAACCATTTAAGCCTATTGGTCTCTCTAGTACCTGTTGGGGCTTGACTTGTGGAGTGTTTCGCATTGTTTCATTCCTTATCCCTTCTTATCTTACCCACGATCCCTCGTAGAAAGTACACCTCTGTTGCTTGTATTCTACTCATATCTTACTTCGCCCAGCATTCTGATTCATAGATGTATACTGGCAGAGACCATAACATTTATATCATGATTTTTACTTCGGTAGGTATTTTCCAGTTTCTAATTACGTCCAATACACACACAAAAAATTCTAACTATTTTCTTTTACCACTTAAATTTCATGCTTGATGTCTACCTTCTTAGTTAATTTTCTTCCTAGACAACTGGAAGCATCTGCTGCCTTAGTAATTGTTCCACTGCGACTTACATCCAACCATTTTTAGGATTCCATAGATCAATCGGTAAAAAGTGAACCCTTGTAAGATCACTTTGTTGTTCGTTTGTCTGTCTGTCTGTTTCTTTGTTCGGGCGTTAGAAAAACTTTTTCTGAAGAACGGGTAGACATATAAAGATCCAGAGTTAGCAAGAGCCGAGAGAGCGACAACTATCGCACAATCAGCATAGCAGCTAATGCATCCAAGTTGCTAACAAGAATAGTATACGGAAGGATGGAAAAGAAAATTAAAAGTCAGTTAGATGACCACCAGCATGGTGTTAGGGAATTTGAAGGCAACAGAGAGGCAGTTCTGACGTTGCGGCTGATAATGGAAGCAAGACTGGAGAAAAATCGAGAAACGTTCATAGGATATGTCGACCTGTAGGAAGCGTTCTACAATGTAAAACAGCGCAAGATATTCGGAATTCTAAGAAAAATAGGGGTAACCTATAGAGAAAAGCAAGTGGAAGACCACGAATGAAGTGCTCTGTTTTGAAATGGTGTAAGACAGGGATGTAGTCTTTCGCCCCTACTGTGTAATCTACACATCGAAGCAAAGTGGGAAATAAAAGAAAGGTTTAAGAGTTGGATTAAAATTCAGGGTGAAAGGATATCAGTGATAAGATTCGTTCATGATATTGCTATCCTCAGTGAAAGTGAAGAAGAACTGCAGGACATGTTGAATGGAAAGAACAGTCTAATGAGTATAGAATATCGATTGAGAGTAAACCAAAGAAAGAGGAAAGCAATGCGAAGTAGCACAAAAGAGAACAGTGAGAAACTAAACATGAGGATTTACAGTCACGAAGTAGATGAAGTTGGGGAATTCTGCTATCTAGGCAGCAAAATAAGCAATGACGGACAGAGCAAGGAGGACATCAAAAGCAGACTAGCAATAGAAAAAGGGCATTGTTAGCGAAGTCTGCTAATATCAAACATAGGTCTTAAGGAAGAAATTTTTGAGAATGAGCGTTTGGACCATAGCATTATATGGTAGTGAGACACTGACTGTGGGAAAACCGGAACAGAACAGAACCGAAGCTTTTGAGATGTGGTGCTACAGAAGAATTAGATGGACTGATAAGGTGAAGAATTGGGAGATTCTCCACAGAATTGGCAAGGAACGTCATACAAGAAGAAGGTACAGATTGATATGATATCAGTTCAGGCATGAGGGGATGCTACTAGAGGAGGCAGCAGAAGGCAAAAAGTGTAGAGGAAGACAGAGGTTGGAGTACGTCCAGCAAATACTTGGAGACGTAGGTTGTAAGTGCCACTCTGAGATGAAAAGGTTAGCCCAGGAGAGGAATTCGTGGCGAGTCGAATCAAACCAGTCAGAAGACTGATGACTAAAAAAATTGAGGCTACGGTTCCTTGGCAGTGTGAAATATTGAAGCATCTATACCGATGCAGTCAAAAGATTCGCCTATTTATGTTACATATTTTGATAGCAAACTCACTCATCACATCCTGCAGGGTACTTCCTTTTGACCTAGAATTATGAAATTTGGCAAGAAGCAAGGTTCTGCACTACAAAAAAAGGGAAAAATACGAAAATTTTAATTACATTAAATGAAAAAAAAATTTGTCGTTTGTTGTCCGACAGTCTGTGAGCCGGCTGTTAAGACCCCTTTATCTCAGGAACGCGTAGACGTATCAATTTGAAATTTATGTCACATAGTAAGGTCTATAATCCCTCTGTAGTGTAAAAAAGGTTCTAAGTCAATGCAATCAAAAGATACGGCGATTTACGTCACATATTCTGATGCTCGAAACCACTCATCAAAACCTACAGCGTACTTCCCGTTAACCTAGAATTATGAAATTTGGCAAGAAGCGGGGTTTCACAGCACAAGTAAAGGAAAAAATCAGAAAGTTGTTAATCTGTAAGTACATCATTCGATAAAAATATTTCCTTATTTGTTATCTGTCTTCAGGCATAATATTAAAACGTTCTAGAAACTCTTGAAATTCCTTGGACCTATATCTTGTCGGTATCAATATCGACAACAGGCATAAATAGTCGAGATGGGCGATCCCGGGCTGGATGAATTGTCTTCATAGATAATTAAGTTTGCACAGAGCCCTCACAGAGAGAGAGCTTCTCGAACTTGGCCAGATTTTTCATTATTCCTGCAGATTTCCTTTACCTCACTTTTTTTCAGTTTCTTTCTGTTCCTGCTTCTTCATTTACTCTCCGCCAGGTATTTAGTTGTTCTTCCAGTTTCTGTTCATTTTCTCCTCTAATTAACACGAAATCTACATGCTACGAATTCCGTATCATATGCTGTTGACCCTTGGCGATCATTCCTTATGATGATGTCCATGATCATATTATAAACCACTGGTGAGAACACCCTTCCTTGCCGAACCCCTCTGTATATTATAAACAATCCCGATTTTTGGCGTCCATTATAACGCAATTCAGGCAGTTTCTGGTTATGTTTCCCATTCTCAGTTGCATTCCTTTTGACAAATCCAGTCTATTCAGACATTGCCATGTTTCTTCCCTTGTGACAGTGTCGTAAACCATTTTTATATCTATGACTGCAACTACGATGTTTTTCCCAAATTCCCGTATCTTTTCCGCATCTATAGTTTGTCTTCCAGGATGACATCTTTGTTATTCGTATCTTATGGGGAGTCCTACCTTATTCCCTATTTTCTGTGAAATTATGTTTTCATAAATCTTCATGCGGTGACACAGTAGTCCTGTTCCTCTGTAATTCTCACAGAACGGCTTGTTAACTTTCTTAAAGACAGTGCAATAATTGCCTTTGTCTAATCATCACGAATCTTTGCCTATGTCAATGCTATCCTCATTATTCTGTGCGGGCACAGAATTCGGATAGGTCCTGCGGCCTTGTTCATTTCCACTATGATCTCATTTACTCCAGGACCTTTCCTCTTTTGTTATTTCAAATACAGATTCCTGCACATCCACGATTTGCAGAATTTCTATTTCCTCTGTGATGGTATTAGTTCTTTCTCCTCCCTCTCTCTCATCACACGTATTTGTTTCATTCTGACCATGATATAGTTTTTGAATTATTCTTTCAATACTTTCTCTTCCTCCCACACGGATTTTCCTTCTTTGTTAATGACTGTTGAAGTATTTTCTTTGTGCTTTCTTCTGTTACTTAATATGCGGTATAATATATTCTTGCCATTCTTAAGACTCACTTCTATTTCTTTACTGAAATTTTCCCAAAACAATTTCTTAGTGCTATCATTTTCCTTGCAACTCTGTTTAGTCGTTTCCATTCGTCTCTCCTATATTTTTTCGTTTTTGAACCATTCTCTACATGTGTTATTCTTCTCCTTGACTGCTTCTGAAATACTCTCATTCGACCATGGAGTTTCTTTGAGTATGACTTTTGTTGATGTCTTTCCACACGTTTCTTCCGCTGTCTTGACTAGGGCCCGTTTGAACCTCCTCCATTCTTCCTCTATATCCTACCTCCCATCTTCAAGAATCTGCGTCTTAGTCTTTACTCTGCTTTTCTCTCGGGTTTCTCTATTTCCCAGTTCCAGCACTCAAATTCTGCCTGCCTCTTTCCCTCGTATGTACCTTTTCCGAATTCCATAGATTAATGCTTTATATCACTTTTATTTCTGCCGGGCATCTTCTGATTTCTTATTTGTTATTAAATAGTGTATCACAGATTTCTTTAATTTACTAGCAGGCCATATTCTATGCTCATTAGACTGTTCCATTCAACAGGCACTGTAATTCTTTCTCGCTTTTACAGAGAATAACAATGACATAAGCGAATCTCATCGTTAAAATCTTCTCATTCCCAATTTAAGTTTCACTTTGAATGATTCTTTTATTTCCATTGGTTCTTCGATATGCAGACGAACAGCAGATGAGAAGACTGGCTCCACGCCTTTTGACCTTCCTAATTCGAGCACTTTTTTCTTGGTTTTCAGTCTTTCTTACCATAGCACACTTTGTATATTTGTTAAAACGCTTAATGAGGTGTCCCTTTTTTCAGGAGTATTTACACTCCTGGAAATGGAAAAAAGAACACATTGACACCGGTGTGTCAGACCCACCATACTTGCTCCGGACACTGCGAGAGGGCTGTACAAGCAATGATCACACGCACGGCACAGCGGACACACCAGGAACCGCGGTGTTGGCCGTCGAATGGCGCTAGCTGCGTAGCATTTGTGCACCGCCGCCGTCAGTGTCAGCCAGTTTGCCGTGGCATACGGAGCTCCATCGCAGTCTTTAACACTGGTAACATGCCGCGACAGCGTGGACGTGAACCGTATGTGCAGTTGACGGACTTTGAGCGAGGGCGTATAGTGGGCATGCGGGAGGCCGGGTGGACGTACCGCCGAATTGCTCAACACGTGGGGCGTGAGGTCTCCACAGTACATCGATGTTGTCGCCAGTGGTCGGCGGAAGGTGCACGTGCCCGTCGACCTGGGACCGGACCGCAGCGACGCACGGATGCACGCCAAGACCGTAGGATCCTACGCAGTGCCATAGGGGACCGCACCGCCACTTCCCAGCAAATTAGGGACACTGTTGCTCCTGGGGTATCGGCGAGGACCATTCGCAACCGTCTCCATGAAGCTGGGCTACGGTCCCGCACACCGTTAGGCCGTCTTCCGCTCACGCCCCAACATCGTGCAGCCCGCCTCCAGTGGTGTCGCGACAGGCGTGAATGGAGGGACGAATGGAGACGTGTCGTCTTCAGCGATGAGAGTCGCTTCTGCCTTGGTGCCAATGATGGTCGTATGCGTGTTTGGCGCCGTGCAGGTGAGCGCCACAATCAGGACTGCATACGACCGAGGCACACAGGGCCAACACCCGGCATCATGGTGTGGGGAGCGATCTCCTACACTGGCCGTACACCACTGGTGATCGTCGAGGGGACACTGAATAGTGCACGGTACATCCAAACCGTCATCGAACCCATCGTTCTACCATTCCTAGACCGGCAAGGGAACTTGCTGTTCCAACAGGACAATGCACGTCCGCATGTATCCCGTGCCACCCAACGTGCTCTAGAAGGTGTAAGTCAACTACCCTGGCCAGCAAGATCTCCGGATCTGTCCCCCATTGAGCATGTTTGGGACTGGATGAAGCGTCGTCTCACGCGGTCTGCACGTCCAGCACGAACGCTGGTCCAACTGAGGCGCCAGGTGGAAATGGCATGGCAAGCCGTCCCACAGGACTACATCCAGCATCTCTACGATCGTCTCCATGGGAGAATAGCAGCCTGCATTGCTGCGAAAGGTAGATATACACTGTACTAATGCCGACATTGTGCATGCTCTGTTGCCTGTGTCTATGTGCCTGTGGTTCTGTCAGTGTGATCATGTGATGTATCTGACCCCAGGAATGTGTCAATAAAGTTTTCCCTTCCTGGGACAATGAATTCACGGTGTTCTTATTTCAATTTCCAGGAGTGTATTTTACAAATCTTACGTTTATTGTAAGTTGGCAGATAGCCGAAGTCACTTCGCTGCATTAAGCAGTGCTGCACAATAATCCGGCATTAGCAGGAAGCAGGTTCTCACAGTGGCAGCCGTAGCAATCGGACCATATGCGGCGATGATGATGAGGAGAGTCAGGAAGACAATGCGATCCTTCAGAACGGATGTAAGTAAAGATGTAAGGGATCCACTAGTGTCCACTTTAATAATGTTTACTTACCCTGTATTAATGATTAAAACCATCCTTAGGTATAACTGGTACTATGGGAACCCTGCAAGTCATCAGGGCCTCACCACAATAATAACGCTGTGCAGTACACTATTAAATTCAGTAAAGAAATGAACACTGCTAACTTACCAAAGATGCACGAAGGGCTACAAAATGTTACGATGTAAGCGAGAGATTTCGGCTGCACGCCAAGGTGCTGACGGAGCTGACAACAGAGTTTATTCAAATTATGTTCGAAAACGATTTTCTGGTTTACCAAGCTCTCGAATCTCATAAACTTCGTGAAATTAGTCGTTTCTTAATACTAAACTGTTAGTGTTTTGTGTTGTAATGGCACCCCATAACTTTTTCGTGTAAACTAGCTACCCGCAATATTAATTGGAACTGCAAGTGACCTGTTGCATCTTCTGTAGAATCCAATGCGCTACTAGATGTGCTTTTGAAGACATCATCTAGGAGAGCTTCACAGAATACAGGCAAGAGAAAACTCTACAAACCCAGTCACTAAGGTAGTCCAAGAAAGGGCCACCTTAACTAGCAAAGGGCCTGGTGGGAAGGCTTCACCAGTACACTATACATCACTCTGTACTACTTTCAACGGATTCGTGATTAGCAGAGAAACTCGTATGGGCTTTCAAATACGCAAGGAGAATTTGGAGCTTACTTCTATCATGAACAGTAGCCTCGGAACTGCTTCTATACTTGTCCACATTATTCTTCTTAGTAACTTGGATGCTGGGCATCGGGTCAATCTCAGCTTGGATGAATGGTATGGATACATCATCAAAGTTCCTTCAACTCTATACCACCATTCCTCCATCACAGAGACTGTCGAGTGGTGGCGTGCCCAGCTTTTGGCAACCGACGACTGGATACATTCGATGGGTGAGAGATATGGTGGACGTTCTGGACAGGGTAACAGTCAAAACACTCTGCGTTGAGACAATTTTGAACAGCAGAAGCGAGATCTAGTCCAGCATAACCTTGTTGGAGGATGTCACGGAGATTACGTAGTCTCCACCTGCCTTAATACGCCAGAAGTGTAACAGCTGCAATCCAAATTGTCGGCTGCGGTAACCAAATGTAATGGTGTTGCTGGGTCTTCACAACGATGGAGATTGCTACGTTCGTTTCCCTCAAAGCCTCCACACACGGGTGCGTCCGTCATGATGGTGCAAGCAGAACCGAGACTCGTTACAAAACACAATGCCGTGCCACTGCTTACTCCAGTTTTGTCGTTAGACGCACCAGTGAGCATCTCTCACCCGTCAGGTGAAGCCAAGCCAGAGGGTCCGTGTGGATCCAGACGTCGTCGAACAGTCCGTATGGATATTTTTCTTACTGCTAACAATCCCACTTCCTTACCAAGTTATGTGACGTGAAATTATTTAAAAACAGTCTTGATCGCAGCCGATGTTAACTTCGTGACGTGGCTACACGATGCCGAACAATATGCCTGCCTTCTTGGGCGCTAGTCGCATGGGGCTGTTGACATCGTACACGGCGTTGATTAAACCATCGACTCCATAATCGCATGAGAGCGATATCGACCAACGTTACCAGCAACATCGCGAAACGATGAACTGCAGTCTCAGTAGTCCGCGCTCTTGCTCCTGTCAAAATTCCGACACACTCTGGTTGGCATTCTTCGTAAAACGAGGCTTAAGACGATTTTCCCACATTAAAATGCGATTCATGAAAGTAAAAGCCCGCTACTTACACACTTTTTATTGATCTACACCTACATCAGTACTCCGCAGACCACCTGACGGTGTGTGGCGCGTGGTACTTCAGGTATTACTACCTAATTACTTTTACCCTGTTCCATTTGCGAATGTCACCTGAGAAGAATGATTGTGTCTAAGCCATTGCATAAGCTCTAATTTCTCGAATTTTCCCGTTGTGCTCATTTCGAGAGATGTATGTGGGAGGATTTATGGTCACGAAGTAGATGAAGTTAAAGAATTCAGTTACCTAGGCAGTAACATAATCAATGACGGACGGAGCAAGGAGGACATCAAAAGCAGACTAGCTATGGCAAAAAGGCATTCCTGGCCAAGAGAATTCTACTAACATCAAATATCGGCCTTAATTTGAGGAAGCAATTTCTGAGAATGTACGTCTTGAGTACAGCATTGTGTGGTAGTGAAACATGGACTGTGGGAAAACCGGAACAGAAGAGAAACGAAGCTTTTGAGATGTGGTGCTAGAGACGAATGTGGAAAATTAGCTGGACTGATAAGGTAAGGGATGAAGATGTTCTGCGCAGACTCGGAGAGGGAAAGAATATGTGGAAAACACTGATAAGGAGAAGGGACAGGATAATAGGACATCTATTAAGACATGAAGGAATGAATTCCATTGTACTAGAGGGAACTGTAGAAGGCAAAAATGTAGAGGAAGACAGAGATTGGAATACATCCAGCAAATAATTGAGGGCGTAGGTTGCAAGTGCTACTCTGAGACGAAGAGGTTAGCACAGGAGAGGAATTCGTGGCGGGCCAACTGATGACCAAAAAAGAAGTGGAAGAAAGTAATGTGCTTTCAAACTCTTACCAGGAAGCATTCCTTCTAAATACCAACAGGAAACCCTAGTAGGTCGGGAAAGGGCATTCTGGTGCGATTTTCCAAGGAGTCCTGGTCGCAGGTGATGCTCCAAAAAAGACCAGCTTTGCGAAATAAGCGGCGACACTTTCTGCGCAACCTACCCATCATTTTGCACGACAATACGCGGACGCATACGGCGCAAGCTGTGGCTGCTCTGTTCGGTCGATGGGACTGGGAAGTACTGTACTATCCACCACACTCCCCGGACATTAGTGCTTGTGACTTTGATTTGATTCCGAAGATGAAGGAACCGCTTCGTGGCATTCGCTTCAGAACTGTTCCAGAGATTCGACAGGCAGTAGACCGCCCAATTCGCACCGTCAACAGAACAGGCTGCTACGGTCGCAGGTTCGAATCCTGCCTCGGGCATGGCTGTGTGTGATGTCCTTAGGTTACTTAGGTTTAAGTAGTTCTAAGTCTAGGGTGCTGATGGCCTTAGATGTTAAGTCCCATAGTGCTTAGAGCCATCTGAACCATTTTGAATCTTAAAAAAAAAAAAAAAAAAAAACCAATAAAATTCCGATCCTACCTAAAATCGCTAAGCAGGTCTATCCAGTTATTCGTTGACCAGTCCGGTGTACCAGTAGGACACATCAAAAGGAAAGCTGAAGTTTTAAATTTCGCGTTTAAGAAATCGCTCACAAACATACCGTCATTTGACCATCGGACAGATTCTCGTATGGAGGACATAGCAATAGGCAACCCTAGCGCAGAGAAGCAACAGAAAGAGTTGGAAACAAATAAGTCGCCATGTCCAGACAGAATCCCAATTCAGTTCAACCAAGAGTTCTCTACGGCATTCTCCCTTTAATTAGCTTCCATTTATGGCGAATCTCTCGCCCGGCGCAAAGTCCCAAGCGACAGGAAAAAAGCGTAGGCGACTCCAGTATATAAGAAGAGCAAAAGAGCGGACCCGCAAAATTACAGACCAGTATTCTTGAACATACTCTCAGTTAGAATATAATACAGTTCCTTGAAACGGAAGCGCTTCCGTCCACGAATCAACACGATTTTAGAAAGCATCGTCTGTGTGAAACTAACTTGCCCTTATCTCACGTGGTATCCTGTGATCTGTGGATGAAGGGAAACAAGCAGATCCCATATTACCAGATTTCCGAAAAGCGTTTGACACAGTACCCCATAGCAGACTATTAACGAAGGTGCGAGCATATGGAATAGATTCCCAGATATGTGTGTGGTTCATAGGCTTCTTAATTAACAGAACCTAGAATATTGCTCTCGACGACGAGTGTTCGTCAAACACAAAGGCACCATCAGGAGTGCTCCACGGGAGTGTAACAGGACGGCTATTATTTTCCAGATATATAAATAATCTGGTGAACAGAGTACGCAGCAATGCGCGGCTGTTTGTTGATGATGCTGTGGTACACGGGACGGTGTCGCCGTTGAGTGACTGTAGGAGGATACAGGATGACTTAGACAAAATTTCTGGTTAGTGTGCTGACTGGCAGCTAGCTCTAAATGTAGAAAAATATAAGCTAATGCAGATGAGTAGGAAAAACAAACCTACGTATAATGTTCGAGTACAGCATTAGAAGTGTGCTGCTTGACACAGACATGTCTATTAAATATTCAGACGTAACGTTGCAATGCGATACGAAAAGGAATGAGCATGTCAGGTGGTAGTCCGGAAGGCAGATGCACGACTTCGTTTTACTGGGGGAATTTCTATAAAGTGCAGCTCATCTATAAAGGAGATGGCTAGTGCAACCCATTCTTGAGCACTGCTGGAGAGTTTGGGAACACCACACCAGGTCGGATTACAGGAAGATGTCGAAATAATTCTCAGCCGGGCTGTTACGTTTGTTACCGGTAGGTCCAAACAACATGCAATTACTACGGAGATGCTTCGGTAACTTAAATGGGAATCACTAGAGGGAAGACGTTCTTTTCGGGGAACGTTGTTGAGAAAATTTAGAGAACCGGTATTTGAAGCTGACTGCAGAACGATTCTGCTGCCACCAACGTACATCCCGCGTAAGGACCACTAAGATAAGAAAAGAGAAATTCGGGCTCGGACGGAGGCATATACACTCCTGGAAATGGAAAAAAGAACACATTAACACCGGTGTGTCAGACCCATCATACTTGCTCCGGACACTGCGAGAGGGCTGTACAAGCAATGATCACACGCACGGCACAGCGAACACACCAGGAACCGCGGTGTTGGCCGTCGAATGGCGCTAGCTGCGCAGCATTTGTGCACCGCCGCCATCAGTGTCAGCCAGTTTGCCGTGGCATACGGAGCTCCATCGCAGTCTTTAACACTGGTAGCATGCCGCGACAGCGTGGACGTGAACCGTATGTGCAGTTGACGGACTTTGAGCAAGGGCGTATAGTGGGCATGCGGGAGGCCGGGTGGACGTACCGCCGAATTGCTCAACACGTGGGGCGTGAGGTCTCCACAGTACATCGATGTTGTCGCCAGTGGTCGGCGGAAGGTGCACGTGCCAGTCGACCTGGGACCGGACCGCAGCGACGCACGGATGCACGCCAAGACCGTAGGATCCTACGCAGTGCCGTAGGGGACCGCACCGCCACTTCCCAGCAAATTAGGGACACTGTTGCTCCTGGGGTATCGGCGAGGACCATTCGCAACCGTCTCCATGAAGCTGGGCTACGGTCCCGCACACCGTTAGGCCGTCTTCCGCTCACGCCCCAACATCGTGCAGCCCGCCTCCAGTGGTGTCGCGACAGGCGTGAATGGAGGGACGAATGGAGACGTGTCGTCTTCAGCGATGAGAGTCGCTTCTGCCTTGGTGCCAATGATGGTCGTATGCGTGTTTGGCGCCGTGCAGGTGAGCGCCACAATCAGGACTGCATACGACCGAGGCACACAGGGCCAACACCCGGCATCATGGTGTGGGGAGCGATCTCCTACACTGGCCGTACACCACTGGTGATCGTCGAGGGGACACTGAATAGTGCACGGTACATCCAAACCGTCATCGAACCCGTCGTTCTACCATTAATAGACCGGCAAGGGAACTTGCTGTTCCAACAGGACAATGCACGTCCGCATGTATCCCGTGCCACCCAACGTGCTCTAGAAGGTGTAAGTCAACTACCCTGGCCAGCAAGATCTCCGGATCTGTCCCCCATTGAGCATGTTACGGACTGGATGAAGCGTCGTCTCACGCGGTCTGCACGTCCAGCACGAACGCTGGTCCAACTGAGGCGCCAGGTGGAAATGGCATGGCAAGCCGTCCCACAGGACTACATCCAGCATCTCTACGATCGTCTCCATGGGAGAATAGCAGCCTGCATTGCTGCGAAAGGTGGATATACACTGTACTAGTGCCGACATTGTGCATGCTCTGTTGCCTGTGTCTATGTGCCTGTGGTTCTATCAGTGTGATCATGTGATGTATCTGACCCCAGGAATGTGTCAATAAAGTTTCCCCTTCCTGGGACAATGAATTCACGGTGTTCTTATTTCAATTTCCTGGAGTGTAGATAGTCGTTTTTCCCTCACTCTATATGCGAGTGGTGTTACAGGTACTAGCCCTGGTACAAGATACCCTTCGCCCAGCACGGTACGATGGCTTTCAGAGTATGTACGCAGATGTAGATGTACAAAGCAAGTAAACATCATTGACACCATTGTGTATCTCCTTCGGGAAATAAGTAATGTGACCTAACAGCCAGTCGTTTGATGTCTCCAGACTCATATGACCTCGAAATTTGTTTCTCAAACGACTTCAGTATTTTTTTTTATCTTTGGTTATTAATTTCAGTATGCACTCGTGCTTTCGGTATTTTTACGTTAGCAGAAATAGAATTTCCCACTGCATCATTATGGGGATATATTGGGAGTGTAAAAAAAATATCAGCAAATTAATTACCCTTGTTATCTCCCACATTTCAGGTCACCTTTAAAGGACGATGTAAACACATTATCAGACACATTACCGACCAGCTGAGTTTTCAGACATAAAAGCGCATCATCATCCATCATGGCAGATGACAGGCCGCAGGTCGCTGGATTAATTACTTCGAGTGCGCCGCGAGTGCAGGCCTCGCTGAACATCACAGGATCACAAAAACTCTCTGTAATTAAAAAGGAGCAAAAACGTGTCAGTGAGGGAACTCGTAATCCATGCATAATGTCAATACGTTTTAATGCATCCAGTGTAAAATAACGTAACCAAGAAATATAATTTTTATCTTATTCAGGACAAATACGCATCCAAGTAAGAGAGACGCCCTAAAAGTCAGCTTCATGCATTTTTTTAAAGTTATGGTCGATTATTACTGGCCTGGTGGACTCCAAGATTCCTGTTTGATAAGTCTAGGCCCGAGTAGAATGCAACTGGGACGATTTGGTCCTGGGGACAAATAAACCCTTCTCCACATTGCAGTATGGGTTGCTAACAGGAATCTGGTTTCTATAATAGTCTCCTAACTTCCCAATGAAAATAAGTTACTGTCATTATCATATTTGAGCTGATTGTTTTCTCAATTTATCAAGCCTTATGTCGCAGTGACCCAGATTATCCTATATTCAGTACAAAGTCCTGCAAAAGTTTGTAGATGTGCAGTTTATTAGTATTTCTCAAATGAGAATGGGTTTTGTTAGAGCTGATCTCTACGAAACCTACGGTTCGGTCTTTTTGATACAGTACACAACTGACGTTGTAAATGGTAGGAGAGCATTGGCTGGGAAACAAACATGATTCAATCTGTGAGAGGGGTACTGGGAGCCTACGAACTCCCGGTGTTTTTCGTTTGTTTGTCTTGCACGTAATTAGAACCGCACATCGCTCAGTGTTAGTATGCTACGTATTTTATATCCTTACAAAATATAAATTGCATTTCATACGTAATAAAACTTAGTTGATTGCGTAACTTCGGCGCCTTTATGTAAGCAAAACAATAATTTTCTATGCAAGTGCAGATTATATGCATGCACGTAAAAAACCTTTATAATTGAAGTTACTTTATACTCAGTAGGACCTTCTCATAATGTTCAGAGGCAAGAGTTTCCTGGTATTGGTGACAACTGCGAAAGCTGTTTATGAATAACAGAAACATGTTTTATATGCATGGCCGTTGTCACACAGAAACATGTTTCATACATAAGTCTGTAGGCTTTCATGACCATTGTCACCGACAGTAAAATCTTTTGGGTTCTTAGAGCGAGTCATATTTCCTATAAACTATCGACTTTTCGACGCCTCTGTTCGGATCTTCTTCTAGATCCTGTGGTGTCCTCTGTTGATTAAACACTCAGTTATCCTGGAGAAGATCCTACCAGAGGGGTTGAAACGTCGATTTTTTAGAAGAAATGTGACCTGGTATAATTGGCTAGAAGATTTTTAACGTCGTATCTTCTATAAGCTCGACGAAGTATTGAAACAATGATATTTTTTCCTAGCGCTATATGATGAATCTGCATTGTTCTTTCTATTTTTACGTTACAGGTCAACAGTTTTCAAATAAAAGCTGAATTAAAAATTGACAATTTCAATTTTGCTGTAAACACTGTTTACTTTTTAAGTAACACACACAAGGATATCTATGTAGAAAAAAATGTTCCAAGGTTACACAACCCTTTGTATATCTTTACTCAGCAGACGTTTCATCGTTTCCAGTTTCTATAGGAATCCACTAAGAAACTTATTGCATAAGCAGAAAGATCGAAATGAGGTAACGCCTGATAGATATGCAACACACATAATGTGCTGATAATGCGGTCCCCGTCTTAATTGACCAAGGCTATTAGGAAAATTGTTTTACTCTACCCCTCTTTACGATAATCTACAATACTCTACGGTACTTTCAAAACTCGGTTTACAACATTTTTTTCAGTCTTGATTGACATAATGGACAGTCATTACGTTTACTTTTAATGGTCAGAAGGACGCTGCCAACATTCGACAAAAAACTCGTACCAGACCACATCACGAAGTGTTTGGTTTCTCTTTGTCTCCTACCAAAACGTTGTCCCTCCTGCCCAGCAAAGATGGATGGTATGTTACCGCGCTTTTGCGTTAGCTGTTGCGCCTCTCTTTGCCTTGTATGAACACCAGTTGAGTAACAAAGGTGTTTCAGTGATGCAAGTGACACGTACTAAGGATTCACAGAGTAGTAGGTACGTACTTCTGACCGCAACGTGTTCTAGTTTATAGCGGATTCTTTGTTTCCTGAAATTTTGTACATTTAACAAACACTTACAGTAAGAAGCACAGTATTAATTGTTCAAATAACTTGCGAAGACACAGCTGGGAAACTTCCTCGATAACCAGCGAACCCACGTCATTTTTAAGGCTCAAATGAACAGAGACATTGATGTGCATGATAACGTGAAGCCTCAGGGGGTGGGGCTACGGCAACCAGGAACCAATAGATGGCGTATACAGGAAACCATTAGACATCGTAAACAATTAGCGCCACCACAATGCCAACGATTAGCAGCTTAGTGGCCATGGTTAGTTGCCATAACTATGACAACTCCTACTGAACCATGCCAACTAGTCACTCCATCGCTGTTCGTTACAAGGAAACACTTAAAACGAAGAAGTACACATCACACCAGAAGAAATTGGGCCTTCCCCAAAACTTCAACAGAAACACAGCCGTGGTACAAAAGGTTTACTGCTATTGGAACAGACAGTCGTATCAGACATAACGCTGCTGAAAGGATATATAAGAAGAAAAAGCCATGTACAGCAAGACGTTCAGAAGTTGAAGAATCTATCTTTGGCAAAAAGCTTTTATCCTCAGTTTCCTGAAAGATGATGGTCAGGGTTCTCATATGACAGTTCCCAAAAAGGTGTCAACAAGACACAACGAACAAGACTAGCAACACACTCTCAAGGGCTTCACCACCCTGAATAACATGTAAATGGCGGCGTTGTTTTTGGTGAAGTATCACGCCCGCGCAAGTATCCTGGGAAGATTGTCGAAACTGATGGCACCATGGTCAAAAAGGGGAAAAGAGATGGTTAGACTAGGATGATTTAGCATGATACGAACAAAGTAAAACTGTGTTGCAACAGAACTCACTATTCAAAAAATAATGAGCGCCCAGCAACCATGCGACTAATATAAAACACTGAGCTAATTCTACTTGAGTAAATATAGGTAATTATAACAAGTAAAATTTATTTTTGTTGATGCACTCGTTAATTTATTCAAACATTTGAGTTCTTAATGTTGTTTCTAAAATTAAGGAGAGTTTATTTTAGTTCAAGTATTACTGCTTCACGAGGAATTTATTTATGAAGAATTTATTCTTTGGAAAGGAAATTATCCCCAGTTCTGATAAAATAAAATGTTCCTCCTCTAAAATTGCTGCGTTCTACGTAAGTGTCCCTGTCCATGTTAAGTTATGCCAAGCTTTAAGGAAAGTGTTAGTTGAGTTACACACATACGTATACAATTAATGAGTCCTACATGATTTTGTAGTCAGAAAGTTAAGCCACCCGTCACCTTTACCAGAATTTCTTCAATTATTGCACCAAAAGAAAAACAGAAAAATAAAAACTGAAATCTAAACCGACTAGCCTCTGTCTTCACTACGCGTAATCCACGTCAACTGCAGAAGCCCCTTTTGAACATGTAGGATCACAGTCATTTATGTGATCTGCATAACTGTGGCCACTTTAAAAAAATTTGCACTAATGTACATTTCTCTCACTGTTTCTAAAGATGTGTTTATATCAACGTGCGTCTTTGTTCGCCTCACACGCAAGTAGAGGCATCCAATTAGGTGTACGACTCTCTCTCGACAAGTTGCGCACCCGTGATCCCATTCACATCTACACAGACATTCAGGCTGTTTCAGTGATCGAGGTATCTCTTTGCTAGAGGCAACTGTCATTGCAGCCGTAATATTTTGAAACAAAGACGAAATCTTAGAAAGAAGCCCAAGCACTGGTATTATTAAAGCCTTTTGCGTAATGTATGTGTAAGAGTTGTAGAAGAGATAAAAAAGGCTGTTACTGGTCTGTTTAATTATTGTACTCGAAGTTCATCGTGTTGTCACTGGTAGCAAAGAAAAATACAAAATATAGAGACGGTATACCAATAGCGACAATGTTAGCCCTGACGCATTCTTGTATTCTTGTTATGGGTAACAGTTACCTCAGTTAGACGTTCCATTTCAAGGACATCCTCTCTAAGGTTCTCCAACTTCCTACAGTTAGCCAGGTTTGTGACCGGTTAACGGTTCTTTCTCTGAAAAACGAAACACTCATTTCATGATTAATGTTTGTGGCCAACAGGCCAAGAATATGCGAATATGTGTTCATTATTTAACATGAAACGCAAACAAGGTATACGTAAAGGAAGAGCTGAAAACGTAACACATTTCTATCGCAGTCTTGTTATGAAAACTTTCATTTATTTGCCAAGATCGCTATGTTATTACGTTAGTGGATTAATAGTTTCGGCAATATAAATTGTCATCTTCAGATCCATAAAACCGGGCAGTGGTACTTACACCATACAATGATTTACTCCACTCTGTCACAAGAAGAACGTACAACGTGCATAAAGAAGTCTAGGCCTTACAATATCATGCCAGATGAGCAACCATAATGTGTGTACGACTTTAAAATTGTATGGCTTGGACAAAACGGATACATGCCGCATAGTGTCGTTTTATGGTTTAATGCCATGTTGGCTACAACAGAGTAATGTCGCTTCATGGTTTAATGCGATGTTGGCTACGACAGAGAATTGCTTTGCCGTCGCCAACATGGCATTGTTTACGAAGCGACGTTATGTGACATGTAACTGTTTTGTTCATGTCGTACAAATACTGAGTTGCATGTTCAGAAAGTTTTTAGAAAATGTATATTTGAAAAAAAAATTCAGGATATCGTTGATACATTTTTGACTATTCTTCCACATAATCGCCATCTCGTTCAGTTCATGTGGTGAGCCGTGGCACAAGCTTCCATATGCCCTCCTCGAAGAGCTCTCCCGCCCACTCCATCCCCCATTTCAGAACCTCTTTCTATACCCGATCGTTGGTTGAAAATTTAATTCCACTCACTTGTACCTTCAGGAAAGTTAAAAGATGATAATCTGAAGACGCCATTTTAGGGGAATACGAGGGCAATTCGAAACTTCCCAACCAAATGAGTCCAAAAGCGCCTTCTCGCTAAGTCTGTGAGAGGACGGGTTTTGTCGTATAACAGCCACACTCCTCTAGTCAGCATTCCGCACCTTTTGTTTTTAATGCTCCTTTTGAGTTTATTTAGAACCATTATACCGTTGTGCGCCGAAGATCTACCTGAGGCAGAAATATGACCACAATGATGCCTTGCGCCACGATTTTTTTGCCTGAAACTGCTGTTTTGAATTTTTTAGCAGTTGGAGAATTGGTGTGAGGCCACTGTGAGGAGTATTTTTTTGTTGTGTGTCAAATCATCCATGTTTCATCTCCAGTCGCAATAGAGCTCAGAAAATCTCCACCCTCCACGTAGCTCAAGATACATCGGGCGCTACTGACCCATTTTTCTTGTGCTGCTCTCAGCTGTTTTGAGAGCCATCTTGCGCACAGTTTCCTGTATCCCAGCGTTTCTTTGGGTGTCTCGTATAGAGAGTTTTTTAGAGCTGTGGAATAGTATAAATTTCACCCACTGTCAGTCAGCGGTCTTCACGACGTTTCCTCGATTTTTTGCTTCAACTTATCAGTCAAAATGGAAGGTCTTCCACTCCTCTGTTCGTCATCAACATTAGTTCTGCCTCCGCTAAACTCCCTACATCACTTAAACACACTCGTTTTATTCCTAACACCTTCACCGTAAACCATTTTGATCCGCAAAAAAATTTCGGTAGATGTAATTTCTTCCGCGAGTAGTAAGCGAACTACAAGAAAACCACAGCCCCTTTTGCTCACAGAACACCTATTTTCTGAACGTGCCACGCACACACCTTATGGCTGCAGTGTGGTATATTATTGTAAAGTCTCGACTTTCTTGTGCGCGTTGTACGTCCTACTTGTGACGGTGTCATGTACACGGTTGTATTATGTAGCTATTACTGCCCAGTTTTATGGATATGAATACGGCAACTTAAATTGCCGAGTGTAGTAATCTACTGATGTGTTAACATAGCGATCGTGGCAGATAAGTAACAGTTATCATAAGAAGACTAATGTAGAAATTTATAAATCATCTTCTGCACCAGTCTGGTCACGTCACGTAACCGTATCACATTTCTGCTTACATATAGGTCAGTCAAATTCCATCATGTTGGTGTGTGTTGTCAAAGTGTTTAGTAAGATTTTTTGGTTTAATTTTTGTTTACCTTCAGCCTCCAAACTCTAGAGAAGAATGGTTAGACATCACGTGAGAGTTTAAAGTAAGTTGGAATTTTCCGCGTCGTTTGGGGGCTTTTGACGGCAAACATATAGTTCTGCAGTACCCATACAATAGTATACGATTTCGTAGTTCTTTTGATTGCTCTCGTCGATGCAAACCGTTCATGAACCGAAGCGGCTTATAAAGAAACGAGGACACCATCATCACATCAAAGGACCCAGAATCACTCCTCTTCTTCAGTATATGTTCCTCGGAAGTACGAATGAAGGCTTTTTCCTTTGTCCAAATTTCTCTTTGTTGTTTGCAGGTTGCTCATATATGTAACAGTAAAGAGTCATTTTGTTTCAGTGATTGTAATCAGCGGAATTTAAGAGCCACAACCAAGAAAAGTCAGATACTAAGCGTCAAATGCCATGTGTTCCTCGTTAAACCTCTCGGTCAAATTGCTAAAACAAAGAAAATCTGAATGCATGCAAATAACTAAATCTTAAACAGTGGTACGTAGTAAAACAAAACACCAACCGAACAGTATTGCGTACAGACGCACTATGTTGCTCGTGTCTCCCCATGCAGGATGAAGATACCTCTGCGCCTGCGCATGGTGGCCAGTGCACACACATCAGTGGCATGCGTGACTTTTCGTCGTTGCATGCGGCCATATGCCTCTTCCAGTAACGGCACGCGCACAGGTATAAAAGCACCTTGAGCCGATTCTGCGCAGAACTTCCCCGTTTTTATATTATTCCACTTAATTTTCATCATCCCTCTACAGAACTACATCCCAAGCTCTTGGAATCACTTCTTCTCACTTTCCACTACATCTCTTGTCTCACTTCCACGTAATTCTGTGCTCCAGACGTTTGTTCTCAGAAATTTCTTCCTCAATTTAAGGCACATGTTTGATACTAGTAGACTTCTTTTAGCCAAGAATGTCCCCTCTGCCTGCGCTAGTTTGTTTTTCATGTCCTCTAACCTTCGCCCGACAAACGTTATTTTGTTTTCTGGGTAACAAATTCCCTAACTTTTTCTAATTCTTGGTGCCCAAATTTTGCTATTAACTTATGACTAATCTCGTTTGTTACTCCCCTTTACTTTAGACTTCTTCAGCTTACTCTCCACCCAGATTCTATGCTCAGTAGGTTGCTCATTCCGTTCATTATGTCCTGTAATACTTCCTCGCTTTCACTGAGTGTAGCAATGTCATCAGCGAATCTTATCGTAGATATTTTTTCACCCTGAATTTTAAGCCCACTCCTGAATCCATCTATTATTTCTGTCACTGCATCTACAGTGTACAGGTTCATCAGTAAGGGATAAAGGCTTCATTCCTGTCTCACACAGTTTTCAATTGAAGCACGTCGTTCTTGCTCTTTCATTATTGTTCCCTCTTGGTCCTTGCATGTACTGAACGTTGTCCGCCTTTCTCAATAGCTTACTCCAATATTTCTCGGATTTTCGAGTATCGTGTATCATTTTACGTCGTCGAACGCTTTCTGTAGGTCGACAGAACTTATGAAGGTGGCTTGATTTTTCTTAATTCTTGCTTACATTATCAGGTGCAACGTCAGAGTTCCCTCTGGCTATTTTATCTTTCCTAATGCCAAAATGAGAGGAATAGGAGTAAGCTATAGGGAAAGAGGAGTGATATACAATATGTACAAGAACTAAGAGGGAGCAATAAAACTTGAAGACGAAGAACGAAGTTCTGGTATTAAAGATAGTGTAAGGCAGGGATGAAATCTTTCCCCCCTTCTGTTCAATCTTTACAGTGATGGAAGTAAAAGAGGGATGTAAGAGTGCGATTAAAACTCAGAGTGAAAGTTTATCAAAGATGAGATGACATTGTTATCTTCAGTGAACGCGAAGGACAATTACAGGATTTTTTGTATGGGATGAACAATCTAATGAATACGGAATATGGAGTGAGAATGAACAATAAAAGGATAAAAGTGATGAGTTGTAGCAGAAATGGGAATAGCGGGAACCATAACATCAAAATTGGTTATCACGAAGTAGACGTACTGAAGGAATTCTGCTATCTTGGTTGGAAAGTTACCAATGACAAACGAACAAAGTAGGACATAAAAATCAGACTAGCACGGGCGTCTTTACCTGGGCAAGAGAAGCCTATTGGTATCAAATATACGCCTTAAATTGAGGAAGAAATTTCTGAGAATGCACGTTTGGAGCAAAGCATTGTATGGTAGTGAGTCATGGACGGTGGGAAAACCGGATCAGCAGAGAATATAAGCATTTGATATTTGGTGCTACAGAAGAATGTTGAAAATTAGGTGGACTGATAGGATAAGGAATAAGGACGTTCTCCATGCAATTGTCAGAGATAGTAACATATGGAAAACACCCACAACACGAAGGGACAGGATGATGGGACGCATGTTACAATATCAGGGGATAATCTGAATGGTACTAAGAGAGCTGTAGAGGATAAAAACTGGATTGGAAGAAAGAGGTTTGAATACATCCAACAAATAATAGGAGACGTGGGTGCAAGTGCTACTATGAGATGAAGAGGTTGGTACTGGAGACGAATTCGTCGCGGGCAGCATCGAAGCAGAGGACTAATGACCGCAAAAAGGAACCAGACTGACTGCCATCTAACACATCCTCAATTTTCTTTTCCATTGTATAATACTGGTCAGAGCTTTTGGAATATTAAAATAAATAACACGTGCTGATATTGTGTCGACGAATTCAATTACGTTCTCCTACACGTCGCCAGTATAAAGAAATGACCGTAGTGAAATTTTGTGCATAGCGGGAACGACGTGGGGACCGAGTAATACGGGAGGGCGGAACTCGTCCCGTCGTTTATGGCCTATTTTGGATCGGCCGGCGCCAGAGAAGCGTCTCTTAAACCGGATGGCACTGCGGCCGACGGTCTGTCCGTTCTTCCAGCCAAGGCTTAGCTTGGTTTTAATTAAAACACTCTGGCGGAGAACGCTGAAAGTCGGCGTCGACTGTTTCCGCCAACGTTCGCGCCCTCCTTTCATGCCTCGGCACACCCTGTGCTGATTGGAGCAAAGACCCCCCCACCCCACTCCATCTATTGTGAACGTGCTCCGAATGCTCGATATTATCAAGTGTTTACGCTAGATTATGCAAGACACACACACACACACACACACACACACACACACACACACACACGCACAAACGGCACAGTAAAATTAATCACTCGCCATCTTTTGTTTTACGCAGTAATCCATTATATCATGGAGACGATAGTGCAACTTTATAATGCGAGACCGAGCGCATCGAACAAGCCTTTATGGAGACAACGGTCTGAGATAATTACGGTGAGATTAGGACTTCAGCAAGAGCGTTCAGGCGTCCATCCAATCAGATACAGCCAGCAGGGCACAAGTTTAACGGAGTCAATGTAATACAGTCCCGTTTGTATTCAAATGAGAGGGGAAGGGAGGAAGAATTGCGACCCAGAAGCTCCTACAATTCGACTACGGAGCTAAACATGCTATGCCTTGCCAATAATTTGCCGTGGCCGGCCGTATAATACTTATTAACCGTATTTCGACGTGTACGAGTCATGGGGTAGAAATATCTTCGGAGTGAGCTTTCTGATGCACAGAACTGATTTTGTGATGTCATCACAGTGTGGCACCGTGGTTCCGTGACCTCGGAACGGCGTAAATTTATCCGCGATGCGTCCAGTGCATTTTGAATGTCATTATAGCGCTAGTACAGACAGATTCCCTTCGTAGATGATGTGGATTTGGTATAGGCGTTTTGTAAATACCGTAACAATTTGCATTTGATACAAGGATTACTCTGGGCTTTTAGCTCTGAAGAGTAAAATGAACTGGCATCGCCTCACGGCAGCATAGACTCAGTGTGTATTTACACTGTCCGTTGCCGCGTTACGTCAATTCGCTTAGCCCAGTACCGAACGATGAATGAGTCTACACCTACAACTACATCTACATTTATACTCCGCAAGCCACCCAACGATGTGTGGCGGAGGGCATTTTACGTGCCACTGTCATTACCTCCCTTTTCTGTTCCAGTCTCGTATGGATCGCCGGAAGAATGACTGTCTGAAAGCCTCCGTGCGCGCTCGAATCTCTCTAATTTTACATTCGTGATCTCCTCGGGAGGTATAAGTAGGGGGAAGCAATATATTCGATACCTCATCCAGAAACGCACCCTCTCGAAACCTGGCGAGCAAGCTACACCGCGATGCAGAGCGCCTCTCTTGCAGAGTCTGCCACTTGAGTTTGTTAAACATCTCCGTAACGCTATCACGGTTACCAAATAACCCTGTGACGAAACGCGCCGCTCTTCTTTGGATCTTCTCTATCTCCTCCGTCAACCCGATCTGGTACGGACTGATGAGCAATACTCAGTATAGGTCGAACGAGTGTTTTGTAAGCCACCTCCTTTGTTGATGGACTACATTTTCTAAGGACTCTCCCAATGAATCTCAACCTGGCACCCGCCTTACCAACAATTAATTTTATATGATCATTCCACTTCAAATCGTTCCGCACGCATACTCCCAGATATTTTACAGAAGTAACTGCTACCAGTGTTTGTTCCGCTATCATATAATCATACAATAAAGGATCCTTCTTTCTATGTATTCGCAATACATTACATTTGTCTATGTTAAGGGTCAGTTGCCACTCCCTGCACCAAGTGCCTATCCGCTGCAGATCTTCCTGCATTTCGCTAGAATCTTCTAATGCTGCAACTTCTCTGTATACTACAGCATCATCCGCGAAAAGCCGCATCGAACTTCCGACACTATCTACTAAGTCATTTGTATATATCGTGAAAAGCAATGGTCCCATAACACTCCCCTGTGGCACGCCAGAGGTTACTTTAACGTCTGTAGACGTCTCTCCATTTATAAGAACATGCTGTGTTCTGTTTGCTAAAAACTCTTCTATCCAGCCACACAGCTGGTCTGATATTACGTAGGCTCTTACTTTGTTTATCAGGCGACAGTGCGGAACTGTATCGAACGCCTTCCGGAAGTCAAGGAAAATAACATCTACCTGGGAGCCTGTATCTAATATTTTATGGGTCTTATGAAAAAATAAAGCGAGTTGGGTCTCACACGATCGCTGTTTCCGGAATCCATGTTGATTCCTACAGAGTAGATTCTGGCTTTCCAAAAACGACATGATACTCGAGCAAAAAACATGTTCTAAAATTCTACAACAGATCGACTTCATATGGGATATAGGTCTATAGTTTTGCGCATCTGCTCGACGACCCTTCTTGAAGACTGGGACTACCTGTGCTCTTTTCCAATCATTTGGAACCTTCCGTTCCTCTACAGACTTGCGGTACGCGGCTGACAGAAGGGGGGCAAGTTCTTTCGCGTTCTCTGTTCAGAATCGAATTGGTATCCCGTCAGGTCCAGTGGACTTCGCTCTGTTGAGTGATTGCAGTTGCTTTTCTATTCCTTGGACACTTATTTCGATGTCAGCCATGTTTTCGTTTGTGCGAGGATTTAGAGAAGGAACTGCAGTGCGGTCTTTCTCTGTGAAACAGCTTTGGAAAAAGGTGTTTAGTATTTCAGCTTTACGCGTGTCATCCTCTGTTTCAATGCCATCATCATCCCGGAGTGTCTGGATATGCTGTTTCGAGCCACTTACTGATTTAACATAAGACCAGAACTTCCTAGGATTTTCTGTCAAGTCGGTACATAGAATTTTACTTTCGAATTCACTGAACGCTTCACGCATAGCCCTCCTTACGCTAACTTTGACATCGTTTAGCTTCTATTTGTCTGAGAGGTTATGGCTGCGTTTAAACTTGGTGTGAAGCTATATTTGCTTTCGCATTAGTTTCCTAACTTTGTTGTTGAACCACGGTGGGTTTTTCCCGTCCCTCACAGTTTTACTCGGCACGTACCTGTCTAAAACGCATTTTACGATTGCCTTGAACTTTTTACATAAACACTCAACATTGTCAGTGTCGGAACAGAAATTTTCGTTTTGATCTGTTAGGTAGTCTGAAATCTGCCTTCTATTACTCTTGCTAAACAGATAAACCTTCCTCCCTTTTTTTATATTCCTATTAACTTCCATATTCAGGGCTGCTGCAACGGCCTTATGATCACTGATTCCCTGATCTGCACTTACAGAGTCGAAAAGTTCGGGTCTGTTTTCGGGTCTGCCGGCCGCGGTGGTCCAGCGGTTCTAGGCGCGCAGTCCGGAACCGCGCGACTGCTACGGTCGCAGGTTCGAATCCTGCCTCGGGCATGGATGTGTGTGATGTCCTTAGGTTAGTTAGGTTTAAGTAGTTCTAGGTTCTAGGGGACTGATGACCACAGTAGTTAAGTCCCATAGTGCTCAGAGCCATTTGAACCATTTGTTTTCGGGTCTGTTTATCAGTAGGTCCAAAGAAAACTTCATAATGTATATTTTCCTGGTCAGCTTTGTTTGGTTAAGTGCAGAGAAGTGAAATAAGATATCAAACTTCGACATTTATTTGCTAGGGAAAATATACGCACAAACACATCAAACAATAGTTATAAAGGGATTAATAGACCCTGTTTACTTACGGAGGGTTTGAACTAGCACAACCTTTAAAATTTTGATGCGCATGAGCATGTATCCCTGGTTTTAATGTGCGCGAGTGTCTCGCGCATACCATACGTGCCCTCTCTCGGTGAAACTGTCACACCCTCTTCACGCTCGTTCACACGCTAAGTACTGATAATATGCCGTGTTCGCATCGACCATCTCTTCATAATTATGCTGTAGAAATAGAGCTGATATTTTAATTTTAACTACTGACGACGCCTTTGGCACGATTGTTTCATGTATCTCCACGGCAGGACGTGATTTTAGTAAGTGACCAAAAGTTTTTGTGCTTGTAATACTTTGGTAATTTTTATGGTTACTTAAAGCTATAAGTATTTATTTCTTCTTCCATCTGAGTTATCGTGCTTAGTTTTTTGCTAATGAAGGTGTCTTCCAGTCCAGGTGTATTTTTGCTTTTAATGAAGGTATATTTAGATACACCGAAACCGTGATCAAGGATTTCAATAAATCTTTATCCTGCAACTGTTTGGCTGTTATCATTTACCGTGAAGATTTTCAACAGTTGCTACTTCAGCCATGTTTACGATTTTGTGATAGACAATACTTAACTTTCTACCACAAGAACGCGTCGCAAGCTATGGGCGATAGGCAAACAGTGTCTTTCTCTTTATACTCTGCCCGTACGAGCAGTATGTGGATCACTAATAAGTGCTATCGTAGCACTCTCCTAGTGCCGGTCTAGTACTGCGCAGGTCGAGGCTGGCAGGTGCGGTGCTTATATTCTCTTCTTGTAGAGGACGCTCCTGTCGTGGCGCGGTCCTTGTCAGCGGACTGTTGGCTAACGTTTCACAGCCTTCTCTTCTCTTGCATTCTTCATCTCAGTGCCGTCGCTTGTTGTTACGTCGGAACAGTATATGCCTCACGTATTGATTCCAGCACTTCGATAATTCTGTATACGACATGTTTTTCTGTAAAATAGCTGCTAAAGTTTTTAAGTACTTTTAGAGCAGACAACGAGTATTTGGTTGACCAGCCAGGTTAGCCGAGAGCGTGTGGGGCCACCTTACAAACAGCCCTAGGAGAATGCCGTGACCTCATTGCACTGGCGTCGGTTTGTCGCCTTCGTGCAGCACTGGTATCCGTCGATTTCACGAGTGCCTTTGATCGCGTTCGACACCCATTCCTCCTCATGGTGGCGACACGTATGGGGTTCCCATTGCTTTTTGTCGATGCCATTCGCCGGTTACTCCTACCCGCGGTCTCGATGGTACAAGTCAATGGGAGGCTTGTAGGACCGATTCCTATACGCCGCTCTGTGCGTCAAGGATGCCCTATGTCTACTTTACTATATGCCATTGCACTTGAGCCCCTCATCACTGGACTTACCTCTAGACTGCAGGGCCTCACTTTGCGTGACCACACCTTTCACTGTAGGGCTTATGCGGACGATCTCCTCTTTCTCACCTGCTCCTCCACGGAACTCAATGACGCCATCCAATGGATCCACCAGTATGGACGTCTTTCTGGTAGCATTCTTAATGTCCGTAAATCGACTATGATGCACATTGGGCGCGGCCTCCCGGCTATGGTGCCGACCCCACTCCCAGTTAGTGCCACCCTTCGTTACTTGGGTATCGAATTTACGAGCTCCACACGCCGCACAGTGGCCCTGGCTTACCGGCGGCTTTTGCAGTCGATTCGGCACCATGTCCGCGGTCAAGTGCACCGTAACTTAAACCAACTCCAACGTGTGTCCTATGTCAACATGTATGTCGCCCCTAAACTGGTACACGTCGCCCAGATCCTCCCAATGCCGTTACTCCTTGGCCGCCGCATCCAATCAGCCTTTGGATATTTCGTGTCAGCAGGGGCACTTTTCAAAGTCCGCTACAACACTCTAACACTGCCTCCTGCAAAAGGTGGCCTCGGACTCATCAACGTGCGGGCACGCTCTTCTGCACTCTTTGTCCACACTCTGTTGCGGCACTGGCAGGGGCCGGTCCCGTCTTTCACACGCAGTCTCTTAGATATCCTCCGACCAGCTTCTCTCGATCCACCGATCAATGTGGCACCTATTTCTCCATTATTGTACTACGTCGCCAATTGTTTCATGGAACTCAGCTACGTTCGGGCCGATCTTCCAGTCACCCGTCCTCCCAATACTAAAGATTATTATCGTTTGTTTATGCTGTCCAACCCTTGCGACCCCATGGTGCTACAGCATCCTGACATTAACTGGCGCACGGTTTGGGGGTGTGTGCATGCACTCTTTTTACCGTCGTCTGTGTCTGCACTCTGGTATGTTTTAGTCTATGGAAAATTCCCGACTAATAGTCGACTTTATCGCATAGGACTGGCCACCTCCCCTCTCTGCCCTGACTGTGAGCTCGAAGACACCGACGAGCACCGTCTTACGTGGCCCCTGAAACAAAACGTATGGCTCCTCATCCAACGAATCGTGGGCTTTTACCTCCGTGCCCCGCCAACGACGGTAACCCCGGATTTCCTGTTGTTGCCCCAGACATTTCACTACCCTCTTGCTAAGCACCATACCCTAATCTGGTTTCGAGGACAGGCTTTAGAATATCTCTTTCGGAGTGGTCCGCATACAGTCCTTGACTTCTGGTACAAAGTTGTGACCGGGCATAGCACCCTCACCCGAAAACCATCTTACCGACAAACTTTTGCCGGTTATCTCCGCAGCGTCTTCCTTGACCCCCCTCAAAGTTGGGGTGTACCATGCCTACCTGTCACATGATGCAACACCCTTATCCACGTTCTCATGCATCGACCAAAATCAAACGCAATTTTTTTTAAAAAAAAAAAGGAAGAAGACAGAATATGTTATATTTTGTTGTATTTAATGTTTTTCTTTTTTAATATTTTTTTTGTTTAACTAACAGTCATTTGTATATTTTTAAATGGTACCTTGAAGAACTCTTGCATAGTGAATATATATGTACTTTTAGTTTGTTCAATACAAATTTTTAAACAAAAACAAAAACAAAAGAAACAAAAAAAAAAGGTAAACAGGATATGTTCTAATTTGCTGTATTTCATGTTGTTCTAATAATTTGTTTACCTAACACTCATTTGTATATGTTTAACTGATACCTTGAAGAACTTTTGCTTTGTGTATATATATATGTACTCTCCGTTTGTTCAATAATAAAGATTACAAAAAAAAAAAAAAAGTGGCCAGCACGACGAACTGTAAAAAATAGGGTATGATAAAAAAAAACAAAAAAAACAAAAAAATGTCGGTAGAGCACTTGCCCACGAAAGGCAAAGGTAAATAAAAAAAAAAAGAAAAAGAGCGTTAATGCGCTGCTTGCTGGACTCGAAAAGGCGCGCCGGCCCCGGATCGAATCCGCCCGGCGGCTTAACGACGGAGGTCAGTGTGCCGGCCAGTGTGGATGTGGTTTTTAGATGGGTTTCCACATCCCACTAGGTGAATACCGGGCTGATCCCAACGTCCCTCCTCATTACACGACTCGCAGACATCTGAACACTTTCGCACTACTCCATGGATTACGCTAGACACAAACAGTTGGGGTACACTAATTCTGTCCCGGGGGGTACGGGGTGGCGGCAGGAAGGGCACCTGGCCACCCCTTAGCGTCATTGCGGGAAAAGGTGCAAGTGAAAGCAAGAAAGAAAAGAGTTGGTTCAAATGGCTCTGAGCACTATGGGACTTAACTTCTGAGGTCATCAGTCCCCTAGAACTTAGAACTACTTAAACCTTACTAACCTAAGGACATCACACACATCCATACACGACGCAGGATTCGAACCTGCGACCATAGCGGTCGCGCGGTTCCAGACTGCAGCGCCTAGAACCGCTCGGCCACTCCGCCCGGCAAAGAAACGAGTATTTGATTAGGAAATGCAGACATGTTGTCATCTGCGAGTAGAAGAGTTGTGTTCCTAGTATACCAAGAAGTTATGTGGTCATGGTACGTACCTCTGTTGGTAAGCTGAATCAGACTTCTGCAAACATGGTATGTAATTCGCACTTCATCGGACTCATTGGTTTTGTACCGCAGTATCGTTATAGGTTGCCTCCGGTTGCAGTCCAAAAAAATGCACCAAAGTTTTATGATTGAGGAGGCTCTCATGCTCAAAGTTAATGTAAGTAGTTACATTCACCTGAGAAAATTTTAGCAGCAAGGAAATGCTACAACTGTTTAGTCTAGTTACCTCCATTGACATGCCCTGGTCTGCGCAAGCAAGAATTCTAGTGACACAGAAGAGGCTGTATGCTTACGTTTGAGGTGATTAATTGCAGACTTTTCGATTCACATTGATTCCCATTGATTCCTTCTCAGCAGAAATTAGGCGCAGAGGTGAAGCATATTACTCCCACACGAGCTCTCAAGGCTTTATACTTGTATTTATTAAGTCTGTTAAGATAACTGTCAGGTTCAAATCCATAAAAGCCCCTTCTGCGATCAATATCGGACGTAGTCTCTTACACTAAAGCATTAGTGCTATACCATTGCTCAAGCCCCACCCAGGTCCCGTCATAACTCTGATTTTTTTGACAGCCACTTCGCACGTCTTGGCCACATATATTCGTGTTCGCTTACGTTCAATGAAGAATCACTGCTTCTTTGTCGGGAAGCGATATGGCCTATGTACTGTTATCATAGGCAGATCAACTCCAAACTTCGAAACCAATACTGCATTTGACTTAACTGTGGCTATATACAGTTACTTTTCTGTGAGCCCCTGCTGGAGTACATTGCGGTTGTCGGTGTGTCTTAGAATCTTCTATAGATGTTCATTGCACGTAAATAATGTTTGGCAAGCCATCCCGGGCTTAAATTTCAGCAAGATAATGTCCGCCCGCACATGGCGAGAATTCCTATCACATGTCTTCGTGCATGCCACCCATTCACTAGGGCAGAACGGTCACCGCATCTCTCCCCGTTGTGAAGATTTGGAGCGTTATGGGCAGGGCCCTGTAGCCAGTTCTGGATTTTGACGTTCTAATGCGCCAACTGGACAGCATTTTCCATAATATCTTCCAGGAGGACATGCAACAGATCCGCCAATCAATGTCTACCCGAATAACTGCTAACGTAGGGGCCAGGCGTGGACAAATGGATTACTGACTTGTTTAGTTTGTTAAGCTCTTTCACTTGAATAAATCATTTAATTTTTCCGGTATCGTAATCTTATATCGTAGTCATTTATTTGTCTGTACATGCACGTCACATCTACTCATCTCCGGGCCATTAGGATAATTCCTTCGTGGTGCCCCGTTTATGGTTTTTTTTTTAGATTGTAGTTCGTGTCTACAGATAGACTTTCGAATGAACTGATTACTAAAGCAAATTGCAGTCTCATCTCCCTCTACAGTTCATGTCAGCGCCTTCAGAGTTTTGCTTGCATGTATTGATACACTCCTGAAAATTGAAATAAGAACACCGTGAATTCATTGTCCCAGGAAGGGGAAACTTTATTGACACATTCCTGGGGTCAGATACATCACATGATCACACTGACAGAACCACAGGCACATAGACACAGGCAACAGAGCATGCACAACGCCGGCACTAGTACAGTGTATATCCACCTTTCGCAGCAATGCAGGCTGCTATTCTCCCATGGAGACGATCGTAGAGATGCTGGATGTAGTCCTGTGGGACGGCTTGCCATGCCATTTCCACCTGGCGCCTCAGTTGGACCAGCGTTCGTGCTGGACGTGCAGACCGCGTGAGACGACGCTTCATCCAGTCCGTAACATGCTCAATGGGGGACAGATCCGGAGATCTTGCTGGCCAGGGTAGTTGACTTACACCTTCTAGAGCACGTTGGGTGGCACGGGATACATGCGGACGTGCATTGTCCTGTTGGAACAGCAAGTTCCCTTGCCGGTCTAGGAATGGTAGAACGATGGGTTCGATGACGGTTTGGATGTACCGTGCACTATTCAGTGTCCCTTCGACGATCACCAGTGGTGTACGGCCAGTGTAGGAGATCGCTCCCCACACCATGATGCCGGGTGTTGGCCCTGTGTGCCTCGGTCGTATGCAGTCCTGATTGTGGCGCTCACCTGCACGGCGCCAAACACGCATACGACCATCATTGGCACCAAGGCAGAAGCGACTCTCATCGCTGAAGACGACACGTCTCCATTCGTCCCTCCATTCACGCCTGTCGCGACACCACTGGAGGCGGGCTGCACGATGTTGGGGCGTGAGCGGAAGACGGCCTAACGGTGTGCGGGACCGTAGCCCAGCTTCATGGAGACGGTTGCGAATGGTCCTCGCCGATACCCCAGGAGCAACAGTGTCCCTAATTTGCTGGGAAGTGGCGGTGCGGTCCCCTACGGCACTGCGTAGGATCCTACGGTCTTGGCGTGCATCCGTGCGTCGCTGCGGTCCGGTCCCAGGTCGACGGGCACGTGCACCTTCCGCCGACCACTGGCGACAACATCGATGTACTGTGGAGACCTCACGCCCCACGTGTTGAGCAATTCGGCGGTACGTCCACCCGGCCTCCCGCATGCCCACTATACGCCCTCGCTCAAAGTCCGTCAACTGCACATACGGTTCACGTCCACGCTGTCGCGGCATGCTACCAGTGTTAAAGACTGCGATGGAGCTCCGTATGCCACAGCAAACTGGCTGACACTGACGGCGGCGGTGCACAAATGCTGCGCAGCTAGCGCCATTCGACGGCCAACACCGCGGTTCCTGGTGTGTCCGCTGTGCCGTGCGTGTGATCATTGCTTGTACAGCCCTCTCGCAGTGTCCGGAGCAAGTATGGTGGGTCTGACACACCGGTGTCAATGTGTTCTTTTTTCCATTTCTAGGAGTGTATTTGCCGCGTGACATATGGTGCTCAAACTGAACATCTGTAGCAGTCAGAGCCGGCCGAAGTGGCCGTGCGGTTCTAGGCGCTGCAATCTGGAACCGCGAGACCGCTACTGTCGCAGGTTCGAATCCTGCCTCGGGGATGGATGTGTGTGATGTCCTTAGGTAGTTAGGTTTAAGTAGTTTTGAGTTCTAGGGGACTGATGACCTCAGAAGTTAAGTCCCATAGTGCTCAGAGCCATTTGAACCCATAGTGCTCAGGGCCATTTGAACCATTTGTAGCCGTCAGAAACTCGGAGTGATACTCTCGCCATTGATAAGTGTTTGTTTTCTATATGTATTGTACTTCTTGTACAGTCGGCTTATTAAACCCTATGGGTAACTTATGGATAACACTGTAAATAAGAAGAAAAACGAAAGATCTTGGAGTACTTACGAACACTAAGTAAATGGTAAACTAAAATGGTTGCTCAAAACGAAGCTTCCGATGTCGCTGAATTATTGTGTATTATCAGTTTTTAATTTCGGCAGTGAGAGGTGGGCGTCTAACGTGCAAACCATTAGTAGACTTTATCTCAGCTTTCAGGGGAGATATGCATTATAAGAATAAATAGGAGAAACAGCAAAACGAAGAAAATGGATCAGAGAAGAGATTGTAGGAGAAGACATAGTTGTGACTGTAATGAATGTAGCAACACGAATGAATGATAAATAGAGGAACGAAAAGGTAAGAAAAAACCAAGGCGACGATCTAATTGAAGGTGAATGGATGACATTATGAAACATGCACGTAAGGTGTGCATAGCTGATGACTGTAGTATGTGGAGACGTGAAGTCTCTTATTCATTACTGTTTGTGAAATCGCTAATGATGCGATAATGATGATCTCGACGATGACGATGACACCTATGTGACGTTCTAATTTAGAGTTTTAATCTGTACAATAAATCTCTCATTAATTATTCAAATCATGTCACATCAACATATTTCGTTATTAAACAAGTGACTAAGCTTTCATTAGACCCTACCAAGACAGCGTACGGTATAGTAGATAGAGTTCAATGGCCAAAACTAAAAATAATGGAAACGACGAGAGCCAGGAGGTGGAGGGAGGAGGGAGGAGAGAGGGAGAGAGGCCATTTGAAACGGCGGAGTGTACTTGGGGTGAGTGGACACAATGAGAGAATCGATCAGTCCGTCTGCTAAAGAGTCGTTACGGAAAGTCTGGAGTGATTTATAAGACCTCTTAGGCGCTTCACTTCACTGAGGCGCCGATTTTCTCACCCCAGCCTTTAGCAACAGGTGTCTCTGAATGTAGGAAACAGCTTCCTGACACCAACGAAATTATATGAGCCAATAAATACCTATGTCTGCATTCCAGATGCATATAAGAGGTACCTCACAATAAAAAGAGGGTTACTAACAACGTCTTCATAGTACAAGACAGAGCTTGAAAAACAACGAAGAAGCAGTAACACGTAAAGCGAAACATCGGTTAATAATTATCAGCATGTCATGCGCTGAAAGACAAAGGTTGAGTTTTCAAGTGTCACACAGAGATTCTGCAAAGCACAGTGTCTGAACTGAAGACAAAGAATCGCTAATACACTTCTTTCGAAGTGCAAAAACACCTTGTTATGTTATACAACTACGCATATGATTTTCTAACGGAGGGAGGTTCTTTATAAATCGTTCGAGCACTACTTTAATATTTTCTGTTCCAGAAAGGGTTTATAGAGGACAGAGAGAAGATACAATGAAGAGCGGCGCGTTTTGTCACAGATCCGTTTAGTACGTGCAAAAGCATCAGATACTCATCCACACCTAGCGGAAGGGGTTACAAGCGAGGCGTTGTACATTCCGGCGGGTTTAGTGTTAAAACTCTGAGATAATACTTTCTCGTGAGAATATAGCAAGTTCTTTCTTCTCTCCTGTTTGTTAAAGAAAAGAACAGTCTCCTTCGCTTTTCTGTCATTTCAGCTAGTTGTTGTAATTCTTCTCCAGAACCACATTTCTGCAAGTACGAGGTGAGCTTTCTCCTACTCTGCTAAGATACAGGATTCATATTCGTATGCCAGGACACTCTGTACAAAGTGACTAGTAGCAAAAATTACAAATAAATAATTATCCCACACAGTCATGGTTCACAAACGTAACCATTATGGCAGAAAATAACTGTACAAAGGTATTTTTCCAAATATTTTCTTGATTTGAAAGCTGATGTGCTTATTAACTAGAAGGCGCTTTTGGCCGTGTTATTCTGCTATTGACTTCCTTAACGCATTTGTTGCTTTCCTCCACATTGCTACCGAGATAGCGAAATTCGGTTTCTTCATCGAGTTTCTCATTGATTAAACATCTTTAACACAATGAAAACAAAATCCAAATCACCCAGCAGATAGATCAGGCCAATAACTATTTACAGCCATAGCTTACAATATCTGACCCATGGCCAGAGGCAGAATAATGACAGTAATATTAACTTTTGCAGTTAAGTGCAGAACAACAGCCGGAAGACACCTCTCTCTATTTACATTAAAACTCAACCGAATTTTTTCTATGACCACTAGCGTCACCAACTACTCACTAAAGCAAAGCAATTAAAACCATCTATCGGACTGTCACCACAAATTACTCAATACAATTTAATACCCAATATGATTTATAAACATACTGGGTAAAATAACAAGATAATTAACGATACAATGTTACAAACAAACTTATTCATAGTGGCACATTCACAACTCTTACTTGGACTGTCCATAATGAGTATATCAGCTGCAGTTGTAATCCCAAAGTTCCTTAATTTGATTAAAAGCCTGGATTTCAGGACACTAATCCCATCTTCATGTGCTACTTAACTATGTACCACAGAACCGTACAAGTCACGTAGAAAAATTAAGAAATTTATATAATAGTATGAAAGAGCCTGTGTGGGTGAGGCATGAAAAACTCACGATAGACCGGTAAGACTCGACTTAACCGGGATCATATAAGCACTATGCCATCCGCATGTCGAGTACACCCAAAATGATCCGTATAAGTGATTTAGTGATCAGAGGAGTAATCGGTGTAGTTGTGAGGGCAGTATGTCGGAGATCAGTGGGTTCGAATGTGAGCGGGTTGTTAGATCTCTTATGGTGAGTGCTTCCGTAACCAAGGTAGCTGAATTGCTTGCTATTTCAGGACGCACCGTAAAGAAGATTTATACTGCACACAGGGTAAGTGCATTGTTTTGTGATTTGTAAGTTCCTAAGGGACCAAACTGCTGAGGTCATCGGTCCCTAGGTTTACACACTACTTAATCTAACTTAACTAACGTACGCTAAGGACAACACACACATCCATGCCCGAGGGAGGACCCGAACCTCCGACGGGTGGAGCCGCGCAAACCGTGACAAGACGCCCCAGACCGCGCAGCTACACCGCGTGGCCTGGATATCGTCATCCGCAGAGTTACAATGCGAACGAGAGAGTGCGTTGAATGATCGTGACCGACGGTCATTGAAGACCACGATAGCTGCGAAAGTCACTGCAGAACTGGACGTCGCACTAACAAACCCCATCAGTACCAATTCAACACGAAAGGAGCTCCATAAGGAGCGAGCTGCATTGTGAGCTGCAATTCCAGAAACACTCATCAGTGATGCAAATGGAAACACGGTACCGAAGTCATACACCTGGACTACGAATCAGTGGAAGAAAGTCATTTGGTCGGATGAACCTTGTTTCAGACAGTTTACGTCCCTAGAGTGAATCATAGTGCGGGTTCGGTGGTGATTTGGGCAGCCACAGCGTGATATTTCATGGGCCCCATGGGTACTTTGCAAGGTCTCCTTTCTGCCAAGAATTATGTGACAATTTTGGCTGATCAGGTCCATCCCATGGTAGAGTGTTTGTTCCCCAATGGTGATGCGGTGTTCCAAGAAGACAGCGCCCCGGTTCACGCATCTCGCATCGTCCAGGATCTCAAGGTTATTGAGTCTTTGCGGTCTGCTTTGGAGAGAAGGGTTCGTGATAGCTATCCACCTCCATCATCGCGACCTAAAATTGCCACTAGTTTGTAGGAAGAATGATTGTAGGATACCCTTGAAAACCACACAGGACCTGTATTTATCAATTCGGAGATGACTGGAGGCTGCTTTGAATGGCAGTTGTTTTCCTACGCCGTATTAGGCATGGTAATGTGTTGTGTAGTTGCTGCTGAATCTTCCAGGTTGTACGGCCGTTGTCGAAGAAACTTTTCGGTTCCTGAAGTTTCATCCAGAGCTGTGCAGGACATCTTCGAGGGTGCTCCTGGTGACTCAGTCGGCAAGACTCAGAGTCGCCAGCAGCACCTCTGAATATGTCCAACGCAGCTCTGGACGAAACATCAGGAACCGAAAAGTTTCTTCAACACCGGCATACAGCCCGGAAGGTTCATCAGCAGCTATGACATCCAGTTATGAAAGCCTTCGTTGTATGGATGTTTTGTGTTTTTGGTGTTTGCGTATTTATGTCCATCTCCTGTATATCTTCGATGATACGTAACGTCACCGCATGGCATTTCCTTAAAGAGTTATCTTCAGTTTGTCGCTCAAAGCACCCTCTACACCACCCGACATTTGTCGGTACCGTTTTCTTACACCCTCCATATCACGGTATAGCAAAGGTGCAGCTACTTTCCCTTACTTCAGAGAGTCAAGTCGTTTCTCTTCCGACGTTAAAACGAGAAATAGATTTCTCTTGCCGCTGAATTTCCCCCGACCGTATCCAGTCGACTACAGTTCTCTTTCAAAGAATGTTTTCCAGTCAAAGTTCCTGCTAGCTATTCTTTATTCTTTACGTTTTGCTTGAGTCTGTAATTGTTGGCTCTATTAAGGGTTTCATGACATTTTACAGAGTACCATATCCACTCAAAAATATTTATTTAGTATGAGCCCCTCTGGGATTAAAAGAGAATACAGTATATGAATAGAAACACAGTAGTATTCGAAGATCTGTGACCGACGCCGGAACAACAGGGAACTGACATGACTCGAGACTAGAAGATAGTGCATTGATAATGGCTAGACACTAGCCAAATTCTGAATTTGGCAAAAAAAAGACTGATTTCTGCGCTCTATAATTTATAAATAATATCACAGTCGCTAAGTGCACCCACTTTCCTAATGCAAGGTAACTTACGTCGTCGTCAAAGGCGTATTTCTAGGCCTAATGTTTAGTCACCTATTGCTGCAGCCATCAGAGGCTGTGAAGACTCAGATATTGTTGGACAATGGTCTATTGGCTACAAAACATAAATTGTGTGTGTGTGTGTGTGTCGCGAGAAGAGAAACACAGAGAGAGAATCGTCGGGACAGTCTTTTACACCTTTGTTTCATACTACAATGCTTCTGAAACTTCAATTTATGAAACTTGAAGTGGTTAATATACATACTATTCTCAGGAACAGTCCATTGTGAGCGCTTAAACATATTTTTATAGCTGTTAACCTATACGATGCGGGCATCCACATAAATGAAAATTCGCGAATTCGTATATGGTATAGATTCTGTCTTTGCCTTCTGTATCCAGAAAGCGCCACAGGTTACTCGTTAAGTCGTATAGATAAAATCAACATTAACGATGCGTTAAATATAACTGAATGCATCAGATGCCAGAGGTACAATGTTCCTAAAACGTGTCGTGGAACAGTAAAATAAAGTGTTTGTTTACTCAAATGAACACCTCGGTGGTAAACAATGGTACGAAAAAGTTGGTTGCTTCGAGAAATTGAGCAGAAAGGTTTTAATAACATCACGAAAGTACGATATTTCAAGTACACCCATTGTGAGGTTTTAACGAGATAATTTGTTGTCAAATATTTCTAGAATAACGAAATATTTTTTAAATCGTAAATTTTATCCTAAATTTTAGTCTTAAAAGGACGTCAATGGCAAATTAACAGTGTTTACTTGCAAACTGAGTGCACTTAACTTGGGTTGGCGTTGATCGTTTACTTACTGAGCAAGTTGAGGAGTCACTATATTAAAACCTAACAAAAATGCAAATTTTAAAAGACCGAATTGTTTCAGTTTACGATATTAAGATTTTTATTGTCAAGTTTTGTAATAGTAAAGTATAACAGCTTCAAAAATTTAGTTTATGATTCACGACAGTAAAAAAATTAATTTCACTGACGCTTTACTACAACACGTAACGAATGTTAAGGACAGCCCGTAGCGCAGGTGGTTAATGCCGGTGTTTCCTGCGATATTTTTGTTGTTAAACTAAGTTAGAAACAATGACTGCTGTATTCTAGGGAAGTATTCTCATCAACTGGGTAAACAAAATACATGACAAGAGGTACTGCCGGCCGGAGTGGCCGTGCGGTTCTGGGCGCTACAGTCAGTAACCGCGCGACCGCTACGGTCGCAGGTTCGAATCCTGCCTCGGGCATGGATGTGCGTGATGTCCTTAGGTTAGTTAGGTCTAATTAGTTCTAAGTTCTAGGCGACTGATGACCTCAGAAGTTAAGTCGCATAGTGCTCAGAGCCATTTGAACCATGTGAACAAGAGGTACTACTGGAAAATAAAGTTGTCGGTTGCAACTATCTAAAACGGACGCCTTCAGATCAGCGTATTGTCAAGAAGCTGTGACCGATGATACGCTACACGTTCATCTAAAGGCAACAGGTTGATATGGTCAGAAGCAGTAATTTAAAATTTAGAATTTATTGCCAAGGAAACAGAAGTTGTTTAATAATTATAACAGTATCAGCCGTCTCGTACTTCATAAAATAAATCACGTTTCATCAAGACGTCGCATGTTCTCGCAACGATGCTGTGGCGTTGGGATAATAATGAGTTCTTAAGTATAACTGGTAGAGACAATCAGCGTTTTCACCCGAGTTTTCCTAACTATTTCTTATGCCTTTTCTCATTCCTAATGAAATTATACGACCAGTTTAGAGACAGCATGCAATCACTGAATCGCGAAGTAACTGACTGCCTTAGAGACGTTCATTACGACCACATAAAATACTTGAATTTAAAGTTCTTTTTTAAAAAAGTTTTACGTAATCCTGGTACCAGTCACAAATCACGCTTTATGTGAAGCTTCACGCATTTTAAATAACCTGGTACCAGTAACAAATCATGCTTCATGTGAAGCTACCTGCATTTTAAATATAGGTAGCTAAGCTCTACCTAAACATATATTCTACCCAGTCACATTAATGTGACCACCTGTCAGAAGCCTGAATATCAAAAAATGGTGCAAATGGCTCTGAGCACTGTGGGACTTAACATCTGCGGTCATCAGTCCCCTAGAACTTAGGACTACTTAAACCTAACTAACCTAAGGACATCACACACATCCATGCCCGAGGCAGGATTCGAACCTGCGACCGTAGCAGTCGCGCGGTTCCGGACTGAGCGCCTAGAACCGCTAGACCACCGCGGCCGGCTGAATAACAAACTTTCGTAGCGTGGGCCGCTGCGAACTGTCCAGGTAGAGTGTCAATGAGCGTCTGGCAGGTAACGATAGGGATGTGGGGACATGCCAACTCAAGCACCGTGGCCTGCTGTGCTAGGTCTTTTGGTTGAGGTGGTCCCACAGTTTATAGAATGGGTTTAAATCCGGGTAGTTTTGTGACCTGTGGAGTACGGTGACCTCATCCTGCTGCTCTTCGAAGCACGAACTTAATGTGCGAGCTGCGACACCTTGCATTATCCAGCTGGTAGATGCCATCCTGCCGAGGAAGCAAATATTGCATTTAGGGATCAAATGCCCTGATTACACCGTGGGACAGGACAGGTAGAATAAATTGTGGAAAGGGGCCAAAATAAGAGACTGTCAGTTACACTCGAACATACAACTTTATTATTTGATCAAACATTACAAGAGCCCAAAATTTTTTTTAAACACACAGTTTTAATCTTTGGGACTTAATTACCGGCTGAAAGCCGTTTAATTTAGAGACGGCTGAAGGCCAATAACTTAAAACGCAAACATAATCAGAAATTTAGAAGACAAGCCTTATCTTAAAACAGTTGTTTAGTTAGGCAGAAGTAAACAAGTTAAATTCAAATCGGCTGAAGTCAGAAGACTAAAAATTTAAAAAAAAATTAAATGCCAAAGGGCTTACGTAAAACAGTACTTTAAACTAGGCTGAAGACCTTAAGAGTATAACAATTCTAATTTAAAGCACAAAACCGGCTAGAAACCATACAAGAACCAACAAGAACAATTTAAAAAAAAAAAAAAAAACAGTACACACAAGGGCACCCAGATGTTCGAGGTTCGGCCTGTAATTCAAACACTAACGCTCGCTTACATGAGACAGGCAGTCGGGCCAACCATTCACGATCCGATGACAACCCAACCGACCGACAGTCAGCGGATCCACCGACAAGATAACTTCCACATCACCCGACCGGGGCACAACAGGGAGTACAACGGGAGTTATTGGCGCCCACAACCAATCATACACGGAGCTGTCAAACTACGCACCCTGCTGGACAGCAACAATACGATAAGGAAACTACACTGTCTGAAATTTACGTCAACGCCCAGGGCAGGTAACCGGGACGTTAACGGCCACAGGGCAGAAGATTCCGCTGGTGCACTTCAATTCGAATAACCAAATGCAGTGAAACTGCACCGGAGGGTGGCTAGAATTTTCCAACTTGAAAACCACGTTGTTGCCCACGGGAATATCCCAACAGCCGACAACGAACTCCAAACGACACAATGTGAACAGTCTTGACTTGCTAATAGGTTAAATCAAAACTCAACTTTCGCGTCCATGGTCGGTGTGCCACGGACCTCGTAGCAATGGGAACAGCGCCACACTCTCCGACACCGCGTAGAGACCGCCAACGGGCCCCGGCCATACTACCCCCGCCGAGAATTCCTCGCTTCTCCACGCCAACCGACCGACTGCCACACATCAGCACGGAGACAGCACAAAAATAACTGAGCAGTCGACATCACAAGGCACACACAGTTTCACGAACACTTACACGAAGGACTAGACAATACTAACGGCAGCGACGGTGCAATAACAATGACGAATCACGAGTCGGCACACGCAGGCAACCCATAAGCGATCGCCGGCCAACATACACGTCGTCCGAGAAGACAACTGACCGACGACCAACCAGTGTGGTCCGCACTCAAGTGATATGTATCGGCAACCGTCGGGAGAGTCATGGCTGAACGGAACTCACTGCAGCCGACTGAACTTTTGCCGCGTCCTAAGTCAAACATAGCCAGATCAGATTTGCACTGTTAGCGCCTCCCAGCTCACTGGCAGATCCGAACTAATTCCGAACACACGACAACCGGGAAGTAACAGCAGTCAGCAAAGGTAATACGCCAGGGCTTATATCGATAAGCGCCGCTGCTGCCGCTCACGGGCAGGCAAAGCGCCAACTCAGTGACACCCGTAATGGAAATCTACATAACGAGGTGGTAGTATGGTAAAAACAGGATGTCAAATGAGGTATGGCACGAACACGAGCCACGCACGGCTTAAGGGACTTTTTTGGTTCAGATGGTTCAAATGGCTCTGAGCACTATGGGACTTAACTTCTAAGATCATCAGTCCCCTAGAACTTAGAACTACTTAACCTAAGGACATCACATACATCCATGCCCGAAGCAGGATTCGAACCTGCGATCGTAGCGGTCGCGCGGATTTATTTGGTCTCCAAGAATGGAGGCATACTTGTGTTGATCCATTCTGCCTTCCAGAATGACGTGATCGCCAAAGGAATGCCACGAAAACATCAGCCAAACCATAACGCTCTCCCTTCCCGCCTGGACCCTTCCGACGATTGTTGCAGGGTGTTTGTTTACAAACGTTTCACGGCGATGGAGCATGAAAAGTGATTCATCTGAAAAGGCAAGCTCTCGCCACTCAGTGGACATCCATTTGCGGGATTGGAGTGAAAACTCCAGCCTTCGTGCCGATGAACAAGACTCACCGTGGGTCCTTGAACCAGGCGCCTGCTGCAGAGGCCCATGTGAAGCAATTTTCGGTGAAAGGTCGTTGACTATTGGTAGTCCCATGGTTCATCTGAGCGGACTGCTGCTCAACATTTACACATCTATCCTCCCGTACATATCTCCGCGGCCGTTGTTCACCTCTGTCATCTACGACTTGTGGTGCTCTACAGTTGCCTCGGTGCCGATTTTGGGTAGCACCATTTTGTCATGAACAATAGACTACAAACATTGTGGCGAGTGAAAATTTTACAAATTTAGCCGTTGCCTAAATGCTTCCGTCCTTGGTAAGAAAGCTAATGATCATGCCCATTTGCACGTCAGGTACATTGCTTCGTTTCCGCATTTTGACGACTCCACTGCCTGACGCATCTCTCTGGACACGCTTAATATGTCTTCCATTGCTAGTGCTGCCACCTGCCGTCTGAGAGTGGTTTTGCCCATTGACATTGAACACAGGCGTTTGTCACACTAATATGACTGGACCGTTATATTAAAATATTATGCTAAGCTTAGCCTAAATTTTGTGATTTTGTCCATGCAACTTCTTCTGGAAAGCGCTTTTGAAAATGTACACAGCGCTATTTAAAATTCACAAAGCTTTAGGGGAGACCAGGGCGGAACGGCGTGCCTACATCTACATCCATACTCCGCAACCCAGCTGACGGTGTGTGGCGGAGGGTACCTTGAGTACCTCTATCGGTTCTATTCCAGTCTCGTATTGGTCGTGGAAAGAAGGATTGTCGGTATGCCTCTGTGTGGGCTCTAATGTCTCTGATTTTATCCTCGTCGTCTCTTTGCGAAATATACGTAGGAGGGAGCAATATACTGCTTGACTCCTCGGTGAAGGTATGTTCTCGAAACTTCAACAAAAGCCCGTACCGAGCTACTCAGGATCTCTCTTACAGAATCTTCCACTGGAGTTTATCTATCATCTCCGTAACGCTTTCGCGATTACTAAATGATCCTGTAACGAAGCGCGCTGCTCTCCGTTGGATCTTCTCTATCTCTTCTATCAACCCTATCTGGTACGGATCCCACACTGGTGAGCAGTATTCAAGCAGTGGGCGAACAAGTGTACTGTAACCTACTTCCTTTGATTTCGGACTGCATTTCCTTAGGATTCTTCCAATGAATCTCAGTCTGGTATCTGCTTTACCGACGATTAATTTTATATGGTCATTCTATTTTAAATCACTCTTAATGCCTACTCCCAGATAATGTATGGAATTAACTGCATCCAGTTGCTGACCTGCTATATTGTAGCTAAACGATAAGGGATCTTTCTTTCTATGTATTCGCAGCACATTACACTTGTCTACAATGAGAGTCAATTGCCATTCCCTGCACCATGCGTTGATTCATTGCAGATCCTCCTGCATTTCAGTAAAATTTTCCACTGTTACAACCTCCCGATATACTACAGCAACATCCGCAAAAAGCCTCAGTGAACTTCCGATGTTATCCACAACGTCATTTATGGATATAGTGAATATCAACGGTCCTACGACACTTCCCTCTGGCACACCTGAAATCACTCTTACTTCGGAAGACTCCTCTCCATTGAGAATGACATGCTGCGTTCTGTTATCTAGGAACTCTTCAATCCAATCACACAATTGGTCTGATAGTCCATATGCTCTTACTTTGTTCATTAAACGACTGTGGGGAACTGTATCAAACCCCTTGCAGAGGTCAAGGAACGCGGCTTCTACCTGGGAATCCGTGTCTATGGCCCTCTGAGTCTCGTGGACGAATAGCGCGTGCTGGGTTACACACGATCGTCTTTTTCGAAACCCATGCTGATTGCTACAGAGTAGATTTCTAGTCTCCAGAAAAGTCATTATACTTGAACGTAATACGTGTTCCTAACGTGTGGAGCAAATTTTGTAGGTCTCAGTGATGAAAATTTTTTTTAGAAACGTTAGGAACCGTTCCTTCAAACATTTTTGTAGTAAAATTTACAAATGAAGATACCAACCATTGTCGTACCAGTGAACTAAATCAGTGTCTTTAAGTCCGTTTTCTTCTCTCTTCTTCGACGACAAATCTTACAAGTAAGCTGGGCTTCGTTGTCCTCAGTATATATGTGAACAAACGAGTTATGAGCCCACTGCTTGCACTGTTTCCTGAAACTTAATGGCGAGCCAGAAATCCAAGGAGGCTTTTTACAGCCATTTTCGTTTCGTTATGGAATGGGTGCGGACATCGTTTCGTTCTGTGTGTTGATACGATAAAACGCGCAGTTGTTTTACACTCATACCAAAACGTCGCTTTTGCAGATCCTTAAGATATTTAACAAGTTGTAACTTTTGCTCCGTATTGAAAACGTACTGATATTTTCGGTAGCTTTCGTCACTTTTTGAAAGGGGATTGTCCTTGTTCATTTTTTCGTATCTTTTTAAAGTAATCAAAGACACGAAAAATTGTTTCACTGCTTTTTCGTGGGTCAACCTTTTATTAATTACCGATTCAACAACTTGCTCCATGTTTTTCGTGGACTAGTTCTGTCTCTCCGTTTTGCGTACATGATCATGTGCCATCTGCAATCTAGAAACCATGCGGCAGAATTCCTCAAATGAAGTATAAATGCCGACCGGGGAGGAACGGACTATACCAGTAGATCGTTCAGCTACTAACGCATATCTACTGAGAAAATATTCAGGAAACATCGTTAAAAAAATTCCAGCTGCAATGTAGACAAAGACAACGGGTAATATGCTGATTTAGGTAGACTAAAAGCTGCTTGTGAAGAGAAAATTTAACAGACTTACCTTAGTTGGAAATGGTCTGGAAAGTTATAACAGATCAGCAATTTCGCTCACTTTTGTAAGCAGACTGCGTAACTGGCAGGTGACAACAGATGCAACCGTACTGAACTATAACAGACATTGGTTTGTTAAACGCTTATCAGTCTGCGCGCCGTCTAGAGCCTCTAGAAAAAAGACCGTTCTGACCCCGCAGCCCAATTCCGCCCGGCCCCACTTAAATAAAGGTTGATTTGTGATTGGAAACAGAATTACATAAAACTTAGTTTTGTTGGACACTCATAGAATATTTATCGCCAAACATGGCAATATAGGATGAATCCGAACCACACCACCAAAATTTCGACATTTATTGAGGGGTATGTTCTGGGTGTGTTGATATAACGACCCCTTCGGCACCTGCGGATCGCTTCAGAGTTGTAATGTAATTATGATTTATTAGGTTTGTTAACAGAAATACCTACGCACCTTTGAAAATACCTTCACGACAGTGAAAGTGCTTTAACATGCAATCATCAGAACATACGAAACACAAAACGCAGAGTGATAAATAGCCCTTAGATAGACGCAAAAGTACTGTGATGCGGGAACAGTTCACTATAGCGTTGCGCTGCTGTTGCAATGCATTCAATGAACCACAAGCGGGGTCAAAATCGACCATCTCCTTATCAGTAAACCATCCCATACTGCTATGTATCACTGTTAGAGAGCAGATAATGCAGCCTGAAAATCACACGCGAGACAGATCAACAGCGTGTACCGTGAGTAAATGGAATGATTTTAATTTTATCCGCACTTTGCAGTAGTGGACGTGACAGTATTCAGTACGCGAGAAGTATGGTTGATGACGCCTCCAGTCGCATTTCTTTCCTGTTTTATCGAATCACACATTGCGTTTCTGACCATATGGGTCCACCGTCAGGTGCAAATCGTCTTAGTATATTATTCACTTCTGCTCTTGAGTGAGGTGATGCGAAATGTATGTTTCTATTATAAAAATAGGTATTGTACTTCGCGAATCAAACGTCGGAAAACATGATGATGAACAGTGGAAAACTCACCGAAAAATCAAAGAAGAACATTTTTAATGTTTTAATGCCATCAGACGTTGGTTTACCCCTTCTGCAATCACATAACATGTCATTCAAAGTACACACTTGTTTATACATTTCAAACATGGAGGCATAATAAAGGGGCACCAGCTACGACATAGTCGAGTACATGAACAGTGATCCAATATTGTCAAATTTTTTTAATTCCAGTCTTTGATCACAATATCAATTCTTTTGACAATGACCGGTTTCAGTCAGTAATGACCATCCTCAGTCTTTTTGCTACGCCATATCCTAAAGTGATAAGGCCGTAACGGCATCGTCAAAATATATAAATACACTCAGCACAGCATCGTCACATAGATCTAAAATAAGGTGTAGAATAGGGCCACAAAAATTACTGTGTGGACGATGTGACCTATTCTACACCATATTTTAGATCTATGTGACGATGCTGTGCTGAGTAGATTTATGTGTTTTGACGATGCCGTTACGGCCTTATCACTTTAGGACATTGTGTAGTAAAGATCTGAGGATGGTCATTACTGAATGAAACTGGTCATTGTCAAAAGAATTGATATTGTGATCAAAGAGTGGAATAAAAAACATTTGATAATTAGGGGAGGTGGCACTACAGACTTTCGCTGTATATTTAAGTCGGCGCCGCTATTTTGGTAGGTTCTAAATATCAGCAGACTACGATTAACAATTGCTTCTTGTTCTTAATTTTTGTTGTGTCCACGAAACAGTGTCTTTCAGTAGTAAATAATACACGACTCTCGTAAATAATAAAGTGTCAGGAATGCATTTTCAGATGCTTTTCTGGTCTTAAAAAAAGGCAAATTAGAGCACGTAAAAGATGTATTTGTCCTCGCTAATGTAACTTTCTTTTTTTAAACGTTTCGAATGATCTGAAAGCGAAGTATGCGACGTGAAAAGGCTGCTTTTGTAATCCAGCATTTTCTTTAACACGGAGTGACGAAACACGTCCCGTCTATGCCCTCTTTCCGAAAATGCTGTGAATATATTTTGCTATGTCTGGACGGTTTGCAATATTTCCTTCTCACAGTGTTCAAGCAGAGCTCTCTGTGAGCTGTACTGATAGGAAATCTGAAGTCAAATTACAGAAATACGACTATTACAGTAATAGCAACCAGCGCTACTAAAATTTGTGTATATAAATGAAAATATCCCTTGGACGACTCCTCTTACGAATGAAATCTGATTCTTTTACACTTTAATCGGAATGTTTTTTATTCCTGAAAATGAGACAAGCTCCCATTTTTTATCAAAATACTCCCACCAGAAATTAATTTTTGGCACTACTAACATGGTGGACATCGGCTTCAAATTTGTAACATCAGGACAACTCCCCATATCATACCACCATGATTTGAAAATACTACGCAGATGCAGTTTAATATGGGACGGCCAAAGAGATTTGCGTTTTAATGAGTTGATGCATGCTAGGAATAAATTTAATTACTCAAAAAATATGTCTAGTGAAACCTGTCTGATCAATTAACATTGATTCAGGCCTTTTGATTTTATGAAAATAGATATCCAGGAGTTATAACAGATTTAAGGTCTTATTATTGGCTTCATTGTGTATTACTACCAAATTGTTTTCAATTCTGTAGATAATGTATTTGGTTTCTCTCATGTACTGTGAAATTACTTATTTTTCAAATTAATTGAGTCTGAAAGTATTCGCGTGTCCTTGGAAATGGGTTTTGAAATTTCTGCCTCTTTTTCCTGTGTAGTGGGCAAGACAACTGGGACATTATACTATATTCATTCCACTGTTGTTCAATCTTTTTGTGTGTGTTTTTACTTTGTGGAGTAGTAGGCTCTTGACATATTATTATTGGAGAATGAAATTGTTGTATTGATTGTTTTGAATAGCTTACCAATTTCTTATGGTTTGGAATGCATAGAGAAGTGTGTACCTTGGGTGACATGATGTGCAATTGCAGAACTTTTGCTGACATTAAAACCTTAAAAATTGTCTTCCTTGATTTTTCGGTAAATTTTCATATTTTACTTTTTCTCATTACATTTCCCGCCGTCTGAGTCTCAAAATGCAATATCTAATGTCTAACCTTCCCATAACAGGTACATATAGTACATTTCGCGTCACCTCACTCGCGTATCGAGACCATTTCCAACAGACGATGGACACATAGCGACCGAAATTCATCGTTTGACTCTATAAAACACGAAGGCGTGAGTATTTCTACTTCCTTTAGAAACAGTTGGTTTCCAAACATACCACTGACATTTGCCGTGCAATACAGATACGAATATAAATGAAAGTAGTATGAAAATAATGAAGGTAGGAAATAAAAGGAAATGCAGTAACTCTGAGTATTTCATATCACAGTACTTAGAAAACATCCAGTTTACGTGTTAGATAGTACAAAATCACGCCTACGTTTGTATGAGATTGGTTAGAACCGTTTTCAGATAGGTAGTTACCGTGCGTCTCTAGAATGGGACGTTTGGTGTTCGCGCCTTTGATGCATGCTATCTGAGAAGCAGTTTGCCAACGGTTTCCACCATTTGGGGTAGGCCCTCTAGCACGGGCTATTAAGGGCCCTACGCATGGCCTCACTTAGGGTAAAAGTCTATTACACTCCAGCCCCAGCTAATTACAGGTAATCTAATTCCTCGGTTACACGCTCGCCGAATTATTGTCGGTAAAGGAGCCACTGGTGCGGTGTACAGTCAAATTAACCGTTAAATTAACGTAGGCTCCTTAATTGAGCGTAGCCAGGGTCACAAAATTTCGTGCTAGTCTGTAAAATCAAATTCTCGCTGCCTTACACGTCTTACGTAATGCTAAATTTCTCGTCATCACACATGAACTGAGGCTGTTATCACTAGAGCAACATGGGAAGAAGGAATATGTAATATTTCTTTGTAGAGATTTTTGTGAAAGGAAACCACGATGTAAGTTTAGTATCCTTGAACAGCTTGAACTTTACACAGCCTGACAAAAACAGAGGCTAAAGCTACAGAAGAAACCTTTAGTTTTTGTTTTGTTTAATCTTTGTTCCGATGAATATAATTCTTTGCTGACATCCATATAGTCAGACTGTATGAACCCGCAGAATCTTTATATATATATATATATATATATATATATATATATATATATATATATATATATATATATATATTTCTTTTTGCGAAAACAAATTACATTGTTCTCTTATTTATGTATGTACACTGGTATCTTGCAAGAGTACCGTATGATTACTGAAATCCATTGTTTACTCCATCGACAGACGAGTGCTCATACTGGTGACATCAGATCATTGGTTGCGTATGTTCCTGATCCTATCCACTAGCGTTCTGGAGCTTCCAGGATTCTAAAGTGTTCATGAGTGTATGGCTCTGGTAGTAATAAGTGCATGCATTAGTGTAAGTATGCAGCAATCTTTAGAAGGCCTGGTGGTTTATGCCCTTTCTCTTTATTTGGCGATGTTTATTATAGGTTTCGTTGATACCCTGAAATTATTGTGCATAAATCCGCAAAAGTATGATGGGTGGAGATCTCTTCTGAACAGCACGTTGCAGGGCATCCTAGACACGCTAATTAATGTTCACGTTTGGGGAATTTGGTGGCCAGCGGAAGTATTTAAACTCAGAAGAGTGTTCCTGAAGCCACTCTGTAGCAATTGTGGATGTGTGTGGTGTCGCAAAGTCCTGCTGGACTTGCCCAAGTCTGTCATAATGCACAATGGACAGGAATAGATCCAGGTGATCCGATAGGATGCTTACGTACCTGTTACCTGTCACAGTCGTATCTAGACCTATCAGGGATCCCTTATGACTCCAACTGCACACGCCCCACACCATTAAAGTCCCCTGCTGACATTCAGGGTCCATGGATTCATGAGGTTCTCTCCATACCCGTCCTCATCCACCCGCTCGATGCTCGATACAATTTGAAACGAGACTAGTCCGAGCAGGCAACATGTTTCCAGGCATGGACAATCCAATGTCGGTGTTGACGCGCCCAGGAGAGGCCGTCGTGTTGGTAATTTCCTATAGGACCAAACTGCTAAGGTCGTCGGTCCCTAGGCTTACTCACTATTTAATCTAACTTACGCTAAGGACAACACACACACCCATGCTCGAGGGAAGACTCGAACCTCCGACGGGGGCAGCCATGCGAATCGTGGTGAGGGGTGTAAAGCTTTGTGTCGTGCAGTCATCAAGGGTACACGAGTGGGCTATCGGCCCCAAAGCCCATACCGATGATGTTTCATTGACTCCTTCGCACGCTGACACTTGCTGCAGTGAAATCTGCAACAATTTGTGGCAGGATTGCACTTCAGTCACGTTAAACGATTCTCTTCAGTCGTCGTTGGTCCCGTTCTTGCAGGATCTTTTTTCGGTCCCAACGATGTCGTGGATTTGATGTTTTACCGGATTTCTGATATTAACGGTAAACTCGTGAAATAGTCGTACGGGAAAATCCCCACTTCATCGCTACCTCAGAGATGCTGCGTCCCATCGCTAGTGCACCGACTATAACACCACGCTGAAATTCTCTTAAATCTTGATAACCTGCCATTGTAACAGCAGTAACCGGTCTAACAACTGCGCCAGACACTTGTTGTCTTATATAGGCGTTTCCGACTGCAGTGCTGTATTTTGCCTGTTTAAATATCTCTGTATTTGAATATGCATGCTTATGCCAATTTATTCAGCGATTCAGTGTACATCCTCCCAGTTCCTAGAGGGTTCACCACTCCCTGTTTTCAGGGGAACTATCTGTGACACTGATCGCATACGTAATGAAAAAGGTAGTTACGAGGTAACTTCCGATAGGTAACGGCGGGTACGACCTTACTTGACCAGAACTACTAGGAGAACTGACATAGTCGACGCTAGCGCACGGTAGTTTTACAACTCTCAGCCACACTGATACCGCACGTTCTTGAACCAGTCTTCTAAAAGCTTTGTACATCTGCACAGGCGTATTCTTGCTGATTCCATTGGGCCGGATATGTAGTAATCTTAATAAATAGTCCCCTGTTCGTAGCTTTTCGTTTACTTGCTTTGGTGTTTGCATTCCAAAACATCGGTTTGTCCGAGATCAGACGTAAGCACGAGGGTAAGTCAACAAGTATCTGTAATCAATTTTTATAATTTATTACAATAAGAGCACACAATTTTTATCGATGTCATTTTTCAAGATAGTCACCCTGATTTTCAGTGGATTTGGTCCACCGTTGCGAAAGCTTCTAATACCCTCTGCATCAAGTAACCATGTGCCGCTTTCTTCACCTGTTGACCGGAACTGCATCTACGGCCCCTCAAAGCATTTTAAGTGGATAAAATATGCTTACGGTTCATCCCGACACAGTCTGTTGTTCAGAATCGAGGCACAGGCGTGTTCAGTACTGGGATCAGTTGTGGCTATAGTAAGAATCCCCACTCTCCCCTCATCCTTCACTCTCATTCGATCACATTTGAACTGTTCAGTCCACTGGTAAACACTTCTCTGTGACAAAACATTGTCCCCGTATTGTGCTGAAAATCTTCTATGAATTGCCGCTCCTGGTACACCACAGACCACAAAAATGGATTGTGGAACGCTGTTCTGTGATGCAAGCAGAGAGTATCGTGGCCACCTTTCGGTCGGAACAGCGCAAAGCGGATTGGTATTATAATGCAGTAACCTACCACAGGTAAATGCAACGGTGCCCTCTAGCGGCTGCAGAACGCACAAGACGTAGAGCCAACCTAACGACAATTAGCGGACTACTGCAGACACTTATTGACTTAACATTGCATTTTGTTTGGTATTTCACAGTAATGGTTTCTATACGGTGCAACACAATTGAAGGAACAGTATTTCAAAACTTCGTGATTGTCTGCAATTGCGACCTGTAAGTTTCAAATATAGCTAAAATGGTGCCTGCAACTTTCTTCTGCAATGGTGCGCAAGCGTGGCGCCCTAACACATTACCCTTGGGTTCGACGATGCTTCAAACAGAAGAGTGTTGAATGTGAAAAAAAGGCTAGAGCTCAGAAATTCATGTGACGTGTAATGTGGGTTAATTATGTCACATTGGCACCACATTTCACCACAGTTCTGCCCAAAGTCATCGTGGACATGTCATACGATTGAAAGGTCGTCACACCCTCTCTTATCCACCTTTCCCCCGTTCCTTTCACGCTTCCGAGGTCGAGGGCAGAACAGCGACTCTCAGCGTTGAAATCGTCCGGTCTTCTTATGCGTGGCCAAGGAACACATTTCAAACACTCTGCCAATCAGACACGAAGAGGCCTCATGGGATGGCATAAAGGGTATCCATGAACCCACCCCTTCCCTTACGGCGTTGATTCCCACACACTTTGCGGTCGAAAACGACAGTTCCCTGTGCAGTGAGCAACAGGACGACCCTCTACATCTACATGACTACTCTGCAACTCACATTTAAGTGCTTGGCAGAGGGTTCATAGAAACCACAATCATACTATCTCTCTACCATTCCACTCTCGAACAGCGCGCGAGAAAAACGAACACCTAAACCTTTCGTGCTCTGATTTCTCTTATTTTATTTTGATGATCATTCCTATGTAGGTTGGGCTCAACAAAATATTTTCTCATTCGGAAGAGAAAGTTGGTGACTGAAATTTCGTAAATAGATCTCGCCGCGACGAAAAAGTCTTTGCTTTAATGACTTCCATCCCAATTCGCGTATCATATCTGTCACACTCTCTCCTTTATTACGTGATAATACAAAACGAGCTGCCCTTTTTTGCACCTTTTCGATGTCCTCCGTCAATCCCACCTGGTAAGGATCCCACACCGCGCAGCAATATTCTAACAGAGGACGAACGAGTGTAGTGTAAGCTGTCTCTTTAGTGGACTTGTTGCATCTTCTAAGTGTCCTGCCAATGAAACGCAACCTTTGGCTCGCCTTCCCCACAATATTATCCATGTGGTCTTTCCAACTGAAGTTGTTCGTGATTTTAACACCCAAGTACTTAGTTGAATTGACAGCCTTGAGAATTGTACTATTTATCGAGTAATCTAATTCCAACGGATTTCCTTTGGAACTCATGTGGATCACCTCACACTTTTCGTTATTTAGCGTCAACTGCCACCTACCACACCATACAGCAATCTTTTCTAAATCGCTTTGCAACTGATACTGGTCTTCCGATGACCTTACTAGACGGTAAATTACAGCATCATCTGCGAACAACCTAAGAGAACTGCTCAGATTGTCACCCAGGTCATTTATATAGATCAGGAACAGCAGAAGTCCCAGGACGCTTCCCTGGGGAACAGCTGATATCACTTCAGTTTTACTCGATGATTTGCCGTCTATTACTACGAACTGCGGCCCTCCTGACAGGAAATCACGAATCCAGTCGCACAACTGAGACGATACCCCATAGGCCCGCAGCCTGATTAGAAGTCGCTTGTGAGGAACGGTGTCAAAAGCTTACCGGAAATCCAGAAATACGGAATCAACCTGAGATCCCCTGTCGATAGCGGCCATTACTTCGTGCGAATAAAAAGCTAGCTGCGTTGCACAAGAACGATGTTTTCTGAAACCATGCTGATTACATATCAATAGATCGTTCCCTTCGAGGTGATTCATAATGTTTGAATACAGTATATGCTCCAAAACCCTACTGCAAACCGACGTCAATGATATAGGTCTGTAGTTCGATGGATTACTCCTACTACTCTTCTTAAATACTGGTGCGACCTGCGCAATTTTCCAATCTGTAGGTACAGATCTATCGGTGAGCGAGCGGTTGTATATGATTGCTAAGTAGGGAGCTATTGTATCAGCGTAATCTGAAAGGAACCTAATCGGTATACAATCTGGACCTGAAGACTTGCCCGTATCAAGCGATTTGAGTTGTTTCGCAACCCCTAAGGTATCTACTTCTAAGAAACTCATGCCAGCAGCTGTTCGTGTTTCAAATTCTTGAATATTCCGTTGGTCTTCCCTGGTGAAGGAATTTCGGAAAACTGCGTTCAATAACTCCGCTTTAGCGGCACAGTCGTCGGTAACAGTACCATCGGCACTGCGCAGCGAAGGTATTGACTGCGTCTTGCCGCTTGTGTACTTTACATACGACCATAATTTCTTTGGATTTTCTACCAAATTTCGAGACAATGTTTCGTTGTGGAACATATTAAAGGCATCTCGCATTGAAGTCCGTGCCAAATTTCGCACGTCCGTAAATTTTAGCCAATCTTCGGGATTTCTCGTTCTTCTGAACTTCGCATGCTTTTTCCGTTGCCTCTGCAACCGCGTTCGGACCTGTTTTGTGTACCATGGGGGAACAGTTCCATCTCTTATCAATTTATGAGGTATGAATCTCTCAATTGCTGTTGCTACTATATCTTTGAATCTGAGCCACATCTCGTCTACATTTGCATAGTTAGCTCGGAAGGAATGGAGATTGTCTCTTAGGAAGGCTTCTAGTGACACTTCATCCGCTTTTTTAAAACCCTTTGACACTACTGACACCACGTGGACGCTTCAACACTTCTCTAAGGATATCATGGGCCTGCAAACCAATTAATGTGATCATGACTTCTGGAGTGCAGTGCAACCGCAATCTCTGCTCTAGAGTACTGTGTGGAACCACTAGAGAGTTCTAAGTCATTCGACGAAAGTAGAATGCGGTCCAAAGCAGCAAAGGATGCTTATACATTTACAACTCTCCTGTTTCGAGCCCTCCTGTGGCGTGATCATGGAAGGTGTGACACTGTACGCGTAAATAACACGGCAGAGGGTGCCTCAAACAACCCCAAATCCAGCAGCAGCCTCAGTGACACCTGTCTTTGTTCAGGACTTCAAAAATGTAGCTATAGAGAGAAAACCCATGGTGAGAGTCGTCGGCGCCAGCAGGTAGGTATCCCCTTGACACTCCTCCGATCCTTCATGCCTAGCAGGTAGCCAGGAATCTCTCACAGGCTTTCTCTGTATATCTAAATTAGCGACCTTTCCAGTGTGTTACGTTGACAGTGACGTTGAGCAGAATTGTTGTGAAATTTGGTGCCTACATGGCATCATTAACCCACCTACACGGCACATAAACTACTGAGCTCTGGCCTGTCACCCGCACGAGTTTACACCTTTCTGTTCGTAGCTTCGTCGAGACTGATGGTGACGTCACAGGACTCCAAGCATTTGCACCATTACAGAGGAACATTGTAGGCACCTTTTCCGTCAAAGTTGAAACTTACACATCGTAACGGGAGACAGTTACAGAGCTTCGAAAAAGTAGTCCTTAAATTTTGTTGTGCATTGTAGTTTATTGACGTAGTCTTGCTTAGGTTAATGTGTGTCTGCAAGTGGGGATATTCGGCCTCCAAAAATTGTTAAAGTTCTTGCTGAAACCTTTAGCTGTCATTCATTTTACACAGTTCGCTAATAGATTCGGTCAACGACCACTGTCAAGCTTAGCTAGCATAAACGGCAGGGCAGATATACCATAATTTAAACAAAAATAATTGCTCTTTTAAGCCCCCCACCCCCCCATGCCATGCAAAAAATTTCTCACAATATTTGCTGTGCGCAATAATTTTCGTATAGAAGCAAGTCTACATCGACAGCTAGTAACACACTCAAAATTATCGTTCACAGTTATTATTCCGAGAAATTTTTTATGTACTATAGTGGACTTAAAAGAGCAAATTACTTTTTTTTTCAAATTATGGCATAACTTTCCTGCTGTTTATGCCAGCTAAGATTGATAATGATCATTGACCGAAACTAGTAGCGAGCCGTGTAAAATAAATAACGGCTGAAGGCTTCACCATGAATTTTAACAACTGCTTAGATTGTTTAGTTTACTGGTCGTCGGTGAGTTGCACTAATATTCCCTGTAGGTATATAGAGAGAGACCCCTTTGTTCCGTCTCCTTGGCAACAGAACGTCTGCCAGTGCATTCTGGTCCCCAGCGCCCAAAGCCAAAACACTAAACTGCGAGGACATATTCTTGGAAGCTTAACCAAAACTCAAACAAGGATCTGAGCAGACAGGCTTAGCACACAGATAACCCGGTAGAGGACGGAAGCAAACTTCAGGGAAAAAAGCACCTCGCGACGCGGGAGCAATAAACCGATACGCTAGGGCCCGGAGTTGGCCCCTGGGGGTCGTACTGGCGGATCCGCGTATACAAACAGCCGGCGGCGGCGCTGGACTGATAACACGACACGGGCGCGCCGCCGAAATCACTGCGCAGGGAGGCGGGCCCAGAATATCGGATTCCTGCGGCACGTCGAGCACTGCATCGGGAATGCGCCGCGTCTTCTTCGGCAGCCGCCGTGGATCGTAACGAACTTCCTGACCAGGCGGCGGGGAGCTGCGAATCGACTTTCGTATCGAAGCAGGAGTCGTATTTGTTTCTATCTTGGTTAACGTTAAAATATGCGGTGTAGAAGACCTTAAGGGAAGTAACGGAAGGTTTCTGAAAATAGCTCGACAGTAGAGCAACTTAAGCATTATATAATAAAAGCAGATTCCATATAACTAAAACACTGTTGATAGGATTTACAAAGTGCTTAAGAGAATCTAACATTTTCACTATAATGTGGCGATATTTACTAAGGTGACGAAAGTCATGGGACACCATTATGAACATATACAGATGGCGCAAGTATCGTGTACGCGAAGTATAAACGTGCAGTGCGTTTTCTGAGCTGTCATTAGAACTTGGCTGTTTCATGTAATAAACGTTCCGACGTGGTTATGTCCGCATGACAGGAATTAACAGACTTTGAACGCGAAATGGTAGTTGGAGCTAGACGCAGGGGACAGTCTATTTCGGAAATCGTTTGGCAATTCATTATTCGGAGATCCACAGTGTCAAGAGTGTGCTGAGAATACCAAATTTCAGGAATTACCACTCACCACGAACAACGCAAGGGCCGACAGCCTTCACTTAACGACCGAGAGCAATAACGTTTGCGTAGAGTTGTCAGTGCTAATAGACAAGCAACAATGCGCGAAATAACTGCATAAATCAATATGGGACGTACAACGAACGTATCCGTTGAGATAATGCGGCGAAATCTGACGCTGAAGGGCTATGGCAGCTGACGACCGACGCGAGTGTCTTTGCTAAAAGCATGACATCGACTGCAGCGCCTCTCTTGAGCAGGTGACCATATCTGTCGGATCCTAGACGATAGAAGCCATGCACAAGTCAGGTGAGGCCCCATTTCAGTTGGTAAAGGGGTTCGAGTGTGTCGAGTGTGCTGGAGATCCCACGAGGCCGTGGAACCGAGGTGTCAACAAGGCACTGCGCAAGTTGATGGTGGCTTCATAATGGTGTGGGCTGTGTTTAATGGAATGGACTGGGTCCTCTGGTCCAAATGAATCGATAATTCACTGGAAATGGTTATATTCGGCTATCTGAAGACCACTTGAAACCATTCATGAACTAAATGTTCCCAAACAACGATACAGTTGTTATATACGACAGTTCATCACGGAACAGGTTCTCATTTGTTCGCGATTGATTTTAAGAACATTCTGGGCAATTCGAGCGAATGATTTGGCCACTCAGATAGCCTGACATGAATCCCATCGAACATTTATGGGACATCATCGAGAGGTCAGTTCGTGCACGAAATCCTGCACCGCCAACACTTTCGCAATTATGGACGGCTATAGAGGCAGCATGGCTCAATATTTCTGCCGGGGGACTTCTGACGATTTGTTGAGTCCATTACATGTCGAGTCGCTGCACTACTCTCGGCAGAAGGAGGTCCGACTTGACATTGTCAGGTGTCCCATGACTTTTGTCACCTCACTGGACGCTGCTCACCATTAAAGTCGTAACACAAGGATGGACAGCAAACGACGAAATTGTCATTATTGAGGAGGTATATATTACTAAACGGCTAAACTGGTTCATCCTTAAGATTGGTTTGTTGCACAATCGTTGAACAAACTCCGAGTTCGAAAGTGATAATTTCCTTGAGGCAGAAAAGCTTCTACCCATAAATCAGCAAGAATTTACAAAGCATCATTCATACGATACCCAGCTTGCCCCTTTCTCACGTAATATCTTAGAAACCACAGATCGAAGGAAATAGAAAGATTCCATTTTCCTAGATTCGACACGGTGCCCCACTACAGACTGTTAACGAAGGTCTGAGCGTATGTATTCGGTCTCCAGATATGTGAGGAGCCCGAACACTGTTTAAGTAGGTGGCTAGTATTCGTCAGAGGCAAGGATATCGGTAAGAGTTCCCTACGAAAGACCGCCCTTATTCTCTATACACGTGGCTAATCTGACGGACAGCGTTAATAGCAATTTAGTACAGGAGGATGTGATTGTTAAGTGGCTGTAAGAAAATATAAGGTGACTTAGACAGAATTTCTAGTTTGCGTGATGAAAGGCAGCTAGCGCTAAGTGTAGAAAAATGCAAGTCAATGCGGATGAGTAGGTAGGATTGACGGAGGACATCGAGAAAGTGCAAAGCAGGGCAGCTCATTTCGTTTAATCGCGCAATAGGGGTGAGAGTGTCACTGATATGATACGCGAGTTGGGGTAGCAGTCACTGAAACAAAGGCGGTTTTCTTTGCGGCGAGATCTATTTACTAAATTTCAATCACCAACTTTCTCTTCCGAATGCGAAAATATTTAGTTGACACCCACTTTCGTAGGGAGAAATGATCATCATAATAAAATAAGAGAAATCAGAGCTCGAACGGAAAGATTTAGGTGTTCATTTTTCCCATGCGCCATTCGAGAGTGGAATGGTAGAGAAGTAGTATAAAAATGGTCCGATGAACCCTCTGCCAGGCACTTAAGTATGAATTGCAGAGTAACCATGTAGATGTAGATGTAGATGATCATCGCAGCAGCGTTGGTGGGTTCACTGAGATATTCCAGTACTCTTAACAGTGGGGATACGTATTCTTTACCCCAAAGGAAAAAGTCACAAGGGGTTAGGTAAGGCGACCTGGCGGCCAGGGGAACAGAGCCGTATTATCTTCACCACTACGCCCAATCCCGCTATGCCGGTGGTTGTCACCTAGGTAGCAACGAACATCGATGCTTCAGTGAGGGGGTGCCACGTCTTGTTGGAAGAGCAGATTCTCGTAATCAGCGGTAAGTTATGGAAACAACAACAACTGTAACGTAAGACATTCCCGTCACAGTCTTTTCGCAGAAGAAAAACATCCCATACGGCTTCGTCTGTAACACTGTACAGAAATTGTAAACGTTCGACGGATCTCGTTCATGTCTCAGAATTTCATGAGGATGTTCAGTGCCTCGTGCCCCGCACTCTAACATTGTGGTAGTTGATGATTACAGATAAGTGGAAGGTTGCTTCGTCGCTGAATAGCAGCCTGGAGGCGATTTGTTCATCTTTTCTTGCTTTGTCGCTATTTTGCCACAGCGCTACAATCGTAACGCCACACTGTGGGCATTATGCGAACTCATTAAGTCACGGTTCTGTTCATGCGTCAATTATACACTACTGGCCATTACAATTGCTACACCAAGAAGAAATGCAGATGATAAACGGGTATTCATTGGACAAATATATCACACTAGAACTGACATATGATTACATTTTCACACAATTTGGGTGCATAGATCGTGAGAAATCAGTACCCCGAACAATCACCTCTGGCCGTAATAACGGCCTTGATACGCCTGGGCATTGAGTCAAACTGAGCTTGCATGGCGTGTACCCGTACAGCTACCTATGCAGCTTAAACACGATGCCACAGTTCATCAAGAGTAGTGACTGGCGTATTGTGACGAGCCAGTTGCTTGGCCACCATTGACGAGACGTTTTCAATTGGTGAGAGATCTGGAGAATGTGCTGGCCAGGGCAGTAGTCGAACACTTTCTGTATCCAGAAATACCCGTACAGTACCTGCAACATGCGGTCGTGCATTATCCTGCTGAAATGTAGGGTTTCGCAGGGATCGAATGAAGAGTAGAGCCACGGATCGTAACACATCTGAAATGTAACGTCCACTGTTCAAAGTGCCGTCAATGCGAACAAGAGGTGACCGAGACGTGTAACCACTGGCACCCCATACCAACACGCCGGGTGATACGCCAGTATGGCGATGACGAATACACGCCTCCAATGTGCGTTCACTGAGATGTCACCAAACATGGATGCGACCATCGTGATGCTGTAAACAGAACCTGAATTCATCCGAAAAACTGACGTTCTGCAATTCGTGCACCCAGGATCGTCATTGAGTAAGCCATCGCAGGTGCTCCTCTCTATGATGCAGTGTCAAGGGTAACCGCAGCCATGGTCTCCGAGATGATAGTCCATGCTGCTGCAAACGTCATCGAACTGTTCGTGCAGATGGTTGTTGTCTTGCAAACTTCCCCATCTAATGACTCAGGAATCGAGACGTGGCTGCACGATCCGTTACAGCCATGCGGATAAGATGCCTGTCATCTCAACTGCTAGTGATACGAGGCCGTTGGGATCCAGCACGACGTTCCGTATTACCCTCTTGAACCCACCGATTCCATATTCTGCTAACAGTCATTCGATCTCGACCAACGCGAACAGCAATGTCGCGATACGATAAACCGCAATCGCGATAGGCTACAAGCCGACCTTTATCAAAGTCGGAAACGTGATGGTACGCATTTCTCCTTCTTACACGAGGCATCACAACAACGTTTCACCAGGCAACGCCGGTCAACTGCTGTTTGTGTATGAGAAATCGGTTCGAAACTTTCCTCGTGTCAGCACGTTGTAGGTGTCGCCACCGGCGTCAACCCTGTGTGAATGCTCTGAAAAACTAATCATTTGCATATAACAGCATCTTTTTCCTGTCGGTTAAATTTCGCGTCTGTAGCACGTCATCTTCGTGGTGTAGCAATTTTAATGGCCAGTAGTGTATTTGTACATCTAATACTTTGGAAAATATAGATCATTGGAAACGAATGAAACATTTATAACAGTCTTGTATTACGCTTAGGAACTGTGTACACACACTGAGACAGCACAACTCGAGACGCGCAAATTACTCACAATATATTCACCCAGCATTTGAAAATGAGAGCATTAAGTGACTTAAGGCATACGACTGACGTTTAGATTTATTACTTATTTATCCCTAACTCTATTCACAAAAAATTTCGCAAACATTATCCACATAGACCACCCAATGTAACAGCAAAATTATATCGTTGTACGATACGTGCGTATGTTATAAAACTTTTCAGGAAATGTATTGGAACGTGGTAGACATACCCACTGTAAAGGCTCACGAACTGAGATTACAGTTAGCGAAAATAACGTAAAACGAGGTCGAAAAAGTAGCACTAAGATAAAATGTTGTTATAGTCGGCGTCTGTCCGGAGACTGGTTCGACGCAGTTCTGTCTCCCTCCAAAATTTTTACCGCCCAAATTTCCCTCCATTACCAGATTCATTATTACTTCATCCCTCAAGACATGTCAGTCAGATAGTTCCATAAACTTCCTTTTCCTTAACTCGATTTAGTAACTGCTCATTAATTAATTATTCTTGTTGTGACTTGGCGAGACAGCCAAGCCACTATGAGGTAGCCGAAAGGCACGCGTTTAAGCTCACGCAGGCTGGCGTGAGGTCTGGAACAGTTAAAGGAGTTGAGTTTAGTAAAAAAAGTACGTAGCTTCTGAAATACTGAACTTTAATCCATAACTGGTGAACATCGGTCTGACGGTACATGCATCACAAGATAAATAGCAAATGATAATGGCGCATTGCTAGGTCGTAGCAAATGACGTAGCTGAAGGCTATGCTATCGTCTCGGCAAATGAGAGCGTAATTTGTCAGTGAACCATCGCTAGAAAAGTCGGCTGTACAACTGGGGCGAGTGCTAGGAAGTCTCTCTAGGCCTGCCGTGTGGCGGCGCTCGGTCTGCAATCACTGATAGTGGCGACACGCGGGTCCGACGTATACTAACGGACCGCGGCCGATTTAAAGGCTACCACCTAGCAAGTGTGGTGTCTGGCGGTGACACCACAATTCTATCCATCTAATCTTCATCATTCTTCTGTAGCGCTATGCTGTAACATCTATTCTCACATTATCTCTTTTCCAGATATCGCTTCCGTACAAGGGTACACTCGAAATACGTTGACAAAGGAATCCTTACCGTGTAAATTCAGTCTTAACAAATTTGTCTTTTGCACAAAGGCTATTAAAGCAAGTCTGCATTTTGTACCCTAGAGACTTCGGCCATCATTATAAATTTTGCTGCCAAAATTGCGAAACTCATTCAGTACATTTAGTTTCTCCTTTCGTCATTCCCCCCATCACCTGATTAAATTCGAGTACGTTTCGTGCCCTTGTTTTACCTTTGTTGATGTTCATTTCAATTCTTTTTAAGACTCTTTGCATTTCCTTCAACTGCGCTTGCAAGTCTTTCGATGCCCCTGACTAAATTACAATCGCATCAGCAAACTTTATGGCCTTCATCTTGTAAGAGTAAAAAAGTCATGGTATATCGAGCTATTGATCTATGGAAAATGTAATTACCCACTTAGTAAACTTTCCAATGTTTGATCTCGTGGCCGGCCAGAGTGGCCGTGCGGTTCTAGGTGCTACAGTCTGGAAACGGGCGACCGCTACGGTCGCAAGTTCGAATCCTGCCTCAGGCATGGATGTTAGTGATGTCCTTCGGTTAGTTAGGTTTAATTAGTTCTAAGTTCTAGGCGACTGATGACATCAGAAGTGCTCAGAGTGCTCAGAGTCATTTGAACCTTTTTTTTTTTTTATCTCGTGAACTGAAACTGGAGTAAACTGAACTACAATTCCTTACGGCTCGTGTATCTGCGTTGTAATCCTGAACAATGCAAGTGGTATAACTACGATGTAAACTAAATACGGGGAGCCTGTGAAGCTACGTACTGTGCAGGAGTCACAATATGTGACTTGTCGTTCTATCACACAGAGCCAACAGAATAAAAATGCTCCACAAACCACTAATCAAATTTTATAAGAATAAAATTAAAATGTTTCTATGAAAATACACTGTGCATTTCTGTGCGAAATGCGGCTAAACAAAATTCTAAACACGCAAATGAAACGCTGCACTCATGAAAATAAAACTATCTGTATTTTAAATGAAAACTGAACTGAATTTTACCCCAGCTGACCTGGTAAAGCCCGAGCGGGGTGGTGCAGTGGATAGCGCACTGGACTCGTATTCGGGAGGACAACGGTTCAAGCCCGCGTCCGGCCATCGTGATTTCGGTTTTCTGTGATTTCCCTAAATCGCTTCAGGCAAATGCAGGAATGGTTCCTTCGAAGGGGCACGGCCGACTTCCTTCCTCATACTTTCCTAAAACAATTGGACCGATGACCGCGCTGTTTGGTCCCCTCTCCCGAATCAACCAAACAAACCAACCCACCAACTTGCTACTGAATTTTCAAAAGCAACACTAACTGTACATTATCTTACTATTTCGACAGTTCTTTATCTGGCCGTAACACGTTTCATGGTTTAGCTGTGGCAACGAAAACTCAGTACTGTTCTAAGAGATAGTAAAATATGCAACGCAGCAGCAAGCTTGCTAAATAGGAAAGAAGAAACCTTGTGCAATGCAGTGCAAGGACGTGCAACTACTCGAAGCAGATCATGCTTCGCTTTTGAAGGAACTGAGTTGTGCTCTGTGCACGCACATAATCAGAAAATATGAAACTTCTTTAATGAGGAGACGGCGCTGTAATTTCAACTTGCTAAATGATTGGAAGTATTAACAGAAACTTCTGTCGGTTCTTGGCAGAATAAATGAAAAGCACCAGTTTGCTGTTGTTCTACAAATGTAAATGTCTGAAGATGGCCTTGTAAGCCGAAAACCGGTTAACAATAAAATTAATATTGTAGAACAAAAGCAAACTGGTGTTTTTAATTGATTGGAAGTAATTTACCCTTTAAAAACTGCATCATGACAACTGATAGTCAAAAGTCAACAGTTAGAATGATCTTTGCAAAAATTATCCTTTGTAATAGAAATTTCTCTGCCATGAAATTAATTAATGAAAATGGTAAAGGAGTGCTACAACTAACTTCTGAGTACAAATCATGTAGACTGTTAACTTCACTTATTCTCATTTCAATAATGAACTAACTAACACAAACCAATAACGAAAAACTGTTCACCATACCCGCCCAAAGGCATAAACAAACATGCATTAGCAGCGCCTACCAGACGGAAGGTGTCCGATAGCCGATCAGTTCCAGGCATTCCACCAGGAAGGAGGTACACGGCTCGTGTGGTCTGTAGTTCAGCCATGCCTAGACGGTCAATCACATCATAATTACGCGCTGACAAGCAGTGTAGCAACAACTTTAATTCATATCTTCACTTGTCAGTTTAATCTTTACCCAATCATATTCCGAAATTCATCATCGTCTGTATCTTTATCTCTGTTCCCTACAAGCTATTTCAGAACACTCAGTAGCATAACCAATACCCGGCTCTCTCACTAGCTAAGCTGAGAATGTCTGCTGCAACGAGAACACTACTGCCAACCAGAGATCGCACTGCCTGTACTCAGGACCTACTGAAAACTACTGTTTGAAAAATGTTTAGCGTACAAATATGAAACATGACACATCCAATGGAAATATAAAGTTACAGAGAGGCCTAGCGGAACCTCCTCTGCCTGAAGTCAGGATATCAATTGGGTAACTGTGAAATGTCTCTGACCCTAGTAAAACAGTATCAAAGCTCAATTATTTACTGACCAACTTTCCAGTCGTCTAGTTCCACATCGGCCTTGTAGCCGGTCCCTCATGCAGCTGCGTGCTGGATTCCCGCTGACGGCTCCCGAGTCAGCTCGTCGTCTGCAGGTGAGTGACCTCGCGCCGCGGTACGTTGCTGGCGCGGCTATGGTCCAGCATGAATGGTCTCGTACTAGCTGCTGGAGTGTGCTCGATCCCACTCCGAATTCTATGTTGATCCTTGATGAGCCACCTGCGATGTGGCGTTGTCGGAAATTGTGTGGTCGGTCGATCTTGTTCGTACGAATCAAGTAGGTTCAGCACCAGGCGACGCCTGAGTGTTGAACAGGGTTGTGGACCCCATGAAGGCCTGCTGCCAGGTTCCTCGCTGAAGTTCGGTACAGTCAGCACTCTGGGATGTGATGCTGCAGCTTCTCCATCAGCAATGGTAGGCAGCGAACAGTGTGAAGTTCGCCAAGCGAAGACCGCCATCTCAGGTACATCTTCGACTGGTTCATAGACTGTTCTAGGGTATCTATGACATAGACTCGCTACAGTATAGTAGTAACGGAGCCCAGTGCTATTACTGTTAATGCCATCGATCTCAGTGATCGATTTCTTGAGAGCTGGAGAGCTCGAGTATTTAAAAGGTGTTAATGTGAGCCTAGAACGCGATACTCGGTTCGTAACGACCGCATGTGTCCTTATTCTAGTACATTCACTTCACAGGCTCTTAACTGCTATGTAGGTTCTCTGATACTCGTTCTTATGAAACAGATACAGTTTCTTTCGACATCTCTTACAAGCTATCGAATATAAATCTAACGTTTCCGTTGGTTTTCTTTCCGGTGCTATTTTCAGCTGAGCTCATTCTGTCTCTCGGAGCGGTGTTGTGTTGTAACATGCTCAAGCCTGACCCACTTTTTACATACCGCTTATTTCCTGGTTCTGTCTCTGCCTCATGCGTGACCGCACTTTGCTTGCAGCAACGTGAATGAATTTTAATAAAATTTTCTAATTTTCAACACCTTACTATTCTGTGCCATAACAATGCTCACATCACTTTCCTTGAATACCAAAACTAAACCAGGAACCTTACATACACCACTCGGCGAAGGGTTTTTGGTTATAACACATCAAAAAAAAAAAAGTCCCCACAGGGGGTCCACAACTCTTTTGTGGATACATGCGTAGCGAGCACGGGACCCCGAGCTAATGTGGCCTTCCTTCCTTTCTGGGATGCATACCTTCCCTTTCTGCATCCTTCCCCATCCCCCATCTTCGCCCCTCCCCCTCACCACCGCACTTTCCTTCCCTTTCTCCCCCCCTCTGGGAGTATATTTTGTGCCTACGTCCGGAACCGGACGCTCGAAAATGTATCACATTCTTTGCTTTCTCTGCTTGCAAGTCTTCGTGCTTCCTTTGTCCTTCTCTTTTCCTTACCTCTTCTCTTTGCCCTTTTCTCCACTGCGGCGTTTGAGACCTCTCTTCTTTCCTTTCCCTTTGTTTTTTTCCTTTCTCTTTTTTCCTCCCTGTGCGTGTGTGAAGTCCGACCCATGCATTTCCCTGCGTAGCCAGTGACAGGGTAACGCGTAATTCCCCGCCCCGGGTAGACTGGTAGGACACGTACGTACCCCCTGGTAATGGCCAGGCCCAGGGAGGGGTGATTACCCGAGCTGATACCTTCCGAAAGTGCCGATTGGTCCCTCCATCCGTTTCTCGGGAGGTGTGACCTGAAGTGTGAACAATCACCTAAGGCGGGAGTGCCCTCAGAGAGGGCCCCCAGAAGGGAGGAGCGCGCCATCAGAGACGCCAGTAATCATGGGGGATACTTTCGCAATGGTTTCCTCATCTTCCACTATGTCTGCCCACAAGCGTAAGTTCAATGAGTCTCAGCCACAGACAGTCCTCCCATCATTGCCACTGTTCCTTGTTGTTTCTCGGTCTGACGAAGGTCACGACTTCTCCACGGTCAACCCTTTCATTATTCAGAAAGGTGTTGATGCAATTGCAGGTCCTGTAAAGTCTTGTTCCAGATTACGAAATTGCACCTTCTTGTTAGAAACAGTCAGTGCCCTCCAGGCACAAAAATTGCCACGTACTTCACTGCTACACACCTTCCCTGTCCGGGTGGAAGCGCACCGCACTTTAAATTCTTCACATGGGGTCGTTTATACACGCTCCCTTGACGGATTGTCCGACGAGGAAATTCAACACTACCTGTCTGACCAGAGCATAACGGCTGTTCATAGAGTCATTAAAAGGGTTGACATGAACATCATTCCAACCCGTACAGTCTTCTTGATATTTTGACAAAGTTCAACTCCCATCGAACATAAAAGCGGGCTATGAGATAATTTCCGTTTGCCCTTACATTCCAAACTCTACGCGTTGCTATCGGTGTCAGTGGTTCAATCACACCAGCCAGTCCTGTTCCAATCCGGCCAAATGTGTTATGTGTGGCAAGGACGCCCATCAGGGTGCTTGTCCACCTCCATCCCCTCATTGCATCAACTGTATGAGTGACCACGCAGCTTCCTCTAAAGATTTCCCCATTTTTAAAGACGAAAAGCTCATTCAGGAAATCAGGGTCAAGGAAAAGGCGTCGACCTTTGCTGCTCGAAAATTATTCGCCAGTCGAAAGCCCACTGTGCCTCAGACAGGAAAATACAGCACTGTCCTTGCCTCTCCTCGGCCAACGAAGGAGGTGGCCACGCAGACTTCTGATCTCACCTTTAGTGCCACGGTCGTCAGATCGGCCAGCGCAAAGATCGCCCGTTCAACCTCCCCACTTTCGCCTGCTCACTCTATGGCTCAACCTTCATCGGGTTCTGCTAAATCTCGAGCCCAAAAAGACAGACACCATGACTTCCAAAAAAGAGCATACTCATGAAGATTTTTTACGTACCCCAACTTCACAACTATCAGTTCCTCCTTCATCTAAACATCCTGTTTCCAAGAAGGCTAGTAAGAAACCCAGTTCCTCTCCTTCTCTGCCACGGTGTGTCTCGTCTACAGCACCACCTGGTGGTAGCCGCACTCGGCCGTCTTCGGTGTCGCTGAGGCGCACTGCTGGTGGCCGATCAACTGGCCGATCGCTGGTGGCAGGAGCTGCTCCTGAGCAACCTATGGATCAGGATTTTCTGCCTTCGGTTGAATGCCGTCCCACGCTGTCGGTCGCAAGCTCTGAGCAGTGGCTGAGTTGACGGCTACCTTGGTCACATTCCTCTATTTTCCGTTCACCCTATGTCCATTATCCACGGCATTCGAGCCAATCGGGATGAATTGTCGATCCTCTTACGATCCTACTCGCCGGTCATCTTCTGTCTTCAGGAAACAAAGCTGCATCCCCAGGACCGCTTTGTTCTCCCACATTTTCAGTCCGTTCAATTTGATCTCCCCTATGTTGAAGGCACTCCAGCACATGGAGGACTCATGATTCTTCTCCATGATACTCTCCATTATCACCCAATCCCCTTAAACACTTCCTTCCAAGCTGTCGCTGTCTGCCTTTCCCTTTCTGGATACACCTTCTCTCTTTGTACTCTATACATTCCATCGTCCGCACCAATGGCACTTGCTGATCTCCTTCTTCTACTTGGTCAGCTTCCACCCCCCTATTTTCTGGTTGGGGACTTCAATACCCACCACCCGCTTTGGGGATCTTCACATCCTTGTCTGCGTGGCTCACTATTGATAGACGTCTTCCACCAAGTGGATCTTGTTTGCCTCAACACTGGGGACCCTACACTTTTGTCTGCCTCCACGACAAATTTCTCTCATTTGGACCTTTCGGTCGGTACTGTTCCGCTAGCTCGGCGCTTTTAATGGTTCGCCCTTGATGATACACACTCGAGTGACCACTTTCCATGTGTCCTTAGACTGAAGCCTCAACTGCCATATATGCGCCCGCGACGCTGGAAGTTTGCCCAAGCCGATTGGACACTTTTTTCGTCTCTAGCGACATTCGATGACCGTCACTTTCCTAGCGTCGACGATGAGGTCACACATATTACAGACGTTATTCTTACAGCTGCGGAACGTTCAATACCACGCACCTCCGAATTGCCCCGGCGCCACCCAGTTCCTTGGTGGAACGAGGCATGCCGTGACGCAATACGTGAGCGGCGACGTGCTCTTCGCGTTTTCCGCCACCATCCTACTTTGGCCAACTGTATCCGCTACAAGCAGTTCCGTGCGCGATGCCGTCGCGTCATCCACGATTGCAAGAAGGCAAGCTGCGACTTCTTTACTAGCTCATTTAACACCTTCACTCCCTCCTCGGAAGTTTGGAGTCGGATTCGATGGCTATCTGGCGCGCCTCGTTTCTCCTCCCCGGTCTCTGGGCTCACTGTCGCCCCATGATACGTTAGTGGACCCCGTCGCAATTTCTAACTCATTGGGTCAACAGTTTGCTGAGATTTCGAGCTCTTCATATTACCCGCCTGCGTTTCTCCCGAAGAAACGTGCAGCGGAAGTGCGACCTCTTGCTTTCTCCTCTCAAAATCGCGAAAGCTACAATACTGTTTTCTCCATGCGGGAACTCCAACATGCACTCTCTTCTTCTCGCTCCTCCGCCCCAGGACCGGATAGTATCCACATCCAAATGCTGCTGCATTTATCAACCCATAGTCTGCGTTACCTCCTTCACCTTTATAATCGAATTTGGACCGACAGTACTTTTCCCAGACGATGGCGGGAAACTATCGTCGTTCCTGTTCCGAAACCTGGAAAGGACAAACATATCTCCTCTAGCTGTCGCCCCATTTCTCTCACGAGTAGTGTATGTAAGGTTTTGGAGCGTATGGTGAATTGCCGTTTAGCTTGGTGGCTGGAGTCCCGCAGTCTTTTAACACCTGCCCAACGCGGTTTCCGAAAGCATCGTTCTGCAGTTGACCATCTTGTTGCTCTCTCCACTTATATTATGAACAATTTTCTCCGGAAACGCCAAACAGTAGCAATATTTTTGGATCTGGAGAGAGCATATGATACCTGTTGGAGGACAGGCATCCTCCGCACACTGTTCTCTTGGGGCTTTCGAGGTCGGCTGCCCCTTTTTCTTCGCGAATTTATGGCAGAGCGCACATTTAGAGTGCGGGTGAACACTATTCTCTCCCGTCCTTTCTCCCAAGAAAACGGGGTACCCCAGGGCTCCGTGCTAAGTGTTGTACTGTTTGCCATAGCCATAAATCCAATTATGGATTGTCTCCTTCTCGATGTCTCGGGCTCCCTCTTTGTGGACGATTTTGCGATCTACTACAGCTCTCAACGGACCAGCCTTCTTGAACGACGTCTTCAAGGGTGTCCCGATCGCCTCCACTCTTGGAGCATCGCAAGAGGCTTCCGCTTTTCTCCCAGTAAGACCGTTTGTGTTAATTTTTGGCGTCGTACGGAGTTTCTTCCGCCTTCCATACATCTAGGACCTGTCAACCTTCCGTTCGCGGACGTCGCTAAATTCTTGGGTCTTATGTTTGACAAAAAACTGTGCTGGTCCTCCCACGTTTCCTATCTTTCGGCTCGCTGTCTGCGATCCCTCAGCACCCGCCGTGTCCTAATGGTACCTTCTGGAGAGCGGACCGAGTGGTCCTTCTCCGCCTCTATCGCGCCTTAGTGCGCTCGAAATTGGACTATGGAAGCATAGTTTGCTCCTCTGCTCGGCCGTCTATTCTTCGGCGTCTCGACTCATCCACCACCGTGGATTACGATTAGTGTCTGGAGCTTTTTACACCAGCGCTGTGGAAAGCCTTTTATGCTGTGACTGCTGAACCTCCGCTGTCCAATCGGCGAGCAGTCCTTCTGAGTCGTTATGCTAGCCATCTGTCTTCCATGCCTGCTAATCCGGCCCATGACATTTTTTTCAACGCCTCCTTGGATTTAGGGTATGAGGCCGCCCTTCCTCCCTACTACCACCGGGAGTCCGCTTCCGTCAACTGCTCCATTCTCTTTCCTTCAACTTTCCTAAAACCTTCTTGACAACTTGGGGTACAGCACTGCCTTGGCTCCGTCCCCGGACCTGCCTGCTCCGTGAACTTTGTCAATTTCCCAAGGATGGTACCCCCTTCACTTGTTTATCGTCGGATATTTGCTGCTCTATGTGCACAAATGAAGGAAGCCACATTTATTTACACTAATGGCTCGAAAACATCGTTAGGTGTAGGGAGTGCCTATATTGTTGGCGACGCCCCAAATCGATTTCGGCTTCCCGACCAGTGTTCGGTTTGTACTGCGGAGCTTCACGCTGTTCTCCAGGCTGTCCAATACATCCGTCGCCACCAACGGATACAGTATGTTATCTGTTCAGATTCTCTCAGCTCTCTCCTTAGTCTCCAAGCTCTGTACCGTGTCCACCCTCTGGTCCACCGGATTCAGGACTGGCTCCACTTGGGGGGCGTCTCTGTGGCGTTCCTCTGGAACCCAGGACATGTTGGTATCTGTGGAAATGAGGCGGCCGATATAGCGACCAAGGCTGCAGTTTCTCTTCTTCAGACAGCTATTCCCACGATTCCCTTCGCCGATCTACGGAGTGTTTTATATCGTCGTGTTGCTTTTTTATGGCACGCACATTGGTCGACACTTCCCAATAATAAATTGCGGGACGTGAAAGCTCTTCCCTGTGCTTGGACCTCTTCCTCCCGAACGCGTCGTCGGGAGGAGGTAATTTTAACTAGACTCCGGATAGGGCACTGTCTTTTTAGCCATCGACATCTTTTAAGTGGTGATCCTCCCCCACTCTGTCCCTGCTGCTCTCAGCTGTGGACGGTAAGACACCTTTTACTTGAGTGCCCCTATTTTACTCCGTTACGCGTCCACCTGCAGCTGTCGCCTGATATATCTTCCATTTTAGCAGATGACATGCGCTCAGCCGATCGCGTTCTCGAGTTTATTAGTGCCAGTGAGATGACGTCAGTCATTTGAAGCTCTTTTGGGGACAACTAACCCCCTTCTATAGTGGTTTTTTAAGCTTTCCTTCTATTTTTAGTTTCTCCAATTTTTTGAGTTTCGTTCCCATTTCTGCTGGTTTCCAGTTTCGTTTTTTACCTTTTCCTAAGTCACAGACCGGGCGCTAATGACCGTAGCAGTTTTGCGCCCTAAAACCATAACAAAAAAAATCAAAAATGTTTTGCATCACCCCGGTTCCCAGAACTCCTGAAGATAGACGTTGACTGTGGATACTGTATCACAGACACAGTTCCTTTGACTGTTCACTATACCCGCCCAAAGACCTAAACAAACATGCATGAGCAGCGCCTACCAGACGGAAGGTGTCCGATAGCCGATCAGTTCCAGGCATTCCACCAGGAAGGAGGTACATGGCTCGTGTTGTCTGTAGTTCAGCCATGCCTAGACGGTGAATACCGCGGTTCGACCGCGTTCGCATTGTCACTTTGTGTCAGGAAGGACTCTCAATAAGGGAAGTGTCCAGGCGTCTCGAAGTGACCAAAGCGATGTTGTTCGGACGTAGAGGAGATACAGAGAGACAGAAACTGTCTATGACATGCCTTCCTCAGACCGCCCAAGGGCTACTACTACAGTGGATGACCGCTACGTACGGATTATGTCTCGGAGGACCCCAGGCAGTTACACTACCATGTTGAATAATACTTTTCGTGCTGCCACAGGACGTCGTGTTACGACTCAAACTGTCCGCAATAGGCTTTATGATGCGCAACTTCACTCCCGACGTCCATGGCTAGGTCCATCTTTGTAAACACGACACCACGCAATGCGGTACAGATGGGCCCAACAACATGCCGAATGGACCGCTCAGGATTGACATGACGTTCTCTTCACCGATGAGTGTCGCATATGCGTTCAACCAGACAATCGTCGGAGACGTGTTTGGAGGCAAGCCGGTCAGGCTAAACGCCTTACACAAACTATCCAGCGAGTGCAGCAAGATGAAGGTTCCCTGCTGTTTTGGGGTGGCGTGGGATTTTGTGGGGCCGACGTACGCCGCTGGTAGTCAAGGAAGGCACTGTTACGGCTGTACGGTACGGGAATGCCATCCTCTGACCGATAGTGTAACCATATCTTCAGCATACTGGCGAGGTATTCGTCTTCATGGACAACAATTCGCGCCCCCATCGTGCACATGTTGTGAATGTCTTCCTTAAGGATAACGACAACGCTCGATTAGAGTGGCCAGCGTGTTTTCCAGACATGTACCTTATTGAACATGCCTGGGGTAGATTGAAAAAGGCTATCTATGGACGACGTGACACACCCACCACTCTGAGGGATCTTCGCGGAATCGGCGTTGAGGAGTGGGACAATCTGAAGCAACAGTGCTTTGATGAACTTATGGATAGTATGCCACGACGAATATAGGCCTGCATCAGTCCAAGAGGACGTGCTACTGGGTATTAGAGGTACCGGTGTGTACAGCAATCTGGACCACCACCACTGAAGGTCTCGTTGTGTGGTGATTCAACATGCAATTTGTGGTTTTCATGAGCAATAAAAAGGGCGGAAATGATGTTTATGTTGATCTCCATTCCAATTTTCTGAACAGGTTCCTGAACTCTCGGAACCGAGGCGATGCAAAACTTTTTTTTGATGTGTGTAGATCGGAACTTTGGACTGCACTGACAAGGCGATGTGAAACTCTCTGCAACCGTAGAGTGAACAGATATTTACAAACACTGCGTCAAAGGGCGAAGTTAGCGCAAAATCGTAATTTAGGAGCCCTGAAGCTAATCGGTTCGGCAGGCTGCCAATGCAAAGCAGGACTCTGAGAACGGCCTTCAACGCGCCTCAGCGGCGTGACGTCTGCATCCACCCCTTCACCCTTTCTCACGCCTTGCTCTTGGCAACCCAGGCGAGGCCACAGAGAGAGAAACTCATTAGCGGGAGTCGCTACTTAAATACGGGCCCGACACGCCTCCCGCCGGCAAATTACGCCGGATTACCCGCCAAGGACGCCAAGCCTGCAACATGCCAACTGCACCCTGCCGGCTGTGTCACGTTTACGATTCCGACAGAGCGTCCCCCGCGTCAGCTCTCAGAAAGTACACATGTGCGAGAAAATTGTTGGGCGAGTACAGCCGTATTTATTCCAATGGGGAATAATACATGAGATGCATAATTATACACGTTAGCACATAGGTGTTCTGTAGTGCGCCTGTATCCCCACCGCACTGGGAGCTTACATGTAGCGCACACCTCACATATTATAAAAAAAAGAATAAATACAAAGAATAAATTACAACAAGGGAAGAAAAGGCGGAATAAAGAGCGGTATTGCCCCAGCGAAAGCCATCAGCAGTCAGGAAGAGAAGACCAGCACTCTACCCAACGTCAAACCTGGTCATCGGGCGCTGTGCCGTCATCCTCTCGAAGATCCTGACTGGTCCGCAGCACAAAGACAGGACCTCGGAGGAGATGATAGCGAGATCCCACACCTTGAAGCCCAGCTTCAACAGGTCATTCGCAGACTGTGGGGACCATGTCCCCCTCTAATTCAACGTGACCTATGAAAAGCAGACATATGCTACGCCAGATGAACATTTGTACGTCACCACCTTCTCCTTGTGGTACCAGTCAAGCCGAAGATGGTCGCCGACTATCTAGGCGTCGACTATGCGGGCTTGGCCGTCTTTGACCACGATGTCAGGTTTGCGGAGTCCTTCTGGTGTACAAAGGTGGGGCTCCACCGAGCCGTCGAAGACCCTTTGCGCACGTCCAAGCGCGAGGTACTTCACGAGCGTCGTGACTTTTCACGTGGGATCCGTGCGATTATCCTCAAGAGTGGATGACGTAGTTGGCGCTCTCGACAGCTGTGCAGCCCCGCGGCATCGGTTGTCTGTCACCCGCCCGCTACTGCGCAGCGCCTTGGAGGGCGAGGCGTTTATGCGGGTGCAGATGGCTTGGTGTATCGCGCTCGGGTATGAGACGACTGGTGTCGGCGTCCCACTAGAGCTGCTTCCGGATGGCTGCAGACTCGGGGAGAACCGCACCATCGAAGGCGACGTGTAGGCGAGCCGCCCACATCTCGCCAACCTGCTCTGATGTCTTGAGGACATGGCTTTACCACGTCAAGAGCCGCTCGAGCGCCGCGACGTCGCGCTGCACCTCGCGCAGGCCTGCCTCATCCACACCTGGAACTATCTTCTGCACCGTGATGAGTCGTGACCGCCGGAGAGTGGGACCCATCCAGCGGGCTGATGGAATCCCCAGTCCTCCATGGCCCACAGGAGCATAGTAGCCCAAGGGCGTGTCGGCAGGGAGGCGGTATCATCTCCTGTCGGCTGCGTGCACCTCAATGTCCGCGCTGTTGAGGGCACCGATCCGGGTGTGACTGAGGGCCAGCCCGTGACAGAGGCCCGGCAGCAGCACGTGCACGAGGGCTTAGAGGCGCTGTTGAGGCTTCAGGGGAGCGCGGGTGATGATGTTCAGCTGTTCCTGCAGATGGCGGCGAGGATGGAACAGGCACCGACCACAAGAGGAGAACTGCAGCCCCAGGTAGCGGAAGGTCTCACCCACACTTCTAAGGCAAGGCTGAAACACTTCCGCGCATTGATAAGCTGCCCCAGACGGGCGAGGGCTGCGGTGGCTGCGTTGGTGAAGGACTGCAGGCCCCTTTTCGTCGATGCGAGCAGCAGGACATCATCAACGAAGGCCGCAGCGCTGACTCTGCGACCTAAAATCCGGAATCCTATGTGGGAAGGCAAACTGTGAAGCTTAGTGTCTATGGCCATGTTGAAAATGATGGGGAGAGAGGATCCCCTTGACGAACATCCCTTGACGGCTGCAGGGCCGCGCTCACGCGGCCACCGCCCGTTACCACCGTCGTGCTGTCCCTGTAGCAGCCCTCAACGTAATCGGCAAATTCGCTGGAGAGGCATTGCCCTTCCGGCACGGAGCATCTAGCGTGTCGAACGCCTTAGACACATCGAGAGACGCAACAAACACAGAACTGCAGGAGCAGACAGCGTCGACGAGAGCTTGATCTAAGATGAAGGTGTTTTCCAGCATCTCATCCCGAAGGATGAATGCCCGCTGCCGTTTCTTTACAGCACGCAGACGCACCAGGGGTGAGGCCAGAAGGTCCTCGGCAGCATCAAGCATATGGTAATGGGGCGAAAGTCAGCGGGAGATACTGGTGCAGCCGTTTTTGGAAATGTGGTTCGGACAAGGATGAGGCGACCAGGGAGTTCTCGCGCGAGAATGAGGAGATTCATGATGTTGAGCACCACATCCCGCAGCAGGCGGCGCAGCTCGGCGGGAGTTAGGCCTCCTGGAGCCAGCGCAGAGCTCCTGGGGGCAGGGAAGCAGCGACCTCTTCGGCTACCTCCAGGCACTCGAAGTCGACAGGCTGGACGAGGAGGCGGTCACTAATGTCGTCAGCGGTGGACGGCGCCTGCTGCTGGAAGAGGACGGACCAGAAGTTGTGCAAGCCGGGGATGTCAAGTGGTGGCTGCAGCATAGCGCAATCCAGAAGACCCCGCAAACAACGCGCGTGGGACCGCCGGAAGGCCTGGGAGAGTACGAACTCCCACAGACGCCACTTCAGTGGTCACTGGAGCGGCTGCTGCCGCTTAGTGGACGACTCTGCCGCCTAGGACGCGACGTAGTCTTGTCGATCTCCCCCCCCCCCCCCCCACCTTGGAGCCGACAGTGGCCGCTCCCGGATGCCCTCGCCACTGCCGTATAGTACTTTATAGAGGCCTCTATAAAATACAACACTACTGGCAATTAAAATCGCTACGCCAAGAAGAAATTCAGACGATAAACAGGCATTCATTGGACAAATATACTAGAACTGACGTGTCATTACATTTTCACGCAATTTGGGTGCATAGATCCTGAGAAATCAGTACCCAGAACAACCACCTCTGGCCGTAATAATGGCATTGATACGATGGTTCAAATGGCTCTGAGCACTATGGGACTCAACTGCTGAGGTCATTAGTCCCCTAGAACATAGAACTAGTTAAACCTAACTGACGTAAGGGCATCACAAACATCCATGCCCGAGGCAGGATTCGAACCTGCGACAGTAGCGGTCTTGCGGTTCCACACTGCAGCGCCTTTAACCGCACGGCCACTTCAGCCGGCCTGGCCTTGATACGCCTGGGCATTGAGTCAAACAGACCTTGGATGGCGTGTACAGGTACAGTTGCCCATGCAGCTTCAACACGATACTACAGTTCATCAAGAGTAGTGACTGGCGTATTGTGACGAGCCAGTTGCTCGGCCACCATTGACCAGACGTTTTCAGTTGGTGAGAGATCTGGAGAATGTGCTGGCCAGGGCAACAGTCGAACATTTTCTGTATCCAGGAAGGCCCGTACAGGACCTTCAACATGCGGTCGTGCATTATCCTGCTGAAATGTGGGGTTTCGCAGAGATCGAATGAAGGGTAGAGCCATGGCTCGTAACACATCTGAAATGTAACGTCCACTGTTCAAAGTGCCGTCAGTGTGAACAAGAGATGACCGAGACGTGTAACCAATGGCACCCCATACCATCACGCCAGGTGATACGCCAGTACGGGGATACGGGGATAACGAATACACGCTTCCAATGCGCGTTCACCGCGATAATGCCCAACACGCTTGCGACCATCATGATACTGTAGACAGAACCTGAATCCATCCGAAAAAAAGGTTCGTCGTTGAGTACACCATCGCAGTCGCTCCTGTCCGTGATGCAGCCTCAAGGGTAACCGCAGCCATGGTCCCCGAGCTGATAGTCCATGCTGCTGCAAACGCCGTCGAACTGTTCGTGCAGATGTTGTTGTCTTGCAAACGTCCCCATCTGTTGACTCAGGGATCGAAACGTGGCTGCACGATCCGTTACAGTCATACGGATAAGATGCCTGTCATCTCGACTGCTAGTGATACGAGGCCGTTGGGATCCAGCACGGCGTTCCGTTTTACCCTCCTGAACCCACCGATTCTATATTCTGCTAACAGTCATTAGATCTAGACCAACGCGAGCAGCAATGTCGGAATACGATAAACAGCAATCGCGATAAGCTACAATCCTACCTTTATCAAAGTCGGAAACGTGATGGTACGCATTTCTCCTCTATACACGAGGCATCACAACTACGTTTCACCAGGAACGCCGGTCAACTGCTGTTTACGTATGAGAACTCGGTTGGTAACTTTCCTCATATTAGCACGTTGTAGGTGTCGCCACCGGCGCCTACCTTGTGTGAATGCTCTGAAAACTTAAACATTTGCGTATCACAGCATCTTCTTCCTGTCGGTTAAATTTCGCGTCTGTAGCACGTCATCTCCGTGGTGTAGCAATTTTAATGGCCAGTAGTGTATAAGGTAGTGGCGAGGGCATCCGGGAGCATGCCCAAGTTGGTGCCTGACTGTGTCCACAGCCTCAAATTGATGATAAGGTCCAGGTCCGGGATCGCTCTCCGGATGCGGGAAGCCCCGCGAGGTGCTCCCAGATGGCAGCACTGTACTAACTACTGAAGTAAGTTATTTATCATATTATGTTAAAACATTTTATTATGTTTATTGTTATTATTTGTAAAATCCTACGCATCTGTGGTACATCAAGAGTGACCTCCTCCCCCCCCCCCCCTCCCCCCCGGTCCAGAACCCGCGCTCAGTTGACCTCAGTTGACCTCAGTTGACAGCTGAAGCTGCATACCCGTGCAAAAGGGAGCAGGGGATAACAAGGGGCGCTTCTCCCCTAACCCTCTGGAATCTGAAATAAAGAGCTTTTTACTCACTACAGATTTCTCATACAGTTCTACAAATACGTGGATAGTCGTCTATTCCCTGGGATATAATAGGTTTTTTGTGTTATCTATAAAATTAAGTCCTTGTGACCTGACACGTCTTGAAACTGATCAACTGATTTATATCAGAACAGTTTTAGAGTCTCCTCTCCCCTCCCCAGCTTGTACAAATTTCTGCGAACGCCCATGACTGGCTGTCGCTAAACTGTCTACACACTATTACAGTTCACGGTAAATTTTAAATTGAGTCGTACTATCAAGTTTCACCCTCTGGACAGAACAAAATACCAGAATACACTCCGTAGGATTGTGGCACACAGTGAAACATTGCCCCACGCCCTCCGCGTAGAGACGGTTTCGCAGATACATAAGTAATCTACAAATTCTTTTGCTCAAATCTATTCTAAAAATAAATGCATTACTGCAAACGTAAAGTGATTGCTATGTCATAAAGAATATACGAACTAAATTGACTATACGCTATCGGCAAATTCAACATTACAGACAATATTTCGCCGAGAGAGTTTACCGCCAGTTAGTAAAACCATTTATTTGAGAAAAGAGAGAGAAATGGCTTCGCTTTCAAGGGAATAAAATATCTACTAGCTGCATTTAACATGCAATACTGTATGATGTAAAACGCACCAAACTAACTGTCGAATGAATAAAATTTACCGCGCAAAACCTTAGACTTAAGAGTGATTCATCAACTAATTTCGGAATATGGTAAGAATAACAATTTTAAGGGTGCTGGAGGGTAGGTTGTGTTAAGAAATAATTCTCAAGGAAAAAATTCTAAACATTGCGCCATTTCCGAGTTAATTAGCATAGAAGTTAGCCAATCATGCCATTGCGCGGACAGTTTCAAGCAGCCCGCCAGATACAATTAGTGTCAGTTGTTCTCATACCGCAGATGGTAGTGAACGAGACTGCTCAGCCCTTGACTTGGGTTCGATCCTTACTACCGTCCCGAGTCATTTTTATATAGCTCTCTTCTTCGGTTATAGGATACCAAATACCAACCTGCTCTCCAACACCCTTACAAGGTTTTCAGACTGTTTCTGACCACCCTGCGTATTAGATTCGTGTTAAGGCGTTAGAGAATGTCTTCAACTGTACTAAGAAACAGCTGTGGAGAGCAAATACAACGGAAGGCAAATACTGTAGTACATACGACGAATAACTGAGAACATTGGCTATCTTGAGATGAAAGGTTTGCTACAAGAGAAGGTGGCGAACCGGACAAAGCGAGTCACAAGACAGACAAAGAACCGTAATTGGCAGTCGGTGTGAAGAACCGGAACATTTTCTGATCTTCCTTCTTGGCGTTGTAATTTTCTGGCAATTATGTGTGCCACGTACCTTAAAGCTGGCGCTGTATCTCTAAGAAGCACCGAAGGATCGTCTTCATACGTACTCGCCGCTGACGTCATGGCAAAGTGGACGATCTGAAACAGTTGCAAAAAATAACTAATGTAGTTTTTTGGTGGCACGTGAGGCTGTCAATCTACACAACGTGCCTTATGTACTGTTCGCGTGCAGTTGTAAGTAGATCGTGACAGAAAAAGCGGCACCATCGCGAATAAGCGTCGAGGAAACTACGGAGCACCAAGCGCCGTCTGCTAATGAGACAACCAATAAATAAAGGAGAGAGTTGCGTTTTCCGACATAATCACTCGTAGTATATTTCTGTACAAGGCTTACGAAATAATTACTATACAAACAATGAAAATGGAACATCTTCAAAAGAAGGTGCCGTTTATAAAGGAATATAGATGGACTGAAAACGACAAAGAGGAAGGATAGTGATCCTTCATCCGTTAACAACATGTTACACAGATCATTTGAACGATTCTTTTGTCGAAATGTGGAACGAGTCATTTTACAGGGTATGCGTACATGATTAGTGTTAACATTAATAAACACATTATTGATTAGTCCTCTCATACAATTAATCTTAAAAACAAGTTTTTTTCGGGCTAGCAGTTTTTAAATAGTAATTCGTCCATGGAATAGAAGGAGTTGTCCAGAAGCAATGATTTTAGGTGTTCTGCTATCTCTAAGACATTTTATGTTAGTGGGCAAATGATCAAAAATTCTTGTTGCTGCATATTGAATTCTTTTCTTAACATCTGACACAAAAATAATGGTTAACAAAGGTCTTTTTCCCTCTAATATTGTAGATATGGATATCTCTATTCTTTTTAAATTGCGATAGATTATTTACGAGGAATTTCACTAGCGAACATACGTCCTGTGACGGTGCAGTTAAAATGCCTAACTCTCAAAAGGTATCTACATAAGAACACAGGTGAACACCACATATTACTCCTATTGATCGCTTTTTGTGCAATCAGTACTTTCTACATGGTGCGCTACCCTAATAAGTTATTCCATAAGACATTGTTGAACGGAAGTACATGCAAAATATGTCAGGAGATTGATTCGTTTGTTTCCAAGATTACTAATTACACGAAGAGGGAAAGTAGCTCAACTTAGTTGTTTGAGAAGCTCAGTAACATGTTTCTTCCATTTCACGTTTTCATCAGCATTGTACACCCAAAAATTTGGGGCTTTCTACTCTATTTTTTGCCTCCTGTTGACGTGATACATCAGTTGCTGGCGTGACTGTTTGTTGTACTCAACTGAAAATAAAGTGTTTTCTAAACATTTCGGCAGAGTCCTTTTTGAGAGGACCACTTAACAGTTCTTTGAGAAACATCATTATCATTCTCTTCTGTGGCCGTCTCTCTAAAGGAATGTATTGTAACACTAGTATCGTCTGAAAAGAGTACCAATTCTGCTTGTTGAATGTTAAGCGGAAGGTCATTCATACATATAAGGAGGAGGAGTATACCCAAAATTGACTCCTGTGCGACTCCCTTTGTGATTTCTCAACAGTCATTAAAATTCTCTACTGTTGCAACACTGTTTGAATAATTCAGCACAATGTTTTGCATTCTGTTTCTTAAGTGCGATTCAAACCAGTTGAGTGTAAAGCCATCGATTCTATAAACCTTGAGTTTCCCTATGAGTGTCCCACTCCGCAAGTGAGACATTTCAGAAAATGATAACAGAGCAATAATGGTACAACGGCTGATATGGTTTTGTGAATGCTTTCTTAACTTATCTGATACCATTTATCGATGGAGCATGTGCTATAGACCAATTTTATTTTGAATCCTTGCGCATTGCACACGCGTATAAAAAATGGTTCAAATGCCTCTGAGCACTACGGGACTTAACATCTGTGGTCATCAGTCCCCTAGAGCTTAGAACTACTTAAACCTAACTAACCTAAGGACATCACACACATCCATGCCCGAGGCAGGATTCGAACCTGCGATCGTAGCGGTCACGCGGTTCCAGACTGAAGCGCCTAGAACCGCACGGCCACACCGGCCGGCAGGCACACGCGTATAAATGCACATTCATACACACAATGCGTTACCCCAGAAGACAGGAAGAAGTCGGCTAGTAATACGCAGACCATTGTGTGAAATGCACAGCAGAATGACAGTGTGCTGGAAAAGTCACTGCTCGAAATGACGACAATGGTAGTCAATGTAACTACAATAGTACTGATATTGCGATACAGTGTGGTCATAGTTGAACTTTCGCTTCCTCAGCCAATGCAGACGGAAAGATATTTGCCGCAAGGGTACCCAACTTTATAGGAATGGCGTTCAGTCTGTGCGTTGTTAGTATTAGCTTCACTCATAAAGCTCTTTTATCAAAATAATACCAATAGTGATAAGGAGGCGTCCTCATTCCGCACCGGAGTTGAAAAACATGATTCGGAAGTTCTAATTAACTTCGATTTGGGAATTGCTCCTGGGAGAGACAGCTGGCCAATTCCGCCACAACTTGTTGATGTTATTGTCGCCATGGCTGAGAATGCTGGAGGCAATGAGTGGTCTTCAAACCATGCACGAGATGTTTCATGACACCTGAATATTCCATGGAACACCGTTCGAAAGAGGCTGCGAACAATTATTGTTTCGGGCAGCAGTAGATGAATCTCTAGTGCGGTCCCAGGCTGTCGTGCTTGCCGATGGTCGTCACATCGAGCGACATTTGTAGCCTGTAACCTTGAACGTAAACATGGTGTGCACTTGAAAAATATTGCCCTCTCATGTAGAAATTAAAATGTGTTTCTTTCAATGATTTATTCGTTATTTCTCTTCCCCATATTCTTACAAATATTTCTAAAAAGTTTCATTGTGTTTCGATCACCCTCATTTTTTGGGACGGCGCTCTTAAGTAGCGAAAGTTTGATTATAACAACCCTGTACATTGTGTGATAATCATTCCTTTTTCACGAGTTGGTTAATTCGGATTTGAAAAGTACGTATATCCATTACAAAAAATAAATTATCTTGCTCACCGAAAGATCTGTGAAGTGTAAAGATTCGTTATAATGTCTCGTTTCAGGAATTACGCTAACGGTAGAAAAAATACAACCCCAGAAAGTTTGGCACAAGTACAAACAAACTCGGAAGACTTGTGGGCTAATGCGCCAGAACTGAGTTATTAAAATGCAGAAGGAAAGAGAGGGGGGGGGGGGGGGAGAGATAGTGTACACGTAGAACCTTACGTCTGCTGTGATGGCGGAAAGCTAAGTATCGATGAAGGCATGTGGAGAATCGTTAGCCCAGTAATGACAATTATGGCGGTTTAAAATTCCTTCCACGAGGCACACAGTTTCACCACTCCTACTTATGCTTGAAAGCAACTTGAGGAAGTTCCCGAAACAGACTAGCACAATTTCTCCTACCCCATCCCTGGCGACAATATTCCGCAGACATTTTTGGGCGGTGACGTTGTTTCCATGAACAAGATTCCAACACCTTTTTAATTACACTTCGGATCATTTAGCGCGATGTACCATTTTCATGGTCTGCCTGACGTGTCCAGTTTTTGGTGTTATGGGTGAAAATTTCGTGAACCAGTTGTACATTTACCTCTGGCTGTCCTGAGATGACAAGGTCTTACATCAGCTACACAGCCCGCAGTTACGTTTTGTGTGGCAATTCCTGATAATGCTTGGATGTAAGTAGTGCGAGGTCTCTGCAAGGCCCACCATCATCCTTGTACGAGTAGCAGTATCACTGGACGCCACATTTCATATCGACATGTCACTTGTGCCTGCTGCTGCACTGACAGACGACTTTTCACGAAGATCACTCTCAACCACGTCATGGAAAGAAACGGAGTAGTTACTGAACAAATAGTCTAATATACTTTGAACTCATTACATACCTACAACAGGCACTTATTTGTCATCTACTTACACAGTGTGTATCATAATATTAATGGAATAAACGCACACAGTGGAAATTACGCGATGCTAGAAGGAAAAATTCTCAATAAACATGGGCTCTAAAATGTATATCTTTAGAGCTGTTGGCACTTATTCATTTTCAATACTGCGAAATACTTCTCTTCTACTGCAAGCACTTTGCTTCCCACGTCTTCGGAGAGGGTAATCGGACCAAAACAGGACAAAATTGTCTAGTAAACATGGGGTCTATGATGCAGTTCGTAAGATAAACAGTTCTTCAGTAGAAAAGCACCCGTTCACATTAGCGAAGATGAACAAATACCCTTAGCTGTCAAGTTATGCCCTTTATGGCGCCGGCCGTGGTGGCCGAGCGGTTCTAGGGGCTACAGTTTCGAACCGAGTGACCGCTACGGTCGCAGGTTCGAATCCTGCCTCGGGCATGGATGTTATGTTTAAGTAGTTCTAGGTTCTAGGGGACTGATGACCCTCCAAGTTAAGTCCCATAGTGCTCAGAGCCATTTGAACCATTTTTGAACCCTTTACGAGACATATTTACACGACTTCTTTTTCCAAACTGCCACTTCTTAAAATATGGAAAGCAAAGAGTTTGCAGTAGCGAATCTGAACAAGTGCTCAACGCTCTTAAGGTTTCCATTTTAGAGCTTATGTTTACTACACTTTTTTGCTCCGAATGATCGTTCCTGTCATATTCCAGAATATTGACCATTTGCATGTCTTGGCCAGAAATGAATGATGGAAGTCGAAACTCCAGGTGGCCAAGCGTTTAGGAAAAAATAGCAATTTTGGGGCGAGATGGGAGAGGTATGAGCCATTTGTGATGGCGTGGTTTCCATGCCGCGGTTGGCGCAACGGAAAGATTACAAAACTGTAGTAGTAAGATTGTGGGGTCCACTCATGAAGAAACCTTTTTTTTATTATATTCAGTTTGTACGCCAATTACACTGAAAATAAACTGAAATAACGCTCAGTATATTGTATTTATTCATTTTTCGTAAAAGACATCAAAAGGAAAGGCAAAGGAAATTTGGGATTGCAAATAAATTACCATGAAGGGATTTAATACTTACACGAGAACCGTGTACAAAACTAGATATTTTTACTATTTTACAGCAGATGACTTATACATGCTAGGGTCAACACAAAAACAGGTCTGTCAGTAACCTCTGAGCGTCTTTCACACGTTATAAATGCCGCTTTCTAACAATTAAATATTGTTTTAAAGTTTCTATAGAAAAACTAAACTGGTTTACATTTATAAACGGTTCTCTCTCATCGCACAATTTGGCAGCATACCTCTGACAATGGAAAATTTTACCAAATACTGGCGAAGATAGCTGGTGATATACAATGGAATGTATTTTGATGCAGTCTTCTCCGAGGTGAAGATGAAATTAACACAGTAGGAAATCCTGGACGCTTTAATTAAATACCATCTTGAAATATTTGCAGAGGCCTCATGGACACTGAAGTACAATCCCATCTTGGAAATTTATTTGCAAGACCAAACTTTCCTTTGCCTTTCCTTTTCAAGCCTCTTATGAAAATATTAACTGATGCAATATGTTGCGTATTATTTGGGTTTATTTGCAGTATAAGTAAAGAAAAAAATATTGAAAACAAAAGATAAAGTTTCCGCATACGTTCTCGAACCAATGACCCTCAATTATGGTTTTTAAATCTTTCCGCTGATGAAAGGGTTGCCTGAGAACGACGCCAACATAAATGACTAATTATTTATTTTATTATTTATTATAATTTATTCTTTTACCGTCACAGCCTATTATCTGAAAAGCTAAATTAGGTAATGCAACTAACATTTTCTTGGATAATAATAAATTCCTGATACTTAATTTTTTAATATTCTAATTGCTTCTACTACTACAAAACTACAGAAAAAGCCTTAACCAGTTACCCAACTACTAATATTACACTACTGGCCATTACAATTGCTACACCAAAAAGAAATGCAGATGATAAACGGGTATTCATTGGACAAATATATTATACTAGAACTGACGTGTGATTACATTTTCACGCTATTTGGGTGCATAGATCCTAAGAAATCAGTACCCAGAACAACCACCTCTGGCCATAATAACGGCCTTACTACGCCTGAGCATTGAGCCAAACAGAGCTTAGATGACGTGTACAGGTACGGCTGCCCATGCAGTTTCAACACGATATCACAGTTCATCAACAGTAGTCACTGGCGTATTGTGACAAGCCAGTTGCTCGGCCACCATTGACAAGACGTTTTCAATTGGTGAGAGATCTGGAGAATGTGCTGGCCAGGGCAACAGTCGAACATTTTCTGTATACAGAAAGGCCCGTACAGGACCTGCAACATGCGGGCGTTCATTATACTGCTGAAATGTAGGGTTTCGCATCGATAGAATGAAGGGTACAACCACAGCTCGTAACACATCTGAAATGTAACGTCCACTGTTCAAAGTGCCGTCAATGCGAACAAGAGTGACCGAGACGTGTAACCAATGGCACCCCATACCATCACGCCGGGTGTTACGCCAATATGGCGATGACGAATACACGCTTCCAGTGTGCGTTCAATGTCGCCAAACACGGATGCGACCGTCATGACGTTGTAAACAGAACCTGGATTCATCCGAAAAAATGACGTTTTTCCATTCGTGCACCCAGGTTCGTCGTTGAGTACGCCATCGCAGGCGCTCCTGTCCGTGATCCAGCGTCATGGGTAACCGCACCCATGGTCCCCGAGCTGATAGTCAATGCTGCTGCAAACGTCGTCGAACTATTCGTGTAGATGGTTGTTGTCTTGCGAACGTCCCCACCCGTTGATTCGGGGATCGAGACGTGGCTGCCTGTCATCTCGACTGCTAGTAATACGAGGCCGTTGGGATGAAGTACGGCATTCCGTATTACCCCCCTGAAGCCATCGATTCCATATTCTGCTAACAGTCATTGGATCTCGACCAACGCGAGCAGCAATGTCGCGATACGATAAACCGAAATCGCGATAGGCTACAAGCCGACCTTTATCAAAGTCGGAAACGTGATGGTATGCATTTCTACTCCTTACACGAGGAAAGACAACAACGTTTCACCAGGCAACTCCGGTCAATTGCTGTTTATGTATGAGAAATCGGTTGGAAACTTTCCTCATGTCAGCACGTTGTAGGTGTCGCCACCGGCGCCAACCTTGTGTGAATGCTCTGAAAGCTAATCATTTGGATATCACAGCATCTTCTTCCTGTCGATTAAATTTCGCGTCTGTAGCACGTCATCTTCGTGGTGTAGCAATTTTAATGGCCAGTAGTGTACCACAAGTACTTCAAAATCATGCTCTTTCATTTACTTTGATGCCTTTAGTCTGTAAACGGTTGTTTGCGCTACTGGATCCGTACTCATACTGCCCCGGTCAAGAGCCAATGTCTGCTGGATTCCTTGGACGTCGGACAGAACGTCAGCAGTGCTTCCGCTATAACAAGCAATTCCACCAACCACTGTTACATCTTAGAGTGCACACTTCCACGACATTTGCACCAGCGCAATGCAAATTCTTGAGAAACTATTTCATTCGGTGGTCGCTGTTGCCACTTGCATTCTCTCCATCTGCAGAGTATGTCGTGTAGCCAAGATCGCGATATACCGACATGTGGCTGAATGTCCCGTGAAGTCTTCCTTGATCTTACAGGATACTGCGGCTACAGTATCGCCCAAGATGCGCCACGTTGACTGGCTCCTTAGTGCTGCTTTGTGGTCCAGCATCCTTAATGCCTGATGGCTTTTACCTGCCGCATCTTCGTAGACCGCGCAGTCCGACAATGTGTGCTCTGGTGAGCCCACCCTGTAGCAGTCGCAGCTGTTTTTTTTTTTAATCTTTTCATTTTGTATGGATACGTATATATCAATCCACTCGATAGGCTAAGAAATCTCATTCTTAGTCCCTCCCTGATATTAGGGAGAAATTATTACGTTCTGTTGTCTTCGCCTGAAGTGTCCCGTTCTTTTTGCCACACCTGTAATACGCGACAATTTATGACTTTTTCGTATTGGCCTCATTTCCAACCATCCTTCGTATTTCCATTTCATTGCCTTTCTGTATCTAGTAAAAGTGTCGGTTTCCCTAATTTCCGAGTCCAGTGGACGTATAATTACACTCATGCTCATAAATTGAGGATAATGCTGATACGTGGTGAAACAACGCTCTGGTGGGCGGTTTGCGGGTTTAAATCGCCTCAGGGTATGACCAGGCGGTGCACTTGACCAGCGGTCGTCGCACGGTGCCGCTGGCAGCAGTCCACATACGCAGAGGTGTGTTGGTGCATGTCAGAGTACGGTACAGCGAGTAAGTGTGCAGACGTTTTCACGCGTGCTAATGGTGACTGTGTGTTGAAAATGGCTCAAAGAACACATATTGATGACGTTATGAAAGGTAGGATACTAGGGTGACTGGAGAGGTTGATCAAACACAGCAGGTCGTAGCACGGGCCCTCCGTGTGCCACAAAGTGTGATCTCAAGATTATGGCAACGGTTTCGGCAGACAGGAAGCGTGCCCTGGCGCTACAATACGGAACGTCCACAGTATACGACACCACAAGAAGACCGGTATCTCGCCATTTAGTGCCTGCAGACGGCCACGGAGTACTGCAGGTAGCCTTGCTCAGGACCTTACCGCAGCCACTGGAACAGTTATCTCCAGAACAGAGTTTACAGAAGACTGAACAGACATGGTTTATTAGCCCGGAGACCTGCAAGGTGCATTCCACTGGCCCCTGGTCACAGGAGAGCTCGTAAAGACTGGTGTCAAGAACACAGTACATGGTCATTGGAACAGTGGTCCCAGGTTATGTTCACGGACGAGCCCAGGTATTGTCGCCGGGTTTTCATCTGGCGTGAACCAGGAATCAGATACCAACCCCTTAATGTCCTTGAAAGGGATCTCTAGATTATGATTGGTGCACGTACACCCCTTCATGTCTTTGACAGATGAACTGTAACAGGTCAGGTGTATCGGGACGTCATTTTGTACCAGTATGTCCGCCTTTTCAGGAGTGCAGTGGGTCCCACCTTCTTCCTGATGGATGATTACGTGGAGAAGTACCTTGAAACAGAAGATATCAGGCGAATGGAGTGGCCTGCCTGTTCTGCAGACCTAGACTTCATCAAGCACGTCTGGGATGCTCTCGGTCGACGTATCGCTGCGCGTCTTCAAACCCCCAGGACACTTCAGGAGCTCCGACAGGCACTGGTGCAACAACGGGAAGCTATTGACCAGCAGCTACTCGACCGCCCGATCCAGACTATGCCAACCCGTTGTGCGGCCTGTGTACGTGTGCATGCTGATCATATCCCATATTGATGTCGGGGTACATCCGCAGGAAACGGTGCCGTTCTGTAGCATATGCGGTTCAGGACGGTTTTCTCAACTTATCACCAATACCGTGGACTTACAGATCTGTGTCGCGTGTGTTCCCTATGTCTCAATGCTATTGGCGCCAGTTTTGTGTATTGCCGCGCTGTGTGGTTCCATATTCTTCAATTATCCTTAATTTATGAGCATGAGTGTAGAATTACTAACAAAGCATCATTCAGGGTAGTGCAATTAGGTACCCGTTAATCTCTTTGCATTAATGATACTGGCTTCACTAGCTGCAATCTATGAATCCAAACGCTTGCACCTCTTCGTACGACTGATGCTAATATACAGCGTGTTCGGAAATCCTGTTACAAACGTCTAAGACTTGTAGAAGCGAGTGAGTAGAAAATATTTTGAGTTGGAACTCACGTCCGGAAACGTACCGTTACCTTCCTACAACTACTTGAAAACTTGTTGGTAAAGCGACCAGTTTTGCAAGTAACCGATTAGGGGTGACCCAGTACATCACTTGTTTTACAGTTGCATTCAGTAACAGCCAAATAAATCGCTCGTGACGGGTTCTCTTCAAGCACGGTCTCACCGAGCGAGGTGGTGCAGTGGTTAGCACACTGGACTCGCATTCAGGAGGACGACGGTTCAATCCCGTCTCCGGTCATCCTGATTTAGGTTTTCCGTGATTTCCCTAAATCATTTCAGGCAAATTTCGGGATGGGTCCTTTGAAGGGACACGGCCGATTTCCTTCCCAATCCTTCCCTAACCCGAGCTTGCGCTCCGTCTCTAATGACCTCTTGTCGACGGGACGTTAAACACTAACCACCACCACCACCAGCATCAAGCACGGTCTCTTCCAGTTCGGATATGCGGTGTCTTCTTGGAGCACTCGTGCCGGCAGTGACCCTTTCTCGAAGCAGCCGCGTAATTGGGCCGATAAGAGTATGCGATGGAGTCGGATGTTGTGGAGAACGAACTTTATAAAGGCGACGAGCAGCTCTTCCATTACCGTGGGTTTCGCCATTCAGTGTATTCTGCAAAAGTGTACTCATCAATTTTGCTCCAACATTCATGGACACGTGAATGATACACGACCCCTATTCAGAGAGGTAGAACAGACGTCAAATAACATTAGCCGATATGATATAACCATGCCCTCCCCCACCCCCACCCCCCTCTCCGTGACTACCCTGTTGCATAACTATGTAGCAAAAACGTTTCAAACGGCTGTAGCACGGAAACGCTACATTTCTGGACACGGGTTCTTACCCAAAATATTATGTAACACTCTCCTCTACAAGATCTATAAGTTTGTAACAGGAATTTCCGAACATCCTGCACACTAGTGATATGCTGTGTTTCCAAGATAAGTCGAAATTGCCTGTTGAAAATGGCTATAATTTTATTCCTCACGTTAGTACCTTTTCTGTCACTTCCTCTATATGACGTACAAAGTTACGACGTTTGTCCAGAAATACCGCTAGAAATCTCGTTTCTGCACGTCTCCTAATTGTTACGTCATTTAATTTTATTTAAGGGATTCTTGCTAGGTTCGCTTTCAGAAGCAGGTATTTCTTTTTGTGAGGGGCTATTGACAGTTTGACACCAGCCCTAAGGTACGCGGAGCGGCGTATTATTTTTGGCTTCTATAATTCTTCTAGAGTACCACTTGCAACGAACAGCACGTCATCTGCAATGGCTGATGCGTCGCCCGACGCGCACCAGAAATGCTATTTATTTATAAACTCTTAGCCATCTGGAGATCCCAGTCCTCTCACTTTCATTTCTAGCCAAGCACTGCATATGCTATAAATATGGATAAAATCGGTTATGACGAGTAAGCGCGATCCCCTTATGAGATTGCATCACATACTACCGCTGTGTATTCCGTACCTAAATCAACAGCTGATCACTTCTTTGTGATCCTGCGTCAGACCACCTCCCTCGTTCCTACTGAAAAATTCTCGGACAACGTCGCCTTCATTGTGGGTTCTCGCCGTCCTTTGTACCGCCCTTGCGCGGACCACCGCCATCATGTCTTTGTCTGTCTGTCTGCCGAATAAAGCTGCCAGAGAACAGACGGAAAATGCGAGGGCAGAGCGCTTGCTGCGTTCGAACGACGTCCAAAATTCACTCGCCCGCCGGCGTCCCTGTGTGTAGCGCGGCAAATGACGCGTGTGATCACCAACGGCTCCCGTTTCCGCCTCACTACGCGCGTGGATTCCGGCCAGCAAAAACGCGACCGACCCGGGCTTGCCTCATTACAGAGCCTCTCTCTGAAAACACGCTCTCACACAGACTTTAAACACACACAGGCGAGCGCGCGCGCGCGCTCACGCCTGTGCTCACGCACACAACACAATCACCCACTCCAACACTACCGGTACCAATAAAAAACTTACGTTCTAAAGTCTGTGAGCAAAAATGAAACGTAATCTATCCATGCCGTCACACTTCTGTGGTATTAAGCACCGTACTAGGCTTAGCTTTCGTAATCCTCACAAGTCGAAACAGTTAGGTTGGTGAATAAGTTCGTAGTGTTTCTCCATAAGTTTAATAAACTCAACAGAAAAGAGAATTTACTCATCAATAATATATTCATCTTCACTGTTTACATCAGCTTGTCAACGCTGCGACTATAGAAATCACGTGATTTTGAGGCAAAGAACTCGTCAAGCAATGTTCGCAGTGCATTTTCATCCGGAAAGGAAGTTCCTTGAAGATTGTTCGATAAAGAGCGAAGTGAAAATCTGAGGGTGCAAGATCAGGTGAATAATATGGATGCGGAAAGACTTCCCAGCCCAAATCCTCTTACAGCGTTTATTGTCAGTCAGGCAGAAAGCGGGCAGGCGCTATTGTGGAATAGCGTCAGTTCAGACACTCTTCCTGGTCGTTGTTCATGGATTTCGTCTCCAAGACATCTCAGTAGTTGACAGTCAGTGACAGCAGTGATGGTTACATCTCGGGGAAGCCATTCGTAGTATACCACACCGTCGCTGTCGCGCCAGATGCATAATACAATACTGACATTACAATTGCTACACCAAGAAGAAATGTAGATGATAAACGGGTATTCATTGGACAAATATATTATACTGGAACGGACGTGTGATTACATTTTCACGCAATTTGGGTGCAGAGATCCTGAGAAATCAGTCCCCGGAACAACCACCTCTGGCCGTAATAACTGCCTTGATACGCCTGAGCATTGAGTCAAACAGAGCTTGGATGGCGTGTACAGATACAGCTGCCCATGCAGCTTCAACACGATACCACAGTTCATCAAGAGTAGTGACTGGCGTATTGTGACGAGCCAGTTGCTCGGTCACCAATGACAAGACTTTTTCAGTCGGTGAGAGATCTGGAGAATGTGCTGATCAGGGCAGCAGTCGAACATTTTCTGTATCCAGAAAGGCCCGTACAGGACCTACAACATGCGGTCGTGCATTATCCTGCTGAAATGTAGGGTTTCGGAGGGATCGAATGAAGGGTAGAGCCACGGGTCGTAATACATCTGAAATGTAATGTCCACTGTTCAAAGTGCCGTTAATGCGGACAAGAGGTGACCAAGACGTGTAACCAATGGCACCCCATACCATCACGCTGGGTGATATGCCAGTATGGCGATGACGAATACACGCTTCCAATGTCCGTTCACCACGATGTCGCCAAACAGGATGCGACTATCATGATGCTGTAAACAGAACCTGGATTCATCCGAAAAAATGACATTTTGCCATTCGTGCACCCAAGTTCGTCGTTTAGTACACCATCGCAGGCGCTCCTGTCCGTGATGCAGCGTCAAGGGAACCGCAGCCATTGTCTCAGAGCTGATGGTCCATACTGCTGCAAACGTCGTCCAGCTGTTCGTGCAGATGGTTGTTGTCTTGCAAACGTGCCCATATGTTGACTCAGAATCGAGACGTGGCTGCACGATCCGTTACAATCATGCGGATAACATGCCTGTCATCTCGACTGCTAGTGATACGAGGCTGTTGGGATCCAGCACGGCGTTCCGTTTTACCCTCCAGAACCTACCGATTCCATATTCTGCTAACAGTCATTGGAGCTTGAGCAACGCGAGTAGCAATGTTGCGATACGATAAACCGCAATCGCGATAGGCTACAATCCGACCTTTATCAAAGTTGGAAACGTGATGGTACGCATTTCTCCTCCTTACATTAGGCATCACAACAACGTTTCACCAGGCAACGCCGGTCAACGGCTGTTTGTGTATGAGAAATCGGTTGGTTACTTTTCTCATGTCAACACGTTGTAGGTGTCACCTCCGGCATCAACCTTGTGTGAATGCTCTGAAAAGCTAATCATTTGCATATCACAACATCTTCTTCCTGTCGGTTAAATTTCGCGTCTGTAGCACATCATCTTCGTTGTGTAGCAATTTTAATGGCCAATAGTGTACTATCATTTTTGGATGCGTGCACTTCTTTGTACGGGGAGTTGCTGCCTTCTTTGCGCCCAAACATGTGTCTCCTTTCCTTATGCTAGCATAAAAACACCATTTCTCGTTATTAGTATGGATAGAGGATAGAAATGTTCGGTTGTGTTCACGAGCCAATTGATGGCGGGAAAATTGAGATGCACATATGGCCTCCTGTTGATTTTTGAGACTTAGGTTAGAACACGCTGTACCCACTAACACGATTTTTGAACCTTACCCATTGCATGCAAATGTCGCACGATGGTGGATTCATTACAGTTCATCACATATGCCAGTTATCGAGGACAATGGGTCATTGTGCATTAATACGTTTAAACGATCATCAAACACCGAAGGTCTCCCTGAAAGTGAGAGTCACTAACGTGAAAACGATCCTCCTCAAAACAAGAAAACCATTTTCTTGCCGCTCTCTGTCCAATGGCACTATCCCCATACACGGCACAGATACTCCTGGGTGCCTACACTGCTGTAACCCCACCAATTGACTCAAACTGAAGAGTACGTCTGAAATGCTCATTTTTCTCCACCTGGCACTCCATTTTATAGCATCCACAGCTCCAATCACTACCTCCAAAAGAAAAATGACTATGTCTAAACTCAAATAGCAACAGTGAACTGTAAATAAAAACTGATAGTCGATAAATAAGCTCGTAGAAACCGGAATACCAACATGCAAAACAAAAACGCTACGAACTTACGCATCGATCTAATAAAAATAGCTGCACAAGTATTCAAAGTCAAAGAGGGCACAAGAACATAGAATGCAAAGATGGAGGCAAATAAATGCAACGTACTCCGCATAAATAGGCGAAGAGATCCTTTATACATTTTATTCAGTATTCTTCAAAAGTGGTTCAAATGGCTCTGAGCACTATGGGACTTAACATCTATGGTCATCAGTCCTCCAGAACATAGAACTACTTAAACCTAACTAACCTAAGGACATCACACACATCCATGCCCGAGGCAGGATTCGAACCTGCGACCGTTGCGGTCACGCAGGTCCAGACTGAAGCGCCTAGATCCGAACGGCCACATCTGCCTTTATTTGAATATGAACTTGACACACTAAGCTGCCAGTTGCCAGTCAGTTACACTATTGACCATTACAATTGCTACACCACGAAGATGAGGTGCTACAGACGCGAAATTTAACCGACAGGAAGAAGATGTGATATGCAAATGATTAGCTTTTCAGAGCATTCACACAAGGTTGGCGCCGGTGACGACACCTACAACGTGTTGACATGAGGAAAGTTTCCAACCGATTTCTCATACACAAACAGCAGTTGACCGGCGTTGCCTGGTGAAACGTTGTTGTGATGCCTCGTGTAAGGAGGAGAAATGCGTACCATCACGTTTCCGACTTTGATAAAGGTCGGATTGTAGCCTACCGCGATTGCGGTTTATCGTATCGCGACATTGCTGCTCGCGTTGGTCGAGATCCAATGACTGTTAGCAGAATATGGAATCGGTGGGTTCAGTAGGCTAATACGAAACGCCGTGCTGGATCCCAATGGCCTCGTATCACTAGCAGTCGAGATGACAGGCATCATAACCGCATGGCTGTAACGGATCGTGCAGCCACGTCTCGATCACTGAGTCAACAGATGGGGACGTTTGCAAGACAACAACCATCTGCACGAACAGTTCGACGACGTTCGCAGCAGCATGGTCTATCAGCTCGGAGACCATGGCTGCGGTTACCCTTGACGCTGCATCACAGAAAGGAGCGCCTGCGATGGTGTACACAACGATGAATCTGGGTGCACGAATGGCAAAACGTCATGAATCCAGGTTCTGTTTACAGCATCATGATGGTCGCATCCGTGTTTGGCGACATCGCCGTGAACGCACATTGGAAGCGTGTATTCGTCATCGCCATACTGGCGTATCACCCGGCGCGATGGTTTGGGGTGCCATTGGTTACACATCTTTGTCACTTCTTGTTCGCATTGACGGCACTTTGAACAGTGGACGTTACATTTCAGAGGTGTTACCGCCCGTGGCTCTAATCTTCATTTGATCGCTGGGAAACGCTACATTTCAGCAGGATAATCCACGACCGCATGTTGCAGGTCCTGTACGGGCCTTTCTGGATACAGAAAACGTTCAACTGCCGCCCTGGCCAGCACATTCTCCAGATCTCTCACCAATTGAAAACGTCTGGTCAATGGTGGCCGAGCAACTGGCTCGTCACAATACGCCTGTAACTACTCTTGATGAACTGTGGTATCGTGTTGAAACTGCATGGACAGCTGTACCTGTACACACCATCCAAGCTCTGTTTGACTCAAGGTGGTTGTTCTTGGTACTGGTTTCTCAGGGTCTATGCACCCAAATTGCATGAAAATGTAATTACGTGTTAGTTCTAGTACAATATATTTGTCCAATGAATACCCGTTTATCATCTGCATTTCTTCTTGTGGTAGCATGTTTAATGACCAGTAGTGTACTTTAATGCGACCCGCTCGGGAGTTGTAGTTGCTTTGGGTTTACTGTCATCGATTATCGTGCATACAGTACTGACTTGGCCCCCTTCGATTTTCATCTGTTCCCAGAACTTTAAAAGCACCTTCGAGGACTTCACTTTGAAGGTGATAAGGCGGAGAACCAGAGGTGAGGTTTCGGCTCTCTCAATAAAGTCAAACACTCTACAGCGATGGCATCAACAAACTGGTCTCACATTGGAAGAAAAGCTGTTATTGGGAGGGTTAAATACGTGTTTCGCTTTGATGATGTCTGACTGGCATATTTCCAAGAAGAGGGCGTGGCCTAGGGAAGAGAATGAGCATGGCTTAGGAATGGGATGAGTGGTGGGGAGGGGAGGGGATGGAGCGGAGGGTACTGGGGGAAGTGGATGGGATACGGCAGGGGGGACGGAAGTTCATGGTCAAATTTTAGCCAGAATCGGTGTTGCATTCTTACTGATGAGAGACAGTCACCCAAGGCCCTCTTCAGAATGAACACTTTGACGAGTGTCGGAAAATGGCCCATACCACCGATGCACTACATATTTTCTCATGACCTTGAGCCCATACACTTGGTATAACTGATGACGAGAATCAGTGAGCACTATGTCCTCAGTATTAAGAAACTTTATCAACGACCGAATCTCTAGTTGGCCAGAGAAGTAATAAGAGCCACCATTTTCAGTCACTGCTGCAGCATGACTGACAACTGTCGAAACTTGTCCAGGTGTCGTATATCACAGCTCTGGCGTGCATGCACTATGTTTCGGGCTGACGTTTACTTTAAATAATTGGGAAACTTAATTTCTGAAGGACCGTTGCAAGTATGGTGAGATTCTAGTTCAGTGGATCCTTATCGTCAGTCATTCAGCCTAAGTAGCATACACGACTGGAATAGAGAAGGGACAGATGGTGGCTGTGGTACATGAAGTGCCATGCACCAAACGTCATCAGGTGACTTTGGAAGTATAGATGTACATGGGGAAATACAGCAAGGGTAGGTGCTTCATCATTGGTATCTCAGGACTTAAACTCTGTTATGAAGCTTTAAGAGACGATACTGCATGTTTTGTACAGTGTCGTTTGCCTTTAACGTCTCGGAGGCTGCCAGCTCGCAGTAACCATGCTAAAGTCTATTATGTATGCAGATATCACTGTAGGACAGGCTTAACATGTAAATGTTCATAAACAGAACCATTTGTCACTCAGATCGCCGGCGATAGCATTCACCTCGTCCTGTGCAATAGTCAAAATAATTTATCTGCTGTTTTCGTCGCCACAATTTTCACAAATGCTTCGCTATCGATGCGGCAGAATACCTTGGTCGTTTCCTGGAAATCCTGCCCCAATCAAACTCACTTGCTGATAAAGCACCCTTTCATATCCTCCATTTTCTTTCACTGACTTTTAGGTTGTAAAATGTAGCATATCTTACGTCACCATCGTCACAGCAGTCCATTAAAATGCAGTTCTTCCTTCGAAACGCATTGGACTAAAACAGGAAAATATAGCATTGTGACTGGAGACAGTGTAGCAAAAACATTCCTAACTTAAGGGGCTCCGGAATGCCCTATACTTGCAATGTTAAAATAACGCTTATAAATTACATCTTTCCTCACAAAGTATTTGAGGTAGGAAGTTGAACTTTTTACAGATTATTTATTGGAATATGGGCTACTACTTAACACAGGGATTTTACAAAATTTTAGTTCAGTTATTAAAGATGATTTTTTTTCAATTGTAATGAAAATTCACAACATTTTTTTGCAATTTTTTATTTATATATTCAAAAATATACAGTTTTTTGGAAAAAGGCTGCGTTAAATTATGCAGAAGGTACTGTGTAACATTTACTGAAAGTTTGAAACAAATATGTTTGGAAGATCCTTAGAAAACATGTAATTAGTATGAGAAAATAAAAGTTTTGGGAATCGAGCGACAAAGATTGGATTAACTTTTTAGTGCATTCCAGGTCCATAGGATGGATTATCTTCATCCTCTGCAAACTCCTCCTCCAGCTTCCTCTTGTTCCTCCTCCTGTTTACTCTTGCTTGTATTTCTAGACTCTTTACAGCCCTGTCTGCAGCCCGAAGGCGTCCCTTGTCTAAAGCAAGCATCGCTCGTTGTTGTGTTCGTAGATTTTGCTACCATTTTCTTCAGTTTCAGTTACTGCAACACTGTTCCAAAAGGTGGTCATGTATTTTTTTTTTTATTTATTTATTGATTTATTTAACCTGGCAAGATTAGGGCCATCAGGCCCTCTCTTACATCTAACCAGGCATTCTACTTATTTTACATTCATATGTTTTAGTAGGCATGTTAAACTACATCTAGTACAAAAAGTGAAATAAACAATTTGAAAGGTACACCTGGAAAAATACATACATATAGAGTTTATATTCTTAGGTCACAAGTACTGTTATAATTAGACATTATTGAAGAGACAGATTTTAGATAGGAGTGCCGGCAGCACGGAGTATGAGGGAGACTCATGGTGAAGGGAGGAGAAGAATAGAGACATGATGAAACATAATTAAGGAAATATAAAGGAGAAGAAGATTGCGTGGCTAATAGAGAAAGATGAGGAGGAAGGCGTCTCAGGAGCAAGATAGGAGACGCTAGCTTTGCTATTTGACAGATGAGGGGATTGTCCTTGTACATTAATTTTGTGGAGAACTTTGTGAGGATGATAGTAGGAAATGCTTCAACTTCTTCTTAAAAGCAGCAGGAGATCGAATTTTGCGCAAGGTAAGGGGCAGTTTGTTCCATAGGCGGACAGCGGCAACTGAGAAGGAGTTTGCAAAAGTTTTTGTTTTGTGAGTGGGCACAGTTAGGATACCAAATAAGAGTGACCTCGTGTTTCGATTATGATGACATGACAGGTTTTTAATCTCTGAAGCAAGGTACTGGGGTGCTTGTGCGATGAGGAGTCGGTGGAGTAGACATAGAGTGTGGTAGTCACGCAATTTGTCCGGCCGCAGCCACCCTAGCTCGGAGTATGAAGCACTAACATGATCATATCGGCGAATGTTGCAGGTGTAACGCACACAGGCATTCATGGTTAGCTCTAGCCGTCTTTTGTTTTCACTACTCATGCCTTGTTGAATCACATCACAATAGTGGAGGTTCGGTAGAACGAGTGCTTGCACGAGCTGGCGTTTCAAGTCCTGTGGAAATATGTTCCGAAACTTTTTGAGAGCATAGAGACAAGCAGACGTCTTTCGGCACACTGCGACTGTATTCTCCGCCCAGTTGAGATGCTCATCCAAAGTTACACCCAAGTTCTTCACTGTTTTCTGATATGGTATTGGAGTACCGTCGAGCAGAATAGGAGGTAGCCGTTCGCGGAAATCTGAACTTATTAATTTCTGATGGGCTATTAAGATTACTTGCGTCTTTTTTGCATTTAGTTTAAGCCCCAGGTTTTTCGCCCATCTCACTACTGAAGACAGATCATCATTCATCTGAGCGATTGCAGTGTTTACATCTTCAGGTCTGACGCTTAGGTAGAGCTGGAGGTCGTCGGCATAGAAATGATATTTACAGGAGGACAGAACCGACGAAATATCGTTGACATATAAAGAAAACAAAAGTGGTCCTAAGACTGATCCTTGTGGCACTCCCGAGGAAACATGTTTCCAGGAAGATTTTTCATTTACGCAGACAACACATTGCTGTCTGTCTTTTAAGTAGCTTTCAAACCATCTCATTGCACTATCAGAGAAATTAAGCTGTTGCATTTTTCTGAGCAATATGTCAAAGTTAACAGTGTCAAAAGCTTTGCTGAAGTCTAGTAGCGTCAATATTGTTGCCTTTCGATTGTCGATGGCATATTTCAGGTCATCAGTTACTTTAATTAGAGCAGTGTTTGTGCTGTGATGTTTACGGAAACCGGATTGAAATTTGTCATATAGGCTGAATTCATGCAAGTGTTCAGTGATTTGGTCATGAACAATATATTCAAGTGCTTTGGAAACAGCAGGCAGTATGCTAATTGGTCGGTAATCACTAGGCAGTTGCGGGTTTTCGATCTTAGGGATGGGTCGAATTAGGCTTCTTTTCCATGCAGTAGGATATATTCCGTTCACGAGGGAAAAATTAAATATGTCAGTTAAGACAGGTACTAAGATATCGGCAACATTCTTAATCATGGTTATACCGATACTGTCGTTGCCTATTGCATCAGAAGAGATTCTCATTATTGCTTTTCTTGCCGTATTTGTTGTTACATGTTTTAGATGGAAGGTATCGTTGTTAGTTATCCTGTTTGGGGATTCTTGTGGACGGTAATTATCAGCTGTGCTGGTATTCTGAGGTGCAGAGAAGAATTCATTTAATTCGTTAGCAGACACATGAAAAGTAGTTTCCGATTTTGCCTTTCCGACCCCCAAGCTACGGAGATTCTTCCATAGAGTCGTGGGCGTCAGATCGCTGCATACAAGGGAGCGAGCGTGCCTGATTTTAGCATTGCGAATGCATTGTTTCACTCTGTTCCGTAGCTTTCTATATTCTTCGAAACGCTCGGGTTTCGGATCTGCCTTGAAACGCCTGTGGGCAGCATCCCTATTAGTCATCATTTGACGTAATTCAGCTGTCAGCCATGGAGCAGGAGATTTTCTTACACGGATTGTGCGCACAGGTGCATGTTTGTCATGTATGAACACTTATCACATTTCAGTTGTATTTCACTAGCAAGTCCTACGTGCTTTATTATGGAGAGTTCCAGACCAACTTCACTACAATGAATACATCTTACACAGTCTGAAAAAATTCCTTTGAGAACCGACATATCAAATATTTCATTCACATCCGATTCTCCCATAAAACATTCATAGTTTTCACTCATTGAACCAAGCTTCTTCTGTGAAGTATTTTCTTTCCCACTTTGACTGCTAAGGGCAGGTGTACTTGAGAGGTTAGGTTCACTCACTTGGTTATCGTCTTTATTGTTTACAGTAATAACACATACCTTTGGTTTTCCAACATTTCTCCTTTTCTTAAAAGCCTTCAGAGGATTTCTAATAACTTTACTTTTACTCATTATTATACTTCAACAAAACAGAGACTCAAGAAACAGAATTAATTACGAATATTTTCGAGATAACGACAGAGTAAATAAACATGAAACAATCGACAATCACACCAGCGATATATATTGAACCATCACAGGTTAGCCACAACACATACTTTATCTCACATCACTAAAATGTACCTGATGAACACGGACGTTAATAATAACACCATTTGACAGCAGTTTAACAGCGCCACAGTGGGTCACGCCCATGTAGAACACATTTCAAAAAAAATTTAAAAATAGTTGTAGTCTTCGGAATTGAATAAATTATATATCTATTAAAAGGTAATAGTCTGCAGATTCAGAAAACGCAAAAAAGTGAAAATTGAACTTTTCATGATTTTGAGCCTTTCCGGAGTCCCTTAACAGGCTACAAACACAGACAGCGTCATAGTGCTCAGAGCCATTTTTGAACAGAAAGCCTTAGCCTAATGTCTGTTAATAATTTTTTCATGTTTCACTTTGGCTCAAGGCTCTTCGCTGAGTTTGGCGTAACACTGAATTTTTCGGTCAAGGTTGCTTCTGGTCGTCCACTATAGCGGTCAGGGGTTTTTATCGGCGCCAACCTGTCTGGGTCCCTCTGTGTAAATGCTCACTCTGCTACAAAAATTCTCCCGCTCATAGTAAAGCGCATTCGTTCATTCCTACTGTTCACGCACCAAACCACTACCAGCTTCGTAGTCTGATGAAACCATGGCATCCCGCAGTACGGAAAAATCTTGTGCCTTGGTAAACTTTACAGACTTTCGTATCTATCCAATTCCTCAATTGGAATTTAATATATTTTCGTATTCCTTTTCTAAATGATGGCATTCACTTTTTAAATATTGTAGTCATTTTCTGAAATTATAAAAATTACTCAGGAGAATTAAGATTTTTTCAAATGTGGACGTACAGTGTCCAGTCACATTAACGTGACCACCAGTCAGAACCCTGAATAACCAAATTTTGCAGTGCAGACGGCTGCGAGACATGCAGGAAGAGAGTCAGTGAATGTCTGGAAGGTACCGAGAGGGATGTGAAGCCACGCCAGTGCCGTGATCAATTATGCTTGGTTTCTTGGTTGAGGCGCGAACCAATCGAGGTGGTCCCACAGATTCTCAGTTGGGTTTAAATACGGAGAGTTCGGTGGCCAGGGGAGTACTGTAAACTCATTCTGATGCTCTTTGAACCACTCACGCGCACTGCAAGCTGGGTGCCAGGTTGTATTGCCCTGCTGGTAGATGCCATCGCCCGAGGGAAACAAACTTCGTGTAGGGGTGGACATGACGCCTGAGATGGATGCATACTTGTCTTGATCCACAGTACCTTCCAGACTGACGATATCACCTAGTGAATGCCCTCCGGCTTGGATCTTTCTGAAGATTGTTGCAGGGTGTTTGCTTACACAAGTTTCACGCTGTACCTGCCAGCAACCATCTGTCTGACGGAACATGAAACGTGATTCATCTGAAAAGGCCACCCATACGCGCTCAGTGGATGTCCAGTTGCGGCATTGGGGTGTACATTCCGGCCTTCGTCGCCGATGAACAGTAGTCAGCACAGGTGCACGAATCAGGAGGCCCATAACAAGAAACATTCACTGAACGGTCGTTGAGGGGAGACAGTTGGTAGCCCGTTCTTTCATCTGGACAGTCAGTTGTTCAACAGTTGCACATTGAGGCACCCGTACTCATTTCCACAGTTGTCATTCTTCCCTGTGGTGCACCGCAGTTTCTCGGTGCCAGTTTTGGATAGTGCCATTGTGCCATGCACGGTATACTTGAACCACGGCGTCACGCGAACAAACTTGGCCCGAATTCGGATAAATCTTTCCGTTTCCACATTATCACCAAGACTGATCTGTTTACCACGTTCTCCCGATATGCTTTGCATACCCTCCATTGCTAGTGCTGCCACCTGCTGTCTGTGAGTGGTTATGGCACGTTGACGTAGGACACAGACGTTGGTAATATTAATGTGACTGGACCATGTATGTTCCAAGATACAATGTGGTCACGTACTTATGAACAATTAGTATTCTACTGAAATTAGAAAATGTCGCAATCGATAAAATCTTGTCTTGTACTTAATCGTTTATCTGCTACATTATTATTCTCCTACACATCAAAAGTCATGGAGTGAAATAAAAAAAGCGGAAGTATTATCTACACCCAGCTGCAACTCAAATACATTTTGAAAAACGAGGTACTGGAAACGAACACAAATTTCCACTTTCAAGATGGGTAAAACTATTAAGATATTAAAGAAACTTAGTTCGTTTCACAGTATCACATGTCCCATGGTAAAAGACCTGATGTTTCAAGGTACACGATGGTGCACAAGCGGGGAAATATGGCTTAACTGTCGACATGTTATGTAGATAGTTCTAAAGAAAATGTAATATTGTACCCCCCACAAAATTCTGTACCTCAGGAAATAACAACATATTCTAAATACGTTTAATGTAATGTCCAGCACTTAAATGTGTAGAACGTGAAAATTTACAAATGCTGCACATAATGCAGCTTCATATCTAACAGTATCAAAAACTGTTTATGGTGGTCTCGAGTATGCAGTGATTCTAAAATCTTTCCCTAGAGTGAAGTGTCGACCAAAAAACATCGTGTGCTCCCAGGCACAAATATTTCCCCTACAGCATGGTAGTTTTACGTCTCCTGCTACTCCCTCACTTCCTCTTCACATACGATTGCATCTAAAGAATGAGAATGACATAAAATGCACGAACACAAGGTCGTAGAAGCATGCATGAGTAGGGTAAGATAGATACTGCCCATAAGAAAATTAAAGAGACCTTTGGAAGAAAGAGACGAAGCAGTATGAATATCAGAAATACTTTTGACAAACCATTAATAACAATAAGAATAGAAAGCTAAAGGCATAAGAAATACAGGATGTACCAAAAAGGATCATCCGATTTGGCACATCTATACTTATGAAACTAATAAACATATACAACGAATTTTGATTTTTGATGAACGGGAAACTCAAAAAGATTTTTCATACCTTTTCATGTGTGTTCAATTTGTTCCCCTTGAGATGCACGGCATACGTCAATGCGGTATTCAAATTCTTTCCATACTGCATTGAGCAGGTCTTAAGTTATAGCTTCCACAGCTGCTGTTATGCAATATCTCAGTTCATTCATTGTCCTTGGTAACGAAGTTTTTTATAAGCTCCCACAAGAAATAATCACAAACAGTCAGGTCAGGTGACCTTCGAGGAAAATAATGTAAGGCTGAATCATTTGGTCCAGTGTGACCGAATGACCGAAAGACTTGCACCCGGCAAACGGTCTACCCGAGGGGAGGCCCTAGTCACATGACATTTACATTTTTAATGGGCAATGACGAGTAAATAATGAGCAGTGTCATTTTCTAAACAACAATACTGACTTTCGCCTCAAATAGTATATGATAACCAAGAGAAACCTGGACTATAGAATCTGTGTGGCCACCTCGATCGGGCTGTTCGCGCCGTGGATCCTCAACCAAGAAACCCAGCACAGCTGATTATGGCACTGGAGTTGTCAAGGCTCCACGTCCCTGTTCGGTACCTTCAGAGGCCTCATTGACTCTCTTCTTGCACGTCTTGCAAAACGTGATTATTTAGGCTGTTGACGAGTGGTATCATTAATATGACAGGACGCTAAACATATATGATAGGAAAAAGACTCGAACACCATTGCTTTTGCCTGGAAGTCTAATGTCTTCATCATTGCACCACCTCTTCTCAGCAGGATACATAGAGGAATGTTCAATACGAATCGTTGGCTTTGACCAGTCACGCAGGAAACCCGCGACAAACTTCGTAAACAATATGGCAATTTTTTTCAAAAGCTCAGTGCATACCGATTTGTGACCACAACGAGGTTTTTTAATATCGCATTCATTGGCTTCGGCAACTCAAAACCAAACTGTTACCTTCCAACCTAATCTACAGGTTGGTCCATTGATCGTGACCGGGCCAAATATCTAATGAAATAAGCGTCAAACGAAAAAAACTACAAAGAACGAAAGTTGTCTAGCTTGAAGGGGGAAACCAGATGGCGCTATGGTTGGCCCGCTAGACGGCGCTGCCATAGGTCAAACTGATATCAACTGCGGTTTTTTTTTAAATATGAACCCCCATTTTTATTACATATTCGTGTAGTACGTAAATAAATATGAATATTTTAGTTGGACCACTTTTTTCGCTATGTGATAAATGGCGCTGTAATAGTCACAAACATATGGCTGACAATTTTAGACGACCAGTTCGTAACAGGCAGATTTTTAAAATTAAAATACAGAACGTACGTACGTTTGAACATTTTATTTCGGCTGTTCCAATGTGATACATGTACCTTTTCGAACTTATCATTTCTGAGAACGCATGCTGCTACAGCGTGATTACCTGTAAATAACACATTAATGCAATAAATGCTCAAAATGATGTCCGTCAACCTCAGTGCATTTGGCAATACGTGTAACGACATTCCTCTCAACAGCGAGTAGTTCACCTTCCGTAATGTTCGCACATGCATTGACAATGCGCTGACGCATGTTGTCAGCCGTTGTCGGTGGATCACGATGGCAAATATCCTTCAACTTTCCCCACAGAAAGAAATCCCGGGACGTCAGATCCGGTGAACGTGCGGGCAATGGTATGGTTCTTCGACGACCAATCCACATGTCATGAAATATGCTATTCAATACCGCTTCAACCGCACGCGAGCTATGTGCGGACATCCATCATGTTGGAAGTATATCGCCATTCTGTCATGCAGTGAAACATTTTGTACTAACATCGGTAGAACGTTAAGTAGGAAATCAGCATACATTGCACCATTTAGATTGCCATCGATAAAATGGAGGCCAATTATCCTTCCTTCCATAATGCCGCTCCATACATTAACCCGCCAAGGTCGCTGAAGTTCCACTTGTCGCAGCCATTGTGGATTTTCCGTTGCCCAGTAGTGCATATTATGCCGGTTTACATTACCGCTGTTGGTGAATGATGCTTCGTCACTAAGTAGAACGCGTGCAAAAAATCTGTCATCGTCCCGTAATTTCTGTTGTGCCCAGTGGCAGAACTGTACACGACGTTCAAAGTCGTCGCCATGCAATTCCTGGTGCATAGAAACAATCGAGTGTGTGTGTGTGTGTGTGTTGGGGTTTATGGGCGCTCAACATCAAGGTCATCAGCGCCCTGACACACATTAAAAGAAACGAATGTGGAGAGACCTAATAAAACTGAAAAACACACTCAAAGAAAACAGGAAAAGAGGGAAATTACTACATAAGAAAGTATAACCGAAGGGAAGGGAAAACAGAGCAACAAGAATGACACAGGAATGTGTCATTGGCTGGCCACTTACAGAAAAGATGGGCGAGCTTGTCACACAGTGAGCAAATTAAAATCCGCTCCCTAAAATCTTTGTAAAAACATTTGACAAGGCACAGGACTGTAAAACTTTAACCACATTCGTCCGAGTGTTGCCTAAAAGAGTTGGCAGGTCCGCTGGCAAATCAGCCGAGGCCCGCTGGTCAGAAAATAAAACACAATCCAGTAAAATGTGGCTCACAGTGACCTGGACGCCGCAAGCACCACACAATGGAGGGTCTTCTCGCCGGAGCAGGAAGCCATGCGTCATAGGGCTGTGGCCTATTCGAAGCCGAGTGAGGAGAACCTCTAGAAACAATCGATGTTGATGTAGCATTCTCAGCACCGACGTTTTTGAGATTCCCGATTCTCGCGCAGTTTGTCTGCTACTGATGTGCGGATTAGCCGCGACAGCAGCTAAAACACCTACTTGGGCATCGTCATTTGTTGCAGGTCGTGGTTGACGTTTCACGTGTGGCTAAACACTTCCTGTTTCCTTAAATAACGTAACTATCCGGCGAACGGTCCGGACGCTTGGACGATGTCGTCCAGGATACCGAGCAGCATACATAGGACACGCCCGTTGGGCAGTTCGATCACAATAGCCATACATCAACACGACATCGGCCTTTTCCGAAATTGGTAAACGGTCCATTTTGAGACGGGTAATGTGTCACGAAGCTAATACCGTCCGCACTGGCAGAATGTTACGTGATACCAAGTATTTATACGTTTGTGACTATTACAGAGCCATCTATCATAAAGCGAAAAAAGTGGTCCAAGTAAAATATTCATATTTCTTTACGTACTACACGAATATGTATTACAAAATGGGGGTTCCTATTTAAAAAAATACGCAGTTGATATCAGTTTGACCTATGGCAGCGCCATCTAGCGGGCCAACCACAGCGCCATCTGGTTTCCCCCTTCAAGTTAGACGAGTCTCGTTCTTTGTAGTTTTCTCGTTTGATGCTTATTTCGTGAGATATCTGGTCCGGTCACAATCAATGGATCACCCTGTATACCTTGGCCTAAGCTATAAAGCTGTCACCACAACAGGTTTTTTTGCCTCTATATTCGTTGGCTGCGCCAAATAACAACAAAAATGTGAACATACGTACGAAAAAGTAACTTGACAGGAGCCATTAACATTATGTCACTGTCCAAAGTCAACGACTCGTATCGAACTTTTCTTTTGAGGCTCTGGGAGCAGAATGGCAACCACTCCACTGCAAGCACTTGACAATTTCTCATGCCTCCGCGTGTTTTCCACGCGGCTCAGCTTCACTCGGCCTGAAGATTCCTCATTCGCCTCCACGCGAGCCTGCACTCACAGAATTTGACCCAAAGGATTTGTGGTCCTTCCATATGGCTACGTGGCTAAGGAAATATGTTACATAGCTACGATATAATGCACTGTGAGCGGGGTGGTCATTGAATGAAGCGCATCGAGCTTGGACGCACTGCAACTTTGCAGCCTAGACCACGCGGCTGAAATACGAGTGGCCATACATACCGTGCAGACGGCTTTGTACACTACTGGCCATTAAAACTGCTACACTACGAAGATGACGTGCTACAGACACGAAATTTAACCAACAGGAAGACGATGCTGTGACATGCAAATGATTAGCTTCACAGAGCATTCACACAAGGTAGGCGCCGGTGGCGACACCTACAACGTGCTGACATGAGGAAAGTTTCCAACCGATTTCTCATACACAAACAGCAGTTGACCGGCGTTGCCTCGTGAAACGTTGTTGTGATACCTCGTGTAAGGAGGAGAAATGCGTACCATCACGTTTCCGACATTGATAAAGGTCGGATTGTAGTCTATCGCGATTGCTGTTTATCGTATCGCGACATTGCTGCTCGCGTTCGGCGAGATCCAATGACTGTTAGCAGAATATGGAATCGTTGGGTTCAGGAGGGTAATACGGAATGCCGTGCTGGGTCCCAACGGCCTCGTATCACTAGCAGTCGAGATGACAGGCATCTTATCCGTATGGCTGTAACGGATCGTGCAGCCACGTCTCCATCCCTGAGGCAACAGATGGGGACTTTTGCAAGACAACAACCATCTGCACGAACAGTTCGACGACGTTTGCAGCAGCATGGACTATCAGCTCGGAGACCATGGCTGTGGTTACCCTTGACGCTGCATCACAGACAGGAGCGCCTGCGATGGTGTACTCAACGATGAACCTGGGTGCACGGATGGCAAAACGTCATATTTTCGGATGAATCCAGGTTCTGTTTACAGCATCATGATGGTAGCATCCGTGTTTGGCGACATCGCGGAACGCACATTGAAGCGTGTATTCGTCATCGCCATACTGGCGTATCACTCGGCGCGATGGTATGGGGTGCCATTGGTTACACGTCTCTGTCACTTCTTGTTCGCATTGACGACACTTTGAACAGTGGACGTTACATTTTAGATGTGTTACGAGCCGTGGCTCTACCTTTCATTCGATCCGTGCGAAACCCCACATTTCAGCAGGATAATGCACGACCGCATGTTGCAGGTCCTGTACGGGTCTTTCTGCATACAGAAAATGTTCGACTGCTGCCCTGGTCAGCACATTCTCCAGATCTCTCACCAATTGAAAACGTCTGGTCAATGGTGGCCGAGCAACTGGCTCGTCACAATGCGCCAGTCACTACTCTTGACGAACTATGGTGTCGTGTTGAAGCTGCATGGGCAGCTGTTCCTGTACACGCCATCCAAGCTCTGTTTGACTCAATACCCAGGCGTATCAAGGCCGTTATTACGACCCGAAGTGGTTGAATGGTTCAAATGGCTCTGAGCACTATGGGACTTAACATCTGTGGTCATCCATCAGTCCCCTAGAACTTAGAACTGCTTAAACCTAACTAACCTAAGGACATCACACACATCCATGCCCGAGGCGGGATTCGAACCTGCGACCGTAGTAGTCGCGCGACGAAGTGGTTGATCTGGGTACTGATTCGTCAGGATGTACGCATCCAAATTGCGTGAATATGTAATCATATGTCAATTCCAGTATAATATATTTGTCCAGTGAATACCCGTTTATCATCTGCATTTCTTCTTGGTGTAGCAATTTTAATGGCCAGTAGTGTAATAAAATGAGGTAGTGTCGATGATCTTCAGCAACTTCCACTGAAGCCGAATCATGCTCATTCGAATCGACCAGTCACCTATAGTGATGTAAGGACAACACGCAGCATTAACAGGCAGAGAGGGCACCGTCAGGGCCAGCCACCCCCCCCCCCCCCCGACCTCTTATAGACCGGCGGCCCTAGGAGACAGGCTATCCGAATTAATGGAGCCGCGCTGCGCCTAGCCGATCCTTTCGCCGGCCGAGATAGATGTCGGGCTGCGTGCTCTACATGCGGCGCCCGTAAATACAGTCCATTGAGGGCGGCCGCCGTGACGCTGATGTATGGTCCGGCAGGGCGACGCCGTGGACCGGCGGCCGCAAGAAGGCCCCGCCGTTATTGATGACTTGGGACTGCCACGGCACTGGCGCCTGCCACAACAGCAGCGCCCCGGAAAAATCCGCCTCCTTCTTCTACCCCCTCCTCCTCCTCCTCTACCCCTCCATCATCCTCCTCCTCTCTCCCTCCCTCCTCCCCTCTTAGTTAACTGCTTTTTCTCTCACGCCGTCAGCTGTGCTGAGGTACAGAGTCGTTTATCCAGGCCCCAGAGATGAAGTATGTGGCTATCCGTCCACATAACCCCCTGAGTCAAACAGTCAGACCACCACCACTCCGCCAAATCTCGTGGCTATGATGTAATACCCTGACTGCTTCTGCTGTCGTCCAATCTTTCGCACCACTCGGCGATGTCTGACCGAATTCCAGACCTCACATACCTCTCGTAGACCACATGGCATTGTAATGGCGAATAGAGGGAGATGGATAAAAATGTGAGAATGTAGTACTAAGCTCACCAGACAAAATACTGATCACCTGCTTGAAAGATCAATACTAGTCGCTTTGGAGCACTAAGATAGTGTGGTTCCAGGTGCTCAGATGATCCACCACTGCTAACTTAAGCTTTTGTATGTCCATCCTTTATCCAGTAATGCTGGCTCTCAGCACTATGGGACTTAACTTTTGAGGTCATCAGTCCCCTAGAACTTAGAACTACTTAAACCTAACTAACCTAAGGACATCACACACATCCATGCCCGTGGCAGGATTCGAACTTGCGACCGTAGCGGTCGCGCAGTTCCAGACTGCAGCGCCTAGAACCACTCGGTCAACCCGGCCGGCAGTAATGCTGGCAACTGGTGGGTTATGCATGGGGATTACATCAATCCGTGCCGCATCAAAAGCAGCCTGAAGATGACGCAATGAAGCGTTGAAACTGGTAGCGACAAAATAAAATTAAGTCATAAGGTTGGCTGTAGGTGTTTTTATTTTTTGTCACGACTGCTTGGTCCCGTCTCACAAAGAATGCGATTCCTCTTAAATTATTTAGGTGACGCGCTTGACTGCTGTCTGGGAGGGAGTGGGCATATATCGTGAGTAGCTTCATCCATGGCTTTCAAGAAGTCGTGTGAAAAAAGTGCGAGATGCACTTCAAGTTATCGATGTTTTATGGTTGTATTTTCTGATTATGAGAAGACAGAAGGAGCGATCTGTTTTACTTGTTGAAAACATTATAAAGCCAAGATCGCATAAATATTCTTTATTTAAAACAATCGGTTTCTGTGCTCTCATCTTCAGGCCTTAAACACTCTTTTTGTTATGAAACGAGTTTATTTTAAGTTAGACCTTACACAAAGATGTCATGTGGATAAAAAAAAGCAGCACATTCTCTAAGGTTTGCCGTAAATATTTTAGTTAAACTTTTTACGATGGGCTGTTTTTTACCCACATGACAACTCAGTGTCAGGTTCAACTTAAAATGAAAGAGTTTCAAAATAAAAAGTTTTTTTAAGAGCTGAAGATGACAGTAAACTATGTCGAAACCGGCTGTTTTAAACAAAGAAATATTTATGCGATCTTGGCTTTAGAAAGCTTTTTGGAATCCATTCACCTTCCCATCCGCCCTCCACCGCTTCCCAACACTTCGATCATGAAATCATCCCTGGTGTTTTCTTGTAACAGTATCTTTGCACACCTGACCATACCCGTAGGAAGCATCAGTGCACCTTCTACCACTCTAATTCCACTAACCTTCCACGCCCAGTTCTGTCTATGAGGTGCTTCCCCCATCCACATTACAGATTCTTTTTATGTCATATTCTCTTTACTCTTATCTCCCTACAAACTCCCTACATTTACACCGAATCATCACTGCAGTCTTTCTGATAGATTGTAGAACCATACATATCATCATGACATGCATTCCAAGATTACTGTTTCATGTTGCTAATAGTCTTCCGCCTGTAAATTGATTTTTTCAGTCATGATTTCACTAAATCAATAAAATAACAGTGATAAATGTTTGGAGGCGCTACCAACCATTTATCCAAAAGAAAGGCCGCAGTAGACTGAAACTATTACAGACTGAATAGGAGGCCTTAACGATGTCAAGACCATTATTCACTTACACAAGACCTTAGTCTGTCTTGTATTGGTCCATGAAAACCTTGCAAAGGCCAGATTTTACTACTTCCTTCAAATCATTGAATAACTCTATCTTGCTTAGGATTTCTATCTGCTCCCACTATCACCCTACACCAGTTAATAAATTTCCCACCGCCGGCCGGTGTGGCCGAGTGGTTCTAGGTGCTTCGGTCTGGAACCGCGCGACCGCTACGGTCGCAAGTTCGAATCCTGCCTCGGGCATGGATGTGTGTGATGCCCTTAGGTTAGTTAGGTTCAAGTAGTTCTAAGTTCTAGGGAACTGATGACGTCAGATGTTAAGTCCCATAGTGCTCAGAGCCATTTGAACCAAATTTCGCACACCTGCACATTTTAAACATTAGCAACATCTTCACCAATACCAGATCTCCAATAAACTTGAATCCAGTCTCCCCTTCGTATCCCACATTCTTAAAAATTCTGACCTGCTGGTGCGCCTTCATTAGCCCACCACATCTATTTCAATAGCCGTCCGCCCCCCCCCCCCCCCTTCCCGACCCCGACCTTACCACTAAAATCTTCCCATCATTCTATCAACTGTAGCTTTTCACACCTTCCCCTTTCCGTAAGAATGTATCAACCCATCTTCAATCATACAAACTACTAGAATACACCAAACCTTCCGACACCTATGTACTACCGACACTGATGTGATAAAAGTCATGTCATAGTGATGTACACATGTACACATGGCGGTAGTATCGCGTACACAAGGTACAAAAGGGCGGTGCATTGGCGGAGATATCACTTGTAGTGAGGTGATTCTTGTGAAAAGGTTTCAGACTAATTGTGGCCACACGACGGAAATTAACAGACTCTGAATGCAGAAGGATAGTTGTAGTCAGAAGCATGCGACATTCCATTTCGGAACTCGTTAGGGACTTCAATATGCCGAGATCCAAAGTGTCAAGAGTGTGCCGAGAATACCAAAATTCAGGCATTACCTCTCACCACGCACAACGCAGTGGCCGACAGCCTTCACTTAACGACCGAGAGCAACGGCATTTGCGTAGAGTTCTCAGTGCTAACAGACAAGCAAAACTGGGTGAAATAGCCGCAGAAATCAATGTGGGACGTACGATGAACGCATCCGTTAGGAACAGTTCGGCAAAATGTGCCGTTAATGGGCTATGGCAGCAGACGAGCGACGCGAATACCTTTGCTAACAGAATATCATTGCCTGCAGCATTTCTCCTGGGCTCTTTACCATATTGGTTTGGCCCTAGACGACTGGAAACCCGTAGCCTGGTCAAATGAGTCCCGATTTCAGTTATTAATAGCCGATGGTAGGATTCTGGTAAGGCGCGGACCCTACGAAGCCATGTTCAAATGGTTCAAATGGCTCTGAGCACTATGGGACTCAACTGCTGAGGTCATTAGTCCCCTAGAACTTAGAACTAGTTAAACCTAACTAACCTAAGGACATCACAAACATCCATGCCCGAGGCAGGATTCGAACCTGCGACCGTAGCGGTCTTGCGGTTCCAGACTGCAGCGCCTTTAACCGCACGGCCACTTCGGCCGGCCACGAAGCCATGTACTCACGTTGTCAACAAGGCACTGTGGAAGCTGATGGTGGTTCCATGGTGTGGGCTTTGTGTACATGGAATGGACTTGATCCTCTGGTGCAACTGAATCGATCATTGACCGGAAATGGTTATGTTCTGCTACTTGGAGACCCTTTGCAGCCATTCATGGGCGTCACGTTCCCAAACAACGATGTAATTCTTATGAATGACAATGCACCATGTCACTCGGCCACAGTTGGTCGCGACCGGATTGAAGAACGAACCGAGCGAATGAATTATCCACCCAGATCGTCCGACATGAATCCCATCTAACATTTATGCAACATAATCGAGAGATCAGTTCGTGCACAGAATTCTGCACCAACAACACTACCACAATTATGGACGGCTATAGAGTCGGCATGGCTCAGTGTTCCTGCACTGGACTTCTAACGACTTGTTGAGACCATGTCGCAAGGAGCTGCTGTGATACGCCGGGCAAAGTGAGGTCCGACACGATATTAGGAGGTACCCCACGACTTTTATCGGCTAAGTATATTAGGTGTATCCCCCACACACATCCCAAACATTCTTTATATCATGTTCTTTTCATTCCTGTCTCCTTAAAAAACCCAACTTTTAAAGGTACCCTCATCACAACCTTCCTCATAGATCGCAAAACCATGCATATCGTAAAATAATTGTTTCATCTCGCAAGTAGTTGTCTTTGCCTGTAAAATTACTTTTTCAGTAGCAGGATAACGGTAGATACTCCACTGGCAGACCGCCACTAATAGAGCAAAGAGAAACAACTATTAGGTAAAGAAATTAAATAACCATAAATTTCCTATTTCGAGAGGGGAGACGTTTATGTGCTCCAAACGACTTCTAATTGTATAAAATGTGTTGTGTGTGTTTCAGTATCTTGTCTGTTCCCACATTCTATTTATACTAGTAATGAGAAATGCTTTCGCACAGAGAGTGTTCAGAGCTGTCTAAAACACCGGGGTGAAGCATCAGTCTGTGATAAAGCATCGGTTGTTAATTTACCATTAGGATTTCATGGACACTACTTGAGAAACACAGTGTAGTACAAAGTGCTATGCTACTCGTGCTGGCCTACTTCTCAGCCACGTAATATAAACACTGGTTGACACTTAAAAAATTAATTAATTTCGCTTCTACGAACAAAAAGGTGCGGTATGCGAGCGACCCAGATTGGTAGTCGGAATGCAGACAGTAATTTTCGAGAAACACGAATCCTTTGTCCTTTATATGGAGTAATTTCGACACCTCGCAACGTGCCGTGAATACTTGCAGCGTCAAAAGAGCTCTGACACCGACCACGTGCGAATCTCTAAAATCAGGGCGTCATTCCTAACATGCCAAACACTGTGCTGTTATTGTAGACTCTCCTGAAACAGGGCCGTTGCTGTAATTCTAGCAGCAGCGGTATCCCTTACTAGCGTTGTGGATGAAGATGTTAAGTCTAGAGCAGTGTCCTTTTCTTTAATACAACAAACAATGCGTCCATTATGGCAGACAATATTTATAAATAACTGCAGATATTGTAAGAAGCTTTACGAACTGCTCGCAGATAATGCTGTTGTAAACTAAGAAGCCTCAACCCTAGAAAATTATATATAAATGTGAGACGACATGCACAGGATCGACGTCTGGTGTAGTGATTGACAGTTGTACCGCAACGTAAACAAATGCAACAGTTGAGGATAAATAGGTGGAAAGATTCGGTGTAGTATGGTTACACAATTTTTGAACAATCACTGCAAGCAGTCACGCCCATTAAATATCTAGGAGTATGCGTTCGAAGAGATTTAAAGTGGAAAAATTGCATAAAACTAACTGTATGAAAGGCAGCTGCCAGATTGAGATTCACTGGAAGAATCCTCAGCAAGCATAGCTCCCCACGCAGGATGTAGCTAACAAAGCTCTTGTTCAACCGGTACTTTAGTACTGACCATCGATCTGAGACCGTTACCAGGTACGACTGATAAATGAAATAGATAAAATTCCAAAGAAGAGCATCGCGTTTCTTCACTGTAAGCGTGAAAGTTTCACCGACAATCTGACCCATCTACATTGGCAAACGCTACATGCATCACGAAGTGGTTTACTGTTGAAATTCGAACAGTATAAGTTCCTACTAGAGCCCAACAATACATTGTTTCTTCCTAGAAATATTTTGCGAAAAGATCACGAAGGCGAAACTAGAAAGATTCGATCTTATTCGGAAACTTATCAGCAGTTAATAAACACCCCCCCCCCCCCCACCACCACCACCACCACCATTCGTGAATGGAACAGGGAGGTGGGAAATGAAAGTAACACGGGAAGCAAAGAAAGTACCATCTGCTACAGCCGATAATACTACTAGTGATGTGAAGGTACAAACGTAGACATTTCACCATAGTTTACAGATTTTCTGTTGTAGTTTTATACGCAATGAGAAGAGATACTCAGGCAATGTTCATGGACACCTGGCGAGTGGTTTTACATTAGGATATTCAATGGTTTCCTTGCCGAGTAGTCTGATATGAATGGTTTGGGCATCTAATATCATCAATGCCATTGAGAGTATGGCCGATTTACTTTAAAATTAAGGATATGGAATGTTTCTCGTAACCCACCGTGAGCACACACCTTTCGATGAAAAGAAAATGTGGTAACGGTTATTCGCATATGACGTGACTCCCTATTTATTTAGTGAATGTTCCAAGAGACCGAAAGAAGGTCTTCACCTAGTTAGAGCACGTAATTTTGTTTCCATATTTTTGTCCCCCCCCCCCCCCCCCCCCCCCCCGTATGTTCGCCCAGGCGTGCAGGATCGTACTACATAGCCATGTACCTGGTGTCAGAAAATGGGCTCTTGTGTATCAAGAAGTCCAAGCGGACAATACGACGACGTCTGCATCAACCACGGACTGTCAGCATGGCGACCATTTCCGTGGGTCCCCTTGAGACGGCAGCAGAGGGAGACGCGCCGACAATGTTACCCCAAACGACAACGCTGAACGTAGAGTGACACAATGTCGTTTTTAGAAATGACGAGTTGCAAGTTGCAGTTTTGGGTACTGAATCACGATGGACCATTCGTGGGGAATCTGGGGAGAACGAAAGCTACCCAATTATATCCGCCATCGCCATAGATGTCCAACATGTGGGATAATGGTATGGGATACATTTGGTGTACTATCACCTCCTCTCCACGTAGCCGGTAATGTGGACAACAACAGTTACATAGTTACATTCCTGACAGGCCGGTGGTTGTATTACATCTTCAAGGTTGCCGTTATATTACTGCAACAACATAACGCGACACTATATATTGCCTCTGTTGCTCTGACATACCTTGATGCGCTGTTCTAGTGTTACCCTAGCCACCACGTTCTCCAGATTTCTCACGCAGACCAGATCACCACCATTCGCCAAACCACTGCGGCTGATGAATTCTGTTATATAGTTGAAGTAGCACAGAACGACATAACCATACCTTTCCTCCAAATTCGAATGGGGCCCGGCTGGGTTAGAGCCGTTTTTAGTGCCGGAGGTGACAGCTCTGTGTACTTCATTTCGCAGCTCTGCATCCACAACTCACTTACTTATTTCATTATTCAGTAGCTGAGTACCTGGCGTTGCTCAGGTCTGTAATTCCAATCTTCTGTTAGTCAATCTCCTCCTCCACCAACCATTTACTGTCTGTCTCCTCCCACCTGCCTTGATCTCTGTTCATCTCCTCCTACCTCTCTCTCTGCCCATCTGCTCCTCCCACTCTGTCCTGTTGCTCCTCCCAACTCTGTCCATGTCCTCTTCTTCTAATTCCATCTCTTCGACCCTCTCTTACTCCAACTCCTACTCCACCCTCTCCCTGTCCATTTCCTCCAACTCCCCTCTTCATCTCATTCTTCTCCATCTCTCTGTTCATGTCTTGCTCCCTCCTCCCTCTACCTCCTCCTGTTTCCTTTTCATGTTCAACTCCCGCTCTTCGCTCTGTCCATCTCCTCTTCTTCCCATTCTCTGTCCACTCCCTCCACCCTCCTATCTATGTCCATCTTCATCTCCCCTTTTCTCTCTTCATCTTATCGCCCCTGCCCAATAGGATACTGGTGGCTCTTAGCCCCATAGCATTTCTTTCCAGATCATAACTAATGCATGTACAGGATGTAGTTGAAATCGTTCTTGGGGCTTAGGATAAGCTTTTTATCCCTTCGGTTTGCCTGTGTGCGCATATGTCAAATATATTTTACATGTATGTAACATTTCACACGTATTTGTACACATGTTTCACCTGCATGTCTTGCAAATTTCGCCCTACAATTTCATTTTCACGCAGCTAAATGATTATGACGTCGTATTTCCTAAATATGTGTTTCGGAACTACATCCTTTGGTACATGTGGCTACCGTCTGCGAAATAGTTCAAATGGCTCTGAGCACTTTGGGACTTAACTACTGTGGTCATCAGTCCCCTAGAACTTAGAACTACTTAAACCTAACCAACCTAAGGACATCACACACATCCATGCCCGAGGCAGGATTCGAACCTGCTACCGTAGCAGTCGCGCGGTTCCGGACTGCGCGCCTAGAACCGTCTGCGAAATGTGTTGTGAATAGAGTTAGTAGTAGCTAAGTAATAAATTAAAACATCGTGCGTAACGAGCACTTTTCCACGTATCTAGGTGTTTGACGACATATCTTGTGAACTATGTATAATAATATAATTTTGCTGATATATGCGAATACTGTCTACAAAATGTATCGCGAATATAGTTAGTAGCAACGTCATAGTTCATGAGGCTATTTCACTGCAAAAACAGCGAAAATGTAGTAAGCTATAAACTTGTTTCCTCTCATCATTTTGCGGCAGTTGTCAGCCAGAAAAAGTTTCGCGAATGTATCAGATGATGTGTAAAGTTTGTTGCAAGTCACTTAGTGCTCTCATTCTCAAATACTGCGAGAAGAAAGTTTGGTATCCTTGCAATTTAAAGAGGCAATATTAAGACGGAGGTATTACAGTGCTTAAAACGTGTCTGGTCTGCCAAGGAACCCCAAACCGTTTCAGTCTTTTAGCCCAGAGACGTAACCTACTGCACTGTTTAAGAGCATGAGGTCTCTGGCGAGTGGACTGGATGACACGGAACAGGGGGTGCAGCAAATGAAACAGCAGGACGCACTGGTGGTGAGAGAGACCTCGAGAGCAGCGGAGGCGCCAGACGGGCTGGCGGGACGTTTGCACAGCGCAGGCCGCCCGGATGTCGAGTAATCCGCGACACGGCCTGGCGACCATCCAGCTAATCTAATATGTATGAAAGCCAAACGCCGGCCTGATGGAGTGCCGCCAGCAGCGCGTCGCTGCCAGTGGGGCAGAGCGCCGTGGACGCCGTCCAGAAAGGTCTCCATCAGCGGATTGGACCCTCACCACTGGCGGAGCCGCTAGCGCCACTCTTGGCGCTGTCTTTCCTAGCGTTCTTCGCACGTCCACTAAAGTATCGCATCTGCGCGTATACTCTGCAAATTACACTACTGGTCATTAAAATTGCTACACCACGAAGACGAAGTGCTACAGACGCGAAATTTAACCGACAGGAAGAAGATGCTGTGATATGCAAATGATTAGCTTTTCAGAGCATTCACACAAGGTTGGCGCCGGTGGCGACACCTACAACGTGCTCACAAGAGAAAGTTTCCAAACGATTTCGCATACGCAAACAACAGTTGACCGGCGTTGCCTGGTGAAACGTTGTTGTGATGCCTCGTGTAAGGAGGATAAATGCGTACCATCACGTTTCCGACTTTGATAAAGGTCGGCTTGTAGCCTATCGCGATTGCGGTTTATCGTATCACGACATTGCTGCTCGCGTTGGTCGAGATCCAATGACTCTTAGCAGAATATGGAATCGGTGGGTGCTGGATCCCAACGGCCTCGTATCACTAGCAGTTGAGATAGTAGGCATCTTATCCGCATCGCTGTAACGAATCGCGCAGCCACGTCTCGATCCCTGAGTCGACAGATGAGGACATTTGCAAGACAACAACCATCTGCACGAACAGTTCGACGACGTTTGCAGCAGCGTGGACTGTCAGCTCGGAGATAATGGCCGCGGTTACCCTTGACGCTGCATCACAGACAGGAACGCCTGCGATGGTGTACTCAACGACGAACCTGGGTGCACGAATGGCAAAACGTCATTTTTTAGGATGAATCCAGGTTCTGTCTACAGCATCGTGATGGACGCAACCGTGTTTGGCGACATCGCGGTGAACGCACATTGGAAGCGTGTAGTCGTCATCCCCATACTGGCGTATCACCCGGTGTGATGGTATGGGGGGCCATTGGTTACACGTCTTGGTCACCTGTTGTTCGCATTGACGGCACTTTGAACAGTGGACGTTAAATCTCAGATGTGTTACGTCCCGTGGCTCTGTCCCTGCGAAACCCTACATTTCAGCAGGATAATGCACGACCGCATGTTGCAGGTCCTGTACGGGCCTTTCTGGATACAGAAAATGTTCGACTGCTGCCCTGGCCAGCACATATTCCAGATTTCTCACCAATTGAAAACGTCTGGTCAATGGTGGCCAGGCAACTGGCTCGGCACAATACGCCAGTCACTACTCTTGATGAACTGTGGTATCGTGTTGAAGCTGCATAGGCAGCTGTTCCTGGATCTATGCACCCAAATTACGTGAAAATGTAATCACATGTCAGTTCTAGTGTAATACATTTGTTCAATGAATACCCGTTTCTCATCTGCTTTTCTTCTTGGTGTAGCAATTTTAATGGCCAGTAGTGTATTTTTAGTGCATGACAAATGGTACAGCAGGTTATTTTACATGTGGCTGGGAATCTCACTAACTGGAATATAACTGTCTTCAGTGATAAGTCCCGCTTTCAATTCAGCCCCGAAGATGCGTCTTGAGAGCCTCCGGACTGCAATGGGATACCAACCTGACTGTCTTTCACCATGCGGGCTGACAACCGCGGTTGATGTTCAGGGGCGCCATTTATTTTCGTAGCAGGACCCCTTTGGTCCCCATCCGCGGCACCTTTACAGTACAGTGGTACGTCGACGATATTCTACACCCCGTTTTGTTGCCCTTAATGGCAAGCCATCCTGGACGTATATTTCAGCAAGATAATGCCCTCCAGTACCCGTCGAGAGTTTCCACTACTTGTCTTTGTGCTCATCAAAACCTACCTTGGCAAGCTAGGTCACCGGATCTCTCTCCAGTCGTGAACGTGTGGAGCATTATGGGTATGGCTCTCCAACCATCCCGAGATCTTGACGATGTAACGCATTAGTTGGACAGAATTTGGCACGATACCTCTCTGGAGGACATCCAACAATTCTATTAACGAATGCCAAGGCGAATAACTGCTTGCATGAGGACCAGAGGTGGACCAACACCTTGCTCAATTTGTGAATCGTTCTCCTGAATAAATCATCCAATTTTTCTGAAATTGTAATCATTTGTTTATCTGTACATGTACCTCACATCTACAGATTTCCGTTCAGTTCGGATAATTCCTTCGTGGTGCGACGTTTATTTTTTTCTTAGGATGTAAGTATTTACAACTCACAAGAAAGCTATCAAGACTGCCAGGCAAAAATCAGGTGTTTATTTTCTATCAGCTGTGGGTCTGATGTGTTGTGGGAGTGCCCGTCAGTGTTGATTCAGCTGCAACACGTTGTGACTGGGTTTTGCCGTGTTCCAGGGACGGCAGCTGGCGACACGTCCGACTTCCATCTGTCGCCGAACAAGAGCGAGCCAGTTGTGCGGTTCGTCGACGAGTCATACGTGGTTACGTGTGTCAGCCGCGGCGGCGAGCAGATGAGCTGGCTGGGGCCCGACAAGGGCCGCATCTACGAGAAGGGAAGGTGAGTCGTTCCTCGCTGGCCGCAGTTTCGTTCTTGCAGATAAGCTCTGCCCCCTTTTGTATTCGAACACTGCCTCGCACTTGTGATGAAAATTCATATCCCTAACCTTAACTTACAGCTCTTGCTGCTATGTTTATAAACTAAGCTCACCGGAGAAAAATAGTGATCACCCGCTTGAAAGGTCACACTGGCCACTATGCAGTGTACATGGAGTAAAACCGGTATCAATCGGTCACGTGATCTCCACCGCTGACGGCACTGATGTGGTCTAGATGTGGCAGTCGGTTGTATGGAGTCAGAGCTGTAAATTGGGTCAACGTGAGGGCGTAACAGAGTTACGGAAAGGACGTACTTTATTTAGGCGCGTATCCAAGTGGCGTGTGGTTGGGGGAGGAGGGTGCGGGTGGAGCGGGGAGTTAAGGGAGGTCATTTTAACAACAGCGTTTACATTTTACTTACACTGCCTGATCGTAAGCATCCAGAAACCCCTGTATAACACGGAATAGCCGGTCGGGTTGGCCGAGCGGTTCTAGGCGCTACAGTCTGGAACCGCGCGGCCGCTACGGTCGCAAGTTCGAATCCTGCCTCGGGCATGGGTGCGTGTGATGTCCTTAGATTAGTTAGGTTTAAGTAGTTCTGAGTTCTAGGGGACTGATGACCTCAGAAGCAGAGTCCCATAGTGCTCAGAGCCATTTGAACCAACCATAACACGGAATTAACTACTAGATATCACGAGAGAGAGTGTTGTGTTGTCTGTAGAGGAGCATTAACAGTAGAATGGGTCTGTCAGGAGAGCTCCGGGACTTTCAACGTGGACTGGTGTCATCTGAGTAACAAATCAGTCAGGGATGTTTCAACCCTTCTAAAGTTGCCTAGCTATGCGGTAGGTGATGTGATTGTGAATTGGAAACGTGAAGGAATGACCGCAGCTAAACCAAGCTCAGGCAACCTCATGTATTGGCAGAAAGGGGCCGTAAAGCACTGCAGACGTTGTTGTATAAAATCACGTAAAGTCAGCGGAAGGAGCAACTTATAGGTTCCAAAGTGCTAGCAGCAATCCGTCTAGCTCTCGGACAGTACGTAGGGAGTTGAAAAGAAATGGGTACAGAGGTCGAGTAGTTCCCAAAAAGTTTTATATTTCTGCTGTCAATGCTAGGCGACGCTTGAGGTTGTGTAAAGAGCGAGAGCACTAGACAGTGGATGACAGGAAACGTGATCTGGGGTGATGGAAATGAGCGTTTGGCGTCATTGGCCGGAAGGCCCCTTGCGAGGCAGATCCGGCCGCCTTGGTGGAGGTCTTATTACATTCGACGCCACATTGGGCGACCTGCGCGCCGGATGGGGATGAAATGATGATGATGATAGCACAACATCCGGTCCCTGAGCGGAGAAAATCCCCGACCCAGCCGGGAATCGAATCCGGGCTCGTAGGGCGGCAATCCGTTATGCTGAGCACTCAGCTATGGGGGGGGGGGGGGGGGGGACATTTGGAGTTTGGAGTGATGACTCACACTGTACCCCGTCGCAGTCGGAGGGAGCGGTTTGGTTTTGTGGTTGCCTGAAGAGCGTCGCCTGCCACCATATGTAGAGCCGACAGTGATGTATTGAGGAGCTGATGTTACAGTAAGCGGTTGTTACTCGCGGTTAGGGTGAGGTCCCTAATTGCGCTTACAAATACACTAAATGTGGAATTATATCAACACATTATCAGCACTGTGTACTGCGTAGAGTAGACAAACAGTATGGAGACGATGGTTGTTTGTACCATCATGTCAACGTACACTGTCATAAAACATCATCTGTGAGACGATGACTTCTGGACAATACCATTCCCGAAATGGACCTGTGATGATGATGATGATGTTTGGTTTGTGGGGCGCTCAACTGTGCAGTCATCAGCCCCTGTACAAAGAACCCATTTTTACACAGGCCACATTTTTTCACAGTCAAATCCAGCCACAGTCACGAATGATGATGATGAAATGATGAGGACAACACAAACACCCAGTCCCCAGGCAGAGAAAACCCACAAACCGGCCATGAATCGAACCCGGGACCCCTTGATCCAGAGGCAACAACGCTAGCCACTAGACCACGAGCTGCGGACATGGACTGGTCTGCCCAGACTTTCAACCTGAACCCAATGGGACATGCCGTCTTTGCTCCAGACCCGAGAGTGAAAGATCTCTACCTTCTCTGATTTCGGCTGGCGAGAAAGAATGGACAGAAGTTCCCCCACAAGCATTCATACACCTAGCTACAAATGTTGCCAGCAGAGTTCATTCCGTCATGCAGGATAAGGGTCTACACACCCCACACTGTTGTCCTATGATATGTATTCAGATACTTTTTATCAGACAAAATATATTCGTTTCCAACTTTCTCAGGTAACTTTCGGACAATAAATTACCATCAAAACTTTGAGCCTCTAAAAGTGACAAGGAATGTAAGAAATTACAAGCTATGTTGGACACAGAACACATTTAATTTGGTTTATCGCGGCCTAGCCGACTGCAGAGAATACTGCAGCCAGATAAAATCGGCCATTCTTGACATGACTGTATGTGTTGCCAACAATAAATACTATACGGCCCATGAACTTCTGTGTTACAAGACCCCACGATGACAGCACAGATCTGTCGAAACCGGTAATCAATAACAAGATTTACTGGCGATATTGTTGTTCACGATATTTCAGAATAATATAACAGTTCAGCCTAACCCCAAAAGTTGGCACAATGACAAATATATAAAACCACAGTGAGTTGAGTGAGGCAAGACAGAAGAGAAAGGAGCTTCCACAAAGAAAAAAATAACAGCCGTTCTCAAATATAGATCCTCTCATTCTATGGCCATGGTGCAGCAACCGTGATATATTTTCAGAAGGAAAAACAGTCCTGCTTCCCGAAGCTGGAAACGACTGAAAAAACACCCTTTCCCCTCTTTACAGGCTCACATAGCATTGAAAAACATAGCGGTAAGTGAGTAATGTTACTGCTGAGGGCCTACTTCTGATTTCTATATTTTGCAAATTATGTCGTCGAAGTAATGAGAGTTTGTTGCTAAAAGAGTGGTTGGACAAAAATATGGAAACACCATTAGAACTGCATACTTGAACATAAATACAGGTGCTAGCCAAGTGTGCATGGTGGGACTGTTGTATTTGACCACCAATGGCACCTTTGTAGTATCTTCAATATGTTGCAAACGTTAGTCGTGGTCAGAACTGTGTTCTGTATAGTTCTGAGTGCATTATGTCGGAGATAAGTAAATTCGAACATGGGCAAATTGTTGACGCTCGTATGGTGGATGTGTTCGGAAACAAGGAAGCCAAAGTGTTTACTGTTTCAAGAAACACCATATTGAAGATTTAGGTCACATACAAGGAAAGGGGAAAAACATCATCCACTAAGTCAAACGCGCACAAAAGTATGTGTTAATTGATCGTGACAGACGGTCTTTGAAGAGTATTGTAATGAAACTAAAGGATGACAGCTGCACAAGTCTCTGCAGATTTGAATGTCATACTCGCAAACCCTGTCAGCTCCAGAACACCATGAAGGGAGCTCCACAAGCAGGGAACAGCAGAGCGAGAATTCCAAAACTACTCATCAGTGATTCAAATGCCTAAACATAAAGCCGGCTGGTGTGGCCGTGCGGTCCTAGGCGCTTCAGTCTGGAACCGCGCGACCACTACGTCGCAGGTTCGAATCCTGCTTCGGACATGGATGTGTGTGATGTCCTTAGGTTAGTTATGTTTAAGTAGTTCTATGTTCTAGAGGACTGATGACCTCAGATGTTAAGTCCGATAGTGCTCAGAGCCATTTGAGCCTAACCGGAAAACGTGGTGCCGAAGCCATACGGCTTGGACTATGTAATAACAGAAGAAAGTCATTTATATGGATGTCTCAAAAAAAATGTTGAAATGTGTGTGAAATCTTAAGGGACTTAGTGTATGTGTTGGGGCTTATGGGCGCTCAACGTCGAGGTCATCAGCGCCCTTTAAGGGACTTAACTGCTAAGGTCATCAGTCCCTAAGCTTACACACTACTTAACCTAAATTATCCTAAGGACAAACACACACACCCAAGCCCGAGGGAGGACTCGAACCTCCGCCGGGACCAGCCGCACAGTCCATGACTGGAGCGCCTGAGACCGATCGGCTAATCCCGCGTGGCTATACGGATGCCTCTTGCTTCACACTGTTCAGAATTTCTAACCGAGGTTAAATTGAAACATTGTGGGGATTCGGCAATGATTTAGGTTCAGAAACCAGAACTGGTTGAGATGTGGGCCAGTCTGACTCCCCATCGGCATCTGTCTGCTATGTAGGAGTAGACACTACGGGCAGTGCTGCATGTGGTTAAGTCCGCGGAGAATTCCGTGACCGATAGATGCACAGACACCAGGGCACACGTGGGGAGAGTGGTAGTGGTGGGGACTGCGGGCAGGCGCTGTAAGGGAAATGCCGAGCACTGAAAGGGAAGAGCCAATCTAAACTGAAGCCTACGCTCATATTTTTTGTACATATTAAGCGGGGACCCTCCACGCCCACATTTTCACGGTGACCATCAAAAAGATCTGTCACCTCTGCTTCGGTTACCATCTAAAAAGAATTCTGCCGAAAATGCAGCAATTTATTTTCGCCTGACTTGTTAACCAGAGAAGTATCGCGAGTAGCAAATTTTGAGTAAAACCTACACATTTCTCTTGTTGCTATGTTAAAATTTTGTTGTTCTGCCGAAACACAGCGGAGTTTACATAATCTCACCTCACTAACATGTTGTGCAGACGCAATTGCGAGAGAATTCTGAAACATAGTTTTATTAAACTTCTTTAGTGAGAAGCTGAGGAAAAGGAAGATCAGTATATTGTGAAAAAGCACATCCTCAGTGCAAAATAAACGTGTAATGTCTTCACTTAGATTGTTTCAAAATCTATAGCATTACTCATTTCACCAGCCATTGATGGCCCTTAAAAATTACAGTTTTCATCAAAAAAGGCTGTAGTTAGTGGAATAACACGGTAGATAATGACGCGTTGCATAATAACCATACGGCAAAATACTCTCGTCTATCATTTGCCAAAGTCTCATTTCAGTATCTCAGACCATTTATGAAATATGAGGAATGTTGCGGATATCTGACTCTGGTTTTATCGCTGGCGCGACGCAATCGCAAATTAGTGTGCTACGACAGATCAGTTTTCTCGAGCTTAGTGACAGATGGAGACTTCCACCCAGGTCTAAAGAAAAATACAACAGACAGCAAATTTTTTCTGCGTTTATGACCACATTGTCAATATTTAAAACGACCGATGTTTCGGCCACTGTTCCAAATGACCGCTTTTTGTAGACAATGACCTTTTTTGTAAACAAAAACACCCTGAAGAAGGTCACTTGCCACAGTGACCAAAACGTCCGTAGTGTTACATATTGACAATGCGGTCACAAACCCAGAAAAACTTTATTGACTGTGACAATGGCCGCGGAAACCTACGTTAAAAATGCAACATGTTAGCTAAATTTAATACGTAATATGCACCAGACGCAAAATCATATTTGTGGTGTCACCGCCAGACACCACACTTGCTACGTGGTAGCTTTAAATCGGCCGCGGTCCATTAGTACATGTCGGACCCGCGTGTCGCCACTGTGTGATCGCAGCCGAGCGCCACCACAAGGCAGGACTCGAGATACGGACTAGCACTCGCCCCAGTTGTACGGACAACTTTGCTAGCGACTACATGGACGAAGCATTGCTCATTAGCCGAGCCAATAGTTAGAATAGCCTTCAGCTAAGTCAATGGCTACGACCTAGCAAGGCGCCATTAGTAACATTGCATGTATCTATGGAGTCTCACTTATATCGTCAATAGCGATGTACCAAAGGATGGATTAAAAGTTAAGTATTCCAGAAGCTACGTACTTTTCTTTATAGCATTCATTACGTATCCTGTTTCAGACCTCACGCCATCCTGCTAAACGCGTGCCTTTCGGTTTCCTCTCATTGTGTCTAGGCTGTCCTGTCTAGACACAACAATATTGACCCCTATTTTTCATTGCACACTTTTCCGAATTTCGCGCAGTGTCTTGCTTCCACGTAAATATTACAGTAGCTACGACCATAAACGAAATTATGGGAACATGATAATGAACATGACATATAAAGCTACAAGTAAAAGAACAATGAATTTTTTTCCAAAAGTTTCTGTAAAATCGTTCGAGAAAGATTGCAGGGCGTCCGCCTCAATTCTGTCATCGCCACCTGGCCGAAAGTTGGCGGACAGTGTTGGTCTCCCCTTCTGAACAAGCGAATGAACTCGCCAAACGCTTTGGACGAAAATTGGTCACCGCACGTTAGGCCACCGTATCCTGCGTGGACTATCACGCTTTCTGACACATCAGTGAGCCGTTCTTCACAGTGAATCATGCGCTCTGTCAAATTTTGGATTGCATCACTATTGCGTTGGTCACACGATCCTGTAAAGTCTGCACATTGTCGACGGTTTCTGCGCAAATCAATGCCTTTAAATAACCCACAGCCAGAAATCTAATGGATACCGGTCCTATGAACGGGCAGACTATGCTACTGGGTCTCCTTGACCAATCCATCGTCCATGATACGTTGCGGATAGGTACTATCACACTATCCCAGAAAATGATCGGTGATCCAGTGTGTAGAGACAATACTCGTTGTCTTTTTGGAAGGGTAACGTTTTTAAATAGCGTTAGTAATTCATCACGCAGAAATCAGTGCCGGCCGCTGTAGCCGAGCGGTTCTATGCGCTTCAGTCCGGAACAGCGCTGCTGCTATGGTCGCAGGTTCGAATCCTGCTTCGGGCATGGATGTGTGTGATGTCCTTAGGTTACTTAGGTTTAAGTAGTTCTAAGTCTAGGGGACTGATGACCACAGATGTTAAGTCCCATAGTGCTTAGAGCCATTTGAACCATTTTTTTAAATCAGTGATCCACAGCACCTGTTAATTTGAGCATGGATCTACGGGTCTGCCACCAATAGTTCTTGCTCATACATTGATACTGAAATGATCCTCATGCTTCACTTACTCGAGGACGGCTGCTGCATCTGGATCACGGGGTCAGGTAATCATCATTTCATCATCATCATACTCATTTGTGACTGTGGCTAGATTGGACTGTGTAGAAAAGTTGGAGAGTCTAAAAATTGGGAGTCTGCACAGGCGCAGATGACCGCACAGTTGATTGCACCTCAAACCAAACATCATCATCACTTGCTCGACGACTAGCGTCTCCGTAAACGTGTGTATTAAAGCCTGCATGCACCACAGAACCTACACATTCCTCGTCAAAAGTAAAATGGTCATATCTCAACTTGTATTGGTTTCCAGGTGTGTAATTATATGAACTTTTCTCCAAATTTTGGCCAGTACTACCTCCTGTAGGCCGGCCGCGGTGGTCTAGCGGTTCTAGGCGCTCAGTCCGGAACCGCGCGACTGCTGCGGTCGCAGGTTCGAATCCTGCCTCCAGCCTCGGGCATGGATGTGTGTGATGTCCTTGGGTTAGTTAGGTTTAAATAGTTCTAAGTTCTAGGGGACTGATGACCACAGATGTTAAGTCCCATAGTGCTCAGAGCCATTTGAACCATTTTTAAACCTCCTGTTGGAGCATGTGACACCTTTTTTCATACAGCTTGTACACCCACTGGCACCCGTCAGAATGCTTGTTTCTGCTTCAAGATGTTATCCAACAAGGGGACGGCGCCAACACATTATCATCAATTGTGTCCAGATTTATGGTGTATGCAGAACTTCACCAGAAATAAAAGCGAATGAAGTGAGAATTCCAGATGGAAGTGTTTAGAATAAAAAATGCAATTTTGACGCCTGTTGTTCGAGGTATGTGCCGCTTATATTAGCTTAGTTCCTAGGCAGCGGCTGGAACAGCGGGAAGATTACTGAACGGTGATCTGCACATCTTGAGGTGAAACCTCTGTGCGGAAGCTTTTTCTTTATTTTCAGTTTTCACGCCACTTACATTGCAAATAAACCGAAATAATGCTCAATAAATTGTATTTATAGATCTTTTCGTAAAACGCACGAAAAGAAATGTCAAAGGAAAATTTGGGATTGCAAATAAATTTCCAGGAAAAAATTGTTCTTCCGACGTCCATGAGAATTCTGCAAGTAGCTTTCAAACAAAGGATTGTATTAAAAGTTTACAGGATTTCGTATCCCCTTTGTTTTATTTTGAGCTCCGAGCAGACTGCATCAAAACATATTTCATCTACACATCACAGCAATCCTCGCCAGTATTTGATGAAATGATGCATTACACGTGCTTTTCTGCCAAGTCATGCGATGAGATGAAACCTTATATGAATGCAAACCAAGTTTGTTTTTCTATAGAAACTTCAGAACAATCACGTAATTGTAAAAATGCGATGTTTACAACGCATGCTTCCCCTGTTTATGCGAAGCGTAAGCCTTTCACTGACGTAGAAGAAACAGATGGTCCAGTAACGCGGTCAGTGTTTGACAAAGCACCGAGTGATTTGAGCTCAAACAAGTAAGGAATGGTAGAGGATATACCTTCGGAGTTAATGAAATCTATAGGAGGTGTAGAAAATAGAAAGTTATTTCAGTCGGTGTCAAAAATTTGTGAAGTGCGTTACTTACAACCATATATCCAGAAAGACGTTATCATCACATAACTAATCAACGCACCTGATGATAAATGTGAAAACTGTCAGACTGTAAATACGAGTAAAATTTTCTCGAGCTTCCAGATGCGTGAGCGGTTAAAACACCATAAGCTTTCGGCCGAATCGCCTTTGACCGCTGTCAAGTGGCGACTGTCGTGAGCTTATTGTTGCTGTTCTATACGACGCTGCTTAAAAGTGTGCACAGTCTCTCCGGCATAAAACTGTCTACAACTACACGGTCTTTTGTATGTCCCTGGCGATCTGGGGCCTACATCACCTTCCAAGAGTTGTTTGTTGGAGACCTGAAGACTGAACTGCTTTTAAGCCTTTTTCGGAGCAGGCGTATCTTTCCTGTTACTGAGAAGCAGAAATGCAGAAACACCTGCGTATTCCTTTATCTTACAAGTCTTCGGCGAGATGGTTTGAGAAATTTGGCGGTTTTGGAGCCGTTATCTTTTAACACTTCCCATAAGAGACTCAGTTTCCACGGCTGGTCTCTAGCGTCTGAAACGGCTTCCGTTCGATGCACCAAGGTCCTAAAAACAGAATGTTTCTATACTGGATGATGGTAGGTGGTAGCTGGTAGCGTGAAGATATCTGTCCCTATGGGTGATATTTTGATAAAACATTGTGGTTGAAACACACTGTAGTTTTTCGGCGGAAAATGATGTCAAGGAACGGTGCAGCCGTCAGGAGTTAGCACTAGTAGTGGGCAGAATATACCAGGGTGAGTCACTATTGCCACCAAGAATAACTCCGAAAGTATGACAAGAGCAGAAAAGTTTGTGGAACGAAAGTTGCATAGCACAATGGTGGCGGGGGGCGGGGGGGGGGGCATAGTATGACGTTGTTGGTTTTTTGTTGCTACGTGGGGGTCGCCTCAGAAATATGAAGGTCAGCTTTATTTTTGTAGGCCGGCCGATGTGGCCGAGCGGTTCTAGGCGTTTCAGTCTGGAAACGCGCGACCGCTACGGTCGCAGGTTCGAATCCTGCCTCGGGCATGAATGTGTGTGATGTCCTTAGGATAGTTAGGTTTAAGTAGTTCTAAGTTCTAGGGGACTGATGAACTCAGATGTTACGTCCCACAGTGCTCAGAGCCATTTGAAACATTTTTTTGTTTTGTTTTTGTAAGTAGGGTGCTATAGTTTGGTACTTATTTTCTGATAGGGGCTATCGAGACGAATTCAGTAATGTATAACAGTAAGGTCTTTGAAGGTCAACGAAGGTCACAAAGGTGTCATGAACGTCCATTTACAGAAGGTGTTCGAAGTGAGGACCACTGGTATCCATGCAGTGCTGCAATCTTCTTATCATGGATTGGGTGGTATTCCTTATCACATCGGCACTTATCGAAGCACATGCTCTGACAATTCTCTCTCACATATCTTATAGTGTAGTTGGAACGTATTTATAAACAATGTCTTTTACGAACCCCCACAAGAAAAAATTCAGAGGCGTAAGTCTGGCAAACGAGCCAGCCACGGCATATCTCCTCTGCGTCCAATCCAACGATTTGGGAACTGTCTCTGCAACTCATTTCTAACCATCAGAGAGAAATGTGCCGGACACCCATCGCATTAATACCACATTCTGTTCCTTATTCCTAAAGGTATTTCTTCCAACAACAGACCTAATGTTTCTTGCAGGAATCTGGTGTACTTCCTACCATTAAGATTTCCTTCGATGAAATAGGGGCCTAGAATTCTGTCCTGCAGAATGCCACACCATACATTCACTGACCACGGTTTTTGGCGTGCAACTTGGTGCAGCCAACATGGATTTTCAGTTGCCCAATAATGCATGTTATGCAAATCAACATTTCCGTTGTTCATGAATGTAGCCTTGTCAGTAAATAAAAACAAATTAATAAATGCATCATCCCTCTGAATCAGAAGTTGAGCCCATCGGCAGAATTCAATGCGACGCATACAATCCATACCAGTTAATTCTTGGTGGAGACTGATACAGTAAGGATGATATTTATGGCGATATAGAACACGAACAATACTACTCTGGCTCATGCCAGAGTCCCTTGCAATTTGACGCATCCCGAACCACAGCGGCAAGAGTACCAATTTCCGATTCATCGTTAGTAACTTTCCTTTGCCGGATATGTTCATGATGCATTAAAGATCCAGTTGTTCTCAATTTATCAAACACATATTCAAATTTACGACGAGTAGGGTAGGTTCGTTGAGGACATCTTTCAGCGTATAAGTCTCTAGCTCTCACTGAATTTCGTTGGCATTCTCCGTAAACGAGAAGCATATCGACTTTTCTTCGAAGGAATACATCATTCACATTTGCTTGATTCGACGATACTAGTCTTACCGTTCCTATTAGTGTTGTACAGCGAAACCGTCTAATGGTGTTTACATGTCAATGGCACTTTAGATGGGTACGCCGTATTCGGGGAATATTTACTATATGCACAATATGCAAGAGAGAATTGTCACAACATATGCTTCAATAAGTGCCGAAGTCATAAGGAATACCACTCAATCCATGATAAGAAGATTGCAGTACTGCATTGATACCAATGTCATCACTTTGAACACCTTCTGTAAATGGACGTTCATGCCACCTTTTTGACCTTCAAAGACCTTACTGTTACACATCATTGGATTCGTCCCGATACCCGCAATCAGAAAAGAAGTACCTAACTGTGGTATCCCATTTAGAAAAAGAAAAACTAAGTTGACCATATCTCTGACGCGACCCCACTTAGCAACAAAATACCAGTCATATTATGGCCCCCGTTGTCCCATGCAACTTCTGTCCCACAAACTTTTCAGGTCCTATCATACTTTCGGAGTTATTCCTCGTGGCAAGCCGGCCGCTGTGACCAAACGGTTTTAGGTGCTTCAGTCTGGAACCGCGGGACCGCTACAGTCGCAGTTTCGAATCCTGCCTCGGGCATGGATGTGTGTGATGTCCTTAGGTTACTTAGGTATAAGTAGTTCTAAGTTCTAGGGGACTGATGACCTCAGATGTTAAGTCCCATAGTGCTCAGAGCCCTTTGAACCATTTTTTCCATGTGGCAATAGTTAGAGACTCACCCTGTACAGCCAGCCGTGCGGTTCTAGGCGCTACAGCCGGGAACCGAGCGACCGCTACGGTCGCAGGTTCGAATCCTGCCTCGGGCATGGATGTGTGTGATGTCCTTAGGTTCGTTAGGTTTAATTAGTTCTAAGTTCTAGGCAACTGATGACCTCAGAAGTTAATTCGCATAGTGCTCAGAGCCATTTGAACCATTTTTCACCCTGTACAGTGTGTCATGAGGGACGCGGAAAACATTGCATTCATAATGCGGAAACGGAGCGATTTATATGAAGTCCAAAAGTGGTTTATCTGTTCCATTTGTGCAAAGGGTTAAAACATTTCCGAAAAGTCTAAGTTTTTTATACTGTTCGCGTGCATGGTGGTGCACTATCCAAAACTGGCGACAAGACAACTGTGGTGCACTATGGGCCACAGGGAACAGGAGTGAAAGATGGCTGCAGAGACGTGTACAGCCGAATAGACATGTTGCGTGACTGAGTGCCCAAATGAACCAAGGGGCTACCAATACCAACCGTGTCTCTTCAACTAGCGTTTAGCGAATTTTGCTGTGTATGAGTCTCCACAGCAAGCGCCTGGTTCACGCCCTCATGCTGAATGCTCTTCATCAGCGACAAAGGATGCAGTTTGAACGCCAATACCCAAACTGGATGCCCATCGAGTGGCGACTGATGCCTTTTCAGATGAATCACGTATTATGCTCCATTGGACAGATGGCCGTTGGTGCTGAAGGCGTGAAACATCTGTCGTCTGAAAACAAATTGGGGGGGGGGGGGGGGGGGGCGAGTACCATGGTCTGGGTAATGTTTTCGTGGCATTCCCTGGATGATCTCGTCATACTGGAAGGCACACTGGATCAACACTAGTAAGCGTCTATCCTTAGTGATCATGTCCACCCCTACATGCAATTTCTTTTTCCTCAGCACGATCGCATCTACCAGCAGGAAAATGCAACGCAGCTTGCGTGTACGTGCGTGGTATGAGAAGCGCCAGGATGAGTTTACCATACTCCCCTGACCACAAACTCCTTGGATTTAAACCCAATCAAACATCTATGTGATCACCTCGAGTTGGCTGTTGGTGCCAAGTATTCTGAACCGAGAAACCTGGCACAGATGGCCATGACGCTGGGGACGGCATGGCCCCACATCCCTGTCAGTGCCTTCCAGAGCCAAACTGATCTCTTCCTGCACATCTCGCAGTGGGCAGTGCTGCAAAAAGTGGTTGTTCATGCTTTTGGTAGGTAATCACTTTAGTATGACTGGACTGTATATATCCTTCTACAAGCCACAAACGTTTATCTCAGCTGATGAAATCGTCATACTCTTGATCTCGCAGTGGGCAGTGCTGCAAAAAGTGGTTGTTCATGCTTTTGGTAGGTAATCACTTTAGTATGACTGGACTGTATATATCCTTCTACAAGCCACAAACGTTTAATTCAGCTGATGAAATCGTCATACTCTTGATACGGTGCAGACTGTGACCAATGGGAGGTGTAGGGAGGCTGGCCGCATGTTTTCTGCAAGTCTGTCAACGACCTAATGATGTGGAGAGTTACGTGTGGGACAGTCTGTGTTTATTATTCAACAGCTGCATATAGACGACTAGAGGTTTTTGCGCCTAAAAGTTCAGTCTACGAAGGAAAATTAGAGAAAATTTTTCTACAGTGGTAGGATAAAGTGTGATGAACAACAAATAAAAAATCCTGACCGCTATTGGGTGAACGTGGGTGGTGAGGGGTCATTTAAAGGTCGCATTTTTACGTTGCTCTGGAACATCTCGAAAACAGAGCCTTCTATCCAAAATGTTTTACAGTACAAAACTGAACTGCACTGAACTTCCTACAAAAAAGTTCCTTCATTTTTTTCTTAGGGACTAATAGTTGCAAGGAGTGGAAAAAATACACAGTATTAAAAATAATGTTTCAGTAGTATAAAATTTATGTTCAGTTTTAAATAAAGTGGGTCAATAACAAATATTAAATGTGTGCACCACACCTCAGTGCAGGATAACTGTACGAAAGGATTAATAGTGGTCTGAGGGTGAAACAGGGTGGAAAAGAGAGGATGGAGGTTAGAACTTTGAGTGAAGATAGGTCACCAGATTGTGGTCATGCACTTCCATCTTCTATATGTATGCAAACTGAAGAGTGAGCGTGCTATTCCCTATACTCTCTACCCCACTACATCACAAAAAGCAACTACTGGGTATTTCGGAAAGTTATATCATACCTCCTGCAGCTTACTTTAAAAATAATTGGTGGCACAGTATGCAAACATGCCCAGATGAATTTATTTTCCAGAAAGTGTGTTCAGTGTACTTGGAATACAGATATGAATTAGTAATAATACCAACACAAAAAAGCATAAGGAGAGAATCTACATAATCTCTGCACAGTGTTCTACACTGTTAGACAGGAAACTGACTGCTTGTCATTCCTTTATTTTTTATTTACATGTCAAGTTCTGTAGGACCAAATTGAGGCGCAAATGTCCAAGGTCATGGAATGTGTCAGTACAAGACATTGCAACATAAAATTAATAACAGATCATAGATAAAAATAAATGTTTATGAACCCAAAAAAGTCAGTCCATACATTTACGTAAACGCAATCAACAATACAACAAGAATCAGCTTAATTTTTCAAGGGGCTCCTTGACAGAACAGAAGGAGTGACCCATGAGGAGACTCTTCAGTTTCGATTTGAAAGGGTTTGGATTACTGCTCAGATTTTCAAATTCGAGTGGTAGCTTATTGAAAATGGATGCAGCAGTATACTGCACGCCTTTCTGCACAAGAGTTAAGGAAGTCCGATCCAAATGCAGGTTTGATTTCTGCTGAGTATTAACCAAGTTAAAGCAGCTTATTCTTGGAAATGAGCTGACATTGTTAACAAGAAATTACAGTAAAGAATATATATATTGAGAGGCCAATGTAAAAATACCCAGACTCCTGAACAGGGATCATCAAGAGGTTCGTGAACTTACACCACCTGTTGCCCGAACCGTTTCTGAGCCAAAAATATCCATTTAAAATGGGAAGACTTACCCCAAAATACAATACCATATGACATAAGCGAATGTAAATAAGAAAGTAGACTAAGTTTCGTGTCGAATGATCTCTCACTTCTGATACCATTCGAATACTAAAATGGCAGCATTAAATCTTTGAACAAGATCCTGAACATGGACTTTCCACGACAGCTTACTATCTGAACACCTAGAAATTTGAACTGTTCAGTTCCACTAATCATATGCCCATTCTGTGAAATTAAAACGTCAGGTTTTCTTGAATTGAATGTTAGAAACTGTAAAAACTGAGTCTTACTGTGATTTAGTGTTAATTTATTTTCTACAAGTCATGAACTTAGATCATGTACTGCACTATCTGAAATCAAGCCAATGTTGCACACAACACCCTTTACTACCAACTAGTGTCATCAGTAAATAGAAATATTTTAGAGTTACCCATAATACTAAACAGCATATCATTTATATAAATAAGGAACAAGAGTGGCCCCAGCACCGATCCTGTATGGCAGCTGTAATGTTCTTTTGGGAAAAACGGCTTCCTCCAACATTACTGCTGCTCGCTTTTCTGTTTAGATAGGCTATACTCTCCAACATTTCCTGCCCAATTCTCTCATGTGAGTAGATGGAATAGATCCTCTACCCTTAGTGTTCATGTAATGACATTCTTTGCAGTTGATTTAGTGCAGTTTGTTTCCAGTTGTTAAATGAGTTATTACGTAAAAAAGCTTCACAGCCAGAGCTGTCAAAAGTGTACCACGTTGCAGAGCCTGTCCCAAGTACAACAGACTGGCAAAATGTATTTGACAATGTTGATTACATTGTCTCCACTATCAATAACTGGAGTATTTTCACAGCATGAGTGGTATCAAATGTCCCACCCTCAGAATTACCAACATCTGAAGAGGCATAAATTGGTTCCCTCTGTAACAGGAACAGATCACCTAGATCTTATAGAATTTCAAAAATTTCACTGTAAGTCAAGCATTGCATTACAGCAGATCACTGTTCTAGACTTGAACATGGTCAGTCTTATTCCATCAGGCTTACTGATACACATCGTGCTGGATATACTGTGTAAGTGTGGTAAGTGGTACCATCAGTGCAGTGCAGCCCACTCTACATCTGCCAGCAAAAGGAGAGAGTCATGCAATCTAATAGTAACACAATTAATGGTGAGAGAAGTGCAGTATCTTTCTGGCCATTCTTTAATTCACCACCAAGTGTCTACATCTTGGCTACACAGCTTTGCAATATGTTGTCAACAACAGACAGCAGCAAGATGCCACATTTATCAGTTCAATCCCTTTCTTTCCCACCAACACTGCACGGGTTACTGACAACATCACACTTACACATTAACCACTTCTCAGCCACTGTTTATAGGAACACTTTTTATGAAAAAGGTCATTTAACAACTGCAAATAAGTACTCATTTAATAAACTAAAAATAACTCCACTGCATAAAGACAAGCTCAGTGGAATTATTTAGTCTACTCACATGAGAGAATTGGACAGGAAATGTGGAGGGAGGGGTTATAGACTTTCTGTAAAATGGAAAGTGAGCAGCACTCATGGTGGGAGAAACTGCTTTTCCTGGATAAAACATTACAGCTGCCATGCAGGATGACTAACAATCAAATTCCCCTCTAACAGTGTAGAAAAGTGTGTAGAGATGCTTTTCTTGTGTCAGTTTTATAACTCCATTCAGCAACTCATATCGGTATTCAGTGTCGTTTTGACAGACTTTGTGTAAAATACACACCCCCCCCCCTCCCCCCTTGCCACAAAGCTGCAGTTTGTTGTCACTGTTGTTAAAGTTGTATGCAGAAGAAGTTGTAAACCAAGAGAAGGCAAATTAAGAGAAATAAGAGGGTATACTTTAACAAGTATGATACAGACCACATACCACATTCCAGATAGTGACAATGAACTATTTACACAGGCAGAGATGAATGACCCATACAAGTCCATTAAAACACTTTCCTCCTACAGCTGTAAAGACAAACAATGGCCTCTGTTCCAAAACAACAGTTCAAATGTTCTAAGTGTCACAAGAGGAGTTCCATTACATCCCATACTTAGGACTGTGATGTTTATAAACTAAGTAAGTGGCTTACCCAGTTCTGTGCCTTGTCAATCCATATTCTAGGCAGACGACACTAATTTGCTTTTTCTAGAAGAGGTTCGGAACACCTAAAGCAAGAAAAGTGAAGAACTCTTCAAAATACATAAAACATCCTTTGGAGACAAGTGCAAATTACTCATTCTAAAACTGTAAATATTTGTTTTACTCTGTGGAGTAATGAGAATGATAACTAAACTCCTTCAGAAAATTACAGACACTATATATATGTACTATTGCTAACCAAACTTACAACTTGCGTAAATGACAAGTCATTGCTTAACTCCTATTATTATTTTTTATAGCCACCTGACCAATAGATTGTTGTTATGAGGCAATTCCTCAGTTCTGAAAGCATATCCCAACTGAGAAATCACAAACCCTGAGGAACATACTTTTAAAATTAGAAATACAAACTATTACATCCACTTACATACTAAGTTGTTTGGTGAATGCCGAGATTAACCTGCAGAAGCACAAACAGTGGAGGTCTATACAAAACCATGATCCAAATCACAGGCAGACAATTGAAATCATAGTTATAAGACTTAAAAACAAGAAAACAGTTATCTCAATAGGAATAATGAGTTGCATCACTGAATGTTTCAGGAACACTAAATAAAGATGGGTCAAGCCCAAAGCTTTGTACACTACAGAAGAATTTAAAACATGTGATACAGTAATTTTCTCTGTTACACCTGCTGTCTCTCCAATTGATAATATTATTGATATGTTTTCTCTGTGTTGATTTTCTCATAGTTTGAATATGTGCATTGTCTACCAGTGTGCTGTACTATCCATTTGTAGTTCACGTTACTTACAGCTCATTTATATTAATATATTGTTAACATTGATGTCTTATCATGTAGATATGTATTGTATGTATGTGTATATATCATGATAGTATCTCTTATTTCATGCAGATTACAGTTATGATGACTATTGGCAACATGTAGAATGCTCTGTGATGGATAAATATGAGGTTTTGGGCAAAAGCCATTGCAATCTTTTTTTTTTTTTTTTTCCTTTCAGGTATTTGGATGGATAACAAACTGCTATTTTTCACATGGAAGCTATGCAGGCATGATGTGTATTCACTACAAAAGATGGCTTTGTGTCTGCTGGTAGTAGCTCAGAGAGTGCTGTGAAATCAGATCAGCTGCGTGGCAAGCATCGTGCAAGATGGTTATAATACATGTTGAGGTGCATGTATATATCAAAATAGCCATTCTCCAAGGGAGAAAGGCAACAGAATGTCACAGTGAACTGTAGCATGGTGGGTACAAAAGTTTCAACAAGGACTTTTGCAAGAGAGGGCAAGTGACACTGAGAAATGCCCCATCCATGGATATTGCAGACAGGGCTGCAACTGTGAAAAATTGCTTGGTGATGTGTACCACATGACCTGACAGAAATTCAATGGTAGATGTGATATGTAATATGTTCCAATCACCTAACACACTGGTAGCAATGTACAGCAGCCACTTCCTGTCATGAATAACCACCATTGATGAATTCTGGGCCATTGCACATGAACTGGAACTCAAATGTCAATCTGTGGAGTGCTGACATATTGGATCACCAGGTGAAATTTATCATGATTGTCACCTATGACATCAGGGGCATTATTCTGTGCTACCTCATTCTACATGTCAGTATTACAATGACTTCCTGTTGTAACAGGTATGACATGATGTTCAGGAAAAACATCTGGATCTCACAAAAAGTGCAATTGTACTACACAACAATAAAAGTCACATAAAGACATGTGTGCACAGCAGCAATTGCAATGTGTGGAGGAGAAAAATAGGAGCACCTGCTGCTCTCTCCTTGCTCTTCATCCTGTGACTTTGATCTGAAATGAAAGTGAAGGAAACACTATGTGGTAGGTGGTTTGTGACATGAGAGGATGTTGCCAGTGCTGTGCAGCCACAGATGACCTGATTCAAACATGATGAGTCAAATAGCAATGCAGACGGTATTCAGCACCTCCCACACTGTTTGCAGCATGTCGTGAACATTGGAATAGAATACTTTGAGATCAGTTTTATCATGTTATCTGTATGTGTGCTGTGCTCTAAACATTTTGCACCATGAAACCAGTACTGTCCTGTATACAGCTGCCATAAATATGTGAGGCACAATGTCCACATGTTCTTCAGAGTCCACACATGTAGCTCCCATCTCATCTTTTCATTTGAATGTGCCCCATTTTCCAGCCAACTGGTATCTGAAAGAAAAAAAAAAAATAGTTGAAATGACTTTTGCCTCAACTGTTATAAATAACTGTCCATGTGACAGTAGCTGTCTGTCATGCAGTGTGATCTATTGACATATTTGTCACCTCTTGAACTTTCATGGAACAGTACTCAGCAGTGTGGTGGTTTATTTAAAAGTGCCTGCTGCCAGACAGTAACAGTAGAGGAGAGAGCAACAACATTAAAGCAGCAAGAATATGTCCTAAATATCTTAATTACTATTTTCTGGAGGATTTTTCTCCGTCTCATATAAGGCAAGAAACAAAACTGTAGTTTAGATCACTGACAAAAACAACAAGACTGACTAGGAACCTCTGCTTGAGTGCTAGAAATCAGTCTGAGAGCACGCATCCATTTCTGACATGTATGCAGCAAAAACTGTTGTCAGCTGACAGAAAGAAGCAGACAGGCCAAAAATTGGGAAACTTCTCTAATCAGCGGGAAGAACATCCTTGGACGGAAACAGGAAGATAATTAAGAGAAGGAATACCAAAAGGAAAAGGCAAAAAGAAAACAGGATATTCTAGAGCAAAAATAAATGTTGTTCCTAAATAAGGGAATTGCTCACAGCTCCTCAGAAAACTGATCCTGCAAAAACAATGCATTTGCTTAAAGTGTATATCTGATTTTGAGGATGACTGGATACACTGTGATTAATATATGAATGGTGGAGGAGAAAAATAGGAGCACCTGCTGCTCTCTCCTTGCTCTTCATCCTGTGACTTTGATCTGAAATGAAAGTGAAGGAAACACTATGTGGTAGGTGGTTTGTGACATGAGAGGATGTTGCCAGTGCTGTGCAGCCACAGATGACCTGATTCAAACATGATGAGTCAAATAGCAATGCAGACGGTATTCAGCACCTCCCACACTGTTTGCAGCATGTCGTGAACATTGGAATAGAATACTTTGAGATCAGTTTTATCATGTTATCTGTATGTGTGCTGTGCTCTAAACATTTTGCACCATGAAACCAGTACTGTCCTGTATACAGCTGCCATAAATATGTGAGGCACAATGTCCACATGTTCTTCAGAGTCCACACATGTAGCTCCCATCTCATCTTTTCATTTGAATGTGCCCCATTTTCCAGCCAACTGGTATCTGAAAGAAAAAAAAAAAATAGTTGAAATGACTTTTGCCTCAACTGTTATAAATAACTGTCCATGTGACAGTAGCTGTCTGTCATGCAGTGTGATCTATTGACATATTTGTCACCTCTTGAACTTTCATGGAACAGTACTCAGCAGTGTGGTGGTTTATTTAAAAGTGCCTGCTGCCAGACAGTAACAGTAGAGGAGAGAGCAACAACATTAAAGCAGCAAGAATATGTCCTAAATATCTTAATTACTATTTTCTGGAGGATTTTTCTCCGTCTCATATAAGGCAAGAAACAAAACTGTAGTTTAGATCACTGACAAAAACAACAAGACTGACTAGGAACCTCTGCTTGAGTGCTAGAAATCAGTCTGAGAGCACGCATCCATTTCTGACATGTATGCAGCAAAAACTGTTGTCAGCTGACAGAAAGAAGCAGACAGGCCAAAAATTGGGAAACTTCTCTAATCAGCGGGAAGAACATCCTTGGACGGAAACAGGAAGATAATTAAGAGAAGGAATACCAAAAGGAAAAGGCAAAAAGAAAACAGGATATTCTAGAGCAAAAATAAATGTTGTTCCTAAATAAGGGAATTGCTCACAGCTCCTCAGAAAACTGATCCTGCAAAAACAATGCATTTGCTTAAAGTGTATATCTGATTTTGAGGATGACTGGATACACTGTGATTAATATATGAATGGTGGCATGAAGACAGTGTGGATGAAGATGTAGGATGTTAACTTTGTGACTATTGCTGAAGAATTTCAGGTGTGAACTCTTGAATGACTATATGCTTACTCTTATCCATTGTGTGAATAAAAGTAAGAAATTAGCATATGTTTACTCTTAATTTTGTTATGTCTATTTACTTTTACAATGATTAATATGGAAGAGCTTAAATGGTACATTGGTGTATAAATAGTTGGATCACAATAAAAGATTAAGTATGTATCCACACTTTTTTACTTAATTGCATACTCTTACCCAAACCTCCCTTATGTGAATATACCTCAGTACCTCTCATAATCTCCATACCCTCAATTTCAACATTAGTGAGCACCTCTGATTATCATTAGAGCAGCAAATCCCCTCCCAATTTCTTCTCCCATCAAAAATTTGTGCAAATATTCCTGTACCAGAATGTAAGCTCTCTACTAGGTAAAAGGTAGGCTGGTGCCACATCAAGTTAATTTTAATTCAGAAACAGCTGTATGTTCTTAGTATTCAGTTAACATTTGTAAAATGTCTATATTGCCATATTTTTAATTTCAGGGTACATGTTGAAGGTGGAAAGGAGACACTGTCACTTGTGTTCTCCAGAATTGAGAAGAAGGACAAAGGAAAATACACATGTGTCTCTCGCATACAGGGACAAGAACGTTCCTTACACTTCGAGCTGTTTGTCTACAGTATGTGACCAAGCCTTTTACATTTCTAGCAATATGTTTACTAACCTTATTTGTTCTTTATTCTGTCAGAGACTGTATCCTGAATTTTGTTCCTGTTGTCCAAAATCACCATGCACGTATCATCAACAGTGAATGCCCCATAACACTCCTTGTAGTATGCCTGATGTTATTTTCCCATCTAACAATTTCTCCCTGTTGACAACACACTCCTATTTGCTGGCAAACCTCAATTATTTTTTAAAAAATTCTGACCCTTTACATGACTCTTCATATTCATAAATGCACGTTGTATTTAAAGAGATGTGAAACAGTACTTGAGTTATTGCTCATCGTTAACAAGTAATTGCTTCCCCACAGCTAACAGGGTGAGCTTTCTTTCCTCCATTCGAGGTAAAGCTCTGGTGTTCACACCAATATATGGCTGATAACTGTATTACACTTTGCTTCAAAAAAAAAAAAAAATAACAAAAAATCGCAGTTACTGGGATTTAGAACATGAATGTGTCAGTATAGTGGGAGCACTCTGAAAACAAGAGAATGCATCAAGCAAATTACTAACCTCTTATGCCAGTGTGGAAAAAGGTCTTTCTTCCAAAATAGGAAACACACACACACATTCAGACATGCACAACTCTCACATACACATGACCACTGTCTCCACGCACTGGAACCAAACTGCAGCCGCATTTCCATGTACAGCAGTCTCTTTGTGTCAGTAGTGGGTGTAAGGTGGAGACATGGGGCGAAGAGGGTAAGGGATGACAGGGCAGAGGTGGGGGAAAATGCTGTGTTGCTTGTGGGAGCATGCAGGAATGTAGTAGGGACAGGATAGGGCTTCTTAAGTGCAGTGTTGGAGGCTACACAGAGGGGCGGGAGGAGAATGGAGGGGGGGAGGGGGTAAGAAGTACAGAATGGGAAAAGTCTAATGATAATGTTGGTGGGATACAAGGAGTGTCTGGTGCTGGAAAGAGAGCAGGGAAAGCAGGGGATACGTGGATGGCACAGGTTGTGGGGTAGTCATTAAAGTGAAGCACATCATGTTAGGCAGCATGTAGTGGTGTAGCTGTTCCTTAGCCACAGTTTGTTGGTGGGCATTCATGCTGACAGACAGTCTGTTAGTTGTTATGTCCACATACAACTTGGCACAGTGGCTGCAACTTAATATGTAGATCACAGGACAGCTTTCACAGGTAGCCCTGCCTTTGAAGGGATAGGAGATACTTGTGAGTGGACTGGAGTAGAAAGTGGTGAAGGATTAATGGAGTAGGTTTTGCAACCAGCTTTATTTAAGGAAAATGAGCCATGAGGCAATGGGTTGGGAACAGGGGTAGAGTAGGGGTGGACAAGGATACTGCATAGGTTCAGTGAGTGGCAGAATACCACTGTGGGATGGGCAGGGCAGATTGTGGGGACATATTCTTCATTTCAGGGCACAGCAAGAGGTAGTCAACACTCTGACAGAGAATGTCACTCAGTTACTCCAGTTCTGGGTGGTACTGAGTCACAAGATGAGTACTCCTTTGTAGTTAAATGTTAGGTATGTGGGAAGCAGTAGGTGACTGAAGTGACAAGGTAGAGGAGACCTGCTCCTGGACAAGGTTGGGAGAATAATTCCAACCTGTGAAGGCCCCAGTGAGACCCTTGATTATTTGCAGAGGGACTGATTGTCACTGCAGATGTGATGACCATGGGTGGCTAGGCTGTATGGAAGGCACTTCTTGGTATGGTCACATACAACTTTCTACATCTACATCTACATCTACACTTCACAAATCACAGTGAGAAGCAAGGGAGAGGGTACCTCTCATTGTACCAATTATTAGGCTTTCTTCCCGTTCCATTGATGTGTGGCTTACAGGAAGAATGATTGTTTGAATTCCTCTGTGATGCAGTAATTATTCTAATCTTAATTCAAGTCCTCGCGGTCCCTATGCATGTGATATCTAGGGGACTGTAGTATGAGGGCTATTTTTTTTTTTCTTTTTCAACCTCCGATAGGCTACAAATAAAAGACAAGTTTATAAAAAACAATTATTTTATTACCAAAAGTTTTTTACACTTATGGTTACCTTTCAACGTAATCACCAAAAAGATTGAGACATTTATCGTACTTGTGGACAAACTTTGCAATATCCTCTTCAAAAAATGTTGCTGCCAATGATTTCAAATGAGCATTGACGTCGTTTTGAAGATCTTCATTGGTTTTAAATTGCTGCCCTCCTAGCCACATCTTCAGGGAAAGGTGAAAGTTGCTCGGCACCATGTCAGGACTGTACGGTGGATGGTCGATAATGTCCCATTGAAAATGTTCAAGGAGCTGTTGGGTTGTGCCAGCAGTGTGTGGACAAGTGTTGTTATGGATCAACATGATTCCTGAAGTCAGCATTCCTCTTCATTTGTTTTTAATGGCTCTCCGCAAACATCGTAAAGTTTCACAATAAGCATCTGCATTGATAGTGGTTCCGGGCTGCATAAACTCTACAACCAACACACCTTTTGGTCCCAAAACATGATAGCCAAAACCTTTCTGTTGTTGAATGTTTGTTTGAATTTTTGTAGTTTGTTTGGTGAATTTTGATGCATCCATTGTTGTGATGTTGTTTGTTTCTTGTGTGTCATATTGGATCCAAGTTTCAACTCCAGTAACAATTGATTTCAGAAAGTTCTCTCCTTCATCATGATAACAGTCAAGGAAATTCAAACCTGACGCCATTCGGTGACTTTTGTGGTTGTCCATCAACATTTCTGGAACCCAACGAGCAAAAGTTTTTTTGTATCCTAAATGTTCAGTAATGATAGAGTGTATGACACTTCTTGAAACTTCTGGAATTTCCACAGACATAGCAGTTATGGTGAACCTACGATTTTCTCTAACCATTCTGTCAACACGTTCAACAAGGTCAGCTGTAACGACAGACTTGCGTCCTTGGCCACCATCATCATGTACATCGTTTCGACCATCTTTAAACTTTTGGCACCATTCACGCACAACATCAGTCGTGAAGTTATCACCGTACACTCGGCTCATTCTCCGATGAATTTCTGTGCCACTATTCCCTTCTGCTTGCAGAAACCGAATTACACTTTGTAATTCACACTTGGTGGGAGCAACAATGATGGCAGCCATGTTTACATGGCCTACAGAACATGTCCACTTTTAGCTGCTCGCGTAGCTTCTATACTGTGACCGAAGGTTGAAAAAAAAATGGAGCTCATGTATTCCTAGGTCATCATTTAAAACCAGTTCTTGAAATTTTGTTAATAGACTTTCTTGGGATAGTTTACATCTGTCTTCAGGAGTCTGCCAGTTCAGTCCCTTCAGTATCTCTGTGACACTCTCCAATGGATTAAACAAGCCTGTGACCACTCATGCTGAACACCTTCATATACATTCAATATCCCCCTTATAACATGGGCAGCCACAGTCATTGAAATTCGTGATAAAATGAACTTGAATAAAACAGCAAACAGAGGTCAGTAAGAGGCAGAAGAGAAAAATGTGCCGAAATAAACATCCTGGTGGTATCCAAATTGTAATGTATCTCTTTGTATGCACTCAGTCAAATTCTGTGTAAGAACAGGGTGTACAAGATTTCTCTTCAGAGTAAAAGTGTGATTTTGTAAAATATTTTGTATGACTGTTACTTTTAATAAATCATAATATGATTGCTACCATTAGACAAAGTAGGTTTCACAAATTCAAATCAAACATTATACACATTTATTGCATTCACAGCTACAAAGCTGTGAGTTTCCAAAACCATGTTAAAAACAATTGTTCAGCTGCCCAGTCCAGAACGCCTAGGGTCAGTATTGTATGTGTTAAGTCATATTACACAAAATATTCCCCTGCAAGTAACAAAGGGCATTGAAGTTGGTAGTCATCTCCTTTGAAAATAAATTTTCTTAGAAAATAAATTGTGAATTGTAACAAACTTATTATGAACTGTTACAAGTTTGTAGTACAACCACAAAATAATAACTAAAATATAAAAGTTAATGAAAATAAATTCTTTTCGTAATGGTGCTAGGTATTTGCAAGCACTTATCTGCAGGACCATTTGAGATAGAGCATATGTCCATGCAAACTTTTCAGCTTCAGATGATGGATCATTCCTGTCACCTCCTGAAATATCAACATTTCCTCCTGGCTCATACTTGACGTACCCATGTTATTACTTGGGCTGCAGCTTGTCATGTGAAGCACAATGCTAGAACTCTCACACTCTGTAGTGGAATGGGAGAAAATATTAACGTTGTGGCAGCATGCAAGGACTTGTTGGGGACAGAACAGGGCTGTCAGGTGCAGTGCAATCCTTTCCCCTCTCTGCCCAATGCCTCCTCCTTATCCCACCACTCACCCCAACAGATTGCTGTTCACATCAGACACAGTCTGACTGCTGTTGGGCTCCATTGCCCAGAGACAGCGGTCACATGTGTGTGAGTTTTGCTTGTGTGAATATATGTGTTTTCCCCTTTGGTAAAAGGACCTTGGCCAAAGGCTAAATATTTTAGCAGTCTTTTTCACTGTCCCCTTCTGCAATTTTGAATCTCCTCTATTTGGTGAATAGCAATCTGTCCAACCATACTATTAGTGAACAATCAGCTTCATTTGACAACATGGTCAATATCTGCTCCCCTTCTGCTACAGAATGTGAGGGTTCTAGCAATGTATGAGGGTTGACTGAAAAGTAATGCCTCCACCTTCGTAACCGTTCAATAGTTGGCAGCATTAGTATGCAGTAGGTACTGGCTTGTTCCGTACAGCTCTAGTTGGAAGGAAGCCTTAGCACTGAACAGTTGTGTTGTTACAGTGTTAAGTATGAAACCCTGTGCAGACAGTCAGTCAATGTGACTTAAGCAATGTGCACTCATTGAGTTCTTGACAGCAGAAGGTGTCACCCAAAGGAGATTCATCATAGAATGAAAGCAGTTTATGCTGATTGTGTTGATGTGAGTACTGCATGTCATTGGGGGAACATCTGACCTGCATAACAAACAAAGAATTGGACAGCCTGTGACACCAACCACCGAGTTTCACAAGCAAAATGTTGACAGATTGATTCATGATGATCGTCGCATCACTCACAGAGAAACTGCAAGCACAATTGGCATTTCACAATAATGTGTGGCTCACATTATTGCTTTGCTTGCCTATTGGAAGATCTGTGCATGATGGGTACCCCAGACGCTGAGTCCTGAAATGAAAGTGCACAGACTTGAAATTTGCCAGGAACTCCTCCCACGTGGTGATGCCTTTCTCCATTTAACTGTGGCAGGAGATGAAATGTGGGTGCACCATTATGCCTGGAGTCGAAACGTCAGTCTGTGGAATATTGACGCAAAGACTTGCCCCAGAAAAGGAAATTCAAGATACAGCCCTCAGCTGGAAAAATTATGGCCACAGTGTTCTGGGACGCAGATGGTGTTATCCATGTTGATTTCCGTGATGGTGGAACAACAATAAATTCAGAGAGTTACATCACAACGCTGCAAACTCTGAAACGATGGCTAACAAGGGTCCAAAAGGAAAAGGGAAATGTTTTCCTGCAGCATGACAATGCCAAACCACATACTCCACATGCTACCACAGCAGAACTTCAGAGACTGAATCACCACCACACAGCATCCTCCATACTGTCCAGATTTAGCACCAACTGACTTCCATCTGTTCCCAATAGTGAAAGACAATCTGCAGGGACATCATTATGCTTCTGATGAAGACGCTGAGAGAACTGTGAGGCTGTGGTTGCAGAAACAGAGTGTCAACTCCTTCCTCGATGACTTCAGAAAACTTATTCATCGTTGGCGGAAATGTATCCCATTGGGTGGTGATTAAGTGGAAAACTGAATATTAGTAATTAAACATAACATTCTAAGGACTATTTCTGAGTTTGATTTATTAAATTATTCCCATCCAAACCAAATTTACAAAGGTGGAGGAATTTCTTTTTCTTCAACCCTTGTATTTTATACAAGAAGCTGCAGACTACGGTAGCAAAAATGGACACTTCCCTAGGTGCCAGCAGGAGATGTTGATATTCCAGGAGATGACCAGAATGGTCCATCATTTGAAACTGAAAAGTTGTATAGACATATGCTCTACCTCAATGGTCCTGGAGGTAAATGCTTGCAAATATCTAGCACCATAATGAAAGCATTTTATTTTCATTGGCTCTTATGTTTTAGCTATTATTATTTGTTGTTCATGTTACAAACTTGCAACCATTCATAACAAGTTTGTTACAGTTCATAATTTATTTTCAAAACAGTCAACCAACAATGTACTCTCATGGGAACATTTTGTGTAACACATTCGACACTGGTCTCAGTCATCCTGGATTGGGCACCTCAACTCCTGTTGTAAGTGCAAGCACTACAAATGTCTATGATGCTTCATTTGAAATGATAAAACCTAGTTTATCTAATATTAAGGAGACTGGACCTTGAATACCAGGGGAAACCTTGGAAAATTGTCAGTTGTCCAAACAGTGTAACTCAAATAATAAGATTTGTAAGCCCATATAATGCTAATCATCCTTTAACACATCTTTTGGGAACATTTTTATGTATGAGCCACAGCACTTTAGCTCTCACACTTCTTTTAATTGTATTTTTTTTTTTATGCAAGTGAAATAAACCATGCGAATTATTTATGTACATCATGGGAGCACATTACTCAAAATACAAAGTAGATGGTTTATTTTTTTCCTGTAAGTTCTTTACAGTATTATCTATAAAGCAGGCTATTGAAAAGATTGCTTCATTAGTAGTACAAATGAGAGTACAAGAGCAATTTTCTTTCAGCACCCATACATTTTGAAGACACACCAGAGATTCAAGAAGTGAAAGAGAAATCAAATGCCTTGGTAAAATGTGAAGTTCAAGGAGATCCTGAACCAACTATCAAGTGGGAAGTTAATGGAACTTCAGTAGATGGTAAGATACTGTACATACATTTGGAACTTTTGCTCCAAATATATGTTTGATATTGTGTATTTATTGATCATCCATTTTATAATATATGATGGTATAAGACTTGTCATATGTTGATACAAAAAACTTAAATAATAGTGTCTGTATACAAATCATACAGATAATTAAATACATAAACAGAAACAAATCACACAGATACAGATCCTACACATAATCAAATACATACACCAAACAAATTATAAGTTTACATTATATCCAGTATATCTGGTGACACATGGCTACATTTAGCTTAAGTTACAGTTGTCCTCAAATTCATAAAATTCATGTACTCATCAACATTGTAAAAGCTTTCACTTAAGCATTTTCGTAAGCTCATTTTTAAAAACCTGCAGCTCTGATATCTCTTTAATTCTTAAGGGAAGAGTACCAAAAAGAATTTTGGGATGATATATAACACTTTTCTGATATTGGGCTTTCTTATGTACTTCTGTATGATTGTCAGTTCTTTGTCTAGTTTCATAACCAAGGTAGTCACTGTTCAAAGAAAAGAACTAGGGATTGGACTTCAGAAAGCATATACTTTCATTAATATATATATAGATATAAGAGTCATAATTTTCGGTTCTGTGAATATTTCTCTACAGGACTCTCTAGGACCGAGCGAGGTGGCGCAGTGGTTAGCACACTGGACTCACATTCGGGAGAATGATGGTTCAAACCCATGTCCAGCCATCCTGACTTAGGTTTTCCATGATTTGCCTGAATCGTTTCAGGCAAATGCCAGGATATTTCCTTTGAAATGGCTCAGACGATTTCCTTCCCCATACTTCCACACTTCCCTAATCTGAGCTTGTGCTCCATCTCTAATGATCTTGTTGTCAATGGGATGTTAAACATTAATCTCTTTCTCCTCCACTCCCTAGGTACAACCCCTTTTATAAATCTTATTGCTCGTTTTTGAATAATAAAGGAGTGTTTTTCTACTTCACTGCATGAATTTTTCAGCATTCTAAATATGTAACAGCATTTACTTATTTTTTTATTGAGCCATTCTACATATTTATCCAATTCAAGTTGCTCATTTAACTAAATTCCCAAAAATTAAGTTTCTGAAGTTTGTAGCATTTTCTGTTTGCCTGACTTCACTATTATATTAGGGTTTACTTTATTTGACGTATTCCTGAATTTTTTTAATAATGGTTTCGTCTCATTAACAGCTAGACTCTCATCCCTAAATAATTTAATTGCTTTGTTCAGTTGTTATTTCTATTTTTTGTGTAAGTCAGCCACGTTCTGAGCTTTAACAAAGAGACTAGTATCATCAGCAAACAGTCCTGCATCAGATTGTTTTCAGTAATGTCAAGGACAACAGGGGTCCCAACACCAATTCTTGGGGCACTCCATGAGTAACTTTATTGCATTCAGAAAAGTAGGATTTTCCTTGATGAACTATTTCTGCTTTCTGGTATCTATCACATATGTATGATTTAAACCACATACGAACAGTGCCACAGACTCCATAGCAGTATAGTTGTCAAGCAATATTTTATGATCAATAACATTAAATGCCTTAGATAAGTCTAAAAACAATCCATAGTTTACTTCCTTATAATCAGTGGAATTTAGAACAAGTTTTAGGAAATTATATACAACAGTTTCAGCCAATCCTAACTCATTTTGTTCATTGGAAATATTCCATTAAAATCACACATCAATATATTTTTCTCCTTTCTTCCCTCTCATGTTCTCACATATAAGTTATAATAACAAATATAAACTTGCAGGATGTTTAATGTGAATATAATCACTCATATCCATGGTCTATTGGAATCTTGAATCAATTGCCATATTCTACATCACGGTGCAGTAAGAAGTACCCTCAGATATGCACATCACAGTAGTTTGTATAAAACATACATATACTGGTGTAGATTGCAGCATGCTATCACAAAAATAATCCATGGATCAGACAACTGAATGATCCAAATAGAACTGTGCAATACCCATAGATAATATATATATATATATATATATATATATATATATATATATATATATATATTTCATATTATTCAATTTCCAGATAGTTAGAGTAAATTCTCTACATTAAATTAAATTTCTTTAATGTTTGTAACAAACCAAACATCCAGAATGTCCATACACAGTGCTGTGAGTATTTAAATTGATGACTTAAATGTTTTACACTGAAACAAACATTCTGATGCTAAAATTGGCTACTAGTCCACCATACTGCCATACTACACCATTTTGTGTCATGATGCCCATGCAGGCACTGTGGTTGCTGGTCCTGCACTTCCATGTTTCCATGTATTACTCTGACAAGAGTGTGACCCTCATCCCCCCCCCCCCCCCCCAATGACTGACTGACCTAATTGCCACACACTTATGTTCCCCATAATTATTTGGTGACACTGAAGATAAAGCTCTATGCTTCAAAACTGGTTGTGCAATATACACTCCTGGAAATTGAAATAAGAACACCGTGAATTCATTGTCCCAGGAAGGGGAAACTTTATTGACACATTCCTGGGGTCAGATACATCACATGATCACACTGACAGAACCACAGGCACATAGACACAGGCAACAGAGCATGCACAATGTCGGCACTAGTACAGTGTATATCCACCTTTCGCAGCAATGCACGCTGCTATTCTCCCATGGAGACGATCGTAGAGATGCTGGATGTAGTCCTGTGGAACGGCTTGCCATGCCATTTCCACCTGGCGCCTCAGTTGGACCAGCGTTCGTGCTGGACGTGCAGACCGCGTGACACGACGCTTCATCCAGTCCCAAACATGCTCAATGGGGGACAGATCCGGAGATCTTGCTGGCCAGGGTAGTTGACTTACACCTTCTAGAGCACGTTGGGTGGCACGGGATACATGCGGACGTGCATTGTTCTGTTGGAACAGCAAGTTCCCTTGCCGGTCTAGGAATGGTAGAACGATGGGTTCGATGACGGTTTGGATGTACCGTGCACTATTCAGTGTCCCCTCGACGATCACCAGTGGTGTACGGCCAGTGTAGGAGATCGCTCCCCACACCATGATGCCGGGTGTTGGCCCTGTGTGCCTCGGTCGTATGCAGTCCTGATTGTGGCGCTCACCTGCACGGCGCCAAACACGCATACGACCATCATTGGCACCAAGGCAGAAGCGACTCTCATCGCTGAAGACGACACGTCTCCATTCGTCCCTCCATTCACGCCTGTCGCGACACCACTGGAGGCGGGCTGCACGATGTTGGGGCGTGAGCGGAAGACGGCCTAACGGTTTGCGGGACCGTAGCCCAGCTTCATGGAGACGGTTGCGAATGGTCCTCGCCGATACCCCAGGAGCAACAGTGTCCCTAATTTGCTGGGAAGTGGCGGTGCGGTCCCCTACGGCACTGCGTAGGATCCTACGGTCTTGGCGTGCATCCGTGCATCGCTGCGGTCCTGTCCCAGGTCGATGGGCACGTGCACCTTCCGCCGACCACTGGCGACCTCACGTCCCACGTGTTGAGCAATTCGGCGGTACGTCCACCCGGCCTCCCGCATGCCCACTATACGCCCTCGCTCAAAGCCCGTCAACTGCACATACGGTTCACGTCCACGCTGTCGCGGCATGCTACCAGTGTTAAAGACTGCGATGGAGCTCCGTATGCCACGGCAAACTGGCTGACACTGACGGCGGTGGTGCACAAATGCTGCGCAGCTAGCGCCATTCGACGGCCAACACCGCGGTTCCTAACGTGTCCGCTGTGCCGTGCGTGTGATCATTGCTTGTACAGCCCTCTCGCAGTGTCCGGAGCAAGTATGGTGGGTCTGACACACCGGTGTCAATGTGTTCTTTTTTCCATTTCCAGGAGTGTATTAAAATATTACTGGGAACTGAAGTGGATTTTTATTCTATAGATAATTATTTACATATATTGTAATAGTGTATTAATTGGATTTACCACTTTATGAATTAAATTATGTGTTGTGGCTCAAATAGAAGAGAGTGTATTATCAGGCAGTTAATTGAAACACTACAGCATTGATGTTTCCTTTACCTGTAAAGCAGTACACAGGCAGTCTGAGTTGTTAATTATTACACATCCTGAGAGGCATTTCTCCATACATGGTTCAGATCTTTCCACCAACATTTATTTTAAATTCACTTCTGCAGCATTCAAAAAATAAGCAAGCACTAAATATGTCAGACATAAATCCAAGGCACATGTCCATGTAACGATTTCCCCTACATGGAATACAACCTTGTGCTCCATCTTTAAGAAACATGATACTAATAGCAAGATAAACTTGGCGCTTTCTTTCTTCTCATCCAGTTTAGTTTCTAAGCTCATGTCAACTGCAGCGTAATGACAACAGCAGCTGTGAATTACAGGAAAGTTTGTGGGAAGGTACAATATTCCAGCAATAGATTCAGGTGCACAGTATAGTTGCAGTCATATGACATAGTAGTATATGAATGAAATCAGACACACTTTTCAGCCTATTTTTGGAGCCATTTCCTGTCTCCTGCCTCAATGTAAAAATTTGTATTCATTTTTAAATTTTTTTATGTCTCACAGGTTAGATGTTATTAATTTTTTGAATTGAAGACACAATTTTATGAGGATATTTTTCTTTACAGGTATCCCAAGATATGAAGTTGGAGGAGATGGACTGTTCATTAGTAATGTTACACTGGATGACCGTGGCTATTATCAGTGTCAAGCTTTCCAACTCTCACCACATATCTCAAACATGCAGCAAAAGACAATTTTTGTCAAAGTTCTTCGTAAGTATATATTCTTATGTATGTATGTGTGTATGTGATGGTCCACATGACCATCTTTTTCTTTCTTTCATTTTTTTTTTAACTCTACAATTTTCTTCCAAGTTGAATTGCTACACAAACAAAAAAATGAAAATAATGTTTTATCTTTAAATGTGGCTTATAAATAAGAGTAAAATTATAAAACTTTCTGTAATATAGACATTAAATTGTTTGTACTGAAATTTTAATCTATACAAGTAAATAGTACTCTCCAAAAGTATGTTGCTAGTGTTAAATGGCAAAGCCCTAAAGAGAATGATAAGCTCAGCATTTTCACTTAATTTTTATGCTAATATTCCAACTATAACAGAACCTCTATTTGGTAAATAAGCAGTCTTATCCAAATGGTTGTCTGTGAGCTACAGTGCCAAAGAGTGGCACAATTCTCACCAGAAAGCACTAAGTTCAATCACTTCTGCAATTTTTCCACATGAATATATTATGTCCACAAACTATTTGCTCATGAGCACTTTTTTGCCAATATTAGCTAAGTTGTTTATATTTGTCTTTATCATCTCCTCAATCTCCTCCACATCACCAAAAAATGTTCCATGTTTCAGTGCTATGGATAGAAGATGACTCTGTCTTTCCACCTCTTGATTTCAGATGTCACTTCTGTGTACCTGTGGAAACAGCAGCTGTGATTTCTGTTCTAATTATGTGCTGTTTATTGTCTATGCCTTTGACAAATCTGAGAATTCAATATTTTACTGTAATTACACTCCTCTTCTCAAACTTCATATTTGTACATTGTTTCTGTGAAACTCTCTAACGTTTTCTTTATTTCTGATTACTACTTTACTTCTGTATGCATCATTCTGATTAAAACAGTGCTATTTGTATTTTCTCAAATTTGGTCCATGTGCTGCACAACAGTTGCTCAACTAATAAAGTAACAAAGTTACAGCTGTTCTCATTTCTAGCACTGACTCAACCATCATCATACATAAGTATCCATCTTGCCTACATGATCACCTAAAACAAAAGATACATTACTGTTTTAGCACGGCACCCATTAATAAACTTATATTATTGAATACACTGCAGCTTCACATTCCATCAAGACTGAGCATAGGCTGTCTTGCAAGTTAGAAAACATTATTACGGTTCTTTGAGTCATGCATTCATTGTGTTATGTAGATGCCTTCAAGAATGCAGCACAAGTCAAACTACTATCAAACTTCTGTAAACTAATTTGTGCTTATTCCGATTAAATAATAATGAGATAGAAAAAGCTGATTTTTCACTTGTAACAAATACCAGCTCTTTATCTTCTACAGCCAGTTTAACATCTACATGGTCAAACAGATATTTAGCATTGAACAACAGTTATCTACATTTCTAATAATAAAGGCATCCTTACAATGGATTTTACAACTTGTCATACTTATATTTATCTTCAATCTCTGAACCTATATAATTAGATAATTTGAAGAGTGAGTGACCAATCAGGTAAGATTTTAAATTTCTTTTGAATTTTAGGGACTCCCAATTTCTCACTCCATGTCTGATGGATGTGTGTGAATATACTTGCACACCAACACAGAACCCTGCTTTGAATCATAATACCTGTCTCACCACTCTATCTTTGACTCCCCAATGATGCAATGCCGTAAAATTTTATTTGTGCATTCTTCTACCACAGTGTTCTTACCCTCACAAGTACTAAGATATATTTCATTCATGTAAAAGTCACTGCAAGAGTACTCACATTCACACACTTTTTAATATTCATAATCTGTCTAAATATCACAATGTTTCTAATAAAAGTGAGGAAGTTGATGGAAGCTCTGTGTTACCTACTTTTGTTATTGCCCTTGTCATGTATATTGTACAATTCCCATTCAACACAAGACCTTCTTGTACTTATTTTATGCATTCTACTTTGAATTTATCAATCAGCTAAATATGTGGGGGACAGTAAAAATTTTAGCCAGTAATTAAAGTATATTTGTTTGATATGTTGATTCACTGACTGTGAATGCTTTGACATCAGCTGTATCATGTATAAATCTACTATGCAATCGCCACATACAAAAATGTGTGCCAGACCAGGGTTCAATCCCTGTATGTTCCCTGGACAAACCAAAATGTCCATATGTCATCACATTGTTTACACTCTTATATTGCAGTCTACTAAATTCTACACCTAACATTTGTCATAGTACTTGGATTCCTGCAACGTGGAGAATGAGACACTGCCTCAGTGGGCATAAGATCATAACATTGTTGGTCTCAGTTCCTTGTTGTCTCATTCTCCTTGTGGCAGGAATCCAAGGAATGTTGGGAGCATCAGCTGTTTAATTTCGTGGATTACAATATAATGATTTAGATAGTGTCACATTTGGAAGTTTGGGTTGGTTTGGGGAGCGTGCACAGAAGTTTTTAAGGTGACCACCCCTGATTAGCAGGAAATCTGGGTGAGAGTCAACAAATTTTCATTTGTCACTATTGGGTAGTAGAACTATACCTAACACAGCTGATCTCAAAGATTTTGTAGTCAGTGAAGAAATTTCAAATTACAACTTGAATGAACAACAGTGTCTGTTCTTTCAGACATGCATATAAGTGCAATAATAAGTTGTTGTCATCTTATCATATTATGTCATTGATCTTCAGACTGAGATTGGCACCCAACAATGACCCCAGTACATTCAACTCTTCCCTACAATTTTCCCATTTTTCATTTTATCTTAAACCTGGTGAAAATGAACCACTATTTCTGGAAACTAGATTCAAAGTGTACTTCTCTATGTTGCTTTGTACTCTGTTTTGACAAAGTTTAATTAAATACAGTTAACATGTCTGTTTTAACAGTTTTAAACTTTTTACCATTTTTAAACCTTTACTTCTGATTTCCATTTGTCTTTTAAGACTTCATGAGGCATATCGCTAATAAGAGGAATAGTGTCTCTCAGTGGCAGATAAATTGTAATTGCATTCAGTGATTCAGAAAGAATTGTCAGACTTTAAAGGTAATTATTTTCATTAAATTACTACAATACTGCAATTTAAAAAATCCATAACTCTTCAAATTTTGTCAGCCATTACGTAATTTTGAATGTCGCCTATCCCATGCGGCATGAAATAATGTAAAGATATAAAATAAGATATTCTAGGAAATTAGCTGCATTAGTCAGATAGGAGGAGGATAAAACCCTACCGAGATTTATGACATTTTGTGTACGTAATTTCATACTTTACAGTTAGCTCATGAACAATCATATGTTTCAATACCTGTAATTTCTAATGTTATTTTTCCTTTTCATTAGATGAACCAAAAGAAAAGAATAAGAAAGATACAGCATACGGTTTCATCAATGGAACAAAAAATCTGACATGTGAGGTTGTAGCTGAACCTCCCCCTGTGTTCAGATGGATGAAAGATGATGTCACAATCAATGAAGATGAAAACATAACTATAATCAGTGATAATGACACAAGTGTACTGCAGGTAATGAACACTGTTTTACTTTTCTGGTGTTCATGTTCAGATGTGCTTCTATAAAAAAAATATTTTAACAATAATACTATCAGGACAATACACTTCATGCTGAAGACGAAAGTTAAGCAATGGAAATTCCAGGATGAAATAACAACAATATTATGAAAAGAATGGATTGCTACTCACCGTATAGAGGATACATGGAATCACAGACAGGCCCAACGAAAAGACTGCTATACATTTTAAGCTTATGTCCAAATGACCTACTTCCAAAACAGATAGCATACAAACACTTTCATACAAGCACAATTCACACACACATGACCACTGTCTCAGGTCACTGTGGCCAGACTGCAGGCTCAACTGCACAGCAGCGATCTGATGTGAGGATGGGGTTAAGGAGGAGGCATAGGATGGGGAGGGAGATAGCATGCAGGGATGTGGTGCATGCAGGGACATTGTGGGGACAGGGTATGGCTGTTAGGTGTAGTGAGATTTTGAGAAAGAGAGGGAGGGGGATAGAAAAAGAGAGGAGTAGAAAAAGATGCTAACTGCTGCATTGGTGGAACATAAGGCTGTGTAATGCCAGAGTGGGGGCAGGGAAGGGGACAGGTAGGTGGAGGACAGCAGCAACTAAACCATATTCTCCACAGGGTTTCAACTACCTCTCATCAAGCCCTGAGCTGAGGAATATCCTACCCACTATCCTTTGCAGTGGTGTTTCACTACCCAGCAAACCTATGGAATAAGCCTGTCCATCCCTACTCCATCCCTGCTCCCAATACCTAGTCCCATGTCCCATATTTTGCAATAGACCTGGTTGTTAGACCTGTTCCATGCATCCTCCCACCACCAACAACTCCAGTCCAGTCACAGACATCTCAAATACCATCAGAGGCAGGGCTCCCTGTGAAAGCAGCCACGTGATGTACAAACTAAGCTGCCACCACCTTGCTGCTTTCTACAATGAACAAGCTGTCTGTTTGCATGAATAGCCACTGACAAACAGCAGCCATGATACAAGTGGAGCATCCAGTTGCTGAACAAGGTGCCCAACACAATTTGCTTCACTTAAATGACAGCTTTATAACCTGCCCTATCTGAATCCTTCCTACCAATACCAGCTTTGCAGATGGAAACTCTCCCTTTAAATGTATACTATGTTCCCATAACCTCCTAGCCTCAACAATTGCTAGCCCTTGTCCTCCAACTACCTATCCTCTTCCCTACTCTCACTCCAGCATAACACAATCTTCTATACCACCAACAGACCCACCACTCTTTTCTTTCCTTTCACCACTTCTCTCCTTTTCTTCTCACTGCCCTCTCCTCCACCAAATCCTCCTGACTGCATCTAGCAGCCCTGTCCTGTCCCCATCACACCCCTGCATGCTCACACAAGCCTCAGTACACCATGTCTCAGCTCTACCCTGCTATCCCTCCTAGTCTATGTTTCCTCCATATTCTCACCAGCCACACCAGATGGCTGCTCCCATCAGGCTCAGTTTAAGTCCGTAGTCTGGCCAAACAGTCAGAGACAGTGTTCTTGTTTGTATGATTTGTTCTTGGTGAATATGCATGTGTTCTCTATTGTGGATGAAGTTTTTTGACTGACAGCTTAAATGTACATCAGTTTTTTCATTGTCCCTGTCTGTGACTCAGTGTCTCCTCTATATTATGACTAGCAATCTATCCTTTCATAATACTGAAGGTCAAAGTTACTACTTGATATCAAAGAAATATTTAAATTATCTTTAGAAACATTTTAAAAATTTAAATGTAACTTTTATTATTAACCAAAATTGCACAATTATTATCAGATGACGCTATGGACAACTTCAGATTCTCACAACCAATAATGGCCGATGATCTTTCTCAGCTCTTTCTTTTATTTCCCGCATTCTTCGTTCATCTTTTCACAGTTATTAGTTTCTACAAATCCTGAAAAAAGAAGTAACCTGTACCTCAGTGTACTTTCTTTCCCTAATACTGTTCATGAAGTCACATAGATTCCATTTAAGAATAAAAAAGCTATTACAAAAAAGTAGATGAAACAGCACAATTACCTACTTTGTAAATCAGTGTGGTGTAAGAAATGTTGTCTGGGGACAACATTGTCCAATTTGCTTGGGCAAGAGAAGTTCAGGTGCCCCAGATCAGTGGAGGAATAAGTGGAAAGACAAAGACAAACCTCACTACTAAGACAGCTCTCAGACTGCAGTGGTATGTAAACAGAGTCAGGACACATGTGAAGGAACTGAAACTGCTAGTGCAGAGCAGACCTCTGTGCTGGGTTGTTTCAGGAACATGTTTTAAACTTAGTGACACCCTGCACCAAAGACTACACCATAGACAATAAAGATGACCTTGCTGGCAATAGGATCATTACAAGGATGACAGTTATTGTAAATAACATGCACTAGTCATCCGCCACGACCTGGACTGCCGACCTTCATAAGACATGCTGATGCTTCTTATGGTGGTAAGTACAGAGGGCATACTACAATCCTTTGTAAATTCCAACAGCAACAGCTTGCACATCTGACTGTCTGACAGTAGCAAACAAAAGATGCACAGTAAAAACTGAAGTCCTTGCAAAGCTAAAGCATCATTTTTGATAATTTTTGTATTTATTATTGCATACTATCAAAATATGCAGCTTAATTGATGCACCATGTTCCAGAACACATCATTTTTGCTAGAATCTGTTGTATAGAAAAGTCAGGAAATATGATGTTGGCAGATAATGCTGTTACCAGCTGATGTCACATCCACTATCTGCTTACAATGTCCTGAATCTGGGCTTTCCAGCTCTGGGTTGTCAGAAGTCAATCAACCTCAGACCACTAAGATTCTGTGCCTGACCACTGCCAACACTGGAAATCTGAAAATAGTGTACCTGTAATTGAAGAGCTGCCCCATGCCAAACCAGTAATCACTTTTGTAGTGTCAGCACTGCATGATGAAAGCACAGCTCACTCCCCCTTGACTGCCTCTTTCCTCATTGGCAGCTCATGCACAGGGAGCCAGAGGTTGGAGCTAGCTTCCTCCACTCAACACACCTTCCTGAGAATTTGTTTAGGAAAATGTGGATGAGCTACAGGTAGCAATTGTTTTTACAAGAAGTGCACACTAATTTTAAGGCCATATATATTCCTCAGTCTTCATAAAAAGATCTAGGTCCAGTATCAGTTATTAAACACTAACAAATTGCTAACTTTAGATGTATAAAATTTTTGCAAGGAAATGACAAAAATGCCACATGTCATAACTCTTTGTAAAAACTGCCAATTTTGCATAATGCTGGTAAAAACTGCTGATTTTGTGTTATTTGTTGAGTTATTGTTCATCGGTCACACTAGCAAATGATAGTACGGGAATAAAACTAAATACTTATGAAGTCCTGCAAAAGTTCAATACTTGGACCAGTTTCATTCTTGTTCTACTTACATAGTTTATCAAGGATGTTGGAATGTTCTTCTAAAATTTTGATGACTACTGATGGTACAATTATGCTCTTAAAAGACCCAAAAATTTTCATATCCCAATTGGTCACGTGAATAATCAAACAGGCTTAAGACTGGAGCACAGCAAATAACTTAAATTTCAGTCTTACAAAGTCTCATGTTATGCAATTTAAAATAAATAAAAAAGGCTTACAAGGTACAAGAGGCAAGATCAACAGACAAACATTAAATTAAACTCTGTGGGTTAAACTCCTAAGCATCCAGGCAGATTACAAATTTAGTTGCTACTAGTATCAGGATAAGTGAATCAAAAGTTCAATTCTGCCCACTTTGTACTTTTCTTACTGCTTTTGAGCTGCAGTTGAAGCTGTTAAAAGTGGAATAGTTTGTATGCAGGTAAACAATCAGTGTAACAACGTAAATAAAGGGTTACCAAAAAGTGTTAGTATAGTGTTGTCTTCTCAGACAAAGGACAAAAAAAAGATTTTACTTCATTAAAGTGTGCAATAAGAATATTGTGTAAAGTCATTAGGATTATTGCATGTCAAGTGACTTGGGTTCCCGTTTGATTACATTCAAGTTTATTAAAATTTGTGCAAAATGACCCTATTAAATGTCTCTAATGGAACTGCATGCATATTTGCGAAGTTTTATATCCATCTGAAACTTACTTTAGGTGTTAGAACCATTTCCACACATTCCACTATCTCCATAAAATCCATAAATTTGACAAGCCATTGTTCCTGATTTGAGTGATTTGTAAGCAATCTATTTTGTAGATTGATTCCATTTCCTTGGTATTCTGCTACTGAATTGTAATCTGCCACCTGTTTCTATTTGATCGTTGTCTTCCATATCCCTACAAAGCACTCCACCCAGGTATTTGTAAGATTTGGCCAATTGCAACAATGACTGGTTGATATTATAGTCATAGGCCCTTATTTTATTTGTGAAGAACACAGTTTTATATTTGTGACCATTTAAAGCATTTTTCCAGTCTTTGCACCACTTTGAAATTTTATCAAGATGCAACTGTATATTGTGCAGCTTTGTTCAGACAGTACTTCATTACTGATAATTGCAGCAACTGTGGAAAGGCTGACATTGCTATTAATGTTGTCTGCATGCCATTAACAAATAACACATACAGAAAGGATCCCAAGGCACTTCCTTGGGACACACCTGAAATTACTTCTATGTCTGTCGATGGCTCTCCAACAACGTTATAATATCTTCTCAATATGGTTTTCAAGAAAATAGGTCAGCCATGAATGCACTGTATGAACTCTTAGAGAAGTGCTCAAGTCTAATTGATCATAAACAGCCTGTTGTTGTGTTCCTTGACCAATCCAAAGCATTTGACATGGTCAAACATAAACTGCTCCTCACAATACTTGATAAATTTGGAATCAGAAGTACTGCCTACAATTTCTTCAGTAGCTATGTTAGTGAAAGAAAACACTACATAGAAAACAGAAATCCCAAGGATTCTACCTATTGCAGGTCAGATACCCTAAATAACTTGTGGTGTCCCACAGGGGTCTATTCTTGGCCCAGTCCTTTACACATTGTTCATCAACAACCTCCCAGAAAACGTCCCTAATGCTTATTCTTTTCTGTATGCTGATGATACAATTATTGTAATTTCCAGCAGAGAAGATAGGCTTCAAGAAACAGTCAATGAAACTACCTGTCACATAAAATTTTGGTTTGCGGCAAACAGTCTGCTAATAAACATTCAGAAAACTGTAATCATGAACTTTCACACAAGGTAGAATGTTACCCCCCTGAATGGAGACATACATACTGGCAAAGATGAAACCGTCTGTGGGCAGGAACCAAATTTCTTGGACTAACCATCAGTAGTACACTAAACTGGAAACTGCACGTAGATAGTTGCATAGAAGCTCAGAAAAATGTGCTACCTTCTCACGTCAATAAATGATTCAGCTAACATGGACACTTTGCAGCTCATATAACCTGCTCTGTCAAGTGCAAGATGGCAACATGTGTAGACATAATAGAAAATTGCTCAGTAAATAGCAAGTACTTAGTGTCCTTAAATTGCATATTATGCAATAAAATCATACTAATTAGTATTAGAATATGCTTGGTGAGGCATCAGTGGTATCATACACATTGTTTCTCGAAAGTGGATCATGAAAACATATCGTGTGCATGTGGAAAAATGTGCAATGGCTGTGTGAATGCAATTGAAATGTGCTGTTCTAACTGTGAACTAAAAGTGCTAGCAGCATTGCAGTAAGACCTGAAAGATGCAAACGAACACATTAAGCTGCTGGAAAATACAGTGAAATATCTATCTACACCATCACAAAAAGAACTTGGAAATTCTCAAACCTACAACAAACCAAAGGAATGTGCAAAACCCAAACTTAATTCAGACAGATTCCAGTTACCCTTAAGAAACCATTTTCAGTATCTACCCTTAGACAGTTAACTTGAAATGAAAGAGGCTGGCAGTTGCAGATAAATCATTTTCATCTGCAGTGGCAGCAAATAAACACACAATGTGTTCATTACATCAAAATACAGCTTCAGAAACCAACTGAAGGAAATGAATGTAAACAAGCAGTGCAACAACGTAAATATAGGGTTGCCAAAAAGTGTAAGTATAGTGTTGCTTCCTGACAGCCATGGCAGAGGAATAGGAGAAATTCTTTGTTACCAACAAGACCTCAATGTGACAAGGGTGGTGAACCTGGAGCAGGATTACAGGAAATACTGAAGGACCATAAAAACAGTAACTGTGTGTCACAAAATCAGTGTACTGTGATAGTAGGTGGTGCAAATGAAATGAACTGAGAGTAGCAACAAGAGTTTTAACCCTGGAGTGGTCATGCAGCATCTTACAAACACCAGCTGCACTTCGTTCACTTACTGTTGTTCAACCAATACACTGGCAGACATGTGGTACCATTTACCTTTCAGTTAACTAAATACAGAAGTATTCAGGTCATCAAATCGCATTAGTCGCCATGCAGTGTTGAAGGGAAGAGATTGTTTCCGGAGCTGCATTGCTGGAGTCCACCAGACATCATGCGACCTTTGCTGTTACTGAAGGTATATACAAAATTTTTTATTTAATGTAGTAGTTTTTAATACTTGTTAGTAACAGCTGTTTACCTTCAGATCCAAAATGAGTTCACAGAAGATCTACAATTTGGAAAATGAACATGATAGGGAAATTGTACTCCAATTGTTGTTTGAGGAAATGATGAATCGAATTATGAGTTTGATATTTACAGAGATGTGGAAACAAGAGAAGAAGATTCGAACACTGAGCAAGATGCGGACTCCAGTGAGAGTGACAGTGATGATCATTTTGGTGAATGTTTTCTAGGAAGAAGCAAATTCACAAAATGGTCAAAAGTGTGTCCCCCAAAAATGTTCTTACTCGACGAGAAAACATTGTTACTCATTTACCAGGAGTGAAAGGAAACGCTAAGAATGCCAGAACACCACTGGAATGTTGGGAATTATTTTTCAATGATGAATTGCTTTCTAGTATTGTTGATCACACAAATAAAAAGATTTCTGAAGTACAGAAAAATTATTCCTTCTCTGCTCAGCTGACAAACATATCTGAAGTAAATGTGCTGCAAGAAAAGATAACCATACTAACACCCAAGATATATGAGCAGCCAATAAAATGGGAATTGAGTTATGTCATCTGATAATAACTGAAAAACGATTTAGGTTCCTGTTGTATTGCTTGAGGTTTGATAACAAGGGTACCAGAGAGGAAAGGAAGAAAGTAGATAATTTAGTCCCCATACATGAGGTGTTTTCTTCCTTTGTGGAAAATTTTAAAAATGCTTATTCTGTTGTAGAGTACTGTACTATTGATCAAAAACTGGAAGCTTTCAGGGGCAAGTGTTTCTTCAAATAGTAAATCCCTAGCAAACCAAATAAGTATGGGCTGAAAATACATGCTCTGATGGATGCAGGAGGGATTCCATTGGTCTTGGAGCTTTGATCAATTTTAGTGATTTCAGCTATTTCTTGACTTAACTGATATTAATATCTCCAACACTCATCTTTGGAATGGTGTGAGAATTAAATTGGGGCAGTACTACTAAATATCTGAGAACAGAGTTTAATGTTTCGGTCTTTTCTTTGTTACCCACACCTTCAGTACCCTGTCTCATCCATGAGTGTCTGGACACTAACTTTGTACCACTGACTGCCTTTACATATGACCAGAATTTCTTTGGGTATTGTGAGAGATCTTTTGATAACAACCTGCTATAGCAGTCATTGAAGGCTTCATGCATTGCTTTTTTGCCAGTCAAATGTGCTACATTCAGCATCTCCCTAGCTGTAGTCCTTTTTTTACTGATTATGTAGTAATCAGTCTTTCTTTAGAAGTTGTTTACAGTGACTGTATCTGTGGAGGGTCCCTATTATCGTCAACTGTTCCACTAGGTCCATATCTACCAAGTATGTGATCCAGTATTCTTCTCAACCTAAGCCACAGATCTTCTACCTGTTTCTCTCCAGATATAAATGTTTTGAGTTCCATACTGAGGTACAACACTACTGCTTCTTTACATATTTGCAGTTTACTTAACAGTTAAATCTTTCTACATGTTTTGGTTGTCCTTTGTACTTTAGCAATCATTGTTGCTGCAACGGCCTCATGGTCACTGATACACTTCTATGTGGACATGATTATCAGCAGTTGCTCTTCGTCAGAGACAACTGGAACAGGAAAAGGGGCAAGTGACTCTGTTTTACTATACTGTGGAGTACAGATGCAGAAGTAATTCTATTTGTTGCTATTAGAGCCTATATGTATCCATCATGACTGGGCTTCCAAACAATTTCTTCTATATAGTTTTCAGAGAAGGTATTTAGTAATATTTTGCAGTATGTCTTGTCATGCCCACTAGTCACAAAGCTGTAATTTTCCCAATTGATTGTTGGTTGATGAAAGTGTCTTCCAATTGTGACAGCATTATTGGTGAACTTATGTACTAGTGAAGCTAAAGCTTTCAGTTACATCTGGAGGTCAGTTTGTTGGTCAATAGAAGGCTCCAGTTATATGTTATGCCCAACCAGCCTTGCCCAAGTGGTCTTCCATGCTGTTAATTTCTATTTCTGTGGAATTGAGTTTCCAGTCTGCTGCAACAGGTTTCATGTGGAACCATTTTATCCATGGAGCAAGCTTGACTGATAGATTCTATGTCATCCAAATGAAGCAGAAGTGATTCATCTGCATCGAACAAGAATTATAGTCCTTATCTCTGGAACATAAACTTAATAATATCAAATATGTCAATGCAAAAGTTAAAGTTTGTGAACTGACAAAGAAGTTTGCTCTACCAGAATCAACAGTCAGAACAATTACAAAATGTACAAATAAAAATCCTGAATCTGTGAAAAATGTTCATTAAAGTATTACTCATAAATATTACACTATTTTTGCTCAGATGAAAACAATGATAAAATTATGGTAGGATAAAAAAGTAAGAGTGAAAAACTGTCCTGCTGATCAGGACACAGTTCTCTCTGAAGCTAAGCTGATTTGTGAGAGACTGAAAGATGAAGCTGGAGAGGTGGCCAAAGATGAAATGTTTAAAGTTAATAATGCTTGGTTTATCCAATTCAAAAGTTGTTGTAAATGGCATCACAGAAATCAGAGAGGTGGCAAGCATTAATAAAAAGACTGTGTCGCTCTGTCCAGAGAAACTCTGGAGGAGGTGCCCATACCAACTAAACTATATTGAACATGAGTGAAACTGATCTGTTCTAGAAGAATATGCCTAAAAGAACTTTTATCACTCATAAAGAGAAAACCTTCACAAGTTTTAAAGCCAGCAAAGTCAACTGACAGTGATGACTGACACAACTACAGCTGGTGATCATAAATTAAAATCTCTCTTAGTTTATTGTTCAGAAAATCTAATGGTTTTAAGAAATGCATGTAAGTCCATGATTTGGAAGTTGAATGACAGAGCTTGGATGACAGCTTCCCTTTCTGAGGACTTGTTTGGTCATCACTTCATATCTGAAGTCAAACAGTACTGCCGACTAAAACAAATCCCATATGAAGTGATACTATTAATCAGCAACACACCAGGTCATCCTGCTGTAACTCTAATGTGACCCACATGTGGAAGTTGTATATTTGCCACCAAATACAACCTGCTTCCTTCAGCTGATAGACCAGGGAGTCATTAAAATATTTAAAGCTTACTACAGAGATGATCATTTGCACATATACATGAAGCTATGAGACTTGACAACAAGCTCTCTGTTAAAGATTTCTGGAGGCAATTCAATGTTTTAGATGCCATGGGAATTACTGGACAATCTTGGAATGACATTTGACAACAATCTTTAAATGGCATCTGGAAAAACTGTGTCTATTTTTCTTTTCTCCGCCACTTAAACCCAGGGAAAATCAGCACCAGATCCTGATCAAACTGATAATGTGACTGAAGAAGTGATCAGTCTTGCCAGACAGTTAAATTTAGAGGTGGATGGTGATAATGATCAAGAACTACTGTGTTCACACAGTCAGGAGCTGACAGTTGACAAGCTTATTGAAATGTGTGAACAGGAGCAAAACATTGAACAACCTGATTTTTTAGGCCCATTTCAATCCAAATATCAAATGACAGTTGCCATGTCTCAGTGCAATTGGAAAAGGGTTACAAATTTTAGAAAAAATATACTCCAACCAAATATAAAACAGGGAATAAAAAAATTATTAGTATGCTGTGAGGAAATTTTGCCTGAGAAGAAAAAAATTTGATTTGTCAGACAAAATTGTTGGATTTTAAGAAGCCTTTTACATCACAGTAACTCTGTTTTAGATCGTTGTATTGCATAATACTGTACTGCAATATAATTTATTGTATTGTTGACCATTTCATTAAACATTTTACTTCTAAATTACATTGTTTTCTCTAGTCTCTGATCCTAAATAAACATAATTTTTATGTATTTACACAAAGTTGGACACCAACTTATGCGAATTCAGCTTATGTGGTTATTGAAAGGTACCAACTATCCCGTAAGTTTGGGGATATAACTGTATATGTAAATTATCCTCAAAACTCTCAAATCCATCAGTTTTGTTTTCTAAACAGACTTCTGTACCTATGTGAACTCCACTATTCATTTGGATTTATTTCATACTCTGGCATTTTGTTGCCAGTTCTTCTGAAGTTAACAGACTAGGGATTGTACAACGTGTTTTGACACAACTGTTTACATAGAAGGCACGTGGATGACATAAATGAAGATTAGAAAGCAATTCTCCTGCCACAATCTCTCTTAAAACTTGCTGAAAAATTTGTATGTAATAAATTTCCCCCCTATTTTAACAAGAAATAGATAGTAAGTAAAAGCTACTGGAAACATGATCATTTGTCAGTGCATTGTCCATGTATCAGAAAATTACTAAATTATGAACTTTCCTATAAATCATCCTCCAAAGCTGCCAAAAATACCAGCTGTATCTCACATATCTTAAAACTGACATTTCCCATTTTATAACTGTGTACATTACTGACAGTGTTATCTGCACAACATTCACACACTGTTTGTCTATACACAGTACAACAGAATTTATAACTAATGTTGGCACACAAACCAGGTAAAGAGGATTGTAAGGTTTGGCTTCACAAAATCATCTGTAGTTTGGAATCAAAATACTATATGTTTCATCACTGTGAAGGCTGTCCAGGAACATAAGCTCTGAAAATAATCTGGGTGATGCTTTTGAACTGAAAATAGTAATCCTGGAGATATCTCACCAATTAAGCAATTTATTCACACTGACTGGCATGAACCTGAAACTACATAACTGAAACTGGTAGGATTCATTGAAGAACTAGTAACATTTTTTTCTATCTTTCTAACCATCACTACATGATAAGAATGAAAGTAAGCTTTCCAAATAACTAAAGCAGATTTCAAGTTGGGTGAGTTGGTTGTACAGATAGTCATTGTTGAATACACAGGAAATAAAAATATATTTATTTGAATACATACTGGCTATTTATAGGTTTTTCTGTAAAAATAACTAATTGTTTCTGTTCAAGAATTCCTAAACTATATAAGAGTTACTAAGGAGGAAAGTCTTGAATTTACATTTGGGAACACTTCTGCTCTATGTAAGACATTTTATTTCGATGGGTAGACTGTCAAACAGTTTTACAGCTGCATGTTTCACTGTAACATTGCACCCATTTGTCATTTACTACATAGGTAATGAATCAGTGATTACCTAATGAATCAGCAATTGCATAATGAAGCAGTGATTGATGACAAGATACAGTTGCAGTGCACGTCTTTTTGGATCAACTGATCAAGTTACTTAAGTGCACCAACATGGAAGAAGGGTAATCAATATTTTGATGATGGTTCTGCTGCCCCATGCAAACATTTTAAGAACTGTCTTAATTTTTTTGTGAAGGGGGTTTTAATGTTGAAGCAGAATGGAATTTTCTCAAACTAGCCATACAAATCACCTTGTGATGGATTTGGAAGTACAGTTAAACATTTAGTTGCACAAGCTAGTCTGTACAGGCTGGTAAACATGCCAGATTTTAATAGTGAGTTATTTATTTGAGTATTAAAGAGAATATTTATGTGGTACTGAATTCCCTTTTGCCACAAAACAAATAATTAAAAAAGCAAACTTTCCTCAGGAAACACTCTTCAAAAATGGATTTACAGTTTGGGTGCAAGGGATCACTACCATCTCCAGTAATTGGCTTTGTTTTTCATTAACTGGGTGAAGTATACTATGTGACCGAGTTTACTGGCATGCTAAAGCAACAAACAAATACATTCAGCTTGGAGGGCCCTGCCCAAAATGCTTCAAATGTTCTCATTTGGGGAGAGATCTGGCAACCTCCCTGCCCAAGGCAGGGTGTGTCAGACATGAAGAAACTCTCAGCAGAAACAGGCAGTAGGAACTCTCACTATGTGTGGGTGGGCATTATCTTGCTAAAATGTAAGCCCAGCATGGCTTGCCGTGAAGGCAACAAAAGGGGGCATAGAATATCATTAGCATACTATTGTGCAGTAAAAGTGCTATGGATGACAACTAAATGGGTCCTGCTATTAAAAGAAATTGCACCCCAGAACATCACTCCTGTTTGTCACGCTGTATGATTGGCGACAGTCAGGTACGTATTCCACCATCTCCAGATCCATCTTCACTGGTCATCGAGACTCAGTTTGAAGCGGGACTCATAACTGAAGACAACTCTACTCCAGTCAATGAGATTCCAGGCTGAAGGTGTGTCTGGAGATGCCCCAGACACAGGCGGGAGACCAACCTCACTGTTGCCAGGCATATGGTACAAGGAGGAGTTATGGTCTGGGTGCCATTTCTTTTCACAGCAGGACTCCTTCAGCTGTCATATGCAGCATCCTTGCTGCACAGTGATAGATTGATGATACTGTACACCCTGTTTTGTCGCCCTTCATGGTAATCGTTCCTGGGCTTACAGTCCCATAACATAATGCCCACTCGAACACGGAAAAAGTTTCTACTACTTGTCTTTGGGCTTGCCAAACCATACCTTGGCCAGTAAGGTCACTGGATCTCTCCCCAATTGAGAATTTTTGGAGCATTATGGGCATGACCCTCCAACAATCTCAGGATTTTGATGATCTACTGCACCAATTGGTCAGAGTTTGGCTTTATACCCCTCAGGGGGACATCCAACAACTCTGTTCAACAGTGTCAAGCTGAATAACTTTTTGCATACGGGCCCGAGGTGAACCACTGGGTTATTTACTTGCTCCATTTGTGGAGTTCTTTCACTTGAATAAGTCATCCAATATTTCTGAAACTCTAATCACTTGTTTGTCTGTACATGTAACCATATCTACTGATTTCAGTTCCATTTGGATAATTACTTCATAGTGGATTCCTCTCCCCTGCTGCCCCTTCCCACTGCCCTACCCTTAGTGTATGATGATGTTACTGAACTCCAGCTTGGTTAGTGTGTTGCTTGTGTACATTAATTTACAAATGGAAACAAATTTTTTGCACAGTAACTGAAATAACAAAAAAATGAAAATAGGGAAACATTCCACGTGGGAAAAATTATATATAAAAACAAAGATGAGGTGACTTACCAAACGAAAGCACTGGCAGGTCGATAGACACACAAACAAACACCAATATACACACAAAATTCAAGCTTTCGCAACAAACTGTTGCCTCATCAGGAAAGAGGGAAGGAGAGGGAAAGACGAAAGGAAGTGGGTTTTAAGGGAGAGGGTAAGGAGTCATTCCAATCCCGGGAGCGGAAAGACTTACCTTAGGGGGAAAAAAGGACAGGTATACACTCGCACACACACACATCCATCCTCACATACAGACACAAGCTTGTGTCTGTATGTGTGGATGGATGTGTGTGTGTGTGCGAGTGTATACCTGTCCTTTTTTCCCCCTAAGGTAAGTCTTTCCGCTCCCGGGATTGGAATGACTCCTTACCCTCTCCCTTAAAACCCACTTCCTTTTGTCTTTCCCTCTCCTTCCCTCTTTCCTGATGAGGCAACAGTTTGTTGCGAAAGCTTGAATTTTGTGTGTGTGTTTGTGTTTGTTTGTGTGTCTATCGACCTGCCAGCACTTTCGTTCGGTAAGTCACCTCATCTTTGATTTTTTATATATATATATATATATATATATATATATTTTTTTTTTTTTTTTTTTTTTTTTTTTTTTTTTTTTTTTAGTGCTTCAAAAAGTTAGTAAGTTTTCATTCTTTATAGTCTGCCCGTTGACAACTCAATATTTCTACTATTTGGTGAGTTCTCTCCTTTCTAAAGTATTTACACTTCACCAGAATTTTCCTTACCAAAGCCAGCAATTTCAAAATGCAGAGTGTACCACAATTAATGGTGTAAACAAATACAGTTGAAAGTGAATGATACTAGAAGCAGAAAGGTCTCAGTAAACATAGGGTCGAAAATGCATACCTTAAGAGCTATGAGCAATTTTTCATCTTCGATAATGTGAAACAAATCTCTTCTACTGCAAATTCCTTGCTTTCCATATTTTAGGAAGTGGTAGTATGGACCAAAATAAGAAAAAAATGTCAAGCAAACATGAGCACTAAAACACACATTTTAAAAGTTACGAGCACTTGATCATTAGAAGAGATGTATTTCAAAGTAGCAAAGATGAACAAGTGCTCATAGCTCTTAAGGAATGCATTTTAGAGCACATGTTTACTGGACTTTTTTTTCTTGTTTTGGTCCTACCAATTCCCAAAATATGGAAAGCAAAGAACTTGCAGTAGAAGAGACTTGTTTCACAGCATCGAAGATGAATAATTGCTCGTAGCTCTTAAGGTATGCAGTTTTGACCCTATGTTTACTGAGACTTTTTTGCTTCTAGTATTGTGTACTTTCAACTGTATACAGCTACGCCATTGATTATGATACACCCTATATATTATGTCATATATCGGCAAAATCTGGTACATCTGGTACACCTTATACTGATAGGCTTAAATTACTCTTTTCAGTTGTGTGAACAGTAAATTTTAAGATACCTGGCAGCAAATATAAGCAATATTTGATTTATATAACAATTTAGTAACTTTAGAATCTGAAAACATATCAAATATATTTCTAGGGAAGTTTGTAATTCACTAATTTCTAATATGAAGACAATTCACTTACAAATTATCATGGTTCTATGGTATTTCATTTGCTGTGTAATCCTTGTTAAAATATGGGTAACATAAGTTGCAACAGAATTTTTAGACAAGTCTGAAGGGTGATTGTGTCATGGATATTTGTTTTCTGACCTACATTTGCGTTATTCCTGGGTTGTGGACAAAAAATTGTGTCATGGTAGCAAGTTTCAGAATCCTACCTCTCTTAGGTAAGGAACAATGGTTTGCTAAACCTTAAGATTTTATTGTGTGCTTCCAGTTCCACAGAAAGTGACCCTTTTGAAAATGGCTTTTTACACTAAGTTACAGATGTTTAGGTAAAACTTGGTAGAAGCTTGTGTAGGTCCCTTAGATACATTCTGTACAAATTTAATAAGTACATAAGGTAGTCAAACTGGGAATATCTTTCAGTGTTGATCACTTGACATGGAATGTCTTATTACCCAACATCTTGCATCTTTTAGAGATTCTTAGGTATAGGGACCACTACATTTATTCCTTAATGATATTTGTGGTTAATTATAAAAGCAAATTTATAATGAAATGTGAAAGTCACAATCAAAGCATTGGAAGTAAAGTGACTGTTGTCCTCATCTAGGGTTTAGGATGAAATTTTATATTCAGCTGAAAATAATCTAGAACAAATTGCTAGCAGACATCAAGCAGGAAATTGGAAATTCCCAGATGTTAAAAAATAAAGGAGTACCTTTTCAACCACTCCATTTATCAATTATCAGAATATTTGGACTTCAGGATGTAAATTACAGTTATCACTTACATTCATATTAACACTTTCAACGCTGCCCTCTTTACACCCGGCACTTGGCTGTGAACTGGCATATTTAATGAATGTTTGAAATTAGATGGCAAAGAACAGGAAAATGATAGGAATATGGTTCTTGCATCATTTAAAAGGAAAAAGTAAGAGCTTTACATGATAGTGAGTTTACTGTACAATATAAAATACAAATGGGTGTAATAATTAAAAAAAGAAAACACAAAAATACCGTGGATAAAAAAGTTTTACATGATCTCTCTCCTGAGTAACGCCATTATCACTGTATCTAAATTTAAAACAAAATATCACTTCACTGTCTAACTGCCGGTACCTGTAAACTAGAGTATTTTAATAGTTCAGATGTAGTTAGCCTTCGTGTGAAAATCCTGGAAACACTGTGGGATGCAAAGGCCAACGCCACAGTCCTTGCACCACCATCTACTTCCTTCCTGATGCGCTTACCCGTCTCTTTCTTCCCCCTATCTGAACATACTTTGCAGTACCTAGTAGTATTCACCTTTGCTGAAAAATATTTCCGCCCTTCTCAGCCAATTTCTTCCCCACTCTGTGAATAAAGTCTACTAGTAATACATTCTACCTAGTGTTCTCTTTATATAAAATAAAACTGTCGACAGTTGACACTATAAACAAGTGGAAAAACAGCTTTTACCACCACTCAAAGTTTTTCGGGCAAACGGGCTCTTCAGTTTATGAACAATTGAGACATATACATACCTGAATCGTCACTTGTACTTTCGTCTGGAGAGTATGCATCCTCTTTGTCAGAATCATCAACTTCAGATCCTTCATCTCCATAAAGAATATCTAAGATCTCTGCCTCCGTCAACTCGCTGCACGATATTTTCGCGAGCGTAAACACCTGTGAATGAACTGCAGATAACTTCGACTTTGCAGTGCTCACAGCCGCTCCCAGGATGAGATAGCCAATAAGTGCTTGCCTCTTGCGGAAGAAGAATGAAATACGTCCACATTAGTTGATGAAACTGCTTTGGAGACGCGCTAAACGCGCTTACGGAGCCAAATAAAGTCTCGCCCGTACGGTATACGGGCGCCGTCGCCAATGTCAGGGCGGCCGCACCCGTATGGCGTACGGGCACCGTGCCGTAAGTGTTAAACAGATATTAACTTTAGCACTGTACAGACAGCTGACAGTGACTCCTGAAACCAGTAAAATGCTTAGTACACAGTAGTGAGTGAAAACAGTAATCAAGTAATGTAAGGGGAAGAGTACTGCTATTCTCAAAGTAGCTGTTTTTCCACTGATATAAACAATATTCTCGCTTGTAAATAAAACAGGAGCAGTCTGTAAACAATTTCAGTGATTAATAATGTAAAATGTTTACCACAAGATTTAGGTGTTGTCAGTATACTTTACAGAAGCAGCCAGCAATGACTGCTTCTTCCTGTTGATACATAACTTGACTCACTACACATAAATTTATTTATTTATTTAAATTTTTGTATTTAGTCATGAAGATTATGGCCTTTGCAAACACCAAATACATGTAGGTTATGGGTAGTAATTACAACAATCAAACAATGTTTATCAAAATACATTATCATGTTTACACATATTAGTACAACATGAATCATTAGTTTACCACACAATACGCATAAACTCCATGTTTTATAAAATGATCTTGTTGATTAGAGAGAGAGGAAAAAAATCACTTGAAACACGTTATATCTATCTCCGTTGTGCACTGTGATGAAATAAATCAGTGTGCTCTTAATGTTACTGCTTCATAATTCATTAAGTGTATACAGACACCTTCCAAATTTTTTTGAGCTGTTTTGTTATTAGTTTTCAGGGACTATGGACAATTATTGCACTCATGTGAGGCCCACTAATGTATGGGCTCTGGTATATCATTTTTAATTTAATCATGTATCTAAGATAGTTGTATTTGGACTTGGTGTTGTGGTCATGCATATTACTAGATTTAATCACAGCTTTCTCAGAAACAAAAAAAAATGTAATTAATTTAAGGTACAAGGATTAGATGGTGAAGTATATCTGTTGAATGAAAACTTCAAAGCAAGAATCTTTACAGCCCATTTGACGTATAATCCTTAACCTTCTTTCTTATGGCAGCAGTACTCTGTTACGGTGTACATCTGCAGCAAATCCCCATATTTCTATACATATAGATACAGACTGTCACATAATACATAGTTTTCAAATTGTTGGTGGGCATCATTTTAGACAACTGGCTAAGATACAGGCCATTATTGAATTAACTTTACACAGTGTTAAAACAGCTAATCCACTTAAGTTTTGAGTCCAAATTGATTTAAGATTAAAATAAGAATATATGAGTAGTAGTACCAACTACCTATAAGTTGATGTAGTACTGTAATGTTGAGGTGATGTTGTAGAGAGATTTGAAGCATCCTTGCAGTACAGACCTTTAAGCAAAGTTCCTCACTCCTTTGTACAGACATAAAGTTACACTATTACATTTAATAATTTTCCATCTGGATCTGTATGGTGGTGGTGATGGAGGAGGGGGAAGATCATGGGCACAGATTTGTGTTTTGAAATGTCTCACATCTATAGCAGAATACGTATATTTCTGCATTGTTTATGATGTAGAGAAGTATGGAATGACTTATGAGAAATAAGCTACTTTTTTATACAAGTGTGTAATTTTCACAGACATAATCCACAAAAACTTACCAATTTTTATTTCTTTCCTTTGCAGTTGGTGATATACAACGCAAGTTCCTTTGGTGAATACAAATGCATTGCTACAAATAATTTCGGTAGCCGGGAACAAACAATCCGCCTAAAGCAAGGAAATAAGCCAGAAGTTCCAACATTTAGCATTAAGGAACATACTGATGATACCATTGTTCTGGATATTACTGCACCAGACGCTGGGGATTTGAAGATACTTTCATACCGTGTTGAGTACATTCCAGTGCAGCAAGGAGCTTTGGCAAACTGGAATAATGCTAATGTTGTGGAATTGGAAGGTAATCATCAACTTGTATTCTTTATCAACAAGTGAGATAAACCCCAATTATATCTGTTATTGTTTAGGACTTTGCCTTTGGATAAAATGTCTTTTTTTATAATTATACCAGAGAAGGAAAGTTGCTACTCACCATATAGTGGAGATGCTGAGTCACGACAGGCACAATAAAAAGATTCACAAACTCATAGCACACATCTGCAGTCTCAGAGAGCTGAAACTACACTGTGTCGTTTCAGCTCTCTGAGACCGCAGACGTGTGTGCAAGTTGCATGTGTGTGTGTGTGTGTGTGTGTGTGTGTGTGTGTGTGTGTGTGTGTGTGTGTGTGTGTATGTGTGTCTACTGCTGACAAAGGCCTTAATGGCCGAAAGCTATGAGTGTGTGAATCTTTTTATTGTGCCTATCGTGACTCAGCATCTCTGCTATATGGTGAGTAGCAACTTTCCTTATCTGGTATTGTTACATTCCATCCTGGATTTTCCAATGTTCGATTATTTTATAATTATCATTATTAATTATCCGCCATGAGGATTTAAAGGCTCAATAGTCATCAATGAAATCTCAACAATGTCTTTCTTACTTCTTACCATACATGACTGAATGCAGACACAGAGAATAGTTTCAGCATAAAAAAATGCCATAAACATTTTACAAAATCAGAAATACATGCAAATTGTGACCTTCTGCACTTTCTCAGCAACACATATTTTGTAGCTGCCCATTTGCTTATTACTATCATTAAGTATCCAGTGAATCTTCCCATTCCTCAAGCCCTCCCAGGGGCTCACCATTCTTTGGTGAGCACATACTTCACTACCATGGGGCACCAGCCTTTGCAGCACTACTTCCTCTTCTGTGCTGAAAACCTACATTTCGACTATCTCTTACCTCCTCCGACTTTCTGTCAGATGGTCCTTTTGCTGCAGATGCTGCTTAGACTTGGTTTATCATTTTGGTCTTGATTTCCACTTTCACTCCCAGTGCTATCTTCACCTTCCATTAACAATTAAAGCGACTCCTTACTGGATTTGACCTGCCATCTTCTCCAAATTTTACAGACATGTGTGTCGTGCTGGAAGGTCGCCCACTGTGGTGTATGCTCCACCTCTGTGCCCTTCCACTCCAGCACCCTTGCTTTGTGTTGTCATAGTATGCCCAAAACCCACCACGGTAGCCACCCCGTGACGGTAGGGGGGGAGGGGTGGAGTCATAGTGTATATAGTCCCCTGGCCACACAGGGATCGCAATGTTGGTGCCTGCGCTGCACACCCCGCATGTACCCCCATCAAGTATGTGCCATTACTGGGGCATGGGGACTCCCAGCAATGGATTACTGGACAGGTAACCATTGCTGAGGCTGGGTGGCACCCATCGGGAGAGCCCCTACTCGGAGTTGGTAGTTGGTGGTACAATGGCAGATAGTTCGCACATGAAGCAACTTAAACTTTCTCCCACTGGTGGTCTCATGCCCTCTTTGAATGGAAAGACCTTTTATGATGCAACAAAACATAATCCCAACACTTTCCCTTCCATGGCCATACTGTGGGAGGAACAGAGGACTAGATGAGAAGGAGCAAAACACTTCCCCTAATGCCTGGTCCATACCAGGACTGATGGAGACACTCATTTGGCTACAAAGCCATCAGTTTTTGTCTGACACATTGAAGACAAATACAGGGAAGTTGCAACCATCTCTAAGATGAAGAGCAATTTCCTCCTGATTAAAACATTATCTCTGACATTCACAGGTGCTGCTCTCTTGTGAAAAGTTGGGTGATATTCCTGTGACTGTCACTCCCCACAAGAGTCTCAATGTGGTCCAGGGCATCATCCTTATCATGATTTTCTTTTACAATTTGACAATGAGCTGCATGGCAACTTGTGATGGGGTGTGCACTTCATCCATTGTGTCCATAGGGGACCAAGAGAAAACAGAGTTGCTACCACGGCCTTCATCTTGGCTTTTGAGGGTGATACTCGTACACTGCCTGAGAAGGTCAAAGTGAGAATCTATCAGTGTGACGTGAAACCCTATGTTTCTCCTTTTGTGAGATGCTCCAAGTGTATGAAGTTCAGACATAAGTTTTCTCATTGCACAGCTACCCCTGTCTGCAGAGATTGTGAACATCCATTGCAAATCAACATTCTCTATATCCCTCCCTTCCTCTGTGTAAACTGTGGTGAGCTCCATTCTCCCTACTCTACAGATTGCTCTGTTTTTAAGCATGAGAAGGAAATACAGGTGTATTAGACCCTGGACAACCTCACACATCAAGTGCCCAGAAAAAAGTATGAGCGTCTGAACCCCATACAAATGGCACAGTATTACATTACAGCCACATCATCATCACTTTCTGTGTCAGTGCTGCTTTCCTCTGGTATGCCTCAGAGCCACCACTAATGCCTGCCCCCAGGTGGTTGCTGGCTCTTCTGGTACTCCCACAGCACTCACTCCAAGAGCATTGGCTCCCCACCTGCCAGAGAGACCGGTCGCCATCCCCCACCTGGACGTACCTCATTCTTCTCTGGCTTCTGTAGCTAGGAAGAGATCCAAAATCTATTCTTGGCTAGCCTTGACAGGCATCTGGGTTCAGAAGTGATATACGCCAATAGCTCAACAGTTAACATATGAACAGGCTTTGGATACACACATGCACGGTGCAGGGAACTCCACTCTCTGAGAAATGGCTGCATTGACTTCACTGCTGAATTGATGTCCATCAAACTAGCCCTTAGCCATATTCATTCTTGCACTGCAAGAGTCTCCTAATCTGTAGTGACTCCCGTAGCAGCCTTCAGGCTAAAGACCAGTGCTACTCTCCTCGTTCACTGGTTACGGCTGTACGGAATCTTGTTTCACCTCCATCAAGCTGGACACCCACACCTTTTCGTTTGGAACTTTGGTCATGTAGGAATTTTGGGGAATTAATGAACTGACTGGTTGGCCAAGCTGGCCAGGAAATGGGTATGGCATCAGTTGCTGCAAGTCTGGAACTCAGAATGGTCTGCCCTGATCTCCCCAAACAAACCAATGACAATTAAGGAGACCATGATCATGGATTTCCACTGTACTGTTTGAAGGATAATCTGCAGACATTATTATTGATTCCAGATCATGTTTTAAGTAAAGTTGTTTCTTTTATTACATTCTGGTTATACACCTGTGCTACATAAGCTCTTACATATTAACTAGTGCAACACATTCTTATTCTTAAGAAAGACATAATACCATTACTTAAGACTCTTATTAACGTACCTGGACAAGAGTAGTAAGCGTTCAAGTAGATACGAGTTCACACAGATATGCCCTCAAGTTTCATGATTTATACTTCCTCATGCCACGTCTTCTTACATGTTTCGATTTGTTAATAGCTATCACAAAAATTACTTTTGCAGCTTGAGAAAATATAAGGGGTGTGGCAAATACAAGTGGCCCAGAAAACAGAGTTCCAGGCAACAAAGAAATACAGCACAGAAAAGGAAATACAGTACTAACCTGACAACAGCAGATGTTGAAAGTGACCACCATTCATCTCTTGGCACCCTGGTCAGCAAATTGCTGAAGGCGAACTGAAGCCGGATTACTGGAATTGTTGCAGACTCATCTGAAATGTTCTGCTGCAGTTCTTGAAGACTATGACACTTGTTGCAATGCTCAATAGACTTGAGAGTTCCCCACACAAATTAATCACCCACCAACAAATGAGGTGCCCTGAGTGGTCAGCTTGGAGCATGATCAGACTGACACTGCTAGCAAATCTGTCAGGAATGAAGGTTGTGTAAATGTGCTCCAAGGTTTGGTCAGTCGTATGGGCAGGAGCAACTGCTTCATCCTGTTGGAAGTAACTGTAGGTCTTTTCCTCCCGTGTCATTGCTGCCACAAATTCACACCAAATCATATCCACTCATCTGGGTCACTTTTATTTGCCCCACCCATACTTTTCTACAGAGAAAAATCAAGCAATAAGGGAAATCCTTCTTTGAAAACCAGAAGATTCCATTTTCTATTTCTCTCTTCCATTTGCTTTTCATTGTTCGCCATTCCTTTCCTTTCCTGTTTAATTAGGTAGATGAATGGAAAAGGAGCAATACAATCCACACTTCACTATTATTCTGAGAAGCACGTATAACTTGCCTAACAATACTGCTTTCTTACCTGAATAATATAGAGGAACAGTGTAGTAACAGTAAATTACCACGTTTTTGCCATTGTGTCTTGAAACAAGGCTAGTCAATATGATTGCACTACTACTTGCAGCCAGCATGGTAAAACTCTGTGTGTACACTCTTCAATGATGCATACCTGTGGCTGAACTTTACTTACTATATTATTCAAAACCTTCTATTAATTGTGGTGTACAGTGGTAGCAAACATAAAATGGTTCATGGATGTCCACAGCCATATGATTGGAGTCCCTGCTCAGTTTGATACATACAAATATGAGTAACAGGTAAGCCAGGCATAAGAGCATTCAAAAATTTAATGCCCATACTGACAGATATGATGTTTCATTAAGAAAGTTGGAGTCAAAAGTGCATTTTGAGTGTGTTAGGAGCTTTGAGGAGGTCACTGGATGTGACTGAGAATGAAATAATGTTAAATGTTCTTCAGTCCTTTATTGTTCTTACAAATGTTACAATAAAAGTTGAAAATAAGCACCATTAACTTCATTGCACAGCTTGGATCAACAAAGTTGGGTGTCCTGTGTTTGATGGAAAGTGTGCTGTGTGTTCTGTACGTGTGCAGCCACTGCAAGAATTCTCACAACTAATTCATCCTCTGAGTACACAGGACTGAAAGTAGAAGTTTACACTGCACATACTGGTTTTTCAAGGTCTGTCATGGTGACATCATTCTGTAATCGCACTCTCCTTCTGATACAATGGGATACCCCATCCAATAATTTTAGCAGGTGCTCTTGTAAAAGCAGTCTGTAAACTGGCTACCTGAATCAAGGAGGCAACAAGTAGGGCCCAAGTAAGTAGTTGCCCACACTACAGATCCAAATGTTTACTGAAAATTGTCTGTGATGACTTCATGTAAGTGTTACACATGGCTTATTATCTGACTATACATGAGAATTATGATAATTGTGCAGGCTTTCCTGTGTAAATTGAGTCTCATGGACCAATGAAAATTCTGGGATGTCACAATGCTTTGTACCTCAGATCAACTTTGGTGTAATGATGTTTGAAGAAAGTACATTTTGCTTACCTCCTTCTCAACTGATGTAATTAAGTTTCATGTGACCTTTGTGCTGACTCATTATGCATTTGCAACACCTGGTTGCTTAACAAACTATTTTTGTTGTTAGCTTGACTATAATATTTGTCACTTTGAGTATTGAATTTTTTACAATGAAATAATGTTAACTAAAACAATTGTTATCAAAGAACACGTGGAAATACTCCATAGTTCTACAGTTTTACAGATTATTATGGGTGAGCATCAGTTGCAACACACACACACACACACACACACACACACACAGACACACACACACACACACACAGACACACACACTCATGCACAAAATCACTTCATAAACCTATGTGTTTCTAAACTAGTGGATTTTAGGTGTAATTTTCTCTTTGTATCAAACAATGAGGAGCAGTGGGCTAACACTGCATCAGTTGCCACTGCAGCATGCTAAATATTCAGTTTGATTATTGTTACTAAAAGAAAAGGCAAAATAGATAGGCAGAAATTACCATTACTACAGAATCACTGTGTTTTTAGTAATATATTGTGAAATTATAATTTGGAATGCATGATATAGAGCAATCCGTTAGATTACATGCAGCATTGTTTGTGTTAGTAGCCTTCAACAGTATTTGATAAGTTATCATTAGCAATAAACTAACACAAAAATTCAAAAATGCAACTTTCTAGCTTAGTTACTATATCAACATTAGTTATATTTGCCATGATGACACCGGGCAACAGTACTGAGTGCCATGGAGTGTGACATAAATATTCATGTTAAAACATAATCAGAATGTCAGGAGTGCACACAAATGTAAAAATAATACTACTCAGTGTTCCAGTAATGCATCACTAAGCAGCAGAGTCCCAAAACTCCTAGCAAATTAATTACTTACAGAATAATAAATGGATCCTGCCAAAATGACATGCAATGATCTGAATGCTGGTGATTAGCAACAGTTCCTTCTGTGAGACATTGTTATCCACAGAATAATAGAAAACTGGATGATATATCCTGTGTCATAAGTCAAAGCCAACATTAAATATGTACTCACTGCAAAAAGAAATATTTTAGACACAAAACAATCAAATTAAATGTTCAGAAATGAGTTTTGCCTTAGTTGTTAAGTATTAACTGTTTTTTTAAAAAACTGAATTGATATTTATTTGAACATCTTCTAAATCACTTTTTGTTCTTAGCTTCACCATACAAAATAGAGGGACTCATGCAGGATACAAAGTATACTGTAAGGTTGGCTGCCCGAAATGAAGCAGGTCTGAGCGACTACACCAAAGAGCATTCTGTAACAACAGTCTCCAGAAAAACTCTGCTTTCATCAAGTTCTGCACGAAGTATGCATTTAGTGCACATCTCCTCATATCTCCTGGTGCTTTGTCACTTTCTTTCCAGAGTTGGCATATTTATGAACATTTTTATTCAGCTGTGAACATTCCCCCAGGTGTTCATATGTGATATGTGAGAAAAAAATTCGAGTGTGGCACTATAATGTTGAAATAGGGAAGTAAGCTGGTAAAGATAAAGATGTTTCTGTACTGCAGAGTTTCACTGTTGAATAATATTTGATGATTAATTCCTGAAACTCAATGATGGCAGTGTTTCAGTTTTTGTAGCTGTAATTGGTTTCACTAGTAAAAAACTCAGCTCTAAACTTTAATTTCCTTAGGATTTAAATAATGATCTATCTCTTTCTCTTATTTATTTTAAAAAGGCAGCTAAAATTGTGATGTTGGATAGTTCTAAAATGAAAATTAAAATTGTGAAATTATGGTATAAAACTGACCACCGCAGCAAATAAAAGACTGCACTAAAATCAAGAATTTTTCATAGATTTACACTCTTATGAGAAAAAAATCACACATTTTCTCCTAGTGTGACTTCATTCTTTTTCTTTAATTGTGCAAATTGTGCTCTTCATTGAGATTCTGTACTCAATTATTTTATTGACATCAGTTCTCTATAATGATGAAAGTGGAAATGCACTTAATTTCATCTTGTGTCTTGCTTTAGCTACGGTTTAACATGTGCCAAATGCAAATAATTTGTTGAAGAAAGAAATTTATGATGTTATTTGAAAAAAAATTAAATGAGAGGGACTAACACTTCTTCATTTATTTTGTACCATAAAATTTTGTCTGTAAAAATTAATTAAAGAAGAATTTATTTACCAAAGGTACTGCTTGTAAGTAAACTCATATTTAAATTAGACATTCAAATACATTTTGTTTGTCTATAAAATTCAGTGTTTGATTCTGAAGTTTTGATTGATGCTATCTTTAAGTATTCGTGCTGTGATTAGACAAGATATACATTATTATTCACTGTAAATGTCTGTAACATTTCAGTTTTCTTATATTATGAAACTTACCTTGATGTATCCAGAGAAGCAGAAATAGATCTCTGAGCTAGGGGGAACATTTTCCATTCTTTTAATAAGTTAAGTCTCTGAATTTATTTATAATCTGATTCATACTCCCAAAAGGACCTTACACTGTGGTGCTCCCAGAGTTTATTCATATTTACAAGATTTGAAGATCAGAGATCAGACATCAATTTCCTAAAGCACTAAAACACACTTCACAAGAAAAACTGAAAAAAAAGTCATGGCACCTTTAAAGATTAGAAGATTCCAGAACTCGTTAAGTACCAAAAATTTATACTTAATTAACAAATTTGTCTGTAACTCAACACGCTGAAAAACAGATTGTAATCAAAATATTGCTGGTTCAAATCTCAGTAGCATCAAACTTTTCTTTTACTTCTTAAGAATTCCATACCTATTAACAAATGTAAATGATAATTAACAAATACTGAATCATAAATTTCAATAAAAGCAACATTTTGTTTCTTTTTAATTACCATTTGCATGAAAATGTGAGCATTCACAATAAATTAAAATCTGGCACAAAAATGAGAAAGATCAAATTTTTTTTTAATTTCTAAGGGATGAACAGTGTTATTAATGGATACATTTTTTTCATTTAAAAAGAAAGCAGATCTGTATCAAATTTTAGTTTATTTTCATATGATTAGTAATTAAAAAGATACGACAAGTAATTAATAGAAAAATGTTACTTTATTAAAAATTTGTAAATCAATATTTGTTTATTAACATTTCTATATGATAACAAATATGAAATTGTAAAGCAGTAAAAAAGTATTATGCTAATAGGAAGATAGTGGCTTCATGATTACAATCAAACTATACATTGTGTTTTCTTTCCCTACTGAAGAATTCGTTAACACATTACAAGTATTTTGTATTTAACAGCACTCAGAAATCTTCTAATCTTGAAAGGTAATTTTGTGAGTTTTTTTTTATTGGAATTGTGCCATACTTCTTTAGGAAACTGACATCCAGGCACTGAACCTCAACTCATATAAGTATGAACAAAATTGGAGAATCACCTTTGTCAGACCATGCGAAACTAGTTTAACTATATAAGCACAGGGAAAGTTATGTAGATATTAAGAAATGTTGAATGTGTTCCTGTGCATATGCTTGCATATACTATCTGCTTTGATGTATATTTTAAATGAGTGAAATGATATACCTGATTCAACAGGTGAGCTAGAGGCAAATGGATGTACATTAAAATTTCTGCAGTTTACAGTGTCCATGTTTGTTCTGATCAGAAATTTTATGTGTGAGTAATGCCATATGGAAAACAAATATATCATCTTGTGTGTTATACTTAACACACCAAAAGGGCACTAAAAGATAGTTTCAGTTTGTCTCACATTTTATGGAAAAATAACATTGATGTTGCAGTGATTGCCTATTATTATTGTTAAATGGTGTATATAGATTATATATAAATGAATATAATACTTAATTTATTATCAAGTCAGAGTCAACTGTCTGCTGCATTTACATGGCAAAGAGCATCCAATCAATATTTGTTGTTTAGTTAACAACTGTTTTCCATCATACAAAAAGGAAGGATGATGTCAGAAATTAAACAGTCCTTATGCTATTGTACTATCTGTGATCATAGAGAAATGAAGTAAATACTAAAAAAGTTCTAAATTACAGTACATTAATTCATTCACAAATCTGAAAAGATGGTAAATTTTGAATCAGATAAGCATCTTCTCTCACAAAACACATTTAGCATTTATATTTTCTGTGTCTGGAAATAATAAAGATACAGTCAGTTATGTCTCTGAACAAAATAACAAACAGCAAATTTTATATCAGGTTGTGTTTTCTTTTCTGAAATCTGTTTTCATCAGTACTGTTTTACTTGTGTGTAAATCAATAGCATTTAAAAATAATACTGTATATTCACAGCATTTTTGAGCATTTCATCGATTTCATAAACTTTATATGTTCACAGTTCTTCCAAAAAATTTAATTTTAAGAATATATATTGTTATAAATAAACTGGTATTCTGGTATTCATAGAACTGAAACATGTACTAATGTTCTCTATATCACAGGGAAGTGTAAAAATTCCTAGATGACAGGTTGTGCAATTGCTCACAATTTTCAACACATTGCTTTATTCAGTCAAAAAGTTTTAAGTATTTATAACTATCTTAAGTAATCTTAAAACGTATGTAGCAAACAGTTTAACAAAAATCTGAGGAATTATTTCTTCCATGATCATTCCATTACTGTTGAATTTGTAAAATATATAGGAATAACTCTTTATTTTTTAACTGTAAATATTGTAAAAAATCTGCAGTCCTTCTTTGCCTTATTGTTTAATGTCCATTTATGAATAAATATGTTTGGATAATAGCAAGTGACTGATTACTCTAATATTATAAAAGCCCCCCCCCCCCCCCACCCATCCCAATTGCTTTCCAAGTATGCTGTAATCTCTGTTGTTGAATCATAAGCACTTTCTTTAATTTTATCCTGTGAATGGTGAATTGTTGGACATGTGGCCACAAAATCAGTATAAAAACATAAAATCTGAATCTTTTTCACAACTTCCTATAATTATTTTTATTATTATTGTGTACCAACCAATGAAATAATGAACAAATATCTTGCTGCAACTTTCTCAAATTACATCCAATTTCATGAAATTATTTATTTGAAATGTGATATTTGAAGAAGATCCACATTAAACTGCCTTTCAACTTCACAATAACTAAAGAAAATAGTCTTCCATCATTACCTTGATGCCAATGACTTTAAGTGTCCAATAACAATGTTATTTATTCAACACTTTCTGAAAAACTTGCCATCTTGTACGTCTAAAGCAAGTCAATAAGATTCAACTGATTGAAGATCTTTTACATAAAGTCTGAACCATGCTCATTTTTAACACTTGTTGTTTGTCTGATGTATGGAAGGAGACTGTATACATGAATTTTCATATTTCCCTTGTCCAATCACACAGTCATTCACCAAGTGTTAAGTTTTGAAGACTTGACTTACTGTCTAGATCATCTCCCTCTAACTACTCTGTCACATCCAGACACCTTTTTGTGAGATTAGAAAGGCATATTCGCAGAATGATAAGATGCAGTGCCAAAGATTTCTGTCAGTCCCAGGACAACTACTCCCTGCAAGAATCTTACATGTCTCTGTACCATACCAGATGGAACAATTGAGTAGAAATAGCTGATACAAAGTTACAGGGGCAATCAAGTTTGCACTGCAATACACTTTCACAGCCTCGAGGGAAAAATTGCTGTTCTCCATGCACTGGTAATATTAAACGTATTTCAGCTGCCATATGACAGACTGTCTATATGTACTGAAAAATTTCTTCTCCCACTGGAAAATGTTTCTAAATCCCTGTATTGTAGTTTTATTAGCAATGATGCTTAATTTTGCTTAATTTGTTGCTCCTGTATCATCACTACATCCATTTGCATCCTCAGCCCTGGCCAATAGTTGCACCAGTGGTTGATATGGTAGGTCACAGAATGAAAGTCTCTAGCAGATTACAACTGTGTGCCACACCAGGACTTGAATCCACTCAGTAAGAGCATTTGCTGTGGAAGGCATGATTTCAAGTAAGTTCTAGTCCTCGTCTGGTACACAATTTTCTGCTTCAAAGTGGAAAAATTCGTTCTGAAAAAAACCCTTTCTTCCCGGAGAGTTTGTTAGTTTGATAAGGCATGCAGGAGAGTTTCTGTGAAATTTGGAAAGTACTGAAAGAAGTGAAGCTGTGAAGGTGGGTCATGAGTCATGCCTGCATTGCTCAGTTGGTAACAGTATTTTCAATTAAAGCAAGATTTCAGGTTTGAGCCACAGTTGAGTATACCGCTTTCACTCACCAGAGAGTTTCAAAACGATGCACACACTGCATCAGAGTGAAGGACTCATTCTATGTCCCAGAATATTCAGACACGTATTATTTATTGTTTATTTACCATTTGATATTACAATGGCAATCAATGACAGCAGATGTACACCATGGACATACATCTATAATACATCAACACTAGAACTACCAGAACATATTGTATACCTAAAACTGCCAATTCAAAAGTGGAATTTATCTTTATAAAGTTAAAATAAGAATAATTAAATAATTTCTCTTGAATTTAATATTTTTTTCCATTTATTACAAACAAGAATGAATTTTTAGACACATTTTATCTAATTAACAAACACAGTTTTTATTGCAAATTGTTTTAGTAAAGATGCTGACATACTTATTGTATACTCATTATTATAAAACTAATTATTGTAATATTTTTTGTGGTTCACTTATAGTCATGAAATCTGTTTGCGAAATCCACATTAGATTAGATTAGATTAGATTAATACTAGTTCCATGGATCATGAATACGATATTTCGTAATGATGTGGAACGAGTCGAATTTTCCAATACATGACATAATTAGGTTAATTTAACAACATACTTAAGTTAATATAACAACTTAATTTTTTTTGTGTTTCTTTGTTTTTCTTTATTTTTTTATTTATTTTTTTTATTTTTTTAAATATTTTTGTTTCTTTAATATTTTTGTTTTTTTTTCTTTTTTTCTTAATTTATATCTAAAAATTCCTCTATGGAGTAGAAGGAGTTGTCATTCAGAAATTCTTTTAATTTCTTCTTAAATACTTGTTGGTTATCTGTCAGACTTTTGATACTATTTGGTAAGTGACCAAAGACTTTAGTGCCAGTATAATTCACCCCTTTCTGTGCCAAAGTTAGATTTAATCTTGAATAGTGAAGATCGTCCTTTCTCCTAGTATTGTAGTTATGCACACTGCTATTACTTTTGAATTGGGTTTGGTTGTTAATAACAAATTTCATAAGAGAGTATATATACTGAGAAGCTACTGTGAATATCCCTAGATCCTTAAATAAATGTCTGCAGGATGATCTTGGGTGGACTCCAGCTATTATTCTGATTACACGCTTTTGTGCAATAAATACTTTATTCCTCAGTGATGAATTACCCCAAAATATGATGCCATATGAAAGCAATGAGTGAAAATAGGGGTAGTAAGCTAATTTACTAAGATGTTTATCACCAAAATTTGCAATGACCCTTATTGCATAAGTAGCTGAACTCAAACGTTTCAGCAGATCATCAATGTGTTTCTTCCAATTTAATCTCTCATCAATGGACATAGCTAAAAATTTGGAATATTCTACCTTAGCTATATGCTTCTGATTAAGGTCTATATTTATTAATGGCGTCATACCATTCACTGTACGGAACTGTATGTACTGTGTCTTATCAAAATTCAGTGAGAGTCCGTTTACAAGGAACCACTTAGTAATTTTCTGAAAGACAGTATTGACAATTTCATCAGTTAATTCTTGTTTCTCAGGTGTGATTACTATACTTGTATCATCAGCGAAGAGAACTAACTTTGCCTCTTCATGAATATAGAATGGCAAGTCATTAATATATAATAAGAACAACAAAGGACCCAAGACTGACCCTTGTGGAACCCCATTCTTGATAGTTCCCCAGTTTGAGGAATGTGCTGATCTTTGCATGTTACGAGAACTACTTATTTCAACTTTCTGCACTCTTCCAGTTAGGTACGAATTAAACCATTTGTGCACTGTCCCACTCATGCCACAATACTTGAGCTTCTCTAGCAGAATTTCATGATTTACACAATCAAAAGCCTTTGAGAGATCACAAAAAATCCCAATGGGTGGTGTTCGGTTATTCAGATCATTCAAAATTTGACTGGTGAAAGCATATATGGCATTTTCTGTTGAAAAACCTTTCTGGAAACCAAACTGACATTTTGTTAGTACTTCATTTTTACAGATATGTGAAGCTACTCTTGAATACATTAATTTCTGAAAAATTTTGGATAAAGCTGTTAGAAGGGAGATTGGACGGTAATTGTTGACATCAGATCTATCCCCCTTTTTATGCAAAGGTACAACAATAGCCTATTTCAGTCTATCAGGGAAAATGCCCTGTTCCAGAGAGCTATTACACAGGTGGCTGAGAATCTTACTTATCTGTTGAGAACAAGCTTTTAGTATTTTGCTGGAAATGCCATCAATTCCATGTGAGTTTTTGCTTTTAAGCAAGTTTATTATTTTCCTAATTTCAGAGGGAGAAGTGGGTGAGATTTCAGTTGTATCAAATTGCATAGGTATGGCATCTTCCATTAACAGCCTAGCATCTTCTAATGAACACCTGGATCCTACTATATCTACAACATTTAGAAAATGATTATTAAAAATATTTTCAACTTCTGACTTTTTGTTCGTTAAGTTTTCATTCAATTTGGTGGTAATACTGTCTTCCTCTGCTCTTGGTTGACCTGTTTCTCTATTAATAATATTCCAAATTGTTTTAATTTTATTATCAGAGTTGCTGATTTCAGACATGATACACATACTCCTGGATTTTTTAATAACTTTTCTTAATATAACACAGTAGTTTTTATAATTTTTGATAGTTTCTGGGTCACTACTCTTTCTTGCTGTCAGATACATTTCCCTTTTCCGGTTACAAGATATTTTTATACCCTTAGTAAGCCATGGTTTGTTACAAGGTTTCTTACGAGTATATTTAACTATTTTCTTGGGGAAGCAGTTTTCAAATGTATTTACAAAAATGTCATGAAATAAATTATATTTTAAATTGGCATCAGGTTCACGGTACACCTCATCCCAGTCCAACTGCTGTAGGCTTTCCCTGAAATTTGCAATTGTTAAATTGTTGACTGAATGTACTACTTTGGAGGACTGTTTAGTATTGCTGAATGGAGCTATGTCATATATTGTAACTAGCTGTGCACCATGATCAGAAAGACCATTCTCAACAGGCTGAGCATTTATCTGGTTAAACTTATCTTGGTCTATAAAGAAGTTATCTATCAGTGAGCTGCTATCCTTTACCACCCGAGTAGGAAAATCAATAACGGGTGTCAAATTGAAAGAACCGAGTAATACTTCAAGGTCATTTTTCCTATTACCCTCTTTCAGAGAATCTACGTTGAAGTCCCCACAAATAATAATTTGCTTCCCCCTGTCTGACAGATAGCACAACAAGGAGTCCAAATTTTTCAGAAATAGATGAAAATTTCCTGATGGGGACCTATATACAGTTACAATTATAAATGTGCCTTTATTTAATTTAAGCTCACAGGCACATGCTTCTATATGTTTCTCTACACAAAACTTTTTTGTTTCTATACTTTTTGCACAATGATAACTTTTGACATATATGGCAACTCCTCCTTTCTCCATATTTTCTTTCATTACATGTGCAGAGAGCTTATAACCACTTACATTTACCTTATCCATATCAGTAACAATGTGATGCTCAGACAGGCATAGTATATCTATTTCATTCTCAGCTTCTAAATCTTCCAAACAAACCAGAAGCTCATCTACTTTATTCTTTAAACTCCCAATATTTTGATGAAATATACTTACATTATTTTTAATTATACTTTTATGAGAACCTTTCCTTATTCTAACATTTGCAGTACTCTCCTGTCTGAGTTTCTCATTGTGCTTAGGCCTAGTTCCTATACCAGTGGTCACATGGTGTTCAGAGAGGCAGATTATGTCAATTGGGTTGGGTGACTTTAATTCATCAATGCAATTACCTAGGACTGAGATACAACTTGGTGGAGATAAAATTTCTGGTGATTGGTGAAAATTTATAATTGATAGCTGTGATTGGTGATCCAATGTGCTAGAATTGTGCTGTTGAATTTCTTTCCTAAACTGAAGATTTGTTTCAATCCTGACCTCTCGTAGAACTTGACATCTTTCTGTCTTACCTATCCTAAAAAAGGTGCTGCTCCAACACCTGTAACCACTGGTATTTTACCATTCATGGCAGTGCCTCCCCCCCTTAAATTTCCTGCTATTACCCCAGCCAGTTTCCCCTTCCCTTTCCTGTTGAGATGTAGGCCGTGCCTGGTATAGTCCCACCTACTGAGATAATCAACAGGAACCACACCAATATGAGCCCCCGCACCCAACACAAGCAGCCGTTCCAACTCCAAATTAACTCTCCCAACAGAAGAGTTCAAATGAGGCCAGTCATGGCGTCTCAGGACAGATACAAATTCAACATTGGTGTGTCTCGATGCCGACGCAATCTTTACCAGGTCACACTCTATACTGTACCCAGGATCTCTGTCGATGCTGTTCCCTGGCCCTCCCACAATAACCACGGTGTCTTCCCTGGTAAATCCTTTACAGAGTGAACCTAAATCCTCTGTCACCTGATCCAGACTAGCACTTGGTTTGAAAAAATTTGTGACCTGGTATTCTGGTCCTAATTCCTCCTGCAGAAGTTGGCCTACACCTCTGGCATGAGAACTGCCTAACAACAAAACTTTCTTCCTTTTCGATGACTTTCCTACATTCTTTTTCAATTTCCTATTGAAAGTTTGTTGTGTCCTGTCTACACCTACCTCTGCTTGAGGCTCATCAGTTTCTAACTGAAGCAACAGGTCAAACTTATTTTTGACATTCACCACAAAACTGTCAGACTTAGTTCTAGGCCTGTTCCTTCTGCTACCTGTTGCCACTTCCCACCTCTCTTTGCCCTTCTCCCTTCTTAACCTGTCCAGATCTTCCCTAGCCTGATCTAGCTCAGCCTGAAGGGCAGCAATTTTCCCCTCCTGTTCCACTATCTTCCTATCTCTGCTGCAAATCCTACATAACCACTGATGAGCCTGATCCACTTTCCCAACACCCACACCACTGCAGTCCCCCCAGTGAAAAAAACTACTGCATCCATCACACCAAACCCCGGAACTAACAATTCTACGGCAAGTCAGGCACTTCTCACTCATGGCAAAAATAATACTTTAGCTAGAATAAATCAATTAAATTACCAAAAATCAAAAAAGACGTTACAAGAATTAAGCCTATTCACAAATGTATATAAGCAAGTTTCTGATTTAAAATTCCGCTGGTTTTCTGAGATCTGTATTAAAACAACGAAGGTATACGCTATTTATTATATATTTCACTCGACGTAATGAAAAAAGGGCAATTAAACGAGATACTTTAACTTTGATTCTCCAAAAACGTTACGAGAATAGGCCTATAAACAAATGTATATAGGCAAGTTTCTGATATAAAGTTATGCTGTTTTTCTGAAATCTGTATTAAAACAATGAAGTTATACGCTATTTATGGTAGTTTACTTATTTGTTACCGAGAAACTAGTTAAATTACCTTGAAACAAGAAACAAACACGTTTACAAAATTTAAGCCTAAGCACGACTTCGCGAAGTTACGATCTTTTCGTGTTTTCTGAAAAAATACGCAAATAAAAGTCAAACCTTTAACGGCAAGACTAAACTGCCAGACTTTTTCTTGAGTTTATTTGCACTCACTGATGTGAATTACACATCTTTAGTAGCAGGAACTACATCTACATCTACATGACTACTGTGCAATTCACATTTAAGTGCTTGGCAGAGGGTTCATCGAACCACAATCATACTATCACTCTACCATTCCACTCCCGAACAGCGCGCGGGAAAAACGAACACCTAAACCTTTCTGTTCAAGCTCTGATTTCTCTTATTTTATTTTGATGATCATTCCTACCTATGTAGGTTGGGCTCAACAAAATATTTTCGCATTCGGAAGAGAAAGTTGGTCACTGAAATTTCGTAAATAGATCACGCCGTGACGAAAAACGTCTTTGCTTTAATGACTTCCATCCCAATTCGCGTATCATATCTGCCACACTCTCTCCCCTATTATGTGATAATATAAAACGAGCTGCCCTTTTTTGCACCCTTTCGATGTCCTCCGTCAGTCCCACCTGGTAAGGATCCCACACCGCACAGCAATACTCTAACAGAGGACGAACGAGTGTAGTGTAAGCTGTCTCTTTAGTGGACTTGTTGCATCTTCTAAGTGTCCTGCCAATGAAACGCAACCTTTGGCTTGCCTTCCCCACAATATTATCTATGTGGTCTTTCCAATTGAAGTTGTTTGTAATTTTAACACCCAGGTACTTAGTTCAATTCACAGCCTTGAGAATTGTACTATTTATCGAGTAATCGAATTCCAACGGATTTCTTTTGGAACTCATGTGGATCACCTCAAACTTTTCATTATTTAGCGTCAACTGCCACCTGCCACACCATACAGCAATCTTTTCTAAATCGCTTTGCAACTGATACTGGTCTTCAGATGACCTTACTAGACGGTAAATTACAGCATCATCTGCGAACAACCTAAGAGAACTGCTCAGATTGTCACCCAGGTCATTTATATAGACCAGGAACAGCAGAGGTCCCAGGACACTTCCCTGGGGAACACCTGATATCACTTCAGTTTTACTCGATGATTTGCCATCTATTACTACGAACTGCGACCTTCCCGACAGGATTCACGAATCCAGTCGCACAACTGAGACGATACCCCATAGGCCCACAGCTTGATTAGAAGTCGCTTGTGACGAATGGTGTCATAAGCTTTCCGGAAATCTAGAAATGCGGAATCGACTTGAGATCCCCTGTCGATAGCGGCCATTACTTCTTGCGAATAAAGAGCTTAGTTATGTCCTTTGAACAAGAACCATACACTTGCCATTTGCACTTTTTACGGATGTAACTTGTCTTATTCCTACACTTCTTCATTTGACATTGTCTCCTCATTTTATTTCCTTCCGCAGAGTTTCCAGATTCAGCTTCCGTTCACGCCAAGTTAGTTTTCGAGTCCATGTACCCCATATGAAGCTCCTCTGCTAGCTTCAGGATATAATTTTTATGAGTGATCTTCATCCCTGTTACTTTCTTGAAAATGATCCATGAATTGATAGCTGCCAAGTCAAGAATATTATAAAATACATGAACTGGCCATCTACGAGTACCAGCTCGAATAGTGTATTTTCTTGCCATTTGATCCACCAAATCAACACCATATTTTGTATTGTTGTAGAAATCTATTGTTTCTGGCATTTTTTTTTTTTCAGATCAGCTTAAAGTTCAACTTCTGAATGCAAAGTGCTATACAAAAGCACATTCTTGTTTCATATGCCTTGATATACAATAAGAGTGCCACTGGAATGTTTGAGGAGATCTGAGTCAAGAGATCTGAGTCGTAAATATTATCCTTCATTGCCTTCACAGCATTAAGTATTCCTCTTCTTGATTGTCTAATTGTTCCAACAGGCTCTATCAACTTCATTACTACACTTTCAGGACGAGTCTGGTAACATGATCAGTGGTAGTCTTTTCCTCAATAAGGGAACCCATTGCACAGAAACCTTGAGTCAATGTTGACAAGAAGCCAAAATTTTATACCAAATTTATCTGGTTTGTTTGGCATATACTGTAAGAATTGACACCTTGTTTTGCTTGGAAAAAGCTGTTCATCATCAGTCAGGTTTTCACCAAGAATATAGGTCGAATAGGAATTTTCAATAAATTTGCTCCAAACTTTTGATACTAAACAAATTTATCTGTCTTCAAACAATCTGATCTTTAGTTTCTAATGCCAAAGCTCTAAAATCTCAGAATTTCTTGAAAGCAGTTTCTCCCCATAGTATCACTGAAGATAGGTGGGCCCCACTTTTTAGACCAGAGTTCATCAACTTTAGTACGATTGGCTCCAAGAACACCATGAGCACAAACTTACAGTCCACAATTCATTTCATAGAACACATTTTGCCTCCATTTTGTACAGTGTTTTATGTCTTTCAGTATTGATTCATCAATAAACAGACACCATGTGCTCACTACACTGGCATCAGAAACATGCCGCATTGAATATGGTGTAGGTCTTGGATTTTCTGTCATGATGTTACGACTTGCCAATCTGCCAGATGTGGTCTTTCCAAACTCTACTACAGTCCACTCCGTAATGCCATCAGTACCCAGCAACATATTTTGTGGTCCTGGGAGGCATATGTTGATCTGTCCCTTCTGATATCTTCTCTTATGTGATACATTTTCTGCTGCTGTAATAGAACAATAGAAAAATTCAAGTTATAAGTGTCTATTCAGAGTAATTGTCATCTAAATCCTGAATTTTACATGAAAGTTGAATTTTGAAATGTAAATAATGCATTTCATAATTATTATTAACCTGGCTGAACAACTACATTTTCAGCATAATCTGAATCACTGCTTCCGGAGTGATCATTTGGATGACAGTAATCTTCATCCACATCTTCTGTTAAGTCTTCTGCATCCAGGTCACATTCTGCTTCAGACTTATCATCTGGAATATCATATAAGAAAGCGAACAATTCTGCATCAGTAAGCGACGGAGATCTACAAGCCATGATAACTATGTTGCTACAAGCTAATGAATGACAATATGCCTGGAGATGCAAAGACAAGTAATGGACATAAGTAAATTAAAAGAGTTTCATTATTGTGTGTATTATTGTTGTTTAGAGACTGATTGTTAACAGATTTAATCTCAACCAGAGGAAGAAGTAGACATTGTAAGACATTTTGATACAATAATCAATACAGCAGACAAAATGACCGCTCTTGGGGTTCTAGGTATACTTGTTAACAACGTCCTAACTATTTTTCCAAAACTAAATATATTTAGTATGAGTGGTTCTGACCTTTAACCTGGAAAAGTCACTGAAGCTCATTGCAATACAACAAAAACTTTCTAAAGTTAATATATAAATGAGATGGCATCTCATATAATTATTTTGCTGCTGATGCTGATGGAAGAAATCCTGTGGCTGCTTTGTGTCAGTACTCTCTTTTTCTTCTTCTCAATAAACTTCAAAATGCTTTAATCAATAATATACCCCATGACAATGTGTTTTGAGACTCGCCACTTATTTTAGCATTTCCTTCATAAATATGTCAGCGCACCTCACTTTACATACTTTCAGCTTCACAACTCCTCAGAGTGGACCAATTACATTTGCCTTTCTTTGTTTATTTGAAAACAGCTAAAATGAGACAACTGCAGAGATAAAACTGCTCGAAGGATCACCTAATCAATAATAAAGATTTCTTGACAAAAAAAAAGGTGAAAAAATTACATGAAACCATGAGACAGAAAGAGTTATTTCGCAGTCTGGGAAGGTGTGATATATTACAATATATGTATGCATGTTAATAAATACAAGTACTGGTTATGTAATAATTAGCAGCAGAAACTGACATGGTTGAAAAAATATGATGACAGAAGCAAAAACTTCGGTCCACACACTAGACATCAGCTAGATACTCGTGAATGTGTATTTACTAACCACAACTGACTTCAGTGTGACATATGTTCTAGTTAGTCCAAACATTTTTGAAATGAAACCTTTTGATTAAGTCCTCATCTAACAGGATTCAAATTTAAGCCATGGCTTACCTTAACAAGAGACACACTATGGTTTCACCATGTTACATGTCACAATTTACAGAACATTCATACCCATTAAAGCAGATGTTCCACACATTGTACTAGGACTTGGATACAATACTGCACACATCTCAATGGTGAATTACAAATTCTTTGAAACATCCTTGGGAAATTCTGTAAATCCACAACCACAGGAGATTAGTGAAACATGAGCCCAATTAAGTGCAGACTTAATCAAAACATTTACATTTCAAACACATTTGTACTCTCTAGTACATCATACTGAATTCAGTGACGCATTCATAATCATACATTTGAAATTATTTTTCCAATAAATTGTTTGCACATTCATGTTCATGAGAATGCTCTTGTTACTGTACTATCCAGTCACATTATTGTGACCACCTGTTGAAAACCTGAATAACAACCATTTTCAGTGCATGCCACTGTGAAAAGTGCAGGATGAGAGTTACTTCCAACTGTATCAGTTTTCACTATTAATCATGGGACTCCCAAGGAGACTATTGAAGCTACAGTGTTGGTTACCTTTTTTTTCCTGGCTTTGTCCCATGCACACGGGGTGAGCATGTTAATCTGGATTTGGCAATGTTAGTGGCAGAGGGTGGCCTGATGCCCTTCCTATCACCTCCCCCCCCCCCCCCCCCCCAAGATGGAATCTGTGTGCCCCCTCTCTCTGTGTGAACGTTTTTTAAATGTTTGTGAGTCATGTAACTGAGATGGAACATGGGTACCAACCTAGTATTCACCTAATTGGATATGTGAAACTGTCTAAAAAAAACACTTCTAGGCTGGCTGCACACCGGCCATCACTGTTAATCCACTGGACAGCTTCGATCTGGGGCTGGCACACACCTCACTGAATCCAATATAGGGAGTTCTAATGTGTGCAGCTATCTGTTAGGATCTGCCATGAAGATCTATTGCACTTTTGAAGTTCCGCTTCATTTCAAGACAATGGAAATTTACATGACCTGAATATGCAAATCACAATGTCATGCAGGAATTCCAGTTTGACAGGTGCCTCTCATGACAACTATGGCAATGTTTCCAGGACTGCCACAGCCAATGCAGGTACTGGAGTGGACACCTAACCTATAACTGTTGCATTTTAATGGCTGCACAGAATTAAGTGTTATTCCTGTTTAAGATGAATGCTTCAGCTGAGGATGATATTTATCTGACTTTGGTAGCTACCTACATGACTCTAAAAATTTCTTCTCTTCTTTCAACCAACTTTCTACATTTGCACTGGTTTTAATCAGTTAATTTTTTTTAATAATTTCCACATAAACATTTGTAACTTAGCTCAATACTGTGTCAGCTTCAATAAACAAATATCATACGTAAGAACTGTCGGAGTAATTTTCCTCTGTAAACTGCAACAGTAAATGTGATAGTCACTTTGCATAACAATATATCTGAACAATAATGACAATAATGCTTACAGATGAACAATGTGAGATGAGACACCAGTCTGCTTCAGATGCCTCAGAGGAGTTCATCATTGATCGAGCTTTTTTCTGGAGCTCCAGAAGTATGTCAATACGATTAGACACAAAAGCTAATTATATTGCATCACATCCATACTCTTAACATTTCAGAAGAATGCCAAGAGTGACTGGGATTTAATGAAAATAGAATAGAATCCAGTGTTTGTCACAAATCCTTGAGCAGTCTGTTTAAAATTTGATGCTGCTAAACAAATCATTCATATATTTCCACAAAACATTGGACAACACAAGGGCAATTCTTCAGAATAGGAGGCATTGTAGACAAAAGTTCATTGTAATGTATTAGCATTACTTTAATGGTATTGGATTTATGTATGAAACTATAGTAGACAACAAAAACCACCGGTTAGTTTCCTATGAGCACATGAATAAAATTTACAGGTTCTCCAAACAGTTATGTAGAAGAGTGCTTCTACAGATTTGTGTAGTGCAAACAGGAATAACAGCACTTAAAATCTAACTGTTGGGTAACATTCTATGATCTTAAAATGTTGTAACTCGCCAAATAGTAGAGGTTCTGAATCATCAAAAGCCTTATACACAAGAATGAGAGCTGTAGAGCACACATACATATGCACATATATATATACCCTAATGGCTACATTTTCCCAGCTTACTGCCACAAATGACATTCCACATGAACTTCCAATCACGTTTTTTTAATATTTGTAAATTGATCACTTGCTCCCACATTACATGTTTTGGTACATCAACAGTACTGATTGTTTTCCCACCATCTTTAACAATCAGTGTCAAATATACTGCTGTATAGATCCCTTCTGCTCCCTCCCAAATAACATCAAAGCTTTTGGCAAATCTATGTTTCAGGCAATTAAGATCATGAGGGAGACCAAGAGATGAATACACTAAACAGATTCAGAACGATGTAGGTTGCAGTAAGTACTGGGAGATGAAGACCCTTGTGCAGGATCAAACCAGTCTCTGGACTGAAGACCACAACAACAACAACAAGTTCTTGAAACTACTTGTTGGATAACATTCCTGTCATTTCCAACAGCACAGCTGAAGGTCTGCAAATGTTGGTTGATGAATAAAATTAGCTGGTTCACTCTTTTATAATTACTATGAATCAACTGTCTTCCAACGGTCATTAAGTTGTTATCGGCATATCAACCATCCAGCAAACATAAGCACAACTTGAATACTCCGACATGGTAGCAATCATCAAAGCTGAGAATTTATTTGAGGATCAAAACTTTGTTTTACAGAAACATAATAAGAATGGGGTTAGAGTCTCACTGACCCACTACTGCTATGATGTACTGCAATACGTTATCGTTTTCAGGAAGGGTGAAATAATTATTATTATGTATTCCCCTAAATGAGTCAATGAGCAACCAAACTGCAAATAACACTATAATTTTAGCCATAAGCTTCTACAGCTATGTAAATTGTGAAATAAGTCTTATTCATTTTGATTTATTTGAGCAGATAACTGGTTTCGGTATCCCAGCTATTATCAGATCCAAGAGAAGAAAATAAGAAACAAAAATGAAAAATAAAAATATTGAGATTCCAGAATTTGTGAAATATGAACGTGAACCTGTTTTCCATACAAACAGAAAAACAAGCAAGTTCATTATACAAGATGTTTCAAAAGGAATGACCTGATTTTAAAATTCCATGTTTATTGATAAAATAATCCCATAAACATGGGATGAAATGCAACATATTCACAAAAGCTTTAAGTTTTAACTATGCTATTACAAATGCTCCATGTCTCAACTAGTAGCAGCACAAACAACATCCAGATGATAGCTAAATTCAACATAAACTTTACACAGTGTATCTGCTTTTACAGAAGTTATTCAGTTCTTCACTTCTTCTGTGTCATGAGGTAAAGGGCAGATGAACACACTTTCCTTCACAATGCAGGGCAGTGTCTGGTGTCCCATGCACCCTATCCGGCATAGAACTATCTTCAAAAGCTGGAGAAGTGCTTTTTCCGTAACTTCAGGAGGACTCTGATGATTTCATTTTCCAACAGGGTGGAGATCCACCAGACCGGCACAACATCAGTTTCTCAATGGCACTCTGCTTCAATGCTGGATAGGGAGCATAGGACCCCGAGACACTGCCCTGCATTCCTGGCTTCCAAGATCGCCAGACATGACCCCATGCGATTTTTTCTTGTGGGGAAATGTGAAGAAAAGTGTATTCTTCTCCCCTTTATCTTATTACATAGAAGAAGTGAAGAATAGAGTAACAGCTGCCATAAGTTCTGTAAAAGCAGATACATTGCATAAAGTTTATGATGAATTTAGTTATCATCTAGATGTTGTTCATGCTCTGCTGGTGGACACGTAAAGCGTTAGCATAGGTAAAACATAAAGATTTTGTGAGTATTTTGCAATTCATCCCATGTTTATAGTATCTTTTTATCAATGAATACAAAGTTTTGAAACCAAGTCATTCTTTTTGAAACATGCTGCACTGTCAGTGAATGACACAAAAAATGCATAGTCATTAATTGAATTGATAACAATAGAATGTGTATAATGGTTAACGTTAGATACATTGACATTATTGGCACTGGTGGAAGGGGCAGTGACAGGCATTTAGTAAGCAAATAACTGCTGAACATAATTAAATGCTTGAAAGTATAGTCAAAAGCGATACTTACACATTTGAAAATTGTGTATAACAATCATGTTAGTAAAATTATGTGAGATAAATCTTAGCTTCTGGTCATAAAAAATATGAGTTAGCCATGGATAAAAACCAAGAGATATTTCCCAGTAATAATAGTAACGTTAAATAGTCTAAGAACACAAAGAATAAGAATGAAGCTATATAAGGTCTGTTCCAAAAATTCCAGAACATTCGTAATTTCGTGCAAATGGTACGATGGATCAAAATACAATCGGCATCCCTACACATCCATTGGTTTAATGTGTAACTGCCCAAAGTTTAATTGTTGTATGTCTGTTAGTAATTGCTCAGTGCTGTATTGAGCAGAACATTGTGTCACACAGTTTGCAAGTTTCAAGATGGCAGAGTTAGAGGACCAATGTGTCTGCATTAAATTTTGCATGAAACTCAAAAAAACCTTTACAGAGACACACCAAATGATGCAGGAAGCCTATGGTGACGATTGCTTAGGCCATACTTGGTGTTACAAATGGTTTACATGGTTTACAAATGGCCAGGCAAAGGTTAAGGATGACCCTCATTCAAGACGCCATTTGATGTCTACCAATATCGCTCGTGTCAGGAATGCCAATGAAATTTTGCATGTCAATTGCAGACTAACTGTCCAAGATACTGCAGAAGAATGTAACATTTCAATTCGGTCATGTTATGAAATCCTGACAGAGCATCTTGGAATGAATCATGTTGCTGCCAAGTTGGTCCCATGGTTCATGAGTCAAGACCAGAAAGACCTTCGCCTCACAATATGTGAAGACCTTCTGGATTGCACAAGTGAGAATGAGATGTTCCTTAACAGAATCATAACTGGTGATGAGAAGTGGGTGTACGGCTATGACGTTGAGATGTTGAAAGGACAAAGATCTGCAACAGTAGATGAGATAAAGGAAAATTCGCAGATGGTGCTTTGTGTAATCCAGCAAAAGGCATACCAAGATTGCTTCCAGAGGTGGAAACAGCATTGGAAGCAATGTATCAATTGTGGAGAAGAGTATTTCAAGGGAGGCCATGCACAATAAGTAAAAGGTAAGCGCAGAAAAATTTTGTGGACAAAGTTCCAGAATTTTTTGACCATGCCTCATGTCCAAAGGAATGACAGTTATATTGAGAAGGTGACTATGCTGTCAATGTACAAGGTATATAGAGTATTTGGAGAATGAACAGTAGTGCACGTAGTCCATCAGTTTTAACTGTTCTAGGAGCTACTGGCTTATGTTCATATCAGTGGGCTGAATAGCCAAACAGTTTTGCAAACACAAGATAAAAGTAGGTTCTTAACAAGCTGAAGAATAATATATCATGTGATGCAAATGATAAATTTTCAAATTCTGGAGTGTATAAACTAAAATGTGCTAGTCGTACAAAAGTGTACACTGGCCAAACAGACAGAAATTTTATTGTACAATGCAAGCAAAATTTGTATAAACATAGTACTAAGACTGCAAATGGTGGACACATCATTATCATTGGTCATACCATAATGAATGGTAGATTTGATTTAAAGAGTTTTACATAATGAACAAAAATTATTCTTACTTTATGTACTGAAAGAAATTGAAATCTATGCTACTCCAAAAAATAATAACAAGAATACCTGACTACTTCAACATTTTTAAAGACTTGTGATAACAGAGCACATTGTGGTGGTACTTAATTACAGTCTGGAATCCTGTCATAAGTCTGCATCTTCTTTGTATGAGTTGCTTGCCAGCAATAATCCACACAGCCAACTGATATTAACTTAAGCAGTTGGATCCCAAGTGATGGATTGTCTGCATCCCTGCCTGTTCTGAGGCTACCTACTCTATGTACCATACACAACAACAGCTGCAGATGTCACCTACCTCAACCATTCCTTCATCATACCAATGTTTCTTTTATATACAATTTGGTTCCTCTCCTTTTGACTCTCAGGCATGTTTTGCATTACTACTACTGTTTTTAAAATGACATTCCATTTTTATATGTAATTAATTCATGCTCTTCTACATTCAGAAGTTAATGTTTATGTTGCATATTCCTATAGTATTTTAGTAAAATCTTCATTATATGTAAAACTCCACTTTTGACTGGGTCTATGCTCCACACATCACCATATCATTTATCGTATAGGGTACTTTTTTTGTAACATTGTGGACCTCCCACTTTCCTGTTCCAGTCACGAATGGTGAGGGGGTAGAACATCTGTTGATAGGTCTTCTTGTGACCTCAAACCTCTCTAATTTTACCTTCACTGTTTTTTTGTGAAATATACATAGGAGCACTCTATAGATTGGTTGATTCTTCTAGGGACATATTTTTTGGAATTTTAACTGTAAACTACACAGTGATGCCCAATGCCTCTCTAATAGCTTTTGCCACTAGAGTTGTCTGAGCCCTTTGTGAAGATTTTGCACTTACAGGGGAGGCTTATACCTTGAGCAGGCATGCACATTGAGCCAATCTTATATCTCTGGTCTTTACTCTCCAGTTTTATTCTTTTTCACACAAAGGTTTCCTAGACAAATATGAGTGTAGACAGCAGCTGTTACAGGAACAAGGATCAACAGTTTCAATTTCTCGTTCTACATCTACATCAATACTCTGCCTACCACTATGAGATGCATGGTAGAGGGATCATCCCATGGTAGTGTTTCTTCTTGTTCCGTGGAGTGTGGGAAGAATGATTGTTTGAATGCCTGCAGTAATTATTCTAACCATATCCTCACAATCCCTATGTGAGCAATGCGCAGAAGGTTGTTGTGTATTCCTAGCGTTATCATTTAAAAAGTGTTCTTGAAATTTTGTTAATAGACTTTCTCGGGATAGTGTACATCTGTCTTCAAGAGTCTTCTAGTTCAGTTCCTTCAGTATCTCTGTGACCTCTCCCATGGATTAAACAAACCTGTGACCATTTGTGCTGCCCTTCTCTGTATACATTCAATATCCCCTGTTAATCCTACAAAAATCATGATTTTGTCAACAAAAAGTAAGTTTTTTGTTGTTGTTCTTAATTCAATATTAATATAGCTATGTATACAACAATAAATGGAAAGTTAAATTGTTAGTATTTATGATAGATATATATCGTAATAACCATGCTGTGATATTCCTGCCATGTTGCTATTGTAGGTTATGTAAACCATTTATTTTAGTGGGAGGAAAATTTACCTTGTGCCAGTTGGTTGTATTGTATCTTGAGCATGGTCAATCTAGATTTTAAGCAACTGAGATATGGTCCATAAATGGGAACACATTCCAAGATGATGAATTCCTCACACCGTATGTGATTGACAGACTGCAGCCTACTTTGTATACAGAGGCTGCATCTGGAAACCATAAACTGGTAGCAGAACAAAGTGGTATTTATAGTCAACAACCAACAAAACTACAGTCATCCCCTATAGAGTTACTAAGGCTGTACCAAAAGTTCTTCCATGAAACAGAGGGCATTCAGAAGGGAAATGACACTATGGTGCACCAAGAGTGTTGTCTGACACACCTGAAAAGCAGGCAATAGAAACACAGAGTTCCACATAAGAAGAAAAAAAGATGGGGTCATCATCTAACTAAAGGAAACTATTTAAGTCAAATGCAGAAGGAATGAAAATTAAGAAGAAAATTATAGATGACTGCTTATTAGACAGTGACTCTAGTACAAGTGATTTATGTGAGAATAGTAACAGTGATAAGAGTCTGAATGACTTCTCTTTGCAAAGGCAGTCCAATGAAAATCATGAAGATGATATTTCATTTGATGTAGGCACAGACATACAAAGAAGCACTACATTCTGGAGAATGGGCTTTGGTAAAAAAAACATTTTGTGGGAAGGACTGTTTCTGTAAAATGTGGAGACCCAACTGTGAAATTTCTACGAAAGGGAACAGTAAATGGAACTTTTTCATGGTTTTTAGTAGTGTAGATGATGGTGAAATTTTGCAAGAACATGTTGTCAGATTACTTTCAGGACCAGCATCAGGAAGGCATGGGGAACTGAGATTCCCTCTTCACTTTCATGGCTACAACATAAATTAATCAGAAATGGATTCAACTTTCTAACAGACATTAACAATATACCAACAGAGATTAGCAAAACTGAAGTGCTACAGAGGCTTCAAACAGTAAATTAACTTCTGTTTTTTTACTGTTAGTCAACATGCACTTTGAGGCCTAATTGTTTACAACAGATATAGTGCTATTTTATGTGTTTATTTGGATGTTGCGTTTAGTACCCGTGTATTTATGTTGAATAAATTCTGTTCATAATAAATTAATTGTCAATTTATTTTCAACTGTAGCTCATGGTACATGACCACATTTTACCTTGCGTCAAATACATCATTTTGTAAAAATGTGGCTTCAGTTGCCGGGAACTGCAGCCATGTGGGTGTGAATTGCCTTTGCGTGAGTGTGTTTGTGTGTCTGTCATCTATTTTTGACGAACGCCTTGTTGGCTGAGAGCTTATTTGTGACAGTCTTTTTGTTGCGCCTGTCTGCGACTCAGCATATCTGCTTTATGGTGAGTAGCAGCTTTCCTTTTCATAATATTGTTACATTTCATCCTGGATTTTCCATCATTTGAAAATAGGAATTCAGGTAATCTTCTATTAACAGTGCTGTAAAGACCAATTTTGGGTGTGTGTGCCACTTCATAGTTCACGACCGAAGTCTGCGTGGGTCTACTGGCTGTGCCTCCTTGTTGGGGCTAACTAACAACTATGTAGGCTGGAGTGCAGGGCTCTGATGGCCAGTTGTGTATTGTTAATTTCATTCTACCTTGCCTTCCATGTGTGTGTGTATTGTTAAAGAAATACATTACAGTGTTCAAGAGTTAGAATACTTGCTCATGTTGAGCTTTACCTCTGATAAAAGCGGCACACAAGGAATAGGCAGCAGAATTAATGGACTTAGCAGTCTCTGTAATTTTGTGACAAATGTTCATAAGGAACCCCATACATATCAAATAGTTTGTGACACAATCATACATTTTGCTCGTAGTAAGGAAGTTTGAGAGTTAGGGCTACAACGTGAAAATCCTATGCTTATGGAAGCACTGAACCTAATTCAGACTTTTGAAGTTTCACAGGCTATAGGTAGTCAGATAGAAGCCTGATCTGAAGTTTCAGAATTCAGTTCCTCTCATCCCTCCTCACCTTCAGTCAGGTCACAAGGGAACATAGGCACTATGCAGCAGTCCAGCAGACGTCTCAGCATTGTATACGTAATTGTCCTTCACGACAACAACAGTCTGCATCACAACAACACCAGCCTCCTGCTCTGCTGCCTCCACACCCATACTACTTCATTCAAAATAAATAGACCATGCGTACCAAGTGTTGGGCAATGTATAATAGGTGCCATAAGAAAGCACACCTTGCATCTGTATATAATTCCTTTCCAAACCTGATTGAGGATGAAACAAACATGATTGTGAACAGCGTGTCAGCAGTGACAATGCCTCAAAGCAATTTATACAATGAAGTGTATGTGTTTAACAAACCATTGAGAATGCAAGTGGACAGAGGTGCAGCAGCAACATCAGTGAATTCTCAGACTTATATGGATTTGCACCCTCCTTCTCTGACTCCAGTGTCATGCAGGCTGGTGAATTATAGAAAAAACACCAAACTCCACTGTTGGACAGTTTCTGCACCTGTGACTTTACAAGGCTGTGGTTCATTCATTAACGATCTTAGTTGTGGACAATGTTTATACTGAAAATCTGTGTCGTTCTGATGTTTTTAAATTGTTTGGATTCTCCATCAAAGATGAAGTGCATTTGGTTTCTGATCAAGTTTCTTATCAACAAATAGATGCTCTCTGTGCCAAATTCTCCTCTCCGTTTTCTCCAGGACTGGATTGTGCAACTGAACTTTAGGCTCATATTATGATGAAACAGCCTGCCCATTCCTGTGTTTTCTGGGCCCATCTAGTGCGTTAATTTTATGGGATCAAGTAAAAGAAGAATTAGACCATCTTCAATCTCTTGATGTTATTTTACCTATTTCTTCCAGTGAATGGTCAGCACCACTGGTGACAGTCAAAAAACCTACCAGTAAATTACACCTCTGTGGTGATTTAAAAAAATCCATTAATGCACCTCAAAATTATCGGGAGGTCATTATTTTTCAGAGATTCGCTTGACAAAGACATATTTACAGCTGCCACTCAATGAGGAATCTAAACACCTTCTAGTTATCAATACCCATTAGAGCTTTATCAACACAGCTGTTTGACTGTTGGTGTAGCAAGCACACGAGCTATTTTTCAATGCACTTTAGAGAAACTTACTGCATTAGTTTCAGTCTGCATTAATTATTCAGATGGCTTGTTAGTGTCTGATGTCTACAGAGGAACATTTGCAGAACCTTCATGCTCTGCTTTCTGTTTTATTGTCTGCAGGGTTAAAGTGCAATTTGGACAAGACACAGTTTTTTCAACCATTGTTTATATTTTTGGGTTTTGAAGTGTCATGTGCTGGCATTAAACCATTGTGGCAGCATACTGATGCTAGTCATATTGCCACACCCCATGTCCATCAGGGACTTACAGCCATTTTTAGGCAAAATAGTGTGTTTACATTTTGCGGTGTGCACTGCAGCTGTGCGCTTATAAAGCTAAGTACTGACAAACTTATTTGTGCTCTGTAAACAATTATTAAATTTAATAGATTTCAGCACTGTTGTGTGCCGTTTGTGGTGAAATAACAACTTAATAAACTTTTGAAATTGTTCGCTTGCTGTGTTTTTTAGAATTTTCTGTGCGTTGAAGTCATTTAGTAAATTTCATGCTTTAGTTTTCAACTGACGTTTATTATTGCTTCTAGTGAAATACTTCAGTAAAATTTTCATTCAGTGTTTTAACTTCACTTCGTGTTACAGTGTCTGTTTGAATTTTTTGGTTTTAGCTAACAATTTTGTGAAGTTTTGTTGGTATTGGTATTAGCTGTGGTGTAGTAGTATTAATACAGGTAGTTGCTTTCTTAGTAGGCAGAGAATTTCGAGACCATTATTGTTAGTTCTTAAATAATTCTACTGGTGTAACTGAACTTTGGTAATGTAGACGTATAGTTTTTTTCAGTAACTGCAAAATTTTACCATGAGTGATAAGTGTGGGCTCTGTCATAGGTTTGTGAGTAGTGGGTTACGGTGTGGGATTTGTTCAAAGTATTTTCATGGGGGGGGGGGGGGGGGGATGCAGTGGGGAAGCTAGTGGTCATTTTAGTGGGATCCTCTCCTGGGAATGCAGAATCTGTAGTAGAAATAAGTTGATAGAGGAGCAGGAGTGTAAGATCTGTGCCCTTCAGGTGCAGTTACAATGCACAAAAGAGGAACTAGATAGGTTGAGTAGGGTGAAGGGTGGTGGGTAATGGGAACTGGCAGTTGGTAAGAAGGCAGCTAGGAAGAGGAGGAATTCAGTTTTACTTTGCATATGTGCAATAGATATGAGCAACTGTCAGAGTTGAGTGGAGAGGAGCCTCGTGTAGCTGTAGATGTAGGGAACTTGCAGAAGTCCTCAGCAATTAGGAGGCCTAGGTTAGTTGCAAAGTCTAGCAGAAAGAAGGTTCTGCTGCTAGGTAGTTCCCACAGTAGAGGTGTGGGTCAGCAGTTGCAGGAAGTGTTGGGGAGTGAGTACCAGGTCACCAGCACTGTGAAGCCTATGGCAGGGTTGGCTCAGATGACTGAAAGCATAGGGGAGTTATGTAAGAACTTCACGAAGGAGGATCAGGTAGTGATAGTGGGTGGAGCAGGGAACAGTCTCGATATGGGCGGGGAATATGATTTAGGTGGTGCCTTGGTTAAGATAGGTACTCAAACTGGTGCCACTAATGTGCATTTCATGCAACTTTTTCAGTGTCATGATCGGCCTCACCTTAATGCGGCTGTTAGGCATGTTAACGTGGGGCTGGGGAGGGCACTGATGGCAGACGGCATGGGGCACATCTCAGTGGTGCCAGCTGGGTCTATCATTAAATTGGGTTTCACTAGGTATGGCCTGCACATCAATAGGTATGGGAAGGGGAGGCTGGCTAAGCTTGTAGGTGACAGTGCAGTGGATGGTGGTGGTGATGTCACTAATGGAAAAATTCCTGTAGTAGTTGGTGTTAAGCTGCACCTTTTTTAGATTGAAGTCAGCTGATAAGTATACCTGCTTAAAGAAAGTCCCTCTAACTAAGGGCTCACCTTCAGAGGATGTAATGTTTCCAAGTAGAGAAGGAATTAGCGTATTTCATCAAAATATGAGAGGTGTTAGAGATAAAGTTAGTGAACTGCTAATAGATGTTGACTATGAAATTATTGGCATATCAGAGCACCACTTAAATAATTTGACAATTCAGAGGCTTCCTTTACCAGGCTACAGATTAGCAGGCTGTTTCTCAAGGAGGTCCTTGGAGGGTGGGGGAGTGGCTCTGTATGTAAAAAACAGTATTCAATTTGAGTCCACAGATGTATCACGACACTGCACTGAACAGATATTTGAATGTTGTGCAGCGTTAGTTGAATTTAGTGAAACTAAACTTCTAATTGTTGTTGTTTATAGGTCCCCTAACTCTGATTTCAGAGCATTTCTGCTCAAGCTAGAGAGGGTTCTTGATTCAATTTGTAGGAAGTACCAGAAACTAGTAATATGTGGTGACTTCAATATTAATTTTGTACATGATAGTGCAAGAAAAAGGATGTTGGTAGATCTCCTACATTCATATGAACTGATGCAAACTGTGTTTTTTTCCAACTAGGGTGCAGGGGAACAGTAGCACAGCCATAGACAATATTTTTATTCGTTCTTCATTACTAGATGGGCATTCTGTTAGTAAAAGCGTAAATGGCCTTTCAGACCATGATGCACAAATTTTAAAACTAAAAGCTTTTTGTACTCAAATCAATGTCACATTTAATTACAAACTATGTAGGGAAGTTAATCGAAGAGCAATAGAGAGTTTTTTTAAAACTTGTCAAGGAACAAGAATGGCAGGATGGTTATAGTGCCGATAACATAGATGATAAATACAATGCTTTCCTTAACACATTTCTCATGCTCTTTGAGAGTTGCTTTCCGTTAGAACATTCTAAACAGGGTACTAGCAGTAATGGGCAGCCCAGGTGGCTGACTAGTGGGATAAGGATATCATGTAGAACAAAGCGGGAATTATATCAAAATGTTAGAAGTAGTCACAATCAAGCTACAGTAGCCCATTACAAACACTATTGTAAGGTGCTTAAAAATGTTATTAGGAAGGCAAAGAGTATGTGGCATGCAAACAGAATAGCTAATTCACGGGATAAAATTAAAACCATATGGTCAGTTGAGAAGGAAGTGTCTGGTCAGCAGCACAAGGTCGACGATATAAAGTCAGATTGCAGTAAAAATATTTCTGTTACTGATAAATCAGATATATATACAGTATTTAACAATCATTTTCTGAGCATTGCTGGTGAATTAAATAAAAATTTATTTCCTACAAGAAATCATATAACTTTCTTGGCAAATGCCTTTCCGGGACTGATGTCTGAAATACTCCTCTGTGATACAGACAAGAGGGATATTGAGTCAATAATTAAATCACTGAAGACTACGGACTCTCATGGTTATGATGGAGTGTCTAGCAGAATACTAAAGTACTGTGCTGCACATGTTAGCCCTGTGTTTAGCCATATTTGTAATTTTTACATTATGAACGGTCAGTTTCCTGAGCGATAAAAGTACTCAGTAGGAAAGCCGCTTCATAAAAGAGGAGAAAGGGATAATGTAGATAATTTTAGACCTGTTTCTATGCCATCAGTGTTTGCAAAACTTATTGGAAAGGTTGTGTATGTAATGATAATTGATCATTTTATATCGTACGATTTCCTATCAAATGTACAGTTCGGTATTCAACAACTGAAAATGCTATATTCTCTTTTCTCTGTGAGGTACTGGATGGGCTAAACAAAATGTTTTGAACGCTTGGCGTATTTTTTTATTTAACTAAGGCATTTGATTGTGTTGATCACAAAACATTGCTCCAGAAGTTGGACCATTACGGAATATGGGGAGTAGCTCTCAATTGGTTCACCTCTTACTTTAGTAACAGGCAGCAAAAGGTCATTATTCACAATGTTGATAATGGCTGTGCTGTGGGATCTGAGTGGGGTACTGTCAAGTGGGGGGGGGGGGGGGGGGTGCCCCAGGGATCAGTGTTGGGGCCACTCCTGTTCCTTGTTTATAAAAATGATATGCCCTCTAGTATTACAGGTAACTCTAAAATATTTCTGTTTGCTGATGACACTAGCTTGGTAGTAAAAGATGTTGTGTGCAACATTGGCTCAGTTTCAAATAGTGCAGTACATGACCACAGTTCATGGCTTGTAAAAAATAAACTAATGTTAAATCACAGTAAGACTCAGTTTTTACGGTTTCTAACACACATTTCAACAAAATCTGACATATTAATTTCACAGAATGGGCATATGATTAGTGAAACTCAACAGTTCAGATTTCTAGGTGTTCAGATAGATAGTAAGCTGTTGTGGAAAGCTCACGTTCAGGATCTTGTTCAAAGATTTAATACTGCCATTTTTACTATTCGAATGCTATCAGAAGAGGGTGATACTTCGACATGAAAATTAGTCTACTTTGCTTATTTTCATTTGCTTATGTTGTATGGTATTAGATTTTGGGATAACTCTTCCCATTCTACAAGGATATTTTTGGCTCAGAAATGGGCAGTTCGGGCAATAAGTGGTGTGAGTTCACGAACCTCTTGTCGACCTCTGTTCACGAGTCTGGGTATTTTGACATTGACATCTAAATATGTATATTCCTTATTGTCGTTTCTTGTCACCAATATTAGTTTATTCCCAGGAATAAGCACCTTTCACTCAGTTAATACTCAGCAGAAATCAAACCTGCATTTGGGTTGGACTTCCTTATACTGCTGCATCAATTTTCAATAAGCTGCCACTCAAATTTAAAAATCTTAGCAGTAATCCACGTGCTTTCAAATCGAAACTGAAGAGTTTCCTCATGGGTCACTCCTTCTATTCTGTCAAGGAGTTCCTTGTAAAATTAAGCTGATTGTTATTGTATTGCTGGTAGTGTTTACTTAAACTTATGGACTGACTTTTTTCAGGTTCATGAACATTTATTTTTATCTGTTATTACTTTTATGTTGTAATTTCATGTACTGACATGTTCCATGACCTTGGAGATTTGCTCCTCAATTTGGTCCTATGGAACTTGACATGTAAATAAAAAAATAAACCACAAATTCATACCAGACACTGCTACTGTGGCACAACCACTCCATACATATTACGTAAAGGTGTTCCTTTCCACTTATCCCCAGGTTGTGACCAGGTATTCAAGTTGTTAGGATCTATGCTGCAGTTGGTCCCCTGTTTGGTCACTCTTCAGTTGGGCCAGCACCATTTGGTCAGGGCGACATCCTCCCTCATAGGTGTGTGTCTGAATGCCTTGTTGCTTATAACTCTAAATTCTTAAATCCAGCACAACATCATTATTCACAGATAGAGAAAGAGGCTTTGGTGACTATGTATGTTCTAAAAAAATTTCTATGTTTTTCTATATGGTCTAAGTTTCACCTTAACACAGACCACAAACCACTGGTGTCCTGGCATCCCCTGTCATACAAAGCCAAACATTGCTTACAGTGATGGACTCTTTTCCTGTCACAATTATCAGATACATTTTCAACCTACGGCACAACATGCAAATGCTGATGCCTTGTCACATTTGCCAATTGGTCCAGATCCAGAGTTTGATAAAGAGGAATTTCTTTGTTTTCATTTAGACATGGAAGCTTAACATACTGTCAATGGTTCCCCTATTGCCAACACTAAAATTGTAGCTGCAGATGACGTTTTAAGTAAAGTTGTTTCTTTTGTGCAAAATGGATGGCCAGACAAAGCTCCAGGCCATGCTTTCGATCCTTTGAGTAATTTTTTTGCATTACGAGATTATCTTTGGCCAGGCACTGATGGTGAAATAGTGTGAGTTGTTGCAGCTTGACCATGGTGTGCCACCCATCAGGAAACTCCCTCTGTTTCTTGGTCACTGTGGCAGAATCCTCAGCAGTCTTGGGAATGAAATCATGTAGATTTTAAAGGACCTGTTATGAATTTCTCCTGGCTTGCTGTATCTGATGCTTGTTCTGAGTTTCTGTAGGTGTTGCATTGTCTATCTATTTCTGTGGTGGCAACAATTACAGCTTTGTCAAAAATTTCTGCAATGGAAGTTCTCCCACATACATTATTTGCAAGTAACAGTCCCCAGTTCATAACTCAGGAATCTGAAGATTTTTGTGCAATGTGGTGTTCACCTTCATGGCTACTCCTTTCCACCCTCAACTAAACAGCAGAGCAGAACAAGTAGTACAAACGACTCAGTTGAAAAAATCCATTTTGGATGTATTGCTGGAAGTAGGTCTTGACCAGTTCCCCAGTTCCTATAGGTTCACCCCTGATGGTGATACGAGTCCAGCAGAGTCACTGCACCATCTTCAGATCCGGACTCTGCTGTATGTGCTTCAGATGACACTAGGCCATCTGCTGGCACCCGTGCCACAAGGCCTGGCACAGCTGTTTGGGTCATTGATTTGGCCACCAGCCAAAGTGGGTGCCGGCAGTAATCCAGAGTACCCGTGGCCGACATCTCTGCATCATCCACACAGCTGAGGGGAGGGCATCACAACATGTTGACAACCTTGTGCTGGTGGCTATGCACCAGATGCACCTTTGCTGCCCCCACATTCTCCATCTACCCAGCCACCTGCGAAGTTGTGGCCGGTGTGCTCAGCTTCTCCGCCGCCACTGCCGATATCTTCACAACTGTCTCCGCTGCTGTATGCCCTCTTCAGCTGTTGGGTGCCATGGCAGAACCCTGGCTCCTATACTGCCACAGTCAACGCTTCCACCACCGGCTCCATTGCAGCTGGCACTGGCTGTTTTGCCACCTTCGCTGCAACCTCCTTCCCTGGGGTTGGAGTTGGACATGAAAATGGCCTCTTACAGGGGCCTGGAGTGACACCCTATGTCGACCACAGAAGAAATGGACAAGGGCAAGTGCTCATCTCTTCACAAAGGAAGATGAGTGATGTAGTTACCAATTTTGTGTGTGCGCCTTTTTGTAGTTCATACATGAAGTTTGTGCTTGATTCAGCCATTAGAGACTGCCTGGCCTGCTAATATGACGGCAGTTGCATGGACTGCCAGCTGTAGCCCCTGTTGGCACTAATTATGACACAGGGCGGAACGCAAGGCTCTGCTGGCCACTTGTATATTGTTAAGTGTATTGTACTCTGCCTTTCAGGTGTGTGTACTGTTCGAGCAATAAGTTACAGCTTCTTAGGTTAGAACAAACAGCTCAGTGAATGCATTACCAATGACAAAATACACATGAAGACAATTCCCACCACAGTAGTAAAAGTTTCTGGATCAGCTAGCTCCATAGATTAAGGGATTGAAAGAATGTATGCTAGCTAAGTGTTTAACATAGGTCAAAGTTTCTTGTCCAGTGATGCATGTTCTGCAACTGTAATACTGATTTGGAATAAAACTACAGTGCCAGTTTCATTTTCATATTTTATTTTTAACAACAGTCTTAGCCCCCAAGGCCTTTTCCAGTGGTTATAATCTTTGTGAGAGACCACAGAATCATCAGTCATCCTGGGGTCTCCCACAATGACTGACGTACACTACTTGACAAATAAAGTGAAGCAACCAGAAGGGGAATGGATGAAATTCCTATCCACATCCATCAAAATAGTATTCCATCTCCCACTTGATCTACAGAACATCCTTGTCCATCCCTATTCAAATACTACTACCAGTCTTGCTCCCCACGGATCATTCTCTTGTGGTTGACCCAAGTGCAAGTCCTGTCCCATATACCCACCTACCATCTCCTACCACAGCCCAGTCACAGGTGTTTCCGATCCAATAACAATAATGACCACATATGAAAGCAGCCATGTTATACAGGGTGTTTCAAAAAGAATATAGAAATTACAAAGTATTATTTTGTCCAAACTATTGATTGCTGCACCTTGGCTCAGCTATTGGTGAAACAAATACATGGTCTAGTTTATATTAATATCCGCTAATGTCAGTTGTCTTCTGTTTTGCTTGGTAACCATCTTATATTTAAAATGGCTACTCCGCAGGAGAAATAATTATGTGTTCTCGAATTTGCGAAGTGCAATCTGTGATTACAGTGCAAAGACGTGTCAGGTTGAGGTAGCAAACTGATCCTCCAAATGGGTGGAACACTCGCAGATGGTATCGACAGTCTTTAGATACAGGATGTGTATGTAAAGGAAAATTCTGGCCGCCCTCATGTTCATGAAGAATATGTTGTATGAATTCAAACTGCTTTCCAACATAGTCCTTCAAAATCAACTCATCCTGCCAGTCGGGAGTTACGACTGCCTACAACAACAAGATGGAGCACCCCCTCAATGGAGTTGCCAAGTGTGTGAACATCTGAATGAAGCTCTACCAAACCGCTGGATTGGTCATCAAGGAGCTGGTGACTTAGCATGTCACAGCTGGTCTCTGTGGTCGCTGAATTTGATACTCTCTGACTTCTTCCTGTTGGGTTTCATTAAAGACAATGTTTATGTACCACCACTCCCACACAACCAGGAAAAGTTGAAGAACTGGATCCATACTGCTGTAACATCAGTGACAAAGGACATGCTTGCCTGAGTGTGGGATGAATTTGAGTATCGATTTGATATTGTTCATGTCACTGATGGAGGACACATTGAATATCTGTAATCTGAACTTGAGAGGTTTGTAAATATGTGTGTAAAGTTTCATATTCGTATGTCTTAAAGTTGAAAACATACAAGGTGTTTCAAAAAGAATATACATGTTTCAAATGCATATATTTATTCAACTTTAAGACATATGAATGTGAAACTTTACACACATATTTAGGAACCTCTCAAGTTCAGATTACTAATGTTCAATATGTCCTCCATCAGCGACATGAACAATATCACATCAATACTCAAATTCTTCCCATACTTGGGCGAGCATGTCCTTTGTCACTGATGTTATGGCAGTACAGGGCTGGTTCTTCAACTCTTCCAGGTTCTGTGGGAGTGGTGGTACATAAACATTGTCTTTAGCGAAACCCCCACAGGAAGAAGTCAGAGGGTGTCAAATCCGGTGACCATGGAGCCCAGCTGAGACACGCTAAGTTGCCAGCTCCTTGATGACCAATCCAATGGTTCAGTAGAGTTTCATTAAGATACTGATGCACTTGGTGACCCCAAGTAGGGTGTGCCCTGTCTTGCTGAAAATTGAAGTTGTCTTCACGCAGCCTCAGAAACAACCAGTTTTGTAACTGTTGACCATGTTTCCATCAAAGAAGAATGGGCCATAAACAGATGATCAGGATATCGCACAAAACACACTGACTTTGGGCGAATCTCCTAACTGCCATCTGCTTCACATCTCCTGTGCAGCAAGCTACATAAATTTAAATATTAACTGTGTTTTTCTTACTTGTCACTTCTTTTTCTGCGTGTATTTGCTTTCAGGAAGCTTTAATTTTCGACTACTAGTAATAGTGTTCCATAGATTTTGTGTTCATCCTTATTTTCATTGTTTCCAACAAGAAGTGTCTAGTAACCACAGTTTAGTCAGCTATCAGCCACATTTAGTGAACTGGCAGTCTAGTTAAAAGTTGATTACTTAACTCTCTACAGTAAATTGTTGATTTCTTAGGATAGATAGGATGTGTGACTGCTGTGTACTGGCGCAGGAGGAGCTGGCCACTGTTCGCGAGCAACTAAACATGCTGATGGCCACAGTCAGCCGTCTTCAGGCTGCTGCCTTGGAGTCTGGTGCATTGCATGGCACACCACAGGTGTTACATGCTTCACCCATGGTCCCTGCTGCCAAGATATCTTCGCAGGTCATGAAGCGGAGGGTCAATGTGGAGGCTGGCCATGTGGCTTCGCCCACTCTGCCTGTGAATGGACATGTGGCCGCTCCTTCAGCAACGTCCAAGCAGGCACACAAGGGGAGGGGTTTATTAGTGATTGGTTGCTCCAATGTTGGGCGGGTGATGGAGGCCCTTACAGAAATAGCACAAAGCTCAGGGAAGAAAGTCAGTGTTCACTCTGTCTGCTTGCCGGGAGTCTCATCCGAGATGAGGAGGATTCCCTGCCGGCGGCAATAGAGAGCAATGGGTGCACCCAGCTGCAAATTGTCGCTCATGTCGGCACCAATGACTCCTGCCGTCTGAGTTCAGAGGTCATCCTCAGTTCATACAGGCAGCTGGTGAGTTGGTGAAGGCGGAAAGCCCCGCTCGCTGGGTGGTATCTGAGCTAACTATTTGTAGTGTTGTTGCCAGAAATGATCGCGGTTCTCTGATTTGAAGCCGAGTGGAAGGCTTAAACTAGAGACTCAGATTCTGCGGAGATCTCGGGTGCAAATTTCTAGACCTCCGCTGTCGGGTGGAGAAATGTAGGGTCCCCCTCAATAGGTCAGGTGTGCACTACACGAAGGAAGTGGCTACAAGGGTAGTGGAGTACGTGTGGAGTGCACATGTGGGTTTTTTAGGTTACAGATTTCCCCCCCTAGGCCCAACAAGACGCCTACTGAGAGGCAGCAAGGTGGCAGTAGGCAAAACGCAACAGGGAATGACAATATTAATGTGGTAATAGTAAACTGGAGGAGTGTCTATAGAAAGGTCCCAGAGCTCCTCTCATTAATAAATGGTCACAATGTACTAGGGATGGAAAGTTGACTGAAACCAGATGTAAACAGTAATGAAATTCTAAACTCAGATTGGAGTCTATACCACAGAGACAGGCTGGACAGTGAAGGGGGAGGCATGTTTACAGTGATAAAAAGTGCAATAGTATCGAAGAAAATTGACGGAGATCCGAAATGTGAAATAAATTGGGTGAAGGTCACGGTTAAAGCAGGCTCAAACATGGTAATTGGATGTCTCTATAGGCCCCCTGGCTCAGCAGCTGTTGTGGCAGAACACCTGAAGGAAAATTTGAAAAATATTTTGAGGAGGTTTCCCGACCATGTTATAGTTTTGAGTGGAGATTTTAATTTACCAGATATGGGCTGGGAGACTCAAATGTGTATAACAGGTGGCAGGGACAATGAAACCAGTGAAATTTTTTAAAGTGCATTATCTGAAAACTATCTTGAGCAGTTAAACAGAGAACTGAGTCATGGCAATAACATATTATACCTTCTGGTGACAAACAGACCCGAACCATTTGAAACAGAACAGGGAATGAGCGATCATAAAGCAGTTACAGCGTCGGTGATTTCAGCCGTAAATAGAGATATTAAAAAAAGGTAGGAAGATTTTTCTGTTTAGCAAAAGTGAAAAGTGACAAAAAGCAGAGTTCAGAGTACTTGACAGCTCACCACAAAAGTTTTATCTCAAGTACAGATAGTGTTGAGGATCAGTGGACGAAGTTCAAAACCATTGTACAATATGCAATAGATGAGTATGTGCCAAGCAAGATCGTAAGAGATGGAAAAGATCCACTGCGGTACAACAACTGAGTTAGAAAACTGCTACGGAAGAAATGGGAACTTCACAGCAGAGGTAAACATAGCCAAAGCCTTGCAGACAAACAAAAGAGGTAGGTGGATGAAACAGAGGATGAGAGACTAAAGGCCAAAATATTAAACATCTTTTTCCAAAGCTGTTTCACAGAGGAAGACTGCACTGTAGTTCCTTCTCTAGATTGTCGCACAGATGACAAAATGGTAGATACCGGTATTGAAATAGATGACAGATGGATAGAAAAAAATTAAAATCACTCAAAAGAGGAAAGGCCGCTGGACCTGATGGGATACCAATTCATTTTACACTGAGTATGCAAAGGAACTTGCCCCCCTTCTTGCAGCGGTGTACCGTAGGTCTCTAGAAGAGCATAGCGTTCCAAAAGAATGGAAAAAGGCACAGGTCATCCCAGTTTTAAAGAAGGGACGTCACCGCACAAAGGTGCAGAACTATAGACCTATATCTCTAATGTCAATCAGTTGTAGAATTTTAGAAAACATATTATGTTCGAGTATAATGACTTCCCTGGAGGCTAGAAATCTACTCTGTAGGAATCAGCATGGGTTTCAAAAAAGATAACTGCGTGAATCCCAGCTCACGCTATGCATCCACGAGACTCAGAGGGCCATAGTCACAGGTTCCCAGGTAGATAACATGTTTCTTGACTTTCGCAAGGTGTTTGATACAGTTCCCCACAGTCGTTTAATGAACAAAGTAAGAGCATATGGACCATCAGACTAATTGTGTGATTGGATTGAAGAGTTCCTAGATAACAGAACGCAGCATGTCATTCTCAATGGAGAGAAATCTTCTGAAGGAAGAGTGATTTCAGGTGTGCTGCAGTGGAGTGTCGTACGACTGTTGCTATTTACAATATATATAAATGACCTTGTGGATAACATCGGAAGTTCACCGAGGCTTTTTGCAGATGATGCTGTAGTATATCGAGAGGTTGTAACAATGGAAAATTGTACTGAAATGCAGGAGGATCTGTTAAGAATTGACGCATGGTGCAGGGAATGACAATTGAATCTCAATGTAGACAAGTGTAATGCGCTGCGAATACACAGAAAGGAAGATCCTTTATCATTTAGCTACAATATAGCAGGTCAGCAAGTGGAAGCATTTAATTCCATAAATTATCTGGGAGTAGGCATTAGGAGTGATTTAAAATGGAATGACCATATAAAATTAATCATTGGTAAAGCAGTCGTCAGACTGAGGCTCATTGGAAGAATCCTAAGGAAATGCAGTCTGAAAACTATGGAAGTAGGTTACAGTACACTTGTTCCCCCACTGCTTGAATACTACTCACTGGTGTTGGATCTGTACCAGATAGGGTTGATAGAAGAGATAGAGAAGATCCAACGGAGAGCAGCGCGCTTCATTACAGGACCATTTAGCAATTGCGAAAGCGTTACAGAGATGATAGATAAACTCCAGTGGAAGACTCTGCAAGAGAGACACTCAGTAGCTTGGTACAGGTTTTTGTTGAAGTTTCGAGAACATACCTTGACTGAGGAGTCAAGCAGTATATTGCTCCCTCCTATGTATATCTCACGAAGAGACCATGAGGATAAAATCAGAAAGATTAGAGTCCACACAGAGGCATACTGACAATCATTCTTTCCACAAACAATATGAGACTGGGATGGAAGGGAGAACCGATAGAAGTACTCCAGGTACCCTACATCACACACCGCCAGGTGGCTTGCGGAGTATGGATGTAGATGTAGATATGTTCAATGGCTGCATGTGGGTTCTGTAGGCCTCAAATTCGAACATTGTGTTTGTTTACCTGACCACCAACATGGAAAGTTGCTTCATCAGTGAACACGATGTGTTATGCAAAAGTGTTATCACTGTCGACAGCATCACGAATCTCATTACAATATGCTGTATGTTTGTGTTTATCATCAGGATGCAGTGCTTGTAACAGCTGTAACTTGTACAGCTTCATAACCAACCAACATCTCAAAACATGCCAAATCGTTGTTGTAGGTAGTTGTAACTCCCAACTGGCACAACGAGTTGATTTTGAAGGATTATGTTGCAAAGCAGTTTGAATTCACGCAACATTTTCTTCAGGAACATGAAGGCAGCCAGAACTCTTTCCTTTACATACACTTCCTGTACCTAGAAACTGTCAATACCATCTGTGAATCTTCCACCCATTCGGAGGATCAATTTGGTACCTCAACCTGAAACGTCTTTGCACTGTAATCACAGAATTACACTTCACAATCTAGAGAACACAAAATGATTTCTCCTGCGGAGTAGCCATTTTAAACATAAGACAGTTACAAAGCAAAACAGAAGACAACTGACATCTAGTGGTTATTAATACAAACTAGACTATGTATTTGTTTCTCCAATAGCCGAGCTGGAGCGCAGCAATTGATAGTTTGGACAAAATAATACTTTGTAATATGTATTTTATTTTTGAAACACTCTGTATATCAGCTATGCTGCAATTAATGCAAAGCATCCTGTGTGGGCATGACAAATAACCAACTGTCTAATCACATGACTGGCAACCACCAAACTGCATCAAGCTGCAAACTTGACCATCCTGTTCCCAAACATGCTGAGCACCAGAACAAAAATGACTTCAACAGCTGCTTCATTAAGCATGTCAGTGGGTACTCCCTTCCAGCACAATTTTCTCTGAACACAAATCCTGGGATCTCACAATCCCCCTGCCCCAACCATTGTCAATCTGTTCCCTTTTCTCTTCTGTTCTCACCACTCCTCTTCCCTCCCTTTACCCTCTTCATCTTTATCATCTCTCCTTTTTCTTCCTTCCATTTCAACCCCTCCGCTTCCCCCAATGTTCACCCCACCACCCTCCCTCTTCCCACATATTTTTTTTCTTGTATCATCTGCATTTCTTGCATTTTGTGAGACTACCAAGTTATCTGTCCAAAATCCTACCTCTTTTCTGCTACCCCCTACTCACACCCTTCTCTACCCTCCCACTGCTTCCATCAATCTCAGGCAGCTTCTTCCACTAATCAAGTAGCAAAGAATGTTGAAAGTAATGAACTGACAACACCAAGGCTATGGTTTTAGACCATGAAAATTGCCCAGCTCGTTCTTTCCTAAGCCTTGCTACAAATATTGGCTAAACAGACAATATCATAAGCAGCAGACCCAAGTAGTCCTGCTGCCCTTTATGTAGAGGTAATGCATTACAGATCCTTAGGATTCAAAGATGGTACCTGGAATTGAAAGATCACTTGAACCAGAAGTGTGGTGAAAGATTGAGGATCTGACAGAATTAAAATGAGGTCTGATGTTTTACCACACATGACAGAAGCAAGGAGGAAACTCAGAAGTAACATACTGCAAACAAGTAAACGAATAAAAATTTTTTTTCAAAAATACTGAAGAAATCTCACACAGGAAGTAACACTGGTTTGAAAAATAAGCAAAAGATATTATATGAAAACCACACAGTCTGTGCACCAACATCTTAACACTCTGTAGTGGCCTGAAGCTCTAGCAGCTCAGAACTGTAATCAGGTCACAGCCAGTCTACCCATCAGACAAGCCCCTGCTGACACTGCAATTCAGCAGACACCACAACTCCTGTACCGCCATTCTCACATGCCAACAACCTGTGAATGGAACAGCCATCAGGAAACTTTAGCACTTTTGCTGACTGCTGCATTAGCAACAGCCAGATCACAGTCAATGGCCTCCATTCCAGGGGTTTCCAGGTGACACAGAAACATGGTTGTTCTGCAAACTCAGCACTGTGTGGCGGCAGCATAGCTGGGCTCTACTATGATATACAACCCTTGCCAGTCATTACCATTCTTATGATGCAGCTGCATTTGCAATTTCCTGCCTTGAAGCAGCAATTTTGTCAGACTGCCTAAGCATGGGGCTGTCAGTATCTGCCACTGCCTCCATGGTCGAGGCAGAGCCACGAGTTCCAATCAGGCAGCAACAAATACTGCCCATTACTGCTCTCCTGCCTGCAGTTCTTTGTTCATCACCTGCGTACTCCTGCTAGGCTTACTTGCCTACTTCTGTCAACAACCTGGCTCACCACTGCCCACAATCTGTCGTCTGCCTGCTGCAGATGAACTCTTCTACATTCATCTGTGATGGTTAATAAAAAGTCTTGGCAACAGATTGGCTCCTACATCACACCCACCTAAAGCAGAGAACCGCTAGACCACACCCCATTACCTATGGTGCCACTCAGAACAGCTGTTGAAGACTGTAATAATGGACCAATAGAGGGCACAAAAAAAGAGGATGGAGCAGCAGTGGCAGCCAGCGCAAGATTTCAGGTAAGTGCCTACTTGAAGGTCCTTTTTTCTATCAGGCAGTAGTTTTTTCCTTTCCTTTCTTTTCCGTTTGGGTTTATTGTACACCTGCAGTGTTAGTAGTAAGCAAAGACATCTGTTGGTGAGAAAGTAACAACCCAATAGGCAATTCAACATTTGCTGGATGAGATAGCTAAAGTCTGTGGAGTTAATGAAGCTTTGCATGAGGAAAAAGATTATTTAAAGGGTGAAAGAAGGGAACATGCAGCTTGTGCCATGTCTCAACGCATCCTCGATGCTGCTACTGCCTCATTGGCAGCCCCATTTCTGGGCAAGTCTGAGAAAGATGTTTTCATCTTTTTGGTAGTTTATATATGGCTGCAAAGTTGGGGAACTGTAGTAGTGAGCAGTTGTTAAGTGTGACTTCTTTAAAATTATTAGGGAATGCCAGAACATATGACATGAAATATGAAGTTACAGGATGATCAGTCCTTCATGGATTTTCAGGAAATGTTAGAAGATCATTACGTATGAAAGACTACTTCCAGGTATTATCATGAACAAGTTTATGCTATATCAATAGTACAAAAACAAAGGGCATCAGCAGAAGGTCTTGTAGATCATATTAGGAAAGGCAGTATCAATACATATGAACTGAAAGATAAGGATCGTGCCAATAAGGCTATTCTGCAGAAAGTCAAATAACAGGTGCAATTATAGGTATTTAAATCAGAGAACAGCAACTCATTCATATTCCATGCCAAATCCTCGAAAACATGGATTTATTGCACTATGAAGTGGTTTTTGGCCAAATAATGTCCACCCCTTTGAAATTCTGCCAGACAACACCCAGGTAGAAAGAGGCTCACATGAAATATTTTATTTAAGTAATAAGTTGAATTTTCAGACGAAATTTTATTTGGAATGTTAGTAGAACTCTGGATTAGATTTCATCTAGAAGGGAAATGTCCATGCTAAATAGTGGAGTATGTTTATTGGTTTGTTACCTATGTAGCTATGGTGGTAGTACTTGTGCAGATTAGTATCAAGAAGTATGTTGCCAGTAAACAATAGTGAGTGTATTTGTACATGTGTAGCACACCAAGGCGTTTCACTTTAAGGTTACAGATCCTTCATAATAGATGTTTTCTAGGCCATTTCAGTCATTAAAGATGATGAGGAATGTGAGGAGGTACTACTTTCCACCACAGAATTGCTGCAGTGCTGAGCAGGGCAAGTTGGCGTCTAGCACACCAGCTGTCTGTGTAATTCTGATGATAATAATAGGCATCGTGTACAGCCCCCTCTGACACAGAGTTTCCCAAATCCTGCCCTAACCGCTAAAACCTGCAGGTCCATAGTAGTCATGTCAGCAACACTGAAGAAGAGATCCCACCACAGTAAGTGAAGTAAATTTGTGAAAAGGGGGAAAAGTCAAAGGCTGATCTAGAAATTCCACGCTTGAGCAGAACAATAGTGAGATTGTGTACAAAATAAAGGGGAAAAGGACAAGCAACAAGAAAAGGTTATGAAAAAGTGTTTCACTCCAACGTTGTGTAGTAGAATGTAAAGTGTAGAAACAATTATGATAAAATTAATGACTTTGTTGCAGCCAGACTCTTAACCCATAGCTCAGTAGTTTGGATTGGTCTAAAGAGGGAGAAAAAGTAGCAACATAAAGCTCTAGCAGCATGGAAAGCAGGCCAGAACCGTAATCAGATTGCAGCCATGATCTGCCCACAGACAATGCCTCTGCCGATGCTGCAATTCAAGAGATGCACACACTTCCATACCACCATGCCCAAATGCCTAAGACTTGGGGGTGAAACAAGCATGACCAAGCTCTGACAGTTTGACTGACTGCCACATTAGCCTCCCTGCCACATTAGCCAGCCCGCCTGCTGCAGATGCACTGTTCTATATTCATGTAGGATTGTTAATAAAGGGTCTTGCCATAGATTGGCTGCTTACATTATTTGAACCTTCATACATCTTCAGCAGAGAAATGCTCACTCACACCTTCCCAAAACTACACCTGTTACAATTTTAATGTCTTGGCACAGATTGGCTGCTTACATTAATTGAACTTTCATTCATTTTCAGTAGAGAAATGCTCACTCACACCTTCCCAAAACTACACCTGTTACAATTTTAATGAGGAGGCATGAGCCTACTACTGCAAAATGATAACAGTGGATTGTAACAGAAAAGGAAAATAGAAACTAATGGACTTTTCACAGTGTAACCTTAGTGTGATACTAGAAATAACTGGGGTCATACATACTGAGGTGACAGAAGTAATGGGGAAGTTATATGCACTTGTACAGGTGATGTACACAAGGTATACAGGGCACTGCATTGGGGGAACTGTCATTTGTATCCAGGTCATTCACGTGAAAATGTTTGTGATGCACGTGAAAATGTTTGTGATGCCATTATGACCTAATGACAGAAATTGACAGACACTGAATGTGGATTGGTAGTTGGAGCAAGATGCGTGGAAAATTCCATTTCAAAAATGATTAGGGAATTCAATATTCTGATACCCACAGTGTCAAGAATGTGCTGAGAATGCCAAATTTCAGGCATTACCTTTCACCACAGACAATGCAGTGGCCAACAGCCTTCACTTAATGACAAAAACCAGTGATGTTTGTGTAGAGCAGACAAGCAACAGTGTGTGAAAAAACCACAGAAATCAATGTGAGACAAATGATGAATGTCAGTCAGTTAGGACAGTGTGGCAAAATTTGGCATCAATGGGATATGGCAGCAGACCACTGACACGAGTGCCATCTCCTTAGCTAACAGCATGACACTGCCTGCAGCAACTCTCCAGGGCATGACCAAATCTGTTGTACTCCAGATCATTGGAAAACAATGACCTGCTCAGATGAGTCCTGGCTTCAGTTGGTAGGTGCTGATGGCAGGGTTTGAGTGGGATGCAGGCCCCATGAAGCCATGGGCCCAAGTTGTCAACAAGGCATCATGCAAGCTGGTAGTAGCTCCATTATGGTGTGGGCTGTGTTTACATGGAATGGACAGTATACCCAGATCAAACTGAACCAATCATTGACTGGAAATGGTTATGTCTAGTTACTTGGAAATCATTTACAGCCTCATGAATGTCATGCACCCAAACAATGACAGAATTTTTACGAATGACAAATTGCCATGTCACCAGCCCTTAGTTGTTCATGACTGGTTTGAAGAACATTCTGTAGAATTTGAATGAATGATCTGGCCACCCAGATTGCATGACACAAATCCTATTGAACACATATGGGACTTAATCATGAGGTCTGTTCATGCACTAATTCCTGCACCGGCTACAGGGGCAGCATGGCTCAATATTTCTGCAAGGGACTTCCCGTGACCTGTTGAGTCATGACACATCAAGTTTCTGCTCTATGCTGGGCAAAAGGAGGTCTGACAATGTTAGGAGTTGCCCCCTGACTTTTGTAACCTCAGTGTATTAGCAGTGTCTGTAACCCTGTCTTCCAGGAGAAACACAGAAAACGTATCGGCAGGGACCAAGTTGCCTAGAAATGAAACTGACCTTATTTCATCATACAACAAAGAAATTTTACTAGGTGGACTGCACCACTCTCAATATGGAAAAGATCTTACGACTCACAGATTTAATAGACACGAAGTCAGATATGTACATAACATAACTTTATTTAAGAATTAAACAATGGAAAATCCAGGATGGAATGTAACAATACCAGAGAAGGAAAGTTGCTACTCACCATATAGCAGAGATGCTGGGTCGCAATAGGCATAACAAAAAGATTCACACAATTAAAGCTTTCAGCCATTAAGGCCTTTGTCAGCAGTAGACACACATAAACACATGCACACACACACACACACACACACACACACACACACACACACACACACACACACACTCATCTAGACGCAACTTGCACACATGTCTGCAGTCTCAGAGAGCTGAAACCACACTGCGAACAGCAGCCCAGTGCATGATGGCAGTAGCGACTGGGTAGGGGTAAGGAGGAGGCTGGGGCAGGGAGGGGGAGGGACAGTATAGTGGGAGTGGTGGACAGTGAAGTGTTGCAGTTTAGACGGAGGGTAGGAGAGGAGGTGCAGGGGGGGAGGGGGGGTTAAGTAGCAGAAAGAAGAGAAACAAAAGAAATTATAAGACTGGGTTTGGCAGTGAAATGACGGCTGTGTAGTGCTGGAATGTGAACAGGGAGGAGGCTAGATTGGTGAGGACAGTGACTAACGAAGGTTGAGGCCAGGAGGGTTATGGGAACATAGGACATTTTGCAGGGAAAGTTCCCACCTGCGCAATTCAGAAAAGCTGGTGTTGGGGGGGAAGGATCCATATGGCACAGGCTGTGAAGCAGTCATTGAGATGACGGATGTCATGTTTGGTAGCGTGCTCAGCAACAGGGTGGTCCACTTGTTCTTTGGCCACAGTTTGTCGGTAGCCGTTCACGCAGACAGACAGTTTGTTGGTTGTCATGCCTACATAGAATGCAGCACAGAGGTTGCAGCTTAGCTTGTAAATCACATGACTGGTTTCACAGGTAGCCCCGCCTTTAATGGGATAGGTGATGTTAGTGACCAGACTGGAGTAGGTGGTGGTAGGAGGATGTATGGGACAGGTCATGCATCTAGGTCTATTACAGGGGTATGAGCCATGGGGTAAGGGATTGGGAGCAGAGGTTGTTTAAGGATGGACGAGTATATTGTGTAGGTTTGGTGGACGGTGGAACACCACAGTAGGAGGAATGCGAAGAATAGTGGGCAGGACATTTCTCATTTCAGGGCACAACGAGAGGTAATCGAAACCCTGGTGGAGAATGTAATTCAATTTCTCCAGTCCCGGATGGTACTGAGTCACGAGGGGAATGCTCCTTTGTGGCCGGACTGTGGGACTTTGGGAGGTGGTGGGAGACTGGAAATATAAGGCATGGGAGATTTGTTTTTGTACAAGGATGGGAGGATAATTATAGTCAGTGAAGGCTTCAGTGAGACCCTTGGTATATTTTGAGAGGGCTGCTCATCAATGCAGATGCGACTACCATGGGTTTCTAGGCTGTACAGAAGGGACTTCTTTGTTTGGAATGTGTGGCAGCTGTCAGAGTGGAGGTATTGCTGGTGGTTAGTAGGTTTGATATGGACGGAGTTACTGACATATCCATCTCTGAGGTGAAGTCAACGTCTAAGAAGGTGGCTTGTTGGATTGAGTGGACCAGGTCAAGCAAATGGGGGAGAAGTTGTTGAGGTTCTGGAGGAATGTGAATAAGGTGTCCTCACCTTCAATCCAGATAGCAAAGATGTCATCAATGACTCTGAACCAGGTGAGGCGTTTAGGATTCTGGGTTTTTAGGAAGGATCCCTCTAGATGGCCCATGGATAGGTTAGCACAGGATGGTGCCATGCTGGTGTCCATAGCCGTACCATGGATTTGTTTGTAGGTAATGCTTTCCAAGGAGAAGTAATTGTGGGTGAGGATATAGTTGGTCATGAAGACTAGGAATGAGGTTGTTGGTTTGGAATCCATGGGGAGTATGGAAAGGTAGTGTTCGACAGCAGTAAGGTCATGGGTAATAGGAATGTTAGTGTGCAGGGAGGTGGCATCAATAGTGACGAGCAGGGCACCATGTGGTAAGGGGACAGGAACTGTGGAGAGTTGGTCGAGGAAAAAGTTGGTATATTTTATGTAGGAGGATAGGTTCCGGGTAATAGGTTGAAGGAGTTGGTCAACGAGAGCAGAGATTCTCTCAGTGGGGGCACAGCAACCGGTCACAATGGGGCGTCCTGGGTGGTTGGGTTTATGGACTTTAGGAAGCATGTAGAAGGTGGGAGTGGTAGGGGTAAGTAGAGAGATGGACTCTGGGGAGAGGTTCTAGGATGGGCCTAAGGATTGGAGTAGTGACTGGAGATCCTGCTGGATTACTGGAATGGGATAACTGTGGTATAGTTTGTAGGTGGAAGTATCTGACAGCTGAAGGAGTCCTTCTGCCACATAATCCTTGAGGTTCAAAACAACGGTAGTGGATCCTTTGTCAGCAGGTACAATTATAAGGTCGGGATCAGTTTTTAGATGGTGGACTGCAGTTCTTTCTGTGGATGTAAGGTTAGTTTGCATGTTGAGGTATTTGGTGAATGATGTTGAGGCAAGGTATGAGGTTAAGAAATTCTGGAAAGTTAACAAGGGGTGGTTCAGAGGCAGTGGAGGAGGATCACAGTTGGATGGAGGAGTGAACTGAGTTAGCCAACAAGCCACCCTCCTAGATGTTGACCTTCACCTCAGAGATGGCTACATCAGTATCTCTGTCCATATCAAACCTACAAACCACCAGCAATACCTCCACTTCGACAGCTGCCACCCATTCCATACCAAGAAGTCCCTTCGGTACAGCCTAGAAACCTGTGGAAGTTGCATCTGCAGTGACGAGCAGTCCAAATGGCTCTGAGCACTGTGGGACTTAAGGAGCAGTCCCTCTCAAAATATACCGAGGGTCTCACTGAAGCCTTCACTGACTGTAATTATCCTCCCATTCTTGTACAAAAACAAATCTCCTGCGCCTTATCTTTCCAGTCTCCCACCACCTCCCAAAGTCCCACAGTCCAGCCACATAGGAGCATTCCCCTTGTAACTCAGTACCATCCAGGACTGGAGCAACTGAATTACATTCTTCACCAGGGTTTTTATTACCTCTCGTTGTGCCCTGAAATGAGAAATGTCCTGCCCACTATCCTTCCCATCCCTCCTACTGTGGTATTCCACCATCCACCAAACCTACACAATATATTCATCCATCCTTACCCAACCCCTGTTCCCAATCCTTTATCTCGTGGCTCATACCCCTGTAATAGACCTAGATGCAAGACCTGTCCCATACACCCTCCTACCACCACCTACTCCAGTCTGGTCACTAACATCACCTATCCCACTAAAGGCAGGGCTACCTGTGAAACCAGTCATGTGATTTACAAGCTAAGCTACAACCTCTGTGCTGCATTCTATGTAGACATGACGACCAACAGGCTGTCTGTCTGCATGAACGGCCACCGACAAACTGTGGCCAAAGAACATGTGGACCACCCTGTTGCTGAGCACGCTGCCAAACATGATATCCCTTATCTCAATGACTGCTTCAAAGCCTGTGCCATATGAATCCTCCCCACCAACACCAGCTTTTCTGAATTTCGCAGGTGGGAACTTTCCCTGCAATACATCCTACATTCTTGTAACCCTCCTGGCCTCAACCTTCGTTAGTCACTGTGCTCACCCATCCAGCCTCCTCCCTGTTCCCATTCCACCACTACACAGCCATCATTTCACTGCCACACCCACTCTTTTAATTTCTTTTTATTTCTTTCATTTCTCTCCTTTCCGCTACTTACCCCCTCCCCCCTCCACACCCTCTCTCCTGTCCTCCATCTAAACTGCAACACTTCACTGTTCACCACTCCCACCATACTATCCCTCCCCCTCTCCACCCCAGCCTCCATCTTAACCCCACCCAGTCACACTGCCATCATGCACTGGGCTGCTGTTCGCAGTGTGGTTTCAGCTCTCTGAGACTGCAGACGTGTGTGAAAGTTGTGTTTATGTGAGTGTGTGTGTGTGCGTGTGTATGTGTATCTCCTGCTTCAAAGCCCTTAATGGCCGAAAGCTTTAATTGTGTGAATCTTCTTGTTGTGCCTATTGCGGCTCAGCATCTCCACTATATGGTGTGTAGCAACTTTATTTAAGAATTGAAAACTTGTTAAGTGCAGAATCTTTGAAAATTAATGTTATACTCTCAATAAGATGAACTCCTATTTGGAAGTTGGTGGTTCATATCCTCATATAGGCAACAGAATATTGTTTTTTCTGTGGTTTCCCTAAATTACTTCAGTGTACTTTGATGGTTCCTTTAAAAAGGACACAGCTGATTATGTTCAATATCATTCCCCCATTCTCAGATTTTGCTCCATATTAAATGATCTCACAGTTGACATGATGTTAAAGCCTTACTTCCTTCCTTTCCTTAAAATACTTTTAGTAGATGACTGTCTCTAATACAGGTAAACCTCAACAACTAATGGAAAACCTTAATAGGAGCAGTTATAAAGTAAGGCTGGACATCTGTGATAAAAAGACTAACTTAATATATAGACAGCACAGTGGAAGAAAATTATACAGGTTAACAATAAAGTCACAATAGCACTTGATGAATTTTTATACGTAAGGCAGCTGAAGACTATGACTAATCGGACAGGAAAAAAATTAAATATGGGAGTAAAAATGAGCTGGAGTAATGTTGGTATGTTAAACAGATTTTTCACAGCTTAACTTCCAAAGTGGCTGAAATGGAAAGTTTACAGATTATATTACCAGTGGCAGGTTACGGCAGTGAGATGTGAACAATGCAGAAGTAATTCAAAAGCAGAGCATTGAACACTGATGTACAGTTTGTTGGGAATTACTAAGAGAGACAGGAAAATTAGTAAATGGGTTAGGCAACAAACTAGGATGTAAAACTTAATGACGACTGTAATGAAATGAAATGATGAGGGCAGGACAAACAGCCACATGAATGGGAACTCAATGGATCCTGGAAGTATTTCAAAAGACAATAAAACTTTGAGAAGGATGCTGAGTAGGTGACATCAGAAAATGTGCATGAACAACACAGATGGTATAAAGTATGAAGAAGTGTGGATGATTTGAACTGGCTGAGGATAATGATAATGATGAAAACTTTTGCAGTTCTTAAGTTCTGGATGTACAATAGTTAATTAAGATGAGAAATCAGTTAGAAACATAAGCTGTATGAGTATGAGTTGTTATTTAAGAGAGAGTCATGCAAATTGCATTGTGATCTGAGCTTGGGATCATGAGATATTTGAATTTTGATTGGGTGCTACTATTAGAATTGACATAGTGGCCGGCCGGTGTGGCCGTGCGGTTCTAGGCGCTTCAGTCTGGAACCGCGTGACCGCTACAGTCGCAGGTTCGAATCCTGCTTCGGGCTTGGATGTGAGTGATGTCCTTAGGTTAGTTAGGTTTAAGTAGTTTTAAGTTCTAGGGGACTGATGACCACAGATGTTAAGTCCCATAGTGCTCAGAGCCATTTTGACGTAGTGGACAACGGCCGCAAGCAGCCATTGATGCATGGTGTGGGGACAGAGCATGCAAAAATGGCAAGGCATTACAGAGGGGATTCACAAGGTGACATCGGAGCACTGCAAGGCTGGGGTAAGAATACAAAAGGGGCAAGAACTAAAAGTTTGAACCAGTTTGTAGGGGTAGACACTCCTTGGCGATGGATGTGTGGACCTGTGCCAGATTGTGTGGTCCAGGGAAGAAAAAAAATAGCTTGTTACTAACTTACATTGTATAAGAGATAACTTGGATGGGAAATTGTGTCAAGTATTGTCTCCACTGGAGGAACTGATGTACAATTCTATATTTACAAAATGGAACTATTAGTAAAGTGTATTGGCTGATGTCACTGTAGCCCAAGAACATCATAAGTGAAGGTGACAGACCATTGTTTGAGGAACACATCAAGTATTGGATGATGTAGGATGTGTGTAAAATGACAGATATACCTTTCTTGCATAATAAGCTTTGTCTTCATTCATTTTAAGCTGACAATGTCTGATTAAGTGAACTAATACAGGAAGAGCTTTTAATTGGTGTTGATAAAATATATTTTGATGACAACCATATTTTGCAGACTTAGACAAAGTTAGTGTAAGTTACAAAGCTTATGTTAATGCATCATCACTCAAACTACAGTTGGAAGTTGGATGATATTGATTCTCCAATTGTATAAATGCTCATTGTTGTCAATAGATTGTCACTGATGGCCTTCTGTTTGTGAATGTGGGTTTGAATTATTTTCGGTCTTGGAGAATAGCATACACTTATTTCCAGCAGATCCTAAACTATCCTAGCACTTCTAAGTACCCAGTAGCAGAGAGCAGTAATTCAGGGGGAGATACCTTAAATTGCTTAGCAAACAGTGCTGCAGTGGTATTGTATATGCAAGTAACTATTTAGTTGGTGGCAAAAGTGCCTTACCTATTGAGAATAGTTTTCGGCTGCATAAGCTCCATGATATCTGAGAGGCGTATTTGTAACTTGGCACAGTTACTGTAATGCATGTACACCAGTGAAACTGGTGGACGCAGTGCATCAAGAATATGTTACTATTTTATCGGATTAGTCAGTTCTTTATTTGATGGTTTCCTTTTTCTCCCACAGTGTTGTTGTGTTTAAAGTGTAAGCAGATTTTGCATGTGGGAGCACAGCATGTGAGCAACTGCATTACAGTTAAGGGCAGGTGAGGTTAACAGGATGAGTATGTGCAGCTGGGCTTTAAGTACACAGCACCAGAAATAGTAACTCAGTCATGTACAGCTGTTAGTCCTCCATTTATTGTGTCTGGCAGGCTGAACTGTATTACATTCCATTTTAGGGTTTTTGGATTTTATTTTCTCTCCATGTAAACTAATGCACAAATAAGTCAGATCTCATTCCAATTAGCATCAAAAATTCTAAATTTAATAAAATCAACCATAGGGGACAATTTAATATGTTCAACAGTAATCAACAACCACAAAACCAAGTTCACAAGATGCTATCTTGACATCTAACAAAACTATGTTTCCTCTTTGATAGAATTTTCCAAAATCATGAGAATGAGAAAGAACCCATCCTTTTCTTAGATGCCCCAGAAGAAAGCAAAAAAACTTTTTCTCTCAGCCTTTTGCAGTCTCATCTAATAAAATGTCATGACCTTGTTGCAACTGGCCCCTCTGGCATCATACAAACATTATTTCCAGACAGGAAATAACTGTCTCCTTATTAAAACTCTCAATGGACTTCACACAAATGGTGCTCCACACAGCAACAAGAAACTTAGAATGATTTGAAGTCCTCAGATAATAGAAAATAATGATAAAGGAAGAATTTACTGTGTCTCACAAGCATGTGCTTGAAGCACTGGATCAGGCTCTTCAGAAAATCAGAAATAACATAGACTTGATGGAGGGCTTACCTATCATGTTAGGTGATGATTTCCAGCAAATATTTCAGTTTGTTCAGTAACCACTTCAACAATTAATAAAGAATTTTGTTGTCGATTAAGTATTCTTGACTTTGTGCTCACCATGGTACTGCAGGATTCCTCTCACCGGATGTCAAAGATCCCATTCTGGGATAGAAGCGGCCAGCCTGTGGTTCTGGTGTCAGCCAAACATTTAACACACACACAAGCCAGATTATTACTCGTAGTGTCAAACTTACATTTTGCACTCAGAATGGGGTGTGATATTAGGTGGACATAGAGTGTAAATAGTTACTCACCATTAAATGGCAATGAGGGCTCCAGAGTCACAGTACAGTACTCTCTGTGACTATAAACATAACCAGAAAACAGCAGTGGTGGAATCTTGGTTGGGCGGATTAGTGAATGGAAGGAAATATAAGTTTTTATAGGAACCAGATGTTCATGTGTCCAGGGAAAGTTTGGGCCATGTGGGAAACTGCAGGTTGGGCTTACCAGGGCAAAGGTGGATTGGATGGAAATGGTATGCATTAGCAAGATTCAATGGTGTTGAGGGTCTGTGTTGGAACAAAAAAAATCAGGATTTGTATGGAAGTTTTGCCTTATATAGGTGGGGGTTGCTGGGCAATCTTGTTTGAACGTAATACTAAATCTGACCTTGATCAGTGCATGACAGAACTCGAGGAGGCATTGTTCTATCTGGGAAAAACTGTTGACAGTGCCACATTGCCACAATGTTCATCACTAGCACAAGGGAATCTCTTAGACTGTGTGCAATGCCAGTAAGGGTCAATTGGCATGATAATTTAACATAAAGTACAGGAAAACTACTGTAGGTGAGCACAGCAATTATTTTGCCAGTGAACATACTGTGAAGGAGGGAAGGAAGATCAGGGTATAATCTCCCATAGACACAGGTCATTAGAGGTGGAGCACAAGTTCAAACCATTTCAAGGATGAGGAAGGAAATCAGCCATGACCTTTCAAAGGAACCATCCAGGCATTTGCCTGAAGCAATTTAGGGAAATCACAGGAAACCTAAATCTGGATGTGTGGACAAGGAGTTGAATCATCATTGTCCTGAATGTGAGTCTAATGTGCTAACCACTGCACTACCTCACTTAGTACATGTATTGTGGGTGGTAGAGCCACTAATGCACTAATGAAATGTCAGGAACTGGATAAAGCATGCTGTTTTGTACTCAGTAGAGTGGTAAAAATAAAGGAGTTACACAGTGTGCAAGTAGTTTCCATCAGGATAGATAAATCTTGGGTCACAGACATGGAACTGTCCAAAGGGTTTATGGTCACCAATTTGGAGATTTTATGGAAAGATGATTTGATAACAAACTGGACAATACAATTAAGTAAACTGCCAGAATAACTGCATTATGAGGCAAGGAAGTGCACTTGGAAGGAGCAAAGAGGTTAGCAACTAATCCTCATGTTTCTTCATCATCAGCCCTGGTGACACAGCATAGAACCTCAACTGAGAATGGACTGCCTGTTTGTTGTTAAACATACAGAATACCACGCCACCTGGAACTGGTGATTGAATAATCTATTATTCAGTAGTTACGCAATGGTATTATTGAGGCAAGAACCAATTCATGGGGAGCAACAGTGGTGATTGCACTGAAGAAAAGTACAGATGGAATGAAGGCATAACATTTTTGTTGTGATTATCAGTACCTTAACAAAAACACACATAACACAAAATGTTACAGGCACTTATCCACTCCCACATGTAATGGGAACTTTGGATACTCTAAGTTAACACAGATATTTTTCTGCCATGGATCTGTGGAAAGGTTATCATCAATTGGAAGTATCATGACGGGGTCAGCCAATAACAGCATTTAGTGCCTCCTCTGGACATTTTCAGTATCAGCATATAGGTGCCATTGGGAATTAAAAGAGCAACAGCAACATTTTAGCACCTTTTAGATATAGTTTTGTGGGGATTAGTACATAGGCAATGTCTGATATGGCATAACTGTCTTTGTGAAGAACACAGAAGATCATGTATATGCCTCAAATATAGTATAATAGAAATGTACATGCAAGTGCCTGGCAGAGGTTTCATCAAACCACCTTCGAACTATTTCTGTACCATTCCACTCGCTAGCAGCAAGTGGAAAAAATAAACACTCAAATCTTCCTGCACAAGTTCTGAGCAATCTAATTTTATTGTGAGAATCATTTCTCCATATGCAGGTGGTCAAAAACAAAATATTTTCACATTTGGAAGAGAAAGCTGGTGATTGAAATTTCATAAAAGATACCACCACAATGAAAAAGGCCATTCTTTTAATGACTGCCATGCCAACTCATGCATCATATCCATGACACATTCCCCCTTCTTTCGCAATAATATAAAATGAGCTGCTCTCCTTTGAACTTTTTCAATGTCTTCCATCAATCCTATCTCATAAGGATCCCATACCACACAGCAGTACTCCAGAAGAGGACAGACAAGTGTAGTGCAGGCAGTCTCTTTAGTAGATCTGTTGCTCATAATTGTAAGCCCTTGATATTTAATTGAATTGGTAGCCTCTAAATTTGTATGATTTATTCTGTAACCAAAATTTAATGCCATCTCCACCAGCTCATGTGTGTGTAAGGTTAGCATGCTTGTGTGAATGAGTGTGTATGTGATTCCTTTTGTGAATAAGGCTTTTCCCAAAAGCTAAATGTGTAACAGTCTTTTCACTGTGCCTGTCATGACTCAATGTGTCACCTTTATGGTGAGTAGTAATGTACCCTTTTTTATGTAGTTGATATTCCAACCTGGTGTTTCTGTTGTTTGTTTTATTCCATCTATGTTCTTTTAAACTTTGTTGGCTAAAAGTGTAGTGATTCTTCAGCTGACAGCCTGCCCTCACCCTCTGGAGTGAGGGAATTAAGTGACAATAAAGAAATAAATATGATTAGATGGTCTACAGCCAAAATATTAGCAGCATATGAAGTATGGCTGCAGCTGAATTACCACAAATTTTTGGATCCTTCAATAGATGGTTGAAAACTGTTGCACTCAGCTCATAATATATCTTCGTTCCAAATAATTTGATTTTGGCTTACTCATCAATATTCTTTTATTTTTAGTCATGACACATTTCACTATACAGCATCTTCAGATCAGTGGTACTAGAAATGACATCAGAATCGATGGAAACAGATTTTATACAGTAATGAGATGTAGCTTACATCTTGGTGATGCATTAAATTCAATTATGCATTGTAATGGAGATAAGCACACTAGTAAAGACTGAATATCCTTCCTTAACATCAGCAGCAAAACTGGCTCATGCCATACAACATTACACCACTATGTGGAAACTTCATTCATCAAATTATGATCTCTTTTGTTTAAGTGAGTGCAAATGTGCATGAGGACCTCTGCAGCATGAATCAGCACTGACTACAACATTTCAAAATATACTGCTAAGAAAATATTGAAAACTGAAGGTCTCACATTCAGGAGGAAAAAGGAAACTTTATTACAATACCAGAAGGATACAACGATCCTTCTTTAATGACTTCCTTAACTAACTTAATATAAAATAGTTAATTAATTTGATAATATTAATGATAATTATGCACACTGTAACTATGGCTGTAGTTGTTATCAGAAAAATATAGTAACATCCTTGTACAGAGCTAATGTACTGTAATAAGTTAAGAAAATATGCCACATAATGTAACAGAGTAGTCATCATGTATCTACATGCTACTATTAACATACAAAACATACTATTACAAAAAACCAAAGTGTATTATAAATACCTCATGCTCAGATTTCAGGTGAAAACCTGACCACCACATATGATGACCTACACTGAGCTATATGCTAGCATGTACCTATGGATACAACACAAAATGCACATGATATGTTGAGTGATATTATAGGCATTTAGTGTTGCGTCCATAAGTACGTGCTACCACATAATCCCACATAGAGTGTCATATATGATGATTAGGTTTCCATCTCAGATTCAAGCATGAGACATTCATAATAAACTTTGAACATTTTGTAGATATGTGATGACTATAGTGTTACATTGTCTGGCATATTTTTCTGAATATCACCTCAGATGGTTTATTCATGACTTCCACAATTATTACAGTGGACAAGTTTTGTACAAGGACGTTTGTATAGTTTTCAGACAACTACAGCTACATTGACAACTGTTTGTTATTATCATTAATACTGATTACTGTCATCAACTACTTTTGTATTAAATTAGTTAGAGCAATTGTTACACTCAATCCTCTCCTTAAGGAACTCATAAAAAAAAGATCCTTGTATTCTTCTTGTGGCGGTGTAATAAAGTTTCCTTTTTTCTCTTCACATGTAATATCTTCAGTTTTTGGTGTTTTTTTTAAGGAGTTCATTTTCAAATGTTATAGCCAGTATTGATTCATATTGTGTAGGTCTCTGACACACATTTGCACTCACATAAGTAAAAATAATTAAGTGATTCTCATTTTTCATGTAATATTTAAGGAAGGTTTATAAATTGTAATATATTTAAGGAAGGTATAAAATTGTTCATAATTAAAACAACATGAGAGATCATAATTCAATGTATGAAGTTCGCCTCTAACACCACTTAGTGGTAAAATATGTTTACTGACAGGATACAAGGTATGTGTAGCACTGGAGCTGGACAAGAGAAAGGGATGGGTAGTGGGATGACAGGGACTAGCGAAGTGATGCTAGGGGGTAACAGGAACAAAGGATATGTTATATGGAGAGCTCCCAATGGCACCTGTCAAACACTCTGGTGCTGGGAAGAATCCAGATGGCACAGAACGCGAAGCAGTCACGAATGTAAAGCACATTTTTTTTGAAACTTCCTGGCAGATTAAAACTGTGAGCCCGACCGAGACTCGAACTCGGGACCTTTGCCTTTCGCGGGCAAGTGCTCTACCAACTGAGCTACCGAAGCACGACTCACGCCCGGTACTCACAGCTTTACTTCTGCCAGTACCTCGTCTCCTACCTTCCAAACTTTACAGAAGCTCTCCTGCGAAACTTGCAGAACTAGCACTCCTGAAAGAAAGGATATTGCGGAGACATTGCTTAGCCACAGCCTGGGGGATGTTTCCAGAATGAGATTTTCACTCTGCAGCGGAGTGTGCGCTGATATGAAACTTCCTGGCAGATTAAAACTGTGAGCCCGACCGAGACTCGAACTCGGGACCTTTGCCTTTCGCGGGCAAGTGCTCTACTAACTGAGCTACCGAAGCACGACTCACGCCCGGTACTCACAGCTTTACATCTGCCAGTACCTCATCTCCTACCTTCCAAACTTTACAGAAGCTCTCTGCGAAACTCCTTTCTTTCAGGAGTGCTAGTTCTGCAAGTTTCGCAGGAGAGCTTCTGTAAAATTTGGAAGGTAGGAGACGAGGTACTGGCAGAAGTAAAGCTGTGAGTACCGGGCATGAGTCGTGCTTCGGTAGCTCAGTTGGTAGAGCACTTGCCCGCGAAAGGCAAAGGTCCCGAGTTCGAGTCTCGGTCGGGCTCACAGTTTTAATCTGCCAGGAAGTTTCATATCAGCGCACACTCCACTGCAGAGTGAAAATCTCATTCTGGAAACATCCCCCAGGCTGTGGCTAAGCCATGTCTCCACAATATCCTTTCTTTCAGGAGTGCTAGTTCTGCAAGTTTCGCAGGAGAGCTTCTGTAAAGTTTGGAAGGTAGGAGACGAGGTACTGGCAGAAGTAAAGCTGTGAGTACCGGGCTTGAGTCATGCTTCGGTAGCTCAGTTGGTAGAGCACTTGCCCGCGAAAGGCAAAGGTCCCGAGTTCGAGTCTCGGTCGGGCTCACAGTTTTAATCTGCCAGGAAGTTTCATATCAGCGCACACTCCACTGCAGAGTGAAAATCTCATTCTGGGCACATTTTTTTTGGTAAAATGTTCAGCAACTGGGTGGTGAAGCTGTCGTTTGGTCACAGTTTGGCAGTGGCCATTCATGCAGATAGGCAGCCTTTTGGTTGTCAGACCCATGTAGAAAATGACACAGTGGTTGGAGCTTAGATTGTAGATTATATAGCTGTTTTAACAGGTAGCCCTGCCTTTGATGGCAAGGGAGATGCTTGTGACAGGGCTGGAGTATGTGGCAGTGGGAGAACATATGAGACAAGCCTTGCATCTTGCTAAATCGCAGGGTTATGGGGCATAAGGTACGGGAGGAGCAGCGGGTAGTGTAGCGTCAGGCAAAGATTTAAATAGGTTGAGTGGGTGGTGGAATACCACTGTGGTAGGTGTGAAGTGGATAGTGGTGAGGATGTGCCTCATTTCAGGACATGATGAAAGCTAGTTGAAACTGTAGCAGAAATGTTATTCATTCGCTCCTGTCCTGGAAGGTGCCATGTCACAAAACAAGTTCTTCCTTGTGGCCAGATAGTGGATATGTGAGGAGTGGCAGGTAACTGAAGAGACATGACATAGAAGATCTGTATCTGGAAGGGTAATTTCAGTCTGTGAAGGTTTCAGTGGCACATTTGGAGAGGGACTGCTTTTCACTGCAGATATAATGACCATAGGCTATCAGGAAGGAGCTTCTTGGTATGGAATGGATGGTAGTGGTCAAAGTGGAGGTACACTATCTATCTGATCAAAAGTATCTGGACACCTGGCTGAAAATGACTTACAAGTTCATGGTGGCCTCCATCGGTAATTCTGGTGTTCAATATGATGTTGGCCCACCCTTAGCTTTGATGGCAGCTTCCACTCTTGCAGGCATACATTCAGTCACACACTGGAAGGTTCCTTGAGGAATGGCAGCCCATTCTTCACGGATTCTTCATGGAGTGCTGCACTGAGGAGAGGTATCAATGTTGGTCAGTGAGGCTTGGCATGAAATCAGCATTCCAAAACACCCCGAATGTGTTCTATAGGATTCAGGTCAGGTCTCTGTACAGGCCAGGCCATTACAGGGATGTTATTGTCATGTAATCACTCCACCACAGGCCGTGCATTATGAATTGGTGCTCGATCGTGTTGAAAGGTGCAATCGCCATCCCCGAATTGATCTTCGACAGTGGGAAACAAGAAGGTGCTTAAAACATCAGTGTAGGCCTGTGCTGTGATAGTGCCAAACAAAATAACAAAGCACGTAAGTCCCCTCCATGGAAAACACAACCACACCATAACACCGCCTCTGAATTTTACAGTTGGCACAACACATGATGGCAGATGACGTTCACCGGGCATTCGCCATACCCACACCCTGCTACTGGATTGTTCCATTGTGTACTGTGATTCGTCACTCCCCACAACGTTTTTCTACTGTTCAGTTGTCCAATATTTTCGCTCCTTACACAAAGCAAGGTGTTGTTTGGCATATACTGGCGTGATGTGTGGCTTATGAGCAGCCACTCGACCATGAAATCCAAGTTTTCTCACCTCCCACCTGTCATAGTACTTGCAGTGGATCCTGATGGAGTTTGGAATTCCTGTGTGATGGACTGGATAGATGTCTGCCTATTACACATTATGACCCTCTTCAACTGTCAGCATTCTCTGTCAGTGAATAGATGAGGTCGGCCTGTACGCTTTTGTGCAGTACGTGTCCCTTCAAGTTTCCACTTAACTACCACAACAGAAACAGTGGACCTAGGGATGTTTAGGAGTTTGGAAATCTCATATACAGACGTATGACACAAGTGACACCCAATCACCTGAACACGTTCAAAATCCATGAGTTTCGCAGAGCACACCATTTTGCTCTCTCACAATGTCTAATGACTACTGAGGTCACTGATATGGAGTATCTGGCAATAGGTGGCAGCACAATGCATTGGATATTTTTGATCACATAGTGTATGCTTCGTACGTTTGATGTGGACGGAGCAACTGATGAAGCTATCTTTGAGATGGAGGTCAACATCCAAGAATGTCGCTTGTTGAGCTGAGGATGATCAGGTGAAGCAAAGGGGAGAAGGTGTAGAGGTATTGGGGGAATGTGGATAGGCTACCCTCACTCTCAGTCCAGATACTGATATTGCCAACAGTAAATCTGAACCAGGTGAGGAGTTGGGGATTCTGGGTGGTTAGGAAGGATTCATCTACATGGTGCATGAATAGGTTCACACAGGATGATGTCTTGCAGGTGCCCTTTGCTGTACCAGAGATTTGTTTGTAGGTAATACCTTCAAAGGAGAAGTAACTGTGGGCGAGGATATAACCGGTGATTCTGACCAGAATGGAGATTGTTGGTCTGAAATCAGTCAGACATTGAGGAAAGTAGAATTCAGTAGTGGCAAGGCCATGGGCATTGGGGATGGTAATGTAGAGCATGGTGTATATGCAGCCAAGGAAAAAAAACTCCTTGGTTTTTCCTGGTCAGAAATACACTTTCCCCTGAGTGAAAAACACCGTTTTTCCCACTGGAAAATACACTTTCTGCCTGTTAAATGACAATAAACTTTCCCTCGGAACTATAAAGCTTATCAATCCTCTGAATGGTAAAGGTTTTATAAACTGGCGTAGAATTTCCTGATTTTATAGGGGCAAAAAAAATTGCTTTGGAAAGATCTTTGATGTGTAGCAACACGTATGCTGCATATTTTGATACTACAAAAATATAAATATGAATTCCACTAAACACAGCATGTTAGATTCCAAAACACTCAAATCAAGATCACAATGTGCTTTTGTGAGCTAATCATAGCTCATATCGTGTTATCTCACAGCAAATGACAGCAGATATTCAGAGGACAGGATATGTGATGTAGTCAGGAAAAGTTGATGGTTTAAAGTAATAAACATATAGTGCAGCTACAAGAAAAGCTAAGCTTTTACGTACAGTATTGGTACTTCTTGCGTGTGTTACCCTTTAATACATATCAGACACAAAATGCCAGTAAAATTTTAAATGATGATGCAAATGTCTTCTCTTCTGGGGTTGAAATTTTTCTTCGCTGGTGGTCCACAAAGTATTTTGGATGAGAGTCAAACACTCTATGATATAATAACTTCAGTAAACATTCTCAGACACAACATCATTCATCTTGTGTAAAAGGAAATTTACTTTGAAAGTAATGCTTCTCAAACCACCATTTACAATATTTTCCCATGACTGTTAGGAAAAGGTTTGTCTGAGCAGTTGCAGAGGCGGCCAAAAGACAGGCATTAACATGCATGTAGTTTTGATGATGTAGGAAGCTCATGCTTGGTGTTTTCTCTGCTCATACACATTTTGTCACATTTTTGTTTAGAATTTTGTGTGTAGTGGGGCATCACATGACCATGTGCAGCAGTGTGGCATGTTGTTAGGAAGGGACATGCGGAATTATTGTACTTAGGACAATTGTTTTATCACATCCTGTCCACATAATGAAGGCAAAATTAGAAAGCAGTTCATGCTGCAATATTCGCTTCAAAACTAGACTCTACAACTCAAAGTACCCCAACATTTTGCTTTGTACTGACTTTAACATAGATTTTTTTTTATTTGTACTCTGCAATACTGTTAAGTAACATTTCCAATCAAATATACATCCACACAGCACTGCAAAAAGCTAGTAAGAAGGAATATAAAACAAACAGTTGCTTGTATACACTGGATCTAAAAACAATAAGTTTTTATGACTTAACAAGGTTACTTGAGAAGACAAGAAACTGTGTAGTTGGCATCTTATATTCTCCTCCAGGAGTAAACATAAAGCTTTCTGGGGACTAACACTGATAACACATGATGCTGCCATTCTATAATTCACTGAAGAATTACATTCTGTAAATTTAAGATGTTAACAACACAAATTAATAAATAATGCCATGATTAGAGGAGGTACCAGACAAGTGATGAAACATGTCTTGTGATCAAAAAACATGTTTCACAGAAGGCAGGTACATGAAATTCTGTTAAAGCTTTTCAGTGTGGTTTTTGGGAATCCAGTTTTCTTGGAGTACCATTATTGTATTATTTCATGGCTGGTTCTTTATAATGGCATAATCCCATACATGCCAGCTGCTGCAAGGAGAGACAAAATAGTCAGTTCACTGAAATATTGTGAAACAGGCTTTGAACAGAATACACGAAAAGTGGAACTTGTGGAATTACTGAAATGATACAAGCCACAGGATACATAGTACGTAATTGGTACATTAGCAAAGAACCACGGCCACAAAGCTATACATCTTCCACTGTACCATTGTCATTGCAACACCATAAAACTTGTTTGGGCTCAAATAAAAGCAGAAGTCATGGAGTAAAATAAAACCATTACATTGTGAGACAGAAAGAGGCTAGTAAATGAGGCTGTCACATGAATAACACCAGAAAATTGGAAGAATGTTGGAAAAATGTGTGAAAAGAGATTGAAATGTTGAACACAGAAGAAGGCATAAGAGAAGGAACTTTATCACATGATGAGAACAGTAGCAGCGAAGATACCAAAGCCTGTATGGTCCCAACAAGAGATGATCAGTCATATGACGCTGATTTTGGAGTATCTGTTCTCCCAAATCAAAACTAAAGGTAACATGTTCATTTGATATTTTATACATAGCATTTGTGCTTTTTGTTGTAACTTGTTGATGTCAAAAATCTATTGTGTTTTTATGTAAGGAGGTAAACACCGCTAGTACACAAAAAAAAAACATTTGATCGAAGAACACCTCACTTGGTAAAATGCTGCCAACAAAAATGCTGCGATGAATTTGTCTGGCATAGTTGGGCTTTGTAGCCCTGGCTGCTGGGGGGCCAAAGGGTGAGAGAGGAAAGTCTGTCACCTCACTCCCCTCCCCAATAGTTGCTGGTCCACTGCATTTCCATGTCGAATACTGGAAACTGCACTGCCAGCTGTCAAGAGCTCTTCATCACCATACGGAGTGTAGACTTCATTCTCTGATTGCTTATCCCCTGCCCTGCTCCCACTCCATTACTACACACTCCTTCTATCCCACCAACTCAGTTACATAGCCCTTTCCCCTTTACTACTTCTCCCCTCTCAGCACAGCCTTCAAAAGCTGCACCTAGCAGGCTGACTCTGTCCCCACTATTAGGTGCAAACTGAGGCAACACTAGCATCTTCCCTCACCCCCATCCTGTTATCTTTCTGCCTCCCCACCCCATGCCTCTTTCCCACCACTACCACCCTCCCCAGCTAGATTGCTGCTCACATCAAACACCGTCACAGTTGGGGCTCAAACATGTAGAGGCAGTGGTCTTGTGTGTGTGAGTTGTGCTTGTGTGAATGTGTGCTCGTTTCTACTTCAGAAGAAGGATCTTGTCCAAAAGCTTAAGTGTTTTAGCATTATTCTCCATTGTGCCTTTCTGTGACTCAAAATCTCCTCTATGTGGTAAGTAATGATCTATCCATTCCATATTGTTGTCAGTCCCTAAATTAAAATTTTAATTATATTTTTCAGCCTCAGGTCATACATTTGGTTATCATACAGGTTTCAACTTCTTAGCAAGTCATTACTAGAAGATCTATATGAAAAAGGAAAATGAGGATAGTAAGATACTGGGAAACTGTAAGACTACACTAAGACACCTTTTACATACAACTAAAGTCACTTTAATATGTTAGATAGTACCAGTTGTATTTTGATGAGTTACAACACTGAAGCACCAAAGAAACTGGTATATGCATGTGCTTTCAAATACAGTGATATGTAATCAAGCAAAATACGGCACTGCAGTTGTAATATCCCTTGGCCTGTGCTACCTGGTGGAAGTCATGGATCGACCGGCTGATCAGTTCAATGAACTTCCTGTTGTTATTGGTCTAAAGTTAATATATATCACGAGGTAGTGCGTTTTGCCTGCGCGAGTGAGACAGTTATTCTTTGACTTCGCGTTGCTCCATGGCAAGTGAAGAAAAGTTAGAAAATTGTAATGTGACAGGCTTTGTTATGAGATAGGATAACAAGAGGACATGTAGGAAGGGTGTACAACGAAACAGTCATTGTTAGCTGCCATATTGTATAATTTGTGTTTTTTGAGGTTCACAAGTGATAGGTAATGTGGAGTTTAGTAGTGGCCATAATACAGTTTGTTGCTTTTCAAAGGTAATTGCGTGTATTTAATTTTGATCAAAGGATTCTGTGATGAATTGTTATGTACTACAAGCTTGTTTAGAACTAGGTTAGGAATATTTGTAGATTTAGTTATTATATGCTTTAGTATATGCAAAGTGATATGCATTTTTTTGTTGATGTGTTCACAATTGTCAAGAGATATTATGGGGTATAGAATCTGATGTGTATTTTAGACTGGGTAAAGCTGAATTGTGTCCAGAGTAAAGTAATTACAAGAATAGTGAACAACTGAATTCTTATCTCTAAAACCAGATAACAATTTAAAATGCAGAGGGAACAGGAAGCGAATGTGCAGCCCAATGGTGAAAAAAAGGGAAAAAGGTAGATGCTGGCCAAGGAGAATCTAAAAATCCTATGGCTGAGCTCTTAAATCAAATGAAACTTTTGATAAATACCATAGCTAGTTTAGTTGCAGAACAGTCTCACATGTCTGCTATTCAAATGACTATGTCTGCTAAGCAAGTGAATATTTCAACAACAGTTGAGTATTTAACTTCCGGACAGTCCAACATGTCTGCTACTCAGATGAAACTCTTTGCTGAGCAAGTGAATACGTCAGCTGCGCAGGTGGCTATTTCTCCAAATGTAGAAACCATAGCTGTGGAATAGGCAAATTAGTGACTAAAGTAACAAATCTGACCACCACTGTGAGTAATTTGGTTACAGAACAGGCAGAGTTAGCAGAGAAAGTAAATCGTATAACAAATAAAGTGAACGAACTGCCCACAAGGGAAGATTTTGTTAAAGTATTAGCTGATGTGAGTACTTTGACAAATGAACAGACAGAAACCAGGAAAAAAATAAACAGTATGAAGCAGACCCATGAACAATTTCAGATCAAAATATGCAGAGTAAACAGTGAAATTGAAACCATGCAGGGAAGACAAAAAAACAGTAGAAGTAGAGGTACAAAACCTGGCCTTAACAGTAAAGTAATTAGTGTCTGGATGTGAAGGGCAACTGGAACAAGAGTTCCAAGAAAAAAAACCAGCAGTTTAAGCAACAATTAGACGACTGGGTAGTGGATAGGGAACAGGTGATATTGTCTGTTATTAAAGGTATCAATGAAGTGGTAGAGAATATAGTGAGTGAAGGCCTACTGTTACATCATCAGATAGATCAAGAGTTGATGGAAGATTAAGTTGGTTTTAGTGAACATGGCCGAAAGGGCTGGATAGAGAAAGGTAAAATATGACAATAAGTTAAAGAAAGTAAAAACTTTCGCTGTAGGGGATAGAGTGTTGTTGCACACTCATCCACAGGCATTTTTATTGTAAAGAGGAATAAGAAATGGCAATTAGTATTTGTTGGACAGTTTGAAATAATAAGGATTCCACATCTTGGGGCATACCTATTGGCCTACCCAGTGACAGGAAAGGTGAAGGGAATCTATCTTCACCATGATATTAAAAAGTACTATGAGAAGTGAAAATTAGGAGATTTTATTTCATTGAGATTTAAGGTGTAGGTAGGTTTAAGTAGATAAGTAAGTGCACTGATGTTTGTTTTCAGCAGAACCACAGAAGGAGAGCTGATGCTGATTGTATACTTTTGTGTTTACATAAATAACTTTTGTCTTCATTTAAAGAATGAATTTTAATTTTGTATGTGTTCATGTTCTCAATTAACTATAAACAGTAGTGTAGTTCATGAGTGATAGTGTCAGTACTTAGTAGAAGCAATTATTTTGACAGGAAATGACTCCAAGTATCTCTGGACATTGAACTTCACGCACTTGTCTGAGAAGTATGCTAAGGCACAATAATTTTTCTGGGGATAATAGACAACAAAGAGGGGTTTGCATATCATCTTGTGATTGGCTTTACAACAATTAGGTGGACCTATGCTATATAACCAAATTTTCAGTATCATGTAAATGGTGAACTAGTGATCACTGTGCCGAGTTATGTCAGATTTGGATGCTAGCGAGAAATTACCGTGTATTAGAGGTTAAATGTTTGTATTATTTGAGCAAATGGGCTTCCAGTGAAGCGAGCAAACATGACATTGTAAATAAGGGAATATATGACTGATTAAATTACGTATGATGTTTTCAAAGTATAAGTGCAGTGTAATTTTGCATGCTCATGGACAACCTGTGACTGTTGATAGCAACCAATGCACCATAGTTAGGAACATTACTTGTGGAGACTGATCCACGGTGTAATTCAATGAAAATAGGATATAAAACCAGTGACATTTAACAGAAGTGTTAGAAATGTGAAAGAATGGTGAAAAGTGAACAAAGAAAAATTCGATTCGAATTATCATGCCAGTGCACAAACATGTTAGCATGCCAATCTACTAACAATTTCAGGGCCAAGAAGATATTCAGAGAAAACGGTCAGAAGGCTCAGACTTTTCATTCTGTTTCATGTCCACCACATCCCATTCCTGATCCCAGTGCAAGCCCATAAGCACCTGGTCCACCATGAGAGACAACCCGATCCCGATCCATCGAATATGCATCCCAGTAGCAATCATGGGGGAGAGAGTCATCATTCAAGATCAGCCCACCCTGCAGTGCCCAGCTTCCCTGCGAGATCGACCAATGTCACCCAGCTTCTCTGCAATAGCTAATTGTGAAAAACTGAACAAGAAAATTGTAATTTAAATTTATGAATTTCAATCCCAAGTACCAAAATGCGAAATGGGATTTGGAAACCAGGTTGGCTGACCTCACTCCCAGCTTTCCATGGTTTCCCATGGAGGCTTTGCCCAGATGGGGAGGTCCGAGATCTAAAAAGGCCATAGCCCTACTGATCGCTTATTGTCAATGGTGTTAGGTAAACGTGGTCCAACCTGGAGTAAGGATAGTAGCATACAGTTAGTACAGAGTGGGTTCATGAAAAGTTTTAAACAAAATTTCACTCCCTTGGAGGGTCATGTAATATCACTTGGCCCGTGCGATCCGGTGGAAGTTGTAGATCGATCAGTTGACCAGTTCAATGACCTTCCTATTATTATTGGTCTAAAGTTAAAATAGATCGCAAGGTGGTGCATTTCACCTGCGCAAGTGAGACAGTTATTCTTTGACTTCGCATTGCTCCATGGCAAGCAAAGAAAAGTAAGAAACTCAGAATGTGACATGACTTTGTTACAAGACAGGGTAACGAGAGGACATGTAGGAAGTGTGTACAGTGAAACAGTCACTGTTAGCCACCATATTTTTTTTTTTCGATTCACGAGTGATATGTAATGTTAATGTGGAGTTTAGCAACAGCCATAATACAGTCTGTTGCTTTTCATGCTTTTCAAAGGTAATTGCACTTATTTAATTTTGATCAAAGGATTCTGTGATGAATTATCATGTACTGCAAGCTTGTATAGGACTTTAACATTTGGTGGTCAATGTTTCCTGCAGAACCCACTTCAATAACAGGGTCAAAAGCATAGAGAAAGTTTTCTCTGCTAAAAGGAACTCATTTCACTCATAGACAATCATCAAATGACCAAATGAGAATGGCAGTGTTCCAATTCAAGAAGATCCTACAGAAGTTTTCTTTCTGTTACATTTCAAGAATTTTACAGGAAACCGTCAGAGTCAGCAGCTGCTTTGCCACCACGAAAGTAACTTGTGTATGTGTACAAAATTACGTACATTGTGAGGGTTATCAATACCGCACTGAATATTGTACTTCACAGACATACAAACACAGATGCAACACACACAAGTTTAATATTACCAGCTTGAAAAAAATTAATTTCTTCTTTTGAATAAGTAAATTAAATGTAGTACAGTCAGCAATGCTTATATAAGACAAGTGTCTGGCGCAGCTGTTGGATCAGTTACTGCTGCTACAATGGCAGGTTATCAAGATTTAAGTGAGTCTGAATGTAGTGTTATAGTTGGCGCATGAGCAATGGGACACAACATCTCCAATATAGAGATGAAGCACGGATTTTCCCATACAATCATTTCACACCTGTACTGCGAATATCAGGAATCTGATAACACATCAAATCTCCGACATTGTTGCAGCTGGAAGAAGATTGTGCAAGAATGGGACCAATGACAACTGAAGAGAACCAATAAGTGTGACAGAAGATCAACCCTTCCACAAATTGCTGCAGATTTCAATGCTGGGCCATCAACAAGTGTTACTGTGCAAACCATTCAATGAAACATCATCAATATGGACTTTTGGAGTCAAAGGCCCATTTGTGTTCCCTTGATGACGATATGACACAAAGCTTTACACCTCGCCTGGGCCAGTCAACACCAACATTGGACTGTTGATGACTGGAAATATGTTGCCTGGTTGGTTCAAGCTGATGGAGGCTCTGTAATGGTGTGGGGCATGTGCAGTAAGAATTATATGGGGCCCCTGATATGCCTAGATATGACTCTGACAGGTGTCACATACGTAAGCATCCTGTCTGATCACTTACATCCATTCATGTCCATTGTGCATTCCAACCGACATGGGCAATTCCAGCAGGACAATGCGATACCCTACACATCCAGATTTGCTACAGAATATCTCCAGGAACACTCTTCTGAGTTTAAACATTTCCGCTGGCTATCAAACTCCCCAGAAATGAAAACATTATTGAGCATATCTGGGATGCCTTGCAATGTGCTGTTCAGAAGAGATCTCCATCCCCTCATACTCTTATGGACTGCTCTGCAGGATTCATGGTGTCGATTCCCTCCAGTACTACTTCAGACATTTGTCAAGTCCATGCCACATCATATTGCGGCACTTCTGCCTGTTCATGGGGCCTACACGATACTAGACAGGTGTACCACTTTCTTGGGCCCCTTCAGGGTATATTAGGTATTCAATATAGAAGTTAGCTGGATTCTGGAATTTAATTTCCTAATATTTTACAGTACTCCTGTTTATTTATTTTTTTTTTTTAACAGATCATCTGATGATTAATTGCTAAGAAGTCAAAATCAAATATGATACCATTTCTCTGATACGAGGCTGAAAAATATAGCAAAATATGTTTCATTTACAAGACAGTCAACGTGTTTCTCTAAGTCTGTATGCCTGACTTGTTCAAGAGGCCTTAAACTTTTCTCTGCCACTTCATTTTAGATGCCCTGGTCTGTTAACAATGTTATTCAATCTGTACAAGTAGTAAATGAAGTCACAGAGAATTTCTGAAAGACAATTAAAGTTACTTGAGAAGCAATAAAAACTTTGAGGTTTGCTGATGACACTGTAATTTTGTCAGAAATGGCAAAGGGCTAGAAAGAGCTCTTGATTCGAATTGATATTGTCTTAAAGAGAGATTATAACATTAATTTCAACAAAAATGAAACTAGTGTATGCAGTCTAGTTGAATTAAATCAGTTGGTGAGAAGGAATTAGATGAGAAAATTAAACACAAAAACTAGTAGATGAATTTACCATCCAGGTAGCAAAATGACTGATACTGGTCAGAGCAGAGAGGATATAATATACAGCATCAAGAAAGGCATCACTGAAAAAGAGGAATTTGTTAACATCTAATATAAATTTAAGTGTTAGGAGTATTTTTTTAAGGTGTGTAACCTTGTACAAAAGTGAACTGTGAATAATGAGCAGTTAAGACAAGAAGAGAATAGCAACTGTTAAAATGTAATGATGCAGGAGAATGTTGAATATTAGGTAAGTAGACTGACTAAATAATGAAGAGGTTGTTGTTGTTGTTGTTGTTATGGTCTTCAGTCTAAAGTATGGTTTGATGCAGCTCTGACTGTTGGTTCATCCTGTGCAGACCTCTTCATCTCCAGATAACTAGTGCAACCCATATCCATTTGAATCTGTTTATTGTGTTCATCCCTTGGTCTCCCACTACAGTTTTTGTCCCTCTCAATTGCCTCCATTACACAACTGGCAATTCCTTGAAAGCTCAGAATGTGTCCTATTCTTCTTTTAGTCAAGTTGTGTCTCAAATTTCTTTTACCTTTAATTTGATTCAGTATCTCCTCATTAGTTACACCCATCTAATCTTCAACGATCTTCTATTGCACCACATTTGAAATTCTCTTCCTTTCTGGAATGCTTTTCACTTCAGTACAAAAATACACATTCTCTATCTTGCTTAGCATAGGTAGACTGTTTTATCAACATTTGCTCTGGTGGGTACACCAAACTACAGGAAAATTAATACACATACCTGTAAGTCTGCAACAGATTGATTTCACGAAGTGAACAAAGCACTAACAAGTCTGTGACATAGCAAAGTCACATATAAAAACAACAGTTCAAAAATTGGTAACCACTCAAGATCAGAATACAAACTGAGTCAGCTTGGCTGGGTTATGGCATGGTATAGCTACAAGGTACAGCAAGCAATGAGCCTGGGCCACAGGTTCAGCAGCAGTCCCACCAGGTGGCACTATGTGACTTGCATACCCTGGCAGTGACTCCCCTTATGACAACAGCCTGCAGCTGCCACTCACAATCTTAGTACTTCTGGCATGTCCATTCCCCTGCCAGGCCATTTTGATGACCTCGATGTCGACGGGACGTTAAACCCAATCTTCCTCCCCTGTGTGTGCTAGGAGAGTAATCCAAATCACTGTTGGATACAAAAACATCCGAGGCACAAACCTTCAGGAAAGACGTCATAACATTTAAACTTAATGTAAATGGACAGATAAAAAAAATCTACTCATCAAGCTGTGGCAGGAGAACACAAAAAAGGTATTACATGTGTAAGGTTTCGGTGCCAGTGGCTCCTTTTTCTGGCTTAACAGCTGAAGGGAAAGGAACAGGGGTGAAGGAAAAGGACTGGTGAGCTTTAGGAAAAGGGGAAATGAAAAGGCACTCAGAACCCCAGATCAAGGCAGACTTACTGGATGGGATGAGAAGGAAAATATAATTGTTGGGGACTGCACCAGGCAAGATTTGAAAACCTGAGGGCTTAAAGGTAGAGAACAGGGTAATATGCAAGACAGAGATTATTGCCACAACATTGTGCATGAGTTATCAACAGTGAAATGCTAAGTGTAGTGTGCGTGATAGAGGTGGGATGGTGATAGGAGAAAAATAGACAGATCAGAAAATGGGACATCTACATCTGTAAAACTAAAATGGGGTGAAGGAAGGAATCGTTATTATGAAGAAATTCTTAGACCAAAAAATTAATGTAAACTATGGTCAGGTGTGTGGTGAAAACCAAGGACACATTGTAGCACCAGTTTCCATGTGTGGAGTTATAAGAAACTGGGGTCTCGGGGAAGAATCCAAATTTCACATATGATGAAACAAGCACCAAGTTCACAGCTGTCATGTTGTAGTGCATGCTCTACAACAGATATTGTGTGTCCCCAGTATACACCCGCTGCCTGTGCCCACTCATCCTAATAGATAATGTGAAGGTAGTCATGCCGATGTAAAATGTCGAAAAATGTTTACATAACAGCTGGTATGTGACGCGTATCTTCGCAGGTGGCTCTCCCTTGTTTTGCTAGTTACAGGGCTGGTATAGATACGGTGGTAGGAGGGTGCATGGAACAAGTCTTGTAGGTGGGATGGTCACAGAGGTAAGACCCATAGGGTAGGGAGATGGGTGCAGAAGGAGTATAGGGTCCAGTAAGGATGTTGCAGTGACTGGGAGTATGGTCCTAGGTATGGTGGGCAAAATGTCGTACAGAATGGATGTCATTTCAGGGCATGAGTTTAGGAAGTCATGGCCTTGTTGAAGTAGCTGATTAATACATTAAAGATCAGGATAATACTGGGTGGCAAATGGTGTTCTCCTAAGTTATTGTTTTAGAAGTGTCAGCAGTACCAGGATTGGATGTGATTGCCCAGGAAATATGCTTTTGAACTAGGCTGGTGGGATAGTTAACTCCAAGGAATGCTGAGATGAGAATGGTGATGTATTGCTGTAAACGTCTGCATCTGAACAAACACATTTGCCTAGAGTACCAAGGCTGTAAGGGAAGGGCATTTTACATGGAAAGGACAGCAACTTTCAAAATGTAAGTGCTGTTGTTTGTTAGTAGGTTTCAAAAATTCAAATGGTTCTGAGCACTATGAGACTTAACATCTGAGGTCATCAGTCCCCTAGAACTTACAACTACTTAAACCTAACTAACCTAAGGACATCACACACATCCATGCCCGAGGCAGGATTTGAACCTGCGACCATAGCGGTCGCACGGTTCCGGACTGAAGTGCCTAGAACTGCTCGGCCACACTGGCCGGCTAGTAGGTTTAATGTGTATGGTAGTGTGTAGCTAGTCTTCAGTGAGGACAACATCAACATCAAGGAAAGTGGCAAGGGCTTCAGAATAGGGCCATGCGAAATTTAACTGGGAGAATGTGTTTATGGATTCCAGGAATTGTAATAGATCAGCCTCACCCTGAGTCCACAAGGCAAAGATGTCATCAATGTACCTAACCCTAACCAGGGGCTGACGGCCTACAGATCCCAGGAAAGCCCCCTTTATGCAACCCATAGAAAGGTTAGCATATGAAGGAGCCATCATGGTTCCCATGGCCCTATCCCTGATCTTTTTGTATGTCTACCCCTCAAAGATGAATTAGTTGATGGTAAGTATAAAGTTGATTAAGGTGAGCAGGAAGGATGTCATAGGATTGGAGTCAGATGCGTGCCGACTACGGAAATGTTCAGCAGCAAGCAGACCATGAACATTGGGGCTATTGGTATAGAGCAAGGTGGTATCAATGATGTCAAGCAATGTGTGTGGTGGGAGTGAGATGGACATTGATTTCAGATGACCTATGAATTGGTTGGTATCTTTAATATCGGAGGGACATCTTTATACTATGAGTTGCAGATGATGATCAACTACAGAAGATAGAAGATATACATTCTATGAATGCTATGGGGCAGCCAGGATGATTGGGTTTGTGGATCTTAAAGAAGAAGATAAAAGGTAGGGTGGCACAGACCATAGTTTACATACTTCTGTCAGTCAGGTACCACAGTGTTAGACCACTTGTCTGATGGGAAGACAATGATGGAGGAATCTGCTTTTAGAGAAAGAAGAGTCTGCAACTGTGCAGAGGACAGGTTACCGTCACTTTGTATCGACCTGAGAAAGGGTTGTAAGACAATGCTGGGTGTGAGAAATCCTTGGAAAGCTTGTAGGGGATGATTTTGAGGCAGTGGTGGTAGATCAAGTTAGGATTGTGGTCAGAACTGTTCAAGCCAATGTCAGGTTCTCTGTTGGAAAGGTTTTGGTATTGGGTTACAAAGTGAGATTTCCAATTGACATTACGTCTGAAGGAAAGTCACGAAAGCAGCATGATTAAACGCAGTTTTATGGCTGAAAGTGAGACCCTTGGACAACACAGATAATTCAGGAGGAAAGCGTGCTTCAGACAATAGGTTGAGAACACTGTACAGTTAGTCTTTCCTTCTCAACCTGTCCGGTAAGTCTCCCTTGACTCGGGGTTCTAGATGACTCTACCCCTTTTCCTAAACCTCGCCAGTCCTTTTACTTCACCCCTCTTACTTCTCATTCAACCCTTCTGCCAGAAGAAGAAACCACTGGCTCTGAAAGATGGTATACATAATACCTTTTGTTTGTGTGTTCTCCTGCCGCTGCTTGGTGAGTACATTTTTTTATGCATCCACTTAAATTGTGATTTCAAAAATTGATTAATTTCACTGATATAACATTTAAATTTGTACTTGATGTTAACAAATTCTTGTTTTACAGAAGTCCTTTCCTTGTTATAGCCAGTCTGCATTTTATGTCCTCTCTACTTTGACCGTCATCAAATATTATGTTGCCCAAACATAAAAATTCATATGCTACTCTCAGTTTCTCATTTCCTAACGTAATCCCAGTTGCAAAGCCTGATTAAATTAAATTAAATTCCATTAACCTTGTATACTTCTGTTGATGGTCATCTTGTAACCTGTTTTCAAGACACTATCCATTCCATTCAACCATTCTTCCTAGTCCTTTGCCTTGTCTGCACAAATTACAATGTCTTTGGCAAACATCAAAGTTTTTATTTCCTCTCCCTGAGGTTTAATCCCTTTTCTAAATTTCTCCTTCGTTTCCGTCACTGTTTGCTAGATGCACACATTGAATAACATCATTAGAGATATACTACAACCCTGTCTCACCCTCGGTTCAAGTACGGCTTCCCTTTCAAGTCCTTCACCTTTTACAATTTCAGTTTGATTTCTGTATAAACTGTATATAACCTTTCTCTCCATGCTGCCTTCGGAATTCTGTGAATAATTATTGTCAGTGATTTGCAGTCATTGCTTATTAAGCTGACAGCATGACAATACTCACACCTGTCAGCACCTGCTTTCTTTGGAACTGCAATTATAACATCCTTACTGAAGTCTGAGGGTATTTCACCTGTCACATACACCTTGTACACCATGTGGGATACCTATGACATGGCCGGCTCTCCAAAGGATCTCAATATTTCTGAGGATATGTCATCTACTCCAGGGGCCACTTATGACTTAGATTTACCAGTGCTCTGTCAAATTCTTTACACAGTATCATATCCCCCATCTCATCTTCAAATACTTCTATAATATTATCTTAAATTTAATTTCCCTTGTATAGACCCTCTAACATTACTTCCACTTTTCTGCTTTCCCACCTTTGCTTAGTACTCACTTGCTTCTGAGCACTTGATGTTCATAAAGATGCTTCTCTTTTCTTGTAAGATCTGTTTAGTCATACTACATGAGACATCTATTTTTCCACTACTTATACAAGCTTCTATAGTCTTGCATTTGTCCTCTAGCCATTCCTGCTTGACCATTTTACATTTTATGCCAATCATATTTTGCAGACATCTGATGAGGATCTGAATCACATTGGGGAAATAATAGATTATGGCACAATTTCACTAACAGAAGAGATCTGTTATTAGGCCACATACTGAGTCACTTAACAAGTGAGGTAGCAAAGTGGTTCGCAAACTGGACTTGCACTCAGAAGGATAACAGTTCAAACTCACCTCTGACCAAACTGATGTAGGTCTTCCATGATTTCCCTAAATTGCTTCAGGCAAATGCCCAGATGGTTCATTTGAAAGCACACTGCTGATTTCCTTCCCCATCCTTCCCTTATCAAAGCTTGTGCTCCATCTCTAATGACCTCCTTGTACACAGGATATTAAACATTAATCTCCTCCTCCTCCCTGAGTCATTGAGGAAGGGCGAGTCCGATAATAGAGAAAAGTGTGGCAGTCAAAAATTGTACATGAAGAACTAGGTGTGAACACAGTATTAGGTTCAAGTGGACATTGCAGTTTATAGAGATGAAGAGGTTCGCAAAGGATAGATTGCCATGGACAGCTGCATCAAACCAGTTATTATTTTTTTCCTTATCTTTTTTCCTTAGGTTGTGTGTGTATGTATGTGTGTGTGGGGGGGGGGGGGAGGGGAGGGAGGGAGGGAGGGTGGTCCAATCACATTATTGTGTCCAACATCTATGTTCAATGTCAATGTGTAATAACCACTCACAGATTGCACTCCTGCAGCGGAGCGCATACAAAGCAGATCAGGGAATGTGGAAAACAGCTCAGTCATTGTCATAACATAAAAACAGAGTGATTTATCTTGCACCAAAAAGGACATGAACATTGGATTTTGGACCAATACTGAAAGCATTCCCAAAATGGCTTATTTTGTTAACTATTTGTGTGATGCAGTTCAAACTAACTATCTAAAGCAGTTTGTTTCCACCATGGGTCATGGATGACAGGTGAACAACAGCTGTGGAGATATGTACAGACAAACAGATGTTCAACTGTTGAGCAACTGATTACCCAGATGAAGCAGGGGGCTACCAACAGCAACTCCCCAATGACTGTTCAGCAGATGCTGTGCATAGGCCTCTGCAGCAGGTGCCTGACTTCTGCAACCATGTTGACTGCTTTTCATCAGTCATGAAGATTGTAATTTGCACGTTAAAAGGCTGGATTTCCAGTGAGTTGCAACAAGTGGCCTTTTCAGATGAATCACTTCTTATGCTTCATCAGACAGAGGGCACATATGATGTGTAACACCTGAAAGCAACTGAGGAGGGAGCACTATGGACTGGGGAATGTTTTTGTGGCATTTCCTGTGTGATCTCATCATTCTGGAAGGCAAACTGGATCAATGCAAGTATGTATCTGTCCTTAGGGGCCATGTCCATCTTGCCGTGAGGACATCTACCACCAGGATAGTATGATGTTTCACACAGCTGGCAATGTATGTGCATGATTCGAAGAGTGCTAGGATGAGTTTAAAACACTACCCAGTCCATGAAACTCCTGCATTAAAAGAAACAGATTCCGTGGGACCAACTCTCACTTTCTCCCATACACACACACACACACACACACACACACACACACACACACACACACACACACACACACACATACTTAGTGCTATCCCAGAAAACCAGAGTAGATCAATTTCTTATTCAAGCAGTATTTCAGTAAGTTTCATTATCCACTGCATAGTTTACCAGTTACTGATGACAAAAGTATATTAAGTTATTATGGGAAAAATTTATTTAAAGAAATAATCATGACTTACTACATCTGCAAACCATGTGGATATCAAAATTCAAGGATGCTGAAAATTGTCTGTTTCTAGACTGAAACAGTTTATTTGAAAGCACCCATTCTCCTCTTTCAAGCAGACATATTATTCTTCATAAAAACTTATTTCTATATGAAATTTTCATGTTCCAGGATCTTCCAGTCTTGAATAGATAACCACTTCCAAAATTTATTTCCATAGTTTTTCTGTTTTCAAAACTGAATACTGCCACTTAAATAAGCTGTTAGTATGTTAATTATTCCCAGTAGAAAGATTTCACTTTCTCAAAGATTCCTGGCAAATTTTAAGAATTCTCATTCACATTTCAGTTTCATTCTCATAAACTAGTACTTATTATTTGGGCATGCTTTTGAGTGTGTGTGTGTGTGTGTGTGTGTGTGTGTGTTTGTGTGTGTGTGTGTGTGTGTTGTGTGTGTGTGTGTGTGGTGTGTGTGTGTGTGAACTGATTGTCTTTGTTGTTCCTGACATTCTAAAGATTGTATACATGACATTACATGGTAAAGTAAGAGAACATATCTGTAGTAAATTGGTGATTCACTTTTGCTGAATCGATGACGTGAGACAGTTCTAAGGTGGAAAATATGCGTGCCTCTATACTGCAATAAATAATTCTGCCATACTGTAGGAAGTCTGTTCCTCATTAAAAGTACTGCATATACACAGGGAAAGAAACAACTTGATAAAATGGTCAGAACAGGGTAGAAAATATCAAAATGAGTAAAATTTTCCAGACAATCACAGACTTCAAACACACCACTGTGAAAATACACACATTTCTAGTTATGTTAGATGCAAATTTCCTCTTATATTTACTGGGTAAAATTTCACTATTAAATTAACTATGCTGAACGTTGTGTGGCCACTGATATAGATGGATTAACTGTTAAATAATCTGGGTTAGAATCTCACTCTTGCAAATACAAAATGGAGACAGGAGGAATCACCATATTCATCAGGAATTGTCATGTATTTAAGAAAATTCATAAATTTTCTCTATGCATCCTATGGAAGCATGTGCAGCAGAAGTATATTTCATAATAAATCCTTCATAGCAATAGATGTATACTGAGCACTTGCAGGTAATTTTAACCTGGAAATGAAGTTCCTTGCGATGGAGTCCTAGCATAAAAATTTCTCAGCTCATTTACCACGTCAAGTTTTAATAAAATTCCAAGCTTTTGATGATAACCTCCATCATCTTCATCACGGACTAAAACTCACTGTGGTGAACTGGCAAGGCTCTGTCTTTTATACCCACAGAAAAGCATCTGACTGGCTGGATTACATCATGATGGTGCGTACAGAGGTGGTGCCCTTTACATCCATATATTTTGCTTCTGTTCTCTATCTACCGATGCCTGCAGCACCATACATCGCATCAGGAGGTGAGCTGAAATAAGTATTCCTCTGTGGTTTTCCTTGTCAAGCGCATGCTTCCATGCATTTATAAGTGCACAGCCAGGGTCTCTACTGAAGTTGTTTTCTCACAGTCTAATTTAAACTGCTCCTCTGATCACAGTCCCAATAGTTTGATGTATGAGCAGGTGCTCTCATTTGTTTAAATGAAATCTTCTGCTTATTTAACAAGCTATGCTCTGCTACCACTCATGGAATTAATACAAGAAATAAGAAAAATCTTCACAATGATTTAAAGTCACTTACTTTGGTCTCAAAAGGTGTCCATTGAGTCATGAACACATGTTTTTAAATAACATGTCAGTAGCCACAAAGATTTTAACTATGATGTTCAGTTCAAGATGAGTCCAAGGGATTTATTGGTGGCCAACTCTTTCTATTCTATTGATGACTTTCTTAGTAGAACTATCTGACATGTGCATGTTATTAACAACATCAAGTAATGTAAGTTTTACAAACAACTTTACTTTTTTACAAATTAAGGGCAGTGATTTGAACGTAGTGAATAAGTACAGTTAAACAATTTTTCTAGTTGATGTCGCATGGCTAAAATAGCCTAACAATTATCATATGAACTTCAGCGTATTGAACATTTACACATTTAGTGAAGTTTACTTTTACAATTTCAAAATTTAAATGAAACTACATGTAAGACTTTTTCAGTTATTCCACACCTATGGCCACTGTGTCAACAGAGATCTGTGAAAGCTACATATTTGCTTTTCTGTTTAAATATTTATTGTATAAATTTTGTTTTTCCTGAATTGCTCTTGATCTTTGAGGATCTCCTCACTGTGGATCTGCTGGAATAAAAATACAGCGATCTAATTTAAAAGGACCATATTCCTGTTACTTTGTTGATAATATGTACTTCAGAACCAGCCATGCACTTAGCTGACGTGTGGTAGCCTACTTTAAGGTGCAATCTTAGAAATTATTAAATGTCAAATCCTCATGTTTTAATTTTTCTAACGTACAGACAGTATGTTTGAATTTCTATTCTAGGATGTTCAGTATATCAGTAAATGTGAACTAAACAGTGGTGAAAATAGAAACAGAAGTTAAATTTCAAACAATTTTTTTTTTCTCAAATCACGTAACAAATGCTTGAAATTCCTGCCTCCAACACCACAAAAAATGTTGACCTCCTTGAAAAAATTATTTGTGCACACACTCAAAAATTACTAGCATTCTTTGAATACTGTCACTACAGAGTAGTATACCAAACACAAGTGTAACACAACAGCAGTATAGTGGGACAAAACTGCACAGCCAGACTCACTTTCCAGACAAAATTCCGCACACTTGTTGTTCATATTCTGTCATTTTATGGTTGTGCCTCCACAATGGTGGACCTCAAACTTATTATAATGAAACTTTTACTATAGGCCTATAACATTCCACAACACACACTGACTTTACCATCAGTTCAATTTCTGTGCTCTGTTTGGGTGGTACTACAGCATCAAAACTATGAGGAAATATAGTAGGCCATGTAGAAGACTAGAAGTGCAGACACTGTAGAAAAGTTAGTGTATTTCCTCAAAGAATGAAACATTCTGTTATGTAATCAATGTGCAGGATTGGAGGCAATCATTGCATTATCAACTTATTTCTCTCCTATTAGTTTCATGAACAGAATTAGGCCTATGTATGATTATGATTGAATCTATGGCTACTGTAGACAAAATTGCTTGCTGCTCCCACCAAAATTGGACGTTTTCAAAGGATTCTCTTAAGAAGCCTAACTGAGTCTCAAAATAAAATTCTTTGCAAACTGAATTGTAAAAGATACACACTGGCAGTTCTCTGTGATAATATGAAGGTCTTTGGTGGTTGAAAGCAGAATATGTTATTGAGGGAACATCCATACTCTGACATACAATACAACCTTGTCCAGCATATGGAACATGACAGTGCAGGGTCTATATTAATTACATGGAATCAAATAACATTATGAGTTGCACTTTTATTTTTGTTTTCTATTATTGGTTTGGCCATTAAGGACATTCTAAAGTGGTTGTTAAACTATCCAAATGAAAAGTGATGGTGATCAAAAATAAAAGTGCAGCTGGCTCTATTATTTGATTCCAACCTTACTCATCTAAACAACATAGTACAAAAAGCTGTCCTAGCACATCCAGGAGTAGAACTAAATTGTGAATGAAAGAATAATAAGTGCAGAACCTAATCCTATTTTTTCTAGGAAAATGCTGTTCCTACATCTCTAAATAAATTGGGAAGGATAGCAATATCCTTTAGAATATGTATCTGATGAGGAAAGCTTTGCAATTAAAATAAAATGTAGCCTATCACCACAGTTACAATAAATCCTTCAAACACAAATTTTACAAAATGCCCATTACTTTCTAAAAATTCTATCATCAGAAATGTAAGCTTTTAGCTAACTACCTAGCAATATGAAGGAGGACATGACAGCTATAACTTAGATTGGGAAATTAAATTTATTGGTATCATCAATGTCTTCTAAGAACTAAGTTATTTACTGATCAAAACAAGCTATCCATCCAGACCATGAAGGCTCAAGGGATGCTGTACCAGCCACTGTGTGGTCCTCTGCTCTACAGCATCACGGAGATGCTATGTGGAATGGCATGGCATCAGCACACCACTCTCCTGGCCATTTTCCAGACATTTCAGGCAGTGGAGCCACTACTGCTTGGTCAAGTAGCCCCTCAACTGGCATCTTGTGGCTGAGTGCACCCTACACAGTCCTCCGACCAAGCAAAAATCCTTGGCAGTACTGGCAAATGAACCCAGGTCTTCTGCAGGGCAGATATCTATGCTGACGACTCTGCTATAGAGATGGACAACTTATTGATTATTAAGCGTAAAACAAATTTACTTGAAACTTATTTACAGACTACTTCTTGCCTGTAGTGGTTAGCCGAATTATATGCGCAAAGGAGCAACAGCTGACAGCACCAAGTATTTCTATGTTGCAACACTGTTTGTCACTACACTTGCACAGATTACAAACTGCAGCATTATTGTTTCACTAAGATTCTATATTTTTACGTACTACGTGGTGCATTGTAAATTATGTATACTGGTATTTTTTTAGGCTCCTTTTCAATACACACATGATCTGCAAGCAGCTGGCAAAACAGTATGGTAAAATAATACTGTAGGCCCCTACAGCCTATGGCTGAAAGCATCCCAATTTATTAATGTGTGTTAGTAGTTCAAATGATTTATAGTAACTGGAATGGAAACACTTAAGTCACAGATTCAATATGGCCAATTTGTGTTTGTATTTTATTTAGTAAATTAAAACCAAACAATGTTAGAAACATCAATTTTCATTGAAATCTGGAAAAAACTAATAGCTAATAGGAAGTTTAGGGTGCACATTACTACATAAGCTTGCATAATAGCTACAGAATGGTATACTGAGCCAACTACTGTAGGATAATAAAAAAAAAAGTGTTGCTGTACAAACTGTGACTTTCAGCTGTGAAATGTTATCTTTCAAACTTAATTATCTTCCTCTTAAACTATGTAGTTTCCCACACTTTTACAATAAGTGGTGAATGGGGTTGAACAAGAAATTTATATTGGGGTACAAATTTACATATAATTTTTAGTCGTAGTTCAATACATTAAAATAGTCTGCGATTTATTACTTAATAGCGCTCATGTACTGCATAAAGATTGCTGACAATATTCGTATTATAAGCATGATAAATTGTACTGGCATTGTGTTAAATAAACAATTATTTTCATTTTATTGTATTTGGTATCATAAATAAAAAAAATGTCAATATTGATAATTACTTGTTCTTTATCGCTACGGTTTTCACTTATACTACCATTCTAACCTGAAAAATTGTGCTACTTTGAACATGAAACAACAAAACACAGCATCGTAGCGACAGAACGGTAAAGAACAGTGAGCCCTTGGACACAGGATGCACAAATTTTCAATACACTACTTGCCGGTATTCTAACAGCGTAACGGTGGTACAGCATAATCTTTTGTGATAAATTATCGCCTCTGTCGCTGTTTAGTATTACAGAATGAAACTCGAGAAGATACAATATAAAGCATCATTAGCCATTTTCAAGCTCGTTTGCTTGCAACGATCTGGACTTGAGTACACTCTTAACACTTGGTGTTATTAAGAATACCGGTATAGCGTGCAGTGAGATGGTGGACATGGCAGTTACATCTTGGAAGGCAATATAATTATTTTGTTGATTTATAACTCGAACGGAATGGCAGATTGGGGTAGCGCAAGAAGCCTAACACTCTTACAAAAAAAATCTAAGATGTACAGTGCGTAAGGATGGAAACGTTTAAGAGAAGAAATTGAACATTAGAATACTCAAAATTCGTACATGTAACACTATTCAACATGTTCCAGACACGATATCGTTGGCAATGCGTACATGAAATCGCGCTTCACTCTGATTACCAACAGTCAGTACAGCCTCAATGGATGACACTCGGCATAATTTCAATGGACTATCTGAACGAACCAATGTTCTCGAAGAGAAACAGAGACTTCCAGTTAGAAACAGTCATTCTTAGGATGTCTTAAGTAGCCATACCTTGAGCCTGGGGCAAGACGTCGAACACACACTGCGAACAACATAAATAAGAAACCCAACAATTGAAATATACTGACAATCAGATCACTGATCTTATTTACAGTACTCTACAAACAAATACAAAATTTGCTTTAGGTAGACCTACTAAAAAATTTGATCGTTTTGTGGACACTTATGAAGAGGTCCAATGTATTATTGAAAAGTTCTCAAGATTTGTTTATCGTCCATAATTTACTCATTATCGCCTGCCCCTGGAGCTCGAACGAGATCGCGATCTTGAAGACGAAGATCGCGATCTTGACCGCCGCCGAGACGAGTAAGATACAGATCTGGATCTGGACCTTCTGCGGATTTCGATCCGACGTCTTCCACCAGTGGACATTTCCACTCTCAGTCTACGACCACACAGCCGTATTCCATCGAGAGCTCGCACGGCGTCCTGGGCGTCTCTTGGATCGTCAAATTCAACGAAAGCAAATCCAGGAGGATTCCTTGCAACCCATATATCCCGTACTGGGCCATACCTGCCGAACATGTTTTCTAAATCGTATTTCGACACGGTTAGATCCAAGTTTCCGACGTACACCTTGCATGGCGAATTGTAGTACCGTGACATTATTGTCTGGACTGCAAAATGCGGCTCATATATGCACCACAGCAAATGAATTACAGAAACAGCGCCATGCAATAAGAAACAAGTGAACACAGAATATTTATGTAGCAAAGATGAAATTTTGTTGTTAAACTGTATTTATTAACTACAGCAGAGACGTCAAAAATATGACACATATAATTTATTATTGGTATCAATTCTCTCTTAATAAATACCGTAGGGTAACTCGAGTTCTCAGTGCAGACAACTTATACTGGTATTAAAAAATGTCTTCATTGGGATACCAGGATTAACGTGTTCGTGTTGCACAAGACTTTCGATACCACTATGACAAAACACCTCTTCACAAAATAACTTTTGTTATCATCAAAATGTGTTAACCATTGGGAAGTCGGAGTTCTGTGGAAATGATCATTTATAGCTGCGAATTAGTCAGAACTGAAATACTGGTGACGTACAATTACTAAACAGTTTTGACTCAGAACGTTAAACGAACTTCTGCACTGTGAATCAGTTTCATCAACATCAAAGAAAGGTGACATTAGCTAAGATCTTGAAGTGAATTTGCCGTGGGCGTCTACATCAATTCTTGCAAGAGGGGGTAAACTTATGAAACTGTAATTTTTTGTTCGATGAATTAGAAAACGCATTGTGCGCTAAGCTGAAAAAGGTACCACAGATGTCGACGTGCAGCCTGTATAATTAGCAGCAATTCTGCTGCCGGTGATAGTACACAAAAACGTCCCAGTACACATGTATCTGCAAACGAGCCGTTTGAAAAACATAGGGTGTCCATAGGAGACCCCCTGATCTGAAAATTAAATATCCTGAAAATGAGATCGGTAGACTAGTCCAACAAAAGGTGCATTTATTATGAAAGCTGTAAGAATCTGTAAGGATTTTATGCATAAAGTTCAAAATAGTTCGAAAGCTTCTAGCACATTGTGCTGTACGCTGTGGAGCTCGTACAGGTACATCATTAAACTCGTTCTCAGCAAGCAGTCTTTGCAATGACGTCACAATCTTTTTGAGATGTCCATCACTCTCAGTACGGAGGTAGCGGAAGCCAACAATGAAATTTGCCATCACAACTTGTAGTGTATCAACGGCAATAGTTTCAAATGTCACCCAGAGTGTAGACTCAAGCTCCGCAGAGTGATGGGATGGTTCAGGTAGAAAGTGTCTTTCTAAGTGCGCCGAAAAAAATAGTTATGAGAAGTCAGCTTGGGCGAATATAGAGGCCAATACATGTGTGCGCCTTTAAATTGGCGCTAAACCAATGCAATGGCTCTATTCCCGACGCATTTATCAAGAAAGCGAAACACTTGTTCGGTGCGATGTGGTCTGGCCCCATCTTGCATGAACCACTCGGTGTCTCGTCGACCCTCCAACGTGTGGCGACAAATGGTCTCAAAATTGCAAAGCAACGTTCACTAGTGATCGTTTCTCACATGAAAAAAGGGCCAATAATGCCTCTGCCACTTACTGCAGCCCAAAAAGCAACTTTGAGAGAGTACAGCTATTTCGCTTTACCCAAATGGGATTTTCGGATCCCTAAAATTGGCAGTTTTGGTAATTTACGACTCCATTCAGGTGGAAGTGTCCATCATCTGTGACGCAGCCAAAATCAAATCCTTCATTATCAACCTTCGGCAGCGGCATCTGTCCCTCCTCACGATCCAAGCTGACCTTGTTCCCCTTCCCCAGTACACCTGACCCGAAAGCAACACCACCCCCGATGTTGTCATTGCCTCTGCCATTCTCCTTTGGCATATTACCGTCGACATTCTTGACTCTACAGGTAGCGACCACCTCCCCGTCGTTCTCAGCGTTCGCAAAAATAGCCCTCTATCGCACAGCTCGTATAGGTAAGGGCTTCACAGCCTGTCCGTTTGAATATGGCGAGGAGCTTGTGAATAGTTTTTGCATCGGATCCTTTCGGAACATTAAATCGCGTTTGAAAGCTGCGCCTTGTTGCCAGGACTGTGTTCAAACCTGTCGTGTTCCAGTACTAGAAAAACACGTTGTTCAGTGGAATACATGATCTCAACCTCTTTCTTGGGTGCGCTAGCTTCCTTCGTCGTTTCAACGGTGGAAGTGATTGATACGAGCTGCAGCGCGCTATTTATGGGCACTATGTATTGCAATTACAGCGCCGTCTATTAGCAGCTTTCCGAACTATTTCGAAATTTCTGTATAACTTTTGCATACAATTCTTACCGCTTTATCAGTAAACATAACATTTGCTGCACTCGTCAATCAATCTCAGTTATCAAGATATTTAATTTTGAACTCAGGGACCCCATTGCTGGACACTCCGTAGTTGGGGGTATGTACTTAAAAGCCACCTCACACTTCAGTACGAAGTATTTTCTGGTCAGCATAAATGTATTCTACATATAAACTATTTAATCAAATCCCCATCCGACTCCTCCTTGTCCCACCCTCCACGCTTTAGTCCTGTCAACCCCAGACCCCAAGTTCCTCCATGCCCGTACCCTCACCATGGAGATGCGTAACTGATTCCCCAGAGGGACTCAGTCCTCATCAAGTCCCCCTCCCCCTCCTTTCATACGATGCAAAAGGTGGTTATTCAGGCTTTTGACTGATGGTCGCGTTAACGTGACGACAGTCTACAACTTCAGTACAATTTACTGTACATTCGTACCTGACAAAGGTGCTCCTCCACATGTCGTCATCGCAGTTACGCACTCGTTCCTAGAATGAGTTTCTAATCATTTCAAAAACATCCTCTTACCATCTCGCAATTCTTGACAAGACTGTACAATCCGCTACTCCAATTCTTCAATCATGTCAGTGGATTGAGAGCAGCTGGCCTTAGGGGCCAGAATAGAGATACGACTCGGCCTATTCATCTTGCAACATGCTGGCTTTCCCTACCGTTGTGCAAGACATTGTAGGCAACGGCTGAAATTTGAGCCCAGCTAGATGGGGAATTAATCGAAAAGTTTATATTTCATTTACATTGATAAAAAGAGTTTTGGGCTACCTGAGATCAAATAAAGCAGAAGGAATACAGAGTCCGTCAGAAAAATGTATACACACTTTAAGGAACGGAAAGTATTACTTATAAGTTTATTTTACATTTAATAATTGATCACACATGTTGTACAATCTTCAGTTTAGCAAATGCTTAATTTAAATGTTCAAAATGGTCACCGTTGGCGGCTAACCACGTAACAGAACGACGAGAGGTCGCCTTAACTACGTCAGTCAATATTACAGTGGAGATCGCTGCACATGTCACTGTAACCTTATGGCGAAGTTCCTCCAGCGTGCGTGGCTTACGTCGATAGACATTATTTTTCACAGTTCACCACAAGTAGGATCCGGCGACTGTGGAGGGAACTCAATGGGCCTTCTTCGTCCAATCCAATGCCCCAGAAAACTGTCATCCAGGAAAGCTTGTATGGCTAGGAAGTAGTGTCCTTTTGGTAGAAGACCTCGTCATCAGCTCCATAATGCGCACGTATACCTGGCAAAATTGATGTGCTTAATATCTCCAGGTACAGCTCTGGCCATCCAGATTTAGGTTTTCCGTTATTTCCCTAATCGCTCCAGGCAAATGCCGGGATGGTTCCTTTGAAACCAGTGACAGCAGCATCAAAGAAAACGTATCCTACTAAGCCCATAGATGACAGTCCACACCACAAATGAACCCCTGGTAGACTGACCGTTCTATCCACATAAACATGCAGCTTTTCCGGTGTCCAGTACTCACTGTTATGCCGAATCACCTTTCACTTAAGTTTGAACTGTGCCTCGTCACTCCACACTACCTTGGACACAAATTGTTCGTCATCAGTTACCATTTCCTGATACCAATCGCAAAATCGCATTCGGTGATCAGGATCGTCTTCATTAATCGTTTACAGTGACCGTGGAATATAAACTTTCCACTTTGCAGCTTTCAGAACTCTTCGTACACTTGTACTGTTAACCCCCACTTCACGTACACATTGGGTAGCAGACTTCCGTGGAGAGTTAACAAACGTTTCCAACACAAGAGCCGACGAAGCAGGACTTGTAGCTGTACGTTGTCTTCCTGATCTTCCTTTGTGAATATCACAAATTGTTCCATGCAATTCAAACTTGTCAATGACGCGTTTAATTGTTAGGCGGGTTGGCGGTTCTGTTTCAAACTCCCGCCTCCACTGACGCTGCACTGCAACGGCATTAGCAAACTTGAAAAAACACTTCTCAATACATTCGTTGCTCCAATGCCAAGTATGCTCCAGCCATCTTGTTTTCTCAATACCGAGATGAAGGTACTAACATCTGTTGAGCCAAAAGACCATGCTGCAATATACTCATAACTCAAATCGAACTACAATATGAATATCTCGATAGAGCCTGACAAATTTTTCTGGCGGACTCTGTAGAAAATATTCCAACGGAATTTCTAAAAATTATTGCGGCAAATGGCAAGTAGATGTGTAGAATCTGTGAGACTGCCGACATACAATTAGACTTTTTTTTTAAAAAAAAAAAAAAAGATAGCAAGGGCAGACGGATGCGAATAATATCATACAATCACCTTAACATCTCAAGCTGCTGACAAAAATAATATATAGAAGAATGGAAAAGAAAACTGAGGATCTGGTAGACGACGATCAGTTTTGCTTTAGGAGAGGTAAAGGCACCAGAGGTGCGTTTCTGACATTGAACTTGGTAATGGAAGTAAGACTAAAGAACAATCAAGATACGTTCATAAGATGTAGACAGTTAGACAGTGTGAAATGGTGCAAGATATTTGCAATTGTGAGAAAAATAGGAGTAAGCTAGAGGGAAAGACAGATGATGTATAATATGTGCACGAACCAAGTGGGAACCAAGAACTATGTGCTCGAATTAGACATGGACGTTGTCTTTCGCTCCTGGTGTTCAATCTAAACACCGAAGAAGCAATGACGAAAATGAAAGAAAGATTCAACGGTAGGATTAAAATACAGGGTGAAAGGAAATAAGTGATAAGATTCACTGAAGACATAGTCATCCTCAGCGAAAATGAAGAAGAATTACAGTATCTGTTGAATGGAATGAACAGTCTGATGGGTACAGAATATGGGTCGAGAGATAACTAGAAAACGACAAAAGTAATGAGATGTAACAGATCTGAGAAAGCGAGAAATTTAAAGATCAAAACTGATGCTCACGAAGTAGACGAAGTTAAGAAATGCTGGTACCTTGGGAGTAAAGTAACCCACGAATTTCGAAGCAAGGAGAAAATAAAAAGCAGAACAGCACAGGCTAAGAGATATTCCTGTCCAAGAGAAATCTACTAGTACCGAAGATAGGCCTTAATTTCAAGAAGAAACTTGTGAAAATTTATGTTCAGAACTCAGCATTGTATGTAATGAATCATGGACAGTGCGAAAACCGGAGCAAACGAGAATCGAAGCGTTTCAGATGTGATGCTACAGAAGGATATAGAAAATGAGGTGGACTGGTGAGATAAGGAATAAGGACATGCTCCGCAGAATCAGCGAACCAGGGAACTGACACGAAGAAGGGAGAGGATGATGGGATATATGTTAGCGCAACAGGAAATAACCTCCACCGTACTAGAGCGGATTGTAGGGGGAAAAAGCTGTAGGGGAAGACAGAGATTGAAATACAGGAGAGGAATTCGTGGCAGGCAGCATCAAACTAGTCAGAAGACTAATGACAGGACAAAAAAGCATTTGTACTAACCGCGACCGTATTTAGGCCTACTACTTAAGTCAGTATCCTCTCGTAAACACTCATTCGTAATTATCACGCAAACATCCTCAAGCGACCTCAGAAAATCCTGGCGCAGAAAGCGAAAGTGAGCCCTCCGTCCACCACGTCTCCTCCGAAAAAGGCCCAATGAAATGATCACTTAGTCCCCTAACCACGCATTGGCAATTGTCTCGCATAAGCCTCGTTTTTGCTTCTATTATTGTGTATTTTCACATGTGAGAGTTTTTCCTATTAACTGTGATCCGCCTTGTTCACAGGATGTTTTACAATTGCTGTTGTAGGCTTCTAGGGGTTGTAGAGAGGACTTAGTAGACAAAGTTTTGATAAAGAACCAATATCCGTAATCGTACCGCTTAGGTGTAAAATACGACGCCTGATAAAAAAATTCCGGAACTTTGCCCACAAAATTTTTCTATGCTACCTTTCTATTTATTGTGCGTGGTCTCCTTCGAAATACTCTCCTCCACAATTGATACATTGCTCCCAGCGCCGTTCCCACTTGCGGAAGCAGTCTTGGCACACCTCTTGCTGGATCGCGCTAAGTGCTGTCTGCAAATTTTCTTTTGTCTCGTCTACTGGTGCAAATCTTCGTCCTTTCAACGGTATTTTCAACTTTGGAAATACAAAAGCCCGCAGGGGTTAGGTGTGGAGAGTACGGAGTATGATGCAGCTCAGTGATTTCGCTTTTTGTGCAATAGTCATTGAAACACGTATGTAACGTAGCAGCGATGGTGAGGCACGTTAAAATCTTTGACCAGAGAGCCTATAATCGTAGTTAGTCTGCGCTTGACCGCGCGAGTGTTGCGAGCAGTTCGCTAGTAGTCGTCATGTAGTGCAGTACAGTAGTAGTCGTTGTGTAGTACGCTAGTAGTCGTCATGCAGAGCGGTCGGTCAGTAGTAGCAGCCCAGTGCGGTTGTGTGATGTAGTTTGTCGGCAACACTGGTCAAGATGCTGAATGAGGTAAATTGTTAATTAAGGTAATCATCAGATAATGTAAAGTTTATTTATTGTAATTAATTTCCAACAAGTGCCCCAATAATAATTTTGATTTCAAAAGCAATTTTACAAAAAAAATTTATTTAATTGAACTAACGATTTCGTTCCACTTCCCTTAAACAAAAGTTTCAGTTAAATTACAAAAAAAAAAAAAAAAAATTATTATTTGCAATGCAGTTCCTCCAAGCCGTGCGCAAGAATAAGAGCAGAAATTTGACTAGCAGTTACAATGAGGTAAGAATTTAATTCTGATTTTTGCACAGGGCCAAAGACCGATATTTCGGTTTATTTGAATTATCATCATCACTGAGATTTCATTAGCACTGAATTGACTTTCATTATTTTCGTGAGGAACTTATACTTGGGTCAGATTGCGATTCTCACATTTTCTATTGTCATTAAATTTAATTGCTAGGGAGGTTACGTTTGGGCTCCCATTCATTTATTATTTCTGTCTTTAAAATTTCAGTGGAAAGGTTACACTTAGCGCAATGTCCATTAGCATTTCTATATAATATTGTCTTATAAAATTTTGTGGGGAGGTTACACTTGGCGACACCCAGTCCAGGATCGTATTTCGTTGAGATTCTTTTGAGGAACAGTCAGATATCTGCTCTTATTTGCTTAGATATAATTAGGATTTGGCGCAACGCTTTTACTAATCTTGTGACTTTCTTTCTACAGGTCAACGGCAATTCGTTGCTCTGTTGTATTTGTTTGTTGCCTTTTTGCATTTGTGCTTATTTGTTTTGTGAATATTTGTGACTATTGTAAAAATGCCGCGAAAGACTGTGAATAGTGTATCGCGAGGTATTTTGAATGGAATTACCGACTTAAACAGCGTGACCGATAGTAATTGTGACACGCAGTGTAGTGATGACAATCCTGCCTTCACTGACAATCAATGCGTTCCAACCACTAGTGATGACTTTTACCTTAATGATGAACAAACGAACTCATTTGTCTCGTCTGTTAACTTGACGACAATTGATGACGCGGTACGCTCTATTGTAATGAGCGCTGCCCAGCTTAACACACCCGATTTGGAAAATTCAAGTGACGTACAGACAGATTTTTGCAATGAAAATAACCAGGATATTCAAAGTACGACGGATTCATTTAATCTCGAAATAGTGACTGACAGTGTAAATTCGACTGGCAAACCTTTTTGTAAATCTCAGAATAACCAAATGGTTACAGAAAACGAGACAATTCCAGATCCACCACTAAACAGCACAGAGAATATAAACGCTAGTTTTGACTTGGTACGAGTTATGAGAAGTTTGCTACAACAGCAAAGTGAGAAAATAGACAACAATTTCAAACAACAGAATGAAAAACAAAGTGAAGATTTTAGACAACTTAGGGAAGATAACAAACACTTAAATGAAAAACTTGACAATAGTGACGAAAATCTCAAACAACTTAGTGAACAGGTCAGACAACAGAATGAAAAATTAGACATCAATTCCAGACAGCTTAGTGAACAAATTAGAGCTGTTGCCGCGCAGTGTCATGACTCTAAGGAACAGTTGCGCGCGGAAATTGAGGCTTGTTCACGAAAAAATAGCGAAGAAATTAAGACTGTTGCGCAAGAATTAATGGAAATGCAAACAGCCGCAACAGAAACACTCAGAGACGAAATTAGCGGAGTCGCTAAACAATGCTCTGAAAAAGCTACACAATTACGGGACGAGTTTAAAGCAATGACGGTAGAACTTTCGCGCACAATGGACGCAAAGATAGACGCGAAATTCGAGCAGCAGAACACTCAAATTGACGAGCGATTTAGTCACCACATACAAAACAGTGATACGCGTTTCCGCAAATTTATTCAGGATCAAAACAAAGTCAAACGTCAAGTCATGGAAACAATCACTGCTCAAAGACAAGAAGACAAACGTAAAATGTTCGCGAAAGCGAAGACGTATGTAGACAATAATATTACTACAGTGTCCGACAAAATTAATACCATAGAACAGTTGAACGCGGAATTACGTGATGAAATTTCTGATCTTAAATCAAAAACAGATACACACACAGTAAATATTCAAACAGTGACCGACAAATTCGAACAATTAGAACTAACACAGGATTGCGATGTCATCAAAGCTGATGTTAGAAAACTGAGCGAAACTACACGTAAGTTGCAAAAACAGATTAATGCGTCCGATTCTAAAACCGATGATCAGGCAAAAATACTGACTGAAAAATATGATGAATTAGCTATTGAAAGTAATAATGATAATAAATCAGACGATACTGCACCGGTTTCATTTAACCAAACACCTGAATTTCAAAATTTACAACAGACAGTCAATGAGATCGGTTCAGCTAATAACTCATTGCGGAGAAATTTGTCAGATTTACAGCATGAGGTAACACAGATAAAAAATATTTCAGTTAATAATAACATACAACAGACGCCACTTTATGAACATTTGTCAGACTCACGCAGCGCGTATAATTTGGGTAATCTACAGAGAGTACGGGACTTAGATTCCGATCAACCACAGTTAAATAGATTCTCTTACGATCCTGAACATGTTCCATCACACAGAGATGATAATTTCGACTACAAACATTTTCTGTCAGTGAGAAAGTTTAAGGTTTTTAAAAACGATAGAACGCAGATTCACCCACTGGATTGGATTCAACAATTTAGCTTTGCTCTTCCACCGACTTGGCCTGTAACGCATAAACTTGAATTTATTTGCAGTTTTTTGGAAGGCGAACCGGCAACTCGTATGAGACCGATCGCGAGACAGTGCTATTCGGTAGAAGAGTTTCAGAATGCTTTTCTATCAGCGTACTAGTCGAAGACGACACAGCGCGGAATTAAAGATCAGTTAATTAGTTTGCCGAATTACGAGAACTCAAATTTTCCCAGTGTGACGCAATTTTTTGAGCACATGGTACAACAAAACCAATACCTGAGTGAACCGTACAGTGAATCCGCACTTATACAATTATGCATTTCCAAATTACCACGGTCATTACGAGTGTCACTTCTAACAGGTCAGCAAAAAGAAAATATTTCAGCGTTCAGAGATCTTTTACAGCTCTTGGAAGTACAGCAATCTGATTATTCTTTTGTAAACAAAAACTTTTCTTATAATAACCAAGGTCAACAAAAGTACAGCAATTATGATCAGACACGTAATTTCAATAGGAAAGATAACAGACGCTTTAGGAACGGCAACTACCAAAATTCTAATAACAGCCAAAATTTTAATTATCAATATCGTCAAAATTTTCAGCAACAGGAACCACACTTTAGTAACAATAGAGGTATTTCACAACAACAACATCAAAACCAGCCGGTTAGCATACCTAACCAACAATGGAATGCACAAGGTCAACCAGGCTTTAATGTTCCGCCGCGTGCACGTATAGTCCCTGATGCAAGAAATAGTAACGTACGGCAGCAAGGAAACAACTACGTACAAAGAAGGCAGTATTTCAATTCCTATCGTAATGCACCGTATAGGAATGACTATTACGACAGACGTAAAAATAATGAGGACAATTTTCAGCGTACATCTAACAACAGTCGGTCATACCAACAGCAAAATTATGCACGAGAACCTATTCTCATGAATGAACCCGACAGTAGGTACCATCCAGAGCGTAACACGTCTGGAAGAAGTAATAGAACAGTTCAAATAGTAGAAATGCCACAGAATCCTCTTAATAATAATAACACGTCAGATAGAATCTGACTAAATACTGCACAGGACGCATCTTCTAATAACACAAGCACTACTTTAGACACGCAAAATGTTGTTCGTGAAAATGTAATTACTTATGACGACATACGAGACACTCTTTTACAGGAAAGACCAGTTGTTCAGAAAACTATTTCACATCCTGTTATCGAAATTAAAATTGGTTCATCGAAATTCTCAGCAGTAATCGATTCCGGATCACCTATATCAGTAATAAATGAGGAGACTTTCAACGAGTGCAACAAAGAGAATACTTATCCGACATTACCTTTAGGCAAAACAAAAGTGAAGGGAGCAGTACCGAGTAAAGGAGTAGACGTTAAATTACAGACGCATTTATCATTTTGTATTGGAGGTCATACTTTCCACTCAAATTTTTGGATTGTTCCTTTATTGACAACAGACGTTATTTTAGGTACGAATTTTCTGGTACAACACGACGCAGTTATTGATTTTCAGAATTCTTATTTAATGTTAAAGGATGAAAATATACAATTTGCTATAGAATTTCAGCACTCACTATGTGCGGAAGAACAAACAATTAACCGCACAGAGGTCATTTCCGCAACACGTAACATAGACTGTAATCCCACATTGTTCACGGATACGTACGTACACAACTATAATACTCCAGACGAAGTTGACTACGACGTAATGCAAATGATTTCCGATAAAGTTAGACAAAGCAGCGCAACTACAGACGACGAACGAACGCACTTACACAAAATTCTTTTACAGCAAGCTCCAGTTTTTGACAACATTCCTGGTACTATGTCCGGATTTATGTATGAATTTCAAGTATATTCCGTATATTCATAGAGAACAGGTTAAAAAGGAATTGCAGGATATGCTTGACCAAGGAATTATAGAACCGGCAGTTAGTCCATACATAAACCCGCTGCATATTGTTAAGAAAAAAGATGGCTCACTTCGCCTTGTACTTGATTCACGTCACATTAATGACATTATTATTAATGAAACAGATCGACCACAGACACTAGAGGAACTTCTACAAAAATTTCACGGTACTGCTATTTATTCTACATTAGATTTGAAATCGGGATTTTGGCAAATTCAACTTCATCCGAACTGCAGAAAATACACAGCTTTTCTCTGTTTCGGCGACTGTTATCAATTTTGCAAATTACCGTTCGGCTTAACTATTTCTTCTGCAGCTTTTATTCGCGGTTTGAACACAATACTTCCGACAGAACTTAAGGACAGAATTACGACGTATGTAGACGACATTCTTATCGCAGAAGCTAACTGGTCTGAACACAATCTGATTCTTGAACAACTGTTACAAACTTTTCATGCACAAGGACTTACAGTTAACCTTAGTAAATCGCATTTTGGCAAAACTTCTATAAAATTTCTTGGACACGTAATTTCAGCAGAAGGTATTGCACCTGATCCGGAAAAACTTCAAGCTCTACGTGACATTAGTATTCCTACAACGAAAAAACAATTACGCAGTTTTTTGGGCTTAATTAACTTTTTCGTAAATTTATTCATCACTCTGCTTTAGACACACCCAGATTATGCCAATTAACAGGTAAAAACAGTATTTGGTCTTGGGATAAGCAAGCACATTCTGAATTCATGAACCTGAAACATGCTTTGTTGAATGCTCCACTTTTATCGCACCCAGATCTTACCAGAAATTTTTCTATTGCCACCGACAGTTCCAACACCGCTTTAGGCGTACATATTTTCCAGGAAATTGAAGAAGATGGTTCTACAGTAATTAAAAACATCGCATTTGCAAGCCGCATTCTGTCACCTGCTGAACGAAATTATTCCGTCACAGAACTTGAAACATTATGCGTTGTATGGGCTTTCACGAGATTTAGGCACTTTCTTTACGGCAGACATACCACCGTCTACACAGACCACAGAGCGATACAATTTTTACTTTCAGCTAAATTTACTCACGACAGATTAAGTAGATGGAAACTTTATTTACAGGAATTTGATTTTACAATAGTTCACATTCCCGGCACACAAAATGTTATAGCAGACGCACTATCGCGTTCTCTGAGCAACAATCAGCAAGACGTAGCAACCAACTTCTGCAAAACAAATTTCAGTGTCATGTACATTCAGCAAGTTGCATTTGAAAACTTTATTTCATCGTCATTACAGGACATAGCACAAGAACAAAATAAAGACAACGTGTGGAAAGAAATTAAACACCTTTGGCAAGATAAGAGTAATGTTACGATTAGAAACCATTACACTGTGCGCAATGACATTCTGTTTCGCCGCTCTCATCCTGACAGTAACAATTGGTTATTATGCATTCCTGACGAACTGGTTAACAAATTAATTTGGTACACTCATTTAAGTTACGCACATTACGGAGCACGAAAATGTTTTCTTGTACTGAGACAGAACTGTTATTTTACCAACATGGAGAAACGTATACGACGAGTTTTAGCGTCTTGTAAAATTTGCCAGAAAGCTAAATCAGACACCACTTCACATATTCCTCCTTTATATCCCATTGTACCTGTTAAATTAAGACATATGGCCGCTGTAGATATTTTTGGTCCGATTCCCAAAACTAACAGAGGTTTTTGCTACATCTTTGTCGCTGTTGAGCTCACTTCAAAATTTGTTACTTTCACTCCGTTACGCAAAGCTACTGCTAAAACTGTTTCGAAAGCATTTGTAAAACATTTTCTATTTCCTGTAGGGCATGTGACGAAAGTAATTTCTGACAATGGATCTCAATTTCGTAGTAGCGTATGGACCCGCATGTTACGAGCCAGAAACATTTCTCCGATCTATATATCCAAGTACCATGCTTCTTCGAACCCCTGTGAAAGATTAATGAAAGAAATTGGTAAGCTGTGCCGAATATACTGCTACAAAAGAGATATTGATTGGGATACACACATACTCTCATTCCAAGACGTAATTAATTCCATTCCAAATGAATCCACTATGCTATCTCCGTCTGTTATACTGAAAAACGTTGAACCACCAAACAAAATTAAAGAATTAGTAAACTTCCCTAAATGTCGTCGACTAAGACACCACGAAATAATTGACATTGCGCTGAACAACATCAAACGTGCCGCAGAGCGCCGGAGAAGACAGCAAAAACAGGTTTGTAGACGCCGAGACTTTCACGTTGGACAGAAAATATTAGTACGTACACACTATTTATCCAGTAAATTAAAAGGTAAGTGCAGTAAATTTGAACTTTTATACGCAGGTCCATATCGGATTCGCAGCATCCCTCACCCCAATGTTGTACACGTCGAAACTTTGAGAACCAGAAAATCGAAAGGCAACCACCATATCTCAAACATTAAACCGTTTATTGAATGAAGACACTTTATGATTCAACACACTATGATGCCATTTACTTATGCAATTATATTCACATGACTAATTACTGATGATTATCGTATTTTTTCTTGGCAAGTGCCCGGCAAGGTAAGGTTAGCAGGTCGCTTTTCTTGTCGTTACACATCAGACCGTGCACATTTTCCATTTTTTTTGTGTGTATGATTGTATTCCAGTTTTGTTTGTATGCACTGTGAAATAGTTAAGATATAACACACACCAGTCGACTTTGACATATTTTGCCTTATGACATCTCAACATCGTGACTGTTTTACATTTTTTGCTGCTGCATTGTATTATTCTGTGTACATTTTTGCATCTGAACACTGTCAATGTCTTTGACACATTACGTTTTCTGTCATGTTATGCTGTATGGTTAATTATGTTACCATAAACCAGTCATTATTTAGTGGGTATATGATTTAAATGTAAGACATTAATGCTTGTTCATCAATTTCAGAAAGAAATGATGCGTGTAAGAGATAAATTCAACAGAAATGGGAATTTCACCTACGGAATAAACGAAAGAGGATGCAATAACTTTATGAGGAAGAGTAAATGGATCAGGATTAACAAGCATTAACAAGAATATACTATACTCATCGTAGAATAGCAGTCTTAACTAATTTTTTCTTTCAGAATACAAGGTGATTGATGCAGGCTGTCAGACAGAACTACACATCTTAGTTTTAGTGATGAAATATGCTAGAGATAAGGAATAGTTATGTAATGAGTAATGAAATGATTTTTTGCAGATGATAATGAATGCTGATGAATAATGATTAAGAATATGCTGTTATGAATAATGAAGTTTTTCTTTACAGGTGATGATAATAATGAAGTTATGATAATGTGGATAATGAAGTGATTGATAATGAAGTTTTTTCTTTACAGATGAGGATAATGTTGAAGTTATATTTAGGCTATGTAGTTATTTAAGTATTTGTTGCAGTTTGTTTTGACAGCAGGTGTTATATTGCATAGTAGGATGACGGAAAGTTTTGGAAAGGACAGCTATGGAACACATTTTTATACACATTTCACTACCTGTTAATTCGAAGTTCACTACTTTTCAGCATAGTGTGCGTTTCTTCTTTCAGGTCAATAATCCATTTTGTATTTTTTCCAGGAGAAGCTTTTCATGATACTTACTAAACCTGTTACTTATTATACCTGTTCTAGTACTTGCATTTTTATTTTTTACCCATTTTTGTTTATCATTTATAAATGTGATCACATATACTGCCTTGTTACATAACCTTGCTACAGCTGACTCATGACGAATGACGTTAACTATCCTCATTTGCAGCAATAGGTCAAAAGCAAGTAGTGTTATGCCTCAGCAATTTAATTATCGATCCCTACGCAATGCATTGCTAACAAAAAAAAAAAATGTATTACCAGTCCCAAATAGTGATACCAGTTTGAGAAAGTTCTGAGTAATGCTGAACGGCAATGAATAATATGTCACTTGGAAAATGATTAATTAATTATGCTATGCTTTGTAATTGGAAATGAAAATGCTTTGTAATTAGGAGAAGGCTAATGATTCTTACTATATTGGAATGACAAATGATTAATTAACTGTAATTAGAAGAAGGCTAATGATTCTTAATTATGCTTTGTAACTGGAAAAGAATGTGATTGTTTAATAATGCTTTGTAATTAGGAGAAGGCTAATGATTCTTAATTATGCTTTGTAACTGGAAAAGAATGCGACTGTTTAATAATGCTTTGTAATTAGGAGAAGGCTAATGATTCTTACTGTATTGGAATGATTAATTAATTATGCTATTCTTAATTATGCTTTGTAACTGGAAAAGAATGCGACTGTTTAATTATACTTTGTAATTAGGAGAAGGCTAATGATTCTTACTATATTGAAATGACAAATGATGCTATGCTTTGTAATTAGAAGAAGGCTAATGATTCTTAATTATGCTTTGTAACTAGAAAAGAATGCGACTGTTTAATAATGCTTTGTAATTAGGAGAAGGCTAATGATTATTACTATATTGAAATGACAAATGATTAATTAACTATGCAATACTTTGTAACTGGAAAATAATGCGATTGTTTCATAATGCTTTGTAATTAGAAGAAGGCTAATGATTCTTAATTATGCTTTGTAACTGGAAAAGAATGCGACGCTTTGTAACTGGAAAAGAATGTGATTGTTTAATAATGCTTTGTAATTAGGAGAAGGCTAATGATTCTTAATTATGCTTTGTAACTGGAAAAGAATGCGACTGTTTAATAATGCTTTGTAATTAGGAGAAGGCTAATGATTCTTACTGTATTGGAATGAATAATTAATTATGCTATTCTTAATTATGCTTTGTAACTGGAAAAGAATGCGACTGTTTAATTACACTTTGTAATTAGGAGAAGGCTAATGATTCTTACTATATTGAAATGACAAATGATGCTATGCTTTGTAATTAGAAGAAGGCTAATGATTCTTAATTATGCTTTGTAACTGGAAAAGAATGCGACTGTTTAATAATGCTTTGTAATTAGGAGAAGGCTAATGATTATTACTATATTAAAATGACAAATGATTAATTAACTATGCTATACTTTGTAACTGGAAAAGAATGCGATTATTTAATAATGCTTTGTAACTAGGAAAAGAAGGCTACTGATTCTATGTAAAACAATTAATGAACATTTTTCTGTAATACTACATACTTGGTACAGAAATGTTCAATAACTGGGCTTTGAATGCCGCAAACTACTAATGAAGACTGTAATTGTCAATATTATGTGACTTAATGTCCTTTACCTTATGAACTAACTACCCTGAATTACTGCAATGTCCATTCGTCCTGTTTATCCTAGTGATCATGGAGCACTATATTTGGTTTTGCACTAATTCTACGTTGGTGTGCCTTGTAAGAGCGTGGTGTTGACACGACATGCTGTCCACCACCGTGAGCGATGAGGACGTTATTATGGTCCCACTGTTTGGTGTACCTGGTGTACTGCCAAAATGAGAACATGGAACATTACTACGACAGTTCAGTGTCTTGGCTACACTGATAAATTCTGATGGGAAAAGAACTTCAAATTGTGTCACTTGGTGTTGTACTTCTGTGGAAAGATATGGACTTTCAGAACAGCTGTGTGCAATCTAAAGTGCTACAACCATGATGCAATCCTCCCTTTCCTATCCTAATTCTTGTCACATAGTGAAAATCATTTTTTTGCTAACGTCATTTATTTTCATGGCTATACATATTTTTTCGATTTGCTGAACTCCAGTGCGAGTACAGTTATGTCACTTGTCGATATGATTTTTTGCCATTATGTTTATTTATTGCAAAAATGCCTAAGACATTTTTTCGATTTGTTCTCAAGTACAGTATGTGCACTCTTGTCTTTTATATTGTATATACATTTTTTTATTTTGAGGATATGTACTGAACTACAGTGCATGTGCACTTATGTTAGGTGTTAATGTGTTTTCTACTGAACTTCAGTGCCTGTGCACTTTTCTCATTTTTCAATATGATTTGTACTCATTCTGTATGTTCAATACTTCAGTGTGTATGATTTTTTTTTTTTGCCATTCTGTTTATGCTAAAGAATTTTTTCAGTGCCTGTGCACTTCGTTATCTGTCAAATAATTTGTATAAACAGTTTTCTGATTTGCTACTATGTTTTGTACTTACATTTTGTCTTTGTCTGATATATTTTGTACTTAGTGCGTGTGCACAACATTTAATTTATGTACTACATCTAAATATTCTGTAAATTGTAGAAGTTTATTAATTAAAGAAAAATTTTGCCGCGCTTGGCAAGTCCAAATGACTCACCATCGCTGCCAAAATTTTGCCCCCCCCAGTGGAGGGTTATGAAACACGTATGTAACGTAGCAGCGATGGTGAGGCACGTTAAAATCTTTGACCAGAGAGCCTATAATCGTAGTTAGTCTGCGCTTGACCGCGCGAGTGTTGCGAGCAGTTCGCTAGTAGTCGTCATGTAGTGCAGTACAGTAGTAGTCGTTGTGGAGTACGCTAGTAGTCGTCATGCAGAGCGGTCGGTCAGTAGTAGCAGCCCAGTGCGGTTGTGTGATGTAGTCTGTCGGCAACACTGGTCAAGATGCTGAATGAGGTAAATTGTTAATTAAGGTAATCATCAGATAATGTAAAGTTTATTTATTGTAATTAATTTCCAACAAGTGCCCCAATAATAATTTTGATTTCAAAAGCAATTTTACAAAAAAAATTTATTTAATTGAACTAACGATTTCGTTCCACTTCCCTTAAACAAAAGTTTCAGTTAAATTACAAAAAAAAAAAAAAAAATTATTATTTGCAATGCAGTTCCTCCAAGCCGTGCGCAAGAATAAGAGCAGAAATTTGACTAGCAGTTACAATGAGGTAAGAATTTAATTCTGATTTTTGCACAGGGCCAAAGACCGATATTTCGGTTTATTTGTATTATCATTATCACTGAGATTTCATTAGCACTGAATTGACTTTCATTATTTTCGTGAGGAACTTATACTTGGGTCAGATTGCGATTCTCACATTTTCTATTGTCATTAAATTTAATTGCTAGGGAGGTTACGTTTGGGCTCCCATTCATTTATTATTTCTGTCTTTAAAATTTCAGTGGAGAGGTTACACTTAGCGCAATGTCCATTAGCATTTCTATATAATATTGTCTTATAAAATTTTGTGGGGAGGTTACATCATGCACCAACAGGGATGAATGTGCGGATGCGTTATCATGATGTAAGAGCCGTGAACTGCCTCGTCACATTTCAGACCGTTTCCCTTTTACATTCTGTCGCAGGCGTCGCAACACGTCCCGATAGTACCATCGATTAACATTTTTTTTTCCTGTAGCGTGAATCTGTGATTAACTAATCCTTCAAAGTAAATTTGAATTGACCTGACGAGCTTCTTTTGGTCTCAGAGAACCTTTTCCGAAGCACTGTGAAGACTGAACCGTGATCTCAACATCATAACCGTACCCCCACGTCTCATCACCAGTTATGATTCTCCTAAGGAACATCTCGTTCTCATTTGCGCGATCCAAAATCTCTTCGCAGACTTCGTTCTGGTCTTGACTCATGAGCCGTCTGACCAACTTGGCGACAGCACGATGTAGTCCAAGAAGCTGAGTCAGGATCTCATGACATGATCCGACTAAAATGTTACAAGGATCACTCCAAAAGAAATGCAAATTATTTTTTTAAATCCATCTTTTATTGTACATGTTTGAAAGTTTTACAGCGTGTAGATACATCCTTTAGAAACAATGTTTTCATTTCTCCACATAATTTCCATCCCTCTCAACTGCCTTACGCCATCATGAAACCAGCGCCTGTATACCCGCACGGTAAAATTCTGGACCAACCTGTTGGAGCCACTGTTTGGCAGCGTTCACAAGGGAGTCATCATCTTCAACCCTTGTTCCACGAAGAGGGTCTTTCAGTTTCCCAGGGAGATGATAGTCACATTGAGCCAGGTCAGAATGTAAGGCGGGTGTTTCAGTGTTGTCCATCCGAGTTTTGTGACCGCTTCCATAATTTTATGACTGACATGTGCCCGTGCATTGTCGTGCAACAGCAAAACATCCTGCTTTTGCCAATATGGTCGAACACGACTCAGTCGAGCTTGAAGTTTCTTCAGTGTCGTCACATATGCCTCAGAATTTATGGAGGTTCCACTTGGCATGATGTCCACAAGCAAGAGTCCTTCGGAATTGAAAAACACCGTAGCCATAACTTATGCATCAGAAGATTTGGTTTTGAAATTTTTTTTTCTTGTGTGAATTTGCATGATGCCACTACATTGATTGCCTCTTTGTCTCTGGTGAAAAATGATGGAACCATGTTTCATCACCTGTCACAATTATTTTAAGAAATTCATCTCCACCATTCTCGTACTGTTCCAAAAGTTCGCTTCATACCGTGTTTCTTGTTTCTTTGTGAGCCACTGTCAACATCCTGGGAACCCACCTGGCACAAACCTTTTTAACGACAACACTTTCAGTATTCTGCAAACACTTGCTTCCCCTATCTCAACGTAGCGTGACAATTCGTTGATTGTGATGCCTCTGTCAGCAGTCACCAATTCGTTAACTCTCTGCACATTGTCTGGAGTGTGTGCAGTATGGGGCCTGCCGCTGCGAGGACAACCCTCAATATTGCCATGCCTACTTTCATCACGTAGCCTGCTTGCCCACCGACTAACTGTACTGCGATCGACAGCAGCATGTCCATACACCTTTTTCAACCTCTTGTGGATGTTTCCCACTTCCTCGTCTTCACAGCACAGGAATTCTATGGCAGCACGTTGCTTCTGACGAACGTCAAGTGTAGCAGCCACCTTGAAGACATGCTGTGACGGCGCCACTCACGGGAACAGGTTGAACTAAGTTTGAAAACAAGCAGGAAGGATGTATCTACACACTGTAAAACTTTCACACATGCAGAATGAAAACTGTATTTTTACAAAAATAGTGTGCATTTCTTTTGGAGTGACCCTCGTACATTCTTCTGCACTCTCTCGGACAGTCAATCTTCGTTTGGCACGCACAGTTTCGCTGACGTTCCTGACGTGAGCCTCGTCGGTAGACACCGAAGGGTGTTCTGAACGAGGGTCATCTTTAACTTCCGTCCCGCTATTTTTAAACCGTGTGAACCATTCGTAATACCGACTACGGCTTAAGCCCTCATCACCGTGGGCTTCCTACTTCACTTAGTGTGTCTCTGTAAAGGTTTTCTTGTGTTTCATGAAAAACTTAACGCAGACGCGTTGCTCCTCTAACTCTGCCATTTCGAAATTCGCAAACTGTGCGACACAACTTACTGCTCAGTAAGCACTGAACAATAACTAACAGACATACAGCAATGAAGCTTCCGGCAGTTACACGTTAAACACAGGCGAGTCGAGGGATTCCAACCGAATTTCGCTCCTTGGTCCGAAATAACGAAATTTCCGGAATTTTTTGAACAGACCTCGTAACTTTAAAGATCGTGTCAGTTTCAGATCTCGCGCTTCAGGATACCAACACAGCGGAGACAATGATCTGTGATCAGTCTGATCCATGTGGTGATGCTGTTGTTCGTTGCTCAAGTAGTATCTTTGACGCATTCCTACATACATGCGGACCAGGAAGGCTTTTGTACATTTGTAGAGCACCGCAGTCAACCCTCCAAGTTGTGAACGTACCAGTTTCTCGCAGCCTTTGTGTTAATCGGACGAAAATTTTAGGTGATGAACTGAGGTAATCCGGAAAACATTATCGATACGTGCTTTGTGCAGCTCTACCATCAAGTACCGTTCAGTGAAGCGGGACATGTAATGGTGATTTGACCTTCAGATTTATTTAGTTGCTCCACGGTACATTTCTGGATGCGAGTTCCTGATCAAAACAACCCATAAAAGAGGGTAATAGGACTTGCGAAACATATTGTATACAGGGTGGTCAGAAACAAACTGAGAAGTTTGTAAGGGTGTTCCAGAGTAGGATGCATTCCGTCCGAACACGTCTCGGAAGGCTCAACGGACCCGACCGACCGCCGTGTCATCCTCAAATGATAGCTGTCAATGAATGCGGATACGGAGTGGCATGGGGTCTGCATACCGCTCTCCAGGCCGTTGTCTGTTTACCCGATCCAAGCTGCCACTTCTCAGTCAAGCAGCTCTCAATCGGACACAAAGGCTCAGTACACCTTGCTCGCCGACAGCGCTCGACAGACAGGGCCGGTCACCCATCCCGGTGTTATCTAAGGCGGACAGCTTTTAACTGTTATCCGAATCCGACAGCGCTTAACTTCGGTGATCTGACGGGAACCGGTGTTATCACTGCGGCGAGGCAGTTATCTTAGAGTAGGCTGTGCTGAGAAATAATTGTTGGGCAAGAAATTCGAGTTGTTGTGTCGTTTCCGAGTTAATCAGCATTGAAACTAGTCAATCAGAGCGTTGTACCGCTCGCCAGATTCAATTAGTGTCAGCTTTTCTCGTATCTTAGATGATGGCGTACGAAACCGCTCAGCATTTAGCTCTGTTTCGATTCCTACTACGACTCCATGTCCAAGTTTTGCATCGCTCTCGAGTTTGGCTTTAGCAAACCAAACGAATTACACATTGGGCGGTACCATCTCTGGCGGGGTGCTTGAATTTGCGCCCGCAACCGCCTAAGTGGCTAACTTCGAGGCTAATTCGGAAACGGCGCAATGTAACGATTTTTTTCTTATCAATTATTATCAGGAGAAAGATAACTGGCGTTCTATGGATCGGAGCGTAGAATGTCAGATCCCTTAATCGGGCAGGTAGGTTAGAAAATTTAAAAAGGGAAATGGATAGGTTAAAGTTAGATATAGTGGGAATTAGTGAAGTTCGGTGGCAGGAGGAACAAGACTTCTGGTCCGGTGACTACAGGGTTATAAACACAAAGTCAAATAGGGGTAATGCAGGAGTAAGTTTAATAATGAAAAGTAGGAATGCGGGTAAGCTACTACAAACAGCATAGTGAACGCATTATTGTGGCCAAGATAGATACGAAGCCCACACCTACTACAGTAGTACTAGTTTATATGCCAACTAGCTCTGCAGATGAAGAAGAAATTGAAGAAATGTATGATGAAATAAAAGAAATTATTCAGATAGTGAAGGGAGACGAAAATTTAATAGTCATGGGTGACTGGAATTCGAGTGTAGGAAAAGGGAGAGAAGGAAACGTAGTAGGTGAATATGGATTGGGGCTAAGAAATGAAAGAGGAAGCCGCCTGGTAGAATTTTGCACAGAGCACAACTTAATCATAGCTAACACTTGGTTTAAGAATCATGATAGAAGGTTGTATACATGGAAGAACCCTGGAGATACTAAAAGGTATCAGATAGATTATGTAATGGTAAGACAGAGATTTAGGAACCAGGTTTTAAATTGTAAGACATTTCCAGGGGCAGATGTGGACTCTGACCACAATCTATTGGTTATGACCTGTAGATTAAAACTGAAGAAACTGCAAAAAGGTGGGAATTTAAGGAGATGGGACCTGGATAAACTGAAAGAACCAGAGGTTGTACAGAGTTTCAGGGAGAGCATAAGGGAACAATTGACAGGAATGGGGGAAGGAAATACAGTAGAAGAAGAATGGGTAGCTTTGAGGCATGAAGTAGTGAAGGCAGCAGAGGATCAAGTAGTTAAAAAGACGAGGGCTAGCAGAAATCCTTGGGTAACAGAAGAAATATTGAATTTAATTGATGAAAGGAGAAAATATAAAAATGCAGCAATTGAAGCAGGCAAAAAGGAATACAAACGTCTCAAAAATGAGATCGACAGGAAGTGCAAAATGGCTAAGCAGGGATGGCTAGAGGACAAATGTAAGGATGTAGAGGCTTATCTCACTAGGGGTAAGATAGATACTGCCTACTGGAAAATTAAAGAGACCTTTGGAGATAAGAGAACCACTTGTATGAACATCAAGAGCTCAGATGGAAACCCAGTTCTAAGCAAAGAAGGGAAAGCAGAAAGGTGGAAGGAGTATATAGAGGGTCTATACAAGGGCGATGTACTTGAGGACAATATTATGGAAATGGAAGAGGATGTAGATGAAGATGAGATGGGAGATACGATACTGCGTGAAGAGTTTGACAGAGCACTGAAAGACCTGAGTCGAAACAAGGCCCCTGGAGTCGACAACATTCCATTGGAACTACTTACGGCCTAAGGAGAGCCAGTCCTGACAAAACTCTACCATCTGGTGAGCAAGATGTATGAAACAGGCGAAATACCCTCAGACTTCAAGAAGAATATAATCATTCCAATCCCAAAGAAAACAGGTGTTGACAGATGTGAAAATTACCGAACAATCAGTTTAATAAGCCACAGCTGCAAAATACTAACACGAATTCTAAACAGACGAATGGAAAAACTAGTAGAAGCCGACCTCGGGGAAGATCAGTTTGGATTCCGTAGAAATACTGGAACACGTGAGGCAATACTGACCTTACGACTTATCTTAGAAGAAAGATTAAGGAAAGGCAAACCTACGTTTCTAGCATTTGTAGACTTAGAGAAAGCTTTTGACAATGTTGACTGGAATACTGTCTTTCAAATTCTGAAGGTGGCAGGGGTAAAATACAGGGAGCGAAAGGCTATTTACAATTTGTACAGAAAGCAGATGGCAGTTATAAGAGTCGAGGGACATGAAAGGGAAGCAGTGGTTGGGAAGGGAGTAAGACAGGGTTGTAGCCTCTCCCCAATGTTATTCAATCTGTATATTGAGCAAGCAGTAAAGGAAACAAAAGAAAAATTCGGAGTAGGTATTACAATCCATGGAGAAGAAATAAAAACTTTGAGGTTCGCCGATGACATTGTAATTCAAAGGACTTGGAAGAGGAGTTGAACGGAATGGATGGTGTCTTGAAGGGAGGATATAAGATGAACATCAACAAAAGCAAAACGAGGATAATGGGATGTAGCCGAATTAAGTCGGCTGATGTTGAGGTTATTAGATTAGGAAATGAGACACTTAAAGTAGTAAAGGAGTTTTGCTATTTGGGGAGCAAAATAACTGATGGTGGTCGAAGTAGAGAGGGTATAAAATGTAGACTGGCAATGGCAAGGAAAGTGTTTCTGAAGAAGAGAAATTTGTTAACATCGAGTATAGATTTAACTGTCAGGAAGTCGTTTCTGAAAGTATTTGTATGGAGTGTAGCCATGTATGGAAGTGAAACATGGACGGTAAATAGTTTGGACAAGAAGAGAATAGAAGCTTTCGAAATGTGGTGCTACAGAAGAATGCTGAAGATTAGATGGGTAGATCACATAACTAATGAGGAAGTATTGAATAGGATTAGGGAGAAGAGAAGTTTGTGGCACAACTTGATCAGAAGAAGGGATCGGTTGGTAGGACATGTTCTGAGGCATCAAGGGATCACCAATTTAGTAATGGAGGGTAGCGTGGAGGGTAAAAATCGCAGGGGGAGACCAAGAGATGAATTCACTAAGCAGATTCAGAAGGATGTAGGTTGCAGTAGGTACTGGGAGATGAAGAAGCTTGCAAAGGATAGAGTAGCATGGAGAGCTGCATCAAACCAGTCTCAGGACTGAAGACCACAACAACAACAACAATTATTTCTCAGCGCAACCTACCATACGACACCCTTGCAATCTTTGTATACTATTTCTGACCATTCTGTATAATAAAAGAAATTTATTATAATGATTTTAGTTCAATAAACAGCAATCTCATGTGGCTCAGACCTTGGCGCTAGTATTTCCATCTGACGCCATTTCACTACCGTGTCAGTTTAAACTGAAGGTGTCATCAGTAATCGAACTCATCACCACTGCTTGAAAAGCATTAACACTGCCTTTCACTGAGGAGGGAGATAATTATATACACGTTAGTAATATGAGTAGTCTGTGGACTATAGCAAGACGGACGGAGAGGGGGCACTAAATGATATATTGCTTTTATAGAAAAAATGTTCTCGAACTGGCGTTGCTCATTTAATGAAATCAAGCGTATCCATCGAGTTGTGAAATCAAGCTTGAAAACGTTTATAAAATATTTATTTGTAATCCCACAATGGGGTTTGAAAAGCACTTAAAAATGTGAAACAGAAAAAAGAACGATTGAAAATATCGTGTAGGGTATCAACAAAAATAACGAACATCAGTACTGCTAGAAGTGGAGGAGCAGGCTGTAAACTTTGAATGAAAAGGGTTATTAGATTTGATTTCATCAGCAACACTTTCTTTGCGTACAAAACACACCTTATTTATCACTTTAGTGGATTTATTTAATCTCTTTCATGCTTCCTGTTTTTTTAATGTTGACTGGGAAAACTAAAATTGAACAAAATGTGTTTTGAAAAACTACGTCTTTTGGTTTAGTGACTTAAAGGGCACCATAGGGTCTGTAACCGAGTGCATGAATTGGCCGATAGAAGCGACTGTTAACAGCCAAGCACTGAACCGAATCAATCCCCGTTCTTCAAGTTAGTCACATTATTCTGCAGCCGTACCAGCTGGACTGCTCAAATCCTCGAACTGCATGTGGCGCAGCGTTATTCCCCATAATATCGAGAATATTCCAGACCCTGGAGAGGACCTCTTTTCGAACTTGAAATTTCACGCACGTGAATAATCACTTTAAGTGTATCTAATAATAAACCTTAGGTAGTCATTGTCTGGGATGATTAGGAGAGGGACTAGATAACTCAGGCTGCCTTCATACTAAACGTCACTGCAGAGAATTTATACCTGTGTCACATTTACATCTCTTTCTTTCATAAAATCGTCTGTAACTTTTGATGTACATGCGTGGTTTGAAATGTAGCCCGCTGTGGTGTTTGTTAACGTCGCCATCTCTCACTTGATACTTCATATGATGTGATGGCTCCAGTGGTTAATTGTTATTAATTTCTACTGTCCAACGTAATATCATCTTTAAAAAAGAGCTGTGATTTCCTTAATAATTATTGTAAAATTACGCTTAAAGTTACGATGGGCACATCTCGTCACTGTGATTTTTGTGGCGCATTTGGTTCTACCGAGTCATGTTTGTGACGTCTGTACTGTAGTTTCCTTATCCGAGGGTGGTTTGATAAGTGTGGTAAATTGCCATGAAAGAATGGAACGTTTTTGTTGCGCCGTCGTGGTTGGTAAGCTTGTTTATTCCAACGATCATGTAAAGGATTTCAACAAGATACATCTTGTAGTTGATTCCTGACAGACGTATGAATTGGTCAGCGTGTCGATTGCAATTGAAAATGGAGCAAACCGAGTTTCGTGGTGTTATTGAATATTTTCGCTTGATGAGTTGGACTGCCGCACAGATCAAAACAGAATGGATGACGTTCACACGGACTCTGCACCATCAATGAAGACCATTTACTTTTCGATTGAAGAACTTAAAAGTGGTCAGACAAGGACTGAAGATGAAGCTCGCTACCGCCGTCCAGTTGAGGTCGCCACAAAGGAAACCACTGACAAAGTCGATGACATAGTAATGCAACACCGCCGAATAAAAAGCATGAGATTACTGAGACTGTAGGCATCTCAACTGAGTCAGTACATAATATCCTGCACGGAGAAATGGCTATGAAGAAGCTGTGAGGGGTGGATGCCGCGATAGCACACAGTCGATCAAAAATACACCAGGCACGATATTTCAGCACAACGGCTGGCGATGTTTAATAGCAGTTCGCAAGAGTTTTTGCGCCTATTTGTGACTGTTGATGAAACCTGGGTCCATCATTCTATACTGGAATAAAAACGCATCAAGGCAATAGACAAAGGCTGATGAAAGAGCGCCTAAGAAGGCAAAGCTGGTAAGGTGATGGCCACTGTTTTTTCTATTCGCAAAGAATAATCCTCAAAGATTACTTGGAAAAAGGCGAAAGCGTAACTATACCCTATTCTGCTTCATTGTTTGATCGTTTGAAATTTGCGAAGGCTGAAAAAAGACCATGGCTGGCATGCAAAAGAGTGCTCTTTCAGCAGGATAATGTACCACGCCGCACAACAGCAATAGCAATGGCGAAAATGTACGGACTGGGCTTTGAATTGGTTCCTCTTCCACTCTGTTCACCAGACTTAGCTCCAATTGATTGCTTCCTATTCCCAAATTTTAAGCTTTGGCTTGCTGGGAAGAAAGTTCCATCAAATGAGAAATTGATAGTTGCAGTCAACGAGTATTTTGCAGAGTGTGATAGAAACTGTTTTTACGCTGGAGTGAAAAAGCTGGTGGATCACCGGACCAAGTCAAAGGGGACTATGCTGCAAAGTAAGGTGAGCTGTTTATGAAACAAACATTTTTTCAAACTTTTTTACCAGATGTGTCAAACTATCCTTGTATTATGTGCACTACAGTCGCTACTGTGTCTACCCTAACCACCTCCACCACGCCTGCAAGGACCTGTCTTGGAAAATCCATGCCTAAACCTAGCCTGCCCTGTTCGACTGCAGCACTGACGTTAAGGGGGGATGTAGGCAAAATTGGTCAAAATGATAAAAAGCTTTTTGCCACCAGATAGTTCTGTAGCATGTTAGAAACACTGTCTCCAGTTTTCACAGATGAACTCGAACAACAAATGATAAACAAGCTGTCTTGTTTCATTCACTGCACAGTGCCACTCCCACTTTTATAGAGGACACTCTACTTGTTTGCGATATTTTATTACTTCCTGCTATCATAAACACATCGGAAGAGTATAGAAAGCTGTGGACCCGTTTACGTCTTGTTATCTTTGCTTTCCGCTAGCTTTGGTAGCTGTTGTTGTCTGTGGTGCAGAAATATAAACATTCCAGTTCTGCTGTTAGTGTGGGAATTACGACTGTGTTCAAGCTTTTTTGTATGATTTACCTTTTAAAATGCCAAGATATAGTGGTAAAGTGTTTAAGAAAGTGGCTAAAACTCGCTATTTGTTTGTGAATAAACAGTTTCTCCAAGCGAGTCATCGTAATTCAGCGGAATATAATTGTGAAGCTAAGATGATGAGCAGTTCACAGAAGAAACTAGGAACTGGTATAAAGTTTCATTCCATTAAAGACGAAGTGAATAGCAATTTTATGATAACTGAATTAGAAATTATGTTTTCTATTATTAGAAATTCGTGTGCATGTGGTAACTGTGGCACTAAATCCTTAAGGTTATATGACAGTAGTGACACAGATGATATTGTGTGTAATACGCACTTGTTTTGTGACAGCTGTCAAACTGACATTCAATTCAAAACGTCGTCTGTTAAGAATTGGGTGTATGAAGCCAACATAACATTCTGCTATGGGATGAGATGTGTTGGTGTTGGAAGGTAAGGTAGCCATTTGTTTTGTGCAATAATCAATAATCCATTTATGTCTGCCTCATACTCAACACTAAACAATCATATTCTGAACGCCTTGCAAACAGAATGTAATAGCAGTTTGTCAGCAGCAGAGAAAGAGGCAGTTTTATTTAACAAAGACATTCAGACAGAAGTAAATGACCCTTTGCCTTTTACAGATTTATGTGTTTCATGTGATAGCACATGGATGAAAAGGGGTCACATCTCCCTACACGATGTTTCATCAGTTATAAGTTTTGACACAGGAAAAGTTTTGGATTTGCAGGTGAAGTCTAAATATTGCTTTATTTGTGCATAGAGGAAGGCGTTAGGCAATAAGGAAGAGAGAGACAGTGGCAAATAAAACACAAAATAATTTGCAGCAAGAATTATGATGGTTCTAGTGGTGGCACGGAGTCAGCAGTAATGAACTTAATATTTCATCACAGCGAAATGAGGCACGCAGTTAGATATACGAGGGCAGTTCAATAAGTAATGCAACACATTTTTTTTCTGAAACAGGGGTTGTTTTATTCAGCATTGAAATACACCAGGTTATTCCCCAATCTTTTAGCTATACAACACTATTTTTCAACGTAATCTCCATTCAATGCTATGGCCTTACGCCACCTTGAAATGAGGGCCTGTATGCCTGCACGGTACCATTCCACTGGTCGATGTCGGAGCCAACGTCGTACTGCATCAATAACTTCTTCATCATCCGCGTAGTGCCTCCGACGGATTGCGTCCTTCATTGGGCCAAACATATGGAAATCCGACAGTGCGAGATCGGGGCTGTAGGGTGCATGAGGAAGAACAGTCCACTGAAGTTTTGTGAGCTCCTCTCGGGTGCGAAGACTTGTGTGAGGTCTTGCGTTGTCATGAAGAAGGAGAAGTTCGTTCAGATTTTTGTGCCTACGAACACGCTGAAGTCGTTTCTTCAATTTCTGAAGAGTAGCACAATACACTTCAGAGTTGATCGTTTGACCATGGGGAAGGACAGCGAACAGAATAACCCCTTCAGCGTCCCAGAAGACTGTAACCATGACTTTACCAGATGAGGATATGGCTTTAAACTTTTTCTTGGTAGGGGAGTGGATGTGGCGCCACTCCATTGATTGCCGTTTTGTTTCAGGTTCGAAGTGATGAACCCATGTTTCATCACCTGTAACAATCTTTGACAAGAAATTGTCACCCTCAGCCACATGACGAGCAAACAATTCCGCACAGATGGTTCTCCTTTGCTCTTTATGGTGTTCGGTTAGACAACGAGGGACACAGCGGGAACAAACCTTTGAATATCCCAACTGGTGAACAATTGTGACAGCACTACCAACAGAGATGTCAAGTTGAGCACTGAGTTGTTTGATGGTGATCCGTCGATCATCTCGAACGAGTGTGTTCGCACGCTCCGCCATTGCAGGAGTCACAGCAGTGCACGGCTGGCCCGCACGCGGGAGATCAGACAGTCTTGCTTGACCTTGCGGCGATGATGACACACGCTTTGCCCAACGACTCACCATGCTTTTGTCCACTGCCAGATCACCGTAGACATTCTGCAAGCGCCTATGAATATTTGAGATGCCCTGGTTTTCCGCCAAAAGAAACTCGATCACTGCCCGTGTTTGCAACGCACATCCATTACAGACGCCATTTTAACAGCTCCGTACAGCGCTGCCACCTGTCGGAAGTCAATGAAACTATACGAGACGAAGCGGGAATGTTTGAAAATATTCCACAAGAAATTTCCGGTTTTTTCAACCAAAATTGGCCGAGAAAAAAAATGTGTTGCATTACTTATTGAACTGCCCTCGTATGAAGTATCTTGGTGATGGAGATTCTGGTGCTTTCAAATCTGTTGTAGAACGCAACTCATATGGAAATGGATGCAACATTGAAAAGCTAGAGTGCGTGGGGCACATTCAGAAGAGGATGGGCGGGAGACTTCTGAAACCGAAACGAGAACAAAAAGATGTAAAATTCAAAGATGGAAAGCCACTGGGTGGGCCACAACGTCTGACTGACAAAGAGATCCACAATTTGCAAATACGTTATGGCAAAGCAATAAGGCAAAACACCGGAGATTTGAAGGCAATGCAGAAGGCAGTGTGGGCAATATTTTTTCGTGAGTTGTCGCCTGATGAGAAGCCAATACATGAATTGTGTGATATATCCTGGTGCAAACATAAACAGGCAAAAGCAGAAAACAAAACCTATTCACATAAACACAGTCCTCGTGCAGCAGTCTTAAACACCATAAAGCTAACATTCCAGTCTCTAGCTCATCCAGATTTGTTAAAGAAATGTACCCCTGATGGAAGACAAAACCCGAATGAGAGCTTCAACAGTCTCATTTGGAAGAGACGCCCAGAAACGACATTTAGCTCATCTACTGTTGTTTAAATTGCCACATATGATGCATGTCTGGTGTTTAATGATGGTAACATTGGAAGAATAAGGACCCTTACTGGACTAGGATTTGTTGCAGGTTGCTTCACCAAGAAGCTATTGAAGAAGATAGATACTGTGCGTGTTGCACATTCTGAACTGTCTGTGAAGGATACAACTAAAAGGGCACGCCAGCAAAATCAGATATAAAGGAATCAGGTACACGAAGAGCAAGAAGACCAAATTTATGGTTATGGTCAACATTAAGGTATTAGTTTACAGTGTAAATCCTTATAATCTTTTACGTGCATTTCCCAGAACTTTCATTTTTCAGTTGATAAGGAACATTTTCCCCTGACCATTGGAGCTAGAAAAGTGAAATTTTCTGCAGGCTTTGTTCACAGTATAACAGAACTTCTGTGATACAAATTTTTTCTAAGTGTATTTCTGTCAAAATTATTTACTTTTCTGTGAAATTCAAATTGCTTTGTTTCATCTGCATAATTTTTTAAAATAAATTGTAAGAACTCTAAAACTGATATTTAAAAACTGTTCCACACGTTTGCTTATCTGATTACTAAGAATTACCTACCTAAATTAATTTTTGTGAAAATGTTTCTTGTGTGATAGCATGTGTTGCGAAAATTTCCAGAAATGCCTTGCTCAAATTTTTTGAAAAAAAATTGGAAAATTCCAGAATGTAGCCCGTAAGATAATTACTGCAAGTGCAAAATTTGATTCTGTTAACTTCAAACACCAAAAACTATGTTAGATTATGTAAACACGTCCATTTTCTCCTGATTCCTCTCTTAACATCCCGTCCTTCCAACTCTAGCTCTGCGAATCGGTTAGTTGTACTGTCACAAGCTTGTGACGCTCTATTCGTTCACGAGATATGAAAGACAGTACATAATGGCACCGAGACTGAAGCCGTGTTCCTACACTTTTTGAATGCATTCGCTTTTTTCTATTACTAATTATCAGACCCGCTTTACGTTCGATTCAGGATTTAACTAGCAGACAGAAAACGTTAGAAACAGGGTGAGGCAACTAAGCAGGACACAGCAAAGCCTTCGCGGGTCGTCTGTGTTTCCTAGTAGACCTCTTGTTTTAATTTTCGTCGCAGATAAAAGTATAGAAGTGTTAAGTCTGACGAGTGTCAGACAATTTTGCGTTTCTTGAACGATCGTTTCAATGCTCTCCAAATGTTCTCTTCAGAGCATCTGTCATCACATAATCTACATGGGAGGGACATCCGTCACGTTGGTACCACACTGATAGTCTTATGTCCAGGTGGGTATCTTCCAAAAACTGCGGCAACAGCGTATCTTAGGAAGCCCAGACACTTGAGTGTATTTAGAGTATGATAGTAAAACAGAGGTCATTTATGCGGGTCTTTTAAAACACGCACCAAACGTTGATAGACAATGAACATTGTTTTTATACACTTCTGTAGTACAGCGTGGGTTTTCGACTGACCATTACTGCGTATAGCGAAGACTGACTTGTCCTTGAAAGTCTCTTCGGGTTTGCTGGCGGATCCCAAAATCAACTTGACTCGATATTTCGGCGATCCAACTGTTCGCCATCTTCAGGAAATGCTGCTTCTGCTGATGAGTCCCGCTGAGAACTGACGCAAGATTGCAATTCGACGTCCTATATAGGCCACCGTTCCGTACACGGCGCATGCGCCGCCCATCACGGTTTCTGACTTCCAAAACAGGGAGGTGGCGCCGCCCTTAGTGAAACACTGCTGGCAACGATATATCGAAATCAAGGCCACGCCGAAGAACTTTCAGATTTGATGCGAGATAATACAGGATTCCACGTTTTGCTAAGAGGAAACCCATTGTCTCTGTTGATTAAATTATCAGCCAACCTAATTTCAATCGCCTCTTTATAGACACTATTCCAAAAACCGGAAATGTTGGCAATCACAACAGTTTCCTCAAACTTCATTTTGTGTCCCTCATTTAGGCAGTGTTCCGCTACGGCCGATTTTTCCGGCTGGTGTAGCATTATGTGATGGCGATGTTCCACACACCTGTCATTCACTGTGCGAATAGAACGGCCAACGTAAGCTTTCCCACATTGACACGGGATTTTGTACACCCCGGAGACTAACCAATTTTGGAACTATGTCATGAAACTGTAGATGCAGCGAAATGTGAAGAGTAGGAAATGAAACTGAATGTAATGTCTGTAGGACACGTGTTAAGGAAACAGGAAGTGTTCAGCCACATGTGAAACGTCAACCGCGACCTGCAACAAGTGATAATGCCCAAGTAGGTGTTTTAGCTGCTGTCTGGCTAATCCGCACATCAGTAGCAGACAAATTGCGCGAGAATCGGCAATCTCGAAAACGTCGGTGTTGAGAATGCTGCATCAACATCGATTGAACCCGTACAATATTTCTATACACCAGGAATTGCATGGCGACGACATGGACGTCGTGTACAGTTCTGCCACTGGGCACAAGAGAAATTACGGGACAATGACAGATTTTTTGCACGCGTTATATTTAGCGACGAATCGTCATTCACCAACAGTGGTAACGTAAACCGGCATAAAATGCACTATTGGGTAACGGAAAATCCACGATTGCTGCGGCAAGTGGAACATCAGCGACTATGCTGATTTCCTACGTAATGTTCTACCGATGTTACTACAAGATGTTTCACTACATGACAGAATGGTGACGTACTTCCAACATGGTGGATGTCCGGCACATAGCAAGCGTGCGGTTGAAGCGGTATTGAATAGCGTATTTCATGACAGGTGGATTGGTCGTCGAAGTACCATACCATGGCCCGCACGTTCACCGGATCTGACGTCCCTGGATTTCTTTCTGTGGGGAAAGTCGAAGGATATTTGCTATCGTAATCCACCGACAACGCCTGACAACATGCGTCAGGACGTTGTCAATGCATGCGCGAACATTGTTGTTCTTGTTGTGGTCTTCAGTCCTGAGACTGGTTTGATGCAGCTCTCCATGCTACTCTATCCTGTGCAAGCTTCTTCATCTCCCAGTACTTACTGCAACCTACATCCTTCTGAATCTGATTAGTGTATTCATCTCTTGGTCTCCCTCTACGAGTTTTACCCTCCACGCTGCACTCCAATGCTAAATTTGTGATCCCTTGATGCCTCAGAACATGCCCTACCAACCGGTCACTTCTTCAAGTCAAGTTGTGCCACAAACTTCTCTTCTCCCCAATCCTCTTCAACACGTCCTCATTAGTTATGTGATCTGCCCATTTAATCTTTGTCTAAACTATTTATCGTCCATGTTTCACTTCCATGCATGACTACACTCCATACAAATACTTTCAGAAACGACTTCCTGACCCTTAAATCTATACTCGATGTTAACAAATTTCTCTTCTTCAGAAATGCTTTCCTTGCCATTGCCAGTCTACATATTATATCCTCTTTGCTTCGACCATCATCAGTTAGTTTGCTCCCCAAATAGCAAAACTCATTTACTACTTTAAGTGTCTCATTTCCTAATCTAATACCCTCAGCATCACCCTTCTTAATTCGACTACATTCCATTATCCTCGTTTTGCTTTTGTTGATGTTCATCTTATACCCTCCTTTCAAGACACTATCCATTCCACTCAACTGCTCTTCCAAGTCCTTTGCTGTCTCTGACAGAATTACAATGTCATCGGCGAACCTCAAAGTTTTTATTTCTTCTCCATGGATTTTAATACCTACTCCGAATTTTTCTTTTGTTTCCTTCACTGCTTGCTCAATATACAGATTGAATAACATCGGGGAGAGGCTACAACGCTGTCTCACTCCCTTCCCAACCACTGCTTCCCTTTCATGCCCCTCAACTCTTATAACTGCCATTTGGTTTCTATATAAATTGCAAATAGCCTTTCGCTCCCTGTATTTTACCCCTGCCACCTTCAGAATTTGAAAGACAGTATTCCAGTCAACATTGTCAAAAGCTTCCTCTAAGTCTACAAATGCTAGAAACGTAGGTTTGCCTTTCCTTAAACTAGCTTCTAAGATACGTCGTAGGGTCAGTATTGCCTCACGTGTTCCGATATTTCTACGGAATCCAAACTGATCTTCCCCGAGGTGGCTTCTACTAGTTTTTCCATTCGTCTTTAAAGAATTCGCGTTAGTATTTTGCAGCCGTGACTTATTAAACTGATAGTTCGGTCATTTTCACATCTGCCAACACCTGATTTCTTTGGGATTGGAATTACTATATTCTTCTTGAAGTCTGAGGGTATTTCACCTGTCTCATACATCTTACTCACCAGATGGTAGAGTTTTGCCAGGACTGGCTCTCCCAAGGCCGTCAGTAGTTCTAATGGAATGTTGTCTACTCTCGGGGCCTTGATTCGACTCAGGTCTTTCAGTGCTCTGTCAAACTCTTCACGCAGTATCATATCTCCCATTTCATCTTCATCTACATCCTCTTCCATTTCCATAATATTGTCCTCAAGTACATCGCCCTTGTATAGACCCTCTATATACTCCTTCCATCTTTCTGCTTTCCCTTCTTTGCTTAGAACTAGGTTTCCATCTGAGCTCTTAATATTCATACAAGTCGTTCTCTTTATCCAAAGGTCTCTTTAATTTTCCTGTAGGCAGTATCTATCTTACCCCTAGTGAGATAAGCCTCTACATCCTTAAATTTATCCTCTAGCCATCCCTGCTTAGCCATTTTGCATTTTCTGTCGATCTCGTTTTTGAGACGTTTGTATTCCTTTTTGCCTGCTTCATTTAATGCATTTTTATATTTTCTCCTTTCGTCAATTAAATTCAATTTCTTCTGTTACCCAAGGATTCCTACTAGCCCTCGTCTTTTTACCTACTTGATCCTCTGCTGCCTTCACTACATCATCCCTCAAAGCTACCCATTCTTCTTCTACTGTATTTCTTTCCCCCATTCCTGCCATTTGTTCCCTTACGCTCTTCCTGAAATTCTGTACAACCACTGGTTTAGTCAGTTTCTCCAGATCCCATCTCCTTAAATTCCCACCTTTTTGCAGTTTCTTCTGTTTTAATCTACAGTTCATAACCAATAGATTGTGGTCAGAGTCCACATCCGACCCTGGAAATGTCTTACAATTTAAAACCTGGTTCCTAAATCTCTGTCTTACCATTATATAATCTATCTGAAATCAGTCAGTATCTTCAGGCTTCTTCCATGTATACAATCTTCTTTTATGATTCTTGAACCAAGTGTTAGCTATGATTAAGGTGTGCTCTGTGCAAAATTCTACATCTACATCTACATCTACATTTCGCAAGCCACCCAAAGGTGTGTGGCGGAGGGCATTTTACGTGCCACTGTCATTACCTCCCTTTCCTGTTCCAGTCGCGTATGGTTCGCGGGAAGAACGACTGGCTGAAAGCCTCCGTGCGCGCTCTAATCTCTCTAATTTTACATTCGTGATCTCCTCGGGAGGTATAAGTAGGGGGAAGCAATATATTCGATACCTCATCCAGAAACGCACCCTCTCGAAACCTGGCGAGCAATCTACACCGCGATGCAGAGCGCCTCTCTTGCAGAGTATGCCACTTGAGTTTATTAAACATCTCCGTAACGCTATCACGGTTACCAAATAACCCTGTGACGAAACGCGCCGCTCTTCTTCGGATCTTCTCTATCTCCTCCGTCAAACCGATCTGGTACGGATCCCACACTGATGAGCAATACTCAAGTATAGGTCGAACGAGTGTTATGTAAGCCACCTCCTTTGTTGATGGACTACATTTTCTAAGGACTCTCCCAATGAATCTCAACCTGGTACCCGCCTTACCAACAATTAATTTTATATGATCATTCCACTTCAAATCGTTCCGCACGCATACTCCCAGATATTTTACAGAAGTAACTGCTACCAGTGTTTGTTCCGCTACCAGGCGGCTTCCTCTTTCATTTCTTACCGCCCAATCCATATTCACCTACTACGTTTCCTTCTCTCCCTTTTCCTACTACCGAACTCCAGTCACCCATGACTATTAAATTTTCGTCTCCCTTCACTATCTGAATAATTTCTTTTATTTCGTCATACATTTCTTCAATTTCTTCGTCATCTGCTGCGCTAGTTGGCATATAAACTTGTACTACTGTAGTAGGCGTGGGTTTCATGTCTATCTTGGCCACAATAATGCGTTCACTATGCTGTTTGTAGTAGCTTACTCGCATTCCTATTTTTTTATTCATTATTAAACCTACTCCTGTATTACCTCTATTAGACTTTGTATTTATAACTCTGTATTCGCCTGACCAAAAGTCTTGTTCCTCCTGCCACCGAACTTCACTAATTCCCACTATATCTAACTTTAACCTATCCATTTCCCTTTTTAAATTTTCTAACCTACCTGCCCGATTAAGGGATCTGACATTTCACGCTCTGATCCATAGAACGCCAGTTTTCTTTCTCCTGATAACGACGTCCTCTTGAGTAGTCCCCGCCCAGAGATCCGAATGGGGGACTATTTTACATCCGGAATATTTTAACCAAGAGGACGCCATCATCATTAACCATACAGTAAAGCTGCATGCCCTCGGGAATAATTACGGCTGTAGTTTCCCCTTGCTCTCAACCGTTAGTAGTACCAGCACAGCAAGGCTGTTTTGGTTAGTGTTACAAGGCCAGATCAGTCAATCATCTAGACTGTTGCCCCTGCAACTACTGAAAAGGCTGCTGCCCCTCTTCAGGAACCACACGTTTGTCTGGCCTCTCAACAGACACCCCTCCGTTGTGGTTGCACCTACGGTACGGCTATCTGTATCGCTGAGGCACGCAAGCCTCCCCACCAACGGCAAGATCCATGGTTCATTGGGGGGTGGGGGAGGGGGGGGAGGTGCGAACATTACGGAAGGCGAACTAGTCGCTGTTGAGAGGAATGTCGTTACACGTATTGCAAAATGCATTGAAGTTGACGGACATAATTTTGAGCATTTATTGCATTAATGTGGTATTTACAGGCAATCACGCTGTAACAGCATGCGTTCTCAGAAATGTTAAGTTCACAAAGGTACATGTACCACATTGGAACAACCGAAATAAAATGTTCAAACGTACCTATGTTCTGTATTTTAATTTATAAAACCTACCTGTCACCAACTGTTCGTCCAAAATTGTGAGCCATATGTTTGTGACTACTCCAGTGCCACCTATCACAAAGCGAAAAAAGTGGTCCGACTAAAACATTCATATTTGTTTACGTGCTACACGAAAATGTAATAAAAATGGGGGTTCCTATTTTTAAAAAAGCAGTTGATATCCGTTTGACCTTTGGCAGCGCCATCTAGCGGGCCAACCATAGCGCCAACTGGTTTCCCCCTTCAAGCTAGACAAGTTTCGTTTGACGCTTTTGTAGTGAGATATTTGGCCCGGTCACGATTAATTTTCTTATTGCAAGAAACAATTAAATACTTTTTTCTGGAAGAAGCGATTTTGTTCTGTCACTTACATCTTTTTATATGAAGAGAAATATTTCGCAGGACAGTGCATTAAAGAGGCTATGTCACTTACAGAAAAAGCATTAAGTTGCTTTTCATATTCTCGCTGTAGCACCTAATTCCCATTCCGAAGACACATAAAACCTAGATGCCGTGCTTCAGTTTTCAGATTTATGTTACTAAGACACTTTGCTATTTCTCCTAATATATCTCGGTCGACAGCTGCTTCGTATACCTGCAGGCATATGATAGAAGATTTCCTTTTTCTTCCAAATGTATGTTTGGGGCTGAGAGGTTACTGAAACAGGTCTTAATAAACACTAATCTGCTCTGCAGACTTTTCTCATTGGAAGCACTAGTTTCAGCAGGGGTATTTGCTGCTTCATTTTTGTCCATCACGTCAGGCACCTTTTTCAGATCTTCTAAATGATTATTGTAATACAGTGCCGCTTCAGCCCATACTCCGTATCTTGTGACAATTGGCTCTGGTGTTAGCGAGTATCTTGCATCATATCAGTAAATAATTTCACTCTTTATGGCGCCATCACAAACACTTTTCTCACGGAGTAAATTAGGGCAATTACATCCTGTAAATTCGTTCGAATTTCCTGCGCCAACCGGTGAACAGGATGTGCTAAACAAGTCATATGAATTGCCTTAAGATAAAATATCCGAAAATCTTGAGCAGCCTTAATCATGCATGCAGCTAAGTCTGTAACCATCACCAAGACTTTTTCCTCATTTTCGTTAGCAGGCCACAAAACACTTAATTCATTACGTACAACCCTAGCAACCGTTGAATGATTTATTTCTTCCAAAATCCTCGATTCAACGAGAAGGAGTGTTCCTAGTTCGGATTCCGTCTTTTTCCCACGACGACGTTGGCAATAAATCTCCCACACGAGTCGCTTGTTTCATCTACAGATAACCACAAGCCTGAGTCGTCGATATCGTCCCTTATTTCTTGTATTACGGGAAAATAATTTTATTAAAAAATAGTAAGGATCACGGATGTAAGTTTGGGTCTCACTTTTGAGGGAATATGTTTACATAATTAATAAAGTACATCTTTCTTGATCGAAAACTAAACTAAACCAAATTCGCTGCTTATTTGTTCATTTTAAAATATTTTTGTGTAGTTCCTTTAAAAGTTTTAAGTAACTGACAAGTTTTTATAAAGCCCAAAATATCGGGGGGAGTTGGGCGTAGTTAACAGACAAACTAATTTCATTAAATAAATATTTAAACGTATCTCTTCATAAACTTTGCCACGGTAATTTTTCCTATGATTGATTTTCGTTCGGATAATTTTCCCAGGAACATTAGAAACTCTTTATTATTTAACTTATTCAAAGGGACGTTTATTGAGCCTAACGCTTCACAGATGTCTTTCGGAAAATTACCGCTACTATCGTTTCAGCTTCTACTTGCGGGAAGAGTAGCTGGTAAGGTTGACTGGATCTTCGAGTCATTTTTGACAGCATTTCTATGAGAAGCTGTCTGTAAATGTCATGTAATTTAGCACCTATAAGAATGATGTAAAAATAATATGAGTCCATTTCAGTTAAATAAAAACAACAATCATGAACTCGAAAAACGCACTGCTTTTTAAAATATTCTGAAAATACAAAATTAAAACTTAGGTGTAGATAACAATCCTTCTACACAAACAGAGCAATAGAAGAGAAATTTGCTGCCTTCCTTCTCCTTAAAATACTGTGGTACAACATTTGTATTTCAAGAAAACTTGCTGAAAAAGTAAAATACACTAAACGACAAAAAAAGAAAAGACGCACGGCGAATGAATTATTCGAGTGGGACGGAATTCGGCAGACGTAACGTACCTGTACAAACAAATGATTACAATTTCAGAAAAACTGGATTATTTATTGAAAAGAAAAAGCTTTACGAATTGGGTAAGTTGGCCTTTTTACAAGCAATTATTCGGCGTGGCATTGATCGATAGTCGATGGATATTCTCCTGAGGTATATCGCGACAAATTCTGTCCAATCGGCGAGTTACATAGTCGAAATTCCTAGCTGGATGGAGGCCGCTGCTCCTATTGGTCTAAACATACTCATTTGGAGAGAGATCCGTTGATCTTGCTGTCCAAGGCAGGTTTTGGGAAACACGAAGGCAAGCTGTAGAAACTCTCGCCGGGTGCGGGCGGGCATTATCTTGCTGAAATACACCGACTGGCACGAAAAACGCAACACCCAATAAATGATGTGTAATCTTTATGTAATATCTGTTTAATCAAAATGAAGCACTTCAACCAATTTTTTGAGATGGGTTATGTTATTGGCGTGGCTTTGGGAGCAAACAGTGTAGTGCTGATTGTTTATTGCACTAGCGTTAATTGTTGTTTCCCACGCAACATAGCAAACGCATCACTGAATGTGAGCAAATAACGTTTTCCTGCCCTTGTAGCGCTTAGGGCGGGCGCACACGGGAGACTTAAAGTGTCGCGCAACCATCTCGTCTTTGTTGCTTTCCTGTTGCTTCGGTGTTTGAGAGCTCGCACACGGTGACCAACTGTTTCCTGACAGCGGACCCATTTTCAAGAGTTTTTGCAGTGCAGTTGACCAATGCACAGAGATGGATTGTTTTGAGACTGCAGTGGTTTGTGCTCTTATCATTCGACAACGGACAAAACAACGAAAAAGGAAGTACTGGATTCGCCCGCTTATGTCTGAAATACTAAATAAAGGGAAATTCACTGTAATATTTCAAGAGCTAAGATGTTACTCAGAGAAATTCTTCAATTATTTCCGCATGAAAGTATCATCACTTGACGAGCTAGTCACAATTCTTGCCATCACCTACCAAAATACAAATATGTGACTGGCGATTCCATCAGAAGTGAGGCTCGGAGCTACATTAAGGTGAGTTGCATGAAATTACACATTTTTTATTTAGTTTGATATTATTTATTACTCGAGAAAACCAGTTGATAACAGTTATCGTTACATTTTCTATAAAATATGTCCAAAACAACTGATTGAAACGGCAGAAAATGAGTGCAGGTATAAAGTTTAAACACTGCTGTGTGTGGTGACATCGTACATAGTTTGTGATACATCTGAAGGCACAGAAAAATTTGTCAGGTATGAGTTTACACGGTCGCAGTCATCAGGAGAAGTAAGGACGGTGCACGAGCTGTTTCCAGCCGTAGGTTGGTTGTCAGACACAGGGGTGAAGAAGCTAGAATAGTGAACGCCACCACTGAAACTACCACGTGCGTCATTTCGTAGACACGTGTTCTGGAAACGTCTTATTATCCGAAGAATCTCAATTTGTGCATCGATCATTCGGTGTGGCATAGTTACAAGAGAAAATGCTAAATGTGTTGCGGGGTCATCCATTGATGAAGCAGTTTCTTTCTTCCTTGGAAGTATATCGAGTACAGTTTCTTCATAACTCTTCTTATTTACATTGTAGGAGGTATGTGGAGAACGAACAATGGGTGCCCTTTGTACGTTCTCTGTTTCCTAAGATTTCTCATCGCGTACTACTGGTTCAGCATTTCCACTTGTTTCACGTACGGTACTTTTACGTTTGGTCGAAGAAATACAATTTGATCGTAAAATTTGTACTTTCGGCACTTTCCCGCTGGTTGTCCTGACTTCGCCGATTTTTGCTCGCGCAGTTCTCTTGCAAAGCATGTCCTTAGATTTTTCCATTTTCTTTGTACCAGCGTTTCTAGGAAACAAAGACAAGAAATTGAAACGCTTGACATTGTTATAGATTTTAATTTATTTTCATAAAATAAAAATGAATACTATTATAATTCAATTACTTTAAATCATTTACGAAATTTCATAAATTATTATAACTTCTCTTCAGGTATCTAGCAACTGAATCAAGTTTCAACGATCCTTCATACAACTACTTGATTGGTGCCAGCACAATCCGCGAAACAGTGAAAGCAATACGCACTGAAATATGGAATGTTTTGCAACCTATAGTTAAGCCAGAGAAATGTGAAGAAGAGTGGTTGCACATTGCTCAACAGTTCTATAAAAATACCCATTTCCCCACCATCATACGTGCCATAGAAGGAAAACATAATCGAATAATACAACTTCAAAGTTCTGTCTCTGAATATTTTAATTATAAGAAATTCTTTCTGTGGTGTTGATGGCATGGGTCGATGCTGAATATCAATTTGTCTTCATAGATGTTGGTGCAAATGGAGCAGCAGGTGATTCCTCAGTTTTTAATAATTCGAATATGAGCAAACGTAGCCTCCTGAACATACCGAACGACGGAACATTGCCTAACAAGCCGAAAGGCAAACCAGTGCCTTTTTGTTTGGTTGCTGATGAAGCTTTTGGTTTATCGAGGCACATTTTGCGCCCATTTGTTAAAAAAACGCTAATCCCATTAAAGAACATTTTCAACCGTAGGCATACAACAACTTGCCGTATGGTTGAATGCACATTTGGCATACTGGCGAACAAATGGCGTATTTTCTTGTTGTTACTATCGATTTCTGCGATACAATAATCAAATCACAATGTGCGCTCCACAATTTTGAGCGCCGAAGAGATGGAATCAGCCTTACAGATATGGCTTATGAGTGTCCACTGCAGACTACGGAAATTGGCTGGAACTATATCTGCTGTCAATATACGCAACTATTTTGCAATCTACCGGGTGATCAAAAAGTCAGTATAAATTTGAAAACTGAAAAAATCACGGAATAGTGTAGATAGAGAGGGACAAATTGACACACATGCTTGGAATGACATAGGATTTTATTAGAACCAAAAAAAAAAAAAAAAATACAAAAGTTCAAAAAATGTCCGACAGATGGCGCTTCATCTGATCAGAATAGCAATAATTAGCACAACAAAGTAAGACAAAGCAAAGATGATGTTCTTTACAGGAAATGCTCAATATGTCCACCATCATCCCTCAACAGTAGCTGTAGTCGAGTAATAATGTTGTGAACAGCACTGTAAAGCATGTCCGGAGTTATGATGAGGCATTGGCGTCGGATGTTGTCTTTCAGCATCCCTAGAGATGTCGGTCGATCATGATATACTTGCGATTTCAGGTAACCCCAAAGCCAATAATCGCACGAACTGAGGTCTGGGGACCTGGGAGGCCAAGCATGACGAAAGTGGCGGCTGAGCACACGATCATCACCAAACGACGCGCGCAAGAGATCTTTCACGCGTCTAGCAATATGGGGTGGAGCGCCATCCTGCATAAACATCGTACGTTCCAGCAGGTGTTTATCAATCAGGCTGGGAATGACGCGATTCTGTAACATATCGGCGTACCTCTCACCCGTCACGGTAGCAGTTACAAAACCAGAATCACGCATTTCCTCGAAGAAAAAAGGCCCGATAATGGTTGACATGGTAAATCCAACCCATGCCGTGACTTTCTCGTCGTGCAATGGAGTTTCCACGACAGTTCTAGGATTTTCGGTAGCCCAAATTCTGCAGTTGTGGGCGTTGACAGATCCTCGGAGCGTGAAATGAGCTTCTTCGGTCCACAACACGTTACTTAACCAGTTGTCATCTTGCGCCATCTTTTGAAACGCCCACACCGCAAATGCCCTCCGCTTCACTAAATCACGAGGTAACAGTTCATGATGCCGATGGATTTTGTACGGATAGCATCGGAGGGTACGCTTAAGTGTCAACCAAATAGTAGTGTATGGAATATCGGTGCGACGCGCGACTGCACGAGTGCTGACTTCCCCGTGCATAGACGAACCCGCTACAGTCTCCATTTCTTCCTCAACTGTCTCAGCAGCATTACGCCTTGTGCTCGGTCGGCCACTACGGGGTCTATCGTCTAAGCAACCCGCGGCTTCGAACTTCGAAATCATTCTCGCCACAGCTGCATTTGTCAACGGACCTTTACCCGTTCGAATCCCCTTCCTGAGACGAAAATTTAATAGTCATGGGTGACTGGAATTCGAGTGTAGGAAAAGGGAGAGAAGGAAACATAGTAGGTGAATATGGATTGGGGGACAGAAATGAAAGAGGAAGCCGCCTGGTAGAATTTTGCACAGAGCACAACATAATCATAGCTAACACTTGGTTTAAGAATCATGAAAGAAGGTTGTATACATGGAAGAACCCTGGAGATACTAAAAGGTATCAGATAGATTATATAATGGTAAGACAGAGATTTAGGAACCAGGTTTTAAATTGTAAGACATTTCCAGGAGCAGATGTGGACTCTGACCACAATCTATTGGTTATGACCTGTAGATTAAAACTGAAGAAACTGCAAAAAGGTGGGAATTTAAGGAGATGGGACCTGGATAAACTAAAAGAACCAGAGGTTGTACAGAGATTCAGGGAGAGCATAAGGGAGCAATTGACAGGAATAGGGGAAATAAATACAGTAGAAGACGAATGGGTAGCTTTGAGGGATGAAGTAGTGAAGGCAGCAGAGGATCAAGTAGGTAAAAAGACGAGGGCTAGTAGAAATCCTTGGGTAACAGAAGAAATATTGAATTTAATTGATGAAAGGAGAAAATATAAAAATGCAGTAAGTGAAACAGGCAAAAAGGAATACAAACGTCTCAAAAATGAGATCGACAGGAAGTGCAAAATGGCTAAGCAGGGATGGCTAGAGGACAAATGTAAGGATGTAGAGGCCTATCTCACTAGGGGTAAGATAGATACCGCCTACAGGAAAATTAAAGAGACCTTTGGAGATAAGAGAACGACTTGTATGAATATCAAGAGCTCAGATGGAAACCCAGTTCTAAGCAAAGAAGGGAAAGCAGAAAGGTGGAAGGAGTATATAGAGGGTCTACACAAGGGCGATGTACTTGAGGACAATATTATGGAAATGGAAGAGGATGTAGATGAAGATGAAATGGGAGATATGATACTGCGTGAAGAGTTTGACAGAGCACTGAAAGACCTGAGTCGAAACAAGGCCCCCGGAGTAGACAATATTCCATTGGAACTACTGACGGCCGTGGGAGAGCCAGTCCTGACAAAACTCTACCATCTGGTGAGCAAGATGTATGAAACAGGCGAAATACCCTCAGACTTCAAGAAGAATATAATAATTCCAATCCCAAAGAAAGCAGGTGTTGACAGACGTGAAAATTACCGAACTATCAGCTTAATAAGTCACAGCTGCAAAATACTAACACGAATTCTTTACAGACGAATGGAAAAACTAGTAGAAGCCAACCTCGGGGAAGATCAGTTTGGATTCCGTAGAAACACTGGAACACGTGAGGCAATACTGACCTTACGACTTATCTTAGAAGAAAGATTAAGGAAAGGCAAACCTACGTTTCTAGCATTTGTAGACTTAGAGAAAGCTTTTGACAATGTTGACTGGAATACTCTCTTTCAAATTCTAAAGGTGGCAGGGGTAAAATACAGGGAGCGAAAGGCTATTTACAATTTGTACAGAAACCAGATGGCAGTTATAAGAGTCGAGGGGTATGAAAGGGAAGCAGTGGTTGGGAAGGGAGTAAGACAGGGTTGTAGCCTCTCCCCGATGTTGTCCAATCTGTATATTGAGCAAGCAGTAAAGGAAACAAAAGAAAAATTAGGAGTAGGTATTAAAATTCATGGAGAAGAAATAAAAACTTTGAGGTTCGCCGATGACATTGTAATTCTGTCAGAGACAGCAAAGGACTTGGAAGAGCAGTTGAATGGAATGGACAGTGTCTTGAAAGGAGGATATAAGATGAACATCAACAAAAGCAAAACAAGGATAATGGAATGTAGTCTAATTAAGTCGGGTGATGCTGAGGGAATTAGATTAGGAAATGAGGCACTTAAAGTAGTAAAGGAGTTTTGCTATTTGGGGAGCAAAATAACTGATGATGGTCGAAGTAGAGAGGATATAAAATGTAGACTGGCAATGGCAAGGAAAGCGTTTCTGAAGAAGAGAAATTTGTTAACATCGAGTATAGATTTAAGTGTCAGGAAGTCGTTTCTGAAAGTATTTGTATGGAGTGTAGCCATGTATGGAAGTGAAACATGGACGATAAATAGTTTGGACAAGAAGAGAATAGAAGCTTTCGAAATGTGGTGCTACAGAAGAATGCTGAAGATTAGATGGGTAGATCACATAACTAATGAGGAAGTATTGAATAGGATTGGGGAGAAGAGAAGTTTGTGGCACAACTTGACCAGAAGAAGGGATCGGTTGGTAGGACATGTTCTGAGGCATCAAGGGATCACCAATTTAGTATTGGAGGGCAGCGTGGAGGGTAAAAATCGTAGAGGGAGACCAAGAGATGAATACACTAAGCAGATTCAGAAGGATGTAGGTTGCAGTAGGTACTGGGAGATGAAAAAGCTTGCACAGGATAGAGTAGCATGTAGAGCTGCATCAAACCAGTCTCAGGACTGAAGACCACAACAACAACAACATCCCCTTCCTATGGCGATAGGGTCGTAATGCTGAACTAGCACATTCCCCATTCTGATAATACAGCTTCACCAAAAGCGCCTTTTCAGGTAACGTCAACATGCTGCGACTGCTGGCACATCTGATTCTCTCTCTCATTACAGTACCTTTTATACACGATTGTCATGCGCAGTCACTGACGTTTTGCTGTCCAGCGCCATGAGTCGGACATTCTGAGAACTTTGTTTTGTTGTTGTTGTTGTTGTTGTTGTTGTTCTAATAAAAGCCCATGTCATTCCAAGCATGTGTGTCAATTTTTACCTCTACGTTATTCCGTGGTTTATTAAGTTTTCAAATTTATACTGACTTTTTGATCACCCGGTAGTTTACGTCCATTGGAGGATATATTCCGTGGCAGTACGATGGACTCTGATTTCACTACGATTCAACAACAGTGAAAAACTTACTTGTTCTATCCATAAAACATTATTAAGAAGTGTAGTAGAATAACAATGTTAAAAATACGTATATCAATAAAAGCCACTTTTTGTTTGAATGCAGAGAGTTGTCCCCAGATCGTACTCCACACGTTCACACACTTCTCCCCATTGTTTGCTTTTAAAATTAGCGTTAGAATAATCTTTTAAGGTTTTATTCAACAATGCAGGCCTCTTTTCTACTTCATTTCAAATGATTCAAATGGCTCTGAGCACTATGGGACGTAACATCTGAGGTCATCAGTCCCACAGAACTAGAACTACTCAAACCTAATTAACCTAAGGACATCACACACATCCATGCCCGAGGCAGGATTCGAACCTGCGACCGTAGCGGTCTCGCGGTTCCAGACTGAAGCGCCTAGAACCGATCGGCCACACCGGCCGACCTACTTCATTTATGAGCAGTTCACTATCGATGTCTTCATCCCTCACAACAGCCATTTTACGAACTTCAAAGTTACCAACTGCAAACAACAGAGACAGCAACTACATTGTCGCTCGTGTGCGCGCACACGTATAACCTGTGGGAGGGGAGACAGGACGGACACAGATGGTCGCCCTTCTGTCGGCGGCCAGAGCAGCTGAAAAGTTGTGTCGCTGTCGCGTCGATCCGTGTGTGCTCTTACATGTGTTCAGACTCTGTGGAAAAGACGAGACAGTTCCGCGACAAAAAGTCCCTCGTGTGCGCCCGCCCTTATTGTTGTACCCTGGATTGTTCCTGTCTCCATCACATGTGTTTGTAGGATCTTTCTGTGTCATCATCAGCTTTCTGGAGTGAATATGCCTTTAATCCCTGAACAAGCTGTTGCTTTGGAGGAAGATGGCTGCAGCACGCATTACGTGATGCATATGATAAATGTAAGATATTGCGCATACGTAGGAAAAAGAAATACACTATTGATGACAAACATCTGGAGACAGCGTCTGCCTAAAATATCTAGGCGTAACCATCCAGAGCGACAAGTGGAATGACCACACAAAATAGATATTGGGAAATGCAGGTACCAGACTCAGATTCATCCGAAGAATCTTAAGGAAATGTATCTCTTCCACGAAAGAAGTGGCTTATAGGGCGCTTGTTCGCCCGATTCTTGAGTATTGTTCATCTATCTGGCGTCCCTATCAGGTAGGACTGATAGAGGAGATAGAGAAGGTCCAACGAATAGCGGCGTGTTTCGTCACGGGATCGTTTAGCTGACGAGAAAGCGTTACGGAGATGCTATACAAACTCCACTGGCAGACGTTACAAGAGAGGCGTTGTTCATTACGGAGAGATTTACTATTGAAATTTCTGGACAGCAATTTTCAGGAGGAGCGGACAACATATTATTTCCCCCCACACACATCTCGCGTATTGACCACAAGGAGAAAATTCTAGAAATTTCCATTCGCTCTATTCGCGAGTGGAATAAGGTTGGAGGGTTCAGATAGTGGTACCGAAAGTACCCTCCGCCACACACCATTAAGTGGCTTGCGATGTATGATGGAGATGTAGATGTACGCTGCAGACGCGTTGAGGACTACACCTTCCACGATTTCCAGACCTGTACGAAGGTATAGAAAACTGGAGGCTTTGCTAGGAGGCCGGGAATAGGCACCAGAAGAGCAACATTGGAGAGAGATGACCGCATCTTCAAACTTCAAGTTCTCCGCATTCGTCACATCACCACTATTGAAGCACGAAATCGACTCCACCAGGTTCGTGGGGTCAATATTAGTGAGAGAATCATTCGAAGAAGACTGGAAGGCGCCAATATTCACGCCAGAAGACCTGCTACAGGTCCAGAACTCACCAGAGAGCATTGCACAGCCCGACTGCCCTTTCGTAAGGTAAAATCTTGGTTGGACAGTACATCAATGGGATCAAGTGTTGTTCACCAATGAGTCGCGATTTGGCCTCTGATCACCTGACGGAAGAGATGGCGCCTGCAGAAGGCCAGGGGAACCATGTTCCCCTTGAACATTCTAATCCAGGACGCATTTTCAGGGTGGTTCTACGGTGGTGTGGACGGTTGTTTCGAACGGTTTTAACAGTCAGGTTGAACCGGAGACGAGAAGAAAACTGTATAACTGAAAATCGTTTGTTTCAACGATAACCGCCACCAAACGGTCCGACAGCCAGTAGTGATGGTCTGGGGTTCAGGTCCCCTTTGTTTGTCAGCCCCAGCATCCTTACAGTACAGCGGTACGTCGATGATATTCTACGTCACATTCATGGGAAGCCATCCTGGGCTCAGGTTTTAGCAAGATAATGCCCTCCCACGCACGGCGAAAGTTCCCCCCTGCTTGTCTCTGCGCTTGCCAAACCCCACCCTGGCCAACAAGGTCGCAGTATCTCGCCCCAACTGAGAACTTTTTGAGCTTTACAAGCAGCGCCTTCTAGCCGTCTCGTGATTCTGACAGCCTAACGCGCCAATTGGACAGAGTTTGTCACGATAACCCTCAGAAAGACAACTAACAACTGCAAGGACGGATTTGGACTTCGTGGAGCATGAGAGCCTTACCGCACATCGGTATGTGGAGGAAATCCTTCCGGAGCATGTTGTGCCTTTCGCTCCATTTATTGGTACCAATTTTACACTAATGCATGACGATGAACGCTCACATGTAGCGAGAGTTCTTGGATGAAACAGGGATTCATGCTGTGGGTTGACCTGCTCGAAGCTCTGATTACAAGACCTACGGAATGCCCTCCAGGAAGAATGGGATATGATTCATCTACAGGACATTTCCGTATTAATCAAGAGCATGCCTGAAAGGTTGAGCGCCGTCGTGCTCTCGAAGATGCGAACAGAGGTTTCCAAGATGAAAAATGTTCAAATGTGTGTGAATTCTTTAGGGACCAAACTCCGGAGGTCGTCGGTCCCTAAGCCTACACACTAATTAACCTAACTTAAACTAACTTACTCTAAGGTCAACAAATACGCGCCCATGCCCGAGGGAGGACTCGAACCTCCGACGGGGGAGCCGGCCGGACCGTGACAATATGTCCAAGATCATCTCTGAGGTCTATGAAGTAACGTGTGAAGAGTATAACATCAAAACAGACGAGCATTACCTTTATGAACTTACTCAAAATTTATTTGAAGTGTCCATCTCTAATTTCATTTGTTAAATTTGTTTACAATGGTCTTTTTTTCATTGTTGGACACTGAAGTGGTACCGTACCACAATAATCTATCGTACGATAGTGGATTAGAGTCATAAAAGCGTCATAACTTCAAAATAAATTGTGTTTTTCGTGCCGGTCAGTGTATAAGAAATATAAGCCTAGGATGACTCGCCATGAAGGGCAACAAAACGGGGCGTTGAATATACACTCCTGGAAATTGAAATAAGAACACCGTGAATTCATTGTCCCAGGAAGGGGAAACTTTATTGACACATTCCTGGGGTCAGATACATCACATGATCACACTGACAGAACCACAGGCACATAGACACAGGCAACAGAGCATGCACAATGTCGGCACTAGTACAGTGTATATCCACCTTTCGCAGCAATGCAGGCTGCTATTCTCCCATGGAGACGATCGTACAGATGCTGGATGTAGTCCTGTGGAACGGTTTGCCATGCCATTTCCACCTGGCGCCTCAGTTGGACCAGCGTTCGTGCTGGACGTGCAGACCGCGTGAGTCGACGCTTCATCCAGTCTCAAACATGCTCAATGGGTGACAGATCCGGAGATCTTGCTGGCCAGGGTAGTTGACTTACACCTTCTAGAGCACGTTGGGTGGCACGGGATACATGCGGACGTGCATTGTCCTGTTGGAACAGCAAGTTCCCTTGCCGGTCTAGGAATGGTAGAACGATGGGTTCGATGACGGTTTAGATGTACCGTGCACTATTCAGTGTCCCCTCGACGATCACCAGTGGTGTACGGCCAGTGTAGGAGATCGCTCCCCACACCATGATGCCGGGTGTTGGCCCTGTGTGCATCGGTCGTATGCAGTCCTGATTGTGGCGCTCACCTGCACGGCGCCAAACACGCATACGACCATCATTGGCACCAAGGCAGAAGCGACTCTCATCGCTGAAGACGACACGTCTCCATTCGTCCCTCCATTCACGCCCGTCGCGACACCACTGGAGGCGGGCTGCACGATGTTGGGGCGTGAGCGGAAGACGGCCTAACGGTGTTCGGGACCGTAGCCCAGCTTCATGGAGACGGTTGCGAATGGTCCTCGCCGATACCCCAGGAGCAACAGTGTCCCTAATTTGCTGGGAAGTGGCGGTGCGGTCCCCTACGGCACTGCGTAGGATCCTACGGTCTTGGCGTGCATCCGTGCATCGCTGCGGTCCGGTCCCAGGTCGACGGGCACGTGCACCTTCCGCCGACCACTGGCGACAACATCGATGTACTGTGGAGACCTCACGCCCCACGTGTTGAGCAATTCGGCGGTACGTCCACCCGGCCTCCCGCGTGCCCACTATACGCCCTCGCTCCAAGTCCGTCAACTGCACATACGGTTCACGTCCACGCTGTCGCCAGTGTTAAAGACTGCGATGGAGCTCCGTATGCCACGGCAAACTGGCTGACACTGACGGCGGCGGTGCACAAATGCTGCGCAGCTAGCGCCATTCGACGGCCAACACCTCGGTTCCTGGTGTGTCCGCTGTGCCGTGCGTGTGATCATTGCTTGTAAAGCCCTCTCGCAGTGTCCGGAGCAAGTATGGTGGGTCTGACACACCGGTGTCAATGTGTTCTTTTTTCCATTTCCAGGAGTGTAGCTGCCGTACCGCTGTACTGTAAGGCTGCCGCGGTTGAGAACCAAAGGTCTTGCTATAAAAAGAAGTGTCACTCCAGACCACTACTCTTCTTTGATGGACCGTACGCCGGCCACTGCTGCCGGGGGCGTCTCCAGACACATCTTTCCAGGTCGTGGGGCTCAGTCAGAAGCGGGACTCCTCACTGACGACAATTCTGCTCCAGTCAATCAGATTCCGTCAATGAGATTCCACGCAGAAGATATGTCTGGAGACGCCACGGACAGTGTTGGGATGCCAAACTGCCTGCCGCCCTCTATACGATAGGAATGGGAAGAAACGATCAGTTAAAACCGACACCGGTATTTTAATTCTGAATAACCGGTGTTATTTGGTATTTGTTCCGCCTCAGTCATAAAATTTGTCGTAGCAACAGAGCTAAGGTACTCAGTTTTTAAACAAAACTTATTTTTTAAAAAAAGAGTAATGTTTGTTTATTCTCAGAATTAACATTTATTTGAAATACTGGTTTATCACAAACAGTGGAAAAAGCGATCATTGCTATTTTAATTAGAGTCCTGACAGTTAGAAACTGGTAACAAACACATGACTGCTTAGAGACAATACTGGAACTGTTGACGCGTCGCGTGGTCCATTAGACGACATGTGTGTACCTACAGTGTGCAAGATTTGCCTCACCTGGTCTGCACAGCAGTTTTTCACCGTTATCCTCGAACTTCGGTTGTGTTGCAGAATGGTACATCCCTGGTTTGGAAGTATTTTGCGAAGTGGGGCAGCAGTGAAGTGCAATGCTCCAGTTGCTTTAAAAGACTAAAAACAGGACGAGACATAACAAACCTGCGATATCATCTAAGGAGAAGATATTCACAACGTTCCTTGGAAGAGAAGGTAAATTTGATGGAAATACCTATATTTGATGGAAATACCTATAATTTTATTGTCGGGGCAATAACTGAATCCTTAATTTTGTGGTTGCTTCAGGGTGAAAAATTGATGCCCACCAAAAGTGCTCATGCAAGGAAGTCATCAACGTATGACATTTCGCTCACGCCGTCGACGCACCCACCCTATTTGCTAGACACAAAGAGACCTATTTGTGTCACAACTTCAACCCTATATCGATCTAGATCTCGTACTCCTAATCTTCACTAGAATTTTTCTGTTATCGCTCGAAGTTAACGTTTACACTGGAAATAGCAGCAATAAAAAACCGAAAATCGGTTATTTGAGAACCGGTTATTTCGAACGGTTTTAACAGTCAGGTTGAACCGCACACGAGAAGAAAACTGTATAACTGAAAATCGTTTGTTTCAATGATAACCTCCACCAAATAGTCCGACACCCAGGAGTGATGGTCTGGGGTGCAGGTCCCCTTAGGTTGTCAGCCGCAGCATCTTTACATTACAGAGGTATCACGATGATATTCTACGTCACGTTCATGGGAAGCCATACTGGGCTTACGTTTTAGGGAGATAATGGCCTCCCACGAACGGCGAAAGTTTCCCCTGCTTCTCTTTGAGCTTGCCAAACCCGACTTTGGCCAGTAAGGTCGCCGTATCTCTCCCCAACTGAGAACGTTTCGAGCTTTACGAGCAGGGCCGTCTAGCCGCCTCGTGGTTCTGACGACCTAACGTGCCAGTTGGACAGAATTTGTCATGATATCCCTCAGAAAGACAACCAGAAACTCTACCAGTCTGTCCCAAGCCGAAAAACTGCTTGTATGAAGGCCAGAAGTGGATCAACGCTTTATTGACATGCTCAATTTCTGAAGCTCTTTTCCTTCAATAAATAATATAATTTTTCTGAAATTGTAAATATTTGTCTGTCTGTACACGTACATCTTATCTACCGTTCCATTCGGATAATTCCTTCGAGGTGCGTCGTTCTTTTTATTTTCTTAGAGTGCTTAAACGTGCACAAATTAGTGAAATATATACTAATTCCATATACAGGGTGGTCCATTGATAGTGACCGGGCCAAATTTTATTTTTGGTCATCAGTCTACTGACTGGTTTGATGCGGCCCGCCACGAATTCCTTTCCTGTGCTAACCTCTTCATCTCAGAGTAGCACTTGCAACCTACGTCCTCAATTATTTGCTTGACGTATTCCAATCTCTGTCTTCCTCTACAGTTTTTGCCCTCTACAGCTCCCTCTAGTACCATGGAAGTCATTCCCTCATGTCTTAGCAGATGTCCTATCATCCTGTCCCTTCTCCTTATCAGTGTTTTCCACGTATTCCTTTCCTCTCCGATTCTGCATAGAGCCTCCTCATTCCTTACCTTATCAGTCCACCTAATTTTCAACATTCGTCTATAGCACCACATCTCAAATGCTTCGATTCTCTTCTGTTCCGGTTTTCCCACAGTGCATGTTTCACTACCATACAATGCTGTACTCCAGACGTACATCCTCAGAAATTTCTTCCTCAAATTAAGGCCGGTATTTGATATTAGTAGACTTCTCTTGGCCAGAAATGCCTTCTTTGCCATAGCGAGTCTGCTTTTGATGTCCTCCTTGCTCCGTCCGTCATTGGTTATTTTACTGCCGAGGTAGCAGAATTCCTTAACTTCACTGACTTCGTGACCATTCTGTGTACTCATTAGACTGTTCATTCCGTTCAGCAGATCATTTAATTCTTCTTCACTTTCACTCAGGATAGCAATGTCATCAGCGAATCGTATCATTGATATCCTTTCACCTTGTATTTTAATTCCACTCCTGAACCTTTCTTTTATTTCCATCATTGCTTCCTCGATGTACAGATTGAAGAGTAGGGACGAAAAGCTACGGCCTTGTCTTACACCCTTCTTAATACGAGCACTTCGTTCTTGATCGTCCACTCTTATTATTCCCTCTTGGTTGTTGTACATATTGTATATGACCCGTCTCTCCCTATAGCTTACCCCTACTTTTTTCAGAATCGCGAACAGCTTGCACCTTTTTATATTGTCGAACGCTTTTCCAAGTCGACAAATCCTATGAAAGTGTCTAGATTTTTCTTTAGCCTTGCTTCCATTATTAGCCGTAACGTCAGAATTGCCTCTCTTGTCCCTTTACTTTTCCTAAAGCCAAACTGACAGTCACCTAGCGCATTTTCAATTTTCTTTTCCATTCTTCTGTATATTATTCTTGTAAGCAGCTTCGATGCATGAGCTGTTAAACTGATTGTGCGATAATTCTCGCACTTGTCAGCTCTTGCCGTCTTCGGAATTGTGCGGATGATGCTTTTCCGAAAGTCAGATTGTGGTATATCGCCAGACTCATATATTCTACACACCAACGTGAATAGTCGTTTAGTTGCCACTTCCCCCAGCTATTTTAGAAATTCTGCCTTATTTAACCGTAAGTCCTCCAAAGCTCTTTTAAATTCCGATTCTAATACTGGATCCCCTATCTCTTCTAAATCGACTCCTGTTTCTTCTTCTATCACATCAGACACATCTTCACCCTCATAGAGGCTTTCAATGTATTCTTTCCACCTATATGCTCTCTCCTCTGCATTTAACAGTGGAATTCCCGTTGCACTCTTAATGTTACCACCGTTGCTTTTAATGTCACCAAAGGTTGTTTCGACTTTCCTGTATGCTAAGTCTGTCCTTCCGACTATCATATCTTTTTCGATGTCTTCACATTTTTCCTGCAGCCATTTTGTCTTAGCTTCCCTACACTTCCTATTTATTTCATTCCTCAGCGACTTGTATTTCTGTATTCCTGATTTTCCCGGAATATGTTTGTACTTCCTCCTTTCATCAATCAACTGAAGTATTTCTTCTGTTACCCATGGTTTCTTCGCAGCTACCTTCTTTGTACCTATGTTTTCCTTCCCAACTTCTGTGATGGCCCGTTTTTAGAGATGTCCATCCTCTTCAACTGTACTGCCTACTGCGCTTTTCCTTATTGCTGTATCTATAGTGTTAGAGAACTTCAAACGTATCTCGTCATTCCTTAGTACTTCCGTATCCCACTTCTTTGCGTGTTGATTCTTCCTGACTAATGTCTTGAACTTCAGCCTACTCTTCATCAGTACTATACTGTGATCTGAGTCTATATCTGCTCCTGGGTACGCCTTACACTCCAGTATCTGATTTCGAAATCTCTGTCTGACCATGATGTAATCTAATTGAAATCTTCCCGTATCTCCCGGCCTTTTCCAAGTATACCTCCTCCTCTTGTGATTCTTGAACAGGGTATTCGCTATTACTAGCTGAAACTTGTTACAGAACTCAATTAGTCTTTCTCCTCTTTCATTCCTTGTCCCAAGCCCATATTCTCCTGTAACCTTTTCTTCTACTCCTTCCCCTACAACTGCATTCCAGTCGCTCATGACTATTAGATTTTCGTCCCCCTTTACATACTGCATTACCGTTTCAATATCCTCATACACTTTCTCTATCTGTTCATCTTCAGTTTGCGACGTCGGCATGTATACCTGAACTATCGTTGTCGGTGTTGGTCTGCTGTCGATTCTGATTAGAACAACTCGGTCACTTAACTGTTCACAGTAACACACCCTCTGCCCTACCTTCCTATTCATAACGATTCCTACACCTGTTATACCATTTTCTGCTGCTGTTGATATTACCCGATAGTCATCTGACCAGAAATCCTCGTCTTCCTTCCACTTCACTTCACTGACCCCTACTATATCTAGATTGAGCCTTTGCATTTCCCTTTTCAGATTTTCTAGTTTCCCTACCACGTTCAAGCTTCTGACATTCCACGCCCCGACTCGTAGAACGTTATCCTTTCGTTGATTATTCAATCTTTTTCTCATGGTAACCAAATATCTCACGAACTAAACGTCAAACGAGAAAACTGCAAAGAACGAAACTCGTCTAGCTTGAAGGGGGAAACCAGATGGCGCTATGGTTGGCCCGCTAGATGGCGCTGCCATAGGTCAAACGGATAACAACTGCGTTTTTTTAAATAGCAACCCCCATTTTTTATTACATATTCGTGTAGTACGTAAAGAAATATGAATGTTTTAGTTGGACCACTTTTTTCGCTTTGTGACAGACGGCGCTGTAATAGTCACAAACATATGGCTCACAATTTTAGACAAACAGTTGGTAGCAGGTAGGTTTTTTAAATTAAAATACGGAACGTAGGTACGTTTGAACATTTTATTTCGGTTGTTCCAATGTGATACATGTACCTTTGTGAACTTATCATTTCTGAGAACGCATGCTGTTACAGCGTGATTACCTGTAAATACCACATTAATGCAATAAATGCTCAAAATGATGTCCGTCAACTTCAGTGCATTTGGCAATACGTGTAACGACATTCCTCTCAACAGCGAGTAGTTCGCCTTCCGTAATGTTCGCACATGCATTGGCAATGCGCTGACGCATGTTTCAGGCGTTGTCAGTGGATCACGATAGCAAATATCCTTCAACTTTCCCCACAGAAAGAAATCCGGGGACGTCAGATCCGGTGAACGACCAATCTACCTGTCATGAAATATGCTATTCAATACCGCTTCAACCGCACGCGAGCTATGTGCCGGACATCCATCACGTTGGGAGTACATCGACGTTCTGTTATGCAGTGAAACATCTTGTAGTAAGATCGGTAGAACATTACGTAGGAAATCAGCATACATTGCACCATTTAGATTGCCATCGATAAAATGGGGGCCAATTATACTTTTCCCATAATGTCGCACCATACATTAACCCGCCAAGGTCGCTGATGTTCCACTTGTCGCAGCCACCGTGGATTTTCCGTTGCCCAATAGTGCATATTATGCCGGTTTACGTTACCGCTGTTGGTGAATGACGCTTCGTCGCTAAATACAACGTGTGCAAAAAATCTGTCATCGTCCCGTAATTTCTCTTGTGCCCAGTGGCAGAACTGTACGCGACTTTCAACGCCGTCGCCATGCAATTCCTGGTGCACAGAAATATGGTACGGGTGTGGCTGATATTGATGTAGCATTTTCAACACCGACGTTTTCGAGATTCCCGATTCTCGCGCAATTTGTCAGCTACTGGTGTGCGGATTAGCCGTGACAGCAGCTAAAACACCTACTTGGGTGTCATCATTAGTTGCAGGTCGTGGTTGACGTTTCGCATGTGGCTGAACACTTCCTTAATTAACGTAACTATTCGGCGAATGGCCCTGACACTTGGATGATGTCGTCCAGGATACCGAGCAGCATACACAGCACACGTCCGTTGGGCATTTTGTTCACAATAGCCATACATTGACACGACATCGACTTTTTCCGCATCTGGTAAACGGTTCATTTTAACACCGGTAATCTATCACGAAGCAAATACCGTCCGCACTGGCGGAATGTTACGTGATATCACGTACTTATACATTTGTGGCTATTACAGCGCCATCTATCACAAAGCAAAAAAAGTGGTCCAACTAAAACATTCATATTTCTTTACGTACTACACGAATATGTAATAAAAATGGGGGTTCCTATTTAAAAAACCGCAGTTGATATCCGTTTGACCTATGGCTGCGCCATCTGGCGTGCGGCGGCGCGGTTCTTATCGTCCCTTTACGACGAACCTGCACCTACCTGTGAACATTGTCTCAGAAGATCATCAGTAGGAAAGCCGAGGGAAACCTACTGTACTTCGACGTGAACCAGGCTGCAATTTAAGTCACTAATCTACGTTTCGGGAGAAAGTTTTCACATAAATGAAAGATTGGAAATTTTGTCCTCAATCAATATATTCTGAAACTTAGGTGAACAAGTGTCACTGCCAAGCCCGTGCTAGTCTTAACACAGTCACTCATAATCCCTTTCACTCACGTTAGCAAGTTTATGGTGTTGCATTTCCCGAAAACGTAATAGCTACAAAACTACTGATGTTTTTGATTGACAATGCTCGCCAAATATTAAGTCTGCTCAATACGCCACGCGGAATATATGTCTTTTTTCGTCACAAAATTCACTTAAAAATTCCGAAATTTCTACACACCCATCGGAATTATTATGCCGTTACTTTACAACACTTTTGATGTATGAAACACTGCTAGGTCCGGCAACTTCTCATTTCCATCGGAACTACTACTACACACGTCCGAACTGTTTCATGGCTAGGCTCCCACTCTTCTCTAGAATACTCTTGTCTTCTCTACCAGCAGAGAAAGGCGCGCGAAGAATATTGCTTTACCACTGGTTATTTTACTCAAAAGCCAATAGCAAAACAACATTCTCCCGCGTCAATCCGCGCTTTTCATTAATAACCGATCGCAAAATAGTAAACCTAACGACTGCACTTTTTACCAACATAATTATCTAAGATGCTGAAGTTTTGCTTATGCATAAAGTTATTTACTATTGTTATTTATACCTGAAATAACTTTCCCTTTACCATAAACTTACTTTACAAATCTATTTTACAAAAATCCCCTTTGTCCATATCCATACTTCTTCGAAATATTCCCACACTAAATCCTACTACACAACTCGTTAAACGATTATCTTCGTATTAACCTTAACCCACACTGCTAAAACACATTTATAACATTTTACCTACACAAAAAGACATATCAACACTTTATGAAAATACTAGAACAGTTTATGAAAAACATTTTATTACTTTAGTGCACTGTAGTGGACACAATCTAAACTAAATGAGTCCCCTATCCAATATTGTCCTCTACCGGCTGATACGTAAACTACTTGCGCGTCCAGTCTCGCGTCACCATCTGTCACTATCCAGCTCTGTGACTCTCTCCCACTTAACCACCTCCAAGACAGGATCGTTATACGGCGCTACGCCTCAAGCGGGCCAACTATAGCGCCATCTGGTTTCCTTCTTGTAGCTAGACGAGTTTCGTTCTTTGTTGTTTCTTCGTTTGGTGCTTATTTCGTGAGATATTTGGCCCGGTCACTATCAATGGACCACCCTGTATATGCACTCTCATGCAAATATGCAGACATCCGAACTCTATGTAATCTGGAAACATTTGTTCTCCTTACAGCTTCCGTCTATGGATACGAAGCCCGTAAGGTTTTATGCAGACCCGAGACTCGTCTGAAAAGACGATTGCGTCAGATGTCGTCGCACTGTCCCGTGTGGACCCTTCCCGTGCTCCAGACAAGCCTAACCAAACCTACGTGACGTGGCTACACGATCCTATATGGCCGAACGAACAACAAGGTCTTCTCGCGCACTAGACGCGTCGGGCAGTTGAGTACATGTATAGCGTTGAGATATCCGTTCTGAACCCGTCGATTCCAATTCGCGTGACAGTCGTGACACCCCGACTGATAAGAGCAGCAATATCGCGTTCACTGTCTGACCATAAGCATCGGCACACCCTATGTATCGCGGAATTGATTACTAAATGTCACGAGAGGTAGTCTCACCGGAATAAAAGGAATCGAGGAGTATTTTATTGTCAGTATACAAGCAGCCATTGAATGTCACCTGTCTGACAAATACGTCACGAACATTTCAATACTTCTCAAGGCGCCAAAGTCGAACATTTGTGAAGTGGAAATGAGAAGGAACGACGACAGATAAACTAAGACCAGGAAGACCCTACGTACTGAAGTACAGGGACTGTCGAGCATTGCAGAGTGTCGTTGTAAAAAATAGGGTGAAATAAGCGGAAGGAATCTCTAGTGAGTTCCTAAGAGCAGCCAGTAGCCCAGATAGCACAATTACTGCGCGTAGGAAATTAAAACGAATGGGATACAGTCGTCGAGCAACTTCCCAATAGCCACAAATTTCTGTAGACAATGCTAACCGCCGCTTGAGGTGGTGTAAAAAGCGGCACCACTGGAGAGTGGTGACTGTGTAACACTACCGTCTGCTACTGTTATACCATAACCTCAAAACTGGAGGCAGTTCGTATAGTAAAATTATTTTTATTCAAGCAATTATAGTATAAAGAAGCAGATCAGTGTTACCTTCTGAAAGGATTTTATTTGTTATGTTGACCGTGTTGTACCTAACGGAGGTGGCTTATCGGAAGTGAAAGTCAGAATTACGTAAATATTTAAACAGTAACAAACAATAATTTGCCTATCCACAGTGTCCAAATGATAATCACAACGGTCGCCAGCCTAATAAGGCGTAAGAATGAGTAACATTCTTATTCAAGAAAGTGAAAATAAGTAAATTCAATAGGCAATCACAGCCTATACTTTGTCACACGAGAGTGGAATGAACTCTGGCACCTGCATATGTTCACGTTAAAGAAAGTGCTAACAGTTATAAGAGAACATAGCTATTTGCATAATGGTAACAGAAAATGACAAATACTTTTGCCTTCAAGGCTTGGTCAAACTGAATGGTCTCAGTAATATTACTATCAACATTCACTGTAGAATCATAATATAGGCAAAGGTTCAATATTACTTTTCAAACAAAAAAAAAAAAAATGGCTCTGAGCACTATGGGACTTAACATCTATGGTCATCAGTCGCCTAGAACTTAGAACTACTTAAACCTAACTAACCTAAGGACATCATACAACACCCAGTCATCACGAGGCAGAGAAAACTTTTCAAACATTTTCCTATTTGACAAAAAACTGTAAATGTAGTTCACTGCAAATTTAGTTACTGTGCATAGATTAAGTCTCTCACAACTAACACCTTTCTACTTAGAATGAAAATTAAATGGCGTTCACTAACAAATTACTCATCACTGTCTTTTGAATAAAGAAGTTACTATTTTCATAGATAGTGGCCTTTCTATTAATCGTTATCTAGCATGAGCACAATAGACAAACTGTTGACCCTGTTACACCATTAATATGCACTTTTAACACACAAGAGGAACCCAATATTGTATAGAATTTCACTTGAATAGCAAGAGTAATTGAAACTTTCTATAATCAAGTAACTTTGTGCATTTGAACTACTTTCAATGAAGAGCGGCCCTTAATCTTGACCACTGTAGCAGGGCAAACTAAACATACTTTCAATACACTAAAGAAACAAGCCCTTAACAAGCATGAACATGTAACTTGCGACAGTATCAGTTCTCAACTTTTACTGGATTGAAACGCAAAATTGAGATATTTGTAAGATCTTTTCAACAAACAATATTAAATTTACCACACTCTATTGCCATATTAATATCAATATGCTTTCAATAAAGGACATTCGGTAATCACTTTAGTTCAAGCGGAGAGGAACCTGAGAGGTGTTATGATAAGGAAAAAATCAAGGTAGGTACATTAATTAAGTTATAAATTACCTTATATTTGAGCACACTAACACATCCACTGAGCTGATCCTTCACTGTACATTACTATAGTTCTTCTGTTCTATTACAGTGATTGCGCAATGTGGTGGCAAGTGCATGTTGGTAGGTGGATTTGCAGGTAGAATTGCTGAACTCTGTCATTTCTTGGTGCCGATCATAGATACCAATTTCAGAATAGTTCCAGCTCTTTAGCCATCCATCCGAGGCATTGGAAAGCGTCAGGAAAAGCCTCTCTCGGAACCAGCTCAATATACAACATTTACATGACCAGTTGATAGTTTGGTAGCTCGTCCCCGACTGACTCTTGGTTCCACCTTTCTATCCATGCCAACCACATTTTGCGCGCGCTACTAAGTTCCATTCCGGAGGGGAACCACACCATCTTTTACATACAAAATAACTAAGAATCCTAAGTGAAGGTCAGCAGTTTACATAACAGCAAACAAACATTTTAAACAAAACAGAACATTTGCATATATTGGTAATTCTACACCAAATTATTTAAATAAAATTATTTAATTTTAAAGATAACCAAAGAGATTATATGAGGAAGACAAAAGATCATTTGCTCATATTGTGCATATTGCAGAGATTACGCTTCCTACACTCTAAAGGACATCAAAGTTTTTACAAAGAAAGGAGTATACAATTTTGTGTTATCGATTCAATCAAACACATTTACAGAAGCTCAACGATGTAACATTGAATAAAACAAAAGGCAAAATAAATCAGTAGAGTATTAGAGCTATGGTGTTTCAACGAGTGATCTGGAGTGATGAGTTATACTATACTACGACAATCGAAAGGAAGGGATTGGATTTGCCGAACGCGTGAGAAACGCTAATTGCCAAGCAGCATCTGCGAGGTAATGATCTGTGAACAATAATGTTCTTGACATGGACTGGCCAGCCCAGAGTTCCGATCTGAACCAGTGGAAGACCTTTGGCATAAATCTGAACGTCGACTTCGCTCCAGACTCCGGCGTCATCACTATCTCCTCTAGTTTCGATTCTTGAGGAATAGGGGGCTGGTATTCGTCCACAGACATTCAGATCACCACAGCAGAGTTCATAGTAGCATACAGACAACGGGTCGATACATTCCATTTTCATGTCCACTAATAGATATTCGGATACATTTGATCGTCTGGCGTATACAGAACGTAAACAGTGTTTACTCCTGTCTATTTTGCGCAAGCCAGTCCATTTCAAATGGTTCAAATGGCTCTAAGCACTATGGAACTTAACATCTGAGGTCATCAGTCCCCTAGACTTAGAACTACTTAAACCTAACTAACCTAAGGACATCACACACATCCATGCCCGAGGCAGGATTCGAACCTGCGACCGTAGCAGCAGCGCGGTTTCGGACTAAAGCGCCTAGAACCGCTCGGTCACAGCGGCTGGCTAGTCCATTTCAGGAATGTTATTGTCCACAAGGCATTGCTGTTTTATGAGAGGACATATTGTAATGCTTATCAACTGCTAATCGGAACTTGTCAATTTGGCGTTTGTTGGATGCGGCATTGATTATCTACATCTACATCTACGTGATTACTCTGCTATTCACAATAAAGTGCCTAGCAGAGGGTTCAATGAACCACCTTCATGCTGTCTCTCTACCGTTCCACTCTCGAACGGCACGCGGGAAAAAACTTAATTTTTTCTGTGCGAGCCCTGATTACTCTTATTTTATCGTGATGATCATTTCTCCGTATGTAGGTGGGTGCCAACAGAATGTTTTCGCAATCGGAGGAGAAAACTGGTGATTGAAATTTCACGAGAAGATCCCGTCGCAACGTAAAACGCCTTTGTTTTAATGGTTGCCACTCCAATTCACGTATCATGTCTGTGACACTATCTCCCCTATTTCGCGTTAATACAAAACGAGCTGCCCTTCTTTGTACTTTTTCGATGTCATCCTTCAGTCCCACCTGATGCGGGCCCCACACCGCACAGCAATACTCCGGAATAGGGCGGACAAGAGTAGTGTAAGCAGACTCTTTGGTAGACCTGTTGCACCTTCTAAGTGTACTGCCAATGAATCGCAGTCTTTGGTTTGCTCTACCCACAATATTATCTATCTGATCTTTCCAATTTAGGTTATTTGTACTTGTAATCCCTAAGTATTTAGTTGAACTTACAGCCCTCAGATTTGTGTGACTTATCGCGTAATCGAAATTTAGCTGATTTCTTTTCGTACTCTTGTGAATAACTTCGCATTTTTCTTTATTCAGGGTCAATTGCCACTTTTCGCACCATACAGATATCTTCTCTAAATCATTTTGCAAGTCGTTTTGATCATCTGATGACTTTACAAGACGGTAAATGACAGCATCATCTGCAAACAATCTAAGACGGCTACTCAGATTGTCTCCTATGTCGTTAATATAGATCAGGAACAATAGAGGGGCTAGAACACTTCCTTCTGGAACGCCGGATATTACTCCTGTTTTACTCGATGACTTTCCGTCTATTACTACGAACTGTCACCTTTCTGACAGGAAATCACGAATCCAGTCGCACAACTGAAGCGATACTCCGTAGGCACGCAGTTTGTTTAGAAGACGCTTGTGAGGAACGGTGTCGAAAGCTTCTGGAAATCTAAAAATATGGAATCAATTTGACATCCCCGACGATAGCACTTATTACTTCATGAATATAATGAGCTAGTTGTGTTTCACAAGAACGATATTTTCTGAAACCGAACTGATTATGTGTCAATAAATCGTTTTATTCAAGGCACTTCATAATGTTCGAATACACTATATGTTCCAAAACCCTACTGCAAATCGACGTTAGTGGTATAGGCCTGTAATTCAGCGGATTACTCCTACTTCCCTTTTTGGGTATTGGTGTGACTTGAGCAATTTTCCAGTCTTTAGGTACGGATCTTTCTATGAGCGAGTGGTTCTATATAACTGCTAAATATGGAGATATTTTATCAGCATACTCTGAGAGGAACCTGACTGGTGTACAATCTGGACCGGAGGCCTTGCCTTTATTAAGTGATTTAAGCTGCTCTGTTACACCGAGGATATCAACTTCTATGTTTCTCATCTTGGCAGCTGTTCTTGATTGGAATGCATTATGTTTGAATTTTAACAGCCAGAACACAAACTGCCGTAGCGAGTGGCAGGGATACCGCACGTGCCAACTCAGAGGTTGAGAGGAGCCGCAGTGGCGTGGCGCACGCCGCCAGTGAGGTGGAGGTGGCGTGATAACGATCGACAAGTGGCCGCAATGCCGGCTGATGCAGCTGGGGCCTTATCTGCCCTGCGCTGGCTGGCCTTATCTGGCTTCGCAGCGCGCCACGACGCGAGCCGCCAAACCCGCATCCGGTCCCTGGCCACAAGGCGTCCGTTATAGAGGCAGAATAACTTCTCCGCTGACGACACGTCTGCGCGGACCACTCGAGGTGAGTGCTCTTCCACACACTATCTGCCTTTCGTCCAGAGGACATTCTTTCGATGCCTACTCTCCACACAGCTCAATAGCGAGGAGGGGCATAATCAGGGCCGGCTCGAGAACATTTTGCGTAAACAGGAGACACCCCTCCTCCTCCCCCCCTTCCCACCACCCTTCAGATATTAACCTGCGTTTGCATGTTGCCTTTTACTCATGCCACAAATACAATAACACCCCTCGGTAGCAGGGACGTGATTTCCACACTGGCAACAGCACCAGTTCAATTTGACACGCCCGTCATGCCGTCAGACGTTTATACACTACTGGCCATTAAAATTGCTACACCACGAAGATGACATGCTACAGACGCGAAATTTAACCGACAGGAAGAAGATACTGTGATATGCAAATGATTAGATTTTCAGAGCATTCACACAAGGTTGGCGCCAGTGGCGACACCTACAACGTGCTAACATGAGGAAACTTTCCAACCCATTTCTCATACACAAACAGCAGTTGACCGGCGTTGCCTGGTGAAACGTTGTTATGATGCCTCGTGTAAGGAGGAGAAATGCGTACCATCACGTTTCCGACTTTGATAAAGGTCGGATTGTAGCCTATCGCGATTCAGGTTTATCGTATCGCGACATTGCTCCTCGCGTTAGTCGAGATCCAATGACTGTTAGCAGAATATGGAATCAGTGGGTTCAGGGGGTAAATCCGGAACGCCGTGCTGGATCCCAACGGCCTCGCATCACTAGCAGTCGAGATGACAGGCATCTTATCCGCATTTCTGTAACGGATTGTGCAGCTACGTCTCGATCCCTGTGTCAACAGATGGGGAAGTTTGCAAGACAACAACCATCTGCACGAACAGTTCGACGACGTTTGCAGCAGCATGGACTATCAGCTCGGAGACCGTGGCTGCGGTTACCCTTGACACTGCATCAGAGACAGGAGCGCCTGCGATGGTGTACCCAACGACAAACCTGGGTGCACGAATAGCAAAACGTCATTTTCTGGATGAATCCAGGTTCTGTTTACAGCATCATGATGGTCGCATCCGTGTTTGGCAACATCGCGGTGGACGCACATTGGAAGCGTGTATTCGTCATCGCCATACTGGTGTATCACCCGGCGTGATGGTATCGGGTGCCATTTGTTACACGTCTCGGTCACCTCTTGTTCGCATTGACGCCACTTTGAACAGTGGACGTTACATTTCAGATGTGTTACGACCCGTGGCTCTATCCTTCATTCGATCCCTGCGAAACCCTACATTTCAGCAGGATAATGCACGACCGCATGTTGCAGGTCCTGTACGGGCCTTTCTGGATACAGAAAATGTTCGACTGCTGCCCTGGCCAACACATTCTCCAGATCTCTCACCAATTGAAAACGTCTGATCAATGGTGGCCGAGCAACTGGCTCGTCACAATACGCTAGTCACTACTCTTGATGAACTGTGGTATCCTGTTGAAGCTGCATGGGCAGCTGTACCTGTACACGCCATCCAAGCTCTGTTTGACTCAATGCCCATGCGTATCAAGGCCGTTATTACGGCCAGAGGTGGTTGTTCTGGGTACTGATTTCTCAGGATCTATGCATCTCAAATTTCGTGAAAATGTAATAACATGTCAGTTCTAGTATAATATATTTGTCCAATGAATACCCGTTTATCATCTGCATTTCTTCTTGGTGTAGCATTTTTAATGGCCACTAGTGTATTTGCGCCACGCTGTGAGCCACACGAGATTTATTAGACACTAGCTGAGTACCCGTCGTTGCCCGGTTATGTATACAGGGCGTCCTAAAAATAATACAAACTTCAGGGACAGATTACTTATATAGAAAGAAGTAAAAAGTCTAGTAAAAGTGGGCTCTAAAATGTATACCGTAAGGGGTATGAGTACTTGTTCAGCTTCGATACCATGTAACAGATCTCTTCTACTGCAAGGTCCATATTTTGGGAGGAGGAGGTATCGACCAAAACAAGAAAAAAAAGTCTAGTAAACGTGGGGTGCAAAATGCATACTTTAAGACCCGTGAGCGGTTGCTCATCTTCGCAAGTGTGAAGCACACCTCTTGTACTGAACAAATGCTCGTAGCTCTTTAGGTAATCATTTTAGAACCCATGTTTACTTGACTTTTTTTCCTTGTTTTGGTCTATACTATGTCTTCCTACAATATGACAATCAAATAGATTTCAGTAGAAGAGTAGTAGAAGTGTTTCACAGTGTCGAAGATGAACAAATCACTTAAGGTACGCGCTTTGGAGCCATCGTTTACAGACAGTTTTTTCTTGTTTTGTTGTAAGGGGTCTGTCCCTGATGTATGTCGTTTTTTTGGGACACCCTGCACATTCCAGTCTTCTACAAGCCCCCTTCTCTCTCAGTCCACATACCCCCGCCCCCCCTGTCCATCTGATACCCTATCCTCTCTCTGTCCATCTATCCCTATCCCTTCTCTCCGTCCTTTTCCCCCTCCCCCTCTCCCTATCCACCTCCTATACCCTATCTATGCCCATCTCTCCTCCACCCTCTTTGTCTGTCCATCTCTTCCTGCTCCCGTTATCACTAATAGGAGGCTGGTAGTTCTTAACCCCACAGTATTTCTTTCCGAATTGTAGCTAATATGTGCACCAAACATGGATGAAATTTTTCCGAGGACTTAGGACGAGCTTCTTAACCCTTGACTGCCACTCGCTGAGTGGTAGTCAAGGGTTGAGCTTGCTCCTCTTACTCGCTTACTGTCAGCCATAGGCCCCCGCTTGCACGGGAGTAAAAACAGAAGTGATCTCCGGCTCTGTTTTTATTAAAACATTGACGGGCACTTGCGCCGAGGTCTTAGCACGGACGGCACTGGGAAAAAATTTTGCATGGCGTCGCCTGGCAGAGTTGTCGTGTCTTCTCGTCGTGGTATGTCGAGCTTGGGTGGCGCCTTGGGGTCGCGGCGGTCTCTTTCCGCCGACGACACGAGGCGTGCTTTCTTGTTGCCGCGGGCCGCGCGGCCGGCCGTCTCGAGCACCTCAGCTGCCGCAGAGTCAGTCTCTGCCCCCCCCCCCCCCCAAAGAACAGGGAAAAAGTAGGCCAGGACCTGGAAGCGGGCCGCGGAACCACAGAAATGTTTTCCGCCGCCCCCGTTCAGAATTCCGCGTCTGCCATCGTCATAGTAGGGTCAGCAATGCAACCGGAAAACCCAACGGTGACAACAAAAGTTGCAACTGACAATAACCTGGCAGCAAGCCCCCTTTCCGCTACCGACATGGCAAAAATACACAAAACACAAACAAACAAATACATCGTCAGTATTTGCGATCCTTCCCCTCCCTCTCCGCTCCTCCCTCCTCTCCTGCTTGCCAACGGCTGTGGCCTCCTTGCTGAACATATCCGCAACCTAAATGGCAAGCAGAAGCCCAGTCAACCGACTAAAATCCTTCCCAAACCCGCAACTGCCACCCAACCCCCTACCCGATCCCAGTTCCTCAAATCCCTCCCACTCAAGTCCACCACATCCAAGCAACGGCATGTAAGGAAGGACAAGAAGGTGAAGCACTCCAAGGGGAAAAAGCACTCCACCACCCCCATCCCAACCACTTCCACACCCTCTGAGGAGCCTGCGCCCCCGACAGCACCTGTCGTCGTCCTAGGAGGGGACCAGGAAACACCGGCACTGGAAGGGAACCGCATAACCGGGCAGGTTTCGTGCTGGCGAGGAAAACCTTTCGCCAGCCGAGGCTCACGCCGGCCCGGGGAGTGGAACCCACCCCGAACAGGTTCCACGCGATTGCTGATGAGCCAGAGACATCAGAAAACACAACACAAACACAGAACCAAGTCGCCCACCATCTCCCCCCGATTGTCGCAGAGTTCCCTCAAAACTATGAGGAGCTCTTCGAGTTGCTCAAGACAGAAATCGGGGGAGGCAGTTTCCAGGCAAAACCCGCCGGTGGAGACAAAATAAAAGTCACAGTACACACACTCGAACACTACAACACAGTCAAAACACTATTCAACACAAAAAACATACCTCACTACACATTCCCCACAACAAAAACACGAAACAGAAACATAGTAATAAGAGATCTCCCAAGATGAGTGTCCCCCCAGGCGATCAAAACAGATTTGACTGCCCAGGGGTACGTCGTCAAGGCGGTCCAGCAGATGGGCAACATCAACAGCAAGTGGCCACTATACCAGGCCACACTCCCAGACATCCCCCAGAATAAAAGGGAGATAAAAATAGTTTTGGCTGTGCCTGTCACCACTGAACCGCTGCGCCGTAAGAACAAGACGGTGCAGTGCTTCAGGTGTCAGGGCCTGAATCACATCGCCGTCTTCTGCACCATGCCAGTAAGGTGCAGGAAGTGCGCCGAGGCCCACGTCACAAGAACATGTACACTACTACACACGGACCCACAAATAAGGTGCGCGCTGTGTGGCAAAAACCACATGGCGGGTTACCAAGGTTGTGAGGTCCACAAACGACACACACAACAGGCAAAGGGCGCAAAGGCCGCCCCCCACGCACACAAACAAAACACCATAAACCCACCCAGACACACAAGAAAACAAAACATGACAACACACATGGACAAGGCCTGGGTAAAACCAAGGCTGGACACACCGAGGGCGACTTATGCAGAAGTGGTTTCTCCTCCGAGAAACCATGAAAGCGTAGCCCAATCATCACAACACCAGACACTATCACGACAACAACACCGGGAAACACACAGCAACAACGACCAGGTCCTCCATGACGGAGGAAGCTCTAGGGAACCCCCCCCCCCCCCCCTGGGATCAGTTGTTAGGCGTAATGGTGCAGACCATGAACCTCGTCATGGAAATGATGAAGGAATTCAGGGAAGCCCAGAAGTAGAACACACAGATCCTCGTCGCCCTTCAGGCAACAGTCCAGCAGTCGCTCCCCTCTGCGACTTCCTCAGTAGTATCAAAACCCCATTATGAATAGACGACCGAATCTTCAAGGCCTGACAATGTGCGTCTTTAACGCAGACGGCATTGTTAATCAAGAGGTCGAGTTCAGAGAACTCATGAGGGAGTTCTCCATCGACATATGTATGATGGGGGAAACCCACCTAAAACCGGGAATAAAAGCGACAGTTCCCAACTACGTTAGCTACCGTAAAGACAGGCCAACCCAAGGCGGAGTAGTGGCCATATATGTAAAAAGAGGGATCCCCCACCACCTGGTATTCTTACCAGCTACCAACAAAATCGAAGCAGTGGCGGTGGAAGTAGCCACTGCGACTGGACCCCTAACAATTGTTGCAGTCTACCGACCCCCACACGACCAGATAGATGAGGGAGACATAACTGCTCTAGGGCAAATTGAAGGCAAACTCATCCCGATTGGAATTCAAGAGTAATCTCCAGAGCAGGCGCCAAACTGCAACAACTAGCGCGCACCCACCACTTCGAAATATGGGGTCCAGTCGAGCCCACACATTTTCCAAAAAATGGAGGCAGGCCCGACGTGTTAGACATAGCTCTCACTAGGAGGATCGCAGGGTTTGTGGCCGCAAGGACAATCAACAGAATGTCCTCTGACCACAACGCAGTGATTATGGAGGTCGATGTGGGAGAATGGGTAGCACTCCCACGGTATCAGACGTCGTACAAACGTACAGACTGGGAGCGATACCAAGAAACTGTCGCCTCTGATATCGCTCGCGCTCCGCCACCTACTGCCGAAACAGTAGAACAAGCGCTACAAGACCTAACAGGCTCCATCTTGCAGGCAGCGGAAGAAGCCACTCCTCCACAAAGGGATGGCCCACCGCCGCAAATACAGCTCCCAGAACACTTGCTAGCTCAAATTCGACATAAGAACAGAGTGGCAAAAGAGTGGAAGATCACCAGAAATCAGGCCACCAGCAAGCTGCTCAATCGTCTACAGAGAGAGTTGAAGGTAGCGCTCAATGAGCACAGAAACCAGCAATGGCAAAACCGCCTCACAGCCCTCAAAGTAGACGATCATACACTATGGCAAGCGACCAAACAGTTTACAAAAAGACGCACTAGGATGCCGCCATTGCATGGCGAGCGGGGACTGGTCTACAGCCATGCTGGAAAGGCCAACGCCCTCGCCGACTCCTTCGAGAAGCAGTTCCAAGCGGCAGAACCCCAGGATGAAGAGCATGAAGAGGTAGTCAGTCGTCAACTGACTGTCTTCCTCAATGCTGAGGAGGATCCAGAGGACGAACCCATACTTTTTGCCCCCGAGGACGTGGCAAGAGTAATTAGGTCCCTCCCTACAAAAAAGGCACCAGGGCACGACAGTGTCACTAATCAGTTAGTCAAAAATCTCCCACCCACAGCAATCACACACCTCGCGAACGTCCTCAACGAGATAACTCGATCCCGTGTTTTCCCAGCTTGCTGGAAACATGCGGAAGTGGTCGCGATACACAAAGCAGGGAAAGACCCTCTATTCCCGCAGCACTACAGGCCGATTAGCCTCTTGCCAACTCTCAGCAAGATCTATGAGCGCCTCCTGCTAAGACCCATACAAGAACATATTACCAGAGAGCAAATTCTGCCAGATTTCCAATTTGGGTTCCGGCAGAACCACTCTGCCCCACAACAGGTCATGAAAATGGTTGAAGCAGCCACAGAGGGTTTCAACCACAGAGGTTACTGCGGGATAGTACTACTAGACATAGACAAAGCCTTTGATTCAGTATGGCATAGAGGGCTACTCTACAAGTTGTACACACAAGGGTTTCCCGGGAGCATAGTTCAGCTGATTAAGAGCTATCTCACGAATAGGACTTTCACCGTCAAAGTAGAAACTACCACCTCCACCAGAAGGCGTATTCGTGCTGGGGTGCCACAGGGATCGGTCCTGGGGCCCGTATTGTACAGTTTGTACACTGCGGACACTCCAACGGCCCCCCCTGGTGCACACTGCACAGTACGCTGACGATACAGACAGTGGAGTGCTTTAGGTGTCAGGGCCTGAACCACATCGCTGCACACTCCACCATGCCAGTGAGATGCAGGAAGTGCGCCGAGGCCCACGACACTAGGACATGCACACTAAAACACACGGACCCGCAAATAAGGTGCACGCTGTGTGGCAAAAACCACACAGCGGGTTACGAAGGTTGTGAGGTCCACAAAAGACACTCACAGCAGGCAAAGGGCGCTAAGGCCACCCCCCACACACGTAAACAAAACACGACAAACCCAACCAGTCACACAAGAAAACAAAATACAACAACACACACAGACAAGGCCTGGGTAAAACCAAGACCTGACACACCCAGGGCAACCTATGCAGAAGTGGTTTCTCCTCTGAGAAACCATGAAAGCGTGGCCCTGTCACCACAACACCAATCACAGTCACAAGAACAACACCGGGAAACACACAACAACAATGACCAGGTCCACCAAGCAGAGGAAGCTCTAGGGAACCCCACACACAGTCCCCACCCACGGATCAGTTGTTAGGCGTGATGGTGCAGACCATGAACCTCGTCATGGAAATGATGAAGGAATTCAGGGAAGCCCAGAAGCAGGACACACAGATCCTCGTTGCCCTTCAAGCAACAGTCCAGCAGTCGCTCCCCTCTGCGACTTCCTCAGTAGTTTCAAAACCCCATCATGGATAGACGACCAAACATCCAAGGCCTGACAATGTGCGTCTTTAACGCAGACGGCATTGTTAATCAAGAGGTCGAGTTCAGAGAACTCATGAAGGAGTTCTCCATCGACATATGCATGATGGGGGAAACCCACCTAAAACCGGGAATAAAAGCGACAGTTCCCAACTACGTTAGCTGCCGCAAAGACAGGCCAACCCAAGGCGGAGGAGTGGCCATATACATAAAAAGAGGGATCGCCCACCACCAGGTATTCTTACCAGCTACCAATAAAATCGAAGCAGTGGCGGTGGAAGTAGCCACTGCCACTGGACCCCTAACAATCGTTGCAGTCTACCGACCCCCACAAGACCAGATAGAAGGGCAAATTGAAGGCAAACTCATAATGGGGGGCGACTTCAATACCAAACATCCTGATTGGAATTCTAGAGTAACCTCCAGAGCAGGCGCCAGATTGCAACTAGCGCGCAACCACCATTTCGAAACATGGGGTCCAGTCGAGCCCACACATTTTCCAAAAAATGGAGGCAGGCCCGACGTGTTAGACATAGCTCTCACCAGGAGGATTACGGGGTTTGTGACCGCAAGGACAATCAACAGAATGTCCTCCGATCACAACCCAGTGATTCTAGAGGTCGACGTGGGAGAATGGGTAGCACTCCCACGGTACCAGACGTCTTACAAACGTACAAACTGGGAGCGATACCGAGAAACTGTCGCCTCTGATATCGCTTGCGCTCCGCCACCTACTGCCGAAACAGTAGAACAAGCGCTACAAGACCTAACAGGTACCATCCTGCAGGCAGCAGAAGAGGCCACCCCTCCACAAAGGGATGGCCCGCCGCCGCAAATACAGCTCCCGGAACACTTGCTAGCTCAAATTCGACATAAGAACAGAGTGGCAAAAGAGTGGAAGATAACCAGAAACCCAGAAACCAGGCCACAAGGAGGCTGCTCAAGCGTCTACAGAGAGAGTTGAAGGTAGCGCTCAATGAGCACAGAAACCAGCAATCGCTAAACCGCCTCACAGCCCTCAAAGTAGACGATCACACACTTTGGCAAGCAACCTAACAATTCAGAAAAAGACGCGCTAGGATGCCGCCACTGCACGGCGAGCGGGGTATGGCCTACAGCCATGCTGAAAAGGCCAACGCCCTCACCGACACTTTCGAGAAGCAGTTCCAAGCGGCAGAACACCAGGATGACGAGCATGAAAGAGTGGTCCGTCGTCAACTGACTGTCTTCCTCAATGCTGAGGAGGACCCAGAAGATGAACCCACAGTTTTTGCCCCTGAAGACGTGGCAAAAGTAATTAGGTCTCTCCCCTCCAAAAAGGCTCCAGGACATGACAGTGTCACCAACCAATTGGTCAAAAACCTCCCACCCACGGCGAACGAACACCTAGCGAACGTCTTCAACGAGGTTACTCGTACCCGCGAGTTCCCAGCTTGCTGGAAACACGCGGAAGTGGTCGCGATACACAAACCAGGAAAAGACCCTCTATTCCCGCAGCACTACAGGCCGATTAGCCTCTTGCCAACTCTCAGCAAGATCTATGTATGGCATAGAGGGCTACTCTACAAATTGTACACACAAGGGTTCCCCGGGAGCATAGTTAAGCAGATCAAAAGCTATCTCTCGAACAGAACTTTCTCTGTCAAAGTTGAAACAGCCACCTCCACCTAGAGGCGTATTCGTGCTGGGGTGCCACAGGGATCGGTCCCGGGGCCCATTTTGTACAGTCTGTACACTGCGGACACACCAACGGCCGCCCCTGGTGCACACCGCTCAGTACGCTGACGATACAGCCTTCTACACAAGAAACGCGAACAAGGACCTGATCATCCGTAGGCTTCAAAGGGTTTTAGATGACACAGAAACTTGGGCCCGTCGCTGGCGAATCACCATCAAATCCGAAAAGACGCAGGCTATGCTGATTACCCGTAGGCTCGGAAGGCGCGAACCTCCTCAACGCCCCCCCCCCCCCCCCTCCACCTTCACCTAAACGGAACCCAACTTCCCTGGCGCAGAACCGCCAAGTATCTTGGCGTAACCTTGGACTCTCGTCTTACGTGGAAACCCCACATAGACGAGGTCCATAGGAAGGTCTGCGCCAGAATGTCCATCCTGTACCCAATCCTCAACTTATCCAGCTCCCTTACCTGCTCAGTAGGAGTGAACGTATACCAGGCCCTGATCCGGCCAGTCATGGAATACACGTGTCCTGTCTGGGGATACGCGGCGAAGCAGCACCTGCACAAACTCCAGAGGCTGCAGAACCGCGCCCTCAGAAGGGCACTGCGTTTACCTCTTGGATTCCCCATTGACGATTTGCATGCCGCTGCTGAAATCCCAATCCTGAGAGAGCGTTTTCAAGACCTGGCAAGGGCCTTCTATGAGGGTTCTTCCAGGTCAGGAAACGCCCTTATCCACTCCCTAGGTCGGTATGACATGTCCCGCGATAAACACAATCGCCCCATGACGATCTTTGACGAATAAGTCGAAGAGAAAATCCCAATATCCATTCCCAAATCCTGCTCCTACCCAAATCACTACAATTATCTCGCCAAACCTCAGGCAAGTACCAGACACACACAGAACAATCATCACATTTCACAGACACCAAAAAGTACAGAAATAATCACACACACACAAGTACACAGGGGAGTAAAAGCTGAAAGGCTACAAACTCCCCCTCACACTTCCCCAAAGAGGGGAAAGTAATAGATGAGAGCAGCAGCAGCAGCAGCAGCGATATCCCGACACTTCGCCTGAACATGATGGAGACGCATTCCATCGAAACGTTGCTACGAGACGACGATGCTACTCGGCTGACAACCCGTGAAGACTTCATATATGAAATTCGCCGAGAAAGCCTGCAGTCGCATAACACATGGGATATCATCGGACGACAAGCCCAACGTCGTCTACAAACAGCGTTAACCGTCCCTGTATTAACCGACCAAGTGCAACAGGCATCGAATTCAAACTCTCAAACTGTCCAATACAATGCATGCAAATATACATGCTTACATTCAACATTCTGTTAGCTACACCGGTTATACTGCAGTGGCTTATCTCTCACGTACATAACCTGTGGTCTAGGGGTAGCGTCTTTGATTCAAAATCAAAACGTTTTCGGTCTCGGGTTCGATCCCCGCCAGTGCCTAAATTTTGATAAATAATCAGCATTGGCGGCCGAAGACTTTCGGCATAAGAAGTCAGCCTCATTCTGCCAACGGCCTTGTCAAAGAGGGCGGAGGAGCGGTTAGAGGTTCAGGGCACTCTCTTGTCCTAGGGGTGGGAAATTGCCCCTAAAGGCGGAAGAATCAGCAATGATCAACGACATGAGGAAACCACTGCATTAAAGACACGTAACGTGTATCCACAGGACATATGGCCTGTAATTGAAGAAGTGTCATGATGATCTCTCCATTGGCAAAAGCTTCCAGAATAGTCCCCCATTCGGATCTCCGGGAGGGGACTGCCAAGGGGAGGTTACCATGAGAAAAAGATTGAATAATCAACGAAAGGATAACGTTCTACGAGTCGGGGCGTGGAATGTCAGAAGCTTGAACGTGGTAGGGAAACCAGAAAATCTGAAAAGGGAAATGCAAAGGCTCAATCTAGATATAGTAGGGGTCAGTGAAGTGAAGTGGAAGGAAGACAAGGATTTGTGGTCAGATGACTATCGGGTAATATCAACAGCAGCAGAAAATGGTATAACAGGTGTAGGATTCGTTATGAATAGGAAGGTAGGGCAGAGGGTGTGTTACGGTGAACAGTTCAATGACCGGGTTGTTCTAATTAGAATCGACAGCAGACCAACACCGACAACGATAGTTCAGGTATACATGCCGACGTCGCAAACTGAAGATGAACAGATAGAGGAAGTGTATGAGGATATTGAAAGGGTAATGCAGTATGTAAAGGGGGACGAAAATCTAATAGTCATGGGCGACTGGAATGCAGTTGTAGAGGAAGGAGTAGAAGAAAAGGTTACAGGAGAATATGGGCTTGGGACTAGGAATGAAAGAGGAGAAATAATTACTATTAAAAACAGTCTTGATCACAATTTATTTTATAAGGTGACCGGTTTCGACCACTGCTGTGGTCATCTTCAGACCTACAAGATGTATACAAAGCATTAATTAGAGGGCTACAGGCATTAATGAAAATACATAGAGTTATACAGCTATAAAACGTTGAATTACCATTGAGTGGAAACCCCTTTCTGTTAAATAAGCAAAGTTTAATGTATATTTATTTCTAATTCTTGACAATGTTCTTTTAACTAAGAAATTTTAAATTGTAATTCGACTTATAACTCATTGGTTAATAATGACATCATGCAGTCAGAAGTGGGTGGAGCCTCCATTATATAAAGTAAGACGTGCACTGGTTTCTCCAGTTGTGATTCTCCAACAGAAAGGGGTTTCCACTCAATGGTAATTCAACGTTTTATAGCTGTATAACTCTATGTATTTTCATTAATGCCTGTAGCCCTCTAATTAATGCTTTGTATACATCTTGTAGGTCTGAAGATGACCACAGCAGTGGTCGAAACCGGTCACCTTATAAAATAAATTGTGATCAAGACTGTTTTTAATAGTAATTATTTACAATTTTATTGATCACTGCTGTTCCCATAATGCATTCAAAAGTAAAGAGGAGAAAGACTAATTGAGTTCTGTAACAAGTTTCAGCTAGTGATAGCGAATACCCTGTTCAAGAATCACAAGTGGAGGAGGTATACTTGGAAAAGGCCGGGATATACGGGAAGATTTCAATTAGATTACATCATGGTCAGACAGAGATTCCGAAATCAGATACTGGATTGTAAGGCGTACCCAGGAGCAGATATAGACTCAGATCACAATATAGTAGTGATGAAGAGTAGGCTGAAGTTCAAGACATTAGTCAGGAAGAATCAATATGCAAAGAAGTGGGATACGCAAGTACGAAGGAATGACGAGATACGTTTGAAGTTCTCTAACGCTATAGATACAGCAATAAGGAATAGCGCAGTAGGCAGTATAGTTGACGAGGAATGGACATCTCTAAAAAGGGCCATCACAGAAGTTGGGAAGGAAAACATAGGTACAAAGAAGGTAGCTGCGAAGAAACCATGGGTAACAGAAAAAATACTTCAGTTGATTGATGAAAGGAGGAAGTACAAACATGTTCCTGGAAAATCAGGAATACAGAAATACAAGTCGCTGAGGAATGAAATAAATAGGAAGTGCAGGGAAGCTAAGACGAAATGGCTGCAGGAAAAATGTGAAGACATCGAAAAAGATATGATTGTCGGAAGGACAGACTCAGCATACAGGAAAGTCAAAACAACCTTTGGTGACATTAAAATCAACGGTGGTAACATTAAGAGTGCAACGGGAATTCCACTGTTAAATGCAGAGGAGAGAGCAGATAGGTGGAAAGAATACATTGAAAGCCTCTATGAGGGTGAAGATTTGTCTGATGTGATAGAAGAAGAAACAGGAGTCGATTTAGAAGATAGGGGATCCAGTATTAGAATCGGAATTTAAAAGAGCTTTGGAGGACTTACGGTCAAATAAGGCAGAAGGGATAGATAACATTCCATCAGAATTTCTAAAATCATTGGGGGAAGTGGCAACTAAACGACTATTCACGTTGGTGTGTAGAATATATGAATCTGGCGATATACCATCATCTGACTTTCGGAAAAGCATCATCCACACAATTCCGAAGACGGCAAGAGCTGACAAGTGCGAGAATTATCGCACAATCAGCTTAACAGCTCATGCATCGAAGCCGCTTACAAGAATAATATACAGAAGAATGGAAAAGAAAATTGAGAATGCGCTAGGTGACGATCAGTTTGGCTTTAGGAAAAGTAAAGGGATGAGAGAGGCAATTCTGACGTTACGGCTAATAATGGAAGCAAGGCTAAAGAAAAATTAGACACTTTCATAGGATTTGTCGACTTGGAAAAAGTGTTCGACAATATAAAATGGTGCAAGCTGTTCGAGATTCTGAAAAAAGTAGGGGTAAGCTATAGGGAGAGACGGGTCATATACAATATGTACAACAACCAAGAGGGAATAATGAGAGTGGACGATCAAGAACGAAGTGCTAGTATTAAGAAGGGTGTAAGACAAGGCTGTAGCCTTTCGCCCCTACTCTTCAATCTGTACATCGAGGAAGCAATGATGGAAATAAAAGAATGGTTCAGGAGTGGAATTAAAATACAAGGTGAAAATCCTGAGTGAAAGTGAAGAAGAATTAAATGATCTGCTGAACGGAATGAACAGTCTAATGAGTACACAGTATGGTTTGAGAGTTAATTGGAGAAAGACGAAGGTAATGAGAAGTAGTAGAAATGAGAACAGCGAGAAACTTAACATCACGATTGATGGTCACGAAGTCAATGAAGTTAAGGAATTCTGCTACCTAGGCAGTAAAATAACCAATGACGGACGGAGCAAAGAGGACATCAATAGCAGACTCGCTATGGCAAAAAAGGCATTTCTGGCCAAGAGAAGTCTACTAATATCAAATACCGGCCTTAATTTGAGGAAGAAATTTCTGAGGATGTACGTCTGAAGTACAGCATTGTATGGTAGTGAAACATGGACTGTGCGAAAACCGGAACAGAAGAGAATCGAAGCATTTGAGATGTGGTGCTATAGACGAATGTTGAAAATTAGGTGGACTGATAAGGTAAGGAATGAGGAGGTTCTACGCAGAATTGGAGAGGAACGGAATATGTGGAAAACACTGATAAGGAGAAGGGACAGGATGATAGGACATCTGCTAAGACATGAGGGAATGACTTCCATGGTACTAGAGGGAGCTGTAGAGGGCAAAAACTGTAGAGGAAGACAGAGATTGGAATACGCCAAGCAAATAATTGAGGACGTAGGTTGCAAGTGCTACTCTGAGATGAAGAGGTTAGCACAGGAAAGGAATTCGTGGCGGGCCGCATCAAACCAGTCAGTAGACTGATGACAAAAAAAAAAAACATTAACTGTGATCTTACAACGTAAATCACATAGATATGTCACCTAGACAGATGTATCCCCGAAATATCATTACACTACATAAATTATTTTTTGGTGTTGCGTTTTTTTTATTGCAGTGTATTATGCGATATGCTGAATCCGTCTGTTGTAGTCTCCAGCTTCTCTCACATCCATACAAGTCACAGGGATACCCAGTTGCTCCAAATATAAATTTTCACAAAGGCTGCAAATGATCTTTAGAAAGCCTCTTTCTGACAAAGATTTGCCACTGTCTTTACTACTGAATTTCGTACTAACTATGTCATTGTTATCCTAGAGAGAGTTTTCTTTTTTTAAGTAGCCTCCGGAATTGTGGCATTAAACGGGCGAGTGCACCACATTTACTCCTTATTGGATCCGCGTGTAGAAAAGCATACAGAAAGTGTTCAGCCTTATGTCTTTTCTGTACTGAATGGAAATCAGCTCAGAGCTAAAATCACTGCTGAAGGTGAAGGATCTGATCGTACGTAATTTTGTTTAAAAGGCCTATTCTAATGATGAAACGTATATGATGCGATGTACCACTGAGTGCAAACCTTCATGTTTGTCTCACAGGTGTGCTGGATGCGTACAGGGATTGTAATATTAAAGGTTGTTGTGTTTGTGTGAATGCTGATAGTGTTGATTTGCACTAATGTCTCTACTAAGGTCCAAGAAATTTATAAAAAAGCCTCCCTGCAAAATTTCATGGTTTTGTTACGTAAAAAATTAAGTTCATAAAGAATGCGTTTAACTGCTGAGTTTTACCTTCATACACGGCTAGCACATCATCCTTATAGGAAATGCAGTTCAGGATTTTACAGCAGCGAGGTTCTTTATGTAAGAATTCTTGTTCAGAATTCTCCATGAAACTTGGATATTGAGGTACTAAGTGCGTAAGTTATAACTAGGCCATATGAGTTTAGGTAACTTTCAGGAGTTAGAAATATTTATTTTACACGTTTGAATAACAGAAATAATTTGTTTCTTAATTTGGTATTTGAAATTAACTACATCATACAGCCATCCTTTCAACACAACACGTCTTTAAAATAATCATGACTCAACGCAAACTAGAACATATAATACACAAAGAGCTATCAAAAAATCTCTCCACAGTTCACATTTGTACTTCCACACATTTGTAGTTACATAAATACGGTTGTACTAAGGTGGACAGCGTATCGAACTGACAAAAACAGCTACAAGCTAAGTTACCAAGCCACGATAAATTTGTAAAATGTCTTGGGTAAGTGAACTCAGTTTACAAATAATAAACTGCTGATTTCTTCAGTTGACGGTTACGTTCGCTCCTATATTTTCATATTTAGGGCAGGCCAATAATATGTGTTTTATGTATCGAACAGATTCACCTTCCTAATAGCATTAGAGACTGTTCACAACATTATTTCTAAGAAGCGATTTGATAACTTGCCATCATTGAATCAAATACTTGTGGTCGATGCACAAAAGTTAGTCACATCTGTTTCCGAGAACACAATGGGAAATTCTTTACCAACGTAGATGCAAAGCCTAAAATAAAGTTATTTCGTGCAGAACAGATGGAACCAGCCATTTGCTCTGTAGCAACCTCGTAAGTGTCGTGTCAGCACCATGATAGTTTTGACCACAACTGTTAGTTACAATTTCAAGAGCGCATCGTTCACCATCTTTGTTTACATAATCAATTTACGACGTGGTCCGGTAAGTAATCAAGCCAGACATTCTTCTTACTGTTCATTTTACAAATTTTCGTTCTGGCTAAATTTGTCATCCTCAAAGAAAGCGAAAACACTATTTTTATCGTTCTTACAACCACATTGCAGCGTTGATTCATAGTGCCTTAAGGACTTTTTTTAAATAACTGTAAAAAAACTACTCGACTTAATTAATAAATTACAACCTGCTCAAGAAAGACAGCTGAGACTACGCTCTGGTTATGACCTTGAAAGAAATTCAGCCATCAGCTATCATGAAGTATTACTTGTCATTCGCTTTGAGTTCTCTCAGAAATATTGCTGCAGTCCTTTTGCACGAACCAGTCAAGTCACTAAAGAGGTATTAAATGAACTTGATAAAGGAAACGCCAGAATGAGGTTAATAAGACACGTACTGTTCTATTATCTTCCTCAAAGAAGAAAAAATGGTTCAAATGGCTCTGAGCACTATGGGACTTAACGTCTGAGGTCATCAGTCCCCTAGAACTTAGAACTACTTAAACCTAACTAACCTAAGGACATCACACACATCCATGCCCGAGGCAGGATTCGAACCTGTGACCGTAGCAGCAGCGTGGTTCCAGACTGTAGCGCCTAGAACCGCTCGGCCACTCTTGCCGGCTATCTTCCTCAAAGGCGTCAATTGCTAATGATGGTGAACAAGTGGAAACTATAGAAATGGTCATCTCTAGTTCATCAGTTCATGGCTGTTCTTCTCTAAAATGCCAGTAAGTCTTGTTTCTAGAAGTTGATCGATACCTCAGGGAGGCTTTTAAATACATAGTTTCAACTAGCGTGGTCAAGCAAACTGGGAAGCTTAAAATGTAGGTAACTAGAAGGGGTAAATGCGTTCTAAGAAGAATAAAAAGGGCGGTTTCGCTGTCTTTGAGGATGACAAATTCAGCCAGAACGAAAGTCTGTAAAGTGGGTAGTAAGAATAATATCTGGCTTCATTACTTACTGGATTACGTTGTAAATTTATTATACAAACCAGTTTTACATGTTAACAGAATGTAGTCTTTTAAGAATCCCCTTAAACTTTTTATAAAAATGTACTGTTTTAAGATAACTACGGTTTCTGATTTGGATTATTCTTTGTATATAAATAATGCTTTTTTGAAAGCTCTTTTTCAAGTTAGCATATTAATAATCACTTGGTATTGTATATTCATGCCTTTGCTAGGCACAAAACGATTACAGCTTGTAGCACCACAGTGCCACCTGGTGGGCTTATGGAATAGTTGTTGTGTTTACTCTTCATCTCACTTGTCAGTCAGTAGTCAGCTGTTGAGCATGAGCACTTGTATTCTGCGCATTAGTCTTATGTTTGTACATATTGTTTACTTTAAATCTGACATGCCGATATTCAGTGGCTTTCATAATTTTCACAGGCATATTCTTCATGTGACAAAATACATAGCAAAGACGGAGGAGATCATGTGAATTTGGAGAGCATAAAGTATGTTACTTTACCAAGTGTAATGGACAGTTAATTTTGTACATTATTATATTTGACTTGTATACTTATTACCCTGTCATCTTGGCTCTATCTATTGCAGATTCTAAGATGGTAACGCAGTCTTACCGAAACCAGTTGTCGAAATAAACGCTTTACTTGCGATCTTGGTTTTTTGAAGTTTTCTTCTGACTTTAGTACTTCAAAACCCGTTTTTAATATTATCCAGAAGATCTCCAAAATAAAGAAAACCTTCTCTAGTACATATCAGCTACTTTTTCTAATGGACAGATACGAAGAATGTGTGTGAGAATATTTAGAATATTAAGTATGTACAAGAATACACAAATTCGATGCAGATTTCTGGAGACATGTTTAAGTATCTATAACTTTCAGAATACTCAAAACCGCTGCTGTTCGGTAGTTAACTTCTCTGCGGAAATACTAAAGGACATTCAGTATACTTTACTCTGTTTGATCAAAAGTTAATGCTGTCACAAATTGGTTGGAAGCCTTTTAGGATAAATTTTTCCTCACCCTTGACATCACGCTGCACAAAGATGGCGAACGACGCGCTCTTGAAATTGTAACTAACAGCTGTAGTCAAAACTAATGTGGAGCGGACACGACACTTAAAGAGGCCGCTATTGAAAGCATCGCAAAACCAGGAGTTTTTGGATCACGAGATGGTGTTTTGCACAGCTCAGTTTCATTCTGTGTAAAATTCAACTCTAACTGTTGACGGTAAGTTGGAAATGATTTCTAAAATTTGTCTACCTGGTGTGGAATGACCCGATTACCGTGGACAGCGAAAATTGCACCTTGTTGCGAAGTGTAAGCTGTAAACCATGTGCCTTTCTGGGGTTAGTAGTCTCTGCAGTTTTCAATCTAATTGTTTCTGACGTTTAGTGATATAGTCTGCATCAGTCGATTACATACATGCATTCATCATGAAAATCGGGCATCATTCTGCCTGCACAACACTAACATAACTTTCGCGTTGAAACATTAGATATTTGTGCCACTTTTCTATAATAGTCGTCACAGGGTTATGAAATTATTGAGGCTCGAAAATTAAATGCATTAACAAGCATTCATAGCATTTTCGCCTAAAATCTAACTGGCTAAACTTTCTTCAAGAATTATCTTCAGCTGCTGCTTTTTCTATTATCAAGTGATCATAAAAATTGCATGGATTTGGGAATATTTGCACATAAAAACGCAAGTATATAATATATGTCACTGCAGGCTTACGCGTTTCATTCCGAGAATAAAATCTTTTCTGGTGATGAGATGAGTGGTTGTGTCGTGTCATCGCCACGTTTCAATGAGTTTCGTACCGATCGTCTGCAGGCGAAATAGTGACAAGACGATGCCACTCGGATGATCACACGAGAAGATGTTGTCATAAGAACAACAATTTCCGCAGCGTAGAAAAACACAGAGCGATAGAGCACTCTTCCACATCTGTAACCAGTAGTTATAGTTGCACAAACAATCCAGCAAGAGAAAAGTTAACATCTTTCAAAATTTTATCGTAACAATGTTGTGATTGTTAATGTCGTTAACTGGCCAATTATATAATGGGGAACATAGCCTGTTCTACATTTAGTGCATCTACAATATTAGAACGAGGCAATTTGCGAATACAAAGTATTGCTGTAGCAATATTATTTCCAAACCACTTTCACTCCGACATCAGTTTTCAGTACACAACAATCGTATCCGTACTGAAGATTTTTTTTCAAGAGGTGGAGCCCCTTCACGCCCACACCGGCATGATGGCCAACTCCAAAAGTCTTCTGCCATCTCTGCTGAAGGATTAGTTTTCACTAAAGCGAGGTGTCGCAGGATGTGGGTACTGCGATGTTTGGATACGTCTGGTTAAGGTTAACCACTAATACGCGCTCATCTGTAGATGGATTGGATCGAAAGTCGAACGAAGTGTAGCGGTTTGAAGGGCAGAGGAAAAAAAGTACCAAGGCAAGAACCAAGGGAAAAAACCTTTGCCATAGTTAGGTCGGGTGGTAAGAGCAGTAGCGGATGTCTTGTTGCCTGCAACAGGTCATGCAAGGGTACGCTTAGTTAGTAGTGGGTATCATGCATGTCGATACCTTCGACGTTGCGCGGTGCTGTTACTCGACGGCTGCCGCTGGGTGCCGGTGTTCATCTCTCGGTCAGCGTCGGCAAACCTGTAACAGTTAGGTTCACAATCGTTTTGTGTCCGATATGTCATATCAGATGCACAGTGTAGGGTGATGTTGGCGAATTGTTTGTTCGTCAGTGGGCGAGCTCGTCGGTTTCCCTGCTGTAGGCTCTTGGTCGGTTGTAATAGCAGCTGGTATTTCCAGTCAACGTTGCCGATGCAAGGGCTTGCCGACGTTAGTCGCTTGTTGTGTGTTGGCTTGCCATAGGTGGTTATGCCTTAGATAGTAGTGTCTTTGGCCGCTTATGCTTCCATCTATGGTTGTGATCATAGTTTCCCAGAGTAAGGATGAAAGGATTGTTCGAGTGTTCCGTCTCACAGTTGATTTATTAGACAGCATGCATTCGGCAACTTGTTCCTGCGGTGAGCTCCAAAATCTCAGAGTTGCTCATGTTTCACTCGGTAAATACTAATGTTTACAGTAAGACAATGGAACTAAAAGGCTTCAAGGGATAACTATTAACAGATTCAACCAGTTTCACAGGATTTCACAATACCTTCAAATATATTCACAATTAGTTTTTTTCGGTACCTACGTTTAACGGTAGATAAAGATTAGATTACATTCCTGCGATATCATTTCAGTTAAAAAATGAGACAGCTCTCGGCGTTTTCCTCAAGATTAAACAACCGCTTCCAGCCACGCAAAGCTGAGCGTTGCTTGGACACCATTTTTGTTTCCTCCGTGTTCTAGCTCTCTTAGTCTTGTCTACAAGGGGCAGTCAAACGAAAGCGAGGCAAATGGAAAAAATTTAAATAAACTGTTCAAAAGTAATCACCATTACTGTTAATACATCCATCCGACTGTGAGACGAGACGGCAATGCCTTCATGGAAAAATGTTTGCGGTTGTCCGCGGACTCACGATTTTTTCCAAGTGGGCACCTCTGTCCAAAGCAGATCGACAGCTACAAATGTCCCTCTTGGGGGATTCAAAAATACGAAATCGCATGGCGAAAGTACGGAACTGTACGGAGGATGTGTAAGGGCTTCTCAGCGAAACTTCGGAAGCGTAGTCGACACAACCTTGGCAATATGTGGACGGGTTCACACTATAATGTGAAAATGGTTTACTCCAGGAAACCAAATATTCAAATGTTACATTATAAAATTAATGAACATAGGAATAAAACCTATCACGATCACTTTGATCACCGTCGTACATTACGTTCAACACAGATTTAAACTTCAGTTCACAAAATTATATCCTGTCCTGTTCATTTTCTTTTTTAACAACAATATATTGTGTCTTCAAGGCAGGTATTCTGCTTTTCGATTTCTCGAATGCTTGCTTGAAATAGATTGATCTGTGAGCAAACCATAACCTTAATTCAGATTCTCATTGTAGAAAATTGATTGCAAAAACAAATGGTTACCAAATTCAACGAATAAAAATAATTTTAGAACAGGATATAAATTCAAAATCCTTTCAAGAGCAGGAAGCAATGCCAACCACCTTGTACTGCCGTAATCTAGCAATTTACGGTAACTGGCATTTAGAAAATCACAGAATTCTTTGAGCCTTGGCACGCTTACAGCATCACCATGAAAATACTCGTAAATTTTACAAACGATATTCTCGGCATCAGTTGGCAGCCTTCCAACAACTGTTTCGACACTGTTGTGCATGATATGTGCCACCTAACACGCACCTAAAACGTAATTCCTACTAATACTTGCTTGTAATTTAGCAAAAACATTTTCTCTGCCACTTCGTGTACTCCACCAAACATACCGTTCGTATTGTCAGCGGATAAGTACTCAAACTTCGATTCTAGGCAGAGATCGTGCAGAACCGGCATCACCGATAGATACTGGATTAGAATTTTCATTTGCAGTAGAAATGAATTCCAATATGTTTTGATGCAACCCGTTTTCTGAAATGAAATATTTAAGTAACACTGGAAGAAAGTCTGTTGATTCATGATTATTGGTGCAGTGGATATACCTACAAAGTTTACACGGTCAAGATCATCTTTAACAAATTGTATGCACCAAGGAGTAAATATATTATTAACAATGGCATCAGTTTTTGATTGTTTACATCTAAACTTGAAATCATAGAGTGATTGACGTTTGTTGTGGAGTCCATGATTATGATACACGGTACGGTATGCAAAAGTTCTCTCACCTGCAGCCAATGAGGCCGCTTCATTGCCTGGAATTTCGAAAATTACGCCTTTACTGTTCACCCACTCTATCTTTCTGCAACTAAGACTCGTAGTTGTAACATGTATAGAGTCGACTTTAAAAAAAATGTTGCACAGCAATTACAGTGAAGCACCAGGGTTCACCCTCAATGATAATAGTATATCTTTTGTTATTATAATTAATGTGAAAGCTTTTTGGTCCTCAGTATCAAGGATCTGATTTCATGACAGCCTGTTAATAAAACATGTTTATGCTGAAAATGTTTTACGGTTTTAAATGCGTATTCATGGAAACAACATAAGGAGAATTTGCTTACCCATTTTCTTTTGGTGAAGGCATCATTGATTTTAGAAGTTGTTGCAAAGGCAGCAGAAGAAGCCAGGTTTGTTTGATTTATCATGTTGAACAGTATCCGATCCCCCATGTGCAATCGAGAATGTGGCATTGCAAGTTTAAAAGTAAACTTCATAACTGAGCTTCGTCTCTTCGAGGAAAGGATATCTTTCCTTTAAATAGGCAGAAAAGGTGCATTTGCTTTTAGACATAAAAGCTTAGTTCACGCAAATGACAACACCACGTCAATTGCCAGCACTGTAGCTCTGATAATGTGTACTGGTGGGTGACCCTTAATGCACTGTTGCCAGACTGTCAATCACAGGCACTTATCAGTGACTTGCACCTCTGGTACTCATTATAATATAAGAAGTGAATACCATTGGTGACCATGCAGCTCGTTAGAATGAAATTACAATGAAATGAATACCTCTAGCTGCATACAGGCCTTGATATAAGTCAACGGGGAGAGTTGAAAATGTGTGGCCGACCGGGACTCGAACTCGGAATCTCCTGCTTATATGACAAACGCTCTATTTACCTGAGCCACCGAGAACACAGAGGATAGTCAGACTGCAGGGACTTATCCATGGCACGCCACCCGTGAGATCCACATTCCCAGATCATTGTCCCGCACTATATTCATAGTGCCCCGCCCATTATACTCATTACTCGCCGCTTTTTGCCGATTCCCGTAAAAGTTTGGGCACTATTTGTGCATCCACACAGAAGAAGATGGTCAAATGGCCAATGAGCCTTAACTATAGGCGGATGCTCGAGTACATCCAACCTCCTGCATGGAGGAAATTGGCAGGTACTGCAGATAGGTGGCGTTTGGTGGGAGTGTGGGTCGGCCGCGAGTCGTGCCAAGACAGTCCGCGCAGTTCCGTTATACTCGCAGATGGCGTAGTAGTTAGCACACCTGCCTAGAAAGCAGGAGATCCTGGGTTCGAATCCCACTTCAGTACACATTCTCATTTGTCGCTGGTGATTCTGCGCAATATCCCGATGCAGCTGACATCAGTAATCCCTTCCCCTTTCTTTCCTCTCTCACCCCTCTCCACCTTCAATTTACATATTAAATCAATATAATTACGTTTTTGCAGTGAAATATTGATTTAGGTTTTTGCCAGTCATATTGTTACGTAAGCAATGTACATGTACATTAACTGAATTTAAAAACATTTTAAAATCCCTGTCATTCAATTCGTTATTTGCAGCCTAAAGTGTGTAAGATTATTATAAACAACATTAGGTATTATATGCTTATATGAAGTGTAAATGTACGTAAATCAGTGACAAAAACACTTATCAGGGTAAAAAAATACAACTACAGGAATTTCAAGCAAATTAGCACACTAACAGGAATGCGTAATTTGTTAATATCTCTCTGTCCGAAAAGAGCTCGGAAGGTCCAACGGTACCTACCGACCGCCGTGTCTTCCTCGGCCGATAGCAGTCACTGGATGCCGCTATGGAGGGGCATGTGGTCAGCGAACCGCTCTCCTTGCCATTGTTTTCGAGACCGGAGCCGCTAATTCTCAATCAAGTAGCTCCTCAATCGACCTCATGAAGGCTGAGCGCACCCTGCTAGCCAACAGCGCTTGCTAAACGCTGACGGTCACCCATGCAAGAGCTAGTCAAGCTCGACAGCACTGAACTTTGGTAATATGGTGGGGACCGGTGCTCCACTGGGGTAAGGCCATTGGCATATTGAGTTACTATGGTACATTCTAAATCCAGTGATGTTAACTATAAGATAGCTGAACTCTAGATCTGCAATAAAACCAGACTACTACGTGACAGATTACTCTAAATACCTACCTTGTTACTGAAATCATTGTTCAGTCGCTGTGCACACCGGTTCCTTATGGATTCCAATCTGATATCTATATGGGTCCGCTTGACAATGTCTTTATCAAAGACGTTTAGTGTGGTTAACGCACTGCCTTGTTTAATATTTTTCCTGGGAGAATCGAAAGTTGGGTATTCTCCCCCACGACACACAAGCTCAAGCTGGATAGTTCTTAAACCATCGTCAGAAGCTGCAGCACAAATACCCTGTACGTTAGCACGTCCTCTTTTTTTTTTATATACAGTTCTTGTTTTCCCGGTAACATATCACTGCATTCCTTGATATCTCGTTATTGATTATGTCTAACTTCTTTCGCAAATCTTTCCTAATGAGCGCGCATGAAGATGCTAACACTTCATCATAATCCTCTACTACATGTTTTAAATATCTATACACATTTTGTATTATAGATGTCCTCGACGCTAAAACTCAGTTGCCTCTTTGTGGTAATGTTGGGATCGTTTGTAAGCCAGACCCACACAGTAGAGGAGAAATATCTCTTTCTTTTCGATTTCCTAGTTTCAACTAACAGACACGTCCACTCAGTAAATCAATTGCACTAATAATTCTACAAAATGCACTTTTTTTTTAAAGGCAAACTGCCGAAATTAATAACTCAATAAGGAACGGAAAGCAAGAACTTCACGAAAATCTGCACATTGCCTCGCTACTGACGCTCCACCGGCGATCGAAGTAGGCAGCTACGGACGCTCAGCGTTGCCATTTTCGTATATTACAGAATGCTACGCGAGACTAGGCACAACTGCGACATCAGCGCGTTTGCACGCACTAGTCAGTACGCCTGCCAGAGCTATAAACTTAGCAGACTTCATCTATCTTCAGTGTTCATAGGCCACACTAAATTATGACAATAATAACTGAGATAAGTGCCGTCCCAGCACTTCTCACAAGAAGAAATAGCTAAAACGGTTCGGTTTCTAACGTAAGAAGACCGTGTTAAGAAATACACGGGAATTATTCGTGCCCCAACACAAAATCTGGCGAAGGGGAGCACGCAAGCAGAAAAAGGGAACTGTCCTGTTTTTAAGGGCCGAATGGCAAGCTTATCAAAGCGGCATCATAAAGCAACGACTACTGCCGAACAGACGTCTATCGCTAATAGGGTTTATGTGACAACACTGCACTTCGTTCACACTGCTGTTGGCTACTTACTTGCTCATGTTCAACAAAGGTGTTCTTGTGGCTACTTTGGTACGGCGTTGGAGGACTTCAAGGGTCGGCGAGTGGGTGCCGTTGTAGGGATGGGAAAAACCGACTTGTTAAAACCGATACCGTTATTTTATTTCTAAAGAACCGGTATTTTTCGGTATTTGTTTAGTCTCAGTTACAGAAGCTGTTTCTTTTTCTTTTTACTGTAGTCCGATCCACTAACGATGGCGGTTCGCACATGTCGAGAGCAGGGACTTCTTTGTTGCCCGTTCCAAGCGACAGTTGCGGTACGCGCATACTGATGCTTTGCGCTTGGTGAAAGCGTTTATCCTGTAAAATACGTCTCTCGCAGGCTTCTGTAGCATTTGTCGCTCAATACAGCCATGACAACTCGCAACAAATCGAATACAAAAATCAGTAAATAAATCGCAAAGATCACGTTTAATGCTCGCACTGCAGGGCAGTGTTGCCAACTCTAAAAAACCCGAGTCGCTAGATTCAATATCAAAAGTCGCTAGAAAGTCGCTAAAACTGATTTTACTAGGGGTGTACTGAAAATTTCGTGCTGTGAATGGTGCAATAAGCCAGCTGGGGGGAGTGGGGGGGGGGGGGGGGGTGTAATAAAATATTAATAAAAATTGTTTCATACGTAATTTCTATACTGTCTTAATTAAATGACGCATCGCTTGCAACAACATACATATAAAATACGCTAACGTTTAATTTCACATTTTATCATAATTGACGCAACACATAAATTGTTACTTCAATCACAGTAGTTAAATAAAATACGCTAACGTTTAATTTCACATTTTATCATAATTGACGCAACACATAAATTGTTACTTCAATCACAGTAGTCAAATATACTAGAAATATACAACTACACTCCTGGAAATGGAAAAAAGAACACATTGACACCGGTGTGTCAGACCCACCATACTTGCTCCGGACACTGCGAGAGGGCTATACAAGCAATGATCACACGCACGGCACAGCGGACACACCAGGAACCGCGGTGTTGGCCGTCGAATGGCGCTAGCTGCGCAGCATTTGTGCACCGACGCCGTCAGTGTCAGCCAGTTTGCCGTGGCATACGGAGCTCCATCGCAGTCATTAACACTGGTAGCATGCCGCGACAGCGTGGACGTGAACCGTATGTGCAGTTGACGGACTTTGAGCGAGGGCGTATAGTGGGCATGCGGGAGGCCGGGTGGACGTACCGCCGAATTGCTCAACACGTGGGGCGTGAGGTCTCCACAGTACATCGATGTTGTCGCCAGTGGTCGGCGGAAGGTGCACGTGCCCGTCGACCTGGGACCGGACCGCAGCGACGCACGGATGCACGCCAAGACCGTAGGATCCTACGCAGTGCCGTAGGGGACCGCACCGCCACTTCCCAGCAAATTAGGGACACTGTTGCTCCTGGGGTATCGGCGAGGACCATTCGCAACCGTCTCCATGAAGCTGGGCTACGGTCCCGAACACCGTTAGGCCGTCTTCCGCTCACGCCCCAACATCGTGCAGCCCGCCTCCAGTGGTGTCGCGACAGGCGTGAATGGAGGGACGAATGGAGACGTGTCGTCTTCAGCGATGAGAGTCGCTTCTGCCTTGGTGCCAATGATGGTCGTATGCGTGTTTGGCGCCGTGCAGGTGAGCGCCACAATCAGGACTGCATACGACCGAGGCACACAGGGCCAACACCCGGTATCATGGTGTGGGGAGCGATCTCCTACACTGGCCGTACACCACTGGTGATCGTCGAGGGGACACTGAATAGTGCACGGTACATCCAAACCGTCATCGAACCCATCGTTCTACCATTCCTAGACCGGCAAGGGAACTTGCTGTTCCAACAGGACAATGCACGTCCGCATGTATCCCGTGCCACCCAACGTGCTCTAGAAGGTGTACGTCAACTACCCTGGCCAGCAAGATCTCCGGATTTGTCCCCCATTGAGCATGTTTGGGACTGGATGAAGCGTCGTCTCACGCGGTCTGCACGTCCAGCACGAACGCTGGTCCAACTGAGGCGCCAGGTGGAAATGGCATGGCAAGCCGTTCCACAGGACTACATCCAGCATCTCTACGATCGTCTCCATGGGAGAATAGCAGCCTGCATTGCTGCGAAAGGTGGATATACACTGTACTAGTGCCGACATTGTGCATGCTCTGTTGCCTGTGTCTATGTGCCTGTGGTTCTGTCAGTGTGATCATGTGATGTATCTGACCCCAGGAATGTGTCAATAAAGTTTCCCCTTCCTGGGACAATGCATTCACGGTGTTCTTATTTCAATTTCCAGGAGTGTATATTTGTAACAAAAGAAAGCAAGAACTCAAATTAGGTTACAAAATATATACATACCGGTATGTGAGCTATCCATCGTCGTCACTCAGAAGATCGAATAACTCTTCTGTTTCATGCTCTGACAGAACTGTAGTTGATGTAGAGGGTTGAACGTCGCTCAAAAGATGATGTTGCAGTTCGACTGGTTTTGTCGCAAAAGAGTAACTTTTGTTCGTTCCAATAAGCTCCAATACGTCTGACGGTATGTCAAAAGATGCACAATCTTTATTTTGTTTCTTCTGCTGGTCTCTCAATATGATCAAAGCATTAATTGTCTTTAACGATAATCTGTTACGTTGTTTAGTTTTTATAATGTTCACAGAACTGAATATTCTTTCCACTTCTGCATTTGAATGCGGTAGGCATAGAACAGCCATTGCTAGCTGTGAAATCAAAGAAAAAGGATTCTCCCCCGCGGCATTTTTATGCTGCAAAACCTCACTCCAAAATCGAACAGTGTTAGTAGTGTTATTCCACCTAATGAAGTTGATATTATGCCATTCTTGCAGCATGCCGTCTATGAAATCGCCACTAAAACCCAATTCTTTGGCTACATGCGCTACAGCATTATTTTTATTCACTTTTAGTGTTTCTTCAACATTCAGCATTGACATTTTTGTCAGGATCTTAACGTTACTTGGCAGTCTTTGTTGAATTTCTTTTATGAGTTTCAGACTAAACTGAATGCATCTCTTCTTCAAATAAACTTTATTTTCTTCAGAAAAACTTGACTCAGACAATTTCTGTTCAAACATAAAGCCAAGGTTCGGATTTGCATACATACATTCGCTTGGAACTGGTGTTGTCAACAAATAAACATTTGGAAAAACTATGTTTTGTCCGAGTGACTGCATGAGAAATACAGGTGTATCTAGTAATTTAGTGGGGTCATTGTCTTCTCCTTCAAAAGCTTTTATTGCTATTTGTACGTCTTTTAGAGCACGCTTAAGGTAAAATATGTAAAGATGATTTGAGTCGTCACAATACATCTTGTGCAAAAGATCGGCAGTGTAACAACTGTCTCGAACAATGGCAAGTGAAAAATATAGCTTTAGTTCTTCCCACTGCTCCAGAATTCTTCGTATTGCTGGTTCAATTGAAAGTCAACGTGTTGCACGGACCTTCAAAATTTTTAGTGGCTGTTTTCCACAGTTTATTGCCTCATAAACCTTTTTATATTTCTCTTGTCTTTTGGGTGAAATGGAGAACCAATTGTAGGTTTCCCGCACAAGAAACTCTATGTTTCTAGGTATGGTATTCGCTGAGGCATGCGACACTGCAAGCTGAAGAGAGTGACAAATGCAACAGATCAATACCAAATGCTTCAGACCATATTCTCTCTTGAGTTGTTCGAAAAGCCCATGGTTTATTCCAACCAATGCAGAAGCATTATCTGTGCCAATTCCTACCATATTAGCGATTGGAAGTTTGAGATCTTTCAAAGAATTCACAAGAACAGTAGCCAGATTTCTTGCATCTGCAGTTTCTACTACAGCGAGTTTGAGAAATGCTGATCTAATGGTTTGGTTGTTTACACTATAGTACCGTATAACGATACCTAGCATTTTAGATATTGATACATCTGTGGATTCATCTATTAGAACACTGTATTTTTGGTTACCTATATCTTCAACCAATGATTGTGTAAAATATGGAGCAAAAACTTCAGGTATAATGTTAGTGCACTTTGTACGATGTAACTGCATGTTTTTAGCGCCCTCATCACCGGAAAACACCTTTTTGCACAGTATTCCTAAATGATCTACAGCTAAAATAGAACAATGTTCAGCAATAAATAAAGAAAGGGCACCTTCCGCTCTGCTTGCTATTCTAACTGTAGTTTTCGGAACAATTTTCACAGGTAAGATGGTTTTTTTTTAATCAATTATTTTTCGAAGGCTTTCTAATATCACACAATTTAGCATAAAACTCTGTTGAACATACTTGACATTTTGCCTTGGATAAGTCTCCAACGACTGGTTTCAGCCACCCATTGAATTCAGGTTCTGCTTCCCACGCATCCCGATATTTTTGAGCGTACTGCTTCTTCTTCTGCGGTAAATCCATTATGTAAGCCACCACAACATAAGTTTCACCAATTTATAATCACTGAAAATACATTCAAACTCAGGTGAACAATCCACTCACTCGGTAACTTGATATCAGTCCTATTGTTCATTGTTTAAAACGTAATAATGTCTGAGATACCCACACCGAATTGTTCTTGCGTTACCACTGTGCATGTGGTAATAATTTGACTGAGAGTTAACATTTCGAAAAATTGGAGGTTGCTGAACAGAAATGTATTTTATTATACTTAATATTACGTATGTTGTTTGTCAATTCGAAAAACAAAGGGAGTTCAAAAGTTGAAGAATTATAGATCGATACGCTATCGACGATAACAGGCTAGTGGGTAATGAATAATGAATTGTTCTATAGCCAAGGTTTTCTTACTGTGTAGGCAATTCCCACATTCAGGTTTACTAAATGCTGAACAATGCTACATTATCTGCTAAGTACTTAATTTAACTTAGTGAATCTGGAACAAAGTCAATGTAGTACCCATTCCATAGTTAAAATCTTAGTTTTGTTAATGAAAATACTGGCCCAAAATAGTTTTGATTTGTACTTCAAAAGTCGGCAGATAAGACGCTAAATAATTTTTGTCGCTAAAGCTTTTTTTGGCGCTACGACGAAGGCAAAAGTCGCCATTTCTACCGACAAAGTCGCTAAATTGGCAACACTGTGGCAGTGAGCGTTCGCAGCAACGGGCTCACAATACTGCTGGACGCTCATTGGCTGTCGGAGAACGCGTGACATAGTTTCGCAGAATAAACCTAAACTCCATCTGTAACAATCAAGTAAAAAAACCGGGATTTCAATTAGCCGCTTACGTTTTTAAATAAACCGTTTTTGAAAAAGGAGTGTTTTTTATTTGTAAAATTTGCATAGACTTGAATTAGAAAATGGGAAAAGTGATCAGAGCTATTTCAATAACAATGCCGACAGAAACGAGCAACAAACACATAGAATAAGAATTGGTACAGCATTGCTGATACAATTACGTCCCTGCTTCGGTGTGTCGTGCTTAAAGAACACGTGTAGATACAGAATGCAAGACTTGCCCCCACCTGATCTATATGGTAGCTTCTCACTGACGTCGCTGGACATCTGTTGTATTGCAGAATGCCATCAAACCCAGCCTGGAAATATGTTTACGAAATAACATAGTAATGGAGTACAACGCCTCATTTTCTTTCAAAGATTCAAGATTTGTCCTTCATACCTATGAAATAATAAAAGTGGAAGGAAATTATGGTAAAAGTAATCAAAAAATTAACAACAATAAAAATAGAAAGTAGCTGAAACGCTGCCGGTGTCTACATAATATGCCTTATTAGCTAGTAGCCCCTGAAAAAGGACAAATTAACACGAATAACAGTTCTTCAGCCTCAGTTTTCACGTTTTAGCATTAACTATTCATAATACCCAAATAGTTGTATGATTACAACACGGTATTTCTCGGGCGCAGAATTGCGTCGAACGGTTCTGCGCGCTCAGATAACAAAGTCGAGAAAACGTGAGATTGGTTGTGAAGCCACTGCCGTCACGTTCCCGAATGACGTGTAGTCTACACGACAGGAGTGCGTCATTCGTGCGTCAAGAGCGTGAAGCATTCCCAAGCAAGCGATGCTTGATGAATTGAGAATATGGCAAATTCAAAGAGTTATTATGCACGTTTAAATGTGAGGTTATTAAATAATACTAGGGTCATATAATAATTCCAATCCCAAAGAAATTATGTGTTGACAGATGTGAAAATTACGGAACTATCAATTTAATAAGTCACAGCTGCAAAATACTAACGCGAATTCTTTACGGACGAATGGAAAAACTAGTAGAAGCCGACCTCCGGGAAGATCAGTTTGGATTCCGTAGAAATGTTGGAACACATGAGGCAATACTGACCCTACGACTTATCTTAGAAGCTAGATTAAGGAAGGGCAAACCTACGTTTCTAGCATTTGTAGACTTAGAGAAAGCTTTCGACAATGTTGACTGGAAAACTCTCTTTCAAATTCTGAAGGTGGCAGCGGTAAAATACAGAGAGCGAAGGGCTATTTACAATTTGTACAGAAACCAGATAGCAGTTGTAAGAATCGAGGGACATGAAAGGGAAGCAGTGGTTGGGAAGGGAGTGAGACAGGGTTGTAGTCTCTCCCCGATGTTATTCAATCTGTATATTGAGCAAGCAGTGAAGGAAACAAAAGAAAAATTCGGAGTAGGTATTAAAATCCATGGAGAATAAATAAAAACTTTGAGGATCGCCGATGACATTGTAATATTGTCAGAGACAGCAAAGGACATGGAAGAGCAGTTGAACGGAATGGATAGTGTCTTGAAAGGAGGATATAAGATGAACATCAACAAAAGCAAAGCGAGGACAATGGAATGTAGTCGAATTAAGAAGGGTGATGCTGGGGGAATTAGATTAGGAAATGAGACACTTAAAGTAGTAAAGGAGTTTTGCTATTTGGGGAGCAAAATAACTGATGATGGTCGAAGCAGAGAGGATATAAAATGTAGACTGGCAATGGCAAGGAAAGCATTTCTAAAGAAGAGAAATTTGTTAACATCGAGTATAGATTTAAGTGTCAGGAAGTCGTTTCTGAAAGTATTTGTATGGAGTGTAGCCATGTATGCACGTGAAACATGGACGATAAATAGTTTGGACAAGACGAGAATAGAAGCTTTCGAAATGTGGTGCTACAGAAGAATGCTGAAGATTAGATGGGGAGATCACATAACTAATGAGGAAGTATTGAATAGGATTGGGGAGAACAGAAGTTTGTGGCACAACTTGATTAGAAGAAGGGATCGGTTGGTAGGACATGTTCTGAGGCATCAAGGGATCATCAATTTAGTATTGGAGGGCATCGTGGATGGTAAAAATTATAGAGGGAGACCAAGAGATGAATACACTAAGCAGATTCAGAAGGATGTAGGTTGCAGTAGGTACTGGGAGATGAAAAAACTTGCACAGGATAGAGTAGCATGGAGAGCTGCATCAAACCAGTCTCAGGACTGAAGACCACAACAACAACAACTAGGGTCATAAAGTTTGACCTCTGCTTAAGACAGTATTACTACTCAGGGCACAGGTTGAAAGCACCGATGATGGCTGTCAATCAGTTGAAATCGATTTGCAAAAGTGAATAAATAAAACATGATTTGGCGACTGGTTGCTGCATATTTGGTAATTTTATGGCTTACGGTCGTTGCACGACTTGGGAACTACCTGGAGCCCCGCCATTCATACTCAAGAACCATTTCCGACGTGTTCGATCGGAGAAGAATCCAGAAGAAATCTTGCTCCAACACAATAATGCACACCCACACACAATTCTGAGAACCCGGGAACACATCGCCAAATTGGTTTGAATATCATTGCCTCATCCACCCTACAGTCCAGACCTGGCACCCCCGGAATTTCATCTCTTTGGGTCGCTTAAATATTCTCTATGGGAAACACATTTTGAAGATGACGAGAGTATCAGTCATGCAGTGAAAACATGGCTACGCCTACAGAACAAGAGCTTTTACCAACAGGGAACACTTACTCTTCCACAGCATTGGCCTACGACCATAGAACGCGGTGGTGGCAACGTAGAAAATAGGACATGGACAACACGTGTTGATGTATATTGTCACCAAATGCTGACTCTCAACAATAAAAATGTTCTGAGGAAAAAATATGGGGCATTACTTATTGAATGATCCTCGTAGAAACAAAACTTTCACAGGGGATGGTAATGTCATCAACGAATTTTGTCGTTAATATCGTTTCACCCCGAATTATAGTCCCCCTCTTGGATCTTTCAATTATTTCCCTCATTTCTTCTTCCATGTGTAGATTGAGCAGAAAAGCGAAAGACTGCAATTCCATCGTACACCGTTTATTATCCGAGCACCTCATTTTCGGCATTCCGTTCTTCAAGTTCCCCCCTGGTTCTTGTGCATACATTTATTTTCCTATTGCTTATACCTATTTTCTTTAAAATTTTGAACACCTTACACAATTTTTTGGATAGAAAACAAATTAAGTGGCTCGACAAAAAGAAGGCCACGGGACCTGAGGTGAGGCCAATACGGTTCTATATAGAGTATGCGAAATAACTTGCTCCTCTTCTAGAAGCAGTGTACCACAGGCCTCTGGATGAGCGAAGAGTTCCTGATGACTGAAAAAAAAAAAAAAAACACAGGCCATTCCCGTTTTCAAGAAGGGTCGTCGAACAGACACCAAAAATTATAGGCATATATCTCTGTATCTGTCAGTTGTAGAATTTTGAAACGTGTTTCATGCTCACGTTTTATGACGTTTCTGGATGCCGAAAATTTCGTCTGTAGGAACATCAAAGGACTTGGAAGAGCAGTTGAACGGAATGGATAGTGTCTTGAATGGAGGGTATAAGATGAACATCAACAAAAGCAAAACGAGGATAATGGAATGTAGTCGAATTAAGAACGGTGATGCTGAGGGAATTAGATTAGGAAATGAGACACTGAAAGGTGGCTACACTGAGCCACAGCGCCAGAGATCGCGCCAGAGAGTTTTGTATCGCCGCCTCCACTGGCAGTGATTATTGAGAAGTTGCGGTGGGCAGTGCTTGTCGAGAGGTCGTGGTGGAGAGTGCTTGTTGAGAACTCGTAGTAGGCAGTGTTTGTTGAGAAGTAGCGGAGTGCAGTGCTTGTCGAGATGTGGCAGTAGTCAGTTCTTGTTGAGATGTGCTAGTAGCGAGTCGGTGTGGAGATATTGTAATGATTAGAGTGCTTTTCATCAATATAAATGAAGGTAACAAAACTCCTTTTCTTTTTTTTTTCTCATTATTTCAATGTCCTGAATAATGCGTCATTACAGATTCAGTCAAAAAAACATCTGGCTTGTGTTCTTGTATTAGAGTGAAATTCTGGTTTTCTTGCGCAATTATAGTATTTCTAGTTTTTTTTATCACTTCAGTATAAATGGTATTTGAAATTTCTTGTCTTATTGAAGAAGAACCGTGCCAGATGTGTACGTTGAGTCATACTTCCACACACAGAAAAGTTATACTTGTGCTTTGGTTTCGTAGGTTTTATAGTTGCTGGGGACTTAATTAATTAATTGTGTTAACGGAAATCTCATTTCATTCTTTGTTGTTGTTCTATGCAGTCAGATTGCGTACAAATACTAGTCAGGGCCAACCGTTTACGACATTGCGTAACCGGACAGTCAGCTACTAAAAACCATAAAAGTATTTGCATTCTTTATAAATAATTAAGCCCCCATGCACGTGGCGACCGCTGCTTCGGATCGTCCCTTGGAATCTTCTGATTGTAAAAATAGTAGACAGTAGTATTGTTGTAGTAATTTGTAGTTTAGTAATTGTAGTCGATATTGCATGTGTAGATTTGGTAATTGGCATTCTTCTAATGGTATTTTTCAAAATTTAATTTTTGTTCTCTTGTCTACGGGTTTGACAATTTAGTGCAATTATTTCAATTGTTCGTTAATCGTGTTTGAAGGAAACATTTCGTGTAAATGGTATTGTTGGAGATAAGGAGTCATTGTGTGTAATTTTCGTACAGTGACGAGTTTTGTATGTTTTGTAAATGATTACGCGATCGATGAAAAAGGCAAAAAATGATGGATAGTCGGAATGACGAAATTGTTGACATGGCGAACTCGCCAACACAGGAGAATAGTATGTTGAATAATGAAGTGGAAAACAATGTAATAAGTCGGGAAAATAGTCCGGAACCATTTCAAAATTTTTCACAATCAAAAAATTTTCAGAATACGAGATTAATGACAGAAGATTCCAGAGTAGTATCGAACACAGATAGCTTTACAGCTATGACGAAGGAAACTGGTTTTGCGGGAAATGTTAGGGGCGAAAATAATTTTGAAACAGTTAACATGGAGTAGTTGATGAGTGCAATATTAAATTTGGGATCTCGGTTAGACTCACAAATGGAAACACGGTTAAGCTCACTGGGATCACAGTTACGATCTGAATTAAAAACAGATAGGGGAACAATGGAAACACGGTTAGACTCACTTGGATCACAGTTAGGATCTGAATTAAAAACAGAGATAGGGACAATTAAAACTGAGATGGGAACAATGGAAACACGGTTAGACTCACGAATAGGGACATGTTTCAAAAATACGAAAGATGAATTAAAGAAAGAAATCAGAGATGAAGTACAACCGATTTTGAATTCTCACAATAATAGATTAATTACAGTAGAGATTAGACAAAAGGAACAGGATAGAGAACAGGAAGAAAGAGATCGCGTGATAGTACAAAAATTTTCAGAGTTAAATTTACAACGTGCACACGGTAAGGAAGAAATGTTTGAGAGAATCGAGGAATCCGTACCAAATGACAGATTAAATAACCTAATACAACAGTATGAACAGTTAACTACCAAATGTGTCAATACCGAAACCCGAGTCGCAACACTTACGGAAGACGTAAATAAACAGAAAGAACAATTAGGTGACTTATCGGAAAGAGTTGAAGAGATTTCAGATAAATTGACAAATCTTAGTTTACATGGGGACAGAGATTCGGATGATACAGCTCCATTACCATTTGCAGAAACCGAAGAGTACCAGAACATAAATAAACATGTTGAAAATCAGGGAAAATTTAACGAACGCGTTAAAAGGGAAGTTGAGGCATTACGAAAGCAAGTCAAACAAATTGAAGGCGAAATCGTAGGAAAAGACAGCAGTCTTTCGCAATTCTAAGAATGACATACATCCATGTTCATGGTTAGATCAATTTATGTACGCACTTCCACCAAATTGGCCACTAAGTCACAAACTGGAATTTATGTGTGGATATTTAGAAAACGAACCGGCGACGCGCATGCGCGCACTTATTAGAGATTGTAAAAATCTAAATGATTTTTATCATGCATTTCTATCGGCATATTGGTCCGAAAACACGCAAGACAGAGTCAAACATAGTCTTATTATGCAGCGTAATTTCAAACAGTCTGAGTTCCGCACGCCAGCAGAATATTTTGAAGACATGATTCGAAAGAATCAGTTCCTTTCCAACCCTTATAGCCCGACTGAATTAATTCGCATTTGTTTAACTAAGCTGCCACAATCCATAAGACAAATTGCTTTAGCCGGAAGATGTAAAGACGACATTGAGACTTTTAAGACTTTGTTACAAGAACTTGAGTATGACAACGACGACGGGACTTCTTGTAACTTTTTCAGTAACAATAATTACAATAGATTTTCAGAGAAAAGGGATAGTGATCGGAACGGGAGTTATATGGGTAACTTTGAGAATGACAGACGTAACAGACAGGACAATAGATACCAGCCTTATGACAATAACAGACGTTCTAACAGAAATTACACAGACAATTATAATAACGGTAATTCCTACCGGAATGATCAATCATACGGAAACAGTAATCGGTATCATCAAGACAGAAATTATTCATACAGTAATAGAAATTCTTTCTACAGAAATAACCAGGGTAGTAGATACAACAATTATTTCAGAAGTGACAGTCGGAATTACACAAGAAGCAGTCATGCAGACAGACAGGAAAATAGAAATTTTAATAACAGACACAACCAAGAATTTGCATCTAACAGACAGGAGGGACCTAATTGGCATCCTCCACGTGACAGAACTTCAGAGAGACAAGTGCAAATAGTAGAAATTGATCCGCGAAATGACGCGAATAATCAAAGTCGTGACGCAAGCAATCGACAATGACTTGTAGCTTCGGCTTCTGGCAGCAATATAGACGGTTCAGAAAGTAATGACACTACAACTTTACACTAGTACGCCTGGAAGACATGAGAGACATTTTGCTAGACGAAAAGGAAAATAATGTAGACGCATTTTTACATCCTGTTATTGAAGTATGTGTGGGTAAGAATAAGTTCACTGCAGTTTTAGATTCTGGGAGCCCATTGAATGTCATTAGTGAATCAGTTTTTCGTATATGTGTAAGAATTATTGCTTGTCCTGTGTTACCTGTTTCTAAAACTACAATTCGAGGCGCTATTTCTGGAAAAAATGTGGAAGTTAAACAACAGACCAACCTAAATTTCATTTGTCAAGGATACGAATTTTCTGCTAATTTTATTATTGTTCCATTACTCAGTACACAAATTATATTAGGTATGGAGTTTCTTAACACACATAAGGCAATTTTGAACTTTAAAGAAGGAAGTGTGAATTTGACTGTTGCCGGAATGCCGAAATGTTTGAAATTTTTCGAGTGTTCAGCAAGATCTGAATCAGATACAAAATGTTTAAGGTTTCTTACTTCTGATGATTTCGTTGAGCATTATGACGACAGTGTGTTTATTCATGACAATGACAATAGATACAGAGACGCGATGGATGATATAATTAATAGCGAAGAATTAATTAATGAAAAGGTTAAGAAAGCTGAAGTGCCAGATGACGTTGCAAGAGAAGAGCTGCACCACATTTTGACTTCACATGCTACAGTATTTAGTCATCACACAGGAACTATACAAGGCTTACAATATTTATTTAATGTAAAAGAACACACACCATTTCGAGGAAAAACGTACGCTATTCCTTTGGCTTACAGAGACAAAGTTAAGAATGAACTTCAATACATGTTAGATCAGGGCATTATTGAGCCAGCAGTCAGTCCTTATACCAGCCCATTACATGTCGTTCTTAAAAAGGATGGATCAATTCGTTTGGTTCTGGATTCCAGACAGATAAATAATATTATTATTCCTGAAACTGACCGTCCACAAAATTTAGATGAACTTCTTCAACATTTCCATGGAATTAAAGTTTTATCCACGATTGATATGCGCGCAAGTTTTTGGCAAATAGAACTCCACCCTGATTGTAGAAAATACACTGCCTTTTTAGCCTTTGGTAACTGTTACCAGTTTCGGAAATTACCGTTTGGACTTACTGTATCTTCAGCAGCATTCATTCGTAGCTTAAATGAAATTTTACCTGTTTATCTTCGTGACAATATTACTTCATATGTTGACGATATTCTTATTGCTAAACGTTCTTGGAGTGAGCACAACAAAATTTTGGATTCATTATTACGTATTTTTGCAAGAGTTGGCATTACAGTGAACTTGGAAAAATCTGAATTTGGTCGTTCTCAGGTGAAATTTCTCGGTCACATTATTTCTACAGAGGTATTCTTCCTGATCCAGAGAAGCTAGACGCAATTCGTAATTATGCTGTTCCTACCACAAAACGTGATGTTCGTAGTTTCCTTGGTGTCTGTAATTTTCTTAGACGCTTTGTTAGATTGGACAATTTGGCCACACCTCGTTTATGTGAACTATCCGGAAAGAATTCTAATTGGTGTTGGGATGAGGAAGCTCAGTCAGAATTTGAACTACTTCGTGATGCTTTAGTTGCTGCTCCACTTCTTTCACATCCGGATTTATCTAAAGATTTTTGTTTGGCGACGGACTCATCATACAAAGGCCTAGGTGCACATTTATTTCAAGAGATAGAAGAAAACGGCGTTGTAGTCCAGAAGACTATTGCATTTGGAAGTCGTGTTCTCTCTAAATCCGAAAAGAATTATTCGATTACGGAACTTGAAGCTTTGGCTGTTGTTTGGGCTTTTACAAAATTTCGGACATTTTTTTTTGGCAGACATACTAAGGTTTACACCGATCATCGAGCTCTGGAATTTCTTATGTCAACAAAATTAACTCATGGAAGATTGTCACGATGGGCGCTGTACCTACAGGAATTTGATTTCAGTATTGTTTACATACAGGGTTCTTCAAATATTGTTGCTGATGCTTTATCATGTGCACCTATGGGTTTGAAATAAAGTGCTGAGGAGGACTGCAGAGAAAACAATTATTGTTTGATGTATATTCAAGGTGTTGCGTTTGAGAACTTTATTTCGTCTTCGCTCCAGGACATCGCTAAGGAGCAAAATAAGGATCCAATCTGGAAGGACATTAAGGAGAAGTGGAGGAGAAAGGAAAGTGTAGCGATTAGACAGCATTATTTAGATCGCAATGACATTCTTTTTAAACGAAAATCGGTTGACAACTCTGTTTGGTTAGTTTGTATTCCTGATGAGTGGGTCAATAAATTGATTTGGTACACACATTTCAGTTATGCACACTTTAAGTCCCAGAAAATGCTTTCATAAATTACGAGAAAATTGTTACTTCAGTAATATGGAAAAACGTATTCGATCTGTTCTTGCCAAATGCAAATTATGTCAAAAGGCTAAGCCGCCAACAATTTCTCACAGAGCACCGTTGTTTCCTATCATTCCAGCGAAATTAAAGGACATGGCTGCAGTTGATTTGTTCTACTAATGGTTTTGCGTACATTTTCGTAGCAGTGGAATTGACATCAAAATATGTGTGTTTTACACCTTTACGCAAAGCAACAGCTCGTTCAGTATCTAACGCTTTCATCAAACATTTTCTTATGTGGGTCATGTTGATAAGGTTATATCAGATAATGGATCACAGTTTCGCTCTAAAATTTGGCTTCGTACTCTACGGCGTCGTAAAATTAAACCAATTTTCATTTCACTTTTTCACCCTCAATCTAACGCTTCAGAGAGATGGATGAAGGAAATCAATAAATTGTGTCGACTTTATGTCATCAGAGTCCCAGAAGATGGGATCAGTATCTTCATATTTTTCAAAACATTCTGAATAAACTCCCTAATGATTCAACTTCTTTACCGCCTATATTGATATTAAAAAATAAAGCACCGACAAATCGCATTTCTGAAATCGTTCCTTTTCCGCCTACACGGAAACTGCGGAATTCTGAGGTTGTGAACCTGGCTCTGCAAAATATTGCATCTGCAGCTGCTAGAAGAGAGAAATCAGCTAAGCGTCCTGGTCGTTTAAAAATCTTGTCAGTTGGTCAAAAGGTATTAATTAAGTCTCATCGTTTGTCTCACAAAGGAAAAGGCTTGTGTCGCAAATTTTTTCTGCTTTATAACGGTCCATATAGAGTTCGCAAAATTATTCATGATAACACTGTCGAAGTAGAAACTCTTAAATCTCGACGCTCTAAGGGAATACATCATATATCTAACGTTAAAATTTTTGCGGAATGACAGACTTTCGAGAAACCAACAGTTATACGTAAACATGTAGAGAATACAAGGATACCGCGCTGTGTTTTGGCGGCGGCACATACTCAAAGCAACAGTCAACTCTGCGCGCCGCACAAGGCAGTCGTTGACCGCAAACAATCACCTCCTACGTCACGTGCCTACAGCTGATCGAGCGCTCATGCGAATGCACTGACAGACGTAAACAAATACACAGTCTAATTTCTCCGATTAAATTCAGTATAAAGCTATAGTGACTTGATAAATTATGTTATTAACGTTCAGTATTTTTCAGGATACGGTTGTATAAAATATTTAAGAACTTCAGGTAAATTCAGTGCGTGTCCGACGTTAAGACGACTTGCTATCGAGAAATTTTCAGGAAGAATGTGATTTCGAAGAAGAAACTAATAAACTAAAAAGGGTAACTATTAACTGAGTTTATTTTTCAGGTAACATATTTCCACTTAGGTACGTACTTTAGACGTAACTAGCTGTTCGCGATTACGTGATTTATACTTTGTGCTAAATTTCATGGTCTATGAATTTACTTGTGAAGCGACGTGCTTGCGTACATTAACTGATTTTGACAATGATTGATTAATGAACAGGTTGTTATTTGTATACATTATGCATCGCTTGGCTGCACTGCTTTTTCACTATGTCATTTTTTTATTATTGTTATGTGCCTGCTGTGCTTATTTATTTAAATTATAATTGTCACCTGATTAATTGTGCTGATATGGTTATGTATGTAAGTTATACTTTGTGATTTATCTGCTTGCGCCTTCATGTTTACTTATTAAGATTACGTATGAACATTTATTTGCTTATGATGATATGATGCTAATAACCTGTTTATTATGTAAGATAACATATTTGCTGCCTAGCTTATGGATTGCATATTTACACATTTCTGTTTTGTTGTCATAACTACTCTTTAATTTGGTATATAGAAATGCTCACATACTGTGTACGAACATAGAGTTTAGGTCACACTATGGTACTAATTATAGATTGTTTGCTTGGCAGAGCCTCGTTGTAGGAATTGTGCTGCATCCACTTGTTGACATTCTGTTCTCCACTGGTATATTTACTCGCTATTGCATGTTTTGCTTACGCTCAGTGCCTTATATTTTTAAGATAAGAAAATGAACTGCTATAATTCGACGAACGACAGTAGTACAAGAAACTTCATAGAAGTCACATGAGCTGAGGTTTTATGGAAGCTGTATAAATTTATGCTAATAGGAAGGAAGCTAACGACATGACATACCAACACTAGGGTTAGACCATTGACAGTTATTACACTGCATTCTTCGTGAGCAACTGAAATAGTAAGTGACACTTGACACAAGAAATACTCCTCATGTTTGGTTCTGTTAGCCATGATTCTTGAAGTGGTGTACACACTATGAAATATTACTATCATTCATACTACGTAATCGTACTTAATTACTGAGAGTTATTCGAACTAAAGTCTGTTAGAGGTCATGTATGCATTTCTTTTATTTAATGATGGACAAGGTAACCAAAATGTATTTTATAACTCATAATGAGTAGAAGATATGGGTCAGATGGATTACACAGAGGTTGTGTGTGGACATTGTGTCTGCGGATTTTATGGGATGATGAAGTTTGCATTAGGATTTTATCTGTATTTGTTCGAGGAGACTGACTAGAGGAAAGAGTTGTTATGGAAGTGAAATGATATTGGTAATAAGGTTTATATGTATCGACGTATTGAAGAGGTATTATTGAGGTATTGAGATTATGTGAAGTTGATGATTATTGGAGTTTTGGTGGACAAGAGGTAAGGTAAATGATATTGATGATAAGATTTATATGTATCGACGTAAGAGGTATTATTGAAGTATTAAGATTATGTGATGCTAATGATTATTGGAGTTTTGGTGGATAAGAGGTAAAGTAAGTGAGGAGCATATTTTTTTTGTTGGTTTTATGGAACAAGGAGGATGAAGATAGCAGATTAGAACACTAAAGTGGAAGGAAGATTGTCTACACACACTTTGTTAAATCAATAAGCAGTACATATATTTCTTTTTGGAGAGAAGAAGTAATTGCATATCTTGGCTCACTGACAGTTGTTCAGCAACCGTACATTTTGATCTGGCTTGGCAAACATTGGTCTTGACATGATGACTATGACCTTGACTAACTATTATTGACTGTTATACATTGCTGCCACTACTACTTGATACACATGTCGAACATCAAACCTTTGACAGAATTGCATTTACACAGTTAACACTATTCAATTACACAGTAGGGCTAATGTGGACGAAAGATGAGTGAGTGTGTTTTGTGTGTTTTCCTTTCCTAATTCCAAATAATTAGTCCCAACCTATCTCCTACATATTATTTTACTTGTTTGTTGTGGCTTGCACTGACATCCATAAATATTATAGGTTTACTGGTATTTGTGTATTTGTAATAGTTAATATGACAATTATCTGATATCATTTGTGTGTTTATTATAATTTGTATGTTTAGTGTAAGAGCATTGATAATAATTTTGTAAAAGCAATTGTGTGTGCATTCAAACTATTGTTCATGCCTGAACTGTCTGATTAGTGATAGTGAATATTATGGACTGTTACTTGCACTTTTTCTACATGATTGGTGCCACTAGGACATGTTTAATTTCTGCTTATAAACTCTGATGAACAGTGTGATTAGTGATAGTCAATATTATGGACTGTTACTTGTACTTTTTCTACATGATTGGTGCCACTAGGACACGTTTAATTTCTGCTTATAAACTCTGATGAACAGTGTGATTAGTGATAGTGAATATTATGGACTGCTGTCTGCAACTGTTCAACATTACTGGGTGTCACTAGTGGAACTGCTTCTACTGAAATGATATCACTTGTTGGTGTCTGCACTTGTTCAACATTGTTGGGTGCCACTAATGGAACTGCTTCTGCTGAATGATGTCACTTGTTGGTGTCTGCACCTGCTCAACATTGCTGGGTGCCACTGATGAACTGCTTCTACTGAAATGAAGTCACTTATTGGTGTCTGCACCTACTCAACATTGCTGGGTGCCACTAATGGAACTGTTTCTGCTGAGTGATGTCACTTGTTGCTGCCTGCACCTGTTCAACATTGCTGGGTGCCACTGATGAAACTGCTTCTACTGAAATGTCACTTGTTGGTGTCTGCACCTGCTCAACATTGCTGGGTGCCACTGATGGAACTGATTCTACTGAAATGATGTCACTTGTTGGTGTCTGCACCTGCTCAACATTACTGGGTGCCACTGATGGACTGCTTCTACTGATATACTGTCACTTGTTGGTGTCTGCACCTGTTCAACATTGCTGGGTGCCACAGATGAACTGCTTCTACTGAAATGAAGTCACTTATTGGTGTCTGCACCTACTCAACATTGCTGGGTGCCACTAATGGAACTGTTTCTGCTGAGAGATGTCACTTGTTGCTGTCTGCACCTGTTCAACATTGCTGGGTGCCACTGATGGAACTGCTTCTACTGAAATGTCACTTGTTGGTGTCTGCACCTGCTCAACATTGCTGGGTGCCACTGATGGAACTGATTCTACTGAAATGATGTCACTTGTTGGTGTCTGCACCTGCTCAACATTACTGGGTGCCACTGATGGACTGCTTCTACCGATATAATGTCACTTGTTGGTGTCTGCACCTGTTCAACATTGCTGGGTGCCACTGATGGACTGCTTCTACTGAAATGATGTTACTTCTTGCTGTTTGCACCTGTTGACCTTTGCTGGGTGCTACTGCTGGAACTATCAATTACTTTTTTTTTTTTTAATCATGGAAAGCATGTTATGTGAACATTTGTATAAACTGATTTTTTGTGTATCGTGTAAACTATTATGTAAAGCCACATGTATGAAAGAATTTGTATTGCTTACTGTATTTCATATATTAGGTTATTGAAAGGTCAGTGCAAAGACAAAATTTTATCTAATTATGTGATATTTATGTATTAATATTATCTTTTACTTTTGTCTGTACTTTTTTTTGACGAATTTGGTTGTATTTTCACCACCAATGCTGGCAAAAATACCATCAAATTCTGGCCCGTGGAGGAAGGGCATATGAAAGGTGGCTACACTGAGCCACAGCGCCAGAGATCGCGCCAGAGAGTTTTGTTTCGCCGCCTCCACAGGCAGTGATTATTGAGAAGTTGCGGTGGGCAGTGCTTGTCGAGAGGTCGTGGTGGAGAGTGCTTGTTGAGAACTCGTAGTAGGCAGTGTTTGTTGAGAAGTAGCGGAGTGCAGTGCTTGTCGAGATGTGGCAGTAGTCAGTTCTTGTTGAGATGTGCTAGTAGCGAGTCGGTGTGGAGATATTGTAATGATTAGAGTGCTTTTCATCAATATAAATGAAGGTAACAAAACTCCTTTTCTTTTTTTCTCATTATTTCAATGTCCTGAATAATGCGTCATTACAGGTTCAGTCAACAAAGCATCTGGCTTGTGTTCTTGTATTAGAGTGTAATTCTGGTTTTCTTGCGCAATTATAGTATTTCTAATTTCTTTTATCACGTCAGTATAAATGGTATTTGAAATTTCTTGTCTTATTGAAGAAGAACCGTGCCAGATGTGTACGTTGAGTCATACTTCCACACACAGAACAGTTATACTTGTGCTTTGGTTTCGTAGGTTTTATAGTTGCTGGGAACTTAATTAATTAATTGTGTTAACGGAAATTTCATTTCATTCTTTGTTGTTGTTCTATGCAGTCAGATTGCGTACAAATACTAGTCAGGGCCAACCGTTTACGACACTTCATAATCGGACATACAGCGACTAAAAATTTAAAAAATTATTTGCATTATATTAATTAAGCCCCCATGCAACACTTGAAGTAGTAAAGAAGTTTTACTATTTGGGGAGCAAAATTACTGATGATGGTCGAAGTAGAGAGGATATAAAATGTAGACTGGCAATGGCAAGGAAAGCGTTTCTGAAGAAGAAAAAATTGTTAACATCGAGTATAGATTTAAACGTCAGAAAGTCGTTTCTGGAGTGTAGCCATGTATGGAAGTGAAACGTGGACGATAAATAGTATAGACAAGAAGAGAATAGAAGCTTTCGAAATGTGGTGCTACAGAAGAATGCTGAAGATTAGATGGGTAGGTCACATAACTAATGAGGAGGAATTGAATAGAATTGGGGAGAAGAGGAACTTGTGACACAACTTGACTAGAAGAAGGGATCGGTTGGTAGGACACGTTCTGAGACATCGAGGGATCATCAATTTAGTAATGGATGGCAGCGTGGAGGGTAAAAATTGTAGAGGGAGACCAAGAGATGAATACACTAAGCAGATTCAGAAGGACGTAGGCTGCAGTAGGTACTGGGAGATGAAGAAGCTTGCACAGGATAGAGTAGCATGGAGAGCTGCATCAAACCAGTCTCAGGACTGAAGACCACAACAGGAACCAACTTGGGTTTAGAAAAGAACGATCCTGTGAAATCCAGCTCGCTCTGTTCGCCATCGAGACCCAGAACGCAGTAGACAAAGGCGCCGAGGTAGATGCCGTGTTCGCCGTGTTCCTTGTCTTCCGGAAGGCATTCGATACAGTTCCACACTGCTGCCCAATGAACAAAACATGAGCATACGGAATATCAGACCAATTGAGTGACTAGACTGAGGCGTTTCTAGCTAACTGGACAATAAAGAGAAGTCTTATAGGACCGTTACATTTCACCTTTTCTCAATAAATATGAATGACCTAGGAGATAACGTCTGGAGATAACGTCTGGAGTTCTTCGAGGCTGTTCGCGGATGATGCTGTTGTGTACAGGGACGTTGTGGCGGTGGAACAAATGATAAAATGTTGCGAAATGCTGGAATATCTGCATTGGAGCAACGGTTGGTGCATGGAGTGACAATTGCTGTTCAGTATAAATAAATGCAACGTATTGCGAATACACAGAAAGACCCTTAATTGTACGATTACATAGCAGTAGAAGACTCAGTGGGAGCAGTTACTTCCATAAAGTACCTTGGAGTATGGGTACGGAGCGATTTGAAATAGAACGGCCACACGAAGTTAGATGCGTGTAAGGCAGATGCCAGCCTGAAACTCAACGGAGTATTCCCCAGGAAATGTAATCCATCAATAAAATATGTAGCTTACAAAACTTTCGTTCGACCAATACTAACATATTGCACTTCCGTATGGGATTCGTACCACGTAGGACTGATGCAGGAAATAGAGAAGATCCAAAGAAGAGGGGCGCGTTTCATTGCATGTTAACTTAATACGCACGAAAGCGTCACAGGGTCGACCAACTCCACTTGCAGACGCTGCAAGAGAGGCGTTCTGCGTCACACGGTGGTTTGTCGATAAAGTTCGGAGGGCTTACGTTCCTCGAAGAGTCCACAAATATATCGCTTTCTCCAACTTATATCTCGCGAAAAGACCATGAAGATATAATAAGAGAGATTCGAACAAACACGGAGGCTTACCGGTAATCGTTCTTCCAGCGAACTATTCGCGAGTGGAACAGGAAAAGGTGGAAGTGAGATTGGGACACAGAGTACAGACGTAGGTACAGATGTACATTTTACACTGTCGAACCCTTTTCTAGGTCGACAAACCCTATGAAGACGTCTTGAGTTTCGACGTGCTGGTTCCATTACCAAGTACACAGCCAGAATGGCCACTCTGTTGTCTTTACCGTCCCTAAATTCAAAATAATCGTGATCTGACAGATCCACAGTTTTCTTCTCCATGCTTCTGCGTGTTAATCTTGTTAGCAACTTCAGTAGATGATCTGTTAAACTGACCGCTTTAAACACAAGATACTATACCACTATAGCTAAGATCAGAATGTCTATGAGCATGTCAACGCTTGATGATGAATTATGAGCTAGACAGCATAGGGGCACATATTTGAAAGATGGATCGTTAGGAAAATAGTGGCTGCAAACAAAGTGCAAATTTTTGAAAACGAGAACTAATGAGGAGACCTACCAAAGTAGACAGAACACATCACATGTAGTGGCAGAGCGAAGGTAAATCTTCTTTGACTACCACTAACGAATGCATGAGAACAGGTTGTCAAAACAATGCCTGGGGAAAGGAGTCAGTAATAGCATTGTCACACTGGTTTGGTAGTGGACTTAAGAACTGGGTAAATATAGTGCAGAATTATTACTCAATATGTGCTAACTATTACAAAATTCTAAGAATGAACATTACATAACATATATGCCGCGAGCGTACTTCTGTACCAGAGCCGGCCACGACGTGTCAGACTTCACGCTTGTAGCGTGTGCGGGTCACAGGCGGGCCTAGTTCCGATCTGTCATTCGGCTTTGCTCGGTCCTTCTCGGAAGTACACAGAACAACGCGACCTTACTTTTAGCACTGCGGTGCGGCATTGTTTGGTCAGCACAACTCTCTTGAGTTCGGTAGAACCGTGCTGTCAGCGCTTTTTAACCTTCGGTTCTTGTTGGTGGTATGAAGAATGTTCATAGATCCAGTCGCTGTTCGAACGAAAGGAGCCAGTCTAGCGATCTACTGTCGAAATCATTTAAAATGAATGGGAATCACAGAAGAGATGGAAGAGAATTCTCAGTTCTCATAAACGACAGATACTGGATATTTGATATGAAACGAAATTACAATATCAAGCAGAAAGAACTTAAAAGAGAAGTTGAAAATGAAAGAGCAGAAAAACTTTCTGCAGGCGTGATTTATTGTTCTGTACATTAAAAAGCACTTTGTGCTAAATCCATAGGCCTGCAACAAGCGAAGAAATTTGTGGTACGAATAATAATGTTTCTGAATTGGCACGCATTATTCCATTATCAGTTGCAACCCTTTTCAGTGGAAGTGAAACTGTAACTGGAACTGGAACTTGGTTAAGTAAAGGGGCTTGCCCGGAATGATTTTTCGATTTAAAACTAGCTCTTGTTGTATTTATGAAGGAAATTGGAGTGCAAGAACGAAAATTAGAATATCAGAATGGATTGTAGACACGCGGTTTTTAAGTGGACATAACCGCACACTGCCCACAGTAAGAGACTGCAAGATAACTTCTTTCTGATTTGATGAGGAAGCATTTAAAAAGAAAATCGCGTTGTAGAAGGGACACATTCTGACAAAGACAGTCCACTTCCCTAAGTTCACTGGTGCTAAAGAAAACATGAGGTTTGAAGAATTCATTGTGGCCTTGGAAGAACTACACGGATAATTATACAAATATTTTGAAGACACTGTCAACTTCACGTCTGTTCCCGTGCTGTTTTCAAGAGTGTGTGCCATTTCAGTGGAAAGCGCCCCTGTACATGTGTTGATGTAAATTATTGCTCTGTAAGGTAATTCCAGGTTTAATGACTTTTTTTGCATTAAAACTGTCCAGGACGACTACATTGCTTTCCTCAGGTACAGTATCGAAGTCTTCTCAATGACGTTGTAAAAGGGGTACAGTATTTTGCTCGCCACATTCGTGTGAAAGATCTTTTTCGGTTATAAAACTAAATAAGACAAGGTTATGTGATAACTTGAGTGCGAAAGCCTATGATAATTGTTTGCGCTGTCTGTATGACAACAGTCTGTACCAGATAAAAATTGTATGTTGTCTTTAGTGCGCCAAAAAATTAAGTAATACTGAAAATTGATTTTGTTTGTGACGTTTGTTGTTGAGAAATGTGAAATATAAAACCAAGCAGAATGCAACGTGACTGCACTCTCATTTAAATGCAGCACATTCCCAGGTTTCCCCCTTCTAGCGCTCAAGCAGCGTGGGGTGGCGGTGGGGGAATGTGAAGCGAGGCTGAGCGTTACGGCATTTGTGTCCGCGCATTGCCCATGAGGCGAAATCTCGGTCTCCCGTGTCCTACAACATCGACAAAAGTTGACTCTGAGGTTTACATTAAATAGGATGGCAGCCACTTTCACTCCTTCAACACAAATACTGCTGTGCGGCTTATAGATAAATTTCCATATGGTCGTTGCTGAAGAGCCACTCAAATATTATGTGCAATGGAATCTCCTCTCATCTGGAAAATAGATCACATTAGAATTTTTCCAAAACATAAGCTTAGAATGCTCCCAGACTTTTAATATATATAATATTTTAATAAGTTACTCTCACCTCAAATGTAAAAGTTAAACAGTCATTCTCGTGAACCAGGTTAAAACACCCTTCATAAAATAACTAACTCAAGCGACATTACATGAACTTTCAAACTCCGAGACTATCAAACATGTCATACATTCAATTGCCAACAACTTATTGCTTAAAATAAGAAACTAACTGCTTGTAAGAGGTCAATTAACACATCCAGCCCATCTCTGTGACCCAAAATTTGAAGAAAGTTGAACACAGAACCCACCAGGGTTAGCTTTTACCCAATATACAGCCTTATAAATAGGCAATATACCATTCACTTACAACACCCACAACGACAACAAGTACCCAGGTGCGTCACTAGCTTTGTTCAAAATCACAGTACCCAGTCCGCGGAGTGGAACCGCTTATGAGCATTGATCAAACTCCCTTGTAGAGACAGCACCAAGAGACTGGAAACATGCACCAGACCGCCCAGACAGAGGTTGCTAACTTTTCCAACTAATCACATCTCATTCGTGTAAGTGGTTATGGAACAGATTAGTATAATAATGAAAATTAAACGTTACAATTGTACTTATAATCTTAATGAGTGTTATGTCATTGATTGCAGGGGCAATACATTCACTAAAGCACTTTTCTATTCTGACAGGATCTCATATAAAGTTGTGTATAGGTGGGCACTGTGACGTCAGGGGCAGGTATTAGCGCTAGGGAGAGTAAGGGGCCACGAAGGTGGTCGTTCCCTTGGGACGCAGGAGGCGGTGTCCTTTACGGATTGGACAGCGAATCTACTGCCGAGGGAAAGCAGGAGAATCGGGCTATGTGCGGACGGCCGGGCAGCAACCAGGCCAGCATTATGCTGCAGACTGCCAGGGTCAAAGACAATACAATGGGACGCAGTTTCATTGTTAAAAATGCAACCCCCACTGTCCCTCACAATATAACCTGTGAGTCCTCAGGTTAACACGTGGATAGGACCATCGTTTTACAGTGCGTTCTGCAAAACATTAGCCTGCAGGCGGATAGGGAGTTGGGACATCTGTTTGGGGGGCGTTATCACTTTTTCTAATATTTATTAGGCCATTGTTGAATACTGGGATTTATCTGTAAATCTGAAATTAATGAAGTGTTAAAATTCGAAGATTTTAATTTGGTTTTCAATTTCAGAATGAAACTTCATCAGTCTCAAACAAAGGTTAATCAGTCTTGCACAGTGTTTTAGGTATACAGAAATAGCAAAAAGAGACACTTCGCTATCCTGAGATAAACCAATAGAGAAATTTGGAAAACGTTGTGAATCTGGAGGTCACATTCCTTGTTCATCGTATTTGGCACATTTCCTCAGAACTGAGATTGCTTACTTTTTCAGCTGGGTGCTACCGATCTTCATACATTCTCTTCACACAAAATATTATGATCCAGTTCGTTTTCAGATGTTCTTTAGCCTGTGTCGTCCTCTGCCATTGACTGAGCGTTTCGTCAGAAACATATGAATCACTGGAGTCCGTTTCAGTGTCAGAGTCTGCAGAAAACGTCTCTTCCACCACTTACATAACTCGTCTGCTTCTGTTAGACACATTTGCAGGTATTTTTCCAGCCATTTCGCTCTAGAAAAACAGCCTGAGTTAGGAAATAAAATATGCTAGGTTCCTTTTTGAATGTAATTAATGAACAAATTTGTATAGAGTAGCGCAGTTAAAAGTAGTCCGCGTCCCCTTTTGAATGCGAACGCAATAGTTCGATTTCTGATATAGAGTAAACAGCTACAATAATGGACAGTGTTAAGCAGTATTTGATAGTTAGCGTTTTTCTGCCAGCATTTCATTTTATTTCATCAGCGAAATTGGACGATTTTCTCTGCGGTCTGCAAAATGACTTTCTCGATAGAAGAAAGAATTGAAATTGTGGAAGAAAACGTGAAAACAAGTTCGATTAAGAAAACTCGCGAAATTTTCGGGTCAAGTATCTGGATAGAGGGCTACCAGCAAAGAGACCAATACAGAGCCTGTATAAAAACTTGCGCACCTGCGGATCTGTGCAAAATTTAAAACGACAAAGAATTCCTTCAGTTCGCCCACCAGAGCTATTGCAGACATTCGCCGAAGAATTATTCAGAGCCCAAAGAAGTCTACACGTAAATTGGCCAACAGGCGCATGCAAATAGGTGTTCCCATAGGATATTCAAAAATCTTAATTTGAAGCCATATCTTGTGACGGTTGTGCAGCAGTTACGGGAAGATGACATCTTTTCCGTCACGTGAATTCACAGATCACGAGGTACTTGGCGACGGAGAATCCTAACGTTGTACGTCAGCAACCACTCCACGATGAAAAAATCGGCGTTGGGAGCGGGCAACACAAACGCGCACCATTGTACCGATATTTTTTGACACTACCCTCAACACGGCTGCATATATGAAATTTTTGATATATTTTGTGCTCAACGCAGTGAATTTAAAGACAATACAGTACTGGTTGTTCCAGCAAGACGAGGTAACATGCCAAAGTCCAAGGCGTCCCTGGGAAGAGTCTATGATGTTTTCACTGAGGAACGAAAATGTCAGCAAATATTAACGGACGCCACGTTCGCTGGATCTCTCAACATGACTTTTTTTGTGGGGATGCTTTTGACTGTGGAGACACTTGGAGAGCAAGGTCTATGAAACAAAATTATACACGCTACAGGATCTGAAAGCCAACATCAGCCGTGTAGTAGCCGCCATGGGTATCCGAACTTTTCGCCAGGTGTATCTGAAAATGCTTAGATGTGCACAGCTGTGTGTTGATGTTGCAGGGGGTCAATTTCAGCAGCCGCGCGGGATTAGCCAAGCGGTCTAAGGGCGCTGCAGTCGTGGACTGTGAGGCTGGTCCCGGCGGAGGTTCGAGTCCTCCCTCGGGCATGGGTGTGTGTGTGTTTGTCCTTAGGGTAATTTAGGTTAAGTAGTGTGTAAGCTTAGGGACTGATGACCTTAGCAGCTAAGTCCCATAAGATTTCACACACATTTTTTCAATTTCAGCGTCCTCTATAAATGTATTTTTCACTGTATTTTTCCTTGTAAATAAATGACAAGCCAATCTCAGCTCTTCGTTTCTGTAATTTCCTGTATACTTACACGGGCTACTTTAATCTGCGCCACCCTGTATCTTCGCAAACTAGCAAACAACCAAGAAATAATGGTAAAATGAATGTGCCAGTGTCTATAAATCAAATCAAAATTGATACCTTGTAAAGTTCATACCTGTCTATAAAAATGATTTCGAACGATTAAACTGTAGCTGATTAAGAAAGACAACCACACTGAAACGATCTGAAACCATGCTGAAAATTAAGCAATTTGGTAGCTGTGATTTTATGAACAAAGTTATTAAGTCTAAATTTCTATAAGCAAACTCACTAACACATAAATTAAGATTTAGCGTACTCCAGAAACTAAAAAATGTTATGTACGATAATTTAAAGAATAAGTTGGATTATCTTCCTGTGAGGCATAATAGAGCGAGTTCAGAAGTCATCTAGCGCATCCTCAAGTTTCTTTTTCATTCTTCTCTATATTATTCTTCTCAGCAACTTGGGTGCATGAGCTGTTAAGCTGATAGTGCGATAATTCTCGCACTTGTCAGCTCCTGAAGTCTTCAGAACTGTGTGGATGATGTTTTTTGAAAGTCAGATGGTATACCGCCAGGCCGGCCGAAGTGGCCGTGTGGTTAAAGGCGCTGCAGTCTGGAACCGCCAGACCGCTACGGTCGCAGGTTCGAATCCTGCCTCGGGCATGGATGTTTGTGATGTCCTTAGGTTAGTTAGGTTTAATTAGTTCTAAGTTCTAGGGGACTAATGACCTCAGCAGTTGAGTCCCATAGTGCTCAGAGCCATTTGAACCATTTGTATATCGCCAGGCTCGTACATTGTACACACCAACTTTGATAGTAATTTTGTTGCTACTTGTGATTTTTGAAAGACTTATGGAATGTTATCTATACCTTCTGCCTTATTTGATCTTAAGTCCTCCAAAGCTCTTTTAAATTCTGATTCTAATACCGGTCCCCTATCTCTTCTAAATCGGCTACCGTTTCTTCTTCTACCATATCAAACAAATTTTCCCCATCATTGAGGCTTTCCATGTATTGTTTCCACTTATCCGTTCTCTATTCTGCATTTTAGGTGGAGTTCCCATTGTACTCTTGATGTTACCACCCTCACTTTTAATTTTTTCTTTTTCGATTTCTTCATATTGTGCATGCACCCATTTACCTTTAGTTTCCCCACACTTGCTATTTATTTCATTTTTCGACTTCTTGTATTTCTGTATTCCTGAATTTCCCTGAAAATTTTTATACTTTCTTCTTTCAATGATCAACTGAAGCATTTCCTCTGTCACCCATGGTTTCTTCGCATTTACTTTCTTTGCACCTATGTTTTTCTTTCCAACCTCTGTGATGGCCCTTTTTAGAGATGTTCATCCCTGTTCAACTTAACTGCCCACTGAGCTATTCCTTGTTGCTGTATCTGTAGCCTTAGAGAACTTCAAGCGAATCTTGACACTCCTTAGGACTTACGTATCTCACTGCTTTGCGTATAGTTTCATCCTGACTAATCCCTTAAACGTCAGCCTTCTTTTCATCACTGCTAAATTGTGATATCTTCCTGTATCTCCCCGCCTTTTCCAAGTATACCTCATTCTCTTGTGATTCTTGAACTGGGTATTTGCTGCTTTTGGCTGAAATTTATTACAGAACTTAATTAGTCTTTCTCCTCTCTCATTCCTAGCACCAAGCCCATATTCTTCCATAACCTTTTCTTATATTCCTTCCCCTACAACCGCTTTCCAGTCTCCACGACAACTGAATTTTTATCTCCCTTAACGTACTGGGTTACTCGTTCAGCATCCTCATATACTTTGCCTATTTCTTCATCTTCAGATTGCGACGCCGACGTGTATACCTGAACTATTGTTGCCAGTGTTAGTTTGCTGTCGATTCTGATGAGAACAACCCTGTCACCGACATGTTCACAATAACACACTCTGTGCCCTACCTTCCCATTCATAACGAATCCTCCTCCCGTCATACATTTTTCTGCTGCTGTTGATATTACCATATACTCATCTGACCAGAAATCCTTGACTCATTTCCACTGAAGTGACATTGATGCTAGATTGAGCCTTTGCATTTCACTTTTCGGGTTTTCTAGCTTCTGTACTTTGTTCAGGCTTCTGACATTCCGCGCCCCGACTCATAGAGCGTTATCCTTTCGTTGGTTATTCAGTCTTTTTCTCCAGGTCACCTCCCACTTGGCAGTGCCCTCCCAGATATCCAAATGACGGACTATCCCGGAATCTTTTGCCAATGGGGAGATCATCATGACACTTTTTTTCAATTCCGGGCGATATATGCTGTGGATACATATGATGTATCTATAACGCAGTGGTTTCCTTTATGTTCTGCATCCTCATACAATTGATCATTGCTGATTCTTCCACCTTTAGGAGCAGTTTCCTACCCCAAGGACAAGAAAGTGCCCTGGACTCTGTCCGTTCCTCCACTATCTTTGACAGTTTCATTGGCAGAATGAGAGTAACTTCATATGCCGGAAGTTTTCGGCCGCCAATGTCGATTTTTATTGAAAATTTAAGCGGTGGTGGGGCTCCAACCAGGGATTGCGGAAGTATCGTTTTCTAATCAGTGTCGCTACCCCTAGAGCACCGGTGCTAACGGAAATTTGCTTGTGAAGCTATTTTGTTAATTGCAATGATGGAGAAGATTTTTTTAGAGAAATATTTCAATGTAACCCATGCACGTGTACGAACCCAATGTTTGTCAGAACTATCAACTGAAGGATATCTTTGTCTCCTAGATGAATAATAATATTCATAATTTGTGTTAATTTCATCTCTTTGTTTCCATTACGTCACAAATTACGGAGTTGGTAGAATTGTCTGTATTTTTGTAGTGAGAGCATTTTGTAAATGTTAGAGTCTTTTTATGCTATACTGTCTTTTTTGACAATAACCGAAGATTAAATTTTCAAGTAAAACCCTCCTCCATCATTTTTACTAAAGTTTTAAATATTTTGCAATGTGCACATTACACCCTACTCTACGCACTGTCACAGATTGCTTCTGACAACCAAAAAAATATTTAGGGTAAATTATTTTTTTTAGCTGCTGCATTTGCTGATTTCAATTCGCTTTCGAGAACGTCAGTATACCAGACACAAAATTACATGCTAAGTAAGAGGTAATTTACTTGTCTTTCAAGGGAGACCTCACTTTGCATTCTTGTGAGTAAACAGCACGTCGTCGGAATTTTAAGATGTTGTACTAAGTAAGCAGGTTAGTTTCCAGTGAACAGTGAAGGTAATGTTAAAAATTTTCTCCTGTGTTGAGCAGTATTTTATTTCGTGGGTATTTCAAGTCAAACTTTGCACTTCATATTACGTAACTTTCATAAAGTAGTTCAGTATTGAGTTCAGTCAAATAGTTTTCACCAAATACACAATTAGTTTATTTTGGGATTTTAGGCGAGTTATTTTCATTTTTCAAATACAGCACTTCGCTAAGATTAAAGTTTTGCTTCACGACAATGTTCACATGCGCAGCAGATGGCCAAGAAACAGTCAGTATTGCCCAGCAGTTGAATACGATATCTAAAGCACACATTACACGAAGACTAATTTTTTGAAAAAAGAATATTCAGTATCTCATATATAAAAGAATTACACAGAAAGCTTACAAAGTGAACATCCATGATGCCAGAAAGGGCAACCGTGACCAATGATCAAGTCCGCATCACCAAGCTTATCAGCCAGGGGAGTTGCTCGACTTGTGCAATGTTAAGGACTGACAACAAGTATTCGTCCACGTTCTACAGGTGCACTTAATGATCGTCGACATCTACGGGTTTTGAGTGAAAGGAACTGTGGGCTGAATGTTCCAGACCTGAAATCGGCGGTCCAAGAGGCTACAGGACGTCATGTATCTCATCAAACTGTTAGAAGACGATTCCGGTGCGAATCTTCATTTCCGACGACCTTGGTGAGCATCACGTCGTACATCACAACCTGCTGAACTCCGTTACGGGCAAGCAACCACCCTAAATGGACGCCACGGTATTGGCGTCGATATTGTTTTCGGAGGAAACTCGAAGCTGTTTGCATCCTGATAATCGCAGACAACGCTTTTGGAGACAATCTGTTAACACTGAACGCTTCCCTCACGCGTTCCACATGTGCAACAAGGTGATGGCGGGGACTTGTTCTGCTGTGTCAGTATAATGGGGCAATGTATGAGCAAACCTCTCGTGATGGTTCACGGTAATTTCACGAGTCTACAGTAGAGGGATGAGATTCTGTAACCACTAGCGGCAACGTATCGCCAACATTTGGTGAAAATTTTGTGTCGATAGAGAGAAGACAGACAAGACGGACTTACAGTTTTATTATTGGTATAGAAGGTACTTGATTCATAGATTAGCAGTCAGGCACGACAGCTTTAAAACAACATTGGTTGGTTGGTTGATCCCGGGGAGGGGACCAAACAGCGAGGTCATCGGTCACATTGGATTGTGGAAGGGCGGAGAAGGAAGTCGGCCGTATCCTTTCAAAGGAAGCATCCCGAAATTTGCCTGAAGCGATTTAGGAAAATCACGGGGAACCTAAATCGGGATGGCCGGAAGTGGGTTTGAAGCATCGTTCTCCCGAATACGAGTCTGCCAGATGCACTGTGATGTTGCTGCCGCTGGGGTAACAGCTCACACTCAGCATGACGTCATTGCGCCGCTCTCCCATTGTATTCAGTGAACCCACGCGCGAGGTGCGTATTGGCCGACTCTTCATTATTAAACCCTTCCGTATTGGTATATATCGCTGTTAATGTATAGCTAACCGCGGCAGAACCGAGCAGTACTGAATGCAAACTTGCGGTTGAAAAGTAAAATTGGCATTACTGTTGGCACCAATAAGTGCCGTGAGTGAATGGAACAAGCTAGTTTCCAAACAAGACAGAGCGCATACATTCGGCATTTGATCTGTCATGCAAATATTTTCAGTGCAAAATGTATACAAAGTTAAACAGTCGTGAAAAATTAACCAAAATGCAGTTATTCTACGAGTCACTGGAGACGACGCGTCCCTTATGCCAAAAATACTCAAGAAATATCCCTATACCGTCTTCGAAACTTTGTTGGTGCAATTCGGGTTGTAGATTTTTTTTGGCTCTGAGCACTATGGGACTTAACATCTGTGGTCATCAGTCCCCTAGAACTTAGAACTACTTAAACCTAACTAACGTAAGGACAGCACACAACACCCAGCCATCACGAGGCAGAGAAAATCCCTGACCCCGCCGGGAATCGAACCCGGGAACCCGGGCGTGGGAAGCGAGAACGCTACCGCACGACCACGAGATGCGAGCGGTTGTAGATTCTATAATCGAAAGTACGGCATGCTAACGTCTGTCTATTTAGTGCTAAAGTGTGTTTGTAATAACAATGTACGAGGGTTACCCAGAAAGTAATGCACCGCATTTTTTTCTTCGACGATTCTTTGTTGAACGTAATAAAAATGTAAAGGTCGTATGCCTAGGGCCTCCCGTAGGGTTGACCGCCCGCCGGGTGCAAGTCTCTCGATTTGACGCCATTTCGGCGAGTTGCGCATCCATGAGGATGAAATGATGATGATTAGGACAACACAACAGGCCCAGTCCCCGAGCGGAGAAAATCTCCGACCCAGCCGGGAATCGAACGCGGGCCCTTAGGATTGATATTCTGTTGCGCTGACCACTTTTTTTTTCTTTATTAAAACAACCATATAAGCACATAAGCAGAAAAGCAAAATAATGAAGTGCTGGAACTGCTTCAACACGAAATGTATCCTACAATAGACTGAAGAACAGATCTCAATATAGCGCCATTTGTAAGCTTGCAAAACAGAAAAAAAATATTAAACTGACAATAGCATCTTCAGTCCAGACAGAGACATAGATCCAAAACGCAAACATATTAAAGAGAATTACAACTAGAATTGCAATTCTGTCAATTGATTCACAACCGTCCAAACTCTCCACAGAAAGTCATTTGGAGCATACAAACGGATAACAAAGACATGCACAGGCAACGTAAATTAATGAAAACGTCATAATGACGTTAATAACACCACTGTGAAGTCGGGAGCAGTCCTAGGAACAGGTGTAAGCCCTTATTCGTTGTGTGTTTCGTTCGCTACATAGTCTTGCTTGTGATCTGTGTCCTTACCGGCGTCGAGAATTACCCTACGCCTTGTTTTTCAAAAATTATGTCTAACATGTTAGCAAACATCTTCCTGAAATCTGGGTAACGTTTCATCTTCCAACGTGCCGTTCTCATATAAGCCTCGAAACTAATGAGATTATCTTCACTATTGTGGATGATGATGTATGTCACAAACTGTCCTAACAGCCACATCACGGTGTTGTTCCTGGTAACGGGAAAATGTTTCGTGTCCGGCCAGAGCAGGGTGTCGATGCAGTGGCTGGCTGGGCTGCTGCGGGTAATCAGGCCCAGCCTCTGCTGCACCCATTTCCAGTTAATGAGATGGCCGCCACAAGTGAAGCGTTGGCGTAAGGTGTCGACCAGACCACAGCGGACGCATTTATCAGTGTCACATAAGCCGATTCTATGTAACCTTTCATTAGTGGGTATAACATCGTTTACCACTTTATTCCATGCGGACGCCACCTCAGCAGTGTGGATGGTTAAACTTATGTTGTCCCAAACTGCCTTCCAATGAACATTCGGGTATTTAAGTTCAATGGGATTCCGGACTATTGGAGATGTCCATCTTTTTAATAACAGGTGCGTCGTCGGTAAATCCTGAGTGAAATAATGTCCATCAACATAGCTTACTTCAAGAAAAAACTGCTTGACATGTCGTAGTTTGTAGTGCATTTTACCTACATCTATGGGTGGGTGCATATCGGTGGGTTGTAAGGTTCGGAAGAGCCAGCTGGTTACGCTGAGAGGTTCCTTGTCCAACAAGTGGGTGATTCGTTTAATATATAACGCAGTACACTTTCGGTTAATGTCAGGCATGTTGAGTCCGCCGGCCTGTCTGGAAGACGTCAGCGTGGTGTATTTCACTTTGAACAGATGCCCTTGCCAGATAAATCTATTAGGGAGTTTCATCACGTGTTTGGCCTGCATCTTGGGGACTGGAAATATTTGGGCCATATAGTACGCTTTACTGAATATATAACTGCTGAGCAATCGTATGCGTTGGAGAATGTCAACGGAACGCCAATTGTTTTCATAGATGGCACCCTGCATTTTATTGGTGACCTGCTTCCAATTTTTTGCATTCATTTTTAGCGGGCATTTGTCGATAATCATCCCCAGAGTGGTGTGGGCTTCCACACGCTTCAAAAATGGTTCAAATGGCTCTGAGCACTATGGGACTCAACTGTTGAGGTCATTAGTCCCCTAGAACTTAGAACTACTTAAACCTAACTAACCTAAGGACATCACACACATCCATGCCCGAGGCAGGATTCGAACCTGCGACCGTAGCAGTCGTGCGGTTCCGGACTGCGCGCCTAGAACCGCTAGACCACCGTCCGGCTCCACACGCTTCGCCCATGGTATAATAACTGCGTCGAATCCTCGAATGTTGACAAAGGTGCATTTATCGGTGTTGATTTTAGCACCGGAAGCACGACAGTACTCGTCTACCGCAGTCTTGAGGGTTGATACGTCTCCGTCGTTGTGCAATAACACTCCGACGACGTCGGCGTAAGGACGAACCACGAAGGACGTCCCGACGATCGAAAGGCCTGCAAGTTTGTCACGAATAGAGCGTAGGAGCGACTCGAGCGATAAAACAAATAACATCATGGAGAGAGGGCTCCCATGCGGCACTCCTCTTTGGACCTCGATGGGTTGAGTAAGCTGTCCAGTTACGCTGACTCTGGTTGTAATGCCCGTGACGAAATGTTGCACGACATTAATAACCCGCTGATCAAAACCACGCCGCTGTAGTAGCTGTAGGAGGTACTCGTGGCAGACGCGATCAAATGCCTTGTAAAAGTCGATAAACAACAATGCGAGATTCACGTTAGTGACTGACGCTATGGCTATTACATCTCTATATTCCGAAAGGGGAGTCATAATAGTGCGACCTGGGAAGCATGATTGATGGTTGTGAATCACTTGCTTCATTAATAGAAACAATCTGCTGTTGAGTGAGCTGGCAAAGATTTTGTAATCAAAATTGAGTAAAGTAATCGGTCGGAAGTTATCAAAGGTTTTTCGGTGTTTGCTTTTTGGTATCAATACAATTCGACCTTCCTTCATTTCGGCCGGCACGTCACTCCCTCGCATCAAGTCATTGAGAACATCTGTAAGTGCGTGTCCGATTATGGGCCAGAAACGCACGTAAAATTCCCGTGGCAAACCATCAGGGCCAGGGGATTTATTCGATGGGGTGCCAGAAATCAGTTCAAGGACTTCGTCTGGAGAAAAATCGTGCGCGACCGCCGAGTTCTCCGCAGGAGTGACTACGGTGGGCAGAGCACGCACGATATCACCGCCGTCATCACCATATGTATCGCATTGCGAGTACAGATCCGTGAAGTACCGGGAAACTGCAGTAAGAATATCACTCTATCGGGTCAAACGGAGTCCATCATCTGTGTCCAGCTCCCCGATAAAAGCTCGCTTGCGATGGGCACGATGTTTTATGAGGTGATATAGCGATGCAAGTTCGTCCTCTTGAAGCGATTTTGCTTTAGATCTGATCTTCAGTCCTTCAAGCTGCGTTCGCTTAATGCCTATAAACTTCGCCTTTATTTGTTTGATGGTCGTCAGCTGCGTGTTGGTTGGTGACGTAGTCGCATACAACTCTCGCAGAACTGTCTGGTAAAAATCAATCGTACGTTTGACATCTTGCGCCCCGTTGCCAACTGTAGTTTCTTAAGAATAATCGCATTTTCCGTTTGACCACAACATACACCAGACTATCTTGGTCGGATATCTGCAGCATTGCTTTAGACAGTCCGCCCTTGTCGTGGAGATGACATCTTGTAGCGCGGCATCGGCGAGAATAGAAACATTTAGGCTCCACGGAATCCTATGCCATTTAGTATGCTGTTTGGCCAGATTTATCGTGACACAGAGGGCGCAGTGGTTCAAAATGGTTCAAATGGCTCTGAGCACTATGGGACTTAACATCTGAGGTCATCAGTCCCCTACAATTTAGAACTACTTAAACCTAACTAACCTAAGGACATCACACATATCCATGCCCGAGGCAGGATTCGAACCTGCGACCTTAGCGGTCTCGCGGTTCCATACTGAAGCGCCTAGAACCGCTCGGCCACACCGGTCGGCGGCGCAGTGGTCGGAGAAACTATCCGGAATGACATCGGTGTCCAGAATATTTTGGCAAATGTTCTCAGAGATGTACAAACGGTCTAGACGGCTACAAGCGGTGACGGTCAGGTACGTGTACTTTACCAGGGTAGAAAATTTTAGTTCCCACGCATCCTTCAGCTGCAGGTGACGCACCAGATGATGTAGTTCCCTACAATAATTAAAGTTTGGCGATTGGTCTTTCCTGTGGATCACACAGTTAAAATCACCACTTATTATCAACTGGGTTGGGTTGCGGCGTAACAAGTAGATGATGTCTTGTTTAAAGAAGTTAGCTCTTTCTGGTTTTAGGGTCGTTCCAGATGGAGCATAGATATTGACGAGGGTGACGTCAAAAATTTGGCAAGCTATGCCTCTGCCGGAATCCAACATTTCGATATTGCGCACTGGGATTCCGTCTCGTGATAGAATGGCCGTACCTGTACCCCCGTCCGCCACGGTGTTTACGATTGTTGCAAATCCTGATACATGAAAACTTAAGATAGACACTTCCTGTAACAGAACTATATCAGCTTCGGACTCATAGATAAACTGCCGTAGCATTACTAAATTTAAATCTGTCCTAACTCTATTAACGTTCAGGTACAAAAGATTATGAGCTTGACTCATGATCGTCAGAGACTTGTGGGTGATGGGAAGCGTAGGAAGCCCAGTCCATCTCACCGTCGGACTTCGGACATACATCCGCAGGTTTTGTACCAATTTTTGCGCTGACTTTACTTTTTGAGTTACTTCCTACCACGGAGTCCTTTGGTTTAACTTTGTTTTGCCGTCGCACAGTCGTCCGAGGTGTCATAGAGGACGGCGGAGTCGGCGAGTCATGGCTGTAAGCAGTATGTGAAAGTCCTTGCTTCGGAACGGGTGACGGCAAGTCCGAAGACGCGGCTTCAGTAGGCTCACTATGTTTGTTTGGAGCCGCACTGGCTGTTTGTATACAGCTTTCCTGTTCCTCGCGTTGTTTGGAAGCAGTTTCGAGGTGGCGGCTGTTTATGTCATGCTCTACGCCGCGTGCATCATCCGCTGTGTTTACGAGTTGCAGTTGACTGACAGTCGCCTCTTGTGTGTTGACCACCTGTGGCGAGTTGAGAAGTGGCATCGGAGCGGATTGCTGTAAACACTCGACTGCCTTCATATTGACATTTTCTGCGTCGGAAGTTTGAATGTGAATTTGGCGGGTCGTAACTGAGCCATCCGACACATGCGTGTCCTCTGTGGAGGCCCGTGACTCCGCGTCATCGGTTTGATTTTTTATTACCTGGTCACCGGAACCACTACCGTCACTTATAGTACGACGTCGTTTGTTACCGACAGATAATGCAACATCGGTGGCTAAGGGGTGACTGGCCACGGGTTTTTGAGGCAAGGGTGGGAAGGTGCCGTTGCTGATATCGTTGTCCTCTGACACAGATGCACTTGGTTGAGTGTCAGTCACAGAAGGCGTCTGATTATGAGTTAGGACATCAGCCAATGTTAATCTCTGTCGTTGTTGCAGATTGTTTCGAAGTACGACAACGCGCCGTGGGCAATCATCTCGTAAATGGCCACTCGTGTTACAGATAAAACAAGTGCCTACTTGTCCATCGTAAATGACATGAGCCTTATAACCACAAACCATTATATAGGATGGGATATTGACTTTAACGGCCATGTCAAGTGAGCGAACCCCACTATAACATTGGAGTTTGTGACGGCTCGACCATTTTTCGTTTCTAATCTGTCGGATGTCACCGTATTTGGCGAGGACATCTCTAAGAAAACAATTCTCAGTCTCGGGTGTCAAACTGAACACTCGCACTTGTTTATACTCAATGTCAGCGTTAGTTATTGAAATTATACTCACCGACTGATCACGATGTCGGAACTCTGCTTTCCCACCAGTATTCACCAAAATTTTCTCCAGTTGTATCTGGTCTAAAAACTTCACAAAGAGAAAGTATTCCGCCATGTCATAATATGCTGTGTGGACCTGGTCGGACGTGATGCCAATAATATCTACTATCCAGTCATGGATTTCTAGAGAACTCGGCTGCATATTCCTGGAAGATTTGCCAAATGCAAAACACAGGGTATTCTTACAGGGTACACTGGGAGCCATAACTGCACTATACGAGCGGTCGGGACCGCTGTGAGTGAATTAAGAAGCTTGAGTACGACGGTAGTGAAGAAGCACTAAGAGTATCACAGGTCACAGTCCTAGAATTTCTATAAACACGGCTTGCGGTGCTACGACTACACGGAAGTACCGACACGTCCGGTCGCTGTGCTTCCCAAGCGGAACTGTACCACTCAGCTAGCGGAGGCGGACATCGAACGTAATGAGAATTACACACAGGAAAGAATGGTGTTTTATCGACACACCCAATTTTTCCATGTAATCTCCATACCGTTTTAAGGCCTACCTCCAGCGTGAAACAAGGGCGTGCAAGCCCTTTCAGTCAGTACCAATCGTTGTTCAGGTGGCGTGGCCAGTGCTTCACTGTGTGAATCAACTCCTCATCGTCCTCAAACTGTCTTCTACGAATGGCATCCTTTAATGGCCCAAACAACATGAGCTCACTGCAACATGTCACGCGTGACAGGGTGGATGGTCTCCCCGACCGCTGCTAATCGTGGAGCTCCGCCGAACCGCCTTCTGATGATGGCTCAAAATGGCTCTGAGCACTTTGGGACTTAACATCTGTGGTCATCAGTCCCCTAGAACTTAGAACTACTTAAACCGAACCAACCTAAGGACATCACACACATCCACGCCCGAGGCAGGATTCGAACCTGCGACCGTAGCCCTTCTGATGACCTCACCCTCCGTGCCCAGCGACTAACTACACTTCTGTCGACAGCAAGTGTTCCATAGACTTTGCACAAGAGTTTGTGAATGTTCCCAACAGTTTCTTTCTCTGGACTGAGAAATTCAATGACGGCACGTTGTTTGTGATGAATATCACCTACAGACGCCATTTCGAAACTGTCCTGCAGCTACGCCATCTGTCAGAAATGACGGAAACTTGACACACTCACTCAGGAGATTTCAAATAATTCATACGTAACGTTTGGCATTCGTGTAATTGTTTTCGGCTAAGGGAAAAAATGCGATGCATTACTTTCTGGGAAACCCTCGTAGTTACTATAGATATTGCACGCACTGCGCACACAGGAAGGCAAGGAAGATACTGTATGAACTACATAATACCTTGAAATAATTACGTTTTAAATACAAATTAGTATAACTGACGATAGATGTATATGTTACTTTCATCGACAAAGAGCAGTTCAAACCATATTTCAAATACTTCCTGCATCCTAGCATAAATGTTTCAGAACGTTTTACCTTCCTATGCGAAAAGCACTATCATAGTAGGCAGTTATAACCCCGTGAATGTACGGCTTTTGGACTACACACCGGCTGTTTATCACTCGCTCCACGCCACTGCTGCCGCCAAACACCCAAGGGCGAAGTCCTGTACAGCAGAGGGACAACCAGAGCCCTCTTGTTCGCGGAATGTTGACGGCTATGTGGATACAGCCATTCAAAGTATTTTGAGAACACATGTTACTCTAAGTGCAAATAGTAAGTAATATGAGTATGTGATACGTCGATCTCATGCCCATGTAGGTGCACTGAAGTGCTAAAAAAACTGGTACAGGCATGCGAATTCAGAGATATGTAAACAGACAGAATACGGCACTGCGGTCGGCATCACCTGTATGAGACAACAAGTGTCTGGCGCACTTGTTAGATCGATTAGTGCTGCTATAATAGCAGGTTATGGAGATTTAAGTGAGTTTGAACGTGGCGTTATAGTCGGCGCAAAAGCGAAGGGACACAGCATCTCCGAGGTAGCGATGAAGTGGGGATTTTTTCGTACGACCATTTCAAGAGTGTACCGTGAAGTCAGGAATCCGGTTAAACATCATACCTCCGACATTGCTGTGGCCGGAAAAAGACCCTGCAAGAAAAAAACAAACGACGACTTCAACGAATCGTTCAACGTGACAGAAGTGCAACCCTTTCACAAGTTGCTGCGGATTTTAATGCTGGGACATCAACAAATGTCAGCGTGCGAACCATTCAGCGAAACATCATCGACATGGGCTTTCGAAACCGAAGGACCCGTCAACACCGTCGTTGCACTGTTGATGACTGGAAAACAGTTGCCTGGTCGGACGAGTCTCGTTTCAAATTGTATTAAGCGAATGGACGTGTATGGGTATGGATACAAAATCATGAATCCATGGACCCTGCATGTCAGCAGGGGACTGTTGAAACTGGTGGAGGCCCTTTAATGATGTGCTGTTGGAGTGATGTGGGACCCCTGATACGTCTAGATACGACTCTGACAGGTGACACATTCGTAAGTATCCTATCTGATCACCCGCATCCTTCATGTCCATTGTGCATTCCGACGAACTTGGACAATTCCAGCAGGACATTGCGACACCCCACACGTCCAGAATTGCTACAGAGTGGCACCACGAACGCTCTTTTGAGTTTAAACGCTTCCGCTGGCCACCAAAACCCCAGACATGAACATTATTGAGCGAATCTGGGGTGTCTTGCAACGTGATGTTCAGAAGAGATCTCCAGCCCTTTGTACTCTTTACGTATTTATGGACAGTCCTGCAGGATTCACGGTGTCAGTTCCCTCCAGCACTACTTCAGACATTAGTCGAGTCCGTGCCACGTCGTGTCGCGGTACTTCTGCGTGCTCACGGGGGCCCTACGGATGTTAAGCAGGTGCACCAATTTCTCTCTTCAGTGTATTTTTCTAATGGTATTCTCGTACTGTTATTCAGCACCTATATGCAGGCTTCAAAATCAAAATGAGTAAACTTAAGCAACTGAAGAATTTTTAAATGAAGTTAACGACTTTCGATATGCAATTTAATCATACCAATCAATTTGTTAGTTAGTGTCATGTTCCATGGATCAATTGGACGTTAAATCGTAATGATGTGAAACGAATCATTTTACATTCATATCGCAAATTAATTTGTAAATATTGCCAAATACTAAACTTTTATAAGGTTTTTTTGCTGCAAATGTACTACACTTTAATAGTCCAAGCCTTAAAATCCAAAGAAAATAAACAACAGCGATGTTAATAGTGGAATAGCGGTACGCTACTTCTTTAACTACAGACTCATTCGTTTCATTCATTTACACTGCGTCTGTGAATCGCAACCTAAGATGTTCAAAGGAAAGAGATCTCTGACACCAGCTACAGCTTAGAAGTTGAGGTCTTCGTCTCATTCAACAAAGCATGTTAACCATGTAAAAACAGTGTCTCACGAAACAGATCAGTGGGGAGTATGACAACCGGTCTACACGGATGTTTTATAGCAGTAGTTCAGAAGATCATAGCTATTTACTGTCAGAATTATGGCCCAAATTTGCACATGGGCTTGTTTTCTGGGGCTGATATTTTGCAAGTGTGGTTCTTTTCTCCTTAAAATATGAGGTTGAGCTTGCGATATTTCCTTGTGAGAATTCTTGCATTATCCTTCGTTTCGTCTTGTACATTCTGGTGATGGAATAGTACATGCTATTTTCCTGTACTGTAGATATACTCTCAGAAACAGAGGTGAGTGATGTAGCAAACGGAATAATGTACTTTTATATTATAACTCTGTGATGAGTTACAAGAGACCAGGTGTCCATTATTCCAGAAAATTCAGAAAATAAACTTGAACAACTTCCGAAGTTAATTCGTTGGAGTTTTGGTTGATCCTGACAAAAAAAACGCAGCTTTTAAATCTAATTCTTTTGTCAGCTTTGGAAACTAAAAATAAATAGTGTCATATTTTCTCTTTACACTCTTTTGTGAATGGAAACACAACCAACACCACCGAGCGATGTGGCGCAGTGGTAGCACACTGGACTCGCATTCGGTAGGACGACGGTTCAATCCCGCGTCCGGCCATCCAGATTTAGGTTTTCCGTGATTTCCCTAAATCGCTCCAGGCAAATGCTGGGATGGTTCCTTTCAAAGGGCACGGCCGACTTCCTTCCCCATCCTTCCCTAATCCGATGAGACCGATAACCTCGCTGTTTGGTCTCTTCCCCCAAAAACAACAACAACTAACACCAATATGAAGAATTTCGCATTTGAAAATTTAAGGCGTCAACAACTTTGGTGAGCTATGAGAAATAGAGCTTTACAACTGCCAACGAAATGTTGATAACTCCCAAAAATGTTGTTCATCTCTCAAGTCTCCAGATATGTGGCTTGATAAGAACAAAGAAAACTGTGAAGGTAAAAAGTTGTAAGCTCCGCAAAGCACATGCAGTAATAACTGTTACCGAATAAGTGACAGCCGTATTTGGATGCTATGAGGAAGGAAAAATGTCCGGCTATGAGAATCGTGAAAATAACAAGCTCGTCGATAAACGAAAGTGTGCAGGGGCAGTAAGTTAGAGATAAAAGAACTAATTTCGTGTCTGCAAATCTCGTTCTTTGTTTAAAACAGAGTTGAGGTTCGAGAACTATATTAAAGCTTTATCTTCTGTAGCGACATAAATATTTTTCCCACGTACGCAAGTCCAGTTAATGGAACGATAAGTTTTATCAGATGCTGTCAATCATTCCAATAATCATGACTTAGAAATTTCGCCATACTTGGCGGATAACAGAACATTTAGTGCAAAAGTTTTGCTTCCCGAACGTTGCTGCCAGTGTATTACAGGGTCTCCAACGAAGGAATCCCTGATTTCAGAATGAAATATCTCGAATACTAAGATCGATAAACGAATGCAACAAAATATGTATTTTTTGTGAAAACTGTAGGAATTTTATACAGATGTGATACAGAAGTTTCTAAATAGTTCGAAAAGCTGCTAACAGACGGCTCTGTAGCCTGTGCAGCTCTCGTAGAGTATAATCGTGCCCAATTAAGCTCGTACTCTGTAAGTAGTTTTTGCGATCCATCACAATCTTCTCGAAATATCCAGAACTCGCAGTATGGAGGTAGCGCAAACGAAAAATGAAATTGATCATCCCACCCTATAGCGTCTCAACGAAACTGACTGAGATGCCACGTAGATCACGGAGTCAAACTCATCCAGCGGGATGGAATAGTTTCGATAGACGGTGTCTTCCAATGTACGCCACAAAACGTAGTCACAAAGACCCAGAATTGGCAAATATGGAGGCATGTACATGCCTGCGTCAGTAAATCGCAATAATCCAACGCAGTGACTATTCCCGAAATATTTATCAAGAAAATGAAACACCTGTTCGGTGCGATGTTATGTGCACCCACGTTGCAAGAGCAACTCGGTGTCCGGTCGATCCTCCAACACCAGCTGTGTGGCGACAAACTGTTCCAAAGTTGCAACATACCATTCGCTAGTGATCGTTTCTCGCTTGAAAAAAGGACCAATAATGCCTCTGCTGCATACTGCTGCCCAAACAGCTTTGGCAGAACTCATTAGTTTCATTTCACAGAAATAGGAATTTTTGGAAACCCAGAATCACCAGTTTTGTTTGTTCAAGACCCCATTCAGGTGTAACTGTGATGCATCTGTGAACCAGATGCAGTCAGCATCAGATCTTCATTATAAATCATTCCGAGAATTTGGTTTGCAAAATCAGCACTCTGTCCCGCAGCTCTTACATGTAGGCCTCGGGTGGTTATGGATCTTGAATAGAAACATGTGTAGGAACTATCTCAGTATTTTCCGCGTGGTGGAGCGCTTCGAACTAATCTCTGCAGCAACCCTTCCGACGGATTTCCTTGGCTTTTGCTGAATAATTCCAGAAACTGTGGCGACAATTTCAGGAGTAACCTTAGTTTGCCCTGGATCAGTTTTTCTCCGCTAGATCATCAGCCACGTGCCTGTCCGTTAGAATTTGGCGAAGAGTTTGCGAACGGTTTTCGCAACCGGTACTTTTGAAACCTCAAATAATGTTTGAAAACATCGTCCTGTTGCCGTAGGCCTGTGTTGTAGTCTGTAGTAACCCAGTACCAGAAAAACACGTTGTTCAACGGAATAAATGAGTGCAGGCTCCTACTTCGGTACGCTAACTTCCTTTCACGTTTCGACGGTGAAACTGATTACTCTCAGCTGCGGTGCACTATTTATAGGCTCTACGTATTGCGATTACAGCGCCTTCTGTTCGAAGCTTTTCTGCTGTATGTAGAAACTTCTGTATAAAATTCATAGAGCTTTCACAATAAAAACACCGTTTGTGGCACTCGTTTATCCATCTTAGTTTTCGATGTATTTAATTCCTAAGTCAGGGACTCCACCGCTGGACACCCTGTCAATTCGTCTTTTACCAGTTGTAAGTTTCCTTTCAATTGGGACATAAAGGTCCGCACTTGTATATTACATTTGACTCCAAATGGCGCTGAGCACTATGGGACTTAACTTCTGAGGTCATCAGTCCCCTAGAACTTGGAACTACTTAAACTTAACTAACCTAAGGACATCACACACATCCATGCCCGAGGCAGGATTCGAACCTGCGACCGTAGCGGTCGCGCAGTTCCAGACTGTAGATTTGACTCCAACATTGACCCGAGTAGTGTGGAAGCAGATACAGACAATGTTGTGAAGTGACATCCTTTTTGTTTACCGTTTGTCATTTTTATTGCTACAATAATAGCAGCTCAGAAATTTGCAAAGTATTTTTATTTTTACATTAAGCTTCTAAGAAACAGTGTTGCGGAGAAACAGAAATTTCTTGCTGATTTAGTCGTGGTCTTGCTTCCATGAAGTTTGCGAAGATAATCTCACAGGGCGAAAAAAGTAGTCACCACAGCGCGTAGGCGCAGGCGAGTCGCCAGGCCTTTACAGATGGCGCAGCGATCGAATCACGTGCTCAACCGCGAGTGTAGTGCCTCTACGTCAGCATTAAAGGTAGTAGCGCTCACTGAGACATTTATGTTTCAAGTGGACATTGTACATACAAGTGGGTAAATGTAAGGACGTGACAGAGTACAAGGGGTTATCATTTCTGGCCATGCCCATAGCCACACGGTGTATGAAGTTGACAGATCTGTCAGTTTTTTGCGACGGATTGTACAACGTCTCTATAAGCAGTGGTATAACACCCTTGATCACAAAACGCGACGCGAGAATTGTTGTCGGAAAAAGATCCTAAGTGAGAGGGACTGTAGACGCGTTTCACAGCTTGTGAATCAAAATCGCTTGCAATTGCGATAGGAATTTTTGCAAGCAGTGAATGAAGATTCGTAGCAGACTGTTAGCGAGAGAACATTGCGGCTGCTGCAACGAACATTCGGAGACGGACACCCTTGTTTTTCAAGCCGACAACAGTAAAGTTCATCTGGCTGGAAGAATACGTGACTGGTTGTCTGAACACATCCTCGCCCTATTACATTTTGACCGGCCTGCAAAATCACTTGAACTGAACCCCGCAGAAAATCTGCCGGACATGTTGAAACAACAGGTGAAACGCCGACATGAACATCCCTGCACGTTGATGGAGCTGCGCGATGAAATCCTCAGCGGGTGGCTTAACCTGGATGTGACGTACCTGCACAACCTCGTGGACTCACTTCCAAATCGAATCCAGACAGTTATCAAGTCCGGGGGCGGTATGACATGGTATTAAATGTGGCTCAGCCTCATTACCCACTGGCAATTTGGTCGCACGTTTCGCTTGCATGACTGAGCCGTGTTGTTCATTTAACATGCAGCTCCCGTAAGGCCTTAGACACTTGCGATTTGGCCGTATGACCCACTGCGCAACCGCCTGGCCCCACAACTGGTAGTAACGACTCAAGCCTGTCGAGACGGTGTATGAAGATCCCTGACAGCTGGTAACACTGTTACCAGCTTTCAAATGCGAAGCGCCAACGACTGCAGGGAAAAACAGTAGCTGTTTGCAGAGCTGTGGAAATACTGAGACGTTGCCATAGAGACGTTTACAAAATTACTGATTGAGGTAGGCCCGCGAAGCTCCTGCGCCCAACTCATTGCAACTGTCAGGGATCAACTTACGCCAAAATTTTTATAGACGATATTGCAGTGTAGCTAGAGAGGGAAGGATAATCAGTTGTCACGTCAACAGGTTGCGCTGCTTTTCTCTTTTGTTGTGCTTTGAGAATTTCGAATCACATGCATTTCTTATGTGTTTTTAAGGAATTATGACCACTCACCTACTTCAAAAATTACTTTCGACGTGCAACTTTCCCTGATTGAAGTAGAAAGTCATCCTGTAATTTGGCATTGCAGCAGTAAAATAGAAAACCGTATTGCTAGGGAGGAGATGTGTAGCAAATTAATTCTAGTCTTCGAAAATCCAATACTTTCGTTGACGTCGGTGACATCTATATTTTCTTTTCAATAACAAAACGGAAAGCAACGCTTCCTCGACAGGATGAATTTCCTAACTGGCTCATACAAGCACACAGATCAGTCTCGTCATAGAGCTTCGGCCGCGCAGTTCAATCGAGTGGATGGTGACTCAAGGGCTCCACTTAATCGCGTGATAGATGCATATTGCAGCAATTGTTCAGCGCGGAAAATCGCCGCGACAAAACCTCGAGTTTGAAAGCAGCCTCACAATGGAAAGCCGCAAGCAACCACTGCTTTAGAGCAGGGTCGGCCACAGTGCGCTAAACGGCTGCGTGCACAGTGAGCTGTCCGCGTGCGGGCGAGACTCGGCCTGTCTCGGCAGCTACTCGGTACGTTTCGGCTTTACTCAATCTTTCTCGGTATTGCGCGTTATTTAATTTAGAGACAATGTAAAGACTTGGTTGACGATGCAAGAGCTAAATGTACACTATTGGCCATTCAAAAATGGTTCAAATGGCTCTGAGCACTGTGGGACTTAACATCTATGGTCATCAGTCCCCTAGAACTTAGAACTACTTAAACACCCAGCCATCACGAGGCAGAGAAAATCCCTGACCCCGCCGGGAATCGAACCCGGGAACCCGGGCGTGGGAAGCGAGAACGCTACCGCGCGACCATGAGATGCGGGCGGCCATTCAAATTGCTACACCAAGAGGAAATGCAGATGATAAACGGGTATTCATTGGACAAATATATTATACTACAACTGACATGTGATTACATTTTCACGCAATTTTGGTGCATAGATCCTGATAAATCAGTACCCAGAACAACCGCCTCTGGCCGTAATAACGGCCTTGATACGCCTGGGCATTGAGTCACACAGAGCTTGTATGGCGTGTATAGGTACAACTGCCCATGCAGCTTCAACACGATACCACAGTTCATCAAGAGTAGTGACTGACGTTTTGTGACGAGCCAGTTGCTCGGCCACCATTGACTAGACGTTTTCAATTGGTGAGAGATCTGGAGAATGTGCTGGCCAGGGCAGCAGTCGAACATTTTCTGTATCCAGAATGGTCCGTACAGGACCTGCAACATGCGGTCGTGCATTGTCCTGCTGAAATGTGGGGTTTCGCAGGGATCGAATGAAGGGTAGAGCCACGGCTCGTAACACATCTAAAATGTAACGTCCACTGCTCAAAGTGCCGTCAATGCGAACAAGAGGTGATCGAGACGTGTAACCAATAGCACCCCATACCATCAAGCCGGGTTATACGCCAGTATGACGATGTGCGTTCACCGCGATGTCGCCAAACACGGATGCGACCATCATGATGCTGTAAACAGAACCTGGATTCATCCGAAAAAATGACGTTTTGCCATTCGTGCACCCAGGTTCGTCGTTGAGTACACCATCGCAGGCGCTCCTGTCTCTGATGCAGCGTCAAGAGTAACCGCAGCCATGGTCTCCGAGCTGATAGTCCATGCTGCTGCAAACATCGTCGAACTGTTCGTGCAGATGGTTGTTGACTTGCAAAAACCCCATCTGTTGACTCAGGGATCGCAACGTGGCTGCACGATCCGTTACAGCCTTGCGGATAAGATGGCTGTCATCTCGACTGCTAGTGATACGAGGCCGTTGGGATCCAGCACGGCGTTCCGTATTACCCTCCTGAACTCACTGATTCCATATTCTGCTAATAGTCATTGGATCTCGACCAACGCGAGCAGCAATGTTGCGATACGATAAACCCAATCGCGATAGGCTGCAGCCCGACCTTTATCAAAGTCGGAAACGTGATGGTACGCATTTCTCCTCCTTACATGGGGCATCAGAACATCGTTTCACCAGGCAACGCCGTTCAACTGCTGTTTGTGTATGAGAAATCGGTTGGAAACTTTCCTCATGTCAGCACGTTGTAGGTGTCGCCACCGGCGCCAACCTTGTGTTAATGCTCTGAAAAGCTAATCAGTTGAATATCACAGCATCTTCTTCCCGTAGGTTAAATTTCGCGTCTGTAGTACGTCATCTTCGTGGTGTAGCAATTTTAATGGCCAGTAGTGTAACAATCGGCAGACGATATGTACAGGCGTCATGGTTTTGTACACCAAAATATGCAGGCATGGAACACGTGACGGAATTGGTGTTGCAAATAGTAAATTTTCTGAAGTCGCACACACTATTACATCGTCAGTTGCAATAGTTTTTAATGAAAGCGAATGAAGAGTACGGAGATGTTCTATGTTATTGCATAGTACGGTGGTTCAGTCAACAGACATGCCTGGTACGAGTTTTCGTTTTGAGACCGGTTACTGTTGATTTTCTGAAAGAAAAAGGGAAGCAAGTACGAAAATAGATTGAAAATATTGCATTTTTACATAGTGCCGTCACTAAGACGCATCAAGGTTGTAGCAAGTTTTTATGATTTCATGCTGGAAGGGGATGGATCATCGAGGAAACTCACATTGTGGCACAGATTCTGTCAACGAACCTAAGAAGAAAATCGCATTGTGGAAGGCACAGATTTGGTCAAGGAACACTGTTCTTTTCCATAAGCTCACCGGTGTTCAACAAAACTCGAATCTACAACAATCCGTTGTGGCGTTGAAACAATTCCAGGAATAGCTTTCTAAATGTTTGAGAACACTGGAAATCTTGCATCTGATTTTGGGCTGTCTTCGAGACAGGTAGCCAGTTCATCTGTACATCTGCAGATGGAACTGATACAGCTCCAGTGTAGTTACCGTTTAATAGACAAATTCTTTTACTTTAAAACTGTGCAAAACTTCTACGTTATTTTTCCTTGAGAAGAGTATCCAGGTCCACACAATTAGCGTGTGAACGTGATATCTATGTTTCATTATATGTTAATTTAAGGTGGATAGGGGGAGAAAGGAAAGGAAAGGGAGGGGACCACTGCTCTCAGCTGTTTGGGCACATTACACCGTATTAGCGGTGAGGAGTGAAAATGTTTACCGGACGGAGATTTGAACTCGGGATCTCCTACTCAGCAGGCAGGTGCGTTGACCACTGCGTCATGCGGGACCACCGTTATCGCCGGGGCGCCCACTATCTCGGCAAACCTCACGGACGATGCACATTCCCATCGAATGCCACCTATCCGCAGTCCTTGTCTATTTCCTCCAAATCCGCTACTCTAAGATTTGCATAGGAGGTCGGCCATATTTGTACATCCGCACAGAAGAACGTGAATCTGTTGCCGAGCTAGGCTACTGAACTACATGACTGCGTTGTGTCTGCTCTTTCAAACATGTCCGAAAGAACAAACACTTATCATTCATACAATCTGTGTTTCAGTCAGCATATATGCGTGAAATGAGTTTTTCGATTATGAAGCTAAATAAGTCACGATTATGAGGCAACCTGAATGACGAAAATCTGCAAAAGTGTCTGCGTCTGCCTGCATGCTGACAGTTTGTTCTAGTTATAAGTTTTATTTGGTCTCAGTGTGCCAAAAATAATAACACCAAAAATGTTTTTGTTTGTGATCTGTCCTGTTAAGAAATATGAAATCTGAAACACAGCGCATCCAGCGCTTTCACAGTTTTCCACACGCTCCCCTTCTTCCCTCTCTGACGGCGTGGCGTGGTAGACTGGGAAGTACGCATTCGGGAGAGAGAGATCAGCGTGTGTGTGTGTGTGTGTGTGTGTGTGTGTGTGTGTTTGTGTGTGTGTGTGTGTGTGTGTGCAAGAGCACCGCTCGTCGGCAGCGTTCTTGGCTGTTACTACTTTAGGAGATCGAAGAGCAACCGTTGATGAATTGTATTCAGTAGTTTGTCACAAGTCATCGACAAAGTCGGGGAAACCACACTCGAAAACGTCGCATTACACTGCCGGTTTAACGTAGCATGTCAGCTGATTCCTTGACGTGGAAAAACCATGAAATTAATGTCTCAATGCTCATATTTATCTGTTTTATCGCATAACTATAAAAAAATTTCTCATTATGAGGGTACTGAAGGGCGATCTGTTTCAACTGTTAAAAACCTTCAAAAGCCAAGTTCACACAAAATATTATTTTTCACTCAAGGCAAGAGCCTTAGCTGTCATATTCAGGCATTCAACATTCTTTTACGCTGAACCTCATGCTCAAAATGTCAGGTGCAGAAAACTCAATACATTGTAAACGTTTGTTACCGCTAAAATGTCCGCCCCCGGTAGCTGAGTGGTCAGCGCGACAGAATGTCAATCCTAAGGGCCCGGGTTCGATTCCCGGATGGGTCGGAGATATTTCTCCGCTTAGGAACTGGGTGTTGTGTTGTCCTATTCATCATCGATTCGTCACCATCGACGCCCAAGTCGCCGAAATGGCGTCAAATCGAAAGACTTGCACCCGGAGAACGGTCTACCACAAGGGAGGGCATAGTCACACGCCATTAAAATCGCTAAAATATTTAAAAACATACTGCACCTTGTCCAAAAGGCCGTGTCATATACATATTGCTCACAGATGCTTGTTACATGATACAAATAGCGTACACAGTAGCACATATACACAGTAGCGTACACAGTAGCATATACATGTGCTGGACACTTACTCTCAGGTCTATTGTGTACCGTATTTGTATCATGTCACAAGCATCTGTGAGAAATATGTATATCGACATGACCTTTTGGAGAATGTGCTGTGTGTTTTTAAATATTTTACCCACGACCCACTTGACTTCTTGTGCGTGAGGTTCAGCGGAAAATAGACATGTTTTACTACAAAAGAATTTTTAAGACCTGAAGATGACAGCTAAGACTGTTGAAACCGGTTGTCTAGAATAAAAATAATATTTCGTGCGATCTTGGTTTTTAAATGGTTTTTACCATAACTAGCTCTTTATGCTTCATTGTATGAAACACGAAATTAATGGACAGTAATCTTCGTTACCTCGAGACTCTACTGAATCCTCGCAACAACATGTTTTTGAGGTATCAGCATCATAGTTGCAAAGAAATATATAAGAAATAAAAAAATGGTTGTACCAAAAAAATGCTCTTTCTTCAAAGTTTTTATAACAAGTAAAATGCTTGCCTGATATCTATGTGAAAGAGATATGAGGACAGCGCTGTGTGTGTGTGTGTGTGTGTGTGTGTGTGTGTATGTGTGTGTGTGTGTGTGTGTGTGTCTGGGAGGGAGAGAAAGTGAGTGAGAAGGGGAGAGAGAGGGGGGAAGGGAGGGGAGGGAGAGAGAGAAAGAGAGAGAGAGAGGGAGTGAGTGAGAGAGAGAGAGAGAGAGAGAGAGAGAGAGAGAGATAACGAAGTAATACACATTGTGTTATTGCTTAGCGTTAAAGAGTTAAGGTGGATCTACACTCCGGAAATGAGCATAGGGGAGTACATACGGGTGGGTTTTAGGCAAGGTTATAGTGGAGATGGTTTGCTGTTGCCTTCATCGGACCTGTTAAGAAGTGCCAACCGTGTATTTGTGTCGTGTGCAGTATTGGGTTTGTGCTGGAAGGGGATGGTGAACTCGGTGTCGGCAGCCTACTCTCCTCATATATTAATGGGACGGCTGAGCATAACGTCCTCATCCGACGGACGAAACACCGCCAAGAGACACCGAGTAGAGGTTTAGAATTTAATCCAGGACATTGGCGCAAAGATTAGTTCACAGGAGCCTTACGTTACCAGGTTTCTTCCCCTTGCCATCCAAATACTGACAGTAACAATCTCATCCACCATCTGGACTAAAACAGGTTTACTGTAGAACACCACCGCACTGGTGTATGTTAGCTTCTTAGCTACGAAGGCCCGTTAAAGAGGCTAGACGGAGATAAAAAGCCGAGATACGACACGTGTATGCACTGCGAAGGAAGATGTAAAATTACAATTATCTTAACTCGCGAGCTTGTGCAAACACACATGATGCGGACACTTGTTACGACTGCAAACACGGAGAAAGAAATGATGAAAAGTGAGGCTTCCAAACAGTGTCTCGTGTGCTGTGTTAAACGCACTTCGCTTTTCTGAAAATGTTACGTCGCATAAGTTCGAGGGGCTGTATTCGTACGCCATGGGGAGCTTTGAAAACTGAGTGTATTAACTAAACACGCAAATCAAAATGCGGTTTTCGGATGAGGAATATCAACATGTTTGCAATTAACGCCAAACCCCTTATCGTACAGTGTGTTATAAAGTCACTTCAAAAAATCTTGTCGTGGTGCTGTTGTAGAATGTTTAGTAGCCCATGAAGTTTTCCTCTTATTCCAGAATTTCATTGTGTATCTCACTGGTAGCTCGTAGAAGATCAAAGCGATTATCAAGATCTGTCGCTTGATGGGTTAGTATTGCAGCGTTAACAGGTGTGATTTTTTCATAGATTCGCGCACGAAGAGTAGTATTGTCATTGACTAGTGTTGAGTACACTCAATGGTGTACGGTTGCGGGCCATTGGAGAAGGCAAAGGATGCCACGCGATCATGAGCTTTCTGCGAATATGTTGTACCTGCTATTTAATCGTCGCCGGCCGTGGTGGCCGAGCGGTTTTAGGCGCTTCAGTCCGGAACCGCGCGACTGCTACGGTCGCAGGTTCGAATCGTGCCTCGGGCATGGATGTGTGTGATGTCCTTAGGTTAGATAGGTTTAAGTAGTTCTAAGTTCTAGGGGACTGATGACCTCAGATGTTAAGTCCCATAGTACTCAGAGCCGTTTGAACCAACCATTTAATCGTCAAGGAAATGGACGAAGTGTGAAGTCCCTTTTCTGTTCGTATGGTTCATTCCTGTCACTTTGCTTTTCGCAAACTTGAAAAAAAAAAAAAAAAAAAAAACCAAAGTGGTCACCGCGCGTGACTGTCATGCAGCGGGCATGAGTTCGATTCCCGATCGGGCCAGTTATTTTCTCGGCTTGGCCGCTGGCTGTTGTGTTGCCCTTAACATCATTTCATCATCATCGATACGCAGGTCACCCAATGTAACATCAGCTGAGAAGGCTTGCATTTCGGCGGCCGATCTTCTCCACGTGGGGACTTCCGGACGTCAGTGCCATGCGATCATTTCATTTCATTTCATTTCGCAGGTGATCATATTAATTTACTGGACACCTTTTACCCTATTCTTCGTGACACGTGTGTGACCGTACATGTTGACTGTGAACAGTTTTCATTTCGCCATGTACTTTCAGCAGTCTTTATAAACTATATTTCCGGAATTTTTCTCACGTTTGACGCCCACCATCGGTTTTGTCTAATAACAAGGATAAAGTAACAGCTGACAACTGACGTTGTAACACCAAGAAGGTCAGTAAATATCGAAGTTTTACTTATTGTGCATATGCAGTTTAGGTGTAAGTAGAGTAGTAATAATACTTTATTAAATTAGTAGGTCATTTGTGGATGTACATATTGAGAAATGTAGTATACGGAAAGTCAAATTAAGCTTGGATAACAGTTGTGGGTAGTTCACTCCATACTGATCCAAACGCGTACCAGGGCTTGCAGTCGTAGGGGCTGATGAAGGGTATCCTACAAATCCCTCGACAGTCTGTAACTAGATACTTTCAACGGATAAGAGATATGGAGAAGGTAGTGGCCAGGGCAAAAGTCAAACGTGGGTAGGTCAGGACACTGCGAGAAACATGCAGTCTTACGTTTCCTGTTGAATAATAACTTTATCAAACCTTCTAAGGCAGGGCACACCCGCCGTTTTTAATAAGTCATAAATGTATTGTCTGTTGTCCGTATTACTGGCTGTGCACCAATACCACACCTGCGCGAGTCTCAGTACCCTGATATGTCCATCGTGATGATGTACACAGCAGGGAACTCGTCTGAAATGACGACGTGGTGACGTTCCTGTGTCCATTGTTGTCGTGGGGTGCACCATAGGAAACGGCAGCAACGTTTGCTGTGCTGACAGTCTATGGTAATCCAGATGTCATAGTATCCTCCTTGTGAATACTATTCTTGCTGCAAACAAGTCCAGTCTCTGATACAAGGTATATGATGATGCTCTAAGACCCTGCATGGCCACGCGAACAGTATGTTTGCCCTCTCGGACACTAGTCGTGTGGAACAGAGCGTTGAGTGTGGCCTATATAAACCCATCCATTATGTATGAAATAAATTTCGGTACCGACTGCAAACGGGCACTGAAATGAATTCAACGGCGACAAGTGAAAACATGTGACAAGGCAGAGGGGCGCATTCTCATGAATGTTCGTTACGTTGAACACCTCCTGTAAACACGTGTTTAACGCAGAAAGTATGCCACGCCCGACCCATAATTATTGGACTTATTTTGCTTGTTTCGATGAGTGTTACCAACTACCAAAGTATTCGAACTATTTTTGAACACCCCATATTCAAACGACAGAGTGATGAATTCCAGTAATTGCAGTGTCATGTTCATTCTGTATTGTATTTTTACCAAATTAAATGCACTGAAATGTTGTATCACTTTAATGCGAATTTTACACCATTTTTAACAATGGTAGTACATACATGGCTGTATAATCTGTAGTGCACTGTACAACACAATTAAAGAAGCTTTTTCTCGAAACAGTATAATCGTCTCTCAACGCGACGTGAAAGTTTGAAATCTGACTCAAAGATGTCTACAACTTTCCTCTGTAATGGTGAAAACACGTGGAACACCGCGACGTCACTCTCGGGCTCGTCGGCGCTTCAAACAGCAAAGTGGCGACAAATGCGAAAAAAAATCCAGTGCTCAAAAGTTCATATGGCGTGTAAGGTGGGTTAATTATGTTATTGGCACCAAATTTGATCACAATTCTGCCCAATGCCATAGTGGACGTATCAAACGATGCGAACGTCATCACGCCCCCTCTTGCTCACGTTTCATCCCTTCTTTTGAGGCCCCTGCAATAGGTGTCAGACCCACGACGCCAATCGTTGAAATCACGCGGTTTTCTTACGGTAGCCGAGAAAGCATTACGGTCACACCGCCGCTCAGAACTAAACTAAACTCCGTCCGAACAGGCCTTGGAAGGCCCAACGGTACCGACCGGCCGTCGTGTCATCCTCGGCGCACAGCCGTCACTGGATGCAGATATGGAGGTGCATGTGGTCAGCACACCGCTCTCCCGGCCGTATGTCAGTTTACGAGACGGGAGCCGCTACTTCTAAATCAGGTAGCTCCTCAGTTTGCCTCACAAGGGCTGAGTGTACACCGCTCGCCAACAGCTCGCGGCAGACCGGATGGTCACCCATCCAGGTGATAGACCAGCCCGACAGCGCTTAACTTCGGTGATCTGACGCAAACCAGGAGGCTTAAACGGCGTCAATGAAACTACCCAATTCTTTTGGGCATTGATTCAAACACATTTCGAGGTCGAAAAAGACAGTTTGCAGTTCAATGAGCAACAGGTCTTGGTTCGTGACAACGCTGCTGACCCTCCCCAGACGATTCAACCCTTCGCTGAAGGTACTGTGCGCAGGTAACCCCACTGAACAGGATCACACCATGTTACAGTGCTGCTTTGAGCCTGCTAATGAGGCATCTGATCGGATGTTTGTCAAGGAATTGCCTGTCTGCAGGCGCCTAGTATTTCCGTCGCATTTCCTTATCTATGTAAACGATTTAGGAGAATATCTGAGCAGCCATCTTAGGTTACATTCAGACGACGCTGTCGTTTATCGACTAATAAAGTCATCAGAAGACCAAAACTGCAAAACGATTTAGAAAAGATATCTGTATAGTGCGACAATTGGCAACTGACTCTAAACAACGAAAATGTGTGGTCATCCACAAGAGTGCTAAAAGGAACCCGTTAAACTTAGGTTACACAATAAATCGGTCAAATCTGAAGGCCGTAAATTCAACCGAATACCTAGGAATTACAATTACGAACAACATCAATTGGAAGGGAAACGTAGAAATTTTTTTTTTTTTGCGGGGGGGGGGGGGGGGGGGGAAGGCTAGCCTAAGACTGCATTTTAGTGCCAGGACACTTAGAAAATGTAACATATCTACTAAGGAGACTGCCTACACTAGGCCTGTCCGTTCCTCTTTTAAAATACTGCTGCGCGGTGTGGGATCCTTACCACATAGGGTTGACGGAGTACATAGAAAAAGTTCAAAGAAGGGCAGCACATTTTGTGTTATCGCGAAGTAGGGGAGAGATTGTCACTGAAATGATACGGGATTTGGAGTGGACATCATTAAAACAAAGGCGTTATTCGTTGCGGTGGTATCTCCTCGCGAAGTTCCAATCATCAACTTTCTCCTCCGAATGTGAAATAGTTTTTGTTGACACCGACCTACATAGGGTGAAACGATCACCATGATAAAATAAGGGAAACAAGAGCTCGTACGGAACGATATAGGTCTTCATTCTTTCGGTGCGCTATACGAGATTGGAACAATAGAGAATTATGGAGGTGGTTCAAAAATGGCTCTGAGCACTATGGGACTTAACTTGTGAGGTCATCAGTCCGCTAGAACTTAGAACTACTTAAACCTAACTAACCTAAGGACATCACACACATCCAAGCTCGAGACAGGATTCGAACCTGCGACCGTAGCATTCGCGCGGTTCCAGACTGTAGCGCCTAGAACCGCTCGGCCACTTAGGCCGGCGGAGGTGGTTCGCTGAACCCTCTACCAGGCACTTAAATGTGATTTGCAGAGTATCCATGTAGATGTAGATATACATGTAGATTTAGATGTCTCTGTACAGGTACATTTTTAAAGTGCTCACCAAGGCTGGAATGGTGAGCTCTTAAAGGGACCCTCTTTCATTTTGCGTTCACAATGACGCACCCCTCTAAGATCATACCCTTCAATGGTGGAAAACATGAGGGGTGGAAAAGTATAAGCACACTTCGTTGTTTTGGATCACGGCCGAATTTCGTAGAATGGTTTTCAACGGTCCCTAGTGGTACCACCCTATACGCTAGAGCAAAAATCGTGATCGCACTGCGCACCTAAGTGGTGCAACCGCGTTCAGTGGCTTTGCTGCCCACGATGTCCTCAGAGGAGTGTTGATTGTCCGGGAGGTGCCAGTGGTGTCAAACGATCTCATAATGTCCTCCTGTTGCTCACAGAACTGTGAACTGTCGTTCTCGACCGCGAAATATGTGGGAATCAACGGCCCAAGGATAGAGGTGGTTTCACTGACGCTGTTTAAGCCATCCCCAGAGGCCTTTTCGTGTCTATTCTGAGTGGCCATGTTCCTGAAATGTTTTCTTCGGGCACCCATAGGAAAAGCACGTGATTGTAACGCTGAGCGTCCTGGTTCTGACCTCCATCGTAGAGGCGTCAAAAAAGGGGTTGAATGTGGGAAGACGGGGTGCGGCGACCTTCCTCGTTTGACACGTCCACGGTGGTGTTGAGCAGAATTGTGGCCAAATTTGGTGCCAGTGTAACATCATTAACCCACCTTACACCTAATACAGACTTCTGAGCGAGAGCCTCTATTTTGCATAGGTCGATGCTTTGCTATTTGAAGAGTCGGCGAGGCGGATGATGTCTTCACAGGGCGCAACTCCTTTGCACAGCTAGAGCGGTGGGCTGTAGGCACCTTTGAGTCAAGTTTCGAACCTACACGTCACAGTGGGAGGCGACTGCGGTGTTTCGAAGTATTGAGTCTTTACTTGTGTTGCGCAGGGTATTATTGCCTTTTGCACAATTCTACTTTCTTAATATGATTCTTTGAACTTTTTTCACACTTTTATCAATTCTGATTAAAAATTTCTTGCTTAGAGGGTTCTCATATTGCCATTCAGTTATTATACCGAAATATAAACTGAAGAAGTTGGCTCCTACGTGTCCTCAGCGTTATTGTTTTCATCCTATATCTCGTAACTGCTCAGTGAAAAATGTCGCGCTTATTCGGCGTGCTTTCATCTTTTAAAAATCTGTATCACACTGTCTCAAAACGTTTTCCTTACAACCATCGATACAGCTTGATATGTGTTTCGTAATCTACAGCTTATCTTCCCAGACAACATTCCATTAAGCTTGATAATGATGACATGTTGAATTGTAATCACAATAAAATTTTTATAATCCATTAGTGAAATAACAACATTCAGTGAATTAAGGAGATCAGAAATGAAAGCATGAAATGCTTGTGTATGGAATTATTATCGCTACTAGTTCAATCTGTTCGTCAGTGATTATTATTCAACATGTCGTTGGACAACTGAAATGAAAAAAGGGAATTGTGTAATCGCCACCTACATTTGAAACGACCACAATTTAAGGTGACACACGAAAATGGTAACGAATTTCGTTGCCTTCTGCAAAAATCCCACTTTTATTCAATACATTGGGCAGTGAATAATATCAGCGTCGTCCTATAAGAAACATTCCCAAGAAATAGTTTTCCTGTCTCCTAGGGCACTTTGTGTGTTATCAGCACTCGAGTGTCACATTCAACACACAATATCAATTTTCTGCATCTGGTGACATATTAGCGAAATGGATATTGCCGTTGTTTGAGTACATGATAAGATAATAAGAAATATTGCAGTTCGAGGAAAGGATTAGAATACAAACGAAAGTTTTCGATTTACCGATCTGAATTTGGGTCTCTCAATTGTGGTATTTAACGTGTGGTGTCATCACATACCTTTCGGCCTTTTTCGGCTGTTGCATGACTTTGATTTGAATTTTGATTAAAAAATTAAAATGCTGCTTGTTGTAAGTGCTATGACGGACTGCAAATCAATAGCCGCTTGAATTAGCATATCGTCATGACTAAACATTTAGTTTCCACCTTCTTGAAATTTCATCTATCACAACGAATGCCCAGTTCTGGCCATTCACAACTGTAGCATCTACTGATAGCAAACCATTCAAAGTGGGCAATTTTGATTTTGTACTCTAACTTTCCGTATCATAATAATACACATCCCCCAATCAAACATGTTTCATTTTCTGTAGGCACTCCACACGTCAGTTCTGAAGTACATGACTATCCCTCGACAGAAACATACACACGTTACACCGTGAGAATATAACTAAGCAAGCAATAGAAATAATAAGAAGATGACAGTGTTCATTGTTAGATACAAATTGATTCTAGAAACGTATCAAGTCAAAAATACGTAAAGACTTCTGAAGGTAAGTTAGGCGTAGCGTCCCACGCTAAGACCTTTGCGTAACAAGAGCTGCATATTGTCAGAAGAAGGTGAATGTTGCTGGTTTCCTGCAGACACAGTTCTGATGCTGTACGAATGATTGCTGCATCACTGTGCGCCAGTGAAAAGAAGACTACTGAAAACGTAGTCCAAAGAAGAAGTTCGCGGGACTGTACGATTCTTCTGGACAACATGTTTAAATTGCACACAGATTCGCAGGCAAATTCAGGCGATGTATGAACCACATGCAATTTGGCGTCCCGCCGTATTGAAATGGTACCAGCAATTAGATTAGATTAGATTAGATTAGATTTAGATTAGATTTACTTTCATTCCAATTGATCCGTAGTGAGGAGGTCCTCCAGGATGTAGAACATGTCAGAAAAACAAGAATACATGACAAATCTTTACAGCGCAAACAAATAAGCTAATGTACAATTCCACAGGTCCCAAGTGGAATGATTGTCATTTTTTTAATGAACACTATATGAAAGAATCATTTTACAAACACTAATGCACTGAATTTAAAATAAAAAATTTATTTATTTACTTATAAGGTAATAAACGTGTAATACAACTACTATAATACTTATTTACAATGAACACATTGCTGCACTGAAATGGTGCAGAAGTTAGATTGTACTTACACACAGACACACACACAGACAGACACACACACACACACACACACACACACACACACACACACACACACACACTTATTGACAATGAACACATTACTGCACTGAAATTGTGCAGAAGTTATATTATATAAGTTGGTTCTACTGAGAAATTCATCGTTGGAGTAGAAGGAGTTGGCCGCCAATAAATCTTTTAGGCTTCTCTTAAACTGAATTTCATTGGTTGTTAAGCTTTTTATGGCTGCTGGAAAGTTATTGAAAATATGTGTTCCTGAATAATGCACACCTTTTTGTACAAGACTAAGTGACTAAATCCTTATGAAGATTATTCTTATTTCTAGTATTGATTCCATGAATTGAGCTGTTTGACCTAAGCCACATGTGGATACCGGTCTTGCATCATGTGATTTCCATCTTATTGGCTTCCTGAAATAACATCTGGGGAAAAGAGATTTTCCAGCGATGGGAACATTCACACTGCGATTATCGAATGGCTCCGTGATCGAGAAGCGAATTTCAGTCGTCAAGGAACTGAACAGTTTGTAGAGTGTCCGCATTGTTCTTTACAAAAACCTTGTGACTATGCTGAAAATAGTGTCACGTATCTGTCTCACTTCAGCGTTCAACAAAAGTCGCTTGACCTACCACAATATTGTGTAAATTACTTTTTAAAGTCCTCTCGTACAGTCAGAACAGTCAAAAGTAACACTTCATTATACTTAGTACACATGCAGTACTGCAGCATACTGTAGGTAATGCTCATACTCTGGTTGAAACAGGAATGTTATACCATGAAGCACAAGTCTCCCACTTACCGAAATTTCATCACTGAACGGGTCGGGACAGATTCTACCCGAGTTGGGTCCATTGGTCTCCTTGTGTTAACGAAACAGCCACTTGGTCTCGCCCACATAATGACCCTTAAGTATTGGACTGATGCCTAAGTTCGTAGCGTTTTCCCATAAATGTAATATAATAAATATAACAGAGACACGTAACAGAGACTTTGGTAAGCCATAATCTCCATTACTATTTACAACAGTCAACCAAAGCGGGTGCAAATCTTCAATTTCACGAGTATAGAAATCACGTGGTTTTGAGGCGAATAACCCGTTGACCCATTTTCGGAGCCCGTTTCCATCCGGAAAGGAAGTTCCCTGAAGCCTGTTCGATAGAGAGAGGAGAAGGCGAAAATCTGAGGGCGCAAGATCATGTCAATAAGGTGGATGCGGGACGACTTCCCAACAAAACTCCTGTATATTGCTTTTCGTCAGTCTAGCAGAATGCGGGTGGGTGTTATTGCGGAGTAGTATCACTTCACGCAGTCTTCCTGGTAGTCGCCCTTGGACTGCGTCTGCAAGACGTATCAGTTGTTGACAATAAGTATCAGCAGTGATGGTTATACTTCGACGAAGCATTGCGTAGTACACCACACCATCGATGTTCCACAGGATGCATAAGTTTATGTTTTGTGAATGTGGGCAGAACTTTGTACGAGGAGTTGCTGCTTTTTTTTTGCGCTCAACCGTTCCTTTCTTTCCTTGTATTAGAATAGAGACAGTATTTCTCGTCACCAGTAACGATACAGCAAAGGAATGGTCGGTGTAGTTCACAAGCCAATTGATGATGAGAAAGCAGAGATGCACATATGGGCACCCGCTTATTTTTGTGATTTTGGTTTATACAGTACCCATACACCAAGTTTTTGAACCTTCTCCATTGCATGATAACGTCAGCAGATGGTGGAATGATCACAGTTCATCACATTTGCCAGTTGTCCAGTATACTGATAGGGATCATTGTGGACTAATGCGTTTAAATGGCTTTCATCAACCAAGAAGATTTTCCTGAACATGGAGAGTAACTAATGTCAAAACGATCCTCCATAAAACGAGAAAACAATTTTCTTACCACGCTCTGTCCAGTGGCATTACCTCCATGCACGGCGCAAATATTTCTGACTGCCTCCGCTGCTGTCACTCCTCTAAACTCAGACAGGAGAGTATATCGGAAATGTTCCGATTTCTCCACTTGGCGCTCCATTTTCTTGCGTCCACAGCTCCACTCACTATATCCAAAAGACAAAATGACAATATGTAAGCCCCTATAGCAACAGTGAACTACAAATTAAAAGCTGACAATCGATAAACAAACCCATAGCAACCCGAATACCAAGGAGCAAAACAAAAACGCTCTGAACTTACGCACCAACCTAATGCATAAAATAAGCACTAGCCTGAGACCCTTAAATAAAGCTCAATTGTGCTCTCCATTATTATTATTTAGGACACAGTTTATAGCTCATAACTGTTAGTGTAATGACCATAATTATGTTTATGCAAGTATAATCTTAATTACCTTAATTTATTATACAAAACCACGGCCTGCCCTTCACCACTCATGTAGTACGTTCCTATTTGTCCGCCACTATTAGCTAATAGGCCAACGGCTTTGCCGCGGTGGTAACTCCGGTTCCCGTCAGATCACCCAAGTTAAGCGCTGTCGGGCTGGGATAGCACTTGGATGGCTGACCATACGGTCTGCCGAGCGCTGTTCGCAAGTGGGCTGCACTCAGCCCTTGTGAGGCAACCTGAGGAGCTACTTGATTGAGAAGTAGCGGCTCCGGTCTCAGAAACTGACATACGGCCGGGAGAGCGGTGTGCTGACCACATGCCCCTCCATATCCGCATCCAGTGACGCCTGTGAGCTGAGGATGACACGGCGGCCGGTCGGTCCCGTTGGGCCTTCATGGCCTGTTCGGGAGGAGTTTTTAGTTTTATTAGCTAATTGGTCGCAGTTCACCATCAGAACTCTTCAAGGTAACCACCACCAGGAGACAGACCTAGCATGTGTGCTTTCTACATCTTTCTACAACAACAGCACAAGCAGAAATTTCAAACAATGCTAGCGGTTTTGTTTTCCCGATTTGCAGCAGAGTATTGTACCCAACTGGCATTTTTTGCAGGTCTTATCTTAACTGCCATAATCTATGATCCAAAATGGCGTCCTCCTCTTCCCCACTCACGTAATGGGGGCCTTTTGTTGCAGCTTACAGTTTTTGTGCAGTTTGTTACAATTCCATCGATGTTCTCTCACTTTTCAAGAGGACACCCGCAAATATGAGGCCGCAAATGTTTAACTACCGTCGAAGTGCATAACTTTCAAGTACACCAATGTATGACACTATTTATAGTTTAGGGGCAACTGGTTACAGTTTTCTCCTAGTTCTCCAAACATGCACGTAAACACAGGACTGTATACAGTTAGCAACTATTACCACAGTGCATGCCTTGCAAGCACTCCAATGTATCAGACACTGTTTACAGATATGCAGGAATTTGTTGCTAATTTAGCGATTTTTCTCTCAAGAAGACATACATAAATACAGGACTTAAAATGTTATACAGTTAGCATAGTTTGATATTTAAACAAATACAGAGATATCGCACGTTAAAAAAGAAACATCATGTGATATTTCAACAAACACGCCGATTATGGGGAAAGTCAGAAACACAGGAATCAGTCGCAATCCCATTCTTTTTGTTTTTTTTTATTATTCTTGCGTATCCAGATTTCAGATACAAGTAGCCACCTTCAGTGCATTTGAGTCAGTTATAATCCAACAAGCTCGCAGCAGTACTTGTCACCATATCAATATGTAAGAATAATAAAAAGCCAATTGGATTGCGATTGACCCCTGTGTTCCTGCCTTACCCTATAATTTGCGTGCAGTCGCTGTGTACAACCGTTCCTTATGGTATCAAAGTTGGTTAAAACACTTCTCTAGTGAATTACCAAATTACACTGTCCGCCAAATCTCTGCATGGAATCAGTGCTCTGAACAACATGGAAGAAAGACCAGTTCCCTTCACAGCAAAATTCAAATGGCTCTAAGTACTATAGGACTTAACATCTGAGGTCATCAGTCCCCTAGACTTAGAACTACTTAAACCTCACTAACCTAAGGACGTCACACACTTCCATGTCCGAGGCAGGATTCGAACCTGCGACAGCAGCAGCAGCGCGGTTCCGGACTGAAGTGCCTAGAACCGCTCGGACAGATTGGTCGGCCTTCACAGCAAAATCATTTCTCTCGTGACAAAAAATAAAAACACCTACAGCCGTCCTTATGATTTTATTTTATTTTGTCGCTACCAGTTTCGACGCTTCATTGCGTTATCTTCAGGCTGTTTTGAAGCGATACAGGATGATACAAACCCCATGCATGGTAGCGACAAAACAAAATAAAATCATAAGAACGGCTGTAGGTGTTTTTATTTTTTGTCACGATAGTAAACGGCCGTCGTTCCAGAGACGTCCCGCCAAAAGGATGGGCATGCAAAATCATTTCTGCTCTACTCCATCGTTCAACCACTTGCTCGCAGTCCTCAGAAACAGGACCCTGACTCTGGAATAACCTCCTCAGTGTATTACAAAATCTAATAACGTCTGCAGCTTCAAAAGACAGTGAATGACGTTTCTACTAAACTAACAACAGCGATTACCATTGTCCCTGTACGCAGTCGTTTTCCTTGTACTTTATTCTCTCCAACCAGATGTTTCTCATTTCCCAGTGTTCTTTTATCACTACTATTAGTAGTAGTAGTAGTAGTAGTAGTAGTAGCAGCAGTAGTACAAGCACTGCCAGTATTAACTTAATTAGTTCATAGCCAGTATAGGTAAATTATTTTAATACTATTTGTCATATAAAAATTGTTGTAAAAAAGCACTGTATGTTTGAAACCCTGGTTTGATGTGAGAGAGGGCGTGATGGCGCTATTCAGTTGAAGTTCAATAAATAAATTAAATACATTTCCCTCGCTGTGTCCGTCTTATCCCTTACCCCATCTCTCTCCTTCTCCTCCTCACACTACCTGTGTCCCTCCGCCCTCGCTGTCTCTCCATCCCCCTCTCCCACACCTCCCTCCATGTTACCACGCTCTCGCTAATAGGACGCTTGTGATTCTTGCTCAAACAGTATTTCTTTCCAGATCTTAACTAATATATGTACGAAATTTAGTTGAAATCGTTCAATGGGTTTAGGACGAGCCCTTTAATCGTGGCTTTGCCCACATTGGAACCTGTGAAATATACACTCCTGGAAATTGAAATAAGAACACCGTGAATTCATTGTCCCAGGAAGGGGAAACTTTATTGACACATTCCTGGGGTCAGATACATCACATGATCACACTGACAGAACCACAGGCACATAGACACAGGCAACAGAGCATGCACAATGTCGGCACTAGTACAGTGTATATCCACCTTTCGCAGCAATGCAGGCTGCTATTCTCCCATGGAGACGATCGTAGAGATGCTGGATGTAGTCCTGTGGAACGGCTTGCCATGCCATTTCCACCTGGCGCCTCAGTTGGACCAGCGTTCGTGCTGGACGTGCAGACCGCGTGAGACGACGCTTCATCCAGTCACAAACATGCTCAATGGGGGACAGATCCGGAGATCTTGCTGGCCAGGGTAGTTGACTTACACATTCTAGAGCACGTTGGGTGGCACGGGATACATGCGGACGTGCATTGTCCTGTTGGAACAGCAAGTTCCCTTGCCGGTCTAGGAATGGTAGAACGATGGGTTCGATGACGGTTTGGATGTACCGTGCACTATTCAGTGTCCCCTCGACGATAACCAATGGTGTACGGCCAGTGTAGGAGATCGCTCCCCACACCATGATGCCGGGTGTTGGCCCTGTGTTCCTCGGTCGTATGCAGTCCTGATTGTGGCGCTCACCTGCACGGCGCCAAACACGCATACGACCATCATTGGCACCAAGGCAGAAGCGACTCTCATCGCTGAAGACGACACGTCTCCATTCGTCCCTCCATTCACGCCTGTCGCGACACCACTGGAGGTGGGCTGCACGATGTTGGGGCGTGAGCGGAAGACGGCCTAACGGTGTGCGGGACCGTAGCCCAGCTTCATGGAGACGGTTGCGAATGGTCCTCGCCGATACCCCAGGAGCAACAGTGTCCCTAATTTGCTGGGAAGTGGCGGTGCGGTCCCCTACGGCACTGCGTAGGATCCTACGGTCTTGGCGTGCATCCGAGCGTCGCTGCGGTCCGGTCCCAGGTCGACGGGCACGTGCACCTTCCGCCGACCACTGGCGACAACATCGATGTACTGTGGAGACCTCACGCCCCACGTGTTGAGCAATTCGGCGGTACGTCCACCCGGCCTCCCGCATGCCCACTATATGCCCTCGCTCAAAGTCCGTCAACTGCACATACGGTTCACGTCCACGCTGTCGCGGCATGCTACCAGTGTTAAAGACTGCAATGGAGCTCCGTATGCCACGGCAAACTGGCTGACACTGACGACGGCGGTGCACAAATGCTGCGCAGCTAGCGCCATTCGACGGCCAACACCGCGGTTCCTGGTGTGTCCGCTGTGCCGTGCGTGTGATCATTGCTTGTACAGCCCTCTCGCAGTGTCCGGATCAAGTATGGTGGGTCTGACCCACCGGTGTCAATGTGTTCTTTTTTCCATTTCCAGGAGTGTATTTCACGTATTTTACGTGTATTTGGAGACATATTTGACTCATATCTCTAGTAAATTGCGCCCTGCATTATCATTTCCATTCAGCATAATGTCTATGACTTCATAACCTGAATTGTGTACTCCTTAATGATGTGATTTGACAAGTACATTGAGTGGTATATGTTTCCACTGTCCGCGAAATGTGTTGTGCAGTAAGAAAGAAATAAATTAAAATGTCATACATGATGCGGCAGTTTTTCATCCACCTCAATGTTTATGGTGCCATATCTCCTGAACTATCCGTCATGCAATGATATATTTTTCTAAGAATATTCAGCGGCATATGGGATACCGTCTGCGAAACGTGTTGCGAACACAGTTAGTAGCAACGAAGTAGTAACTTAAAATGTCTTGCATCATGCGGGAGTTTTCCACGCATCTCAGTACTTGACGTCATATCACCTGAGCTATGTGTGGTACAGCAACATAGACTTTCGTAGGCTCATTTAGCGGCATGTATGGATTCAATCTATAAGTGTTGATAGTTTTTGAAACAATGGAATAATAAATTAAAACGTCATACATGTTGCGGAAGGTTTTCACGCATCTCAGTGTTTATGACGTCATATCTTCTGAGCTATGTGTTGTTTCATTCAGTATTATATATGAATACTTTTGGAAAAGTATGTCGCGAACACAATTAGTAGCAAAGAAATAATAAATTAAATGTCACTTTTCATACGGTAGCTTTATTTCAAAAATGTTCAAATGTGTGCGAAATCTTATGGGACTTAACTGCTAAGATCATCAGTCCCTAAGCTTACACACCACTTAACCTAAATAATCCTAAGGACAAACACACACACACATGCCCGAGGGAGGACTCGAACCTCCGCCGGGACCAGCCGCACAGTCCATGATCATCAGTCCCTAAGCTTACACACCACTTAACCTAAATAATCCTAAGGACAAACACACACACACATGCCCGAGGGAGGACTCGAACCTCCGCCGGGACCAGCCGCACAGTCCATGACTGCAGCGCCTTAGACTGATAGTTTTACTGCCTGAACACTGAAGATTTAGTAAGAGAAAAACTTTTTTCCGTTCACATTTTGTGAGGGTTGTCAGCGGTAAAAAATTTTGTATAGGTTTAAAATTATGTGTAAAGTTTGTTCTACGTCACCAAGTGCTCTTATTCTCAAATACTGGATGAGTAAACTGTGGTTATTAACACGTCATGGTCTACACTGTTTTTTCACACCCACCACCTTCCTTTTGACAGGTAGGTGGTTCGTAACCCCACAACGACGATTTCCAAACAGTAAGTTTGATTAAAATCGGCCCATTGCTTTAGGAGATGTGGAAGCTGCATATGTCCATACATCCATTTTTATAATAATGTCTGGATTTTATGGCCGATTTATTGCCACAATCCTCAGGTAACCTGGAAGGGAGAGAAGACTAGTGAGCCATCTGTGCGTGAATCGAGTAAACTTTGTAGTGTTTGTAATTGTGCATTAGCTATTTGTGTTTCGTATTTTTAGAGGTGGAAATTGAGGGCCAACCTCGTATTTACCTAAGCGAGCGTGGAGAACCACCTAAAATTCATACTGCACCGCGCGGATTCGACGACCCGTGTCCGACTCGCCTCCTGTCTTAGCAACTGAACGCTGCGCGTTAAGCTTTGCCGGCATCCCAATCCTCGCCCTCCGCAAACCCAACCAAAAGAATCACCAATCACATGGGAGCTTCTAAAGGTTCCCTCATCCTAACCGACAACTCGGTGCTGACAGCTACGTAGCGCATGGTGAACCTACCAAATTCTGATACAGACATATAATCTTGGTATCTGTCTCTCTACATGCAATTGCTTCTTTATATCACATTAGGGCACACGCGGATATAATGTCGTCCATTTTCGATGATACCTGTACTGTTTTGGCGAACAGTAGTTCACTGGATTATGCATTTGAAGTTTCATAGGTTTGTCGCTGATGGCTTACTTTATTTTGTTCTACATTAATTGTGTCCGTATTCCCCAAGCCATCTCGCTTATTGGAGTCTAAGTGTTCTGCAACGTTCAATATTTTCTGCTCCACATCCAACCAGTGCGTGAAAAGAACGACTGTCGGCAAGGCTTAGTCTGAGGGTAAATTTCACCATTTTCTCGTGGTGGTCATTTCGCGTTCATTGATACGTTTTTCGTCCTACGTCTCTTGCATTGTCAACCATTGAAGTTGTACGCCAATGCATTGTACCACATGTCACTTCTGTTCACAGAACAGTGTATTAACAGAACTAATAATTAAGTTCAGAGGTCATCCTTCTCTAACTGCTCTAAAGCACTTCGCTTTCCCTCCAGATTTTTCAGTTCCGCATCAGTATATTCTCTTTATTCCTTAATTTCTTCAGTTTGGTAAGCATTCCGACGTGAGGCGTTTGCAACACAAATTAGGCTTCATGAAGTCTGACGGACGGCGCGAAACGTTCAGTGATGGGTATAAATCACGCTTATCTTGCAGCATTTTAGCGTGAGCTAGCCACCAAGTTGGAATGCGAGCTGTAAAGCTGCAGAGACCTTAAACTCGGCCTTAGATTACGACGATATCGTATCTTCAAGCGAAGACTTTCGCTTGCAGAGTTTGTGAAAGAGTCGGGGATCAGCTCCTGATTAAAACAGAGAATTTTGTAACTCTTTGGCCTTCATTTCGTTTAAACTGAACAAAGAAAGACTCTTCGGGAAGTCAGAACAGAGAAATCTAGGAAAATCTACGTACAGAAATATTTTCATTAATGGGATATCATGTCACCAGCGGGCTGCAACCGTATCTCCCGCGCACTTGTTAACCGTACATTACTGCAACTCGTCAGTTGCATCTGACTATTAGGGGGCTGGAGAAATGAATGGAGAATAAAGGTTTTAATTTTACAGTTGAGAAATATTCATTTATTCTATTTAATGGCTGACATTCTTCTCTTTAACTTTCCTGAACTGAGTATGTGGAAAGCTATCGATAATTTTAAGGAAACGGTGAGGTTTCTGAACCTCAAGATTTCAAGTTTGGAGATCTAAAATCACTCTCCTTAAAAGCAATGAATATTTTGAAAGGCACTGATCACCCTTCGTGGAGAGCAGATCGAACCTGTCTACTCCCATGTTACGAAGCCTTTGTGCAGTCCTAGATCAGTTACAGGTGCACAGTCTACGGGCCTGGATGAAATCCTTATTTTAAAATGTTGGACATGGTGTACCAAGACGAGATTCATCTGACCGTGGGACCGATAGGTCCAGTCATATTCCAAGCCTCTGTGATGAGACTGGTGACTCATAGCCCCACGTTAGGAATCTTTTTTTTTATTTTTTCTTTATTGTGATTTCATTCCCCTGCCCCATATGGGCAGGGGACAGCTGACAGCGGCACAATCCGCCGCTCTTCAGCCGAGTGACATGACAAGTAATACAAGAATAAAATGTAACATATAAGGCGATAAAAAAGGGGGACATAAAACAGAATAAGGGGAGATAATGGAGGTAAAAATATACTGACATGGAGACATTCATGGGGGGATTAGGAATCTGTGCAGCAAGGCTATAAAAACATATCGTCGCCAGAGACATATGCACGCCATACCATTACTTGCCCAACAACGGAACGCATTTTGAACAACTGACTGCGAACAACGCCTTTGGGACATATCAGAATGAACAGACATGGCGCATTCATATAGTTGATTCGCTTTGTTGAGCCATGAATCCACCACTTTCATTGCGGGTGTACATTTACGTTTGATCTCCTGCACGAATCTAAAACTAGCAAGCGTGGAGCACATGGATGGGAACTACGGACATGTGTCGCTAGGTAGTAGTGTGGGTCAGCCTGGGAGCATGCCTAGATAGTCCGCACAATTACGATAATCACTGTCTCCGCATGGCACAGCGGTTAACATGACTGTACAGTAAGCTGGAGATCCCACGTTCGAGCCCCGGTCCACCGTACATTTTCTCTCCCCGCCGCTGATTCCATATAAAGTCCCGATGCAGCTGATATCATTAGTTCTTTCACTCTCCTCCTTTCCTTTACCCCCCTCCACCTTCAATTTTCATTTAAGAGTTGTCTCAAAAAACAGTCGGAGCCATTAATTTTCAGCATGCCCTCGTATGTGTCATTCAGGGGGATAGCAGGAGACATGGAGATACGGGGGAAAGAGCATGTAGACTAAGCAGAGAATACAGGCCTGCAAGGCACACATTGTGTCACAATGTGCCATTCCATTTCAGAATGTCATGTCGCTGTTTAGATAGGAAGCCATGTACACTACTGGCCATTAAAACTGGTACACCAAGAAGAAATGCAGATGATAAACGGGTATTCATTGGACAAATATATTTTACTAGAACTGACATGTGATTATATTTTCACGCAGTTTGGGTGCATAGATCCTGAGAAATCAGTACCCAGAACAACCACCTCTGACCGTGATATCGGCCTTGATACGCTGGGGCATTGAGTCAAACAGAGCTTGGATGGCGTGTACAGATACAGCTGCCAGTTGCTCGCCCACCATTGACCAGACGTCTCCCCTTGGTGAGAGATCTAGAGAATGTGCTGGCCAGAGCAGCAGTCGAACATTTTCTGTATCCAGAAAGGCCCTTACAGGACCTGCAACATGAGGTCGTGCATTATCCTCCTGAAATGTAGGGTTTCGCAGGGATCGAATGAAGGGTAGAGCCACGTGTCGTAACACATCTGAAATGTAACGTCCACTGTTCAAAGTGCCGTCAATGCGAGCAAGAGGTGACCGAGACGTGTAACCAATGGCACCCCATACTATCACGCCGGGTGTTACGCCAGTGATCGAGACGTGGCTGCACGATCCGTTACAGCCAAGCGGATAATATGCCTGTCATCTTGACTGCTAGTGATACGAGGCCGTTGGGATCCATCACGGCGTTCCGTACTACCCTCCTGAACCCACCGATTCCATATTTTCCTAACAGTTATTGGATCTCGATCAACGCGAGCAGCAATGTCGCGATACGATAAACCGCAATCGCGATAGGCTACTATCCGACCTTTATCCAAGTCGGAAACCTGATGGTACGCATTTCTCCTTCTTACACGAGGCATCACAACAACGTTTCACCAGGCAACGCCGGTCAACTGCTGTTTGTGTATGAGAAATCGGTTGGAAACTTTGGTTCGTTCAAAAATGGTTCAAATGGCTCTGAGCACTATGGGACTTAACTTCTGAGGTCATCAGTCCCCTAGAACTTAGAACTACTTAAACCTAACTAACCTAAAGACATCACACACATCCATGCCCGAGGCAGGATTCGAACCTGCGACCGTAGCGGTCGCGAGGTTCCAGACTGTAGCGCCTAGAACCGCTCGGCCACCCTGACCGGTTGGAAACTTTCCTCACGTTAGTACGTTGAAGGTGTCGCCACCCCACCGGCGCCAACCTTGTGTGAATGCTCTGAAAAGCTAATCATTTGCATATCACAGCATTTTCTTCCTGTCGGTTAAATTTCGCGTCTGTAGCACGTCATCTTCGTGGTGTAGCAATTTTAATGGCTAGTAGTGTAGATGCGCGAGGACGGGGGACTCACAGTGTGGGAAAAGCCTGGCGAGACGCACCTTCTACCAGTCACCTAAGGATGAAGTCATACTGATCTGCCTCGAGTAGGAATATTGTCCACTAGCGCTTGGTTCCATACTCTGTACACCACTGATACCTAAGGCGCAAAAATTAGTTGTAACTAAATCCATTTCATATGTTGACGAGACGTCAGAAGGAAGGGTAAGTAAGGGACCTACCATCTACGAGCATTCTAATAACGAGAGGAGTGCAGTGAATTATTAATGATATTTAACCGTCCACTGGGCGTGCCATTGTATCGCTTATTTCAACCGCCATCGTTTCTGGAAAGCTTCTCGAAATATCAGAATCAGCTGTTAGTCGCGACAGTACTCTGCCCTGCGCACCCCTTTGTTGAGATTACATAAACTTAAACAATTTACGTGCCACACGCCTTTATACTTTGCAAAGAACCATCAGTGACCTGGAATATGTACATCATGTCTATATAGGTTATAAAGAGTTCTGGCGGTTTGCTTTTCTATGATGTAGTAATAATTTGAAGTTCTACTTTCAGGTTTCGTGGATGTTGTCCTACATGTTTTGTTGATGTTCCGTTTTTGACGCTGTTATTTGCCATTTGAAGTTTTTCAGACACCACAACACTAGGTACTGAACACTTGTTTTAATGTTATGTTTTGGTTGGTGCTGCCAACTGTCGAATGTTATTGCCAAAGGTCGAATGTTATTTCCAATTACTGAGTGTATTTTTGTGATACGTGGGATCTATTTGTGTGTGAGTACGCTTGCGCTCGCACGCGTGTATGTGAGTGTGTGTGTGTGTGTGTGTGTGTCTGTGTGTGTGAAATGGTACTTGTTTTGCAATGATTAGGTGACAGTATATATGCCTTTTTTTTAAAAAAATGTGTATCATCACCTAATCAATCCAAAACAGATATCATTTCGCTCTCTCCCTCATACAAACACACACACTCATACACATATGCACACACAAATAGATCCTAGGTATCATAAAAATACGCTCAATAGTTGGCAATAACATTCAATCTTTGGCAATAACATTCGACGTTAGCAACTCCAAACGAAACATAACACCAGAACAATTGTTCAGTTCCTAGTGCTGTGAAGTCTGATAAACAAAATTTCACACTCAGTAATAAGAAGAACAGAGCCAAAAGCGGAACAAAAGCACAATATGCAGAACAATATGTGCGAGACATGTAAGCAGAAATTCAAATTACTACTACAGCACACAAAAGTAAATTGCCAGAACTGTTTATAGCCAGTGTATATATCGTCCCAAAATGCAAAGTTAATAGTATAAACCAAAATATGTACATATTTCAGGCCTCTGAAGATCTCTTGCAAAGAATAAAGGCGAAACATGTATGACATGAACCTGTGTTTCATTCAAAAAAATCAAATGGGTCTGAGCACTATGGGACTTAACATCTGAGGTCATCAGTCCCCTAGAACTTAGAATTACTTAAACCTAACTAACCTAAGGACATCACACACATCCATGCCCGAGGCAGGATTCGAACCTGCGACCGTAGGGGTCGCGCGGTTCCAGACTGAAGCGCCTAGAACGCTCGGCCACCACGGCCGGCTGTGTCTCATTCAGTTGTAATTAGACGGTCCAAAAGTAAAAATCATCAACGTACCGTAATATTATACGCAGTTGACGACGACATTACTCCAAAAGTTGAAGATGTTAATTTATTCAGTACATGCCTGGCTGTTGTATGGAATACAACGGGTGACCGTGGACGGCTAAGATCCGTCTTTGAAACTCTTAAAGAATGTGCATTCCTTTCACAATATGTGTTTTGTTTATTTGATTTAAAATATCAGTATCGTGAATAGTCTGGGATTAAATATGTTTACAATTTCTTCCGACATCTGAAACCAATTCGTGACAGAAGATACTGTAATGTGATTTTTGACTTACAGTATTCTTGTCTGGCACTGACGTTTATGGCCAGTTTTACGCTGGTTGGCGACACCCCACATTTCTTGACAGGAAATACGACAAAACAGAGCACAGCTAGTGGTTTTTCACTTCCTTCTGGCTAAACGTGTGTCTGTGTTTTGTGTGCATAGTGTTACCAACTTAGCCTCTAGTTTTTATTTGCACATGTTCTATAAAACTTCTTTCGGAGTGTTTTGTCGTACATGTATTATGTGGAAAGCTGCACAGTGTAACCTCCCCACAAAAAATCTTTTCACATTTAGTGTAACCTCAAAACAGAAAAATTCCTAAACTTCTCAACAGTAAAAATTATAATTATGTCGTTCACATTCAGTATAACGTCCCAACAAAAAATAAATTCAGTAACCTGGTAATAATACAATGTAACTAACCTCTCAATTAAATTGTCGCTCACTTATAACTGTGAATTTAACCTGGTAAATTTTGGACGTCAGCAGTGCTGCGTCATGGCCCTGAAAGATCATTCTGAATAAAAAAGAAAAATTCTTACCTCAATGAAGTCGCCGGATAACGCATATGTATCTGCTCTTACAATAAATTTTTCTGGCACAGCCCTGTGCAATGCTGGCCGATTCATTTGTCATTTATGAAAAGAAACAACTGATTTTTCTTTTGCAATAATCGGGATGATCATGGATTGGAGAAATTAGTAAACTCTTTAAATTGAAATGAATGGTTGTTAAAAGTACTTTTTATGACAAAGATTATTATCAGGAGATTTTTAAAACATTTACATGGGACTTGAGATAACAATACTAGATATGCGCGAGGCTGCTTTTTACCTTATACAATGATGCTCAGGCTCCGGCAACGCTGCACCACGACCGGCCCAGCCAACACGATACACCAGACCAGACTGCTCGCTAGCAACAACTTACTGCTACAGCTACACAGCTCCTACTGCAGTCAACACTGCTCTCTGGTCTGAGATTCTCTTACACCTTACATATCGCAGGCAGCGCGTGAGCAATACATCGAAATTACATCTGCTCGGACCTCTTACAACAGGACACAGCAATATTCAAGAAAGAAAATAAAATAATCCGTTGAATTGCATATCCTTGACACTAACGTCAATTTACAATAAGATTTAAGACATACACTGTGTTCGAACGTTATGAATTACCTTGATGAAAATGATTGACATAAAGCCAACACAGATTCAAAAAATATCTTCTTGAGAAAAACAACTAGTTCTTTCACCAACTGCGACATTATCACGCATACAAACAGTGATACAATACTGTAAACTGCTTTTTTATTCCAGTCTCTGATCACAAATGATTTCTTTAGACGATGACCGGTTTCAGTCTGTAATGACGATGACATTACGGCCGTATCACTTCAGGACATGTGTAAAAAAGATCTGAGGATGGTCATTACAGACTGAAACCGGTCATCGTCTAAAGAATTCATTTGCGATCAGAGACTGGAATAAAAAAGCAGTTTAACTAGTTCTTTAGCCTCACGAATTAATGAGAGCTACCCACAGAAGATGTGAAATTGATTCCAAATTTTTACACTTCCAAAGCGCTTCTGACACCGTTACTCAAAAGCGACTTGCAACAAAACAGTGTGCCTACGGAGCATCCTCTCGTTGTGGGACTGGATTTTTGGTTTCCTGTCAGGAAGTTCACAGTTCTTAGTAAGTGAAGGGCAATCATCGAACGAAACATAGGTAATATCTGGCGTTTCCCCAGAAAGTGCTATAGGCCCTCTGTTGTTTATGATCCACACCAACGATTTCGGAGACGATCTGTGCAGCTCTCTTAGATAGTATGCAGATGATGCTGTCATGTACGGTCTTGTAAAGTCATCAGGTGATCACAACCAGCTGCAAAATGATTTAGAAAAGCGATAATTGACTCTAAATAATGAAAAGTGTGAAATCAGAAACATGAATACTAAAAGGATTCCACTAAATTTCGGTTATACCATAAATCACAGCTAAGTACGTAGGGATTACGATTACCGATAACTTAAACTGGAACGATAACATAGATATAATATCGTGGGGAAAGCGAAGACTGCTATTCGTTGGCAGAACACTTAGAAACTGCAACAGGCTTACAAAGGAGACCGCCCAAAATCACTCTTGTCCGTCTTCTTCTGGAGTACTGCTATGCGCTGTAGGATCCATCAGATAGAATTGACAGAGGAAGTTGAATTAGTCGAGTGAAGGACAGTTCGTTTTGTAATATCGTGAAACAGGGGAGACAGTGTTACCGATTAGGTAAGCGAGTTGGAGTGGTAATAATTAAACCAAAGGCTTTTTTCGTTGCGGCGATATCTTCTCATAAAATTCAATTAACTACTTTCTCCTCAGAGTGTGAAATATTTTCTTGGTACATCTACATCTACATCCATACTCCGCAAGCCACCTGACGGTGTGTGGCGGAGGGTACCTTGAGTACCTCTATTGGTTCTCCCTTCTATTCCAGTCTCGTATTGTTCGTGGAAAGAAGGATTGTCGGTATGCCTCTGTGTGGGCTCTAATCTCTCTGATTTTATCATCATGGTCTCTTCGCGAGATATACGTAGGAGGGTGCTGCTTGACTCTTGGGTGAAGGTATATTCTCGAAACTTCAACAAAAGCCCGTACCGAGCTACTGAGCGTCTCTCCTGCAGCGTTTTCCACTGGAGTTTATCTATCAACTCCGTAACGCTTTCGCGATTACTAAATGATCCTGTAACGAAGCGCGCTGCTCTCCGTTGGATGTTCTCTGTCTCTTCTATCAACCGTATCTGGTACGGATCCCACACTGCTGAGCAGTATTCAAGCAGTGGCGAACAAGCGTACTGTAACCTACTTCCTTTGTTTTCGGATTGCATTTCCTTAGGATTCTTCCAATGAATCTCAGTCTGTCATCTGCTTTACCGACGATCAACTTTATATGATCATTCCATTTTAAATCACTCCTAATGCATATTCCCAGATAATTTATGGCATTAGCTGCTTCCAGTTGCTGACCTGCTACATTGTAGCTAAATGATAAGGGATCTTTCTTTCTATGTATTCGCAGCACATTACACTTGTCTACATTGAGATTCAATTGCCATTCCCTGCACTATGCGTCAATTCACTGCAGATCCTCCTGCATTTCAGTAGAATTTTCCATTGTTACAACCTCTCGATATACCACAGCATCATCCGCAAAAAACCTCCGTGAACTTCCGATGTCATCCACAAGGTCATTTATGTATATTGTGAATAGCAACGGTCCTACGACACTCCCCTGCGGCACACCTGAAATCACTCTTACTTCGGAAGACTTCTCTCCATTGAGAATGACATGCTGCGTTCTGTTATCTAGGAAGTCTTCAACCCAATCGCACAATTGGTCTGATAGTCCATATGCTCTTACTTCGTTCATTAAACGACTGTGGGGAACTGTATCGAACGCCTTGCGGAAGTCAAGAAACACATCTACCTCTGAACCCGTGTCTATGGCCCTCTGAGTCTCGTGGACGAATAGCGCGAGCTGGGTTTCACACGACCGTCTTTTTCGAAACTCATGCTGATTCCTACAGAGTAGATTTCTAGTCTCCAGAAAAGTCATTATACTCGAACATAATACGTGTTCCAAAATTCTACAACTGATCGACGTTAGAGATGTAGGTCTATAGTTTTGCGCATCTGTTCGACATCCCTTCTTGAAAACGGGGATGACCTGTGCCCTTTTCCAATCCTTTGGAACGCTACGCTCTTCTAGAGTCCTACGGTACACCGCTGCAAGAAGGGGGGCAAGTTCCTTCGCGTACTCTGTGTAAAATCGAACTGGTATCCCATTAGGTCCAGCGGCCCTTCCTCTTTTGAGCGATTTTAATTGTTTCTCTATCCCTCTGTCGTCTATTTCGATATCTACAATTTTGTCATCTGTACCAAAGAGAAATCAGAGCTCGGACGAAAGGAATTAAGTGCTCGTTTATCCCATGCGCTCGCAGACGTCAGGCAGTTAGCTTGGACATGGTCAACATAACCTCTGCATCATAAAGTTGTTCTTGATTTAAAATGTCAGTTTACGAGACTATCTCTCGTCATTTGCGTGAGGTGTTACTGTTTTGGTTCAAAAATAAGAAAACAGCCGCTGAGTCTCACCGAATGCTCTCAAGTACATATGGTAAGGACGCTATTAGTGAAAGAACGTGTCGTGAGTAGTTTCAACGCTTCAATAACGGTGATTTTAGCGTCGGTTGCCGGCATAGTGGTGGAAGAGAGAATTTTTCCTAAGATGCAGAACTGGAGACATTGCTGAGTGAAGACTTGCGTCAAACTCAAGAATAATTGGCACGCCGTTTCAAAACGTCTCCAGGTTATGGGCATGATTCAGAAAGAAGGAACTTGGGTCCCGTGTGAGCTGAAACCAAGAGACGTTGAACGGCGTTTGTGTGTTTGTGAACAGTTACTTCAGAGGCTAAAACGGAAGGGATTTCTGCATCGCATTGTGACCGGGGACGAAAAATGGGTTCATTACGATAACCCTAAACGCAAAAAATCATGGGAATATCCCGGTCATGCTACCACGTCGACGGCCAAACCGAATATTCACGGCTCCAAGATCGTGCTCTGCATTTGGTGTTATCAGCTCGGCGTCGTGTACTATGAGGTGTTAAAACCATGTGAAACAAACACAGGTTCTCGTTATCGAACGCAATTAAGGCGTTTGAGAAGAGCATTAAAAGACAAAGGGCCGCAATACAGCGAGAGGCACGATAAAGTGATTTTCCAGCACGACAACGCTCGACCCCACGTTGCAAAAGAGGTAAAAATGTACTTGGAAACGTTAAAATGGGAAGTCCTACCCCACCCGCCGTATACTCCAGACATTGCACCTTCTATCACCTGATTAGATTAATGGCGCATGACCTGGCTGACCAACACTTCCGTCCTCATGCAGAAGTCACAAATTGGATCGATTCGTGAATAGCTTCAAAAGATGAACAATTTTTTCGAGGCGAGATTCGTACACTGCCCGAAAGATGGGAGAAAATAGTGGCCAGCGATGGAAAATACTTTGAATGATACATGTGTAAGCAATTTGTTTCATTAAAGCCTCAAATGTTGGGGAAAAAACGGCGGAAGCAAAGTTGTACACCTTGTAGATGTCTTTCTATTTATGTCCATACGTACGTAGGAAATCTTCTTCTTCTTATGGTTAATCCCTTGTAGTACGGGATCCGCCGTGCTTAAGATTTGACAAATTTAATTTATATATGTGGTGTCTGTTCTTTCAGACATGTCGAAAAGATCGAACACCGATTCATCCTGCAGCCATTATGAATTAATTAAGACCCAAAGGAATTACAGACATTGGCTGGGAGTGGGCATTGATTGAAATCAATGAGGAAAGTTCAAAATTTGTGCAAGATAGGGAATCGAACCCGGGTCTTCTACCTGCTAGACAGACGCTCTGACCACTTCTCTTTTTTTTTTTTTATTTGGATGATGTAAAATTTTTCATGAAATTATGTACAATGAAACTGAAAAACAGTACACAGGCAGTATTTGAACCCATACCGCAAACGTGGTAGGCAGGACTTTTTTTTAACTTTCCTGGCGTTCAAAGGAAGGGGTGGGGGCGAAATGGTAAGAGGTGAAACCCCCAGCCTGGCCACAATGTCCTGTTCCCTCCCACGGAACGTAGAGGTAGAAAGCACATCACTGAGACAAGATTTATTTATGTTTACTCGGTTATCTTTTCCTATTTTATTATTACTGAGCGTAGCAGGAAACTGACGTCGTTGAGAAGAACATTCCAGTGATCAGAGAATAACCAGTACCAAGGGTGGAAAATGCGTGGATCAGTTCCTCATTGCAGAAACCCAGTTGGTTAAGAAAGACAATACAAAGAAAATACGAGAAAAATTGTCTGTATTTTGAATTGCAGACAACTGTACACTGCCGTTCATTAAGGAATTGCCAAAAATCAAGGACATTTTTCTCCCCATCAGCAAACAATTAGTAAAATGTGTCCAGAAATCCATGTCACCGAGTTCGTCTTCGTTTGTGAGCAGTATCTCGAGACTGAAAAGAAGAGCAGGGAGGAGGTATTTGATGGGAAGTCGTGTGGGTAATTAATGCCAACATTTATCGCACCAGGAACCACACACCTGTCACTGATCAGCACACCATGTGATGCTCGTCTGTGTCGAGAAAATCACAGGCGACACAAAGTGAGTTGTCAGCAGAGTGAGTTCCGTGAAGGCGTGAGCGACGTACTTGCTTCCCATTCACCGTAAGGTACCATGCAGACTGGACCTCAGTGGCAAGATAAGGCGTGCACATTGATTGCCAAACGAGGCACGCCAGTCGATGTGGGGATGCTTCCCTTCAATGACATTCGGTGACTTGTTCTGCTGAAGAAAACCATAGATTATTTTCGTGGACATCATGTGCATTGGCAGCTCATTTTAAACAAAAATGGCGGAAGTAAAAGAATGGCGGCGGGGCTTCTGAAAGCTGGATAGGAGCTAAGAGAGAGCGCGGTTCAAAAAGGTTCAAATGGCTCTGAGCACTATGGGACAAATTCTGAGGTCATCAGTCGCCTAGAACTTAGAACTACTTAAACCTAACTATCCTACGGACATCACACACATCCATGCCCGAGGCAGGATTCGAACCTGCAACCGTAGCGGTCACGCGGTTCCAGGCTGAAGCGCCTAGAACCGCTCGGCCACTCCGGCCGGCAGAGAGCGCGGTGCAAGGGCCTCTGTCAACAGGCCGGTGAGGCTCACAGGACAACGGCGCTCCAACCCCATGTGAGAACTGACGAAGAGGGCTGTCGCTCGGTCAGGGACATGATACAGGCCTAAACGACCTCGTACCGTATCTTGAACCGCAAGCCATGCCAAACCCAATGTAACTAGCATGGGGCGGGCTATGAATGGCGGAATGTATGACATGGGGGATACATGACCCAAATAAATATTTACATATTGTGTCCACTGCAGAAGATCGAGGACACGTAAACGTTCACCAAGCTCCTAATTGGAACAGCAGGCGTCGGTAGCTGAGGGCAAACGCGCGTCGCAGATCACTCGTAAAACCGACTCCTAAGCATCTGATAATAGTAGCTACACGCAATGGAGCAGCGCAGTCCTCAGGAAGCCCCGCACCTATAGCCATAGTGCTCGATTTTCGGATTTTAAGGCAGCTACCAGAATCTTTGTCGTAGGTAGCAGCCCATACCAATGACTCCCTGACCTCTGCACAGCTACGAAGAACAAGGAAGACATCGTGCAGCAAAAGACATGGCCACGGTGATACAGACGCTCTTCCTGCCGTTGTAGTCGTCACTTATCTACAGGAGGGAAGTCGTGAACGCCACCTCTCCATGGATCGTATTAACTTTGTTCTGTGACAGATCGTTCTGCAACAGGTTTGTGTGTCGTATTCTCTGAGGCGGAAATTGTGGGCCAGAACAGCATTTTCCTACGGCTAGCTAGTGCACCAACCATGGTCGTTTATCAGCCGCGTGAAATAGAACCGGCTCTCTCTGACCTTCTAGTAGAAGCTAGCGCGCTTTACGTTGCACTGTAGAAGGTTGGTTGGTTGGTTCGGGGGAAGAGACCAAACAGCGAGGTCATCGGTCTCATCGGGTTAGGGAAGGACGGAGAAGGAAGTCGGCCGTGCCCTTTCAAAGGAACCATCCCGGCATTTGCCTGGAGTGATTTAGGGAAATCACGGAAAACCTAAATCAGGATGGCCGGAAGCGGGATTGAACCGTCGTCCTCCCGAATGCGAGTCCAGTGTGCTAGCCACTGCGCCACCTCGCTCGGTGTAGAAGCAGAATGTAGACATACACGACCCACCTGTAATGTGACCAGCTGTAAACAGCCTGAATAACCGTCTTTTGTAACGTGGACATACAGGAAGAGAGTCAGTGAGGTTCTGGGAGATGCTGAAACTTATTTGAAGTCATGTCAAGTGCAGTGCCATGACCAGCTGCATTAGATTTTTCGGCTGAAGACCCGTGGCCCGAACAGCTAGATCGAGGTATTCCCACAGAATCTCGACTGGGTTTATACATGGGGTGTCTGGTAGCCAGGGGAATACGGTAAACTCATCCCGGTGCTCTTTGAACCATACACGAACACTGCGACCTGAGTGACGCGTGGCCTTTTCCTGCTGCTAGATTTCACCGTGCCGAGAAAAAAACGAACTGCTTGTAGGGGTGGAGATGCTTCTCATGGAAATATTGTAAGCGTACTGTCATATCACTGGCTTGGTTGCGGAATATCTTTGCGGGCAGCGCGTTTTGCAGAGTCGAGCACGGGACACGGTGCTGTTACGTTGTGTTGTGGGTAGCTGTACATGTGAAAGGTATTATTATGAACGTTCAAGTGTTGCTACAAGTGCTATTACAGTGAAGTAATGAGATATGGAGGTGAATTCAGTGAAAAGGTCGCAAAGTAGTAATGAAATATGAGCAGTGCCGCCGATAAAGTGTTTAAGTATCTGCTCGTTGCGTGTCGTACTGTACAGCATCTATCATCCGCGCCATGTTCGCTCTCCCAGAATGAACTAATGTGAATCAATAAAAATTAGTTACCACGCAAGAGTGCAGTCAAGTGCCAGTGTCTTGCAGTGAGCGTGAGAACATGCGTTCGGTCATCGCGTTTCCGCATCATCAACACTCGGCTGCGCCGCGACAGTTACGCGCACGATCGTACAAGTGAGAACTGACAACTGAAATATTGACTCTATGAACAGTGTTACATAATTACTAATGTCAAGGAGGGCTGGTACCAAATATCAGTGTATGCGTGACGACTGTAAGAACTTTCGTTCGATTATTCGGCTTCCGCATCATCAACAAACACCCTCGTCGCGTCGGTTACGCGTACGCTCGTCCAAGTGATATTGTGGACAGATAATCGTCATGAATGTTAATTGGGATAAGCAGTTATGTCTTAGAATGTAAACAGTGCAACCTGCGATTTTCTTATTGTCTCAGAATACAGGGTGTTACAAAAAGGTACGGCCAAGCTTTCAGGAAACATTCCTCACACACAAAGAAAGAAGATATGTGGACATGTGTCTGGAAACGCTTACTTTCCATGTTAGAGCTCATTTTATTAATTCTCTTCAAATCACATTAATCATGGAATGGAAACACACAGCAACAGAACATACCAGCGTGACTTCGAACACTTTGTTACAGGAAATGTTCAAAATGTCCTGCGTTAGCGAGGATACATGCATCCACCCTCCGTCGCATGGAATCCCTGATGCCCTGATGCAGCCCTGGAGAATGTTGTATTGTATCACAGCCGTCCACAATACGAGCACGAAGAGTCTCTACATTTGGTACCGGGGTTGCGTAGACAAGAGCTTTCAAATGCCCCCATAAATGAAAGTCTAGAGGGTTGAAGTCAGGAGAGCGTGGAGGCCATGGAATTGGTCCGCCTCTACCAATCCATCGGTCACCGAATCTTTTGTTGAGAATCGTACGAACACTTCGTCTGAAATGTGCAGGAGCTCCATCGCGCATGAACCACATCTTGTGTCGTACTTGTAAAGGCACATGTTCTAGCAGCACAGGTAGAGTATCCCGTATGAAATCATGATAACGTACTCCATTGAGCGTAGATGGAAGAACGAAACTAAAATGAGCTCTAACATGGAAATTAAGCGTTTCCGGACACATGTCCACATAACATCTTTTCTTTATTTGTGTGTGAGGAATGTTTCCTGAATGTTTGGCTGTACCTTTTTGTAACACCCTGTATAATTGTTCATACCAGACGTAGGACAGTGTTGTGTTTAATGTTGAGTGGCTCCCCTAAATCCGCTTGCATATTTAGACACATAATTTCAGTCAAGCCAGCAGCAGTGCGGAGCAGAACAGCACGACCGCGCGAGATTAGCAGGTACGTGGTGTGGACAGAGCGCATGGTCAAGGAAAGCAGAAGTGCAAAAACAGTTTAAGGGTCCCTCACACTTACGTACCCGCAAGATGTATACTTGTGTTGATCCATTGAGCCTTCTAGAATGACGAGATCACCGAGGAAATGCCATTCGACCTGTACCCTTCTGACAACTGTTGCAGGCTGTTTGCTTACAGACGTTTCACTCTGTACATGCCAACGGCCATCTTCCAAATAGGGATGTGAAACGTGGTTCAGTTGATTAGGCCACCTGCCGCCATTCATTGGGCGTCCAGTTACGGTACTGGCAAATTCCAGCTTTCGTCGCCAATGAACAGCAGGACGCGTGTATGAACAAGGCACTTGCTGCAGAGGCCCATGCTCAGCGCCATTCGCTGAACGGCATTTGAGGAGACACTGTTGGTAGCCACTTGGTTCATCTAGACGGCCAGTTGCTGAATAGCTGCGCGTCTATTCGCTAATGTACATCTCGACAGTCGTCTTTCACCCTTGTCACCTACGGCCTGTGGTGCACCATCTACGGTGTACTTTAACCGCGGCGAACGTTTTACGAGCTTAGCCGTTTCGGAAATGCTTCCATCATTGGCCCAAAAGCCAATGACCACGCTCTTTTGGACGTCAGATAGAAAGCTCTGTTCCCACAGTATGAAAGATGCCACGGACCTCTACGTTCTCCCCGACACACTTTATATGCCCTCCACTGCTAGTGTTGTCACATGCCGTCTGTGAGCGGCTGTTGTACGTTGACGTCGAACATAGGCGCTGATCACATAAGTGTGACTGGGCAATGACTGTAAGAAAAAGGCACGGAGAGGCGTGGAAGCTCTAACTCGATTACCACGTGGTCAGACAGACATGCCAAAATCACGCATTGGACTGTAAGGCGTACCCAGGAGAAGACACAGTCTCGGATCTCAATTTAATGTTGATCAGGAGAATCGTCTAGAAGAATCAGTATGGAAAGAAATCGGATACTGAAGCGCTGAGAAATGATGAGATGTGTTTGAAGTACTCAAAGCCTGTAGATACTGAGATATGTAAATCCCTTAGGACACAGTAGGCAGCTCAGATGAAGATCAGTGGTTATTTATAGAAGGGGCAATTACAGAAGTTGGACCATCAAAAAATAGATACAAGGAAGGCAAGTGTGAGGAAACTTTGGGTAACGAAAGAAATTCAACTGATCAACGAAACAAGGAAGCACAAAAATATTAAGGTGAAACAGGAAACATAGCACTTTAATGGCTCTGGCTCAAATGGCTCTGAGCACTATGAGACTTAACATCTGAGGTCATCAGTCCCTTAGAACTTAGAACTACTTAAACCTAACTAACCTAAGAACATCACACACATCCATGCCCGAGGCAGGATTCGAACCTGCAATCGTAGAGATCGCGCGGTTCCAGACTGAAGCGCCTAGAACCGCTCGGCTAGCACTTTAAGCCACTTACGAATAAAATACATAGGAACTGAAACTTCCTGGCAGATTAAAACTGTGTGCCCGACCGAGACTCGAACTCGGGACCTTTGCCTTTCGTCGGCAAGTGCTCTACCAACTGAGCTACCGAAGCACGACTCACGGCCGGTACTCACAGCTTTACTTCTGCCAGTATCTCGTCTCCTACCTTCCAAACTTTACAGAAGCTCTCCTGCGAACCTTGCAGAACTAGCACTCCTGAAAGAAAGGATATTGCGGAGACATGGCTTAGCCACAGCCTGGGGGATGTTTCCAGAATGAGATTTTCACTCTGCAGCGGAGTGTGCGCTGATATGAAACTTATCCTTTCTTTCAGGAGTGCTAGTTCTGCAAGGTTCGCAGGAGAGCTTCTGTAAAGTTTGGAAGGTAGGAGACGAGATACTGGCAGAAGTAAAGCTGTGAGTACCGGACGTGAGTCGTGCTTCGGTAGCTCAGTTGGTAGAGCACTTGCCCGCGAAAGGCAAAGGTCCCGAGTTCGAGTCTCGGTCGGGCACACAGTTTTAATCTTCCAGGAAGTTTCATATCAGCGCACACTTCGCTGCAGAGTGAAAATCTCATTCTAGATACATAGGAACTGCATGGAAGTTAAGGCGAAATGGCTGCACGAGCAATATGGAGAAATCGAAGAAGAAATGGTCATCGATAGGACTGATTCAGCAGATGAGACAGTCAAAACAACCTTAGTTTACATCAAAAGGAAAGGCGTCAGCATTAAGAGTATAATCAGAATTTTATGGTTCAATGCAGAAAAGAGAGAGAGAGAGAGAGCAGAAATGTGGAAGGAGTACGTTGAAGGATTGTACAAGAGAGAGAGATTTTGTCCGATGTAATAGAAGAAGAAATGGAAGTCGATCTGGAAAATATAAGGAATCTAGTATTACAGTCACAGTTTAACAGAGCTTTGGAAGACTTCAATCAAATAAAGCGGAAGGCATTGAAAACATTTCTTCGAAATTCCAAAAGTCATTGGGGAAGTGGTAACCTCAGAATTATTCAAACTAGTGTGTAAAATTTATTTGACCAGGGAACTACCATCACACTTCCGAAAAAAATATTATCCACAAAATTCCTAAGACGGCAAGGACAGGTAAGTGCAAGAACTATCGCACAATCAACATAGCATCTCACGCATCCACCTTACTGGTAAGAGTAGTATACAGGAGAGTGGTAAAGGGAATTGAAGATCATCTTGGCTTTAACACAGGTGCAATGTAAAATTAGAGAGATTCGCGCGCGCACGGAGGCTTTCCGGCAGTCGTTCTTCCCGCGAACCATACGCGACTGCAGCAGGAAAGGGAGGTAATGACAGTGGCACGTAAAGTGCCCTCCGCCACACACCGTTGGGTGGCTTGCGGAGTATAAATGTAGATGTAGATGTAGATGTAGATGTAAGGCCACCAGAGAGACGTTTTGAAAGCCTTTTTCACAAATACTTGTCACTACGTGGTAATTATCACTGGTACAGCCAATTTAGGTTCAATCGTCAGTTAATACGTGCAGAGATGGTTATTAGTTGCAGTCGAAACTAGCTACCCATCATACTTTAATTGTCTTATATAAGTGTGATCTAGACATTAAAAGATTTTTGTAACTTTTTTTTAATTTTAACAAAAGAAAGTAGACGTGTGGAAGTTGAAAGTCTGATTACCAAGTTGGTGTGGGTGAGTGGAAGGAAAATCGCAGGGTGAGTAAAGGTAGAGAACAAAGAATGTAAAGTAGGGGGAGGGAGAGTGAGTTTGTAATGAGATAGAGAAGGTGGGATGGAGGCTGTAGAGATGAAATGGAAGCGGGGGAGAGAGAAAGAGAACGGGGAGCGAAGGAGCACAGAAGGGGAAGGGGCCTTCAAAATCGGAAAAATATAGAAAAGAAGAAAACCACCAACATCGCATAAGATTACTTCTACATGATAAATTTATTCTTTAACAAATGTGGCAAATTGTCCAGTCTCTGTAAATGATTGCGTTCTGATTTTACAGACCCTATTAGGTAGATGACGTGACAAGTGAGTCAACCGAAGACAGATTTTGCAGAGTGAGCCGTGCCCTTCCTTTTTATGACCCAAACCAAGCCGTCTCATTCCTGTTTCATATTCTAGGGAGGATAACAGTCGCAGTGAGTACAACGTACTCGTGTTCAATTCACAAGTGGGTAGGTATATTACGAACTGAAGAAGTGTGCCGGCCGCGGTGGACGTGCGGTTCTGGCGCTGCAGTCCGGAACCGCGGGGCTGCTACGGTCGCAGGTTCGACTCCTGCCTCGGGCATGGGTGTGTGTGATGTCCTTAGGTTAGTTAGGTTTAAGTAGTTCTAAGTTCTCGGGGACTTATGACCTAAGATGTTGAGTCCCATAGTGCTCAGAGCCATTTGAACCATTTTTTTGAACTGAAGAAGTGCTAAAAAGAATAGATGAGAATAGTTGCACGTGGAAAACACCAGAAGAATGGACAGGTGAATGGGACATCGGATAGGTCATTCAGAAATAGTAGCCTGACGATGGAAGGAGCAACGGAGGCGATAAAAAAGAGAAGCACAGCAAGGTTAGAATGTGCAAAATAGATTAAAGGTGTAGTAGTTACGGAGAGATGACGAAGACAAGATAGGACAAAACGGTGAACTGCACCAAGCCAATGTTACCAGGCCCACAACAATACCAAAGAAATCGCGCAACAATGGACGAAAAACTGGGAACTGACTGTCAGTTGGTGCTCTTACATAAATTCCCTCATGTTGGAGCTGAGGCCCTCCATCCAAAATGGGCAGAGAGTGAAACCGCGATAGTTGCCCTCCCGGGCAAAGGATACGATTCAGCCATCTCCTTCGGAACTTCTCGATCACGCACCCTATACACCCGACCTCGGGCTTGGTGGACCACGGTTTGAATATGGTGGGATACTCAAGACCGTCGTTGTCCGTTGGCTCAGTGCTCAGGGTTAGGGGCAGAAGAAGACAGCGAAACGATACGAAAAGTGCTTAGAAGTGAACAACAGTTATGTGGAAAAGTGAATTATGTCTGTAAGAAACTAAAATTAGCAACAAAAGCTTTTGTAACGAATATATTTTTTATGAGAGAACAGCCTTTACTTTTTGATATTCCTCACAGATTCGATTTAGGCGCAGCCTCTACAGATAGCCGTTGTCATTATGTGTGTTAGTCACAAAGGTCATAGAGACGCTTAACAGCTGAGGTAAAAGCTCAATCTCCTGCAAACTTGCTTATGAAATTTCGGGAGATAATTTTCACTGAGGAGTCGATAAATGCAATGTAATTCCGAAGGAATGTGGAACCTAACTTACATGAATTACAAAAGGTACCCTCCATTCAGTCGTTCCCCCTTGCTACGTCCGTCAATAACATGCATAAAACTCACACAATGTGTAATGTCAGACGCTGTCTTCCTTGCTGTTACTTGTAAGTAACTTATGGTTACAGAATATTAGTCCTGTAAAATACTGCAGCAAATAAGGAATATTGTTCCTACGGTAACAAAATGTTGCAAGAATAATATTCTATAAATATACTTTGCTCTCTCTCTCTCACTCTCTCTCGTGTCTCTAGCAATGTCAATATTAAAATGGACGGATGAACTTCAAATTGAAGGAGTTATTTATATGAATAAAGCACTCTTGTAATCCTCAGGTCACTTTTCTCTAATTTCTTAGGCGCTAATCAAATGCCCAATGTTTATGTTCAAAGTACTTTAGTACTGTAGGAATCGCTTGACACTGTCGCCAGTGTAATTTGAGTAGCAATGCTTCTCGTTCCTGCTTTACGGTAAAATATGAAGACGCTGACTGAAGTAGGTCTACGCATTTCTGTCATAAAATTTTGTCTGCGACATTTTATTTCTCGCAATGCATGTGTTATTGGCTAAAGAGCATAAACATGCAAGAATCGATAGCAGATCTGACAATGGTGTAGTAGGTTCTCTAATGGCTGTGACATCATTCATGTCACAAAAATAGAAGGATTTTGGTGATGAAACAGTAAACAGTGAATTCTGTTGCCAAGGTACATTTTTATATGATCATTAAAGAAGTAACATAGTTTTCTGCTTTTTTTGAAACAGACAGGTTTAAGTTGCATCACACACGCAAGAAACGAGTTCACTGAGAAAGTTCCACGAGGAAATTACACATGTTACACTACGTCTTTGCTGAAAGTAATTTCCGAAAAAATATTGGAAATTTCCAGTTCCTAGTGTAGGTATCAAGTTGTAGTCTACTCTTCACCATCACTTAATATTCCACAATTTTTAACTTTCCTGTTATGAAAAAGGTTATCATTTGTAGTTTTAACATATTATCTTCAATATCTACACGTATCTCTGGCTTCTTTCACGTATCATATCAAGAGTTTGAATTTACGTTGACGACAGAGAACATGCCTTACCAGTCTCATCAATGTAATGTATAACCAATAAGCGTAGAAGCAGATCATTATTATCTGTTCTCCTCATTAAGTTTTTGTTTTTCATTCTGAAACAAAATTCCATTACTGCTTTACGAGTTATGTCACTATTATCCAGTGACCATGCCTGCTACATCAGCAGAAAAGAATTGAAAATTTTGTTTCTTGAAGAATTTGTTAACTCTTCAACTACAGCTTACTCAATTTTCACGTAAATCACTGAAAGGTTCTAGATATTGTTTAGATTCTCTGATATGATTTCCACAATTTATGCTGAATATTGTAGTATACTTCCATATCTATATTCTTCCAGCCATTTGACGATGTGTGACAGAGGGAACTTTCAGAACAACTACGACCACTCCCCCCCCCCCCCCCCTCCCCCCGCCTCCTCATCACCCCAAAAAAATAATTCCATTATCGAATGGCCCATGTCGAAACTTGCGTAAGAATATATGAGCTCGAGTTTATGTGATATAACCGTCATGGGCGGAAGTACGAGTGTTATATACGATATATCTGACTCTTGGAACGGGTGATCTCTGAATTATCTCAGTAAACGTCTTCGTGAAACACAACGCTTGTCTCGTGGCAGTACTGTATTGATAACTAACAGCATCAAGCAGTGAAATAAGTAGTTTACAACCGTTAACAGTGACATACATGACACAAACGCTCCGCTGTCAGCTTAATATTTGAGACGGATTTCCGACTCTGCTAAAAGCATGAGTAAGAGTCAGATTTTGTTGAACCATTCCACTGAAGCTGTCCGAAGCAAGTATAGTTTGCGTCCTTCTCTTCATCATACGTATACAGCAGAAAGAGTATAAGACAGACGCTGTGCAGATATTTCTTGAAGTAGTCTTGACTGAGGTTGGCTACGCTGGTTCTGAAGCTCGCGGAAAACGTCGACAATTGTCCTACTACTGAAGCACTAGTATCACAAAGAATATTTGTGCTTAACCCCTTCCCCTCTTCCTGGAGGTCTACTTTGTACAGCTTCTCCCAGGCTACAGATCGAACTCCGGGGGAGAGATTCTACAGTGACTGATACATCAGTCTTCAGTGACCTCTTGAAATGAAACATTTAATTTATATAAGGTTTTTCCACTCGTCTATGTATACTAATAATAAATTGTAAACATGTTTGAACGCGCTTCTCGAAAACTACTACAAAAATTTTCAGAGGCTTTACGGGGTTAACGTGAACATAGCCTGGGGTACGGTATAGGCCTTATCTAATCAATATCGGATCATAAAAGAAGATATCGTGTTTTAAAGATTTACTGAAACCGTCTTGTGTGTATGAATACACTGGTCTCCAAAACTCTTAGACGAATTGTCATGGGGTTTTCGGAGGTCATTTGAGGGTATAGGCTTTATTTCATCAAAATCGACTCACGGAAAATAAATATCGTGATATGAAGTTTTACTAAAACCGTCTTGTGTGTCTGTTTATCTGCTTAAACATTCTAATCTCCAAAACTACCAAACGAATTTTCACGGGGTTTTCAGAAGTAACTGTGCATAGTTTGGGCCACCGTATAGGCCTTATGTGATCAAAATAGTATCCGGAAAAAAGGTATCGAGACTTAAAGTTTTATCTTAAATCGTCCTATCTGTCTGTCTGATTGAACACACTAATCTCTCTCATGGGGTTTCTACAGGTAAATTGAGCAGAGCGTGAGGCACCGTATAGACTTTATTTCATCAAAATCGGATCACAGAAAAATATCGTAATTGAAAGTTTTATACATATTAATATTATAAACGCGGAAGTAACTCTGTCGCGTTTTGACGACTAGCCCGCTGAAACGATTTCGATGAAATTTGGTAAGGAGATAGCTTGAACCCTGAGGAAGAACACAGTCTACTTTGGAAACTGTGTAATACAAGATACTTATTGATTTGAAGACTATTACGTTTTACCTTTGATCTTTATCATATTATGAAAATGTTCTTATGGTTTGATAGGTGCTATGTGATACGATTCAAAGTAATGAATACAGTTCTTATACGAGGGTTGGAACTTAAACCGTGGAAACTCTTTATTAACAGCCGATACAAAAGAGTTACATGTTTGCACCTGTTACTGTCCTTCAAAGTAGTCACCAGCGTTGTGTAGAGCCCGTTGCCAGCGATGTGGAAGGCGCAGTATACCGTTAGCAGAGCCTGTTCTGTTGATGGTGCGAATGGAGCCGTCTACTGCCTGTCGAATCTCTGGAACAGTTCTGAAGCGAATGCCACGAAGTGGTTCCATCATCTTTGGAATCAAATCACACTGACAAGGACTTATGTCCGGGGAGTATGGTGACTGGTACAGTGGTACAGTACCTCCCAGTCCCATCGACTGAACGGAGTAGCCACAGCTTGCGCTGTATGTGCCCGTGCATTGTTGTGCAAAATGATGGGTGGGTTGGGCAGAAAGTGTCGCCGCTTCTTTCGCAAAACTGGTCGCAGGTGATGCTCCAAAAATGAACAGTAATACTGTGCATTAACGGCCTGCCGTGGAGGAACATAATGCGTTAGGATAACACCATCACAATTGTACAAGAGAATCACCATTGCTTTCACCATACTGGGGATCTGACGCACTTTCGAGTTTCGCGGCGATCCATAATGACGCCATTCGTTGGATTGGCGTTTCAGTTTTGGCTTCGTGGCATTCGCTTAACTGTTCCAGAGATTCGACAGGCAGTAGACCGCTCCATTCGCACCATCAAAAGAACAGGCTCTGCTAACGGTATACTACGCCTTCCACATCGCTGGCAAAGGGTTCTACACAACGCTGGTGACCACTTTGAAGGACAGTAACAGGTGCAATGTAACTCTTTTGTATCGGTTGTGAATAAATAGTTGCCACTATTTATGTTCTAACCCTCGTACAATCTTCGGTATGTTTACTCCACAGTTCCACACTATATTTTTCATAATGTACACGTTGCATAGTGCATAGCTACTTTAGTAGTGAAACGTCCCCTTAAAAATGTTATAAATGACTATGCTTAAACTGACACACAATATTTTTAGGGCAACGCAATCTGACTTTCAAAAATCCCTACAAAAGAATGGCCCCGACTAACAATAACCCATACCTTTCGTGAATCACTTACCTCACAAAAATCTTCGTTACTCGAACTACTGCAATACAGCGAGCGCCAATACTGCCAGCTAAATAAAAGATTCTAACTACTGAAGTCACTAACTACTGATAGACATAGATAGCAAATGAAAGATTTTGATAGAGAACAAACAATGTATTTACCTTAATAGTGTTCAAAAGTCATTATATATATATATATATATATATATATATATATATATATATATATATATATATATATATATATATCTTAGTTCATGCCACCCCCCCCCCCCCCCATGAACCATGGACCTTGCCGTTGGTGGGGAGGCTTGCGTGCCTCAGCGATACAGATAGCCGTACCGTAGGTACAACCACAACGGAGGGTATCTGTTGAGGGGCCAGACAAACGTCTGGTTCCTGAAGAGGGGCAGCAGCCTTTTCAGTAGTTGCAAGGGCAACAGTCTGGTTGATTAACTGATCTGGCCTTGTAACAATCACCAAAACTGCCTTGCTGTGCTGGTACTGCGAACGGCTGAAAGCAAGGGGAAACTACGGCCGTAATTTTTCCCGCGGGCATGCAGCTTTACTGTATGATTAAATGATGATGGCGTCCTCTTGGGTAAAATATTCCGGAGGTAAAATAGTCCCCCATTCGGATCTCCGGGCGGGGACTACTCAAGAGGATGTCGTTATCAGGAGAAAGAAAACTGGCGTTCTACGGATCGGAGCGTGGAATGTCAGATCCCTTAATCGGGGAGGTAGGTTAGAAAATTTAAAAAGGGAAATGGATAGGTTAAAGTCAGATATAGTGGGAAATAGTGAAGTTCGGTGGGAGGAGGAACAAGACTTCTGGTCAGGTGACTACAGGGTTATAAACACAAAATCAAATAGGGGTAATGCAGGAGTAGGTTTAATAATGAATACGAAAATAGGAATGCGGGTAAGCTACTACAAACAGCATAGTGAACGCATTATTGTGGCCAAGATAGACACGAGGCCCACGTCTACTACAGTAGTACAAGTTTATATGTCAACTAGCTCTGCAGATGACGAAGAAATTGAAGAAATGTATGATGAAATAAAAGAAATTATTCAGATAGTGAAGGGAGATGAAAATTTAATAGTCATGGGTGACTGGAATTCGAGTGTAGGAAAAGGGAGAGAAGGAAACGTAGTAGGTGAATATGGATTGGGGCTAAGAAATGAAAGAGGAAGCCGCCTGGCAGAATTTTGCACAGAGCACAACTTAATCATAGCTAACACTTGGTTTAAGAATCATGAAAGAAGGTTGTATACATGGAAGAACCCTGGAGATACTAAAAGGTATCAGACAGATTATATAATGGTAAGACAGAGATTTAGGAACCAGGTTTTAAATTATAAGACATTTCCAGGGGTAGATGTGGACTCTGACCACAATCTATTGGTTATGAACTGTAGATTAAAACTGAAGAAACTGCAAAAAGGTGGGAATTTAAGGAGATGGGACCTGGATAAACTGAAAGAACCAGAGGTTGTACAGAGTTTCAGGGAGAGCATAAGGGGACAATTGACAGGAATGGGGAAAGAAATACAGTAGAAGAAGAATGGGTAGCTTTGAGGAATGAAATAGTGAAGGCAGCAGAGGATCAAGTAGGTAAAAAGACGAGGGCTAGTAAAAATCCTTGGGTAACGGAAGAGATACTGAATTTAATTAATGAAAGGAGAAAATACAAAAATGCAGTAAATGAAGCACGCAAAAAGGAATACAAACGTCTCAAAAATGATATCGACAGGAAGTGCAAAATGCCTAAGCAGGGGTGGCTAGAGGACAAATGTAAGGATATAGAGGCTTATCTCCCTAGGGGTAAGATAGATACTGCCTACTGGAAAATTAAAGAGACCTTTGGAGATAAGAGAACCACTTGTATGAACATCAAGAGCACAGATGGAAATCCAGTTCTAAGGAAAGAAGGGAAAGCAGAAAGGCGGAAGGAGTATATAGAGGGTCTATACAAGGGCGATGTACTTGAGGACAGTATTATGGAAATGAAAGAGGATGTAGATGAAGATGAAATGGGAGATACGATACTGCGTGAAGAGTTTGACAGAGCACTGAAAGACCTGAGTCGAAACAAGGCCCCCGGAGTAGACAACATTCGATTGGAACTACTGACGGCCTTGGGAGAGCCAGTCGTGACAAAACTCTACCATCTGGTGAGCAAGATGTATGAAACAGGCGAAATACCCTCAGACTTCAAGAAGAATATAATAATTCCAATCCCAAAGAAAACAGGTGTTGACAGATGTGAAAATTACCGAACAATCAGTTTAATAAGCCACAGCTGCAAAATACTAACACGAATTCTTTACAGACGAATGGAAAAACTAGTAGAAGTTGACCTCGGGGAAGATCAGTTTGGATTCCATAGAAATACTGGAACACGTGAAGCAATACTGACCTTACGACTTATCTTAGAAGCTAGATTAAGGAAAGGCAAACCTACGTTTCTAGCATTTGTAGACTTAGAGAAAGCTTTTGACAATGTTGACTGGAATACTCTCTTTCAAATTCTAAAGGTGGCAGGGGTAAAATACAGGGAGCGAATGGCTATTACAATTTGTACAGAAACCAGATGGCAGTTATAAGAGTCGAGGGGCATGAAATGGAAGCAGTGATTGGGAAGGGAGTAAGACAGGGTTGTAGCCTCTCCCCGATGTTATTCAATCTGTATATTGAGCAAGCAGTAAAGGAAACAAAAGAAAAATTCGGAATAGGTATTAAAATCCATGGAGAAGAAATAAAAACTTTGAGGTTCGCCGATGACATTGTAATTCTGTCAGAGACAGCAAAGGACTTGGAAGAGCAGTTGAACGGAATGGACAGTGTCTTGAAAGGAGGATGTAAGTTGAACATCAACAAAAGCAAAACGAGGATAATGGAATGTAGTCGAACTAAGTCGGGTGATGCTGAGGGAATTAGATTAGGAAATGAGACACTTAAAGTAATAAGGGAGTTTTGCTATTTGGGGAGCAAAATAACTGATGATGGTCGAAGTAGAGAGGATATAAAATGTAGACTGGCAATGGCAAGGAAAGCGTTTCTGAAGAAGAGAAATTTGTTAATATCGAGTATAAATTTAAGTGTCAGGAAGTCATTTCTGAAAGTATTTGTATGGAGGGTAGCCATGTATGGAAGTGAAACATGGACGATAAATAGTTTGGACAAGAAGAGAATAGAAGCTTTCGAAATGTGGTGCTACAGAAGAATGCTGAAGATTAGATGGGTAGATCACATAACTAATGAGGAAGTATTGAATAGGATTGGGAGAAGAGAAGTTTGTGGCACAACTTGACTAGAAGAAGGGGTCGGTTGGTAGGACATGTTCTGAGGCATCAAGGGATCACCAATTTAGTATTGGAGGGCAGCGTGGAGGGTAAAAATCGTAAAGGGAGACCAAGAGATGAATACACTAAGCAGATTCAGAAGGATGTAGGTTGCAGTAGGTACTGGGAGATGAAGAAGCTTGCACAGGATATAGTAGCATGGAGAGCTGCATCAAACCAGTCTCTGGACTGAAGATCACAACAACAACAACATCAGTTCATGACATCCAGTCTCACAAATTTACTGTCTCTGATGGACACAAGTCCAGATCATCCGCTCTCAAAACTCCGCCATCTCACTCCCCACATCCACCGCTGCTGGCGGCTCACCTCCAACTGCGCAACGCTACGCGCTGTTAACAGCCAACTGCCCAACACTACAATAGCAGCTTCCAACAATGCAAACCAGCCACAGACTGCACACAGCACAGTCAGTGATTTCATATAGAGCGCTACATGGCGTTACTAACATAAAAACCTAAACAGCCTACTTACAGTAGCACGATACAAGGGTTCTTCCACAGTATTTGTTGCATAATGTACACGTTGAGTAACATGTAGCTGCTTCAGTAGCACGATGTTTAGATGCGCGATCCTGCCTGTGCCCCTCTCTATGCACTTTATGGCAGGGACGCTGCGCATACCGATCCATCGGCATCCTGCTCTGAGACAGCTTGGGAGGTGGGAGAGTGGAGTGCACATCACGAGGTATGGTTACATGGACAGAAACGTGAGGGTAGCTGATGTTATTGTACGTACACTAGCTCACTTACTATCACTCATCATAACAAAACTGCTGATATGCCCGCCGGCCGCAGTGGACGAGCGATTCTAGGCGCTACAGTCTGGAACCGCGCGACCGCTACGGTCGCAGGTTCGAATCCTGCCTCGGGCATGGATGTGTAGGTTAGTTAGGTTTAAGTAGTTCTAAGCTCTAGGGGACTGATGACCGCAGATGTTAAGCCCCGTAGTGCTCAGAGCCATTTGAACCATTTTTGCTGATATGCCAGAGCAGGCGTGGGAAGCAGCTGTCTGATAAATATAATGGAGATTCCGTAGACTGTTACAAAAATAATATCCAGTGGAGCTTAATCTTTCCTTTGCTCCTTGCATTAGGATACTACTAAAATAAAATGTGTGACTAGGACCTCCCGTCGGTAGTCCGTTCGCCGGGTGCCAGACTTTCGATTTGAAGCCACTGCGGCGACTTGCGCGTCGATGGGGGTGAAATGATGATAATTTTTTTTTCTTCATTTTGTTCGGTATTGTTCGTTGCGATTGGTCTGGGCGGACGTCACAGGACATCCGTTCAAGGTGATCGCCGATTCCTTTACTCAGTCTTTATATTACAGGGGGCGAGCAGCCCTCTGACCGAACACGCTGAGCTACCGTGTCGGCCATGATTAGGACAACACAACACCCAGTCTCTCAGCGGAGAAAATCTCCGACCCAGCCGGGAAACGAACACTGGCCCTTAGGATCGACAGTCTATCGCGCTGATCACTCAGCTACCGGGGGCGGACAGGATATTACTAACTCGTTGGAAATGGATGAGCACCGCCATATTGCTGTGGTCCTTACTGAAAATAACCCGTAACCAAAACACACTGCTCTTCTTCTGTTCTCGTCTCTCTCTTACGTTATTTCCCTCTGGCATGAGTCTCACGCTGTCGAGTACTGCTCCAGAATCGATCAAAAGGATTTATATGCTACGTTCTTTGTATGTGAATTACATTTCCGTACACTCCTTCCAATGAATCTCAGTCTCACATCTGTATTGCTTTTAAGATGTTGTTAAGCAGTACATCGTTTCGAAACCTAGATATTTAACGATTGTAACGATTCCATCAATTTGTCGCCTTTCGCGTGTACAGACTGACATCCGTTTACGTATTACCCTACTGTAATGGGCGTCTCCGATCTTTCGAGGAAATATAAATGACCTGCACGTTTATGACTGTTTAGGCCTAACATCAATTCAAAATTAAATTAAATACGATTTTCCTTCGAAGCAGAAACAATTCATCTAATACCTGCTCTCTTATCTCCGTTTACTAGCACATAAAGTATCTGTCCCCTTTTTAAAATCATTGTGTCTAAGATTTTTCCTACAGTATACACGGAAATTCCCGTTACAAACTTGAAGAGGGGGGGGGAGGGGAGAGTAGATAACATTTTTAACTGAAACATATGTCCGGAAACATATCGTTCCGTGCTGCAACCATTTGAAAACATGCTGGTAACGCGACGATTTTTACATAAGGCGCGATCCAGTGCATCACTTGTTTTACAGTTCCACTCATTAACAGCCAAAGTGTGCGACGTCTCCTTGGAGCACCATAGTCACGCCTGGTCACTGTGAAGATACCCTTTCTCGAAGCCGTTGCGTAATTGTGGTGAAAAGAGTATGTAATGGCGTCGGACAGTGTGGAGAACGATCTCGATAAAGGCGACGAGCAGCTCTTCCATTACCGTGAGCTTCGTCATTCAGAAGGATCGTATCAGTGTATTCTGCAAACGTGTACTCAACCATGTTGCTGTAGCACACAAACGTGAATGAGGCTAGAACCAGGCCAGAGAGGTTGTACAGACGTCAAATGACATCATCCGCCCCTCCCCCATGGCTACCCTGTAGCATACTCACAAAGCCCCCCCTCCCCCCCTTGACTATCCTGTTGAATACCCACCAATCAAACATGTTTTCAAACGGCTTTAGCACGGAAACGGTACGTTACCGGACATGGATTGTTAGTCGTAATCACAATATTGCGTCCTTACTCCCCTCTACGGGTTCTAGAACTTTGTAATGGGAATTTCCGAACCCTCTATAAATTTTTTTGTCATTCCCTTGCGATCAGTTTGTCATATTACGTCTTAGACGTTTCAGAACAGAACATGTATCAAGTATGGGACACGAGCAATCAGTCTTCTTGTTATGTAGAACATTCTATGATTCTTTCACAACCACCAGTTTCACGCAAATTGTAATATTTTATCGATATCATGCTAGTTCTGCCACTGAAAGATTTCACGTTTATTTAATGTATTTCACACACATTTGTACCCAAATTTCACCTACATCTGTAGCGAATTCCGCCCTCCAGTTTCATTCTCATGCAGCTCAATGTTTATGACGTCATATCTTCCGACCTATATTCTGTAAAATGACATAATTTTGCAGCCGCATCCAGTGGTATATGTGGCTATTGTCTGCAAAGTGTGTAAGTAGTAAATAAGTAATAAATTAAAATGAATAAGGTAGTTTTACTACATAAATAGTAAAAATGTAGTATATGATAAACTTTTTTCCTTTCATCATTCAAAAATGTTCAGATGTGTGTGAAATCTTATGGGACTTAACTGCTAAGGTCATCAGTCCCTAAGCTTACACACTACTTAACCTAAATTATCCTAAGGACAAACACACACACCCATGCCCGAGAGAGGACTCGAACCTCCTCTGGGACCCTTTCATCATTATGTGGTGGTTGTCACCGATAAGAATTTTCTTAAGGGTTTGAAATTATCTACACAGTTTATTGCGAGTCACTAAGTATTCTCATTCTCAAACGCATGGCTAAAGTGTGGGTATTAATGCGTCGTGGGCTCCACTGCTTTTTCACCCCCACCCTTTCGATATGCAGACAGATCTTACCCTCATAAAGTGTGGGTATTAATGCGTCGTGGGCTCCACTGCTTTTTCACCCCCACCCCTTCGATATGCAGACAGATCTTACCATCGTAAAGTATGGGTATTCATGCGTCGTGGGCTCCACTCTTTTTCACCCCCACCTCTTCGAGAGGTAGACAGATCTTACCCCCATAGCGATTCTTTCCAGATAGTAAGTGATACATACACCAAGATTTGTTGAAATCTGTTTTGTGGTTTAGGAGGAGACGTGGAAAATACATAGATACAAGCATACATTGATATATGTATTCATCCATTTTTATAATGCGTACGGATGTATGGATATGGATTTGGCATAATGAATCTGCTTATCACGATGATGTTGGATCTTCTCTGGCCTGCATGGATGCTCTGATTCGGTTGAGAAGGATGTCATAATGCCATTGAGTTCTGTCCCTGTGGCGAGCTGGCCCACAGCTGTTGTAACTGGTCCTCCATATTCTGAATACTGTCACTGGAACGGAGTTAACGTCGGAGCTAGTCCCACACATATTCTATCGGCGACAGATATTGCCACGGGAGTGCCTCAACACCAGGCCGATAGTTCATAGAGTCACGTGTTACGGGTGGACGAGGACTATCGAAAAACGTCACTACGACACTGTCGCATGAGAGGTAATACATGGGGACGCCGAATATCTATGACGTACCGTTGTGACGTCAGTGTTCAATACAAGCCGAGACCTGGCGTCATACCTGATGGCTCCTCACACCATGACCCTAGGAGAAACACCACTGTGCCTTTCCAAAACATTGGAAGAATATGACTGCTGCCCACACTGCCACGATAGTTGCCGACGATGGTGTTCCTTGATAGAGTAGATTCGCGATTCGTCACTGAACACAATCCAACACCATTCAGAAGCAGTTGATACTTGCCGTTCAGGGCACCACTCCAAACACAGCTGTTTTTGTTGTGATGTTAACGTCAGCCTACACAGTTCCTCAATGTGGCTGTTGAAAATCTCCGACTAATGGTACGAGATGACACAGTATGTTGCAGGGAGTCCGTTAGCTGTTCTTGGACGGCTGACGCACATGTGGAGAGGTTACGATGCTCTTGGTGCACAATACGACGGTCCTCCCTTGCGGCGGTCAGACGTGGCCGACCTGAACCTTGACGAGGAGTATGCCTGCTCTCACGATGCTATGCAGCCCAACATTGAGCCACTGCCACGAACGAATACCTCAGAAATCTGGATGCTGCACGATTCGACCAGTCCATCAAATGGGTGGCTCCTTTCAAACCCTGTGCTGATAACGCTGTCCCATACGAGTATGCAACATCTCCGTATCCTGCACGGTGATCACTGAACAACTGACGCTCTTCACTCGTCTTACTCGTATATACTGGGCCAGGACTGGTAGTAACACTGAAAAACTCTACCTGTCGCAGAGAATGGCAAACCCTATCATTTACACTCTTGCCGATAGTGTGTACGTGTAGAAAGTTACATTAACATCCGTGCATGTCTTCTAGGCCCGTCATTTCCTTTTTTTTCTTTTCTTTTTTTTTTCAGGCAGTGAATTACATCTCGTCATCCGAACTACACATGGTGATTAATCTCCAGTATCTCTTAGCAACTGTACTACCTGGTGGAAAGGTCTCAACAAAAAGCTTTTTGTTTGACCTCGGACTGTCTTTATTGACAACCATAAACCACAGTCGGCGGTCTTTAAAAGAAATAGCTGTCACTGCACTAAGTGGACTGATAATCTTGACTGTCTGGGACCGGATAACTAAAGTTGGAGAGGGAAATTTAGCTGAAATTTCATGCATGACAGATTCGACAGATTATACTCAAGTTTTAGAATAATGTAGGCTATAAACCGTTCGATCTCATTATCCAAAAAAAGAGATGTTTAGTATCCACAGTCATGGCAGCAACGATCACACGTTAGAAAAAACGAGACTGCACTGTCCAATCACATTAATGTGACCGCCTGTCAAAAGCCTGAATGTCTTCTGCAGTGCAAACCGCGGCGAGACGTGTAGGAAGAGAGTCAACGACGTTCTAGAAAGTAACAGGGATATAGAGCCGTACCGACTCCAGTTCAGTGGCCAGTTGCGCTACGTTTTTCAGTTGAGAATCCACCTTGCGAACAGCCTGATCGGGATGGCCCCAAAGATTCTCGGTTGGTTTTAAATCCAGGAAGTTTGGTGGCCAGGAGAGTACGGTTAACTGAGCTTGTTGCTCTTCAAACCACAAACGTACACAGCGAGCAGTGTGACACACTGCATTGTCTTACTGATAGATACCATCATGTCGAAGAAAAACAACCTGCAGTTAGAAATGGACGGCGTCCACAAGGAGAGATGCGTACTTGTGTTGATCTACTGTGCCTTCCAGAATGACGAGATAATTCATGAAAACATCCCCCAGATCATAACGCCTCCTCCTGGGGTCTCTATTCTTCCGACAATTGTTGCAAAGTGTTTGCTACCATACGCGATAACTGCTATCTATTCGATGGAGCATAAAGCATGATTCTTCTCTAAAAGCCACCTGTCGTCACTCAGTGGACGTCCTGTGGCGACACTGAGGTGAAAATTCCAGTCTTCGAGCTGATGAACTGCAGTCAGTATGGGTGTATAAACCAGGCGCCCACTGCAGAATCCCATTCGCAACAACTCTCTGATTGGTCGTTGGTGGCTCCCTGATTCATCTGGGCAGACATTTGCTCAATAGTTGCACATCTGTTAACCTGTACACATCTGCAAAGCCGTCGTTCATCCCTGCCATCCATGGCCCATGGTGCACACTGTTGCCTCGGTGTCGATTTTGGACATCAGATAAACCACGCCATTTCTGCATTACCTCAACGACTCCACTATGTTCCGCTTCCCGCCGACACGCTTTATATTGCCTCCAATGCTAGTGCTGCAATCTGCCGTCCGTGAGTGGTTAATACACACCGACGTCAAACATAGGCTGTGGTCACATTAATGTGACCAGACCTTGTAAAACAATCCAGGAAGATTAGCCGTTTGTGGTTCAATATAAGAAACTTTTTCCAATAGCATTCGAGAATATCATAGACTTTCCATTTTAGAAGTGGGTGGGAGCGTTTGGCAATACCTCATGCTTATTCCTCTCTACTTTGCTTCTTTCCTCAATTTTTCCATGAAGTGTGGCGTGTGCTAGCCCCCCCCCCCCCTCTGGCTTCCGGTTCCTTTCTTCTCCCCTCCACTGACCCCCTCGTCCCCCCATCCTGTTTCCCTACCGTCTCTCCCCCCTCCCTTTTCTTCCCCCCTCCAACCCTTCACCTGGTGGTAGGTCCCCTTCCGTGCAGTGATTTTTAACATTTTCGTTGTGGTGTCAGTATTTCTCCAGTGCCGTGTGCAGTGTTACGTTCAACCATCACCAACAGTGTCGCCAGCATCATTCATTTGTGTTCCCACAGCGGTGTTTCTTTGTTTTTGTGTCAACTCACAGTGCTCATTCTCCGCATGTGTCTATGGCTCTCGTCTATGTTGTTTTTAAATCTACCATTTATACTCATCTATTTCTGTTCTTATTTATTCACCAATTTATACCATTCTTTGTTATGTGTTCTTTTCTCATTTGACTATGTTTTTCTGTAACTCTCTTGGCTGAAGAGTGGCGTATTGTGCCACTGCCAGGCCACCCCATTTTGGGGAGTGAAATAACAATAAAGAAATAAAATGGCGTGTGCTGTGTATTAAGATTATTTCAACATTAACTTGCAACACCATGAAGGACAGCAAGCAAGGAAAGTTGACATATTGTGTATACAAGTTCGTAGAAAGAATAGACTACATGATTAAATTAGTAAGTGCTTTGGGGGGAGTGCGGAATTTAGTGCACAGAGCTGCCGCCCCTTACAGCAAGAACCTTTCTATTCATGTTGGGCATCAGATCAAACAGAGCTTGGATGACAGATAGGGGTCTGTCATTTGATGCTAATTTGTGCCACAGTTCATTACTCATAGTGGCTGGTGAATGGCAGCATGTCAGTCTATTTGGCAGGCAATTACCAGATGTTGTCAATGGTTGAGAGATGTGGACAGTCTAAGAGCCCCTATATCTAGATAGGTTATTACACCACAGGCAACATGCGGTCTTGTATTATCTTGTAAGATTCTCACCCCGTTTACATGGGGCTCTCTGAACCGGCTATCGTAAACCTGTTTCCCAACACAGCTTCTGGGTGGTCTCGCAAACATTTCAAAATCGATTCTATAAACCTGTTTCTAGTTGACGGTTTTACATTCCCGCAATCGATTTTGGCTCCCATGTAAATGCAACCGGTTTTGAAACGTGCTTGCGCTATCAGGTTTTGTCCTGTTTTCAAAAATTTTCTGGTAATATAGATGGTGCGGTTTTTTTGTTCAGTGAAGGATAAGTTGAAATACTGAAGCTGTTCACACCTCTTCTAATTGAAGAGAAATAGCGATTGTGTTGACTAAATCAGAAACTTTCACAGCTGTTTTTTAGATGCCACATTTAACTGGGCTAGCCAAGTCGCTTCCTTTCGACCTTGACATGTAAATACGAAAACGAAAAACGTTTTCCGAAACTCGATTTGCGTCTTTCGGGAGATGTATCACATGTAAACTTAGTCAAGGTCGCAGAGATCAACGACAGGACACAACCATAATCCTTAGCATATCAGAAATATAAATCCTGCTGTCTGAATTGCCGGCTATACTTTTTCACATGAGGCATAACATGATCTTTTTGCCGACAACAAAAATTTTTCTGTGATTTCTGAATAGGTAATCCGCTGCGTAATATTTCTTTATGTACCGAAAGTATTCCTACATACTTCTTGCGGGTGCAGTGAATCGCTAATCACTTTCATATCCAAGCATTTTGTGCACTTCATACCAGTTTGGCGTATGTTGCATTCCGCCTACATTGTGTTGCAATTTTAGGGGCCGGGGTATTCAAAAATATGAATCCAATTTAGATGAATTGTATTTCATGAAGTATAAATTACACATGAACAGCCAATATACCAATGAAAGGAGGAAGTTTCAATGTTTTTTAACACAGGTTATAAATTTTGAATGTTTCCTCCCTTTCCTGCACGGCAAACATCTCTAAGTGAGAGCGAAACTCGTCCCACACGGAAAGATGAATGTCGTGTGTTACGAACTTCACTGCAGCAGTAACACAGTTCCACAAGTCAGCCAGAGCTGTTGGTCGAGGTGAACGTAAACAGCCTCCGTAACATAGCACCAAAAGAAAAAGTCAAAGAGCATGAGGTCAGGAGACATCCGTGACCAGAAGTGTGGATCCAGGTATCGATTTCCAAGACGATCCAACCATCGTTGAGGAAGGTATTGATTTCAAAATCCTAGGACATGACAGTGCCAATGGCGCTGAGCTCGATCCTATGGGAAAGTGAAGTCTTGTGAATCTTCGATATGTTGAGGAAAAAGCTATTCTTCCAACATGTTCAGGTACGTTATTCCACTCAGAGTACCTTACGCAAAAGAGTTTTTTGAAATTGTTTGTACCAGATGCCTATGCCTTTCCTAGTTGGTTTTTCATTGCCGAACAGGAGACGAAATGTCCGCTGCACTATAACTGTCAACTCGCAAACTCAAGAACACAGAAGATCTTCTTCTGCATCATAGCCATCTTCCTTTGGTATGTAGATAGTCCATGTTCCATCTACAGGATGATTCACGAAGATATGCAAATATTTTTATATGTTATTTTACAAGTAAACCTAAAGAAAAAAGTTCATATAAACATAGGTCCGCAAATGTTTAGTTACGGAGTTACGGCTAATAAAAGATTTTGCGTGAAATTTAGCAACTTCGCTAATATGAAACCATCGCAAAACTGTACGAGGTTAAAGTTAAGCACGATTTCCATTTAATTTGTTGTTATTGGTCTGCTGAATCCAATAAAACATGACCCAGACATAGGAGGAAAGATTATTATACAAGTACATCTGTTTACTTTCCATTAAGAATGTAGAAACGCTATGTGATTCTTGGCAACCGTTAGTGAGTTGTTTCGGTCGTTTCCTAAACTTGAAACGAGTTAGTTTTCTGTATTGTTCAGTGAAAGAACATAATAACGACAGTGTAAAAGTGAAACCACATAGCAATTGTTGTAGTTTGTAGATTATTTATGAAAGAGGGATACCGTTCAATTTTACGGCAGAGGAATACTCCGATACGTTCATTTATGGCAAATGCGATGGTAATGTTACAGCTGCAGTTAACGAATATCGCGTACGTCGTCCAACTCGAAGGATTCCGAATGCACGAACCATTAGTGGAGTATTTCGAATGTTGTGGGAGACGGTATCTCTACCTGGCGTTCATAATCAGTACGAGCGCTCGATAGGTGAAGACGATGATGAGGATATTATGGGTGCTGTTCAATGGAACACGGGTACCAGTACGCAACGTATCTCTCAACAATAAGGCATTTCGTAGTCTAAGGTATGGCGTACACTGAAGTACAATAATTTGTATCCTTACCATAAACAAAAAGTGCATCATTTACATCCGTGAGATCTGCCCTTCGCTTGGAGTTGGACAACTGGTTAAATACTAATCGGCAGTTACACAAATACATTTTATTTATTGATGAGGCACATGTTAGTCGAGATGGTATAAACAATTTACATAACGAGCTCGTATAGTCTGAAGCAAACCCACATGCAACAGTGCAGCGCAATTTCCAGCAGCGATTTAGCACAAGTGTGTGGTGTGGTATAATCAACACACACTTTATTGGACCATTCATTTTCCCAGGACATCTAACTGGCGAGACGTACTTACACTTCCTTCAAGAAGAAATGCCCCGCTTGCTCGAAGATTTTTCACTTGTTACGCGATTGCAGATGTATTTTCTCCAACGCCGTTACTACACATTTAAATGAACATTCTCCCCCGAAATGGATTGGTCGTAGTGCTACACGTCTGTGGCCACCCAGATGGCCCGATTTAACACCAATGGATTTTTGTGTATGGGGATGGATGAAAAACATAGTTTATGGGGTCAAAGTCAATACACGTGCGGCATTACTTGCTCCCATTATGAATGCAATAGACGTAATTAAGAACAACCCTGTGGAACTAAAACGAGTAACAAAATCTGTTCACACGCATACAGGGAAATACACTGAACTCGGTGCCGATATTTTTGAACATTTCTAGTGAATGTATTGTGAAATTGTATGTACAATGTACAACTTCCTTAACAATGAGCTTTGTTTTCTCCAGTTTAACATGAACTAACGTGTGCTATGGAATTAACAAAAGCAGATTATCTGAAACATTCATACAGTTTCAGTTAACATTATTACCATCATTGTTACAAAATTAAATTCTGTGCCTGACACAACATTGAGCTCATATGCATGAAGAATGGTCTCAAACAACAGTGCCGCGGTTCGACTTAGGTTTTGCTAGTTAACCTGTATCTTGGGAGGCGAAATCTGATTCAATTTCTTCAGCCGGCCGTGGTGGCCGTTCGGTTCTAGGCGCTACAGTCCGCGGGACTGCTACGGTCGCAGGTTCGAATCGTGCCTCGGGTGTGGATGTGTGTGATGTCCTTAGGTTAGTTAGGTTTAAGTAGTTCTAAGTTCTAGGGGAATGATGACCTAAGATGTTAAGTCCCATAGCGCTCAGAGCCATTTGAACCATTTGAGCCAATTTCTTCATCCGTCAAAAACGTAATAGAAAAATATTACTTCCTGTAAGCATGAAATGTACTTGTAGGTTGAATCCATACTTTTGACTCATTTCTAGCGACTTCAGTGCCGACGGATCATTGAACCACCCTCGGACCTGATGGTGGAGACACGTGCCTAGAAACCGAGAGATTGCGGGATCGAATTTCTGCCTATCTAAGGAAATTTTCAGTCTCCCTTTAATCTAGCTTTCACCTCTCAATAATATGAGGAATCGTGAGGTATGGGGCGGGTTCGGATTCCACGTTAACTGTAGGTTCTTTTTCCCCGGGATAGATTAGGGACACGCAAGTCGCCGAAGTGGCGTACAGTTGAAAATCAATCACCGATCAGTTTTCAACACCTTGCACGCCCTTTTGAACACAAGTACCTCCAACCGCTGGGTTCTGCGACCTCTCACAAACCTTCAAGAATTGGCCAAGTGCGAGGAGGGCTCGCGCACTTAGGGTTCCGTACGAACTTAATTTTGTTCAAATGGTTCAAATGGCTCTGAGCACTATGGGACTTAACATCTCAGGTCATCAGTCCCCTAGAACTTAGAACTACTTAAACCTAACTAACCTAAGGACATCACACACATCCATGCCCAAGATAGGATTCGAACCTGCGACTGTAGCGGTCGCGCGGTTCCAGACTGAAGTGCCTAGAACCGCTCGGCCACAACGGCCTTAATTTAGAATGTACGTAGTACGTTCATTCCGTAAATCGATAATTTCGGCGACTTTTTACTGTTATCGATGTAGATACTGGCAAGATATCGGCCACGGCAATTCCAGGCCCTTATGAAACACTCTACAGCAGTTCCTGAGACTAGGCCAGACATACAAAAAGAAGCGAGCTGGGGACTTAAGTTTATATATGTAGACAGAGAAGATTTAATGAAATATTTTTATTTACGTTACTTACTAAAACATAACTACAACTTACATTCTATGTTTCCAGGAAGCAATATTTTTCTATTATGTTTTTGACGGGTGATGAATAGAATGTTAACTTCTAACGACAAAAAGATATTTTATTGGTATATAATGAAAATTAACAATTTTCGCATTTTGTCCTTTACTTGTACTGTGAAACCTAGCTTCTTGCCAAAATTCTATGTTTCCAGGAAGCAATATTTTTCTATTATGTTTTTGACGGGTGATGAATAGAATGTTAACTTCTAACGACAAAAAGATATTTTATTGGTATATAATGAAAATTAACAATTTTCGCATTTTGTCCTTTACTTGTACTGTGAAACCTAGCTTCTTGCCAAAAATCACGATTCTAGATCAACGGGAAGTATGTTATAGGTCTTAATGAGTGAGTATCAAAATATGACGTAAACGATAGTGTCTATCGATTTTCTTGACTTATAGGCTTGCATTTGTTACACAACCAAGGGACAATGGCCTTTAATAGGCCTATTCCACATAAATTTTAACTTGCTACGTCTGTCCGTTCCTGAGAAAAAGAGTCTTAACAGATGTCGGATAGGAATTGAAAATAAAATTGTTTCGTATGATATAATTACAAATTAACGCCACAGACATGATACGTGGACTGGAGTGGCAATCATTAAAACAAAGGCGTTTTTCATTGCAACAGGATCTTCTCATGAAATTTCAGTCACCGGTTTTCTCATCCGATTGCAAAAAAATTCTGTTGGCACCTACCTGCATAGGGAGCCATGATCATCGCGATAAAATAAGAGAAATCAGGCCTCGCACAGAAAATTTTAAGTGCTCGTTTTTCCCGCGCGCCGTTCGAGAGTGGAACGGTAGAGAGACAGCTGGAAGGTGGTTCATTGAACCCTCTGCCAAGCACTTTATTTTGAATAGCAGAGTAATCATGTAGATGTATACGTAATAATTCTCAGATTCTTTTTGCTTTATTTGCGGATGGAAACCATGCTTCTTACCAAATTTCATGATTCTAGATCAACGGAAAGTACCCTATCAGCTTTGATGAGCGAATTTTCGAGTATTAAAATATGTGACATAAATAGCGGTTCCTTTTTACGGCGTAGATTTTTTTTTGAGTCGTCTGTCTTCTGACTGATTTCATACGGTTCTCCACAAATTTCCATCCTGTGCCAACCTTTTCATCTCAGAGTAGCACTTTCAACCTACCCTCTAAAGATCTCTCTAGTTACATGGAAGTCATTCCCTCATGTCTTAACAGATGTCCTACCATCCTGTCATTTCTTCTTGTCAGGATTTTTCATATGTACCTATCCTTGTGTATTCTGCAGAAGGTCTCCTTATTCCTTACGTTATCAGTCCCTCTAATCCTCAATATTCTTCTGTAGCACTACATCTCAAATGCTTCGATTCTCTTCTGTTCCTGTTTTCCCAGTTAATGTCTTAGTGCCATAGAATGCTGTGCTCCAAACGTACAGTCTCAGAAATTTCTTCCTGAAATTGAGATGAGGCATGCCCTTTTTGCCATGCTCGTCTGTTTTTTACGTCGCCCTTGCTCCGTCAATCATGGATTATTTTGCTGCATAGACAGCAGAATTCCTTGCCGTCATCCACTTCCTGATCGCCAATCCTGCTGTTAAGTTTCTAGCTGTTCTCATTTCTGCTACTTCCCGTTACTTTGTCTTTCTTCCATTTACTCTGAATCCATATTCTGTATTAATCAGACTGTTCATTCCATCTAGCAAATATTGTAACTCAAAAAAATGGCTCTGAGCACTACGGGACTTAACGTCTGAGGTCATCAGTCCCCTAGAACTTGGAACTACATAAACCTAACTAACCTAAGGACATCGCACACATCCATGCCCGAGGCAAGATTCGAACCTGCGACCGTAGCGACCGCGCGGTTCCGGACTGAGGCGCCTAGAACCGCTCGGCACCGGCGGCCGGCTATTGTAACTCATCTCCGCTTTCACTGAGGATAGTAATGTTATCCGCCAATCTTATCATTGATATCTTTTCACCGTGAGTTTTAATTCCACTCTTCAACCTTACTTTTATTTCCAACACTGCTTCCTCGACGTATAGCCTGGACAGTAGGAGCGTAAGACTACACACTTGTCCTACACACTTTTTAATCCGAGCACTTCCTTTTTTGTCTCCTAGTCTTATTGTTCCCTCTTGGTCCTTCTAAATATTGTATTTTACTCGTCTTTCCCTGTAGCTTGCCATATTTTTCTCTGCATTTCGAATATCTTGCACCATATTACATTGTCGAATTCTTTCTCCAGCTCGATAAATCCAATAATAGAGTATTAATTTATCTTCGGTCTTCCTTCCATTATCAACGGCAACGTCAGAACTGCGTTTCTGGTGCCTTTACCTTTCCTAATCGTCTAACAGATCCTCAATTTTCTTTTCCATTCTTCTGTATCTCATTCTTGTCAGCCACTTTAATGCATGAGCTGTTACGCTGATTGAACGATAACTCTCGCACTTGTTAGCGCTTCAGCATTGTGTGGATGAAGTTTTTCCGAAAGACTGATAGTAAGTCGCCAGTGTCATGGCTTACAAGCTTCAATTTTTCCACCGCCAAGAGACCGCAGACCTTAGTACAGGGTGGGGCAAATGAAAGTTGTCGAGATGAGTGGGTACGATTGGACGTGAAGACCTACAGTTACTGCCAAGAGGATGGGGAACTGACTATCAGCCCGCCGACCTTGGAGCACATTTACACAATCTTCACATCTAACAGCTGTTAGCAGAGGTCAGTGTGCTAGCTGGCCACCTAGGTCACCTGATCCGTCGTTGTATGGTTATTTTGTGTCGGGAGCCCTCAGGTCTAAGGTTTTTCGCTACAATCCTCATAGTCTTCAAGAACTGCAGCAGAACATTTCGGATGAGATTTCAGCAGTTTCAGCAATCCAGCTTTGATCTGCCTTCAGCAACTTGCTGACCAGGGCCCAAAAGCGTCATGAGATGAATGGTGGTCGCTTTCAACACCTGCTGTTGTCAGGCTAGTACTGTATCTTTTTTCCTCTGCTGTGTTTCCTTATACCCTGGATCTTGGTTCACTTTTATCTGACCTACCCTATGTATGATGTAAATTCCAACTTGATACGTCTGCCTGAGTCCGATGCTCGTGGTCTCGCAGTAGCGTTCTCGCTTCCCGAGCACGGGGTCCCGGGTTCGATTCCCGGCGGGATCAGGGATTTTCCCTGCCTCGAGATAACTGGGTGTTGTTGTGTCGTCTTCATCATCATCATTCATCCCCATTACGGTTGGAGGAAGGCAATGGCAAACCACCTCCGCTAGGACCTTGCCTAGTACGGCGGTGCTGGTCTCCCGCATCGTTCCCCTACGCTCTGTCACGGAGTATGGGACTTCATCTTCATCATCACGTCAACCCGTTCCTAAGGAAAAGTGTTTTTAACAGTCGGACCGATAGACAGACAGACGAACAACAAAGTGATCTTATAAAGATTAACGGTTGATATAGGAAACTCTAAAAAGCCGTTCGAATCGACGCAGCAGCGGAAATGTTACAGCTGAGGCTCGCCAATGCAGGTACCTTCTTAAGCCGCCTGGTCGTAAGGAATGAGAGCTGAGTATACCAGTAATACACCAGTGCAAAAGAAGCAGTGGGAACACGAAGATTCAGCTCCGCCGAAAAGGGTGAAACATTATGGGACAAGATGAAACTACCTTGGTGTAGTGCCAAGAGAATATGCTAGTAAGGGGCAAACTGTCACAAGAATAAAGTACTGGAACCTCCCGACGAGGTTAACTGCAGCTGTCAAGACGGAGCAGGGAGCTATCCAAGAGGGCGTTTTTCTCCATCACTCTGCCCAAATTCGTTTTACACAGGACGCGGTCATGTATGTTGCTTCTTTCAGCAATCAAATTTACCTAACTTTTCCTCAGGTCGCCCTCTCCTTGGGAGTGGCAACGATTGCATGGCAGTTATTACGAGGTGAGACGCTTATGAAAAATCAGAATGTAGATTTCTACAACCGAGATCTCTACAAAGTCATCTAATGTCGGGAAAAATGTGTGGCATTTTAAAAAGAACAAGTACAGAACACCACGATCATGTTTTATGATAGCGGTAATAGAGATGATAATTAAGCTATCTACTCACATTAACGTGCCTACCTGTCGAAAGCCTGAATAACCGCCATCTTTTGCAGCGCGGAGTGCTGCGGGACGCAGAGGAAGAGAGTCGTTGAGGTTATGGAAGGTACCGACAAGGATGTGGACCCCACTGCCGTGGCACGTTGAGGATGCATGGTGCGAACAGCCTGATTGAGCTCGTCCAACAGATTGACGATTGGGTTTAGGTTCGGGGATTTTGTTGGTCAGGGGAATATGGAAAACTCATCTTGGTGTTCTTTGAACGTCGCACGTATACAGCGAGCTACAGGCACTTTGCACTGACCTGCTGGTAGGTGCCATCGTGCCAAGGAAAAACGCACTGGATGTAGGGGTGAACTTGATCCCCAAGGATAGATGCATACTTGTGTTGATCAGTTTTTTGTGAATGACAAGGTCACCCAGCGAATGCCACGAAAACATTTCCTAGATCATAGAGTCCCTCCTTATTTACCTTCAGATGTGTCTCGCTGTACTCGCCAATGGTCATCTATCCAGTGGAGAATAAAACGTGATTCATCTGAAAAGGCCAAACACAGTGGTCGACCAGTTGTGTTACTGGCGTACATATTCCAGTGTTTGGTATCGATGAACATCAGCAAGGGTGCATGAACCAGGCACCTGCAGCTACGTTCACTAAACAGTCATTGAGGAGACACTGTTGGTATGCCCTTGATTCATCTGGGCGGTCAGTGTGCGACAAATAGGCGTCTACTCGCCAGGACACATCTTCAGAGTCGTCGTCCTCCTCTGTCAACTATGGCCCACTGCGCACCTCAGTTGTCTCGACGCCAGATGTGGATAGTGCCGTTTCGCCAAGCACGGTAAACTTTAGTCACTTTGGCACGAAAATAGTTTGCGAATTTAGCCGTTTCAGAAATACTTCCTTCCTTGGCCCGAAAACCAATGATGAGCCTTTCGGCATTACGACAACGACTGCAATGTTTGCCCGCCCCGTCCCCCCCCCCCTTCCCCTCCTCCTGGGCACACTTCTTTATATATCCTCAGCCGTCAGCTGCTAGTGCAACTACTTGCTGGTTATTGCACGTCGACGTCAAATATAGAGAGTGGTCACTGTTGTGTACATAGTTCCGCGTAGTCAGCGCGTACAAAGCTTTCCCACTAGAGCGCGCCCCGCTAAGCACAACAGCACAGGCGAAGCACTCGTCCATCTCCGCACTGCGGGGTGGCGCTGCCTTAGAGACGGACCAAATTCTGCTTCCGCCGATCCGCGTATTAATATGTAACGCAGCCAATGAGATTGCTGCTAACGTAGAATCTTTTCTCCTCATGGATCATACTCGCGCAGTGATACCTGAATGCTCGAGGTATTACAACGAGTGTACAGACCTCCGATTAGTCAGTCTGCATTTGCCTGCACCAGTCTGCATTTATCTGCACCTGTCTGTACCAGTCTACATTAGTCTGTACCAGTCTATAGTCAAGTTTCAGTCTGCGCCTCATAAGATTATCATATTCCTGTACATAGCCATGAAGAGAAATGTATAGACACTTTGTCAAGTATCAGAGATATGTGAGAATAAGATTAACGTACCAAGACTAAAGGAACTTCAGATTGTCAATTGTAAACAGCATCCAGAATCAAGTTACATAATGTCTATACTTTTTATTATTTTAATAAATGTGTGTGAAAATTAATAAAGTTCTGTTTAAAGTTGGTCACCGTCAATCTGCTACTCTAAGCGTGCAAGTGGCATTTCTATCGTCTGACCTAACGGCAGAAGATAAACACGCCACGATAAGGCCACGAGACATATTGCTGGCACTCGCCTGCTTCGTTAGAGTGACAAGTCAAATAATCTGATGGTGTGTGTACCGCCGTTATTTGAGACATCCTTGTCAATTGCTGTTCTGCCACACGTAAGTGAGGTATTTGTTTTAATATTCACTGGTGTCCAAAACGTAAGGTCGAAAATAGCTTTGATATGATATTTCACTGCCAAGTAACATAGCTCGATGGAAGTTGGACCATACATAGCAGGAACTGCTACAGTATAGTTTAGAAGGTAACTCAAAGAAATACGTGATGAGACGAACAGAAATTACAGTTTTATTCTAAGACAACTCAGAGCGATTCATGATTGTCCCCTGGACATCGCAAAAGGCGGGACGTGGTTCCCGATAGTGTGCGTGATCACTACGGACTGCAAAGCATATGTGCTCTGCAATGTGCTCCCATGTTGGCCGCGAGGTTGGTAAGGACTTCTTGTGGCAGGGCGTTCCATTCCTTCACCCTCACTTTTGAAACTGCTGGATGGTTGTCTGTGCGTGTGTCCGATCTGCAATACGTCTTCCCAAGGCATTCCAGGATACTCAGGGAATACAGTGGCACAATAAACTTGACTGTTGAATGCACCGTGTTCAAACATTTGGTGCTCAGAATGCCCATACAGCACTATGTTTCACCAAAACATAGCACTTTGACCAGCAAAACTATCATATTCGATAATATGACGTACCCTGATATGGCGAGCGGTAGGGACAATGTAATGCACACAAAAACGTTATCGAAAATGATTGTTTCAATGATCCAGCTGTTACAGTATGAGAATGCATATCGTTTGATGGGCGTAATGTTCTTCAAGTCACTGAATATGGTACACATTATTGTGACACTCTACTCCTTCCTCCTCTGCGTCGTTCTAGGTGTACATTCGGCAATGACTTCATTTTTGTGGAGGACAATGAGCGACAGCACCCAAAAGCGCTAGTGGAGGAGCTGTTGGACGATACGATGTTCGGCGAATGGAGTAGCCTCCCCGTTCATCCGACTACAATCCCGTCCACGGTGGGGAGACGTTTTGCAGCACACCCAAATGCACCAATGGCTATCCAGCAATTGTCAACTGCGGTGGTACAGCAATGGAACGCCATACCACATGGACTTCTTGCCAACCTTGTAACTATGCTCTGTTCGTCTCAAGAATAAACCTTTTGTAAACATTACGCCTTGTATTCTTTCGCGTTTGCTTGAATCTCATTGGATTTCGTTTCACGGGACGAGGAAGCCAAGCTGTGACCAGTAGAGTCAAGTACGATCATAAGGGTATGTTTTATACTGTGTCACACGAACATAGACTGTGCGATAATGCGGGACAACAGCTTTACCGGCGCATTAAACTTGGACAGCACTGGCCAGGCAGCGGTCCAGCTAAGCTGCCAAGATGCGAGCAGTTGCAGTTCAGTCGTAAAAAGAGGCGATCAAAGAAACAATATAGCTTCGAATGTGATTTAATTTTTAAAGAGAATGAAATAATATTCGGAGAAGTTCTAGCACTACCATGCGCTTCTTACAAGGGAACCTCCCCATCGCACCCCCTTCAGATTTAGTTATAAGTTGGTACAGTGGATAGGCCTTGAAAACCTGAACACAGATCAATCGAGGAAACAGGAAGAAGTTGTGTGGAACTATGAAAAAAATAAGCAAAATATACAAACTGAGTAGTCCATGCGCAAGATAAGCTACAACAAGGACAATGTGAGCTCTAGAGCGCCGTGGTTCCGTGGTTAGCGTGAGCAGCTGCGGGACAAGAGGTCCTTGGCTCAAGTCTTCCCTCGAGTGAAAAGTTTACTTTCTTTATTTTCGCAAAATTATGATCTGTCCGTTCGTTCATTGACGTCTCTGTTCACTGTAATAAGTTTAGTGTCTGTGTTTTGCGACCGCAACGCAAAACCGTGTGATTAGTAGACGAAAGGACGTGCCTCTCCAATGGGAACCGAAAACATATTGCCTTCGAAATACATCTCACGTATTTAATGCACTCTCGTCCAAAGTAGCGAACAGTCAACTGCCAGCCAGGGAGCCTCGTTAGCAGGAATACTCTCTCTTCCGTGCGCTGTAGTCAACTGACGTGTGTTTCGATGTTTGTTTAGGTGTAGCGTCCCCATACTACGGCACAGTTAAGTCGCATCGGACGGACGGACGTACAGATAATAATTGTCTGAAAATAAAAATTTAAACTTTTTCACTCGAGGCAAGACTTGAACCAAGGACCTCTCGTTCCACAGCTGCTCACGCTAACCACGGGACCACGGCGCTCTTGAGCTCATATTGTCCTTGTTGTAGCTTATCTTGCGCATGGACTACTCAGTTTGTATAATTTGCTTATTTTTTTCGTAGTTCCACACAACTTCTTCCTTTTTTTCTCGATTGATCTGTGTTCAGTTTTTCAAGGCCTATCCACTGTACCAACTTATAACTAAATCTGAGGGGGGGTGCGATGGGGAGGTTCCCTTGTTAGGTGACCAGACGGAAAGCATGAAATGCACTTGTTCTCACCTGACATAGTATTCTAATTACAAAAAAGAGTGACGAAAATTTCTAACTTAAATATTTGGTAGCTTTTCTGAGTGAGGTGAGTGTAATTCAAAAGCATATTGCAGCGATTTCGCGGTACCGTTTGATACTGAAGCCGCTGAAGGTATTAATTACAGTCAGTCGCCTGGTAATCGCTTAACTCCTTGCTTTACCGAGAAATACATTTCAGTTTTGAAAGTGTCATCTGTACGTAGATAACGAGTCTGTCAACAACAGAATCTACGAACCCAACAAGCCGCCGTCTTTTCTCTTTTTGTTTTATGACGAGCCGTTCTATATCCCGTCAGCGTTCGTCAGTGACATGTGAAAAAGCTGCATGCATTTGTTCCAGTACGTCTGGCATTTTAACAGTCTTGTTACTTCTCCGGCCAAATCCCGCAACTTGGCTGTAGATCAGTTCCGTTGGGTTCATATTGTAATGGTACAGTAGCAAATGTAAAATTGTAGCATTTGTATGATGTGATGATGTTTGGTTTGTAGGGTACTCAATTTTGCGGTCATCAGCGCCCGTAGAAAGTCCCAGTTTTTACACAGTCCAATGTTTTTTACGCAGTCCAATCTAGCCCCTGTACCGAATGATGATGATGATGACAACACAAACACCCAGTCCCCAGACAGAGAAAATCCCCAACGCAGCTGGGAATCGAACCCTGAGACCCCGTGATCCAGAGGCAGCAACGCTAGCCACTAGAGCACGAGCCGGGGACTTTTGTATGATGTGCTCTCGATGCTGTGAAAATGATTGTTTTTCATATTTCTACGATACTTATCTACCTCTGTGGTATAAAGCGATGGACATAGTCCAAGTAAAGAGGATATGGTTTTTCATTTTTGCCTTAAAATTTAAATTGTTTTGTTTCCTTAATTCAAGCAACTTGTATGAACAGTCTTTCATAAAACATCAATAATTAAGAGTTTGTATTTGAAATGAAATCCCGAATTTTGCGTCCAACATGTAATTAGAAACAAGAAGACGTGCATTATTCATAAAAAATGATGATGAGTTTTATAATTACGAGATGAAGATATTTCAAACTGAACGAGAAAAAAAGATTATACAGCGGAGATTCAAACCAACGAGCCATTAACAGTAATTGATGTACGTTCCCTTACACTACCGACTGCGCTACACGTACGATGTAGGTTAACACTCAACTGTATTACTTACGTAGAGTCGCTGGGAAAACTTCGAAGCCGATTATCTCCGTAAATTTATGAAAAACATCAAGAACATCCTATTTTCCGGCAATTTTAACCATATTCCACACACGTGTTTCACTACGGAACAGGAAGCAGCCTCAGCCGTTTTCATAATGCTGTATTAATAGCGCGGCAATCAGACCACAACGTTGCAGAGGCTGTGACTACACGATTTTTGAAATAAAAACTACGTAACTAAAGCGTGATTAAGAAAAACGTTGATGGCTGTTAATACATTTGAATATCTTAAAGTTTCATTTAACGTAACTTAGTAATAACATATTTAATACATAAGTAGGGATTACTTCCAAGAGAATAACAACACAGTGTACGCGTGCTACGGCTTCTGACCAGTCATTGCATTTGTGTTTGTTTACATCAGTTTTATTCTTATGATGAATGGATTATAGTGTGGGAGCCAACTGCAGAGTACTTACTCCATCCGTGGTGATAACATATACGCTGTCAAAACCCACGTCCCGCCTTTTGTACTGTCCACTTGACATTCATGAATCACGATGACTTCAGTGTAAAGACCGTCGCTGAATAAAAGTGTCATTTCTGTTCCTCATTACCTTCCGATGTTGTTCCTAGCTGGGCGCATGTGGCAAAGGCTGGAAAGTTTTATTTTAGTTTTGACTTGAGCATAGCTTCTCTAATTTCTGACTATTGCTTTTTCGCAATGTAATTTTACGGTTTATCAAAAGGGTCATTCTGATTAAGACACTCTTAGTAGGTCAATGCACTTAACAGTTATTTGCAACCGGTTGGCTGTAGAATTCTATGTTGAAGTTTCTACATGATACTGTAGCAGTTCTCTCCCTGTACAGTTCAAGTATTATCGAACTATACTACTAGTCAGTGACAAATGATATGAAAGTTACTTTCGTCTTTAATTTTTGCACACCAGTGTAATAGAAGTGTACTGCAATTTTTTTAAAGAAATAGGAATGTGAAAGTAAGAAACGTGAAAGTAAGAGCAGACATACAAATGCAGAGTAAGGGAGGTCTAAGCCCCCCCGGTTAGCCGTGTGGTCTAACGTACGGATTTCCGGATTGGGAAGGAGCGCCTGATCCCCGGCACGAATCCGCCCGGCGGACTTGTGTTGAGGTCCAGTGAGCCGGCCAGTCTGTGGATGGTTTTTAGGCGGTTTTCCATCGGTCTCGGCGAATGCAGGCTGGTTCCCGTTATTCCGCCTCAGCTACACTATGTCGGCGATTGCTGCGCAAACAAGTTCTCCACTTAACGCGTACACCACCATTACTCTAACACGCAATACATTGGGCTTACACTCGTCTGGTGTGAGACGTTCCCTGGGGGTAGGGGTGAAGTGAACTGCGGTAGTCGTCGTGGGGTTGTGGACCACTGCGGCTGCGGCAGGGACGGAGCCTCTCCGTCGTTTCTAGGCCCCCGGTTAACATGCAGTACAATACAAGGGAGATCTACCGGACCATTGACCATTGAAAGGATCTGACACGAGTGTTCAGCACTGACATTAACAAGCGTTGTATGACATTAATCGTCTTTTCAAGAATGTCAAATGGTGCTAAGAAAAGGTTCCAATAAAAAAATGCTAGCTTCAATATCGCGGTTAACGTAAGTGTTAAGAGTAATAACTCTGCGACAAAATTACGTTGCCCTCTGTTGGGCACTATCATTATCTGTAAACGTCGTTCTTGAAATAAAAGGGATGTTAGGTCTTACGCGATTTAGTAAATATATACCCGTACATTAAACGAAGGCCATCGCTACAAGGAAGGAAACTATAGAAGGCCCAACACAAGCTATAAAAAGTAGATATTCTTGTTTTTTTACACGCACCAATCTGTTGACTGGTTTTTATCCCTATCGTGTGCTAATCGTTTCATCTCTACGCAACTACTGCTCTCAACATCCTGTATAAACTATGTTGTATATTGCGTCTTGGTCTGCCCCTATTTTTTTGTTACTATTTTCTGCTCCTTCGACGTAAGTTTATTTCTGGATGCTGTAGCAGGTTTTCCGTTAGCTTGTCATTCCTCCTGATAAGGTTCTCCGTCAGTAGACTTCTTCCTCACCTATTCTTCATTTCCTACTTAATCTGCTAGTTTATTTTTAACATTCATCGACTGCACCCCTTTCAAATGGTGCCGGTTTCTTCTTCTCTACATTTCTGATGGTCCACGAGTCATCCCCATACAATTAAGAGCCGTATACGTAATCGAGCTGCAGGTTTTTCTACTTGTTTTCTTACAGTGTTCAATCAGATAAAATCTCAATGGCCTGGAAATTACTTAAATGAAAAACAAGAAAATATTCCTGAGCGTGTTTGCTCGCAATTTGCAGTCCGCGCGTCCACATTTCAACCATCCGTCGGTGAAAAATAAATTCCTACTCAGAACTTTGATGGAATGATGAAGAAATGAAGAAAACTGAAAAGTTCACAGTTTATAATAAATGTATATGTTTACAGTATATTCAAAACCGTGTTATATCACACACATGACTTGCTCATAGATCACATAACTATTAATAATGTCTTCAGTACTCGGCACATTCCACAACCTCAATCTCCTCAAAACGCTATGAGTTATAATTTTCTTTTCCGCGACACACTGTACGAATAATTCAAAGGACTGTTTAGATTTTGAAAAAGTGGAAGGTTTTAATATTGCGCTCGCGAGATGGGTTTACAATAAGGCCGGCAACATGCTGCAATGAAACGGACGAGGCCTATAGCTACTTGCAGTTCACATTACAGCTCAGTTACCAATAACATGCAACCTTAAAGTTTCTCGCGATCCCTCAAAATGTGTCCGTACACAGACGCCCAAGCCTCGCACTCACAGCTGTTGCTAACAGCATAACGCAATCCATTGTAAAACTCGCCACTGACTTGATGTCCGATGGAGACACACACAATTAACAGGTGAGCGACTCAGTCCTTACGGCAGCTCCGGGATTGCTTATAGAGCCTCCGTACGGCTCAGTGCAGACTGCTTCTAAACCGCTTCTAAACTACCAGCAAATCTGCTTCTGTGTTCTAAAAGCACCCTCTTGTCACACTAATTCACTGACGGCTTTCTGAATTGGGATTGCGTTCTTTAATTTGTCCTTCCGTAGATCCAGGTGTAAGGAACATTCAATTTCAATTTCATTCCTGCACCTTTGTAAATATAATTGCTATTACAGTGTCGAGTCACATTAGTGTGACCACCTGCCAAAAGCCTAAATAATCATCTTTTGCGGTGCGTACGGCAGCGAGACGTGCGACGGTGCGACGGACATGTCCGAAAGAACAGATACCATCTTCATAGAGTTAGGGCTAACCGGTCATTGACTTTCTTCTGTGTTGGATACACACGCATTGCCCGAACTCTTACGGGACTCGGTAAGATTGTCTGCCGCGAGTAATGAGTGTAATAGGCAGGGGCACTACGAATGTAGTGTGCAGACATTAAGTTGGGAATGTGGGTCTCACGGGTAGCATGCAAGGGGTAAATCCCTGCAGTCGCAATATCCTCTGTGCCCGCGGTGGCTCAGATGGATGGAGCGTCTGCCATGTAAGCAGGAGATCCCTGGTTCGAGTCCCGGTCAGGGCACACATTTTCAATTGTCCCCCTTGATGTGTATCAACGCCTGTCGACAGCTTAGGGTCTTGATTTAATTATCATTTCAGTGCGACCTATGTATTCCCTCAGATTCTCGATTGTCTTTAAATCCGCGGAGTTTTCTGGCTAGGGGTGTACAGTAAATTCATCCTGGTATCATCTGAACAAGCACGTGTACTGCGAGCTGTGTGACTCATTGCATTGTCCTGCTGTGCTGAGAAAAAAAGAAATGCTTGTAAGAGCAGATGTGGTTCCCAAGGATAAATGCATACTTGTGTTGAGTCGCTGTGCGCCCCTTAATGACGAGGTCACCTAGGAAGTACAACAAAAATATGCCCCACACTATGACACTACCTCATCCAGGCTGGATCCTTCCAGCGATTGTTGCGAGGTATTTGCTTTCCGGTATTGATGTGCAAATTCCAGCCTTTGTCGCCGATGAAAAGCAGTCAGCATGGATGGATGAACCAGGCACTTGTTGCAAAGGCCCATACGCAGCACTGTTCCCTGAGGTCATTGAGGAGATACTGTTGGTAGCCACTTGCTTCATCTTTGGCGGTCAGTTGCTCAACAGTTGCAGGTCCTTTCGCACGTACACATCTCCGCAACCGCCGTTTATCGCTGTCATCTATGTCCCATGGTGTACCACAGTGGCCTCGGAGTCGGTTTTGGATATCGCTATTTTACCATGCACTGTATGCTTTAAGCACGGTGGCAGCTTACAAACTTAGCTGTATCAAAAATGTTTCCACTGTTGGCCCGAAACCCAATAATAATAATGCCCATTTGGACTTAAGATAAAACGCTCCATTTCCGCATTACCCCAACAACTGCACTATTACCTGCGTCCTCACCGAAGCGATTCACGTATCTCCACTGCGCCGCATGCGAGTGGTAATTGCAGGTTGAAGTCGAACATATGCGGTAGTCACATTAAGGTAACTTGACCGCGTATTTTCTAAATAGAACTTTAAGTTGCCTTTACACTCTTAATCGGCGATTCCGTCGTCGCTGCACGCTTTCAGATTGCATAAATGTTGGTATATCAGAAACAGTGTCTAGACAGAATGTGCAGCTGTTACCTCTGTATAGATTATACGCAAAGTTTGCAAATTGTTATGCTTTTCTGATTTTTAATCCAAAATTTATTTTTCCTTTAAAGACTAGAAAATTATTCAAGGTAACTTTACAGAACGTTTTTACTGGATCGTATTTTTACACATTAATAGCTTATTTTCTTCCTTTTACTCAGATTTAAGTTTTATGTTATGGTTTGATAAAGCTTATTGGAACTTTCGATATGCGTATGGTATACTGGTAGATACTGTACGCAAATAATTGTACGTAGGTTTTATTTAACTTGTTTTACGGCCATTGACTGACAATGTTGTAACGCTGGAAACAATGGGTGGAGCTTACTCTATTTCAGCGATGTAAACTGCATGCCTTGCAGCAGCGGTTACATGTTTCCTCGAGTGGCGCATTTTCATCACCAGCTTGAGTAGTCTTTATTTTACATATTTGTTGATGTACTACGTTTCTTTTTGTGCTTGTAGTTTGCATTCCTCTAACTACGTTCATGTTACTCTCTTCACAGAGTAAGCAGTCTGATGACGAACAGAACACTGGTCCAAATTGGTCACCAGTAAATAAATAAACAGTTTTATGCGTTTGGGACTGTTTTATTATAAAAAAAATTAATATTTCTACATCAGCTAGTTACATATTCTATCGAAATTTCAACTCTGTACCTTTAAACCCTGCCAGATGTACAATTTCGCAAAACATGGGTATTTGGGGAAAATATTTATCTCGTGATGTTCAGAACTATGTTCTTTATTTCTTCATAGTTCTGCATTATTCCACTAACAAATTAGATAACCATAATATCAAAATTTTAAGTTATGCAGTTGCGCAATCCTTTGACAGCCACACGAACAAAGAATCGTGCGCTGGGCTTGACCTTTGGGCTGGATGGGTCTCTCTCTCTCTTTCTCTCTCTCTCTCTCTCTCTCTCTCTCTCTCTCTCTCTCTGTGTCTGTTTATATGTATATTCGTAGAGTCATACTTCTGCTCCGTGGAGAGGAACGTGGCGGAAGAGATGCATAATCACTTTCTAAGTTTCAAGCAGAACTTAAGAAACGTTATACCGGATTAAGTCGTTTACAGTTGAAGCCAGTATTTGGTCGGTTTTATATTTTTGATTCTACATCCTATGAATATATGCTATTTCATAGCACCTAGACATTGATAATCACTCAAAAACGCGTCGTTTTTGGTACGGCGCACTAAAATAAGGTGACGGGAAACGTCTTGTTAAAGACTTTTCAGATTATATCTTTTGAATGATGAAAGCATGCATTTTCAGCGAAACGACGTACTGAATATTTCTCAAAACTGCGTCTTTCTTGGCACAATTTATTGTAATTAAATGTCAGTTATTGACATATAGACCTTTAAAGCCTTCAGGGCATAGTAAGACATAAAAGTATATAGAACAACATCGGTTCGAAGTAGTGTAGCAGATAGAAGCACAAATATATTTTTATTCACCTTCATGTTTCTAAAAGCTTGTAGGACTGTCTTATTAATTTCATAAAAATATCATCTGCAACATTAGATTTTATTTGTATGTAAGGGTATCATCTCACAGGAGTTTGTTTTAACTTGCCACTTTGCGGGAGACATAAATCTTTTATAAATATTGTGAATGGATGTTTGCAGAATCACATAAATAAATGCATGCATAAACGGATGCACACACAAACAAACACAAACACACACACACACACACACACACACACACACACACACACACACACACACACACACACACACACACACGCGCGCGCGCGCGCGCGCGCGCACACACAAACATACACGCAGGAGCAGCACAGAACATATAACAATTTTAATGAAAAAAATGTCTTTTTTTTGTCAACAAGATTGCATTAGGACATGTTGTAATTTCCTGCTACAAGTATTATATTTCATATGTTCTGAAAATTCCGTACTGGATAGCAGTGGTGATCAGATAAGGATCACCTTAGGGTTATATTACAAAGTGGCAATGATGTAATTTTAATCTAATGTGGAAGAGTAATGAGAATTTTTTCTGTAGCACTATCTGTAGTGAAAGTTTCAAAATCTGACCTCCTCACTAACTGGACATAGAACTTGCCTTTTTGTCTCTAATCATATTCACGAATATTCCAGTGTTTATTTACGTATTCTGCAGAGAGAACAATATGTCTTGTTTATGGACGAGGGAGGAAATTTGAAATTAATGGCGCGAACGTAGTAATGTTACGTGCCTGCATTTACGAAAACAAACTGTGTAAGTCACGATGAGAAGCACGTTCTGTGTGACGTACCAGCTAGTTTCTGAGCGTGCATCGACCACGAATAAAACCACGTTTGGCGTGCTTCACGACGAGAAACATGTCCTGTGTGAGGACGGCTTAGCTCGCCACTGGTGCTAGCCCGCTAAGACTCCTGCTTCGTCACAAATAACTTCTTTTTCAGTTACGTAGAAGTACAGCTATTTCATTGGAAAAAGAAAACTTTCCCTCTCATGTGCCAGTCCAGTTCCAGTATCTTCCTTGCTTTAGCCATCCTAATTTGTCTTGTTTCCTGGATAGTAAAGATATGCTGCTATTGTGTCGTTGAGAGGCTACAATCGCTCATATGTAACGAAAGAACAGCAATAAAATACTCCTAAAATAAATGTATGGCTATTGTACGATTAAAGAGCGGCTGATCTTACATAGCCTTGTACACTCTATAATATTAGAGAAAAAGCTTAAAACAAATACCTTCGAAAGGCCCTATTACTGAACTGACTCCACAAGTCGTTGGGAATCCCCTACGGAAATATTGAGCCATGCTGTCTCTACTGCGAAAGTGTTGGTGGTGCAGGATTTTGTGCACGAACTGTCCCATAATTGTTCGATGGGATCTGGGTGGCAAGTCATTCGCTCGAATTGTCCGGAATGTTTTTCAAAGGAATAGCGAACAAGTGTGGCCCGGTGACATGGCTCATTGTCATCCACAAAAATTCCATCGTTATTTTGGAACATGAAGTCCTTGAATGGCTGCAAATGATCGGTTCAGTTGGACCAGTCCATTCCATGTAAACACAGCCCACACCATTATGAAGCCACCACTAGCTTGCACAGAAACGTGTTGACAACTTGAGTCCATTGCTTCGTGGGGTCTGCACCACATTCGAACCTTACCATCAGTTACTACCAACTGAAAGCCATAGATTTCCCGTTATCTAGGGTCTAACAGACATGGTCAGTGCCCAAGAGAGGCGCTGCAGGTGATGTAGTGCTGTCAGCAAAGGTACTAACGTCGGTCATCTACTGGCATAACCCACTAACGCTAAATTTCGTCGCGCTGTCCTAACGGATATCTTCGTCGTACGTCCCACACTGATTTCTACGGTTATTGCACGCAGTGTTGCTGGTCTTTTAGCACTGACGACTCTACGCGACAGTCATTACTCTCGGTCGATAAGTGAAGGCACACTGTTGACACTGTGGATCATTTCTAACAAATACAGAAATATTGTCTAATTTTTAGATAGCTAATGAACGTGTCATGGTTTTTCAATCCTTTGCTATGCCCATTTCATGCGTATGATAAGTTGTTGTACAGCTCGAAGTCTCACTTCAGTTAGGCTCATCCTACTTGGCCAACAAGCGACTTCCTTATCAAACCTGTACTCGCCACCAACAGTCATTTGATATCAGTGTCTCCTCGTCTCTTTGTTTTTCCTTACATTATATGAAATGCAAGACAATCAGAAGTTGTGTGTGAAAGCCAGTGCGTACTTGGTGGTCTTTCTGTTTTCCTCCCTTAATTATTTCACGAAACAGTTGTTACGGCTTCAGTTATATTGTCTATTGGGATTTAAAACCTTACATTCATATGGTGTCTCTTCTGGATATCTATTAGATAATCTCTATCTACATTGAGCAATTGGCCAATGCTTCTACCGTCAGCGATAACAGGAAAAACAGCAGTTCTTTGTCCACATTGGAGAGCTGCTCCGAGGTGAATTCCCTACCACAGGATGACAAGTGTATGAGCACAACGTGGCTGGGAAGAAACTAGAAGCAGGAAAGTGAAAAATCGATCGGTGATTTCAGCGACAGGTGAACAAGCGCCCGACATGTAGTGATATCCTGTCATCTTGTTTTTAAAAGAGCATGAAAAAACGTGCGTCAACGATAAAAGGTGGACGATAAGATAAGTCAGGAGCGGCTGCAATCGACGGCAACCTCTAATCTCTTCAGTCACAGGCAGTTTTGCATAGCTTTGTGAAAGACAGAGGTGTACATTTACTGCACAAAGAGAGACAGGTGTGTTTCAAGACAGTAGTGAATTAGCGGCAGTGAGTCAGAAGTGGTTAAGAGTCTAGCAGGTGTTATCGGAAATAAACTGTTTTCTGCAAGGACCGATACCATCGGCGAAGAGAAGGTAAGTTAACAAAGTTACTTGTATTTTATGTGGAAAGTATACACACGGAAGTAGAATGGTAGGAAATATAGAGCCCATCTCAGATTTTGAATTTAAGGGGAGATAAGGGTAACATCGATTTTGTAAACGATATTCAAGATTTTTCAATAAAATAACAATTAAAAAACTGACTTTGGACTTTTATTGTACACGTTTAAGATTGTATTATGTATTTTTAAGTAAAAAACTTGCACTCATATGACGCTACATGACATTGAGGAAAGGCTTTCGCTGAGTGCGAGGCGCCGCAATTTTCAACCTAGAACAAAAATTCAAATGCTGCTTTGAAACTGATGATATTGTCTAATGTACTAAGCTTGCATATTTAAAAAAAAATGCTTCTTAACAAAGTGGCGGTACTCTGAAATAAATGTAACCTTTTTCGACAAAAAGTCGGTATAAAAACGTACACAAAAATCGAAATTAAAATATATCCCAAAAATCCTACTTACTAAAGTGTGAAAAAGTTGACTCACAAGTTACAAAAAGATATAACGTAATTCTGTGCATATTTCATGAGTTATAGCTCACGACAACTTGAAAAATCACACGTTTAAAGTTTCAGCTTGCGCTTTTGTAATACTGAAATTGAACAAACGCTTAATCGGCACTGCCAGTACCTACATTTGGCCTTTTGTTCGTCCACGTTGAATCTCATTGGACTAAATTATATCGATTAACTGATTTCCAGTTACCAATGAAAGCTTTCTTTGCACGATTGTGCTTATTTTTCGAACCTTTTCTATCCGTATAAATACGTTTGTTGTTTTCAAGCCCTCACGTTTTACTTCGTATAAAAAACAAGCGAAATGACAGATTGAGGAGACGCGAGACAAGCACGTGCTCTGACTGCTTACCGTAAATGAAAAATATTACAAAGAAAGCTTCCTGAGAATAGTATTTTAGTTGCTAACAATACTCTCTGTGATGCTATCCGAAACTAACAGGATCCCTATGCCTTCAGCAGCAACTATTACAGGATTACGTCAGTTGCATTCGAGCATTCGAATGTGCCAGATAAAGGTGCGGTTTTAACGTATTGTAACACTTATGGCACACTTTATATGAGTGAGTGTTAAAAATAGGCTCTCTGAGGAGTATTTTAAGTCAATAAAAACATATGGCTCAAAATAAATTCCTATCCTAGTCTACCCCTTAAATTCTCATTCGTCTCGAAATTACAGAATCTCAAAAAGACGACTTTCTGTAAACTAACACGGAGTTCATGGCAAAGAGAACTTTCCAACGGACTGTTTATTAGAGGTTTTTGCTGCTCCATTCGCGAATGATGTGCGCGCTTAAACTACTCTTAATTTGTCTTCGCCATCCTTACTGGAGGGATTAGCATGAGTTTTCAATATATTCCTAGAATGTTCAATAAAACCTAGTTCGTAGTAAAACTTGAAAGAGTCTTTCGAGGGATAGTTTCCGGAAGTTTCTAAGAAATTTCACTGATTAATTTGCGTCCATCTTCAAACGCCTGGCGACTTCACTTTTACTAACATTTCCGTAGCGCTCACCTACGGGTCAAACAAACCAGTGACCAATCATTTAGACCTTTGTATTAGAATTCATTCAATAAACTTATTCTATTTGGTATGGCTCTGTCACATTCGAGCAATGTTCTAGGATGGGCCCCACGGCTGTTTTAGAAGTAATCTCATTTGTCGTTTCTTAGATATTCCTAGTATTCTTACAATGCACATACGTTATGTACGACTGACCCTACGTGATCGTTTCATTTCATAAACATACAGACTGTTCCATCCAGGTATCTCTGTACGAGTTGATCGAGAGCAACTGTGTCTCACTGATATTGTAATAATAGGATAGTACGTTTTACCGTTTTGTGAAGTACTCAGTTTTACATTTCTGAACATTTAAAGCAAGTTTCTAATCTTCCAACACTTTGAAATCCTATCATATCTGAGAGAATGTTTGTGCAGCTTTTTCGGGCAGTTCTTCATTAGAGATAACTGAATCGTCTGCAAAATGTCGGAGTTTATTATTAATATTGTCAGCAAGATCATTAATAAACAACATTTACAGCAATGGTCCCAGCACACTTCCGTGTGGTGCGACTGAAGTTACTTCTACATCTGTCGAAAGGCTCTCTATCCAAGATAACGTGCTGCGTCCTCTCTACCAAGAAACGCAATCACAAATTTTGCTTGAGACTTCCGAAAATAATCGTAGATAAGACACTGAGCCAAGTACTTTTCGGAAGTCGATAAATAGGGGAAACTGCGAAGGGATTCCAGGAAAAGACAGATTACATCAAGAATCTAACGTTTTAACTTAGAGTTCGCTCAACTATTGATTTACTGTGTTCCTTAAAATGTAAACAGTCAGTGGAGGAATGGTAGAGCCGTAGAGAACAATATCACTACAAACGGAATGTGTACGCCGTATTAGGACTACAAATAGTGCCCATTGTGTTCTATCTTTCTCCACCAATTTGCCTCAGGAATAGCCTAGTATTTACACTTGCCACCTGCTTTTTCATGTTACTTCCCAAGTCCACAGGCGATCTTACACGATGCTGCGAGCCAAGATACACCGGATGAATGGAATTATAGGGAAATTTAGTTTCTCCTGTTACTGAGATGAGAAGAACAGTACATCTACATCTACATCTACACTTTTGCCATATTGTGTAAGCCACCTTATGGGGCAGAGCAGATTTCTTATCCTGCTGTCTCTCCTCCTTCTGGTCGTTACGAATGGGGGGCGGGGGGGTGGAGGGGAGGTGTGGGTGGTCGGTAATAACAAGCGGTAAGTCTCGTCGAGTGTCCGTCCCAAGAGACATCAGGTGCATTTACTGTGGTTCTTCGACAGATATTTGCACTTTCGTTTTTGCAATTTGTAGCTGCTGCAAACATAAACATATACCGCTCATCACGTCTTTCACACGACGCCCAGTGTCAAAGGAAAGCGTCAGTTTGCTTCCCGTTACTTACTTTACGCGATACGGCTCAGGGGACCGCGCGTAGCTAAAAGGCTCCTCTTCCACTAGATTCTATTCTGTGCCTTCTGTCGCTATTGTGCCGATTTGCAGTAAACCGTCATAGGTTCCATCTCAGCGTCTTTTCTTCCACTAGGAGTAGTGGTGTTGCGCGGAGGATAAAATCCATGGATTTCAATGCCATCGGTAAATATCCATCCGAGTGACATGTCCTGCCCATACAAAGTGCTTGCTAATCAGACCTTCATTACTTGGTCTATTGTGGATTTCATCCAGCCCATCTGGCCTTCATTGCTTCATCTATTGTAGGTTTCATTCAGCTAACAATTACGCCAGATCCTACCTTGTATCGAACCATAGATCTTTCTTAAGACTTTTCGCTTTTTTCTGGACAGTCCAAGTTTCGCAAGCATACAGCCCAACGGGTTGCATCAATGTTTTGTGCAGGTGCAGTTTGCGATTCCTTGAGGGACTGAGCGATTTAAAAAGCTGACTCAGACTGAAGTATGATCGGTTTACGGCTTGGATACTCGCTTTGATTTCTACCACACATGATACATCCTCTGTAAAGATTACCCCCTCTCCCAACCCAGATATTTAAAATTATGATCCCTTTCCGATTACCACAGACTGGAGTGGGTCTACTCAATAATCATCAGTCCTGCTCGTCACCAGGTCTTCGATTCGATCACATGGAGGTCGATTCTGCTCGCTGCCACCTACAAACTGTAGTTCATCCGCGTCAGTTCTTCCTTGGATCTGGACAACAGGGCTGCACCGTCGGAAAACGCGAGATTTGTGATTTTCACACCACATACATCGGTGCCCTTAAAGTTCTTATGGAAAGCTTCTCTCATTATCTTCTCGAGTGCCAGGTTCAACAATATAGGTTACATGTTATATCCTTGTCTCAAATCTGTGTTTCTGTAGAAGCTCTCCGTGACTTGGTTCCCAAGGTTCACTTTGCTTTTTGAATCACTGAGACAACCGAGAACTTGGCTGACGAATTTCTTGGGTATTCTGAACTTAGGCAATTCGTAAGGCCCTCCCTGTGGACACAGTGACTGCCTTCTCAAAATGTATGAAGAGCACATGCAGGTTTTCGCAGCACATAGAAGTTGTCGACAATCGAACGAACCTTTCTGAAACCTCCCTGATATTCACCATATCTTTTTCTGCAAGCGACTAGATTCGATCCAGTACACAGATGGGGCTGTTCGTTACTTACGTGTAAGTAACGAGCAGCCTAACGGCTCGCCATCACAATTTTATATCTTAAATATCTTTGTGACTAATGCCCTTTTGGCATATTTATTATTTTATAAATGACATTTAAGTACTGCCAGTCTTTCACGACGACTCTGTACTTCTACTCTGTATCATACGATTTTAGTCATAATTCTGTGACCATGTTATAGACCATTCTTTGATTTAAATTCTGAGGAATACCCTCCTAGCAGTGTTGAAAGCCGGTTAATTCGTTAAAAATAGTGACCGAGGGCTGTTTTCTTTCAATTGTAGCTATTCACGGTCTCTGAACGTGCAGCCATGTACAAAAAAATTTTTCTTATAGCAGAAATTCGTGAGGGCGATTCCTCTGTAGGTGGTGGAGTCTATTTCGTCACCTGTCTTGTTGATAAGACAGATGACAACTCTCTTCCAGTCTCCTGGAACCTCCTCCAAAATCCAGATCCTCTTGACTAGTTGGTGAATTTTCTTATGTAGTCTCTCTTCTTCTTCTACCTTATTATCCAATTCTTTAAATACCGTTACAAACAAAATTGTTTTTAATGCGGTATTTCAAGTGTCCATTCGATACAGTGCTCCCAAATTTAGTATTGTCCTATAATTTTTTACCGATACGTATTAACAGGGACAACGGAACTTGAAAAGTGTTCAACACTCCAGCAGCGATTGAGCAGCGCTACCGCATGGCAGTAGTAGTCAGCGCGTGCCAAGGCGGTGTTGTCGCTACTGGAAAACTGGTTATGCTTCGTTTTCTGCTGTCGCTGTTAATATATGTCTGTAAAACAAATTTCGCACTGCACTAATTTGCGGCTGCACATCGCAAAACTGAAATTGCAAGTATCTGCCGAAACATCAGAGAAAATGTATCTCACGACTCTTTGGAGGGACACTATGTGTGTTGGAAGAAGCCGTACATAATATATTAATAAGTCGTTTGGGAACAAACACTGATAAACCAAAACATTACGACAACTGCTCACCGAGACGGTGGGTCCCTCCTGAAGGAGTTGCGGGCTCGTGACGCGGTACTAAAGTATGTAAGCGAAGCAGACATGGACATAGGATAACACTAGCGAAGATATGGGTTGCATATGGGGAAATCCACTGAGATAAGCGACTTTGACAAAAGACAGGTTATTGTTAAGCAGAGCCTGTGATCGAGTGTCTCAAAAACGGAGAAGCTTGTCGAATGATCATGTGCTACTTTAATGAGCATCTACGGGAAGAGGTAGCCAAATAGTGAAACTGCCACTAGGAGCTAAAAGGTTGGACATCCACGACAGAACGCGGGGTTCGAAGGCTTGTCCGCTCTGTAAAGTAGGATAGGTGGTAATCTGTGGCATGTCTGCCTAAAGAGCACAAGGCAGGTGCACGGACAGGTGTTTTCGGAGAATACCATTCATTGTACATTTTTGAACATGGAGTTCCGCAGCAGACCACCGCTACCTGTTGACACGTTGACTGAACGACAGCGTCAATAACTATTGCAGTGGATACGGGATCATCTGGATTGGACCGTCGATCAATGGAAACATGTCGGCTCACACTAGATCGACGGTCGTCTCCACAAACGCCGTCATCGATACGATCGGCGGCTCTAAACTTACAGCGAGCTACGGACGCTGGGTGGTGGGAGAAGTATTATGCTATGGGAGACATTCTCCTGCACTTGCATGCGACCTGTCGTAGATATCGAAGACACGCTGACAGCCGTGAACCACCGGCATCCCTCCGCGCTTGATGTCTTCCCCGACAACGATGACGTCTTTCAGTAGCGTAATTGTGCGTGTCTCGGAACCAGAACTGTGCTTCAATGGTTTAAGGAGCACTGTGGTGAACTTACGTTGCTGTCTCGGCGACCAAATTTGCCTGACGTAAATCCTGTGAAACCCATCTTGGTCGCTATCGGGCGTCATCACTACTTACGCAAATCCGCGGTCCGATATTTACGTGGATTACGTGACCTGTGTGTAGACATCTAATGCCACGTACCAACAAATAAACTGTCGGATCCCTTATACGCAGAATCAGTGACGTATTTCGTTCCAGCGGCCGACAAAAATGGTATTAAGCAGATGTTGATAATGTTCCCACTCATCAATGTACACTGTCCAATTTCTACAGTAAACTCTTGCGCAATGTAGTACGCCTCACCATTGCACCCTGCTGCTGAAAGGAAGATGGAAGATTAGAATACAGGGTGATTCAAAAAGAATACCACAACTTTAAAAATATGTATTTAATGAAAGAAACATAATATAACCTTCTGTTATACGTCATTACAAAGAGTATTTAAAAAGGTTTTTTTTCACTCAAAAACAAGTTCAGAGATTTTCAATATGGCCCCCTCCAGACACTCGAGCAATATCAACCCGATACTCGAACTCGTTCCACACTCTCTGTAGCATATCAGGCGTAACAGTTTGGATAGCTGCTGTTATTTCTCGTTTCAAATCATCAATGGTGGCTGGGAGAGGTGGCCGAAACACCATATCCTTAACATACCCCCATAAGAAAAAATCGCAGGGGGTAAGATCAGGGCTTCTTGGAGGCCGTCCAGAACTTTTCCCTTTGCACAAACACCCATTCTCTGTAAACTGTTTATACCAATGTTTAATACACCACCTATCAGGAGGTTTAACACCATACTTCGTTCGAAATGCACGCTGAACAACTGTCGTCGATTCACTTCTGCCGTACTCAATAACACAAAAAGCTTTCTGTTGAGCGGTCGCCATCTTAGCATCAACTGACGCTGACGCCTAGTCAACAGCGCCTCAAGCGAACAAATGTACAACTAAATGAAACTTTATAGCTCCCTTAATTCGCCGACAGATAGTGCTTAGCTCTGCCTTTTGCCGTTGCAGTTTTAAATTCCTAAAGTTGTGGTATTCTTTTTGAATCACCCTGTATAATGTCCTGTCCATTACAAGGTAATTAGAGACGGGGTGTAAGCCCATATTAGGGAAGAATCAGAATGTCCGGCATTTGCCTTAGGCGTTTTGGGGAAATCACGGAAGCCTAAATGTGTCTGGTCGGATGGGGGTCTGAACCGTCGTCCTTCCGAATGCAAGTTCAGTATGCTGACCACTGCGTCACCTCGCTCTGTCTCTGCCACTGGGGTTCGCTGAGCACCTCCGTGACCCTTTTGTGCTTACTAAACGCAACTATCACGAAACGTGATGCTCTTCTTTGGATCTTTTTAATCGTCCATTACTCCTAAGTTATAAAGGTCCCTAACTGAAAGTCACTAAAGTACCGGTCGAATGAGTCACTTGTAAGCTACCGCATTCTTGGATGGCTTACACGTCATCAGGACTTTACTTTGACTTTCCTACGATCAGTTTTAAGTGGTCTTTTTGCATTAAATCGTCCCGTACGAATACTCCAATATTTAATTGATGTAATTTTTTACAGTGATTGTTCGGAAATCTTGTAACCAAACAGTAACGGTCATTTCCGCCGTTTGTGCGCCATGTGTCGCTTTTATTAATGTTGAGAGTCAACCGCCAGTCCCTGCACTAAGCATCGATCCACTGAAGGTATTTCGTAATTTCGTTACATGCTTCCGATCCACTGAATGTATTTCGTAATTTCGTTACATACTTCTAGCGCTGCAGTTTTCCAATAGACAACATCATTGTCTGCAAACAGCCTAACGAAGCATTCTTCATTTCTTCTGCGAGCCGGCCGAAGTGGCCGTGCGGTTAAAGGCGCTGCAGTCTGGAACCGCAAGACCGCTACGGTCGCAGGTTCGAATCCTGCCTCGGGCATGGATGTTTGTGATGTCCGTAGGTTAGTTAAGCTTAACTAGTTCTAAGTTCTAGGGGACTAATGACCTCAGAAGTTGAGTCCCATAGTGCTCAGAGCCATTTGAACCATTCTTCTGCGAGGCGTGATGGGATTGCACAATTGCTAGCAGAGTGTTTGCGAATAGCGTGTATTCGTTCCGGCGTTCTCTGTTTTGACTTCTGACACGTAGTGAAACCCAAAGATGCTTCATGTACAACAATTCACGTAGGATTTAGATTAGCAATATTAAATGAATTAGCCTCGACTTTGATCGATGACCACTGCTGGCATTCACTTGATGCGATTTAAGGAAACCTGAGGAGGTCCTAATACAAATGGCAAGAAACGAATTTGATCTCCACTTCTCCACATTCATAATGTTTCGGCTTAACCGCTTTGTTAGTAACCATCACTCTCAACGCAAACGACTGGCTTAAGGAAGGGCATCACACCACTTGACTTTACAGCTGCTTGTAACGCTCAAGTTATGGGCTGTCAAGTAATATGACCCACATAACTTAGATTAATATACGTCAGGAAATGGTGCTTGATCTATTGCGCAATTAATCCGCACTGCGCTACTGAATAAATCTAGAAGTCTACGAAATGTGAGCGAGAATTATCACGACGGCAATTTAGTTGGTGTGCCGTTTCCCGCAGCGAATATATAAATATTTGTTTTATAAATTCAAATGCCGTTTTCCTGCTGCAGAGTAATACCGGATTTATTTATTTATGTTCACATGGGTCCACTGCGTTGTAGACATCTTTTAGAGATATTGTATGATTATATTTTATAATTTCATGTACGCTACCAAGTTCGATTACTTTTATTTTACATGGGGCCTATTTCGGCTCAGTTTCCAACATCAGGTAAATAAATGGTACATCAGGTAAATAAATGGTACATCAGATAAATAAATGGTACATAATTTTGGTACATTATCTCTATCTTTAAAGACAGTGACTAAATGAATTTCATTATTATACGGTTTTGCATACAAATAGTGACAACAGCACCGATATTGCATGGGTATCAAAACCATCGGACGTATCTACAAATGTATAACAATGAAATCCATTTAATAATTCAATCTAGAAACAATGTACCAAAATTATGTCTCATTTAAGTACAGATAACCTGAGGATAGCATTCAGTCGAAATAGGCATTTTGTAAAGCAAGGCAATCAAACTTTGTAGCGGACTTGGAATTATAAAATATAATTGTACAAATGTATTTATGTTCCAGAAACGCTTCACCTTTTATATTACAATCATTTTCATTGGATTTAATGAGAAATGGTAAAGTTTCGTTCCTACGTGTGAAATAGATTCGAAAAATTTTCACGCCATAATTTTTACTTCAATAAAATGTCACAGTCACTCGTTCATCCTACCTGAACACAAAAGGGGAAAACAAATTTTAGCCGGCCGGGTGGCCGAGCGGTTCTAGACGCTATAGTCTGTAACCGCGCGACCGCTACGGTCGCAGGTTCGAATCCTGCCTCGGGCATGGATGTGTGTGATGTCCTTAGGTTAGTTAGGTTTAAGTAGTTCTAAGTTCTAGGGGACTGACCTCAGAAGTTAAGGCCCATAGTGCTCAGAGCCATTTGAACCATTTTGAACAGATTTTAACAGGACGAACGGGTAACTATAAATTTTCAGTCATGTAAAATTATATTATTCCACATTAAATACACTTTAGATGCCTTCAATGTAAAAGGCGAAACACGTCTGGAACGTAAATAAATATTACGCTGCTGCAAGAAAAGTTGCTTTTGAACTGAATGAAATGAATATTACGGCGACGTAAATGAAATTAGAATTTTGTGCAGATCTGCATCCAAAAGCCTATATGTCTTATCTCACGAATGATAAGGGAAATGAAGTTATTCCAAGACATGCTAAACTGTGTGGAGTGAAAATACGCACATAGTGTGTGTGTGTGTGTGTGTGTGTGTGTGTGTGTGTGTGTGTGTGTGCCCGCGTGAATTTAATGTATCCATGCAAGTATGCTAGAGACACAACGATCCAGGCGCAAAATGCAGCTAGTGCCAGACAAAGAATCTGCTCGGTATATGTAGCCGTGGTTTCATTCATATACACGAGGATTTGCCTCACTATCTGGAGTTCAGAATGAAGTTATGCCAATGTCTTTAAGGATCTCCCGTCTCACATAAAGCTGGAAAATTATTGACATACCTCGTTAATTGCTCTTTATACAAATTATCTATCTTAAAGATTGAAAATTCCTGTTAGCTGCAAGTAGAATTCTTAATTATAAATGCTACATGACAAGTTGTGCTGTAATGTAGACAGGCTCCCTTTGTCACAGGTGTAGGTAATCATTTTCTTAAAGTACCAATGTATTCGTCGCAATATTATGCTACCAACAGGTAATAACAGTAGTTATTTAATTTAAGTGAAAATTATTATTTTTTTCTTTTCTTTTCAAAAACGGTGGCTTTCCCCACAAATCTACTAGTTTACATTTAGCTGTCGTAAGCGTGAATATCATCAAGCACTATAGTTACTGTATGTGAGGATTAAATAGTTAACAGGCGCTTTTATTCGCTTCATGCACATTACTCCGTATTGATTGGATCTACGGAACATGATAAATGAAAAAAACGTTTTTAATTTCATAATTGGAAGGCAAAATTCTGTAGATATACGAACGTATACTTGTAATTGAAACAGTAAATTACTATTAAATAACCAAAATTATGAAGTATATTGTGCATAAAATCAGAAAAACACGGCAAACTTTTTTTTCAAATAATAAAAGATAATAGCGCATATTCTAACAAGAAAAGTTATGTTTTTCCAATACGATGAAACACTCAAATTCCTCCTAAGCTTATGACATGAAATGTTAGTTGATACGCTAATTTTGATCTATATTATCAAAATAACATGTTTTTATACATAGGCAGAAATCAGTTTTGCCTAGTTGGCGCCACTGCTCAGTGTACTGGTCAAGATTAGGCGTTATAGTTTCCAAATGCTTGTCCGAACCTAGCGATTAGGGTTTCTGACGGTTTCCTTAATTACCTCAGGCTAAAACCGGTACAGTTCCTTCAACAAATACCAGGCCGATTTCCTACCACCCATTTCTGATGAAACGAGCGAATTCCCCGTCTATAAAATCCCTCGTTACGTGTGAAAATTATCTGACAACAGGCCATCCTTATCAACTATTGGCCACAGTAACATACAGAAGAACAAACAATACTTAAAGATGTACGTACAAAAGAGCTCAGGAATTGGGACGGAACGAGACAAGCAGTTCTGTCATTGCGCGAAGTTACCAACGTGAGAAAAATCAGGATGCTTCTAAAAAATCCTTTGAAACTAGGCCGTACAATGTTCGCTTCCAGCAGACTTCCTAGTTTCTCAGCTATCGTCAGCAAATTTTCCGATAGTAATAGCATTTTAAATGTTTTTAACCGAAACACTTAATAATGGAAGTTCAATAACACAAGGAAGTATATGTCACTTTTCTTGATGTCAGTCTTCTGCCTTTATGCGATCCGTATTGTTTCGTACCTGTGCGAGAGTCTTCAGTTCACAGCACCACTTACAACCAAGTCGTTAAATTATTTATTTCATATTTTGGAGGACAGTGATGGGGCGGGACACTGGGAGTTCTTTGGATGTGGTTGTGTGTTGGGGTTGCGGATGGAGTCATGTCAGCTTTAGTGGAATAGTAGGAACAGATCACGTTCAATAATTGAAAATTATTACGTTGGCGGGAAAGTTATTGGCGCAAGCGGTCGGGTTTTTACATTCTTAGGATATGTGGTCCATGTGTGTGAGGCATAGTTGGCACTGATGTGCTTCAGGTTGGGATCATGAACGTTCTTTGGCGGTAAATGAGAATGTATGAGTAATTACGTTGACAATAGATGATGCGGTTTATTTAAATTTTTTAAAAAATATAGAAGCATCGTCTCCTGTCCAGGTCGCATTTTGCGTTAGACTATTAAAACGTGATGACTAATTTTGGGTGTGTATAAATAATGAACAGATCGTTCAAATCGTAAGTGCAGGTGAATATGCATTGAACAGGATCAATAGCGAACATTATGCAAAAACGTGCAAAATAAGACAATAATGATGTTAAAAGCATCACGAATGGCGAACCAGGTCGAAACCCATAATCTTGCGATACGCAGGAAAAAGAGTAGTGGGGGCTCATGCGTAAGTAAAAATGCTTCAGAGATACATTATATGGGGTCGCAAAACAGGCAATACTGTGAGAAAGCTTGATGCAACGGAAACAAGAATTAAAAACGGTTTCACAGCATGCTTGTCACAAGAGTAATCCAAACTAAAATACAGTAATCCATCATAAAATATAAAATGGCCATCGTTACATTATGTGTACTCGTTGTTAATGGATATAAAATGATACATTATGTGTACTCGTCGTTTATGGATATAAAATGAAACCAGCTCAGCCGACTACAAATACGTTTCCATTCTGTGAATAATAGTTACGTCCCCGAATCAGCATGGTTTTAGAAAGTATCACTCTTGCGAAAATCAGCTTGCCCTCTTCTCTCATTGTATACTGCGAACTGTGGATGAATGGCAACAGGTAGATTCCATATTTCTAGATTTCCGGAAAGCGTTTGACACGGGGCCCTATTGCAGACTGTTAAAGAAGGTACGAACATATGGGATAGGTTCGCAGACACGTAGTGGATCGAAGACTTCTTAAGTTACAGAACCCAGTTTGCTGTCCTCGACGGCGAATGTTTATCAGAGACAAGGATATCATGAGGAGTGTTCCAGGGAAGTGTGATAGGACCGCTGCTATTCTCCATATACATGAATGATTTGGCTCACATGGTTGGCAACAATCTGCGGTTGTTTGCTGATGATGCTGTGTATACTGTAAGGTATCGTCGTTGAGTGACTATAGAAGGGCACAAGATGACGGACACAATTTCTAGTTGGTGTAATGAAAGGCAGCTATAAATAAATGCAAAAAAAAAATGTTAATGTGGATTATTCGGAAAAGCAAACCCGTAATTCTGGAAACAGCATTAGTAGTGTCCTTGTTGACTCGTCGTTCAAATTTCTGGGGGTAACATTGCAAAAAGCTATAAAATGGAATGATCATGTGAGGACAGTAATAGGAAAATTGAATTGTCGACTCTGGTTTATTGGGGGCATTCTAGGAAAGTGTATGTAGGAAGCTGATGCGACCTATTCGCCGGCCGGATTAAAGGAAAACATCGAAGCAATTCAGGCGCGGGCTACTAGATTTGTTGCTGGTAGGTTCGAACAACATGCAAGTGTCACGGAGACGCTTCGGGAACTCAAACGGGAATGCCTGAAGGGAAGGTGACATTATTTTCGAGGAAAAATATTGAGAAAATTTAGAGGACCGGCATCTGAAGCTGACTGCAGAACAGTTGTGTTGCCTCCTACGTACATTGCGTCTAAGGACAACGAATATAAGATACGATAGATTAGGGCTCATACGGATGCATACAGACAGTCGTACTTCTCTCGTTCTATTTCCGAATGGAATAGGAAAGGAAATGACTAGTAGTGGTATGGGGTACCCTCCGCCACGCACCTTGACGTGGGTTGTGGAGTATCGATATACATGTAGATGTCTCAGTCAAAGCACTTTTACCGATATTAGTATCTCCAAGCTAATACAACTGCTTATTGCGTACCTGCCGGGATTGAAAGGTCGCATTATACCACTTGGCTGCGTCATGCACCCACCCTGAATACGAAAGATCACACGCAGCCTAATCTTCAACTCGAGTGTATTCCTTCTGAAACGCTTCATAATATTTCTCGCTAAAACAAATACAATTCTAATTACCAATAAGAAAAGGATCGACAAAATCGTTTCGTGCGACTTGCTCAGTGATGCAACCTAACAGTAAACGACAAGGCACTCTCACTACAATTTTTGACTGCTACACTATCCTTGTCTATACCAGGGCAATGTACTTGAGGATATTATTATAGAAATGTAAGAGAATGTAGATGAAGATGAAATGGGAGATATGATACTGCGTGAAGAGTTTGACAGAGCACAGAAAGACCTGAGTCAAAACAAGGCCCAGGGAGCAGACAACATTCCATTAGAACGACTGACAGCCTTGTGAAAGCCAGTCCTGACAAAACTCTACCATCTGGTGAGCAAGATGTATGAGACAGGCGAAATTCGCCTCAGACTTCTAGAAGAATATAATAATTACAATCCCAAAGAAAGCAGGTGTTGACAGATGTGAAAATTACCGCACTGTCAGTTTAATAAGTCACAGCTGCAAAATACTAACTCGAATTCTTTACAGACGAATGGAAAAACTGGTAGAAGCCGACCTCGGGGAAGATCAGTTTGGCCGCACGGGATTAGCCGAGCGGTCTCAGGCGCTGCAGTCATGGACTGTGCGGCTGGTCCCGGCGGAGTTTCGAGTCCTCCCTCGGGCGTGGGTGTGTGTGTTTGTCCTTAGGATAATTTAGGTTAAGTAGTATGTAAGCTTAAGGGCTGATGACCTTATCAGTTAAGTCCAATAAGATTTCACACACACACATCAGTTTGGATTCCGTAGAAATGTTGGAACACGTGAGGCGATACTGACCCTACGACTTATCTTAGAAGAAAGATAAGGAAAGGCAAACCTACGTTTCTAGCTTTTGTAGACTTAGAGAAAGCCATTGAAAATGTTGACTGAAATACTCTCTTTCAAATTTTGAAGGTGGCAGGGGTAAAATACAGGGAGCGAAAGGCTATTTACAATTTGTACAGAAACCAGATGGCAGTTATAAGAGTCGAGGGACGTGAAAGGGAAGCAGTGGTTGCGAAGGGAGTGAGACGGGGTTGTAGCCTCTCCCCGATGCTATTCAATCTGTATATTGAGCAAGCAGTAAAGGAAACAAAAGAAAAGTTCGGAGTAGGTATTAAAATCCATGGAGAAGAAACAAAAACTTTGATGTTCGCCAATTACATTGTAATTCTGTCAGAGACAGCAAAGGACTTGGCAGAGCAGTTGAACGGAATGGGCAGTGTCTTGAAAGGAGGGTATAAGATGAACATCAACTAAAGCAAAACGAGGATAATGGAATGTAGTCGAATTAAGTTGGGTGATGCTGGGGGAAATAGATTAGGAAATGAGACACTTAAAGTAGTAAAGGAGTTTTGCTATTGGGGAGCAAAATAACTGATGATGGTCGAAGTAGAGAGGATATAAAATGTAGGCTGACAATGACAAGGAAAGCGTTTCTGAAGAAGAGAAATTTGTTAACATCCAGTATTGATTTAAGTGTCAGGAAGTCGTTTCTGAAAGTATTTCTATGGAGTGTAGCCATGTATGGAAGTGAAACATGGACGATAAATACTTTGGACAAGAAGAGAATAGAAGCTTTCGAAATGTGGTGCTACAGAAGGATGCTGAAAATTAAATGGGTAGATCACATAACTAGTGAGGAGATATTGTATAGAATTGGGGAGAAGAGGAGTTTGTGGCACAACTTGTTAGAAGAAGGGACCGGTTGGTAGGACATGTTCTGAGGTATCAAGGGATCACCAATTTAGTATTGGAGGGCAGCGTGGAGCGTAAAAATCGTAGAGGGAGACCAAGAGATGAATACACTAAGTAGATTCAGAAGAATGAGGCTGCAGTAGGTACTGGGAGATGAAGAAGCTTGCACAGGATAGAGTAGCATGGAGAGCTGCATCATACCAGTCTTAGCACTGAAGACCACACACTATCCTTCTTTGTAATACACTTACGAACTGTTTTCCTAGACCTACAAGAGCGGCAACAAGTACACCACTAATAGATGCAAAGACCCACTCAGATTTAGTCATAAACGTCCCTTATGTCACAATATCCTGCAATTCACCCATCCTATTGGGTCAACACTCACCTACCTCTGATAGTGGATACTGGCTCACGGCTGCCCCTTTTGACAGATCTAAGCTACTGCCCACTTCTGAAAGTAAATCTGCACGAGCGCAGGACACTTCGTACGTTGGGACTGGAATATCCCTCTGAAATGTCCCTCTCACTGCAAAGGATAACGCTTGGTCGTGACTTCGATTATAAAGTGGTACTGTAACAGTGATGTCCGTTGAAAAATTCAGGACTTCCTTTCAAGAAAAACAGCATATAAAATTTGTTCCAAGAGACGCCTTTTTTATTCCGCGCTGTACTTCTTGAGACAGCACTGTTAACATTACACGAAAGGCATCACACAAAATGCAGTATTTGACACTCATGAGTAATAATAGGGAAATACCATTTTACACTCTTGCCTGTCATACACGACCGCACTCGCTTCCAGCCTACTCATGTCTTTTCCTGATCAAAACTCAAAACTATTAATCCACTCTTCGACCGCGGCCTGCACCGAGTTCTTTCTCCTACCTCGCGAGAGCTCCTGTATCAAGTGTTTCAGCCATTAGCAGCATTCGTGCTACGTTATATGGTCGAGTTTTGCTCAGCCAGGAGCAAGCGAGGTCGTTGTTTCCAGGTGGTTTGTGATGCCGTGAACATATTGCACCATATTGCGACTTACTCAGTACCGGTTTAATGTGTTACAAGCCTCTTCTGGAAGTAGAGTGCAGGTTGGGAAGGAAGGCTAGTGTCGACTATTTAGTTTCCTCGTAGTTTCGCCCAAGAGGTGAAGGAGGCTTTCCCGGCGACGAAGACGAAGATTAAGCACAAATCAGTTAGGTTCAGAGGCCATCCTCGGTTCCAGCAGCCATCTGGCTGATATCTCATTTCAGACAGGGAAGAACATCAGCTCTGGTAACTGACGGTAGTAACGTTTTCCATCGCAGACCTGAAGACGAAAACATTAATACAGTATTTATCAACTACAGCTGCGTCCATGGAAGGTAGAACAGGGACAGAAAGTTGGCTGAAACCAGGTGTTAATAGACTTGAAATTCTGAAACCTGATTGGAATGAACGTGCAAAGATAGGCCAGTGGAGCAAACGTGTTTATAGCCATTTGTAATGAAAATCTTCTCACAAAATTCTTCCAACATCAGAAGCCGTATACCACCTCCCCCGGCTGTACCTGTGCCGTCGCGCCCTTTGGGATCTATAGATGAAAAAATTCCTCGTCCTCCAGTACGACGGTTCTTTCTCAGCGAGCACCAAAACAATCTAACAATTGTACAGATTTTTCTCTCGCACTGGGAAAGAAAATTTCTTTCAAATATCTGTTGACCCGGTCAGGCGTTAGTTTACCGGATTTCGATGCTGTTACGATATTTGTGGCTTCAAAAAGATTTTTCCTCGAATTCTCGGTCCAAACTCTACGTTAGTTTCTTTTTGAACTATGAAAAGGGTGTGTTCAGCGTGAAAAACCAGTTTTCTGCGTCGTACACGAGGAAAAGGCTCGACGGCATTGGCACAGCAGAGGGACGTATATGGCTTTCGAAGCTGAAAAAACTTTTTGAAAAGATTTTCAGATCTGATTTTGCTGAACGACTGTGATGTCAGTCTCCATTCGAGAAAAGATATAATCAAGCTGCAGTCACTGACACAAAATCGCTTTTCTTCACCAAGGTTTTCCAGCGTACTGAAATATGCCTATTACAAGTCAGAATATTTAGAGATTCAAACATCACAACTTGAAATTCTGCTGAATTTTGTTTTACACTAAGTTGTCCGTCGTGTGCATTATGTGAAAAAAATTCGTTCGTTTTATGTGCATTGTGTAAAAAACGTTATTTTTTAAGTATTTCCTTACAGATAATCATTATTGTAATGATTTTGTGTCATACGAGTAATAATGAGTTACTTATCACTTTCAGTTAACATAACTCTTCTATGTGAAACATGAACATGAATGTAAATCGTAAATCGTAAAATATCAATTTAAAGCACAAAACAAAAATAAGTAATATAAATATAACAATAGTGAACGTTTAGATAATCTGACTAGTTATATTGAAAATATTCCGACAACACATTGTGTGCAGCTTATTTTCCAAAATCGGTATTTCAGAAACCAGCTTTATTACACATTGACGTACGAGACATCAAAGCTTCTTAACGTTGCAACAAAAGTTTTAATTTTTCAAATTAATTAATGGAGCTAGAGTGTTCTGCAAAATTTCAAATTATTACAAAAGTTGATTATACAATTTTCAAGAGTGGTAATTACATTTCAACTTTTATGTGACACACATTTTTATATATCACAATTTCGAAGATATTCCCTCTAAACATAAGATGTAAAATTACATTTCTGGGTGTCTTTTACCCCTTAAAAGCGAAACTGGGCAAAAATGAAAAAATCCGTGTTGTTTTATTTTGACTCCTCTAAATACCAGCCAAGTTACATCAGGGTCGTTTATTTACACTGGTAGTGTTCTCTTGGAGTTTAAAGTAGAAGAGGGAGTCAGTTAAGGTAAGGCAGCTACCGCCTATATTCCTCTCAAGAGGTCCGGACCCTATTTCCATCCGCACTGGGATATAGCAATCAAGCCAACATATATATTACACAGGTGAATATTAATAAAACCGACAAACTGCAGCAATGGGTTCCTGACTGGAAATGGAAGAAAAAAGGTCATGTCAACAGGTATCCGGAAATGGACGGTGTGCGTCGAACGACAACAAATCGTCCCGGAACACAGTACTGGACTGTTCCGCACTCACGTCGCAACAGATGTTCAAAGTGCCCGCCATGAGATTGCAAGTGACAGGGATAGTAGCGGTTGTCTTGCAGGATACACATAACCATACTTTGGCTTACACGATGTTGGCGAGCCACTTGCCTGGAGCTTGTACTAGGGTTCATGTCAATATCCTGTAAATCTGGTCCTCCATATCTGGTGTACGCACTAACCTCTACCTTCCTGCACATTCGTCTGCCTGAAAGGACCCTTGATCACACAAACGCCCAAAAAGGAGTTGAAAAGTTATTTGATGTGGTTGGTGTCTGTGACGGTACTTGTATAGTATAGTCATGCTGCCTCTCTAGCGTTTCCAACTGCTTGCTGTGCCCAAACACAATCTCGGTTTGTTCTCAACTTGAATGCCGGACCATTCTGCTGCTTACAATACGCAGCGTTAATAACACAGCCTGAAACACACAAGGGACACACGACACGTGGTAAGAAGAACTGTCTTTCGTCAGCACCATCTACCGTCCGTCCCCGGTAGCTGAATGGCTTTAACAGACAAAGATAAAAGGAGAAGTAAAAATATAGTAGAGAAGTTACAATCACGCGAAAACCAAAATAAAATGGAGCTGAAGTATCCCAACAAAAACTGGGAAAGAATATGGACTAATATAAATAACAAAACACTGACTACGGAAGTGCAAGCGTCATGGTACAGAGTTGTCAACAACATCATTAGTACCAAAGTAAAACTGTATTCAATAGGACTACATGCAACCAATGTGTGCCAAAAATGTCACAATTTGGACTCCTTAAAACATCGCTTCATCTGCAATGGATACAAGAATATTTGGAATGACACTGTATTGCAAGTCGCTTTTCTCAAACGGACCGATGGAAGAGAGATCACACTACACGATACACTCTTCCCCGAAGAAGTTTCCTTTCCACCACAAAAAAACAATGTCATCTTGTGGGTATTCGGAAATTTTGTCAATTATGTTGTCAACAACAAAGGCAATGACAATCTACAAGAATATCGGGAATATATGAAAGATGAATACTTCAAAATACACCGGAACAAAAACCATAAAAAGAAGTTCGGGAATATGATGCAAATTTTGTTTCAGAAACAAGACATCGGTTAATACCTAAATAATATGGAATCGACGGAACAAGATAGACTGCCAAAGTAGGGGATTGCTGTTGGGGGTGAAGTACGGTGGGGACTTCGTGTGCCCCGGGGCCGATACGGTAGCCGTGAAGGCCTCAACAGAACCCCGAAAAAGCATGTTTACCCAACAAGGAACAGGAGTCATGCCACAGCACAAGAATAGTAAGGAAAAAATAATTCTAATGCATAAGACGTGCATCACTGAAGAAGTTTAATTTCCTCTCTTAATTTTTACTTTTGCTTCTCTCTCATTTTTGTTTAAATTCTAATGGAAGAATATTTTGCGTTCCGTTAATGCAGTCAACAGTATAGGAGAGAGAGTTATTTTCACGGTAAGTTATTTTCACGGATTACAATTCTCTAACATTGTCTTCAAGACGCAATTCAGTTTCATAACCCATAAAAGAAAAATGTGGAAAAAAATGGTCAGCGTGACGGATTGTCAAATCTCTGGACCCAGTTTCGATTCCCGGCTGGGTCGGGGAATTTTCTCCACCCAGGGACTGGGTGTTGTGCTGTCCTCATCATTATCCTATCATCCTCATCGACTACAGGTCGCCGAAGTGGCGTTAAATTGAAAGACCAGCATCCGGCGAATGGTCTGCCCGAGGGGGGGGCGCTATCCATACGGTTAAATAAATAAAAAATAAACAATGGCAACGATGCATTTCCGGACACAGAATCACAGAACCTTTTTTTCCTCCATTTTCAGTCAGGAATCCGTCGGTTTTAATTTCACTCTTTATAGTCACTGACAGAACAAAATCACAACACCAAGAAGGAGTTACGTGACATAAACGAAAGTTGTTAGGCGCGTTTAGACATCTGAAAGATGTGTCGATTCAAATTTAGCGCTAGATGGATAAGACCGTCGTTAGTAGCGCCACTAGCAGAATAAAAGTCAGGTTTGCTTTAAATACACGCTCTAATGGTCGTGAGCGTTCTTTACTTTTGAGATTGGACGTGGAGGATGATGTTGGTCATAATTGCTTTTAAGGCGACAAAGACACCGTTATCAGCACCTCATTGAGTTTGAACGAGGTCGTGTACCAGGGCAACGAGAAACTGGATGCGATATTGCAGAAAGACTTGGCAGAAATGTAGCCACTGTACATGATTGCTGGCAGTGGTGGTCAAAAGAACGTACGGTCGCAAAAGTCCGTGGTCTGGACGGCCACTGGCAACACCGAGACTGGAGACCGTCGTATTCGGCGTATAGCTCTGGTGCGTCGTAACTGAATCTACAGCAGGTAGTCGTGCATCAGTTGGCACCACAACGACACAACGGACTGTTACAAATAGGTTACTTCAAGGACAGCTCCAAGCCAGACGCGCCGTAGCGTGCATTTCCCTGACCCTAAGCCTCCGCCATATGCGAATTCAGTGTGTCAAGCGAGAGCTCATTGGGGGGCAGGGTGAAGGTCTGTTGCGTTTTCTGATGAAAACATAACAGATGCCTCGAAGCCAGTGATGGCCGTGTGTTGGTTAGAAAGAGACCAGTTGAGGGCCTTCAACCAATATGACTGCGTGCTACACACTCTAGACTTTCACTGGAGCAATCGTTTGAAGTGATTTCGTCTGACAGCAGGAGCACCCTCGTGGGTATCCCACTCACCCTGATAGCAAATTTGTAAGACAATCTTGTGATTCGACCTTTTGTGCTGCTACTCTTAAAACAGCAATCCAGGTGATGTTTTCCAACAGGATAACGCTCACACGCATGCCCGTGTTGTAATCGAGTATACTCTACATTGTGTTGACACGTTGTCTTGACCTACGCGATCACCAGATCGTTTCCAGTTGACTACGTATGGAACATTATCGGACGAAAACTCTAGCGTTCCCTGTATTGATTGACCAAGTGCAACAGGCATGGAACTCCATCTCACAAACAGATATGCGGTACCTGTAACACAATGCATGCATTTTTGCATGCCTTCATTCAACACTCTGGCGGCTACACCATTTATTAGTGTACTGGTATTTTACATTTTCAATGGCTTATCTTGCGCTTACATTAACCTTTGATCATGCAATGTTAATCACTTAAATATGTTACCTAAAGAGATGTATTTCCGAAATTTCATTACTCTACATAAATTATTTTTTGGTTCTGCGATTTTTTTCCTTCACTGTTCGTTCTGTCAGAAAGGTTCAAATGGCTCTGAGCACTATGGGAATTGTGAGGTCATCAGTCCCCTAGAACTTAGAACTACTTAAACCTAACTAACCTAAGGCCATCAAACACATCCATGCCCGAGGCAGGATTCGAACCTGCGACCGTAGCGGTCGCACGGTTCCAGACTGTAGCGCCTAGAACCGATCGGCCACCAGAGCCGGCTCTGTCAGAATGTCCGACGGGTAAGCCACCACTGTTTTTGATACAGCGGCCGTAAATATCAATATTTTGAGGACGGTATCAACGTCAGGCACTTGCTGCAGGTGCAGGGAGTGGCAACTGACCCTTAACAAAGACAAATGTAATGTATTGCGAATACATAGAAAGAAGGATCATTTATTGTATGATTATATGATAGCGGAACAAACACTGGTAGCAGTTACTTCTGTAAAATATCTGGGAGTATGCGTGCGGAACGATTTGAAGTGGAATGATCATATAAATTTAATTGTTGGTAAGGCGGGTACCAGGTTGAGATTCATTGGGAGAGTCCTTAGAAAATGTAGTCCATCAACAAAGGAGGTGGCTTACAAAACACTCGTTCGACCTATACTTGAGTATTGCTCATCAGTGTGGGATCCGTACCAGATCGGTTGACGGAGGAGATAGAGAAGATCCAAAGAAGAGCGGCGCGTTTCGTCACAGGGTTATTTGGTAACCGTGATAGCGTTACGGAGATGTTTAACAAACTCAAGTGGCAGACTCTGCAAGAGAGGCGCTCTTCATCGCGGTGTAGCTTGCTCGCCAGGTTTCGAGAGGGTGCGTTTCTGGATGAGGTATCGAATATATTGGTTCCCCCTACTTGTACCTCCCGAGGAGATCACGAGGGTAAAATTAGAGAGATTAGAGCGCGCACGGAGGCTTTCAGACAGTCGTTCTTCCAGCGAACCATACGCGACTGGAACAGGAAAGGGAGGTAATGACAGTGGCACGTAAAGTGCCCTCCACCACACTCCGTTGGGTGGCTTGCGGAGTATAAATGTAGATGTAGATGTAGATGTCAGCCGCAACTGGGAACGGAAATAAACCACTCGTGTAAAGCAGAATGTCCGGGATCGTGTCCCAGTCCGGCAGATATTTTCAACTTTGTCCATTGAATTAATTCACTGCCCAATTGCGAGTGATTTCGGTACTTCCCTCGAAATATAGATAGGATATTATAAAAGGTGGGCTAGAAGCTACGGAAGGTTTGTTGGGGCAGAGAAACTGTTGGTGATTCGTCGTACAGCTATTGCTTGGGTCTCGGAAGAATTGATCTTGCCTAGCCATTGGTTGCACTACAAAGTAAACTGTTTTAGATGACGTTGAGGTGATGGTTGGATTTTCTGGAGGATGGTGTATAAGAGTGGTCCAATGTTATCTGTACGGAGCAGGAATTGGATTGGTGGAGGGAGTTAAGGTATATTAGCACTGGAGAAGATGTACTTATTACTTTATTTCGAAGGCATTGCTCTTCAAAATGTAAAAGTCGTTCTGTGTCTTATTTGTGTCCCATATTTAGCCACTGGGACTACACGTTTTCATAAAAAACATAGCACAAAATACATTGTCGGAGGGCTGTTGCCAATTAACGTGGGTGTCTGATGTTGCAGGGAGATGGGGGCAGCGGTGGTTGTCCGACTGCTGGCATGGTGTCTGGTGGCGGCGACGGCGTCTGCCCAAACTGCCGGAGCAGGTGTGTATCTACCGACCATTCTAGCAGCTTTTTGCAAAGGTGTCATACGAAACCCAAAATAAGATACGGTACCTCCTAACCAGCCTCCAACCAGTGTACTGCATACTCTCGAAATGCTTAGTAACCTAGGTAGGGAAGTCACCTACCGCTTTCCTACAACTTTCTCCAGGTATTTCCACTTTCTCATCCCATTTATCTAACATACTATAAGCTATTCAATTATGTCCCCACAAACACCAACAAATTTCCCTAGCTACCAAACCTTTCTTCTTCATCAATCTAACAGCCACGTACTCCCTCGACCGGGCGTACGTCGTATTCAAACAACCTATTCACTCTAGTTGAAACTACCTTCTGCCACATCCTCTCTTCCAGCTCCGATGTCATGGAAACAACAAATATTTCCCTCTAATTCTTAATAACTAAGAAACCCATCCATTCCAGTAGCCATATTCTTCTCTCACCCATCCTGTCTAATGAGGATTCCAACCTTAACCTTTATTCAACTAATTCTATCAACAGTTTAACTCCAACACTCCGACCACTCAATCCTTTCCATACAACTACACACCCTCCTGTACAGGCAGACATCTACGTCAGTGCTCATCCCATCAAAATTTCTAACTCACAATTACTAGAAACGGTCATACTATTTTTACGTACAGTAACATCTCGTGAAAGATGTTTAGCATCAGTGTCAGAAAATATGCTATTCTCAGACATTTACCTCCTTGAGCCCCAGTAGTGTCTGCCTGAAACCACCATTTTATTAAGTTTTTTTGATGTACCAGCGCCTTTCGCATGAACCATCGATGCTAAGACGGAGACTTCTAGTGGTACACTGAGGTACTTCTACAAATGTAGTGCATTGTGGGTTGTAGGAATCACTTATAACGTTCAAGGCCACAGATGGTGCGGAGATGCTGACTTGCCTTTTTTTTTCGTAGTGGCCATATTGAGAAGATCATTGATGGTGAAAGTAAGTATATCTAAGTTATTGTAACGTATATCTGAATTTGCACTATTGCTTTTATGAATATTATAAAAATGACGGTTTGTAATTGTGATATAAGATTTGTTAAATTTTAGGCCATTTTTTTGCCATTTAGGATTACAAATTGTTTCAGGCGTTATGAGTTCACAGAAGTTTGGAGATGTAGGATTTTTCCTAGGAAATCCGCATTTGCCTTTAAATATATCACATGAAACGATGGGTGGTTGAAAACTGAATGTCCCAGTGGTTCTAAAGTGAAACCACCTCATTACAACAACTGGCTGTTTACCTTTTGCTAATTTCATCTTATATTCGGACTATGACAATAAAGATTAATTTTGTGGAAAATTTTACGTTTATATTTCAAAGTGCAACCATCTCCTTAAAATAACTGATTGTTTACTTTTTACCAATTTCTTCTTCTGTTCGTTGCTTACCGTGACAATGAAGGTTAGTTATGTGAAGCGCGCCCGGTTGGCAGTGCAGTCTAACGCACGGCCTTCCGTGCGGGAAGGAGCGCCTGGTCCCCAGAACGAATCCGCCCTGCGGCTTCGTGTCGAGGTCTGGTGAACCGGCCAGTCTGTGGATGGTTTTTAAGGCGGTTTTCCATCTGCCTCGGCTAATGCGGGCTGGTTCCCCTTATTCCGCCTCAGTTACACTATGTCGGCGATTGCTGCGCAAACACGTTCTCCACGTACGCGTACACCACCATTACTCTACCACGCAAAGATAGGGGTTACGATCGTCTGGTGTGAGACGTTCCCTGGGGGGTCCACCGGGGGGCCGAACCGCACAATAAACCTGGGTTCGGTGTGGGGCGGCGGAGGAGTGAAGTGGACTGCGGTACTCGTCGTGGGGTTGTGGACCACTGCGGCTGCGGCGGGGACGGAGCCTCTCCGTCGTTTCTAGGTCCCCGGTTAACATACAATACAACACAATAGTTATGTGAAAATTTTCATAATTTTTTTTTTCGTATTGTGGGCAATGGAATTTTAGAAATTATCTTGACTAAAATATCTGTTAACCTTTATATTTTGTTTAAATATATCAATATATGTGGAATACTACATGAATAGTTAGTTAGATGCCCAGCAGGGAATCACCCTGCACATACGTGACACTCATTAACAACACTGACAATGTGGTATTCCCGAAGTATCTGAGAGCGCATTGCTGCTTCCTTCTTATGGCATGCTGGTATATTACACGCTATAGTTGTGATGCAATCGGCATAGCTTCACTTTCACTACTAAACTTATGTTATTACCTCTTCTTAGATGTGAAGGTAGCTGATGACGGCCGAAACTTGTAATTTTTCGTTGAAATTATATGTTACTCTGCCGGAAAACAAAGCATTTTCGAAAGAAGTCCTACATGATTGAGCGCAACACAGTTCCCAAATGGTTTTGCTATAAGCAGGCAAGCAGCTAGGCTGCTTCTTTTGTACGTTGTCCTGAAACGATGACGTGCGCTCCTTCCTGGGACCTTTTCAACTGACACAGTTCCTCAGCTTACATTTCGTGTCTAGTGTTTTTGAGATTCACTCACAGCTGTTCAGCTGTTAATGGCTTATGCTCAGCATATGGCTCATATTGCATCCATAAGAAAGTGCTTTGTTTATATCTACTTGTCCCTTAGCAGTACTTGTTTCCACGAAAAATGAAGATAATTAATTATGTCACACCTTCAGAAGAGCTCATTTTCAACTAGTGTGTCTGCAGTAAGGCGTTCCATAATGGTATTATTCCAGCAGTTGTATATAGAAAACTGTGAATAACTTCGTCTCGGACATATTTAATAATAATTAGACAATGTTTGTATGCAGTAGATTCATGTGACACTTTCACATTAAACGTCTCCTTAAGAAATTTCGTTATACGGGGCGAGTCACTAACTATTTCCACCAAGAATAACTCCGAAAGTATGGCAGTAGCTGAAACGTTTGTGGGAGAAAACGGGTGCCATAATAGGTCGTTCGTTTTTTGTTGCTAGGTGGGGTCGCTTCAGAAATATGATGGTCAAGTTTTTTTTTTTTTTTTTTAATGAGGTACTATAGTTTGACACTTATTTTCTGACAGCTGCTATCGAGACGAATCCAGTGATGTGTAACAGTAAGGTCTTTGAAGGTCAACGAAGGTCACAAACGTGGCATGAACGTCCATTTACAGAAGGTGTTCGAAGTGATGACTATCAGTATCGTGGATTGAGTGGTATTCGTTATTACTTCGGCACTTATCGAAGCACATGCTCTGACTATTCTCTCTCGTATATCGTGCAAATAGTAAATATTCGCCGAATACGGCGTACAACACTAGTAGGAACGGTAAGACTAGTATCGTCGAATCAAGCGAATGTGAATTATGTATTCCATGGAAGATCAAGTCAATATGCTTATCATTTACAGAGAATGCCAACGAAATTCAGTGAGAGCTAGAAACTTATTCACTGAAAGATATCCTCAACGTACTCACCCCACACGTCGTACATTTAAATGTGTGTATAATAAACTGAGAGCAACTGGATCTTTAACGCATCGGAAACATACCCGGCGAAGGAAAATTACTAACGAGGAAACGGAAATTGGTACACTTGCCACTACGGTTCGAGATCCTTGTGACACTTCGCATCAAGTCGCAAGGGAATCTGGCATGAGCCAGAGTAGTGTTGTTCGTTTTCTGCATCGACATAAATATCATTCTTACCGTATCAGTCTCCACCAAGAATTAACTGTTACGGACTGTATGCGTCTCATTGAATTCTGCCGAGGGGCTCAACTTCAGATTCAGAGGGATGACACATTTATTAATTTGATTTTATTTACTGACGAGGCTAAATTCACGAACCATCGAAATGTAAATTTACATAACATGCGTTATTGGGCAACTGAAAAATCATGTTGGCTGCGGCAAATTGCACACCAAAAACCGTGGTCGGTGAATGTATGGTGTAGGATTCTGGAGGACAGAATTACAGGCTGTAGAAAAATTTCCTCTACCAGTCACAATAAAACGTTATTTATTTGTCACACGACCTGTTTCGGACTTTCGACCATCCTAAGGTGTTTATACATTCATGTACATGTTTATATTGCTGGAGTTCACTGTATGAATACAGAAAAATTATTTGCTGGTGACTAAACAGATACAAGTGGGACAATTGTAAGTGGCAAGGCAGCATTTGTCGAAAATTTATCTGTACTTACATAAAGATGAGACACCATTATTATAGTTACGCTGTGATGACAGTTTTTCCACTTAGTGTGACATATAAATAACTTAGTGTGACATATAAATAACCTTTTATTGTGACTGGTAGCGGAAATTTTTCTACAACCTATAAAGGAACAGTCACGGAGTTCAACAGCAACCACTATGGATAAAATTTATTAAGAATTATAGGCCCCTATATCATCGAAGGAAATCTTAACGGTAGGAAGTACACGACATTCCTACAGGAAACATTACGTCTGTTATTGAAAGAAATATCTTTAGGAACAAGGAACAGATTGCGGTATCAATACGATGGGTATCCGACACATTTTTCGCTGGTGGCTAGGAAATGAGTTGCAGGAACACTCCCCAAATCGTTGGATTGGACGCGGAGGAGATGTGTCGTGGCCGGATTGTTCGCCAGACTTGACGCCTCTGGATTTTTTCTTGTGGGGATTCGTAAAAGACATTGTTTATGAAGACATTCCCCACTACACCTGAAGATATGCGAGAGAGAATTGTCAGAGCATGAGATTCGATAAGTGCCGATATGATGATGAATATCTATGACAAGAAGATTTCAGCACTACATTGATACCAATGGTCATCACTTCGATCACCTCAAGTGGAAGTTCATGCCATCTTGGCCTTAAAAGACCTTACTGTTACACATCATTGGATTCGTCTCAATAGCCGCTATCAGAAAATAAATGCCAAACTATAGCATCCCACTTAAAAGAAAAACAAAGTTGACCATCATATCTCTGAAGCGACCCCACCTAGCAACAAAAAACCAACGTCGTATTATGTCCCTCGTAGCCCCATGCAACTTTTGTCCTACAAATTTTTCAGCTACTATCGTACTTTCGGAGCTATTCTTGGTGGCAATAGTTAGTGACTCACCCTGTATACTTACCGCTGCGGCGTACTGGGTGTCTCACTTATCTTGACAGCCCCTGTAACCAATCATCCAGAAGCATTACACGACAGAAACGTCAGCCTCCTGGGACGATTGGTGTGCACTCCTTTCACTCTAAACACAGTCAGGTGACATTAATGTGACCACGGCCTCTGTTCGACGTCAGCGTGCAATAACCACTTACAGACGGAAGGTAGCAGCAATAGCAGTAGAGCATAAGTATGTACATCTACATCTATACTCCGCGGACAGTACCTTGACTACCTCTACCGGTTCTCCCTTCTATTCCAGTCTTGTATTGTTCGCGGAAAGAAAGATTGTCGGTATGCCTCTGTGTGGGCTCTAATCTCTCTTATTTTATCCTCATGGTCTCTTCGCGATATATACGTAGGAGGGAGCAATATACTGCTTGACTCTCGGTTAGGGTATGTTCTCGAAACTTCAACAAAAACCCGTACCGAACTACTGAGCGTCTCTCTTGCAGAGTCTTCCACTAGAGTTTATCTATCATCTCCGTAACGCTTTTGCGATTACTAAATGAACCTGTAACGAAGCGCACTGCTCTCCGTTGGATCTTCTCTATCTCTTCAATCAACCCTATCTGGTACGGATCCCACACTGCTGAGCAGTATTCAAGCAGTGGGCGAACAAGTGTACTGTAACCTACTTCCTTTGTTTTTGGACTGCATTTCCTTTAGGATTCTTCCAATGAATCTCAGTCTGGCATTTGCTTTACCGACGATTAGTTTTATATGGTCATTCCAGTTTAAATCACTTCTAATGCCTACTCCCAGATAATTTATGGAATTAACTGCTTCCAGTTGCTGATCTGCTATATTGTAGCTAAATGATAAAGGATCTTTCTTTCTATGTATTCGCAGCACATTGCACTTGTCTACATTGAGGTTCAATTGCCATTCCCTGCACCATCCGTCAATTCGTTGCAGATCCTCCTGCATTTTAGTACAATTTTCCATTGTTACAACCTCTCGATATACCACAGTATCATCCACAAAAAGCCTCAGTGAACTTCAGATGTCATCCACAAGGTCATTTATATATATTTACTAAGGTGGTATCTGTCCTTTCGGGCACGTCCAAAAGAACAGATACCATCGGTGACCAAGCAGCTCGTTAGAATGAAATTCCAATGAAATGAACACCCTTAGCTGCTTACAGGCGTTGACATACGTCAGGGGGAACAGGTGAAAATGTGTGCTCCGACCGGGACTCGAACCCGGGATCTTCTGCTTACATGGCAGACGCTCTATCCATCCTAGCCACCGAGAACACAGAGGATAGTGCGACTGCAGGGATTTATCTCTTGCACGCCTCCCGCGAAACCCACATTCCCAACGTATTGTCCCGCACTACATTCGTAGTGCCCCCGGCCATTTTACTCATTACTCGCTGCGCGTTGCCGATTCCCGTAAGAGTTCGGGCACTGTTTTATACATTCGCACAGAAGAAGATGGTCAAGTGGCCGGTGAGCCTGAACTATATATTTAGTTAGATGGTATCTGCTCTTTCGGACATGTCCGAAAGAACAGATACCATAGGTGACCAAGCAGCTCGTTAGAGTGAAATTACAATGAAATGGCTCAGACGGACAGAGCGTCTGCCACGTAGGCAGGAGATCCCGGGTTCGAGTCCCAGTCGGAGCACACATTTTCACCTGTTCCCCTTGACGTATGTCAACGCCTGTAAGCAGCTAAGGGTGTTCATTTCAATTATATATATAGTGAATAGCAACGGTCCTACGACACTCCCCTGCGGCACCTGAAATTACTCTTACTTCGGAAGACTTCTCTCCATTGAGAATGACTTGCTTCGTTCTGTTATCTAGGAATTCTTCAGTCCAATCACACAATTGGTCTGATAGTCCATATGCTCTTACTTTGTTCATTAAACGACTGTGGGGAACAGTATCGAACGCCTTGCGGAAGTCAAGAAACACGGCATCTACCTGGGAACCCGTGTCTATGCCCCTCTGAGTCTCGTGGGTGGTTCTCCGCAGCAAGCACCTAGTTTATACACCAATGCCGACTGCTGCTCACTAGTGACGAATGTTGGAATTTGTACGCCAGTACCACAACTGGAGAGCCACCGAGCGGCGACAGGTAGCCTTTTCAGATGAATTGTATTTTATGCTCCATCGGACAGGTGCCGTTGGCGTGTACGGCGTGAGACGTCTGTAAGCAATCACCCTGCAACAGTCGTCGGCAGTTTTGGTCTGGGGAATGTTTTCGTGACATTCCTTGGGTGATTTCGTCATTCTGGAAGGCACAGTGGAGCAAACGAGTATGCATCTGCTCTTGGGGGCCATGTCCATACCTAGACGCTGTTTGTTTTTCCGCAACGGATGAGTTTACCGTACTCCCGTGGCCATGACTATCCCCAGATTTAATCCCATTTCAGAATCTGTGGAACGACCTCGATCGGGCTTTTCGCGGCATGGATCCTCAACCGAGAAACCTAACACAGCTGGCCACGGCACTGGAGTCATCTGCTCCACATCCCTATAGATACCTTACAGAACCTCACTGATCCTCTTCCTGCCGATCTCGCAGCGTTCCACGCTGCGTAAGGTAGTTATGCCGATTTTTCACAGGTGGTCATATTAATGTGACAGTACAGTATATGTGCGTGTTCCATTTCCAACCTAAGGTCCGGAACTGAGTCTGGATCTGGCAATAGACTGAACGCCGTGTGCCAGTGGAGAATTGTATTACCAATTTAATTACAATGAATGGCTAGATTTCAACATTTGAAAACCTTACAAGGGGCAGATGTGGACTCTGACCACAATGTATTGGTTATGAACTGTAGATTAAAACTGAAGAAACTTCAAAAAGGTGGGAATTTAAGGAGATGGGACCTGGATAAACTGAAAGAACCAGAGGTTGTACAGAGTTTCAGGGAGAGCATACGGGAACAATTGATAGGAATGGGGGAAAGAAATACAGTAGAAGAAGAATGGGTAGCTCTGAGCGATGAAGTAGTGAAGGCAGCAGAGGATCAAGTAGGTAAAAAGACGAAGGCTAGTAGAAATCCTTGGGTAACAGAAGAAATATTGAATTTAATTGATGAAAGGAGAAAATATAAAAATGCAGTAAATGAAGCAGGCAAAAAGGAATACAAACGTCTCAAAAATGAGATCAACAGGAAGTGGAAAATGGCTAAGCAGGGATGGCTAGAGCACAAATGTAAGGATGTAGAGGCCTATCTCACTAGGGGCAAGATAGATACTACCTACAGGAAAATTAAAGAGACCTTTGGAGAAAAGAGAGCCACTTGTATGAATATCAACAGCTCAGATGGAAACCTAGTTCTAACCAAAGAAGGGAAAGCAGAAAGATGGAAGGAGTATGTAGAGGGTCTATACAAGGGCGATGTACTTGAGGACAGTATTATGGAAATGGAAGAGGATGTACATGAAGATGAAACGGGAGATACGATACTGCGTGAAGATTTTGACAGAGCACTGAAAGACCTGAGTCGAAACAAGTCCCCGGGAGTAGACAACATTCCATTAGAACTACTGACGGCCTTGGGAGAGCCAGTCCTGACAAAACTCTGCCATCTGGTGAGCAAGATGTATGAGACAGGCGAAATACCCTCAGACTTCAAGACGAATATAATAATTCCAATCCCTAAGAAAACAGGTGTTGACAGATGTGGAAATTACCGAACTATCAGTTTAATAAGTCGCAGCTGCAAAAAACTAACACTCATTATTTACAGACGAATGGAAAAACTAATAGAAGCCGAACTCGGGGAAGATCAGTTTGGATTCCGTAGAAATGTTGGAACACGTGAGGCAATACTGACCCCTGACTTATCTTATAAGCTAGATTAAGGAAAGGCATAACTACGTTTCTAACATTTGTAGTCTTAGAGAATGCTTTTTACAATATTGACTGGAATACTCTCTTTCAAATTCTAAAGGTGGCAGGTGTAAAATACAGGGAGCGAAAGGCTATTTACAATTTGTACAGAAATCAGATGGCAGTTATAAGAGTCGAGGGGCACGAAAGGGAAGCAGTGGTTGGGAAGGGTGTGAGACAGGGTTGTAGCCTCTCCCCGATGTTATTAAATCTGTATATTGAGCAAGCAGTAAAGGAAACAAAAGAAATATTCGGAGTAGGTATTAAAATCCATGGAGAAGAAATAAAAACTTTGAGGTTCGCCGATGACATTGTAATTCAGTCAGAGACAGCAAAGGACTTGTAAGAGCAGTTGAATGGAATGGACAGTGTCTTGAAAGGAGGATATAAGATTAACATCAACAAAAGCAAAACGAGGATAATGGAATGTAGTCGAATTAAGTCGGGTGATGCTGAGGGAATAGATTAGGAAATGAGACACTTAAAGTAGTAAAGGAGTTTTGCTATTTGGAGAGCAAAATAACTGATGATGGTCGAAGTAGAGAGGATGTAAAATGTAGACTGTCAATAGCAAGGAAAGCGTTTCTGAAGAAGAGAAATTTGTTAACATCGAGTATTGATTTAAGTGTCAGTAAGTCTTTCCTAAAAGTATTTGTATGGAGTGTAGCCATGTATGGAAGTTAAACATGGACGATAAATAGTATAGACAAGAAGAGAATAGAAGATTTCGAAATGTGGTGCTACAGAAGAATGCTGAAGATTAGATGGGTAGATCACATAACTAATGAGGAGGTATTGAATAGAATTGGGGAGTAGAGGAGTTCGTGGCACAACTTGACAAGAAGAAGGGACCGGTTGGTAGGACATGTTCTGAGGCATCAGGGGATCACAAATTTAGCATTGGAGGGCAGCGTGGAGGGTAAAATCGTAGAGGGACACCAAGAGAAGAATACACTAAGCAGATTCAGAAGGATGTAGGTTGCAGTAAGTACTGGGAGATGAAGAAGCTTGCACAGGATAAAGTAGCATGGAGAGCTGCATCATACCAGTCTGAGGACTGAAGACCACAACAACAACAACAACAACCAATACTTTTTTAAACGTTCGAGTTGTAGCGCAATTCATGCTGGGAACAGGGCGGTACATCAGAGTTTCGATTTATCACTTCACAGGCAAGGTGATAAACCGCAGCAGAGATACTGGGGAAGTCCCGTCGGATAATGACGACAGAAGTGGCTCAGGATATTGCAATTTCATATAAACCTAGATAACTACATCTGGGATGAAGTATCACAGTAAAAAGTTAAGAACCGGAAAGTTGAAGGCAGTTTTTGAAAAGTACATAAGAATTAATATTTAACACCAACTATAGAACTTAAGTGGAAATTTTTGAAAATATAATACCCGTAAATATGCACAGGAAAAATACCTATGCCTATGCACTATGAAACTAAAAGAATTAAAAAAATTAGAAATTACTGTCTCCTTCTTAACTTGGAAATTTCGTGGGAAGTGCAAGTGGTATAACTCAAGATAGTGTAATAGGTATACCAACGCTCACAATACATGTAAATCGCCGGACAAATAAGTCTGTCTCTGTCTTACACTGTTCACTAACTACGAACGATGGGATACTGTGCGATTGTTTGGGCGGACAGACTTACAAGGGTCGATCATGAAGTGTTCGTCTGAGGGCATTGTTGCGTCGGATATGCAACATAGCGCGATTCCGATACGGGTATATAAGTAGCGACGTTTAGGCAAAGAACCAGTGTGGCATTCGTGTCTTTCCGACCCACGTGCGGTAAATGCGTGAACTACGGCGATGTCATATTAAATGGGTCCCAACAGGTCCAACGTGCTGCTATTGTTTTCTTGGCTGCCGAAGGACAAGTACCAGTGCATCTGAGAATGAAAAATGTGTATTACGGCGTGCAATTGGGGCCTAACGTCGGGGAAAATTTAACAAGGGATACTGCTGCTTCATGATGAGGTACGTCCCCGTATCGCAAATGTCTTAAAGCAGAAAAGTGAGAGACAATTGAGCACCCTCCCTATAGTCCTGATCTCTCCCTATGCGATTATCGTGCCATCGGTCCCTTAAAAAAGGCCTTGAAGGATTGACGATTTCTATCGGACGAGGATGTGTAGCAGGTAGTTGGTTGGTTGGTTGATTGACTTTGGGGAGGGGACCAAACAGTGAGGTCATCGGTGCCATCGGATTGGAGAAGGATGGGGAAGAACGTCGGCCGTGCCCTTTCAAAAAAAAACATCCCTGCATTTGCTGAAGCGATTTAGGGAAATCACGAAAAACCTAAATCAGGATGACCAGACTCGGGTTTGAATCGCTGTCCTCCCGAATGTCATTCCAGTGTGATTACCACTGCGGCACCTCGCTCGGTTAGCAGACATTCACGGATTTCTTCAAGCAGCAGGACATAGTGTATTCCCAAACGGACATTTTCAACCTAGTGCTTCGGTGGAATGATTGCCTCAATGAAACGGCGCATTTGCCTGGTAGGCAAACCGATTCTGCACTTTACGACCTTGGAACGGAATCTTCTTAATAGCTCTTTGCACAATACCAGCGCGAGGATTTAGGGGGAAGCGAGTTATACACTACATTGTATGAGGCGATGGTAATAATACAGGGTGTCCCAAAAAGAATGACCCGATTTTAACTTGTAATGATATTGAGACAAATGTCACTAGGTAACTGAAAGAGCGCTAGATGTAATCGGCATGGTCTAGAGTTTCACAAAAAATCCGCTAGATGTCGCCACGAGCGTTGACCTGGAGCGTGCAGCCAGTCTCGCGCAATATGGCGTCCGCACAGAAGGCATATTGTGCTGTTGAATTTAGTCGTACTCAATCAGTGATCGCAATTCAGGGGGCGGATATGTTAAACAATGTGTTCACGTTCCTCCCTTACCTTGTGACATTGATGAACTAAAAACCAGACTATCACCTAGGCACCAGATCCATTAGGGACATTTCAACCGTTCGAAATCTGCACAGTTCGACCCATGGTCATGTGACTGAGAAGGAACAACCGCAGTTAAACCAAATTCACGCAGACATCCTGCACTGACGGACAGAGACGGTCGAGCACTGCAGATGATTCTCGTAAAAAATCGTATGAAATCAGGGAATGGAACCATTCGTGAATTTCAAAGTACTACCAGCAGTCCAACTCGCACAATTTGCATAATGAGTCAAAAAATAGTGGCGTACAGTGGTGGAACAGCTACTCACAAGTTACACACGTCTGTAATCAATGCTACGCAACGCTTGAGATTGTGTAAAGAGGGATGCAAGTGGGCAATGGATGACTGGGAACGAGTGGTTTGGAATGATGAATCTGTGGCAGTCGGATGGAAGGGTATGGGTTTGGCTAAGGCGTGGAGAACGTTACCTGTCATCAAGTGAAGTGCCAGTTGTGTACAGTGTACTGGAGAGGAACAGCTCGAGGACAATGACTTATCAGCGTGATAATGCACCCTGTCGTAAATCAGGATCTGTGAGAAAATGGTTGGTAGACAATAACATTCTTGAAATAATGATGATGATGATGATGATGTTTGGTTTGTGGGGCGCTCAACTGCGCGATCATCAGCGCCCATACAATGTCCCAATTTCTACACAGTCCAATTTTTTACACAGCCTAATCTAGCTACTGTCACGAATGATAATGATGATGAAATGATGACAACACAAATACCCAGTCCCCAGGCAGAGAAAATCCCCAGTCTGGCCAGGAATCGAACCCAGGACCCCGTAAGCCAGAAGCAGCAACGCTAGCCACTAGATTACGAGCTGCAGATATTCTTTAAATGGACTGGCATGCCGAGAGTTCCGATTTGATACTACCTGAATATGTTTTTGGGTGTTTTAGGACATCGCTGCAGACTGCTGCATCCAACATCATTGCCTTCTCTGGTTTCGGGTTTTGAGGAAGAATGGGTTGCCATTCCTGCATGGACATTGAGACACCTCACTGCAAGTGTCCCAAATAGAGCTCATGCTACCATAAAGGTTAAGGATGGACTCGCTCCATATTAACGTCGACTAATAGGTTTTCGGATACGTTAAATAGGAGCCATGACCGGGGTGACTGACTGCCAATAGAGGCAAAGTAGTCGTTCCATGGTAGGGACAGGAGCCAATACCAGAGGCAAGTCCCACCACAACGTGCTCCCAGTGCCCGAGGAACCTGTAGCTTGTGGCTGCAGTATAGGTAACTGTGCTGTGCGTTTTGGAACCTGACAGGCAAAAATTACGTGCTCATAATAAAGTTGAAAAGTTTTTCAATTAAATATCATGTACCATAATGATAGACAATAATAGTTGTTGTGCAAATATGGCGGTAGGTATAATGAGGTGTGACAGTGAGGGTTGTTCTCACTAAGACACGGTCCGTCCTGATAGCTGAGTGGTCAGCGCGAGAGAGTGCCAAGCAAAGGGGCCCTGGTTCGATTCCCAGTTGGGTCGGAGATTTTCTCCTCTCAAGGACTGAGTCTTGTGTTGTATCCGTTATCATCATCATATCATCGTCCGCCCCTGGTAGCTGGGGGTCAGCGCGACGGAATGTCATACCTAACGGCCCGGGTTCGATTCCCGGTTGGGTCGGAGATTTTCTCCGCTCAGGGACTGGGTGTTGTGTTGCCCTTATCATCATCATTTCATCCCCATCGACACGCAAGTCGCCGAAGTGGCGTCAACTCGAAAGACTGGCACCAGGCGGTCTAACCAAAGGAAGGCCCTAGCCACACGGCATTTCCATCATATCATCCCCATCGACACGCAAGTCGCCCAACTGGCGTCAACTAAAAGAACCAGGAGACCGGTCTACCCGGCGGGAGGCCCTGGACACTCGACATTTCATTTCATTTACAAACAGACGGTCCAGTCAGGTTAATGCGACCACCGCCTATATTAAATATCACAGACGGCAAGGGGCTCGTAATGCGGAAACGGAACGAAATGTCTGACGTCGAAAAGGGCATGATCATAACTAACGACCGACGAAGCAAGGAGGACCTAAAAAGAAGACTGTCACAGGCAAAGAGGGCAATCCTGGTAAGAGAAGTGTGTGTCACCGCCAGACACCACACTTGCTAGGTGGTAGCCTTTTAAATCGGCCGCGGTCTATTAGTATACGTCGGACCCGCGTGTCGCCACTGTCAGAGATAGCAGACCGAGCGCCACCACACGGCAGGTCTAGAGAGACGTACTGGCACTCGCCCCAGTTGTACAGCCGACTTTGCAAGGAACGGTTCACTGACAACTACGCTCTCATTTGCCGAGACGATAGTTAGCATAGCCTTCAGCTACATTTGCTACGACCTAGCAAGGCGCCGTATTCGATTGATATTGAGATTCTATTAATGTATCATCAAGAGCGATGTTCTACAAATGTGGGTTAAAGTTAAGTATTCCAGAAGCTACGTACTTTTCTTTATAGCATTCATTACGTATCCTGTTTCAGACCTCACGCCAGCCTGCGTGAGTTTAAGCGCGTGCCTTTCGGCTTCCTCTCATTGTGTCTAGGCTGTCTTGCCTAGACACAACAAGAAGCCTACTGGTAGCAAACGTAGGCATTATTTTGGTAAATTAATTTCTGAAAATGTAGGTTTGGAGCACAGCATCGCATGGCAGTGAATCACGGACAGTGGGAAAACCGAAACAGAAGGGAATCGAAGCGTCTGAGATGTGGTGCTACAGAAGAATGTTGAGAATTAGGCGGAATCGTTAGGTAAGGAATGAAGATGTTCTTCTCAGATTCGGCGAGGAAAGGAGCATATGGAAAACACTGACAAGAGGAAGAGATAAGACGGCAGGGCATGTATTAAGACGTCAGGGAATAATCACCGTCGTACTAGAGGGAGCTGTAGAACGTGTAAACTGCAAAAATTGTGTGGGAGGACAGTGACTGGAATATATCCAATAAGTAATTGTGGACGTCAGGTAGAAGTGCTACTGAGAGATAAAAAGGCTAGCGCAGGAGGGGGTTCCGTGGAGGACCCTATCAAACCATGCAGAAGACCGATCACTCAAAAAAGAAAGTTATTTTATCCAATGTAATATGGATCCATTAACTCATTAGTTCCGATTACTAATTGGTACATCAATTGGCAAACTATAGTAATATTCCTTGTTAAAACTTCCTGTCTGACATGTGATAGGCCGCGGTCTATATACAAAACTGTTCCTTTAGTTTCGGCTCCAACTGCAGGAGACTTCGTTAGTAAATCGCAATTGATTCGGGGCTCCAGGGTCCACCGAATTTCTAAAGCTGCATACAAAGGACTATCATTCCTCAGGCGATGCCGATTGCGAGATGATCTCTGCTGGTTCCATTGTTCACTGTTAAATGTATTAGATCATTATCCTTTTAGCGCAATGTCGACATCCATACTTCATCTAACTTAACACCTTCTTTTCAAAGAAAATTTTTAATGTGTTTACAAACCTCTGTGGCCTCTCTGTGCATATGCCCTTGATAATGGTTTGTTTTTGCTAAAATGCTCGTCTCACTGAATTGCATCTTGTAATTTCCACGCTGGGTAACATGTTCTGCTACGGTCCATTTGTCAGTGTGTCCCTGGCGGCAGTTCCTTTTACGATCGGTTAAGCAGATGTTTAACACTTCTTTTTGTAGTTAAAATGTGTACTTGACCACCACTACATGGAATTATGTACATCGAAGGTGCCGCTAGTGCATGCTATACACCTTTTAAGGTTCTTAAGCTCTAATTTTTTGTCTTCGTGGTGGGTCTAAGGGTTATCTGAATTACCTCATACTTGGCATTCACTTCTCCTATGCGTTCCGTTATCTTAGCAAACGGGAAAAAACTTTCCTAGTTGGGGACCGGTGTTCCTCGTTAGTCCTTGCTGTTTTCCTTCTCGGAAAGAGTGCTTGATCCACCTCATGTAACAAATAGTGGTGCGCTCTATGCAGCTGCATAAAATCTGTAGCCTCTCGACCCCTTGATGCAGCTTCCGTTTTAGTCGCGAGGATGTCTTCCGCAGTCAGATGTGAAACGTCAGGGAATTGTTATATGCACTGTGTCTCAAAATAAAAATTATGTTTGAAGAGCTCTCCACGCACGCGTAAGAAATCGGAGGTGAGTGGCGGGTACATTCGTCGCTTGCTTGGCCCTTAGTAATTCAGTCGAGATAGAGCGCTTCTCGGGAGCGGATAGCGAGAACTTCACGAAAACGGTGATCCGGTGACTGTAGCACGGAGGAAATTTTACAATGATCGTGGAATTCATAATGTAAAAGACGCTCCAAGTGTTCTCCTTAACCACAAATGTATCAAACGTTTAAGGAGACCGGTTCAGCTCTGGCCTAACCGAATTCCGGCGACCATGCTCATCAAGAACGGGAGAATCCGTGGAGAGTGTAAATCGGTCTGTTCGTGACGATCCTAACTTCTCCATCTGTGAGTATGCAAGGTCTTTAAACGTGCATAGATCACAATTGCACGAATTCTGTAAGAAGGCCTTAAACTGTATCTTCACAAAATCCAATTGGTGCAAGAATTAAAGTCTCAGGATGCCAGACATAGTCTGCAGTTCGTTAATGATGTGACTGAGTGCCCTTCATTTAACAACGACTTGTTTTCTGATGAGGCTCATTTTCACTTGAATTGTCACCTCAATAGGCAAAATTGCTTCCACTGTAATGCAACGAATACTAAGAAAAAGCATGAGAAACCCTTTCTTTCGCTGTAAGCTACTGTATGGGCTACGAAGTCGGGTCGAGGAATAATTGACCCGTACTTTTTCGAGGACGGGAGCGATCTTGCAGTTACGGTGCATTCGGAACGTTATGTGACGATGTTAAATGACTTTTTACTGCCTAAATTACAAAACGTTCCTGGATATAACCAAATAACGTGATTTCAGCGGGACGGAGCCATAGTATACAAGTCCAATGCGTCTGCAATGCGAGTTCGTGAAATTTTCTCTGGTAAATTGATTTCCAGGAGGAATGAGATAAATTGGCCCCCATGCAGTCCAGATTTGCGTCTCATCGATTTTTACTTATGGGGATAAGTCAAATCCAAAGTGTATGTCAATAATCCGACTTCTATGGAGCAACTAAAAAAAAAGTAGCAATAGCGAAATGTCAGCCATCTCAGTAGGTTTAAATGACGTTATTTGTAAGAAGAAAATTCCTAAATTGTATATTTCGATAATAAATACAGATTCTGCCGACAGTCTTTAACCTCTGTTTTATTTTCACACGCCAGTTATAAACTTTCTTTTGAGACACCCTCTATATTCAACACAGTTCGTCAGCCTGGAAGTTTTAACTGAAGTAAACAATGGTCGTGACCGAGCAAGGTGGCGCAGTGTTTAGCACACTGGACTTGCCTTGGAGAGGACACAGGATCAAATCCGCGTCCTTCCATCCAGGTTTAGGTTTTCCGTGATTTCCCTAAATCACTGCAGGCGAATGCCGGGATGGTTCCTTGGAAAAGGGCACGACCGATTTCCTTCCACATCCTTGTCACAATACGAGCTTGTGCATCGTCTCTAGTGATCTCGACGGGACGTTAAACCCAGTCTTCCTTGCTTCCAACTTACAATGTATGATACTGTTACTTTTATAAAAAAAATAACAGTTAATCTGAAAACGGCCCAAGACTGAAATTATACGACTGTGCTGAGAATAATAACTAATGTTAAGAGTAGCAAGTGGTTATGGAGTTATTACAGATAGTGCCGTAGATTGGCCGATGATATACCACGCAGCTCATGACAAGCTTTCTGCAAACAGTACTGGTTTAAGTCCGAAGCCTTAGTTTAGCCGATGCTAAGCTAAGACGGGCACCAGGGATGCCATAGTGTGAGACTTGTACACATTTTGTATCACAATTAGACTAGCGAAAACTGGCACGACTGACAATGCATGAGGGAAAAGGGGATGGGGGCGCCAAATAATAACTCGCTTGTTTGGAAAAATGTCCTCGAACTCACCTTGTCTACAGTTGTAATCATATTGTTTTATACATTATTCTGAATGCCCCCAAAGCTTCTGTTCACCAACGTGCTTTTTACATGGCTTGAAATTATCCCTAATAGTCCTGTAGTATCGGCAAAGAACGGTGGCATACATTAACCGCCATACATATTTTACATGCTCCCCTACAAATTTTAGATACTGGAAAAATGTGATGGATAGTACTTATCGCAAGTGCGCTATCGATTGCTGTATCGTTCGATAGTGATATCAGGCACTTTGAGTCGATTTTTATATGGCTTATAAAGGAAGTGCTTGAAACGGCACGCGTAGTGTTGAAGGGAAAGTAATTGTTTGGCGATTTTCGTATGCAACTTAGCCTGTTTAAGAATGACTCACTACATCTGAACAATATATATTAAATGTTTGTGACAGATGTGTCATTGGATGAAGCGTCTATGCTATCCTTTCCAAGCTTTCAGTAATAAAACTCCTCTTCCACTTCATACTGGATTTATTGCGTGCTAGGAGTCTGATCTGCACCAATCTCAGATCTACTGGATAAATTTTCGAGAATGTCCCAGACGTATCCTTCGTAATGTCTAATAGTCATCTCAGAATGGTAATGTGCACCTCACTTTTTCCCAATACGAGTGGAACATTGTAATTCTTTTTTCAGAATCGGATGGTGTTTGCATTCCCTTCTCAAGAGGTTTTCTTCTTCAACACTTCCTCTGTGATAATACACTCCTGGAAATGGAAAAAAGAACACATTGACACCGGTGTGTCAGACCCACCATACTTGCTCCGGACACTGCGAGAGGGCTGTACAAGCAATGATCACACGCACGGCACAGCGGACACACCAGGAACCGCCGTGTTGGCCGTCGAATGGCGCTAGCTGCGCAGCATTTGTGCACCGCCGCCGTCAGTGTCAGCCAGTTTGCCGTGGCATACGGAGCTCCATCGCAGTCTTTAACACTGGTAGCATGCCGCGACAGCGTGGACGTGAACCGCATGTGCAGTTGCCGGACTTTGAGCGAGGGCGTATAGTGGGCATGCGGGAGGCCGGGTGGACGTACCGCCGAATTGCTCAACACGTGGGGCGTGAGGTCTCCACAGTACATCGATGTTGTCGCCAGTGGTCGGCGGAAGGTGCACGTGCCCGTCGACCAGGGACCGGACCGCAGCGACGCACGGATGCACGCCAAGACCGTAGGATCCTACGCAGTGCCGTAGGGGACCGCACCGCCACTTCCCAGCAAATTAGGGACACTGTTGCTCCTGGGGTATCGGCGAGGAGCATTCGCAACCGTCTCCATGAAGCTGGGCTACGGTCCCGCACACCGTTAGGCCGTCTTCCGCTCACGCCCCAACATCGTGCAGCCCGCCTCCAGTGGTGTCGCGACAGGCGTGAATGGAGGGACGAATGGAGACGTGTCGTCTTCAGCGATGAGAGTCGCTTCTGCCTTGGTGCCAATGATGGTCGTATGCGTGTTTGGCGCCGTGCAGGTGAGCGCCACAATCAGGACTGCATACGACCGAGGCACACAGGGCCAACACCCGGCATCATGGTGTGGGGAGCGATCTCCTACACTGGCCGTACACCACTGGTGATCGTCGAGGGGACACTGAATAGTGCACGGTACATCCAAACCGTCATCGAACCCATCGTTCTACCATTCCTAGACCGGCAAGGGAACTTGCTGTTCCAACAGGACAATGCACGTCCGCATGTATCCCGTGCCACCCAACGTGCTCTAGAAGGTGTAAGTCAACTACCCTGGCCAGCAAGATCTCCGGATCTGTCCCCCATTGAGCATGTTTGGGACTGGATGAAGCGTCGTCTCACGCGGTCTGCACGTCCAGCACGAACGCTGGTCCAACTGAGGCGCCAGGTGGAAATGGCATGGCAAGCCGTTCCACAGGACTACATCCAGCATCTCTACGATCGTCTCCATGGGAGAATAGCAGCCTGCATTGCTGCGAAAGGTGGATATACACTGTACTAGTGCCGACATTATGCATGCTCTGTTGCCTGTGTCTATGTGCCTGTGGTTCTGTCAGTGTGATCATGTGATGTATCTGACCCCAGGAATGTGTCAATAAAGTTTCCCCTTCCTGGGACAATGAATTCACGGTGTTCTTATTTCAATTTCCAGGAGTGTAATATCCCTTTCAAGATGCGTAAATCTTTTTATGTTCCTGCAATGGAATCTTTCTGGAATGATTTTCACGGCATCAGTGTAAAAAAAAATCTGCCCAGTATTTATGTATTTAATTTTACGATGTAACCGCCTTCCTGGCGATAATGACTGTCGAAAAAATAAATATATCAAAGTAAAAGTCTTTACGAATATTAATGTTGAAGAAGGCAGCGGAAATAAAAGTTTTTTAAGTTGGACGGATGTTACTCAAAATATTGGCATGAACTTCTTTTCGTTGCTCCGCTGCAGTTTTATAAGCGATATGAAAAGCGACTGTAGGTGCCTGAAAACACCATCGAACGATACACAAAGATGGTCAGGTCCTGCAGAAAGTGTCATCACTTCTGTTTCTAAGCTGGTTGTAGGTTGTGTTCCAAAAATGAACAGCATAGGAACAGAAGTGATTACACTTTCTGCAGGACCTGTCCATCATTTTACAGGACAATGCTCAAGCAGGTACAGTGCAAGATGTTACTGATGTGTTTGACTGATGGGGCTGCTAAGTGCTACACCACCTACTGCACACCCCTGACCGAAGCCCTCGTAAGTTCAACTCTATTTCCAAACTGAAGGAAACACTGCACGGCATTCGCTTCAGAACTGCTACAAATTCGTCGGACATGGACCGCGCCGCTCGAACCGTCAACACAAATGGCACTTCTAAGAGTATCTTACGACTTCCACATCGGTGGCAACGGGTTATACACAATACTGATGACTACTTTGAAGATCAGTAAAACTTTGGAAGACGTATCTATTTTGTACGACCTGTAAAAATATAGTTGCCTCTATTAAAGTTCCCAAACTCGTATCTGTCGTTTTCATGGAAAAATAAGTGAAATGAGCCATATAAGCAATGTTGATTACTGTTTTGTTAACCGCCCTTGTACTGCCTTATCCCAAGTGGTCTTACCATGTTTCCTGCCTCAGATATTAGTACATTGTTTTTTAGTATATACGGAATTTCAATATACAGGGTGGTCCATTGATCGTGACCGGGCCAAATATCTCACGAAATAAGCGTCAAACGAAAAAACTGCAAAGAACGAAATTTGTCTAGCTTGAAGGGGGAAACCAGATGGCGCTATGGTGGGCCCGCTAGATGGCACTACCATAGGTCAAACGGATATCAACTGCGTTTTTTTAAATAGGAACCCCAATTTTTTATTACATATTCGTGTAGTACGTAAAGAAATATGAATGTTTTAGTTGGAACACTTTTTTCGCTTTGTGCTAGATGCCGCTGTAATAGACACACACATATGGCTCAAAATTTTAGACGAACAGTTGGTAACAGGTAGGTTTTTTAAATTAAAATTGTGTGAACATTTTATTTCAGTTGTTCCAATGTGATACGTGTACCTTTGTGAACTTATCATTTCTGAGAACGCACGCTGTTACAGCGTGATTACCTGTAAATACCATATTAATGCAATAAATCCTCAAAATGATGTCCGTCAACCTCAATGCATTTGGCAAAACGTGTAACGACATTCCTCTCAACACCGACGTTTCTGAGATTCCAGATTCTCGCGTAATTTGTCTACTACTGATGTGCGGATTAGCCACGACAGCAGCTAAAACACCTACTTGGGCATCATCATTTGTTGCCGGTCGTGCTTGACGTTTCACATGTGGCTGAACACTTCCTGTTTCCTTACATACGGTAACTATCCGGCGAACGGTCCGGACACTTGGATGATGTCGTCTAGGATACCGAGCAGCATACATAGCACACGCCCTTTGGGCATTTTGATCACTATAGCCATACATCGATACGATATCGACCTTTTCCGCAATTGGTAAACGGTCCATTTCAACACGGGTAATGTATCACGAAGCAAATACCGTCGGTACTGGCGGAATGTTACATGATACCACGTACTTATACGTTTGTGACTATTACAGCGCCATATGTCACAAAGCGAAAAAAGTGGTCCAACTAAAACATTAATATTTCTTTACGAACTACACGAATGTGTAATAAAAAATGGGGGTTCCTATTTAAAAAAACGCAGTTGATATCCGTTTGACCTATAGCAGCGCCATCTAGCGGCCAACCATAGCGCCATCTAGTTTCCCCCTTCAAGCAAGACATGTTTCGTTCTTTGTAGTTTTTTCGTTTGACGCTTATTTCGTGAGATATTTGGCCCGGTCACGATCAATGGACCACTCTGTATATTCCAATTGTCTGACTAAACACTTTATTTATATTTTCAGTTTAGTTCTGTATTGTGAATTATAGTAACTGCGAAATGATTATGCGTCTTTATGTTAAACGATATAACTGACAGTATGACAGAGTTCTTACATATTTTTAACATTATAAAATACAGTACATTTGGCGCTTTTTTGTTGTTCAGTTGTCTGTAAACGAATAGTACTAATTACAGTTAAACGAATCGACGGTACATGTTCCTAGCACTAGACGAACGTACTATCAGCGAACAATTTGACATGAAGTTGTTGAAAATTACATTGCAGAGCTCAAGGTGAAATTACATATATGGGCCCGATCTAATGACATAGCAGTAAATCAAATGATCCAAATTGGCTTCGAAATCGTATGAAAAATCGACGGTAACGTTTCAATTTCCAGAAAGTACCAGTCCCTCTTTCCCGCTATTCGATTATTTTCCATCATCAGAATCTTTTTATTGCATTTTTTTTTTTTGTATCTGAAGTTCTGTTTTAGTATAACTCGCTGACGGTTGTTCCTGTCATGTGCCGAAAGTCTTCCACTTCATCTGACTACTTCTCCAAAATATCCGCTACTGTTGAAAACTGCTCTTTCACATAGAAGTCGCGAATTTTTCCCCTTATAAACAGTGTGAAAACACACGGAATACCAAATTCTGTTGTCTGCCAAATCCAATTTGTTTGGTGAATCGAAAATTGGAGTTTATTCGTCGTTCTCTTCAGATTCGTTATACTCCGATTAAAATTATTTTGTGACTGACGTTCTTTCTCGAGCGCCACGGTTGCTTGCTGCGTGACCTGGCTTATAGGTACGTAACAACGTCTCCCTCCCACGACACTGCAATCTGTCACAAAGTAATTTTAATCGGAATATAGACCCGCATCTAAACTAAATTTAATAGGAATATAGAGCCTCAGACTGTATTCCTAATTAGTAATTGCAGATCTCTTTACTGGCTGTAATACGGAATTTCTTGCGCCCTATTCTTTTTCGGCTTCACAATAAGCATGTGCTCTGATGCTTAGATCTGCAAATCCAACTAGCTATGTACGGAGACAAAGATTTCTTTAACAGACAATTGAATTCTTCTGTTACAGCATGGCAGACTCCGAAATTCATAGAGCCATTGGACCACGCAGATTTCACCTTCACAGAGAATGAAGAATCCCCAGGTGGCATCATTATTAATCTCAACGAACATGCCACGCCCATAATCGCCTTAGTCAACTACGCAGGTAAGACGTCTATCATGGGTTTAGCACATAGTGCTTAATGTAGTTCGTTTTGCGTGCTTCTGTATGATACTAACCATTAATAAGTTTTCGACTGTGTTCACGTTTTCAATTTCCTTACTTGTTCTTCTCTTTGATAGAGTAAGGTTCACTTGGAGACACTTTGCGGGAGAGTTGTCAAATTCTGTAAAATAAAAAAAAGGAGTGACGATTGATATCTTGTTTATAACAATACTAGCTGAGAAACCGAACTGCGTTCGCAGTGAAATATCGAAGAAATTTCAATGTATTCGTCAAAACATCTTTGAAATTATGCAGGAGATTCGGTGCGAAATGATCTCGGAAAGTTTCCGTATGCTGGCCGCAGCTGCTTCGAGAATCTAAAAAAGATTTTGTAAGCTTCTCTTTGGCAATGCCTCTTGATAGCTCTACAGACGGCTATTGTTCCCGCTGTCAAAAGCGCTACCAGGCGTCAGTGATTTTGCCGGCCTAAGTGGCCGAGTGCTTCTAGGCGCTACAGTCTGGAACCGCGCGATCGCTACGGTCGCAGGTTCGAATCCTGCCTCGGGCATGGGTGTGTGTGATGTCCTTAGGTTAGTTAGGTTTAAGTAGTTCTAAGTTCTAGGGGACTGATGACCTCAGATGTTAAGTCCCACAGAGCTCAGAGCCATTTGAACAATTTTTTGTCAGTGATTTCCTCAAGCTGGCTCGACTGCCGGAGTGTCTCAGTAGCAAGAATGCACGACGCGGCATTTTTCACACATCTCAATGTTTATTACGTCATACTTCTTTAACTATGTGTTTGACAGTGACACATTTGTGTATCTACATTCAGCAGCATACGCAGATACTGTCTGCAAAATACGTTCTGAGTAGAGTTACACTACTGGCCATTAAAATTGCTACACCTCGAAGATGACGTGCTACAGACGCGAAATTTAACCGACAGGAAGAAGATGCTGGGATATGCAATTGATTAGCTTTTCAGAGCATTCACACAAGGTTGGCGCCGGTGGCGACACCTACAACGTGCTGACATGAAGAAAGTTTCCAACCGATTTCTCATACACAAACAGCAGTTGACCGACGTTGCCTGGTGAAACGTTGTTGTGATGCCACGTGTAAGGAGGAGAAATGCGTACCATCACGTTTCCGACTTTGATAAAGGTCGGATTGTAGCCTATGGCGATTGCGGTTTATCGTATCGCGACATTGCTGCTCGCGTTGGTCGAGATCCAGTGACTGTTAGCAGAATATGGAATCGGTGGGTTCAGGAGGGTAATACGGAACGCCGTGCTGGATTCCAACAGCCTCGTATCACTAGCAGTCGAGATGACAGGCATCTTATCCGCATGGCTGTAACGGATCGTGCAGCCACGTCTCGATCCCTCAGTCAACAGATGGGGACTTTTGCAAGACAACAACCATCTGCACGAACAGTTCGACGACGTTTGCAGCAACATCGACTATCAGGTCGGAGACCACGGCTGCGGTTACCCTTGACGCTGCATCACAGACAGGAGCGCCTGCGATGGTGTACTCAACGGCGAACCTGGGTGCACGAATGACAAAACGTCATATTTTCGGATGAATCCAGGTTCTGTTTACAGCATCGTGATGGTCGCATCCGTGTTTGGCGACATCGCGGTGAGCGCACATTGGAAGCGTGTATTCGTCGTCGCCATACTGGCGTATCACCCAGCGTGATGGTATGGGGTGCCATTGGTTATACGTCTCGGTCACCTCTTGTTCGCATTGACGGCACTTTGAAAAGTGGACGTTACATTTCATATGTGTTACGACCCGTAGCTCTACCCTTCATTCGATCCCTGCGAAACCCTACATTTCAGCAGGTTAATGCACGACCGCATGTTGCAGGTCCCGTCTGGGCCTTTCTGGTTCAAAAAAATGGCTCTGAGCACTATGGGACTCAACTGCTGAGGTCATTAGTCCCCTAGAACTTAGAACTAGTTAAACCTAACTAACCTAAGGACATCACAAATATCCATGCCCGAGGCAGGATTCGAGCCTGCGACCGTAGCGGTCTTGCGGTTCCAGACTGCAGCGCCTTTAACCGCACGGCCACTTCGGCCGGCGGCCTTTCTGGATTCAGAAAATGTTCGACTGCTGCCCTGGCCAGCACATTCTCCAGATCTCTCACCAATTGAAAACGTCTGATCAATGGTGGCCGAGCAACTGGCTCGTCACAATACGGCAGTCACTACTCTTGATGAACTGTGGTATCGTGTTGAAGCTGCTTGGGCAGCTGTACCTGTACACGCCATCCTAGCTCTGTTTGACTCAATGCCCAGGCGTATCAAGGTCGTTATTACAGCCAGATGTTGTTCTGGGTACTGATTTCTCAGGATCTATGCACATAAATTGCGCGAAAATGTAATCACATGTCAGTTCTAGTATAATATATTTGTCCAATAAATACCCGTTTATCATCTGGATTTGTTCTTGATGTAGCAATTTTAATAGCCACTAGTGTAGTAGCCACTAGTGTAGTAGCAAAGAAGTAACAAATTTAAACGTCATGCACTATGAGACAGTTTTCAGGCATCTTATTGTTTATGACATATCTCATGAGGTGTGGTGGGTAGGTGGTTCTTACCCCCACAGCGATGGTTGCCTGACTGTAACGGATATGTGTATCGAGTTTGGCTGAAATCGGTACAGCGAGTTAGGAGGAGATGTGGAACATTTTTACATACATAAACACGTACATACTGGTACATATATTTTAAAACAGGTATGGATTTTCAAAACTAAAGTGTAAACATATTTTTAGATCACACAAAAAATTACATTGCCCTTCCACATATCTAATAGATTGCACAAAATATTAATAATGCAAAAATATTCATCTAAAGAACACAAAAATTACATGTTTATAATTTTCAAAGGCTAATCATAGAGACTGATCCGAATAATTTCACTTAACTTTCGCCATTTTTAATAATTCAATTTCTCTCTCTGCTAATTTCTTCGTGACTGAAACATTCGCTCCACAAAGGCATTGGTACCAGGGATACCGAACAAAAATCCTACTAGTTTGAAAATATTTGGTTCACGTTGCTCAGTTACTGAAGAAAAGAACTTAAGGCAGTTTGCAACATAATCACTATCTTTGTTCAAACTCCCGGGAAGGTAATGTCGGTGATTACGGAACTCAAATACTCGTAGGTTATCTACGCAACTATTTTCGCTTGGGTTAAGCAGTTCTACAGCCATTTCAAAATATTTGAATTAGCTCCCTTCCCATAGAGACAATGCTGCAAGAGATGCATAACGGCTGTCATCTGACGTATCATAACTTTTTTACAGATACTGAAGCATACTGCAATAGAAAATGTTAACGTCTTTAGTTACCTTTCTGCTGTAGGGCTGAGGAGAGTTGGAGCTTGCCTCAAAATTTCAGCCTACTCCTAATTCACAAGATCAAAGAATGGTTTGGCTGGAACACAGATGTGATTATATATTTTCAGACTATATTTTCAACATTATTATCTAATCTGTCACTTGCAAAATTAATTATGTACGTATGTCCTGATTGGAACATTTATCTTTCAGTAATTTAAGGTTTATGCTTCTCAGCAACTAACATCCGGCATGTGTTTTTCCAAAGTTCACATTGGCACTGTCAGTATACGACACATTATTCACATCCAAATGGTGTTTTTTTTAAAACTCTAAATAACATATCAGCAACTGCCATAGATGTTCCACAGCAGTTTCAATAAAGCCTAGAAGTTTACTTCTGTACTCACTTTAAAGGCTCAGAGTACCAGATACAAGCTGGGAACATTTTTCAATTGCTTTTGTTTGATGAATCGTTTTAGAACCAAAAAAAATGTTATCCTCAAGGCAGACACAAAGTCATTAACAGTTTTAGGAGTAAATACGTTCTGCACAATCATTTCTGCTTTGGTGCATCCGCATGAAAGTTTGGAAGCAATTGCAGAATCTCTAAAAATATGGCACGTAAGTTTGTCTTTGCAGTCTAGACTTGAATAACTTAGGTTAAGTTTCACTGTGTTCACTAAACCAAGTTCAAATGCGGTGCTTTTATCATAGTCTTCTTTGCCGCTGAAGTTAACAAAATAGCTATATAGTTTATTTGAACTTCCTGAATAACGCTTTTGTTTAATTTTATGCCCCGTGTGTTTTGCATGTTGCCTCAGGTCAGTTAGTCCACCGCGCAAAACACTGAAATGCCTCATACACAAATTACAAAACGTTCGGCTCTCCTACAATTCTGGCTTGACCCACGAAAACACATCTTCCCATAACTCGAGATATATTTGGTTATGTTTGCCTTGAGAGTTAAACTTTTTTTCACGGAGGATTCTTTGAGGGATCTCCTGCACGCTCAAATATTTTTAACTTCGAAGTAATTTTCTAGCGAAGACTAGCGGTTTAAGAACACGCTGCGAACCACGACTTAATCGGACTGGAGACGCTGGAGAAAGCATTATTCGTAGCATAGCCAGAAAGCTACATTTCTGAATATGTTATCGAATGAGTTCGAATATGAAGCGTTTGTAGCCCAATAAAAATCGACAATAATGAAAAAAATGACACCACGTTTGTTTTCTTTAGTTTCGTAAGGACCCTGGGAGGTATCGGACGGTACATTAGAGGACGGTTTATGTGCGATTCTCTTGTAACGTAACAGATATTTATTGAAAAATGTCGTTTCCTTTTAAGAGCAAACAGTTGATAGTAAACTGTAGAAGACCAAGCTGTCATACATAAATCTACTCAGCAACGCGCAGTTTTGTTTGCTACACTTCCAACCAAATCAGTAAATGTGGAAGTTATATGAAATGTGATACGTACATTACTTAACGTAACAAATGAGCCACCACACCTGTAGTTGGAAGGAACACCTCACAGACGTGACAATAAAACGTCGAAAGCAATAAAACAACACAGAAGAAACGAGTTCCAAAATTGTTGCTACATCTGAGCCGTAAACGGCAAGAATCTTAAACACATTCGCTTTCGCCTGGAAACAGTTGCATTTACAAAAATATTAGCTCATTAGAATATCGTGTGAAGTGTAAGAACGTGCGAATAAGTAGACTTCATAAGAAACTATTACGTGTCAAGTAAACTGCCTACCGCAATAATAACAGACAACAGAAATACGTATTTCTCATGCATGAAATATGTGTTTATATTCTCTTGATTTCAGCAGAGTTAACCTCAATTATACACATATAAGAAAGTATTTCTTCACGTGTAAGTTGTAGCTTATTGAATCAGTGAGATTCGGCTGTTTTTATATTTATTTCACAATAATTCATGCCACTTGGTAATTTACTGATGTATGCAACTTAAAAATATAGTAATTATTTCATTAATGAAGTAGGAAAATAATTAAAAGTAAACAGTATCCTTACGACGCATGTGACAGTTCTTACCGACTGGAGCGCTAGTATAGATCCAGCCGTGCAACGGTTGCAACTTTTCCAGCAGGTAGTGTCGCGACTGTATTAGACTGTGCTGAAACGGTGCAGTAGTACAGCAGGGCATCTGATATTAATGAAAAAGTACTACTTACCAATAGCGTCACTTGCAGGAGCTGCAGTGTAAAATTTAAATATTGCGCTTTTTTACTATTTCTGTATAGAAGTAAACTAAACTAGTTTTTTTACTGTGTTCACTGCTTTTAATTTATTTACTTGTTGTTTTTGCAAGCCGGCCGGAGTGGCCGAGCGGTTGTAGGCGCTCCAGTCTGGAGCCGCGCGACCGCTACGGTCGCAGGTTCGAATCCTGCCTCGGGCAGGGATGTGTGTGATGTCCTTAGGTTAGTTAGGTTTAACTAGTTCTAAGTTCTAGAGGACTTATGACCTCAGCAGTTGAGTCTCATAGTGCTCAGAGCCGTTTGAACCATTTATCTTTGCAAGAGGTACGCCCACATGTAGCTTTCATAAAAATATGATGGTTAGCGATTGCTGCCATAGCAGGATCTTCACAGACGAGCTGAATGCTACAAGATGCGTTGGCAATAGTTGGCCGGCTTCCTACGGTCTCTGGAAATGTTGCTATGGTGATGTGACATGGCTGCCTACTGCTCCTGCGAAATCTTCGCGGAGTTTGCCAGACTTTTTGCGTGCATCAGGACGCTAAATAACTTGCAAATCAGAGAATACGCATACGCGATCTTCCCAGACACAGTCTTTATCCAGTACAATTAAAACATTTAAATCTCACGACGGGATCATCAGACCTATTAATCACGGATTATGATGAATCTTAGGTGCGGTATGCTTAGAGGAACATGTCCTGAGGACCTGGCTCGCGGCTTTTTCGAGAAAATCGATTTTGGCTTGTTATGAGTACTATAGCATTACTACTACTTAAAAGGAGAAATTGATGTTTTATAGCTAGCAGTATTAAACTCGTTGTTAATGGACTAGTGTTTGTAGAGTCTCTGTTTGTATGTCTGTGAAGGAAGCTATCTTGATCGGTGTCGAGTACTCCCACAGCATACGTAATTTCGTACACGTAGACAAGTTAATCTCATGGTGGAGAAGCAGCTGCCGACTCCGACGGTTGCCTGTAAAATTCTTGAAATATAAGAGAAAGAAAACTTCTATAGGATCTTCTCGAAATGGAACACTGCCACTCGCATTTGGTCATTCGATGATTGTCTGCGAGTGAAATGAGTTCTTTTTAGCAGAGAAAACTTTCACTAATCCTTTGACCGTGTTATTGAAGCAGGTTCTACAGCAGACATCGACCGCCAAATGTTCCAAGTCCCATACAAGCTTATAGTACATAACAGTTCATCACAGAATCCTTTAATCACAATTAAATACGTGAAATTACCTTTGAAATGCAACAGACTGTAATATGAACGTTACTAAACTCCACATTAACATTACATATCACTGAGAATCTCAAAAAACACACATTATCCAATATGGCGACTAACAATGACTGTTTCTTTGCACACACGTCCTCTCGTTACCCTGTCTCGTAACAAAGTCCAGTCACATTCCGATTTTCTTACTTTTCTTCGCTCGCCATTGAGCAACAAGGAGTCTAGGAATAAACATTTCGCTTCCGCAGGCGAAACGCGCCACCTAGCGATATATCTTCACTTTAAACCAATAACAGTAGAAAGGTTACTGAACCGAACAGCTTCTTCCGTAAGCTAATACGGGAACGTTAATCGTATTTCGTTCAAGCAAGCCTAGTTCGGGGGGTTTGGGGCTACCACGCTGCCAGTATAGGTTCAAACGCAGCCTGTTACCTTTCTTTCCACTTTCATCGTACAGAATATCATTACATAGTAATATCACAAGAAATGATTCAGAAATAGTCATTTCCACCGTAGTAATTTCATTAACAAGTCAATCATTACACCACATTTTATTCAGATGTGTGTTCTGTTTGTTGTTCATATTAAAATTCCTTATACTATAACAGCTTCACAGAGTTCTCAGCCCGCATCTCGTGGTCGTGCGGTAGCGTTCTCGCTTCCCACGCCCGGGTTCGATTCCCGACGGGGTCAGGGATTTTCTCTGCCTCGTGATGGCTGGGTGTTGTGTGCTGTCCTTAGGTTAGTTAGGTTTAAGTAGTTCTAAGTTCTAGGGGACTGATGACCATAGATGTTAAGTCCCATAGTGCTCAGAGCCATTTGAACCATTTTTGAACCAGAGTTCTCAGCGATGTACGAAATATTAGCAGCTGCTGAAGGATTCTAAGTACAGACGAAAGTACTCATCGCTAATCTCGACCTCCACTACTTAATTAATATCGATGAAAGTTGTCTACGTTATTGTTTCGTGGGTGTGGCAGATTATTCGGACACTTTACGCTTGAATCTTCGTAGATGAAAGACAAGTATGCACCCGCAACGTAGAAAATATCCCATCCAAATGTACTCTTAGTTTGTCAACCCTGTGATTTTTATTTTTTCCAAGGCAGGTTAAAATTTTCACTAAAAAATTCAAAATTCTCCCGGCTTGCTAAAGAGTAATAGCGAAATCGCTTCGAGGGAACATTCCATAATAAAACACCTTCTTTAATTCTGCATCAGTTTAGGGCACTTGCTTTCACGAGACTGATAAAATACGCGCCGCAGTTGATCGAAGAAAGAACAATATTTTTTAAATTTAGACGAACTCTATTTTGCTGTATCGCTTCTGTTACGTCCACTTGCCTCCAGGGCAGTAGCTTTCACTAAATATGCGTTATGATCTACGAATTTGTGTTTCGGGTGCTTCTGCGCAAATACAATCTGGAGTTATGTTCTAGTGAAGCAAGCGATAGCGAGTAAGACGACTCTGTAATTTACTCTGCAACAAACGGAATACACACTTGAAGAAAGTTTGCTGTAATGATTTATTTATGGAGAATTACAGTGAAAAAAATGACTATTTTTGAGTAATTTTACATGACATATACTATTTAATGATATTCTGTATCATGAAGTTGAAACAGAAAGTACACATTCGGGATTTGAACCTGTGCCGCCAGCATGATGGCCGTAAACTTTGGGCGCTACGCTCAGTTGCTCTAAACATGACTAAAGTTGCAGGCATAGGGGTACCAGTATGCATGAAAGGCCAACGTAGATTATCCGTAGGGGCCGTCGCATGAAGAGTTGCCAGCCAGGTAATCGGGAAATGTGTCTCTACAACATAACTAAGATACTAAAATTCCTGATTAGCTGGTCTGATGATGCCTCTGTCAGCCAAAGGCAACAATGCCTTCATGGGTGTGGGGATCCCCTGAAAACATGGTACTAAGCTGGAGACTATTTGCAAACGAGACATCCTCGACAAACGAAGCTAACTTATGTAAAACTGAGAGGAAACCATTGCAGTGGACATATTTAAGTAATACAAAAGCAGCGTCAGACATACGTCTTAACGAGTATATGGAGACTCGGTCCTACACCTAACGAAACAGAAGCGCTCGAGTGAATGACGCAGACGCTCAAACTGGTGGAACTCCAGGAAAGGACCCGGGCGCGCAAGTAACTTACACTGACTATGTGAACTTAGTATAGCTAGACTAGATCCTGACTTGTCCTTAGACAACGTTAGTCATGTAAAATCTGTGATTGGAGTAAAATAGATACTAGCTACAGCATATTGTTGTTGTAGTCTTCAGTCCAGAGACTGGTTTGACGCAGCTCTCCATGCTACTGTATCCTGTGCAAGCTTCTTCATCTCCCAGTACCTAATGCAACCTAAATCCTTCTGAATTTGCTTAGTGTGTTCATCTCTTGGTCTTCCTCTACGGTTTTTACCCTCTACGCTGCCCTCCAATACTAAATTGATGCCTCAGAACATGTCCTACCAACCTATCCCTTCTTCTAGTCAAGTTGTGCCGACAAACACCTCTTCTCCCGAATTCTATTTAGTACGTCCTCATTAGCTACATGATCTACCCATCTAATCTTCTGCATTCTTCTGTAGCACCACATTTCGAAAGCTTCTGTTCTCTTCTTGTCTAAACTATTTATCGTCCGTGTTTCACTTCCGTACATGGCTACACTCCATACAAATACTTTCAGAAAAGACTTCCTGACACTTAAATCTGTACTCGATAGTAACAAATTTGTCTTCTTCAGAAACGCTTTTCTTGCCATTTCCAGTCTACGTTTTATATCCTCTCTACTTCGACCATCATCAGTTAATTTGCTCGCCAAATAGTAAAACTCATCTACTACTTCAAGTGTCTCATTTCCTACTCTAATTACTTCATCACCTGACTTAATTCGACTACACTCCATTATCTTCGTTTTGCTTTTGTTGATGTTCATCTTATATCCTCCTTTCAAGACACTGTCCATTCCGTTCAATTGCTCTTCCAGGTCCTTTGCTGTCTATGGCAGAATTACAATTTCATCGGCGAACCTCCACGTTTTTATTTCTTCTCCATGGATTTTATTGCCTACTCCAAATTTTTCTTTTGTTTCCTTTACTGCTTGCTCGATAGAGAGATTGAACAACATCCCGGGTTCGATTACCGGCGGGGTCAGGGATTTTCTCTGCCTCGTGATGACTGGGTGTTGTGTGATGTCCTTAGGTTAGTTAGGTTTAAGTAGTTCAAAGCTCTAGGGGACTGATGACCATAGATGTTAAGTCCCATAGCGCTCAGAGCCATTTTTGATTGAACAACATCGGGGAGAGACTACAACCCCCACTCCCTTCCTAACTACTGCTTCACTTTCATGTCCCTCGACTCTTATAACTGCCACCTGGTTTCTGTACAAATTGTAAATAGCCTTTCACTCCCTGTATTTTACCCGTGCCATCTTCAGAATTTGAAAGAGAGTATTCCACTCAAGATTGTCAAAAGCTTTCTCTAAGTCTACAAATGCTAGAAACGTAGGTTTACCTTTCCTTAATCTATCTTCTAAGCAAAGTTTAATAATGATTGGAGGTTATTGATTGCCGTATGTTCCCTGTCAAGGAGACGACTCCTACAACTTAAAAAATAGATTTTAAATCCTTGTACTGTATTATTAGCGTTAGACAAATAGCGTTAGACTATCAGAATTGGACGTAAACTAGTACAATAACATCAGTAGAACAGGAATAAGGACTTGGATGTTTTTCAACGGCTCCACTACAGACCGACGTCGGTGGCAGAAACTTCTTTTCCATTACCTTTACTGTCGTCTTCTTCTTAAAGAATAAGTTTCGTTAGAATTGGTTGATTTGCACATCACTTTATTAAGTAATAAAGTCTTCCTAAAACCGTGCGCGACAAGTTTCATAAAAGACATTTTGTGGTAAATAAGCACATCAAGCTGCTAAGAGTTTTTGTTTTAATATTCTGTAACTACATTTTCTAGCAGTAACTAAGCAAACAGTTTTGTTCTGAATCCATTTTATTAAGCCACTAGCGGTTTCGTGGCTTGTAACAACATCATCAGGTGCATTCCTGAACAATAACAAATCAGTAGGGATAGTGACTGAACTCCTACACATCAAAGCAATTACCGACCCATAAGCACCTAATTATGAGAAGAGATAAAACCAAAAGTGCACTTGCAAATATTAAATCGTGGTCAACAACATGGTAGACTATAAAAAAGCCCAATCTTCATAGTTAAAAACAGAATGTCCGTAGAGAGGAAAGCCAAGGGATGAAAAGTTGAGCGACGGTGAACATCCTATACCATGTTACTAGTGCACGCCCGATGGACATTACGGTTTTAATTATAAAGGAGTGGGCCTTCTATATTCTTCGCCAAGTTGTTTACCTTGTTTTAATATTTGTAAGTAAACTTCTGTCTTTGTTTTCTCATAATTAGGTGCTTATGCCTCTGGTACGACTTTCATGAATAGGCATTCGATCACTGTCATTGTTTATTTCTCGTTGTTTAGATAGGCACCTGATGATGTGACTACAAGCCACGAATCCGGTTGCGCCGTAATAAAGCTGGTTCAAAATACAGCTGTTTGCGTAGTTTTTGCTAGAAACTGTAATACTGGCCCGACCACAGGGTAGTTTGTAACCTGCCGGTCATCTTCTGACAGAATTTTTAAATTCTTTTCCATGCCGAATACCGCATGTCTATACTTTTAAAATACTGGCAAGTTTTTAAAACAAAAGCTTTTAGCAGCTTGCTGTAATTATCCTACAACATACTATCTACTTAAGTAATAAATGCATAAATCCAGCAAAATGCAGTTGGTGCATTGGCTATATGTTACTAATCAGTACTAACATACAATTGGAAATAAAGATAGCCGGCCGAAGTGGCCGTGCGGTTAAAGGCGCTGCAGCCTGGAACCGCAAGACCGCTACGGTCGCAGGTTCGAATCCTGCCTCGGGCATGGATGTTTGTGATGTCCTTAGGTTAGTTAGGTTTAACTAGTTCTAAGTTCTAGGGGACTAATGACCTCAGCAGTTGAGTCCCATAGTGCTCAGAGCCAAATAAAGATAAATTCGTCCCTTTGTAAACGGGCCGTTTCGAAATAAATGGCATCACATATGCAAGACTAATGACGTTGTTACTCTGCTCTGTAGACGGAGCCGGCCGAAGTGGCCGTGCGGTTAAAGGCGCTGCAGTCTGGAACCGCAAGACCGCTACGGTCGCAGGTTCGAATCCTGCCTCGGGCATGGATGTTTGTGATGTCCTTAGGTTAGTTAGGTTTAACTAGTTCTAAATTCTAGGGGACTAATGACCTCAGCAGTTGAGTCCCATAGTGCTCAGAACCATTTTTTTTTCTGTAGACGGCTGGAAAGATTACTGACGTTGCCTAATTCGTCTAGCAGTAGTTTTATTGCAGGGTGCTCTTCCTCGTTTGGCACTACCGATGCTAGATATGTTGTACTGTTCAAGTAGAACGCCTCAGATCAACACGGAGAGAATGGGTGCTAATCTACTATTCAAAGTAACGCAGTTCTCGTAGAACTCAGTTTCTGTTCTGAAATATTTTTTCGCTTGGCTGTGCTATTCACATACTAAAGTCTGATTAAATTTACATGTTGATTGACACTTCACGTATTGGAGATGATGTCCTCCAATCAGAGCGCACCACGTCACAACAGAACTGTTGACTGTTGCCAAACTTCCAGTTCCTTGTCCGGCTTTCTTTCTTCATGTGTCTGGAATTTTGGATCGCAATTCTTGGGCTTGCCCCCTTTTATTTTAAATTTCTTTAGACGCCATAACGATGCTATGGAAATACGCACTTCCAATACAAACAGAGTTGCCATATCTAGCTGGGACCTCGTCGGGACACTCTGAGATACGAGTGTAGAAACGACGTATAAAATTCATTTAATATAATTACTTTTTATTTACAACACAATTGCATGGAACTTTTTGGGACAGAAGTAATTGGTCCACCACATTTTTCGGGAGAATTTACCATTTTCAGCAAGTCTCTTTACCGTTTTACTTGTTTATAAAACTCCATGCTAATCATCTTGTAGTTAAACTGGCACTGTTAGATTGATTTCACAGTCCCTGGCAGCAGTCGATTTCTTTCGTGAGTCTACTGGGTCAACATAAGCGATAATACTCTTTCCACAGTGGCATTATGTGCAGGAATAGAAAACAAATACTAGCATAATTTTAGCACTTTACTATTTGTGTATTTTGGTTTCCTCAAGAAAGTAAATCCAACTTAACACAAACTTGTTGACATAAATAAAATGATCTGAAGCTGCATTTACATGTAGCGCTAACAGATGGCGTTACCTCAGTACTTCAGCCAAGCTTGTAAAAAAATTATTTTACATAACCGGGATAAAATTGAGTCTTGTCAGGATGTCTGGACAAGAAGGTTCATAACGTTGACGGTCCCGATATGTCGGGCCGATCCCAACCCTACATATGCAGCACTAACCAAACACTAATGGATCCTTCGCACAAGATATAGCCGGCCGGTGTGACCGAGCGGCTCTAGGTGCTGCAGTCTGGAACCGTGCGACCGCTACGGTCGCAGGTTCGAATCCTGCCGCGGGCATGAATGTGTGTGGTGTCCTTAGGTTAGTTAGGTTTAAGTAGTTCTAAGTTCTACGGGACTGATGACCTCAGAAGTTCCATAGTGCTCAGAGCCAGAGCACAAGATACGATTCAGCGTCGGCAGAGACGTACCACGATACTAAATGGAGCTGTGAAGGGCAAAAACCGTAGGGGGAAACAGAGATCTGAATACATCCAACAAATAACTGAAGAATATAGGGCTGTAGAATGAAGGGCTGCTTTCGATGGAGGGGTTAGCACGGGAGAGGAATCAGTGGCGGGTCACATCATATCATTCAGAAGATTGGTGAAACAAAGAGAAAAAAAACGAAGTTTTTCTACATCCACATCTACATGGACACTCTTCAAATCACATTTAAGTGCCTGGCAGAGGCTTCATCGAACCACCTTCACAATTCTCTATTATTCCAATCTCGTATAGCGCGGTGAGAAGAATGAACACCTACACTTTCCGTACGAGCTCTGATTTCCCTTATTTTACCTTTGTGATCGTTCCTCCCTATGTAAGTCGGTGTCAACAAAATATTTTCGCATTCGGAGGAGAAAGTTGGTGATTGGAATTTCGTGAGAAGGTTCCGTCACAACGAAAAACGCCTTTCTTTTAATGTTGTCCATCCCAAATCCTCTATCATTTCTGTGACACTCTCTCCCATATTTCGCGGTAATACAAAATGTGCTGCCTTTCTTTGAACTTTTTCGATGTACTCTGTCAGTCCTATCTGGTAAGGATCCCACACCGTGCAACAGTATTCTAAAAGAGGACGGGCAAGCGTAATGTAGGCAGTCTCCTTAGTAGGTCTGTTACATTTTCTAAGTATCCTGCCAATGAAACGCAGTCTTTGGTTAGCCTTCCCCACAACATTTTCTATGTGTTCCTTCCAATTTAAATTGTTCGTAATTGTAATTCCTAGGTATTTAGTTGAATTTACGGCTTTTAGATTAGACTGGTTTATCGTGTAACCGAAGTTTAACGCGTTCTTTTTAGCACTCATGTGGATGACCTCACACTTTTCGTTATTTAAGGTCAACTGCCACTTTTCGCACCATTTCGATATTTCTTCTAAATCGTTTTGCAGTTTGTTTTGATCTTCTGATGACTTTATTAGTCGATAAACGACAGCGTCGTCTGCAAACAACCGAAGACGGCTGCTCAGATTGTCTCCCAAATCGTTTATATAGATAAGGAACAGCAAAGGGCCTCTAACACTGCCTTGGGGAACGTCAGATATCACTTCTGTTTTACTCGATGGCTTTCCCTCAATTACAACGAACTGTGACCTCTCTGAAGGAAATCACATAACCAGTCACATAACTGAGACGATATTCCGTAAGCACGCAATTTCACTACGGGCCGCTTGTGTGGTACAGTGTCAAAAGCCTTCCGGAAATCCAGAAATACGGAATCGATCTGAAATCCCTTGTCAATAGCACTCAGCACTTCATGTGAATAAAGAGCTAGTTGTGTTTCACAAGAACGACGTTTTCTAAACCCATTTTGACTGTGTGTCAATAGACCGTTTTCTTCGAAGTAATTCATTACGTTCGAACACAATATATGTTCTAAAATCCTGCTGCATATCGACGTTAACGATATTGACTTGTAATTTAGTGGATTACTCCTACTACGTTTCTTGAATATTGGTGTGACCTGTGAAACTTTCCAGTCTTTGGGCACTTTCTTCGAGCGAACGGTTGTGTATGATTGTTAAGTATGGAGCTACTGCATCAGCATACTCCGAAAGGAACCTAATTGGTATACAGTCTTGACCAGAAGACTTGCTTTTATTAAGTGATTTAAGTTGCTTTACTACTCCGACAATATTTGCTTCTACGTTACTCATGTTGGCAGTTGTTCTCGATTCGAATTCTGGAATATTTACTTCGTCTAATTTGTGAAGGCATTTCGGAAGGCTGTGTTTAGTAACTCTGCTTTGGCAGCACTGTCTTCGATAGTGTCTCCATTGCTATCGCGCAGAGAAGGCATTGATTATTTCTTGCCGCTAACATACTTCACATACGACCAGAATCGCTTTGGATTTTCTGCCAGGTTTCGAGACAAAGTTTTGTCGTGGAAACTGTTATAAGCATCTCGCATTGAAGTCCGCGCTAAATTTCGAGCTTCTGTAAAAGATCGCCAATCTTGGGGATTTAGTGTCTGTTTCAAGTGCCATTAATACTGAGGGACTGCGGTTTATTACTGGTGACACAAGTACGGAATCAAAGTAGTAATGTTGTAACTATTAGAATTGTAGACACAAAAGACCATTTCTCATAGCTTTTAATTTTTTGTAAGAGAGTAACAAAACGAAATTCAAGGAATAAAATCTTTCATATTGACTTCATTTACTTACACCATTCTTGGGATCAGATGTTGCAAAGTTTACTGTAGAGCTCAGTGTACTGTTGAGGAAGACGTGGCAACATTGTCAGCGAGTATTTCTAATTTGCAGCTAATGAACATGCCCGATCTTTCACATGAAGTATGGCAAAGCATACATCAGTCGTGGTCTTTCCTGTTTACAATACATTCGCTTTTTCCGAGCTTCTCTTTCAGAGTAAGAATTTTAATAGCTTTTTGAGATGCTTTGATCATACTGTATTTCGAGATCTTACATGCTTGCATTGACACCAGCACCGCGCGGAATGGCCGCGCGGTTTGAGGCGCCATGTCACGGATTGCGCGGCCCCTCCCAACAGAGGTTCGAGTCCTGTGTTGTTCTTAGCAGAAGTTAGATGAAGTTAGTTTTAGAGTAATGTGTAAGTCTAGGGACCGACGACCTCAGCAGTTTGGTCCCTCAGGAATTCACACACATTTGAACAGTTTTACCACCAGTATTTCAGCAGAATCTTTACGATGATAGCAGTGTGGACTGCACGCTTTGGAATTACGTCGAATGTGTTCGTAGCATTAGCTGACTCTTGTGTAAGTCTCCCGGAACTTCGCTTCTCTGTAATTACGAAGTCTCAGTTGGCCCTTTAAAAGCTGTGACCACTCATTAGAAGCTTGTGTGTTATCTCTAAAAGCTATTCCAGGCTAAATGGAGGAAACTTTGACGAATGACGCTTGGAAAACCAGGGGTAGGCACTGTTTCACATAAAGATCAAGTTAATCAAGTAATGAATGTCTGAAACATTTTCTCCTTGATTTGCACTTGGAACAGGGCTAGGATCATGCAACAGAATATCGGGAACACAACAGCATTGACAACGTGTTTTGTAGGAAAACGGCACTTGGAAAGTTTGACTTTTGCGCTCTTTAGTGGTTTAACTAAGGTTCTACTTTTGTCAACTTTATCTTCTGACTAAATATTGTTAGCTACTATCCTTTTTTTAGAGGAAGCACTCAGTTCGAAAAATACCTTTGATTCAAAATTTCCTTCCAATGATTTGGAACTTTTTATTTCGTCATCCGTTTTATAATCTCCTTTGCATCGACTGTGTTACCTTCGCTGTCTGTCTGTAACTATCTTTATTTCTCTTCATCCACTGTTTCCTTCTTCTGCTCCTAAAATCTTCTCTAGTACCGCCATCTATCGTTTATTTTTCAAATAAGACATTGCAAACTAGTAAGAGCTGCATTAGCGTGGTGTGATGTTTGTGGGGCACTCTTGCCAAGGTTATCGTAAAATCCTTATCAGTTTCGAAAGCGAAGATGAAACTCATCAGTGCAGCGAGCTTTTGAAACCCTCCACGTGGGGCTGATAAATCGGATCTACTACCTTGTAGATAGAGAAAATATTCGCTAAGGTCTATGGACCTACACACAGAAAAAAAAAGTCTTTTTGTTAATCGTCGAACAAGACTGATTCTGCTTAGATACAATGGTCAATGACGTAACGATCCGACTATAGGCGCTAACTTCCGTGCTGTCATACAGGAGCCGCTGACCGCAAGAACAAATCAGTAATGTCGCATACGGTGATGTAGTCAGCGCTGTCGTTGGACTACAGAGCTACAGGAAGTGTTTCGTGGAGATGTAAGCGGCAACGTTTGCGCGGTCTGGAAGACGCCTATGTCTGACGAACGGTGTTTGCCTTGGTGAGTTGCGGCGACAGCGAAAGCTGATGAGCTACGTGACTGTATGAAGCTGAACTTGATGGAAATACTTCTCCGAAAAGTAAACACTGTAACAGGAGCAATATCATGCTCTACAGACTTCTACCTGTATGTCTGGAATGACAGAGCTGGGTTATAACAGTTTTTTCCTCCCTTACCAATGTTCGCCTCCTGCCAGTCTTTATTTCCTTGTAAAATTGAACAGTCCGGAACCGCGCGACTGCTGCGGTCGCAGGTTCGAATCCTGCCTCGGGCATGGCTGTGTGTGACGTCCTTAGGTTAGTTAGGTTCAAATGGCTCAAATGGCCCTGAGCACTATGGGACTTAACATCTGTGGTCATCAGTCCCCTAGAACTTAGAACTACTTAAACCTAACTAACCTAAGGACGTCACACACATCCATGCCCGAGGCAGGATTCGAACCTGCGGCCGTAGCGGTCGTGCGGTTCCAGACTGAAGAGCCTAGAACCGCTCGGCCACTCCGGCCGGCTTTTTGTAAAATTGAATCCACAATACACACAAAATTCCTCTAAATACACAACACTGGCACATGTAAAATTAAAAGATATATATAATCAATTTGTCTGACATTAGTAAAATTGTAATGCTACAAATAATTAGCGAGATTTTTATTGGGTAATAAAAAGGTTCTCTTTAACTGACAGCTAACTACAAGAATATGTACAATTTCTAAAGTCTGAATGAAACATACGTGCTCCATTTTTTTTTTTTTTTTTTTATAATGGACTTGCAGTCCGGGGTGATATGTTACAATACAGCATCACCGGTCTATTAGAATGATCAAGTAAATCTATCAAATGTTTGTGTAATTTCGCCTACGAGAATGATTGTAAATAATTAGCTTGTTCAGTTAAGCAAGAGAAGGAAGCTTTTAACTAAGTATGCAAATACTTCCTATATTCTGAATGTACACATGATATACTTTATTGGTTCGTTTCTATTAACTGTCAATGTTTTTCGTGACCAAAACCCGCCAGGGTAGCCGTCAGCGCTAACGCACTGCTTCCTGAACTCGGGTAGGAGCGACGGTCCTGGATCGAATCCGCCAGGCGAATTAATGACGAGGGCCGATATGCTGGCCGGTCTGGATGCGATTTTTAGGCGGTTTTCCACGTCCCGCTATGTGAATATCGGGCTAGTCCCCACGTTCCGCCTCAGTTACACGACTCGCAGACATCTGAACGCGTTCGCAGTATTTCATGGCTTACACTAGACGCAGACAGCTGGGGTACATTAATTCCATCCTGGAGTGTTCAGGGTCGCGACATGAAGGGCATCCGGCCATCCTCAGCAACTAACACCACCAAATCCATAGTAACAGGGTCGACCTCGCATTGAAGCAGGACAAAAGGCCAAAGAAAATGATGATGTTTTTAGTGACCAAAGAGGTAAGCAAGGAAATTTTCCGTGCCTGATTACGTATATAGGTGTTGAGGATGCTGCTCCAGCCAGTAGCAACGTCTGGCTTTTCCGATCACAAAATTCACTGTTAAATTATGGGTGGCTGATAAATGAGTGATGAATCGCTGTAATTTTTCACTTTCTGAAAATCAGTTTTATGTAGCACAGTTCGTGGCACGATGTTGGGTATTAAATTCATACATCGTGCAGATCTCACATTCAGTTTTTCATTATAATAAAATGGGCAATCGTTTACTGATTATGAATTACAATGAATTCGCCGTACTACGCTCTGATAGTTAACCACTAACATATGTTCTTCCTTCCACAACACCAGTCATATAAGTGACCTTTCAAACAACATCCTTTCTTCTTTAATAGTAGCACATCGAATACACACACTCTTCAGCAGGTCCTTTCATACGTTACCCTTTGAATTTCACCAGTACATACTCAAGTTAAATCACAGTCCACACAGATGATAAATTTTTTTAACGTCCACTATAGCAACTTTACGTATCTCTCTCTCACGCAACAAGTTACCACCAGCCGCCTAAGACTCCTTTACTCGTCTTACGACTCACTCACTTTCAAATGTGTACGCTTACTATATACGTCGCACACCCTCTTGTGCATGACGTGCATCGTGCCACCAACCAACACAATGAGCGCCATTACTCTCTCTCGACTTCACTGTCCTTCAGCTGTCTCTCTCTCTGATCGACTGATTTTATCATCGGTATTAATTTATGTGGACACAGAACTTAAATTCCGTAACATATGCAGGTCACTTTTACGTATATATAAATTTAACATTCAAAGAAAAATTTCGTCTCAAGGTTTTCTTCTCAAGGTGGCGCTATGGTTGAGGCACTGGACTCACATTATTAGGAGCACGATACATATCCATGCCTGGCATCTGACTTAAATGGCTTTTCTAAATGTATAAGGTGCATGCTGGTCCTTCGAGAGAAAACTCGGCCACTTAGTTGTCCGTAATGTCCGTTCCGAAACCCCTCCGTCTCTAATAATCTCGTTAAATTCTAATCTTGCTGTCGCTTTCTTTGGAGTGAACTGCAGTAGGTGCCCAGAGATTTTTAGCCAAATATTTCTTTTCTAGACATGTATCACATTCTTGAAAATTCCCTGTAGCGTAGGCTCAGGGCTGACGATCTAAATAACGTATCGACTCTTTCTGATTGTACTTATTTTAGAGGACTATGTTCCTAGTATAATCGGAAGGAATACATTCGGAATAACATACGATAATGAATCTCATTTAACTAGTTTCTTTCCGCAGGGACTACAATGCCGAAAAGCTCAGCGGAGACGGACCTGAAAATAGTGTATGCCTGGTCGGCCGCTGATAATATGTATACCATGTCGGTGACAGGATCCTGTGACTATGACAATGGTGGCACAAAACAGTTCGAGTGGAATGTCCAGATCGGTGATGAAAAAAATTCGGTCACGGTCAACCTGGTGAATATCAATGACAATCCTCCTCAGTTCATCAACCAAGAACGATCCTGCAAGGTCGAAGTAAGTATTCTGAAAGATCTCCTTCTCATTGCAGTAGTGTTTATTAACTCCAAGTTTGGACTTAAGTATGGACTAAGTCTTGTATATTCGATAAAAAAACTGTGTTATGATGTCAAATATTGCATATTTCCTTCTAGATACTCATGTGACAATAAATAATACATTCTGTTGCTTGCATATCAGCTAGATATAACGTTAACATGCTGATAGAAACATTCACTTGTTTTTTAAATATTGTTGGAACAGAACTAGAGTCACACTAGTCACCAGTTTTATTTTCAAAGTTTGAGCCTGACAGCTCATTGGTAGCTTTTGTTTATTGCTTTCAAGAAAAAGGATGCATAGTAGGCGAACTCCAAAGCTCATTCAAGAGGTGTTAACTTCCTGGTGTATGCGAAAATCGGACATCAAACGCCTTAAGTAAAAATTACACATAATTATCTTTTATAACGAACTGGTTTTCGATCTACAAAGCAAGCCAAAATTATAAATATATTTCACTGCATACCATGAGGCTACGTTAGTGCATTTAGCTTGCCACTGAGATGCTAACAACTTCCGAACCTGCTGGTCTATACAGTGAACAGACCGCTCCTACAGGATCGTGTGAAATATTAAGAAAAAGTAGCACAACAGAAACTATTGAACATCCGAATTTCAACGTTCGGTCCTATAAAACGTGAAATATGAATGGTGTAGCTCACGTAGGTATAGGGTTTCGTCAAACTGTGGAACCAAACGAAAGGTCACAATGAAATCTTGTTTATTACTGTGATATGAATGAAAATGATACGAATCACTGAATATGCAGAAAAAATAATTATGAAGTGCACAAAGGCTCAAATCAGTCATTAATCATACACAATAATACCTTGGCACAGATGGATGGAATTAGAAATGAAATGATAGAATTAGACAAGTCCACGTAAACCCCAGTGGTTCCTGAATTAGTCAACACATTAAAGAAAAGCCCCAGTAAAGTACATGTGAGCACCAGTTCCCTTGCCTTATCGCGTGTCGAGTTCTACTGACATCGTAAATTAGTGTAGAAAAGCCAACCTCTAACTGAAAACAAACGACTCTGTGGTTCCCCTGTCGCGACGCATGCAAAGCTTAGCTTACACGATGACACTGGGTTGCGCCACTCGTTGCGTGGAATGAGTTGCACGCAAAGAACAGACACCATATCCATATAAGTATACCAGTTCTGGCAATACCGGCCATGACCTCCTTCTTCTGTGCGGATGCACACATATTCCCGAACTCTTACGGGACCTGGTAAGAATGTCTTCCACGAGTAATGAGCGTGTTGGGGTGGGACACTACGAATGTAGTGTGTGGACATACTCGTACAAGGTGAGAATGTGGGTCTCACGGGAGTCGTGCGCGAGATAGTCCCTGCAGTCGGGCTATCCTCTGTGCCCTCGGTTGCTCAGATGGATAGAGCGTCTGCCATGTAAGCAGGAGATCCCGGGTTCGAGTCCCGGTCAGAGCACAAATTTTCAGCTGTCCCCGTTGATATATATCGACGCCCGTCGGCAGCCGACGGTATTAATATAATTCTAATTTCGTTATAGGCGGCTGCAGGTCATTCATGGTGTCATGTCCGAAAGAACAGACACCATATCCATATAAGTATACAAATAAGTCCATCTTCACAATAAAACTAAAGCCAAACATTTCGCTTCTTGTCTTCACGGTACATCCGTCCACAATGACAATCCTAACTCTGACCCCACCAAGGCTCCATATATCTACTAGCCAAGGCACATCAGTTGCTCCCTTAACACTAAACTTCCAGTACTTACACTCTACCTCACGAGAAAGTTTAAACCCTCTCCAGTCATTCTCTCGATACTCTCAGCGCAATCTCAACAATGTCCTCTCCTAACGTAACTCCTCCATTAGTCATGCAAAAGCTCATGCCGCTGAAACCTTTACCTAACAACATTCAACCATACCGTCTATCTATTTAAAACACTAAAATATCTAAGAGTAGCGCTCGATAAACTTTGCAAGCCGTACCTAATAAACAACCGAAAGAGCCCACATCAGACTAAAATCACTAACCGACTAAAAATGAGGAATATATTTCACATCCATCATCCGGACAGACAACACTTTCATCAATGCGAGTGTTGCATGAACTTGTCTCCTCCCAAATTTTGCCACTCCTTGAAATCTATGAACAAGAGGCACCCTGCTTTTCTTTTCACATCTCTATATCTTCACCCAGTCGTATGATGTACCAGTTTAAACAGTGCCTTCACCTTGTCAAATATTTAGAACACTCTCAGATATCCTATGATTTTCAGCTTCAACCGTATAACTGTACATCACACCCTCATAACTGTATCCTGAAACACAAGTATTTAACAAAACTACTTGATTTCAGACCTGAAGAGGACAGACAGTTTTATTTGAAACTCAAGTCACGGAATGTGCTTAATGTGAGTGATGGCAATGAAGACCGTCAAGTGTTGGAATATGTCACAGTACTGTGTGTGTGTGTGTTGCATTTAGTAAGTGTTCTTTGTGTTCTGATTTCTAGTTTCGCATTCATTACAAAACTGATAAATGTCAAGAAGACCGTATTGTCACAAGCCTGTCTGCAGCACATCGCTGTAAACCGCAACTTGCTTGCTGAAACTGGTCGTGAATTGCGGCTGGATGGGGCTCCTGGTGATGAGTGCCTATCTTCGGCATACATTTCTTTGCTGACGTCGGATGATGATGATGTTTGGATTGTGGAGCGCTCAGCTGCGCTGTTATCAGCGCCCGTACAAAATCCCAAACTTTTCTCCGTCCAGCCTCTCCACTTTCATGAACTACGATAAAATGATGAGGACAACAACACAAATACCCAGTCATCTAGAGGCAGGTGAAAATCCCTGACCCCGCCGGGAAGCGAACCCGGGACCCCGTGCTTGGGAAGCGAGAACGCGACCCCGAGACCATGAGCTGCGGACTGCTGACGTTGGAGTCAGCGGTAAGCAATGTATAGGGAAGGGCAGAGTACACTTCCCTACCTACCCCATCAGGAATGTCTCTTGTCATTGGTTCAAATGTGCGTGAATTTCTAAGGAACCAAACTGCTTAGGTCATCGGTCCCTAGACTTACACACTACTTAAACTAACTTAAGCTAAGAACAACACACACACACACATGCCAAAGGGAGGACTCGAACATCCGGCGGGAGGGGCCTCCCAGTCAGTGACATGACGCCTCTAACCGCGCGGCCACTCCGCGCGGCTTTCCATTGGTATTCCAGTTCCTGCAAGGGTGACGACAGTGCGGTAGATAGCTGGAGATGAACCGCAGGTAACATGGTGGAGGACCCTGGATGAACAGTTTGTACACTCAGGTGACAAAAGTCATGGGATAGTGATATGCACATATACAGATGGCAGTACTACCGCGTACACAGGTATAAGTATAAAAGGGCAGTTCGTTGGCGGAGCTGTCATTTGTGCTCAGGTGATTCCTGTGGAAAGCTGTCCGGAGTGATATGGCCGGTCTTCGGGAATAAACAGACTATGAACGCGGTGTGCTGGTTGGAGCTAGACGCATGGGACATTCCATTTCGTAAATCGTTAGAGAATTCAGTTTTCCGAGAACCACAGTGTCAAAAGTGTGCCGAGAATACCAAATTTCAACCATTATCTCTCACTACTGGCAACGCACTGGCCGACGGTCTTCACTTAACGACCGTGAGAAGCGGCTTTTCCGTAGAGTTGTCGCTATGAACAGACGAGCAACGCTGCTAGAAATAACCGCAGAAATCAATGTGGGACGTACGGCGAACGTATCCGTTAGGACAGTGGGGCGACATCTGATTTCAGTGGGCTATGACAGCAGAATGCCTTTGCTAACACCACATCGCCTGCATCGCCTCTGCTGGGCTCGTGACCGTATCGATTGGACCCTAGCCGACTGGAAAAATCGTGGCCTAGTCAGATGTGTACCGATTCAGCTTGGTAGGAACTGATCATGGGTTTCGAGTGTGACGCAGACCCACTAAGCCATGGACGCAGCTCGTCAACAAGGCACTGAGCAAGCTAGAGGTAGCTCCATAAGGTGTGGGCTGTGTTTACGTGGAACGGGCTCGGTCGTCTTGTCCAGTTAAACCGATCATTAGCTAAAAATTGAGATGTTCAGCTACGTGGACACCATTTGCAGCAATTCGTCAACTTCATGTTTCTGAACAACGATGGACCTTTTGTTGTTGTTGTGGTCTTCAGTCTGAGACTGGTTTGATGCAGCTCTCCATGCTACTCTATCATGTGCAAGCTTCTTCATCTCCCAGTACCTACTGCAACCTACATCCTTCTGAATCTGCTTACTGTATTCATCTCATGGTCTCCCTCTACGATTTTTACCCTCCACGCTGCCATCCAGTACCAAATTGGAGATCCCTTGATGCCTCAGAACATGTCCTACCAATCGATCCCTTCTTCTAGTCAAGTTGTGCCACAAACTCCTCTTCTCCACAATTATATTCAATAGCTCCTCATTAGTTATGTTATCTACCCATCTAATCTTCAGCTTTCTTCTGTAGCACCACATTTCGAAAGCTTCTGTTCTCTTCTTGTCTAAACTATTTATCGTCCACGTTTCACTTCCATACATGGCTACACTCCATACAAATACTTTCAGAAAAGACTTCCTAACATTTAAATCTATACTCGATGTTAACAAATTTTTCTTCTTCAGAAACGCTTTCCTTCCCATTGCCAGTCTACATTTTATCTCCTCTCTGCTTCGACCAACATCAGTTAATTTGCTCGCCAAATAGTAAAACTCATCTACTACTTCAAGTGTCTCATTTCCTACTCCAATTCCTTCATCATCACCTGACTTAATTCGACTACACTCCATTATCTTCGTTTTGCTTTTGTTGATGTTCATCTTATATCCTCCTTTCAAGACACTGTCCATTCCGGTCAACTGTTCTTCCAAGTCCTTTGCTGTCTCTGACAGAATTACAATGTAATCGGCAAACCTCAAAGTTTTTATTTCTTCTCCATGGATTTTAATACCTACTATGAACTTTTCTTTTGTTTCCTTTACTGCTTGCTCAATATACAGGTTGAATAACATCGGGGACTGGCTACAACCCTGTCTCACTCCCTTCACAACCACTGCTTCCCTTTCGTGCCCCTCGACTCTTATATCTGCCATCTGGTTTCTGTACAAATTGTAAATAGCCTTTCGCTTCCTGTATTTTACCCCTGCCACCTTTAGAATTTGAAAGAGAGTATTCCAGTTATCATTGTCAAAAGCTTTCTCTAAGTCTACAATGGCTAGAAACTTACGTTTGCCTTTCCTTAATCTAGCTTATAAGTCGTAAGATCAGTATTGCATCACGTGTTCAACATTTCTACGGAATCCAAACTGATCTTCCCCGAGGTCGGCTTCTACCAGTTTTTCAATTCGTCTGTAAAGAATTCGCGTTAGTATTTAGCAGCTGTGACTTATTAAACTGGTAGTTCGGTAATTTTCACATCTGTCAACACCTGCTTTCATTGGGATTGGAATTACTATATTCTTCTTGAAGTCTGAGGGTATTTCGCCTGTCTCATACATCTTGCTCAAAAGATGATAGGGTTTTGTTAGGCCTGGCTCTCCCAAGGCTGTCAGTAGTTCTAATGGAATGCTGTCTACTCCCGGGCCTTGTTTCGACTTAGGTCTTTCCGTGCTCTGTCAGACTCTTCACGCAGTATCATATCTCCCATTTCATCCCCATCTACATTTCCATAATATCGTCCTCAAGTACATCGCCTTTGTATAGACTCTCTATACACTCCTTCCACCTTTCTGCTTACCCTTCTTTGCGTAGAACTGGGTTTCCATCTGAGCTCTTGATATCCATGCAAGTGGTTCTCTTTCCTCCAAAGGTCTCTTTAATTTTCCTGTAGGCAGTATCTATCTCATCTCTCGTGAGATAAGCCTCTACAACTTTACATTTGTCCTCTAGCCATCCCTGCTTAGCCATTTTGCACTTCCTGTTGATCTCATTTTTGAAACGTTTGTATTCCTTTTTGTCTGCTTCACTTACTGCATTTTTGTATTTTCTCCTTTCATTAATTAAATTCAGTATCTCTTCTGTTACCCAAGGATTTTTACTAGCCCTCGTCTTTTTACCTACTTGATCCTCTGCTGCCTTCACTACTTCATTCCTCAAAGCTACCCATTCTTCTGCTACTGTATTTCTTTCCCCCATTCCTGTCAATTGTTCCCTTATGCTCTCACTGAAACTCTGTACAACCCCTGGTTCTTTCTGTTTATTCAGGTCCCATCTCCTTAAATTCCCACCTTTTTGCAGTTTCTTCAGTTTTAATCTACAGTTCATAACCAATAGATTGTGACCAGAGTCCACATCTGCCCCTGGAAATGTCTTACAATTTAAAATCTCGTTCCTAAATCTCTGTCTTGCCATTATATAATCTATCTCAAACATTTTAGTATCTCCAGGCTTCTTCCATGTATACAACCTTCTTACATGATTCTTGAACCAAGTGTTAGTTATGATTAAGTTATGCTCTGTGCAGAATTCTACCAGGCGGCTTCCTCTTTCGTTTCTTAGCCCCAATCCATATTCATCTACTACGTTTCCTTCTCTTCCTTTTCCTACTGTCGAATTCCAGTCACCCATGACTACTAAATTTTCGTCTCCCTTCACTACCTGAATAATTTCTTTTATCTCTTCATACATTTCATCGATTTCTTCATCATCTGCAGAGCTAGTTAGCATGTAGACTTGTACTACTGCAGTAGACGTGGGCCTCTTGTCCATCTTGGCCACAATAATGCGTTCACTATGCTGTTTGTAGTACGTTACCCGCACTCCTATTTTTTATTCATTATTAAACCTACTCCTGCGTTACCCCTATTTGATTTTGTATTTATAACGCTGTATTCACATGACCAAAAGTCTTGTTCCTCCTGCCACCGAACTTCACTGATTCCCACTATATTCTCTTTTTAAATTTTCTAACCTACCTGCCCGATTAAGGGACCTGACATTCCATGCTCCCATCCGTAGAACACCAGTTTTCTTTTTCCTAGTAATGACGTCCTCTTGAGTAGCGCCGCCCGGAGATCCGAATGGGGGACTATTTTACCTCCGGAATATTTTACCCAAGAGGACGCCATCATCATTTAATCATACAGTAAAGCTGCATGCCCTCGGGAAAAATTACGGCTTTCAGCCGTTCGCAGTACGACAACAGCAAGGCCGTTTTGGTTAGTGTTACAGGGCCAGATCAGTCAATCATCCAGACTGTTGCCCCTGCAACTACTGAAAAGGCTGCTGCCCTTATGGATGACAATACGCATGTCACCGGCACACAGTGGTTCACGGTTGGTTTGAAGAACATTCTGGACAATTTGACCGAATGATTTGGCCACCTAGATCGCCCAACACGAGTCCCATCGAACTTTTATGGGACGTAATCAAGAGGTCAGTTCGTGCGTGAGATCCTGCACCGACGACAGCTTATCAGTTATAGACGGCTATAGAGGCGGCATGGCTCAGTGTTTCTGCAGGGGACTTTCAACGACTTGTTGAGTGCATGCCACATGAAACTGTTGCACGGCGCCGGGCAAAAAGAGGTCCGACAACTCCTAAGACTTGATGATTTTTTGACTGTGGGGGTCACTCAACTGGCGGTCATCAGCGCCCGTACAAAGTTCCGAATTTTCCACAGTTCAGTTGAGACACTTGACAAGTGATGATGATGAAATGATGACGACAACATAAGCACCCGGTCCCCGTGCAGAGAACATCCAGAACCCGGCCGGTAATCGAACCCGCGACCCCGTGATCCAGGGGCAAAACGCTGGCCACTAGACCACGAGCTGTGGACGTATAGCAAGTCACTGTGCCGTACACTGTCAAATGATGCCCAAAAAAAAAAAAGTTCAAATGTGTGTGAAATCCTATGGGACTTAACTGCTAAGGTCATCAGTCCCTAAGCTTACACACTACTTAACCTAAATTATCCTAAGGACAAATACACACATCCATGCCCGAGGTTGGACTCGAACCTCCTCCGGGACCAGCCGCACAGTCCATGACTGCAGCGACCTAGACCGCTCGGCTAACCCCGCGCGACAACGTTTCCAGTACATCAAGCAACATGACGCCTCAGTATTTCTTGTTTTTAGTAGCTAAGCATAGCCTCTTCAGCGATTTGTACTTGCTGACTATTCGAATATACAGGTTGATCCATTGATAGTGACAGACTTTTTGCACGCGTTCTATTTAGCGACGAAGCGTCATTCACCAACATAGGTAACGTAAACCGGCTTTTGGGCAACGGAAAATCCACGATGGCTGCGACAAGTGGAACATCAGCGACCTTGGCGGGTTAATGTATGGTGCGGCATTATGGAGGACGGATATTTGGCTCCCATTTTATCGATGGCAATCTAAATGGTGCAATGTATGCTGATTTTCTACGTAATGTTCTATTGATGTTAATACAAGATGTTTTACTGCATGACAGAATGGCGATGTACTTCAAACATGATGGATGTCCGGCACATAGCTCGCGTACGGTTGAAGCGGTATTGAATAGCATATTTCATGACAGGCCGCACGTTCACCAGATCTGCGTCCCCGGATTTCTTTCTGTGGGGCAAGTTGAAGGATATTTGCTATCGTGATCTACCGACAACGCATGACAACATGGGTCAATGCATGTGCGAACATTACGGAAGGCGAACTGCTCACTGTTGAGAGGAATGTCGTTACACGTATTGCCAAATTCATTGAGGTTGACGGACATCATTTTGAGCATTTATTGCATTAACGTGATATTTACAGGTAATCGCGCTGTAACAGCATGCGTTCTCAGAAATGATAAGTTCACAAAGGTACATGTATCACATTGGAACAACCGAAATAAAATGTTCAAAGTCTAGTGCCGTCCACTCCGTGCTCGAAAAGCACACACCACGATATCTGACCTCAAATATTCTTGTCATTAGGAAGGAAGACTAGAGTTTAACGTCCCGTCCACAGCGAGGCCATTGGAGACGGAGCACAAGCTATGATTACGAAAGGTTTGGAAGGTAGTCGGCTTTGCTCAAAAAGGGCCCAAATGGCTCTGAGCACTATGGGACTTAACTACTGAGGTCATCAGTCCCCTAGAACTTAGAACTACTTAAACCTAACTAACCTAATGACATCACACACATCCATGCCCGAGACAGGATTCGAACCTGCGACCGTAGCGGTCGCGCGGTTCCAGATGTAGCGCCTAGAACCGCTCGGCCACCCCGGCCGGCAGTCGGCTTTGCTCTTTTCGATGGAACCATCCCCACATTTACCTGCAATGATTTAGCGAAATCATGGATCGCCGGACAGGCATTTGAACCGTCATTCTTTCCAATTTATTCTATGACAGAGAAAGGTTTCCTGAGCACACTGGCAATCTTTGGGTTCTCCATTTATACAATTACGGCCTCTACAAATTTTCGAAGGAAATTGTTCTTTGTCCTTCTGAACTTGCCACCTCTAACCTTCGGAACTATACAATATTACAGTTGTCTTGAAACTCGGTACAGCTATCTGCAATTACGGGTGGAAAATGTCACTGAAATTTCTAATTGCTAACTAGTCTGTAAGGGATGGAAGGGATGTACTATGTTTTTACTAATTCCTGCCAAATTTTATGTTTTTAGGAAACAGTCGATAAATGATACAAATATTACAACAAGGGCATCAGAGAGATGGTATTATAACAAAATAAAATTAGTATCAAATGTTTCGGTTGGTAGCTACCATATCTCACGAGCATTAAGAAAAGCATCGATTTTTACGGGAAGTATTACATAATCAGTATTAATCTCAGGGTCTATTGTTTTTATACATACCGGAACCATTTAAGCTACAATTTACAGTATGTTAATTACAATGATTCTTAATTATGTTGTTGCGCAATCTCTAAAGGAACTTGCGCTTTGGTCTAGCAGTGGTCAAGGGGTGACGGGTGTGGGTAGGGGTACGACGATGCCTTATGCTGTCTTGCACACGCAGTAAGCGGAACAACGTATTCCTTTTCCCACAGAGTTCATAACACAAACACAGGAGTAACTCATCATTTAGAACGAATGTATTGGTTGTACAAAAGCAAGCAATAAGAATAAATAATACGTGATGTTTACAGACAGTCGTCATGTAGCTCCCTCTTCAAGGAGTTATGCGTTTTAATGGCACTATAACACTACATACACTGAAGTGCCAAAGAAACTGGTATAGCCTTGCGTACTCAAATACACAGATAAGTAAATAGGCAGAATACGGTACTGCGGTCGGCAACGCCTAGATAAGACAACAGTTAGTTAGATTGGTTACTGCTGCTACAATGGCAGGTTATCGAAATTTAAATGATTTTGAACGTGGTGTTACAGTCGGTGCACGACCGATGGGAGCATCTCCGAGGAAGCGATGAAGTGGGGATGTTCCCGTACGACCATTTCACGAGTGTACCTTGAATATCAGGAATCCGGTAAAACATCATATCTCCAACATCGTTGATGTCGTAAAAAAGTTCCTGCATGAATGGGACCAACGGTGACTAAAGAGAATCGTTCAACGTGACAGAAATGTAACCCTTCCGCAAACTGCGGCAAATTTCAATGCTGGGCCATCAACTAGGGCCAGCGTGTCGGAGCTGAAGGCCCACGCGTGTACTCTTGATGACTGCACGACACAAAACTTCACACCTCCCCTGGGCACTTCAGCACCGACATTACAGGGCTATTACAAATGATTGAAGCGATTTCATAAATTCACTGTAGCTCCATTCATTGACACATGGTCACGACACACTACAGATACGTAGAAAAGCTCATAAAGTTTTGTTCGGCTGAAGCCGCACTTCAGGTTTCTTCCGCCAGAGCGCTCGAGAGCGCAGTGAGACAAAATGGCGACAGGAGCCGAGAAAGCGTATGTTGTGCTTGAAATTCACTCACATCAGTCAGTCATAACAGTGCAACGACACTTCAGGACGAAGTTCAACAAAGATCCACCAACTGCTAACTCCATTCGGCGATGGTATGCGCAGTTTAAGGCTTCTGGATGCCTCTGTAAGGGGAAATCAACGGGTCGGCCTGCAGTGAGCGAAGAAACGGTTGAACGCGTGCGGGCAAGTTTCACGCGTAGCCCGCGGTAGTCGATGAATAAGGCAAGCAGGGAGCTAAACGTACCACAGCCGACAGTTTGGAAAATCTTACGGAAAAGGCTAAAGCAGAAGCCTTACCGTTTACAATTGCTACAAGCCCTGACACCCGATGACAAAGTCAAACGCTTTGAATTTTCGGCGCGGTTGCAACAGCTCATGGAAGAGGATGCGTTCAGTGCGAAACTTGTTTTCAGTGATGAAGCAACATTTTTTCTTGATGGTGAAGCGAGCAGACACAATGTGCGAATCTGGGCGGTAGAGAATCCTCACGCATTCGTGCAGCAAATTCGTAATTCACCAAAAGTTAACGTGTTTTGTGAAATCTCACGGTTTAAAGTTTACGGCCCCTTTTTCTTCTGCGAAAAAAACGTTACAGGACACGTGTATCTGGACATGCTGGAAAATTGGCTCATGCCACAACTGGAGACCGACAACGCCGACTTCATCTTTCAACAGCATGGTGCTCCACCGCACTTCCATCATGATGTTCGGCATTTCTTAAACAGGAGATTGGAAAACCGATGGATCGGTCGTGGTGGAGATCATGATCAGCAATTCATATCATGGCCTCCACGCTCTCCCGACTTAACCCCATGCGATTTCTTTCTGTGGGGTTATGTGAAAGATTCAGTGTTTAAACCTCCTCTACCAAGAAACGTGCCAGAACTGCGAGCTCGCATCAACGATGCTTTCGAACTCATTGATGGGGACATGGTGCGCCGAGTGTGGGAGGAACTTGATTATCGGCTTGATGTCTGCCGAATCTCTAAAGGGGCACATATCGAACATTTGTGAATGCCTAAAAAAACTTTTTGAGTTTTTGTATGTGTGTGCAAAGCATTGTGAAAATATCTCAAATAATAAAGTTATTGTAGAGCTGTGAAATCGCTTCAATCATTTGTAATAACCCTGTATATTGTTGATGACTGAAAACATGTTGCCTGGTCGGACGAGTGTCGTTTCAAATTGTATCGAGAGGATGGACGTGTACCGGTATGGAGACAACCTCATGAATCCAGGGACCCTGCACGTCAGCAGGCAACTGTTCAAGCTGGTGGAGACTCTGTAATGGTGCGGGGCGTGTGCAGATGGAGTGATATGGGACCCCTGATACGTCTAGATACGACTGTACGGTGATACGTACAAAATCATCCCGTCTGATCACCTGCATCCATTCACGTCCACTGTACATTCCGACGCAATTGCGGTATTCCTCCAGGACAATGCGACACCCCAAACGTCCAGAATTGCTGCAGAGTGGCTCCAGGAACACTCTTGTGAGTTTAAACACTTCCGCTGGCCACCAAATTCCCCAGACATAAACATGATTGAGCATATTTGGGATGCCTTTCAACGTCCTGTTCAGAAGAGATCTCCACCCCCTCGTACTCTTACGGATTCTTGGACAGTCCTGGTGTCATTTCTTTCTAGCACTACTTCAGACATTAGTCGAGTCCATGCTACGTCGTGTTACAGCACTTCTGTGTGCTCGCGAGGGCCCTACACGATATCAGGCAGGGGTACCTGTTTCTTTGGCTCTTCAGTGTATATTCGCTAATGAAATTCGTAATATATAATCCATCACAGTTTGAGAAGGAAAGTGATGTCCATACGGACAACATTAGAGCAGAAATTGACCTTTACTACCCGTTACTGAAGCTGTAAGTTGCTCAGAAAAGAGTTCAGTGTGCAGTAACAGAAGTTTTTAATCATTTGTAAAATAAAATGTGTGACAGCTAGGAAAGCAAGTTTTAAATATGAAGTCCTTTCTTCTGGACATCTCCTTCTTTTCCAAAATGAATTTGTATTCAAAGCTGGTAACCTTTAAATAAATTAGTTTTTATGCACAATAGCTTGAATAGGACTAAAATAATGTGTTCATTATTGTTAACACAAATCCACAAATCCTGTAAACGGACGAGCTCCGCATCATTTCGATAACAGAATCGTTAAAATGATTCAAGTGATCTGTGCAACATGTAGCTAAATAACCAAGTATCTAGGTTATTTACAACTTTTACGGAAACAAGACTGCACTTGTAAGAGTCGACGGACATGAATAGGGAGCAGTGGTTGAGAAGGGAGTGAGACGGGCTTGTAGTCTATCATCGTTGTTCAATTTGCACATTGAGCCAGCAAAAGGAAACAAAAAAAGATTTTGAATAGAAATTAAAGTTCAGTGGGAGAAAATAAAAACTTTTAGGTTTGCTGTGACATTATAATTCCGTCATAGACCGCAAAGTACTTGGAAGATTAGCTGAGAAAAATAACATCAGGTCATCAGAATGGATTCGAATTAAATCAGGCAATACTCAGGGAATGAAACTAATAAACGAGGCACGTAAATGTGGTAGACGAGGTTTGCTTCTGGGCAGCAAAATAACTGATGTTGGTTGAAGTAGAGAAGATATGAAATACAGCTTGGCAATAGAAAGAAAAACTTGCCTAAAAAAGAGGAATTTGTAAACATCGAATATAAATTGTACTTTTAGAAATTCTTTTCTGAAGGTATTTTTCTGTTGGTTGGTCGGTTTGGGGAAGGAGACCAGACAGCGTGGTCATCGGTCTCATCGGATTAGGGAAGGATTGGGAAGGAAGTCGGCCGTGCCCTTTCAGAGGAACCATCCCGGCATTTGCCTGGAGTGATTTAGGGAAATCACGGAAAACCTAAATCAGGATGGCCGGACGCGGGATTGAACCGTCGTCCTCCCGAATGCGAGTCCAGTGTCTAACCACTGCGCCACCCCGCTCGGTTTTCTCTGTATTGTAGCCTTGTTCGGAAGTGAAATGTGGACAATTAGCAGTTGAAAACAGAAGAGAATTGAAGCTTTTCCGATGTGATGGTGCTGATAAAGAGGCACTGATTAAGAGGCACTGAAACGAACGAGGGAAAACTGAAATTAACGATACTTCTAGAGAACATATTCCCTGAGGCATCACGGGATCCTTAATTGGCTAATGACGGGAATGGTACAGGGCAAGAGCTGCAGATAGAGAGGAAGCCTCGAATACTGTAAGAAAATTGAAACGAATGTTGGTTCCTGTGATTTGCACGGAAGAGCCTAACGTGGAGAGTCCTTGGACCGAGGTCATAACAAAAAGAAAAAATTAAATTATCTTCATTGTGCATTATTACTGCTGGTATTTTCAGTCTGTGTTGATTTTAAACCAATACGCCAACCGACCGAACGTAAAGTGTTGACTCAAACTTGTTTATTTTTTCACTCATGTAATTACTGGTCTCGTGTTTATCAGTGGAGCGTATGTTTTCAGTTCCTTTTCTTTCCAGGAATATGTTGGTGAAGAGGAAGACTTCGTTGAGGTAAAGACAACCTGCTCTATCACTGTTCGAGATGCAGACGGGGATGTCGACAAGACAGCTATGACCGTCCTTGAGAATGGAGAGGTAATTTTACACCATAAAGCATAATTATATTCTTAGACGTTTGTTATCATCTCATAAACAGATCGACACCGACGCATAGCATGCCGATAGCCTCAAAATTTGACGTTGTAGAATTTTACTCTTGGAACTTTCAGCCCGTTACCTATAAGGCTAGGAGCAAAATTGTTGCGAGTTGATCATTTCTCCCTGTTTGTGCAATTCCCTTTTCATGCTATCCCTGCCGGCCGCGGTGGTCTAGCGGTTCTAGGCGCTCAGTCCGGAACCGCGCGACTGCTGCGGTCGCAGGTTCGAATCCTGCCTCCGGCATGGATGTGTGTGATGTCCTTAGGTTAGTTAGATTTAAGTAGTTCTAAGTTCTAGGGGATTGATGACCACAGATGTTAAGTCCCACAGTGCTCAGAGCCACTTGAACCAGTTTTCATGCTATCCCTGTTTCCATATGTTACTGTAAAGTGAAATGTAAATGAAGTGAGACTATGTTACTGGCAAGAGATCTAAAACAGTTTTAAATAACGCAAAATTTATTGCGACACGCAGGCATTGCGCCAGCGATTGTAGGAGTATAGCAGTATAACAACGAATCGTGACTAGCTGCGCTATGTGCTCTATGGAAAATGGAGATAGATTATTATTCCTTGTCTTCAATGTGTAGAAGAGATAGGAAGCGATATACAATATATATATATATATATATATATATATATATATATATATAATTTTTTTTATGGAAGTAACGAATAGACCTGAAATCATTTAGTCCACGATAGTCATCGATTGTTGCAGCGACGATTATGCATAAAGAATTTTCTCGAATAACGAAGGACGACATGGTCCTGTGAACAAATCTAGTAATTATTCTTGTACCACTTGTCAGGGAAGAATTATATGTTTTTAAACAGAATACATTTGAGGTTGAGATGAAGTCGTCGCAATGTCGTACTGAATGTGCGAATTCAGTGTAAGGTAATATTTACCTAAACAGGCATTGACCGTAATCCAAGTTCGTACTGCATGAACACTTTCCCACGATTTATAAAAACATCGAATGCAGTACGTTCGAGTAAGTTAACGAAGAAGTGTGAAACTTTCCTTATACAGGATGTAACGGCTATTAAGTGCAGATATTTTTATAACTTATGTGGTACCTTAATATGTACATACATCAGTGTGTTGGTTGTTTTTTTCTCTGTATCGAACAGTCTTCCCGCAAACATGAAACATAATTTACTGCATGGTCGTAGTTGCCTGTCAGTATAGACTAATCATTTCGCGTCCACGTGTCCACACTTCAACACTGATTTGCTGCGCAGGGGAAAATAAGCACTGACCGCTTGTTCATGCCACATGTTCATGGAGGTACTGCCCAGTTTAAAATCATACGACTTGTAACACCTGCAATTATTAGTCTGCAAACGATATAAATACTGATGTAATCTTGCACTGTACAAAGTCCTCAATTACAAACAGGAAAATTGTGCTTGTGTCTGTTACACCCTGGATAAGGTACATTTCGCGCATATTCTTTGACTTATTCGATCCTTTAACTTTCACATATAGCATTTGACATTTTTATAAGTCGTGGAGATGTTCTGGATGTTTAGTTAGTATGAATCCGCACTACAGCCAAAGCCCGCTTTGGTAAATACACTACTGCCCATTAAAATTAATACACCAAGAAGAAATGCAGATGATAAGCGGGTATTCATTGGACAAATATGTTATACTAGAACAGACAAGTGATTACATTTTCGCGCAATTCGGGTGCATAGATCCTCAGAAATCAGTACCCAGAACAACCACCTCTGGCCGTAATAACGGCCTTGATAAGCCTGGGCATTGACTCAAACAGAGCTTGGATGGCGTGTACAGGTACAGCTGCCCATGCAGCTTCAACACTTTCCCACAATTCATCAAGAGTAGTGACTGGCGTATTGTGACGAGCCAGTTGCTCGGCCACCATTGACCAGACATTTTCAGTTGGTGAGAGATCTGGAGAGTGTGCTGGCCAGGGCAGCAGTCGAACATTTTCTGTATCCAGAAAGGCCCTACAGGACCTACAATATGCGATCGTGCATTATCCTGCTGAAATGTAGGGTTTCGCAGGGATCGAATTAAGGGTAGAGACACGGGTCGTAACACATCTGAAATGTAACGTCTATTGTTCAAAGTGCCGTCAATTCGAACAAGAGGTGACCGAGACGTGTAACCAATGGCACCCCATACCATAACGCCGGTTGATACGCCAGTATGGCGATGACGAATACACGCTTCCAATGTGCGTTCACCACGATGTCGCCAAACACGGATGCGACCATCATGATGCTGTAAACAGAACCTGGATTCATCCGAAAAAATGACGTTTTGCCATTCGTGCACCCAGGTTCGCCGTTGAGTACACCATCGCAGGCGCTCCTGTCTGTGATGCAGCGTCAAGGGTAACCGCAGCCATGGTCTCCGACCTGACAGTCCATGCTGCTGCAAACGTCGTCGAACTGTTCGTGCAGACGGTTGCTGTCTTTCAAATGTCCCCATGTGTTGACTCAGGGATCGAGACGCGGCTGCACGATCCGTTACAACCATGCAGATAAGATGCCTGTCATCTCAACTGCTAGTGATACGAGACCGTTGGGATCCAGCACGGCGTTCCGTATTACCCTGCTAAACCCACCGAGTCCATATTCCGCTAACAGCAATTGGATCTCGACCAACACGAGAACCAATATCGCGATACGATAAACCGCAATCGCGATAGGCAGCAGCTCGACCTTTATCAAAGTCGGAAACGTGATGGTACGCATTTCTCCTCCTTACACGAGGCATCACAACAACGTTTCACCAGGCAACGCCGGTCAACTGCTGTTTGTGTATGAGAAATCGGTTGGAAACTTTCCTTATGTCAGCACGTTGTAGGTGTCGTCACCGGCGCCAACCTTGTGTGAATGCTCTGAAAAGCTAATCATTTGCATCTTCTTCCTGTCGGTTAAATTTCGCGTCTGTAGCACGTCATCTTCGTGGTGTAGCAGTTTCAATGGGCAGTAGTGTATTCCTTTAACCTGACTTCCCATACTAACTACAACACTACGAGAGCTACGCTCTCAACCTCCATGTCGTGAGCCGTTCTGGCACACAGTTGTACTCCCCTCCCCTTATAATGACAAAAGAGTGTATGCTTCTTGTAGGTTCTCGCAATAATGCACAGAGTGCTGCAGATTCAAAGAAGAACAAGTATACTGAAGCGGCCTAAGCTTACGTGTTGGTAACTTACTGGTGTCATTGCTAATGGAAAACATTATTTCATTGCGAAAATAAAGTCTAAAACTAGGCTTAGGTCTTCAAAGCTCAGTATCTTAAGTGTGCAATAAAATTAATATTAATAGTGAATAAATATTAATTTTATTGCATAAGTAATATTAATAGTGAATAAATCCCCCCCATGAACCATGGACGTTGCCATTGGTGGGGAAACTTGCGTGCCTCAGCGATAGAGGTAGCCGTACCGTAGGTGCAACCACAACTGAAGGGTATCTAATGAGAGGCCAGACAAACGTGTGGTTCCTGAAGAGGGGAAGCAGCCTTTTCAGTAGTTGCAGGGGCAACAGTCTGGATGATTGACTGATCTGGCCTTGTAACACTAACCAAAACGGCCTTGGTGTGCTGGTACTGCGAACGGCTGGAAGTGTACGGTTAAATTATGATGGCGTCCTCTTGGGTAAAACATTCCGGAGGTAAAATAGTCCCCCATTCGGATCTCCGGCGGGGATTACTCAAGAGGACGCCGCTTTCAGGAGAAAGAAAACTGGCCTTCTACGGATCGGAGCATGGAATGTCTGGTCCCTTAATCGGGCAGGTAGGTTAGAAAATTTAAAAAGGGAAATGGATAGGTTAAAGTTAGATATAGTGGGAATTAGTGAAGTTCGGTGGCAGGGGGAACAAGATTTTTGGTCAGTTGAATACAGGGTTATAAATACAAAATCAAATAGGGGTAACGCAGGAGTAGGATTAATAATGAATAAAAAAATAGGAGGGCGGGTAAGCTACTACAAACAGCACAGTGAACACATTATTGTGGCCAAGATAGACACGAAGCCTACGCCTACCACAGTAGTACACGTTTATATGCCAACTAGCTCCGCAGATGACGAGGAGATTGATGAAGTGTATGATGAAGTAAAAGAAATTATTCACATAGTGAAGGGAGACGAAAATTTAATAGCCATGGGTGATTGGAATTCGACAGTAGGAAAAGGAAAAGAAGAAAAAGTAGTAGGTGAATATGGATTGGGGGTAAGGAACGAAAGAGGAAGCCCTCTGGTAGAATATTGCACAGAGCATAACTTAATCATAGCTAACACTTGGTTCAAGAATCATGAAAGAAGGCTGTATACATTGAAGAGGCCTGGAGACACAGGAAGGCTTCAGATAGATTATATAATGGTAAGCCAGAGATTTGGGAACCAGGCTTTAAATTGTATGACATTTCCAGGGACAGATGTGGACTCTGACCAGTCTATTGATTATACTTTAGACTAAAACTGAACAAATTGCCAAAAGGTGGGAATTTGAGGAGATGGGACTTGAATAAACTGACTGAACCTGAGGTTGTAGAGAGTTTCAGGAAGGACATTGGGGAAGACTCAAAATGGCTCTGAGCACTATGGGACTTAACTTCTGAGGTCATCAGTCCCCTAGAACTTAGAACTACTTAAACCTAACTAACCTAAGGACATCACACACACCCATGCCCGAGGCAGGATTCGAACCTGCGACCGTAGCGGTCGAGCGGTTCCGGACTGTAGCGCCTAGAACCGCTCGGTCACCGCGGCCGGCAACATTGGGGAAGAATTGACAAGAACGGGAGAAGGAAATACGGCAGAAAAAGAATGGGTAGCTTTGAGAGATGAAATAGTGAAGGAAGTAGAGGATCAAACAGGTAAAAAGATAAGGGCTAGTAGAAATCCCAGAAGAAATATTGAATTTAATTGATGAAAAAAGTAGAAGAAGCAGGCACAAAGGAATAGAAACGTCTCGAAAATGAGATCGATAGGAAGTACAAAATGGCTAAGCAGGGGTGGCCAGAAGACAAGTGTAAGGATGTAGAGGCGTATATCACTAGGAGTAAGATAGATTCTGCTTAAAGGAAAATTAAAGAGACCTTTGGAGAACAGAGAACCAATTGTATGAATATCAAGAGATCAGATGGAAACCCAGTTCTAAGCAAAGAAGGGAAAGAAGAAAGGTGGAAGGGGTATACAGAGTATCTATACAAGAGCGATGTACTTTAGGGCAGTATTATAGAAATGGAAGAAGACGTAGATAGAGATGAAATGAGATATATGATACGGCGTGAAGAGTTTGACACAGCACTAAAAGACCTAAGTCGAAACAAAGCCCCGGGTATATACAACATTCCATTAGAACTACTGATAGCCTTGGGAGAGCCAGCCCTCACAAAACTCTACCATCTGGTGCGTAGGATGAATGAGACAGGCGAAATACCCTCATACTTCAAGAAGAATAAAGTAATTCCAATCCCAATGAAAGCAGGTGTTGACAGATGTGAAAATTACCGAACTATCAGTTTAATAAGTCACAGCTGCAAAATACTAACGCGAATTCTTTACAGACGAATGGAAAAACTGGTAGAAGCCGACCTCGTGGAAGATCAGTTTGGATACCGTAGAAATGTTGAACATGTGAGGCAATACTGATCTTACGACTTATCTTATAAGCTAGATTAAGGAAAGGCAAACGTAAGTTTCTAGCATTTGTAGACTTAGAGAAAGCTTTTGACAATGATGACTGGAATACTCTCTTTCAAATTCTAAAGGTGGCAGGGGTAAAATACAGGATGTGGTGGCATCGCCAGACACCACACTTGCTAGGTGGTAGCCTTTAAATCGGCCGCGGTCCGTTAGTATACGTCGGATCCGCGTGTCGCCACTGTCAGTGATTGCAGACCGAACGCCACCACACGGCAGGTCTAGAGAGACTTACTAACACTCGCCCCAGTTGTACAGCCGACTTTGCTAGCGAAGCTACACTGACCAATACGCTCTCATTTGCCGAGACGATAGTTAGCTTAGCCTTCAGCTACATTTGCTACGACCTAGCAAGGCGCCATTACCAGTTTATATTCAGTGTAATAATGTCTAAACAAGAGCGATGTTCTCCAATTGTGGATTAAAGTTAAGTATTCCAAGAACTACGTTCTTTTCTTTATAGGATAATTACTTTACCTTGTTCCAGACCTCACACCAATCTACGTGAGCTTAACGCGTGCCTTTCGGCTACCTCCGAGTGGCTTGGCTGTCTTGCCACGCCACTACACAGGAAGCGAAAGGCTATTTACAATTTGTACAGAAACCAGATGGCAGTTATAAGAGTCGAGGGGCACGAAGGGGAAGCAGTGGTTGGGAAGGGAGTGAGACAGGGTTGTAGCCAGTCCCCGATGTTATTCAACCCGTATATTGAGCATGCAGTAAAGGAAGCAAAAGAAAAATTTGGAGTAGGAATTAAAATCCATGGAGAAGAAATAAAAACATCGAGGTATGCTTATGACATTGTAATTCTGTCAGAGACAGAAGAGGACCTGGAAAAGCAGTTGAACGGAATCGAAATTGTCTTGAAACGAGGATATAAGATGAACATCAACAAAAGCAAAACGAGGAAAATGGAATGTGGTCGAATTAAATCTGATGTTGCTGAGGGAATTAAATTAGGAAATGAGACGAAGTAGTAGATGAATTTTGCTATTTGGGGAGCAAAATAACTGATGATGGTCGAAGTAGAGAAAATATAAAATGTGGACTGGCAATGGCAAGGAAAGCGTTTCTGAAGAAGAGAAAATTGTTAACATCGAGTATAGATTTAAGTGTCAGGAAGTCTCTCCTGAAAGTATTTGTATGGAGTGTAGACATGCATGGAAATGAAACATGGACGATAAATAGTTTGGACAAGAAGAGTATAGAAACTTTCGAAATGTGGTGCTATAGAACAATGCTGAAAATTAGGTGGGTAGATCACATAACTAATGAGGAGGTACTGAACTGAATTGGGCAGAAGAGAAATTTGTGGCACGACTAGAAGAAGGGATAGGGTGGTCGGACATGTTCTGAGGCATCAAGGCATCGCCCATTCAGTATTGGAGGGCAGCGTGAAGGGTAAAAACCGTAGAGGAAGACCAAGAGATGAACACACTAAGCAGATGCAGAAGGACTTACACTACTGTCTATTAAAATTGCTACACCACGAAGATGACCTGCTACAGACGCGAAATTTAACCGACAGGAAGAAGATGATGGGATATTCAAGTGATTAGCTTTTCAGAGCATTCACACAAGGTTGGCGCCGGTAGCGACACCTACAACGTGCTGACATGAGGAAAATTTCAAACCGATTTCGCATACACAAACAGCAGTTAACCGGAGTTGCCTGATGATACGTTGTTGTGATGCCTCGTGTGAGGAGGAGAAATGCATACCATCACGTTTCCGACGTTGGTAAAGGTCGGATTGTAGCCTATCGCGATTGCGGTTTATCGTATAGCGACATTGCTGCTCGCGTTGGTCGAGATCCAATGACTGTTGGCAGAATATGGAATCGGTGGGTTCAGGAGGGTAATACGGAACGCCGTGCTGGATCCCAATGGCTTCGTATCACTAACAGTCGAGATGGCAGGCATCTTATCCGCATGGCTGTAACGGATCGTGCAGCCACGTTTCGATACCTGAGTCAACACATGGGGACATTTGCATGAGTGCACGAATAGTTCGACAACGTTTGCAGCTGCATGGACTATCAGCTCGGAGACCATGGCTGCGGTTACCCTTGACGCTGCTTCACAAAAATGGCTCTGAGCAGTATGCGACTTAACTTCTGAGGTCATCAGTCGCCTATAACTTAGAACTAATTAAACCTAACTAACCTAAGGACATCACACACATCCATGCCCGAGGCAGGATTCGAACCTACGACCGTAGCGATCGCTCGGCTCCAGACTGTAGCGCCTAGAACCGCACGGCCACTCCGGCCGGCACGCTGCATCACAGACAGGAGCGCCAGCGATGGTGTACTCAACGACGAACCTGGGTGCACGAATGGCAAAACGTCATTTTTCCGGATGAATCCAGGTTCTGTTTACAGCATCATGATGGTCGCATCCTTGTTTGGCGACATCGCGGTGAACGCACATTGGAAGCGTGTATTCGTCATCGCCATACTGGCGTATCAACCGGCGTGATGGTATGGGGTGCCATTGGTTACACGTCTCGGTCACCTCTTGTTCGCATTGGCGGCACTTTGAACAGTGAACCTTACATTTCAGATGTGTTACGATCCGTGTCTCTACCCTTCATTTGATCCCTGCAAAACCCTACATTTCAGCAGGATAATGCACGACCGCACGTTGCAGGTCCTATACGGGCTTTTCTGGATACATCATCTTTATGCCAGTGACTGTTACATGTTTTTATTGCACTATTGCAATTTCGGCCTTACGCCATTAAGTGCTGCTGAAAAATACAAAATAATTAAAAATACGAGGGCAGTTCAATAAGTAATGCAACACATTTTTTTCTCGGCCAATTTTGGTTGAAAAAACCGGAAAGTTCTTGTGGAATATTTTCAGACATTCCCGCTTCGTCTCGTATAGTTTCATTGACTTCCGACAGGTGGCAGCGCTGTACGGAGCTGTCAAAATGGCGTCTGTAACGGATGTGCGTTGCAAACAACGGGCAGTGATCGAGTTTCTTTTGGCGGAAAACCAGGGCATCTCAGATATTCATAGGCGCTTGCAGAATGTCTACGGTGATCTGGCAGTGGTCAAAAGCACGGTGAGTCGTTGGGCAAAGCGTGTGTCATCATCGCCACAAGGTCATGCAAGACTGCCTGATCTCCCGCGTGCGGGCCGGCCGTGCACAGCCGTGACTCCTGCGATGGCGGAGCGTGCGAACACACTCGTTCGAGATGATCGACGGGTCACCATCAAAAACTCAGTGCTCAACTTGACATCTCTGTTGGTAGTGCTGTCACAATTGTTCACCAGTTGGGATATTCAAAGGTTTGTTCCCGCTGGGTCCCTCGTTGTCTAACCGAACACCATAAAGAGCAAAGGAGAACCATCTGTGCGGAATTTCTTGCTCGTCATGTGGCTGAGGGTGACAATTTCTTGTCAAAGATTGTTACAGGCGATGAAACATGGGTTCATCACTTCGAACCTGAAACAAAATGGCAATCAATGGAGTGGCGCCACACCCACTCCCCTACCAAGAAAAAGTTTAAAGCCATACCCTCAGCAGGTAAAGTCATGGTTACAGTCTTCTCGGACGCTGAAGGGGTTATTCTGTTCGATGACCTTCCCCATGGTCAAACGATCAACTCTGAAGTGTATTGTGCTACTCTTCAGAAATTGAAGAAACGACTTCAGCGTGTTCGTAGGCACAAAAATCTGAACGAACTTCTCCTTCTTCATGACAACGCAAGACCTCACACAAGTCTTCGCACCCGAGAGGAGCTCACAAAACTTCAGTGGACTGTTCTTCCTCATGCACCCTACAGCCCCGATCTCGCACCGTCGGATTTCCATATGTTTGGCCCAATGAAGAATGCAATCCGTGGGAGGCACTACGCGGATGATGAAGAAGTTATTGATGCAGTACGACGTTGGCTCCGACATCCACCAGTGGAATGGTCCCGTGCAGGCAAACAGGCCCTCATTTCAAGGTGGCGTAAGGCCGTAGCATTGAATGGAGATTACGTTGAAAAATAGTGTTGTGTAGCTAAAAGCTTGGGGAATAACCTGGTGTATTTCAATGCTGAATAAAACAACCCCTGTTTCAGAAAAAAATGTGTTGCATTACTTATTGAACTGCCCTCGTATTTAAAAAAATTATTTTACAGATTCATAATGTATCTCGACGTTATGCCGATTATTCAAAACATATTAACTATGTAGCCATGTTACTTCCATATTATGGTTTTAAGGCATGTCAACGTAATGGAAGCTGACACATTTGTATGTCGTTGTCAGTCCTGTTAAATACATTCGTGTCGTTGTTACACAGTGCAAGCACACGTATTCAGACATGTAAAACAACATAATATGTAAATGTACATGTTCACTAACCCATGACTAGTCACACATGCATTAGACCACAGCTGCAGACTACTGTTTGCATGCTACTAATAACGGTTTTGGCGCGTAAACGGATTACAGATATTGTTTTACTATGTGTGGAGCGCCATTACAACAGCCACTGGCGTAAAGATGATGTCCTTCAAAAAAATTTTTATGTCTGCGAATCCCAGCTACAACAAGTGTATTAATATAGAGTGATGAATTTTCGGGAATACGTTTGTCTAGGCAACATATTTCATTATCATTGCAAGATCAGAGATTAACGTAAGCGCGAGATAAGTCATTGCAAATGTGAAATGCCTGTACACTAAAAACCGGCTTTACAGCCAGAATTTTGAATGCAAGCATACAGTCGTACATGCATTGTGTTGTACAGGTGCAGGTTGTCAGTTTATGGGATGGAGTATCATGCCTGCTGCACGCAGTCGGCTAACACAGGGTTTAATTCTGTTTATGGATGACGCTGGAGTTGTCGTGCGTTGATGTCTCATACGTGCTTGATTGGAGTCAAATCTGGTGATCGAGCAGGCCAAGGTAACATGTCAACACTCTGCAGAGCATGTTGGACTACAACAGCGGTATGTGGGCTAGTGTTATCCTGTTGGAAAACACCCGCTGGAATGCTGTTCATCAATGGCACCCCATCAGGTCGAATCACTGACGTACAAATTTACAGTCAGGGTGTCTAGTATAACCACGAGAGTGCTCCTGCTGCCACATGAAACCCCACCCCAGAACGTGACTCCTCATGTAGGTTCAGTGTATCTAGCACGCAGACAAGCTGGTTGCAGATTCTCGACTGACCTTGTAACTAACACACGGCCATCACTGGCACACAGGCAGAACCAGGTCTCATAGGAAAACACAACAGACCTTCACCCTGCTCTCCAATGAGCTCTCGCATGACACCACGACACTATGAAGTCGCCAACGGTGGTGAGTTTGGCTCAGTGGAATGTACTTTGCAAGGCTTCTGGCTCGAAGCTGTCCTTGAACTAACAGATTAGTAACAGTTTGTTGTGTCACTGTGGTGCCAATTGCTGCTCAGATTGCTGCTACTGATGCAGTGCGATGCGCCAGAGTCGTAGGACGAACACGAAGGTCTTCCCTCTAGGTAGCGACACGAGGCCGTCTGGATGTGACCACGGCTACCAGCGATCATGTACAGTGGCTACATTCCTGCCAAGTCCCTCTGCAATATAGCAGACGGAACATCCAGCTTCTGGTAGCTCCATTACACGACCTCGTTCAAACTCGGTAACGTGTTAGTAATGGCGTCTTTGCCACCTTAAATGCATTGTTGACTAACTTCAACTCACCACGTCCAGTATCAAAGGTAACTAACGCTCACGACCGGTGCAGTTTTATATGTAAAGCAAATCTGATTTGCGTCCTCTTGGAGCCGCTACTAGCCCCAACTCTTATGCGACTGGCGCGAAATATGAATAGATATCATCTTGCAGACATAGAAACACGCAAACCAACTTTCGTTTATGTCACACAACTCCATCTTGGTACTGTGACTTTTTTCCCCATCAGTATATAATATAAATATTATTACAAATATACAGTGTGATTTTCATCGTTTAATATTTAAAAAGGAAATAAAAAGCCTGACAGGTGAAGGAAAAAAGACAAAATAGACATTCAAAATCTGCATGGCATTGTGGGTAAGTGGGATTAAAATGAAAACACATTTTGAGATTAGACGGTGCTGGCTTCGAAAAAATGGAAGGTATACATTGACAAAGAAACTAATTCCAGGTTTGTAAAGCAGCATGCTTCAACAACTGTTAAAGATGGACTCTCCAGAGAAGACTGTTTACAAAAGACTCGTGCATACCATGTTTGAATATTCACCAAATACGACTAACAGGGATGCTAACCTAACCTTACAACAGACGTACCCCCCTCAACACCCTCCAGACCATAGTGCAACTCGCAGTAACATGGCGGTGTGTAACTTAACTATGTCGATACGAAAGGAACAGCATGATGCAATCGAGTTTCTAATCGCAGCAAACCGAGAATACATGGAGCACCATTTCCCTCAGCATGACAATGTCAGCCCACATACGAGCACTGCGGCATCTGCAACAGTTCAAATGGTACAAATGGCTCTGAGCACTATGGGACTCAACATCTGAGGTCATCAGTCCCCTGGAACTTAGAACTACTTAAACCTAACTAACCTAAGGACATCACTCATATCAAATCCTTAGGCAGGATTCGAACCTGCGACCGTAGCGGTCTCGCGTTTCCAGACTGAAGCGCCTAGAACCGCTCGGACACACCTGCCGACTTTTCAAAAGTTTGTGGAATCTTATGGGACTTAATTGCTAAGGTCATCAGTCCCTAAGCTTACACACTACTTAACCTAAAGTATCCTAAGGACAAACACACACACCAATGCCCGAGGGAGGACTCGAAACTCCGCCGGGACCAGCCGCACAGTTCATGCCTACAGCGCCCCAGACCGCTCGGCAAATCCCGCGCGGCTCTGCAACAGTCCGACGCCTTGGGCGTACCTGATTTTCATCTGTTTCCAGAACTTAAGGAACCCCTTAGAGGGCGTCACTTTAATAGTGATGTAGCGGTGCAACGTGAGGTGATGTTGTAGCCCCGTCAACAAATTAAACATTCAACAGTGACACAGTGACGGTATCGCCAAACAGGTCTCTCGTTCGGAGAAACGTGTTCGCCGCCACGGTAACTGCGTCGAGAAATAAATATTTAGAAATAAAGAATAAAGATGTATAAAGTTTATAAAATTTATTTCATTTAACAGTCTTTTTATGAGTTTCCAGATTAAAAATTCGGAAGCATTAGTTTTTAGCACGCCACTGCATGCATTTTTGGAGGGGGGGGGGGGGGGGGGGGAACTTTGGTGTTTAGCAGCGTAGGAGGTTGCGGTTGTAAATATAGACCTGACGGATAATATCGATGGAGAAGGTGTTGAAACGGATGTTGGGAAGACATGTAGGGAGTGGTCATTGGGGACTGGTTAAGGCCATAATACGAAGTGGAAAAGGCAAAGAGAGGGAGGGGGAGACAGAGGAAGGGAAAGATGAGGAGAGTAGAATGCTGCAGAGAAACAAATCTGAAAATTATGGGAGAAACATTAGCATCAGTGGACTCGAGTTTACGCATTGTGTCTGTTGTTTATCAGCCGATGACCATACAGCTACAGTAGTGCACTTTATTAAGTCCATGGTGTCGAGTTTCCGACTCAGCTTGTAGACAATGTGCCTGACTCAGCTTGTAGACAACGTGCCTGAAATCCGAAAAACAACAGTATCTACTTCTTCTGTTCCTTATTTGGGTAGGTTTTAGTTTTATATTCTGCCGTTCTTTGAGAGGTAATGTAGTGAATGTACTGAGTCATGTTTAAATTTAACGACAGTCCATTTACTATAAGTGCAACTAAGAAGTCTCTCAGTGAGGTACTAACGGGAGAAGCTACACCGATAGAAATCGAATATATTTCAACAGTCTGCTTTTTCCGATCTCTGCCTACTTCAACTAGCAGACAAGAATATGTTTAATGGCCCCAAACGTCAATAAACGAGATACTCACTCACGCACGCCACTTCATCAGTCGTTAACAATGCGTGCCGCTTCTTCCACAACGCTTTCTCACTACATACAATGTTGTGTGTGGGAGTCAAATGAAAACTTCAAAAGTGTGATTAAAAACTGATATTTCGTGTCATTGCTCAGTAGGTTGGCAGTATTATTACCAATGATGTTAGGAATGCTCTACAGGCGGCAGCATACTACAGACGAGCGAAAAGCGGCCACAACGTCAGATCAAAATGGCTGCCTCGCTTGAGATACGAACCAAGTAAGAACTGTGTTTTGCAATACGTTTTTCTGAGCAGTGAAAGTACGAAACACTTTGAAATCCATAAACGAAAGAGGTTCAGGATTTTGATGCATGTGTATCACTGCAGCAAGAGAATGAGCGGAGCAGAAAGTTAGGAAATGGCGTGATGTCTGTGACAGACACTCAGCGCTCATGTCGGTACACCGCACTGTGACACCAGTCTATTGCAGCAATTGAAGCTATTGTGATGGAAAATCGCCACGTAACGGTGTATGAAATAGCCGCAAATCTGAACATTAGTCATGACTCAGCACATCACATCATTCATGAGGTGCTTAAGCTTCTCAAAGTGCCTGCAAAATGAGTGCCACGGCAGCTCACTCCAGAGCTAAAAGAGCGACGCTCAGGCGTCTGTTAAGAGCTTTTGTAGCTCTTTGAAGAAAAAGGTGATGACTTCTTCGAGACGAAACCTGTGTACACTACCAGAAACCCTAAACAAGGAGAGCAAGCGAGCAACGGCGCCATCCCTCGTCACCAAAATCCAAGAAGTTCTGGACGCAGAAATCTACAGGGAAGGTTTTGCTGATTCTCTGTTTGGATTAATGAAGCGTCATCTTGGAACACTGCACAAATAGGGCAAACACCAACATCACAGAGTTATATTCCAGTATGTTAAAAAAATCAGTTTCCGCCTTCGGTAAGATCAAAGTGACGAGGATTGTGAGTGTAACTGTCATTTTGCAACATGACACTACTCGGCCTCATACTGCAACGCATGCAATAATCAATGACCTGTGCACTTCGATGCTCTGTCGCATCCTTCCTACTCACCAGACCTCATACCGAGTGATTACCACAGATCGGGACAACTCAGAGAGGCGACAGGAGGAAACGAATCTCGTTCTGATGAAGAAGTGCAGCAAGTGGTCACAAGTGAGTGCGCACACGACCAAAACAATGCGCGCACGCTGAAGAACTGTGCTGAACGATAGGGAGACTATCCCGAAAAATGGTATGCTCCCACTTCTGTTCAGTAAAATATTTTTTAAAAAATGTTTATGGTTTTCGCTTGAGTCCCACGCGTACAGTTGACTGTGACCAGAAATCAGTCAACTGGTCGCTACCGATTCAGATATTCCCATTACTCATCTCGTCGAGTGACTCCGTACAGAGCTTTCATAGGACCTCAAAGCATCTATTAACGTTTTCAAGCAAGTTAATAACCACTTCTTCAATAAAACGAATATTACTGTATTTTTCTAATATTTCAGAAAGAACTGTATTTGCTGACCCGCAACACAAAAATCTTAAATGAAAATTGTGTTTGCTTCAGTTGTGTGGTGGGGGCCCTCTTAATGATTTTTGGTTTGTTGGACTCTCAACGGCGTGGTTATTGTTGTGACTTAGCAAGACAGCCAAGTCACAACGAGAGGAAGCCGAAAGGCACGCGTTAAGCTCACGCAGATTGGCGTGAGGTCTGGAACAGTTAAAAGGAAATGAGAACTTAGAAAATGGACGCAGTTGCTGTAATACTTAACTTTAATCCACATTTGTAGAACCTCGCTCTTGATGATACATGCTTCACAATATTAATTATCAAAGATATGGCGCCTTGCTAGGTCGTAGCCAATGACTTAGCTGAAGGCTATGCTACCTATCGTCTCGGCAAATGAGAGCGTATTTGTCAGTGAACCATTGCTATGAACGTCGGCTGTACAACTGGGGCGAGTGCTAGTACGTCTCTCTAGACCTGCCGTGTGGTGGCGCTCGGTCTGCTATCACTGACAGTGGCGACACGCCGGTCCGCCGTATACTAACGGACCGCGGCCGATTTAAAGGCTACCACCTAGCAAGTGTGGTGTCTGGCGGTGACACCACAGTTATCAGCGCCCATACAAATTCCCAAGCTTTGCACATTTCAGTTTCGCCAATTCCTCAAAGATGTGAGCAGAACACAATCATCCAGTTCCCTGGCTGAGAAAACCCCCGACCAGGCCGGGAGTCGAACTCCCGTATCCAGAGGCACCAACGCTAACCACTAGACGACGAGCTTCGGATGGAAGGGCTCTTGTATTGGGTGGCACAGGTAGACGTAATAATTTTGTATGGGGCTATTCGGCTGTTCAGTAGACAACTGATATGGATGAAGGCAGCATTAACCTCTCAAACCCCTCACCCACACGCCAAACTACCTGCACCGCTTGGTCAAACGCGTAGCATTAAGTTAGAACTGCGTTAAGACTGGTGAAAAATGAGTTCGATTTCACGAAACGTCAATTTTTTTCCATGCCACGTTTAATACAAGATTCTCATTCAAATGAGCAAAAAAAAAGGGGAAGGCTTTTTTTTTGAGGCATTAAAAAGACATGCAAAGGAATTGTTTGGGGATTATGACTCGTCATACTTTAGTCTTTATTTTTGATTTTTCAGTACAAAATAGAAAAAAAAACACTATAGCGCCCGTGATTATGGTCTGAACAAGGTCATGCGGGTTTGAAGTGCTCGGACTGCGTGGCAGTGTAGTCCCTCAGGAGTTATCTAAAATCAAAAATGGATAATTTCAGTCGATACTTATACATAATCACAATAAACTAATCTTTAACAAATTTCATATATTACAGGTATAAGTTCCCAAGAAATGTGTTTACTTTTCGGGGGTACAGCTAGAAGCTAACAGATTGAACCGCTTTTATTTCATGCTGCACGCAGTTTTGAAAAACCGTTTCTCGAGAAAAAAGCTGTTTATAATTCAGGGAAAACTTTGGATGTACTATTAGTTCAATTTGCATAAAAATTACATGTTATTGTATATTTTTTATGTCGCTGAACACAAATCTGAAGTTAAGTTTTCAAAATTCAGAATGGCTAATCTAATATGGCGAACCAAAAATTATGTTTCGAACGATTTTGACCAAAATTTCGCCAGAAAAAGCGTTTTCGTTACTTAGGTTTAGTCTATAGCTCCAGGACCGTATTCAACCCGTCCTCTAGCTCGAATTGTTCCCGGAGAGCAATTCCCTCTTTCTTCGTGGCGAGAAAATCCGTTGTTCGTCAGATTTTTCCGCGGATTTGTTTACATGCATACTGCAGTATAATTTTGTGGACGCGCGTCACGCCACGGCAAGTTTTCTACCTGATCCAGCCGCCTGTCACTGAGAGCGCCTCACGACGGCCGTGACACTGCTTCGAACAACGGGCTGTAGAAACGTTTGTAACGCACGGATTAAAAAACCTTTTCGTCCCAACATTCTAGATACATATAATGCTCAAAAAATGCAATTAAAAAAACATCGAATTTTCTACCACTTTGAATGAGAACCTGTCCTTAATCCAAATCAGAACGTACTCGTACTTTGCGTGATCAGATCTATCCGGACACCCCCCTGTTAAGCGTAATTCACCACTAGACGTTACTAGAGGCGGACCCGCCGCTATAAAATGTGGCGGGGCTGACGAGTTGTCAGTAGAGAAGCAAAACGGTACAATAGGTCGCTCAGGAGAGCTCACCGTCTTCGATCGTGGACTAGTCGCTTGATCTCGTCTGAGCAGTAAATCCGCGAGGGACATTTCGGCCCTTTTAAAGCTGCCCAAATCGCCCGTTGGTGATGTGATTATGCAACGGAAACGCGAAAGGGTAACAACAGCTAAACCAAAACAAGCCGAACCTCATGTACTGACTGATAGGGAGCGTCGACCGTTGGAGAGTGGTTGTATAAAATCGCACGAAATCAGCGGAAGAAATCGCTAGTGAGTTGCAAAGTGCCACCAGGAAATCTAAGTAGCACAGTGACTGCGCGTAGAGAGTTAAAAGAATGTGGTACAATGTTTAGGCAACTCTACGTAAGCCACACGGTTCTGTTGTTAATGCCAAGTGACGCTTGAGACGGCCAACTGCACAATAAGTAACTGAATCGAGTGATTTGGAGTGATGCAGGCCTATGGAATAGTTTGACGTTAGGAAATGCCTGGGGAATGTTACCTGCCATCAGGTGTAGTGCTAGTGCGAAGAGTGCAGTACCGAGGAGGTGGTTTTACGATATAGATTGGTTTTTCGTGGTTAGGGGTGGTTGCCTTACTGTGCACAAGAAAACGCCAAATGCGCAAGGATATGAACCTATTTTACAACGTTGTACACTAGTACAGTAGAAGAACAGTTTGGAGGCGATGACTGGTCGTGCCAGCATGACAGTTCACTCTATCATATAACATAAATCTGTGTCGCAATGGTCTGTAGACAATAACACACCTGAAATACACTCATGCTCATAAATTAAGGATAACTGCAGAATGCGGTGCCACACAACTTGGCACTACACAAAACTGGCGCTAATAGCTTAGACACATAGGGAACACACACGACACAGTCTACGGTATTGCTGATAAGTTGAGAAAACCGCCCCGAAACACGTGTGCTACAAAACTCCACTGTTTCCTGCGAATGTATCCCGACATCAACATGGGTAATTATCATCACGCACACATACACAGGCCGCACAACGGGTTGGCATACTCTGGATCAGGTGGTCGAGCAGCTACTGGGCTATAGCCTCCCATTTTTCACCAGTGCCTGTCGGAGCTCCTGAAGTTTCCTAGGGGTTTGAAGACGTGCAGTGCTACGTCGACCGAGAGCATCCCAGATGTGCTCGATGGGTTTAGGTCTGGAGAACAGGCAGTCCACACTCCATTCGCCTGGTATCTTCTGTTTCAAGGTACTCCTCCACAATGGCAGCTCGGTGGGGCTGTGCGTTATCATCGATCAGTGGGGACCCACTGCACCCCTAAAAAGGTGGACATACTGGTGCAAAATGACCTGTTACAGTTCCTCTGTCAAAGACATGCCGGGGTGTATGTGCACCAATCATAATCCCACCTCACACCATCAAAACACGAACTCCATTCAAGTCCCTTTCAAGGACATTAAGGGGTTGGTATCTGGTTCCTGGTTCACGCCAGATGAGAACCAGGCGAGAATCACTGTTCAGACTATACCTGGACTCGTTCGTGAACATAACCTGAGACCACTGTTCCAATGACCATGATCTGTGTTCTTGACACCAGGCTTTACGGGCTATGATGTGAACAGGGGTCAGTGGAATGCACCTAGCAGATCTCCGGGCGAATAAATCATATCTGTTCAGTCGTCTAGATTGTGTGTCTGGAGACAACTATTCCAGTGACTGCGGTAAGGTCCCGAGCAAGGCTACCTGCAGTACTCAATGGCCGTCTGCGGGCACTGATCGTGAGATATCGGTCTTCTTCTGGTGTTGTAGACTGTGGACGTCCCGTACTGTAGCACCTGGCCACGTTTCCTGTCTACTGGAATCGTTGCCATAATCGTGAGATCACACCTTGTGGCACATGGAGAGCTCGTGCTACGACCTGCTGTGTTTGACCAGCCTCAAGTCGCCCTAGTATTCTACCCCTCATAACGTCATCAATATGTGTTATTTGAGCCATTTTCAATACAGAGTCACCATTAGCACGTATGAAAACGTCTGCACACTTACTCGCTGCACTGTACTCTGACATGCACCAATAAACCTCTGTGTATGTGGACTGCTGCCAGCGCCACTGTGCGACGACCGCAGGTCAAATGCACCGCATGGCCATACCCCGAGGAGATTTAAACCCGCAAACCGGCCCAGACCGTTATTTAACCATGTATCAGCATTATCCTTAATTTCTGAGCATGAGTGTAGATTAGCCTGTCCGGAGTCCCGACCTGAACCAAATGGAACACCTCTGGGATGGGTTAGACTGTCGACTTCGCTCCAGAACCCACCGTCCAACATGACATCCTTTTTTGGTTTTGGCTCTTGAAGAAGAATGGGCTGCCATTCTTCCACAAACATTCAGATTCCTGCCTGGAAGTCTCTCAGGCATACAGCCGGATTGATTGATGATTGTAGAACGAATTTTCGACGGCTTAAGGTGACATCATCATCAGGTTACTCCTGCTGACTGACATTCTGGACCAGTGGGTGCGATTTATATGCCGGTCGTTACCCCCCTGTACTGACCTCGTATATGGACTGCGCGATGCACCGGCCGCGGTGGTGGGGGTAGCACACGCTCGGGAGTCGAATGGCGGTCCTCAGTCTGCGCTCCACCTTCGTCGTGCTCGGTCTTCCGTTTCCGCTTCGTCTGGAGAATTTTCAGTGCTGGAGCTCACGCTTGACTAAGATGAATTCCGCTGTCTTGTTGATGAAGTTCTCATCAGGTATGTTGTCCGCGTATGGAAAATAGGCTATCTTTTTCGGTTGGTCTTCATCGGTTGGTCTTTTGCTTGAAGGCACGTAGAATTTGGTGATCGCTGCACCCGTTTTTCTGGAACACGTCCCTGAGGTGGTGCAGCTCCAGTTATAGGGTTTCTTCGTGAGTTACACCAGATCTGTGGACCAGTGTGTTTAGCAGTCCTTCCCTTTCTAACGGCTGATGACAGACAGCTATAGGCGTGAAGGTAATGTTCCGTGTGCGTTTTCGTCCGTTAGATGCGGTGTCCCTTTGTTTTGTGCTGCTTTTTCCGCACCGGAACATCCAAGAATGGCAACTGACAGGTTTGATTCACCTCCATGGTAAACTGAATTTGGTTGTGAATAGATTTCAGGTGTTGCAAGGTCAAATGACTAATGTATCTTCTACATCTCTGTCGGTTTTAGTGGTGCTGACTCTATGGGCTTATCCTCAAAGTCTTCGTGTACATATTGGCCACCACAGTTGACGGAGGATATCAACAGACAAACCATCAGTCTGTTCATAGTAATGTCCGTCAAAAAAAAGTATGTGAACGTGAGGGAAAAACTGAAAAGTTTGGTGAATGAGGGTCCAAATTTCTTTTCAGTAAGTTCCAGCGACTCCTTGAGTGGAACTGTGGTAAAAAGTGACACTATGTCGGACCTGACTATGAGGTCTGAGGTTGTCAGTCTGAGTTCCGTAGACTTTTCACAAACTGAGCCGAGTTCTTGATGTGGCGTTCACATTTTCCAACCATCGGACTCAAAACTACGTCAAGTGTTTCGCAAGCTGGTACTCACTGTTGTCTCAGACGTGTGCCCTCTTTGTGTGCCGTCGATAATACGTTCTACAACGATCAATAAACGCGGCTGCAAGCTCGAGACACTTTCAAGCAGCATATTTGCCGGAAAAGAAACCTACTATCACACATTCAGACACTTCACTGAAAGCGTCCCCACCAGAGCTGAAGCCATCATAAGGGCGATTGTTGGTCATGAGCTCTTGATGTTGTTTGGTGATTTTTAGGCAACTTTTTTCGTTATGGAGATACCGCGGGAAACACACAATATGTCTCAGGACTCAGAGCGTCTGACAGCTTAGTGACTCGTACCGTAATGGCAACGTCAGGCGACTGCCATGAGCGTCTTTTTCTAAAGATATTGCAAGTAACTTCCTTGGCATTAAGTGTAGGCGCAAAATAGTCGATACGATTGTTTCAGACTTTCATTTTAAGGCTTACTGATCTGGAAAGTGTTGTATTCGAAGGAGCTATAAGATAATTTGCTTGTTTGTTACACTGATTCTGTCCTCTTGGATTTGCTAAGCAAGTATAGGCGTCCACAAGGAATGGTGTGGTGGAGTTGGGACGGGAGGGTGGCGCTTGCCCTTCACCCATGGAGTCTGGAGTACAGTGAGTGCTCTTATTCAAATACTGAGTAAATAACCATAAACCCTCTGGATTTCTTGTCTCATCTACAAGTTTTGGTTATTAAGTCATGAAACTGACCAACTCATTGATATAATAAATGGGAATTTCTAAAGTTTGGCCACCCCATGGAACTATTTCTACGAACGCCCAACTAAACAAACATGCTTTGTTAGAGTTACAGTATATTATTTTTAAAATTGATATACTGACTTTTCCATGGCAGTGAATCACAATTTTTTGTATCCTTTTTTTTTTAATGCACTTATTCATAACGATGTTTTAAATTGTGATGAATAGCTTAATGGTTTCAGCGGTTTTCATTTTTTAATGTCATCAGTTAATGAAATCAAATTGTATATTAGTATTTTATAAAATTAATTAATAAGCCATAACGACTGTGTTATAAGCTTTTAATTCCAAAATACACTGCAGTTCTGAAAATGCTATATTTATTTTTAAATGAACACACCGCCATTTGACTGCATTGTTCTTTATTCAAGTACGACCCAGATTTCGGCCTTTTATGTCATTGTCAAGTGACTGAGTTTATGTCATCAAAACATATTTCAGGAAATGACATAAACTGAGTCACTTGAAAATGGCATAAAAGGCCTAAACCTGGGTCGTAATTAAATAAAGACCAACTCAGTCAAATGGAGGTGCGTTCATTTAACAATTATTGTATGACTGTTCCTCAGCCACATCAAAAACTGTTGCTGTATTTATGGTCAGTTGTCACAAAATATCCCCTGTAATGGGCCACACCGCATTTTCCTTGTAGAGGTCTAGAGATGTTGATAACAGACGTGATGACAACATCGTGTAGCACTCTATTATTGACTTTTACGTTGCAAATTATTTATTTTCCAGACCGCTACGGCATTCGAAGTGAGACAAGAGGGAAGTCCGCAAAATGGGAAAACTGAACAGGATTACGTATTGTATCTTGTGAAAGGCTTGGACTACGAGGAGTATGCAGTACATGTTCTCAACATACGAGCAAACGTAAGTAGCCAATAGATAAGAGTGTAACCATATACATATATATATATATATATATATATATATATATATATATATATATATACAGGGACATATCGTTTCATTATCGCTTTGAAGAAAATCAAATGCACTGGATACTGAAAGAGAGTAGTAAATTGATCCACGGAGAGTTCTCATGAAAATTCAAAACTGTTTAGCCGTTCGCGTCAGTTCTGGTCGCAATTGAAATCACCAGATGCTTTAGCGTTCAAAAAGCTTCCAGTATCATTGTACCATCAATTATGAAATTTTTTCCCATATTACCCGTCAGTGTAAAAATTACCAAAATGCGGAAACAGAAAGTAGTAGCACGTAGTTGAATATTACCTGCCGGAAACACTGGAAGCAAAATATTCACAAATCCCACTTAGAGTTCTATTTCCTAAGAAATTGTGGTTCGCTTTCTCCAACCGCATCCCTCCCAAGAAAATAAAATGTCTCCCCCTCCCCCAATCCACACCACATTTACATTGTACGTTCTTGCCTCTGTAGAACTATTTCACTTAGACTGAAAAGTAATGCCTCCACCTTCGTAACTCTTCAACAGCCGGAAGCTTTGGTATGCGTCAGCTACTGGCTTGTTTCGTAGCCTCTTCTCTACAGCTCCAGCTGGTGGGAAGCCTTAGCATTGAATGGTTGTGTTGTTGCAGTATAAAGTATGGAAACCTGCGCGAAGGTCGGTCAATGCGGTTTAAGCAACGTGCAGTCACTGAATTCTTGACAGGAGAAGGTGTCACCCCAAAGGAGATTCATCAGAGAATGAAAGCAGTTTATGGTGGTCGTGTTGATGTGGGTTCTGTGTATCGTTGAGCGAGTAAGTTTAAATATGTTGAGGTGGGAACATCTGACCTGCGTGACAAACAAAGAGTTGGACGTTCTGTGACAACAACCACCGAGTCTCACAAGCAAAACGTTGACAGACTGATTCAGGAGGATCGTCGTATCACTCAGAGAGAAACTGCAAGCACAATCGGCATTTCACAAGAACGTGTGGGTCACATTATTGCTTTGCTTGGCTATCGGAAGATCTGTGCACGATGTGTACCCCGGGTGCTGACTCCTGAAATGAAAGTGCACAGACTTGAAATTTCCTAGGAACTCCTCTCGCAGTTAGGAGAATGAGGGTGACACCTTTCTCCATTCGTTGTGACAGGAGACAAAACGTGGGTACACCATTGCGACCCGGAGACGAAACGTCAGCCTATGGAATATCGACACAAAGACTCGCCTCAGAGAAAGAAGTTCAAGACGCAGCCCTCAGCTAGAAAAATCATGGCCACAGTGTTCTGGGACGCAGATGGTGTTATCCATGTTGATTCAGAGCGATACATCGCAACGCTGCGAACTCTGAAACGACGGCTAACAAGGGTCCGAAAGGAAAACGGAAATGTTTTCCTGCAGTATGATAATGCCAGACCACACACTTCACGTGCCACCACAGCAGAACTCCAGAGACTAAATCTCACCAACGTACGGCGTCCTCCATACAGTGCAGATTTAGCACCGTCTGACTTCCATCTTTTCCCGATAATGAAAGACGATCCGCGGAGACTTCAGTATGCTTCTGATGAAGACGTCGAGAGAACTGTGAGACTGTGGTTGCGGAAACAGAGTGTTGACTTCTTCCGTGATGGCTTCAGGAAACTTGTTCATCGTTGGCTGAAATGTATCCAGTTGGCTGGTGATTATGTAGAAAAGTGAATATTGATAATTAAAGATCACATTCTAAGGACTATTTCTGCGTTTGATTTATTAAAATATTCCTATCCAAACCCAATTAACGAAGGTGGAGGCATTACTTTTCATTCAACTCTCGTATTTTCAAAAATGTCTCTAAGCACTATTGGACTTAACATCTGAGGTCTTCAGTCTCGTATTTTCAGGAGATGGAAAGATTCTAGCAAAAGTAAGATTAACCATTTGCAAGCGGTTAACACAATTGTGCTGAAATCGATTAGAAATGCACATTGGAATATTGTTCACGAACGAGTTGTCGGAGGGAAAGAGCTGATAGTGGAGTTACATGATACTGCTTACACAGGAAACAATGCAGAGGATTTCTTTCAATCTGGTTTGCACATGGCAAAGTGGGCTTTGAGCCACAATACTGTGGGACCAAAGATAATAAATATACGGGCAGCGTTTGCACAAATTAGGCAACAGCCTTGCCGCAGTGGACACACCGGTTCCCGTCAAATCACCGAGGTTAAGCGCCGTCGGGCGTGGTCGGCGCTTGGGTGGGTGACCATCCGGGCCGCCATGCGCTGTTGCCACTTTTCGCGGTGCACTCAGCCTCGTGATGCCACCTGAGGAGCTACTCGATTGAATAGTAGCGGCTCCGGTCAAATAAAACCATCATAATGACCGGGAGAGCGGTGTGCTGACCACACGCCCCTTCTATCCGCATCCTCAGCGAAGAATGACACGGAGGTCGGATGGTCCCGATGGGCCACTTGTGGCCTGAAGACGGAGTGCTGCTGCTGCTGTTTGCATAAATTGCGACACCAGTAAGAATGCATATGCCAAACATGAACTTTTGCATAAATCAGGTGTATGATAAAAGACGAACGGTCAGTGTTACACAACTGTACGCAAATTTTACCAAACGTAGAATAGTTCGACTCGCCTGTGCGCTATTATTAAATCCTCTGTTTGTTATGGCATACATAGAAAAACAGTGTGAGGGAATATTCCCAGGAAGAGCTCCTTCCACATCACTTGTGTCCAGGTGTACGGATACCTGCAGTTTTGTTGGAGAACCGCAGAAAAAAAAATTTCCGACGAAGCATATACACTGCTTGACACAAAAAGTGAGCACGCAGAAGGGAAGGAGGAAAGGAAATGAAACTTCAGGTGTTGAGAGTGTGTTTGATGCTATTTCAGTGACTACAACTTAGAAATAAGTTTACAAGGAACTTCGCAGTATGATACCACTTACTGGCATGACGTCACACCTCCTCTGACCTGTATGCATGCACAGAACCTGTCGGTAAGAGTTCTGTAGAGAGAGGTGCCACGTGTGGGCGAGCGTTGTTCTGCTGGAAAATAGCACCATGATAGGGTTGAACGAGAGGGAATACATCCCGTGCCCATGACGTACTGTCCTGTACCATTACCAGCTGCGACCTGAAGTCATACCCGATGACTCACCACACCCTGAAGCCACCCTGACATCACTGTGCCTCTCCAAAATATTGGAGGAGTAGGAACTGTCCTGACGTGTCCCCCGCCAGAATGAGAGGAGGCGGTAGTACTGCGTGGTCAGTAGAAGTGTGGTTGCGGTCAGCAGAGGCCAGTGACTTCGAAAGTGGACTAATCATCGGATTCTGTCTGAGTAGCAAAACAGATAAATCGAGACTACCGCTACCTTCCCTGGTTTCAGTTCATGAGATATTCTGGGCTTCCATTCCTCCACCGACATTCAAACGCGTCACTGAAATAATTGTCCCCAACACTCCCCAAGTCATCGCAAAGGCGAAGGGTGAACCTACACCATAATAATGTTCACTAATTGGGTTCTGGGTACTTTTGATGAGATAGTGTATTTTAAGTTATTTTTTTACGTATAAGATATCTCAGGTTCTCGACGTAGTGTGTGCCTAAATTACATATAACTGATGTCGTCTACTTTCATACATCACTGTTGTCCGACTTTTACAATGAAGTTAGGTGGTAAATATTTAGTTGACAATAACGCAGGAATGGTGTTTGTTGCCATACAACTCAGTCCCCTTTACATAAAGTAAGAACGATGGCATTTGTGGAAGAATGCAGTTAACTGCAGCGTTTGCGTTCAGTAGACTAGAGAGTCTCTTCCGTAAGAAAACTGAGCTGGTCATTGTTTTTTCCAGGATGGAGTCAATGAAACGACGATATCGTATGTTGTGGACGTGATCGACCTCCCTGATACACCGCCAGTGTGGGATAGTTTTCTGCCGTCTATGAGCATCAATGAGAAAGACCCTCAAGTAAGTAAATCACTAGATTTAGTAATTAGCTGTATCTTTCCACCTGATCTATTCGCCCTCACAGGATCCTATTTTCATCACGACCAATTAGTCACTGTTTACTTTCACACATCGTTCTGGAAATGGGGAGCCGCTCTTAGTGTCAAATTGAATAATGGAATTGAATAATATAATTATCACGATTTGAAGTTTTGATGTGTAAGAATAAGGTTAGTGCATAAGTTCGTAGGGTTTATCCATAGATTTAATAACACAACAGATACACATAACAGAGACTTAAGTCATCAATAATATATTCTCCTTCACTATTTAGAACAGTCTTCCAACGCTTGTGTAACTTTTCCATTCCGCAACTGTATAAAACACGTGGTTTTGAGACGAATAACTCGCCGAGCCATGTTCGGTGCGCAAATTCATCCGTAAAAGTAAGTTCCTTGAAAGTTCTTCGATAGAGTGCGGTAAAGGTGAAAATCTGAGGGTGCAGGACCAGGTGACTAAGGTGGGTGCAGAATGACTCCCCAACTCCTATGCAGTGTCTTTTGTTATCCTAGCAGCATAAGGGTCGGCGTTATCGTGAAGTAGCATAATGTTGAGTGGAATACTCTCAAATTCTGAAGGTGACAGGGGTAAAATACAGGGAGTGAAAGGATATTTACAATATGTACAGAAACCAGATGGCAGTTATAAGAGTCGAGGGGCATGAAAGGGAAGCAGTGGTTGGGAATGGAGTCACGCAGGGTTGTAGCCTCTCTCCGATGTTACTCAATTTGCATATTGAGCAAGCAGTAAAGGAAACAAAAGAAAAATTCGGAGTAGGTATTAAAATCCACGGAGAAGAAATAAAAACTTTGAGGTTCACCGATGACATTGTAATTCTGTCAGAGACAGCAAAGGACTTGGAAGAGCAGTTGAACGGTATGGAGAGTGTCTTGAAAGGAGGATATAAGATGAGCATCAACTAAAGCAAAACGAGGTTAATGGAATGTAGTCGAACTAAATCGGGTGTTGCTGAGAGAATTAAATTAGGAAATGAGACAAAGTAGTAGATGAATTTTTCTATTTGGGGAACAAAATAACTGATGATGGTCGAAGTAGAGAGGATATAAAATGTAGACTGGCAACGGCAAGGAAAGCGTTTCTGAAGAAGAGAAAATTGTTAACATCGAGTATAGATTTAAGTGTCAGGAAGTCGTTTCAGAAACTATATGTATGGAGTGAAACTGGATGATAAATAGTTTGGACCTTTGCCTCATATCAACGCACACTCCGCTGCAAAGTGAAAATTTCATTCTAGAAATATCCCCCAGGCTGTGGCTTAGCCATGTCTCCGCAATATCCTTTCTTTCAGGAGTGCTAGTTCTGCAAGGTTCGCAGGAGAGCTTCTGTAAAGTTTGGAATGTAGGAGACGAGGTACTGGCAGAAGTAAAGCTGTGAGGACGGGGCGTGAGTCGTGCTTGGGTAGCTCAGTTGGTAGAGCACTTGCCCGCGAAAGGCAAAGGTTCCGAGTTCGAGTCTCGGTCCGGCACACAGTTTTAATCTGCCAGGAAGTTTCATATCAGCGTACACTCCGTTTTAGAGTGAAAATGTCATCGCTACTTAGAATAGAATGTAATAAGTAGCAACACCGAAATGTGTTTGCTAAACCCTTACATGTCGGGGGCAAATTTCGAACGTGATGCGATCATGGAAGGCTACGATAGGAACGGTTCAAAGATAATTGCTTCGCAAAGATTCAAGACCGAAGTTACTGGATCGAGATTGTCACCTTGGCCACAGATTTTCAGGGACGTCAAACACGAAGATTGTGAAATACAATCCTTTCGTAGGAGAGCGGTTGGTTGGTTGGTTGGTTGGTTTTGGGAAAGGAGACCAGACAGCGTGGTCATCGGTTAGGAGAGCGTCTCAGACTCTTACAGTTTTTTATTTTTTGGCTTGTAGACCTCAAAATATTACAGTTCAACACTAGGTTACCCTACATATAAAAACAACAGGTTTCATATGGTCTTGCTCTCAGCTAATGTTAAATCTCAGTTTACAAGTCATTTGATTAATAATACGATTTGTTGATGTTCCAGACAGCGACTGTGGTAGCACACGACGGTGACATCAGTATTAACGCCGATATCTCTTACAAGCTGGAAGCGAAGAATGGTAAGTGAATAACAAATTTTACATCCACTTAAAACCACAAGGGATGAACAGAAAGAAATATCTTCAATTTCTTACATCGTAAAATATCGTGATAATGGAACAATTTTGGCTTTGGTGGTGATGGTCTAATGCCGTTCTCCAGTCATCAGTCACCTAGTGCGAGGTAGTAATGCTAGTAGTAGATGAGTTTTCCTTTTTGACAGCAAAATAACTCATCATGGTCGAACTAAAGAGAATGTAAAATACGTACTGTTAACAGCTTGATAAGCGTTTATAGAAATGGTATGTTTGTTAGCACCGAATATAAATTTAAGTGTTATGAGCATCTTGTAAGCATATTCGTCTGGAGTGTACCATTGAAAACAAGAGAAACCTGGATAGCGCGGACAATAATAGAGCAGAAACAGTTCAGACAATAATAGATTAGAAACTTTTTAAATGTGACGAAGTCTTAAGGGGTAGATTGAATAACTTAGAAATTGCTAGTTTCAATAGTGCCCACTCTTATCATCGAAGTGGAATTGAGAATTTCTAAATCGTATTTCTGAAAACATTTCGAATTATTTCCTAGTTGGGAAGAAACGATCTACACCTAAATTTTCCTACCTCTAAACGTTTAAAAACCTAGCCAAAATATCTTTGTAACGCGAATTCTCTTTAAAAAAAAGCAACTCTTAACTTATTCTTATGTCGTTAAACCCATAAATCGATACGAAAACAGCTGCATATGTTCAAAACATTTTAGCGTCGTTTTTGTTTACAGACAGCCAAACTCGTGTCATTCATGAACTAATGCATTCTCTAAGGGCCGGCCGGTGTGGCTGAGCGGTTCTAGGCGCTTCAGTCTGGAACCACGAGACCGCTTCGGTGGCAGGTTCGAATCCTGCCTCGGGCATGGATGTGTGTGATGTCCTTAGGTTAGTTATGTTTAAGTAGTTCTAAGTTCTAGGGGACTGATGACCTCAGATGTTAAATCCCACAGTGCTCAGAGCCATTTCAACCATTCTCTAAGGTTAAACTTAATTCATCTTTAGAAACTGTCCAAGAGTGGGAAATGTGGGTGCTGTTATATGTTGATGAGTAGGGGGAATTGTTGCCAATCTTGTAGGAACCATTTTCTGTAGGGAGTGGGTGAGGGATGTGGTGGATAAACATTGAGAAAATATAAGAGGCTCTCTCCTAGAACTGCAGAGTATGCAGCAGTAACATATTGATCAAGGAGCAGGAAGAGAAAATCTCTGTCCTTTAGACACAATTTCAGGAAGTAAGGAAGAAACTCATCAAAATCAATGGAGATAGACCAGAGGAGGGTAGTTGGGAACTGTAGTCGGTAGGAAGTGAGGGAAAAGAGAACGTGATCTAATAATCATCGACATTAAAAACAGGTATCCACCACCGCCAGGATTAAGTGGGGAAGAGCCCAAGGTAGGACTAGGAGCGGGAAATGTGGAGCAAACTTCAACCGAGATGAGGAAGCCTAGGAATCTTCAAAATGTTAAGAAGAAGGAAGTTCTGCTGTTGGGTAGTAGCCATGGGCGAGGTGTAAGCCCTCAATGGATTGGAAGCGTAGGGGCGCCATACCAGGCCATGAGCGTTTTCGAAACAAATCGAGCGATGAGTGAAGTGATAGGAATGACACTGATGGAAGCCAACACTGTGCGTCAGTAGACAGGATTACACTAGGCATGAACTACACCTTACCAGGGTTGGGGGGGGGGGGGAGATTGGTGCAATGTGGAGGTTGGACCTTGGGTCACACATGTTTAAATACCTGTTGTCATGCATAAGAGAAGTAGGTATTTTAAGGATAAATCAAGATAACAGATTCCCCTGCCTAATGTGTAACCCCAGCACTCAAAAGTATCTAAACTAACCACACATAAGACACATACTCTAACACATCATCTCATAAAGAAAAAGAAAGCACTGAAAAAAGTAATATGCGACCTTCGTCAAAACATTCTTTCCCTGTATTTCCCTGTTATTTATTTGACTTCCTTGTGTACATTGCAACTATCACATTTACTTTGATAAAACTCTGTTTCCTTGCACTGCTCCACTTTTTAATTTTCTTGTGCCTCCCTCATTTTTCTTCTGATTGCCTTATTTATCTTCCTGCATTCAGTTGGGTTTCTCCTATTTCTTCCTTCCATTAGACTCAGTACCTCATCCGTCATCCATGACTTCCTCTCCTTCATCGCTGGTTTCATGTACCCTATCTTTTGTTTTTTTGCCAAACTGACATTGCTTGGAATGTCTTCTCTATTAATAGCTAAGTTGAGTTCCGTTTGTATATTCCGTTTTAGTGTCAGGTCTTTCATTTTCCTCAAACTGCAGATTTGCTTTTTCTTTCTCTTCACTCTCTTCATTCTGACTTTAAAAACTCCTACAAGTGGTGTGTGATCAGAGTTTACATCTCCTGGTAATGTTTTTCCTGATTTACATCTATTCCTGAAACCTTTATTTACTAGTAAGAAATCAGTCTGGTTTCTCACACATTTCCCAGGGCTGTCCATTGGAGACTTGCATGTATACAGTCTACTACGTGAAAGTTTAAACCAGGCATTCATGATCACTAGATCATTTGACACCACAAAACTTTCAAGATTATCCCATCTGGAATTCTTCTCTCCTAATCTAAATGGTCCCACCATGTCTGATGCTCTACCTTCCCCCATTTTCGAATTACAATCTCCCAGCACAACTGTTAACTCATATTGTTAAATTTCCTCAAAATTCCATTTATATTATCATAAAATTCTTCCATCTCTTTATCCTTTTTGTCCGTTGAAGGGGCATACACTTGTATTATATTTACATCACTAGGGCTACCACTTGGCTGCAATAACATTATACAGACTGATACAGGTATGAGATTTTTCAGACATTGCTGGTTTCTCTGCTAGTATTACAGTGACTCCAAGTTGGCGCTTGCCATCTGCTCTTCCTGAGTATAGTACTCTGTGTCCATTTGTGTAAATATCTCCTATGTTTGGCCATCGCATCCCGCTAACTCCAAGTATCTCTGTTCCCATGCTATCTATTTCTCGAATTGTGTTATGTATTTTCCTTCCTTGACTCACTGATTTTACATTCCAGATTGCCACTTTTATTTTTTCTTGGCATTTGAGTTTCTTCGTGTCTGTATGCATTAGTGTTACTCCCAAAGATCTGATTGAGGAACTTACTCCAGAAGCTAATTTCTCCATAGGTATTGCCATGATGATTACTAGGACATGCCAGAAGGTCTTTCATGTAGTCGTTGTCCGGTATGTTCTACATTCTTAGGCCGTTGACCATCTTCATGGTTCCTCCGTCTTTAGAACTAGTTTCCCAATTCTAGGGCAAAATAGTGCCCCAATCTCAGTCTGCTATTGCCAAGAGAGAGGGGGAGACCCCTTATCACGAGAACAACTTGGTCGCCAGATCTTAGTCAGTCTAAAGCAGGGTGCACCACAAGCAGGTGAGGATGGCATTTGCATAGAAATTACCCCTTACACCCCTAAAAAAATCCTACTTTTCCTCAAACCGCACAAATCCTCTATTGATACCTCCTCCTACCGCCCCATATACTTCACCTCAGTGTTTAGTAAGGTCTTCGAATTCCTCCTCTTCTGAAGCATTCTCAACACCTGAAGAAACATCACCTCCTTCCTTTTAACCAGTGCGGCTTTTGTCTGACATTCTCTTCTGATGATGACCAGCTCCTAGCCCTCACCCATCTACTATACCACCAACTAAACACCTGAAAATCTGTTATGTTTGTCTCAGTCGATCTAGAGAAAGCCTACGATCGTGTATGGCATCCCAGTCTCCTTTTCAAACTCTAGACTTACGCACTTCTAATTAATTATGTCCATCTGAATGTATCCTTTCTCTCTTATCGCCCATCCTTTGTCTCCATTAACAACACCAATTCCTGCACCATCTGTTTCACAGCAGGTGTGACCCAAGGCCCTGTCCTCTTTGTTCCCCTCTAGCTCCTCGAAACGCCTAAACCACTCCCACCAGTCCACCACCTTCACTATATTGATAACAACATTTTCCTTGCTCTCTGTCCTAAATTCCAGAATTATCAAAGATCCCTCCAAATCCACCTCAACCACTTTACCACCTGATGTAACTAATGGATCCTCAAGGTCAACCCTTCCAAAAAAACCAGGCTATAATCATAGGACACACCATTCACAACTTCCATCTCCACGACCTCTACCTCACCATGTATGACCATCCTATCCAGCTAACTAATACACTAAAATAACTTGGACTAAAAATCGACTGCCAACTACTGTGGAAACCTCACCTACTAACCATCCAATGGAAAGCCCAAATAGGCCAAAACTACTAACTGACAGAACTTGAGCATTGCACTCTTCACTCTGTGTGTGTGTGTGTGTGTGTGTGTGTGTGTGTGTGTGTGTGAGCGTGTGTGGTTTGAGGTTTTCGGGCGCTAAACAGCGTGGTCATCAGCGCCCAAACACATAGAAACAGGAGCACATGCGGTGAAGGGACGAAGACGGACAGCAATCAAGGAGAACGGCTAAAAGACACAGGCCTGACGCAGTTCCAAATCCTCACATACAGTGGCAAAACAAGAGGAAAAGAAACGCACTAAAAAGGAAAGGAAACACAAGGAAAAGAGAACAGAAATAGAAGTGAAACAAGTAGGTAATCGTGACTGGCGGACCTTTACCAACAAATCCCACCAACACTACACCTACACATCCTCAACATTCTCTCCCAAAGAAACTCCAGGCTCCTTCCCTTCCCAGATCATGGACTCTGCCGCAACATTTACCCATCCAAGTCTACCCCACCCATTCCGCCTCATCAGGGCTATCTCTGCCTCCCCTCCTCATATTTCCTTACCCCCTTTTTTCCCTGTCTGCCTGTCTTTCCCTGCCCCTTTTTCCCAATCACTTTCATCCTCATCAGTACCCCCTCAACTCCACCGCCTCTTTTGTCCCAACAGCCACTTCTACTCAATCGATATTATGCTCCACTCCTCCATCATTGTACCACCACATTCCTACCCTCCTCACCAGTCAATCTTTCCCCTTTGACAACAGACTTTCTGTCGAAGGGCTTCAAGTTTCTAGTGAGAGGAAAGAGCTTCTTTTTTTTTAGCTACAAGTGCAAGAAGTCAAATCTCTTGAATACATGAAAACTTTCATTCTGTTCTCACCTTTCTTGTTTTTCTTCCCAGTTAGTGGTTGTTGTCATTTGGCTGAAAAGTGGGTTGCTGTACCCCTGACAGTCCCCACCCTGCCCACCTACCACTTGGCCACATGTGGTGTGGGGGGGGGGGGGGATCAAATAATAATAAAAAAAATGAGTAGGTTACACACAAATCTACAATTTAAAACAAATGACGTACATAATGAAAAGGTACATACAGGATCAGCAGAATCTAAGTATATAACACAATTTAAGTAAAATTGAACATGTGGCAAGATAAAAGGCTGTGAACATACATGGTTCAGAATAAGCACGAACCTCTCCACATGGACATTTCGTGTAAAAGGGAACTAGTGCATTATGGTCAATAGCAGACGCTGATTCAACTCATGTGGTTTCCATTCCATTCACGGCCAGACGTTCCCGCGCAAAGCAGCTGTTGGCATCAGTTTGTGCTTTTGTGATACCTTGTAATAACATTGCAAAGTACTAATATTAATAATTATTTCTATTTCTTACACGCTGATCGCATTTCCTGAAGAATAGAGAAACTTCTAAGAAAATGGCAACAGTTGTAACAAAAGAGGAATGTAAAAATACCCGGTAAAGACTGGAGAACGATAGACGTAAGACTTCTATGTAAAGGCCTACGACATCTAGATCGCATAAGTGAAATAAAGCGATTTTTCATATAAAAATACGAAGCTGTGGGAAACCCTCAGACTGATGTATATAGGCAGTTGCATTCTAGAGGTTCCAGCAAGATGTAAAAGAGCAAAAGTCTCTTTAGAAACGCATATGGACCATTATGGAACTCTTCCCTTAACCATGAGCTGAAATACTTCTCGACCATCCACTCTCAGATGTCTAGAACAAAGATATTGGAGGTTTATATAAACTATTTTTGGACAAGACTAGCTAAATCAATAGGACTTAACTTGGTATACATCCATCATTGCTATACCTTTGTTGTTCAATACAAAGGCAAAAGAAATTGCTTGTGGTAGATTAGAAGACGATTCTGATTTTGACGTTCATGTGTAACAGTTAGATCAAAGAATCTTTATAGTAATAGTTAATGTCATTTTTACATCATTATATTCTTTTTGGTGATAATTGTGAAGCAACAATGAAATAAGAACTTTCGGTAAAACACTGAATTTTTTCCTTGACATCACACACTACATTGTTACGAATACCTAATATGGTACAGTGTGGAAAGCATTATATTAGGTGGGTGCATAAGTTTGTAGTCTTTTTATTTTTCATGTTGGTATTACGGTTGTTTTACGGTTTCTGTTAGAGTTTACATACTGTCGTTCTGTCATTTGGAGATAGTGAATGGAGCTGTGAAAGCTAGAAAACAGAGCACCAAGTGGAGAAATCAGAACATTTCCGACGTATTCTTCTGTCTGAAACCAAAAGAGGGGTGACATCAGCTGTGGCAGCCGGAAATATTTGCGCCTGGTTAGAGAATAATGTCACTAGGCAGAGCACGGCAAGAAAATGGTTTTCTCGTTTTTAGCAGGATCGTTTTGACGTTAGCGATTCTTGACGTTCAGGAAGGCCTACGGGGCTTGATGAAGACCGTTTAAACTCACTACTCCACAAGTGATACACGTCACTGTACTCGAGATCAGCATGCATTGGGGAAGGTTCAAAAATTAGCTGTATAGTTACCGTATGCTCTAGGCCATCAGCACAAAAATAAGTAGGTGGCCATATGTGCATCCTCCTTGCTCGACATCAATTGGCTCGTGAACAACACCGACCATTCCCATCTTGTACTGTTACTGGTGACTAGAATGATGTCTTTATGCTAACAAAAGGAAAATAAAGGAATGGTAGAACCCAGACAAAGCAGCAACTCACCGCACAGAATCCTATGCGCATCCACAAAAGATAATGTTGCACTGTTCTTCCCTGGTGCAAGTCGCAAGTAGGGCGGCCATCTTTATACTGATACTGCAACGGTATGTATGCATCTGCACTATGCTGCCATCTACAGGCCATTCTGCACGCTGTTTGTAGCACACTTATCAACTTACGGGATAACGGCGCGAAATTTCGATATGTTATTACAAATTTAAGGTTTTCATTTCACTCACCCTCGTATTATGCGATGGAATAGCGACCGTATGGTGTAATACGAATTGCTTCCTCGAGATGTATTCATCACAGCTAAAATTTATTATCAACAGCTAAGAGAAGTCTTGCAGACGCAGTCCAAGAACAACGACCAGGAAGACCGCCTGAAGCTATGCTACTCCACGATAACGCCCGCCCGTATCGTGCTAGACTGACGAAAAGCACTGTACAGGAGTTGGGTTGACAAGTCAATCCGCACCCACCTAATTCACCTGATCTTGCACCCTCGCCGTTTCCGCTGTCTATCGAACACTCTTCAAGGAACTCCCATTCCGGTTAAAAATGCGCTCTGAACGTGGTTCCACGAGTTCTTCGCATAAACACCAAGTGATTTCTACAGTTGCGGAATCTAAAAGTCACCCCAGAGTTGGCAGACTGTTGTAAATAGTGAACGAGAATACATCACTGAAGACTAGTGTCTCTGCGATGTGTATCTATTGTGTTTATTAAGCTTACGGTAAACCACTATGAACTCGTTCACCAACCTAATATAATATGATGTTAGTTATTTCGAAAACATAAGATATTGGTTTCTGAAAATCATTCAACGCCGAACTCGTCCAAATGGTTCGTGCGAAGGAGGATATGTCCATATTTAAATGTGTATTAAGGACTATTCTCGTTGTAGATTTCATTTACAGATGTGAACAGGACATTAACGGAATATCAAAGGCGTTTGTATTGCAGTATATTACCTTAATACATACATATGACTGAAATAAGTTTTATTTTCATTGTGAAAAACTACATTTAACGGACATGTCCGTCTTTGCTTGTCTCTTCCTCATATGTATGTGTGGGAACGTGCCTATCATTACATAACACGAAAAAAATTTTGAAAATTGACACGTGCATCTCAATTATCATGAAATCAATTTAAACAGCAATTGCATTACGCTAACATGGTGTTGGTCATTAATGCGTCTTTTCTACTGTACTTTCGGTATTATACTGCGTAAGTGGCTTAAATCTGAACTTGGCCACTAATGAAATTTATGTGCTTGCCGCATTAAAGGAATAAAATTGACGGCACACGGTCATTAGAATGGTTCCGTCATTTAGATGATGCACTACTGGCCATTAACATTGCTACACCACGAAGATGACGTGCTACAGACGCGAAATTTAACCGACAGAAAGAAGATGCTGTGATATGCAAATGATTAGCTTTTCAGAGCATTCACGCAAGGTTGGCGCCGGTGGCGGCACCTACAACATGCTGACATGTGGAAAGTTTCCAACCGATTTCTCATACACAAAAAGCAGTTGACCGGCGTTGCCTGGTGAAACGTTGTTGTGATGCTTCGTGTAAGGAGGAGAAATGCGTATCATCACGTTTCCGACTTTGATAAAGGTCGGATTGTAGCCTACCGCGATTGCGGTTCATCGTATCGCGACATTGCTGCTCGCGTTGGTCGAGATCCAATGACTGTTAGCAGAATATGGAATCGGTGGGTTCAGGAGGGTAATACGGAACGCCGTGCTGGTCCCAACGGCCTCGTATCACTAGTAGTGAGATGTCAGGTATCTTATCCGCATGGCTGTAACAGATCGTGCAGCCACGTCTCGCTCCCTGAGTCAACAAATAGGGACGATTGCAAGACAACAACCATCTGCACGAACAGTTCGACGACATTTGTCGCAACATGCACTATCAGCTCGGAGACCATGGCTGCGGTTACCCTTGACGCTGCATCACAGACACGAGCGCCTGCGATGGTGTACTCAACGACGAATCTGCGTGCACGAATGGCAAAACGTCATTTTTTCGGATGAATCCAGGTCCTGTTTACAGCATCATGATAGCCGCGTCCGTGTTTGGTGACATCGCACATTGGAAGCGTGTATTCGTCATCGCCATACTGGCGTATAAATGGTTCAAATGGCTGTGGGCACTATGGGACTTAACATCTGTGGTCATCAGTCCCCTAGAACTTAGAACTACTTAAACCTAACTAACCTAACGACATCACACACATCCATGCCCGAGGTAGGATTCGAACCTGCGACCGTAGGACTGGCGTATATATTTGTCCAATGAATACCCGTTTATCATCTGCATTTCTTCTTGGTGTAGCAATTTTAATGGCCAGTAATGTATATTGAGGCTGTTGACCTGTACATGGACTAATTATTGCAACAAACTTCCTGTGTAGTACAGAAACAGTAGCTCGCTGAAGCAGAGGTCTACACACCCCAGCAACCGGAGAGAACGGGATGATATTGCTCGTCATGCAACTAAGATCGGCTCTGAACGTTTCTCAAGCAACCACAGAGCACAGGACAAAGTGTACGGACAAAAATTGCATTCTAAACTGAGATGGGCGAAAATTTTAAATTTATTTATAACGCCCATAGCAACGCTGACACATACCTGTTTCGGCTAGACAGCCTTTCTTAAAGTCCTTGGAATGAGGTCTGGCCAAACGCTGCGTCATAACATCCGAATGCACTGTCGAGTCACTTTTATGTGACGACCTGTCAAATGTCTGAATAGTCATCTGCGAGACGCGCAGGAAGACATTTAGTAGATCCGAAAAGGTGCCGACAGCGATGTGGAGCCATGCGGACTCCTGTGCCGCGACCAGCTGCGCCATGTTTCTCGGTTGAGGATCCATGGAGCGAGTCGACCGATCGAGGTGGTTCCACAGCTTCTCGATTGGGTTCAAACCCGGTGAGTCTGGTGCCCACGTGATTAGGGTAAACTCACCCTGTAGCTCTTCGAACAACGCACGTACACTGCGACCTGTGTGACACGTTGCGTTTTCTTTCTGGTATATGCCATCGTGCCGATGAATGACCAACTGCATATAGGTGTGGACATGGTCCCGAAGGATAGATACATACTTGTGTTGATCCACTGTGCCTTCCACAAGGACGAGATCACTCAGGGAATACCACCTAAACATTCCCTAGAGAATAACGCTCTCCTCTGGCGTGGACCCTTGCTTTCAGACGTTTCATGCCGTACACGCCAGTGGTTATCTGTCCTATGGAACATAAAAGGTTATCCATCTGAAAAGGCCACCCTCTTTCCCCAAAACATCATCATCTATCTGATGGTTTCAGTTTAAATTATTCGCAATTGTAATGCGTAAGTACACTCATGCTCATAAATTAAGGATTATTGCAGAACGTGGTGCCACACAACGTGGCACTACACAGAACTGGCGCTAATAGCATAGCCACGGAGGGATCGCACACGACACAGATATGTAAGTCCACGGTATTGGTGATAAGTTGAGAAAACCGCCCCGAAACAGATGTGCTACGAAAGTCACTGTTTCCTGCGCATGTACCCCGACATCAGTATGGGATTTGATCACCATGCACACGTACATAGGCCGCACTAGGGGTTGGCATTCCCTGGATCAGGTTCTCGACCAGCTGCTGGGGTATAGCCTCCCATTTTTGCACCAGTGCCTGTCGGAGCTCCTGAAGTGTCCTAGGGGTTTGAAGACGTGCAGCGATACGTCGACCGAGAGCATCCCAGACGTGCTCGATGGGGTTTAGGTCTGGAGAACAGGCAGGCCAATCACTTCGCCTGGTATGTTCTGTTTCAAGGTACTCCTCCACGATGGAAGCTCGGTGGGGCCGTGCGTTATCGCCCACCAGGAGGAAGGTGGGACTCACTGCACCCCTGAAAAGGCAGACATACGGGTGCAAAATGACGTCCCGATACACTTGACTCTTTACATTTCCTCTGTCAAAGACATGCAAGGGTGTACGTGTACCAATCATAATCCCGCCCCACACCATCAAACCACAACCTCCATACAGGTGCCTTTCAAGGACATTAAGAGGATGGTATCTGGTTCCTGGTTCACCCCAAATGAAAACCCGGCGAGAATTACTGTTCAGACTACACCTGGACTCATCCGTGAACATAACCTGGGACTACTGTTCCAATGACCATGTACTGTGTTCTTGACACCAGGCTTTACGGGCTCTTCTGTGAACAGGGGTGAGTGGAATGCACCTTGCAGGTCTCCGGGCGAATAAACCATTTCTGTTCAGTCGTCTGTAGACTGTGTGTCTGGAGACAACTGTTCCAGTGGCTGCAGTAAGATGCCGAACGAGGCTACCTGCAGTACTCCGTGGCCGTTTGCGAGCACTGATGGTGAGATATCGGTCTTCTTGTGGTGTTGTTCACTGTGGGCGTCCCGTAATGTAGCGCCTGGACACGTTTCCTGTCTGCTGGAATCGTTGCCTTAATCTTGAGGTCACACTTGGTGGTACACGGAGGGCCAGTGGTACGAACTGCTGCGTTTGACCAGCCTCCAGTCGCCCTAGTATTCTACCCATAATAACGTCATCAATATGTGTTCTCTGAGCCATTTTCAACACACAGTCACCATTAGCACATCTGAAAACGTCTGCACACTTACTCACTGCACCCTAGTCTGACATGCACGAACACTGCGTATGTGGACTGCTGCCAGCGCCATCGTGCGATGACCGCAGGTCAAATGCACCGCATGGCCATGCCCCGAGGTGATTTAAACCCGCAAACCGCCCACCATAGCGTTGTTTCACCATGTATTAGTATAATCCGTAATTTATGAGCATGAGTGTATTTAGCTGACTTCACAGCCATAAATTTGTGTGATTTATCGTGTAATCGTAATTTAGCGGCTTCCTTGTAGTAGTCTTGTGGATTACTTCACTTTTCCATTATTTAGTGTCAACAGCCACTTTTCGCACCATACAGATGCCTTGTCTAAATCATTTTGCAATTGCTTTTGATAATCTGATGGTAGCATCATCTGTAAACATTCTCAGAGGGCTGCTTCAATAGTTGGTTGGTTGATTGTGGGGAGGGGACCAAACAGCGAGGTCATTGGTCCCATCGGATTAGGCAAGGATGGGGAAGGAAGTCGGACGTACCCTTTCAAAAGAACCATCCCAGCATCTGCCTGAAACGATTTAGGGAAATCACGGAAACCTAGATCAGGATGGCCAGATGCCGGTTTCAGCTGTTGTCCTCCCGAATGGGAGTTCAGTGTACTAATCACTACGCCTCCTCCTCCGTCACTTATATTTAAGGGTTTTACATAATTCATATTATACATTTCTAGAGGTTCTAGAGGGGACTTAGTAGATCAAGTTTTACATAGGAACCCATGTCTGGAAACGTCATCCAAAGACGCTACAGAGAGTCAACATTATAGGTAACGGCACACAAATATGTGTGTATATACCGCGATAATTCCAATCTCAAAGAAAGCAGGTGTTGACAGATGTGAAAATTACCGAACTATCAGTTTAATAAGTCACAGCTGCAAAATACTAACACGAATTCTTTACAGACGAATGGAAAACCTAGTAGAAGCCGACCTCGGGGAAAATCAGTTTGGATTCCGTATAAATGTTGGAACACGTGAGGCAATACTGACCCTACGACTTATCTTAGAAAATAGATTAAGCATAGGCAAACCTATGCTTCTAGCATTTGTAGACTTAGAGTAAGCTTTCGACAATGTTGACTGGAATACTCTCTTTCAAATTCTGAAGGTGTCAGAGGCAAAATACAGGGAGCGAAAGGCTATTTACAATGTGTACAGAAACCAGATGGCATTTATAAGGGTCGAGGGGCATGAAAGGGAAGTAGTGGTTGGGAAGGGAGTGAGACATGGTTGTAGCATATCCCCGATGTTATTCAATCTGTATATTGAGCAAGGAGTAAAGGAAACAAACGAAAAATTCGGAGTAGGACTTTAAATCCGTGGAGAAGAAATAAAAACTTTGTGGTTCGCCGATGACATTGTAATTATGTCAGAGACAGCAAAGGACCTGGAAGAGCAGTTGAACGGAATGGACAATGTCTTCAAAGGAGAATATAAACGAACATCAACAAAAGCAAAACAAGGATAATGGAGAGTAGTCGAATTAAGTCGGGTGATGCTGTGGGAATTAGAAAATGAGACGCTTAAAGTAGTAAATGAGTTTTGCCGTTTGGAGAGCAAAATAACTGATGATGGTCGAAGTAGAGAGGATATAAAATGTAGACTGGCAATGGCAAGAAACCGTTTCTGAAGAAGAGAAAGTTGTTAACATCGAGTATAGGTTTAAGAATCAGGAAGTCTTTTCTGAAAGTATTTATATGGAGTGTAGCCATGTATGGAAGTGAAACGTGGACGATCAGTAGTTTAGACAAAAAGTGAATAGAAGCTTTCGAAATGTGGTGCTACAGAACTAATGAGGAGGTATTGAATAGAACTGGGGACAAGAGAAATTTGTGGCACAACTTGACTAGAAGAAGGGATCGGTTGGTAGGACATATTCTGAGGCATAAAGGGAACACCAAGGCAGCACGGAGGGTACAAATCGTAGAGGGAGACCAAGAGATGAGTACACTAAACAGATTCAGAAGGATGTAGGTTGCAGTAGGTACTGGGAGATGAAGAAGCTCGCACAGGACAGAGTAGCATGGAGAGCTTCATCAAACCAGTCTCTGGACTGAAGACCACAACAACAACATACAGTGATGATGTTACAGACTTTCTAGGATTGTGGAGAAGGATAAATGTATCAATTTGGCGTAAGGGTCCCTGGACCGGAAACGAAGGAGTCGAAAGTTAGAAACGAAAACCTATCTGATACCTTTGACAATGTGGAATACATGAACTGGTACTGTTATTGCTAAGATTGTAGGGTAGACAATTTTCTGATATAGTAGTATGGACCAAAACAAGGAAAAAAGTCCAGTAAACATGGGCTCCAAAATGCATACCTGAGGAGCTATGAGCATTTATTCATCTTCGCTACTGTAGAATACATCTCCTCTTTGAACAAGTGCTCACAACTCTTAAAGTATGCATTTTAGAGCTCATGTTTACTAGACATCTATTCTTGTTTTGGTCTCTGAAAGTTACCTACACTATAATGGTTCAAATGGCTCTGAGCACTATGGGACTTAACACCTGAGGTCATCAGTCCCCTAGAACTTAGAACTACTTAAACCTAACTAACCGAAGGACATCACACACATCCATGCCCGAGGCAGGATTCGAACCTGCGACCGTAGCGGTCGCGCGGTTCCGGACTGAAGCGCCTAGAACTGCTCGGCCACAGCGGCCGGCTACCCTACAATGTTAGCAACAATAGTACCAGTACATATATACCCGTTTCAGAACGTTTTTCGCTTACAACCCGTTCGTTTCCGGTACAGGGACATTTACCTCATATTGGTACATTTGTCTATCTCCATCATCTTAGGAAGTTCGTAACATCATCACGGAATCAATCTGTTTACGCATAAGTTAACAGGTGCCGGCACCTGTAACTTACATGCTCTGTAGCGTCGCTGAATGACGTTTCCTGACATGTATTCCTAAGCACATGTACCAATTTCCGTCTACAATCTTTAGGAGTATGTAACATAGTGGAGGAGTATGTAACATAATGGCCGTGCGGTTCTAGGCGCTACAGTCTGCAACCGCGCGACCGCTATGATCGCAGGTTCGCATCCTGCCTCGGACATGGGACATGGATGTGTGTGATGTCCTTAGATAGGTTGAAGTAGTTTTAAGTTCTAGGGGACTGATGACCTCAGAAGTTAAGTCCCGTAGTGCTCAGAGCCATTTGAACCGTATGTAACATAAATTGTGAAACACCCTGTAGATGATAGTAGAGGACCTATAACACTACCCTCGGCAACGCCGTATATTACTTCTGGTTTACTCTAAGACTTTCCGTCGGTTACTTCCGAAGTGTGACGTTCCTGACGAATGCTGTAAGCACAGCTGGGACGATACTCCTAAATCACGCAGTTTGATTAGGATCGGTTTCGAAGACCGGAGTCCTTTGGAAATCTGGAAACAAGAGATCAATTTGATATCCCCTGTCGACAGCACTCATTATTTCGTGACAATAAAGAACAAGTTATATTGCACGCGAGTGATATTTTATGAATCCACGCTATGTGTCAATAGAGAGTTTTCTTTGAGGTAATTCATTACGTTCGAACAGTGTGTTCCAAAATCCTACTGCAAATATACGTTCGTGATGTGGGTCTGTAATTCAGCGGGTTACTCCTATTCCTTTTCTTGAGTGTTAGTGTGATCTGTATACAATCTGAAATGGAAGATATGCCTTTATTAAGCGATTTCAGTTGCTTCGCTACACCGAGGACGTCTTCTTCTAAGTTACACAAGTTGGCAGATGTTCGTGATTCTGGAATATTTACTTCGTCTTCTTTGCTGAAGGAATATCAGAAAACTGTTCTTAATAACTCCACTTTTGTGTCACTGTCATCGGTAACATTACCGTCACTACCGCGCAGAGAATATATTGATTACGTCTTGCCGCTGGTGCTTCACATACGACCAGAATTTCGTTGGGACTTATGCCAGATTTCGAGATAGAACTTCGTTGCGGAAATCATTAAAAGCACCTCGCACTGAAATCCATATTAAATTCCGAACTTCTGTAAAACTTCAGCAATCTTTGAGATTTTGTGTTCTTTTAAATTCGGCACGCATTTTCCGTTTATCTAGCTACAGTGTTCTGATCTGTTTTGTGTACCATGAGCGATCGGTTCTGTCTCTTATTAACTTATATGGTATAAATCTCTTAACTGTCGTCCGTATTATTTTCTCGAATTCAAGCCACATCTGTACTACGGTTACATAGTTAGTTCGGAAGGAATGTAGACTTCCTCTTAAGAAGGCGTCAAGCGAATTTTTATCTGACTTTTTTAAACAGATATATTTTATTTTTATTTTCGAAGGATTTGGATGTTACGGTATTGTGTCTCGCTACAGCAACCTTGTAGTCACTAATCTGCGGGGATAGACCAGTCCCGGGCTGGAAACTCCTATTGTTTTGTCAACATGCAGATCGAGTACCTGTGTGACGTCGTTAGACGCAGTAAAACAGTATCCAAGATTATTCTGTGTATTACTCAGAATGCAGGTCGTTGCTGGTGGCCATGTAATCCGGAGGGAAATCATCTGCATCAGCTCGGAGTGGAAGTCGATGAAACTCTGGTTAGGCACTCCCCTTCGGTAACCCTGCTTGAAGATGGAGGTGACCGTAAAGTGTGTGTTTGATTCACGCGCCGTTTAGAGGAATACTCAATCCCTCCGACCACTGCTCGCGTTCTCTCACTAGATGGGCCGTGACGTCGGATGTCGAGGTGTCGTGCTGAATGCTGAACCTTGTACACTGGTACGGCAGGCCGTCAGACTTGTGCTGGGGGGTTTTCGGGCAGCTTTCGCCCTGGACCGGAGTCGTGTTGGTAGACCCCTGGACTACCCGTCAAAGCTGGCTGCTGTGCTGAGTTCAGTACTGGATGCAGGACTATATCGTCCGTGGCTACGGATCGCAAATCTTCTCGAGAGGCAGCAAGTGTAAGACCAGCGCTAAAAGAATCTCAGACACAAGGTGTTACCGTACCGTAACCAGAGACCCGAGTGCGAACGACATGAGCGCCATCGATCCCAATGATCAAGTGCCCTAATGTAGCTGCGGTGGTGAGGTTACGCTCTATGACGTCATTCGTAATGACCGAATCGGTCCTCCTCTTCTCGAGCCGTCTGCGGTCTTAGTTCCGCTACATTTACTTAATAAATTTGATGCAGTGTCTTTACTACTTAGCCAAACCCCTTCGGGGTCTTACCTATTGTCTCTTACATGATGTTGCGAAGGTAGTTCGGTCCGCACCCTTCTGACGATTTTTTGCTGAGCTCGCTCGTAGTCTCGCTGAAGTGTGCCGTAATTGCTGTCTTCGTGGCAGAGTAATGGTGATGAAATATTTATGTTCCCCGGCTGACGGCTGTTGGTACTTCCGTGTGATTAAGTAACGTCGGCTGTTCGAACTTAGAAAATTTTACGCTCCCGTTTCTTTACCAATTTGCCACGTACTATATCCCTGTATCCGTCATGATGCTATTTACTCAGGATTATTTGTTGCTGAGAGGACACACATTGTTTCGCAACCATTTACGAGTGAGCTACCCACGAAGTTTTATTGCTACCACCGGCTCTGGACATGTATTTTCGACAACATATTGACCAGCTATAATTGCATATGTGAGGTACCTATTTGAGACGACACTGAAGTCTTCTTAGAGTCTTTCAGCTGTATCAGCCGGCTCGTGGGGTCGGTAAAAGGAACCAATTACTATTTTATTCCGGTTGTCAAGCATAACCTATACCTATGTTCATTCACAGCGATTATTTACTTCAATTATACAAGATAAAATAATTCTAACAGCAACAAACACGCTACGACCAACTGTATTTAATCTATCATTCCTGAACACCGTTAGGTCCCTTGTAAAAAGTTCGACTGGCCCTGTCTCCGGCCTCAGCCAATTTTCAGTACTTATATCGATTTGAGCTTCGTGCTTTCTGTTAGTGCTTGGAGTTCTTGGTCTTTTCCCAACACAGCAACAATTTACAACTATAGTACTTACGATTACTAGGCCTACCGTTGACCTGTGTTTGACCTACATCCTTTGAGACTGAAGCCCTCTTTGTTCTTTCCCCGAGACTCTTTAACCCAAAAAACCGCAGAGTCCACTCCGAACAGACACCACTACCTGTGTAGCCGCCTCCTTTATGTAATGGACTCCTTGATCTAATAACCCGATACCACACCACCCTATGCCGCAAGTCGAGGAATCTGCAGCCTACTCAATCGCAAAACCGACTGAGCCTTTAATTCAGATCCTCTATTCGCCTCTCCACTGGAGATCCACAATCGGTTCTGTCGTCGCAGATGGTGAGCTCTGCCTTCATCTCGGAAGTATGGCTGGCAGTCTTTACCAGTTCAGATAGCCGCCGAGTGTCAGAGAGAATCTCTTCCGATCCAAAGCGACACACAGCATTAGTACCGACATAAGCTACCACTTGCACCTGGTTACACCTTGTGCTCTTCAAGGCATCAGAAAGGACTTCTTCCATATGTGGGATGACGCCTACCCCGGGTTTGCACACTGAACACATTCTAATATTGATTACAGTACCTCGCAACTAATTTGGAATGGGAGATGGATTTAGACATTAAAATATCTTAGAAGGTAATCTCGCAAGTATGGAAACTACAAACACCCACTTCATCAGGGGACAACGTTCAGGCTAAATTTACCAACTATTCTGTGAACGAAGGTGAACATGCAGACCAGAAGGTGCGTCTGAAAAGTTCGGTGAATTGTCTCAGAAAATAAAGGATAGAAGAGTTACGAACAAAATACCTTTACTGCACTTCAAAGAAATCACCATTAGCTACAACACACACCTAACATCGACTGTAAAACGGTTGGAAATCGTCAGCAAACGCTTCTTGTGGAATCACTCGAAGCACCGTGGTCAGGTGTTTTTGGATATCTAAACCGTCTGCGAATGTTCGCGAACAATAGTTCTTACACTACCATTGCTTATCTTCAACTCTTCCGCTCTCCTTCTCAAAGACAGTCGCCGATCATCCACAAGCATCTGTCGCAGTCGTTAGACGTTGTTTGGGACTGTGCGCGTTGAACCGAACGCGACCCTTCTTCGGCCTCTGAAGCGTTTAAACTACTGAAACGCACACATTTTTACTCACTGCTTCAACACCATACACTTGCAATAGCATACCAGGATTCTCTCTCACCATTTTCCCTAATCTGATTGAAAATTTCACTTATACGCGTTGGTCCATTTTGCAATCACACGAATGCGATGGACGCTTGCGAACAATTGGCGGCTGTCTTTGGGAACGAGTGCAGAAGAGTTGAACGTAAGCAAAGACAAGCACTTTTGTTCACGAATATTCGCAGTCGTTGCGGATATCCAGAAACGCGTGAGCCCGGTGCTTCGAGCGATTCCGCAAAGAAATATTTGCTGATAGTTTCCAACAGCTTTACATCCGATGTCAGAAATGTGTTGCTGCTGATTGTGATTAAAGAGCTATTAATCAAACGAAAAGCCTATTCTCAAGTTAAGAGCTGAAGATATAGCCATATCATTGATATAATCATTTCAAAATAAACAGAAAATAAGTATCTTCCTATATTAGGTTCAGGGAGAATTTATCTTTCTAATATTGGCATTTTTGGTCTATTACGGGACCAATTGCTTTATATTTTCTTAAAACTATAACTTATGCGAAACCTTTCTTTAGAACAGGCTTTCGATTTAATATTGCTGAAACAAGGGCAGCTTTCGCATATTCGTATAAGCTTGTCTGGTTTGCTTCTTGTCGCTCGATGTAATACTACGACGAAGATTGCCTTACAAATAATGTTTGCTTTGACAAGCCTGCACATTTTGGCGGCACATGCTGAAGCATAAGTACATCATTAGTATACTTCTACAAGCTTGCTTGGTTGAAAATTTATCAAGCATAAAGCACATTGAACTATCCGATTGCTTGCACAAACTTACCCCGCAGATGGTCAAGCATGCCACAGCATCTATGCTTGTCAGATTTGCAGTCACTCGAGTGGCCTCTTTAAGGATAATTTAGATGACTAAAAGAACAGCGTTAAAATATTGACAACCTCTTGGTGAACAGTCACTAGTTGAAACCTCAAGAAAAAATGAAATTTTAACTGTAGTTGTATCATTGAGATGTAGCGTATAAAGCTGATTACTAGGTACATCTGCATCTACATCTACAGGACAACTTCGCAATTCACTCTGAACCACCCTCATACTATTTCTCTACCGTTCTACTCTCTAACAGCGCTTGGGAAAAATGAACACTTAACTCTCCTTGTGCGACCTCAGATTTCTCTTACTTTATTATCATGATCATATCACCCTAAGTATGTTGGCAACAATAAAATTTTTTCACATTCTGAAGAAAAGCTTGTGACTGAGATTTCGTGAAAAGATTACACCGCAACGAAAAACGCCTTTGTTTTAATTATTGCCATTCAAATCGGTTGTCATATCCGTGACACTCTGTCCACCATTTCGCGATAATACGGAACGTTTTGCCTTCTTTTGAACTTAAGCCATGTCCTCCGTCCACCTTATCTGGAAAGCTTCCCACATAGCATAGTAATACCCTGGCAGAGGACGAACTAGTGTAGTGTAGGCAGTCTCTTTAGTGGATTTGTTGCATCTTTCTGACAGAAAAACGTGTACTCAGTCGCACAACAGATGCGATACTCCATTGTCATGCAATTTGATTAGAATTCTCTCCTGTCGAGAACGGCGTCCAAAACCTTCTGGGAATCTATAAATATGCTATGAATTTGAGACTCCCGGTTGTATATGACTGCTAAGTATGAGGCTGTTGTATCAGCACATTCTGAAACGAACCTTGTTGGCATGCTATCTGGAGCAGAAAAAAAGTCATTATTGCTTTAAGCTGCTTCGCTACACCGAGGATATCTACGAGTACTTCTAAGTGACTTACGTTGGCAGTACTGGCCATTAAAATTGCTACACCAAGAAGAAATGCGTTGGACAAATATATTATACGAGAACTGACATGTGATTACATTTTCACGTAATTTGGGTGCATAGATCCTGAGAAATCAGTACCCAGAACAACCACCTCTAGCCGTAATAACGGCCTTGATACGCCTGGGCATTGAGTAAAACAGAGCTAGGATGGCGTGGACAGGCACAGCTACCAAGGGTAGAGCCACGGGTCGTAACACATCTGAAATGTAACGTCCACTGTTCAAAGTGCCGTCAATGCGAACAAGAGGTGACCGAGACGTGTAACCAATGGCATCCCATACTATCACGCCGGCTGATACGTCAGTATGGCGATGACGAATACTCGCTTCCAATGTGCGTTCACCGCGATATCGCCAAACATGGATGCGACCATCATGATGCTGTAAACAGAACCTGTATTCATCCGAAAAAATGACGTTTTGCCGTTCGTGCACCCAGGTTCGTCGTTGAGTAATCCATCGCAGGCGCACCTGTCTGTGATGCAGCGTCAAGGGTAACCGTAGCTGTAGTCTCCGAGCTGATAGTCCATGCTGCTGCAAACGTCGTCCAACTGTTCGTGCAGATGGTTTTTGCCTTGCAAACATCCCCACCTGTTGACTCAGGGATCGAGACGAGGCTGCACGATCCGTTACAGCCATGCGGGTAAGATGCCTGTCATCTCGACTGCTAGTGATAAGAGGCCGTTAGGATCCAGCACGGCGTTCCGTATTACCCACCGATCCCATATTCTGCTAACAGTCATTAGATCTCGACCGACGCGACCAGCAATGTCGCGATACGATAAGCCGCAATCGCGATAGGCTACAATCCGACCTTTATCAAAGTCGGATACGTGATGGTACGCGTTTCTCCTCCTTACAGGAGGCATCACAACAACGTTTCACCAGGCAACGCCGGTCAACTGCTGTTTGTGTATGAGAAATCGGTTGGAAACTTTCCTCATGTCAGCACGTTGGAGGCGTCGCCACCGGCGCCAACCTTGTGTGAATGCTCTGAAAAGCTAATGATTTGCATTTCACAGCATCTTCTTCCTGTTGGTTAAATTTCGCGTCTATAGCTCGTCATCTTCGTGGTGTAGCAATTTTAATGGCCAGTAGTGTAGATTGAAAGGATAACTAAATTTTAGTAAAAATGATAGTTCTGTAAAAATTGGACATACTACTACAAATTCGAGAGACTGCTATTAAATTTGCCTGATTCTGTGATTTGTGGCTCAGAAATGGTCTTTGTGCTTTCCACAGCTGAATACCAAGGCTTATTCGCGATTGGAGAGACGGACGGAGTGCTGGAAATCGGATGGATAAATCGAGACGAGCTGAAGCAGGAAACGTTCGAGGTGCTGCTGACGGCGTACGAGACAGACGACCCTTCGTCGCTGGTCACACAGGACCTCGTGGTGATCGTGAAGGACGTCAATGATAACATACCTAATATCACAGCGACCAGCATCAGCACAGCGGTCAACGAAAGCTACTCTGGTACTTTCGACTTCGGCATCACCATCGAAGATCCAGACCTGGTAAGTCTTCATTAACGGACATGCAAATCGCTTTCACCTCTTCACTCAATCGCCATCTTCGAGAACAGTACCGCAAAGTTCCGGTTTTGATTATTCGTCAGTACAGAACCCTCAACAACTGGATTGGCAAAAATGATAGGGAATATTAAAATAACAGCGCGGTTCCTCGTGGGTACGAGCGTGATTCTGAAAGTCGTGAGCAACCGTTTGTTTCCACTGTCATTTTGGCAGTGTAGTGAAAACGACTGCACTTTCATAAACTGAAGACTCTGGTCTGTGTGTCGATTCGTTGTGACGCCATTAACTTCCATCCGTGGCCACCAGTTACATTTACAAAATGGTTGACATAAATTGGAACGGTGGTCTGATCATTTAATATTAAAAGACTACGACCAAGGTATGGACGGGGGCAAGGAATTGATATATCAGACTTGATTTAACACATAAATAATTTATTCATAACATACAATACATAAAACCAACTACGTAAATCCTGCTTCGATGCTTACGATTGCCCAAAATGGGAGGGCCACCACTTTCGAATTGGGAAGACTTTAATTTAAGAAACTAAAACGCCTATTATAATTTTTAAAAATAATAATAACACAACACATAAGTTAGCCCTAAGTGAACGTACTTTTAAATCTTTAATTATTAATCACAAAGCGTGGGTTTACCACATTTAAATTCTCATTGCAGAATAAAACATAAATATATGAATTCACAACACAGCATGGCTTCAAAATTTCTACCTGGACAACTTATGGTCCTAAAACTTTCGTATTACATTCCAGCCAATCACATTAATAACTTATAATCACGGTTGGTAAAATACAAAAGTTTGCACTATAATCAATTTTAATAATCCACAATAACTCAAAAAAACAACAAGTTCGATACGGAGGATGTATGCCTGTTTATACAATCTTTCGGACCAAAATACGCACGAGGGCGACGATAACAGAAGAGCGCTAATTGCTTTTAGGATAGATTCTCCCATTAGCTTAATCACTGATCAGATATTTACTTAAGCGACAGCTAAGATAGTTAATGCAAATAGAAGGTATTTCTAAAGGTTTTCTTCCTTCCTTCCTTTTAACAAGGGGGTTTTAGTAAGGTGGAAATTACACTTTGAGGAGACGCAATAGCAATCTAGCGGGCACGCCTTCACTACTAAACTAGTCGCGTATCCGCTGTTCAAGCCAAACATTAACAACACAGTTCCATATTCCTGACACCCAAATAGTTGGGATCAAAACAAAACCAAAAATCCCAAGAGCGCAAGATCCAGCATAGCTTCAGAACAGATCTTACTTCATGCGGTTGCCATCACAAATACAGGTATCGAAATGAAAAGAAGAACGTGTAACAACATTCCCTAATTAGCACAATGTTCTTCTTTAGGTCCCGGTAGCGCTAGACAACGCTGACATGCCAATGTTAACAATCCTCTAAGCCAACACCCTCCAACTGACAAGCCGAAACCAATGTGACCCCTTATTAGCTCCGTGACAGGACTCTAACCCCCAACTACTGTCAGTGCAACTCACTTAGAATAAATACAGCGCAAATAGTCTGGCGGACACATATACCCAGGGATTAACAGAACACTAGACTGAACTAGAATTAACCTTAGTAATACAGCACTAGATCTTGGGAGACAAGGAACTAACTCCCCACCCGAAATTCTGCAACCACAGGGCGAGAGGATGAACTACCAGAACATAGAAGTGCAAACGTACACAAATAACTACCAAAATACACCACTACACCGGTTAGCAACGATGCGTGGAGGAATCTGCACTGTCAGAATTGCACCAGTGAACAGAACAGAGGATTGCCACAATGGTGGCTACAAGGCGGGAAAGACGACTGGATGAACTCAATCCCAAAGGACGATCAACTTGAAACTTTCACACTTAACTTCTTTTCTCCTTTCCCTCGGTGCACTTCGTCGTTTTTCCGGGACTGCTGTGCACAATTGTAAGCCGTCCCCAATCGTCTCTGCAGACACCAACCCAGCCAAACTGCTCCTGGACTCAAACCCTCGCCGAACGGCGGCTCCACCGCCCCATGATGGTTACTGTTTTTTTGCCTTCGGTGACGCAGGCGATGATTAGACTGCCATCCGCCTCCCGCGGACAACCAGTGAAGAGCGGACAGAGGGGCTCAACCAGGCCGGCGTTCCTACACGGGTAGAAGTGCGGGTTCGATAACAACACCCGTATGCGGAAGGCAGGATGTCGCGTCACCAGAGCAGACACGAAGGCCACTGCGCGACAACCTCTTCCAGCGTGTTTTTTTTTCTTTATTGTTATTTATAACACCTCACATAAGGTGGGTTGGCAGCAGCATGTTACGCTGCTGTTCAGCCTCAAGTTGTACAATGAAAATACAAAGGAGACACAGAAGATACAACACAAAGCTGTGGGCAAAAAAAACATAGACACAGAAACAAAGAACATGAAGCCACTCGACGAAAAAGAAAAACACTAAAAACTGTCGGCACGGCGCACAAACACTGACAACTTCGACGGCACAGGTGAACGAAGGAGCGTGACGGCGAAGAACACTAAACACTAAAACGATGGCGCACTCACGAGAAACAGATGGCGATGATCTCTGGCGCGCGAATGTCCACTTAGCGTGTGCGAGTCCAGGGAACTGCCATGAGGGGAAGAAGGTGGTGGGGGAGGGAGAGGGGAGAGCAAAGATGCCAAGGGCAGAGGGGATGGGGGGAGGAAGGAAGGTGAGGGGGTAGGGGAAGCCTGGAGGAGGAGGGGGAGAGAGGGAGGAGGGAGGGAAAGGGGAGAGAAGGGAGAGAGGGTGGCCATAGGACCAAACACAGGAAGAGGGAGGGAGTATCAAATTTGGTAGGAGGGGTAGATGGAGGAGAGGAGGGCATCATCAGGGAGGGGAAGCTGGCGGAAGCCGCCTTGGGAGAGGGTGTGGAGAGTGGAGAGATGGAGAGCAGGTGGGACGTGGAAGTACAGGCGCGGCAGCAGGCGGGGGGGGGGGGGGAGAGGGTGGGAGAGACAAGCGGGTGAAGGGGATCTAGTTTACGGGAGGTGTATAGGATCCGTATCCGTTCAAGGAAGAGGAGGAGGTGGGGGAACGGAATAAGATCGTACAGGGAGGGGAGACAGATACGATAGGCGAGACGGTGAGCATGGCGTTCAAGGATTTGAAGGGATTTGTAAAAGGTAGGAGGGGCGGAGATCCAGGCAGGATGGGCGTAGCAGAGGATAGGGCCGATGAGGGATTTATAGGTGTGGAGGATGGTGGAGGGGTCCAGACCCCATGTACGGCCAGAAAGGAGCTTGAGGAGACGGAGCTAGGAGAGTGCCTTGGCTTGGATTGTCCGGAGATGGGGGGTCCAGGAGAGGCGACAGTCGAGGGTGACGCCAAGGTACTTAAGGGTGGGGGCGAGGGCGATAGGACGGCCATAGATTGTGATATAGAAATTGAAAAGGTGGAAGGAAGGGGTGATTTTGCCTGCAATGACCGCCTGCTCCAGCGTGACCGCGCTCGCCTATAAATAGTACAGGCCAAAGAGTCTGCTGCAGTAAACACGTGAGTCGGTCGTGTTACCATCCTACAGTTTCTAAGTACACCAAAGACAGAACTCGCAATCGATAGTGGGTACACTACGGGCGGGAGTTCAAACGAAAGAGCTTCATAAAAGACCAACCCTGAACAACCGCGGAATAACGAAATAGAAGGGAAGCAATAAGAGACAGCAACGAAATGCTAGAGACCGATCGCGCCGATTACCAAAAATATTGGCTCCACACGGCGCTCAGGAAACGAGCCGTGGAAAGATGGAAGTACACATGGCTCATAAATGTTTAGTTTCAACAGCGCATTGTCATTGCTACAGAGGAAAACTCAAGCCGCCACAGACTTGAGACGTGAGTGTGGAGATATGTGAATGGCCGACAGGCGTGCTAGGGGACGAGTGAAACGCTTCAAATTTAGAAAAACGCGTATGAAAAGTAGGCGTCGCAGCGGTCTACCTCCAACCGTCCGTACGGTAGGCAACAAGGAAAGAGATGACGAGTTCGTTACAGAAGACAGACTTGTCGCTGAGAATGAAATCGCAACGCAACTTCCAAACTGATTCAGTTCTGTGCTGCAAAACATTCAGAAGTTGGGTTATCGGAACTTCGTGTCCATGGCTCCCACATTTATGGACTAAAGAGTTCAAAGTTCAGAGAAGAACCAGTGGTGTGGCTTCGAAATGAAGGAGACAGTTTATATGTCTACTGCGACAGGCGATAAAAACTGGTTCCATTAAACAAAAGTTCGTGACATAGAAACTCGTATGCCTGGCACTCATTAATCCTGGTGTCCGGTTCACCCGGATCGCTTTTTAGGTTTAATTATCTAAATCGATAAAAACGGAACCCTTGTAGGACTACTTTGTTGTCGGTGTGTCTGGCCGACTGTTGAGAATTCTTTGTCTGGACGACATATGGAGTTGAAATTTATGTCAGTTACTGAGATCTACGGTCGACTGGCGCTGTAAAAACCTAAGTTTCTAAATTACCGCAATCAAAAGATACGGCCCTTTGTCACATACTCGTAAACTCGTAAAACTCACTCATCAAAACTTATAGGAAGCACCCTACAGGTTTTGATGACTGAGTTTTCGAATATCAAAAAACTTGACGTAAATGTCCGTACCTTTTGATTGCATTAAAGTAGAAGCTTAAATTTTTCGCACCGCCAAGTGACCGTACACCTTAGTATGTGAGATAAATTTCAACTTGACATGTTCACCCATTTCTTATTTAAAAGGGATCTTAACAGTCCGACAGAGAGATAGGCAGAGAGACGAACAACAAAGCGGTCCTATAAAGGGTTCCGTTTTTTTTTTCATATTGAATGACGGAACACTAAATATGACACAGATCATTAGGTAGAGCATATCTCCAAATTTCTTATCGTAATACCCGCCGCAGAGTAGTTGCAGAGCTCACCGCTAGGAGGCAAACGTTTCAGAACTTGTGGACGAATCATCCGCTCTGTACTGTCGCTTCGAATTAGTTGATACCTGCAGGTAGGCAAGCGTGTGAACAGATTTCCAAAGAGGGTTGCTGTCGTTGGGTACGCACGCACATGGAGCACACATAACGGCATTTGCCCCTCACAAAGTGTGTCCACACTGAGACATGCTCCTTACAAAGATTTGTGACTATTTCTACATCTCTTGTAACATCCGCACAGTCATCTTATGAAACACCAGAGATACTTAGGGATAACGCTGTGTAAAAAATGGCTCTGAGCACTATGGGACTAAACTTCTGAGGTCATCAGTCCCCTAGAACTTAGAACTACTTAAACCTAACTAACCTAAGAACATCACACACATCCTTTCCCGAGGCAGGATTCGAACCTGCGGCCGTAGCGGTCGCACGGTTCCAGACTGTAGCGCCTAGAACCGCTCGGCCACCCCGGCCGGCAACGCTGTGTAGACACAGAGTCATCCTCAAGATTACAAAATGTTCCCATGGAACTAACATGAGCCTTTTATTATGGATAAGAGCATCTTCGATCCCTATGACACGTTACAAAGTGACTTTATTCAATCATAGTGTGCGCTCCTTCGCTCAGTCAAGCGGATTGGCTTCTGTGAACATCATTATTTAACCAATAATTATTTTGTCGATACCACAAAACCAACGTATCTCTCAGTATATTGTTTACCTTAATTTACAGTCCAACAATTGAGTTAAGGGGAGTTGGAATGCCGGAAAATGGAAAAAATTCACATTTTCAGTTTTTAACCTTATAACTTAATTTGAAATTTTCTGCTTAAAATGGTGCAAAATTTGTTAAGAAATTCCAATTGGAAGTATTTTTATTTAATTTTTCAAAATTACATGTGCGCCCAGCAAAGTTACCCATCTTGTGATTTGTACACATTTAATGATACAATGACTTAAGATGGTCCAGTCAATCAGTACAGCCTGTAAAAAAAAAATAATAAAAAAAAAACCTGGGGAAAGGGTGCCCTCCAAAAGGTCATCAGTCGCATTTTCTCTGGTGTTTCGGCGAATATTTGTGATTTTGCTGTTGCAGTGTGTAGATGGAGTCTGCTCAAATAAGTAAACCCTGCATGTGTCGAGAATGGCCGAAATTTCTCAGGGCACTCCAAAACAGTGTCGGTATTTACATATCCTGCATTTGCCATATCGACCCCACTCTCAAGGAGATATAAGAGCGTTTCATCCTCGAGGTATTATTATTATTATTATTATTATTATTATTAGCTTAGCGAATCGTTTGCATATGGACTTCGTGTAAAAGTTGGCGAAGTATTCCGAAGCTATGTTGGAATAGATCCACTAACCAACACTCCCACCTACATACACATATCAAAAAAAGTTTTGCATCAACCCGGCTCTCATAACTCCTGAAGAGAGACGTTGACTGTGGACATTATATCACAGACACAGTCTCTCTGACTGTTCAGAGATGTTACTAAACCCGCCGAAAGATGTAAACAATCATGAGTGAGCAGCGCCTATTAGTCGGAGGGGGTCCGACAGCCGATCAGTTCCAGTCATCCCACCAGGAAGGAGGCACACGGCTCGTGTTGTCTGTAGTTCAACGATGCCTAGACGGTCAATACCGCGGTTCGAACGCGTCCGCATTGTTACTTTGCGCCAGGAAGGGCTCTCAACAATGGAAGTGTTCAGGCGTCTCGGAGTGAACCAAAGCGATGTTGTTCAGACATGGAGGAGATACAGAGAGACAGGAACTGTCGATGACATACCTCGCTCAGGCCGCCCAAGGGCTACTACTGCAGTGGATGACCGCTACCTATGGATTTTGGCTCGGAGGAACACTGACAGCAACGCTACCATGTTCAATAATGCTTTTCGTGCAGCCACAGGACGAAGTGTTACGACTCAAACTGTGCGCAATAGGCTGCATGATGCGCAACTTCACTCCCGACGTCAAAGGCGAGGTCCATCGTTGCAACCACGACACCATGCAACGTGGTAAACATGAGCGTCAGAGTGAAAATCTCATTCTAGAAACATTCCCTAGGCTGTGGCTAAGCCATGTCTGCGCAACATCCCTTCTTTCAGGAGTGCTAGTCTTGCATGGTTCGCAGGAGAGCTTCTGTAAAGTTTGGAAGGTAGGAGACGAGGTAATGGCAGAAGTAAAGCTGTGAGGACGGGGCGTGAGTCGTGCTTGGGTAGCTCAGTTGGTACAGAACTTGCCCGCGCAAGGCAAAGATCCCGAGTTCGAGTCTGGGTCCGGCACACAGTTTTCATCTGCCAGGAAGTTTCATATCAGCGCACACTTCGCTGCAGAGTGAAAATCTCAACCTGGAAACATCCCCTAGGCTGTGGCTAGGCCATGTCTCCGCATATCCTTTCTTTCAGGAGTGCTAGTCCTGCATGGTTCGCAGGAGAGCTTCTGTAAAGTTTGGAAGGTAGGAGACCAGGTACTGGCAGAAGTAAAGCTGTGAGGACGGGGCGTGAGTCGTGCTTGGGTAGCTCAGTTGGTAGAGCACTTTCCCGGGAAAGGCAAAGGTCGCGAGCTTGAGTCTGGGTCCGGCACACCGTTTTAATCTGACTGGAAGTTTCATATCAGCGCACACTCCGCTGCAGAGTGAAAATCTCATTCTGGAAAGTAATTTCCGTTGACCTAGAATCACGACATTTGACAAAAAGCAAGACTTAACAGTACAAGAAAAGGAACAAAATCCGAAAATCGTTATTTTGTAATTGTCAATTAAAAAAATATTGTGTTTTTGTTGCTCTGATACCTGTCTCTGTGTTACGGCTCCTTTTTCTCAGGGAGGGGTGTAAGAATCAGACTGAAATTTATCCCATGTTCTATGGTCCTTGGTCTGTTGGCAGTTTAAAAAATACAAGTTTCCAAGTCATTGCAATGCGTACGCTAATATCTGAATGCACTCAAGGGTAATGGTCTCGGAAGGTTGGGAATCATTGCACTACTGTTTATTGAGCGTCTCTCATACTTATTAAATGATCGCGTGAGGAAACTTGTCGCACTTCGTTGGATCTTCTCACTCTTCTACTAATGCTGTCTCATAAGAGCGCCAAACTGATGAGCAACAGTCAAGAATCCGACTATCGGAACACCTCGCAAAATTTCATACAACCTTTTTACACAAATGACTCACTACTGTGAAAAGAGAACTACGTGGATGAGACGCCTTTATCTCCCTTGAGGTTGGACTCGAGGTGACAAAAGGACGACATATAAAAATCAGGGTTGTTCTGGAACACGAGATGGAATTTTAACAAACCTGGATACATTGCGTCTTACTATCTGAAAGAAATCGTTGTGAGAGTACGTCGTCTACAGTACGCCTAGGGAGCGCGCGGGATTGGTTCGAGGGTGTAACGTACGCCCTAAGACAAGAAAAACGATGAACCACTAAGTAATTATCCGAATTGGAGGGAAATCGGTAGATGCGACGTACATGTAAAGACACACAAATGATTACAATTTCAGAAAATTCGATGACTTATTCGACAGAAAGAGATTCACGAGTTGAGCAAGTCAATTACGCGTTTCTCTGCCTCTGGACGATATACAAGCAGTTATTCTGCTTGGCATTTATTGATAGAGTTGTTGGGTGTCCTCCAGAGGGATATTATACCGAATTCTGTCCGGTTGGTACGATAAATCGTCAGAATCCCGAACTGGTTGGAGGGTCCTGCCCATAGTGCTTCGAATGTTCTCAACTGAGGAAACATCCGGTGACCTTGTTGGCCAAGGTATGGTTTGGCAGCAGAAACTCTCGCCGTGTGCGGGCGGTCATAATCTTGATGAAATGTAAGCGTAGGATGGTTTGCCATTAAGAACAAAAAAACAGGGCGTAGAATATCGTCGACGTACCGCTGTGCTGTAAGGGTGTCGCGGATGAAAATCAAAGGGGTCGTGCAATGAAATGAAATGGCCCCTGAGGCCGCCATTCCAACCGGATGGCAGACGACATTCAGTTGGTAACCCACCTCTGTCCGGGGCATCTCCGGACACGTCTTCACTGTTCGGGGCTCAGTTCAAAGTGGGACTCATCACTGAACACATTTCTAATCCAATCAGTGAGATACCAGGCCGAATGTGCCGAACACCACTGCAAATGGGCTTGTTGGTGTGTTGGTGTACAGAGGTGAATGGTAGTCAGCGTGAAGGACGCCGTGGGCTTCGCCCGCTTTCTGCGATCCGTCTATTAATGCTCGTTGTGATCACTGAAGCACCAGTTTCATCTCGAATCGATGAATCCAGGGCTCTTGAGTGTCTCTCTGATGATTACCCTGTCCTGATTTTCTGTTGTCTCTCAATACATGCTGTGGACGAGCGATTACAGGTGCTTCAGTTCGGAACCGCGCTGCTGCTACGGTCGCAGGTTCGAATCCTGTCTCGGTCATGGACGGGTGTGATATCCTTAGGTTAGTTAGGTTTAAGTAGTGCTAAGTCGGGGGACTGATGACGTCAGATGTTAAGTCCCATAGTGCTCAGAGCCATTTGAACCACTTGAATCTCAATACATCGACCCCCTTCTTGACGCTGTATTCGCTCATTGTTCACCCATTCCCGCCATCATCGTCGAATGTATCCCTGGTATCGACAAGTCTCCTGTTTTCTATCCTTACCACCTGCGCAGCAGGGTCACACATTCATCTGTCGGCCGACAAAGTTTACAATTTTGCATTTTCCCTCGGTACCTGTACGAATACCCGTTTGTAACCAATTTACGTAATTCCCTCGTGGTGCGTCGTTTTTTTTTTGTCGTAGAGTGCAAAAGCACAATAATGGAACACATGGAACAAAGTAAGCGAAACTGACTTCGTGTATGACATCACTGTTAAGAAACTGTTGGGTTAAAACACCCAGGCAGACCCGAAGTGTAAACTCTGAAACCCGTGAAAAAAACTGAAGGAAATTCGTTTAGAGCAGCTTACCAAATGAAAAATAATTTATAGCGAGGGTGAAAGACCTCAACCGTCCCTAGTTGCGGGGCAAGGATACGGATGGGGTGACACGTAAAATTTAGGGTATCGCTGTAACAAATGGAGTAATTTCAAACACACTTGGTACATATATGACTTATTAGTTGTACGTTAGTACTACATAGCTAATGAACGCACAAAACATTCGTTGGTATATGAGGTAACAAGTGGAAAAAGTCGAAGGCGACCGACAATTTCCTGGCAGTTGACATTTAACATCATAACTACTCTAATACACTCAGTAGGGTTCTCTAGGGACTTCGTAGAAGGAACAAAACGTATAATGAATCAATTTTTCGTGCATTTGTATTCTGATAAAATGAGAAAAAAAGGATAAACGGGCCGCGCTGACTAATAAACTAGTTTGTAAATTGAACGTAAAGTTATTTATTGTTTTCCATGTTTCGCAACATTTGTGTAGAAGCACTCTGAACGCAGACGACATTAACAAACAGTTCTAAGTGCCTCTTCCGTGCGACCAGGCGGACAACGGGCGCTTCAGCATCGCTCTGGAAGAAAACGAGTGGAGCGACGCCTTCCTTGTGGTGCCAGCCAGCGGGTACCAGTCGACGAAGGTCACCATCTCAGTGCTGAACCCTGCGAGCCTGGACTACGAGAACAGCGACTGGAGAACCATTACGCTCACGGTAAGGGACAATTGTTAATCACTATATTGCTCTGCAGGTTCGAGAAGAACCATGTAGGACTCTGTGGTACGTCACGCCGGCCTTCGTCACTGGACTATAACATGAAATATCGACCCAGGCAGTAATTTATTCTAAGCGTATGGACGTCACTACAAGCACGAATACACACGACAACACGTGAAGTTCTAGTACAGATACCAGGCTGAAGTGGTAGCCCGTACACCAATTCATAGCAAGTCCTGCAGACAAACCATATCCCTAGAGTTCCGAAAATAATTTGACACAGTGCTACACTGCAGATTGTTAACAACGGTTCAAGCGTACGTAATAGGTTCTCAGATACTCCGCAAGCAAGTATACGGTCCATAGCAAAGTAGTTGACAAAAATATTGTCTCTATTGAGGTCTACATCTACATCTACATTTATACTCCGCAAGCCACTCAATGGTGTATGGCGGAGGGCACTTTACTTGCCACTGTTATTACCTCCCTTTCCTGTTCCAATCGCATATGGTTCGCGTGAAGAACGACTGCCGGAAAGCCTCCGTGCGTGCTCGAATCTCTCTAATTTTACATTCGTGATCTCCTCGGGAGGTATAAGTAGGGGGAAGCAATATATTCGATACCTCCTCCAGAAACGCACCCTCTCGAAACCTGGACAGCAAGCTACACCGCGATGCAGAGCACCTCTCTTGCAGAGTCTGCCACTTGAGTTTGCTAAACATCTCCGTAACGCTATCACGGTTACCAAATAACCCTGTGACGAAACGCGCCGCTCTTCTTTGGATCTCCTCTATCTCCTCCGTCAACCCGACATGGTATGGATCCCACACTGATGAGCAATACTCAAGCATAGGTCGAACGAGTGTTTTATAAGCCACCTCCTTTGTTGATGGACTACATTTTCTGAGGACTCTCCCAATGAATCTCAACCTGGCACCCGCCTTACCAACAATTAATTTTATATGATCATTCCACTTCAAATCGTTCCGCACGCATACTCCCAGATGTTTTACAGAAGTAGCTGCTACCAGTGTTTGTTCCGCTATCATATAATCATACAATAAAGGATCCTTCTTTCTATGTATTCGCAATACATTACATTTGTCTATGTCAAGGGTCAGTTGCCACTCCTGCACCAAGTGCCTATCCGCTGCAGATCTTCCTGCATTTCCCTGCAATTTTCTGATGCTGCAACTTCTCTGTATACTACAGCATCATGGAACTTCCGACACTATCTACTAGGTCGAAGTTGAGTGCGACACTGATGTCAGGTGGTCGCGTGTAACAGGTCTACGTAAAACAAAGTTAGTTGCTGGACTTTTCTACCGGCCATCCGATTCCGCTGTGACAGTTCTACAAGGTACATTCAAGTTCTAAGGCCTCCGATTTTTTTTTCTAATTAACTACTCACCCGTAATCGATGAAACTGGCGTTACTTCTCGACGTAATCGCCCTGCAGACGTACACATTTTTCACAACGCTGACGCCGTGATTCCATGGCAGCGGCGAAGTCTTCTTTAGGAGTCTGTTTTGACCACTGGAAAATCGCTGGGGCAATAGCAGCACGGCTGGTGAATGTGCGGCCACGGAGAGTGTCTTTCATTGCTGGAAAAAGCCAAAAGTCACTAGGAGCCAGGTCAGGTGAGTAGGGAGCATGAGGAATCACTTCAAAGTTGTTACCACGAAGAAACTGTTGCGTAACGTTAGCTAGATGTGCGGGTGCGTTGTCTTGCTGAAACAGCACACGCGCAGCCCTTCCCGGACGTTTTTGTTGCAGTGCAGGAAGGAATTTGTTCTTCAAAACATTTTCGTAGGATGCACCTGTTACCGTGGTGCTCTTTGGAACGCAATGGGTAAGGATTACGCCCTTGCTGTCCCAGAACATGGACACCATCATATTTTCAGCACTGGCGGTTACCCGAAATTTTTTTGGTGGCGGTGAATCTGTGTTCTTCCATTGAGCTGACTGGCGCTTTGTTTCTGGATTGAAAAATGGCATCCACGTCTCATCCATTGTCACAATCGACGAAAAGAAAGTCCCATTCATGCTGTCGTTGCACGTCAACATTGCTTGGCAACATGCCACACAGGCAGCCATGTGGTCGTCCGTCAGCATTCGTGGCATCCACCTGGATGACACTTTTCGCATTTTCAGGTCGTCATGCAGGATTGTGTGCACAGAACCCACAGAAATGCCAACTCTGGAGGCGATCTGTTCAACAGTCATTCGGCGATCCCCCAAAACAATTCTCTCCACTTTCTCGATCATGTCGTCAGACCGGCTTGTGCGAGCCCGAGGTTGTTTCGGTTTGTTGTCACACGATGTTCTGCCTTCATTAAACTGTCGCACCCATGAACACACTATTGACACATCCGTAACTCCATCACCACATGTCTCCTTCAACTGTCGATGAATTTCAATTGGTTTCACACCACGCAAATTCAGAACACGAATGATTGCACACTGTTCAAGTAAGGAAAACGTCGACATTTTAAGTATTTAAAACAGTTCTCATTCTCGCCGCTGGCGGTAAAATTCCATCTGCCGTACGGTGCTGCCATCTCTGGGACGTATTGACAATGAACGCGGCCTCATTTTAAAACAATGCGCATGTTTCTATCTCTTTCCAGTGCGGTGAAGAAGAAAAAAATCGGAGGCCTTAGAACTTGAATGCACCTCGTAGAATCATTTAAAAGAAGTCTACGGCCAGTAGTGCGTAAATAACAGATCATGCAGTACTAGATGGGGCAACTTTAACCAAGTGAATATAAAGTGGGATGTCTGTGGACTCATTGTGCCGGGATATATACAGACAGTCTTGCGAAGTACTTTTGAGTGGAAGACTTCCCGTGTCCTGCTGTTCCCTAAACCTAAAACACCCCCCTCTGATACCTCTTCCTATCGTCCAATCTGCCTCACCTCCATGTTCAGTAAGGTCTTCGAGGCCATCCTCTCTCACCGTATTCATCGCCACCTTAACCAGCACTGCCTCCTTCCTCTTACCCAATGTGGCTTCCAGCCTTCCTTCTCCACCGACGACCAGCTCCTTAACCTTACCAATCTTCTTTCCCTCCAACTCAACTCCCGTCGCTCTGCTACCTTTGTTTCCCTTGATCTCCAGAACGCCTATGACCGTGTCTGGCATTCTGGGCTCCTCTTCAAACTTCAGACCTATGCTCTCCCCATCAACTTCGTCTGTCTCATTGCTTCCTTCCTCTCCCATCGTCCCTCCTATGTGACTATCCACAATTCCAACTCCCGTACTTTCTATCCTTCTGCCGGCGTGCCCCAAGGTTCTGTCTTTTCCCCTCTCCTCTATCTCCTGTACACTGCTGATATGCCCAAACCTCCCCCTCCTGTTCATCTTCTCCATTTCGCTGATGACACCGCCTTCCTAGCCCTTTATCCTACCCTTCAACAGTCCCAACGTACCCTCCAAACCCACCTTGACCAATTCACCGCTTGGTGCAACAAGTTGTTCCTCCGTGTTAATCCCTCCAAGACCCAGGCGATCATCATAGGCCGCACCACCCGCTCCTTCTGCCTCCATGATTTCTACATCACCATTTATGGCCGTCCTATCCACCTCACTCCTACCCTCAAATACCTTGGCCTCACACTCGACCACCACCTCACCTGGACTCCCCATCTCCTTACCATCCAAAACAAAGCTCACAACCGCCTCCGCCTCCTGAAACTCCTGTCCGGCCGGACGTGGGGTCTGCATCTTTCCACCATCCTTCACACCTACAAATCCTTGATCTGCCCCATCCTCTGTTATGCCAGCGTCGCTTGGATTCCTGCCCCTCCCCGGTTCTATCAAGCCCTCCAAATCCTCGAACGCCATGCGCTCCGCCTCACCTTCTGCATCCACCTTCCGTCCCCCACACGCATCCTCTACGACCTCATCCCCTTCCCCCACCTTCTCCTTTTCCTTGAACACAGCCGCACACTCTATATTGTCCGCCGCCTTGATCCCCCTCACCCCCTGGTTTCCCCCATCCTCTCAACCCCCAACCAGTTGCCGCGCCTTTACCGTTGTGTCCCACCCTCTCTCCATCTCCACACCCTCCATCTCCTTTCCCAACACAACTTCCACCATCTACCCCTCCCGGATGATGAGCTTCGCCCTGACATCTACCCTTCCTACCAACTCTAACCCCTTCTTCCTGCCTCCTCCTCAGGGCTCCCTTTCCTCCCCCTCCCTCCTCCTGAGCGGTTTCCCCCTCCTACTCCCCCTCCATCTCTTGTGCCTCCTTCCAGTGTCCCTGCGCTCCCTCCTGCCCTGTCTTCCCTCTTCCTCTCCCACCCCACATGTCTCCTGCCTCTTCGTGAACCCACTGATGCCCCTCCTCTCTTCATCCCGCCGCTTCCCCAGCTGCCCCTTGCTCTCCCCTCCTTTTCCATATTCTCTGACCTTTTCCCTCGGCAGGTCTCACCTGGCAGTTTTATTGTTCGTTGTGTGTGCTCCAAGTGGGTTTTAAGTGTGTTGTTCCAGAGTGTTTTTACTACTGTGGCCTACTTTTAACCTGTGCCTGCACATTCGGTGTCTTCTCTGTGTTTTAAGAATCGCCAATTGTGTTTTTTAACTTTCTGGTGACATTTTTTAACTGTCACCCATGAACGTACCCATGTCAGTGTATGTTTTACCTCCATTTTCTCCCCTTACTCTGTTTTATGTTCCCCTTTTTTATCTCCTTATGTATGTATCATTTTATTCTTGTTTTAGTTGTAGTGTCACTCGGCTGAAGAGCGGCGGATTGTGCCGCTGACAGCCCTCCCCTGCCCATATGGGGCAGGGGAATGAAATCACAATAAAGAAAAAAAAAGTACTTTTGAACACGTTTTCTGAAAACTATCTGAGCAGCTAATGCGGTTACCCAAACGCAATGGAAATATTAGTTTAGTGGTATAGTGATAGTGTTTTTGTTTTGTATGTTGTTCCGGTTGCTATGGGTTTATTTATCGACTGTCATTTTTCATTTACAGTTCACTGCTGCTATTTGAGTTTTTGCTATTTGAGTTAAAATATTATTATTTTGTCATTTGGAGAGAGTGAGTGGAAATGTGATCGCTAGAAAACCAAGTGAAGAAGTTGAAACATTTCCGAAATATTTTTCTTTTTGAGTTCCTAGAGCGGTGGTAGCAGCGGAGGCAGCGAGAAACGTTTGCGCCATGTATGGGGATAGTGCTATTGGACAGAGCACAGTAAAAATATGGCTCTTTCGTTTTAAGGAGAATCTTTTGACATTAGTGACTCTTCGCGTTCAGGACCTTCGGGGTTTGATGATTGTTTAAACGCATTAATTTACAATGATAATCGTCAGTGTATTCGTCAGCTGACAAATGTGATTAACTGTCATCATCCCACCATCGTGCGAGATTTGCATGCAGTGGGGAAGGATCAAAAATTAGGAGTATGCGTAGCGCATGCTCTAAGCCAAAATCACATAAATCAGCTGGAGACATACGTGCATCTCTCCTTGTTCGTCATCAGTTGGTTTGTGAACAAAATCGACCATTTCTATCCTATATCGTTAATGGTGACGAGAAATGGAGTCTCTATGCTAACATAAGGAAAAGAAAGGAATGACGCACCCAAATAAAGCTACAACGTACCGTCAAAGACCCGCGTGCATCCACAAAAGGTGGTGTTATGCGTCTTGTGGAACAGGGACGGTGTGGTGTACTAAGAATTGCTTCCCCGAGATGTAACTATAACTGCTGACATTTATTGTCAACAACTGAGGCGTCTTGCAGAACCAATCCAAGAACAACGACCAGACTGCGTGAAATTATACTGCTCCGCGATAAGGCCCACGCGCATTATGCTAGAGTGACAAAAAAACGCTATACAGGAGTTGAGTTAGAAGTCATTCCACGCCCACCTTATTCACTTAATCTTGTACCCTCAGATTTTCATTTTTTCCGCTCTTTATTGAACAACTTCCAACGAACTTCCTTTCCGCATGAAAATGCGCTCCGAACGTGACTCGACGAATTCTTCGCTTCAAAACCACACTGTTTCTACACTTGCACAATCAGTAGTTGCCCCAGCGTTGGCAAGCTGTTGTAAATAGTGAAGAAGAAAGTATTATTGATGTCTAAAGACTCTGTTATGTGTAACTGTTGCTTTAGTTCAATATATGGAAAAACGCTGCGCACTTATGCACCAACACAGCATCTTAGACCGGATCTTTCCGACAGTGTCAGTATAGAGACGGGGATTTGTGATCATGATGTCATTACAGTAACTATGGTTACGTAAGTCAATAAATCAGTCAAGAAGGCTAGGAGAGTGTTTTGGCACTAAACAAAGAAAACTGTGAGGTCATCCACATGGGTACTAAAAGAAATCCGATAAATTTTGGGTGTCCGATAAATCGCAAAAATCCAAGGGCTGTCAATTCTAATAAATACCTAGGAATTACAATTACGATCAACTTAAATTGGATAGACCACATAGAAAATATTGTGGGGAAGGTGAAACAAAGACTGCGCTTTGTTGGCAGAACACTTAGAAGATGCGACAAACACACTGAAGAGACAACCTACATTACACTTGTCCGTCCTCTGCTGGAATATTGCTGCGTGATGTGGGATTCTTACCAAGTAGGATTGACGGAGAAAGTCGAAAAAATGCAAAGAATGGCAGCCCGTTTCGTGTTATCGCGCAATAGGGGTGAGAGTGTCAATGATATGAGTTGATGTCTTTGACTCCATTCTCTCCTGACATATTCATCGGCACCTCAACCAGAACAACCTCCTTCCCCTTAACCAGTGTGGCTTCTGTCCCTCCTTCTCTGCTGATGACCAGCTCCTTAATCTTACCTATCTTCTTCCCCTCCAACTTAACTCCCATCGTTCCACTATCTTTGTTTCCCTCAGCCTCCAGAATGCCTATGACCAAGTCTGACATCATGGGCTCGTTTTTAAAGTTTAGACCTACGCCCTACCTGTCAACTTCTTCCATATCATTCCTTCCTTCCTCTCCCTTCGTACCTCCTATGTCACTAACCACAATACCAACTCCAACACTTTTTATCCTACCATAATCATGCCCAAAGGCTCTGTCCTTTCCCCTTTACTTCATGCATACTGCAGACATGCCCAAATCTCCCCCACTTGTTTACCTCCTCCAATAGGCTGATGACACTGCCTTTCTGGCTCTATCCTACCCTTCAACAGTCCCAACATACCCTCAAAACCCACATCGACCAGTTCACTGCCTGGGCCATCCAGTGGCTAATTTGCATTAACCTTTCCAAGACCCAGACAATCATCATAGGTTGTACCACCCTCTCCTTCTGGCTCCACTATTTTTACCTTACCATTTATGGTTGTCCTATCCACCTCACTGCTATCCTGATATACTTTGGCCTCACCCTTGGCCGTCACCTCCCTGGGTTCCCCATCTCCTTACAATCCATCACTAAGCCCACAATGACTTCACCTCCTGAAACTCCTGTCTGGCCAGCCATTGGGACTGCATCCTTCCACCAACCTTCACTCTATAAATCGTTGATCCATCCCATCCTTTGCTATCCCAGTATCACCTGGATTTCCACCCCACCCAGATTGCATAAATTTCTCCAAATCTCGAACACCATGCACTCCACCTGACTTTCTGTATCTGCCTACCATACCCCACATAGATCCTACATGACCTCATCCCGTTCCCACATTTTCTCCTTTTCCTCAAACACATCCACATGCTGTACATCATCCGCAGACTCAATCCCCCCCACAAACTCTCCTATCCTCTCTACCCCCCCCCCCCTTACCATGCCTTTACTGTTATGTCACACTCTCTCTCTCCATGTCAGCATCATCCACCTCCTTTACCAACGTACCTTCCAGCACCTATCATTCTCCGATAATGAGCTTTGCCGTGATATCTACATCTCCTACCAACTCTAACCCCACCTTCCCACTCTTCCTCAGAGCTCCCTCTCCTGTCCTTTTCCCTTCCCCTGGACGTTTTTTTTCTCCCTCCTACGCCCACTCCCTATCCTGCACAGCCCTTCTGCATCTCTGCATTCTATCCTGGCTGGCTTTCCCTCTCCCTCTCCCATCCCATCTGTCACCTTCCCCTTGCTGCGCAACTTGCCCACTTTCTTTTCATCCCACCATCTCCAGCCCCCCCTCTCCCATTGCTACCTCCTCTCCACTTTCTACCTTCCTCTCAGGCCCCCCCTACCCTCCCTTGGAAAATACCTCTTGGCAGATTTTACTCTTTGTCTTGTATGCTCTGTCTCCTGCAGTGGTTTGAATAGTGCCAGTGCCGTCGTTCTGGTGTGGCCAACTTTTATGTTTTGCTTGTCACTAGGTGTACTTTATTTGCTACCCACATAGCAAACTCATACTGTGTTTTTGTCTTCATGTAGCCTTTTTTAAACTGTGTCTCCTAATGAAAGTCTCTGCATAAGTGTATATTTTAACCCCTATTGTCTCCACCCTTACTATATGTGTTCCTCTTTCTATCGCCTTTTATATATGTATCTTTTCATCTTTTTTTTCCTGCCTGTAATATCTCTCGGGGTGAAGAGCGGCGGATTATGCACATATAGAGTCGGGGAATGAAATTACAACAAAGAAGAGAAAAAGGAAATGTCTTTGTAAGTCTTCGATGGCTCACCTGAAGATGACTGGCAGGTGTCAAATTGAAATATCGTGGAGTGAAATTTACGACAACCAGCTACAATCCCGAAATATCTTCGAACACTTAATTCGCTGAGAAAGTTATAAAAACTTTAAATTTCACGATTAACTACCCTCAGGAGCTGCACAAACGGTTTAACGCTCGATGGTAAATGCCTACCATGGCGAACTACTTTCAAGCAACTAAAGTTTACATAGAAATTCCGTTAATGAACAAGATGTCTCGCCCCTAAAGCAAAGCTTACAGCAACAATGACTACTCTTAATGTGCGTTTACATCTGTGCGCCTTGCGGCGAATCACCGGCACTGGTCCCAGACGCGAATAGAGGCGGCCAGGATAAACACAGGTCCGAATGGAATCACTTGTGGACACATTTTACACAAAAGGCACACACCTATACGTGTGCCTCTCTTTGAGTGTGGAGCAAGCAAAGCCGCTTTGCGACTAGACGCAGCCGGCCGCGGTGGCCATGCGGTTCTAGGCGCTTCAGTCCAGAACCGCAGGACTGCTATGGCCGCAGGTTCGAATCCTGCCTCGGGCATGGATGTGTGTGATGTCCTTAGGTTTAAGTAGTTCTAAGTTCTAGGGGACTGATGACCAAAGACGTTAAGTCTCATAGTGCTCAGAGCCATTTGAACCGTTTTTTTGACTAGACGCAAGGCGCACACGTGTAAATGCACCTATAAGTGATCAAAATTTCACTGCTCGAAAACCTTTAATAACACTTAAGACAGATACAGAATAACAGAATCAACAGCCTGCAGTCATGCCTCTCCTCGATCAGGCAGGATATCAGGCTCATAAATACAGTGAATCTTATGGCGCAATGGCCAATGAAAACACAAGGTAAAAAGCGCGTAGTTCGTGAGACCTTCACAGCAAATTGCCTAGAACATTCAGGGTGCCGCAAATGGCCGAACCGAACTTAAACTAAAAGCTGTCTCTAGACGTTGTTGCTTAGATTTACTTATGCGATATTTAAAAGAAATCAGCTGGAGTAAAACATAAGGGAGGTACAGGCCCGTTGGCCAGTATCATATCCAACTGAAATACAGAGTATATCAAAAATAATCATCCAATTTGGCACGTCTGTATTTCTGAAATTAATAAACATATACAACGAATTTTATTTTTTGATGTACGGGAAACTCAAAAATCTTTTTTTTTTCATACCTTTTCATAGACGTTCAGTATGTCCTCCTTGAGATACACAGCATACATCAGTGCGGTATTCAAATTGTTCCCACACTGCAGCGAGCATGTCTTGAGTTACAGCTTCCACAGCTGCTGTTATGCGATGTCCCAGATCATTCATTGTTGTTGGTAACAAAAGCACATAAACAGAGTCTTTTATAAAGGCCCACAAGAAATAATCACATACAGACAGGTCCGGCGACCTTGGAAGCCAGTAATGTAAGGCTGAATCATTTGGTCCAGTGCGACCGATCCATCGCATAGTAATCCTTTGATTTAAAAATTACCGCACATCCAGATGCCCGTGTGGCGGTACAGCACACGCCAGACGGACGTCGGGGGCATGATGAGATGTCCAGCTGCACGGCGAACAGATTTCTGCGGACTCCTTGTGAAACTACGTCGGATGCTTTCCACGTCTGTGTCAGACACTCGGGGACGGTCCGGCGATTTGCTTTCATACAAACAACCTGTTTCTCGGAACTGTTCATGCGATCGTCTAATGCTATGTGCTGATCCACACCGTACCTAGTACGAAACTCACGCCGAACAGTTACTTCTGAACCGCAATGCATAAAACGTAGAACGCAAAACGCTTTCTGTTGTCCCGACACCATTTTTACTAGAACTGAAGCGGGCTCACACTGCTGCTACCTAGCGGGAACAAGGTGAAACTCGAGAGTTTGCTCTTTCCAATAGTACGTCGTTCACGCACATATTCGGGATTGGAGCCGGTGGTCGTAAACGTCACTCGGCAACGTTTCAGCTGGACACCTGCCAATCATCTTCGGGTGACATAATCGTTGGAATATTTCACATCATTAATATCAGCAACTGAGTACGCCTTGATGCAAATTACCTTGTTATTCGTTTATTTCTTTATTATCCAAAACTAGTTTCGGCGACAAATATCACCATCATCATGACATAATGTTCGCTAAGTAAAAAAACGGCAACAGAAAAAAAAGAGCACAGAAAATGTTGCAAACAGTGCCAATAATTGCTTAAAACATGCTGTAACATACAATAAATAAGGTAGTATGAAAGTATCAATAGTAAACTATATTTCAAAAGACTAAAAACAAAAATGTAATAATGTTTTACTGTGTTTGTACATCCATGCCATTTTATGCATGTTCTAGATTAAAAAACCACACTGATGATGGTGATATTTGTCGCCTAAACTAGTTTAAGATAATAAACGAATAACAAGGTGTTTTTCATCAAGGCGGACTCAATTTCTGATATTATTGTTTTTCTATGCAAACACGGACCAAATGGAAGAGTTCCAAGATAATATTATTTTACATGATGTTCTCTTTCATCCTGTTCGACTAATCAACGGTAGTTGTGTAGTGTGATTCATATTAAATTGGTAGACAAATAGAGAAAAGAAGACTGTGAATTCTTCCCTTTACATACGAATATAGTATTTCAGAGATTACTGCAAGTAGCCTAAATCTGTAGTACCACATCTGCGAAACTTACTGCGCAGAAAAAGTCGCTCTAAACGTGTGTAAAGATGAAACTAGCTTTATGTGTCCCAATTAGTGCCCAACGCCACTGAACAGTAACATACCTATCCTTATCCTGTCCACCATGCTTAAAATATTGACGCTACAACTAATAACCGCAATTCGCAGGTCGTAGCAACGGAGGAGGCAGACAAAACCCACGTCACCACCAGGGATTTCATCATCGACCTCAAAGACACCAACGATGAATTTCCGGAATTTACAACCCAGTCGTTTGAAGCGGAGGTGTCAGAGAGCGCGGACTTAGATTATCTCGTCACCACTATCAGCGCCACTGACAAGGATGAAGGTGACCAGATCAGGTGAGTAGCTGCCTGCTATCTGCTTGTAAAGATTAATTCTCTCTATGTTAGGACATCAAATCGCCCAAAATCAGTAACTTGACGTAAAATATAACTTGTTCCTCTGGGTATTCTAGCGTTTTAATTAGGAATGAGTAACGAAGGGGGCCGGACGGAGTGCCCGTGCGGTTCTAGGCGTTACAGTCTGGAACCGAGCGACCGCTGCGGTCCTTAGGTTAGTTAGGTTTAATTAGTTCTAAGTTCTAGTCGACAGATGACCTCAGAAGTTAAGTCGCATAGTGCTCAAAGCCATTTGAACTATTTAGTAAAGAAGTGGCGTCTCTAGCTCATCGAGAATTTCTCTAACAGCACATTATTGATGCAGTTAAAGAGCATCACTTGAGGCAGCGCACTTGCCAACGATATAGTCGTATGACCAGTTGTGGTAGATTGAGCAACTGCCAACAGAATTGGATACACCCAGAAACCACATTTCGATGCTCCGAGCTTTTCCAATTCAGTGACAAGTCATTCTGTTTACTGTGATGGACACTTTTAGCCTAACATTGCCTCCAAATGACGCTGACGGGAATGGAAAGTGTTCCAAGTGTTCCACCATGGACATCTTGACCGTATGTCTTGTGCCGAACAAAAATACATTATGAAGGTACATCGGTGGGTTCTTTGGTTTGCTCCGGGAGGTGACCGGGTGGATACTACACTACTGGCCATTAAAATTGCTACACGAAGAAGAAATGCAGGTGATAAACGGGTTTTCATTGGACAAATATGTTATACTAGAACTGACATGTGATTACATTTTCACGCAATTTGGGTGCATAGATCTTGAGAAATCAGTACTCAGAACATCCACCTCTGGCCGTAATAACGGCCTTGGTACGCCTGGGCATAGAGTCAAACAGAGCTTGGATGGCGTGTACAGGTACAGCTGCCCATGCAGCTTCAACACGATACCACAGTTCATCAAGAGTAGTGACTGGCATATTGTGACGAGCCAGTTGCTCGGCCACCATTGACCAGACGTTTTCAATTGGTGAGAGATCTGGAGAATGTGCTGGCCAGGGCAGCAGTCGAACATTTTCTGTATCCAGAAAGGTCCGTACAGGACCTGCAACATGCCGTCGTGCATTATCCTGCTGAAATGTAGGGTTTCGCAGGGATAGAATGAAGAGTTGAGCCACGGGTCGTAACTCATCTGAAATGTAACGTCCACTGCAAAAAGCCGTCAATGCGAACAAGAGGTGACCGAGAAGTGTAACCATTGGCACCCCATACCATCATGCCGGGGGAGACGCCAGTCTGACGATGACGAATACACGCTTCCAATGTGCGTTCATCGCGATGTCGCCAAACACGGATGCGACTATGATGATGTTGTAAACAGAACCTGGATTCATCCGAAAAAATGACGTTTTGCCATTCGTGCGCCCAGGTTTGTCGCTGAGTACACCATCATAGGCGCTCCTGTCTGTGATGCAGCGACAAGGGTAACCGCAGCCATGGTCTCCGAGCTGATAGTCCATGCTGCTGCAAACGTCGTCTAAGTGTTCGTGCAGATGGTTGTTGTCTTGCAAACGTCCCCATTTGTTGACTCAGGGATCGAGACGTGGCAGCACGATACGTTACAGCCATGAGGGTAAGATGCCTGCATCTCGACTGCTGGTGATACGAGGCCTTTGGGATCCAGCGCGGAGTTCCGTATTACCCTCCTGAACCCACCGATTCCATATTCTGCTAACAGTCATTGGATCTCGACCAACGCGAGCAGCAATGTCGCGATACGATAAACCGCAATCTCGATAGGCTACAATCAGATCTTTACCAAAGTCGGAAACGTGATGGTAAGCATTTCTCCTCCTTACACGAGGCATCACAACAACATTTCACCAGGCAATGCCGGTCAACTGCTGTTTGTGTATGAGAGATCGGTTGGAAACTTTCCGCATGTCAGCACGTTGTAGGTGTCGCTACCGGCGCCAGTCTTGTGTGAATGCTCTGAGAAGCTAATCATTTGCATATCACAGCATCTTTTTCGTGTCGGTTAAATTTCGCGTCTGTAGCAAGTCATCTTCGTGATACAGCAATTTTAATGGCCAGTAGTGTATAACACGCAAGATATTGCACTGAGGTGACATAAGTCAAGGATAGCGGTATTCATATGTACAGAAGGCGGTAGTACAGCGTACACGAGGTATAAAAAGACAGTGTATTGTACTTCCGTGGTTGTTGTGAAAAGGTTTCCGGTGGAAATCGTTACGTTCGGCCACTTGGAGACCAATTGCAGCCATTTATGAACTTCATGTTTACAAACAACGACAGAATTTTTATAGATGACAATTCGTCATTCCACGGGGTCACAGTTACTGTTCACGATTGGTTAGAAAAACTTTCTGGACAATTCAGGCGAATGACTTGACCAACCAGGTCGCGCGACATGAACCCCATCGAACATTTACAGGACATAATCGAGAGGTCAGTTCGTGCACAAAATCCTGCACTAACAACACTTTTACAATTATGGACTCGCCGGCCGCGGTGGTCTAGCGGTTCTAGGCGCGCAGTCCGGAACCGCGCGACTGCTACGGTCGCAGGATCAAATCCTGCCTCGGGCATGGATATGTGTGATGTCCTTAGGTTAGTTAGGTTTAAGTAGTTCTAAGTTCTAGGGGACTGATGACCACAGTAGTTAAGTCCCATAGTGCTCAGAGCCATTTGAACCAATTATGGACTGCTATAAGACAGCATGGCTCAAGACTTCTACAGAGGAGTTCGAAAGACTTGTTGAGTCTATGCCACGTCGAGATGGTGCACTACAGCGGGCGAAACAGGTCTGACACGATATTAGAATCTATCTCATGACTTTTAACACCTCAATGTAGTTCACTTTATTACAACATAGATGTTGTGGAATACTTAAATTTGTTCACCCCATTTCCACAGGAATGTCTTAAGTATGTTTTACAAATCTTTAACATAATGCAGCGCGTCAGCAACCTGAAATGTACAGAAAATAAACAATTTTTTTCAGCCTTCAGTTGCAAGGTAATTTTTACTCGTTTACCTAGGTTTCGATTCCAGTAATGGAATCTTCTTCAGCACCTATAATTAAACCACATACGGACATATATTACTCACTGAAATGCATCATCAATCAAATGTTTGAATAATAAAGAAATCGTGATACTAAAAAAAAATTAAATTATTTTGAGAGCCAAACACTGGCCATGTCACAGATTAAAAATTAAAACAATCAAGGCGCATAATCATAAGATTACGTCTGTCAAAATTAAAACCATTAAGGCGAACGTAGACGGAGCTATGCTGGCCAGAAATAAGGACCACACGTGAGCGGCACGGAAACTAGGCGTCGCGAGCAGTTCCGCGGCGAGGCATGATTTCGACACTAATTTTTTAGTTACTGTAGCGGGGCTTCGCCCTCTTACTATAATATTTAAATGTCAAAAAATTTTTTATACCTTGGCTTTGTAGTTTGTTTTCAGGTAAATTGTTTAATGTTGCTGTACCAATAGGTAGGTTCGTCCATTTGTAGGACGGCTTTCAGTCACATTTGGTTTATATGTATATTTGCTCTAAGTAATTTTGAGACAGTTTGTCTCTCGCGCCTGCGCTTGCGCTTGCGCTTGCCCGCGGCCGCGCCTCGCCGCGGAACTGCTCGCGACGCCTAGTTTCCGTGCCGCTCACGTGTGGTCCTTATTTCTGGCCAGCGTAGCTCCGTCTACGTTCGCCTTAATGGTTTTAATTTTGACAGACATAATCTTATGATTATGCGTCTTTATTGTTTTAATTTTTAATCTGTGACATGGCCAGTGTTTGGCTCTCAAAATATTTTTTTTTTTTTTTTTTTTTTTTTTTAGTATCACGATTTCTTTATTATTCAGTCATTAGACTGATGATGCATTTCAGTGAGTAATATATGTCCGTATGTGGTTTAATTATAGGTTCTGAAGAAGATTCCATTACTGGAATCGAAACCTAGGTAAACCAGTAAAAATTACCTTGCAACTGAAGGCTGAGAGTGTCGCCCAATCGATGATTCAGTCTTGTTGCCAGTCTTAGTGCAAGTTGAAAAATACCTTTCCTTTCCAGTCGACTTAGGCGTAAGTTCTCTTCGATGTCATCACAGTCTATTTTGTTTCTTACTTCATGGTTGTGTAGCTCTGTTTGATGTACTGGGTCGTGGTGTTTATCTCTTGATGTAGCTTCCGGTTTTTGGTGATGTGACGTCTCGTCAGTTGATGATTGTTGTGATTTTTCAGTGTGAGTATTTGTGTGTTCATGTTGGTTTTAGTATCCTTATGGTGTGTGGCCACTTTCTGTTGTTTGAAGTTTTCTATTTGCGTTTGTTTCTCGTTGCTAACTGTTTCTTGCATGTGAGTTCTCTTTTCGTGCGTATTGCCACCGTAGACGAAACGTACATTCTGTGTATATGGTTTACAATTTCATGTGTTACATTCATATTTTTCTGAAGTTGTTGTTTCGCCATACAGTAGCCTATTCTCTAACGATGGAAGAATTAATTTGCGTTTATGTTGTTTCGGTGTGTCCGGATGTGCTGGTTTATGCCTGTGTCATTATTCTGTTCTGCATGGGCTTGGGCGTGCCTCGGACGTCTGTTGTCAATGTTATGTATTTCTGTTAAGTTAGGACTGCGTCATGGTCGTGTTCTTGCTGGGCGTGACCGTATCTTGGATGTCTGTCGTCAGTTTTATGTACTTCTGTTGTTAGTAGTATGTTGTTTTTAAGGTATTCTTTACTCACGGCTTCCTTTTCCAGTTGTTCTACTCTAAGAAAGGTCGCCGTTTGGTTTGTTGGCAACCGAAAAAGTTCGTGTTTAGTGTGCCTCGCCACATTGTAGTCCGTGGCGCCGTAGAAACACGCTTCGTCGATGTAAAGTGTTAGGGTAAAATACTTTTCTCGCACATGTTGCAACTATTGAGGGGGTTCATGTCCTTTGGAGTGTCTTTGGTTAGCAACAGCCCAAGTTGTTGCCTCCAGGCTACTGCACATCGCCACACTCTTGTTTTGGTTGCTGGTGATTTGTGTTTGGTTCTGCGAGGTGAGATGCTGGTGTTCATATCTGTGTTTTGCTGAGGGGACGTCTGTACGTTTCTTTAGTTGATACTTGTATTCATATCCCTTCTTAGATGCTCAAAGAGTGTTGTCTCGCTGCTTTTGTTTCGGTGTGTGCTGGTTAACATTGTTGCTGACATCATACTCCATTTTTTTATTTGTCTTTTGTAGAGTTCTTTATAAGTTGAGCATTCTAATCTGCCAGCTTTGTTACATGTTCTTTTCCTGTTATTGCAAGCAATACGACCAACAGTTATTTCTTCATGACATTCATGATTTCTTTACAGCGTAAATAATTTGTCGAAAAAAAATTGGTACTGCCTATTTTTTGAGTCATCAGTCTTCTGATTGATTTGATGCGACCCGCCACGAACTGTCCACCTGTGTCAACCTCTTCATCACAGAGTAGCACTTTCAACCTATGTCCTCAATTATTTGTTGAATGTATGCCAATCTCTGTCTTCCTCTACAGTTTCTGCCCTCTACAGCTCCCTTTAGTGCGATAGAAGTCATTCCCCGATGACTTAAACACATGTCCTATCATCCTGTCTTTTCTCCTTGTCAGTGTTTTCCCTACATTCCTTTCCTCTCCAATTGTGTGCAGAACCTGCTCATTCGTTACTTTATCAGTGCAACCAAATTTCAACGTTCTTCTGTTGCACCGCATCACAAATGCTTCGATTCTCTTCCGTTCCGGTTTCCCCACAGTCCATGTTTCACTACCATACAATGCTGTTCTCCGAATATACATTCTCAGAAATTTCTTCCTCAAATTAAGGCCTATATTTGATACTAGTAGACTTCTCTTGCCCAGGAATGCGCTTTTCGCCAGTACTATTCTGTTTTTGATGTCCTCCTCGCTCCGTCCGTCATTGGTTATCTTGCTGTCTAGGTAGGAGAATTCCTTAACTTCATCTACTACGTGACCATCAATCCTGAAATTAAGTTTCTCGCTTCTCACCACCTCCGGAGAAGATCGACATCTCATGCGAATGGGATTGCAGGTCAGATCTGTGTCCTTCTCCGCTTTGACGCTGAAGTAGAACTGTGTAACACATTGTACACTGTCAGGGGTGACAGTCCGCCGCCGTTTACTCGTATTATGACTTCTCCGACTGTCTTTGACGAACGTGCGGAGACATGCCAGACAGCAATGGTGTCAGACAGAATTTTCGGACGAAACCGCGTTCTGTTTGTTTGAAAACGATGGCCACATTTTGGTTCGCCGCGGACAGGGGGAGCGGCATCACAGTGACTACATTTGCACGAGACATACAGCGCCATATCGAGGCTTTATGGTCTGAGGTGCTACCGGGTACAACCAAAAACCACATCTGTTTCGTGTCCATACCACTGCGACCATTGTGACCTACATGAACGACATCCTGCGACCCGTAGGCACACACTCGCTGCCCCGCACCCCAGACGCCATGTTTCAGCAAGACCACGATTATTTGCTGCTGCTTCTAGGTGTCACAGGATGTCTGCCTCTTGCCATGGCCCGCCATGCCACGAGACTTGTCGTCATTCTAAATTGGCAGGGGTATTGTTGAACCGATGGGTGCTGTACTGTAACCCAGTGCCAACCACCACAGATGAACTTTGGAATCAGATGAATGCAGCATGGATGACTATTTCCCAGGACGCCATTCGCACCTTATACGCGTCGGTGCCATCAAGCAGGCAACAAGTTATCAAGGACCTTGTGCCAGCTAGGCAACAAACAGAACACATGCTGAATCGAGGTGACTGGAATGCTAATCTACATCTACATACATACTCCGCAAGCCACCTGATGGTGTGTGGCAGAGGGTACCCTGAGTACCTCTATCGGTTCTCCCTTCTATTCCAGTCTCGTATTGTTCGTGGAAAGAAGGATTGTCGGTATGCTTCTGTGTGGGCTCTAATCTCTCTGATTTTATCCTCATGGTCTCTTTGCGAGACATACGTAGGAGGAAGCAATATACTGCTTGACTCTTCGGTGAAGGTATGCTCTCGAAACTTTAACAAAAGCCCGTACCGAGCTACTGAGCGTCTCTCCTGCAGAGTCTTCCACTGGAGTTTATCATCATCTCCGTAACGCTTTCGCGATTACTAAATGATCCTGTAACGAGGCGCGCTGCTCTCCGTTGGATCTTCTCTATCTGGTACCGATCCCACACTGCTGAGCAGTATTCAAGCCGTGGGCAAACAAGCGTACTGTAACTTACTTCCTTTGTTTTCGGATTGCATTTCCTTAGGATTCTTCCAATGAATCTCAGTCTGGCATCTGCTTTACCGACGATCAACTTTATATGATCATTCCATTTTAAATCACCCCTAATCCGTACTCCCAGATAATTTATGGAATTAACTGCTTCCAGTTGCTGACCTGCTATTTTGTAGCTAAGTGATAAGGGATCTATCATTCTATATATTCGCAGCACATTACACTTGTCTACATTGAGATTCAATTGCCATTCCCTGCACCATGCGTCAATTCGCTGGAGATCCTCCTGCATTTCAGTACAATCTTCCATTCTTACAACCTCTCGATACACCACAGCATCATCTGCAAAAAGCCTCAGTGAACTTCCGATGTCATCCACCAGGTCATTTATGTATATTGTGAATAGCAACGGTCCTATGACACTCCCCTGCGGCACACCTGAAATCACTCTTACTTCGGAAGACTTCTCTCCATTGAGAAGGACATGCTGCGTTCTGTTATCTAGGAACTCCTCAATCCAATCACACAATTGGTCTGATAGTCCATGTGCTCTTACTTTGTTCATTAAACGACTGTGGGGAACAGTATCGAACGCCTTGCGGAAGTCAAGAAACACGGCATCTACCTGTGAACCCGTGTCTATGGCCCTCTGAGTCTCATGGACGAATAGCGCGAGCTGGGTTTCACATGACCGTCTTTTTCGAAACCCATGCTGATTCCTACAGAGTAGGAACATGTACGTGATCTGTGAATATGAATTTCCTATCTCTGTTCGTTCAAGATGTTCCGCTTTTTCTGAACGTGAGTGTATCTTTGGGCACCAAGCTACAGGTGTCACTTACATCTGCATGGAATTTCTATCTGTGGTCACGACGATTTGGTTTCGTTACAGTTACAGGATGGTCCCATCGACCCAGCTGCAGGTGGACGAACTCAGTGGAGAGGTGACCGTGAAGCGAACACTGGACTACGAGACCACTCCGGAGCTGACACTGCAGCTGACGGCCACTGATCTGGCTGACCACCGTGCATACGCTGAGCTGCTCGTCACCATCATCGACGTCAACGATGAAGCTCCTGACATAGACGCGGTGAGTGCAAGTTCCCTTGACAAACAGGCCATGCATCACTCCTCGCTGGCGGGATCGGATCGAGAGTTTGGTTGTGTGCGTGAGTGGGCAACGGGAGGTGGGGAGGGGGGGGAGGGGGGCGCCGCACGGGATTATCCGAGCGGTCTCAGGCACTGCAGTCATGGACTGTGCGGCTGGTCCCGGTGGAGGTTCGAGTCCTCCCTCGGGCATGGGTGTGTGTGTTTGTCCCTAGCATAATTTAGGTTAAGTAGTGTGTAAGCTTAGGGACTGATGACCTCAGCAGTTAAGTCCCATAAGATTTCACACACATTTGAACAATTTGTGGGGGGTCACAATTTGTTACTGCCCCACAACAAATACGACTGCTAGTGTTCAATAAACAATGCCCCAAATTATGTTTTACAGTCATTGATATACAGGGTAATTCGTCGGCGCCTACTCATTTTATGCAGCTTGCAATGCCTTCAGAAACACGCACAACATTTTCATATTCTCTTGCTATGTGCAAGCCATTAGACACACATAAGAATGAACATAACCTTTTTGCAGAAAATTTCATCTAGTAAAAGTTTGTACTGGGATACGATTTCTCTAGAGGACACAGTTTTCGAGACTGCTGTGTACATAGTTCCGCGTAGTCAGCGCGTACACAACTTTCCCACTAGAGCGCGCCCCGCTAAGCACAACAGCGCAGGTGCAGCGCTCGTCCGTCTCCGCACTACGAGATGGCGCTGTCTTAGAGATGGACTAAATTCTGCTTCCGCCGATCCGCGTATTAATATGTAACGCAGCCAATGAGATTGCTGCTTACGTAGAACCTTTTCTCCTCGTGGATCATACTCGCGCAGTGATACCTGAATGCTCGAGGTATTACAACGAGTGTACAGACCTCCGATTAGTCAGTCTGCATTTGCCTGCACCAGTCTGCATTTATCTGCACCTGTCTGTACCAGTCTACATTTGTCTGTACCAGTCTATAGTCAAGTTTCAGTTTGCGCCTAATAAGATTATCATATTCCTGTACATAGCCATGAAGATAAATGTATAGACACTTTGTCAAGTATCAGAGATATGTGAGAATAAGATTAACGTACCAAGACCAAAGGAACTTCAGATTGTCAATTGTAAATAGCATCCAGAATCAAGTTACGTAATGTATAATTTTTATTATTTTAATAAATGTGTGTGAAAATTAATCAAGTTCTGTTTAACGTTGGTCACCGTCAATCTGCTACTCTAAGCATGCAAATGGCATTTCTATCGTCTGACCTAACGGCAGAAGATAAACACGCCAGGATAAGATCACGAGACATATTGCTGACACTCGCCTACTTCGTTAGAGTGACAAGTCAAATAATCTGATGGTGTGTGTACTGAAGGTCTTACAGTACGCACACCACAGAGACATTCAAGAAAAACGCGTTTGAAAGTCGCTTTTGTATGTTTTTCTTGAATCATTCGAAAACTACTTCCTCTTCTGGAACCGTAGCCCAGTACAAAATTTAACTACATTAAATTTCTTACGAAAAGGTCCTGTTGGTTTTTTCTGTAGGACTAATACACTGATGACCCAAAACATTATGACCACCTGTTTCACAGTTCGCTTGTTCGTCTTAGGAACGAAATACACCACTGATTCTGCGTATCAGTTGCCCGACAGTTTGTTGGTGTTTTTCGGGAGGTATGTGGCATTAGATTTCAACACACAGGTCAAGTAATTCGAGTAAATAACGCGCCGCTGGTCCTCGTTCGCGGTGATAGCGCGATAGAGATCCAGAAGGGTTCGATAGGATTTACATCACGCGAATTTATTCGTCGAGACAGCAACGTGAGTTCGCTACAATGCTCCTCAAACCACTGTAGTCGGTTCTGGGTCCTAGACACGGACAATTACACTACTGAAAGATGTCATCGTCGTCGGGGAAGACGTCAAGCGAGGAGGGATGTAGGTGGTTCACAGCTGTCAGTATGTCTTCGATTACTACCATAGGTCCCATGCAAGTGCAGGAGAATGTCTCCCATAGGATAATACTCCTCCCAACATCCTGCGTCAGAGCCTCGCTGTACATTTAGAGCCGCCGTTCACCTCGATGGCGGCGTTTGTGGAGATGACCATCGACCTATTGTAGCAAAAATGTGATTCACCGGAAGATCTGACACGTTTCCATTGATCGAAGGTCGAATCACGACGGTTCCGCACCCACTGCAATCGTAATTGACGATATCGTTGGCTCAACATGTGAACACGTAGGGGTGATCTGTTGCGTAACTCCATTTACAACTATGTACCATGAACGGTGTGCTCCGAAACACTTGTACGTGCGCCATCATTGTGCTCTTTCAGCAGAGAAACCAATAGTGAAATGGTAGGAGCGGTAGGGGAGTGGTAAGGTACGGAGCCACTTCATAAACATATCTTGTAAACAGATTTATTGTTAGTCACTTCAAAACTTTTGAACACTTGAACACAGATGGTCAGTTCAGAAAACTTTAAACAAACTGATTACCTGTATTAAAGAACATTCTTAACCTTACAATTACGATCACTGACAATAAAATAATATCGATCATAAACAATATGTACAAAGAATTCCAAGAATCTTCAAGTATGATTTTTCTCCTTAAAATAAATAACTGCAACCCACAATTTAACAAACGGCTGGACCGAGAGATCACTCAGGACATCAACTAAACAACAGACACAATCATTGCGATTCCATTGACAACGAAGGCATAAACAATAGTACTTAGAGGCGGGGGGTGGGGAGGGAGGGTTACGGGCCGCAATATTGGTATTAGTTTCACAAACGGTAGGTGCTTCAGTGCACTTGCTGGCCTTTCTCTTTACAATAGCCCACCTCTTTTCGCTTCTGCATAGTATAACTTACGATACCTTAACATAAACTTATTAGGACCAGTCACAGACAAGGAGTCACAGCGCTTAATTGAGATGTTTAATAACGGCAACAAACATACATACTACCTCCCCCCCCCCCCCCCCCCACACACACACACATAGATACACAGAAATTTTGGAATGAAATGCAAGTATTCGAATTATCCCTTGGCTTTAAAAGCCACAAACCCAGTTAATTTTAACCTTTTAATGTAGCCGTCTGTAAATTAAGCCATTAGATGATTGCTCCCTCTCATACAAACTTAACAAACCAACAATTTGAGTGACTTTCAGAAACTTCAGGTGAGAAGTAATCATTTGACCAATGCGAGCAAGCGCACTGGGCTTCATGAAACAATTCCCGATCAGCAGCAGTGTAAACAGTTTCGAACGCACTCAAGAAATTAACAGCTATTTCACAAACACCTCCACGGTTTACATGAAGCCCGCTCTACCGTACTAATATTGTAAATAATTCAGTGATCATACACCCATCTAATCTAAATCTACACTACTGGCCATTAAAATTGCTGCACCACGCAGATGACGTGCTACAGACGCGAAATTTAACCGACAGGAAGAGGATGCTGTGATATGCAAATGATACGCTTTTCAGAGCGTTCACACAAGGTTGGCGCCGGTGGCGACACCTACAACGTGCTGACATGAGGAAGGTTTCCAACCGATTTCTCATACACAAACAGCAGTTGATAGGCATTGCCTGGTGAAACGTTGTTGTGATGCCTCGTGTAAGGAGGAGAAATGCGTACCATGACGTTTTCGACTTTGGTAAAGGTCGGATTGCAGCCTATCGCGATTGTAGTTTATCGTATCGCGACATTGCTGCTCGCGTTTGTCGAGATCCAATGACTGTTAGCAGAATATGGAATCGGTGGGTCAGGAGGGTAATACGGAACGCCGTGCTGGATCCCAACGGCCTCGTATCACTAGCAGTGGAGATGACAGGCATCTTATCCGCATGGCTGTTCAAAGATGGTCCAAATGGCTCTGAGCACTATGGGACTTAACATCTGAGGTCATCAGTCCCCTAGAACTTAGAATAACTTAAACCTAACTAACTTAAGGACATCACACACATCCATGTCCGAGGCAGGATTCGAACCTGCGACCGTAGCGGTCGCGCGGTTCCGGACTGAAGCGCCTAGAACCGCTCGGCCACTACGGCCGGCCCGCATGGCTGTAACGGATCTTGCAGCCACGTCTCGATCCCTGAGTCAACAGATGGGGACGTTTCCAAGACAACAACCATCTGCACGAACAGTTCGACGACGTTTGCAGCAGCATGGACTATCAGCTCGGAGACCATGGCTGCGGTTACCCTTGACGCTGCATCACAGACAGGAGCGCCTACGATGGTGTACTCAACGACGAATCTGGGTGCAGGAGCGGTAAAAAGTCATTTTTTCGGATAAACGAAGGTTCTGTTTACAGCATCATGACGGTCGCACCCGTGTTTGGCGACATCGCGGTGAACGCACATTGGAAGGGTGTACTCGTCACCGCCATACTGGCGTATCACCCGGCGTGATAGTATGGGGTGCCATTGGTTACACGTCTCGGTCACCTCTTGTTCGCATTGACGGCACTTTGAACAGTGTACGTTACATTTCAGATGTGTTACGACCCGTGGCTCTACCCTTCATTCGATCCCTGTGAAACCCTACATTTCAGCAGAATAATGAACGGCCACATGTTGCAGGTCCTGTACGGGCCTTTCTGGATACAGAAAATGTTCGACTGCTGCCCTGGCTAGCACATTCTCCAGATCTCTCACCAATTGAAAACGTCTGGTCAATGGTGGCCGAGCAACCGGCTTGTCACAAAACGCCAGTCACTACTCTTGAGGAGCCGAGTCCCCTAGGCGCTACAGTCAGGAACCGCGCGACCGCTACGGTCGCAGGTTCGAATTCTGCCTCGGGCATGAATGTATGTGATGTCCTTAGGTTAGTTAGGTTTAATTAGTTCTAAGTTATAGGCGACTGATGACCTCAGAAGTTGAGTCGCATAGTGCTCAGAGCCATTTGATTTCAACCACTACTCTTGATGAACTGTGGTATCGTGTTGAAGCTGCATGGGCAGCTGTACCTGTAAACGCCATCCAAGCTCTGTTTGACTCAATGCCCAGGCGTATCAAGGCCGTTATTACGGCCAGAGGTGGTTGTTCTGAGTACTGATGATCTGTGCACCCAAATTGCGTGAAAATGTAATCACATGTCAGTTCTAGTATAATATATTTGTCCAATGAATACCCGTTTATCATCTGCATCTCTTCTTGGTGTAGCAATTTTAATGGCCAGTAGTGTAATTATTTGACCAGTGCAATCAAGAGCACTTGACTTCATGAAACAATTTCCAATCAACAGCAGTGTAAACAGGTTGTCAGTTGCTAAAAAGAAAAAAAAAAATCAAACGCACTCAGGAAATTAACAGCTATTTACCAACACCTCCTTGGTTTACAAGAAGCAATAGGCTCAGTCCACTTAATCGTACCAGTATTGTAAATAATTCGGAGATCATCCACCCAGATAATCTTTATGTAACAGATGAGTAAAAGGAACTGTGTTTAAGGCACAAAATATCTAATGTACAGTAAAAAAACAACAGCACATGGTAGTTCTTCGAATATGAACACCATACTAAATTACAGCCAACTGAAGTTCAGACAGTTCGTAACAGCGAAAGAAACTTGAACCTTAAAACGTCATCAAATTACAAATATCAGATCATTTAGACCAACCAGCTGTTTCATAACATATATATGCTAAGTAGTGCAATCCTGCTGCAGAATTGAATATAACAGCGTAACTAGGACTCCTACTTTTACTGTAACCAGGCTGTGGGATACACTAATACTTTAAACAGTCTTTCAGCTATCAAACCAACCAAACTAACAAACGCTGACCGCTGTTTGTGAACACCAGTGCAAACTGGCGCCTCGGACTGCGGTAAAGTACTCTCGTCGGACTCGTGCTCAGCGACTACGCCGGCTCTGGCCACTCACAGTGGACAACTAGCCCCTCACAGCACCGCCCGCCCGCTCTCTCACTCTAGAGGTAGTAGAGAGCCTGTATAGGGAGAGAGTGGCCAACCGGACGATACGGCGGCCATTTTTCTGCCAAACTGCGGGCGGGACTCTTGAGTGGCCAGTAGTGGAGTACACACTCACCGAATCAAAAGCACAAGACAATATGGCGAAATCATTCGTTAAATGCCTTTCTTTACAGCTATAATATACTCATAGTAGCCTACTACGTACAGCACAGGAAAATTTGATACAGTGGCTGCAAAAATTATTCGTTACTTGCATTTATCTCCTTTAAAGTTCGTTTACTAGACATATTCCAGTGAAAGTAACGCAAATAAAAAAATATAGTGTATAGCATTTGTTTTGTATCGGAAGTGCAGAACACTAAAGATTTAACGTACCTGTATTACGTCAGATGAATGAAAGTCGTAAGCAGTTGTTTACTTGTGACATGCAAAAAGTGTGAGACGTATTAGTACTTCTTATGACGTCTTATATACAGGGTGTTACAAAAAGGTACGGCCAAACTTTCAGGAAACATTCCTCACACACAAAGAAAGAAAATATGTTATGTGGACATGTGTCCGGAAACGCTTACTTTCCATATTAGAGCTCATTTTATTACTTCTATTCAAATCACATTAATCATGGAATGGAAACACACAGCAACAGAACGTGCCAGCGTGACTGCAAACACTTTGTTACAGGAAATGTTCAAAATGTCCTCCTTTAGTGAGGATACATGCATCCACCCTCCGTCGCATGGAATCCCTGATGCGCTGATGCAGCCCTGGAGAATGGTGTATTGTATCACAGCCGTCCACAATACGAGCACGAAGAGTTTCTACGCTTGGTAAGGGGGTTGCGTAGACAAGAGCTTTCAAATGCCCCCATAAATGAAAGTCAAGAGGGTTGAGGTCAGGAGAGCGTGGAGGCCATGGAATTGGTCCGTCTCTACCAATCCATCGGTCACCGAATCTGTTGCTGAGAAGCGTACGAACACTTCGACTGAAATGTGCAGGAGCTCCATCGTGCATGAACCACATGTTGTGTCGTACTTGTAAAGGCACGTGTTCTAGCAGCACAGGTAGAGTATCCCGTATGAAATCATGGTGGTGAATCGAGGAAGTACAGTACATACGACGAAATCAAAATAAGCTCTAACATGGAAATTAAGCGTTTCCGGACACATGTCCACATAACATCTTTTCTTTATTTGTGTGTGAGGAATTTTTCCTGAAAGTTTGGCCGTACCTTTTTGTAACACCCTGTATACATGCTGAATACCTCTCGTAGATAACTAGCGAAAAAGATTACAAAAATCAGTTAATGTTAAATGTAGGGTACTGTAATAACGACCAAATATAACAAGAAAACTACCGTATCCCTTCTACCCCACAGTAAGTAGGCCTATTAAAAACTGTCTTCAAGAGTACCCACAATTATTTACTACGAATAACGTTTCAGCAACTACAACTGCGGAAAAAGTGCCCACAACTTGCCTGCGTCAACAGTCAGGCAATAATACTGAAAAGAAAATAATGTCTAGTGTTCTGTTTCGGAACGAAATAAAGTTTGACGCTATAAAGTCGAATGAGCATGGTACAACAATTACAGGAACTTTCCGTTTCTAGCAAGGACTGTCAGATATTTGCTTCAGAAAAGCTTGTGATGCTACCAGTATGCACGCAAACGCTAATTACATACTAAAAACGATATACAACTAAATCGAATATGCATGCACAACGCATAACAAGTCTCTCAATAATTCAAATACCTTTTAATCGTTTCCAAAAGTCCTCAGAACTTCAATTCAACTCAAATGCACGGCGAACATAGGAAGCGCGAGAGACGCTTGGCAGAAAAATGGCGCCAAAGCTAATCAACCAATCACGGGCAACTTCACCTATGGCCGCTCTCCCTGTATACAGGATCTCTAACAGCCAGCCGCGTGACACGCCATCTCGCAGAGTATCGTCGCACCACCGCGGTAGCAAAGTTGGAGGACTCGAAGTAACCGACACGCCGGGCGCGCTTAAATAGTCTTCCAGTCAAAGACACTCAGCTCAGCGTCTCTGACCAGAGGAGCACTACTCTGGCCGTGCAGCCAGCGCGCAGTGCTCACACAGGCTCTGCGTAATAATAATCTGCCCTTTGTCAAAGTCGCTTATCTCAATGGATTTCCCCGTTTGCAGGCCATGTCTTCGCTAGGATGATCCCCGTCCGAGTCTGCTCTGCTTACTTTTTTTTTTTACATCCAATCTCACGGTGGGCAGTAGTCATAATGTTTCGGCTTATCAGTGTAGATGGCACGTAGCGAGCATGAGAATATGAAATTGTTATAAGTGGTATTAGAAGGAGCTGCAGGTTGCATAAAATCTCTCAGTAGCGGCAGCTGAAGCAATCCGTATATAGGGAAACATCCTAATAGGCACTTCAAATTTGATGTTTCCTCTGCATGTGTGAGAAATTTTGAACAATTACTACAGATGGCAGAGCCATCATAATGGCGCCTATGCATGAACTCGTTACAAGCAACGTGACGCAGTTAAAATCTTGATTGCGGATAAAGAAACCGTGGTGAACATCCATAAACGTATGTGTACAGTGTGTGGTTGCATGCAGCTGCGCGCTGGATAAAGTGTGTTAAAGCGCCAGGAAGTGCAGAATATGAGCTCCACGTTAGGTATGACCCATCACAATCACTGCTCCCGATACGGCGAATAGCGCGCATGCTATTATTTGTGCGGACCTACGCATCACAACTGGATGTTTGGGTCTACAGCTATCAATGATCATTGGAAATACACTCCTGGAAATGGAAAAAAGAACACATTGACACCGGTGTGTCAGACCCACCATACTTGCTCCGGACACTGCGAGAGGGCTGTACAAGCAATGATCACACGCACGGCACAGCGGACACACCAGGAACCGCGGTGTTGGCCGTCGAATGGCGCTAGCTGCGCAGCATTTGTGCACCGCCGCCGTCAGTGTCAGCCAGTTTGCCGTGGCATACGGAGCTCCATCGCAGTCTTTAACACTGGTAGCATGCCGCGACAGCGTGGACGTGAACCGTATGTGCAGCTGACGGACTTTGAGCGAGGGCGTATAGTGGGCATGCGGGAGGCCGGGTGGACGTACCGCCGAATTGCTCAACACGTGGGGCGTGAGGTCTCCACAGTACATCGATGTTGTAGCCAGTGGTCGGCGGAAGGTGCACGTGCCCGTCGACCTGGGACCGGACCGCAGCGACGCACGGATGCACGCCAAGACCGTAGGATCCTACGCAGTCCCGTAGGGGACCGCACCGCCACTTCCCAGCAAATTAGGGACACTGTTGCTCCTGGGGTATCGGCGAGGACCATTCGCAACCGTCTCCATGAAGCTGGGCTACGGTCCCGCACACCGTTAGGCCGTCTTCCGCTCACGCCCCAACATCGTGCAGCCCGCCTCCAGTGGTGTCGCGACAGGCGTGAATGGAGGGATGAATGGAGACGTGTCGTCTTCAGCGATGAGAGTCGCTTCTGCCTTGGTGCCAATGATGGTCGTATGCGTGTTTGGCGCCGTGCAGGTGAGCGCCACAATCAGGACTGCATACGACCGACGCACACAGGGCCAACACCCGGCATCATGGTGTGGGGAGCGATCTCCTACACTGGCCGTACACCACTGGTGATCGTCGAGGGGACACTGAATAATGCACGGTACATCCAAACCGTCATCGAACCCATCGTTCTACCATTCCTAGACCGGCAAGGGAACTTGCTGTTCCAACAGGACAATGCACGTCCGCATGTATCCCGTGCCACCCAACGTGCTCTAGAAGGTGTAAGTCAACTACCCTGGCCAGCAAGATCTCCGGATCTGTCCCCCATTGAGCATGTTTGGGACTGGATGAAGCGTCGTCTCACGCGGTCTGCACGTCCAGCACGAACGCTGGTCCAACTGAGGCGCCAGGTGGAAATGGCATGGCAAGCCGTTCCACAGGACTACATCCAGCATCTCTACGATCGTCTCCATGGGAGAATAGCAGCCTGCATTGCTGCGAAAGGTGGATATACACTGTACTAGTGCCGACATTGTGCATGCTCTGTTGCCTGTGTCTATGTGCCTGTGGTTCTGTCAGTGTGATCATGTGATGTATCTGACCCCAGGAATGTGTCAATAAAGTTTCCCCTTCCTGGGACAATGAATTCACGGTGTTCTTATTTCAATTTCCAGGAGTGTATGTGTCAGTTATGGAGACTATGTAATATTCGAAGTTGTGCTCAAGATGCGTTCTATGAATGGTCTCAACAGACCACATCATTCAAAGAAGTGCCATTTTAACTGAACTGTTGGAGCAGTTTGAGGGCAATGGAGAGTGTCTTTTGTCACGGATCATTACAGTTGCCGCACCCTGGACTTATCACTTTCAACCGAAGACAGAAAGGCTGTCACTGGAGCGTCACCACATGCAAACATAAGGCATCTCCCTCTGCTGACAAATTCATGATGACGGCCTTCTGGGATAGTGATGGTATCATTCTATCTATTCAGAGGCATACTTCAAGGCTCTGAAGAAACTCTAGAATCGTTTTCCGATGTGGTCGTCCGCGATCCAAAAGATGTTGTAATATTGCTACAGTAATTTGCTATGCTGAAATCGGGTGCTAATAGTAGAATAAAAGCGGGTTAAAAGCTGTGAGCTGTCTGGGGAGGTTAATCTTGTATTACTAAGCAACTGTTTCATCAGGTATCTAGTCTAAGTTTACCAAATTCCCAAACAGACTAACATTAATGATAATCTTTTAATAGTCATACCACAACCGGTAATATATATATAAAAAGGAGAATTTAAATAACAAGAAAGAAATCAGTTTATATTTGGAAATTTATTTTTAAGATTAGTCACTGAAATTTCAGCATATTAAATTCTACTCGTAACAAGCTGGTGCCTTATTTAGGATTGTGAAAATCTTACGGAACACATCAAATATGGAGCCAAGATTGGGAGTCTGCATACAACACTGCATTCATAAAACAACACACAAAGAACATTGAAACATATCCAAGAGAAAATTAACCACTACCAACAGATTCAAATTTTCACCCAAAGAAATTACGTTCGTAGCACAATCCTGTCCGTCATGTAATTACCACACACTGGTATACTAAATTCATATTAACTCTTTGTGAAATCTTCCCGAAAAGAATAGCTGAGGGCTACTTTGATGATTACACCACATGCTTCACGTGGTCAACTTGGTTTACACAAAGCGTATAACTCCACAATAATTTTGATAATTAAAATAAATTAGATCGAAAAGCAAATTACAAAAGAAAAACCTCGAACTGGTTATTAACGTCTTACTGTTAACCTGACGGGTCAAACAGTTATATAAGCACGTGGTACTGGTCTCGCAAAGTACACCCCACGTGGGTTGAACATAAAGAAAAGTTGCTATATTGAAAATATTGTCAAGACGAGACGTTATAATCACACAAGCATTCGCATTTAAGATTGATCTTAGTTAGAGTTACTGATCAACACGTGGTTCCACTTTACTCACAAAGTAGTAACAAAGCAACAACCGGAAAATACTATGAACTTCACACGAGAATTACAGTACGCTGCAATTTAAGATAACCTTAGATATTTTAGAGTTAAACCCGAAATAAAGATGATTAAATTTTCAGTTAGGCTGAACTTAACAAATCCATTGTCCTATGGACTTAGCAGACACGCGCTTAGCCGGAGATCTTACCACTTCAGACGCTCGCCACGGTCCCACAGCAACTCCCTACTGCCGAGCGTGCTTCCTGAGGGTGGCTCACAAAGACAAACGGAAGTGGCCAGAGGGGCAGCTTCCTATACCAACATGACAACGGACGGACAGAACCATACTAAGGATAGAAACCTCTTTGCTTTTAGGAAGCGTAGCTACCTGTTCCGACGTTGGTCCTACTATTCTCTAGCAGACAGGCTTGTCTGCTACCCTCAAGCATGCAACTACAAACACATTTGATCATTCATCCTCTCACACAGAAGGGAAGGGGGATGACAGTATCTTATCATATACAGTATATAACAGAAAGCGGATGTAGGATCCGTATGAGACTGTGTGACATGAATTACATATAAACTGTGTTTTAAAGTGTAGTAGTGTGACAGATCGTCCTTGTTTACGTGTAAAAGTAACACGTTCCACTACTCAGTCTCCTCCCAGATAGTCAGAAACGCCACAGTAAATTTAGAAGAGGAATTTATTCCATAAATGACAACAGATTTAAGAAATCAAACATGAAAGGAATCCAACAGAGACCTTTCAATGTGCTCAGCGACAAACTCACTAAAGTGCATTTATAAACAGTCCTGTGGTTTCACTGGTTTTGTCACGGATCATTACAGTTGCCGCACCCTGGACTTATCACTTTCAACCGAAGACAGAAAGGCTGTCACTGGAGTGTCACCACATGCAAACATAAGGCATCTCCCTCTGCTGACAAATTCATGATGACGGCCTTCTGGGATAGTGATGGTATCGTTCTATCTATTCAGAGGCATACTTCAAGGCTCTGAAGAAACTCTAGAATCGTTTTCCGATGTGGTCGTCCGCGATCCAAAAGATGTGCTCAGCGACAAACTCACTAAAGTGCATTTATAAACGGTCCTGTGGTTTCACTGGTTTTGACGTCGCGCCAACTGCGCTAATCATTTTTATTCCACTCACTCACTCACAGAAAGGACGCTTTTTGTTCTGTGATTTCTTGGAATGGTTCGGAGAAGAGAATGCTCATCTCTGCCCCTGTATTTATAATTATGACACCTAGTATATCTATTTTAATTTTTTACTGTCGACTGCCAACGTTCCTTAAATTCACAGCATGGGTCCCCATCACAGTTCTTAGTGCGTTAGTCTAGGTGCATAAGATCTGTACAACGATTTATGTCCCTCGTATTCCCATAGGTCAGTTCACTGGGATTCTTTCAAGTTCCAGCCCACATCACCTGATCAAAAACCTTCATTACGTAAAGTGGCACTGACCACTAGATGTCACTAGAGGCAGATCTGCCAGTATAAAAAGGGACGGCGGGTATTGTATTGTCAGTACAAAAGAAGTAACCACAATGAGTCGGTCAGGAAAGCTCAGTGACTTCGAACGTGGACTATTCATTGGCTATCACCTGAGTAACAAATCAATCTGGAATATTTAAACCCTTCTAATTCCGCCCAAGTGGATTGTTGGTGATGCGATTGTGAAGTAGAAAGCGGAATAATAGCACCATGCCCCTTCCACAGAAAAATACTGACGAAATTTCAGTTAAAGAACCAGTTAATGCCACTACAGACACATATTTCACGATCATCTTCAGTTATCTGACTAGCTAGGATAAAGACTCACACCAACATCCAGGAATTAAGCGCAGTCAAGTGATGGTGGCCATGTTTTCTAAACTTTGGTGGTTAGCAACTGCAACGTTAATAAACACTGACGAGACAGCAGACTCAAATGATAGATTATAACAAACAGCATTTTCATTATACGCAAAATTCGAGGTCGTACAGCAATGCTACTACACAACAAATAGATACACCGATACATCCAAATGACACTGAAAATAGGTATCTACCGTCAGTGACGAAACTAGCAGAATACAGTGACAAAACACGTTATTTCCCTATCGTCCAAAGCAAGACATCACAATTATTTCAGTACGATACCTGTTTATATTATGTCAAGCTAAATTGTAAATCCAGCTTGAAATTGTCCTCACAAGCAACAACTTCCTTCTAAGCAGAACGATGTCTCTGGAACCGCCTGGTAATCTTTTAATAACTTTTAACATTCATCTCAAATATGAAGTGAGTGCAAAGACCGATTCATATTAAACTCGTATTTGCACAGCGTTTATATCTGGATAAAGATTATTGAAACCATAATTCTATTTCTCTCTGTGTAGTCTAACGTTGCTACGTAAATAATGATACGTAATGTATTCCACAGATTATACACTAAAACTTTGTGAGTATGATCGCTGACTTTTCCTAACAACTTCAAATAACTTCAGTTCTGATTTTCACTCACTTATAACTTTTCTTAGCTTTTATTAGTATCGGACTCTTGTGTAGTTTGCGGGTACCAACGCAATTAAGTTATTTTCACTGAAACCAAAACGTCCTAATACCAACTAGAGATTATGTTATGCAAGAAGCTAGTAATTTCTCTGAAACTTAAATCTTTGCTTTCATCGTTTTGTAAGAGTTTCTACTGATTCACCTTTACGTAATAATACTGTTTTCAGAGATTATTCGTCACTCAATTTCAACCAAAATATGTTCCCCTTGCACTTTGAAATTAAATATCCTTCAAACACGTCACTTTTAGGGTGACACTTGAACTTGCAATTACAACACAATGAATTACAATCAATAGCTAGTAAGTAACCACACGTAAAGGTTTCTTTTGACCCAAGAAAATTTGTCTTTATTTGGGCTAGGTATCCCAATACGAGTTCAAATCTCGTAAGTGATCGAGTGCCAGCAAAGATTACCCCTCCCCCTCACCCCCACAGAAACGGAAATTCAATAACAAACAAAAACATAGCAAAAACCCTAGGCGCCACCGCCTCTTTTGTCTTAACTTTAATTAACAATTCAAACGAAATTGGGCCTCTTCAGGCGTTAGCACAACGCGACCCACTAAAGTTCCTTAAATTAAATCAGGCGACTCGTCACTTCTACTAACCAAGTTTTTTGTTCAGTTATGTATTGCTTGTAAATGGTTCCTTTCTATTCCCGTCACTTACCAACTGAGCCTACTGGTGCGCTCTCTCTTATCAAGGTGAAACAGTTCTAATATACACGAGCAAATTCTAGATCCGCTGTACGGTCGTGGCATCCAAACAACAACCAAAAATGTATTCGAAGCTTTTACTACTAAACCACTCCCAAAAACGGCTAGCAACCCAATTACCTCTGGGTGAGCCGCAACCACTAATCATACAACACAAACAGGATATCAGGTTTTACCGAGTCCCTAAAAAAAATCATCAAATGAAATTCTCTCTCTCTAATACGGCTAACACTTACCTATCACAGCAAAATAACCACTCCTTCCTCCCGAACTGCCCACAGGACGAAAATCAGTCGACCGCCCAAAAACACAGTTTCGCCAAAGCAGTGTCTAATACGCGACTACTTCAAAATCCCGGAACCTACATATATTCCGCAGCTCGGCCTTGGGAGGAAAAATACAGTCGCAGCTACGTCTATCAACAGGGGCCTAAACGATAAAGTTGACACACCGTCTCACTGCACAAAATACTACACTGGCTTCACCAGCCAAACTCCTTCACCACTCCCAAGCCTTAAATATCAATTGTGGTGCCTCTATGCAACACGCAGTGGATCGGTACTATATCCGACCTAGACCTACCCCAAGATTAACAATATCGGTAAGAGATCTAATGGGGAACTAACTATTTTCTGACTTCATAGAATGGGAACCGTTTACATGAACAAACACGCAACGCCACGCCAACTTTTGAAAGTTCAATTAGTATCCCTTTTGGCCGTCGGGTAACGTCGATAGCGACCGGCTGCGTCGCGTCGCTGAAGCAGCATCTCCGGACTCTGTGATGGCGAGTTGTTACATCGCTGAAGCCGCACGCGTTCACCACCTGCTTTCTCTAAGGCGCTCTCGGGTCATCTAGAACATCTTATATCGCCTTTTAATACACCATACACAGACGTATGATTATTGTATTCACCAGGTGTTATTGGCCATATACCGGGTTTCTTGATGCAATAATTTACCAATAGCCGTATGTATTGTAGAAATTTATTTTATAAACTTCTTATGTGCTACCAGTTTCGGCATTACATTGATGCCATCTTCAGGCCCCACACGTCATAGTCGTGAAATCGCTATACACGGAAGGAGCCATATAACTGGATCCGTGGATCAAATCGTTATGCAACAGCTCTTGGTGGCCAGGCGACACGGATCCAGTTATATGGCTCCTTCCGTGTATAGCGATTTTACGAATATGACGTGTGGGGCCTGAAGATGGCGTCAATGTAATGCCGAAACTGGTAGCACATAAGAAGTTTATAAAATAAATTTCTACAATACATACGGCTGTTGGTAAATTGATGCGTCAAGAAATACACGCCAGCCGTTGTCCCACGGTCCATAATGGATCAACGAAGATTTACCGAATCGGATGTTCAGCAGTTGTAATGGCGAACGAAATCCGTGCTTTTGACACAGCACAAGTGCGCTAGCTCATCGAACAGCGCAAGCGGAGAAGCCCTTGGAAGGAGAGGACATTCGGCAAATTGACTGGTCTGCCCGTTAGCTTCGGCGTAAAACCCATCGAGAGCCCGTATGAGATGCATTGTGAAGACGTATTGCAGTACGCTCACATACACCAACGGCTGCCCAACAGTTGACAATCGTGCTGGTGGAAGAATGGAACGCCCTAGGACAAGAACACCTTATCAGCCTTGTGGCCCCAATGTTTGCACGTTGTAGAGTATGCGTTGCCTTCCGTGGTGATCACACACGCTGTTGAGAAAGATTTCCCGCCTTTTGTTATGTCCAGGGGATCATCACAAATCGCGGTGACTTCAGTGTGACAGATAAATACGTAAATGTCGTGTGACTAGGACCCCCTCCCCACCCCCACCCCCGTCGGGTAGACCGTTTGCCGGGTGCAAGTCTTTCGATTTGACGCCACTTCGGCAACTTGCATGTCGATGGGGATGAAATGATGATGATTAGCACAACACAACACCCAGTCCGTGAGTGGAGAAAAATCTCATACCCAGCCGGGAATCGAACCCGGGCCCCTACGATTGACATTCAGTCGCGCTGACCACTTTTTTTTAATTTCATTGGTCATAACATTCCACAGTGGTACATAATATTCAACTGACATTTAAAAGTAATAAAACAAACTAAAATTAATTACAGGTTCCTTGACATTCTAGAAAAAATCCAAGTCTAAACCAGATAGTGATGTTCGTCGCTTGATTGTATTTGTTTTTCAAAGATCAAATTGTCTCTCGTTTCTTCATGTTCTCAATCGCATCATCGAAAATGGAGTTCACATGACTGTTCTTTTGAGGAAGTTGGCGTATGTATCATAATAATTATTCATGCGTAGTAGCTCGTGATGCTGGTCGGAGATGTACGTCCAAAAATCTCCTTCGCTCCTTTCTTCACTGGACAGCAGGTAAAATACCGCGTGTCCCTTCAACCAGCTGACGGCATTTTTCTTCCATGTGGGGTATAGCTCTTCTTCCGGGTATAAAAGGCACGTTGGCATTATCAAATACGGCGATTTTCTCTGCATAGCTGCTATTTTTTTTTTATTGACAACCATATATTATTTGCATTTCCACAGACAAATTGATGTTCATTTGTGTCAATTAGGTTGCAAGTGGTACACAAAGGGGAATCAGCCAGACGAATGGAATGTAGTCTGGAGTTCGTTGGAAATTTCCTATTCACAGAATAGTACCACAATGACCGCACTTTTATTGATAAATGCGGGTGGTGTATATTTCTCCAGATATCATGCCATGAGTGACCGACGTATTTTTGTTCTATGATGTTTTTCGTCTGAAAGTTCATTAAGTTTTGGTATATTTTCTTGACTTTGATGATATCTTTCTCGGGTGTTCCCAGTCTAATGTAGCTATATTCTACGAAGAAATTTTTTAGGTGGTAAAGTTCATTTGGAATGTGGTGAACGTCTATTGGGGCGTCCTGGCTGGCCAGTGCTATTTCATTTAATAGAAATGCGGCTACACTATTGACTGAGCGCTTCCACAGTTTATATGTTTTACAGACGTACAATGCTTGTGCTTCATTGTACACGTCTGTGAGATTGAATCCACTTTGTCAGTCGGTAGAGTCAACGTTTGGTACTTGACTTTGAAAATGTGGCCGCGGCTGACGAAGTGGCCAAAAGCAGCCAAAATCCTGTTCGCCACTTCCCTCGGCATTGGCAGGGCTTGCGCCACGTAATTTAATTTAGAGGATAAATCAGCTACCGGGGGCGGACAGTGTAATTACTGTCTCTGAATACAAGTATATTTTCTGTTCGCGTCATTTCGTATTTGTTTGAACTACCTTCTGTATTATACTGTACCAGTTCTTTCTGAGTATGGTCAAAGTTTCATAGAGCTATGTTATTTGGAAGTGACAGAACAAGCGAAAGTTACTTTCGTTCTTAAGTTTTACACACCAGTGTACTTTATGAATTACTTACTTTTTAGTTTTCCTGTTACTTTTGACTGTCCGGTGTTTCAGAGCTTTTTAGAGTACCTGAATTAAGCGAAACTGACGTGGCTGTTCTTTGATTGTTACAGGAGCCATCCATTACTAATGTGACCGAGGTACCTGAGAAAGGTAAGGTCATAGCACAAATCACTGCCTCCGACCAAGACACGGAAGCAGTCCTGGAACTCTCCATCGACTGGGACGCCTCTTCCGCCACCAAACTCGGTAGAAAAGTGGACGAAGTCGATCAACTTCTCTACACAGGGTGAGTTCTCAGATAAAGTCTAAACTGAGTTTCCCCAGGCGGTTACCGAGCGAGGTGGCGCAGTGGTTAGCACACTGGACTCGCATTCGGGAGGACGACGGTTCAATCCCGCGTCCGGCCAGCCTGATTTAGGTTTTCCGTGATTTCCCTAAATCGCTCCAGGCAAATGCCAGGATGGTTCCTTTGAAAGGGCACGGCCGACTTCCTTCCCCATCCTTCCCTAATCCGATGAGACCGATGACCTCGCTGTTTGGTCTCCCCCCAAACAACCCAACCCCCCCCCCCCCCACCCCCCAGGCGGTTATAGCACTGAACATATCTCAGAAATTTCAGGTCGTGCCGTCTTCCTCTTCAAGTTAGCGATTTATCTGCAGGTTTGTAGCCAAACGTGCTTCATGTTTTCTAACGAGTATTATGTCACAGAAAGTTCTACATCCTCGATTGCCGGCCGGAGTGGACGAGCGGTTCTAGGCGCTACAGTCTGGAACCGCGCGACCGCTACGGTCGCAGGTTCGAATCCTGCCTCGGCCGTGGATGTGTGTGATGTCCTTAGGTTAGTTAGGTTTAAGCTGTTCTAAGTTCTAGGGGACTGATGACCTCAGAAGTTAAGTCCCATAGTGCTCAGAGCCATTTGAACATCCTCGATTCGCCACAAATTTCATAATGTATTAATTCCCTTCGCGTCCTTGGAATTTCCGTAAACCGATAAACCATACAGAAATGTATATAGTTCGACATAATATCTTAATATATTACTGATTCCATTACTTTGGTTCTTCTCATTTCATTAAAAGACCGCGGGCCGCAACTTTTCTCGCTGAGACAGGGTTTAGTTTCCTGTTACCAAGACGTAGACCCAAGTTAAATTTCACCTACCTGCTTCTTATCTTCCATCTCAAAAAATCCACTAAACAATACGAGAGAGTGTGATGATAACTGTTTACTTTCTTATTGTGCCTTATTAAATTTTTACCTCGCTATAGTGAGGCAAGAAGCTTTTCATTGTTTGGTGCTCAGTTGCCTAGTTGGCGTGCTGTACTCGGCTTACCTCTTCATTTCCTACGTCCTAATTTTATTGTTCAATAATTTCAGTCTCTGTCTTCCCACTGTTTTTACTCTCTGCAGCTCCCTCTTGAACCATGGAAATTATTCCCTGGTGTCTTAGCAGATGTCATATCTCCCTGTCCCTTCTTCTTGTCAGTGTTTTCTAGATATTCCTTTCCTCGCCAATTCTGTGAAAAACCTCCTCATTTTTTATCAGTTCACCTGGTATAGCACAACATCTCAAACTTGGATTCTCATCTTTCCCGGTTTTCCCACAGTTCACGTACGACTACCATCCAAGGCTGTGCTCCAATAATGTGTTCTTAGAAATTTGTTCCTCAAATAAAGGTCGATTTTTCGTACCAGTAGACTGCCTTTGGCCAGGAATGCCCTCTTCGCCTGCGCTAGCCAGATTTTTACGTCCTCCTTGCTTTGTCTTACTTGTGTTGCTTGATAGTAAAATTCACTTCACCTACTTTTCAGTCACTTATTTTTATGTTAAGTTTTCAGCTAATGTCATTTCTGCTACTTATTATTTTCGTCTGTCGTCGGTTTACCCTCAGCTCATGTTCTTTATCATTAGACTATTCATTCCATTCAGCACGTCCTGTAATTCTTCTCCATTTTCACTAAGGGTACAATGTCACCAAGGAAACATATCATAGATATCCTTCCATCCTGAATTTTAATTCCACTCCTGAAGCTTTCTTTTATTAGCGTCATTCTTCCTCGAAGGATGGATTGATCAGTAGTGGTGAAAGACTGCTTCCTTGTTGGCTTATACCCCTTTTTAATCCGAGCATTTCGTTCTTGTTCTCCATTCGTTATTGTACATTCTGAATATAGTCGTACCTATGCTTACTCCAATTTTACTCAGAATTTCAAACGCCTTGCATCGTTTTACATTGTCAAACACTTTTGTTAATCCGCGAGTCCTATGACCGAGTAACTGTTTTCCTTAAGCGTTGCTTCGATTAATAATTTCAATCTCAGAAATACCTCTCTGGCCGATTTACCTTTTCTAAATCGAAAATGGTGGTCATCTAACGGATTGTCAATTATCTTTTGCATTCTTTAGAATATTATTCTTACTAGCAACTTTGGTGCATGAGCTTTTAAGCTGTTTGTTCAAAATGGTTCAAATGGCTCTGAGCACTATGGGACTTAACTTCTGAGGTCATCAGTCCCCTAGAACTTAGAACTACTTAAACCTAACTGACCTAAGGACTTCACACACATCCACGCTCGAGGCAGGATTCGAACCTGCGACCGTAGTGGTCGCGCGGTTGCAGACTGTAGCGCCTAGAACGGCTCGGCCACCCTGGCCGGCAGCTGTTTGTACGACGGTATTTGCACTTATCTGCTTTTCCTCTATCCAGGATTGTATGCATGATACTTTTCCGAAATTCTGATGGTATCATCCGAGTCTCATAGACTCTATAAACCACGTTTGATTGCCACTTCCCCCAGTGCTTTTACAAATTCCGAAGGAATGTGATCTTACGTCTTCCAAAGCTCTGTTAAACTGTAATACTCGATTCCCTATAAATTTCATATTGAGTCACATTCCTTCGTCTGTCACTTCAGCAAGCAATTTCTCCCACTCATAGAGGCCATCAATATATTCTTCCACCTGTCTCCTCTTTCCATGCGTTTAACATCGGAATTTCTCTGCCTTGGAGGTGGAGCCCCTCTGCGCCTACACCGACGTGTGACCATCACAAATAATCTATTGTCATCTCCGTATTTGTTAGTTACTAGTCGAGGACTTCACGGGATATGGGGTCGGGATGTTACCCGTGCGTCTGGGCAGGAATACCCACTACCATGATCGCATCGAGGAGATAGGTACTGGGCGAAAAGCGAACGAAGAGTAGAGGTTTCTAGGGCAGAGGAAAAAACGTGTCAGGGCAGACGCCAAGGGAAAAAAACCTCCGCGATAGTCTGGTCGGATAGTAAGGGCAGTAGTGCTTTCTTGCTATCTGCAACAGATTATGCGACAGTAGGGTTGTTGTTAGTTTTGGGTATCGCACAATGTTCGGTACCGTTGTCATAAGTTAGGTCGTCGTAAAGAGTGTCAGTCCTTTCGAGGAGGGGTACTGCTGGGCTGGACACCTGCGAAGTCTCCTGGGCCAGCTACAGCGTCTCTATCTGTAACATGGCAAGGTTGCTATATATGTGGTCGATTGGTCATCAATTGATCATTGTGTAAGGATTTTGGTTGAGTTTGTTGACATTTAGTGTGCAATACGGCTTCCCTGCGTTGCTGTTTGGTCGGCTAGTTTATATCTGATGGTGCTAGTTAATTTCACTGTGCTGTAGGGGTTCACCAGTATTTCTCTTCTTTGTGTGTTTCTGTTATCCATGGGCGGTTAACTGTAGTAGTGTTTTTCCACCTGTGGTTGTGATCGTAGTTACTCAAGTTAAGGATGAAAGGATTGTTCGAGTATCTCATTTTCTTGTACGATCGAGTGGCAAGTTTTTTGGATACCTCCTTGAGAATCTCAAGGCGGTATTCTCTGTAAAGGTCTGCAATGTGTGTGTGTGTATCGTGGAGCATTGCTTACGATACTGAGCACTTTGTTCTGTATGATCTCCGGGCGGCGCAGACGTGTTGGAGCTGCGTATCCCCAAACTGGAGTCGCATACGTCATCATTGGTGTAATAGTCTACTTAGTGTCGTGTACATGGAGCTCGACACCCTCCTATTGAGCCTGCTTTGTCTGATGGGCATGGGGTAACGCTGCTTGAGCGTCGCGTTTGCTCCGTTGGTTACGTATTCTATGTGGTCCCCCCATATAAGTTTCTGGCCCACCCAGATACCAAGGTATGTGACTTTCTCACAAAAACGTATTGGGTGTATGTGCAGTGTTATTTTTCTGCAGTTTTGGTGTTTGAGCAAGTGTTTTGGTTTTCGTGCGAACAGAACAGCCTCGTACCTGTCGACGTTTACTTTAACACGCCGTCGTACCAACCAAGGCTCGGCGGTACTGAGTGCTGTCTGTAATCGTGCATTAATGTTTGACCATTTCCAGTCTTGCGCTAGGATGGCCTCTTAATGTTTCCGCCTTTGCTTTTGATTTCATCGAAGGCTGTTTTGACTAACTGTATGCTAAACCTGTTCTTCCGACGATCATTCCTCTTTCGATTTCTACACATTTTTCCTGTGATCATTCCGCTTTAGCTTCCATGCACTTCCTATTTATTTCATTCCTTAGTGTTTTAAATTGCAGTATTCCTGTCTTCTCCCAAACATTTTTCTGTTTCTTACTTTTGTCGATCACTTCAAGGGTTTCTTCTGCTACCCAAAGCTTCTTGGTAGTTATTTTCTTTGCACCTACGTTTACCCATCTAACTTCTGTTATTCCCCTTTTTACAGATGTCTACTCTGGTATTAATTATCGCATTATTTACAGTCATAGAACGCTTCAAAAGCACCTCATCTGTGTTCTTTATCCCACTTACTTCCACATTTATTCTTCTGGATAATTCTCTTAAAATTCAGCCTGCTCATCACCATTACTAAATTGTAATCTGATTTTATATCTGCTCCTGTGTACTTCTTATAATGCGCTATCTGATTTTGGAGTCTGTCTCAGCGTAATGTAGCCCAAGTGGGATTTTTCAGTGTCTCCAGGCCGTTTACAAGCATACTTCATCCCACTGTGATTTTGGAACAGTGTTTCACTGTGATTTTGGAACAGTCTATTCGCTATACTAGCTGGATTTATTTTACAACTCGATTACTCTTTCTTCTGTCTCATTGCTGGTACCTAGCCCATTATTCTACCGCAAACTGTTCTTCTATTTGCTCTTATACTACAGCCTCCCAATCCCCCGCAGCTATTTGACGCTGAATTATCATTTCAGTGTCCTCATGTTCTTTCTTTACTACACATTTGAAATCACTGAATGACAAGGGAAACACTTTGGATTCATAAGCGCTTCTTAGTTTCGGTTTGTTTGGTCGTTTATCAAAAATTACAGCGTTTCCATGACGCTGCGGCCGTTTTGACAGTGTTCGCCGAAATAGTCGCTTCTTCATATCTTTCGAGGTGCTGTAAGGAACAATGTCGACACCGAGGAACGCGGATTCCTATGAGAAACTATAGCCCAAGGTGAACGTGACAGCATTATACACTGTTTTGTCAAAAGTCATGAGATAGCGATATACACATGCACATGTACAGATGGCGATAGTACCGCTTATAGAAGGTATAAAAGGGCAGTGCATTGGCAGAGCTGTCATTTTTTGCTGCCAGCGGTCAGCAAGGTCTTTGAGCGACTATATCTCCGACGCCCCCTGCGCCACATCCAGGACGAACATCTCCTGCCGGACGAACAATGTGGTTTTCGCCCAGGCCACGCGAAGACATCTCGTTGAAGACGCCCTTGATGCCATCGAGCATCGGGAGTACTTTGGGGCTATCTTCCTGGATGTCTCGCGCGCGTTCGGTTCTGTAGGGCATGAGGGGCTTCTTTACAAACTCCTGGACCTCGGCGTGCCCCTGCCGAATGTCCGTCTCTTGAAATCCTACCTCGCCGACAGAAGCCTCCATGTACGCACGGACGACCTGTCGACGCTTCGTCTGGTCAGGGCCGGAGTTCCCCAAGGCTCCGTCCTTGGCCCCACACTCTACATCCTCTACACTGCTGTCATGCCCCGGATGGAAAGGGGCCACCTCGCGCTCTATGCAGACGATACGGCGCTGTACACACGGAGTATGGATGCAGCTCTGCTCCAGCGCCGCATGCAGGCAGCAGCTGACACACTTAGTCAGTGGACGAGAAGGTGGAGCCTTAGCTTCAATGGGGCTAAGACGCAAGCCCTACTCATCACAAAGAAGCATGTCCCAGCCGACCTCCCGCAGATCATCATCCGGGGAACTGCCGTACCTTGGGGCCCTACAGCTAAGTACCTGGGTGTGACGCTGGACAGAGGACTCACATGGCGACAGCATGTTGACGATGTCGTCAGAAAGGTCAGGGGTAGAATGAAACAGCTATACCCCTTCCTAAATCCGCTACCACCTGAATTGGGTGTTGCGCGTTACATCATTCTTATACGCCCGTGCATTGACTACGCCGCTGTGGTTTGGGGCAATGCTGCAGCGACCCACGTCGGACGACTACGACGGCTCCAGAACCGGATCCTACGGCTGGCGCTGCACTCACCTGCCTCAGGACTTCTCGTCAGTCGACCTCAACCGGGTCTCAAACATACCTACTGTCTGTGATAGGTTCGGCCAGGCTGCACGGCTCTTCTATGAGAAGTACGCTCAATCCACAAATCCGCTCCTCCGAGCACTGGGTCACCGAGTGCAATAACTTAACGCAACCAGGTGGCCCCACCTGCTTCGCGACCAATAAATCGCAAATGCGTCAGGAAGACACCGTCCCAGCCGACTGCAAGGACATCATCATGAAGTCAGGACAACGTCCGACCACTCGCCACCTTGGAGGCATAGCTCTCACCCTTGGACTCCATCGCACAACAGGGGCCCATGTGTCCCTGCCACGCAACAGCAGCAGAGCTGTCATTTGTAGTCTGGTACTTCTTGTTACACGTTTTCCGCCGTGATTACGGCGGCACTAGGACCACGGAATGGTACTTGGAGCAAGACGCATGGTATATTCACTTTCGGAAATCGTTAGGGAATTCAATATTCCGAGACTGATAGTGTCAAGAGTGTGTCGAGAATACCAAATTTCAGGTATTACCTCTCACCACAGCCAACGCAGTAGCCGACGGCGTTCACTTAACGACTGAGAACAATGGCTTTTACGTAGGGTTGTCAGTGCTAACAGACATGCAACACTGCGTGAAATAACCGGAGGAATCAAGGTTGAACGTATGACTAACGTATCCGTTAATACAGTGCGGCGAAATATGGCGTTAAAGGGCTGTGGCAGCGTAAGACAGACCTAGGGCATTTGATAACAACACGACATCGCCTGCAGCGCCCCTCCTGGGCTCGTGACCATATCGGTTGGAGCCTATATAACTGGAAAACCATGGCCTGGCCAGATGAGTCCCGATTTCGTTTGGTAAGAGCTGATGATAGGATTCGAGTGTGGTGCAGAGCCCACGAAACCATGAACCCAAGTCGTTAACAAGGCACTGTGCAAGTTGGTGTTGGATCCAGAATGGTGTGGGCTGTGTTTACATGGAATGGACTGGGCCCTCTGGTCCAACTGAACTGATCATTGACTGTAAATGGTTATGGTCGACTACGTGGAGGCCACCTGCAGCCATTCACTAACTTTATGTTCACAAACAACGATGTTATGACACTGGGCCACATTTGCTCTTTGTTGGTTTGAAAAACGTTCTGGACAATTCGGGCCCGACATGAATCCCTCTGAACATTTATGGGACACAACCGAGAGGTCAGTTGACGCACAACATCCTTTACTGGAAACATTTTCGCGATTATGGACGTCTGTAGAGGCAGCATAGCTCACTGTTTCTGCAGCGGACTTCCAACGACCTATTGAGACCGTGCCATGTTGAACTGCTGCAATACAGTGGGCGAAAGGAAGTCCTACACAATACTAGGAGGTATCCCACGACCTCAGTCACCACAGTGTATGTGTTCCCAATCACCACAAGGACAGATCTTTTCTCCTTTAGCATGTATTTTAACCGTTTGGCTGTGGGCAAAGAAGACCCGTCAAGGATTGCCAACGCAAGTTTCAGTTTCACGCGGTAGAACGATTATAGTAGATTTGTTATGAGGTTGGGCTTAACAGCTGTCAAATAATTTGTAAACTTCATTGTAGATGACAATCGCCAGTTTATTATTATGTATTTTTGTGCTCAGCGCTACCGATTTCGATCAGCAGACCATTATCAAGCCGAAGCAAAGCGTAACCAGCTTGTCACTACAAAATTAAAAAAAAAAAAAACTTCAATTTAATTCCTGTTACAATAATCTCAAAAAGACACAGATATGTAGGTGACGCACACAAGACGATCACCAAATGTATGAACGACTTTTGTGTGACTCCTACACATCTGTGACTCTTACCAAACGTATGATCGTCTTTTGTGCGTTTCCTACATATCTGTGTCTGTTGGAGATTACTTCACGTCAAATATGTAGTGGCAAGCTGGTTACACTTTGCTTTGGCTTAGTATGGTCTGCTGATCGAAACCGGTAGTAGTTAGCATAAAAATAAACAGCTGATGGTCATCTACGATGAAGTTTCTCGATTACAGTAGTGTCCAAAAACTAGAGCATGCTAAAATGTTCACATACGTATCCAAATCCATGAGTCGAAAAAGAGACATGCCAATTTCTGCCCGATGAGAGTGAAAAAGTGTGAAATTTCAAGGTTGAAAAGATGTTCTCCTCAGAAGTTGGGACCTGCTTAAACTGGACTTACAAATTCTGCAGTCCAGCTGGCATGGCTGCAACATTGCTTTTCAAACAGGGGAGACGACACAGTCAAGTTTCAGTTCTCAGCTGTTAAGATTCGATTCAAGTAGCTTCTTTTTATTAATCACCAGTTTCGTGACAGGCATAATGCGTCACGTCACGACTTCCCCAGCCAGCCCCTTTATTTCACAGTATCACTTGCGTCCTCAATTGTTCGTTTGATATATCCTGATCTCTGTCTCCCATTACAGTTTCTACCCTCTACGGCTGCTTTAGTACAGTGGAAGTTATTTTCTGATTTCTTAAAACATGTCCTATCATCCTGTCCCTTCTTCTTGTCAATGTTTTGCACATGTCTCTCTCGGAGAATCTTCTCATTTCTTCTCCTATCAGTCCACCTCATGTTCAACATTCTTCTATAGTACCACTTCTCAAACTCTTCAATTTTCTTTGTTCCCGATTTTCCCTCAATCCATGATCCTCTTCCATACTATGCTGTGCTCCAGAAACACATCGTAACAAATTTCTTCCTCAAATTAAAGTCTATGATACTAGTAGTCTTCTTTTGGCCAGAAAAGCTCTCTTTGCTTGTGCTAGTGTCCTTTTTTTGTGCTTCTTGCTTTCTCATTCAACTGTTATTTGGCTTCCAACATGGTAAAGCACCTTCACGTCGTTTGCTTTTTAGTCACGCATTCTGATGTTAAGTTTAATCGCTCATCTCATTTCTTCTACTCCACATTCTTTGCTTCTATCTGCGGTATACGCTCAATCCATATTATATGTTTGGTAGACTAGCTATTTCATTCAACAAGTCCTCTAATTCTTGTTCACTTTCATTGAGGATAGCAAAGTCATCAGCAAATCGTATTATTTGTATCCTTTCACCCAGAATTGTAATCGGGCTAATGAACTTTTTCAATCCATGCACTATGTTCTTGGTCTTCATTTTTACAGGTTACATAACAAAAATGAAATGTTGTACACTATCTCTTAACTGGCACAAGGTGGTGTTGTGGACCCTCCTTCAGGTCTATAATAATGTTACACTTATAAAAATACTGTACTGCATGGATTTTTGAATGATTTTAAGATTTAATATTTTTTCAGACTTAATGCCATAATCACAGTATTTTTACACAATACATCATCACTTCACAGAAGCGTACCAATTGTATTCCAAAATACAGTAACTAATTTCAGATTTTTTGATGCTATTTCTTAGATTATTTTGGCTTTAAATATTTTTGCATGTACTTTTAAGCACTGTTAGATGGATATGAATGTATGTGGGATAGCACACATGGATAGTTAGTCACATGCCCACAATGGGATTAGCCTTTTTGTGCATGATGTTCACGCCTCATAACCATTGAAAATGTTGTTTCTCAGTATCCCTGTGGGTGAGCTATTGTTTCCTCTTAGAACAGATTTTAATTTTGATGCAAGCAGAATTGCATATTTGGTTTTATTTTCTTGTCTCGTAGACCTTACTGTAGCTGGATGATGATCACAGGATGTATTTTCAAATTAAAATGCTAAGTGTTTTTACAGGAGAGTAAGCCGTTTTGAAAAGAATAAAATAAACCATAATATTTATCCTTTCTACCAGATCTCATCAAGTCTTCGTAACTTTTCTCACATCAGGATTTCAGCCTTCTATTCACCTTTTCCTCCAGTCTTTTTACTTTTTCTCTTCTCCTTTTCCTCTTCTTCTACTCCTTTTCCTCTTCTTCTATCCCTTTTCTTCTTTTTCTACTTCTTTTCCTCTTGTTTCTCTTCCATTGCCTCTTGTGCTGCTCCTTTCCCTCTTGTTCTATTCCTTGCTCTTCTTCTACCCCTTTTCCTCTTCCTATACTCTTTTCACTTGCTCTACTCCTTTTTGTCTTGCTCTACTCTTCTTCGTATTGCTTTACTCCCTTCCCTCTTGCTCTAATTCTTTTCGTCTTGCTCTATGCTTTTTTCTCTTGTTCTACACTTTTTCCCCTTGCCCTAATCATTCTCGTCTTGGTATAATTCTTTTCGTTCTGCTGTACCGTTTTTTCTTGCTCTGTTTCTTTTCATCTTCTACTCCTTTTTGTTGTGCTCTACTAGTTTTCGTCTTGCTCTTCTTCTTTTCCTCTTGCTCAAATTCTTTTCATCTCCCACCACTCTTTTTCTCTTGCTCTACACCCTCTCCTCTTGTTCTACATCCTTTCCTCTTGCTGTAATCTATTTTCTCGTGCTCTAATCCTTTTCCTCTTGCCTTAATCCTTTTACTCTTGCTGTACTCCTTTTCGTCTTGCTCTAGTCCTTTTCCTCTTGGTCCTATTCTTTTTGTCTTGCTCTACTTTTTTCTCTTGCTTCACCTCCTTTCCTTTTACTCTAATCCTTTTCCTCTTGCTCTACTCCTTTTCCTTGTTCTCTACTCCTTTTTCTCCATTCCTTTTCGTTTTTCTCTACTCCTTTTCCTACTCCTCTCCAACAGCTCCTTTTTTTCTTTCCTCTTCTTCCAGTACTCTTCTTTTTTCTCTATTCCTTCTCCTTTACTTCAGTCCCCTTCTATTGCCTTCCTTCTCTTTTCCTTTCTCTCCATGACCATTACTTACCCTTCGTTCTTTTAACTTATCCCATCTTGCATGTATTCATGTTACAGATTCTTCAGTATTACACTGAGCATCACATCTTCTAACATATCTGCTCCGTTAATACCCTACACCTTACGCACATGCCTCATTCAGCCCCTTCCCCATTATCATCTTCCAGTTCATCATTTCCCAATGCAAATCCTAATTGCTCACTGCAGTGTAAGTCTACAGTAATTCGTTTAATATCATGACCTTAACAGCACCATTGCTTTTAAATTTAATAGTGGATTTATTCAGTTATAACATCGTCATTATAAGCCATCATTCTAAGAGTTTTGCAAGCACGTACATCGATTATTGTAGCTTATTTCTGTAGTTTCTTTTTTTAAATGTTTCTGGCTCATGATCACTGTAGCTCATCTCTGGACAGATGTCATAATGAAATAACAACATGGGAAAGAAATACAGGATTAATTCATATCGTTTCACTTTACTTAATGAATCCAGCACATCACTTTCTATTTTTGAAAAAAAAATGTAATTTCGCTTAGACACATCTGTCAAACACTATATCCTCTGTGTCTTTCCGTAGCGCCTTCGAAATTGAGACTACTGAAGACAATAAGAGAAATGTAATGGCAAACTTAGTTACCACTGGATCTCCAGAACTGGACTGGGGCAAACTTGACACCATCTACCTCGTGCTGGTGGCGCACGACACAGCTACGGATCAGAAGTATCTTGATAACAGCAAGAAAACAGGTAAGTCACTTACTTTCCCTCTATCACAAATGGAACATGTGTATTTTCCTGCCTGTGCAGTCACTGTGTGTACACTGTACAGACAAACACTTACGGACAATCACTGAAACTCCGTCCAAACCCAACAGTCCTGTATACGATAACACTTAGGACATTATTTTGCTTTTACTATAACATTCAGCCGTAAGAGAAATATTTATGCTACTTATAACATTCTGAAAGCAGATTTTTCCTCCACTTTTCCTGAAGGACAGTCAGTACTTATTGCCAGGCAAATTACTCTGATGCGAAATCGGTTATATACGGGATTCAGGATGAAACCAGGTGATACACTTACTTTTCTTCTAATTATGGTGGAGTGGTCTTCTCGTTGAAGACAGCAGCACTGGTGCTCAAGCCAGATTCTAAATTGAATCCAATGTACGCGGTACGCGTTACGGCCTAAAATATACAATGTCTCTCAGTTCCGTTAGTACTACTGGTGTCAATAATGAAATTTATTCAGAATAGTTTTCCCCTGACTCAATACACAGCTGATATCGTTTTAGAAGTGTATTGAAACGGCCAGTGTAGCAGTTAGTAATGCAGAACAATTTTCCTGGACGTCTTTAATTGTGTCGTAACGGTGTGTCATTTCATTGGCAACTTTTATTTGGGAAACAACCAGAAGTCGGCTGGGGCCAAATCTGGCCAATACGGCGTGTGATTCAAGACTGTTATCCGTTTTCTGGCCAAACAATCGAGCACGATATTCACTTTGTGGGATGAAGCATTCGGCTCGAATTCGAAAAATTCTCGCCCACAAACGACAGAGGACACAAGATACTTGATGTTGCCTCGTTTCTCCCCCACCATTTCCCGACAGGTGTCAGACACGTACTGCTGCACTCGCAGTCAGTACGCCCGCTTCAGCGATGCTAGCACTTTGACCTTCTGCATGGCTGTTGTTGAAACTTCAATTTCGTAACGCTCCAACTCGCTACGAGATAGCGTTGTACTGTGGAATTTCACACAACCAGTCCTAACGGAACTGGGACACACCATGTATTAAAATGGACACTTGCGTTCACTCGGCATCACTCAAAAGTAACGGTATATTCTGAACCCACCAGACCATCATTACAACAGTTCCTGGCACTGCCTAGACACTCTTGTAGCTGTGATATCATTCATCATGACTGGTTTTTTGATTGTGAAGTCGTGAAAGTTGGTGCAACATGAAACGGATGTGAAGTATTCATTGACCCCTCCCGCCGGAGGCTCGAGTCCTCCCTCGGGCATGGGTGTGTGTGTTATTCTTAGCATAAGATAGTTTAAGTTAGTTTAAGCAGTGTGTAAGTCTAGGGACCAATGACCTCAGCAGGTTGGTCCCTCAGATATTCACACACATTTGAAGTATTCATTGCCGTTGTTTCTGTTTTTAGTCCAAATGACAATTACCATCGATGACAAAAACAACAACGCGCCAGTATTCAATGAAGTTGGCACGCTGAGTGTGAAGGAAGAGGAGGCCGACCTTCCGATCGCATTCATAACCGCAGTGGATGCTGACGGCCCTGGTAACAACGATGTCGCATACTCCATTAGGTGAGTAAACACTTTTTCTGTCTCAGTTACGGGTTGTCGAGCCTGAATTCGTAATACACATAGCTGCCAGATGGGATTTTTCTTCACTTTAGTTCCATAAAGGTAAAATCTAAGGTAAGACTTTTTATCAGTTAAAAATGTCGGTGGGTGTAAGCCATGTAAACAAGCAACTCCGAAAATAAGTATCTCCCAGTCGGATGGCGTCAAGTGAATCTGTCATCAATAATATTTCTGTTAACAGGCCAAACTCAAGTTATCTTGAATCGGTGCACAGTGTTGACTACTGCTGCAGCTCTGCTATAAGAATTTCTGAGCATTCCACTATGTTAAACAGGGTAATGGACTGTACAGGACATTCCAATGGGAAGTCCAATGTAGGAAAAATATACTATTTTTGTTTCTACCAGTGACAAACGGTTTACAAAGTGCACCGTCAAAAGTGTAAATACGTTATTACTTTCATGTGTAAGTGCTGTTTACAAGGGTGTAGTACAACTTACCAACCTTGAAGAATACTCCTTCTGCTGACGTAGACACCAAAAAGTACGAGGGTTATTCGGAAAGTAAGGAACAATCGGTCGCGAAATGGAAACCACAGTGAACATTTGATGAACCTTTGCACAGTTGTACTGGGCAGGGTCTCTACTTTGCCTGCAGATAGCGTCACGTCGCACCTCACAGTTCTGAGCGCACACTGAGCACGTAAAGATGCCTAGAAAATGGTTTCGCCCACCAAGTATGGGTGCCTGACGGGAGATTTCGCCACATTTCATACAACCCCACGTAACGTAACTGTCGTGCTTGGCGTTCTTCATGGTAATTCTCGTCCGTACATCGCAGGGGCAATGAAGAACCTCCTGCACCATTTTCGATGGGAAATCTTTGATCACTCGCAGTACAGCCCGAATTTGCCTCCCCCTGATTTTCATCTCTGCTCAAACGAACCGCTGCCTATGAAGACAACATTTCGACACAGACAACACACAGACAACAAGCAGCAGTCCAGTGTAGAAAACTGCCGGAAAGCACAGGCGGCTGCCTTCTATGGCGAGGGTATTGGAAAGTTGGTACAGCGCTACGACAGACGTCTAAGTCGGAGCGACGAAGTAACTGCCAGGTGTAGCTGGCTGTTGCAAATAAAACCCGTTTTGATTTTCACTGTAGTATCCATTTCGCTAACGATAGTTCCTTACGTTCCAAATAGTCCTCGTTTATATTATAAGCACTTAAAACAAATCGACACATAACAGCACAGCATAAGCTCGTAACACTGACCAACATCTATGTAGCGAACAGGCGGCAAGCTTTGGTTTAAAGCTGCTAGAGTCTACACCATACTGCCTTGCTAATTTTCTCACTTAGTTCAATGTAGGAAGTGGTCCAATATCAACAATATTACCCTCCGAACTCTGGTGTAGGAAGAAATTTGAGCTACAGTATGCAGTTGGCAAGGAGAGACGAAATAATGACGTTAACTCTCGGATTATCTCACTGCGCCAGTGTACTGAAACAAACCCCAAATCCTTCTGCAGTGTCTCAGTGAGGAAAAGCGGGTGAGTCTGCTAATGCTGATCGTTCCGTTGGATGTAGATCAGCTCCGTGACTCCCTTGTGTTATTCTAGAGTAGTAAGCTAAATCCCACCATCTCGTTTCTCTTTCATAACCACCACCATCATCATCATCAACAACAACTACAACAGCAAAACCACAAAAACCACAAACTCAATACTCCAAGTGGAATCATCACACTGAGTGCAAAAAATACAAACCTTTCCCAACCAAGCTGCTGCGGTTCTCCAGTTAGGTTAATAAGTAGCCAAATTTAGGCTGGATTGTCCTGATACATTACCCGTGTTAAAATGGACCTTTTACCAATTGCGGAAAAGGTCGATATCGTGTTGATGTATGGCTATTGTGATCAAAATGCCCAACGGGCGTGTGCTATGTATACTGCTCGGTGTCCTGGACGACATCATCCAAGTGTCCGGATCGTTCGCCGGATAGTTAGGTTATTTAAGGAAACAGGAAGTATTCAGCCACATGTGAAACGTCAACCACGGCCTGCAACAAATGATAATGCCCAAGTAGGTGCTTTAGCTGCTGTAGCGGCTAATCCGCACATCAGTAGCAGACAAACTGCGCGAGAATCGGGAATCTCAAAACCGTCGGTGTTGAGAATGCTACATCAACATCGATTGCACCCGAACAGTATTTCTATGCACCAGGAATTTCATGGCGACGACTTTGAACGTCGTGTACAGTTCTTCCACTGGGCACAAGAGAAATTACGGGACGATGATAGATTTTTTGCACGCGTTCTATTAACGACGAAGCGTCATTCACCAACAGCGGTAACGCAAACCGGCATAATACACACTATTGGGCAACGGAAAATCCACGATGGCTGCTGTTCCTTATCTATATAAACGATTAGGGAGACAATCTGAGCAGCCTTCTTCGGTTGTTTGCAGATGACGATGTCGTTTATCGACTAATAAAGTCATCAGAAGATCAAAACAAACTGCAAAACGATTTAGAAGAAATATCGGAATGGTGCGAAAAGTGGCAGTTCACCTTAAATAACGAAAAGTGTGAGGTCATGCACATGAGTGCTAAAAGGAACGCGTTAAACTTCGGTTAAACGATAAATCAGTCTAATCTAAAAGCCGTAAATTCAACTAAATACATAGGAATTACAATTACGAACAATTTAAATTGGAAGGAACACACAGAAAATGTTGTGGGGAAGGCTAACCAAAGACGGCGTTTTATTGGCAGGACACTTAGAAAATGTAACAGACCTGCTATGGAGACTGCCTACGCTACGCTTGTCCGTCCACTTTTAGAATACTGTTGCGCGGTGTGGGATCCGTACCAGATAGGACTGACTGAGTACATCAAAAAAGTTCAAAGAAAGGCAGCACGTTTTGTATTATCGCGATATATGGGAGAGATTGTCACAGAAATGACACAGGATTTGGAATGGACATCATTAAAAGAAAGGCGTTTTTCGTTGCGGCGGAATCTTCTCACGAAATTCCAATCACCAACTTTCTCCTACGAATGCGAAAATATTTTGTTGTCACCGACTTCCATAGGGAGGAACGATCACGAAGATAAAATAAGGGAAATCAGAGCTCTTGCGGAAAGATATAGGTGTTCATTCTCCCCGCACGCTATACAAGATTGGAATAATAGAGAATTGTGAAGGTGGTTCGATGACCCCTCTGCCAGGCATTCAAATGTGATTTGCAGAGTATCCATGTAGATGTAGATGTAGATGTAGATGAACATCAGCGACCTTGGCGGGTTAATGTATGGTGCGCATTGTCAATGCATGTGCGAACATTACGGAAGGTGAACTACTCGCTGTTGAGAGGAATGTCGTTACACATATTGCCAAATGCATTGAGGTTGACGGACCTCATTTTGAGCATTTATTGCCTTAATGTCGTGTTTACAGGAATCACGCTGTAACAGCATGCGTTCTCAAAAATGGTTCAAATGGCTCTGAGCACTATGGGACTTAACATCTATGGTCATCAGTCCCCTAGAACTTAGAACTACTTAAACCTGACTAACCTAAGGACAGCACACAACACCCAGTCATCACGAGGCAGAGAAAATCCCTGAACCCGCCGGGAATCGAACCCGGGAACCCGGGCGTTCGCTCTCAACAATGATAAATTCACAAAGGTACATATCTCATTGGAACAACCGAAATGAAATGTTCAAACGTACCTACGTTCTGTATTTTAATTTAGAGAACCTACCTGTTACCAACTGTTCGTCTAAAATTGTGAACCATCTGTTTGCGACTATTACAGCGCCATCTATCACAAAGCGAAAACAGTGGTCCAACTAAAACATTCGTATTTCATTACGTATATGTAATAAAAAATGGGGGTTCCTATTTAAATAAACGCAGTTGATATCCGTTTGACCTATGGCAGCGCCATCTAGCGGGCCAACCATAGCTCCATCTGGTTTCCCCTTTCAAGCTAGACAAGTTTCGGCTTTGTAGTTTTATCGTTTGACGCTTATTTCGTGAGATATTTGGCCCAGTCACGATCAATGAACCACCCTGTATATAAACGACCTTGTGGATAACATCAGAAGTCCACTGAGGCTTTGTAGTATATCGAGAGGTTGTAACAATGGAAAATTGTAATGAAATGCAGGAGGATCTGCAACGAATTGACCATGGTGCAGGGAATGGCACTTGAATCTCAATGTAGACAAGTGTAATGTGCTGCGAATACATAGAAAGAAAGATCCTTTATCATTTAGCTACAATATAACAGGTCAGTAACTAGAAGCCTTCTGGAAATCTAAAAATATGGAATCAATTTGACATCCCCTGTCGACAACACTTATTACTTCGTGAGTATAAAGAGCTAGTTGTGTTTCACAAGAACGATATTTTCTGAATCCGTGCTGACTATATGTCAATAAATCGTTTTCTTCGAGGTAGTTCATAATTATCGAATACAGTATATGCTCTAAAACCCTACTGCAAATCGACGTTAGTGATACAGGCCCGTAATTCAGCGGATTACTCCTATTTCCCTTTTTGGGTATTGGTGTGATTTGAGCAATTTTCCAGTCTTTAAGTACGGATCTTTCTGTGAACGATTGGGTTTATATAACTGCTAAATATGGAACTATTTTATCAGCATACTCTGAGTGGAACCTGACTGGTATACAATCTGGACCGGAGGCCTTGCCTTTATTAAGTGATTTAAGCTGCTTTGTTACAGGATATCTACTTCTATGTTTCTCATCTTGGAGTTGTTCTTGATTGGAATTCAGGAATATTTACTTCGTCTTCTTTAGTGAAGGAGTTTCGGAAAACCGTGTTTAATAACTCTGCTTTAGTAGCACTGTCATCAGTGACTTCACCGTTGTTATCGCGCATTGAAGGTATTGATTGCGTCTTGCCACTGGTGTGCTTTATGTATGACCAGAATCTCTTTGCGTTTTCTGCCAGATTTCGAGACAGAATTTCGTTGTGGAAATTATTAAAAGCATCTCGCATTGAAGTACGCGCCATATTTCAAACTTCTGTAAAACTGCCAATCTTGGGGATTTTGCGTTCTTTCAAATTTTGCATGCTTTTTTCGTTGCTTCAACGACAACGATCTGGCTCGTTTTGTGTACCATGGAGGATCAGTGCCATCACTTATTAATTTATGTGGTATATATCTCGCAGTTGCTGTTGATACTATCTCTTTGAAAACATTCCATAACTTTTCTACACTTACATGATCAGATCGGAAGGAGTGAAGACTGCCTCTTAAAAAGGCGTTAAGAGCATTTTTATCAGCTTTTTTAAATAGATATACTTTACGTTTCTTTTTTATGGTTGTAGGCGTTATAATATTCAGCCTAGCAGCAACTGCCTTGTGGTCGCTAATCCCTGTATTCGTTACAACACTCACTACTTGTCCAGGATTATTTGTTGCTAAAAGGTCAAGTATGCTTTCGCCATTAACGCTTCGAGTGGGCTCATGAACTAATTGTTCAAAATAATTTTCTGAGAAAGTTCGCCCACTGGTTGAATACTGCTCATCGGTGTGGGATCCGTACCAGATAGGGTTGATGGAAGAGATAGAGAAGATCCAACGGAGAGCAGCGCGCTTCGTTACAAGATCATTTAGTAATCGCGAAAGCGTTACGGAGATGATAGATAAACTCCAGTGGAAGACTCTGCAAGAGAGACGCTCAGTAGCTCGGTACGGGCTTTTGTTGGAGTTTCGAGAACACACCTTCACAGTATATTGCTCCCTCCTACGTATATCTCGCGAAGAGACCATTAGGATAAAATCAGAGAGATTAGAGCCCACACAGAGGCATACCGACAATCTTTCTTTCCACGAATTATACGAGACTGGAACAGAAGGGAGAACCGATAGAGGTACTCAAGGTACCCTCCGCCACACACCGTCAGGTGGCTTGCGGAGTGTGGATGTAGACGTAGAAGTAGATGAACAAATAAATTACATATATTCATGCATTAAGAAGAAAATAATTTGTAACATTTGGAGATACAGGGAATACACTTTCACAGCAATAAATTACGATGTTCTGATGTAAGTTTTGGAAGTACTTTTACCCTAAATTAAGCAAATAATAATAATAAGTAGGCATTTACACAGCCCATTAGACGAGATACGTCCAGTTTGCTTATGGACAGGCATGCTACATTTTGTCCACTTGTTACCATTAACAGACAATCAGAATTTAGTCAAACTAGGCTTTGTTGGGCTCAAGAGAATTCAACCTCTCACATATACAGTGTTCGTAACGTCAGGATGAAAATAATAGTTCGAGCAGTCGTGCCAGGACCAAAGTGCTAGTAGCACAAACGAAAGTACTAGTAACGGAAGAAGGGAAGGAGCCAATGGAGATGCTTATACTGGGGCAGAAGCCAGTCAGTGTGTTACCACAATACTTGTTAACTGACACATATAATACAAATTGAATTTCCTCCAGACTAGAGATTTAGAGGGCCTAATAACAAACGCTTACGGAGTCTAGGATAATGGAAGAGATCTTGCGGAGTACGTGAAACAAGTGGTAGATTTATTTCTGGCAGCTTTGGTTTTCCAAGTTAGGTGATTAAGTACTAACTTAAGCATGTCGATATCCTTCGGTGGTAGCCATGTGTTAAGTTGTAGAGGTGATAGTTAGTCAGAGTACGATGTGACTGAGAAAATAGACTTATCTGTAGTTAGGACTACATCGGTGACATTCTACTTGTGACGAAATATAAAATATTTCTAGAGTCGTAGGTAAAAATGTACTTAATTTTTCCTTTAGTGATTGAGATATAGTCAAGATTGCTTTGCGTAACGAAACAGAGTCCGCCTCACGTCACCTGGAGCATAGGGACGAAGGCAACGGACGTTCTCACAGAATTCGCGAAAACGGAAAAATACACATCACAACTTCGCTACGTTTTGGGATTCGTTCACATCTAATGTCCTAGGCATCTTGTCAGACAGAGAACAATGAAATGGAATGAAATTGTTCTATTGACATCGAAATTAAGAGCATTTTACGTAAAAGTACCTAATGATGTTTTATTTGTAACATCCTTCTGCTTTATAGAAATAATCTGTTACCGCTCCCCTCCCCCCCCCCCCCCCCCCATCCCGCACGCATACACACGAACGCCAGCAATATTGCCTGCATTCGGTCCTTTCCTTGTTTCCTTAACCCTATCACACATAAGCGACTAAGCAGCCAATTTCAACCATTATTTAGATTGTCACTGTGTATTTAAGCACGGACATAGAAACTGATTTCCTGTTTTTAGAAGCGATAGCGTTGATCTTCTTGTGTTGGCTGTTACTTGCAAAAAATAATAGCAAACCGAATAAACTTTATGAAACTTGTTTCAGAATGCTTTTACAGGGAGCTGCGTGCCATATTACAGAGTATAACAAATTTTCCATTGACACCAAATGTGTTGAATACATCTTTCCAGTCTGTCTTTCGCAAAGCCTCGTACTCCTTTTTGAACTAAAATGGGTATATAACTAGTATGACCTCAGTAAAAATGTCCTGAAAACACTCCCCTTTTCACACAGGATTTTGATCCAAAAATGAATATTACACGATCTGCCTTCGATTTTATTCACATATTCAGAAGTAAGAAGCGACTTCATAGAGCAACGAAAAATATAAACCGAGCTTGGAGATATATTTAACTGAATGCAAGAATAACATTATAATCACAGCTCTTAATTTACTGGTAAATCCATTAAGTGTCTTCATGTTTTCTCTTACTGAAACGGCGCGTGAAATGAGGGTGCACGACCTCACCTTGTAAATCCTAAAACTTATTCACGAATGAACCTCAAATACAGTAATCACTCCAAACATATTCAGGATCCGCAAAGAGTTTCGAAGTTCACGGAATTACTAACTTACCTTCTACTGACTGAAAGTGCATGCGATGAATTGGGAAGGGAAAAAAATCTACGATACCGTGTCACTATTTGAGACAGATTCAAAATAAAACATCTTTCTTAAATTAAAATTTTGTTATGTGTGTTTCTTGCAACGCAAACTGTTTAAGACACTCGTCAATGTCAATTATTACTTCATGTTCGATTGCCAAACTTGCCAGATTTGATAATCTCAACGAGAACATTGCACATCTTATACCATTTTTCACGCGGATTTGTGTCGAGGTCCGGTGAACCTGCCAGTCTGTTGATGGTTTTTAGGCGGTTTTCCATCTGCCTCGGCGAATGCGGGCTGGTTCCCCTTATTCCGCCTCAGTTACACTATGTCGGCGATTTCTGCGCAAACAAGTTCTCCACGTACGTGTACACCACCATTACTCTACCACGCAAACATAGGGGTTAAACTCATCTGGTGTGAGACGTTCCCTGGGGGGTACACCGGGGGCCGAACCGCACAATAACCCTGTGTTCGGTGTGGGGCGGTGGAGGGGTGAGGTGGACTGCGGTAGTCGTTGTGGGGTTGCGGATCACTGCGGCTGCGGCGGGGACGGAGCCTCTCCGTCGTTTCTAGGACCCCGGTTAACATACACCACAATACAATACAATACCATTTTTCATTGGTTTCAATTTAGAGAAGCTTCTCTCACAACTGACATTAATTATGGCAACTGTAAGGAATATTCTCAGCCTTACGACTGTATCAGGTAATCCTTTCTCAAGTTTGGACTCAAAAATGAACTTCAATAAACCCAGTGGGCCAGAAGCAATAAGTAATAAAATGGAGCATGTATAGCCGTCTTTTAGATGTTATTTATTATATGGATACCAGTTTCGCTGATTCAGCACAGTATGTTCAGGCCGTAACTGACGCCGAGGTGGTTAACTCCAATCGTATACAGGATACCATCAGTGGTTAACATCCATGGACTGGTTTCTGTAGACTGTAACAATGGTAGTTGATGGTTGGAGGCAGTCTACGGAAACCAGTTCATAGATATTGGCCACTGATGGAATCATTTATACGATTGGAGTTAACTCCCTCAGCGTCAGTAAAGACCTAAAAATGGTGCATTGAATCGCCGAAACTGGCAGTCATATAATAAACAACATGGAAAGAACGGATGCAGGTGTTCTATTTTATTACATAAGTGAATGCCCGAAGTCCCTCAAACCCTCGGTCAGAAGGATGGTCATACAAGATCAGTAGGCCCTAAGTTCTTTCATGTCTGTTGTAGCTAAAAAGTTCGTAGACGCACGCTTTGAAGCATAAATTCTTCTTTGTCGATATTTTGAGGGGCTTAGTCGAAGTTGCTACCCTTATCGTCGACATCCAGTATTATTTCAGGCCTTAGGAAGGCATATTTTTCAGTCAAATTTGGCAGCTGCCGGAACCTTTCTCGAATTTCAGCAGTTCTTTATCTAATGAAGAAAATTTTTTTCATTTTAAATCGCCTTCATGCGATAAGCATCTCACCTTGTTTTGCCAGACATGTGCCTCCTAATTTGTCGTGGAAGTTCAATAGAAATGCCAGGTTCTTCACACAAGCTTTTACCGTGGCTTAATGCCTCGGATAAAAATTCCTTTAGCTTCTCTTCCAATGCCAACCGTAAGACGCTTATTTTCTGGACACTAGATTTCTCCATTTGCAAAGAATTGTGTGCATCATTCACTTCACGCAGTACCAGTTGCCGTAGACCCACGAAACACAGAAACAAAAATGACTGCATCGCCACTTACAAAGTCCATGCGTCCATCCGGGTGGTCAAGCGTTCGTCTCTATATGTTAGCGTTGTCAAAATTTCTTTTTAATGATTTCACGTTATGTTTACTGCACTGCCTCCTGCGTTCCAATGTGTGTCCTGCATCATTTCCAAACCCTTGCCTGTAGCAGTAATCAATCAGGACCTTCCATCCGTGTGTAGACATAGAAAAGCACCCCGTCGTCAGGCCCATCGGGACCATCCGACCGCGGTGTCATCCTCAGTTGAGGATGCAGGTAGGAGGGGAGTGTGGTCAGCACACCGCTCTCCCAGTCGTTATGAGGGTTTTCTTCGACCGGAGCCGCTACTGTTCGGTCGAGTAGCTCCTCAATTGGCACCACGAGGCTGAGTGCACCCCGAAAAATGGCAACAGCGCTGGCGGCTGGATGATCACCCATCCGGCCACGCCCCACTGCGCTTAACTTCGGTGATCTCACGGGAACCGTTGTATCCACTGCGGCAAGGCCGTTGCCTAGACATAGAAAAGAAATCAGAATAATGTTCCAGTGTGCCGAGGAAAGTCACTGAAATCACCTCCATCGAATCTGCATGCAGGAAAACTAGTTTCAATCAATTGTTTGAGTAGGTCATAATTTCGGCATTAGGCTAATACACTACTGGCCATTAAAATTGCTACATCACGAAGATGGCGTGCTACGGAAGTGAAATTTAACAGACAGGAAGAAGCTGCTGTGATATGCAAATGATTAGCTTTTCAGAGCATTCACACAAGGTTGGCGCCGGTGACGGCTCCTACAATGTGCTGACATGACGAAAGTTTCCAGCCGATTTCTCATACACAAACAGCAGCTGACCGCCGTTGCCTGGTGAGTTGTTGTGATGCCTCGTGTAAAGAGGAGAAATGCATACCATCACGTTTCCGACTTTGATAAAGGTCGGATTGTAGCCTATCGCAATTGTGGTTTATCGTATCGCGATATTGCTGCTCGCGTTGGTCGAGATCCAATGACTGTTAGCAGAATATGGAATCTGTTGGTTCAGGAGGGTAATACGGAACGCCGTGCTAGATCCCAACGGCCTCGTATCACTAGCAGTCGAGATGACAGGCATCTTATCCGCATGGCTGAAACGAATCGTGCAGCCACGTCTCGATCCCTGAGTCAACAGTTGGGGACGTTTGCAAGATAACAACCATCTGCACGAACAGTCTGACGACGTTTGCAGCCGCATGGACTATCAGCTCGGAGACATGGCTGCGGTTATCCTTGACGCTGCATCACAGACAGGACCGCCTACGATGGTGTAGTCAACGACGAACCTGGGTGCACGAATGGCAAAACGTCATTTTTCGGATGAATCCAGGTTCTGTTTACAGCATCATGATGGTCGCATCCGTGTTTGGCGACATCGCGGTGAACGCACATTGGAAGCGTGTATTCGTCATCGGCATAGTGGCTTATCACCTGGCGTGATGGTATGGGTGCCATTGGTTACACGTCTCGGTCACCTCTTGTTCGCATTGACGGCACTTTGAACAGTGGACGTTACATTTAAGATGTGTTACGACCCGTGGCTCTACCCTTCATTCGATCCCTTCGAAACCCTACATTTCAGCAGGATAATGCACGACCGCATGTTGCAGGTCCTGTACGGGCCTTTCTGGCTAGAGGAAATGTTCGACTGCTGCCCTGGCTAGCACATTCTCCTGATCTCTCACCAGCTGAAAACGTCTGGTCAATGGTGGCCGAGCAACTGGCTCGTCACAATACGCCAGTCACTACTCTTGATGAATTGTGGTATCGTGTTGAAGCTGCATGGGCAGCTGTACCTGTACACGCCATCCAAGCTCTGTTTGACTCTATGCCCAGGCGTATCAAGGCCGTTATTACGATCAGAGGTGGTTGTTCTGGGTACTGACTTCTCAGGATCTATGCACCCAAATTGAGTATAAAATATTTGACCAATGAATACCCGTTTATCATCTGCATTTTTTGTCGGTGTAGCAATTTTAATGGCCAGTAGTGTATATTTTATCCGTTGTCATACACCTGTCTGTCTTGCAGTCATTGTAGCGGCATTATCGTATACTTGACTTCTGCTGTTCATAATATCAAATCCGTAACGTCGAGGTCACTTAGTATCATCTCACTAATATCTTTGGCTGCTTTATTTTTTGTTTCACTGAAATCTAGAGAAGATTCTATAGTGGCTGGAAATCAGACAAGATCGAGAATAATAGATAGTAGAACAAGGCGATTGCCGACCGCGCCACAGCTAGTCCCCTGAGAGTAAACACGTGGACAACAACAACAGCAACAACAACAACAACTAGAGAACGAGAAGCAGCGGGGACAGAACGAGAGAATGATAAGTTGATGGAGTAAATCAAGGACGGAAGTGGTCCGTCATGGTAACTACGCGGTCAGCGTGGCATGTTGCTAACCGAAGGGACAGACATTATCGGTGGACTTCATCCTTTCGGTTAGAGAATACTTGTCTTCTACTTGACAATTACTCGCAAACCCTTGAATAAACTAAATTTTATAAATAGCAATGTAGTTTTGCAAATGAGTCTATTTTATGGTCAACTCGAGCCCATAGTTATATCGCATTTGAAGGTTAGATATGTCATTCAGGGTCACTCGAGTCAAAATCACATGAAAAAAGCATTGGGCTAACAAAGTCCACTTTTGCACGTTACGTTGTTCAGTTCTTAAATCAACATATTTGTGGTTGACTTTGTAAAGACATTAGACTATGGATAAAATTATCAAAGGTGTAAAATTTGAAGAAAACCAAAACACCAACAATTGTATCGTATGATGGTGCATGTATAGACGGAAGCTGAGGAGTAAACGAAAGAATAACTTTTCACTGTAAAAGAAGAGCCAGAACAGAGCCTCTTGAGGCCAGTGTATGAACTAACAGGTCTATCTGTACTAAAAACGCTGCTGCTGCCTATTGAAAAATCGTAGTGCTAACAATCTCTTTAGTAAATGTTGCCGCTGACAGTAGAACGAATCTTTTTCCTTTTCGGGCTCAAGATAACCCTTAGAGCTCTAGTAGTCCTAGTTTGTCGTATATTTGTTCAGGTCAGACCTTACAAGTCTACTCTGAACCCAGTTGTCCAGTGGCCTTGAAATTCCGCGTAAGTCTCTGTATTGTCCCGACCACAATACAGTTATCTGATGTAATGACCACACAGACAGGATTAATCGGCTTGGCCGCTCACAGTCGCTCCCCACGTCTATGCCACATGGGGTGGCTCCCCCAAGCTCCCTCCCCACACCCCCTACGCCACAGATCAGCGGGTTAACTTGTATCGACATTATCACAAAATAAATTTTATTCGATAATTATGAACTTGAGCTGTTGATTTTTTTCCTTGAAGACATTGCTGTTTTAACTTTCGTTATTCCAAACGTGAAGGCAGTTTACACTTTTTTCCCGTTTAGGTGTAAGCAATAGGTTCTCAAGGTTCTTAGAAGTATTTGTGAACACCCTGTAGAGTGCATCAAAGTTTCTACGCTTATTTCCTACTTCTCCATTTCTGAGAAGTTCTGGCCAATGGCAATTTCTGACCAGTTATTTTTTTGTGTCTATTAAAATTATTGCAGTTGCTTTGGCTTCTAATTCTGTCTTTTAATTTCCAGTGTGAACTTAACATTTTTGATACACGTATAAAAACATGCGTCGTGAAGATTTTCTACGTTTACGTCTTAATCTGTCAATCATTTCACTAGGTTGCTGCTGGATTTAATAAAGTAAAAAATATGTAACAACGATGTAAACTCACACAAAGTTTGATTAAAACTGGTGAGATCTGTAATCGTATTATTACCATAAAAATATTTATTTACTGTTAGTACGTACTGATGATTAATCTGCATATTTTATGTTTCGTAATAATCTACCTACACTAGAGACTGAATTAATAACTGTCACTCATTTAGGATGTCATGAATATCGTGTAACTCCTGTAAAATTTACTCATGGTGCAGGATAAGACTTCAAACTCACAGTAATATAAAAATGGCATTTTTAGAATTCCTCCCCCGTCCATCTCATCCCTTCCCTCGCCCCTCCCCCCAACCGTCAGGTAAATTTACGTGGAGCCCTATGGTTAGATTTTAATAATGAATTATGCATTTGAATTTTTATTTATCTGCATTAAACGCACATATCCTGCTTAACTAATCGCCTGTTTCTCTCCTTGTTCTTTTTAAGGAGTTCAATGGTGCGTTCACATCACTCACTTTTTATGTTTCTGTGTCTATTAACAGCGGTGAGCTGGAGATGTACGACGGTTATGTCACTATAAACAGTGCGACGGGTGAAATCCGGACAATCAAGAAGATAGATTGCGACAAGGAGGGTTACGCCACCATTTCATTGGTCGTCAAAGCCAGTGACGGAGAGCTCGACACCACAAAGACAGTAAGTATAGATATACTCCGAATGGATGACCTATCAGGAATCTCCCTTGTATACTTTTAATAAGATCAGATTGGATTTCCATAACACATACGAACAAATTGTATATAAAATCGTATTTATACAATTATATAAAAGTGTGTGTTTGTGCGGGGGGGGGGGGGGTTCAAATGGTTCAAATGGCTCTAAGCGCTATGGGACTTAACATCTGGGGTCATCAGTCCCCTAGACTTAGAACTACTTAAACCTAACTAACGTAAGGACATCACACACATCCACGCCCGAGGCAGGATTCGAACCTGCGACCGTAGCAGCAGCGTGGTTCTAGACTGAAGCGCCATGAACCGCTCGGCCACAGCGGCCGGCCTGTGTGTGTGTGTGTGTCTGTATGTATAACTAAGTGGGTATGAGTGACTGATTGGGAAAGAAAGAGGGAGAGAGAGATTGAGAAAGTCCTTTGTTTGATTCCGAGAAATGAATTATCAAGACGACGAAATAATGAGTGTAAGGCTGACCTAGTAAACTATCATGAGGTATAACTGCATACAATTAAAGACTTTAAATACAGGGAGTTGCTTAGCGGAAGTCCGTATCCAGATTCTGGGTAAAATGGATTCGAAAAGTCTTTAATACGTTTCCAAAAGCATATTGCTCAAGAGTAGTGTTCCACAAGCTTCTGTTATTCACGTTACGTCCAGACGCTCCTAGACTCAACACAGCACATCATAATATCTTTCCCCTCAGAACTGTGAGAATCCTAATATAACTACGAATTCTTACGTCGTTATGTAACATAAGATGGCGGAGTAGCGACAGAGGTTTAGGGCACTGTCTTACCCTCGGGGTGGGACAGTGTCCCTAAAGGAGGAAGAATCGGGAATGATCAACGGCATGATAACGCAGAAGGCAATAGAAACCACTGCATTAAAGACATATAATGTGTATCCACTGGGCATGTGGTCTGTAATTGAAAAAATTCTTGATGACCTATCCACTGGCTAAAGATTCTGGAATAGTCCCCCAATCTGATCTCTGGGAAAGGACTGCCAAGGGGTAGATAAGTATGAGGAAAAGATTAAATACCCAACGAAATAACAATGTTCTATGAGTCGGAGCGTGGAATGTCAGAAGCTTGAACATGGTAGGGAAGCTAGGAAATCTGAAAAGGGAAATACAAAGGTTCAATCTAGATGTAGTACGGGTCAGTGAAGTGAAATGGAAGGAACACAAGGATTTCTGGCCAGATCAGTATCGAATAATATCAACAGCAGCACAAAATTATATAACGGGAATAGACTTCGTTATGAATAGGAAGGTAGGGCAGAGAGTTTGTTACTGTGAACAGTTCAGTGATAGGGTTGTTCTCATCAGAATCGACAGCAAACCAACATCGACAACAATAGTTCAAGTATACATGACGACGTCACAAGCTAAAGATGAAGTGATAGAGAAACTATATGAGGGTACTGAATAGGTAACACGGTACGTAAAAGAAGATGAAAATATAGTAGTCATGAGGGGCTGGAATGTTGTAGAAGAAGGGGCAGAAGAAAGGATTAGGAGAATGTGGGCTTGGTACTAGGAAAGAGAGAGGAGAAAGACTAATTGAGTTTTGTAACGAACTTCAGCTAGTCATAGCGAATACTTTGCTCTAAAATCATAGGATGAGGAGGGATACTTGGAAAAGGCCAGGAGATAAGGGAAGATTGAAGTTAGATTACATCATAGTCAGGCGGAGACTCCGACATCAGATACTGGATTGTAAGGCGTGCCCAGGAGCAGATATAAGATCACAATGTAGTTGTGATGGAGAGTGGGCTGAAGCTTAAGAGATTAGCCAGGGAGACTCAATACGCAAAGTAGTGGAATACGGAAGTATTAAGGATTGACGACGTACGCTTGAAGTTCTCTAAGGCTATAGATATCGAAATAAGGAAAAGCTCAGTAAGGCAGTACAGCTGAAGAGGAACGGACATCTCTAAAAAGGGCAACCAGGGAAGTTGGAAAGAATAACATAGATTACAAAGAAGATACCTGCGAAAAAATATGGATAACAGAAGAAATACCTCAGTTGATCGGTGAAAGAAGGAACTGTAAAAATGCTCATGGAAATTCAGTCATACAGAAAGACGAGTCGTTTGCGAATGAAATAATTAGGAAAAGCAGGGAAGTTAAGACGAAATGGCTGCATGAAATATGTGAAGAAACCGAAAAAAGAATGATTGTCGGAAGGACTGACTCAGCATACAGCAAAGTCAAAGTAACCTTCAGTGAAACCAAGAGCAAGGGTGGTAACATTAAGAGTGCAATGGGAATACCATTGTTAAAGGCAGAGCAGACAGTGGATAGATGGAAAGAGTGCACTGATGGCCACTATGAGGGAGACAATTTGTCCACTGTGACAGTAGGAGGAACAGGTGTCGACAGGGAAGAGATAGGGGATCCAGTATTAAAAACAGAAATTAAAAGAGCTTTGGAAGACTTAAGATCAAATAAGGCAGAAAGGGATAGATAACATTCCACCAGAATTTCTAAAATCGTATTGGGATGTAGCAACAAAACGACTGTTAACGTTGGTGTGAAGAATGTATGAGTCTGGCGACATACCATCCGATTTTCGGAAAAATATCATCCACACAATTCCGATTACTGTAAGAGCTGAAAAGTGCGAGAATTATCGCACAGTCAGCTTAACAACTCATACATCCAAGTTGCTGACAAGAATAATATACAGAAGAACGGCAAAGAAAATTGAGGATGTGTTAGACGACGATCAGTTTGAATTTTACGAAAGGTAAAGGCACCAGAGAGGCAATTCTGACGTTGCGGTTAATAATGGAAGAAGACTAAAGAAAAATCAAGACACGTTCATAGGATTTGTCGACTTGTAAAAAGCGTTCGAGCATGTAAAATGGTCCAAGATGTTCGAAATTTGAGGAAAATAGGTGTAAGCTACAGGAACAGACGTGTAATATGCAACATGTACAAGAGCCAAGAGAGAATAATAAGAGTGGAAGACCAAGAACGAAAAGCTCGGATTAAGAAGGGTGTAATACCCTTTCGCTCCTACTGTTCAATCTGTACAATCGAAGGGCAATAATTTAAATAAAAGAAAGGATCAGGAGTGGAATAAAAATACAATGTGAAAGGATATCAATGATACGATTCGGTGATGACATTTCTATCATCAGCGAATGTGAAGAAGAATTACATGATCTGCTGAATGGAATGAAGAGTCTAATGCGTACAGAATATGGATTGAGAGTAAATCAAAGAAAGACGGAAGTAAAGAGAAGTAGCAGACTTGAGAACAGTGAGAAACTTAACATCAGGATTGACGGTCACGAAGTAGATAAAGTTAAGGAATTGTACTACCCTAGGCAGCAAAATAACCAATGACGGACAGAGCAAGGAGGACATAAAAAGCAGACTAGCACTGGCAGAAACGGCATTCCTGGCCAATAGAATTCTACAGTATCAAACATGGGCCTTAATTTGAGGAAGAAATTTCTGGGAATGTACGTTTGGAGCACAGCATTATATGGTAATGAAACACGGACTTTGGGAAAACCAGAACAGAAGAACATCGAAGCATTTGAGATGTGATGCTACAGACAAATGTTGTAAATTAGATGAACTGATAAGGAATGAGGAGGTTCGCGCAGAATCGGAGTAAAAAGGAATATGTGGAAAACACTGACAAGAGGGAGAGACAGAATGATAGCATATCTATTAAGACATCAGGCAATAACTTCTATGGTAGTAGAGGGAGCTGAAGAGGGTGAAAACTGTAGAGGAAGACACAGATTGGAATACATACCGCAAGTGATTGAGGACGTAAGTTGCACGTGCTACTCTGAATGAAGAGGTTGGCGCAGGAGAGCAGTTCATGACAGGCCGCGTCAAACCAATCAGAAGATTGATGACTCAAAATAAGTATTATTGTTACTATTATAAAACAGGAATAGACTCATGCATTTATTACTACCTTATTAACTTTAATTCACAATAGCAATTAGACATTTTCATACGTATTTTTAAAGTAAATAACTCTACTCTTACCTTCAGCGGGATACTTGTGCCTGCTTAGCTGCACACAGGCTGCTGATTTGTGTTAGAATCGTTGCATAGCAAGGCTCATTTCTTCCTCGACGGATTTTGATCTATCGCTGTTTGGTGTTTCAATTTCAGTCAACGTCGAGATGGCCAGTCTACACAAATATGTGTGATTGTTAATTGGTAAAAAAAAAATGGCAATGACATATTAACTGCCATCTCGGAGATAGCTGGATATTCATTGCTTATTGAAAACCAAAATGGATGCAAAGGCATTTCGAAAAATTTTGATTTCGGTTTCTGTTTGCTTTCAAATTGGTCACTTCGTTCCGTAAGATGAAACGTCGCCTTTGAACAATTATACAAGACTGTGCTTAAACTGACACACAATATTTTTAGCGCAACGCAATCTGACTTTCAATAATCCCTACAAAAGAATGGCCCTGACTAACATTAACCTATACCTTTCACAAATCACTTACCTCACAAAAATCTTCGTTACTCGAACTACTGCAATACAGCGAGGGCCACTGCTGCCAGCTAAATAAAAGATTCAAACTACGGAAGGCACTAACTACTGATAGGCATAGTTAGCAAATGAAAGATTTTAATAGAGAACAAACAATGTATTTACCTTAATAGTGTTGAAAACTCATAATATACATAGCAGTTCATGACATCTAGTCTTACAAATTTCAAAACTCCGCCATCTCTCTCCCCACATCCACCACTGCTGACGGCTAACCTCCAACTGCGCAACGCTACGCGCTGTTCGCATCCAGCTGCCCAACACTACAATGGCAGACAACAATGCAAACTAGCCACAGACTGCACACAGCACAGCCAGTGATTTTCATACAGAGCGCTACGTAACGTTGCCAATAAGAAAACATAAACAGCCTACTTACAAAGCCTAAATCTAAATTATTCAGAAGACGTTTCAAATCCACCAATGGATTACGAACCTTGTCAACTTCTTCAACACTCTCCCCAAAATGTTTTTTGAAATTCTGCTCTAAGAGTACTAAATGTTCTTTAATTAAGTCCACCAACACATCATTAACGTCAGTAAGTGGTCATATATTTGGTAACATCTCACAGGATCCATTTTCAATCATCTGTATCCAGAAATTCAACTTATTAACAAATCCTTGAATATTGTCCATGCCGGCCGGAGTGGCCGTGCGGTTCTAGGCGCTACAGTCTGGAACCGAGCGATCGCTACGGTCGCAGGTTCGAATCCTGCCTCGGGCATGGATGTGTGTGATGTCCTTAGGTTAGTTAGGTTTAATTAGTTCTAAGTTCTAGGCGACTGATGACCTCAGAAGTTGAGTCGCATAGAGCTCAGAGCCATTTGAACCATTTGAACCAATATTGTCCATACTAGTCAGAAGATTTTCATTTCTACTTTGCATTTTTCTGTGTAGTTCATTTAAGTGTACGGTAATATCGGAAAGATATTCCAGCTTTTATACTTATTTATCATCTGCAAATAAATCCGCATACTCACGCCCCTCAGTAGTGAAAATTGTGAAAACCTCGTCCCTAAATTCAGACATTCGCGGTAACACTTTACTTCGAGGTAACCATCGGACTTCTGTATGTAGCAGAGGTGTAGTATGTTTTGATTCCATTTCTTAACACTCTTGCTCCCGCGTATGGGCGCCCTTGCTTACAACCAGCCTTGCACGAAAGATACGGTGTTGCAAAGTACTTTCGCCCTAGCGGCACAGACAGTGCAGTACTACAGATGAGAATACAATTAACTTACGATACGTAAAGTATAACAGTAAAAGTGAGTAAATAAACAACATTTAACTTCCATGAAACTATTACAATTACCAGTACGTTGTTTGCGGAACACTACTCTATCACTTTGAAGACTGGCCATGTAGAAGAACATTAAGCCTAGAAATCCGGCCATTTCTGCCGTTATTTAAAGTGTTGCTGAATATGTAACTCATCTGTCATCAAGAGTAATACGTACTGAAAAAAGACCAAGATTCAAGATTTATTTGTCATGTTTACTTTAGTCCTTTGTAGAGTACTAATTGTAAAATAATGATGACGGAAATTATAATTATCCTCCCAAAATAAAAGTGCGGGTGAGTTGAGCAATTTCCTCCCCTTGAGCTTCCAAAATTTCTTGCTCACACGACTAACTGCGAAGCCTAACTAGTACATGCAGGCAAATTCGTCAACAAGATCACAAACGTAGTGCCCTATGACTGTAATATCAATGATGATGAAACTTGATTTGTGGGGCGCTCAACTGCGTGGTTTTCAGCGCCCGTACAAATTCCACTCCTTTCACTGTCGCCGGCTTCTGTGGCCGAGCGGTTCTAGTCGCTTCAGTCCGGAACCGCGCTTCTGCTACGGTCACAGGTTCAAATCCTGCCTCAGGCACGGATGTATGTGATGTCCTTAGGTTAGTTAGGTTTAAGTAGTTCTAAGTCTAGAGGACTGATGACCTCAGATATAAAGTCCCATAGAGCTTAGAGCCATTTGTACCATTTTCCCTGTCCATTGTCGCCACTTTTCCGAATGATAGTGAAATGTTGAGGACAATACAAACACCCAGTCCCTGGGCGCAGAAAATCCCCGATCCGGTCAGGAATCCAACCCGGGATACCGTGATCCAGAGGCAGGAACGCTAGCCATTAGACTACGAGCTGCGACATAATATCAATGAGTAATTGCTGGAATCCGTCTACTCATATTATTCCTGGGTGTAACAGTTTGTACGGATATCGAATGGAGTGATCACAGGGGCTCAGTCGCGGATGAAGCAGGTGGTAGACCTCGGTTCATTTTAGAATACTGAGGAAGTAGACTATGTGATCGGAAGTATCCGGACACCTGGCTGAAAATTATTTAGAAGTTCGCAGCGTCCTCCATCGGTAATGCTGGAATTAAATATGCTGTTTGCCCACCTTAGCCTTAATGACAGCTTCATCTCTCACAGGCATACGTTCAATCACGTGCAGGAAGGTTTCTTGGTGAATGGCAGCCCATTCTTCACGGATTGCTGCACTGAGGAGACGTATCGATGTCGGTCGGTGAGGCCTGGCGCGAAGTCAAATGATTCAAAAAAATGGCTCTGAGCACTATGGGACTTAACATCTATGGTCATCAGTCCCCTAGAACTTAGAACTACTTAAACCTAACTAACCTAGGGACATCACACACGTCCATGCTCGAGGCAGGATTCGAACCTGCGGCCGTAGCGGTCGCGCGGTTCCAGACTGTAGCGCCTAGAACCGCTCGGCCACCCTGGCTGGCGGCACGAAGTCGGCGTTCCAAAACATTCCAAAGGTGTTCTATTGGATTCAGGGCAGGACTCTGTGGTGTCACCGCCAGACACCTCACTTGCTAGGTGGTAGCCTTTAAATCGGCCGCGGTCCATTAGTATACGTCGGACCCGCGTGTCGCCACTGTCAGTGATAGCAGACCGAGCGCCACCACACGGCAGGTCTAGAGAGACTTACTAGCATTCGCCCCAGTTGTACAGCCGACGTTCATAGCAATGGTTCACTGACAAATACGCTCTCATTTGCCGAGACGATAGTTAGCATAGCCGTCAGCTACATTTGCTACGACCTAGCAAGGCGCCGTATTCAATTGATAATTAATATTATGAAGCATGTACCGTAACGAGAGATGTTCTACAATTGTGGATTAAAGTTAAGTATTACATCATCAACGTACTTTATTTGCAATTCTCAAGATATTGTCCTGTTCCAGACCTCACGCCAGTAAGCGTGTTATTAAACGCGTGCATTTCGGCCTCCTCTAGAAAAACAGTGTTAGCTCTTCTGCCAACACTACAGACTCTGTGCAGGCCAGTCCATTACAGCGATGTTACTGCCGTGTAATCACTCCGCCACCGGCCGTGCATTATGAACAGGTGCTCGATTGTGTAGAAATATGCAGTCGCTATCCCCGAATTGTTCTTCAACAATGGGAAGCAAGAAGGTGCTTAAAACATCAATGTAGGTCTGTGCTGTGATAGTGCCACGTAAAACAACAAGGGGTGAAAGCCCCCTCCATGGAAATACGACCACACTGTAACACGACCGCCTCCGAATTTTACTGTTGCCACTACACACGTTCACTGGGCATTCGCCATACCCAGACCCTGCCATCGGATCGCCACATTGTGTACCGTGATTCGTCACTCCGCACAAAGGTTTTCGACTGTTCAATCGTCCAATGTTTACGCTCCTTACACCAACCAAGGCACGTGTGGCTTATGAGCAGCCGCTCGACCATGAAATCCAAGTTTACTCACCTTCCGCCTAACTGACATAGTACTTGCAGTGGACCCTGATGAAGTTTGGAATTCCTGTGTGATGGTGTGGATAGATGTCTGCCTATTACACATTACGAGCCTCTTCAACTGTAGACGGTCTCTGTCAGTCAACAGACGAAGTCGGCCCGTACGCTTTTGTGCTGTACGTTTCCTTTCACGTTTCCACTTCACTATCACATCGGAAACAGTGGACCTAGGGATGTTTAGGAATGTGGAAATCTCGCGTACACACGTATGACACAAGTGACACACAATCACCTGACTATGTACGAAGTCCTTGAGTTCTGCAGAGCGCCCCATTCTGTTCTCTCACAATGTCTAATGACGACTGAAGTCGCAGATATGGAGTACCTGGCTTTATGTGGCAGTTCAATGCACCTAAAATAAAAAAACTTATGGTTTTGGTGGTGTCCGGATACTTTTGATCACATTGTGTACCATCACTCTACAAAGGAGATTGTTTACAAACCACTCGTGAGACCTCTTCCATAATATAGCTCAGGTGTATGTGTGTGTGGGATCCAAATAGGATTAACAGGGGATACTGAACGAATACAGACAAGGGCAGCACGAGTAGTCACAGGTTTCTATAATGTGAGGGAGAGTGCCACAGAAATACTAGAGAAATTGAATTGGGAGACACTTGAAGATATACGTAAACTATCCCGAGAAAGTCTCTTAACGAAGTTTCAAGAACCGGTTTTAAATGATGACTCAAGGAATATTCTACAGTCCCCTACGTATCAAACAATCCTGTTGGCAGAACATTCGCAACTGAGCATTATATCCGAGGTTGAAAATACCCATTCAATTGTAAATTACTTTATTTTCACACGACCGGTCCCGGACTGTTACAAGCCCATCCAGGGGTGTCGTAGCTGTGGTGTGGTCCCCGAGCACCGCGTGTACCAGGCGCGGTGATGCAGCACACCGCTCCTGGTACACGCGGCGCTCGGGGACCACACCACAGCTACGACACCCCTGGATGGGCTTGTAACAGTCCGGGACCGGTCGTGTGAAAATAAAGTACACTACTGGCCATTAAAATTGCTACACCACGAAGATGACGTGCTACAGACGCGAAATTTAACCGACAGGAAGAAGATGCTGTGATATGCAAATGATTTGCTTTTCAGAGCATTCACACAAGGTTGGCGCCGGTGCCGACACCTACTACGTGCTGACATGACGAAAGTTTATAACTGATTTCTCAGAGACAAGCAGCAGTTGACCGGCGTTGCCTGGTGAAACGTTGTTGTGATGCCTCGTGTAAGGAGGAGAAATGCGTACCATCACGTTTCCGACTTTGGTAAAGGTCGAATTGTAGCCTATGGCGATTGCGGTTTATCGTATCGCGACATTGCTGCTCGCGTTGGTCGAGATCCAATGACTGTTAGCAGAATATGGAATCGGTGGGTTCAGGAGGGTAATACGGAACTCCGTGCTGGATTCCAACGGCCTCGTATCAATATAGCAGTTGAGATGACAGGCATCTTATCTGCATGGCTGTAACGGATCGTGCAGCCACGTCACGATCCCTGAGTCAACAGATGGGAACGTTTGCAAGACAACAACCATCTGCACGAACAGTTCGACGATGTTTGTAGCGGCATGGACTATCAGCTCGGAGACCACGGCTGCGGTTACCCTTGACGCTGCATCACAGACAGGACCGCCTACGATGGTGTACTCAACGACGAACCTGGGTGCACGAATGGCAAAACGTCATTTTTTCGAATGAATCAAGGTTCTGTTTACAGCATCATCTTGGTCGCATCCGTGTTTGGCGACATCGCGGTGAACGCACATTGGAAGCGTGTATTCGTCATCGTCATACTGACATATCACCCGGCGTGATGGTATGGGGTGCCATTGGTTACACGTCTCGGCCACCTCTTGTTCGCGTTGACGGCACTTTGAACAGTGGACGTTACATTTAAGATGTGTTACGACCCGTGGCTCTACCCTTCATTCGATCCCTTCTAAACCCTACATTTCAGCAGGATAATGCACGACCGCATGTTGCAGGTCCTGTACGGGCCTTTCTGGATACAGAAAATGTTCGACTGCTGCCCTGGCTAGCACATTCTCCAGGTCTCTCACCAATTGAAAACGTCTGGTCAATGGTGGCCGAGCAACTGGCTCGTCACAATATGCCAGTCACTACTCTTGATGAACTGTGGTATCGTGTTGAAGCTGCGTGGGCAGCTGTACCTGTACACGCCATCCAAGCTCTGTTTGACTCTATGCCCAGGCGTACCGTCAGGATAAGATTAGAATAATTGCTGCACGCACAGAGGCATTCTAACAATCATTCTTCCCTGCTCCGTACGTGAGTGAAATGGGAAGAAGGCCTAATAACTGGTACAATGGGACGTATCCTGTGATATGCACCTCACGGAGGTTTGCAGAGTGTAGATGTAAATGTAGATGTAGATATTAGCTCTGCCATTTGCAGCTGCTATATTTGCTAAAGTTTCTTTCGAAATAATTCTAGAAACTGACAACAGAAGGCAGCTCCTGTCAAGGGACGGATAGGTTCTTATACAAAATGCGTCCGGTTGTCGAGAGACAGGTGGCTCGCACGTCGAGGAAGTCGCGGCTCGTGCTACACTCGGGCGCGATCTTACGAACACAACGGTGTGCCCCGAGCTACGCTCACGCTTGGTTTCCACTGTGCTAGAAGTCTATACACCAGTCGTGCGATTCGCGTAAATAATGTTCCTGTGGTTTGGGAGCCTAGACTGTGATCGCAGAGTATAAGGCAACGATCGTGAATGTCCAACTATAGACTGCCATGGTTCAGCAACGTAAGTGGGTCTTTGCTTTGGTAGCTTTGAGTAAACATAGAAGCAATCCGTTTTCTGTGCACAGTTTTATTTTATTGTTAATATATTGACAAGCAATAACATAGATCACTTCTCATGTTGAAAAGTGGCGAGGAGAGAGAAAGGAAATGAAAAGTTTCGGATAAATTACAACAGTTACGCACTTGTTTTGAGAATGGCTGAGATAAAAATAAAACAAAATGCGTTATTTTTGATACTTAAAGAAAGGAATCGATTTTCAGTGGCATCCGAGGAACTACAGTTGTGAAATTCAGTTTCAAAATTATATCACTTGAAGACGATTGTAAATAAGTGTCTGAAAATGGATATTCATTACTTCTTTGAATGATTGATTTCAGAGCAAAATACAATAACTAATGTCTTAAATAATTAAGTAATATTTATTAGTACCAACCACTTGTGATTTTTAATCATAGTGATTTGCATTCTAGGGTCATTATTACTGTAAATTATATGTCATTTAGGCAGATCTGATTTTTTTCAAAAAATGGTTCAAATGGCTCTGAGCACTATGGGACTTAACATCTGTGGTCATCAGTCCCCTAGAACTTAGAACTACTTAAACCTAACTAACCTAAGGACATCACACACATCCATGCCCGAGGCAGGATTCGAACCTGCGACCGCAGCAGTCCCGCGGTTCCGGACTGAGCGCCTAGAACCGCTAGACCACCGCGGCCGGTCTGATTTTTTCGCTTATATTCTTTTTATCCTATAAGCCTGTTTCAAAATGTAGACCTGTCCTATCAACATAGCACAAATGTTATTCATGAACAAGTTATTAGGTAATCACCTCCACTATAGCTGTACAGACTAAGAGGGGAATGTGCCTGTTTCAAAAAGCAGAAGAAGGAAGTAAAGCATATGTGACCCAGAAGAGACGATCGTCTGGACATGTTCAGACTATGAACAAGAGGAACATCAAATAAAGTTGTAATTTCATTCTACTCGCGACATATCTCAGACTCTTCAGTTAGGAAGTGGCAGCACTAGGTGTACAACTTTCTTTTCGGTTGCACTATTCATGTTGTAGACAGCGTTTTGAAAACGGCTCTGTGGTTTTGTTTGCAGATATCGATTTCTGTAATCGACATCAATGACAATGGACCGGTGTTCGAAGACTTCGAAACGACTGTATCCATCCCAGAACGCACCGATGACGGCACAGAAATCTTGCAGATCATCGCAACCGATGCTGACATCACAGGTGAGTTTACTAGTCTAAATTGGGCTAAGACAGTTTTCAAGTGCAACTACAACGCCTGCGGAATGAAATATTAAGTGTCCTCGTTTAATATAACATTGTTTCGAGAGAAATGGACTGGCAGAGGTGACCACGAGCTCGTGCACAGTAGAAGGTGGGTGAGAACGGACGCAGCAAAAATGTGAGGGGAGATGTTAAATCACTTACTGTGTTGACACACTATTTGGAATTAATTAATTCTGAATTGGCCTGTGGAAGAGGTTTTCAAAATGGCTCTGAGCACTATGGGACTCAACATCTTAGGTCATAAGTCCCCTAGAACTTAGAACTACTTAAACCTAACTAACCTAAGGACATCACACACACCCATGCCCGAGGCAGGATTCGAACCTGCGACCGTAGCAGTCCCGCGGTTCCGGACTGCAGCGCCAGAACCGCTAGACCACCGCGGCCGGCGAAGAGGTTTTCGATCGCTGGAATTTGTCAGACACGTGTCTGAGACATGACTGCATGTCAGCATAATACAAGTATTAAAATAACACTGTTACTCACTGCTCTATTAAGTTTTTATTGTGTCTCACTGTTTAGAGGCACAAAACGCGTGGGTGTTTTCAGCTCGTTACTAAATGCAAATAAGTAGGAGGCCGTGTTGATAGGAGTTGAAGGAGTCCAGGTTGCAATAATATGCAGCACGGCACACTGTTAGAGAGAAGGATTATTATTCATGAAACACATAGTACAGTGAAAATTACTTATCTTCAGTAGTCTGTAGGACTGCAGCTATCGCTATAACTAACACTACATATTCTCAGGGACTAAGCCTGATGGGCCCTCCTCAGAGAACCAATCCAAACAGAACTGGCTGAGGGCCGACTATGAAAGTGCGTCTGCCTAGGTTGAAATCTAGTTAAATGAACGAGGCACACTCCAGTTCCGTCGAGTTGCACAGCCCTCTAGAGCGCGCTGTGCTCAGCAGACGACGGGCTGCCAGCCTTGTGTTGGCGCGGCGTTGTAGCAGTATCTGTGGCAATGATACTATAGTTGTAACGGGTGTAATTTCGCTAACTTGTCGCTGGAACATATTCATTCCTTCTGTAATAATTAACAGGGATGGACTGCCGTGTGCTGTGCCGTTCCACTGCGCAAGCAGAGTCACTTGTTGAAAACGGAGGTCGTGACACGTTTATGAGACCCTGGCGTGTCGTTCGTTCTCTGACTGCAGTCCTGTACTTGCGTATTATGTAAATGTAACATACTACAGAAAATTTTTGTACCAACAAGCGCGTGGTTGTCAACAATGAACAAATGGCAAAAGTCTAGCTATTCTATGGGGATTTTTTTTTCTGTAATAGAAGAAAGTAACAAACGGATTTTGACAACCTGAGAAATCATTTGTAGAGAAGATACGCAACAATAAATTTATCAGTTTTTAATATTGTCGCCGTACTCGGTTAACACATAAACATGTACAAAAGGTTCTCTTTTTAAATTTTATTTATTGAAACTAGGTTGCCTGCAATGTTTCGAATCTTAAATAAATAAAAGTTCAAAATGATATCCATAAGCTACACAAATGAGAAATACGTGGAACCTATTAAATTAACTTATTGCTCCCGGAACCTATTATCTGTTTATAATGGATCGTTTTAACCTCTTACAAAAAATTAACTGCCTGGCCCATTAGCGGCAGTGGCAGTGTGTCGAGTTAAGTGTCAAAATTTCCTTGCGGATGGAAGGCGTGTAATGCCGTTGATTTGAGAATGAAAACACGGTTCAAGTAGTATCCGTGCAATTGGCCCGTTCAACCATGGGCCATTTTCAAACACATATTTTAAGTGTGAAGCTTTAAATATGTGATTGAAAATGATCCATGGTTGAAATGGGCCAATTGCACGGATGATAAATAGATTACAGCCTACGTGGATCATGTTTTCAATCTCAAACCACGTTGAGGTTTTTGACCCCCACAAAAATAAAATTTTAAAAACACCGTTGATGTTCAATTTTCTCTTCAACCGAATCATAAAGTTGCGCTCTGCGGCGACCTTAGTCCTACACAACCAGATTAGGCTAGGAACAAAGACTGCAAACAATGAAGCACCCAAATACGGTACACAAGATGGTCGTGCACCGGAATGCTACACTGCTGATGTCTTCCTGATACACAATTGTCAAATGGGAAATTACATTTAAGAATGATTGCTTACTAACAGAATCGGTCGTGTTTCACTGCGTTCCCTAAAGCCGTCGGCACACGGACCGTGCATCCGAACGTTGAGCGTTGAGCGTGCCGAGTTTCTGACGTCATAGCGTGGAACAGCACGTTCGGGAGTCTTTCGGAACGTGCAGAGCAGTATCTGGCATGTCAGATATTCTGAGCATACGTCTGAGCGTTGACCCACGAGATGGCACAATGCCACCTACGTCACACGCACGCCGTCTTCCTTCAGTACAGAGTTGTGAGGCGCCATATTGGCATTCATTTCAAGCCTATATGTATATGTGCCGTTTCTGAGCGCCAGCAAATTGAGAATCACTGGAAAACCAGTTGTTAACTGCGTGATTCGTTCCAATAAAATAATGAGAAACGTCATATTCGTGGCAAAAGAATTATTGTAACTTGCGTATTATGAGAGTAGGCTATTTGAAGGCAGCGACACACTGAAGATCCACCCAAAACGCATTGTTCTTGGTACCATTTGTTATAATTAAATTTCAATTAGTAACATATTCACGATTAAGGTTTTCAACGGGGGGAAACATACAATATAAAGAAAGAAGGGTAGAGGTGTTGGTGTAGAGTAATGAGCAGCGTCATTGTCATGAATTGAGAAGGTTGGTGGGGTGGGGGTTCGCGTATTGCCACTTCCAAATTTTTTTTTCCCTAACATTCGCGTTTTTATTAGCTTCTGGTACTGTATTATTAGTTTAATGTAAGTGTATACTATAATATTTGATGTTATGTAAATGTAAGTTCACCTTTTTTTGAGGAGTGACTTTGTTCGAGTGGCTTAATCTACAGGACAGCTTGCGCTACTTGCATAAAGATATTTTGCTCCTTTTTCTTTCACGTTTCGTAGTTCACATGTTGCAAAGATTCTGCTACTGGGAAGGAACAGTGATCAAGTAAGACTGACCTTGAGGTTTTACTAAAATGTGGGAATGACGAGATAATGTTTATCTTATGCGGAGAAGTATTCCAAATTTGTACCGCACGGTTTGTAATGGAACTTTTATAAGCCTGTTTCCCTATTGATTTGACTTGGTACTTTGCTTTTCATGGACGATGGAGGAAATGTTGTTGTTGTTGTGGTCTTCAGTCCTGAGACTGGTTTGATGCAGCTCTCCATGCTACTCTATCCTGTGCAAGCTTTTTCATCTCCCAGTACCTACTGCAACCTACATCCTTCTGAATCTGCTTAGTGTATTCATCTCTTGGTCTCCCTCTACGATTTTTACCCTCCACGCTGCCCTCCAATACTAAACTGGTGATCCCTTGATGCCTCAGAACATGTCCTACCAACCGATCCCTTCTTCTGGTCAAGTTGTGCCACAAACTTCTCTTCTCCCCAATCCTATTCAATACTTCCTCATTAGTTATGTGATCTACCCATCTAATCTTCAGCATTCTTCTGTAGCACCACATTTCGAAAGCTTCTATTCTCTTCTTGTCCAAACTATTTATCGTCCATGTTTCACTTCCATACATGGCTACACTCCATACGAATACTTTCAGAAATGACTTCCTGACACTTAAATCAATACTGGATGTTAACAAATTTCTCTTCTTCAGAAACGCTTTCCTTGCCATTGCCAGCCTACATTTTATATCCTCTCTACTTCGACCATCATCAGTTATTTTGCTCCCCAAATAGCAAAACTCCTTTACTACTTTAAGTGCCTCATTTCCTAATCTAATTCCCTCAGCATCACCCGACTTAATTAGACTACATTCCATTATCCTTGTTTTGCTTTTGTTGATGTTCATCTTATATCCTCCTTTCAAGACACTGTCCATTCCATTCAACTGCTCTTCCAAGTCCTTTCCTGTCTCTGACAGAATTACAATGTCATCGGCGAACCTCAAAGTTTTTATTTCTTCTCCATGAATTTTAATACCTACTCCGAATTTTTCTTTTGTTTCCTTTACTGCTTGCTCAATATACAGATTGAACAACATCGGGGAGAGGCTACAACCCTGTCTTACTCCCTTCCCAACCACTGCTTCCCTTTCATGTCCCTCGACTCTTATAACTGCCATCTGGTTTCTGTATAAATTGTAAATAGCCGTTCGCTCCCTGTATTTTACCCCTGCCACCTTTAGAATTTGAAAGAGAGTATTCCAGTCAACATTGTCAAAAGCCTTCTCTAAGTCCACAAATGCCAGAAACGTAGGCTTGCCTTTCCTCAATCTTTCTTCTAAGATAAGTCGTAAGGTCAGTATTGCCTCACGTGTTCCAGTGTTTCTACGGAATCCAAACTGATCTTCCCCGAGGTTGGCTTCTACTAGTTTTTCCATTCGTCCGTAAAGAATTCGTGTTAGTATTTTGCAGCTGTGACTTATTAAGCTGATAGTTCGGTAATTTTCACATCTGTCAACACCTGCTTTCTTTGGGATTGGAATTATTATATTCTTCTCGAAGTCTGAGGGTATTTCGCCTGTTTCATACATCCTGCTCACCAGATGGTAGAGTTTTGTCAGGACTGGCTCTCCCAGGACTGTCAGTAGTTCCAATGGAATGTTGTCTACTCCCGGGGCCTTGTTTCGACTCAGGTCTTTTAGTGCTCTGTCAAACTCTTCACGCAGTATCGTATCTCCCATTTCATCTTCATCTACATCCTCTTCCATTTCCATAATATTGTCCTCAATTACATCGCCCTTGTATAGACCCTCTATATACTCCTTCCACCTTTCTGCCTTTCCTTCTTTGCTTAGAACTGGGTTTCCATCTGAGCTCTTGATATTCATACAAGTGGTTCTCTTATCTCCAAATGACTCTTTAATTTTCCTGTAGGCAGTATCTATCTTACCCCTAGTGAGATAAGCCTCTACATCCTTACATTTGTCCTCTAGCCATCCCTGCTTAGCCATTTTGCGCTTCCTGTCGATCTCATTTTTGAGACGTTTGTATTCCTTTTTGCCTGTTTCAATTACTGCATTTTTATATTTTCTCCTTTCATCAATTAAATTCAATATTTCTTCTGTTACCCAAGGATTTCTACTAGCCCTCGTCTTTTTACCTACTTGATCCTCTGCTGCCTTCACTACTTCATCCCTCAAAGCTACCCATTCTTCTTCTACTGTATTTATTTCCCCAATTCCTGTCAATTGCTCCCTTATGCTCTCCCTGAATCTCTGTACAACCTCTGGTTCTTTTAGTTTATCCAGGTCCCATCTCCTTAAATTCCCACCTTTTTGCAGTTTCTTCAGTTTTAATCTACAGGTCATAACCAATAGATTGTGGTCTGAGTCCACATCTGCCCCTGGAAATGTCTTACAATTTAAAACCTGGTTCCTAAATCTCTGTCTTACCATTATATAATCTATCTGATACCTTTTAGTATCTCCAGGGTTCTTCCATGTATACAACCTTCTTTCATGATTCTTAAACCAAGTGTTAGTTATGATGATGTTGTGCTCTGTGCAAAATTCTACCAGGCGGCTTCCTCTTTCATTTCTGTCCCCCAATCCATATTCACCTACTATGTTTCCTTCTCTCCCTTTTCCTACACTCGAATTCCAGTCACCCATGATTATTAAATTTTCGTCTCCCTTCACAATCTGAATAATTTCTTTTATTTCATCATACATTTCTTCAATGTCTTCGTCATCTGCAGAGCTAGTTGTCATATAAACTTGTACTACTGTAGTAGGTGTGGGCTTCGTATCAATCTTGGCCACAATAATGCGTTCACTATGCTGTTTGTAGTAGCTTACCCGCATTCCTATTTTCCTATTCATTATTAAACCTACTCCTGCATTACCCCTATTTGACTTTGTGTTTATAACCCTGTAGTCACCTGACCAAAAGTCTTGTTCCTCCTGCCACCGAACTTCACTAATTCCCACTATATCTAACTTCAACCTATCCATTTCCCTTTTTAAATTTTCTAACCTACCTGCCCGATTAAGGGATCTGACATTCCACGCTCCGATCCGTAGAACGCCAGTTTTCTTTCTCCTGATAACGACATCCTCTTGAGTAGTCCCCGCCCGGAGATCCGAATGGGGGACTATTTTACCTCCGGAATATTTTACCCAAGAGGACGCCATCATCATGTAATCATACAGTAAAGCTGCATGCCCTCGGGAAAAATTACGGCTGTAGTTTCCCGTTGCTTTCAGCCGTTCGCAGTACCAGCACAGCAAGGCCGTTTTGGTTATCGTTACAAGGCCAGATCAGTCAATCATCCAGACTGTTGCCCTTGCAACTACTGAAAAGGGATACATTCCAGATGCAAGGACGGGGTACACAGATTCCCTCCTGGGGGATGAATAAGAGACGGACGACCCTTGATGTTTAGTCTCTTCGAACGCATAATAATAATAATAATAATAATAATAATAATAATAATACTAAACAGCAGCAGTATACCCTTAAGCCGTCGGCACACGGACCGTGCTGTCGAACGTTAACGTTGAGCGTGCCAAGTTCAACGTGCTGCTGAACGCTCAGGAACGATGCGACTTGTGCATAGGGTAAGTGGGCCCCAACGTGGTATACGCGATCGCGATGCACTCCAGAGGCAGTTGAGAGATGTTTCTAGTTCGTATATCACACTGTTTACTCAACGGGCTCGCGTAAAATTCCCACGTTAGCTATTTTGAAACGCATATTTCCTCCATTTCGTTTCAAAATAGCTAACGTGGGAATTTTACGCGAGCCCGTTGAGTAAACAGTGTGATATACGAACTAGAAACATCTCTCAACTGCCTCTGGAGTGCATCGCGATCGCGTATACCACGTTGGGGCCCACTTACCGTATGCACAAGTCGCATCGTTCCTGAGCGTTCAGCAGCACGTTGAACTTGGCACGCTCAACGTTAACGTTCGACAGCACGGTCCGTGTGCCGACGGCTTAAGGGTATACTGCTGCTGTTTAGTATTATTATTATTATTATTATGCGTTCGAAGAGACTAAACATCAAGGGTCGTCCGTCTCTTATTCATCCCCCAGGAGGGACTCTGTGTACCCCGTCCTTGCATCTGGAATGTATCCTAAGTGCAAGAGTGCGAACGTTTTCTAAATGTTTGTGTAGCGTGCCTCTGAGGCGGGCTGTGGGTACCACATCTAGTAGTATGAGGGAAACCGCCTAAAAATCACTTCCAGTCTCGTCGGTTCACTCACCAGCGCTAGTTGTCAGTCTGGGAGACGGATTCGACCCGGTTCAGGCTACCTTCCCAGTTTCCGGAAGCAGCGTGTTGCCGCTCTTTTTTTCTTTTTTTTCCTTTTTTGTAGCGGAGGCAACATGACAGCTGTTGAAGTTCATTGTTGATCCTTTCACTCAGTTTTTTTTTACAGAGACCAACCAGCTCTCTGACCGAACACGCTGAGCTACCGTTCCGGCAACGCTCTCTGCTATCCGTGGGGTTTCGAAGGGTGTACATACTCGTACAAAACAGGTCTCTTTCGGCAGGTGGTAACGCCACGGGGAGCCAACAATATTTTAATTCATTTCTGGAAGGACCCTTATCCTGGAATCTCGAGGAACAGAATTGGAGCATTAGTCATACGTAGCATTTAGTCCGACGGGCTATTCGAAATACAGATGTAACCCGTACAATCAACATGTCAAGACCACCTATAATTTCACTTGCGAGTCCTCCTGCTTAGCTGAGTGCTGCAATGCAGCGGGTTGGATATTTTCTTCGGTCGTGGACTGGGAGTTGTGTTGCCCACGTCATCATCTCATCATCGCCGAAACGCAAGTCGCCCAATGTGCCGTCACATGATATAAGACTTGCAACCCGGCGGCCGAACTTCCCCGGATAGGGTCTCCCGGCCATCAATGCCACACGACCCTATTTTCATTTTATTTCACTGACGAACTTGTGAAGCTCAGCTTCGACAACAAAGCTCACGAATCTTTCTCACTGTCTAATGAAATGTAGGAAAATGAAGTCATTAAGAATTAAATAAAGTAACTAAATCTCGTGCAGGTATGTAGAGTATTATGAAGATGTACTGACAACTCTGGTTAACACGACTACTGTATGACACTACGGCCTCTGCAGCTGAATGGTTGTGTTTGGTATTATGTGTGGACAATGTATGGGTTGTGTATTGCAAAGTATCATATACTCGCTACAGTAGTGCACAATTGTCGCTGTTGAACCACGAAGGACGTTTGATCTGAAATAATAATAATGTACTGGCTTCAAAGGAAACTGATTCAACCCGTAAAACACCTCTACCCTGCTTTATAGGGACAGTTATGAGATACAGGCACTATACAGAGAAAGTAACTCAGGGTCCAGTAATGAATGATAATGAGTGTATGGCTTTGGTGGCCGGGAGACCCCTCGCGGGGCGGTTAGGCCGCCGCTCCACAAGTTCTTAACGCCACTACGTCGACTTGCGAGTAAATGAGGATGAAATGATGATGAAAGACACACAACATCCAGTCATCTCGAGGCAGAGAAAATCCTTGACCCCGCCGGGAATCGAACCCGGGACTCCGGGCTCGGGAACCGAGAACGCTCCCGCGAGACCACGAGCTGCTGACTTGGTTTATTTAGTGTATTCTTAATATATTGATGTATATCAGTGTACTATGACAGTATTCTAAGACATACTGCATAATAAATGTTGTAGTTACAACTAAGATCATTCTGTTGCAACCATGTTACAGTTTCTTCTGAATAACAATGCACAAATTACCAGTATTTGTTGTGTACTGCCGGCCGGTGTGGCCGAGCGGTTCTAGGCGCTTCAGTCTGGAACCGCGCAACCGCTACGGTCGCAGGCTCGAATCCTGCCTCGGGCATGGATGTGTGTGATATCCTTAGGTTAGTTAGGTTTAAGTAGTTCTAAGTTCTAGGGGACTCATGAACTCCGATGTTAAGTCCCATAGTGCTCAGAGCCATTTGAACCATTTTTTGTGTACTGAGAGAATAATTCTAGAACATTATGTGTTATGGTCTTTAGTCCGAAGACTTGTTTGATGGAGCTCTCCAAGCTACTCTACCCTGTGCAAGCTTCTTCATCTCCGAGTGAACTACTGCAACCTACATCCTTTTGAATCTGCATACTGTATCCATCTCTTGCTCTCCCTCTGCGATTTTTATTGTCCACACTTCCCTCCAACACTAAATTGGTGACCGAGCGAATTGGCGCAGTGGTTAGCACACTGGATTCGCATTCGCGAGAGCGACGGTTCAGACCCGAGACCGGCCATCCTGATTTGGGTTCTCTCTGATTTCCCTAAATCGCTTCACGCAAATGCCAGGATAGTTCTTTTGAAAGGAGACAACCAACTTCCTTCCCGGTGAGACTGATGACTTCGCTGTTTGGTCCCCTCCCCCAAATTAACAACTGACCAAATATCAACTGATTCCTTCCTGTGGTCGAGTTGTGCCACAAATTTCTTGTCTCCCCAATTCTGCTCAGTACCTGCTCATTACTCACGGGATCTACCTATCTAATCTTCAACGTTCTTCTGTAGCACCACATTTCTAAAGCTTTTATTCTCTTTTTATTTAAACTGTGTATCATCCAGTTTCACTTCCATTCCTGCTGCATTCCGTAAAAATACATTCAGGAAAGACTTTCTAACACTTAAATCTATATTCTACGTGAACAAATGTTTTTTTCTTCACAAACGCTTTTCTTGCCATCGCCGGTCTACATTTTACATCCTCTCTACTTCGGGCATGGACAGATATTTTGCTGCCAAAATAGCAAAACTCATCTACTACTTTAAGTGTCTCGTTTCCTAACCTAGTTCCTAAGCATCACTTGATGTAATTCGATAACATTTCAGTATCCTAGTTTTGCTTTCGTTGATGTTCATCTTATACCTCCTTTCAAGACACTCTCCACATTCCATTCAATTGCTCTTCGAACTCCTTTGCTGTCTTCGACGGAATTACAATGGCATCGGAAGACCTCAAAATTTTTGTTTCTTCTACCAGATGCCGCGCGGAGTGGTTCAAATGGCTCTAAGCACTATGGGGCTCAACATCTGAGGTCATCAGTCCCCTAGACTTAGAACTACTTAAACCTAACTAATCTAAGGACATCACACACATCCATGCCCGAGGCAGGACTCGAACCTGCGACCGTAATAGCAGCGCGGTTCCGGACTGAAGCGCCTAGAACCGCTCGGCCACACGGCCGGCCCGCGCGGAGTGGCCGCGGGGCTAGAGGCGCCAAGTCACGGACTGCGGAGCTCCTCCAGCCGGAGGTTCGAGTCCTCCCTCGGGCATGGGTGTGTGTGTTGTTCTTAGCATAAGCTAGTTTAAGTAGTGTATAAGAGTTTAAGTAGTGTATAAGTCTATGGACCGATCACCTCAACAGTTTGGTCCCTTAGGAATTCATTTTTTTACCTGAACTTTAATTCCTACTCCAAATTTTTCTTTTTTTTCTTTCGCTGCTTGCTCCATGCACAGACTAAACAATATCGGGGATAGGCAGCAAACCTGTCTCACTCCCTTCTCAGCCACTGCTTCCCTTTCGAGCCCATCGACTCTTCTAATTGCCGTCTGATTTTTGCAAATGGTCTTTCGCTCCCTGTATTTTACCGCTGCTACCTTCAGAATTGCAAAGAGAGTATTCCAGTCAACGTTGTCAGAAGTTTTCTCTATGTCTACAAGTGCTATAAACGTACACTGATCAGCCAGAACATTACGACCACTTACCTACTATCGATACACCCCCGTCCAGGCGATAGCAGTGACACCCGGCAAGAATCGACTACTAGTCAGACACACACATACGGTACATGTAATTATCAGTGAGAATGTTGTCCGAGAATGGAATGGGGAGGGCGCGCTAGCTATCTGAGTTTGACCGAGAGAAGATAGGGATGATCGGAGGCTCGGCACGAGCATTTAGGAAACTACACGGGTAGTCGGGTGTTTGAGGAGAGCTGTGGCGATTGCCTCCCACATGTAGCTAAAACCAAGATGAAACCACGTCCACATGTCTTGGGGTTTGGAGGTCACCCCTCATTACAGCGTTGGACGTCTTAGGTTGAGCAGATTGATAAAACAGGACAAGCGGCGAACTGTGGTGGAACTAATATCAGACTTTAATGTTGGGCAGAGTACAAGTGTGTCTGGACACACCGTGCACCAAACACTCCTAACGATGGGCTTCCGCAGCCGAAGACCCGTGCATGCGCCAATGTTAACACCACAACATCGGCAAATAGGGCTAAAATGGGCACATGACCATCGGCACTGGACGATGGCGCAGTGGTAGAGTATTGCATGGTCTGGTGAATCCCGACACTTTCTTCATCGTGCCAATAAGGGGGCACGAATCCGTCGTCTTCCAGGGAAACGGCTCCTTGACACCTGTACTGCGGGACGAAGACAAGCTGGCGACGGCTCCATTAGGCTCTAGGGAACATTCACGTGGGTGTCGATGGATCTACTGGAGCTCATGCGTGGCACCATGACGGCCAAGTATCGTACACTGGTTGTAGACCACGTACACGACCCCTTCCTGACAATCATGTTTTCCGACGGCAGAGGCGTATTTCAACAACATAATGCGCCATATAACAAGCCAGGAGTGTGATGGTGCACTTCTAGGAACTCAGTGGCATGTTCCAATTGATATGCTGGCACCTTATTTCGCCAGATCTGAACTCGATCGAACGTGTCTGAGATGTGATTGAAAATGACGTCACAGCTCATTTCCCCCCCACCAACCCCCCGCCCCTCCTAGGAATTTGCTGAAATTAGGTGATCTGTGTGTGCAGATATGGTACCAGCTCCCTCCATCGACCGTCTAGGGCCTCATCTGAATCTCCGCCCTCTTCCATTTCTATTACGCTGCCTTCACATTCGTCTGCCTCCGTATGCTCCATCCACCTCTCAGCTTTCCCTTCTTTGCTTAGGATTAGCTTTCCATCTGAGCTCTTGATATTCATACAGCTGCTTCTCCTTTCTCCAAAGGCCTATTTAATTTCCCTTTAGGCTGTGTCTATCTTTCCCCTAATGATATCTTTACGTTTGTCTTCTATCTAGTCCTACTTAGCCATTTCGAACTTCCTGTCAGTCTAATTTTTTTAGACGGTTGAATTCCCCTTCGCTTGCTTCATTTGCTGCATTTTTATATTTTCTCCTTTCTTCAATGAAATTCAGTATCTCCTGTGTCATCCAAGGATTTCTAACAGGCCTTATCTTTTTACCTTTTTGATCCTCTTCTGTCTTCACCATTTCATCTCTCAAAGCTACCCATTCGTCATCTACTGTATTCCTATCCCCTGTGTTTGTCAATATTTATCTAATTCTCCCTCTAAAACTGTAACAACCTCTGGTTCTTTCAACTTATCCAGGTCCCATTTCAATTTCCTGCATTATTACAGTTTTGTGGTGTGCGTACTGTAAGACCTTCAGTACACACACCATCAGATTATTTGACTTGTCGCTCTAACGAAGTAGGCGAGTGGCAGCAATACGTCTCATGATCTTATCGTGGCGTGTTTATCTTCTGCCGTTTGGTCAGACGATAGAAATGCCACTTGCACGCTTAGAGTAGCAGATTGACGGTGACCAACTTTAAACAGAACTTGATTAATTTTCACACACATTTATTAAAATAATAACAAGCATAAAAATTACTTAACTTGGTTCTGGATGCTATTTACGATTGACAATCTGAAGTTCCTTTGGTATTGGTACGTTAATCTTATCCTCACATATATCTCTGATACTTGACAAAAGTGTCTATACATTTATCTTCGCTATGTACAGGAATATGGTAATCTTATTGGGCGCAGACTGAAACTTGACTATAGACTGATACATAAAAATGTAGAACTCGTACAGACTGTTGCACACAAATGCAGACTGGTACAGACTGGTGCAGACAAATGTAGACTGACTAATCGGAGGTCTGTACACTCGTTATAATACTTCGCGCATTCATGTATCACTGCGCGAGTGTGATCCGCGAGGAGAAAAGATTCTACGTTAGCAGCAATCTCATTGGCTGTGTTACTATTAATACGCGGATCGGCGGAAGCAGAATTTGGTCCGACTCTATGGCAGCGCCGTCTCGTAGTGCGGAGACGGACGAGTGGTGCCCCTGCGCTGTTGTGCTTAGCGGGGCGCGCTCTAATGGGAAAGTCGTGTACGCGGTGACTACGCGGAACTATATACGCAACAAGTTTCTTCAGTTTTACGCTGAAGTGTCAGAAGTCGCGGGATGTCTCCTAATATCGTGTCGGACATCCTTTTCCCTGGCGTAGTGGAGCAACTCGACTTGGCATGGACTCAACAAGTCGTTGGAAGTCCCATGCAGGAATACTGACCTATACTGCCTCCACAGCCATCCATAATTGCGAAAGTGTTGCCAGTGCAGGATTTTGTGCACGAACTGACCTCTCGACGATGAAGGAGGGAAGACTGAGTTTAACGTCCCGCCGACGTCGAGGTCATTAGAGACGCCCTCGATTATGTCCCATAAAGGTTCGATGGGATTCATGTCATCATTCGCTCGAAAAGTCCAGAATGTTCTTCAGACCAATCGCAAACAGTTGTGGCCCTATGACATGGCGCATTCTCTTGTCATCTGTAAAATTTTTTTGGGAATATGAAGTTCATGAATGGCCGATTGCACTCAAAGAAGCCGAACATAAAAATTTCCTGTCAACGATGGATTCAGTTGGACCAGAGGACCCAGTCCATTCCATGTACACTCAGCCCACAGTGTTGTGGAGCAACCACCAGCTTGCAAACGCAACCCTACCATCATCTAACTGAAATCGGGACTCATCTGGCCAGGCCACGGTTTTCCAGTCGCACTGGGCCGCTAAGATCCTGAATAGTGTTGAATGTGGCCTTTCTGAAATATTGTATTTCATATTTGCATGATAATCCTGCTGTTCTGGCCAACTTGAGCTGCAGTACCGCAGGACTAGAAACTACAGTCGCAATATGTCACAAACCTGCCGCTGTCGAATCCCTACACGTGCTGGTACACATTTTTCCAACACGACACGAGGCACAATACGCTGTCATAAACAACCAACGTTCGAATGTGATTTGTCAATGAAGAAACTACTGCATAATCATTTCTTACGTGCAGCATGTAGAAGGCACTACTCGTACCTACTTTGTTCCGTTGCTTTCTTGCATGCCATCTTCACATGCTTCAATTTTAATGGCTACAAATGAATTATGAACCAAATCGTTATTTGCTTAAGTTCATTCAGGTGTCCTAGATGGATGTTAGGATCGTCTTTTTCCTAAATACAAGGCCAGTTTGTTTACAACGGTGCAACCTCGTTCAGTTCATTCCTCGTGCTCATTGCTATTTTTCTTATATGCTTCTGTGCCCGCTACGTAGTATATGCAGTACTGTTGATTCGAAGAGATGCTTATATAGGGATGTCTGACAGAGAGCTTCTTTGGGTAGATTTCTTTCCGTTCATTGCGGTAAAAGCTCGCTCACAAAAACACGTCGGTCCCAGCATCGACATAATCATGGCTGCAAACTTATGAAGCTGTGAAAATTTATGTTACAGAAAATTTTTATACGAGTCCATAGGACTTATTTTTATTGTGAAACTTATCATTCAACTGCCTGCCAGAGTGCCTATAAGTTTTAATTGTACCTGGGGTTCCAGCACGGAGGTATCATAAACTGATACTGGTGTCAAGACATAGATGAATTAAAGACATTAGCTGCCAGTGGACACTGATTTATATAAGTGGGGCAAGTTGAAAATTAGTGCTCGACACAGTGCTCTCCACAACGATACGAACTACCTTAGCACGCCTCCTGTCAGACTTAAATTCTCAAATGATACTGTACACTACTGGCGTAGTGCCCCTGCACATTAGCATCACTACTCGTGGCATTCCAGTACGAGTTCGAGCTTGGTGTGCATCTGCACAGAAGGGATCATTGGCCGTCATGGCCTTAATTATACTAGGTGGTCCATTGATCGCGACCGGGCCAAATATCTCATGAAATAAGCGTCAAACGAAAAAACTACAAAGAACGAAACTTGTCTAGCTTGAAGGGGGAAACCAGATGGCGCTATGGTTGGCCCGCAAGACGGTGCTGTCGTAGGTCAAACGGATATCAACTGCGTTTTTCAAAATAGGAACCCCCATTTTTATTGCATATTCGTGTAGTACATAAAGAAATATGAATGTTTTTTTTTCGCTTTGTGATAGATGGTGCTGTAAAAGTAACAAACATATGGCTCACAATTTTAGACGAACAGTTGGTAAAGGTAGGTTTTATAAATTAAAATACAGAACGTAGGTATTTTGGTAAACATTTTTGGAATACAGTGACCAATAAATTATTATATTTTAACTGAACTTCAGTCTTGATCACAACACCTATGTCTCAATAACATAGGTGAGCGGTTTCGGTTATATTTATATAACCATCTTCAGACCTATGAATTAATTTTAGAAATGACTAGAAACCAATCTTAAAATAAAGTGAAAAGTGTCTAATGACGACAAAATTTTAACAAGATAAAATAAAACTTATTATACCCATGGCTTCCTTGGAGGATGGTAGGCGGAGCTCTACTCAGCTGCTAAGAAGTAAAATGATGGTTATGAGTGCTGAGCGTGAGCTTAAATATGCAGAGGCTCTGCCTATTTCCTCCCACACTACTTCACAACTGCCAATCAGCGTTCATAATATGACGCTATTGTCAAAGTATAAAAATACGAAATACACTAATAACATAAAATTGATTCATTTAAAATGTCTGATTAATAGATAGTTAGTATGTGTAAAACTTATTTATATTTTAGATAAAAACGGTAAATTACGATGTGTAATAGCTGTGCCCTCTATGGGCAACCTTAATACTATTACATTGTCACTTGCATCAAAGATGTAAAAGTCCTTGGAGTTGTGGTATATATCGATTACACCGTGTCGCCTACATCACAACTGCGTCTTTGATTGATGTTGCAGAATCGTCTTACTTTAACTGTAGCTTCCATAATAACGTTCTTTATAACAGTAGGTAGCGGCCAAGAGTGCGTTCCGCATTATGTATGTCTGAATAACAGATGAGACCGCTGATTAAACATTTAGAACTCATCGATCTAATAGTTTTTACAATAATCAATTTCAATTTAATAAAAATTTTATGTGTTGTATAGCATATTTTTCATACATAGCTTTTGCCATGGGTATAACTAATCTTATATTTTAAAACAAAAGAGTAGGTGCATCTTCATTATAAAATTTCGTCAGAAAGGTCGTAAAAATATTTTTCGCGAAAATCTAATTGTTCATTGAGCAACATTGATGATTTGGTTTTCAAATGAGCATATATCTCGGGTAAGCCTTTATTTGCATAATGAAGAACTTGTAGATTTTGCTCTACTGTCCCCTCAGCATGATTATTAAATGTTTTTTGATGGCCGAATACAGATTTTGTTCGTGAGGTACCCAACGTTTGTTCTTTTTACCTTTCTGCAAAATTTCGGCCTGTTTGGCCGATATATATTTTCTCACAGTCTCTACATTGGATCATATACACTCCTGATCTGGTAAATTTTTCATTATCTTTACTTATGTTATGTCTTAATTTTTGTTGTAAAGTATTGTGAGTTGTGAATGCTATTGTTATTCCAGAATTTTTGAATAAATTAGTAATTCTATCTGATATGTTTCCCATATATGTCAACTTCATATATTTTGGATTCCCTATTAAATATAACCGAAACCAGTCACCTATGTTATTGAGACATAAGTGTTGTGATCAAGACTGAACTTTGTTAAAATATAAGAACGTAGGTACGTTTGAACACTTTATTTCGGTTGTTCCAATGTGATACATGTACCTTTGTGAACTTATCATTTCTGAGAATGCATGTTGTTACAGCGTGATTACCTGTAAATACTAGATTAATGCAATAAAGTTGTTCCAATGTGATACATGTACCTTTGTGAACTTATCATTTCTGAGAATGCATGTTGTTACAGCGTGATTACCTGTAAATACCAGATTAATGCAATAAATGCTCAAAATGATGTCCGTCGACCTCAATGCATTTGGCAATACGTGTAACGACATTCCTCTTAACAGCGAATAGTTCGCCTTGCGTAATGTTTGCACATCCATTGACAATGCGCTGACGCATGTTGTCAGGCGTTTTCGGAGGATCACGATAGAGCAAATATTCTTCAACTTTCCCCACAGAAAGAAATCCGGGGATGTAAGACCCGGTGAACGTGCGGGCCATGGTATGATGCTTCGACGACTAATCCATCTGTCATGAAATATGCTATTCAATACCGCTTCAACCGCACGCGAGTTATGTGCCGGACATCCATCATGTTGGAAGTACATCACCATTCAGTCATGCAGTGAAACATCTTGTAGTAACATCGGTAGAACATTACGTAGGAAATCAGCATACACTGCACCATTTATATTGCCATCGATAAAATGGGGGCCAATTATCCTTCCTTCCATAACGCCGCACCATACATTAACCCGCCAAGGTCGCTGATGTTCCACTTGTCGCAACCATTGTGGGTTTTCCGTTGCCCAATAGTGTATATTATGCCGGTTTACTTTACCGCTGGTGAGTGATGCTTAGCCGCTAAATAGAAATCGTCCCATAATTTCTCTTGTGCCCCGTGGCAGAACTGTACACAACGTTCAAAGTCGTCGCCATGCAATTCCTGGTGCATAGAAATATGGTACGGGTGCAATCGATGTTGATGCAGCATTCTCGACACCGACGTTTTTCAGATTCCCGATTCTCGCGCAATTTGTCTGTTACTGATGTGCGGATTAGCCCCGACAGCGGCTAAAACACCTACTTGGGCATCATCATTTGTTGCAGGTCATAGTTGACGTTTCACATGTGGCTGAACACTTCCTGTTTCCTTAAATAACGTAACTATCCGGCGAACGGTCCTGACACTTGGATGATGTCGTCCAGGAATCCGAGCAGCATACATAGCACACGCCCGTTGGGCATTTTGATCACAATAGCCATACATCAACACGATATCGACCTTTTCCACAATAGGTAAACTGTCCTTTTTAACACGGGTAATGTAACACGAAGCAAATACCGTCCGCACTGGCGGAATGTTACGTGATACCTCGTACTTATATGTTTGTGACTATTACAGCGCCATCTATCACAAAGCCAAAAAAGTGGTCCAACTAAAACATCCATATTTCCGTACGTACTACACGAATATGTAATAAAAAATGTGGGTTCCTATTTTTAAAAAAACGCAGTTGATATCCGTTTGACCTATGGCAGCGCCATCTAGCGGGCCAACCATAGCGCTTTCTGATTTCCCACTTCAAGCTGGACGAGTTTCGTTGTTTGTAGTGTTTTCGTTTGATGCTTATTTCGTGAGATATTTGGCCCGGTCAATTGTCAATGGACCACCCGGTATATGTTGAACTTGCGGCCACTATAAATCAAGACACAAAGAAACGAAAGACATTGGCTATCAATGGGCACTGATTTATATCAATGGGACAAGGTGAAAATTTATGCCAGACCGAGATTCGACCCAGATCTCCTGCTTGCTGGCAAATGCATTGACAACTACGCCACGAGACGCAGTGGTCTCCACAATGACGTGGACTGCCTTAGCACTCCTCCTGCCAAACCCAACTTCTCAACGTGTACTATACAAACCCCCGCCCATTAGGCTCGTCACTCGCGGCATCTCGCCAATGCCCGTAAGAGTTCGAGTTTGGTGTGCATCTGCACTGAAGGGGTCGTCGGCCACCATCGCCTAATTGTATATCTGGTGCCACAGTATCTGCAGGATCAAAATGGTGGCTGTTCTTTCAGACATGTTCGGAAGAACAAACACCACTGATATGATACTGATATGTCTGGCCTTCGCAATGAAGTTCCTAACCCGGCCATGATGCTGCTTTTCATCAATTTTAAAAGAGCTACTCTCCAGTTTCTGCACTGAACCATTAAGTACACTGATCAGCCCAAAAATTATGACCAGTGCCCAACGCGAAGATGGATGCCACCTGGTGGCATTGTTGACACGTGGTGCGGTAACAAATGTATGTAAGCGGAGCAGACACAGTGGAGGCATCACCCTGTCGAAGATATGGGCTGCAAATGTGGAAATCCGTTGATATAAGCGACTTTGACAAAGGCCAGATTATTATTATGCAGAGCCTGTGAACGAATATCTCGAAAGCGGTGAGGCTGTTACAGCGTTTACGTGCTACTGTCGCCAGCCGGAGTGGCCGTGCGGTTCTAGGTGCTACAGTCTGGCCGAGCGACCGCTACGGTCGCAGGTTCGATTCCTGCATCGGGCATGGAAGTGTGTGATGTCCTTAGGTTAGTTAGGTTTAATTAGTTCTAAGTTCTAAGTGACTGATGACCTGAGAAGTTAAGTCGCATAGTGCTCGAAGTCGCATAGTGCTCGAAGTCGCATAGTGCTTAGAGGCATTTTTTGCTACTGTTGTGAGGATGTACGGAAAGAGGTGGAAGAACAGTGAAACTACCACTAAGCGCTAAATGGTTGGAAGTCCACAACTCTTCACAGAGCGTAGGGGTCGGAGGTTTGTCTTCTTTGTAAAGTAGGATAGATGATCTGTAGCTTCTCTGTCAAAAGAGCACAATGCTGGTGCAGGCACGAATTTTTCTGTTGTGTACATAGTTCCGCGTAGTCAGGTCAGCGTGTGCACAACTTTCCCAATAGAGCGTGCCCCGCTAAGCACAAATGCGCAGGCGCAGCGCTTGTCCATCTCCGCACTACGAGATGGCGCTGTCTTAGAGACAGCCGATCCGTGTATTAATATGTAACGCAGCCAATGAGATTGCTGCTAACGTAGGACCTTTTCTCCTCGCGGATCACACTCGCGCAGTGATATTATAACGAGTGTGCAGACCTCCGATTCGTCAGTCTGCATTAGCCTGCATTAGCCTGCATTAGTTTGAATTAGTCTGCATTTGTCTGTACCAGTCTATATTCAAGTTTCAGTCTGCACCTAATAAGATTATCATATTCCTGTACATACCCATGAAGGTAAATGAACAGACACTTTGTCAATCATCAGAGATATGTGAGAATAAGATTAACGTACCAATACCAAAGGAACTTCAGATTGTCAATTGTAAACAGCATCCAGAATCAAGTTAAGTAATTTCTATGCTTTTTATTATTTTAATAAATGTGTGTGAAAATTAATCAAGTTCTGTTTAAAGTTGGTCACCGTCAATCTGCTCTTCTAAGCGTGCAAGTGGCATTTCTATCGTCTGACCTAACGGCAGAAGATAAACACGCGACGATAAGACCACGAGGCATATTGCTGACACTCGCCTACTTTGTTAGAGCGACGAGTCAAATAATCTGATGGTGTATGTACCGAAGGTCTTACAGTACGCACACCACAGTTTCGGAGCACACCGTTCATCATACATTGTTGAACATGGAGCTCCGCAGCAGACTGTCCCCATGTATTCACATGTTGACCTAACGACATCGGCAGTTAGGATTGCAGTGGTAACAGGACCATCGGAATTAAACCGTCGATCAAAGGAAATGTGTCGGAACTTCGGGTGAATCATATTTTTGCTACACTAGGTCGATGGTCGTCTCCGCAAACGCCGTCATCGAGGTGAACGGCGGCCCGAACCTTGCAGAGTGCCACGGATGCAGGCTGGTGAGAGCAATGGCATGAATGGGAGGCATTCTCCTGCGCTTGCATGGAACACGCGGACAGCTGCGAACCACCTGCATCTCTGCATGCTTGATGTCTTCCCCGACGGCGATGCCATCTTTCAGCAGTATAATTTTCCGTGTCTCGGAGCCAGAACCGTGCTACAGTGGTTTGAGGGCATTGTAGTGATGGCGACCAAATTCGCCTAATGTAAATCTTATGGATCTCATGTAGGCCGCTATTGGGAGCCATCACCGCATATGAAAACCAGCGGCCCGTTATTTACGCTAATTACATGACCTAACATCTAATGCCACATACCTCCACAAGCCTACCAACAAACTGTCGGATCAGCCGGCCGGTGTGGCCGTGCGGTTAAAGGCGCTTCAGTCTGGAACCGCGTGACCGCTACGGTCGCAGGTTCGAATCCTGCCTCGGGCATGGATGTTTGTGATGTCCTTAGGTTAGTTAGGTTTAATTAGTTCTAAGTTCTAGGCGACTGATGACCTCAGAAGTTAAGTCGCATAGTGCTCAGAGCCATTTGAACCAAACTGTCGGATCCTTGATACGGACAATCAGTGACCTGTTTCATCCCAAAGGTGGACAAACAAGCTGTCACGCGGAGTGGCCGAGCGGTTTAGGGCACCATGTCAAGGTTTGCCCGGCCCCTCCAGCCGGAGGTTCGAGTCCTCCCTCGGGCACTGGTGTGTGTGTGTTGTTCGTAGCGTAAGTTAGTTTAAGTAGTGTGTAAGTCTAGAGACGATGACCTCAGCAGTTTGGCACCTTAGGAATTCACACACATTTGAACATATGAACAAACAAGCTGTTAAGCAGGTGGTCATAATGTTTTGGCTCATCACTGTATATACGGTTACATTTAAAACTACAGCGAACTTAAGATATTTTAATTCCGCTGATAGTAGGCCACAGTTTGCAGTTCCTCTGCAATACATATATGACCTGTGACAGCCACATTTTACCACGAGCGCTCATTACCCAAGGGGCGAGCGAGTGTGAACGCTTGTACCGCCTCTTGTACAGGCTTGATCTATAGCATCGCAACTCATACACTTCGATTCTCTTCTTTCCTCTGTTCGCACTGTCCATGACCTACTTCCATACAATGCAGTGCTGTGCTCCAAACATACATTCTCAGAAATTTCTGCCTCAAATAAACCTGAGTAAAAACAAACATACAGATGAGTGTTGCGAAAAAGCAAAACCTGTCAATCATATTCCATTGAGGCTCAGGCACCGAGCATAGAAATTCAGGATTACCGATTCCGTTAGTCTGCTCGCTCCTCGAATCTACATCTCTTTGTGGAGGAGACTGCTAGTGATTTTCCTGTCTGTTCACAGAGAAATTCAACACGATCAGGTACCAAATGCAGAACACCGACGACAACCAGCTCTATTTTGCGGTGGACAGCGTGACTGGCGTCCTGAGTGTGAGGCTAGCCGAGGGAAAGGTGCTCCGTCGAGAAGACAAAGAGACCTTCACCATCAACATCGTGGCGCGGGACAACTACATCGACGGAGTGCCTGGTGATGGTGAGTCATTGGCGTCCCTGCCCATCAGCCACCACATTGGCCTACCAATACTGTGCCGACTTTCTGGGGTCTCATCCAGCCCTATTTCGCCAGGTTCTAGTTTCGTACTGTTCTGTTCTATTCTATCGCTTGCGCCTTGTCCCGCGCTAAAGCAGGGTGCCCTTCCTGCCGCCACCCCGAACCCCCAGGATGGAAATGATGTACCCCAACTGTCTGTGTCCAGTGGAATCCATGAAATAGAGTCAATGTGTTCAGATGTATGCGAGCTGTGTAACTGAGGCGGAACGTGGGGACCATCCCGGTATTCACCTAGCAGGATGTGGAAAACCGCCGGAAAACCACATCCAGGCTGGCCGGCACAGCAGCTCTCGTCGGCAATCCGCCGGTCGGATTCGATCCGGGGCCGACGCGCCTACCCCAGTCCAGGAAGCAGCGCGTTAGCGCTCTCGGCTACCCTGGCGGTTCAGGTTCTAGTTTCGTACTGTCACCACCTTGAAATGTTTCACAGTAAGTTCTGGCGTACGCACGAAATTTCTTGCAGGTTACGCATTGATATCCGCAGTGACCCAGGAAAGGTATTTTTACGAGGAGCGTTCAGTAAGTAATGCAACACCTTTTTTTACTGAGTGCGGGTTGGTTTTATTCACGATTTCAGGACGCCACGTTATTCCCCATACTTTTGGCTACAGAGCCCTATTTTTCAATATAATCTCCGTTCAATGCGTCGGCCATAAGCCACCTTTCTAGGCGACCGTGTATGCCCACATGCACCACTCTACCGATCGATGTCGAAGCCAACGTCGTGCCACATCTATAACCTCCCCCTCATCCATGTACTTCATCCCGCGGGGTGTATCCTTCATTGTGCCAAATAGATGGAAGCTGGAAGGTGCGAGATCCTGGCTGTAGGGTGGATGAGGAAGAACAGTCCAGTGCGGTTTTGTGAGCTCCTCTTGGGTGCGCAGACTTCTGTGACGTCTTAATCTGTCAAGTTGAGCAGCGAGATGTTTGACTGTGATCAGCCGATCACCACGGATGACAGTGTGCGTTCATTCCAACATTGCAAGAGTCACAGTTGTACGCGGCCAGCCGGAATGCGGGAGATCGGGCAGGTTTGCACGAACGTGTGGCGAAGATGAGAGACCCCTCGCCTAAACGACTCACCGTGCTGTTGTTCATTCTGCAAGCACCTGTGAACATGTGCGATGCTCTGGTTTCCCACCAAGACAATTCAATGACAGTTCTCTGCTTGAAATGTACCTCCGTTGCATACGCCACTTGGAAGTCAACGTATAGCGCCGACACCTTTCGGAACTTTATGAAACTATGGGAGCTGAAGCGGGAATATTTCATTATGTCCCAGAAAAAAATTCCGCATTTTTTCAACGGAAAGTGGCAGAGAAAAAGAAAGAGGTTTCAATACTTATTGAACGCTCATCGCATATTTAATCCAGTTGCGGACCTCAGTACTTTACATTATGTAATTAATTTCGGTCTGTTATGACTGTCATCAGACCTACAAAACAATAAGACAGAGGTAGGGGGTGCTGTACAAACTGTATCGCACTTATAGAGTAAGGCAAACAGAAATCAATTTAAGTGTAAATTACACTTCCAAAGTTGAGAACTTGTTGCGTGTTAATTGGAAACTGTGTGTGTGTGTGTGTGTGTGTGACAAAACTTCCCCCCAGCTGTGTAAAGCAAGTACAACACCAGGAGGCCACGACCGCAGTTGGAGGCGGCCGGAGTGGGCGCGGACGGAATAGGAAACATCTAGAGCGGCAGGAGAGGGCGACCGGCGGGCGCGGACCGACTAGGGAACGGCAAACAGAACACCAGGTACCGGGCAGGCATAAATATGCGATCCGGTCCAGCAAGCAGCCGGTCTCAGGGATCACCTGATGAAGACGTCAAGTAATGACGTCGAAATATCGTGTTTGGAAGACGCTGATATCCGGCAGAAAACCCGATTTCCACGAGATGTGATCAAATCGCCGGGAAAGTCTAAGAAATTACAAGTACTTTTGAGTTATGATTACACTGTCACCCATGTGTTCTGCTACTTTTGAACACGTATGTAACTGTGTAAAATATTTCCGACCTGTGTGGTACCAATTAATTTAAACTGCACCCGATTATCTGTAATATTGAATATGAAGAGCCGGCTGCTGTGGCCGAGCGGTTCTAGGCGCTTCAGTCCAAAACCGCGCTGCTGCTACGGTCGCAGGTTCGAATCCTGCCTCGGGCATGGATGTGTGTGATGTCCCTAGGCAAGTTAGGTTGAAGTAGTTCTAAGTCTAGGGGACTGATGACCTCAGATGTTAAGTTCCATAGTGCTTAGAGCCATTTGAACCATTTGAATATCAAGAATAATTACCAGTAATTCTCAGAATATCTTCCTCATCAAACAGTCACACACAAAGGCTAACTGTTGGATACTAAAAATGTGCCCTGTTAGAAAAAAGCATCTGCTGAATTTACACGAAAGTTTTGAAAGCGATAACAGTTCCTAATTTCATCTCAGAAAGTTCGTTTAGGCCCTAGAATTATTATTATTTTTTTTTTTTTTTTTTTTTTTTGTGCAATGGATAACTCTGCTCTGTCCGTATACTGCATGAATATGAAGTGTCGAACTGCATGTTCCCTAAATACACTACTGGCCATTAAAATTGCTACACCACGAAGATGATGTGCTACAGACGCGAAATGTAACCGACGGGAAGAATGTGCTGTGATGTGCATTTGTTTAGCTTCTCAGAGCATTCACACAAGGTTGGCCCCGGTGGCGACACCTGAAACGTGCTGACATGACGAAAGTTTCCAATCGTTGCCTGGTGAAACGTTGTTGTGATGCCTCGTGTAAGGAGGAGAAATGCATACCATCACGTTTCCGACTTTGATAAAGGTCGGATTGTAGCCTATCGCGATTGCGGTTTATTGTATCGCGACATTGCTGCTCGCGTTGGTCGAAATCCAATGACTGTTAGCAGAATATGGATTCGGTGGGTTCAGGAGGGTAATACGGAACGCCGTGCTGGATCCCAACGGCCTCGTATCACTAGCAGTTGAGATGACAGGCATCTTATCCGCATTGCTGTAACGGATCGTGCAGCCACGTCTCGATCCCTGAGTTAACAGATGCGGACGTTTACAAGACAACAACCATCTGCACGAACAGTTCGACGACGTTTGGAGCAGCATGGACTATCAGCTCGGAGACCATGGCTGCGGTTACCCTTGACGCTGTATCACATACAGGAGCGCCTGCGGTGGTGTACTCAACGACGAACCTGGGTGCACGAATGGCAAAACGTCATTTTTTTCGGATGAATCCAGTTTCTGTTTACAGCATTATGATGGTCGCATCCGTGTTTGGCGACATCCCTGTGAACGCACGTTGGAAGTGTGTATTCGTCATCGCCATACTGGCGTATCACCCAGCGTGATGGTGTGAGGTGTCATTGGTTACACGTCTCGGTCACCTCTTGTTCACATTGACAGCACTTTGAACAGTAGACATTACACTTCAGATGTGTTACGACCCGTGGCTCTATCCTTAATTAGATCCCTGCCAATCCCTACATTTCAGCAGAATAATGCAAGACCGCATGTTGCAGGTCCTGTACGGGTCGAACAGAGAATGTTCTACTGCTGCCCTGTCCAGCACATTCTCCAGATCTCTCACCAACTGAAAACGTCTGGTTAATGGTGGCCGAGCAACTGGCTCGTCACAATACGCCAGTAACTACTCTTGATGAACTGCGGTATGGTGTTGAAGCTGCATGGGCAGCTGTACCTGTACACGCCATCCAAGCTCTGTATGACTCAATCCACAGGCGTATCAAGGCCGTTATTACGGCCAGAGGTGGTTGTTCTGGGTACTGATTTCTCATGATCTATTCACCCAAATTGCGTGAAAATGTAATCACATGTCAGTTCTAGTATAATATATTTGGCCAATGAATACCCGTTTATCATCTGCATTTCTTCTTGGTGTAGCAATTTTAATGGCCAGTAGTGTACATCACAGCGCGACGAAAATTGTTTTACTTTAAGCTGCTTTCGTAAATTAAACTTTTGTTTTTGTGTGAATAGAGTGAAGTGGCGAGTAAAAATTTGTACCAAAGGCGGAAATCGAACCCAGGTCTCGTACTTACTAGGCAGGCGAGTTGACCACTAAGCCACCTTGAGACAGCAGTTCACACACCTGCACAGATTACCCTGGCACACCTGTCTCGTCGGTCCAAGTTCTCACTGCACACAAATACGCGTGTGAGTGGGAATTTATAGCAGACTGGGGCGGCAGTGAGAATTTGGAAAGAGCAGGGAGGCGTGCCAGGGTAATCTGCACCTGCCTAGCAAGTTGGATACCTGAGTTCGATTCCTGGCCTTGGTGCAAATTTTCACTCTATATACATAAAATAGTATCTGTATGAGACAAGTAAAGTTTCTGAAACTGTGTCATTTCGTTTGTATAAGTAATCTGCACCTGAGCTTCAGGCTGGATCCCAACTTACATTTGATGCTGAGGTGCTATTCCAGAATATGGGGAGCCTTGACGATTCTGTTCGTGTGTAAGGAGGAATTTAAAGTAGACTGGGACGGCAGTGAGAATATGGATCTAGGAAGGAGGCGTGTCAGGGTAATCCGCACCTGGCTAGCTAAAAGGACATCCGGGTTCGATTCCCGGCCTTGGTACAAAATTTCACCCGCCCCTTCACTCTGTATACATAAAATCATACCTGTATGATACCAGCAAATTCTCTGAAACTGTGTCATTACATTTGTTAAACTTTTGTTATCATTTGAAAAATGCAACTCACTGACCACACTATAGCACAAGGCGCGACAGGCTAATGTAACCAGATTTACTTTTCATTTAACAGTGAGGATTAGCTTCAGTGAAATATTTGTAAATGAATATAAGGGTATTTTGAAATTAGGTTAAATCCTTTTAATAACATGCAAGTGACTAGTACTAGCGTAAACCACAACTTCTTCTCAGCAATGACGTACACTGTAAAAATTACTTTTACGCACAATATTTAAATTACGTCAAGTTTATTCTTTGGTTTCCTAACAAAGTACTCATAAGTAACAGTGGAGGGAGGAAGCTAATTAGAATATTCCAAACATGACTAGTAATTCATATTGGACACCAACACGTTAAACACAATGAAATCTTTATCTTACAGTAACTACCCGGTTAGCGCCAGCAGCAAATAACATTTAATACAAATTGTCTTTTTGCAGGTGAGCCTTCTTTCTATAAACCCCTCTTAAAATCAGCCTTTATCCTCAAACCTCAATTACACATCAGACACCATCTCAGATGAAATTCATTCTCTGAGCGCCACGTCTTCCATCCAAGCGCCTCTGTGACGACTCAACACGACGACTCTCTCTCTCCCTCCCTCCCTCCCTCTCTTTCTCTCTCTCTCTCTCTCTCTCTCTCTCTCTCTCTCTCTCTCTCTCTCCCACAATCTATCTACCTACCTCTGCATCTGCAGTTAACTCATTCGCACACCCGAGCTCTACTCGATAATACAATATTTGGTAGCCAAAGAGTACGTATTCAGACACGCAAAGATGCTCACAGCGGCAAACTTAATATTTCTCATGATATACACACCTTTCAACGTAGTGAGTACAAATAAGTTTTCAGTGACATCTAGGCAACGTACGTAAGTGTGCTACAGTCAAAGTACGAGTGTAAGCCAAACAAGATTCGTTATTTTACGTAAGTTTATAAGCACCATAAAGATCATTCAAACAGACAAGTTAACTCTTTGTAACTTCTCAGCACACTGAGACGCTGCGCCAACTGACGACATATGTGGAATAAACAAATGCACATACCGAATCGATAAGAGTCAATATAACTTTGTACAAATGCGCTTACGAGAACGCTAGTACGTTATAGTATACAGTTATGCAGAGGGAGAACGTTCTCCGTCCAGTATAGAGTGCTGCTTTCTGTCAGTCCAAATTCATCAGAAAATCGCATATCCGTGAAGATGCAGTGTTCGAGCAAAAGTTTCCGGTCACCCATTAATGGACATTAATAATGGCTGAGTCCAACCATCGCCCTTAACGACTGCTTGAACTCTGCTGGGGGAACTTTCAGTGAGGTGTCTATATGTATGTGGAGCAACGGCAGCACATCGTTCCTCAAGGTCCACCTGCTTAGCTGGGTGGTAACGTGCTTGCCTCCCGTGCAAGTTGGCCCGGGTTCGATTTCCGGTCCGGTTGGAGATTTTCTTCGCTCGTGGACTGGCTGTTGTGTTGTCCTCATCACCGGCACGCATGTCGCCCAATGTGGCGTCGACTGCAATAAGACTTGCACTCGGCCGCCGAACTTCCCCGAATGGGGCCTCCCGGCCAACAATGCCATACGCTCATTTCCATTTTTTCCTCTTAAAGCGCCGAAACTAGATAACGTAGTGATGTTGAACGCTGTGGTCTGTTTCGAGCAAAGACGACGTCCTGACTTATACCAAAGGTGCTCCATCGGTTTAAGTTCGCAATTCTGGACCGGCCAATCCTTTCCAGGAATGTTATTGTCCTCAAACCTTTGTTGGTTTGGGCATTGTCGTACTGATACAAAGAACCATCGTCTCCGAACTGTTCTTCTGTTGTACTCAATACACAATGCTGTAATATGTGCTCATATCATTTCGCATTTAACGTTTCCTTAAGCGCAATAAGGGGACCACACAATACCCCCATACCGTAACACTATCTCCTGTGCATGTCACTACTGGCACTACACATGGTGGCACGTACTGTTCTTCAGACATTCGCCAAACCCAGACTCTTCCATCGGACTGCATTAGCGTACAGCGTGATTCATCACTCAAAGTCCCTCGTTTCCAGTTGTCCCCAATCGTCTCGTAGGATTGTTTACAGAAATATGTGGCTTATGAAGCTGCTCGACCGTTTGCACCCCTTATTCCTAACTCGCTCCGCACATTCATTGTGCCAGCCGGATTTCAGATAGCACTCCTGAACTCACGAGTGCTTCCGTCCGTCGGTTTAATGCGATTTTTTAGAAGCACCCTCCGCGTTCTTCGAAGATCTTTGTTCGGCTGTACTTGATGTCTGACTGGTCTTGGTTTAGCTTTTGTAACTCCTTCGCGTTTTCACTTCATAATTACATTATCAACATACGACTTTAACAGCTTCAGAAGGATTGAAACGCCCGTGACGATTTGTTACTCAGGTGACATCCAATGTTTCGACCCCGTCCGAAGTTACTGAGCTCACCTGACCGACATACACTATGTGATCAAAAGTATCCGCACCCCGCCCCCGCCACCCCCCCCCCCCCCCAATAAAAACATACGTTTTTCATATTAGGTGCGTAGTCCTGCCACCTACTGTCAGGTACTCCATATCAGCGACCTCAGTAGTCATTAGACATGGTGAGAGAGCAGAATGGGGCGCTCCGCGGAACTCCCGGATTTCGAACGTGGTCAGGTGGTTGGGTGTCACTTGTGTCATGCGTCTGTACGTAAGACTTCAACTCTCGTAAACATCCCTAGGTCCACTGTTTCCAAAAGCGTACAGGCCGACCTCGTCTGTTGTCAGACAGACACCGTCGACAGTTGAAGAAGGTCGTAATGTGTAATAGGCAGACATCTATCCAGACCATCCCACAGACATTCCAAACTGCATCAGGATCCACTGCAAGTACTATGACAGTTAGGCAGGAGGTGAGAAAACGTGGATTTCATGATCGAGCGGCTCCTCATAAGCCACACATCACGCCGGTAAATGCCAAATGACCATCACTTGGTGTAAGTAGCGTAAACATTGGACTATTCAACAGTAGAAAAACGTTGTGTGGAATGACGAATCACGGTACACAATGTGGTGATCCGATGGCAGGGTCTGGGTATGGCGAAAACCCAGTGAACGTCATCTGCCAGCGTGTGTAGTGGCAACAGTAAAATTCGGAGGCAGTGGTTTTATGGTGTGGTCGTGTTTTTCATGGAGGGTCTTTCACCCCTTGTTGTTTTGCGTGGCACTATCACAGCACAGGCCTACACAGATGTTTTAAGCACCTTCTTGCTCCACACTGCTGAAGAGCAATTCGGGGATGGCGATTGCACCTTTCAACAACATCGAGCACCTGTTAATAACGTACGACCTGTGGCGGAGTGGTTACATGACAGTAACATACCTGTAATGGACTGGCCTGCACAGAGTCCTGGCCCGAATCATATAGAACACCTTTGGGATGTTTTGGAACGCCGATTCATGTCAAGCCTCACCTCATCTCTACTCAGTGCAGCAATCCGTGAAGAATGGGCTGCCATTCACCAAGAAACCTTCCAGTACGTGACTGAACGTATGCCTGCGAGAGTGGAAGCTGTCATCAAGGCGAAGGGTCGGCCAACACCATATTGAATTCCAGCATTACCGATGGAGGGCGCCACGAACTTATTTTCAGCCAGGTGTCCGGATACTTTTGATCACATAGTGTACTCTGCTCTTTTGCGCCTATACTGACAATGCAATACATCCTGACTGCTCTTATATTGACGTGTCCACCTCTCGTGACATCTAGTGGCCAGTTTCGCATTTCATAGGTATATTATTATTTATTTTACATCCAGCACTTCGGTAATACAAAATAATAAAAATAATAACAAAATTTTGCCTGGCACTGTGGCCTTACCATTTCCCGCGTATAGATCTTCTTTGGTACAAGGACTGTGCGGGTTTCTGCATACGAGGTGATGTGGATTCTGCATGTCACCATATTTACGGGAGTCGTCTTCAGTCACGAAGCCCCACTTCCTGAGGTTCGTCTTGCGTCGTGACACTGCTGTCCAGAATAGGTTTAGTGCTTTCCATGTCACATCGTCAGACGAAAAGCCGCAGCAGATTCCTTTTTGATGCTCTCCCCAAACCATTGGGTTAACGAATTTCTGTTCGGTGAGTTCCAGGTGCTGACAGAATTGCTGAGTTAGCATGACGCTCAGGTTTTTGTGGTTCATATCCTAACAACTGTTTTCTGGGATCGATTTCCTCTTTTTTCTCCATTTCTGAGACTGCTCTTCAGCGGACGTCAGATGACGTTATAGCCACTGATAAATTTCGGTGACCGGAGTTGGCTGTTGGGAGCCAGTCACAATGTGCTCAGAGTCAATGAACGCTGATCCACCTGTATCAATGGTCGTCAGATGTTTTGGCTTAAGAGCCGGGGGGGGGGGGGGGGGGCAGGGGGGGCGAGTAAAGGGGTCATTCGAAGAGAAATTCTATATTCACCTAACCACGTCTCCCGACTCCCGATTGGTGAAGCTTACCAAACACGCATTTTGAAACTACACATTATAAGATATCACACGACTATTTTTAAGCAAAAAAGAAAGTTGTTGTTATTGTTGTTGTTGTTATTGTTGTTGTGGTCTTCAGTCCTGATACTGGTTTGATGCAGCTCTCCATGCTACTCTACCCTGTGCAAGCTGCTTCATCTCCCAGTACCCATTGTAGCCTACATCCTTCCGAATCTGCTTAGTGTATTCATCTCCTGATCTCCCTCTACGATTTTTACCCTCCACGCTGCCCTCTAACACTAAATTGGTGATCTCTCGATGCCCCAGAAAATGTCCTACCAACCGATCCCTTCTTCTAGTCAAATTGTGCCACAAACTCCTCTTCAGCACCACATTTCGAAAGCTTCTATTCTCTTCGTGTCCAAACTATTTATCGTCCATGTTTCATTTCCATGCATAGCTACACTTCATACAAATACTTTCAGAAACGACTTCCTGACACTTAAATCTGTACTGGATGTTAACAAAGCTCTCTTCTTCAGAAACACTTTCCTTGCCATTGCCAGTCTACATTTTATATCTTCTCTACTTCGACCATCATCAGTTATTTTGCTCCCCAAATAGCAAAACTCCTCTACTACTTTAAGTGTCTCATTTCCTAATCTAATTTCCTCAGCATCAGCCGACTTAATTCAACTACAGTCCATTATCTCGTTTTGCTTTTGTTGATGTTCATCTTATATCCTCCTTTCAAGACACTGTCCATTACGGTCAACTACTCTTCCAAGTCCTTAGCTGTCTCGGACAGAATTGCAAAGTCATCGGTGAACCTCGAAGTTTTTATTTGCTCTCCATGGATTTTTATTCCTACTCCAAATTTTTCTTTTGTCTCCTTTACTGCTTACTCAATATGCAGACTGAATAACGTCGGAGAGAGGCTATAACCCTGTCTCACTTCCTTCCCAACCACTGCTTCCCTTTCATGTCCCTCGACTCTTATAACTGCCATCTGGTTTCTGTACAAATTGTAAACGGCCTTTCGCTCCCTGTATTTTATCCCTGCCACCTTCAGAATTTGAAAGAGAGTATTCCAGTCAACATTGTCAAAAGCTTTCTCTAAGTCCACAAATGCTAGAAACCTAGGTTTCCCTTTTCTTAATCTAGCTTCTAAGATAAGTCGTAGGGTCAGTATTGTCTCACGTGTTCCAATATTTCTGCGGAATCCAAACTGATCTTCCCCGAGGTCAGCTTCTACCAGTTTTTCCATTTGTCTGTAAAGAATTCGCTTTGGTATTTTGCAGCCGTGACTTATTAAACTGATAGTTCGGTAATTTTCACATCTGTCAACACCTGCTTTCTTTGGGATTGGAATTATTATATTCTTCTTGAAGTCTGAGGGTATTTCGCCTGTCTCATACATTTTACTCAGCAGATGGTAAAGTATTGTCAGGACTGGGTCTCCCGAGGCTGTCAGTAGTTCTAATGGAATGTTGTCTACTCCCGGGGCCTTCTTTCGACTTAGGTCTTCCAATGCTCAGTCAAACCCTTCACGCAGTATCATATCTCCCATTTCATCTTCATCTACATCCTCTTCCATTTCCATAATACTGTCCCCAAGTACATCACCCTTGTATATACCCTCTATATACTCCTCCCATCTTTCTGCTTTCCCTTCTTTGTTTAGAACTGGGTTTCCATCTGAGCTCTTAATATTCATACAAGAGGTTCTCTTTTCTCCAAAGGTCTCTAATTTTCCTGTAGGCAGTATCTATCTGACCCCTAGTGAGATAAGCCTCTACATCCTTACATTTGTCCTCTAGCCATGCCTGCTTAGCCATTTTGCACTTCCTGTCGATCTCATTTTTGAGACATTTGTATTCCTTTTTGCCTGCTTCATTTACTGAATTTTTATATTTTCTCCTTTCATCAATTAAATTCAATATTTCTTCTGTTACCCAAGGATTTCTACTAGCCCTCGTCTTTTTACCTACTTGATCCTCTGCTGCCTTCAATATTTCATCCCTCAAAGCTACCCATTCTTCTTCTACTGTATTTCTTTCCCCCATTCTCATCAATTGTTCCCTTATGCTCTCTCTCAAACTCTGTACAACCTCTGGTTTAGTCAGCTTATCGAGGTACCATCTCCTTAAATTCCCACCTTTTTGTAGTTTCTTCAGTTTTAATCTACAGCTCATAACCAATACATTGTGGTCAGAGTCCACATCTGCCCCTGGAAATGTCTTACAATTTAAAACCTGGTTCCTAAATCTCTGTCTTACCATTATATAATCTATCTGATACCTTCTAGTATGTCCAGGCTTCTTCAATGTATACAACCTATTTTCATGATTCTTGAACCAAGTGTTAGTTGCGATTAAGTTATGCTCTGTGCAATATTCTACCAGGTGGCTTACCCCCATTCCATATTCACCTACTACTTTTCCTTCTCTTCCTTTTCCTACTATCGAATTCCAGTCGCCCATGACTATTAAATTGCCCGCAGCTCGTGGTCGTGCGGTAGCGTTCTCGCTTCCCACGCCCGGGTTCCCGGGTTCGATTCCCGGCGGGATCAGGGATTTTCTCTGCCTCGTGATGGCTGGGTGTTGTGTGATGTCCTTAGGTTAGTTAGGTTTAAGTATTTCTAAGTTCTGGGGGACTGATGACCATAGATGTTAAGTCCCATAGTGCTCAGAGCCATTTGAACCATTTGATTACTAGATTTTCGTCCCCCATCACTATCTGAATGATTTCTTTTATCTCATCATACATTGCTTCAATTTCTTCGTCATCTGCAGAGCTAGTTGGCATATAAACTTGTACTACAGTAGTATTTCAAATGGCTCTGAGCACTATGGGACTTAACATCTATGGTCATCAGTCCCCTAGAACTTAGAACTACTTAAATCTAACTAACCTAAGGACGTCACACAACACCCAGTCATCACGAGGCAGAGACATACTACAGTAGTAGGCATGGGCTTCGTGTCTATCTTGGCGCCGGCCGGGGTGGCCGAGCGGTTCTAGGCGCTACAGTCTGGAACCGCGCGACCGCTACGACCGCAGTTCGAATCCTGCCTCGAGCATGGATGTGTGTGATGTCCTTAGGTTAGTTAGGTTTAAGTAGTTCAAAGTTCTAGGGGACTGATGACTTCAGAAGTTAAGTCCCATAGTGCTCAGAGCCATTTTTTTCTATCTTGGCCACAATAAGGCGTTCACTATGCTGTTTGTAGTAGCTTACCCGCACTCCTATTGTTTTTATTCATTATTAAACCTACTCCTGCATTACCCCTATTTGATTTTGTATTTATAACCCTGTATTCACCTGACCGAAAGTCATGTTCCTCCTGCCACCGAACTTCGCTAATTCCCACTACATCTAACTTTAACCTATCCATTTCCCTTTTTAAATTTTCTAACCTACCTGCCCGATTAAGGGATCTGACATTCCACGCTCCGATCCGTAGAACGCCAGTTTGCTTTCTCCTGATAACGACGTCGTCTTGAGTAGTCCCCGCCCGGAGATCCGAATGGGGGACTATTTTACCTCCGGAATATTTTACCCAAGAGGATGCCATTATCATTTAACCATACAGTAAAGCTGGATGCCCTCGGGAAAAATGACGGATGTAGTTTCCCCTTGCTTTCAGCCGTTCGCAGTACCAGCACAGCAAGGCTGTGTTACAAGGCTGTGTTACAAGGCCAAAAATGGTTCAAATGGCTCTGAGCACTATGCGACTTAACTTCTGAGGTCATCAGTCGCCTAGAACTTAGAACTAATTAAACCTAACTAACCTAAGGACATCACACACATCCATACCCGAGGCAGGATTCGAATCTGCGGCCGTAATGGTCGCTCGGTTCCAGACTGTAGCGCCTAGAACCGCACGGCCACTCCGGCCGGCTACAAGGCCAGATCAGTCAATCATCCAGACTGTTGCCCCTGCAACTACTGAAAGTAATGTGCAGGAACTACATGCATTTTTCTAAAGGCTTATATAGCTACCAGCTTTCCGTACGTAAGCGGATACTGTAGCCACTGCAATCGCAACAGGATCCCGTCTTCGTTTTTCTGGCACCGAGTACATTTTCTAGGCATCTTCACGGCCTAGTATCTGAAAGAGTAACAAGCAGCTGCTGCAGTCCATTTTCAAACGGATTGTGTATTAGGTCAAATAAAGCAGAAGAGACAGTTTTCAATAATAAAACCTAATTAGTTCAAAATTGTCAGAAAGGGATAGGATGTCGGCTGATAGCTTTGTATATAAAACTGTTTAGATGTCAATTTTATCTTTTTTTTTTTAAGTAACTGTTATTAAAGTAAACACTTAGGCCACTTTTCCTGACGAGAACTGAGGCCACTTTTCCCAACCGTACGCCATATCGGCATTAATGATTACAGGAGAAACTATGAAACTGAAAGAAGTAACAAGGAACTACAAATGGAGGCCAAACATTGATACTGTAAACATTGGTATTGTACAAAATTATTACTCTCCATACAAGTAACATAACAAGTATAAGGTAAATGACTTCTCGACAGCCAACAGCATTATTCATAGCAAAAGCTAAGTAACGGTCACTTTTTCCTGTTCTGGCTATTTTATCACATCTTTCCCTACCCATCTTGATATTAATTGGTGATCTTCATAAATTAGTACATTGTAGCAATAATTGAAAAATGAGACATCAGACACGAACGCAAATATTTACTAAATTATTTTTAATGTCTTTTTCTTCTACTGATTGCGCTGTATCACAACAGCCTTCATTTGATGCCATATTAGTTGCTACAAACATGTACCACATTTGAAGATGACTGTCTCTATAATGCGCATTCGCGAATCCATGGGAATTCCGATCGAAATTTATGCCATAGCAGCTAGTAAGTTTAACCCCACAGTGACTCTGCTGCTTACCTCTCGACCCCTAAGGTGAGAGACAAATTTTACTTAGCTCACGACCGAATTCACAGCCAATTAAAATTAAGTCCATCTTAAAAAATATTATTGTCTCTAAGTGTTTTTGTTTGTTACTGACCAAGAAAAATCCACTCTTAGGAAGTTCTTAACGTTAGTTGATTTTTTGGATTCTGCTGTTAGTTCCTAAATGCGTATTATTATAAAATACATACACTTAATTCGGTCCGTATCCGTGGAATTTGGCCGAACTGTTGCTGCGTATTCTGCTGAAGAGAAGCATAGTGCCAGGGCAGATGTACGAAGCACATTTGGCTATGAGCACGCAAGTAAGGGTGTCCGGACATATCTGATCCACTACCGTATTACGTACGATTGGTTATTAGTCGTCGACGTGGTGCAGTGTCGAGAGCCTTTCCGAAATCTAGGAAAAGAGAACAACCTAAATCAGAACTGATTCTCTGAGGGAGACTGTTTTTATTCCAGGAATTTCATAAAGTTCCGTCTTTGGGATTCTGCAACAGACTAACCTTAGCGATTTTGGTCAGCAGTTCTGTGGATTAATTTTACCCCTTTTGTAAAGAGGAGTGACCTACGATCTTTCCGTTCACGGCAAACTGTTGGCTGCGCAAGAGATTCTAAATGAATATGAGCTAGGAAAGGGCCTAATTCCGTAGCGTGTTCAACATCAAATTTAGTGCGAGTTGCGTCAGGGCCTATTGCGTCGTTAACGTTGAGTGGTTTTAATTGTTTCCCAGTACCTGTCATGTGTGTGTGTGTGTGTGTGTGTGTGTGTGTGTGTGTGTGTGTGTGTGTGTCAGTACACGGGAGCCAAACATTGCTAAACTAGTATCCTCATTCGCAAAAAGGTTTTCAAATTCGAAATTCCGTCTTTCAATTTTCTGTCTGTTGTTTTTATTTTCAACACCAAACTCATCCACAAGACACTGGATGGAAGTTTTAGATCCGTTCATTGTCTATACATACGTATGACCAGACTTTCGAAGGATTTTCGTATAGATTTTTCACCAGGATCTGATGGGAATTATTGTAGGCTCTACGCATAGCCTTCTTACGAATGCACGAATTGCCATTAAGTTTTCTGTGTTTTCTGCTTTCTACTTTTTTCATAAGAGTACAGCGGTCTCTTATTACGCAACATTCTGTATTTGATAAGTGCTGGCCAAGTCCTCCAATTTCTTTGTCCGAGCGAGGTGGCGCAGTGGTTAGGACACTGGCGTCGCATTCAGGAGGACAACGGTTCAAACCCGCGCCCGGTCATCCAGATTTCGGTCTTTCGTGATTTCTGTAAATCGCTCCAGGGAAATGGCGCATTGGCTCATTTGAAAGGGCACGACCGATTCCCCTCCCCATCCTTGACATAATCCGAGCTTGTGCTCCGTCTATAGTGACCACGACGTCTGCGAGACGTTAAATCGAATCTTCTTTTTCTTGTTTCTTTAAGTTATAAACATCATTATTCTGCGTTAGTCTGATTTTAATTGGATGTTCTCAGGTTATCTTCTAAGTAAGTTGTTCGTGACCAAACTTTTCCGGATAACCTTTTTACCTTAAGCGACCATCGCTCCTGTAACAGCATCACGGCAGCTAATGTCTCTGCCATTAGTTATACTCTCGCAAAGATCGGGTATTGTTCACAGCAGGAAGGCAAAATATTTCTTTCACATGCATTGAATTTTTATTAACAAATTTGTAAATATTTTGTACTATTATATGTACTGGTAACGTACAGCACATCTTTACGATGAACCTGTGATTAGTTGGGATATGATGTTTTTTTAAGTAGTCTGTCTTTGACTGTTTTGACTCTCCTTCCATCTTTCCATATTTTGTATTACTCTGTTCATCTCTAGATAACTATCACACCGAACATCCTACAGCCGGTGTAATATGAATTCCTGGTTTTTTAACTGTGAAACAACCAGGGGTAAAAGGGGAGACGAGAAGGAGAAAGGATAACGTGTAACTCTTACCTAAATGACACCGATTACTAGTATGAAAGCGAACATCCTCGTGATATTCAAAAGTTATCGAATCAATTTTGACATTAGTCTGGCCTCTCCATCCTCATGTTCTCATTATTATGCGTAAGCAGCTATTTATATATTTACAGCAAATTACATATTTGTATATATTACTTTATCTACAATGTCTTTGAATGTGGTTTATGTTACCTTGCAACAATGTCGTTGTATGATCACTATACTAACGTTCGTGAAAAGTACATCACCGAGGAGAAAACATGTAATTGGAGTGATTAGAATTACGGAATAACTTATACATAGTCTTCGATGGTGCGATTGTGTAACGCACCCTTCCGCTACATTGTGCTGATTCTTAATTGAAACAGTCTTCTTTGCGGTGATCGGACATGTGAAGGTATGACTAACAGAGAGAACATCCTTCGCACGAAACCTGAAAGTTTTGCATAAAGCGAAAACATGTCTCCTAATTCACGAATATTAAAGTTCTTCAATTATTTGTGAAAAAGGGTGCTTTCAAAGGATGTAAGTTCATACAATTTACTTCGGTTATTGAGTTCGTAAGTATCATATCACTAATTATGTCTAGACCCAACCATGCTCATACTAGCAGCTAAATCTAGTTCTGCATTCACACCGAAGTTTGTCATTGTTGTATTGCCTTTCAAATTAAACCATAACGCTACAACAGTTCACTGTAACCTTAATAATTGTTTTAAGAACAATTCTGCCCGCCAACGGATATTACTGACTAATAATGACGATGCTGATTTGTCCCCTCACTTCGTGTGTAATTATGCGTACTCTCCGCGAATAATTCGATGACGCACTCACTGATGCCCTCCCATTCGATGGAAAACTTCTGCGTTCATATTTCATCAACATCTGCTTATTGTTCATGTAATTTTGGTGCGACTCGACTGTATGCGAAGCCCCCCTCCCCACGCGAACCTGAACAACGACCATCCTCTTCTCACTTAAAGGCCCATGGGTCGTAGCCTGTTTGTCGTTAAAGACTCCCTCGGCTCCGAATGCACCAGAGATCTTCCACTCGCGTGTAACGGGTGCGATTGACTACGTCGTACTACTATCGGTAGTAGCACACGTTAGTTGTGGAGTCAGAGCCTCAACACGTTTTGTAATGGAGTTGAAGAAGACTTGGGAATTTGGGAATTTCCTTCAGGCGCGGTTGCTGGAGGGTGGACAGAGAAGGGGGGGGGGGGGGGTGGAGGGTAATTGTCATGAACCATGACCAGTACTCTAAAAGCATTTACATTCTTACATATATCAATTCTCATATATTTTAGCTAAAATCCGGAAAATAAATTGGTTTAAAATCTAAGGGTCTCGAAAGTGACAAGAAATTCTAGAAAATTACGAGGTATGTTCAAAAAGCGATGCTTTTCTGTTGGTTGAAACTTGACAAGCAGTAGGAAACATTACAGCTAAATTGGGAGCCTTCAGCAAGAGGTAATCTAAGACTAGCTTGCCTCGTTGTCACCCCCCCCCCCCAGCCCCACACAAAAAAATACTGACACTAATGATAAAACATAAAAGGTGGTATCCAGAATTCACAGAAATACAGTATTTGATTTAAAGTTATTACGCCTTATCTAAATCTTACTCTCCACCATCACCTTCACAGTAGTCCCCTTTGGCGCAAATATGCCAATCTTGCCCCGAAAATTTTGAAATGTATCCTGGTATCTTCGTTAGTGTGTTTAAGTACCCCTCTGCGGTCCAGTTTGAGCCTCTAGATTAGATTAGATTAGTACTTGTTCCATAGATCATGAATACGACACTTCGTAATAATGTGGCACGTGTCAGGTTAATAAAAAGTGTCTATACAAGATATTACATTAGACAAAATATTACATGACACTCAATATTTTTTTTTTAGGTTGGGAAATTACCCACTTACTATATCCAAAAATTAATCTAATGAGTAGAAGGAGTTGCCATTAAGAAATTCTTTGAATTTCCTTTTAATTGCTATATGGCTATCTGTCAGAATTTTGATGCTATTAGGTAAGAGACCAAAGACTTTTGTGGCAGCATAATTTACCCCCTTCTGAGCCAGAGTTAGATTTAACCTTGAGTAGTGAAGATCATCCTTTCTCCTAGTGTTGTAGCCATGTACACTGCTATTACTTTTGAATTCGTTCTATCAGCTGCTTCAAATCTTCACCCCATCAACTTCACATACAAGCAACTTCAGTTTCTGGCAGTGGATATGACAAGTCCTAGGTGGGTTTCTGGAGATATGTACCATGAGATGTCCGAGCATAGGTCACGCTATTCCCATAAGTTGTTGGTAGCTGGTTAATATACAGGGAGCTGGCGCCCGAAAGCATCGATTTCATATCAGGCGTAGCTGGTGATCAAGACATCAACGTCATGTCACTATACGTCCCTCAAATCACTGTAGCATGATTCTGGCCTTGTAACACTGTCAGTTATCCTGTTGGAAGATTTTATCGCCTGTGGGGAACAGAAGGGGCTCAGCTGGTCTGCAATAGTGTTGACGTAGCCAGCGCCCGTCATGGTGCTTTGGATTACAGCCACAGCTCCCGTGGGAGGCCAGGGGAATTTCGACATAACTTTCATGTTCAGGAAGAGGAAGAAGTCACACGGAGATAAGTCTTGTGAACAGCCGTCATCCTGTTTACCGTCAAAATTTGTTTCTGCATATTGCAGGCCGTATGCAATCGTGCATTATCGTGGTGGAGTATCCAGCAGTTCGCACGCCACTTCTGTAGACGTTTTCTCCTCATGTCCTGAACAAAAAGGCCTTAGAACATCGCGACAGAACTCTTTATTGACCTATCTAATCAGGGGAGGGGGTGGGAGGAGGGGGATGACGATGAATTCTTTATCAACAAGGTCTTAGTGTTACTCTTGTCGGATTTTTGTGGCGTAGGTAAAAAAGTAGTGTACCACTGCCATGATTGCGCCTTATTTTCAGGATCATAAACCCAACATTCTTAGCCAATGACACCCTTTGAAAGGACCTGCAGGCTTCCACGCTATGTTGTTTTCGATCGTCCTGAGCAGTTTCGCCACAATCTTAACAGTCCTTCACGTGTTCAATTCTTTTGACATCATACGTTCACATGTACCATAACTTATTCCCTAGATGCTGCACAGGTCCTAGATAGTCTGTCTACAATCTTCGAGAATTATCTTCTGAACGTTTTCTAGAGTGATACCAGCTGATTGCCGACCTGAAAGGTCATCTTTATTAGTCGATGTTCGGCTGTGTTTGAGACGCTTATACCTGTCGTACGCCTGCGTCTGACCGAAAGCCTTCTTGAAAATTTTATGCATTTCTGCATCACTTTTTTCACAACTTTATACTGGCACTCTGCTATTTCAAGTCAACCAGCGCAAAACCGCAAGCGCACGGAAACACGAGTGTGGACATGTACTCACCAACACTTAATCAAACGTCTCGGGTCGCTGCCTTTTACCACACTGATTCAAGATGGATGTATGGGGAGACAACAAACCGTTGTCAGTGTACTCGTAACGATTTGTGCATAAATTACACATTTCTGGATTTCTTGAATAGCACTTTGTATTTATGACTAACGGGTTCCTCTTTCAAAGCGCAAACGGTATGATGTGTTGCTCTTTGTGTTGTGACTTGGCAAGACAGCCAAGCCACTAGGAGATGAAGCCGAAAGGCACGCGTTTAAGCTCACGCAGGCTGGCGTGAGGTCTGGAACAGTTAAAGGATTTGAGTCTAGCAAATAAAGTACGTAGCTTCTGGAATACTTAACTTTAATCCATAATTGGTGAACATCGGTCTGACTGTACATGCATCACAAGATAAATAGCAACTGATAATGGCGCCTTGCTAGGTCGTAGCAAATGACGTAGCTGAAGGCTATGCTAACTATCGTCTCGGCAAATGAGAGCGTATTTGTCAGTGAACCATCGCTAGCAAAGTCGGCTGTACAACTGGGCGAGTGCTAGGAAGTCTCTCTAGACCTGCCGTGTGGCGGCGCTCGGTCTGCAATCACTGACAGTGGCGACACGCGGGTCCGACGTATACTAACGGACCGCGGCCGATTTGAAGGCTACCACCTAGCAAGTGTGGTGTCTGGCGGTGACACCACATTTTGCACTAGTAATAGGACATTCGTTTTCTGACTAACAGCTGCCACTGTGTAAGGCCTTCCACAACGTGTAGCTGCTGAGAAACCTTCTGTCAGTTGCCATAAGCAGACGTTTCCTGCAGAGATATTAATATTTAGTTCGTGTTACCGTATTTTTTTAGCGTCTCAAAGGACAACCGTGGAAACCTAAATGAGAATTATGTATCAGGATGAATTCAGGTGCCGTAAACAGTAACGTAAAAAGGCTAATTAAGAATTAAATATGTCTATTGTAAGTTATTTGCCTGAAACGAGATTTACTGCTAACCTTTCCGCTGTGCATTGCAGGAGACTCCAACTCCAACTCGACAACAATAATCGTGACCCTAGAAGACATCAACGACAACGCACCAGAATTCTTATCACCTGATGAAGTCATGGTGGATGGGTGTTTCGTATCGGACATGGGTGAAATCACTGAGGAGGTGTTGAAGGTAAATGTTTTAATGCTTAGAGTCACGAATAGTTAACGTAATATACTCACCGTTTACAGTATCTGTATTAAATAGCGCCATCTATATTACTAAACCGCTAACCCGGAACCCAGCACCAGTTACCTATCTATCGTCTTCCAGGAGCAACAAAAATTTGGTTTTCAGTATTTCGCATATTATCGACCGAATTAAAAATTTAAAATGTGTCGTAGTCTACACATCAAGAGGTATAATCTCATGTCAAAAGTTTAACAGAATGAGACAAGTATTACAGATAGCACCAAGTGTGCTTGTTTCTTCATGTGTCGGTCCTGAGGCAGCGTAAATGACGGCAAGTAAATATCCGGGCTTTCTATTTGAGAATGAAAATACTTAGCAACTGTCAACAAATTTTACACATAATTTAAAAACTTTTCGATACTTTTCCTCGCTGACACACTCATAAAGTGATGAAAGGACAAAAGTTCATTTCTTACTTCATTTTCGCTTATCATGCAGTAAAACTTCAGTAGTGGACATTACGTTCTAATTTAGTATTTCTTTGCTACCGACTCTATTAGCAGTGCAGTTTGCAGACAGTATCCAATGTTCTATTAAATGTAATGCCAAAACTATATCATTGTACAACACATAGTGCAAAAAATATGTTGTCGTACACATATAGATGCGTGCAAAACAAACTTTTGCTTGAAATGGCACGCAGTAAAATTTCAATCACGCAAGATATTTTAATTTACTACTCCTTTGCTACTAACTCTATTCGCAACACACTTCGCAAACTGTATCTACCTTTACTACTGATGTACCTGCAAAATTATATCATTCTACAACAATTAGTTCAGGAAATAAGACGTCATTAATATTTAGATGCGCGAAACATAGCGCAAATTATCCAGACCATATTCACCCAGTGTTCGATAATGGGAACACTTAGCGACTTCCAATTTCAAACCTTTCCTCAGCTTTTTTTCGCTACCACGCTTAAGTCAAATACACTCATCAAAAAAAGTTTTGTATCACCTCGGTTCCGAGAGTTCCGGTACCTGTACAGAAAACTGGAATAGAGATCAAAATAAACATCATTTTCGCCCTTTTTATTGCTCATGAAAACCACACATTGCATGTTGTACCACCATACAGCGAGACCCTCAGAGGTGGTGGTCCAGATTTCTGCACAAACTGGTACCTCTAATACTCAGTAGCACGTCCTCATGCATTGATGCAGGCCTGTATTCATCATGGCATACTATCCACAGGTTCATCAAGGCTCTGTTGGTCCAGATTGCCCCACTCCTCAACGGCGATTCGGCGTAGATCCCTAAGAGTGGTAGGTGGGTCATGTCGTCCATAAATAGCCCTTTTCAATCTATCGCAGGAATGTTCGATAGGCTTCATGTCTGGAGAACATACTGGCCACTCTAGTCGAGCGTTGTCACTCACAAGAGGTGCACGATGTGGACGCGAATTATCGTCCATGAAGACGAACGCCTCGCCTATATGCTGCCGATATGGTTGCACTATCGGTTGGAGGATGGCATTCACGTATCATACAGCCACTACGACGCCTTCCATGACCACCAGCGGCATATTTCGGCCACGTAATGCCACCCCAAAACAGCAGGAAACCTCCACCTTGCTGGACTCTTTGCATAGTGTCTCTAAGGCATTCAGCCTGACGGGGTTGCCTCCAAACACGTCTCCGACGATTGTCTGGTTGAAGACATAAGCGACACTCATTGGTGAAGAGAATGTTATGCCAATCCTGAGCGGTCCATTCGGCATGTTGTTGGGCCCATCTGTACCGCGCTGCATGGTGTCGTGCTTGCAAAGATGGACCTGGCCTGAGCGGGGCATGTCATCGACAGTTCCTGCCTCTCTGTATCTCCTCCACGTCCGAGCAACATCACTTTGGTTCACTCCGAGATGCCTGGACACTTCCCTTGTTGAGAGACCTTCCTGGCACAAAATGACAGTGTGGAAGCAATCGAACCGTGTTATTGACCGTTTAGATATGGTTGAACTACAGACAACACGAGCCGTGTACCTCCCTCCTGGTGGAATAACCGGAACTGATCGGCTGTAGGACCCATTCCGTCTAATAGGTGCTGCTCATGCAAGGTTGTTTATATCTTTGGGCGGGTTTAGTGACAACTTTGAATGGTCAAGGGACTGTGTCTGTGATACAATATTCACGGTCAACGTCTGCCTTCAAGCGTTCTGGGAACTGGGGTAGTACCAAACTGTTTTTGATGTGTGTATTTAACACATTAATTCATTTGTAAGGTCATCAGACGTTTGAAGCTCTTTTGCGCATGAGAGTTCGACTCTTTTAAAGAATCGGGGACAGTACTGGTATTTCATAACACACTTCCATCCACTACACAGAAGCATGGATCCAGGAGTTTTAGCTGACCAATTCCTTTAGAAAAAGGCAGTTTCCGTCACACAGTGGATTAACGCTAGCAGCTGTGTTTGTTAACATGATTCGTTTGGCAATGCTAAACAAGCATGATTCCTTGGCGGCAGCCGTCAGCGTTGTAAATACACTTCCGGGGAAAAAAAAAAAATACGACGTCGATTTTGATCCAATCACGGCGTATGCCACCTGGGAGCTAGTGGATGTTGTTGTGGCGTAACAAGCTAGCTACGCCACACTGAGAAGGGAGCCGATAGGCACGCGTACACACACGCTGACTGGCGTCAAGTCTGGAACAGGATAAGTATTGAATTCTAATAAGAAAAGTATGCAGCTCCTCGAATACTTAACTTTATTCTATCCTTGTGGTACATCGCTCTTGATAATACAAATAAGACTATCTTCAGATACGGTTAATGGCGCCTTGCTAGGTCGTAGCCATGGACTTAGCTGAAGGCTATTCTAACTGTCTCTCGGCAAATGAGAGAAAGGCTTCGTCAGTGTAGTCGCTAGCAAAGTCGTCGTACAACTGGGGCGAGTGCTATTCCGTAACTCGAGACCTGCCTTGTGGTGGCGCTCGGTCTGCGATCACACAGTGGCGACACGCGGGTCCGACATGTACTAAATGGACCGCGGCCGATTTAAGCTACCACCTAGCAAGTGTGGTGTCTGACGGTGACACCACATTCCTCCCCCGCAAATCGGCGAACGGTCGTGTTATAAGGCTTCCGCCCGCCGTGGGGAGGACCCCATGTTGACGTATGCGATGAGGTGGGGAGCCTTACAACAGGCGAGGCTGTGCCACCCGCACCCGGCCATTCGGTCCGAGGGGAGCTAGGAAACGCCTGCAAACCTAGTCCAGGGTGCACGTCAACATGTGGTGTATGCGCCCGCAAAGAGACAGGAGGGGCCGAAGGGTCGACCTCCATTGCGTCGGGGTACCCGACGCGCGAAGACGCCATGTGGTCCGGAGCAGGCAAGAGTTCCATGGCGGAGGACAGCTGGTCACGGGAAGCGATCGGCGGCGCGTGACCCAGGGAGGCGCTTGGCGGCTGCAGCGAAGCGTCGAATGCGGGCGGCGCCGGCGGGAGAACAGGCGGCGGCGGCGGCGGCGGCGGCGGCGGCGGCTGCGGCGGCGCGTCGCCATGGGGCAAATGGGAAGGCATCGTCGGTAACACCTGGGGATGAGGCGAGCCAGTAGATGGGTCCCCAGGGCGCTGACCGGACGGCACCGTCGCTGAAAGCAGACGGGGAGCGGCAGAACCCGTGCGACGACAGAGGCGCAGCTGATTGAGATGCCGAAGCACCTCACCAGAGGCCCCCAAAACCAAATACATCGCGCGGCCGAGGCAGCGAAGAATGCGCCCTGCGAGCCAACGCCGTGAACCTCGATAGTTGCGATAGAATACAACGTCGCCTGGAGCAAAAGCAGAAGTCTGCCGCAGCACAGGAACCTGATGCGGCGGATGCAGCAAAGACATCAAGGTTCGATGAGGACGACCATGGAGCAACTCAGCCGGCGAGCGACCATCTCGGGGCTGAGAGCGATACGATGACAAAAAGAGCAACAACGCATCCTCCCGAGAATGCGACTCTTTCAACTTCAACATCTGTGACTTGAAAGTCCGGACCAATCGTTCAGCGGCACCGTTTGACTGAGGCGAAAACGGCGCGGATGTCAGATGTTGAATACCATTGGCCTGGCAGAATGACTGAAATTCTGCGGACATGAATTGTGAGCCATTGTCGGAAACAATAGTCTGCGGAAGACCTTCAATGCAAAAGATAGCAGACAACGCTTGGATGGTGGCAGAGGACGTCGTGGAAGACATCCGGACAACAAAAGGAAAATTACTGAAGGCATCTACCAGAACCAACCACCGAGCATTCCAGAATGGACCAGCAAAATCGATGTGCAAGCGTTGCCAAGGGGAAGTGGCTTTTGGCCATGCAAAGACTTTCCGCGGCAGTGCGGATTGTTGTTCGGCACACGCCATGCTAGAAGAACACATATTCGTAATCGCAGCATCGATTCCAAACCAAGTACAGTGCTGACGAGCAAGTTGTTTCGTTCGCACTATACCCCAATGTCCTTGGTGAAGAAGCCGTAAAACAGAGGACTGTAACGAACGTGGGACCACGACTCTGGACTGATCATTATCAGAACGCAACAACAAAACACCACGTCGAACAAAAAGTCTTTCCTTATGAGCAAAAAATCGGCGAACCAACGGATCCTCGATCCGACTCTTTGACAAAGGCCATTGCGTAGCAACAAAACGCAAAACGGTAGCAAGGACAGGGTCAGCAGCTGTGGCTGTAGCTACACGACGAAAATCAATCGGAAACGATTCGACCACTTCATCGGCTTCCAAATCAATGAACATGCAAGCAAGTTCGGAAGAATCGAATGCTTTATCCTCAGCAACAGGCAAACGGGACAACGCATCAGCGTTGCCGTGCTTAGCAGTGGACCGATACAAGATATCGTACCGGTACTGCGAGAGGAAAATAGACCAGCGAATGAACTTCTGCACTGTACGCGGAGGTACAGGCTTGTTCGGATGAAAAAGCGACGTCAAAGGTTTGTGGTCTGTGATGATGGTAAAGTGACGACCATACAAGAAATCATGGAACTTAGTAACACCAAACACGAGAGCCAAAGCTTCTTTCTCTATCTGCGAGTAATTTCTTTGCGCAGACGAGAGCAATTGGGACGCAAAGGCAATAGGGCGATCATGCGAGCCAACTTTGCGCGCAAGCACAGCACCGATCCCGAAATCCGATGCATCTACCATCAACAAAAGGGGTTTCTGGGGATCGAAGGGCGTAAGGCAAGCATTAGAAAGCAACGCCGATTTCAACTGGCGAACAGCGCGTTCGCATTCCGTCGTCCAGAGAAACGGAACACCTGTACGGCGTAAGCGATGAAGCGGAGCTGAAATGGAAGAGGCATTGCGCAGAAAGCGATGATAATAGTTAATTTTACCCAACACACTCTGTAGCTGCTTCACATTTCGTGGTGAAGGCAAATCTTGTATGGCACGGAGGTGCTCTGGACTCGGATGTATGCCTTGGGCATTGATGACATGCCCCAGGTAGGGCAAGTCCCGAGCAAAAAACACACATTTGTCCTTCCGCAAGCGAAGACCATTTTGTCGCAAGACTTGAAATAACGTTCGTAGGTGTGCTAAATGCTCGTCGGCTGTCTTTCCGGAGATCACAATATCGTCCAGATAGTTCGCAGCAGTAGGGACCGACGCACAAACAGTTTGTAAATATTGCTGAAACAATGCAGGGGCGGATGCACACCCGAATGGCAGTCTTTTGAATCGGTACAAACCAAGATGCGTGTTAACCACCAAGACGCGCTGGGATTCGGCGTCCACTGGGATTTGCAAGTATGCATCTGCTAGGTCCAACTTCGAAAAGTATTTACCCGGGCACAGTTTATCAAAAAGATCTTCCGGGCGGGGTAAGGGAAAAGTTGCAGTCACTAGTTGTGGATTCACTGTTGCCTTGAAGTCCACACAAAGTCTCAGTTTTCCGGAAGGTTTTGGCAAAATTACTAAGGGTGAGGCCCAGAGAGAAGCTTGCACACGTTCAGTTACACCTTGTGATTCTAAATCGTTTAATGTTCTTGCGACCTCATCACGCAATGCGTGAGGAACATTGCGCGCTCGGAAAAATTTCGGTTGCGCGTTTACTTTCAGTTCCAAGTGTGCTTCATAGTTCTTAGCGCAACCAAGGCCCGGTGCAAAAATGTCTGCAAATTCTTCACACAAACGAGAAACACTGTCTGAAGGCACAGTCTGATTCACTGATAGGACCAGATTTACTATAGACATGTTAAACAATTGAAATAAATCTAAACCAAACAAGTTCACTGCAGTAGAAGAACGAAGAACGTAAAATGACACAAGTTTTGTTTGTCCCTTGTATGTTGCAAGAAGGCTGCACTGTCCTAACACAGGAATTTGCTGTCCTGAATATGTACTGAGCTGAACATTTGCGGCACGCAACGGAGGTTTGCCTAGTTGTTTGTACGTGTCGTAATTGAGCAATGAAACAGCAGCTCCGGTATCGAGCTGGAATGGAATGACCTTGCCATTAAAGTCCAAATCTACAAAAAGTTTATTGTCCTGCTGACGACAAGAGCGACTGTTTTGTGCAATTTGAACAGACACTGGTACAGAATCACTTGCTAATTGACGTGATTTCCGGCGACGTCGACGCACACTTTTTGTGGGACGAACACAGTCACTGTTAGAGAAAGTGGCACTGGGCGAAGTGGAATTAACGACATGAATGTCCATGGGCGAAGGTTCACGAGCCTGAGTATTCTTGGTTCGATTCCGGCGCGAAGCAAAGGGCCTGGAATGATTGTGATTGTCTGATCTGAGCTTTTTCTGGCAAACACTTTGAACATGTCCTTTCTTATTACAGAAAAAGCAAATAGCTTGGCGTGACGGGAAATTTTCACGCGAATGTCTAGTAGCACACCGCGGGCATGATTTCACTGCATTTGTGTGCTGGCGCAGCACACCTGGTTTAGAGCGTGGCGGCAGCGACGTGCGCGAGGGCAATTTACCGAGCCGCGCAGCGCGCCCGACGGGCCGGTTAATGTTACACACTGCTGGCGAAGTTTCAAAAGATTCCTGAGCACAGTCAAGTGTGTCTTGTCTATCCAATATGTCTATCACTTGTTGAAGGGAGGGATTAACTAGTTTCAAAATTTGCTCCCGTATGCGAACATCAGAAACGTTCTGTGCAATTGCATCACGCACCATAGTATCTGAATAAGGAAAGCCACAGTCACATTCAAATGAACAATCCCTAGTAAGGCCTTGCAAAGTTGCAACCCACTCCCGATTAGTTTGACCGGCCGTACGTTTTATACGAAAAAACGTATACCTTTTTGCAACGACATTTACTGTTTCTTTGAAATAGGCGTCCAATGCCGACTAAATTTCATCGTAGGACAGAGCTGCCACGTCGCGTCAGGGAAACAATTTCACTATCACACGGTACATTTGCACCCCTACACACGACAATAAATGAGGCTGCTGCTCGTTACCTTGAATTCTGTAGGCGGCGAGATGAAATCCAAACTGGCGGGACCATTCAGTCCAGGTCTCGTGCTGTGCATCAAAATTGCGAAACTGCGGTGCAACTGCATGTTGTGGCTGCGGGAGCGGTGAAGCGGCGGCGGCCGCATCGGTTTGCAGCGCACGTTGACCCTGGACGAGCTGTCCCAGGGCATCCAATAACGCCTGCGTCTGCTGAGTCTGCAAGCGATAAAATTCGGACAGTACATCTGGAGATTGTGGCGAAGCCATGACACAAATAAATCAGAGCAAAGCAAGTAGAAAGAACACGATCCTTTAAGCCTCATCGCCAATCTGTTGTGGCGTAACAAGCTAGCTACGCCACACTGAGAAGGGAGCCGATAGGCACGCGTACACACACGCTGACTGGCGTCAAGTCTGGAACAGGATAAGTATTGAATTCTAATACGAAAAGTATGCAGCTCCTCGAATACTTAACTTTATTCTATCCTTGTGGTACATCGCTCTTGATAATACAAATAAGCCTATCTTCAGATACGGTTAATGGCGCCTTGCTAGGTCGTAGCCATGGACTTAGCTGAAGGCTATTCTAACTGTCTCTCGGCAAATGAGAGAAAGGCTTCGTCAGTGTAGTCGCTAGCAAAGTCGTCGTACAACTGGGGCGAGTGCTATTCCGTAACTCGAGACCTGCCTTGTGGTGGCGCTCAGCCTGCGATCACACAGTGGCGACACGCGGGTCCGACATGTACTAAATGGACCGCGGCTGATTTAAACTACCACCTAGCAAGTGTGGTGTCTGACGGTGACACCACAGATGTACTGATAATGGTTTCAGCATCGTCCGCCAACAGATAGTGTAGTGGCATAGCTACCAGAGCGGGCCATCTGTGTCTACCATTTAAATGGGAATACTCACAGCAAGATGGATCATTATGGTGCAACCAAGTAAAGCAACGATGAAACAATGCCACGGAGACTGCACAGAGAGCGAGGAGGGAGGGTTAAGGAGGAGGAGGTGGACAGAGAAAGGAGGACATGGAGATTTACAGAAACAGAGGGAGAAGGAAATTAGGACGTATATCGAATCCCCATACATATTAGAAACGTGTGCTTTTTCTTTTCTTTCTTTTCCATTTAAGTAGACTGAGCCACAGCTAAGCGTGGCCGGGTACATCTAGTTATCTATAGTGAAATTCTGTTTGAGAAAAGCTGACAAATAGAATAGAATCTTTATTTGCCTTTCAGTATGTTTTCCATACAATTGGCATCGTCAGTGTGTTCAATACATTTTTTTTTAAATTGCAATAATTATTATAGTACATAATTGTGCCTGTGCAGGGCAAGCAGATGTGCATGGTAAAATAAAATTTATAATACAACAATTATTCATTTACAATAGTAATAATAAATCATAACAGTTAATTATACAATAGTCATCATCATCATCAGTTATCTGCTATATTAGCAGGTCCTTTGCCTCTCCATTTTCTGCGATCCATTGCTTCCTTCTTAAGGCTGCTGTATGTTGTACCGTCCATCATGTCATCCAGTATCTGGAATCTCTTCCTTCCTCGCTTCCTTTTCCCTTCTACATAACCTTCTAAAACTGTTTTTATCAGTCCGTCATTCTTTCTTAATATATGCCCAATCCAATTTCTTTTTCTTCTCTTTATTACATCTAGTAACTGCCTTTTCTCTCTCACTCTTCTCAGTACCTCTTCATTTTTTACTCTGTCCATCCAACTTATTCCTTCCATCTTCCGCCATGTCCAGATCTCAAAAGCCTCCAGCCTTTCTCTGTCTTTTTTCCTCATAGTCCATGTTTCAGCGCCATATAGAAGAACACTCCATACAAGACATTTTATGAGTCTCTTTCTGAGTTCTCTGTCCATACCGCTGCAGAAGATTCTCCTTTTCTTATAAAACGCCTCTTTTGCCATTGCTATCCTTGTTTTAATTTCTGTGGTGCACTTCCAGTCGGTGTCTATCCTGCTTCCAAGACACTTAAAATTTTGCACCTGTTCTAGTTTTTCTCCATTCAGCACAATTTTTAGTTCCTTATTTCCTCCTATTGCCAATACTTTTGTTTTATTTGTGTTAATTTTCATTCCATATTTTTTTCCGTTAGTTGCAATGGTGTCCACCAAATCCTGTAATTCTTTTTCCCCTGTGACTAGAAGGGCCATGTCATCAGCAAATCTCAAGCACCCTACTCTTCTTCCTCCAATTTCTACTCCTTTGTCATCTAATGAGCATTGGTCAATCATATTTTCCAAGTACAGGTTGAAAAGAGTAGGTGATAAACAGCATCCTTGTCTTACTCCTTTCCCTAGTCTGATCCAGTTTGTACTTTCTCCTCTCACTTTAACTGAAACTTTTTGATTAAGGTACAATGAGTTTATAAGTCTTCTGGTTTTCCAGTCCACTCTCTTTTCCCTCATAATAGTCGCCAGCTTGTCCCACACCACATTGTCAAATGCCTTTTCTAAATCGATGAAGCACATATATAGGTCTCTTCCTTTTTCAATAAACCTTTCTCCTAAGATTCGTAGGAGCCCTATTGCATCTCTGGTGTCCGTATTCCGTCTAAAGCCAAACTGCTCCTCGCCGAGATTCTCCTCTATTACTTCTTCCAGTCTTTTATTAATTATTCTTAACATCACTTTGGCTGCATGTGAAATGAGGCTGATTGTCCTGTGCTCGCTGCATTTCTTGGTTCCTTGTTTTTTCGGCAACGGAATCATTACTGTTGTCAAAAAGTCCTCAGGCCATTCACCACTGTCATATATTTTATTACATAACCTCAATATTTCTCTTATTCCATTGTGGTTCAAGCATTTTAGTATTTCTCCCGGTATTGTATCTGTACCTACTGCTTTGCCATTTTTCATTGCAGCAATAGCAGACTTTACTTCTTCCATTATGATGGTCGGTCCTTTCTCTTCATCACTTACACTGTTGTGTGATTCAAGTTCCAGAGTTTCTGGTTTGCTATTTGTGTCATATAGCTCTTTTATATATTCTTCCCATCTCTGGAGGACATCATCACGATCTTTATACACTACCTCTTCGTCTTTACTCAAAATTTCCATATCAGCACTTCCTGCTCTGTTTTGTTCCCATGTCATAGTCTTTACTCTGTTGTATAGTAAGTCGTACCTTCCTTTCCTGTCCAGTTCTTCAATTTCATCACATTCCTCTTTTAGCCATTTTTTCCTAGCCTGCTCTGTTTCTCTTCGCAGTTCGTTATTTAACCTTCGGTATATCTTTCTTGCATCTTCAGTGTTCTTGTTTTTCAATTTTCTTCTCTCCTCCATCTTGGAAATCATTTCTTGTGTGACCCATGGTTTTTTTGACCTTTTCCCTTTTACATATCCTATATTTTGCTGTCCTGCTTTAATGATTCCTTCTTTCAGCATATTCCAGTACTCGTTGGCATTATCAGGTGCTTCTTTGTCTCGTAATGTGTTTAGAAAGTCCCGAGACAGCCTTTCTGTAATTTGTTCTTTGTTGGACCTTATCTTCTCTAGATCCCATTTCTTCACCATTGTCGCCTTTTTCAGTTTTTTCATTCTTATTTCTATTTCTGCCATAAGTAAGTTGTGGTCACTATTAATATCTGCACCTGGTAATGTGTGCACCTTCTTGATTCCATTCCTGTATCTTTCTTCTACCAGTATAAAATCGATTTGGTTTCTATATTTATCCCCTGGTGATTTCCAAGTGTAGAGCCTCCTCTTATGGTTCTTGAACCATGTGTTTGCCACTATCAGCTGCCTTCCCCTGCAGAAGTCAATTAACCATTCACCTCTGTCATTTCTCTTTCCAAGACCATGACTGCCTACTATGTTTCCCTCTTTCCCTTCTCCCACAATGGCGTTCCAGTCTCCCATTACTATTTTGCAGCATTTTTTATTTTTGTCCATTATTCTCTCTATTACATTGTACGTTTCCTCTACAATTTGGTCATCATGTTCGGAAGTTGGCATATACACCTGGACAATCAGTAAATCTTTTTGTGCTCCTTTCAGCCTTACACCAATAACCCGGTCATTTGCATAGTCTACATATTCCACACATTTAGCCAATTCCTTTGTCATAATCATTCCTACTCCATTAATTCCTTTTACTTCTCCTCCTGAGTAGTAGAATACATATTCATCTGACTGCAACTCTCCATGTCCATTCCATCTTACTTCAGCAACTCCTATGAGGTCCATATGATTCTTTTCCATCTCTCTTTTAAGGTTTTCTAGTTTTCCTGCTTGTAGCAGAGTTCTGACATTCCAGGTACCAATTCTCGTTTTGATTTTTTGCCTCCTTTCAAGTTGTCCCCCCCGGAGATCTGAATGGGGGACTATTTTACCTCCGGACACTGATTTAACATGAGAGGAAGCCATTTTTTGTGCATAAAATGGAGACTGCATTATGCAGGGAAGATAATACAATAGTATCAAAATATATTTATCGTACATCTTACGTATCCATGTAAAAAGTCTTTGTTGGTACACTACTGTCACAAACACATAGGTATTATTCATATGGCAGTTTTTTGTTTTATGTAGCATATCTCTTTTGTGTCACTGTTTTGAAACTCGTCAAGTGAGTAATATGCCGTGGCGTACCAACGAGTTAACATGGCGGCCGAGTTAGCGTTGGTTGCCGCTAGGAGTGCTGTAACTAGTATCTCAGCCACTCTATGAAATTTTAACTTGTTGTGGCGTACATTTGAGCCACACTTCTATTGTTTGCTTAAACTTATTCCTTGGTAGTTCGCTCACAGCCTTTGGGAGTTTGCTATAAAATTTCAAGCTAAGGTGTTTATGGCTCTTTTGTGTCAGATCTCGATAACCTTTGAATGTGATGCACAGACTGGCAGCTACCTTTAAATATTACAAAAAGTAAAATTGTACGTTTCACAAAATGAAGTGAAATGATATCCTGCATCTAGAATAAAAACGAGTTAAGACTGGAATGTGTCAACCCATACAAATACCGTGGTGTAACAAGTTGTAGGCTTATGATATATAAGATCGCTTAGGTTCAATCGTAATTAAAGCAGGTGACAAGATTTCGATTCGTTGTTAGGGTACTGGATAAATACAAGCAGTCTATAAAGGAGATTGCGTTGAAAACACTTCTCGTAATACTCAGAGTTCATTTGGCTGTGATAATCTCCAATCTCCACGTTTCAATTTTGCCTAGAACATTAGCTCCGCTTGCTTTGCAAACCTGTTTTTGAAGGCAATACTTGCCATTATCATTCTTCTGGAGGCACTTCCCCGCATAACAGTACCCAATACATCTTGCAGCCTCTATGAACATTTGCCGTATGGTTGCTGTAAGTCCACTACTTGTCAAGATAAAAGATGTTTTTTGAGCTTCCCTAATGCTCTATGAATAAATGGCGCAATTAGTGGATCTTCAGGTAAGTGAAAAGTATAGGTCCACAGTTTCTCAAGTACTTAATGGAACCACAGACCCACACTTTCCATTGATCTGACAATCCACTAATTGCCTCGTTTATTCATAGAGGAGGAATATTCCGCCCCGTCCATGTTGCAGCTTTAATGTCATAATTCATGTAAAAGTAATGAGCTCTTTGTCACTATTGATTGCAACTTTAATTCAACCACAACTGTAGCAAATGCTTTTTCTAATTTAACACTTTTAACCTGATGATGTGGCTTCTAGGCTATGAAACTGGTAGTTAAATAAACTATTTACAAGAGCAGCCAAGTGGTTGCTTTTCAAGATATCTGCTTATGGCTGCAGTTGCCCCTCATACAAGATAGTGTGTAATACAAAAACTACAAAATACAACGAAATCACATATACAATTGATTCGTGTTGTACAGTGGCTAAGGTATTGTAGGACATTAAAGATTAGTGATCAATACTGAAGCAAATATGCTATTTGTCAAAAGGTTTCTGATTTTTTTGCTAATTCCTGCCAGCTGAGACTGGGTTGATATGTGGTGGCGACAACAAAAGAGAGCACAAAAGCAGGAGGGCATATGTAATTTAGTTAAAATTCAAAATCAGGTTACAGGCCCCAAAGGTACTAGCCATAGTACCATAAAAAAAGCATGATAAAATTACAGACGGGAAGTCTACAGAACGAAAACAATTCAAAAACATGTGACAGATTAAAAAATGAATTGACTGCATACAAGCCAGAACACCAAATACAGTCTTTTTATAACAGTAGAATGTATATATGAAAGTTTCCTCTGACTACTCTTGCTCACTGTCTCTGGCAAACAACACAGTCATACAAAATCACAAATATAACAAGACATCAGGATTTTCATTACAATTCAAAATTACAAGAGGATGAGATAATGTTTCCAATTAACTTCCCAAAATGCACTGCTAGGAAAAAAGTTAGTACACCTGTTTAGAGCCCGCCCAGTTGGCCGTGCGGTCTAATGCATGACTTTCCGGGTGGGAAGGAGCGCCTGGTCCCAGGCACGAATCCTCCCGGTGGATTTGTGTTGAGGTCCAGTGAACTGGCCAGCCTGTGGATGGTTTTTAGGCGGTTTTCCATCTGCCTTGGAAAAACAAGTTCTCCACATAGTCATTCACCACCATTACTCTACCTCGCAAACATAGGGGTTACACTCGTCTGGTGTGAGACGTTCCCTGGGGGGTCCACCAGGGGCCAAACCGCACAATAACGCTGGGTTTGGTGTGGGGCGGCAGAGGGGTGAAGTGGACTGCAGTAGTCGTCTTGGGGATGTGGACCACTGCGGCTGTGGTGGGGATAGAGCCTCTCTGTCGTTTCTAGGTCCCCGGTTAACATACAATACAATACACTACACTCTTTTAGTGGTTTCCAGTTCACTGAAGATTTATTGTTGCAACAGTGACTATGGAATACAGGAAATGAATACATTTACATATCAATAGTACAAATGGTCCTGAGGGACAAGCTACTGACCCATGCTGAAACACATATTTTATTATGTGGTGTAGCCTCCAAGACAGACATTGCAGGCAATGACTCTGGCATCCAGTTGATACTACAGACTGGTGAATACTGTCCTGGGATACGTTATACCACCCCTGCACGACAGGTTCATATATATCTGAAAGAGGCATTGGTTGATGAGTAGCACAGTCAGTTCTCATCCCCTCATATCCCACACATGCTTGGCTGTAGACAAGTCCAGATATCCTGCTGGACAGAGAAGTTGCTACATGTCTTGCAGAGCACTTTGAGTTTCATGGGTGGCGAGTGGGAGAGCTTTATCCTGTTGGAACAACACATTGCCTTTGTGTTGCAAGAATGTTGAAAGAACAGGTCTAACAACATTCTAAACCATCCGAGTTCTGCTTATCATCCCCTCAGGAAACAAAAAAGATGGACAAGACCTGTAGCTTATCAGACCCCAAACCATAAGGCCTGCAGTGGGGCCCGTGTGACTTGGAAGATGGCACTCTATGAGACAACACTTGCCAGGCCTGTGTCATACACACAAATGGCCATCACTTGCATGCAGGTAGAATCCACTTTCATCGTTGAAGGCCAAGGCGTGCCATTCCATTTTCCAAGTGATCCTTTGATGACACAAGTCGAGTCATGCAGATCGAAGCTGAAGCATGAGTAGAAGATGGACCAGAAGTGTGTGTGCCCATAGTCCCACTGCTAATAACCGGTTTGCAATCATGTTGGCAAGTCTGGGCTCTCAAGCCCTCTTATCTGTGATGTGGTTGCTGTACAATTTGCCACTGTTGGTCTTACAACACGACAATCCTGGCTGGTGTCAGTGCTACATGGACATCCAGAACCTCAGAATGTTCACATGACCACTATACCAGTATCCATTAGTTAGTTAATTAGTTACATGTTTCATTGATTGATCTCGTGCACAACTGAAGCAGCACATTCAACTTGTGTGGCAGTTCTCTGAAAGGATCAACCCACCCCTCAGAAGGTCACAATTTGATCCCTTTCAGACTCCCTCAGTTGGCTCCAGGAAGCACAATGTGTCTCCATGGCATGGTTGCCTGCTTTCTTCACACATTTGCACTACACTGACCCTTCTGGCTTGAGCATTCCCTATTAAAGGCTACACACAGATGGCGCTCTGGAACCCATGGCAGTACATTATCTGTTTGCAGATGACAGTGAAAGCATTATCAGTACATCTTCTATTCCCCAGGTGGCATATACTGTCATCTGATAAAAATTTATGTTGCCTTTCCAAGTGTATTATTATTATTATTATTATTTTATTTTTTTTTTTTCCAGCGCAGCTTAGGGTATGTTGTAGGGACCGGAGGAAGGGTTGTAAGGAATTCTTGGAAGGCTTGGAATGGATGATTTTGAGGTAGTGGTGGTGAATGAAGTTGGAATCATGGTCTGAACTGTTCAAGACAGGGTTTAATGTCAGTTTTGCTGTAGGAAAGGTTTTGGGGTTCGGTTGCAAAGTGATATTTCCAATGGATATTATGTGTGAAGGTCATTCACCAAAGCAGTATGATCAAATGCAGGTTTAGGGCTGAAAGTGAGACCCTTAGATAATACAGGCAATTCAAGAGGGGAGAGTGCTTTAGATAGAGGTTAAGGACACTGTACTGTTGTTAATGATTCTTGGGATTGCCTCACAATGTTTCCTCAGGTCCCTACAACATTACCCTAATCTGTCCTCTGCAGAACTCCAGCATCTGCATTCCCTAAAATCTGGTGACTTCATCATTAACCTCACAGCAGACAAAGGCTGTACCACTGTAGTACTTGACCAAAAGGAGTAAGTTAGTGAAGATCTATGCCAGCTGTCTGACACCTCTCCATAGAGTGTCTGCCATTAAGATCCCATCCCTGTGATTCAAACTGATCTGCAGTCCCTTCTTAAAACCTCAGGCCCCTCACAAGGACTAACACTTCAATGCATAGAACTTCTCACCCAACCCAAACCACATACCCCCACCTTTTACCTTCTTCCTAAGATCCACAAACCCACTCATCCTGGCCATCCTATAGTTGCTGGCTTCAAAGCACCCATTAAACGTATATCTGCCTTAGTTGATCAACACCTGCAACCCATGGTACAAAGACTCCCCATCAAAGGTACCAATCATTTCCTAGATCATCTCCCACCATTCACCTTTCCTATCACCACTGATGCCACCTCCCTCTATACTAACATCCCCCACATACAGGGCCTGTCTGCTGCTGAACATTTCCTCAGTCAGTGCCCACCTGATTCCAAACCTATGACATCCTTCCAACTCACCTTAATCAGTTTTATACTTAACAACTACTACTTCAACTTTGAGGGGCAGGCATATAAACAGATCAGGTGTACGGCCATGGGAACCCGGGTGGCTCCTTCCTATGCCAACCTTTTAATGGATCACTTGGAGGTGACTTTCCTGTGATCCATAAGCCTTCAGTCCCTTGTTTGATGTAGATATATTGATGACATCTTTACCGTATAGACTCATGGTGAGGCCGACCTGATAAAATTCCTGGAATACCTGCTCCCAATTAAATTTCACATGGTCCTATACCAAATCCCATGCCTCTTTCCTTGATGTTGATCTCGTCCTCACTGAAGGCCAGCTACACACTTCTGACCACATTAAACCTACCAACAAACAACAGTACTTACATTTTGACAGGTGCCATCCTTCCCACTTCAAATGTTCCCTCACATACTGCCTTGGCATCCAAGGCAAATGTATTTGTTTGGATGCAGACTCTTTACAGCAATACACCACCGTTCTCAACTCAGCTTCACTGCATGTAGTTACCCCACCACCCTAGTTAAAAAGCAGAATTCCTGGGCCATCACATACAATCCAGGTACTGCTGATCACTCCACAAAACAGCTTCAGAGCACACCATTGGTGACTCAGTATTATCCTGGTCTGGAATATATTAATCAGCTACTTTGACAGGGCCATGACTTCCTAAAATCATGCCTTGAAATGAGATCCATTCTGTCTGAAATTTTGCCCACCACACCTAGAATAAGCCAATGGTCTTTCCACAGTGGTAACACCAGTTCCTGTCAGATCACCAACGTTAAGTGCTGTTAGGCTGGGTTAGCACTTGGATGGGTAACTATCCAGTCTGCTGAGCACTGTTGTCAAGTGAGATGCACTCAACCCTTGTGAAGCAAACTGAGGAGCTATTTGATTGAAAAGTAGCAGCTCCAGTCTCGGAAACTGACATATGGCCAGGAGACTGAGGTGCTGAGCAAATGCCCCTCCATGTCCACATCCAGTGACGCCTATGAGCTGAGGATGACATGACAGCTGATCAGTACCATTGGGCCTTCGTGGCCTGTTCGGGAGAAGTTAGTTTAGTTACACTGAGAATAGCTTTCCGTTGCCCTCCAAATCTCTGCAATATTCTTGTCAGATCCTATGTACATTTTACACCCATCTCCCTACCCTATGTCTCCTACCATTGTGACCATCCCTGCTGCAAGACTTGCCCTATTCACACTCCTACCACCACCTATAACAGCCCTGTAACTGGCAAAACATATACTATTAAAGGGAGGGCAACCTGTGAAATGATACATGTCACTTAGGCCTACCATCACCCGCATTTCTGGGCGACCTTCCTGATATCTATCTCTTTTCCTAGACTTCTGCAGTCCTTTTCCTTCACACCTCTTCCTTCTCCTTCAACCCTTCTGCCTGAAGAAGGAGCCACTGGCTCTGAAAGCTTGCCAATTACAACTGTCTTTTATGTGTGTGGTCTACTGCCTCTTGGTGAGTAAATTTTTTATCTATCCATTAAATAATTTTGTAAGTAATTGTCAATAACTGATTATTTTCGTTGTTACTTGTGAATTAGGTGCTTTATTGTAATCTCTTAGACTTTTACAGTGGCTCGTTTTCATCTTGTTGACATCAGGTGTTCTGCCAGTGCTCTGTTCTTTTCCCAACGTGACATTTCGACACCAGAATGATGTCTTTGACAGGTTAGACTGGCTCTTGGCTGACTGGGTCCCAGATTTATACCTTGGTGGTACCTGCAGATGAAACTGCAGGCATCACCCAGGCATAAATATGGGGCCTGGTAAATCAGGCATCTAGCCTCAGGGAACACTTGGTGAAGACGTATGTCTCCCACAACATCTCAGTGGCAAATGGAATGGGAATACATAAAGCAGCTTACAGATGTCATGTAATACCTTCTTGCTCCCATACTGTGTCATAATGGTTTGAAGTATTTTTTTCTAACATCAGCACAAGATGGTATTGTCCAGCTCATTAACAGACCAACTTACAATAATCATCAGAAAAATATTACATGCTTTCCAATAAAGATGGTCTCATCTTGCAACAGGAAACAAGCAATAGATGTGTGAGGCAGAATTGGCCATTATTTCTCTTTATTGAAATCATGCATACCACAATCAATAATGCTGACAGCACTAGCTTCATGTACATTACTTATTCTCCCAAAACATAGCATATTAAGAATTTTTAATACATTTAAAATCAGTTAACACCTCACTAATATTCCTGGGTAGTCCAGTGATTTGATGATTGCTTTTATTCTCTTAACTGTCTGTGAATGTTAAGTTAGAATTTATAGTGGCTGACCAGCTTGCTCCCATTTGGCAAATATATATTTGCAGAACAAGTCATAAGCTCAGGCACCTGAGACAATAACAAACAAATGAATTGCATTTCCTACATATCATTTACAATCTGCTTATATAGTCTAAATTACAACAATTTACAAATGCATGAGAAACTGGTTATTTTCCATCATATGATAAATGACAATGAAATGGAAAACACCTTAAAAGAACAGTATGGAATGAAAATAAATAAGAAAAAGACTAAAGTGATGGTGAGTGGCGCCCTGAACTACAATGAACCCATACGAATAACAATAAAGGGAGAGAAACTAGGGCAGGTTACAGAATTTAACTACTTAGGTAGCAAAATAACAGCAGATGGAAGGAGCAAAAGTGACATTAAAAACAGAATACAACTTGCCAAAATAGCATTCAATGGAAAAAGAAACTTACTGACGAGTAGAAATGTTAGTTTAGACGTAAGAAAGAGAGTCATGAAAACCTATGTGTGGAGTACAGCCCTTTACGGATGTGAAACTTGGACTAGTGGAAAAGAAGAAAAGAGAAGATTAGAGGCATTCGAAATGTGGTGCTACCGGAGAATGGAAAAAATCAGCTGGCGAGACAAGGCTACAAACGAAGATGTCCTCAGAAGAGTGAAAGAAAACAGATCTCTTTGGCGAAATATACAGAAAAGAAGAATAACCTTCATAGGTCACATTTTACGGCATAACAATTTCATTAAGAGAATATTAGAAGGAATCATTGAAGGAAGAACTCGCCGAGGACGACCTAGATTAAGCTACATTCAACAAGTAATAAATGACATCGGATGCCAGACCTATGCAGATATGAAGAAGAAAGTTGACAAAAGAACGGAATGGCGTGCTGCTGCCAACCAACCTGTGGGTTGATAACCGAAGAAGAAGAAGAAGATAAATGACAAGAGACAGGCTCAATTTGGAGCCTGCATTTTTTGTAAAAATTATTTTTGTTTCACAGTGAGATAGTAATTTATCTCTGCTTGAAAGATATTCGGAAAACTTAAACTTCTCATTTATTGTTACAACAAACTGACTTCTGCAGTCCAAGCTGCCAGAGTTGACGGTCATGCGTACGTGAGGTGTGTTTGCTTTTGCGAATGAATGGTGTGTGTTTCTCTAACCTTTTCTGATGAAGGCTGTGGCTGAAACCTCATGTGAAGTGTCTTTTAACTCTGTCTGCCTGCAACTTAACATGTCATCTTTATGGTAAGCAGCAATTTATCTTTTCCTACAGTGTTGGCTTCTACATGTTATCAGTAATTTCACAATGTGAGATAGTGTAAAACCAGCTCAGACAAATTTTTAGAAATCTTGTAAAAATAATGTAATTTAATTTTACACCCAATGTGTGCTCTGATTTCTTCATAGGATCAAATTATTGGAGAAGTAAAAGCGTTAGATACTGATGCCGGGGAAAATGGAACTGTATCCTACTCCATCATATCCATCACAGATATAAGTACAGGGGAAGAACCAGCACTTTTCACTGTTGATGAGACCTCTGGAATAGTGACAGCTGCTGTTGACCTCTTAGACTTGTGGGGCGAGTATGACGTGTTATTCAAGGTAAGTTTATTCAAGCATAGGTAACTGCTGGCGAGTGTTTTTTCTTATGACATCAGTACATTGATTGAGAATGAAGTCTTTCATGATGGCATTATTGTATAAAATATTCTCAGATTTCTTGCCAATTCAGTTTATTCAAAAACCTCAAACTTCACTCGAATACTTCGATTGTCTTCATCAGGAACAACTGACTGTCTAAGATGCTGCTGCAGTGGCCTTATGTACACTATGTGATCACAAGTATATAGGTGCATTGTGCTACCACCTACTGCCAAGTGCTCCATATCACCGACCTCAGTAGTCATTAGACATCGTGAGAGAGCAGAATGGGGCACTCCACAGAACTCATGGACTTCAAACGTGCTCAGGTGATTGAGTGTCACTTGTGTCATGCATCTGTATGCGAGATTTCCACACTCCTAAACATCCTAGGTCCACTGTTTCTGATGTGATAGTGAAGTGGAAACATGAATGGACATGTATAGCACAAAAGTGTGTACAGGCCAACCTTGTCTTTTGACTGACAGAGACCGCCGACAGTTGAAAAGGGTTGTAATGTGTAATAGGCAGGCATATGTCCAGACCATCTCACAACATTCCAAACTGCATCAGGATCCACTGTAAGTACTATGACAGTTAGGTGGGAGGTGAGAAAACTTGGATTTTATGGTCGAGCAGCTGCTCATAAGCCACATATCACGCTGGTAAATGCCAAACAATGACTCGCTTGGTGTAAGGATCATAAACATTGTACAATTGAACAGTGGAAAAACGTTGTGTGGAGTCACAAATCATGATACACAGTGTGGCGATCCAGTGGCAGGGTGTGGATATGGAAAATGCCCGCTGAACATCATCTGCCAGCATGTGTAGTGCCAACAGTAAAATTCGACGGTGGTGGTGTTATGGTGTGGTCATGTTTTTCATGGAGGGGCTTGCACCCATTGTTGTTTTGCATGAAACTATCACAGAACAGGCCTACATTGATATTTTAAGCACCTTCTTCCTTCCCATTTTTGAACAGCAATTTGGGGATTGCGATTGCATCTTTCAACATGATCGAGCACTGTTCAGAATGCATGGCCTGTGCCAGAGTTGTTACGTGATGATAACATCCCTGTAATGGGCAGGTCTGCACAAAGACCGGATCTGAATCTTATGGAATGCTTTTGGGATGTTTGGAATGCCAACTTCGTGCCAGGCCTCACCAACCGACATAGATACCTCTCCTCAGTGCAGCACTCCGTGAAGAATGGGCTGCCATTCCCCAAGAAACCTTCCAGCACATGATTGAACATATGCCTGTGAGAGTGGAAGCTGTCATCAAGGCTAAGGGGGTGCCAACACCACACCAAATTCTAGCATTAGCGATGGTGGGCGCCACGAACTTGTAAGTCATTTTCACCCAGGTGTCCGGATACTTTTGATCACATAGTGTACCTCATAGACAGCTTCTGATTGGTGCATAATTACATAATGCTGTCATAGATGGTGTCTGAGTCTGTGCTGGTTGTTCCATGACTCCCATAGTAGCGTCAACATTGTGGTGAAGAACTCTGCTTCTCTGCATCAAGAGCTTGCTTCCATGCACTCCTAAGATTATATCTGCAGTCATGTTTGAAGTTCTTCTTACACCTTCTTATTTCCAGAGCCTCTTTAATTAAAGAATCCCAGTATGCAGGAGCCTGAGACAAAACTTTTGTTTTGTAAAACAGTATCTTGTGTTGCTTTGTGAGGCTGTATGCAGCAACTGCAGGTTTCTCCAGTTCTTGATTTTTAATGTGTCACTGACATTCTGAACAGCAATTGGAATTGGTATGGATGGACTGACCAATTTAATTGCTTTCACACTCACCAGGGGTGTTATAAATCCCAGGAGTTCTGTGGCCCAGATTGTCCTTCACAGGGCATAGCATCTCCTTTATCTTCTTAGGAGGTCAGAAAATAGGTCTTATATCTCACCTTCCAAGGACTCTGCCTATTTTACTGGATGTAGCACACAGAAAGGCAGATATACAATTGCTCATCATCTAAATGCTCATCATTTTCATATATCCTTTTCACGCAGAATGATGGCTCCATATCACTTGAACCATAGCCATTTTTTTGGAACATGTACTTCAGATGATTAATTTCAGAATCCAAGTGGTCCTCATCTGAGAGAGTATTTGCTCTGTGCACCAATGTATTTAAAACTGATGTCTTCTGCACTGGATGATGAAAACACTGGGCACTAAAATATAAAACAGTGTTCATCAAGGTAAGACGTACCATCAGTCGCATTTTTGCCCCAGCCAGACTACCAAGATCTAAGCTCAGCAGAGCAAAAGTAGAGTGTTTTTGTGCGCTGCAAAAAGATGATGATCTTGTGGTACTTCTGGCTGGCAAGAGAAATGCCATGGTTGTTCTTAATACTTTTGAATATCACAGAAAAGTGGCACAGTTGTCTAGGATAGCATGTAAAAATTCCTAAAATGGGACACTACTCTGTCATAAAGCAGAAAAACAGTGGAGCTCCTGAAGAACTGTGGTCTACCAGAGGATATCATGAAATACTTTAGAGCCTGAGTTCCTACACCTTTCAGGCTTTAGGAATCACCTAAAGTCCAAAAAAGAAGGTGTTCCACTGAGACCAACTGTTAGCACTATTGATTCTTCAAATATTTAATTAAATTAATGAGTCTGATAGTTGGCCATTGTGAACATCACTTCAGAAACTCTCAGATGTTCATTGAGAAAATTAAACAGATTAGTACTATCCCAAACAATATTTTAGTCAGCCTGAAGCTCTCACTATTTACAAAACGTCCTGTGGAGGACACACTGAAACTGTTGGCAGAGCATTTTCCTCCTGAAACAATAATGTTGTTCCAACATGATATGACAACAACCTACTCCCTGTATGCTGGTAAATTTTACGAAATGATGGACAGAATGGCTATGAGTTCTCCATTGTCTCCAGCAGTGACCTACTTTTTTATAAAATATTTTGAGAAATACACATTAAATTTGGCTCCCTTTCATCCATCTTCATGTTATCATTATAGTGACAACACATTTATGGTCTAGTCACAAGGCTTAGAAGCTCTTGAGCACTTCCTTGAACATATGAACAGCATGCACCAAAACTCCAGTTCACAGTCAAGACAGAGAAAAAAAGAAGGCTACCATTTTTAGATGTTTTGTTACAACAAAAGTCAGATGAAGGTATTGGCCACTCAGTGTACTGCAAAGCTACACACACTGTTTTATATCTTAGTACCCAGAATTTTCATAGTTCAGTCCATAAGGGAGCAGTTTTAAATACAATGGTACACAGACCAAAAACTGCATTTGTTCAGAACCACTTGGATTCTGAGATTAATCATCTGAAGTACATGTTCCAAAGAATGGCTATGATTCACATGGTATGGAGTGAGTGTTCTCCATGAAAAAGAAATGTGAAAAATGCTGATCATTTGCATGATGAGCAATTGTATTTCTTCCTTTCTGTGTGCTACATAAAGTAAAATAGGCAGAGTCCTGGGAAGATGTGATATAAGACCTTTTTTTTGACTTGCTAAGAAGATAAAGGAAATGTTATGCCTTATTAAGGACAGTCTCAACCTGAGGATTCTTGGGATTTATAACATCCCTTGTGAGTGTGGAAGCAGTTACATTGGTCAGTTCATACACACCATTTCCAACTGCTGTGCAGAATGTCAGTGGCACACAAAAAAAGTCAAAAACTAGGGAAACCTGCAGTTGCTGAGCACAGTCTCATAAACAAACACAAAATACTTTTTGACAGAACAGAAGTTTTGTCCTAGGCTCCTACATACCGGGACTCTTCAGTTAAAGAGGCTGTAGAACTAAGAATGTACAAGAAGAACTTCAACCAGGACAGTGAATATAATCTTAGCAGTATATGGAAGCCAGCCATCAATGAAGAGAAGAGACAGAGAGATTCACTGCAATATCAACACTAATATTGGAGTGGTGGCACCATCAGTACCTGTATGTTTCTAACTCGAGAATAATAATAATAATCAGTGCAGACGTTGACACCAACTATGAAAGCATTGCATAATTACTGACCAATCAGAAGCCGACTATTGGCTATATTAGGCCACCACAGCAGTACTTTAAACAATCAGTTACTTCTGATGAAGACAGTCACTGAAAGCTTGAGGTTTTGTCCTGAATTGACAAAGCAAGCAGTTTGAGAATGTTTATACAATACTTTGATTGGTCACCACTACTGTTCATCACTTTGTCTTAGCTTCATTTATCATTAAACCTTATTTTATGCTAAGTTTTGCATTCATTCTAATCAACAGGTCTTTATTTACTAAGGCTATTTAGAAAGAAGGGAACGTTTCCATCTGATGCCACTAGGCACATGCCGATCATGTATATTTTGGTATGTGCGTCCTCGGCAGCTCAGTTGGCATCCATCCGTAACAGCGGGAATGTCTCCTTGCATCTGTTTTTTTAATATTCACAGTTGAAATGTGCTCGGCAATCGAAAATACTGCCAGTTGTGAGGTGCAGTCTGTAATATTGTTTTTGTTGGCAATAAACCTAAAACCTATAGAAATTTATCGTGAACTGTGCAAAGTGTACAGAAACAACATAATGAGTGAATGTTCCATCCAGAAATGGTGCATTCACTTTAAAAATTTCTGAACCAACATTCATGATGAAGAGAAGAGTGGATGCTCGAGAATTGTGACTGATGAACTTGTCGCTAATGTTGGTGAAATGATTCATGAAAACCATCGCTTAACAATAATGGAGCTTTGCTTTCTTTTCCACAACTTTCATGGACTTTGAACAGCAAAATGGGGCAATGTTGACATTTCTGGAGGCCTACCACAAACATGGTGATTCATTACTGGATCGAATCATAACTGGTGACGAGACTTAGGTGAAACATGTCAATTGTGAGACAAAATTACAGTCCATGAAGTGGGGGCACACAAGGTCCCCCCAAAAACCAGCAAAATGTTTGCAAACCTTGTCAGCAAGGAAGTTGATGGCGACAGTGTTTTGGGATAGGCAAGCAACCATAAATTCTGCCTGGTGCTGTCAAACGTTGCACAGCCTTAGAAGAGCAGTTCAAAACAAACACCAAGGAAAGCTGATGTCCAAAATTTTGTTTTTGCACAACAATGCCTGAGCTCACATGGCAAACCACACTAAAGAACTCCTTAATTCATTCAAATGGGAAATTTTCCCTCATCTGCCCTACAGCCCTGATCTTGCACCAAGCAACTTCCACTTGTTTCCCAAGATGAAGAACTGATTTGCAACACAGCACTTTGATGATGATGCAGAACTCCAGGCAGGCATGACTCACTAGCTGAAGTCTCAGGTGGCAGAATTTTAAGATGAAGGTATTTTAAATCTTGTCCACCACTATGATAAGTGCCTCAGTGTGTTTGGTGACTATGTGGAAAAGTACTATGTCAGTCACTGTTTCAGATGTAAATAATAAAATGTACTTATTGTAGTTAGATTTTTTTAATGCCAAAACTTTCCCTATTTTCTGAATAACCCTCGTATTTTGTTCATCCCACTGTAGACAATAAACATTGTACAGATGTTGTCCAAATGTACAAACAAGTATGAGAGAGAGAGAGAGAGAGAGAGAGAGAGATGGACAACCTATCACAGCATATATAATGGAAGTTAGGAATTTAGGAATTAATTAAAGGATTTCTGAAGGCTAATGTATTTTTCTGTAATATAATTCCTGCTAGCACTCTAATATTCTACTCGTTCATACATTTTACATCATTCTAGTGTGTTGCACTTAAATCAGATTTATGTCTTTGACTTTTATAACAACCTGTTATCCACTTTTTTAGGGATCCATGAAATATTATTAATTTAATGTAATGGCCACTGTCAGTAACTTGTGTAAAATGCTATGAAAGTTAGTTATTACTCATTCGGCACACCTTTATATTTATTTATTTACATTTTATTTGCATGGAGCCATCACGTAAATAATTATTCCTTAGTGCAATGTTAACAACGTGACATATTATTATTAAATGCTACTTTTTTCCTTTCTTTCAGGCAGTTGATCTTGGGTCACCACCTCTGACTGGCAATATCACCTACACCTTTTGTGTTAAAGATGTAAATAACCATAAACCTTCCTTTGTGTACCCAGAAGATGGAGACACCATTCGCTTAAGAGAAGTAGGTGTTGGTAAAAGCAACTTTGCAACATTTGAGTAATTGTAATTGATGTGAGAATTTAAATCAGTAATTTCCTCTTTTGCAGGGATAAATTGTCCCACACACAACACTGCAGATGCACATCACACTAAAGCAATGTTCACAAAGTATAAAGTTTTGCTTATAGTCCTTTTAGATGTGGTATGTCATCACCTTTGTCTATCACATGAACTTGACCAACCAGGCAGTTTAACACAAAACCCAAATCATATTGGCACCTACACAAACTATTACCAGGAGTGGAAGTTAGGTTCATCAAGGGGAAACAGCATATAGCAGCAATTGAAAAATGTTACCTGGAAAATATAGTCAGAGAAATTTAAATTTTAAAGCCAACTACTTATTTACGTCCTCATATGATGCTTTTAAGTTAAACTATGAGTTCCTAGGAATATATAAAGCAAGACATGTATTCATTTTTCATGTCACATTATGACATGGGAATCAACAAAATTTGTTTCATTTGTGGAAAGTGGTGTGAACTCACTGCTGCTGCCCCCTGGAATGGGGCCGTATTGAAACAAGTCATTGTACTTTTATTGGGAAGAGACATCAGTGAGTAACATGGAACAGTAAATACTATACTGATCCATGAAATGCCTCTGTCTATTGCTGAAGAAATGTGTGTAATGGCTTAGAAGGTGTTAGGCCTCTCTAATAAACAAAACCGCCAACATAATAGGACATTCATCAGGTGTAATTATTAATTTTATAAAACTGGTGTCATGATTGTATAAAACAGGTAGAGTGGGTGTATAGAATGAGTGTTTAAGCACTCTTGAGTTCTTTGCCATCTAGTTGTTGTTGTTATGTTCTTCAGTCCTGAGACTGGCTTGATGCAGCTCTCCATGCTACCCTATCCTGTGCAAGCTTCTTCATCTCCCAGTACTTACTGCAACCTGCATCCTTCTGAATCTGCTTAGTGTATTCATCTCTTGGTCTCCCTCTATGATTTTTATCCTCCACGCTGCCCTCCAATGCTAAATTTGTGATCCCTTGATGCCTCAGAACATGTCCTACCAACCGGTCCCTTCTTCTTGTCAAGTTGTGCCACAAACTTCGTTTCTCCCCAATTCTATTCAATACCTCCTCATTAGTTATGTGATCTATGCATCTAATCTTCAGCATTCTTCTGTAGCACCACATTTTGAAAGCTTCTATTCTCTTCTTGTCCAAACTATTTATTGTCCATGTTTCACCCATACATGGCTACACTCCATGCAAATACTTTCAGAAACGACTTCCTGACACTTAAATCTATACTTGATGTTAACAAATTTCTCTTCTTCAGAAACGCCTTCCTTGCCATTGCCAGTCTACATTTTATATCCTCCCTACTTCGACCATCATCACTTATTTTGCTCCCAAAATAGCAAAACTCCTTTACTACTTTAAGTGTCTCATTTCCTAATCTAATTCCCTCAGCATCACCCGACTTAATTCGACTGCATGCCTTCTAGTAAAGTCACCAAAAGATAAAAAAATACTTATGAAAAAATTAGATAATGCATCTGCATTGTGTGAAAATTGGTGATTGACCATGAACAATAAAAAGTGTGAGATCCTCCACATCAGTAGTAAAGGGAATCCACAAAATTCCAATTACATGATAAATGATACAAAATCAAAGGCTGCCATTTCAACTAAAAATCTAGGGATTGCAATTATGAAGAACTTAAAATGGAACCATCAAATAGTAAATGTCGTGACGAAAGTGAATAAAAGATCGTGTTTTATTGGCAGAACACTTTCAAGGTGCAACAAATCTTCTAAAGAGACTGCCCACAATACACTTGTCCATCTGCTTCCTTAGTATTGGTGCATAGTATCAGCTCCTTACCAGATAGAATTGACAGAGGACATTGAAAAAGTTCAAAGAATGGCAGCTTGTTTTGTATTAAATAGGGGAGAGAGTGTCAAAGATGTGATAAGCAAGTTGGGATGTCAATCATTAATACAAAGCCTTTTTTCATTGTGGTGAGATCTTTTCATGAAATTTCAATACTGATTTCTTCCTCCAAATGAAAACATTTTATTGATTTCCACCAACACAGGGAGAAATTATTACCATGATTAAATAGGAGCTCACATTGAAAGATTTAGGGCTTCATTTTTCTGAGATCCTATTTGAGAATGGAATGGTTGAGAAATAGTCAAAGTGTTTAATAAGACCTCAACCAAACACTTAAGTGTGAATTATAGAGTAATCATGCAGATATGGAAGTAATCCACTGCAAAGGGAAAGGAAAAAACAAATTTTGATTCACAGAAAGAAGATTTGGTTTGTTTTTGAGACATACTCTGGTATGAGTAGTGTGATTGTATGTCTTGTGCTATATTCCTCATGAATCGTAATTTGACAGAAATGTGATACGTGAGCACATATCTACATTGCTGGCTGTGAAACTATAGTATCCTTACTGAGTGAGGTGTTACAATCACTGTACTTTTATCTGAGAGGACTTGATTTCAAATCCCCATGAGCCAATCTCAATTTTCTGTGGTTTCCCTAACTTACATATTGTGAATGCTGGAATTGTTCCTTTGGACAGAGCATGGCTAGTTTTCTTCCATATCCTTGTCCCATTCAACCCTTTGCTCATCTCTAATGATATAGTTATCAGTGGGATGTTGAGCTCTAACCTTCCTTTTTCTTTCAAGTACCTTTACATTGGTATTCTCCTCAATACGCTACTTTTGGCAGACTTTGCAAAGATTTTTATTGAGGCTTGATTATCCTTCAGAGCTAATTTGTATTTTGAGTAGTGTCATCATTCTGTATGATTTTTTTTTAATGATTAGTGTTGTTTTTTATCCACAAGTGAATGTTCTCAAACTTTTCAGAGGTGCTCTGCTAAATTTGATATGTAGTACATTTTATATGTAAAGCGGAGAATGACATCCAGAAAGAAGTGTATACAGCTGGACTTGTTTCTTTATTGTTAGTGGTGACTTGTGTAGTGCTTTGATATTGTTTATGCATGAGTTGTCAACAACATTAAATACTCATCATATGGCTGTGATGATGACACTTATGCATGTGAATATATAGTTTCCCAGCATACACCACCAATGAAATGTTGTCAGGTTTCAAGCCAGGTGATGGTGTTAAAATAGTGCAGCATTTCAGTTAGTGTAATACTCATTATCTTCTGATGAAGACTGTCACACTCATCAAAATGTTACAGTATCTTATTACAACCGAACAGCTGGAAATCTGATAATCTTTCATCAATATATAAAAAATATCATTTAAAAAAAAAATTGCACGTTTTGAAGCACAATAATTTCATTATTATTAAAGTGCAGCTACTTACAGATGTCCAGTGTGGGACAAATTGAGTTAGCTATACTACACTGCCAGGAAAAAAATAGTGCTCCCTTTTAGAGGTTTCCAGTTCACTCAAGATTACTGTTGTAACAGTGCTTACAGAGTACATGAAGTGATTACATTTAGAGATCAAGAGCAGAAGTGGATCTGAGGCACTAGGTATCAAACCATGCCTTGCGTGTTTACCTGTCATAGTATATGATGTAGCCTCCATTGCCCAGCAATGTAGAAACTGACTCTGCCATCCAGCCAATTTTACAGATGGGAAATAGTGTCCTGAGATATGTTATGCACTGCATGCTTGACCTGTTCATGTAGTTCCATATGAGTTGTTGGATGACCAAGTCACAAGAGTCACTTCTTGTCCCATAGTATCTCACACATGCTTGATTGCAGACAAGTCCAGAGATCATGCAGGCCAGGGAAGTTGGTGCATGTCTTGTAGAAGATATTGAGTTTCACGGGCAATGTGTGAGTGAGCATTATCCTGTTGGAACAACACATCAACTTCCTGTTATAGGAACTGCAAAAGAACAGGTCTAACAATATTCTGCACATACCAAGCACTGATTAACATCCCCTGAGAAACACCAAAGATCAATGCTAGTTGTAGCTTATCACACCATAGACCATAAGGCCTGTGGTGAGGCCAGTGTGTCTTGGGTGAATGCCCTCTACGAGACAGCGTTCACCAGGTCTATGTCATACATACAGACAACCATCACTTTTGTTCAGGTGGAATCTGCTTTCATCACTGAAGACGAGCTTGCACCATTCGATTTTCAAAGTGTTCATCTGATAGCACCAATCAAGCCATGCACATCAATGCTGTGACGTGACTGAAAGATTGGCTAGCATCATGCTTGCCAGTAGTGCCACTGGTAATAACAGGTTTGCAACAGTTTGTATTGTAAGATCTGGGCTCACAAGCCCTCTTACCTGTGCTATGGTAGCTGTACATTCTACCACTGTTCTCCTACAATACAACAAGCCTGGTGGATGTCTATGCTACATGGGCATCCAGAACCTTGTCTATGGATGTATGAATATTCAGGTGGCTACTGATACCAGCATTGTTGCACAACTGATGCAGCATGTACAATTTTTATGGCAATTCCAAAAGGACCATCCCACCACTTGGAAGGTCATAATTTGACTCTTTAAAACTTGCTTTGTTGGCTGAAGAAAACACAAGTGGATCTGCATGGCATGGTTGCCTGCTTGCTTCACTTGTTTCCACTACACTGAGCCTTCTGGCTGTGACCATTCCCTGCTAAAGGGAGACACAGATGGCACTCTGTTAGCTATGCCACTATACTGTCTGTTGGCAGACAACACTCAAACCATTATCAGTACATCTACTATCTCCCAGGTAGTATATGCCATTATCAAATCAAAATTGACGTCATCTTTCCAAGTGCACTTTTTTTTTTTTTTTTTTTTTTTTTTTTTGGGGGGGGGGGGGGGGCAGCATTTATTAAGAATAAAATTAACTGAATTTTCTGTTCGTGCTACCAAACTGACTATAGTACTTGTTTTGAAACTGTGGGTAAAACAGAATTACTTAATTTTAAAATAAGTCTGATGTCCTAACTATGGGTTCATCTCTTAGTCCTACACTATCTGAAATTTACATGGACAATTTTGAACAAATTTTCTTACAGAGAGAGCCATTGAACTGAAAAATAAAATGCTGATTTAGATATGTCAATGATGTACTGTGTTTGTGACCAGTACTGCTGGACAGTTAGATACATTACTACAGAACTTAAACTTGCAACATAAGAAAATGCAGTTTACAATGAAGCTGAGAGGCTTGTCTATGCATTTAGATATTAATACAAGAAGACACTTATTTAACATTTATAGAAATGAATAGCTAATAATACAGTAATCCCTGCAAGCTCCCAGTATTCACACAGTCATAAACGTGCAGCATTCCATTCAGTCAGGCATAGCCTCATGTCCTTCCAATATCTGACTCAGCCTTTCAAACAGAACAGCAGACCATCAAACATATTGCTTCCAGCAATTCCTATAGCTCTGCACTGATGGATAATGCATTAAGAAAAAGAGAAAAGGCAAATAATTAGCCAACTTCTGTACATTCACCAGCAACATCTTTCAGTAGTTGCAAAGTCGGGTGCAAAATCCCATATACTGGCAAAATTTCAGACAACCTTGCAAAAAGTTAAAGTCTCAGGACTACAGACCTTAATTTTATAATACCAATAGCATAGACTGATGACCATGGATGTTAAGTCTCATAGTGCTCAGATCCATTTGACCATTTGACCAATAGCATATCAAAAATTTTTATTTGATAGTAAAGACAAACTGTAACTCTTGGCATACAGTGGTGTATATTAAATCACTTGCAAGCAGTGTGAAAAACTTTATATTGGTCTGTCAGGCAGAGCTGTGGTAATTATGCTCCTTAAAAAGGAGAGAAGCTGCAGATTAAGGAAGAAAGATTCAACCTCCATTAGAAGAAAACCATTCAGGTGATGTAGAATGTGAAGTATTACATTCTGTTAAAAAAAAAAAAAAATCATAAAGATGACCCTACCAGAAATACTGGAAATTAACTAGCACATGACATAGTGTGCCAGTCTAATATTAAATGATCAGACTCAATTTTCCTTTTCCCCTTTGTCAAATTATGTTTTCATTATAAAAGCTGTAAATCTGTCTTACATCTCACCTGTTGTTAAATGAACCTCCACATAAAAAAATTATTTACTCCCTTTTTTAGTTATTGTAATTATTTCTACGTGACCAAAAAAGTGTAATATTTTCATACATAAACATTCTGTCAGTTTTGTATCTTGTATACAAATAATATCTGTGTAAGTTGCATATCTTGTTTATCTGTACTTGCAGCATTCATAAGATGGTCGAAGAAGCCGAAAGCCAGTTCACGACAGAATGAAACAATTTTGCAGAACATTAAGAGATTTTTTCCCTTTTTAATTATGCTAGGAATATACAAAGGTATGAGTAGATACAAAAAAAAAAAAAATCATTAACAAACATATAGATTATGGCAGTGCTTAAACATTTACTGGCATAAAATTCTACATTACAGCTTCTACTAACATGATATTACTCCACAATTTTATATTGTGTACCACTGTAAAGCAACATGGTTGGGTAATAACTACTTTCAGGAGAAAAACCTCTAAGTACTCTAAGTACTTGCTGATTCTGTATCTGTTGGCATGAGCCTGAGTTGGAATTTCCCATCCTGAAGTTATGTATGGATTTTCCATTATATCATCTTGTAATTTTGTCAGATGATTTTTTCCCTTTCAGTACATTTAAGACTTGCTCAGTTTAAAGTGGCACTGATACAAACTAAGAAATAATTGTAGCAGTCATAACCTGACAGTCACACACATCGATTCCAACATTTAAATTAAAATAATAAAAAAAAGCGGACAACTCAGGACATCTATCACTCCTGTTTCAAGAGTGTTGTAGCTGTGGATTTCATTCATCATAGTAACAGGCTTCTTGTTGTCTTTTGAAAAGCATGTTACCAAAAAGAAAAGAAAAAATTGTTTTCTTATTTTATATTTTAATTTTTCAAAAAGTATTTGGCCTGTGACATTTAACATGGTATTGCTCCTCAGTAGTATATTGAGTATCACTTATTTTTTTAAATATAGCAGTCTTTTATGATGGCTTGAACTCTGCTGGAGGCATTTTCAATGAGGTATCTGTCTGTCCATTTCAGGAACGTTATTTTCCATAAACCATTGCCTCACAGATGACGATTTATGACTGGTGCATTGTCATGCTGATAAAAACAGTTGAACTATTCATTTACTGTACACAATACACAGTGCTGTAAAATATGTTCCTATCCTTCTGCACTTATGATTTTCTGAAGTGCAATAAGGAAACCAGAACCTAACCACAAAAAATACCCCCATACTATAACACCACCTCCTTTGTACTTTCCTGTAGGTACTACAAAAGATGGTAGCTAACATTCTTTAGGCATTTGCCAAACCCAGACAATTCCACCACATTGCCACAAGGTATAGTATGATTCATCACTCATTGTCAGCCATCCACTGTGTAGTGGTGTCACTCTATACACAACCTCAAGTGTCACTTAGCATCGACTACAGAAATGTCTTGTTCATGAGGAGCTGCTCGTGCATTGTACCTCATTCCTTCAACTCCATATTTACAATCACTGTACACTAGCTAGATTGCTGGTAGACTTCAAAATTGATAAGTGATTCCTTCTTCTGATTTCAGGTGATTTTTTACAACTACCCTCCACAATGCTCGACCATCCCTGTCCATTACCACATGAGGTCTGCTTGGCTTTGGTGTAGCTGTGGTTGTTCTTTTGCATTTCCACTGCACAGTCACATCACCAACAGTCAAATTAGGCAGCTTTAGAAGGGATGAAATGCCAGCAATAGATTTGTTACCTAAGTGATATCCAATTAATAGTTCATGTTCAAAGTCACTGAGCACTCCTGACCAACAACTCTCCTGTTACTGTTTCTCTACTGACAACACAACACTGCCTTGTTTTATACTAGTGGCTGCACCTCTCATGACACCTAGAAGTTCAGTTCCACATCACACAGCAGTGTCTAGATACTTTTGATCATATAATATATCTGCACATAGCTTTATGAGCTTGCATTATTGAAAGGTAACAATAATGTTTTATTGCCAGCCAGTCCAATACTCTCTTTTCATTGCAGACACAACGTGTTGGAAGCCGACTTTATGATTGGCAAAATCAACCATTACCAGATTTTGAAGTCACAGATGAGGATGATCCATCAACTGGAAATGGACAGGTGACAGTTACTGTCACAGGTAACATATTTCTGTGTTTCTAAAATCTGCATTAATAATATATGTATTTTGAACTGAAAAGTGTGTTTCATCATGTATATTTCTTCTTGTGTTGGAGATGCTCTTTATTTACAATAACATGTGGATCATGAATAATGACATACAGTACTGTGTTTTTGAACAAACAGCATCCTCCAATCGCCCCCCCCCCCCCCCACCCCCTTCTCACTCTCTCTCTCTGTCTCTCCCCCTCTTTATTGTTCTTTTAGAGAGATACATGAAATGATGGACAAGGTATACTCTGTTCACGCTGATGTGGCTGTTGTTACTGTCAAATTATTATAATTTGATTAACTTTCCTGCCACAAGTCGCCTAAATTTCACTGCATTAATAGCACACTCACTAATATTATTATAACTGTTATTAGTGTTACTATTTATCACTGAAACAGTATTTCCACTTTTACTTGCAAAATATGTTATTTGCTAGGAAGAATTCAAGAAGGAGGTATGGTTACTTTAATCAGTCACATTTCGGTTCTATAATTGACAAGTAAAATAAATATGGTAATAATCATTTCACTACTCATAAACTATTACTAGACATACCTTCATTGCTGATATCACTATTGCTTGCTAGTGTGAGGACACTCTATCCAGATATAGGATGTTCCAACCATTATGTTGGAAGAAATTTAAATGACCATTATTTTGGCTAGCAATGGGAGGACATGCGATAACATAAAGTTTATGACCGTTAGATTCCTGGACAAGTACCTCATTTAAATTATAAACTTCTCCACATCTTGCTGAGTGATAATATTGTGGCGTTCACTGTGTTATTCAGTGGTTTGGTATTTAACTAATTTGTAAATGAAAATGATAATCTTATTTTATTACAATGAGTAGTTACTAAATAATTTTTCTCCCGGCTAAAGATTTGGTCAAGCTGCTAAAGAACTCCAAATTAACATTGTGTTAAGGTGTTGTCTGTAAGTTGTGTAAGTGTCACTAAATCACAGTTCATACAACAGATTCTATAAAACTATTGATTATGATGGAAACAAATATCTTCAGCAAAATGATCGTTAAAACCACCGAATATCAACCGCACACAACACTGACGTATGTTACCTGAAACAGTATTCATCACAACTTGTGCGTGTTTAATTTTGGCTCCATAAATTAGCTAGAAAAGTTTGTTATAAGGATCATGCTATGAGCACTGTTTTTAAAGAACCAATCTAATTCCAATTATTTTCATTAAAATGAGTTCGGGACCACCGGTGCACATTTATTTTTACACATTTTTATTACCTTCGTCATTTACGTCTGCGGAGTTGCATAATTGGAATCTGGCCCTGAGATAATTGTTAAGATGGCGGCAGACAATTGATAGAGACTTTCTACTGTTAGAGGAAATAGGATAAGTATTTGAAATGCTTATTAAACTTTACTTTCATATTGTGCTCTATTTAGACTAATTGTCATCAAGCAAACCTTTGACATTTTCGTAAGGAAAACAGATAGAAATGCGATACAAATTGCTATTATCAATGGCTGCACTCCTTGCAGCAGAAAGAAATAATTAACACAGATAATGCTTATTGAGAGAGGAATTAAAGTTACAAATTATTTACTCATATTTATAATAATAATGAACTCTATTCTCAAGTAATAATTAACAAATAATTACAATTTCTTAACAGACCTCAGTTTGATATGCGTCTTGCATCCGCAACCTACAAAAGCCAACCAACAAAAGGTAAAAACAAAGGAAGACAAACGCAGATCATAAAAGGAATTTACAATTATCATTGTCTTTGTATGATACACACTGATATGTCCAATTACATCATAAAATATTATATAAATAATTAACATTTATTTCACTGTTTTTTCATATGTCAGATAGATAATGTTTATAGCTGTTAGAGGCATAATTTCCTCTCGTCACACTGTAGCTAAAATTTATCTCATGGATGTTACAATATATATACCATTGATTGTGGTTTGACTACCTCCTTGATACTATTCCACAGGAGTAGCCTATGAAATGGCATCTGTCAACCTCCTTTTATTCTGTTGCCATCATCAGCTGTACAAACATAACACTCAAGTCTCTATCCAATTAGGAGAATTTTCTCTTCCTTCTTTAGCAGAATATGCTCTCTGGAACATAAAATTTCACTTTTCAAAGCTGTTGTTTCTTCTGAGTGGAGGCCAGTGATCTTCACATCCTTGTTAATGACACATGATCACCTAGCATTATTTCTGAGCATGTGTTAAATCACTGCTTCATTAAGTCACCAAAATCAGCAGGTCACTTCTTGAAAATTTTATTTGCTGACATGTTTTACACATAGCTCATCATCAGAACAATTGCCAAAATGTAATGAAAGACTTGGCACTCATTGATGAAAAGATTCAATTGAACTATGCGATACTCCAACACAAAAACTTCCATCAGTCCAAAATGAATGATAGTAAATAATGATCACATAGAAAAATCTTTTTCATTCAGTCAAAACTATATTTAATAACTCACTGTAAACTACATGCAAAGGTAACCAAAAATTATAACACTGCACAAATTACCCATCAAATTTATAAAACACTCAATTCTCCATTATTTATATTACTGCCTTGAACTCTAATTAATACAATGTATGGTAACATACAGTTAACTGCTGACCTACAGTTTCTGTATTCTCACAGTTACAAAATCCATGATGTTAACAATATCCAAAAAATTTATCTGGTAATAAAATAAGCTTCTGAAAAATTTAAGAAACATAGGCAAATTTTTTCTGTTACTTTAATCAAAAGTGAATTTTTCTTTAGTATTAGTAATCACAAAAAATAAGGACAAACTTTGAGGTGGTCACCAATATAATTTTATTATTTCATATCCATAAATATACTGACAACATTTAATATTCCAAAGCTGAAATGAAAACAATTAACCAAATGTGAAAGTAAATTATGAAAAATACATCAACTCATCTTTTGATTCACCATCAACCTGCTGTTCCAGTTCCAGTCACCCACTCTCCCATCTTCCTCTTTCCTCTCAGTAGGCCACTCCTTATCGATCTCTCAATAGTCCCCAGACCATTGCTTTAGTTTGTTGTCTGGTGTTTCCCTCATGTGACACAAACAGGTGTCATCTGTATAATATATGAACACCTTATTCTGTTTCATCTGCCCCTTTATTTTCACAAGGGTCGTACTCTGGATCAATTGAGGATACTGCCAATTCAGTGGCTCTGCTGCAAGCACACTTATCAAATACTCTCTTCCAGATTCCATCTTTACACTCCAATTAATGGGTTAGGCATCTTTATACAGTCTGGAAAGTGTCACATCAAAGCAAAGTTAACATGCAAATAAAATCACTCAAAATTTATGGGGGTAGTAAATACAAGTGAAATATTCATAATAGGAAAATTACACTTATTCCTATACAGAGAATTTTAAAATGGCAGCTTCCCTGGTACTTTTTCCTGCAATACATAGTCTTGGGTGACATGGTTTCTCTATTGTTATGTTCACATTATCTTGAAGCTACTTACTATAAGCATGAAAAAAACATACCCTACAAGTTTAACAAAGAAAGTTAATCAAGTGATATATACCTTCATACAGACATATTCATAATTACTTCCACTTGAAGTATTACTGAGCTAGGTTTTTTACCTTTCTTCTTAAATCAACCTCCTGGGATTGTTGGATTTTATGATTATCTGTGAAGCATCCAACACTATACGGGAGAAATTATGTTCTGATCTTTCCATATTTATTGGTACAAAGTTCCTTTTTGTTGCATGCCTTGGTAAATTGCAGGAGTTCCAATATTTGACAGTAAATAAAAATTTCTTGAAGTTCACTTTTGGAACAGACAAACTTATTCATCTACATAATTCTGATGAACTATCATGGTAACTTCAATGATTGAATTCCAACTATAGACTTACTGAATTTTATGTGCTGAAACATAGAGCATTTACAAGCTCATTGCTGGGCCTGACTGATTAATAACATAGTGACTGTATTGATTTAATGCTTGCCCACTACTGACTGTGGCATTGTGTGGGACACCTATTTATAGACGTGTAATACAGAAGTTAAAAATTTGAAAAATATTGAGCTATTTAATTTTAAATATTAACATAAATGACAGCAAAGGAAAATATACAAAAACAAATTGGGAACTGAAGTTATCCTGAATAACTCACAGCTGTCAAAATATAAAATAGTAAAATAATAGGTACTATTTTATGAGAGCCAAGTATTAATGTCCACAGAGAATTTTTTAGGTAGTGAAATTTTCTAATTTTAACAATAAACAAGCTGTTATTGTAGTGTAAGTATATGTTTCTACATACAGAAAAATCAGATACACTGAGCTGTACTTCCAGATTTTTGAAACAATAAAATTTTGAGATTGTAACATTTTAGAACACAAAATTTTTAAATGTAAGTATCATTCAAATAAACATGAGATAGATGAAAAAATAAATAAATAAAAAAACTGTTATTATTTCAAAAGTAAATACCATAATTGTTAAAACATTTACACCACAGTGGGACAAGACAGACACTGCTTTCAGAGAAAAATGTTTGTGGTTGTCTATGGAGCTGTGATTATACCCAGGCATGTTCCCCTTCATCCAAAGTCAATTGATGGTCACGATTCATTTTCTTTAGTACTTCAAGAATAAGGAAGTCACATCGGGAGAGATTGGAACTGTACAGAGAATATGTAAGGATGAAACTTCTGCTGTATAGACAAAACTACCTTGGTAAAAATATGGGCGGGCATTATCCTGCAACAGAGTGATGCCATCTGTCAACATTTCTGGGCATTTCAACTTGATAGTGCACTTAACGTTTTGCAAAATGTCCATGTACTGATGTGTATTAATTGTTGTGCTGTGTTCCAGAAAGTTAATGAGCAATATTCAGCACTGAAAGACTACAATAATATCTTGGTGACATACTAAATTTAATCCAGAAAGTATCATACATAATGGATAACTCATTTAAAAAATTATAAAAATTGAGATATGTATTTGGCTGCACAAGAAAGATGTAACTATTTGGAAAAATTCTTTGTCATTTACATGTGTTCACTTGCAAATTCATCATGTTTCCATTAAATGAATTAATTCATTTGGTAAGACATTACTCTAAAAAAATTGAACTTATCCCAATAATGTGAAAAATACATCTAATCTGGAAAAAAGAAATGTAAAAATTAATATGTGGTTACATTTCAAGTAGAACTTACAGGAATTTTGCACAATTTCAGATCACTGACAGGATATATTTATTACCGTATTTACTCGAATCTAAGCCGCACTTTTTTTCCGGTTTTTGTAATCCAAAAAACCACCTGCGGCCTAGAATCGAGTGCAAAGTAAGCGGAAGTTCTGAAAAATGTTGGTAGGTGCTACCTCAACTAACTTCCGCTGTCGAATATATGTAGCGCTACACAAGCATGCTTTGCATGCACACAGATAAATACTGGCACGAAAATCTCTGAGTCAGTAAATAAATAAAAAAAGGTGGAAGACGAGCTTTTTTTTCTCCGCCCCGAGTTTCGACCACTGCCTTTTCATACATTATCCAATAAAGTAAATACAAATGTCGTATTGTTCATCTTCAAATGTAGCAGCATTTCAATGTACTACGAAAATCCGACTGGCAAGACTGTTTGGGATGTTTGTCAATATGGCCAACTCTACGTTCCGAATTTTTTCCTACCTGGAGAAGAGATGGTTGCTAATAGGAACTTTTATGAAGTGTGAATCACATGCAGTATTCTCTTCACCATAAAAATAATATGAATATAAACATTTTGCCATGTATTCTTTCATGTTTGCTGCTATCTCTTTTAAATCCTGTCTGCCTAATAAACTACGAAACTAGAGTGAGACAACAGCAAATGCGAAAAAATATACTTATTACGTCATGTTTATATTTGTATTATTCTTATGCCTAATAGTGATACAGTCAGAAATGAAGCACGGCAATTGACTAGATTTTTAAATCTAAGATGACTCTAATTTCTGTGCAGAATGTAATGTACTAAAGAGGCGCCTGCAAAGATTTTCAAACGGAGAAAAATTTTCACTAAACTTTCATTCACAACATCATCTATCATACGCAGCCTATTATTTGGTTCTTGTTGATCATTATCAAAGAAAGCAGCAGTGTAAATAACAACAAATAGCAGTCTCTTGCCATTGTCTCGCTAATGAGACAATTCCTCTCTCTCTCTCTCTCTCTCATTTTAATTGTAAGCGGCAGTAGTGTGCACAAAAGCAAGCCATGCCATGAGCGACGACAGGCCGTAGACACTCATTATCAGAATGCGACAAACAATGCCTGACACAGTACAGTAATGCATTTTCAGCTTAGAGTGATGTAAACACCTATAACAAAGAGAACGGCACTTATCAGATCACAGAAAAATAAGCAATCAATTCAAACCAGATGAAGCACATGAAAAAGGAAGGGTAGCCGAATAAATATGGACGGAGCGCCTGACACTTAGCAATGGCTACCTGGTAAAGCTTAACTGCTAAGCTTACGACTCGAACCAAACTACTGTAGCTTTATCGTCATTCATTCAAGCTAAATTGTTTCTCATATTACAATGGACCAACTTTGTTTCGATTTGGAGGCGCGGCCTAAAACTTTTCTCTCCCCTTGAATTTCGAGTTTCAAATTTCACGTGCGGCTTAGATTCGGGAAATTTTTTTTTCCTTGATTTCGAGTCTCATTTTTCAGGTGCAGCTTAGATTCGAGTGCGGCTTAGATTCGAGTAAATACGATAACTCACCAAGCTTGTTAGAAAATATTACATGATGCTTCAACAAGATGTCTAATAACTTTTGTTTCTGTTCCTCAGTCATACTTTGAACTTCTGAAACTTCTTCCTAACTTGCTTTTCTGTTTCTTGATCTTCAGTGTCATATGTCATCTCTCTTAAGACTCAACTGATTCATTTCCACTGTATATTTTCTCCAGCATTCTTTATTTTTAATTTTCTCATTGCATTACTCTACTCAGTCTCTTTCTTAAAAGCTTGAGACACACATTATCATCTTCACATTATACATTTTAAAAATATTTCTTTCATAAAGCCATTCCTAAAATTATGCTTGCATTTAGTTCTGCTACCATGAAGAATTTCACTTTCATTTCCTTTCTTTGTACTAGATCAGTAACCAATAAGTGATACTTTAGTGATTTGGTTGACTTTCCCATTGCCCCTAAATTCTCGTGTCTAAAATTGAATATAAACAATCACAATTGCAATAAACTTTTTTTTTTCATGTAAGGTTATCAGTGTCAGTCTGTTTTAGACCCTCTTCAGACCCACACCATGGTGGTAGATGGTCGCTGTGAATGGAGCAGGTGCTACACGTCTATGGACACTAACTGCTCTAAACCGTACTGCAGTACAATTAGCATTCGTGGAAATGTAGTGCCAGCTCCATTCACAGCCACCATCTGCCATCGTGGTGTGGGTCTGAAGATGGTGTAAGACCAAAACCAGTAACCCTATGTATAAAAAAAGTTTACTGCTGTTGTGACTGTTACATTCAGTTTTAAATAATAAATTTACTACTGTGCTCCAGAGAGATATGTTCTCAAAAATTACTGGCATGTGTACTGGTTTTCTTTCCTCTCCAAAAATATCAGTCACTAATAATTCACTCCTGGTGTCCAAAAACGATTCTTCTTCATTTCCATTTATTTCCACTTTTATTTTGGGTTGTACAGATTCTTCCCTTTCTTCTTTATCAAGAATAAAATCACCACCAATTGTTTGCAACAATCTCATCTGTCATATCCTATTCTTGTCAGGTGGCTCCATCTTCTTTCTTCCTTTTACCACTTTAGATTCCTTGCCCCAGTTTTTGATGCTCAGTCTGGATTGACTCTTGAGTATATTGTATAACTATCACTCTTCGTTTCCTTTCTTACATAAAAAAATTTTAACTTCTTCTTTCTCAAGTATTGATTCCTGTACTTAAATGTGTTTCACCTCAAGCTTCACATCACCTACTTCAACATTTCCATTACTTCCTCCAAGTCACTATTAATATCCATATCAATATCACCATCTCATTCTTTTTCATTTTTTTTTTTTTTTTTTTAAATATTCCACTCATTATCATGCAAATTTTCATTCTTCACTCCAGTTTCTTCCTCTACATTGTGTAGTTCTTCAGTTATGCTCACCGATGTGTTCGAATTTTCTTCTCCTTCTCCTTACAACCTTCTCCAGCTGAACCAGTGACTTCTAGTTTATCCAGTCCCACATTTTCTTTATTCTGTAAATTAACTATATCTTTAATTAGTTCAAATGTGTGTGAATTTCTAAGGGACCAAACTGCTGAGGTCATTGGTTCCTAGAGTTACACACTATTTAAATAACTTAAATTAATTGGCGACTCCATAGTGTCCTGTGCACTATGACCAGATAATGGGTATACTTGGAAGGAGAGACAGCATTGGTCGTATATTTTTGTTTATTATCGCAAAATCAATTTTCTGTCACTTAGTGACCATCTTCAGTGCTGTAATTATAACTTAAATTAGTAAGCACTGGTGTCAATAAGCTTACGGCGATCACATAGACTATGTGATCGCCGTAAGCTTATTGACACCAGTGCTCACTAATTTAAGTTATAATTACAGCACTGAAGATGGTCACTAAGTGACAGAAAATCGATTTTGCAATAATAAACAAAAATATACGACCAATGCTGTCTCTCCTTCCAAGCAAACTTAAATTAAGTTATACCAAGAACAACACTCACACACCCATGCCCAAGGAAGGGCTCGAACCTCTGGCAGGAGGGGTCACGCAAACCGTGACATGGCACCTCAAACCACACAGCCACTCCGCGCGGCTTTTACTTAGTCTCCTTATGCTAATTGGCTCTTTACTTTCTTTTAATTCACAAACATGTGCATTACTATTTTATACTATAGATCTAGTGTTAACACTGTCTATCTATACTAAATTCTCTTTTTCCTTAAATATTTTCATTACGCAGGTACACTTTTGAGCTGGGAGCCCACACCTTGGTCCAGCATCATGGCAGAAATCTTAGTTACAATGTCTTTCATTTTACTCATCCCTCTCATCGTATATTTCAACATAAAAAATTCACAATTTCAGAACTTGACATTTTATAGACCTCCTTAATGCTACTCAGTAATTTCCTTTACAACATTTCAGTTACCTCTGCATCCTCATATTAATTGTCAAGGTATTCTAATTGTTTCAACACACCTTCAAAATATTCCCTCGTGGACTTCCCATCTCTTCTGTAACTAGGTGCTCTCTTAAAACCAATTTTAACTTCTCTTTACTTCTCATTGGATCAGTATTCCTCCAAAAACAATTTATAAAATTACTTAACATTTTGCTTCTTTCTCTGATGTGTCACCACCACAATACACTGTCTCTAGTTGAAAGATTCCTTACACAATTAATTTTATTTTTTTCTTTCCATCACTTTGGAATATCATCCTGCACATATCTCAAAAGTGGCATAGCATGTAGTTGTCTGTTTGGTGCAAATTTATTTAAATTATTACTACCAACACTACACATAACAAAGATGATAAACATTCCCAACACCCATCTTTACTGCATCTACATCTACATCCATACTATGTAAACCACTGTGATGTGCATGGCAGAGGCTACAGCCCATTGTAGCGGTTATTAGGGTTTCTTCCCATTACATTCACATATAGAGCAAGGGAAGAAAGGTCATCTGAATACGTCTGTGTGTGCTGTAATTATTCTAATTTGTCCTCAGGATCCCTATATGAGTGATACGTATAGGTAACCATAGTTTATTCCTAGAGTCATTGTTTAAAGCCAGTTCTTGAAACACTGTTAGTAGAATTTCTCAAGGTACATCACATCTATCTTCAAGAGTTTGCCAGTTCACTTTCTTCAGCTTCACTGTAACACTCTCCCATGCGCCCTTCTCTGTATATGTTCAATATCCCCTGTTAGTCCTATTTGGTATGGGTCCCACATTCTTCAGCAATATTATAGAAGGAATCTCACATGTAATTTGTAAATAATCATGTTTGTCAACTGATTGCACTTCCCCAATATTCTACCAATCAACGGAAGACTACCACCTGCTTTACCCACAACTGACCCTATGTGATCATTCCATTTCATATCCTTACAAAGTGCTACCCACATGTATTTGTATGAGTTGTCCAATTCCAACAATGACTCACTGATATTATAATCATAGGATACTACTTTTTTTAATTTTGTGAAGTGCACGATTTTATGTTTAAAGCAAGTTTCCAGTCTTGGCACCACTTTGAAATTTTATCAAGATCTGACAATATGTCTGCAGCTTTCCTCAGGCAGTACTCCATTATATATAGCTACACCATTTGCAATAAGTCTGAAGATACTATTAGTATGGCCCACAAGAGTCCCACCACACTTCCCCGGGGCACAGCTGAATTTACTTTACACCTGATGACGCCTCTCCATCCAAGATAACGTACTGTGTCCTCCTACTAAAAAAGTCCTCAATCCAGTCAAAAATTTCACTTGATGCCCCATATGACTGAACTTTTGATGATAAGCATAGGTGTGGTACTGTGTTGAATGCTTTTCATAAATCAAGAAATACTACTACATTCACTTCTATGCGGCCGGCCGGGGTGGCCAAGCGGTTAAAGGCGCTACAGTCTGGAACCGCGTGACCGCTATGGTCGCAGGTTCGAATCCTGCCTCGGGCATGGATGTTTGTGATGTCCTTAGGTTAGTTAGGTTTAAGTAGTTCTAAGTTCTAGGGGACTGATGACCTTAGAAGTTAAGTCCCATAGTGCTCAGAGCCATTTGAACCATTTTCACTTCTATGCTATTTTGGCACAAACAATGGGAAATCCAGGATAGAATGTAACAATATGAGAGGAGGAAAGTTGCTACTCACCATATAGGGGAGATGCCGAGCCGCGCGATAAGCACAATAAAAAGATTCACACAATCATAGCTTTTGGCCATTAAGGCCTTTGTCAGCAGTAGACACACATACACACATGCACACACACACACACACACACACACACACACACAACACACACACACACGCACACACACACTCACGCAAGCACAACTTGCACACACATCTGCAGTCTCAGAGAACTGAAACTACACTGCGAGGAGCAGCACCAGTGCATGATGGGAGTGGCGACTGGATGGGGGTAAGGAGGAGGCTGGGGCGGGGAGGCAGAGGGATAGTATGGTGGGAGTGGAGGACAGTGAAGTGTTGCAGTTTAGATGGAGGGTAGGAGAGAAGGTGCGGAGGGGGAGGGGGTAAGTAGAGGAAAGGAGAGAAGTAAAAATAAAAATAAAAGAAATTAAAAGACTGGCGGTGAAATGACGGCTGTGTAGTGCTGGAATGGGAACAGGGAGGGGGCTGGATGGATGAGGACAGTGACTAATGAAGATTGAGGCCAGGAGGGCTACGGAAACATAGGATGTACTGCAGGGAAAGTTCCCACCTGCACAATTCAGAAAAGCTGGTGTTGTTGGGAAGGATCCATATGGCACAGGCTGTGAAGCAGTCATTGGTATAATGGGTATCATGTTTGGCAGCGTGTTCAGTTACAGGGTGGTCCACTTCTTTTTTGGCCACAGTTTATCGGTGGCCGTTCATGCGAACAGACAGCTTGTTGGTTGTCATGTCTACATAGAATGCAGCACAGTGGTTGCAGCTTAGCTTGTAGATCACATGACTGGTTTCACAGGTAGCCCTGCATTTGATGTGATAGGTAATGTTAGTGACCGGACTGGAGCAGGTGGTGGTAGGAGGATGTATGGGACAGGTCTTGCATCTAGGTCTATTACAGGGGTATGAGCCATGAGGTAAGGGATTGGGAGCAAGGGTTGTGTAAGGATGGACGAGTATATTGTGTAGGTGGACGGCGGAATACAATGCTAGGATGGGTAGAAAGGATAGTGGGTAGGACATTTCTCATTTCAGGGCACAATGAGAGGTAATCGAAACCCTGGCAGAGAATGTAATTCAGTTGCTCCAGTCCCAGATGGTACTGAGTTACGAGGGGAATGCTCCTCTGTGGCCGGACTGTGGGACTTTGGGAGGTGGTGGGAGACTGGAAAGATAACTCCCACAGCCTGGAGCTGTCTTGGTGTCAGATGGAAGTCTGTTATAAAAGATTGTTCCTACTGTATGTGGACTACAGTCTGCAGCCTTTCTTTTCTTGAAGTTCTGTGAAAATTTTCCTTTCTCCATGTGTTGTATCTATGTACATTACCATATGTCACATTATATTCTGGATTTTGTTTCACAGACATTATTGCTGCAGGATGGTAGAGGTTAGTGTTTTATATTTTCTGAAGATTTCTCTACGAGGCTCTCTCCATGTACCACAGGCACCACTTTTACTGCCTTGTTTTTGCAGTCTGAAGAGCCTGTCTGCAAAGATAGCTGGTGCCCCACCAGCTGAGTACCATACCAAAGACATGGGTGTATCATTCCAAAGTATATTTATCTCAAGCTATCAGGGCCAGGAAAGCTGAGACCCATTTGAGTGGATACACAATTGTACTGATTTTCTTACTAATATGATTGGTGTTTGGCAACAGTTACACCAAAAAATTTGTTTGTTTGGGTAGCTAAGGTCCAATAGAGATGTAACTAGAGTTCTATTTATATTCTGACTATAACTAAACATAAATTGCATTGTTACTGTCTTCTCTTTATGTAAGAGTAACTTACTTGCAGTAAGATACCTTGACAGATAATTATAATTGACTTCACTACTGTTTGTAGTAGTTTTCATATCACAGCCCCTGCTGACAAAGGATGTGTCATCAGTGTAGCTTAAAACCTTGCAGCTTTGGGGTTCAATTAAATCGTTAATGTACACAAGAAACAGAAAAGGCCCCAATATACTTCCTTGGGCCACACCACATTGAAGTATCTTATGGATTTATTTGGTTGTTACCAACTATTAATTCCTTTTATAAATTAGCTTGACAAACTGTTTCCTGTCTTTCAAATAGGAGATAAGTAGCTGTGAAGCTACCCCTCTCATCCCATATGCTTCTAATTTATGCATTATAATTGGAAATTTGTGATAAGGTCTTATGGGACCAAACTGCTGAGATCATCAGTCCTGAGTTTACACACTACTTAATCTAACTTAAACTAACTTACACTAGGGACAAAACATGCACCCATGCTTGAGGGAGGACTCAAACCTCCGATGGGGGGAGCTGCATAGAGCATGACAAGGCACCTCAGACCATGCAGCTCCCCTACACAACTGTAGAATTGTATGATTCACAGTATCAAAAGCTTTATTGATATCCTGGAAGAAGCCTTTTACCTTGTCTCCTTCATCTATCTTGTTTAATATTTTATGTATAAAAATTGCTACTGCTATTACCGTAGATCTTCCTTTTCTAAACCATGTGGTAGATCGTTAAATAGATTATGATTGATGAAATATGCCTCAGATTGATTTAATATTACTTTCTCTAACAATTTCCCAAGGTCTGAAGTTAATAATACTGGCCCATAGTTTTTTGTGTCAGTTTTTATCCCCTTCACTGAACCTCTGTTTTTTGTTTTATTTTGAGCAGTTTGTATCTTGTTAAATGGTATTGTAAATTGGTATCTCTAAAGAGTACTTAACAGTCTTTGATGTTCTCTCTCAGTTCAATGATTTCTGGAGGGAACTTCTCACCTTTGTGATTAATAGCACTGTTTACTTGTTTTACTAAAGCACGTTTCATTTAAAGTTTTATTGAATAGTCTATAGAAATTTTCCCATTTATCTTTCATATTTGCTGCACTGCAAACCAGTTCACATTTTTCATTGCCTAATGCTTTCATTAGTTTATTATAATTAAATTTTATTTTATACATAAACATATCAGTTTTAGATATATCCACAGTCCCTACATCAGTTTCCATAGAAAGGGCTTTGTGGTCAGATATGTCATTTCCTATGGTGGTTATTTTTATGTACTCCTTTGTTACATTTGTGAGACTATGGTCAGTGCACGTCTATGTTTCTACAGTAATTCTTGTAGTTTCTGAATTATGTGATAACACTTATAACACTGAAGTAAGCCAACATAACACAAATAACTATTGCTGTTATTTAAAGAGTCTATGTTGATGTCTTCAACAAACAGCACATGCTTTTTACACACTGATGATTTCCCCAGCACATCCTTCAGACAATTGAAAAATTCTTCAATACTGCTTCCAGGTGACCTGTACAGAGCTGCAATAATCAGGTTGTTGTTCCGTAGCATTAAATTTATTGCTACAACCTCAACCATTTCTTTACTCAGATCATCAGTCCATTTAACTTATTCACATGTTATATCATTTCTGCTAAAATGCTTACCCTTCAATCTTTATGTGTCCTTCTACAGTACAAATTTATGAATTCATAATTTCTTAGCATGTATCCATAAGTGTCCTCTACCTTGTGACCTAATTCACTCATTATGAAAACATGTAGTTTTGATTAATTCAGGCATACATCCAAGTGCTCTGTTTTATTCATTATATACTGAACATTCCACTATGTAAGGATGAGACTGTTGTGTTTTACTCTAAAAAAGCATTCCTGTTACCTTTGTGATTGATAACCTTGTTTAAATCATCTTATTCTACAATAATTTTACCTGTTTTCTCACATACAAGTTTTTTGCTTTCAATATTTAGATGCATCCTATGTTTGGTATGCAGGCATTTGTCCATTTTATCTATATCCACTATTCTACATTTTCCAAATCAAGCACACATCTGTTTGACTTTGATGTGCAGTTTTTGTATCTCCTTGTTTACGCACACAAATTGTATATTAGTTCATGTTTGTGAAACACCATTGTAATTATTGTGTTTTGAGTTTTTTTAACTTCTAAGAACTTTTCAAGTTTTGCTAAACAGTTTTGTGCCTCATTTCTTGTGCCAATGTTGGCACTAGCTATGCAAATGACATATTCATTTTTATCTTTTATTTTTTTCGTGCAGGTTGCCATCAACAACAGTTTACATACTTGCACCCAGATTTATCATTCCAGTTGTTTGGAAATCTTTGTTATTTTCTTGCAAAATACTTGCCACATTTCTGTCATGGTTTTCTGTTAAGATAAGAGTATTTTACCCTTTCTGCAACAGATTCTTGGTTCTGTTGCCACTGTGTCTCATTGCTGATTTGTTTGATCCACTGGTGCAGTGTTTACAAACTTCATTGCCATCACTCTTCACTCTTTCATGCTTATCACTAAAACTTGTTTTAGTAGTAATTGTAGTTCACTTATTTGGAAAAGTTTGACTGTCATTCATAAGTATATGCAATTTTATAGCAATAATGGTTCACAACACTCTTTAGACATTAATTGTTTTGTATTCATAACTGAAACAGTTTGGCTATGATGTGAAACTATATGGAATTTTTGTGATGGCTCACACTTTTCAGGTGTAAATTTTCCATATCAGTCATTAGAATGTTGATCACTACAATTTTGTACACACACTGCTTTTACTAATACAATTTTCAGTTTTTTTCATGTGAACACGACATATGTCTCTACAAGCTGCAATTACATTTTTTTATATGTCTATATTCTGGTTCACCTGGTTTATTTACTGCGTATTTACATTTTCTCCTTTCATCAGTTAGATTCAGTATCTCCTGTGTTATCTAAGGATTTCTACTAGACATTGTCTTTTTACCTATATGATCCTCTGCTCAAAGATACCCATTCATCTTCTACTGTGTTCCTTCCTTTCATGGTAGTCAATCATTGCCTAATGCTGCCTCAAACTCTCAATACCCTCTGGTTCTTTCAACTTATCTGTGTCCCAGCTTCTTAAATTTCTATCTTTTTGCAATTTCCTTAGTTTCAATCTATAATTTATATCAAAAAAATTGTGATCAGGGTCCTCATCTGCTCCTGGAAACGTCTTACAATGTAAAATCTGGTTCCAGAATCTCTGTCTTGTGATTATGCAATCAGTCTGTAATCTTCCAGTGTCTGCATGTCTCTTCCACATATACAATTCTCTTTCATGATTCTTAAACCATGTTAGTGATGATTAAATTATGCTCTGTGCAATATTCTGCCAAGGGGCTCCTCCTATCATTCCTTTCTCCGAGTCCATATTCACCTCCTATTTTTCCTTCCCCTCCTTTTCCTACTATTTAATTCCAGACCCCCAACTGCAATTAAATTTTCTTCTCCCTTAACTATTTGAAAAATTTCTTTTATCTCATCACACATTTCTTCAAACTCTTCTTCATCTACAGAGCTAGCTGGCCTAAAAACTTGTACTACTGTGGTGGGTGTGGGCTTCATGTACATCTTTGCTGCAATAATCCATCCATTATGATGTTCATAGTAGCTTACCCGTATTCCTGTTATCTTTTTCATTATTATACCTATTCCTGCATTATGTCTATTTGATTTTGCATTTATAACCCAGTACTCACCTGACCAGAAGTCATGTTTCTCCTGCCACCAAACTTCACTAATTCCCACTATATCTAACTTCAGCCTATCCATTTCCCTTTTTAAATTTTCTAAGCTACCTGCCAAATTAAGAGATTTGACATTCTATACTCTGACCATATAATGCCAGTTTTGTTTCTCCTGATGATGTCATTCTCCTGAGTAGTGCCACCCAGAGATCTAAGTGGGGACTATTGTACCTCCAGAATGTTTTACTCAAGAGGATGCAACAAACATTTAACCTTACAGTAGAGCTGCATGCCCTTGGAAAAAATTACATCTGTTGTTTCCCCTTGCTTTCAGCTCTTCCCAGTACCAGCACAGTAAGGCAGTTTTGGTTGATGTTACAAGGCCAGATCAGTCAATCATCTGGACTGTTGCCCCTGCAAATACTGCACATTTATCTGACTTCTCAACAGATAATGCCCCCCCCCCCCCCCCCCCCATCCTCTCTCATGTCCCCACAAATAGTTCTACCCCAGTATTTGTATGAGTTGACTGAATCGAATTGTGACTCATTGATACTGCAATCATAAGATATCACTATTCTACATTTTGTGAAGTGCAGTGCAGAATTTATATTTCCATACATTTAAAGTAAATTGGCAGCCTCTGCATCAGGTTGAAATTTTTGTCAGATCTGACTAGATATATGTACAACTTTTTCAGATAGTACATCATTATAAACAACTGTAGGCCTATCATGTGCAAAAAGTCTGAGATTATACAATTAATATTTTCTGCCATGTCATAAATGTACACCCTGGAAAGCAAGGATACCAATAAATATCCCTAAGGTTACATCTACTCTGCTGATGATTCTTCATATAGAGGAGACATTTGTAGCCACAGACAGATACGACAAAAAGACTTCTATACATTTAAGCTCTCACCCAGATACTGTCTTCTGAAGTAGAAAACTCACACACATTCATACAAGCAGAACTTACTATCACATGACCACTGTATGTGGCCACTGTGAATTCTTCATACTTCAGTGATACATATATAGACCATTGCCAAAAACACCAAGCATGGAGGGATAAGCTGACTTGCAGCTGTCAGTGAGTCTATGATTACTACCACAGATCCCATGCAAGCATAGGAGAATATCTCCCATGGCATAATACTGCTCCCACCAGGCTGTCACATGGCACATTTAGTAACAAAAGTATGTAAGTGGAGCAGACATGGACAGGGAATCATCCTATTGGCTGAAAATAGGGAAATCCATTGAGATAAATCACTTTGAAAAATGGCAGAATATTATTACACAGAGCCTGTGAATGAGTATCTTGAAAATGGTGAGGCTGGTTGAATGTTCACATGCTACTGTTGTGAGCATCTGTAGAAAGAGGCAAAAGGACTGTAAAACTACCAGTAGGTGTTAAATATTGTAAGTCTACAACTCGTGACAGAACATGGACCTTGGAGGCTTGTCTGCTGTAAAGTAGGACAGACATGTGACATCTATGCTGAAAGAGTGCAATGCAGTGCATGCACAAGTGTTTTGGAACACGGCATTCATTGTGCATTGTTAAACATGGAGCTCTGTAGCAGACTACCCTATGTGTTCACATGTTGACCCAGTGACATCATCATTATAATTACACCGGGCACAGGACCACTGGGATTCAACAGTCGATCAATGGATCGTGTTGGCTCATTGGGTGAATCGTATTTTTGTGACATTAGGTCTGTGGTTGTCTCTACAAACACTGTCATCGAGGTGAGCAGTGGCTCAAAATGTGCAATACAACAACCTGGTGGGGGCAGTATTATGCTACGAGAGATGCATGGGTTCTTGCATGGGATCTGTGGTAGTAATTGAAGACTCACTGACAGCTGCATACCACCTATATCCCTTCATGCTTGGTGTCTTCCCCAATGGTGGTGTCATCTTTCAGCGTTATTACTGTCTGTGTCTCAGAGCCAGAACTGTGCTATAGTGATTTGAGGAGCATTATAGTGAACTCATGTTGATGTCTTGGGGACCAAATTTTCCTGATGTAAATCCTATGCAAGCCATCTGCGTAACTACTGGGTGCCACACTGTGTATGCAGTTCAGCAGCCCATTATTTACATGAATTACATGACCTGTGCATAGGCATCTAATGCCACACACCTCCACAAAGAAACCAAGAAATTGTTAGAAGCCTGATATGCAGAATCAGTGATGTATTTCATTCCAAAGAGGGACAAACAAACTATTAAGCAGATGGTCATGATATTTTGGCTCATCAGTGTTTATTGTGATTCTGTGTAATACACAAGTGTTTATGAAAGCAGTGTAATACGAAACGTTGAAGGGGAGATATTTTCTGCCTGATCACTTGTACAGGTCTTTAAAAATAAGTCTTGCAGATTCTTACAAGAGACAGAATTGGTCAAAACTAGACATGCCTATAATGACAAGTCTAGAAACTGCCTGTGTCTTATGTAGAAGTAGACACTACAGGCAGTGCTACATGTGGTTAACACACATCCTGACACACGCTTTAGCACTTTTTCACAGTGAGTCATGCATTCCTTCAAATACACTTGCCTCCTTTCAGACTGCATCACATGCTTTGATCACCTGCTCCTGTGATGTCTAGACAAGGTTAATGGGTTAGACATAAACCAATGCCTTTAAATGTCCCCATAGTCAGAAATACAATGGTTCATGTACAGTGAATGGAGTGGTCTTCCTGCTGAGCCTCTTCAAGCAATCTATTACAAATGGACATTGCTGTGCAGAACTGTCACACAATCTATAGAAGGTAGAGGTGCTACAACATGCGAAAACCACAGCTGCTATCTTTCTGCAAGGATAAAGTTCTCAAAAGTGCTGGTAGTACATTGCACAACTTGCTGCAACAGAAGGGAAACCTACATCAATGAACACTATGTTTCACTTGTCAGATGTAAATCAGCCACATCTAAGCAGCTATTGGTTAATGGAAATGCAACCATAGTAACTTTTCTTTTAGTTTCAACTGGTACTACCTCTCATAGTAATACATTACACTCATTTGAAGACATGCTGTATAAGTGCTGCTGTCAGTAAATGGAGTGTTTTAGCTAATATCTTTCAAATTTTGTTAACTGAAGCTACTTTCTAATTTTGGTATTTTCCCTTGTAAAATCAATGTTTTCCATCCTAATATTAGTTACTTTTTCTGCTGCTGTCTCTGAGGATTTGAAATGATTGATGTGTTTAAAGCTGCTAATCACAATACTGCATGTTTGAACTTGCTGCTGTAACAGGAACTGTGAAATTTATCACTGTCACTTTTAATAAATAGCATCAACACAAAAACTAGGGTGTGTCCTTATCACAAAAGATATTTTTTTGAAATGTTTTGCTTGTAATTTTTTTCTTATGAGGATTCAACACACTTAGTTTGTTATTAGTGCTTCTATATCAGTAATATGATAGTTGAACTTGCAGCATTAATAGACATTACATAGACTTACTTTCGCAACTCTCAGTACCATAGTGTATTGGATATATCATAAACTGACACACCTATTGTGAAGCTATGCCACTCTCAACTCACAACAAAGGAGTCATTTCTTTCATATTTCCCTCAAAGAAAATTTAAAAATTAAAAATAAATATATGCTACACAATCTCACAACTTTTAGCCTTAATGGATCATAACATGTGAAGCAGATGCAAGAGAAAAAATTGAAGGATCATTTTAGAGTCCTAAATTAAACAATAATCATTCACTAATCATTTATAACTGTATATATATATTTAGTTCACTCATTATTGTCTGGTACTCCCCCTTTAACTGTTGGAAATATGTGTCAATATATACAGAAAGATAGACTATATTACTGTCTGCCACCACTAGATGGTTTTGCTGCTTCCAATAGGTGGTATACTGCAGCAGCATATGTTCTATATCTGCATCTATATACATACTACACATGCTGCCTTCTGGTATGTGGCAGAGCATACCCTTTACCACTACTGGACATGTCCTTTCCTGTTCCCCTGGCAAATAGTGCAAGACAAAAGTGACTGTCTATGTGCCTCCATATGAGCCCTAGTCTCTCTGATCTTATCTTCGTGATACTTACGCAATCATTCTGCAATCAGCCCCAAATGTAGGTTCTTTAAATTTTCTCAGTGGTACTCATCAGAAAGAATGTTGCTTTCCCTCCAGTGATGCCCATTTGAGTTGCAGAACCATCTCCATAATACTTCTGTGTTGTTTGAATGTTCTGTAAACAAATCTAGCAGCCTGCCTCTAAATTTTTTTGATGTCTTCCTCTAATCTGACCTGGTTTGGATTCCAAACACTTGAACAGCACTCAAAATTCTCCCAATAAACTGAAGTTCACCACGCCCTACTATCATCCTTACATGCTTATTCCATTTCATATTGCTTTGCAACATCATGCTCAGATATTTAATTGACTTGACTGTGACAAGCAACACACTAATAATGCTCTATTTGAACATTATGGGTTGGTTTTCCCTATTCATCTGCATTAACTTACATTTTTACACATTTAGAGCTAGCTGCCATTTATCACACTGACTAGAAATTTTGTCTAAGTCATCTGGTATTGTCCTGCAGTCACTCAATGATAACACCATCTGCTACACCATCTCATTATCAGCATACAGTGGTAGACTGCTGCTTCCCTTGTCTGCCTGATGGTATACTTGTCTCTGATGAAGAGTCACTGTCGAGGACAACTTACTGGGTTCTGTTACTTAAAAGGCCTTAAAACCACTCACATATCTGTGAATCTATTGTGTGGGCTTGTATCTTTGATACCAGTTAGCTGTGTAGCACTGTGTCAAATGCATTACAGAAATCTAGGGATGTGGAATTCATCTGTTGCCATTCATCCATAGTTTGCCAGATATCTATGAGAAAATGGCAAGCTGAGCAAATTTATTATATTCAAAGTGAGAATATGTTCAAGAATTTTGCAGCAAACCAATGTTAAGGATATTGGTCTGTAATTTTTTTGCTACGTTCTTTTTTTCTTATTACATGCAGAGCCACCTACACATTTTTCTAGTTATTTGGGATGTTGTGCTTGTTTTGTAAAACCAAATCCAGATTCCATCAAGACCTAGTGACATCTGCTTTGAACTCTTTCAGTCATTTGTCTGTGCCAGGGATGCTTATTACTATGTCTTCCGTATGGGCATCTGTGTGATGGTAAAATGACGGTATGTTTGTACAGTTCCCCTGCATGAACTATTTTTTTAAATGAGAAATTTAAAATTTCCACTGTGCATTTGCTGTCTTCTACTGTCACATGAGACTGGTCAACAAGTAAATGGATAGAATCCTTAGACCCACATAGCAATTTTATGTAGGACCAGGATTTTCTTGGGTTCTCAGCAAGATATTTAGCTAAGGTATAATAATAGTAATAATAATAATAATAATAATAATAATAATAATAATTTATTCAACTTCAGATGACTCATTGAATATGTATAAAAACAGGTTACCATTCTTGATACATAACACAATATTACAATCTTCTGAAGACATCATTGTTTAACACAATGATTAAATTACAAATAAAATGGTGCTTAACACTTTTTACATTTTTTTGAAGCACTTCTTATTCTGCATGTCAGCAAGGTATTCTTCTAATGTGTAAAATGGATTTTGTCTTAGGAATTTCTTTAACTGAAATTTAAGCTTCGTTGGGGTAGGGTCATAACTGTACTGAGCAGTGTGTTGGCTAACTTTAAACTTGCATATTGTGGACCCTTTTCATAGAGTGCTGTTCTGTGGCTGTTAATGTAGAATTTTTCTTTATTTATGGTATTGTACTGATATAAATTAGAACAAATGTTGGGCTGCAGTCTTTTAACAAATAATATGGCTTTTTGAATGTACATGTTTACTAAGGTTAGTACACCAGCTTTTGGAAACAAACCACATTATGATTCCTTATATTTTGCTCTGCACATGACTTTTATAGCGCTTTTTTAAAGTAGCAATAGCTTATTTACATTTGCTTCAGTTGTTGCTCCCCAAATTTCTATTCCATAATTCAGGTGGGCGGAAAATAGAGCATGGTGTGTAGTTTTTAGGGCAACAGGATATTTGCAGAATTTGTTAATCATATTAATTGCAAATATATTCTTAGACAACTCATATGGAAGAGTGTCAACATGTGTGTCCCATTTTAGATTGCTTTGACTAATTAAACCTAGGAAATTTACACTAAACTCTTGTTTTTACTAATAGTTTAATTTCATCATTAACACAATTGTTAGTTAAATCCGTGAGACATGTTTTACTATGACTTACATTTAAGTGGCTCTCATTAAAGTACTGAACAATTTCGTTTGTCAAATTATTACAATGAGTTTCCAGTTCATTAAATGATCCCTTTTTACATGCAGTGGATGTGCCACCTGCATAAAGAACTATTTTGGAACTCTTTGTGCAATATCTTATGTCATTTATATAATTCAGAAATAGAAGGTGACCCAGTACTGAACCCAGGGGCACCCCATACTTTATATTAGTGATTTTGAATTTGTGAACATCACTTTCAGTTTCAAGCAGTAGAAATGTTTTCAGTGACACAAGTCAGATTTTATTAGGTCTGAGCAGTGCCTCTGATTCTAGTATTCCATAGCTTTTCCAATAGGGCTGTGGTGTTCACACAATCAAAAGCTTTCTCAATATTCAGGTATATACCAGCAACATGTTGCTTGTACTTGATGCCACTTATTATCTCTCCAATTAACAGAGCAACTGCTGTGCTTGTTGATTTACATTTTAAGAAACCATTTTAATTTTCAAACATTAGATTGTGCATCTGGAGAAAGTTTATAATTCTGCTGTATATGACTTTTTTTAACTATTTTGGAAAAGAGAGCAAGTATTGAAACTGTTCTGGAGTTTTGAATTTTGAGTTTGTCTTCTTTTTTAAAGATTGATGTTACCTAAGCCATTTTTAGTCTGTCTAGGAAGGTGCCTGATTATATTATATTATTTACTGCTACAGACAGAGGTATAGAAACATTTTATCTGCACACTTTTAATGCATTAATATTGAGGTCATCATCCTCTGCAGAACTGGAAGATTTTACAGAGCTAATGATGTTAACTATTCCTTTGCAATTTGTGGGGGCTAGATATATGCTATGCTCAGATGGAATGCCTTTAAAAACATACTGCAGGTTATTATGTTTGACATTGATAGCTTCCCCTACTGAAGAAAAATATCCATTGAATATGTTAGCAATTTCAAGTTGATCTGTTACTATCTCATTTTGATCAATCATAAAGTCCATACAGGATTTGTCTGTGCCTGTTATAAACCTGTTTGTCACTCCCCAGACACCAGTGGTAACACTGTGTGAAGCCTGAAGCTTGTTTCCAAAGTAGTTGCTCCTGGGCTGTATTAATAAATCATTATATATTCTTGATAAGTTTTGAAGGCCTCCTTTACCTAGAGATTTTGCCTATTATTCACCATTGCACTATGGAATAATTTTAAATTTTCCCTTGCTTCAATGACATCGTTATTTAACCAGATACTTTTGTTTATATTTTTAGTTTATTTAACTTTTTTGGCTACAACTGGCGATGTGGTATCAATACAGTATTAGAAGTCAGCAGCAAAGTTATCATAGGAAAAGCTATCATTTTCAAACCATGGTATGTGTGCTAACATACGGTTCAGTCTATTGATGTTATCATTATACATAATTCCTTTGCTTAAATATAGTTTCCTTTTAGTGACAAAGGCCATCTCATTTGCCTCCAATTGAAGCTGTACTGCATGGTGATCAGAGATGACTAGTTTTAGAACAGATGAACTGTAGGAACGATATGTCATGTTTGTTATTATATTAGTAATGTTCAATACCAAAGGAAGACCAATAAATAAGAAAAACACTATAGGGAAAAGTACAGATAAAGGTTGACCAGACAAATGTGTTGATAATGTCCAATACCAAAGGAAGACCACTAAATAAGAAAAAATTGTTATTATATTATCCAGACATGTTTTGCTGTTGCCAATCTCTCTAGTTGGCTTATGGATAATTGGGGTCAGACTGCCTTTTGGTGTTGGCATCATTGGTTGATAAGTCTATATTTATATCCCCTGTTATTAGAGTATTTACAAAGTCATTTAATCCAGAAAATGTACTGTCTATATATATATATATATATATATATATATATATATATATATATATATATATATATATATATATATATATATATATATATATATATATATATATATATATATATCAACAAGTCAGATAGATTTTTGAAAAATGTATCCATACATGCCCCAGGTCACCTATACACACTGATAATTGCTATATTTTCTCCACCCCATTTTATATTTATTGCAGCATATTCTGTGATTCCTTCTATGCAGGACGCCCTTACATCAATAATACTGAAATTATTTACTTTAACAGTAAAGATTGCTATGTCATCCCCAGATGTGTATTTATTACTAAAAGCAGTACAAAATTTCATGGAGAGTGGTTGACTAATGCTAATTAGGTCTACAGTGTACCAATGTTCATTTATGACTAAAATATCAGGTTTACCAAGACATGTAATAATATCCAGATCATTGTGCTTCTTTTTAAGACTACCAAAATTCTGGTGTATGGCATTAAGTCTGAGTTTTTCCTGTTGGATTATACAGTATGATTTTGGGCTACCAAACTGTCAAACAGGCTTTACAAGTTTCCCAGGCTTGCTTGCAGTGGCTGTTTGTGTGGCAGATTCTGATTTGGTGGGTTGTGCCATTCCATGGCAATGCATCTATTTACACCACTTTATGGAGAATTTCATCTAATTTTATTGACAATTAATTTTCTGGCAGTATTTTTCCCTCTTTTCTTCATGCGCATACTATGAGCTGTGTACATGTCTCTGTCCTGATTGCTCACATTTATTACATATTGTTTTAAGTCCGTCATATGTCTTGTGCATTTCAAAGTTCACTACAGTTTGTTCCATTAGATCGTGTCTTGGTAATTTCCAAGAATGACTGCCTAATGCCTATCAAAGTCATGTGGTCCAAACGATACACATCGAAAGTGTGATCGTAAGTCGATCATGCGACTCTCGTAGCGGGCGTTATGATCAATTATTTTTGATTGTCATTTTGATCTGTTTTCCATCATCCCTTAGTTGCCCTAAATTACATATCTTCATAAATTATTTGTGAGTTGCTAGGAAAACCCAGGCGATCTATGTCAGCAGTTAGTGGGATGTCTGGTGTTCTTGACATTTCTTTGGCGGATCCTCTCACATGGAAATATGTAATTCCATATTTATCCAGCGTATAAAATTGTTTGACTTCTTGTTGTGAATATGGAGTACTACTGGACGAGGAGAGGAGGGACTGTGTGGACTGTGGTGGTGTGAAGTAAGTATCAGAAAGAAACATGGTTTGACTCTTCCAAATTATCCAACCAGGCCACTGTAAGGGACTTTCACGTGATGACAACACCAACGATGTGCAGAGTAAGTCATCTCCTTTGCAATTACAAGTATTTTTGTAATGCTCTTCTTTTGTCGTTGCTGTAGTGACCACCATAAACATACTCATAACGCCCGCCACCAGAGTCGCATGATCGATTTGTGATTGCATGTTTGATATGTATCGTTTGGACCACGCAACTTTGATAGACAATAATTTTTGGAAATTACCTGTGTCTCTGCCTAATATTAATGATAATTACTTTAGTGTCAATCAACTTACCGAGTGCCACTTCCATGTGCCTGATAGCGTCATTTGCTTGGGTTTTTGCTACATCATTTGCACTTAACATGATTGTGACACAATCATCTGCACACACAGCTTCACTACAGCAGAAAGATGAGCTCCAGGTTGAATGTGAGCCACAATTGTAATGTTGTCCTTGATACTCGCGATGTTTTGCGCTATTCCACGACTGTGACTGTCTCCATATATTAGACTCCGTCCCTTCTTGTGTTTCTGATTCACCTCATTTCTTTAATTGTTTTCTTGGACCGGTCTCTTCCATACACTTTCACAGATTTCACTTTTGTTATCTTGGACAGTTTGTTCACGTTCACTTAGGTTAGCACATAAGGATAGGGCTTGTTTTTTGAATTTGTTACTGGCAGCTTTTTGCAGTTACCTCAGCCTTTAGACAATGATCTTCAAAAGAAAATTCGCACTTACAGTCACAATTTTTCCCATTTCTTATTTTCCTTTCATCTTTGAGGCAGCATTGAATAATACAGTTCCAGCTTGTCATGAACTTGTTGCTTTGTTTCACTGATGGATCAATTTTAGCACATCGGAAATGGGAAGAATGTTTACATTCCATGCACCTGATCGCACTTTTTAACACTTTTTCACATTTTCTACACTGTTCATTGTCTAAATTAGGGTTTTTACATTGACTAAGAAACATTGCACTTTTACTTGCTGCCATCTTGACTGTTGTTGTCAGCTTGGGTATAGATACTTTTATGGGTGGATGAATTTCTATTAAGTTTTGCCTGTCTTCATTTGTGTGTCCTCTTTTGAACTGAGGGTGCAACAGCCTTTATGTTCTCAGCATTTTTCAAGTTGAGCTGTTGTGAGAATTTCTGTCCTTAATCTACTTACATTGCACATGCTTCAGTAGATTATGATTTACAATCTGTTTCAAGTTTGCCCCATAATTTCTCTATGCCCATCACACTGGAACTAATTAATTGTCTAAATGTGATGTTAACAGCTCTTTCTAGTAAAAACACTCTCCTAGACTTCTTGATTGATTTATTAAATTTAACTACCAAAGTCACTATGAAGACATCGTGGACACTAATCCTTGTCTCTATACTGATTCATCATTCAGGTCATGCATACCTGTTTGTTGCTACAAGGTCTAAAATATTTCCATTGTTGAACTAGATAATGCAGACAGGTTTTGGAAAACATGTTCAAAAGAACTTCACAAGACTGTCTGTCTGTACTCCCTGCAATGAATCCATAGACATATACTCAGTAGGTTAAAGTCACCTACAACTAATATTGCTTGTTTTGAGTATTTCTGCACTACTGACTTTAGACTTTCTTTTAGTGAGTAAAACTGTCACAGTGAATTGGGTGACCAGTAAAAACATCCAACAATTAAGTTGATTTCACCTGGACTCCATGAATCACTAAATATCCCAGAGCTTTCTACTTCTGGTTGCAGCCAGCTCTCAGCCCGGAGAGTAATTCGAGTGTGAGAAGTTTCCCGGTTGACAGTACTTTTAGAAACATGGTTACAAATACTGCGATAGTTTATTAATGACATTTTGACAATGAATGAGTCTTTATTCTGAACGCAATCTGATTTCACTATCTGCGCATCATCTGGTGAATGTTTGTCACAGAATCTCCATTTACCACTTAGACTAAAGAATCCCCATCTGTACTCCACAAGTACTCTGTTACCCAAGTAGCTGCTTCCTTTGTGTAGTGCACCCCTGATTTATCAACAGGAGTCCTACAATTTCCCAGCCAATAATACAGGTCCAGAAACCTGCGGTACAGACCACCACAGAGCTGACAAAGCCTCTGGCTGAGACTCTCTACTCAGCTCCAAACCAGAGGACCTCAGTCAACTCTGGAAACAATACTGCAAATTGCAAGCTCTGCTTGTGCTTGATGCCTGAAGACAGCAGCATTTGCCAGCTCCCTGTATGAACTGAGGATGGCCTCAGAACCCAAGCGACAGGCGTCACTGGTGCCAACATTAGCCACAACTTGCTGACAGTTGTTCCCTCTCTACGTTTGGACGAGCGCCCCCCCCCCCCCCCCCCCCCCCTCCAAGCAGACATCCCAAATGGACATTGGCTCTCTTTCTGGCCCTGAATGCTTCCTGCCTAAGGGGTTCCATATCACATCTAACATTGGAGCTCCTGATAACTAGTAAACCTCCCAGGATGAATGGGCAAGGCTAGACAGCCAGATGCTCTGGCTTGTGAGTACGCTGGTGGACATTAACAAGACAAGATGAAAAAGGTGTGTGCATAATGAATGCCCCATTCTGTCTCCACTGCACAGAAATGGAAGTGTGTGGAGATATCCTAACAATTGGTGCAACAGTAATGTGTGGACCCAACAGAGTTCAATGAACCTCTGGTCACTGTCAATGAGTCATGGCTCTTCCAGTCTGTTGAGTGAATGGGAGCTGGGTACTCCAGTTCATTGCACCAACTTAACTGAAGCATTCAACAATGTTTCCACAGAAAATGGGGCCATGGTCTTCTGCTCCAGCATGGCAATACACAGCCACAGCCATTGCCACAGTATGAGTGAACTAGGGTTTACCGTGCTGCCACATCCTCCGTATTCACCAGATATGGATCTTAGTGACTATGCCATATTTGACTCAATAAAAGAGGGCACACAGGCTAAGAAATTCACCACCAATTATGAAGTTCTTGCAGTGGTCCATCAGTGGCACTGTAATGCCTCCAAAGAATGGTTTGTAGTTGCCACAGTGGTAGAAAAAGTGAAAAGTTATTGGCAGGGAATACTTATAATATAATCAATATTCATTTGTTTAATAAATGGTTCCTGTGAACATAAAAAATTTTAGTTACAACTATTTTTGAATGCCCAAGATGATGTAAACCAGAAAGTATAATGCTGTAACTGCCATGCTATGTTGTATTGACAGGAGCTAATATCACTATACTGTTGTATATCAAGAGACTGGCCTTGATGTCTAGAAACTGTTCATTACATAAAAGATTATAGTTATTTTTACATAAATTCCTGTTGCACAGTAAGTTCCTTAAGGACTCAATTTAACATTATCCTTTTCATTTATTTATTTATTATTTTTTTTTTTTTTTGTCTCACACACAATTAAGACTGAATTACAACAACAAAGTTTCAACCTCCTTTTCTTGTTAAATCCTAAAGATAATAATGCTATTAAGCTAAGCTTATCATGGCAAACATTCTACAGAGACATACAAATAACAATTTCTCATGCTTCCACATTGTCTCCCTCTCAATAGCACAGAGCTTGTTGTTCTTTTTGGTTTTTCACCCTCTCTGTAGAGTTTGGTTGTTTGTCCACAGGTGATGATTCAACTGGAGTGTCTTCAGGCTCTTTGTCATTTCATCCCTCAGATATATTTGTTTCAATCAATTGACAGAGACATTCCTTACCTGGTCATTCATTTTGTCCAGAAAATTTTGGGAATTGTCAATTACTTTGCATAGGCCTACATATGGGCGCTCTAATGTCTTTTCACTCAGTCAGCCCTTACAAACATGTGTTAAGTTGCTGACATATCTGCATATGAATGTTTTTATCCTTTTCTTTTGGGGATATTGTACAGATTTCAAATGATTCATTTGCTATTTCAGATGCAAAACAAATTGAGTGCCATACTCTTGAAAAAAGTCCCTTGGTATCCTGATGGGTGAGCGATAAACCATTTCTGGAATTGTAGCATTACTGTTCTCTCTGATGGGGAATCAAAGACAAAAAAGATTACAGATATTGATTGAGCTTATTTGGCAGTAACATGGGCATGTGTGGCTGCTTGAAGTGTGTGATGAAATTTTTAATTTTTCCATTTGTTTGAGGATGATATGCTATAGTTTGGGTTTGGTTACAGCCACATGTTTTTGATAGTGTTTAGAATAGCTCAGAGTTAAACTGTCTTCCATGGTTAGTCACTATTTGATATGGCATTTCAAATCTAGTGATTCAAGAGCTGAAAAATGCTCGTGCTACTGCTTCTGCTTGTACGCCTTGAAGAGGTACTACTTCGGTCCAGTTTTTAAATCTGGCAATACATTTTAACCAATAAGTATACTCATTAGAAGAAGGCACTGCTCCTGTCAAGTCAAGGAGAGTTATTTTGAAGTATTCCTCTTTACCAAGAAAATATCCTAAAGATGCTGGAACATGACATGTTATTTTGTTTTTCTTACAAGCAGTGAAGCCCAATTTTGAACATCCTTTATTATATTGATCCAGACAAACCGTCATAAGATCATATTTACAATTGTCTTAATGCCCAGACGAGTCAAATCATGATAGTGTTGGGAAATGGGGTATCTAAATGGTTCAGCAATACAGGGTGTACATAAAGTCTGGGAACACTTTCAATTATTTATAGCACAAGAATTAAACATTGTACAGATGTCATTGATATTGCATTTTGAAGAGAAACTGAAAGGTTTTTCTTTTCTTTTCTTTTTTTTCACAAATATTCAATATTCAAACCATGAGTGACCTGGCTGACATCAAGACAGTAATCCAATTCTTGCCATACTCATCCCAGTATGGCATCGTTTCATGAAACAGCTGTCCCCTTCTGTAGCATAGCCAATCCATCGATGTGGCAGCTCCATCTTCTGGTACCCACGAACTTCATGATGAAAATGGGGTGGAGCCCCATCCTGCTGAAAGATGAGTGGAGAGTCCAATTGCATATGAAGCATCAGCCATTGCTGCAACAAGTCCAAGTAGAAATAGCCAGTGACTGCACTCTCAGTGAAGAAGAATGGCCCATACAGTTTTCGACATTTACCTTTGGGGAATCACACTTAAATTCAATGCATTTGTATGGATGCTTTGTCCCCCAGATTTGACAGTTATGCCTGTTCACTGCCCTGCTAGTGTGAAAAGTGGCTGCATTGCTAAAAATTAAGCAATCAACAATGTCATTGCCATCCTCATTCAACTGTTGCAACTGCAAATGAAACTCAAAATGCTTGTCTCTGTCATCATCACTGAGCTTCTGCACTAGCTACAATTTGAAAAGTTTCATAGACAGCTTCTTTTGCAGGACTTTCCACACTGTCATTCGAGCCATTTCAAGTTCACGGGATGCACAACACACCAATTTCCTTGGACTCCTTATGAGTGCCTCTTGTATACACTCCACATTCACTTCACTCACATTGGGACATCTGCTTCTCTTTGCTGGCCAACAGCAACCCTTTGTATCTAATTTGTTGTGCCGGTGGTAAATGGCCTTCCTTGTTGGTGGCTTCTTACCATACTTGGTTCTAAACATCCGTTGAACAGCTGTAGCATACGTGTTTTTGTCGAACTCCAACACACAGAGAGCTCGCTCCTCACCTGAACTCCCCAAGTTTGCAACTAGCATTGACTATCAACAAATTACCAAACTAAGCTGTGACAGTATACATGAAAAAAAAAACTTTCAGGGTTTCTTTTCAAAATAACATATGTTTGATATCTATACAATGTTTGGTTCTTGTACAATAAATAATTGAAAGTGTTCCTGGACTTTATGTACACCCTGTATATTGACGAATAATTGTTTTTGACACATCACAATCAGTTGCTTTCCTTCATGTGTCAAATGGTATTTTAATTTAAGTGACATAACACAGCTGGACTGTAGCTGATGAAGTTCTTCATTATCTTCTTGTGCTTGGGCCATATTTTCATAGTTAACTGGAACTAATTCTTCAAGCCTTGATAAGTTATGACCAACAACATTTTCTTTACCTGATACATGGCACAGATCTGTAGTAAATTGCAAAATATACTGGAGATAACACAATTGGATTGGTGTTGCTTTTGCATTCTTTTGCTTAAATGCATATGTTAGAGAAGCATGGTTGGTATAAATAATGAAGTCTCTTCCTTACAACATAATTGAAATATTTGACAGCCATGTGTATACTGAGCAGCTCTTTGTCATATGTGGAATACTTCTGAGACACTGTGAACTGTTTTAAGAAAAAAAAAATCCCATTGGTCTCCACTGTTTATCTTGCCACTATTGCAATGCAGTACTTGCTGTAATGTCTAAGGCACCACCAAATAATGTAAGTTGCTTCTGCAAACTAGGAAATGTCAAAAGCATGGTATTTCTCAGATTTATTTGCATTTTTACAACTGAGCAATTGCTACTTCTGTCCAGGCAGTATGTCTTTGCTCACTTTTAGTTGTGCCTTTTAGGTATTCATTTAGCAGGGCTTGATTTTCAACAGCATGTCCCAAAAGCTAACAATAGAAGTTGATGATCCCTAAGAATGCTCTAAATTCAAGAACTGTTTTGGGTCACTTTTAGTTTATTATTGCTGCAACCCTTTCTGAATCTGGCTTTGTTACTGCAGGTGTAATAAAGTGTTCGAAGAATGTTAATTTTTTCATACCAAATGCTGATTTTTCCATTATTTATTATGAGACCATACTTATTCAACTATGAAAAGAGTAAATTTAGATATTCAACATGTTACTATGGAGAGTCAGATGCTATTAAAATATCATAAATCTAGTTCTCTTACAATTTCATTTATAAACCACTGAAATGTGCTAGATGCATTGTGAAGGCAGAAGGGCATGTAATTAAATTTCTAAAGTCCAAAAGGTGTAATAATTTCTGATTATGGTTTATCTTCTTCAGCCAGTGGAATTTGGTAATAAGCTTTTAGATTATCTTTTTATTTTGAAGCATCATCAATTCATGCAACTGGGTACTGAACTGGGTGAGTCCTCTCATTCAGACAGTGATCTCCACAAACTTGTCGATGACCATTTGGTTTCATAACAAGGTGTAATGGATTGTGATGGACATGTAATACCATTATTTGACAGAAACTGAAATTCTTTGTTACTGGTTTTCAACTTATCTGGGTCCAATCTGCAAGCACTACTGCATTGTATACTGATCAGCTACTAGACATAGTGATATAATGCTGCTCTTTACACTTCATTACCATAGGTAATATGGATGCTTTTGTTAGTACAGGGAATATCTCCAAAAGTTTGGGAAACTAGCATGTTGCATAGAGTGAGCTTACTTAGTCTTCAGTATTCACAGCAGTTACTTCTGCTGAAATTTTTAATTTGGTGCTGCTGCCTATAAACTTTTTATTTTTGAGATCAACAAGTAAACCCTAATGATGAAGGGAATCAGCTCCCAATATACATTTTAATACACTGCTACAATAACTGGTCATTCAAAATTGCAGCTGAGCCCTATGTCAGTGGTTAATGGCTTTGAGCAGCAATTCTTATCTCTGACTCATTTGCAGCATAGATATTGAGGTTAGAAGGTTTAATTTTCTTGCCTTTTTAAACTGCCATAACAGATGAACTTGCACCACTATCTACAAGAAAATTTCTTCCATAATTTCAATATTTAACAAGTAGGCAGTATTGGCACCTTGATGTGGGTACTGGGGTAGAACACTCAGCAGCTGTTGTGTGGACTCTTTCTAGTTTTCCTTTCTTTACCATAGGCAAGGCTGAACAAATTTTTATAGCCTACACTGTGTGCTAAATTTAAAACATGACAACAGTTTTTACAGTTTTCATTGAACTTTGTTCTGTTTCTATTTCTACTGCATGATCTTTGCCTGCTTGGTTTTCAAAGCATCTTAATCTCATTTTCTAATTCTCCAGTTCTTAAGAGAAGATCTTGAACTGACATAGATGACAGTCTTGATGGAATGGACTGAACTAATGCAGTTTGAACATCCTCAACAGAGTGCATTTTGACAATCAGATATAACTAAAATACTTTGAGTACTACTGGTATGGCTACTGAGGTGACTAAATTTAACTACTTGCTCTCTCAGCTGGAGCCAAAATTTGTTGATAATATGTGTAATATAGTTACAAGTGATGCGAACAATAAATATTCTCCTGTGAAAGAATTACTTTTGACCATATTAAAAAAACTCTCTCTCTCTCTCTCTCTCTCTCTCTCTCTCTCTCTCTCTCTCTCTCTCTCTCTCTCTTTTCTTTGTTGTATTTAAACTCAGTATAATACAAATTCAAGCTAAAAATGTCACATTGAAAACTTTGTCAAAAATTGCATCACAAATGTTGTCTTGCCAATCACACTGGGGTTTCCAAATTGTTGCACACTTGGTTCATTAAGGACACAGTTTAATGTGGATCATTCCATTCATTTATTTTTTTCTCTTGCACACAATGAAAACTGAATCACAGCAACATTAGAGTAACATTCTTATTTTTTTATTAAATACCAAAGATAATAACACTGTTATGCCAAAATTACATTGGCAATCATTCAAAAGAAATATACAAATAGTAATTTGTCATATTCATGTATACCATTAAACATGGAATAGTTTATTCTTGAACATAGTTTAGGAACTTAAGTTATGTTACTATATGTTTTTCAAGCTTACAAGTGTTGGTTTAAATTGCAGGTGGGGCTGAAGATATCTTCACAATAGGTGACAGTAAGGATAAAAATAAATTCCAACTCTTACTCCTACAGCCACTTTCTGACTTCCCCAAAAACTCAAGCTTTGAGGTAAGTTTTCTTTTACAGACACAGTAATTGCTATAGAAATTAAATTAAATATACACAAAATATTTGACTGCTGAAGAACAATAATGCAGTAACAAAACTCAAATGGGCATGAAACTTGTGAAGGTTATCTATGACTGCACACATCATTTCCATAAAAGATAATTTCTTAAATGTTCATCATTTTATATTAATAGATGCATGTTTCAAACCTAATACATAGCCCTTCCCTGATTCCTCATTTCTCATGTAGATACTGTTTTTGAATTAAACTGATCAGTATTTTCAAGGGATGCATAAAAGTACACAAAAATTAACCTAACTAAAACATGTCATTAATTCTGAAATATATCTACAATTTACAATGAACTGATTATTTCAATTGAGAAAATGAATTTTCCTTTGTCCTGTTTTACTCTAATATATTCTAAGTGGAAATCTTTTGCAGAAACTTTTGTAATATCATACTCTAACATTGGAACATAGAAAGTTTTAGGCTTTGGTTCTTGAATGACTGCTGTGATTAATTTTCCCTAATCAGTTTACATTTTCAATTGCAGAGTTGTTTAACTGCTTCTACATGCCATAATGATTTTTAATGATTGGATCTATCACATGGAAGGTGTTAATTAAGTTTGTATTTGGATGTAGGCAGTTATGTGGGTTATGGATGTGATGATAACATGTGACAGATCTGGATCTGTCAGTCAGCCAATGTACAAATCAAATGTCATACATGACAGAGGGAATTCTGTAGGTCAGTGTTAATGTACATACTAGGTGTATTTGAGAAGTAAGGGCTGGTTGGCTACAAAAAACATCTTCATTATAAAAAGCTTACAGTGACAGTTACAGTTTTCTATGAAAACACTTCACTTTTCTAAACAATTTTCATTCATTTTTAAGTGATTTTCATAGTGTTGCACTAGCTTGTTAAACTCTTTAGGGTCATTCAAACAGAGAAGCATACTGCCTGTACTGCAGAATGCACTTTTGTCTGCTGCAGTTGGCCATGTCTATATCTGCAATCAACATCTACAACCATTCTTTGCAAATGACTGTGAAGTGTATGGCAGAGGATACTTCCCATTGTTCTACTTGTTAAGGCTCTGTGCACATTGTAGTTAGTCACATCTTGTTCTAGTGATTCCTATGAAAGCTATGCACAGGCTTTTGCAGTGTGCCCCTAAATTCTTCATTTAAAGCTGGTTCTTGAAAGTTTGTAAGCAGATTTTCTTGAGATAGTTTGCATCTTTCTTCAAGTGTCTCCAAGTTCATTTCTGTCAGCATCTCTATGACTCCCTGCCCCCAAATCCACTATTCAAACAAACTTGTGACTATATGTGTTTGTGTTGCCAGGACTTCTGCTGCAACAGATTGCCAGCTACAATGAGTAAAACCAACCCATAGAACATTATACACCATCGCCAACAGTACCTGCTCTCAGACAGCTGCCACTCCTTGCACAACAAAAAATCCCTCACTTGCTGTCTGGCAAATTGTGGTAGATGCATCTGCAGTGATAAGAACTCTATTGCCCAGTATTCTGAATGCCACACAAAGGCCTTTACAGACAGGCAATACCTTCCAGACTTAATTCATAGACAGATCTCCCATGTCAAATCCTCATACACACCTGATCCTCACATCTATCCCAAGAACCAATTACAAAGAAGCAGCCCCCTTCTCACCCAACACCACCCCAGGTTGAAAAGACTAAACCACATCATTCATGAGGGCCTTGATTGTCCATCATCATGCCGTGAAATGAAGGACATCCTTTCCAAGATAAATCCAACCCCTCTCAGAATGGTGTTCTGCTACCCACCCCACCTCCACAACATCCTAGTCCACCAGTACACCAATCCCACCCCGTATCCTCTGCACAGGAGTCATACCATTATGGAAGATCCAGATGAAAGACTTGCCTAGCCAACCCACCTCATGCCACCTACTCCTATCCTGTAACAGGCATATCCCATACCATCAGAGGCCAGGCCACCTGTGAAAGCAGCCATGTTACATACCAGCTTATGACAATCAACCAGCAGTCAACTAGAATGAATGGCCACCACAAAACTGTTGCCAAAAACGAGGTGGACCACCCAGTGGCACAACATACAGCAAACCACTACATGTGGGATATCAATGGCTGCTTCACAACCAGTGCCATCTGGAACCTCCCCTCCACCACCAGTTTTTCTGAGCTGCACAGATGGGAGCTATGCTTACAGCACACTGTTCACTCCTGTAACTTTCCTGGTGTAAACATAAGGTAACCCACTGCCCACACCTCACACAATAGTGTGTGTTTGTGTGTGCGTGCATGTGTGTGTGTGTGTGTGTGTGTGTGTGTGTGTGTGTGTGTGTGTGTGTGTCCACACATCATCCCCTGCCCCAGTACCCCTGCCAAATGTATTTACTCTCATCAGCTGGCTGTGTGTTGTTGTCCCGTTTCCTAGTGCATGAAACCATGTGCCTGCCATCTACCACCTGTCCCCTCTACCTGTACCACTAGCTAGCCCACAGACAGCTCCCCAGTCTCCCATGATCTGCTAGATACTTGCCCCCAATTCCTCTGGGCCTCCCACCTATTTCCATCTTTTATCCCACCCCACCCCACATCGCCACCTCACCCCAGTACACTCACTGTAGGCTAGGAAAGAGCTACATTAGACTGAGCTCAATATAGGGAGACAGGTGGGTGCATGTGAGTAAGTGTGTGTGTGTTTGTGTGCATGTTTTTCCTGCAAGCCTCAGAAAGGGAGTGCATTCCAAAATCTAGCCATGCTCTCCACCTTACATTTGTGTACTTGTAGACGATGCAACACTTCTGCCTTTTGGTCAGTCATCTCCTTTATTCCTAAATAGTTCCTTAAACAGATGTATTAAAATGGAACACCTGTAGCCTCTTTTCTATGTTATTTGTTATATGGCTGCCAGTTTTGTTGATGCAACTTGCTGTCTTGAGGCCTTAACTGATGTAACACCATTTCTACAGGTCTATGGAAACCAGTTCATAGATGTTGGCCACTGATGGCATTGTGTATACAATTAGAGTTAATACCTGCAGTGTCAGTTAAGGCCTGAAGATGGTGTATTGAATCACTGAAAGTGGTAGCCATACAATAAATAACATTGAAAGTATGGTTGTATGTACTCAGTTTTATTACATAAGTGAACAGCCAAAGTCCCTCAGATTTTCTGTCAGAAGGATGGATATACAAATCGTTAAACAGATGTCTGCAAGATGATCATATGTGGGCACCACACATTATACCTACAGCAGAATTTTGAGCAATGAGGACTTTCTTTCTTGAAGATGGCATTGTCACCTCAACATGGACACCTAAGAATTTTGAAGTGTCCATCCTATTTATTATTTTCACATCATGTGTTACACTTATTAGTATAGTGGCCCTAAATGTGCAAAACTGAATGTGTTGTGTCTTTTTAAAACTGGAATGAGAACATTTGCAGAAAACTAATCAATGATGCTTTTAAAAACATTTTTCACCAATTCTTCTGTTTTTGTATGTTTGCTTGGAATATTTCAAATACTAATGTTGTATGCAAAAAGAACTAATAGTGCTTCTTGTATATTAGAAGGAAGATTGTTAACTTATGTGAGGAACCATAGTGGACCTATGATTGAACCTTGGGGAACCCCAGTCATGATTTTTTTTTAATCCCCATTCAGAATTACATCCCCAGGGTGTATTGGTTGAATTACTAAGTACAATTCTCTGCATTATTTTCATTAGATATGACATAATCCATTGGTTGGCTGTACCATCAAACCCATAAGACTACAATTTATTTTGGAGAATATACAAACACCTTAGATAGGTTGCAGAAAATATCTACTGGTGTTGTTTTATTATTTAATGCTTGTAAAATTTGTTGAGTGAACTTGTAAATGGCTTTCTCAGTAGAGCAACTCTTCTGAAACACAAACTGTGGTTTTCTGAGGATTTTTATTGTTGCTAAGGTGAGATACTATTCTAGAACATATCACCTTCCCAAAGATTTTGGAAATTGATATCAGCAGTGAAACAGATTGGTAGTATTGACATTTGTATTATCACCTTTCTTAAAGATGGATTTAACATCGGGATCTTTCAATCTCTCTGGAAAAAAGCCATGAGTTAGTGATTCAGTTAACAGTTAGATGAAAGCAATTGATTTTGAGCCATCTGAAGTTAGTAGAAGTCTCTGTGTTGAAAACTCTTGTTAGCTGTGTTTTGAATCACGTTCACACTTTTACTTATAAAATACTTTATTAAAATATACATATGTTCACTTTACAAAAGACACACGAAGACTATCTATTGTGCCTCATCACTCACGCATATATACACAAACATAGCTGTCACCACAATCGATACTTCTCGAACATACTCGATATAACTGATTCTAGAACGATGTTCTGGAACTTTATCATATCCGATATAAATGTATTACATAATTCCAACACACCTCCTTACATTTATATCGCGATGTTTAACATATTCCTAATTTTAATGAATTTTTCTTTACATAACGACTTTGTGAATATATCTGCAACATTTTCATTTGAATCTACTTTAACAATATCAATGAGTTCCTGTAAATAATACTCATTCACAAAATGGTAATGCACTTCTATGTATTTTGAATTCTTTGTAAAATTACCAAACTTCGCTATATTTAATGCTCCTGAATTATCTTCATATATGACAATAGGTTTTTCAAATTTAACATTAAAAATGTCTAAAATATCATGTACAAGTTTCACCTTGCTTACAGCTTCAGACAATGCTACATATTCTGCGAAAGTTGAAGCCTTTGTAACACTTGCTTGTTTTCTTGACTTCCAAAATACAACATTACCAAATAATCTAATTACATAACCAGAAGTTGACTTTCTATCCACACTATCACCTGCTGAATCTGAATCCACAAAACAATCTAATATCTCAGCACTTTCATTCTTACAATAGTTTAATTTCAAATCTTTAGTTAAATATAAATATTTCAAAATTCTCAAAGCATATTTAAAATGAGTACTACTGTAACAACTTTGGAATCTGCTCAAGTAATTCACACTATAGCTAATATCTGGTCTAGTACCCAAACTTACGTCCATTTGTTCTATAACCAAACCTTCTTGACAACAGTATGACAACAAAATCTTTAATGTTTGCATATTAGTTACTGGAGAATAAATATCCTCAACGACTTCTTTTTGTTGAAACCCCCTGACAACTAATCTTTCTTTGTAAACACTTTCTGATTTCTTTGTGAAAACCCACTTTACATCAATGGCTTCTTTATCAACTGGTTTATCTACTAATTCCCATGTTTTGTTTTTGTTTAAACAATCAATTTCCTTATTCATCGCTTTTTCCCAATAATTTGATTCGGCGCTGTTAATCGCCTCCTCAAGCTTTCCGGACTATTTGCACTGCAAAAGTTTACATAAATAAAATTGCTGTAAACATAATCATTTAATATTTTTGGTTTTCTTTCTCTAGATGATCTCCTCAACTCAAGTACTTTCTCTGGTTCATGATTATCAGAAAGCTTTTCATTTTTCTCAATTTCCTTCTGTTTTTCTATTAGTTCAGTTTCATTTTCTATACTTTCGTGTTCAGAATCACTAGAATATTCACTTACTGAATCATAATCTTTAAACCCAATACATTTAACACCACTTTCAACAATGTCCACATGTCGAGCAACAACTATCTTATTATTTATTAGCACTCAGTAGCCTACTTCACAATAACCCATTAAAACCCCCAAATCGGCTTTCCTATCCCATTTCGACTTCCTCAGTTGCTCAGGTACTCTTACAAAAACTCTACTCCCATACAACTTCAAATGATTAACATTAGGTCTTTTCCCCAGTAATATCTCATAAGGAGTTTTCTTTTCAATGCTGTTAGCTAAAGTTCTGTTTTTGAGGTACGCTGCTGCACAAACCACTTCAGGCCAAAATCTCGTGTCTACTCGCGCTTCGGCTAGCAGACACCGAGACATGTCCATAATGGATCTGTTATACCTTTCAGCAGTACCATTAAGCTCATGCACATAAGGTGGATAAGCATTCAATACAATTCCTTTTTGTCTCACAAATTCATAGACATTTTCATTTAAATATTCCTTCCCATTGTCACATCTTATCTTTTTAACAGTTTTCCCAGTGAGATTCTCAACTTCATTAATATACTCTACAAAACAATTGTATACTTGATCTTTAGATTTTATGGTGTAAACACGAGCTGCCTTACTGTAATCATCAATGAAAGAAAGAAAATATCTTTCCCCATGCATTCCAGTAGTTGAGTGAGGCCCATTTAGATCTGTGTGAACAATTTCTAAGATTTCTTTTGCTGTGGTTCTATTATTTTTAAAAGGAACATTATGCATTTTGTTTTCGATACAGATTTTACATTTCATAAATTCTGATTCTAGTTCTGAAGGAACCCCATCTAACAATTGATGTTTACATAAAGTATTTAGATAATTGAAATTAACATGTCCCAAAATGCGGTGCCATTTTTCCTTTGTTGTCATATTATTGTCTTTACTCATAACATTAACATTAACTTCTCCTTTATTAATAGTACTACTCATTTTATACAACCAACTCTCTTTCCATGCAATCGCGATCAATCCATTAGCTTTATCAAAAATTTTAGCATTATTCCCTACCGATACAATTTTGTGATTATCTGTAATTTTGGCATAACTGATCAAGTTTTTGTCTATGTCTTTTACAAAGAAAACATCTCGCATATTAATTGGAACCATTTGATCATAGACAGGAAAATTACTAATTACATTACCAACTTTAGTAGCTTGCAAAATTTTTCCATCAGCAATTTTTACATTTATAGGTTGTTTTAAAGTTATACTCTTAGAAAAATATTCCTCATTATTAATAACATGATCAGTACAGCCACTGTCTAATAACCAATTGATTTGAATTTGATTGTTGTTACTTGACTCTACTGTTCTATTTTGACCTATCATAGAATTAACCTCTGTTATAAAACTACTCATACCATGATCACTCTGATGGTAACCTTGCTTGCTGTGATGCCGACCGCTGCTAAAACCATGCTGCTCTCCTCGACCACATTGCCTGCTGCCATAACCTCCACGCTGCATGTTGCCGTAATTTCCATGCTGTACATTGCTATAGCCTCCACGCTGCATATTTCCATTACCTCTGTCGCTACTTTGAAAATGTACTCCACGATGCCATGTGCCTCTGTTACTTGTTCTTCCCTGGTTACAATCACGTTTGAAGTGACCTGCTTTGCCGCATTGATAACATACTTGCTCCTGATTTCTTGAATTCAATTTTCTTTCTGTGTGAAATGCATTTGATTTTACCTCTTCATTTCCAGTTTTTGCATTCAATAATTGAATCTTACTTTTAACGTATTCAACTGTCTGGTCCTCTTCCTTCAAGACGTCCACTAAGTCCCCAATATAGCTCATTGACTCTGGTAACGTTCGCAGCATATAATTTAACTTCTCCTTTTCCGTTACTTTAGCGGCTGCAGATTTCAGCTCATTTACAGTTTTTTCAAATGCACTGAAAAATGTCCCTGTATCACTGTAATCACTTAACCTCAATTTGTCCAACTTGTTTCTGCATAATATTTGAAAGGCTGTAGACTCTTTCGAATATAATTCATCAAATTTCTTCATGATCTCGAAAGCACTTTCTCTGTCACTCACAAATTCTAGTTGCTTATTTGTGATTGCACCATAAATATAGTTGATAGCCTTCAAGTCCTCTTCATCCCACGTTTCGTTGTCTGAACTCACTTTTACCCTTGTAGTCACTGTATGGCATTTCTTCATTTTTAGGTACATGATTATCCGCTGCTTCCAGTTCCCATAGTCCTCGCCATCAAATACAGGAATAGTTATATTAGCCATGTCGAACTTTCTGAATAACACGCGACGGCCACAATATAATATTTAACTTCTACTTTTCTTTTCAACCACGCTCTGCTATCATGTTTTGAATCACGTTCACACTTTTATTTATAAAATACTTTATTAAAATATACATATGTTCACTTTACAAAAGACACACGAAGACTATCTATTGCGCCTCATCACTCACGCATATATACACAAACATAGCTGTCACCACAATCGATACTTCTCGAACATACTCGATATAACTTATTCTAGAACGATGTTCTGGAACTTTCTCATATCCGATATAAATGTATTACATAATTCCAACAAGCTGAATTACAAATCTAAAGTGTGGCTTTCAATAATATGTTAGTCCTACAATTTTTTCTGTAATTTATTGCTTAATTTAGACCAGAAATGAGTTTTTAAGATGAAAATGATAAGTTCTTCTGTGATTCTGACTCCATGAATAGCTGTGGATCCCTACATAACTGGATGAATAACACAGTAACAAAAGTGAAGGGAATGCAGGGCACAACATTTAAAATAGAACTGTGCCCAATAAAGCACTGTGGAGCTCAAACCAACTTCCTAGTTGAGAACTGTTTTACACTTTTTACTCTATATGGATTATTTTGTGATTGATGATAGCTGCTAAATCAAAGTCTCAGGTATTACAAACATATTAAAAACTAAATTATAAGTGAGAAATCTCAGTGAGCCATCTTAGTAGTTAATTTACAGAGAAGCAGAGAGCATGTGACTTTTAAGTACACTTGCATGATAAAAAGTTGTCATTTTAAAAATGTGGCTTCCATTCTTGTTTAGTAAGACCAGCACATAAATTTATTTTTCACAATAACTACACAAATACTTTTGAAACTGAAACAGCGCTTCAGTTGTTGTAAGTAACAATAAAGAGATATCTTCTTAATAGTTTTTGTTAATTGTAACAACACATGAGCTTCTCAAGCTTTTTGCATGTGTTAGTCACCATAACAAGTAACTGTTTTCTTCACCAAAATTTATTTTTATGAAGTACATTTTATAACATTTCAGTTACAACTGACAGCAATGGATGGTGGAGTTCCAGTACAATCAAGAAATATAACGTTGCACATCAAGATCATAACTATTACAGAACAGCCCCCTATTTTCTCAAATCCACAGTGGACAACAAGTTTTCCAGGTAATCTATTTGTAAATTTTAAAAATGTGAATTTTGTTGTTGAACTGCTACTTTAGGGTATGAATGTACATCAAAACAGATATTGGAATCATATCATAAAAAATTATAATTATTATCATGATCTTTGTGGTTACAGAAACTTATAATTCCACATAAGACCAGATAAAACCAGAGTGCTTTGTAGAATACTTTGTTGCCTCCTCAGTCACAGCAGTAAATGTGTTAATTGTTATTGTGCAGTCATTTATGTTTCTTTGCTTGATCTTATTCTTATTGTTTAACAAATATCAATCCATATTGCATATCTTCTCTAATTAGCACACTTTTGCACTGTATCAAGGTGATTTTTATATTGTTTAGCTCAATATATAGCATGCTTGCCTAGTATTATCTTGGTCAAGCCATGGGCCTCTTTTGTTCAACACCCATTCTATAGTCTAATTTTGATAATGATCTTTGGCATGCAGCAGATGCCAGAAAAAACATAACCAGATTTTTCAGAATTAATTTTTGCTGAACTGGCACTATAATAGTGCATTACCCAATGTCATTTTGTGTAACTGGTCAAGTTTGTGATGCCATCTGTTCATCTTAGCAACTTTTTTTCACTTAAACATAGGTTATAGTACATGACTGACTTAGCTATTGAGTTCAAATTGATGGGCCTCATGACTGAAGCTAGACAGAAGTGTTTACCTGGAAGGACAATGTGTCATTTGCTACAGAGATTTTGTAACAGATATTCGTATGCAGGCCTCTTGCTCATGCTATGCCTACCAAATGATTAATAGAAAAACACTTGCTTGCGCTTTGCTTTATATAAATAACAAAGAGAAACAGAGGGAGTTTTGTGTACATCTCATTACAAGCAATGCGTTGTTAAATGGGTTCAACTTTTATAGAATGAGTTTCTTTTTTAATGAACCACTGTCAGTAACTGAGCTAAACATATAGATATCCTCAAACACCACACAAATGCTCAATATCATCAGGTGGTATGCAAAACATATTTTAGCTGTTTTGATTTCATTTTTATTAAGTAAACATCATGTAAATCATAACAAGTGAAGTATAACACTCTGGCAAAGGACAGAAATCCATCATGAAGACTGTTGGCAGATTTACAGAGAATTCAGAGTTAATGAAGAAGAAGGGTGCTTAAAGTGAGATAGCTGATTGTGCACAGAAGACTCTGCTGCAAACTCTGTGATTCTTTCTGAATTTTGCTCTCATAAACTTGGAAGGAAAAGGAAAAGAGACAAGGACAACATCCAATCAGTCAAATGACTGATTTCATTTGAAAGTTTTTGATTTTAGCTTTGGACTTCAAAATTGAAACTTATCAAAGTTTATGTAATTTTGACATTTACTAGTGACTTTTCTTGATTTAGTTTGAGATTTCAGTACCATCCAGTTCTGCATGTCTGTATCTCCAATATGAAACAAACCTGCAAATTTACATGTCACAGTATTATTTTAGATATGTGTTATCTGCTGCAAATTTCAGGATTGTGCCATTAATAGAAGAAATAACATAAAAGAGATTGTGTGAAAATACAACAAATTCTAGTACATACTGTAGTCAATTTATATGTCCTGCAAGGCTAAATGAGACTGAATTAAAAATGACATATAATATTATGAGCAGAATAAGCTGATACGCACTTGGTACAAATCACCTTTGGTTATACAACCAGAAAACCATGGACACAATATCCCATAAGCCATTGATCAAGGCAGTTGTGGTATCTGCAGTATTTCTTCACTTCTGAAAAGTATTTGGCTCTATACCACATGAATGCTTATTAATGAAAGGGTGTCATGTAGTGTGTGTATTAAAATAAATATTTGACTTAACTGAGGAGTTCTTGGTAGGGAAGATACAGCATGTTATTCTGGGTCATGATTCATCAACAGATGTGGATTTAACATCCGGTGTGCCCCAGGGAAGTGTGTTAGGTCCATTGCCCTTCATGATGCGTATAATGACTTAGCATATTATATTATTAGTAACCTCATTCTTTTTCTGGTTCACAAATATTCAGTCAGACCTTAAAAAATTGAAACTGATATAAAGATTGTCAACACACTTTCAACCCTTTACACTCCATAACGCAGACATAGTGCATCTAAGAGCACTCTTATTCAAAACACTGTCATGAGGGCAGCCAGCTCGCCACATAGAATTCCGCAAAACTCTTTGTGGAAAGAATAAGGCCACTGATCAATAATTAGGATTTACTTGAAAGCAAAAAATGCACTTCCAGTCATATATGTTGGTGAAAGCATCACAATACAAAACTTTTCCTTGTGTAATATTTTCTAAAACTTCAGGGTGAACTTTTTCAGTCATCATTCCATTCAAATTATTTACAAATGAATCACTGTCACCATCAAAATCACTGTCATCAAAATCAAAATCATTGTAACTCTCATTTTCACTTAGACATTCCTCTAAAAGCTCTACAGCCTCTTCCTCAGAAAGGACTGTGCATGAAGAACTAGCCATTTTGCACATACTAACTTGAATGTAATAATTACAACTTCTTTCTCAAGTTAACACAGGCTTCCCTAGATGGCAGTACTATGCAGCACTGATGTCTAATACAATCACATTCAAAAATGGAGCCTGTGACACCTGTGACAAATCACATTGAATGAGGTTCGACACCTGAATGGAAAACCAAATTCACACTATCGAATACCACTCACCATCACAATGGAAATTTTTAAGTGTTCAGAAATGTAAAACTTTATTAGAATCAGTCACAAGTGAAATAAGTCAGCTCATGTAAATATCTGAGTGTAGAAATTTTTAGAGATAAAGAATGAAATGATAACTTAGGCTCAATCGTAGGTGAAGCAGGTAACAAACTTGAGTTCATTGGTAGGCTATTGAGAAAATGTGATCAGTCTAAAAAATATATTGCTTACAAATGATCATGTAACCCATCCTAGAATACTGCTCAAGTGTGTGGGACACAAACCAAATACAATTAACAGAATATGCACACAGAAGGGTAGCCATATATTGTAACAAGTTTATCTGACTAATAGTAGAGCATCATGAGGATTCTAAAAAACATGGAGATAATCACTAACTATCACACAAAAAGCTACTTACAAGTTTCAAATATGTGTTAAACAAGGGAGCTGGGAATATACTGAAACCTCCTACATATCACTACAGGAGGTGCCATAAACACAAGATTGGACTAATTAAAGAGCACAGTCATTATCCCTGTGCTCCATAGGTGAGTGGAAGGGGAAGAAACTCTAACATGTGGTACAATGGGAAGTACACTCTGTCTTGCAGTTTGCTGTGGTTTTCATAGTATGAGTGTAGATCCACAATTTTGAGCTCCAAGTATTTATTTATTTACTTTTATTTTCATGTTGATTGATGACCTGGACTGAAATTTGTCACTGCAAACAATGGTCTGAGTTGACATTCTTGCAATTTGAGCATTTTTACATGCTTGATGATGAGAAAAATATTATTTGATAATAAATTCTATATGTCAGTAAAATAAGGTTTCCCAATGATAAAGAAGGGAAAATCTTTCCCTTTGATGTTATTGTCGATGATGCTTTTGGGTTATCAAGTAATGTCTTATAACCTTACTCCAAAAACAGCCTTCATATGACAAAAATGTCTAAGCTTACAGGTGTACAAGAGCTCACCTAACAGTAGAATTTACTTTCAATACTTTATTGTTGTAGCATTTTCTGATTAAGATCAATAAAAAATTAAATTCTGAGCCCTCATTCAAATGATGTTAAAGTACATCTTATGGATTTTATTTATAGTAAATGATTAATTGAACTGGCTTCAGTTTATTCTAGGAATTTGGTCTCAGGACTGAGCTATGTGCTGTTTCCATGTATCAAGTAATAAGTCAAAACATGTCTCCATAGAATTATATTCAGTATGTAAGCACAGTTCAGAACACTAATTCACAGTAACAACAGACTTTGGACACACACACACCAAAAAAAGTTTAGCGTCACCCCAGTTCCCAAAACTCCTGAAGATAGATGTTGACTGTGGATATTGTATCACAGACACAGTCCCTTTGACTGTTCATAGGTGTCACTAAACCCGCCCAAAGATGTAATCAACCTTTCATGGGCAGTTCCTATTAGATGGTGGGGGTCCGACAGCTGATCAGTTCCAGTCATTCCATCAGGAAGGAGGTACACAGCTTATGTTGTCTGTAGTTCAACAATGCTTAGACAGTCAATACCATGGTTCAATCATGTCTGCATTGTTACTTTGTGCCAGGAAGGGCTCTCAACAAGGGAAGTGTTTAGGCATGTCGGAGTGAACCAAAGCGATGTTGTTCGGACATAGAGGACAAAGAGGGATAGGTACTGTTGATTACATGCCTCACTGAGGCTGCCCAAGGGCTAGTACTTCAGTGGATGACAACTACCTACAGATTATGGTTCAGAGGAAGCCTTACAGCAATGCCACCATGCTGAATAATGCTTTTCATTCAGCCACAGGACACCGTGTTATGACTCAAATTGTGCGCAATAGGTAGCCTGATGCACAACTTCACTCGTGACGTCAATGGTAAGGTCCACCTTTGTAATGACGACACCATGCAGCATGATACAGATGGTCCCAACAACATGCCAAATGGACCACTCAGGATTGGCATCACATTCTCTTCACCAATGAGTGTCACATATGCCTTCAAACACACAATCATTGGAGACATGTTTGGAGGCAACCCGGTCAGGCTGAACGACTTAGACACATTGTCTGGTGAGTGCAGCAAGGTGGAGGTTCCCAGCTATTTTGGGGTGGCATTATGTGGGATTAACGTACACCACTGGAGGCCATGGAAGACACCATAATGGCTGTATGATACGTGAATGCCATCCTCCAACCGATAGTGCAACTGCATCAGAGCATATTGACAAGGCATTCATCTTCATGGATGACAATTCATGCCACCATCATGCACATCTTATGAATGACTTCCTTCAGGATGATGACATTCCTTGACTAGAGTGGCCACCATGTTCTCCAGACATGAACCCTATCAAACATGCCAGGAATAGATTGAAAAGGGCTGTTTATGGACGACGTGAGCCACCAACCACTCTGAGTGATCTACATCAAATCACCATTGAGGAGTAGGACAATCTGGACCAACAGTGCCTTGATGAACTTGTGGATACTATGCCATGATGAATACAGGCATGCATCAATGCAAGAGGACGTGCTATTGGGTAATAGAGGTACCAGTGTCTACAGCAATCTGGACTACCACCTCTGAAGGTCTCACTGTATGGTGGTACAAAATGCAATGTGTGGTTTTTGTGAGCAACTAAAATGGTGATAATGATGTTAATGTTGATCTCTATTCCAGTTTTCTGTGCAGGTTCCAGAACTCTCCAAAATGAGGTGATGCAAAACTTTTTTTTGATGTGTGCATTTTTCCACTGTTGTAAGTCTCATGTAAAATCACCACTTCCTCAGAATAACTTACTTGTGTTGAATAAATGAATTGTTATTTATGTAAGTACATCATTTATTTTCCATGCAGAAGTAACTCTAATCTAACACTAAAGTTCAATGATAAATTCTCACTATTGTTCCACAATACAAACCAGCTAAATCCAATGTCACTTGAAGCAAAATTTAAAATGTGTGCCACTAAATCTTACCATTTCAAGTCACTAACAAGCTTTTATAATGGTTCACTTGCCTTCACAGTTGCAAGATGATTATTATACAGACTTCTGATCAATACTGCAAATGTGGTGCTACACCAAATTCTGCATGCAACTGTCACATATTTCCCAAACTACACCATTTAAGGCTTTCCTATTGTCTAGGAAGCAGATGAAAGTGGGAACACAGAATTCTCATGATTTCTCAATTATTTATCATATGTTCAGAACCTGTTCATAGGTTCCATTTCCTTCAACAAAACTTGCTTTCTTTGAGAATAAGAGGCAGAATAAATGGCTTCAAATGCTGGTTCAAAATGAAGAGAAGAATTTTGCTTGCATGGGATATGAGAACAATAGTTCAGCTGTTGGGGCAGTTCCTCCTTGTGTATGGGGAGGCTTTGATTAGACTCCTACCACTCCTCAGTTCCCCATACTCTTGTACACAATGAATGCATCATATCAACACCTTCCTGCCCCATTTCTTTGATCCTCTCCCCAAATATATTGTCTGGACCAGGCAAATTAAAGTTCTTCAGATGTTGAACAGTATTCTCTATGTTGCAGAATAATACTGTAGGTTCTGATGTAAGTCACATGACTCCTTGACTGTCCATACTGTTGTTAGTTCCAGAATACAACTTTCCACAGTACTTTGCAACAGTGCCTTCCTTGTTTCCAATAGGGTTGCCATTCTCATCATCTAGCACTCACATTCAAAGATTAAATTGACCAGTGATGTTGGTGAACAGATCTAGTATTTGATTGTGATTTTGATATTGTTGTATCTGATCACAGATACCGTTAATGAAGTGTGACCTGTCCCTTCTGCAGTTGCATTGTATTTCTTTGCACAGGTTCTAAAATTATTCTAGAGTTATTATTTGGGTATTACAATCTAATTTCAGTAGCCAGTTTTCCAACTCATATGCAGCAAAATAGTAGGACAATGATAGTGTTTTTATAGACAGCACTTAGGGTGAAACAATTACTGTGCATCCAGTTGCTAATGGACAATGTGATCATGATGCACAATTAATGGAAATAAACAATATGGCACCTTTCAATCTGGAGACAGGTTCATACATAGCAGAGAGGCTTAGTGTGAACAGGATAGTGTTTTGAGAGTAAGCTAAAAAGTGTGGTATGGAATGAGGTGTATGTGGAAAGAACTACTAGCATGAAATTCAATTTGTTCTGTAATGAATTTGTGTCAATAGTTGAAAGTTGCTTTCCCAAAAAATAATTCAAAAGAACCATTTAAAAAACAAGTAAGCCGTGGATAACTGAGGGAATTAAAATCTTATGTAAGATCAAGAGGTGCTAAGTTGCAGATAGGCACAACAAAAAGACCGTCAGAAAATGAGCTTCATCAGAGATAGAACATACACACACACTCACACAAATGCAACTCACACACACGCACATGACCACAGACTCTGGCTGCTGAGGCTACACATGATGGGAGACACAACCAGGTGGTGGGGGTAAGGAGGAGACTGTGGTGGTGAAGGGAGGTATAGCAGGGCAGGTGTGGGGGATGGTAAAGTGCTGCATGTAGGAGCATACAGAGACTAACTCTCTCTTTTTACTCGTCCCCACACCCACCCCAGTGCTCTGTCTAGCCACCCAGCTGCACCTAGATGCCCTACCCTCTATCCTGTCCTGTACGCTCCCATAAGCAGCACTTTACTGTCTCCCACCCCTACCCTGATATCTCTCTGCCTCACCACCGAAGCCTCCTCTTTATCCCCACTGTCCAGTTGCATTGTCCATCAAATGCAGTTGCTAGCAGTGTCCCCTCAGCAGCCAGAAACTGAGGTCATTTGCGCATTAGTTGTGTTTCCAAGTGTGTGTGTGTGTGTGTGTGTGTGTGTGTGTGTGTGTGTGTGTGTGTGTGTGTGTGTGTTTTCTATCTCTGCATCCCTGTTATATGGTGAGTAGCACCTATTCTTTTCATAGCACTGTTACATACAATCCTGGATTTTCCATTGTAAACTTAAGAGGGAAATATATAGAAAGTCCAGAGTAAGTCAATATTCAACATTACTTGCATACTATAGAATGTACTTCAGTATTTTAAGGAAAGTCATTAAAGTGTTCCGAAGTATGCATGTCCTGACACAAATAAATAATGCATAAAATAAGATGAAAATTATATGAGACATTGTCAAATGGGAGACAGGACAGCCAGTCAGTGTACACATTCCATAAAAATTAAACTAAATAACAATGGTACGACTCACATTTAACAAGCTGTAATATCTTTTAACAATCACTTTCTAAATGTAGTAGTAAATATAGGATTAAATGGTTCAGTTGAAAAAGAAGAAGCATGCATTAAAAATATCATTCCACAAAACTTTAAGAAACTAAAAGTAACACCAACATCCTTGACTGAAATTAATACAATTCTAAAAATAAAAGCAATGTGTGGTCGATGGAATTTTAAGTAAAATTTCGGAAAATTTGTTCCAACTTAATAAGTAATGTTCTTAGTGAAATTTGCAGTCCATCACTAACACAGAGAATTTTTCCAGGCAGGTTAAAATATGCAATTATTAAATCACTTCATTAGCAAGGTACCAAGACAGACTTAAACAATTATTGTCCAGTTTCTTTACTGATATCTTTTTCCAAAATATTTGAAAAACTAAAATACATAAGAGTATATATACATATAAATGGAATGCAAATATGTTGTGTGGAATAATTTTCTAGAGTAACTCAGTACTTAGAAAGAAAGTATTGATTGCACAAAAGCAAAGAGTAAGAATAATATGTGGCATTTATCCACTGATGTCATGTAGGTATCTCTCCAGGGAGCTAGGCTTTTTAACTGTACTGTCACAAAGCATATTTTCACTAATGAAATTTGTCATAAATAATCCATCACAGTTTGAGAAGAACAGTGACGTACATATATACGACACTGAAGGGAAAAATGTTGCGCCATAACTTCCATCATTAATATGTGGCACAGTTTTAGAATTACACAAATGAGTTGTTCCCCCTGAAACTTATTATCCTATTATGATATTGTGCTGTTATAGATCCTCAATATATGGCAGCAAAATATTGGGTGATGAATTTAATTGGTTTCAACTTTGAAATACAGATTTCTTGCTTGAATCCTAAAATACATGTTCAGAAGTATTGTATCATATCTGTGGAATCAGCAAGAAATCAACAATATTGCACTGTTGTTATAAACACATCTTGTGAATGAAAAAATAGAATTTACATATTATCACTGCATATGTGGTTCAAAGAGTCTGTTGCTAGGTATTGTGAACCACTTTGGTCTGAAGTATTTATAGCACAGCAGTATGACAGAATCTGAATTCATACAATGATTACTGCAGCAGTGTTATGTAATAATTAAAGATATGAGTGCGAATTAATATGTAATAAATAACAACTTACTAAATTTTCTTCAACTTTCTGCATCCAGATCTTCCCAGCCAAATACATCTATGCAAATGTCTTCCCAAAATTCTTTCTTGTGAATGACATCAGAATACTCCTTTAATGATTTTAAATATAAACTTGAATCTTTATCCACTGCTGAATAGGTCCCTGTAATAACCATTCATATTGCTGTTCAGAACTGATTAACTGACATGTTTTGGGCTCTGCTACCATCAAAAATATCTGCCAAGGAAGAATGCAAACTCATAGCCACAAATGCAGTTAATGATACATTACTTAAAGTAAGTTTTACAAAAGGTGGCACATAAAGTACAGAAGCAGTTGTACCAAAAATAATAACAAAGTCTTCATACAGGGTTTGGAGTCATATGCATTGTAACTTAACTGACTGCAGGCTGGTGTTACAAAGCTTAACTGGTATCACTTGATTCCAGATAGCCTGAATGTGTAAGGACAGTGGTACTGTATTGTATCCACAGAAAAAGTTGAACTGTCTCATATGAAACATATAAATAATAAAAGAAAAACCTAATTATAGACTTTAAAATGTGATAAACCAAGAGTATTTACAACAGTTTGTACAAATACAAGATTTGTAGCTGACAGAAACTCCTGATAGGTGGTGACACTAAGTTGAAAAAAGATGATAACTGCACCACATTAATAGTGAATGATGAAATGTAAACTACTCATAATGCACTTTTCATGCAAAAAACAGCTTTATAAAAAGTATCTGATATGAACTGCCACCAGGTGATAAGACTGAGTTGAAAAATTACATTATTTGTGCTACATTAGTAATAAGTGGTAAAGTAAAAGGTTCTCATAATGCAGTGTTCATACAAAAAGAATAAGATAAAATAATTAATCTGAATGACAGAATGCAACCACAAGCATAGCAGTAAATAAGCAGATTTAGGATGAGAGGAGGTATCTTTATTGCATAAGTTGTGCCAGTTTGACAAAATATTAAGTGCCTGAGCAATTTTATACTAATCATTAGCTCAGAAGTCTGTGTCCATATTTATAATCATTTCAATCTGTTATTACAATACAAAGCTCAAATGAGGTACAAGGTGCTGGAGAGACACAAGTGGGGTTTTGATGCGAAGTGTTCCACACCACACATGATCTATCACCCTGCTGATATATGTGCCAACTTTTACCTTATAAATATCTTGCAGACACCATTCTTGATTTTCCTCACTTTAGTGGACCTGCTGTGCAGTGCCAATAGACTGAAGTGAAGTGTCCACTTGACAATGGACTTCTTCAGCTTCCTTAGGACAGATGCAGGAAGAGAGCTCCAGTCTATTCAAGTCACTAATATGGTAAAAGCTACTCTTCATCTCCTACCTGTACACAGAGCTTCACTTCCTGGTATACTCAGATGTCTGTATACTTATCCTCCAATCTGCCTTGCTGTAGCAGTGATGACTGTCATCTCGTTGCCATTAGTAGATCAGTCACATGGTCCTGTGACACACTCACTGAACTTATTTCTATGCTGAATGGTAATTTATTGTGGTTAATGTGACATATTCTATACTTGGAACTACTTTCTGTTATTTCATGGCCTGGTATCAGACCATTGACATCGTCATGTTCTTGACACCACTAACAATCTGGGCAGTCAGGGATGTGTACATTTTGTGGACAGTACCACCATTTGGATGATCTCTGGTGACTCTTCTTATGTAGAGCTTCTTTAACAGTTCCCAGAGGTAACCCAACAACAACTTACACTATCACCAGTATGCCAAGGCCATTCAACAATACAGTATATCCTAATAAGACCATGATCACCAGCCCATTCTTGGCCATGCTGCTTGACACTGGAGAAGCTAAAAATAGCCAAACAAGAATTTCCTTTCAGGCTTGACTAAGGGATCCGGTGACCATTAAGTAGCAGCTGGGCTCAGTATTACTACACGTTTTTCCCAAAATGACCAATGGATGGCATCCATGTAGTGACTAGCAACCCCTGACTGTTATCCAGTTCCACATATTGAAGGCTTCATGTGCAACATCTATGTCAAGCACATCTTTTCCAACTTAGATTGGCTCTGAGCACTATGGGACTTAACATCTGAGGTCATCAGTCCTCTAGAACTTAGAACTACTTAAACCTAACTAACCTAAGGACATCACACACATCCATGCCCGAGGCAGGATTCGAACCTGCGACCATAGCAGTCACGTGGTTCCGGACTGAAGCGCCTATAACCGCTTGGCCACCAGTGGCCGGCTTCCAACTTAGACTTCATGCATACATACTATCAGATACTGTAGTGCCAGGAGACATAGCTAAAACTGCCAGCACAACTCCATGTGGCCTCTTGAAATTTAAAAAAATGCCATTTGGATTATGCAGTGCTTCACAGAAATTTCAGCATTTTGTGGACAAGGTGATGTGAGATCTATATTTTTGCTACATATATTGACAATGAGTTGATTATGTCCAGTTCCAAACCTCATCATCTGGGATATCGCACTAGATATTTACACACCTTTGCTCCCACGGATTACTCATTAATCCTTGAAAATGTATCTTTGAAGTTTTAGAAGTCTACTCCTTGGTCTGCACAATCAATGCCCAAAGAAATTGTTCACCACAAGAGAAGGTGGTCAACTTTCCACAAACTCTGACTGTTGATGAATTATGATGCTACCATAACTGCATATGCAATCAAGCGTTGTTGGCTCACCACAAGAGAAGGTGGTAAACTTTCCACAAACTCTGATTGTTGATGAATTATGATGCTTTTTAGACGTCACCAACTTCTACCATAACTGCATATGCAATCATGCGTTTTTGGCTCACCTAAACCTAATAACTGATAGACTACTGTGGAGTAATGAAGCTGAGACAGCTTTCAACAATATGAAGACAGCTATCACCAAGGCTCTCTGTTAGCGCACCATGTCCCGCAGGCACTGCTCTCCTTAATGGTTGATACATCATTGACAGGAACAGTGCTGTGCTATGACAACAAATAGATCAACACTCAGCATTCTACAGCAAAAAACTATCCCAATTCACAACAGAGCTGGCCTATGCAGCATCACAAGTGATGTACAGTGTATGCTTCAGTTAGGAAATTCAGGCATATCCTTGAAGATCAAAACTTTATTCTTATCACAGACCACAAATCATTGACATATGCCTTCTGTCAACATACAGACAAAGCATTTTAACACCAGCTTCATCTCTTGGATTTCATAGGACAGTTTACAATATATGTGACAGGTCTTGCATCTAGATCTATTAGGGGGATATGAGCCACGCAGCAAGAGCATAAGGGCAAGTTTGATGTAGCTGTGGGCAAGGATATTGTGTAGTTTGGATGTGTGGTAGAATATCACTGTGGGAGGGGTAAAAAGTGTGGCGCAGAGGATATTGCCCACTTCAAGGCATTATGAGAGATAGTTTAAATGCCGGCAGAGAACATGATTCAGTCACTCACTCTGGGAAGATGCTAAGTCACAAAGAGGGCACTCCTTTGCAGCCAGTCAGAGGGTATGTTTAGATGTAGGGAATGGTGGTTGACTAGGGAGTCAAGGCACGGGAAATCTGTTTCTGGACAAGGTGGGTGGAAGGGGGGGTAATTTTGGTCGGCAAAGGCCTCAACAAGATGCTTGGCACACTTCAAAACGGACTGCTTGACACTGCAAATATGAGGATCACAGGGGGGGGTAGGTTTGCTGGAAGATGTTACTTAGTGTGGAACAGTTGGCAACCAGGTATCATTGTTAGGTTTGGGGATTCTGGACAGCTAGGAAGTATTTCTTCAGATGGTACATAAATAGGTAGATGTAGGATCCATCCAATTTTGACCTCAACATTGAGGGAAGATGGCTTACTGGATGAGGAGGTCCAACTGAAGTGAATATTGAGGTTCTGGAGGCTTTTGAATGTGGTTTCTTAACCCTTGGTCATGAACATGAAAATATCATGGATGAATCTGAATCAGGTGAAGGGTTTGGAGATTCTGGACAGCTAGGAAGTATTTCTTCAGATGGCACATAAATAGGTTGATGTAGGATGTGATGGTGCTAAGCAGGGCCCCATGTGAGTGCTTTTCCCACCCCTCCCCCACCATCTGACCACAGCCTCATAGTCTTGGTGAGACAAATTACACTTTTCACAAAATTTTTGTGAAAGAAGAAAGAATTTTCACTGTGGAGACCAATTACCAAAATAGCATAATTGCTTTATTGAGGGAATGGTGAAAACATTTCAACTCAATTCCAGTAGTATGCAAGGCTGTTTACAATTGAATTGATAAATTTAAAATGGAAGGTTCTAGTTTGAATGCACCTTGCAGTGGGTGAGCTAGTACAGCAAAAACTGATGATAATGAACTTAATATGTATTTGTCTGTTATAACTAGTCTATAGAAATCCACAATACAATTAGAAACAGACTTCCCAGAAACATCACATCAGTTAATCCAGAGAATGTCACATCGGCAGAACATTCCATATATGATACATGGGTTGCTGGAAGATGATCCAGACAAGCAGCAACAATTTTATGAAATTATGGTTGATAATTATTGAATTGATCAAATATTTTTTCTTAACATATTCTGGTCTGTTGAGGCCATATTAAGTTGTCAGGACATGAGAATTGACTGAACTGTGCTTACTGGGACACACAAAACTATCACGTTGTTTGGAGCAACTGCTAAATCAACCAGTTTTAAATGTGTGGACTACAATATTGGCACATGGCATAAATGGTCCATACTTTATTGACAGAAATCTCACAGGAGACAAGTCCATGGCTCTGCTTCAAGAAATTACACAAGGAACCATTATGCATATGGACCTCTATGATCAGCTCTAATTGCAGCACGATGGAGCTCCTACACATTATGTATTAACTTGTAGCGTGTGATGTGATTATGTTGTCAAAGAAAGGGTGCTTGGACACCATGCTGCAGTTGAATTCTCAACATGATCCCTCAATATTACCGTAATGGATTTCTTTCTTTGAGGTCTAGTTAAAGAGAATTTATATGGAAGAGAATAATGAACTCTTGAAAAGCTGACTGGTTACAATGAGGACACCTTCCACAATCTGGACAACAACACTCAGCTGCGTATCCATGTGCATCAGAGTGTTCCAGATAGACTCAAACTTTGTTTTAATGAAGAAGGGAAACGGTTTGAGTATAAAAAGAAGTGATGTGTACTGTAATTTGTTATTATTCCTATATCATGTTCAAATTATTAAAAATTAATGCAAGTTAAATTAGTGCTTAGTGTGTGCAAAAGTCACTAACACTTACTTAACTTTTGTAAAAAATATTTAAATGGCTACATGCTGGCTTTTTACAGTTCTTTCTGAAAAAATAATAAATTATTTTGTGAAGAATTTCTCTTTATATAGAAGGAGTTGCTAAGGAGAAATGTCTTTCATCTATATTTGATAACATTTGTGCTATCTGTCAGATTTTTTAATTTCCATGGTAGGTTGTCAAACAGTTTTATAGATTTATACTTCACCACTTTCTGAACCACAGTTAGATCCATTAAAGAGGAATGCTGATCATTTTTTTCTTCTAGTTTTGTACTTATGAATATCTCTTTCAGTCTCACACTTATTTATGTTGCTGGTAACAAATTTCATAAGTGAATAACTATACTGTGAGGCTGTGATAAGTAGTCCCAGCTGCTTAAAGAGATCCCTTTCTTTTGTACATTGAATACTTTTTGCTTACATGAGAACCTAACCCAGAATGTTATTCAATAAGACATCAGTGTATGAAAGTATGCAAAATATGTTAACTTACTATTACTAACTTCTGTATCGCAAAAGCTGACAATAATTCGTATGGCAATAGCAGCTGATCCTAAATGTTCTAACAAGTCTACTGTACATTTTTTTCCAGTTAAACTTTCAGCAATATGCACACCTAAGAACTATCTGTCCCATTTATTATTTCTCATTAGCATTCTAGGTTAATAGGAAGTGGGATACTTTTTATAGCACAAAACTTGATGAGTTGTGTTTCTTCAGATTTAAAACTAGCTCATTTGAGCAAACCATTCAGTAACATTCACAAAAGCATAATTTACTGTTTTCTATTTTAATGCTTTTTTGTGCAGATTCAAAAAAATGTGTACATGACCTGCAAGTAGGACTAATTCTGACTTCATATCCAATAGAATGGAAGATCAATAACATAAATCAAGAACAGTAGTGGGCGAATGATCATTTTCTTTGAGACTCCCACTGTAATTTCTCCCTATGTTGATGAATGACATTCCTTTCTGTTTTGCTCAACACCTCGGGATAATTTTCTGCATTCTGTTTGTTAAATAAGAATGAAATGAGGCATGTGCTGAACTATGTATTTCATAAAAGCTTAATTTCTCTAACATAATATTATACTTCTGCAATGAACTACCTTCAGTAAATCATGGGTGATCTGATCTGGTGGCATTTTACCACTCAAATATTTTATCTTGTGCTCAGTAAAACAGCTGGTGTCAGAGAAGAGTGGCTCTTTGGAAATTCAAATTGTGGTTAGCTATGTATCCCATTACTACTACTCTGGAGTAAATTATCTTCTCAAAAGAATTCTGAAAGTGATGTGTGGAGTGGTACTAGGTGGTAGTCATTGATACCTGTGGCATCACCCTTCTTATAGAGAGGTCAAATAACGACATATTTCAGTGCGTCATGGAAATTCCCTAAATTGATGATATGTTGCATAAGTGACTAAGAAAATTACATATTATAGGGCTACAACATTTTATAGTCTTATTGGCATGATGAACTTCCTTATCTCAGAGGGGGATGTGAAATGAATTTTTATTTCCCTAAACATTCTCCACATTACTTCTTCAGTGTGCTGCTTTCCTTTCTCTTCTGAAGCACTTGCACCAATTTTCTCATCTATTTTTGAAAAGTATTGCTGTTGTTGTGGTGGTGGTGGTCTTCAGTCCAGAAACTGGTTTGATGCAGCTCTCTATGCTATCCTGTGTAAGCCTCTTCATCTCCAAGTACCTACAGCAGCCTACATCAATCTGAATATGCTTACTGTACTCATCTCTTGGTCTCCCGTCTCCCTCTACAATTTTTACCCCCCCCCCCCCCCCTTCCATACTTTCCTCCAGTACTAAGTTGGTGATCTCTTGATGCCGCAGAATGTGTCGTACTAACCGGTCCCTTCTTCTGGTCAGGTTGTACCAAAGATATCTCTTCTCCCCAATTCTGTTCAGTACCTATTCATTAGTTATGTGACATACCCATCTAATATTCAGCATTCTTCTGCAGCACCACATTTCTAATTCTTCCATTCTCTTCTTGTCTAAACTGTTTATCGTCGATGTTTCACTTCCATACATGGCTACACTCCACACAAATACCTTCAGAAAAGACTTCGTGACACTTAAATCTATACTTGATGTTGAAAAATTTCTCTTTTTCAGAAACACTTTTCTTGCCATTGCCAGTATACATTTTATATCCTGCCTACTTTGACCATCATCAGTTATTTTGCTTCCCAAATAGTAAAACTCGTCTACTACTTTGAGTGTCTCATTTCCTAATCTAATTCTCTCAGCATCACCTGATTTAATTTGACTACACTCCATTATCCTCGTTTTGCTTTTTTTAATATTCATCTTATACACTCCTTTCAAGACACTGTCCATTCTGTTCAACTGCTCTTCCAAGTCCTTTGCTGCCTCTGACAGAATTACAATCTCATCAGCAGACCACAAACTTTTTATTTCCTCTCCCTTGACTTTAACTCCTACTCCTAATCTTTCTTTCATTTCCTTTACTGCTTGCTCAATATACAGATTGAATAATGTTGGGTATAGGCTACAATCCTGTCTCACTCAGTTCTCATCCACTTCCTCCCTTTTGTGTCCCTTGATTCTTATAACTGCCATCTGGCTTTTGCACAAATTGTAAATAGCCTTTTGCACCCTGTATTTTACCCCGGCCACCTTCAGATTTTTAAAGAGAGTGTTCCAGTCAATGCTGTCAAAAGCTTTCTCCAAATCTGCAAATGCTATAAACATAGGATTGCCTTCCCTTAACGAATCATGTATGAGAAGTTGTATGGCAGTATTGCCTCTTGTGTTCCTACATTTCTCCAGAATCCAAACTGATCTTCCCTGAGGTCAGCTTCTACCAGTTTTTTCATTCTTCTGTAAAGGATTCATGTTAGTATTTAGCAGCTATGACTTATTAAACTGATAGTTCAGTAATTTTCACACCTTTTGGCACCATCTTTCTTTAGAATTGGAATTATTATATTCTTCTTGAAGTCTGAGGGAATTTTGCCTGTTTCATAAGTTTTGCTCGCCAGATGGGAGAGTTTCATCATGGCTGGCTCACCCAAGGCTATCAATAGCTCTAACAGATGTTGTCTATGCCTGGGGCCTTGTTTTGGTTTAATTCTTTCAGTGCTTTGTCAAATTCTTCATGCAATATTAAATCTCCCTTCCCATCTTCATCTACATCCTCTTCCAGTACCACCTCCTTCAATTCTTCCCTTTTTGCAATTTCTTCAGTTTTAATCTGCAGTTCATTACCACTAAATTGTGGTCAGAGTCCACATCTGCCTCTGGAAATGTCTTAAAATTTAAAACCTGGTTCCAAAATCTCTGTCTTACCATAATATAATCAATCTGAAACCTTCTGGTGTCTCCAGGTCCACATAAACAACCTTCCTTCATAATTTTTAAACCAGATGTTAGCTATGATTATTTTCGGTGCAAAATTCTACCAGGTCTGTCTGATTCCTTTCTATCAGTCAATATATTCACCTACCACTTTTCCTTCCCTTCCTTTTCTTACTATTGAATTCAAGTTCCCCATGATTATTAAATTTTTGTCTCCCTTAACTATCTGAAAAATTTCTTTTATCTCATCATATGCTTCCTCTATCTCCTCCTCATCTGCAGAGCTAGTTGGCATAAACCTGTACTGTAGTGGGTGTGGGCTTCATGTTAACCTTGGTTGCAGTAATGTATTCACCATGCTGTTCATAGAAGCTTTTCTGTGTTCCTATTTTTTTTATTCATTATTAAACCCGCTCCTGCATTACCCTTGTTTGATTTCGTATTTATAATCCTGCATTCACCTGACCAGAAGTCCTGTTAATCCTGCCACCAAACTTCAGTAATTCCCAATACATCTAACTTCAACCTATCCATTTCCATTTTTAAATTTTCTAATGTACCTGTCTGATAAAGGGATCTGACATTCTGCACTCCAATATGTAGAACATCTGTTTTGTTTCTCCTGATAATGATGTCCTTAAAAGTAAATATTAAAGATGTCTATTACATATGAACTGACTGTATTAGGGTCTTGTGCTCTTTAACAGAAATAATATCATCTTCTATGTCTGCTTTCTCTGTCTATTTTTTAAAGATATTCTACATTGGTTTTTTTGTTTGACAATTTCAGACAAAGTGTGCACAGTTCTGAATTTCTTACAACTTTTCTAAATATTTTACTCTACTGTTGATAATAAGGAAGTATTTCTGAATCAGTACTTTTTCTGATGATTTTGTACATGTCCCTTTTATATTGTGAAGAATTCTGATACCTGTAGTGAGCCGAAGTTTCTTTTGTTTCTTTTGTAACTTCCCATTATCGCATTTAATTATCTTTTTAGGAAAACTATTTGCAGTGGTCATGTGTGTGTGTGTAAATTGTACTTATGTGAAAATGTGTGTGTGTGTGTGTGCGTGTTGTGTAGTTTTTAAGGAATACCTTTTGGCCGTAAGCTCACATTTTTATCAGTTTTTTTGTTGCGCCTGTTAGTGACTCAACATCTCCTCTGTATGGTCAGTAGCAGTGTATCCTTTTCAGAATACTGTCATTGTTCCACCCTGAATTTTCTGTTATTTAATTTCACTGTTTTATTTATATTTTCAGGTACCTTGATATTTGAACTTTTTTTGTTGTTGTTTTCTTAATGCACAGCTTGTTGACACAACACCAGTGACTAATTGCATCATTTCTCTGCCATTTTCTAGTACAGTTTGTAAATTCTGTCTTGTGGTTATTAGTATCATACTTTTAGCATATTTTACATTCTTGCATAGTATAGAATTCAAAAAGTTGTTAATGTAGACATTGGACAAATAAAACTCAAGAACAGTGTCTTGGGATATCCTTTATTGTGTTATTATTTTTTCAGTGTATTTCTGATTTCTGCATGTGTTTATATACAAGCTATAACCTATAAATAATCTTTTGAAGCATTGTTCCTGCAAACAGTGATCAAAATATTGTCTACTGCCTGGATTTGCTCAACAGTACTGAATCCCTTTCTGAATTTCATCTGTTCAACTTGCTGGAAAAGCCAAATTTCTGACTTAGGTAGTTCATAATGATTTTTGTTAGCAACTTGTAAAATATAGATAAAAGGCTTACAGACCTGTACTTCTTGATGTTTCTGTTGTCACCTTTTTAAAGAGAAGAATGAGTTCTGTATTTTTCCAAGACTCTGGAATCTTCGCTGCTTCAAGACATTTATTTAATATAATTAGGAGCTCTTCTTTATTTCTCCCCAAATCTTAAGCATCTCACATCTGATATGATTTTCTCCTAGCACCTTACAACTCTTCAGTTGTTTTGGAGCAATGTCCATTCCATTTTTATTGATGCATTCCAGTTCTTCCAATCCCTCATTCATAAAAAACCTTTGTGATTCATCATGCAGGCTTTGACTTGACAGTGATTGACATAGAGCATCTGATGCACATCCATGACAATTATGTCTTTCGACATTCTATATGTTGTGGATGATAAGCTTGGCACTTGGTTGACTGGAATGCACTCTCATGTTCACTTTGATTTTAATGGGTCCTTGACCAGTCTTGTATTTTGTGTTCACTGATCTCTTCTGTTCACCTTTCTTATGTTAATGTTTCTTTTGGTTGTTAAGAAGATTCATCATCATTTCTCCTTTCTGGTTTCATATTGAAAGTCAAAAGTTTACAATGAAGGGATTATTTTCTCTGGACTTCACCCCCACCTTTATATTAATATCACCAAGTATTAAGGAAATTTCTTGCTATTGTCAAATCTTCTGAATTTTAAAATTTTCCTGGGGAACTGAATGTTTGACCAAATTACAAGCCTGCAGCCAATTGTTGTTTAATTCATCACATGATGTTTCAACAGGGTAACTGCCAGTTATCTGCAGTGGGCCATCAAAGGCCCAAAAATTTGTTTGAACCTTCATAGAACTGGTCTAGTTCTTCATTGGTTGAAGTGCAAGTAGCTGCATAGGCAAACATGATTTGAAGGCTAATCTTAACATTTGTCTCAAGCACCATGTAGATCACTCTGTCAGTAATGGATTTGGTTTTCATGAAAAGATGTTACCTCCTGTTGTGAATTAGCAGAGCTATGTCACCAATATGAGAACTTTTATCTGGTTTATTCTGTAGTAGGAAATGGTGCAACTTGAGGACAGTATTCACATCGCCTTTGAACCTCATCCCACTGATTCTGAGCATGTTCCTTATGATGTTCTGCAGTTCATGTTTCAAACAGCTTATGTGTTCTTGCTTTGTGTTTATTTTGTAGTTTAATTTGCTTAGTCAACTTTTTGCCGCCTCCCCCATTCTCTCTCCTGAGATCCATGTGGTTTGAGAACAAGAGGGGGATTGTATAGGAATTGATAGAGATTTTAATGGATAGGGGATTTATGACATATTCCTCTCAGGATATGCAGATGAGAAAGAAAAGGAGCTCATATAGGGCAGGGTTTCCAAACTCTGATATGATCTGGCACCCACCAGCTCATAAGAGGGAATCACCTACTTCAAAGCTGTAGCATTATGCATCGATAATTCTCATATGAATAACTTGGAAATCTAGAGGTGTCACAGGGGAATAAATTAATAACATCTGACTATGCTGACTGTGAAGTGCTGCATGGACAGGTAGCACCATGTTCAGGTTGTTTCTCTCTCTGTCGTAAGGATATTGCAAATTGAAAAGCTCTTCAACATAAACGCTTACCACTTTTACTGACAAAGCCCTGGAAATGGTAATATTGTAAAAATTACAAGAAGAAGATTTTTGACATGTTTTCAGTATCTATAGAATGAATTATAGTTTGCTTAAGAATATTTCATTATACACAATATTGTCATCATTCTGTGTTCCTTGGTCCACATTCTGGTGACAACTGCATCGGCTTCATGTTAGCTCATTTGACTTTCTCCACCAATTTTTGAGCCCTCTTTGTTGGTCATGGTGTGTGGTGTCCATGCACAATAAACTTCCTTTAAATGGAAGTTTATGCAATTCATAGCTTACAAAGGGTATTTGAGGTTGTTCACATTTTTCAATAAATGCTGTGTTGTTATATATTCATTTGTATTACCGTGTTTTGGGGATAGTACCAATGACAGCATTCTTAAGAAAAATATATTCAAAGTCCATAATGATTAAAAGATATGTGGCCTACTCATAATGTTTACAATACAGGCACTGCAACACTTCAAACAAGTGAATCTGATCGGGTGAATGAGCTTTTTAGTTTTCAGTATGCTCAAGACAGAAAAAGACAAATAAGTGTGACACTTACTGATTTATTATATTTATTTTGCAGTCAGTGCATCTGAGTATTATTAGTAACAATGCTCTAGTCCCTAAACTTAGTTATAGAAATGTGAGTAAGGCTCAATGACAAACACTTTGGGTATTTCAGCCTTCAAAAACTGCATCTTTGAGACATGAGGTGTAGTCACTTCCTAGCCCACTCAAGGAACTCATTGACTGGCAATCTTGACGCTGGTAGTATAACTGAATCTTGGCAACAACACAGAATATTTTTGGCAGCTCTGTGACTGATGACTTACTTCTTGGTTAGCTCAGTATTATCATGCTAAATTCACTTGATTATCTGTGCCATTTTCGTTGAATAATCAGAATGATTTTCACTTAAGGTGTGATATAAGGTTATCAGTGTATGATTTTGAGTCCAGAAAAGTCATCCTATGCAGAAATTGCAACTACTCTCATCTTTTGCATTGTGATTTATCTGTGCTGGCCACCACTGGGACAATAAGGGAGGTATGGATAAGGCAGCTCTGTGCTAGCACTGAGGCAATATGGTCACCTGTAAAATGAAGGCTGCTTCAGATCACAGTTCCAGTCTTGCTGAAGGCTATATTTTTAGCTTTTCTGTAACAAAGCTACAATTGGCCAGATTGAAAATCAATAAGGAAATGTATAGAAATCTTCCCCATCAAAATTCATTTCACTACTGTGGTTCACATCTATTATACTGAACAACATAGTGCTTAAGATATGCACTTTAGAGCCCATGTTTACTTGACAATTATTACCAGTTTTGATCCATACTACCTCTTCCAAAAGTATGGAAAGCAAATGGATTCAGTACAAGAGTTGTGTTTCACTGCATCAAAGCTGAAAGGCTCATAGCTCTTAAGGTGTGCATCTTAGATCCAATATTCATTAGACTTTTTTTTGCTTCAAAAGTTCATTCTTGTCATATACCTGAATATTTGTCAACCTTTCTGGGACAACCTGTATATTCTTTCACATTATCTAAAACAGTCTGACAATGCGCAGGTAGTTTACTGATTCCACACCTTTAGAAACCTACTGATTCTGAGTTAAATTTTTCATCAAACTAGGTTTGAACTGCATTTTCATCCTGAAAGGAATTTTCTTCATGGTTGTCCAATAAGGAGCAGGAAACATATACACTTGAGCACATATCACATAGTAGAAATGTGTGATGAAGTTTTGTCAGTCATTTTTCTTATGCTGTGACCAAAAAGTTCTCAGTTCCTGGCAACCAATACCAGCTGTGATGGACATGGCCTTGGGGAGGAGTTTGTATACCAAAACACCCTATTTCAGCCACCAGATGAAAAAATGTTATGTTGACATTGGCCTTTACTCAAATATATATTTCTCATTAGGGCACAACCATTAATTTTTTGTTAATAAGTTAACATAAATGCATCATAACTTACTGCCAGTAACAATACTGCACAGGAATTCCCAATAAGTGAACTGATGTTCAAGCAAATATGAAGTAATGCAATTAGTTTTGTTGCTTTGAATTTGATCATGCAGTTAATCTGACTCCTGAACCTTGCTTATTAAATGCAAGTGTCACACAGCAGTTAAATCATTCCACCTCATCATATACATCAGTTACTGAGACTTTCTGAGTGTTGAACGTCATTCATGACAGAAATATCTTTCTTAAAACAAGTAAATTTTTTGCCACATGTTTAGCCCAAAACCTCTCATCCCATACTAAATACAAAGAATTCATGCTTGTGCTGCTGCCTGCACCACTGTATTAAACCCAAAGCAAACAATAAGTGACAAAGGTTAAACTTTTTTCTACTCATGACTCTATTTCACAATGTTTATGCAATGTTCATAAGTTTCAAGCATGCAAAATCCTATACATAACTGCAAGGTAAATACTAGGACTTCAGACAAGAACTATATTACTACACTCATAGCACCACATCATGGCACAGTCACCTGGTCAGTAGGCATTTGCTGTGAGGCAGTAGATGGCATGTGGCCAGTTGCTGGTGGCCAGTGGCCACAGTAGAGCAAGGAATCTCTCATGCCTGTACTTTCTGATCTCAGCACAGCCATGAGCTGTTTTTCAGAAGTGTTTCTGGAAGTTTATTGCTATTATTGGTGAATTATCTATAATACTTCATCAGACCAATTACTTGAGCAGACAGCCAAAATGCAGTCTGAAAATTAATGGAGTATGTGGACTCAAATTCACAACTTCTTGTCTCCATTTCACTATGTTTACCACAAGTTTGTAACAGCTCATTTGCTCATTGTATTTCTCCCAATTCAGAAAACCCTCTTACATTCTAGCCAAAAGCCAATATCATATATACTTCCAGAAATGTTTCTTGTTCATGTGATGCATGATTTGCAATAGCAGTGTTGCTGTGGAGTAAAATGATAGCCCTAGTTGCACCTTTATTTTTATTTTAAAAACCATGGGCAGGTTTGCCTCCAAGGCTATTATCCATAGGTTACCTATGCAGTATTAAAAAACAATGTACTGTGAAATTAGTTATACAGAAAATAATGTCAGCAGCAGGCATCATCAAAAAGAGGCATGAATAAAATAAATAATGTTAAAAAACAGCTCATGCACAAACATCACAAAAACAACACAAAAAAAGTAAATAATGTTACATAAACTCTTCCACAACGTAATAAATAGCTACATACATGTTACATATAGCTGCATTTCACATACAGCTATTTCTTAAATTTTGGACAAGTTTATACAACATTATTTACTATATTGTATCATCTCTATGATGTGTTTATGATGTTTTTGGATGAGTTATTTTTCAATATTATTTATTTTATTTCTACATCTACATCTATGTCTATTCTCTGCAGAAACCAGCATTGTACAGGAGAGAGTTTGTCCCATTGTATCAATTAATAGGGTTTCTTCCTGTTCTTCTCACATATGGAGCATGGGATGAATGAATTTTTGAATGCCTCTGTGCATGCAGTAATCATTCTAATCTTATCCTCACAGTCCCTGTGTGAGCAATACATGCAGAATTGTAGTATATCCCTAGAGTAACAATTTAAAGCTGATTCTTGTAACTTTATTAGTATACTTTCTCAGTATAGTTTACATCTTTCTTCAAGAGTCTGCCATTTCAGTTCTTTTAGTATCTCTGTGACACTCTCCCATGAATTAAACAAACCTGTGACCATTCATGCTGCCCTTCTCTGTATACATTTAATATCACCAATTAGCCCTATCTGGTACAGGTTCAATACACTTGACAATATCCTAGGATAGGTCACACAAGTGATTTGTAAGCCATCTCTTTTGTAGACTGATTGCACTTCCCCTCTATTCTACCAATAAAATGAAGTCTACATTCTGCTTTACCCACAACTGGACCTATGTGATCATTGCATTTCATATCCCTGCAGAGTGTTACATACAGGTATATCTATGTTGGTCAAGTCCAACAATGACTCATTAATATTATAATCATAGGATATTATGTTTTTTCATTTTATGGAGTGCAAAATTTTACATTCTTGAACATTTAGAGCAAGGTGCCAAACTCTGCACCATGTTGAAATCTTATCGAGTTCTGACAATATTTATGCAACTTCTTCCAGATAGTACTTCATTACAGATACCTGCACCATCCACAAAAAGCTTGTTTTTACCGTCTATATTGTCTGCAAGGTTATTAATATACAACATTAACAGCAAGGGTCCCAACACACTTCCCTGGGGCACACACTTCTACATCTGATGATGACTCTCCATCCAAGATAACATGCTATGTCCTTCGTACCAAAAAGTCCTCAATCCAGTTACAAATTTCACTTGATACCTCATATGATTGTAATTTTGATAGTAAGCATAGTTGTGGTACTGAGTCAAACGCTTTCCAGAAATCAACTGCGTACACCTGATTGCCTTCATCCTAAGCTTTCAGGATGCCATGTGAGAAAAGTGCAAGTTGGGTTTCACATGATCAATGTTTTTGAAAATCATGGTAGTCAGCACTGAGGAAGTAATTCTGTTCAAGGTACCTCATTATGTTTGAGCTCTGAATATGTTCTAAGATCCTATAACAAATCGATGTTAATGATACTGTATGGTCGTTTTATGGATCTCTTCTACTACCCTTCTTGTAGATGGATGTGACCTGTGCCTTTTTCCAAGAACTGGGCATGGTTTATTGTTGAAGGGATCTATGTTACATTATAGTGAGAAGAGAGTCTAACTCAGCCACACATTCAGTATGGAATCTGATAGAGATTCCACTGGAACCTGGAGCTATGCTCAGTTTTAAAAATTTCAGCAGTTTCTCAACATCAGTGATACTAATACTCATTTCATTCATCTTTTCAGTGGTACAAGGATTAAATTGGACCAATTCTCCTGGGTTTTCCTTTGTAAAGTATCATTTGAAAATGGAGTTAGGCATTTCAGCTTTTGCTTTGCTACTCTCAATTTCAGTTCCTGTCTCCATTTGCTAGGTACTGGACACAAACTTTGGTGCAACTAACAGCCCTTACACATGACAGTTGACAATATTCTGGTACAGTAGTCATTGAAGGCATCATGCATCACTCTCTTGACAGTCAAATGAGTTTCATTTAGCATTAGTTTATCTGTAGCCCTACACTTTGTTTTACACCTAATATGCAGTAATTTCTGTTTGTTTAGAAGTTTCTTTACAGTAACTGTATACCATGGAGGCTCCCACCCATTATGAACTGTTCTACAGGGTACATATCTATCCAGTGCATAGTCAACTATTCTTTTAAACTTGGACCAGGGTTCCTCTACATGATCCTGACATTTGCTGCAAGTTTCAAGTTTCTCTTTGATATATGACATTACTGAATTTTTATCTACTTTACTGAACATATATATCTTTCTGCTTGTTTTAGTTGTGCTTTGTACTTTGGTAATCACTGTTACCAGGACTGTGCTGTGGTCACTGATAACAGTTTTGATGTGGACATCCTCAAATAGGTCAGGTCTGGTTGTCGCCTGTAGATCAAATGTATTTCCATCATGAGTAGGGTTCCTAACTATTTGTTCTAGGTAGTTTTCAGAGAAGGCATTTAGTAAAGTTTCACATGATATCTTATCACATCCACCACTAACAAAACTATATTTTCCCAATTAATCGTTGGGTGATTAAAGTCTACATCAAAGAACACGGTATGATTGGGGAACTTATGTACAAGTGAAATGAGGTTTTCTGTGAAGTTTCTAGCTACATCTGGAGATGAATCTGGTGGGCGACAGAAAGCTCCAGTTATCAGTTTATGCCCACCCCTGATACTGAGTCTTGCCCAAACAATCTCACATGCAGTTTCAATTTCTATCTCAGTGGATTTGACTTTTTTGTCTACTACAACAAATACACTACCTCCACTTCCCCTTTGCCCATCCTTTCAATACAAACTTAATTTTTTCCCAAAAAACCTCACTGTTATCAATTTTCAGTTTCAACCAGCTTTCTGTACCTAGTATTATTTGAGCTTCACTGCTTTTCACAGGTGTTTCAAGCTCTGGCACTTTGTTGCGAATGCTTTGGCAGTTTATTATTATTTTAATACTCTCAACTGCCGGTGGCATTTCTTTCAATCTGACACTGATATTCCTGGATTTCCTATAGCAATCATTATCTGGGTTGGATAGAGAGTTGCCTAATCTAAGAAAGTCTTGTCTGCACCCCATACACAGTCAACTACCTGAATAGCAGCCTCTGATGTGTAGAGCACACCTGGCCTAATTAGGGGGAGCCTATAGTCCTTCAACCTATGGCGCAAGTCCAGGAAGTCACAGCCTACCTCGTTACAGAAATTTAAAGTCTCTGGTTCAGTTCTTCCACTTTACACAGAACCAAAGGCCAACAATCAGTTCTGGAGACAATGCTTCAAATTGTGACCTTCATTGAAACTCCATGCACAAGGCTGGTCTTCAGAATCTTCTGTCAGTCACTGGAATGACCCAGGGATGACTTCAGAACCCAGATGACAGGCATCATTTGTTCCAATGTGCACCACAATCTGCAGTTAGTTGCAACGTGTTCCCTCAATGGCTGCTGGAATAGCCTCTTCAACATGTTGAATGAGGCCCCCAGCCATACACTGACTGCCACTGATGTCCTTCCCTGTCCCTTACTGCCATTTCCCTAAGTGATGCCATCATTCACTGTATGTCTGAACTGCCGAGAATTAATAGACCCCAACGATTTTGTGTTTGCTCCTCCTGACACTAGACAAAACAAGTTTCCCCAAAATAGTTGAAGTGAGTCCCAGTTTCAGTGAAAGCAGCACCTTGAACTTGTTGGTTAGGGAGATCAGTACAACACCCTGAGTCCTCCCTGGTCCTTGTGCACCCTATACAGGATATCTATATCTATCACTGACATGCCACTTGCAGTCAAGTGGATGGGTCATGACAGATCTTGCACTTTCTGCAGAGGAGACACGATCCACAGTTGAGGATAGTACCTGAGTTATTTCTGTAACAGGTATCAGAGCAACACAAATCTCCAGAGCTCTTCCAACATGCCAATTTGCAGCAGCCATAAATTGTTAGACAGTACTCAGGGCAATTTTCAACTGCTTACAAACGTCAACCAACTCATCCCGTATTTGAGAATGGCTTTCACAATGGGGCTGCATTAAACTGTTTGCTGTTAATGGTACATGTTACTTTGTTCTTCTCTATATAACTAATTCCTTTGTACATCATATTCTGATAGTGCTTCAATACCTATGGCCCTAGGGTCTGAAATAAGTCTTTTTTATAATGAAACTAAAAGGGCAATTTGGACAGTCATTTTACTCCAAACTGCTTACAGATGCATGGGGTTTGGTATCACTCTGACTTCACAAACAAACAAAATTATTACCTCTTTCTGCTGACTGCTATTTTGCAAAGATCTTAACAATCATTTCTCTGGTCCAGCATAAGTACATCACACAAGCATAGGCTTTACTCAACTGCATCTCTTTCTTTCACAAGACTGTTTTATTCTGTAACAAGTATTCCCTGTTACTTATCTCTGATTAAAACACTTGCACTACAGCAGCTGCAACAACATTCTCAGAACCATCTGTGGAAGCTATCTAAACAACTTAAGTCCTGATGACATGTGGAGGTACCACTGTCTATCCATCCAACCCTATCACTTCTTAGGAGTATGTAGATCCTGTCTTGCTGATCTACTGCCTCACACTGCAGAAACCCCTAATCTGCCATAGAACTACTAATTCCAAACATAGTCTCTGGGCTCCCACCACTGTCAATATGTGAATATATGCTGACAGTCATAGATATTCTAGTTGTTTTATGTTAATGAAAGATACAAAGGAGCTTTCGAAGATATTCACCAATTGAAAACATTTTTTTATTTTTACAAAGGACATTGAAAACTGTAATTATTAAGCATTGTAGTAACAGTTTCTACCTTTAGTGAATAAATATGTCATTCTTTTTTTCTTGTAACTTCTGTTTGCAGAGAATAGCAGCGGCATTAATGAGATCAGAATAATACCAGAGGCAACAGATCCCAACAATGAAAATCTTGATGAAGATGACCAACAGGCTATATACTATTATATTGTTGGTGAGTAGTAACATGAATATATTTGTGACAGATAACATAAAGAGATAGTAATGCACTGGCTGCAAGACAAGCAACAGATTGAAACACTTTGTTACTTTAATAAAATGGCAAGGGATGTGTATATGTGACAATTTAACAGAAATGTTTTCTATATTAAATCATGAGGGGGAACAGTCAAGGATGTAGAACAAGTACAGTTAAATTATGTCACAGATATAGAATTACAATTAAATGGTTCCTTAACTTACTATTATGAATGGCACTATACTCAATCACTTGATTGGAGTGGTTGTGTTAAGATAAAGCAATGTAACTTTCCCCAGTCCTGGGGACACCTTATGCATGCCTTCCTGTCTTTTGCACAGCCAGCTTGCCTTTCCCACAGTGTTGTGAATTTGTATACATGGGCTTCCTGCTCTGCTGCTGAGTGCTGTGGATGCATACAGATGTGCTGCCGCTCAGACTCTCACCCATATTTTTGTCCTGTAGAGCCAGCAGCTTCTCAAAGTTTGGGTTATTTACATGTATACTCGCAGATGTTTGCTGTTGGTGTCTTTTGTTGCTATTTCTGGCATCTCTTCACATTTCTATCTAGTCTGTATTGTTATCATTAGATTAGTGTTATCTTCATTATTCTTCTTGTCAAAGGTGGAGTACATTTCAGCACTGCTAAGAAATGGAAAAGCATCATATTTTCACAGAGGAGAAAATTCTTGATATTGTAGAGCTAAAAAGGAGATTAACTGTTAATTGCCAAAAATTGTTATAATTCTTTAATCTCAAAATAATTTCAGAACATGAGAACATTAATATGGCTGTGCTGATGCAGGTCCTCAGTAACGTCCTCAGTGGAGCTTGATGATTCAAAGTCTTGTCTCCTGAAATTGTCTGAGCTGTTAGTTTTGCTGTTCAATAACTGATGCAAACCATTAAATTAACCTTGAGAATATTTTATATTTATCAAGATCAAAATGCATTTTATGATGATCATTTCACTCTATGCATTTTATATTACTAATTGTTTGTCAGGAGGACTGTCATTATAAATCTAGTCTGAGGAGACCACTTTCCTTCAAGATAACACTACCAGTAAACCAAGTTAGTAAGTCCACCAACTGGTTTAAAACCAGTGGCAATTTCTGGAAAATGTGCTATTATAATGAAGTCCTTACGCATGTTTCTACAGATGAAGCACCTTAACTAAAACACAGCTTAAAAGAAAATGGATAATTACAAACAGTACTTTGTATCAGTGATTGGATCTTTAGTAGTCTATTAACACAGAAAATTATGTTTATTACTACATCGATACTGCTCAAAATAAGTTCATAAAGGACTCACACTGTTTAATTGTGGTGACTTGAGTAATTAAGAATAACTTTCACACTCTGGACTTTACATGGTAGTGAACATTAACTGAAAACTTTTTGGTTAAGATGATTTTCAAGTACAGACTTTGATGCAGAGACATTGACTGAGCGATTACCAGGTACAAACTGCTGACTTATTGTCTGGTGATGGTGTGTATAAATATGTGTAAGGATAAAGGGTGAAGTTGGTTATTACATTATACTTTACAAAGACACCAAGGACCAAATTTATGCTGATTGCATTATAGTGCACCATGTAATAATGACTTAAATGCAACATGATTATTAGATTTAACTACATGCTAGATAACTGTAAAACTAATAAATTTAGATGGACTATTTAGTTAATACAGTGTATACTTCTATGGGGATTTATCAAGTTTAATGTAAATTTTACAGGATCACAATTTTCCTAATTTGTTTCATTTCTTAATTAGCACATTATGTGGATAACCAAAGGTGTTCTCAAAGTTAGGCAAAACTGAACAACAAAATTATGAAACCAGTTCTTGGAATTAAAACTTAAAATTTGAAGTAATGAAAATATTATCAAGTGGGTGAGAACTTTAGTTAAGAATAATATTTTAGGTAATGACTTTTCAGATAAAGTTAACTATTTACTGCAAAGAGAAAGATAGGTATTTCAAGCAAGCTGCATCCTTTTGTGGATAAACAAGTACTAACTCACAACATTTTTATGATCATGTGATATACAAAAATAGGCAATTACAGACATCTTCTGGGAAAGGACAACAAACTGGGTAATTTGAATCAGCATAACTTAATCTTGCATCCGTCGCACTAATTATCTCTTTTCATTTTCCACTTATAGTGGTACTTGCCTTCAGATTTTTTGACTATACAATTGTATTTCCGTCTCATCTGAGGTAAGTCCCCATGCCATGTCTGCCCACTCATTGCGTACTTGCCCTCCAGAGCCAGGCTCGACTTTACAAAACTTTGCCTCTCGCATTATTGTAGACATTTTATAATCTAAGCCTAGCGTGCAAGTTCCTAGATTAATGTTAGATTTGTGACTTTTGTTTACACTACAAATTCATGCAAACCTCTGCCTTAGCAGATGGCAATATATTTTAACAGTGCTTAGCGGTAGTTGTGTTTACTGATTTGCTTTGTACCTTGTCCACAACACATGATGTACCTTGGGTGATGTACACCCTGCACTCATGTTGTTAAGTAAATTATGATTGAGCATATTTCAGGATCGGTATAGACATAAATACATGGAACAACATATACACTATAATATTGAATTTCATAAGTTGCATTACTACTACAGTTCAAAAATATTCATGACACACTAATGAAAAATTCTTTCATCATTACATGCTGTTGGATTTTTTTAAAAATATTTTTTAAAGCATTTTTAAACATGAAATTTGTAAAATATTCTTAAACCTACGTTCATTTTTTTTCCCTCAAATTGCAATTGCTTAAAAATACTATTATTCCTTAACATCTACAAAATTGAATTGCACTAATCTTGTGCGCCTCATTGTCTTTTAATGTTACACTAAAATCTGAACATTTACACACAGAAAAAAAATACACTATAAACTTAACCTATTATTCACAAATGTAAACGTTGCTCTACTGAGCGAACTTCTTTAAGTCTTTGTAAGTATTTTCTCTTATTTCCTTCGTAATTGCCTCCTCCTTTGACCACGGGATGGTGTAGTTTGCGTGACAGAAAGTATCGTGAGGTACCACTTCGATGTTATAGGTGTAGCCCTCGATAACACTGGGTTTTTCCAAAAACACATGCTCATAATCTCTAAGTAGCTGTGTCAATTCGTTTTGTTGTACTTCAGTCAAATGTTCTGACTCCCTGACTTTCATAGCTATCAGTTTCCTTTTTTCCTCTCTGTCTTCAAAAATAAACTCTTTATAAAATGCTTGTCTTGTACTTAAGTCAGAATATAAATTCATTACCTGTATTCCTTCGAATCTTGACTGAAAGCTGCAGCAATATTTACCGTGCAATTCCCGTGTCCTCAACAATGGCAAAATTACCCGTCTACCCTCATCCATAAGGCTTACTTCCCCGCACAAGAGGTCGATTTTTGCATCCCTCTGGTGTAAAAATTCCATCCCCAGGATGCAAGCAACACCTAATCCTTTAACTACTAGGAACGAGCTTTTCATTGCTTCATTTCCTACTGGAAACTCGACTTGCACCTGGTGCTTTATGATATGAGATTGTGCACCTACTGCACCTGTTACACGACAATTCTTCACTGGCAATACTGGTATTCTATTATTTTGACTCAAGTACTTGTAAAAATTTGCACTCATGACATTAGTTAAAGCACCAGTATCGACTATTATCTGTATTGGTGCTCCGTACATATCTGCTTGCAATATAGCCTGCACAACACTTTTGTCGGTTCGGTTACATTTCTGTGGTATGTCTACAAGTTCCTTTTCTATTTTTGTTCCCTCATTGTATCTCAGCATACAAATTTTGTGGCTGTCATCCGTGGATGTGCCCTCACTACACCATCCTGCAGCCAACAATGGAGAGCGTATTGTGGCTGTCTTTAGTTTAACGGATGAGCATTAGTGGGTTGACAGTTGTCTGTCACTTCCGCTAACCTCACATTGTGGTTCTGGTTGTTGTTGTTGCTACTGTTGGGTTGGCCACCCTGCCTCCCTGATGGTGTAATTTGATATTGTGTATGGCTCTGGTTTTGCGGTGGTCGGTTGTAACTCCCTGACATGTTCTGTGACGGACCTGGGTTGGCGTTCCATTGTGGCGCTGTGTTTTGTTGCCACTGTGGTGTCGGTTCATTACAACCACGCCACTGGTTTCGGTTGTTCCGCCATTGCAGATTGCCATTACCATTATATCCATTAGTAATGCGTCCATCATGATGTCTCTTCCGATTTTGACAATTATAACCGTTGCCGTTATAACCATTGCCATTGTTCGTGCCTCGATTCTGTTGCCGGTGCTCTTGTTTATTCCTGTTGTTACTACCGTGACTCCTTCCCCATGAACCATGGACCTTGCCGTTGGTGGGGAGGCTTGCGTGCCTCAGCGATACAGATAGCCGTACCGTAGGTACAACCACAACGGAGGGGTATCTGTTGAGAGGCCAGACAAACGTGTGGTTCCTGAAGAGGGGCAGCAGCCTTTTCAGTAGTTGCAAGGGCAACAGTCTGAATGATTGACTGATCTGGCCTTGTAACAATAACCAAAACGGCCTTGCTTGCTGGTACTGCGAACGGCTGAAAGCAAGGGGAAACTACGGCCGTAATTTTTCCCGAGGGCATGCAGCTTTACTGTATGGTTAAATGATGATGGCGTCCTCTTGGGTAAAGTATTCCGGAGGTAAAATAGTCCCCCATTCGGATCTCCAGGCGGGGACTACTCAAGAGGATGTCGTTATCAGGAGAAAGAAAACTGGCGTTCTACGGATCAGAGCGTGGAATGTCAGATCCCTTAATCGGGCAGGTAGGTTAGAAAATTTAAAAAGGGAAATGGATAGGTTAAAGTTAGATATTGTGGGAATTAGTGAAGTTCGGTGGCAGGAGGAACAAGACTTCTGGTCAGGTGACTACAGAGTTACAAATACAAAGTCAAATAGGGGTAATGCAGGAGTAGGTTTAATAATGAATAGGAAAATAGGAATGCGGGTAAGCTACTACAAACAGCATAGTGAACGCATTATTGTGGCCAAGATAGATACGAAGCCCACACCTACTACAGTAGTACAAGTTTATATGCCAACTAGCTCTGCAGATGACGAAGAAATTGAAGAAATGTATGACGAAATAAAAGAAATTATTCAGATAGTGAAGGGAGACGGAAATTTAATAGTCATGGGTGACTGGAATTCGAGTGTAGGAAAAGAGAGAGAAGGAAACGTAGTAGGTGAATATGGATTGGGGCTAAGAAATGAAAGAGGAAGCCACCTGATAGAATTTTGCACAGAGCACAATTTAATCATAGCTAACACTTGGTTTAAGAATCATGATAGAAGGTTGTATACATGGAAGAACCCTGGAGATACTAAAAGGTATCAGATAGATTATATAATGGTAAGACAGAGATTTAGGAACCAGGTTTTAAATTGTAAGACCTTTCCAGGTGCAGATGTGGACTCTGACCACAATCTATTGGCTATGACCTGTAGATTAAAACTGAAGAAACTGCAAAAAGGTGGGAATTTAAGGAGATGGGACCTGGATAAACTGAAAGAACCAGAGGTTGTACACAGTTTCAGGGAGAGCATAAGGGAACAATTGAAAGGAATGGGGGAAAGAAATACAGAAGAAGAAGAATGGGTAGCTCTGAGGAATGAAGTAGTGAAGGCAGCAGACGATCAAGTAGGTAAAAAGAAGAGGGTTAGTAGAAATCCTTGGGTAACAGAAGAAATATTGAATTTAATTGATGAAAGGAGAAAATATAAAAATGCAGTAAATGAAGCAGGCAAAAAGGAATACAAACGTCTCAAAAATGAGATCGACAGGAAGTGCAAAATGGCTAAGCAGGGATGACTAGAGGACAAATGTAAGGATGTAGAGGCTTATCTCACTAGGGGTAAGATAGATACTGCCTACAGGAAAATTAAAGAGACCTTTGGAGATAAGAGAACCACATGTATGAACATCAAGAGCTCAGATGGAAACCCAGTTCTAAGCAAAGAAGGGAAAGCAGAAAGGTGGAAGGAGTATATAGAGGTCTATACAAGGGCGATGCACTTGAGGACAATATTATGGAAATGGAAGAGGATATGGATGAAGATGAAATGGGAGATACGATACTGCGTGAAGAGTTTGACAGAGCACTGAAGGATCTGAGTCGAAACAAGGCCCCCGGAGTAGACAACATTCCATTAGAACTACTGATGGCCTTGGGAGAGCCAGTCCTGACAAAACTCTACCATCTGGTGAGCAAGATGTATGAAACAGGTGATATACCCTCAGACTTCAAGAAGAATATAATAATTCCAATCCCAAAGAAATCAGGTGTTGACAGATGTGAAAATTACTGAACTATCAGTTTAATAAGTCACAGCTGCAAAATACTAACACAAATTCTTTACAGACGAATGGAAAAACTAGTAGAAGCCAACCTCGGGGAAGATCAGTTTGGATTCCGTAGAAATACTGGAACACGTGAGGCAATACTGACCTTACGACTTATCTCAGAAGAAAGATTAAGGAAAGGCAAACCTACGTTTCTAGCATTTGTAGACTTAGAGAAAGCTTTTGACAATGTTGACTGGAATACTCTCTTTCAAATTCTAAAGGTGGCAGGGGTAAAATACAGGGAGCGAAAGACTATTTACAACTTGTACAGAAACCAGATGGCAGTTATAAGAGTTGAGGGACATGAAAGGGAAGCAGTCGTTGGGAAGGGAGTAAGACAGGGTTGTAGCCTCTCCCCGATGTTATTCAATCTCTATATTGAGCAAGCAGTAAAGGAAACAAAAGAAAAATTTGTAGTAGGTATTAAAGTCCATGGAGAAGAAATAAAAACTTTGAGGTTCGCCGATGACATTGTAATTCTGTCAGAGGCAGCAAAGGACTTGGAAGAGCAGTTGAACGGAATGGATGGTGTCTTGAAGGGAGGATATAAGATGAACATCAACAAAAGCAAAAAGAGGATAATGGAATGTAGTCGAGTTAAGTCGGGTGATGCTGAGGGTATTAGATTAGGAAATGAGACACTTAAAGTAGTAAAGGAGTTTTGCTATTTGGGGAGCAAAATAACTGATGATGGTCGAAGTAGAGAGGATATAAAATGTAGACTGGCAATGGCAAGGAAAGCGTTTCTGAAGAAGAAAAATTTGTTAACATCGAGTATAGGTTTAAGTGTCAGGAAGTTATTTCTGAAAGTATTTGTATGGAGTGTAGCCATGTATGGAAGTGAAACATGGACGGTAAATAGTTTGTACAAGAAGAGAATAGAAGCTTTTGAAATGTGGTGCTACAGAAGAATGCTGAAGATTAGATGGGTAGATCACATAACTAATGAGGAAGTATTGAATAGGATTGGGGAGAAGGGAAGTTTGTGGCACAACTTGACCAGAAGAAGGGATCGGTTGGTAGGACATGTTCTGAGGCATCAAGGGATCACCAATTTAGTATTGGAGGGCAGCGTGGAGGGTAAAAATCATAGGGGGAGACCAAGAGATGAATACACTAAGCAGATTCAGAAGGATGTAGGTTGCAGTAGGTACTTGCACAGGATAGAGTAGCATGGAGAGCTGCATCAAACCAGTCTCAGGACTGAAGACCACAACAACAACAACTACCTTGACTGTGGCTGCTATTGTAATCGGCTTTTTGTTGATTACAGCCTGCATGGTTCCACTTGTTTTCGGTTTTCATATCTTCGATCAATAAGTCAACAGAATCCACTATTTCCATGAATTGTTCTGTATCGTATTCCAGCACATTGATGAAATATTTTTTAATTTCACTGGGCAACTTCATTTTTATCAATCTGATTATGTCACGATCGGACATTGGCTCGTCCCAGTACCTGGTTTTGTTTATATACTTTTCGAAATATTTGCGTAATGTTCCCATCTTAGGATTGTACATTTCTGGACTGTACAACTCCTTTCGTAGTCTTTCTTGGACGCTATCGGACCAGAATTTTGTAAGAATGCACCTTCAAACTGTTGCATCGTTAGACATTTTTCGGACATGTCGGTGGCCCACAGTGCCGCGTCACCTTGAATAAAGGAGACCACGAACTGTATTCTTTGTCTTTCCATCCATATCCTGGGAAACACATTCCTGAAGCTCTTAATAAATACCACAGGGTGGACATTTCGTTTTTCGCTATTGAAGGGTTGGAATGTTCTGTGTTTCATTACATTGTCCTCTTTCTTGCACATCTGATTGCTACATTCTGTGACATTCATTACTTCGTGATGTGCGCTGCACGGAATTGCATGTTGTTCGTGCTCATAATTCGCATTAGGTTGCGGTTGCGCACTCGCACCCTGCATACAGTCTGCGTTATTATAGTAGTCAGTATGCGGAGTCGGATTCATCTGTCCGCCACTGTTTACATTGCTTTCCAATACAGACAGTCTCCGCGTGACCTCCTGTTGCCAATTTGGCAACTCCGCTGTCACACGGGATCTGATCTGTGTTAATTCGGCATGCAGTGCGGCAGCACTAGAGTCAATATTTACACTCGCGGCCACAGTCGCTTGTTCTACAGCTGTTTTTACATCGCTTTCAATCTTTGCAGATATCTCGCAATCCTTTACTTCTAGCCATTCATTGAATTCTTTGTCGACTTTTTAAGCTTGCACTTCCAAATATGTATCAATTCTTTTCCGTGCATCTATCTCCACATTATCCACGTGGGTGGTTAAAGTCTGGACATTGTCTTCAAGCCTAGCCTGCGATATCTGTAATTTTTGCATCTCGCCGGCTAAGCTTTGCACAAGATCGGGTATTTCTTTGCACGTGTCCCGCATCTCGGCAAGTTCGCTTTGGATACTGTCTAGTTTCACTTCACTGTGCTCCTCTTGCTCACTGAGCTTTTGCGTAAATTCTTTCCCTTGGTCATGTAGCATTTGCGTTAATTTTTTCTCGTGCTCGTATAGCATCTGAGCCAGTTTTTTGACTCTTTGTTTTTCCCTCTGTTCTGACATTCTTTCTTTTTCCCTTTCTTTCTGTTCTCTTTGTTGCTCTTGCTCATAGAGCATCTGAGCCAGTTTCTGATCTCTTTCCCTATCTCTTTCTTCTAACCTGTGCAGAAATTCTGCAAATGGGTTTGCAATCGGTGAGCATACTGGTGCCCCGCTTAATCAAGCACTCGATTGGCCCCCCTGCCCAGGCAGTGGAGTTGTTACTCTATTCCCATTCTGCTGTGGAGCGTCATTCACCATCCACAGATCCTCGCCCCCCGCCCTGGAAATTATGTTATCCGAGGCGGTGGCTTGGGATTCGTTTATGTTTTACAACTGACCCTCACTTCCCATATTAACAAAATTTTGTTCGTCTGGTACGGATGCTTTAGCTTGTCCTATCTTACCCATAATAAATTCACTTTAAGCCACTTATGAATCTTTAACATTGATACACACATGAATAATTACCCCCTCCAAAAATAAACATATAAATAAACAAAACGAATAATTATCCCCTCCAAAAATAAACACATAAATACTCAAAACACCGAAGGTATCTCATGTGCATATGGGTTCGATATTCTGCACAGAGTTACACAGGATGCTTGCACAATAGGCCTTACCTTATTTATTTTTCTTTCTCGCAATCCTTTGTCTTTTCTACATTTTTTCTTCTCCAGATCTCCTCAGGGTGTGGTTTTGTTGTTGTACATGTAAAAGAATTCATATAGGCATTAATATTTTACAACAATTAGACACATACATTCCTTACAATAGTAAGTATTATATTAATAAATCTTGAATTTTCTTTGATCGGGCCCCAAAGTTGCGGCGCCAATCTCGATTCCGTCGGCCGTCGTAATTTAATATATTATTATTGTTATTATTATTTTTTGATTGTTGCCGACTTACGTGGTGGGCCTTAATAAAAATGATATTTCATTTAATTTTGATTTTACGATTAAATGCTTTCCTGAAGTTCTCCTTATTAACAATATTAATCTCAAATTATTTCTTACGTTAATGAATGTTAGACTCGCTGCATCTTAAAACATGAGCATACAATCTGAACAATGTAGTAAACTTTTCATATTAATTTCCTCAGCTAGTCAGTTCACTTTAAAGCAAAAGATCTTCAGTTATTAATTACAATTGCAGCCCACACATGCGCGAGAGTATTTTTCTTACCTCCATTAACCATTGTATTGTAGTCGGAGTCCTGGCTCTGGGTCTCGGCTATGGTACTGAAAATAAGAATCTTAAAGCTACGTATTTCTGCAACTTCATGCGGCTGTGGAGAAAAATTAATATTATGTTAATAGCGGGCGAGTTTTCCACTTCCGCTATTTTTCCATAAGTTAATATCGTCACGTAATGGCGTCGTTGGCTGCATCGGCCGCTGCGATTGTTGAACTGTAAATTACTTGAATGTAGGTTAATTCATGGAAGGCAGACATGAAATCGGGATCACCTCCTACAAATTAAAAGTGGACAATAATATTCAATTAATATATTATCTGCTTAACTCATACAAATATGCTTACATTTGTCAGCACTTGAAAGATGTCTGTCTATACACACTCAAGACAAAAGAGGAAGTGAAGTCAACTAAAAAATTAACAAAAGAGCGTATCTTGTCATCTCTTTAGATCATTTTGTCATAAATTATTTCTTTGGAATCTAAACCCACACAGAGAAATTATTATTTTACGGCTACATGATAAAAATATATTATTCAATTTTTTAATGTCTCTTCTTTATAAACACTGTTTTTTAAGTCTTTTCGTAATATAGCACTGGGAACGCTATAACTTCTATGGTGATTTATCAAGTTTAATGTAAATTTTACAGGATCACAATTTTCCTAATTTGTTTCATTTCTTAATTAGCACATTATGTGGATAACCAAAGGTGTTCTCAAAGTTAGGCAAAACTGAACAACATAATTATGAAACCAGTTCTTGGAATTAAAACTTAAAATTTGAAGTAATGAAAATATTATCAAGTGGGTGAGAACTTAATTAAGAATAATTTTTTAGGTAATGACTTTTCAGATAAAGTTAACTATTTACTGCAAAGAGAAAGATAGGTATTTCAAGCAAGCTGCATCCTTTTGTGGATAAACAAGTACTAACTCACAACATTTTTATGATCATGTGATATACAAAAATAGGCAATTACAGCCATCTCCTGGGAAAGGACAACAAACTGGGTAATTTGAATCAGCATAACTTAACAAACTACTGAATAATAAGTAATAATGAAATATTGCCTAAATAATATTTCAATAATTTACTTAACTGTAGTACATTTACTAGCAGTGTAACAGTAAAAAGGAAAAAAAATTAGTTGTCACAGGAGTAGAAATATAGTAAATGTAGTTGTTCCAGTCTTTTGTGTTTCAAGCAGGTATAAACACAATTGTCATTTTCAGTTCCACAGAATCTGAAAGAGTGGTGAAAGTCTTGGAAAAGGACCATGCTTTAGCAATATAGTAAAACCCCTTTTTATGTTCTAGTATTTTACATTTTCCCAATTTTTATGTTCATTTTCATTAGTCCCAATAGAAGTCCTATTATGTAAATGTAATCTAAAGGGTGGGAGAAAGGAAAAGAAAGAGAAGGGACTATTGATGTCAGTTTCATCAGGACTTAATGCAGAATCAGTTGCAATGAGTGTGAATGTGTGCCAGACTGGAATTTGAAACTAGGATCTACCACTTACTTGGCAGTTGTGTTATCTATTGCACCACCCAGACACAGTGTTCATTGTTATTACGTGGACTATCTCAGCATGCCTTTCAGCTGACCTAAATTCACACCTAGCACCACCTATCCGTAATCCTTGTCCATGTTCTCCCTGCTCACTATGTTTCGATTCCTGCAGGAGGTCAGACATAACTGTGCATCTGCACTGAAGGTAGTGGATTTATTTCCCATTGAGAGTAATCAATTATAAAAATGCATGGTGTCTTTTGGACATGTCCAAAAGAACAGAAACCACACATTTATAAAAGAAGTCTTGCTTTGTCATACAATGCTTTCCTGTCATTAATGACTTGTCTTGCAAAATTTCCCACATTTTAAGTTTTCCTTGATGTTATTATGATCTTTAACATTGATTTAAATACAGTTTTCTGCAAAAAGTGCAGCATATTCCTGCACAAAGTCAGCCTTGGAACAAAGCAGAAGAAGCAGACTATACACAAAGTTATTGCTCATGTAACACAGCATTAGCAATTAAGATTTTCACTGCCAGTTGTTGGGTCATGGCCACCTCTATTATTTGTTTTCAGTGTTTGGATGAGTGGGAAAGTATCCTGAGTCCCTTAATAATAGTCACGATCTGATGATAGTGACTCTAGTAAATTTTCACTGCCAGTTGTTGGGTCATTGCCACCGGTATTATTTGTTTGCAGAGTTTGGAAGAGTGGGAAAGTATCCAGAGTCATTGTGTTGTATTACAACAGCTTTAATTTAATGTCACTGTCATATATACAAATAAACTCTACATTTGCAGATAACCACCTCTGTAATGGGTTTTCATGAATCATTGTTATGTCCATGTGAAATACACTAATCCATACTAGGGACACAGTCTTACATTGGTATGATCTGATATCAGATGTAAACATTCTTCCTCAAGAAGCCCTGTAACTTGATGAAGTTTCCATGCTCTTTCTCACCCAGGATGTCCTTTAGTGACCTCCTTGTTGGCAACAAGCTATAGATTTTACGCTTGTTGTTCTCTTATTAGGAAGACTGCAAACTTTAGTGATTTAACCAATATTGTGTTAAAAGTTTTATTTACCATAGTTTTATAATTATTATCAATAATAAGTCTTGTATTAGACCATGAATATGTTTCTAATGTGGTTTCACAAAAGACTTTTGCTTCCCTGTTTTATTTACACCATTGGACATGATCAGAACAAACAGTGAAACACATGTACACATTTGTGTTTGTCAGCACCCAGCCACTGCCTGCGCACAAACATACATTTCCTTCTCATCACAATATTGTTTACAACCAACAGTTTTGTTAAAGTGTAAGTGTTGATAGTGAAACTGTGGGCCAATGGAACAAAGAACAGCAAAATATCTTTAAACATTATGATCCAAAAAAATTTAATGTTCATGAAGCTGATCTTTTTTGCATCACATTACCAAGTAAGGCCTTACACTTTAAAGGTGAGAAATGCCTAGGTGGGAAACTAAGTATGCAGATAATATTTTTTTTACTTCTGGTCAAAGCTGATGGGTCTGAAAAATTACTTCATTTCATAGATGGTAAATTGAAAAAGCCAATGTGTTTCACAAATGTGAGAACTCTGCCCACTAATTATGATTCCAATAACACCACATGTATGACCAGTTCCATATTCACATCCACCATGCATGCACTGGATGCTAAAATAGGGACAAAAAATAGGAAAATAATGCTGCTACTAGATAGCTGTCCAGCATACCCTGACAGTCTGCAGCTCAGAATTATTAAGTTAGTGTTACTGCCTCCTGACTGTGTGAGTGGGCCTCAACCATTAGATCTAGGAATCATCCATTCATTTAAATGTAGATATAGAAAAATGCTTGTTGAGAAGGCTGTATGATAATGGCACGGACCCAAAATCTATGACCATTCAGTTTTGGATGCTATGCATTATGTAGCCAAAACTTGGATGGATGTGACTCCTTTAATCATTTCTAACTGTTTCATGAAAGCAGGATTTAAGTTCACAGAAAACACACAGACGCCACTGTAAAAAGACCTGTCTGAGTCTTGATTTTTCTGTGGTAGGCATATTATCTACATTTCAAGAGAATGTCAGTGTTGATGCTTCAATCATCAATTCATTGAATTTACACTTCTTTGAATCAGTCTACTAAAAAGTGTAGAAAAGGGGGTTATGATGTACGTTTTACTTAGAAAAATTGACTTTCATTCAGTTGCACGTAAGTTTCATGACTTGTCTTCCATACTCAGCAGGCCTTCAAATTAATGGTCATCGTTCATGATATTCCTAAAACTAAACATGATGGTATGTGTAGTAAATGAAACCAATTGATTTTATATAGATACCATTACCATTATGTAAAAATTAATGAATTCTAGTTTTCAAGGTGGAAAGAAATATTGTGCCTGTTAGACACTGAGAACCAGCTGTACACCCATGGACTGTAAATTGATTGAAAGTTTCAGTTTAAAAATTGTAGTCTTCTCATTATTTTATGTTTTCAAAAGACTGGATTGGAAATGATTCATTACAATTCAAATATGTACCTTGATGAATTGTAGGTGATGATCATTGTTGACCAAATTAGCACCTCAGTTTCATTCATTGCAGAAAGTACTGATGTGCCTCTTCAAATATGTTATATTCTTATGACACTATAAATATATTTATACACAAGCAAAATTCTTTATCAACACATTTGATTTATTAGTAGTTTCCACATTTTGTAATGTTATGAGCAGCAGGCTCCATTACCACAGGGCAGTTTAAATCATATCAGACAGCTCTAGGGCAATATAAAAGTTTTTTGTGGAGCTTTCCAATGGATTGTGAGAAGCCAAACTGAGATTGTCAGAGCACTGAGCACCAGTATAGGAGTGGCTAGCAAGCTCAAAAGAGCTGTGGTCGTTGGGATTTTTCCACAGTGGAAAGTGGTATGTGTGAGTTCTGACAGCATGGTAGTAGAATGAGCTAAGATGGATGACCCATGGGACTTGAAATATTATCACCAAATATTATAATGGAAAATATTTACGATTCCTTACAAACATGCTAGAAAAACAAGAACTGGCAGCTTTAAAATCCTGGCAATGCCACAGACCCATTGAAAATTAAACTATGATTGTAAATTAAACACTTCAAAAGTTATTAACATTTACTATTATTATTATTATCATTATTATTGTTATCTGCATTGAGATCCAGTAGGATCATGTAATGCATTCTGGCTCATTTGAGCATTCTTTCTGATCTTCCATGATTCATTTTTTCTGCATGCAGTATCTTTCTGTCCTCAGTTCACTTTGTCTCTGGTTTCCTTGGGACTTGATACTCTGCCCTAACATTCCACTTGTCTCTGTATATGTTTCTTTCTTCAATTTCTGTTGGATCTATTTATGTTTTTTCTAAGTCAAGTTGTTGTTGTTGTGGTCTTCAGTCCTGAGACTGGTTTGATGCAGCTCTCCATGCTACTCTATCCTGTGCAAGCTTCTTCATCTCCCAGTACCTACCGCAACTTACATCCTTCTGAATCTGCTTAGTGTATTCATCTCTTGGTCTCCCTCTACGATTTTTACCCTCCATGCTGCCCTCCAATGCTAAATTTGTGATCCCTTGATGCCTCAGGACATGTTCTACCAACCGATCCCATCTTCTAGTCAAGTTGTGCCACAGACTTCTCTTCTCCCCAATCCTATTCAATACCTCCTCATTAGTTATGTGATCTACCCATCTAATCTTCAGCATTCTTCTGTAGCACCACATTTCGAAAGCTTCTATTCTCTTCTTGTCCAAACTAGTTATCATCCATGTTTCACTTCCATACATGGCTACACTCCATACAAACACTTTCAGAAACGACTTTCTGACACTTAAATCTATATTCAATGTTAACAAATTTCTCTTCTTCAGAAACGCTTTCCTTGCCATTGCCAGTCTACATTTTATATCCTCTCTACTTCGACCATCATCAGTTATTTTACTCCCTAAATAGCAAAACTCCTTTGCTACTTTAAGTGTCTCATTTCCTAATCTAATTCCCTCAGCATCACCCGACTTAATTTGACTACATTCCATTATCCTCATTTTGCTTTTGTTGATATTCATCTTATATCCTCCTTTCAAGACACTGTCCATTCCGTTCAACTGCTCTTCCAAGTCCTTTGCTGTCTCTGACAGAATTACAATGTCATCAGCGAACCTCAAAGTTTTTACTTCTTCTCCATGAATTTTAATACGTACTCCAATTTTTCTTTTGTTTCCTTTACTGCTTGCTCAATATACAGATTGAATAACATCGGGGAGAGGCTACAACCCTGTCTCACTCCTTTCCCAACCACTGCTTCCCTTTCATGCCCCTTGACTCTTATAACTGCCATCTGGTTTCTGTACAAATTGTAAATAGCCTTTCGCTCCCTGTATTTTACCCCTGCCACCTTCAGAATTTGAAAGAGAGTATTCCAGTTAACAAGTCAAGTGTGACTTGTGTAATCCATGGGATTGTTTTTATTATTGCTATAATAATAATAGTAATAAAAATTATAACTGCAAAGCCCATCATGTAATCTGTGTGATTTCTACATCAAAAGAAATCTTATCAACAGATTAAATTTCTAATTAAAAATCAGCATGAGTTTCTTCCTTTAATATTTTTTTGTTTGAGTGCAAGATGTGGTGATTTATGTGTCTGAGATTTGTTTAAAATTATTCAAATAATAATAAATTATTTTATTAAGATGTTGCAGACATATTGCAAAGATTTTCTTTATGTTTTATCATAAATATTTATATGGAATGATTGTGAAAATTATGAATAGTGATCAGGATGAAAGTATATTCATTGAATTGGTGAATGGTCATGTGACCGAAACTATACATATGAGTGAGGGCAGAGCTCATGGTTTTTAGTCTGTCATCTTGCACCTGGATTTTTGGCAAGCTGTTTTCATCCTGGTTTTGTCTGGAGTTGGTCAGTTCAGGTGGTTTGTTGTAAAATTGTGGGTTGTGTGTATACTGTGATTGTACCTTCATGCAGCAGTACTTACAATAATCTTGGGTACGTGTGATAACTTATAAATCTCAGGACTCTGACTTCAATCTTTAGAGGCAGTTTAGTTAGTGATGAGACAACTCATGAGCTGCTGATATGTCATTGCAATGGCAAATTTCTAAAAATTGTGGTTTTAATGGATTTTTATTGTGATGGGCTTAACTGATTTAGTTGGAATAACATTAATGGCTGTGAAATTTAGATTTGCTGGGAATGATAATGCTCATGCTAACAAATTTTGAGAGACAGTTTAGATTTTTGAGAGTTTATTTCACTGATGTACTTCGTTATTTAGTTCATATTGTTGGGTGTAACAGCTGTTTGCACAAAGTAGACAGTACTGCTGAAAGATATTGACTGTTATTCAATGAGTTATTTGTATGTGGCCACCATTTGCATACATTGTGCATTTATGAAAAATAAGTGAGATTCATATCAAAGTTAAAATCAGTCTATTTTAGACAATATTATTATGCTTCAGAATTTTGACTAACAGATCCCACTTAGGTTCCCCTTATTTAATTATTCACTAATGTATCTCACTGTTAGTGTAAGGTTTTGATATAAACATTATTTTTTCAGTTGTTGTACTACGGAGTGATGGTGTACAGCCAAACCCTCACAGAACTTATACTTTGTGAACAAAAGTATCCAGACATCCCTAGAAACATACGTTTTTCATATTAGGTGCATTGTGCTGACACCTATTACCAGGTACTCCATATCAGTGACCTCAGTAGTCGTTAGACATCTTGAGAGAGCAGAATGGAGCACTCCACGGAACTCATGGACTTCATACGTGGTCAGGTGATTGTGTGTCACTTGTGTCATAAGTCTGTACATGAAATTTTCACACTCCTAAACATCCCTAGGTCCACTGTTTCCAATGTGATAGTGAAGTGGAAATGTGAAGGGACATGTACAGCACAAAAGCGTTCAGGCTCACCTCATCTGTTGACTGACAGAGACTGTCGACATTTTAAGAGGGTCGTAATGTATAATAGGCAGACATTTATTCAGATCATCACACATGGATTCCAAGTTGCATCAGGATCCACTGCAAGCACTGACAGGTGGAAGGTGAGAAATTGGATTTCATGGTCGAGCAGCTGCTCATAAGCCACACATGCTGGTAAATGGCAAACAACGCCTTTCTTGGTGTAAGGAGCATAAACTTTGGAAGACTGAACAGTGGAAAAACATTGTGTGGAGTGACAAATCACAGTACACAATGTGGCAATCCAATGGCAGGTTGTGGGTATGGCGAACGCCCATTGAACATCATCTGCCAGCACATATAGTGCAAACAGTAAAATTCAGAAACGGTGGTGTTATGATGTGGTTGTGTTTTTCATGGAGCGGGCTTGCACCACTTGTTTTGCATGGCACTATCATAGCACAGGCCTACATTGATGTTTTAAGCACCTTCTTGCCCCCCACTGTTGAAGAGCAATCCAGGGATGGCGATTACATCTTTCAACACGATCGAGCACCTGTTCAAAATGCACGGCCTGTACAGAGTGGTTACATGATAATATAATCCCTGTAATGGACTGACCAGCACAGAGTCCTGACCTGAATCATATAGAACACCTTTGGGATGTTTTGGAACACCGACTTCGCACCAGGCCTCACCAACTATTATTGATACCTCTCCTCAGTGCTGCAGTCCATGAAGAATGGGCTGCCATTCCCTAAGAAACCTTCCACCACCTGATTGAACATATGCATATTAGAGTGGAAGCTGTCATCAAGGCTAAGGGTGGGCTAACACCATATTGAATTCCAGCATTACCGATTTCAGCCAGGTGTCCAGGTACTTTTGATAACATAGTGTACTAATGCTTCATGATTGTTTATATTGAAAGGGATACATGACATGAGGAGTAGGAGCAGGACCTATGAGTATCATTGTAATTTATCATGTTCCCGTTACAAAACTTTTCATTGGCAATTAAACTAGGCAGACACTTTATGAAGGAAGGTTACAAATGAACTGAGCATAAACTAGCCTGAACTGCATGGAACTAAAAACTGAACTGAATCTGTGCTGTGGGGTTACAGCCATATTACATATACATCCTTTTAGCAATGAGAATAGTTTATTCATTAAATTCAGAAGTGCATTTCTTCCCCTTCTAATCATCTGATTGTACACTTTTCAGCAATCTTCAGAGTAAGGCTACAGACCACAGCTAAAGAGCTTTAAACTGCAGATTCACAGACAACAGTGATGTTGATTGCCAACAAAGAGTGTGCATAAATTTAATCTGTGGTTACACAGTCAATCATTCCTGAAATATTGATGTATCATTATTAGCTTCACTTAGTAATGTCTTTTCCAATTTATTAAAGAAAGTGCCAGATTCCCTGATTTGTCCATGTTGGAACCACTATCTTTGTTAATTAAAATAGTCACCAAAAAGAAAATTCAACTGCTTCTTTCACCACCAAGTCCCAAAAAAATGAAAGCAATGGTAGAATTTTATTAACAGAGATTGCAGTTTCAACATGAGCAAATTGTGGCATCTGGTGCTTTCTTTAATAAACTTGTAAAGGTGTCTTTCCAGTGCAGCTAATAATGATACATCAATATCCCATCACGGATTGACCACATAGCCCTAGGTTCAATTTACTCTTAGTCACCAATCAGTGCCTCTGGCAGTTGTGTATTGGTGGTTTAAAAAAATTATGCAACAAGTAGTGAAACTTCAGTCTGCTGGCTCAATCTGAAGATAAGCTAAAATGTTAGTAGTAGCAGAAATAGAGTTTTTGCGACTGGACTCTGAATTTCAATGGATCAGTTATTACAGCACAAAAATTTGTAGGCGCACAAATGAGAATAGTGTTAACCTCATTGTTAGAGCTTATGATGAATTGCAAATGAATTTTCCTGCAAGAGTCAGGTTAAAATTTTCCTTGACAATATAGAGTAACACAATGAAAACAAGGATTTTTGTCACAGCTATCCTTTTTTGATGAAATTAGTAGAGTTTCAAAATTTACCTTATTTTTACATGTTTATCTTATTTATTTTACACTTTCATAACATCTGTAATATTAATTAGCATAAGCAATTTTCTGGTAAATACAACTCTTTGTAGCTTTTTGTGGAAATTGCATGAATTATGTGATGTTAATAATACAATTTTTTATGAATCAGTGTTATAATTTGATTTGTTTTTTAGAATGATGAGCATGATAAAAAGGAAAACTACTGAAAAATGAGCATGATTGAATAATACAAATGTAATGCTATGAAGCAGTAAAAAACTGAAAGATCAAATACCAAAAATGAAATATATAAATGTATCATGTTCTACATCATTTATGAGTACTGTAATCAATGATACACAAATCTTAGTCTTTATCTTACATATGTACTTCATATTTCTGGACAAGAGTTTACCCAGGATCTATGGTGAGAAGGGGGATGGTAGCTTGTATTAATGTTGCTTTGATATGGAGAAAGGAAGGGTGGAGGGAATGAAAACTATGTTTTTGCAAAATGAATCTCAAAACAATTCAAAATTGCATATATTAATTATTATAGTTTGTATATTAAAAACAAAGATACCATGACTTAACAAATGGGAAAGAGCTGGTAGATAGACACAATAAAAAGACACACAAACACACACACAAAATTTCAAGCTTTTGCAACCAACGGTTGCTTCGTCAGGAAAGAGGGAAGGAGAGGGAAAGACGAAAGGATGTGGGTTTTAAGGGAGAGGGTAAGGAGTCATTCCAATCCTGGGAGTGGAAAGACTTACCTTAGGGGGAAAAAAGGACGGGTATACACTCGCACACACACACATATCCATCCACACATATACAGACACAAGCAGACATATTTACAGGCAAAGAGTTTGGGCAGAGATATCAGTCGAGGCAGAAGTGCAGAGGCAAAGATGTTGTTGAATGACAGGTGAGGTATGAGTGGTGGCAACTTGAAATTAGCGGAGATTGAGGCCTGGTGAATAACGGGAAGAAAGGATATATTGAAGGGCAAGTTCCCATCTCCGGAGTTCGGATAGGTTGGTGTTAGTGGGAAGTATCCAGATAACCCGGACGGTGTAACACTGTGCCAAGATGTGCTGGCCGTGCACCAAGGCATGTTTAGCCACAGGGTGATCCTCATTACCAACAAACACTGTCTGCCTATGTCCATTCATGCGAATGGACAGTTTGTTGCTGGTCATTTCCACATAGAATGCGTCACAGTGGAGTCAGGTCAGTTGGTAAATCACGTGGGTACTTTCACACGTGGCTCTGCCTTTGATCGTGTACACCTTCCGGGTTACAGGACTGGAGTAGGTGGTGGTGGGTGGGTGCATGGGACAGGTTTTACACTGGGGGCGGTTACAAGGGTAGGAGCCAGAGGGTAGGGAAGGTGGTTAGGGGATTTCATAGGGATGATCCAAGAGGTTACGAAGGTTAGGTGGACGGTGGAAAGACACTCTTGGTGGAGTGGGGAGGATTTCATGAAGGATGGATCTCATTTCAGAGGAGGATTTGAGGAAGTCGTATCCCTGCTGGAGAGCCACATTCAGTGTCTGATCCAGTCCCGGGAAGTATCCTGTCACGAGTGGGGCACTTTTGGGGTTCTTCTGTGAGAGGTTCTGGGTTTGAGGGGATGAGGAAGTGGCTCTGGTTATTAGCTTCTGTACCAGGTCGGGAGGGTAGTTGTGGGATGTGAAACCTGTTTTCAGGTTGTTGGTGTAATGGTTCATGGATTCAGGACTGCAGCAGATTCATATGCCACGAAGGCCTAGGCTGTAGGGAACAGATTGTTTGATATGGAATGGGTGGCAGCTGTCATAATGGAGGTACTGTTGCTTGTTGGTGGGTTTGATGTGGATGGATGTGTGAAGTTGGCCATTGGACAGATGGAGGTCAATGTCAAGGAAAGTGGCATGGGATTTGGAGTAGGACCAGGTGAATCTGATGGAACCAAAGGAGTTGAGGTTGGAGATGAAATTCTGGAGTTCTTCTTCACTGTGAGTCCAGATCATGAAGATGTCATCAATAAATCTGTACCAAACTTTGCGTTGGCAGGCCTGGGTAACCAAGAAGGCTACCTCTAAGCAACCCATAAATAGGTTGGCATACGAGGGGGCCATCCTGGTACCCATGGCTGTTCCCTTTAATTGTTGGTATGTCTGGCCTTCAAAAGTGAAGAAGTTGTGAGTCAGGATGAAGCTGGCTAAGGTGATGAGGAAAGAGGTTTTAGGTAGGGTGGCAGGTGATCGGCGTGAAAGGAAGTGCTCCATTGCAGCAAGGCCCTGGACGTGTGGGATATTCGTGTATAAGGAAGTGGCATCAATGGTTACAAGGATAGTTTCCGGGGATAACAGACTGGGTAGGGACTCCAGGCGTTCGAGAAAGTGGTTGGTGTCTTTGATGAAGGATGGGAGACTGCATGTAATGGGTTGAAGGTGTAGATCTATGTAGGCAGAAATACATTCTGTGGGGGCTTGGTAACCAGCTACAATGGGGCGGCCGGGATGTTTGGGTTTGTGAATTTTAGGAAGTATGTAGAAGGTAGGAGTGCAAGGTGTCGGTGGGGTCAGGAGGTTGATGGAGTCAGGTGAAAGGTTTTGTAGGGGGCCTAAGTTTCTGAGGATTCCTTGAAGCTCTGCCTGGACATCAGAAATGGGATTACCTTGGCAAACTTTGTATGTCATGTTGTCTGAAAGCTGACGCAGTCTCTCAGCCACATACTCCCGATGATCAAGTACCACGGTCGTTGGACCCTTGTCAGCCGGAAGAATGATGATGGATCGGTCAGCCTTCAGATCACGGATAGCCTGGGCTTTGGCTGTGGTGATGTTGGGAGTAGGACTAAGGTTTTTCAAGAAAGACTGAGAGGCAAGGCTGGAAGTGAGAAATTCCTGGAAGGTTTGGAGAGGGTGATTTTGAGGAAGAGGAGGTGAGTTCCGCTGCGATGGAGGACAGAACTGTTCCAGGCAGGGTTCAATTTGGATAGTGTCTAGGGGAGTTGGATCATTAGCAGTGGGATCGGAATTATTTTTCTTCGTGGCAAAGTGATATTTTCAGCGGAGACTGCAAATGTAGGATAGTAAATCTTTGACAAGGGCAATTTGGTTGAATCTGGGAGTGGGGCTGAAGGTGAGGCCTTTGGATAGGACAGAGGTTTCGGATTGGGAGAGAGGTTTGGAGGAAAGGTTAACTACTGAATTGGGGTGTTGTGGTTCCAGATTGTGTTGACTAGAATTTTGAGGTGTTGGGGGGAGTGGAGCTGGAAGTGGGAGATTGAGTAGATGGGAGAGACTGGGTCTGTGTGCAATGAGAGGAGGTTGAGGTTTGTTGGGAAGGTTGTGAACGGTGAGTGAGTTGCCTTTCCGGAGGTGGGAAACCAGGAGATTCGATAGTTTTTTGAGGTGGGGGTGGCATGCTGTTCTTATTTGTGGTTGGCCTGTAGGAGGATGCTCTGAACAGCCGGTGTGGATGTGGGAGCAGAAAGATTGAAGACCTTGATTAGGGATAGGAGTTGACTGGTGTATTCATTGGCTGTGTTGGTGTGTAGGTGAAGGATTAGGAAGGTGAAGGCTATGGATTGTGCAGTTTGGAACTGGTAGAGGGACTGATGGAAAGAAGGATTACAGCCAGAGATGGGAACTTTAAGTGTGAAGCCTTTGGGGGTAATGCCAAATGTCAGACAAGCCTGAGTAAATAAAATATGGGAGCATAATCTGGCTAGGGTGAAGGCATGTTTGCGGAGGGAATGTAAATAAAACTTAATGGGGTCGTTGTAGGGATGTTGTGAGGGTGACATGGTATTAGAAGTGGAAAGGGTAACATGAGGCTAAAGTGAAAATAAAAATATATAGGGATAGATAAAGGTGTGAAAAAAGTCGAAAAAGTGTTGGTTTTAGACGAGCTATGTTGATCCTGTGCTGAACTTAGGTTGGCGAACAATCATGGGTACAAAGGTTAGGTAGTTGTGTTGCCTCCAAAACACGTTAAAGGGTGGAGAAATTCAGGAAAATTTAGAAAAAACTGCGTGTAACTGTATTTAATGGAATGGTTATGTGCTGGCAGATTATGAAAATGAGGCTAACAATTGTCTGACGAAGAAATAATAACTTATAAACCTGTGGTAAGCTGCTAAAAAATGATCAGTTATGTGGGAAAAAACGGGAATGGAAATAAAATGAAAGTTGTTGGAAATAGCTGAAATGGTTGTTTAATCGGTGAAAGGAACTGAAGCTGTGAAATAGTATTCAAGAGGTTACACGAAATGTTTGTAAAATGGGAACAGTGGATTTTACAGCAGCGGTAATGTTGAAAGCATTAAAAATTTTTAGGTTATGATTTGCAAGTAAATTACGTGTTATTGAGTATATTTAGGCAGGATAAAATATATGGTAGATTATGGAAAAAAGGGAAGATGAATACAAAGTGAAACTGCTTGTACAAACAAAAAGAGAAAGCAAGATGACAGAAAAGATTTCGAAATGCAACAGTGACAATAACAAACGTAATTGTTGGGTTCAAATTAATTATATAAATAAAATAGAAAGAAACATTCCACATGGGAAAAAAATATTAAAAACAAAGATTCCATGACTTATCAAACGGGAAAGCGCTGGTAGATAGACACAATAAAAAGACACACAAACACACAGACAAAATTTCAAGCTTTCCCAACCAACAGTTGGTTCATCAGGAAAGAGGGAAGGAGAGGGAAAGACGAAAGGATGTGGGTTTCAAGGGAGAGGGTACCTCCATCTGTCCAATGGCCAGCTTCACACATCCATCCACATCAAACCCACCAACAAGCAACAGTACCTCCATTATGACAGCTGCCACCCATTCGATATCAAACGGTCCGTTCCCTACAGCCGAGGCCTTCGTGGCAAACGAATCTGCTCCAGTCCTGAATCCCTGAACCATTACACCAACAACCTGAAAACAGCTTTCACATCCCACAACTACCCTCCCGACCTCATACAGAAGCAAATAACCAGAGCCACTTCCTCATCCCCTCAAACCCAGAACCTCTCACAGAAGAACCTCAAAAGTGCCCCACTTGTGACAGGATACTTCCCGGGACTGGATCAGACTCTGAATGTGGCTTTCCAGCAGGGATACGACTTCCTCAAATCCTCCTCCGAAATGAGATCCATCCTTCATGAAATCCTCCCCACTCCACCAAGAGTGTCTTTCCACCATCCACCTAACCTTCACAACCTCTTGGATCATCCCTATGAAATCCCCTAACCACCTTCCCTACCCTCTGGCTCCTACACTTGTAACCGCCCCCGGTGTAAAACCTGTCCCATGCACCCTCCCACCACCACCTGCTCCAGTCCTGTAACCCGGAAGGTGTACATGATCAAAGGCAGAGCCACGTGTGAAAGCACCCACGTGATTTAACAACTGACTTGCCTACACTGTGACGCATTCTATGTGGAAATGACCAGCAACAAACTGTCCATTCGCATGAATGGACACAGGCAGACAGTGTTTGTTGGTAATGAGGATCACCCTGTGGCTAAACATGCCTTGGTGCATGGCCAGCACATCTTGGCACAGTGTTACACCGTCCGAGTTATCTGGATACTTCCCACTAACACCAACCTATCCGAACTCCGGAGATGGGAACTTGCCCTTCAATATATCCTCTCTTCCCGCTATCCACCAGGCCTCAATCTCCGCTAATTTCAAGTTGCCGCCACTCATACCTCACCTGTCATTCAACAACATCTTTGCCTCTGCACTTCCACCTCGACTGACATCTCTGCCCAAATTCTTTTCCTGTAAATATGTCTGCTTATGTCTGTATATGTGTGGATGGATATGTGTGTGTGCGAGTGTATACCCATCCTTTTTTCCCCCTAAGGTAAGTCTTTCCACTCCCGGGATTGGAATGACTCCTTACCCTCTCCCTTAAAACCCACATCCTTCCGTCTTTCCCTCTCCTTCCCTCTTTCCTGACGAAGCAACCATTGGTTGAGAAAGCTTGAAATTTTGTGTGTATGTTTGTGTGTCTTTTTATTGTGTCTATCTACCAGCGCTTTCCCGTTTGGTAAGTCATGGAATCTTTGTTTTTAATATATTTTTCCCATGTGGAATGTTTCTTTCTATTTTATTTATTGTAGTTTGTATTAGATTTGCTGAACTTTTTTCTGAGTGACAGGTAACATTCAGTTACACGCGAATTGTATTTACATTTTAGAAGTTTTTAGTATATGGTCATACTTGTAACAAGACAAAAACATTGCAATTTGGAAGGATAACATTACTGGATGTTTTTAGAACTTGAAGGAATCAACATTATCAGTTCCAAGAAGAGAATAGCAAAAAACTTTGAGATTTCATGACAAATGCCTTTTGGCGCCCTTGATATTGGTCAGTTTCCCTCATACGCTTGATATTTTCAAACTGACACGTCTGTCTGTCTTGAGGGTAAATCATGAGTTCAGTTAGTGAAGATAATAATATTTTTTGTATTGAGATGGTGGGTGAGGGTTGGGGGAGGAGCCAGTTGTCCTTCTCTGCCATTTTCTGGGTATGCCCTTGTTCCTCAGTTTTTATAGTAAAGCTATAAATGGAAAATTATTCATTTCTATTAGGTGGAGATGAGGATTTGTTTCAGCTGAATAACACCTCTCGTGAATTAAAACTGAATGGTCAAGAATTAGATTATGAAAATGCTACAAGCCACACCATATATGTACTAGCAACTAATAGTGAAAAAAAACCAGAAGAAGACCCTGCTCTTGAGAACAATGATTCAGTACTGAAATGCATAATACAAGTAAGTAGACCAACTTAATTTTTGTTTTTATCAGAAAATAAAACAACATTAGTTGGAATGTTGATATTAAATAGTAAAATGATGCAACTTGATTATTTTATTACTTATATGCTAAAATGTAATAATAAGAAATTTTCTCATGCTGCTTTGCACTAAATACGAAGCATGCTCTTATTGCTCTAGTTTTGATTCTTTCTTGTTCACTGAATACATTGCCATCAAATTTTAAAAAATTAAACATTTCAATAAAACACTTTGATGATTTACACTACTCAGCCATAACACCATAATGTTTTATGCAGTTGCTACCAATGCTGAACTACTTTGTACATCCAGAAAAAAATATTTTTCATTGTTTTGCTGAAACCATTGAAATCTGAAACTATATAAATAACCTTTATTTATCAACACTCATCCAGTAATTTTCATATATTTTGCACAGATCTTTATACTGCCCATTTTATGCTGATGTACATTTTCTTTTAATATTGATTCTGACATTGCAGCTATGTTTAAATACCAGAACTTCTTAATCTACCTATTCCAACTTTTCATTCTGTTACCTTTTAATATAACTACAACCACTAATTAGTTTGTTTCTCTCCTGTGGTCTCTCTGAGATGTAACTTCAAGTAAATTCATTTTATTTCTTGATAGTGAAAATGATACAGACTCCACAACTCATACACTTATACATATTTTTAAAACAAATACTTCATTGTTGATATTTGTGGTTTTAGATACTACAGTTAAAAATATCTCATCAATTTAGTGTGACATACATGCAAAGGTGTTGCAATCACAATTATTTCTTTCATACATAAAATCAGTCAGAAAACAATATTGTCATTTGAATTTATGTCACATACGCAGAATGAATAATGGTCTTAACAGTTTCATTAATTACACAGTTACAGAATTAAGCATGATGTTTGTATCATCTTTTTAATATACATCTGATTAGAGCTTTTGGTCATTGTTAACAGCAATTCTGTCCTTTAGAAAGTCTCAAAATTTTTTTGAAAATTAGTAAATTTTGCTACCTACATTAGTTACAAAGTTGGACAATAGTAGTTCTCATGTTATTCCCAGTATTGTTTCAAGTATTTCTGATCATGCCTAAAAATAGTCAACTTGAGTTATCATCAGGGAGCCTTGTCTTACAGATTATTTCTGCCAAATTATATATAGTGATGGGACTAATACAGTATTATTACACCATAACCTGCATAGTTACAGATGCATATTGTATAAACATGACACAGATTAGACTATATTAGATGTACTTTTCACTCCATGGATCCATAGTGAAGCTATCCGCAGGATGTATTACAAGTTTTTATGTCTGCTCCAAATATAAATGCCTAATCAATTAACAATTCCCTAGTATTTTATGAGCAGAAAACAGAAGGAATGCCAATAACTATTACCAGAATATCCCAAGTTTATTTATTTATTTATTTATTTACACATCAAGTTCTGTAAGACTAAATTGGGGAGCAAATCTCCAAGGTCATGGAACATGTCAGTATATGAAATTACAATGTAAAAGAAATAACAAATAAAAATAAAATGTTTATGAACCCAAAAAAAGTCAAGCCATAAGTTTAAGTAAGCGCGATCGACAATGTAACATAAGATTCAGCTTAATTTTTCAAGGAATTCTTCAACAGAACAGGAGTGACCAATGAAGAAACTCTTCAGTTTTGATTTGAAAGTGCATGGATTACTGCTAAGATTTTTTAATTCTTGTGGTAGCTTATTGAAAATGGATGCAGCAGTATACTGCATCGCTTTCTGCACAAGAGCTAATGAAGTCCAATCCAAATACAGTTTGGATTTCCATAGATTATTAACTGAGTGAAACTTGTTTATTCATGGGAATAATCTGATATTGTTAACAAGAAACAACAGTAATATATATTTATATATATTGAGAGGCCAATCTCAAAATACCCAGACTAGTGAACAAGTGTTGACAAGAGGTTTGCAAACTTACACCACTTATTGCCCGAACCACCCATTTCTGAGCCAAAAATATCCTTAGGGAATGGAAAGAGTTACCCCAAAATACACTCCTGGAAATTGAAATAAGAACACCGTGAATTCATTGTCCCAGGAAGGGGAAACTTTATTGACACATTCCTGGGGTCAGATACATCACATGATCACACTGACAGAACCACAGGCACATAGACACAGGCAACAGAGCATGCACAATGTCGGCACTAGTACAGTGTATATCCACCTTTCGCAGCAATGCAGGCTGCTATTCTCCCATGGAGACGATCGTAGAGATGCTGGATGTAGTCCTGTGGAACGGCTTGCCATGCCATTTCCACCTGGCGCCTCAGTTGGACCAGCGTTCGTGCTGGACATGCAGACCGCGTGAGACGACGCTTCATCCAGTCCCAAACATGCTCAATGGGGGACAGATCCGGAGATCTTGCTGGCCAGGGTAGTTGACTTACACCTTCTAGAGCACGTTGGGTGGCACGGGATACATGCGGACGTGCATTGTCCTGTTGGAACAGCAAGTTCCCTTGCCGGTCTAGGAATGGTAGAACGATGGGTTCAATGACGGTTTGGATGTACCGTGCACTATTCAGTGTCCCCTCGACGATCACCAGTGGTGTACGGCCAGTGTAGGAGATCGCTCCCCACACCATGATGCCGGGTATTGGCCCTGTGTGCCTCGGTCGTATGCAGTCCTGATTGTGGCGCTCACCTGCACGGCGCCAAACACGCATACGACCATCATTGGCACCAAGGCAGAAGCGACTCTCATCGCTGAAGACGACACGTCTCCATACGTCCCTCCATTCACGCCTGTCGCGACACCACTGGAGGCGGGCTGCACGATGTTGGGGCGTGAGCGGAAGACGGCCTAACGGTGTGCGGGACCGTAGCCCAGCTTCATGGAGACGGTTGCGAATGGTCCTCGCCGATACCCCAGGAGCAACAGTGTCCCTAATTTGCTGGGAAGTGGCGGTGCGGTCCCCTACGGCACTGCGTAGGATCCTACGGTCTTGGCGTGCATCCGTGCGTCGCTGCGGTCCGGTCCCAGGTCGACGGGCACGTGCACCTTCCGCCGACCACTGGCGACAACATCGATGTACTGTGGAGACCTCACGCCCCACGTGTTGAGCAATTCGGCGGTACGTCCACCCGGCCTCCCGCATGCCCACTATACGCCCTCGCTCAAAGTCCGTCAACTGCACATACGGTTCACGTCCACACTGTCGCGGCATGCTACCAGTGTTAAAGACTGCGATGGAGCTCCGTATGCCACGGCAAACTGGCTGACACTGACGGCGGCGGTGCACAAATGCTGCGCAGCTAGCGCCATTCGACGGCCAACACCACGGTTCCTGGTGTGTCCGCTGTGCCGTGAGTGTGATCATTGCTTGTACAGCCCTCTCGCAGTGTCCGGAGCAAATATGGTGGGTCTGACACACCGGTGTCAATGTGTTCTTTTTTCCATTTCCAGGAGTGTATAATCCCATATGACATAAGCCAATGAAAATAAGCAAAGTTGACTAATTTTCATGTTGAATGATCACTTACTTCAGATACCATCCTAATAGTAAAAATGGCAGCATTAAGTCTTTGAACAAGATCCTGAACATGGGCATTCCACAACAGTTATCTATCTATCTGAACACCTAGAAATTTGGATTGTTAAGTTTCACTAATCATATGCCAATTCTATGGAATTAATATGTCGGGTTTTGCTGAATTGTATGTTAAAAATTGTAAAAACTGTCTTACTGTGATTTAGTGTTAATTTATTTTCTACAAGCTATGAACTTATGTTATGAGTTGCACTATTGGAAACAGAGCCAATGTTGCACACAACATCCTTTACTACCAAGCTAATGTCATCAGCAAACAGAAATATTTTAGAGTTGCCCGTAATACTAGAGGGCATATCATTTATATAGATAAGGAACAGGAGTGGCCCCAACACTGATCCTTTGGACTCTCCCCATTTGATCATACTTCACTCAGACCCCACATCACAGCCATTCTCAACACTGAATAATGATCTTTAGCTGTCTGTTGTTAAAGCAAGAGATGAACCAATTCTGAGCTACTCCCCATATTCCGTAATGGTCCAACTTCTGGAGCCATATTTTCTGACCAACATTATCAAACACCTTAGTTAAATCAAAAAAGTATGCCTAGCACTTGAAACCTTTTGTTTCACCCATCCAGTGCCTCACAGAGAAAAGAGAATATAGCTTTTTCAGTTGTTAAATGACTTCTAAAGCTGAACTGTACATTTGATAGCAAATTAAGTTATATAAAATGATCAATTATCCTTACATATACAGCCTTTTCAATAACTTTAGCAAATACTGATGGCATAGAAATAGATCTAAAATTACCTACATTATCCCTTTCTCCCTTATTATAAAGCAGCTTTGCTACTTAGTACTTTAATCATTCAGGAAACTGACCATTCCTAAAGCAAAAATTACAAATATGGCTAACATGTTCACAGTACTTCAATATCTGCTAGGCATTCCATCATATTCATGAGAGTCCTTAGTGTTCAGTTATTGACTCAATGTCCCCCTTATCTGTACCACAGAGGAGTATTTCAGACATCAATCTCAGAAAGGCATTTCCTGAGAAAGTTATATGATTCCCTGTAGAAACTAAATTTTTATTGAATTCACCAGCAATGCTCAGAAAATGATTGTTAAGTACTGTACATATATCGGATTTATCAGTAACAGAAGTAGTCTTACTAGGAACTGACTTTATATCATTGATCTTGTACTCCTGACCAGACACTTCCTTCACAACTGACCATATGGTTTTAATTTTATCCTGTGAATTAACTATTCTATTTGCATACCAAGTACTCTTTGCCTTGATAGCCAGGTCAGATTCAAATGAGTAACTAAGTGAGATATGAGTAGAGTATGTGGCATACTATTCTTGATTGAGTCATGGCTGCTTATTTCACCCATAGCTGCAAGCAGCTGAGCCCATATGATACACCTTTTATACCTCTAGTGAGCTACAACACCTCTGAGTCACTATTGATGCCATCCACTGACAGGAATATTAAATCCCTGCCCCCTGAAATCAGCATGTAGGGCCAAAAATGCCCTAGATGATACCAGTATCAATGGTGCGGTGTAGGTGGAGTGGCAGAACTCACCGTCAGTGACTCAAGTAGTGTCAACTTGGGGCCAACTTCATCAGGAGACTCGGCCAAAAACTGTGGGTGCAGTGGAGGCAACAGAGTGCCCGCAGCAATAGACTGCTCTGATGCCACCAGAGTGAGGGAAGTCGGAATGGAGTAAGTGGTTCTACTTCTATAGACTCCCAGACCATGACCCCCTTACCAACGTACCATTCAACATGGGCACAGGGGTGGTTGTCACACTGAAATGCAGCAGGTGCAGAGAGACAGCAAGAGACCTAGCTGGTGGCAACCCTGGTATCTGTTTCAAGAGTAAGAGATAAAAATGAGAGCAATGGCATCTTCTGTGACTACAGTTGCAGCTGGAGCTGATTGTTGTGGTGGGTCAGGCAGACTTACCCAGATACTATTTCAAACAGCTGATGTCGCCTGTGGCCTATGATGACTCCTTGTATCTGAGCCAGGTGCTGGTCACATGTACGTGACCCAACAAAGGTGTCACCACATATAGATGCATTGGTACACAGGATGTAACAATGAAAACGATCAATTTTTGACAAAATAAGTTAATTGGGTAGATAAAAATCTACTTACCAAGCAGCGGCAGAACACAGACATAAAAGAAGGTTGTAATTAGGCAAGCTTTTGGAGTGGCACCTTCTTCAGGCAGAAGGGTAGAATGGGAAGAAATAGGGGTGAAATAAAAGGACTGGAGAGGTCTTTCCTTCTCATCTCATGCAGTAAGTCTCCCCTGACCACGGTTTGGGTGACTTTCCCAAAATCTACCCCTTTTTCTAGACTTCTCCAATCCTCTTCCTTCACGCCTCTTCCTTCCCCTTCCAGACTTCTGCCTGAAGAAGTAGCCACTGGCTCCAAAGGCTTGCCTAATTACAAATTTCTTTCATGTGTGTGTTCTGCCACCACTTGATGAGTAGATTTTTTTATCAATCCAGTTACATTATTTTGTACACAGAATGGACACACTGTATGGGCCTAAGGATGTTTAACAGGGTGTGATGCCACTGCTGGTGCAGGATTTTGGCTAGATTGCTTCCAACGGTGGGGGTGGATCTATACATCACAAGGAAGCTACCCAAGTGTTCTCATATAAATAGTGTAAAATCCAAAGTGAGAGTTCACAGTGGTAGGGAAGCCACCTGCTGTGTAGCCATGATTGTGGGGACTGCAGTGTTGTCCTCTTGCTGTTCAGTCTGCTGCATGATACAGGCATCTGTTTCTGGTATCCCACTGCCACAATTATGACAGGACTAGGGATTCTTCAATGTGCATGACATGCTTCACAACACTGAGGAGGGAGGGGTTTCTGACCTACACAATTGACATTGCAAAAAATGCATTCAGTGGTGAAGTGGGAGAAGAATGATTGATGTACCTAAATCTGTAATGAAATGCTGGTAACCTAGATCCCTGTGCACTTGGGTGGGACTTAGAGACAGAAATAGAAGATGAAGAGTCAGAATCATCAGTCAATTGCTGCTTGTAACGGTGGCTAAAAATTTGGAAAATATTAATTTCATTTGTAAAACCATCTGAACTGTCAAAGCAACCTAAAAGATTTAGAATTGTAAGCACTTCAGTTGTACTAGGACCATACTTTGCAAAGCTTTAGCTGTGAACTCCGTGTGAGGTGCAAGGTGCACAATCAAATCTTGAATCGAAGATTACCCAAATGAAAATTTCAGTTCTGCCACATGAAATTGCATTTGTGTGTGAGAACCTATAAGTCAGCAGCCCATGCTGCATTGTCCATGTTCTTCTTGACATGGATTCAACTGGAGGCTAGCCATGGCATGGTGCTCTCCCATCATAGCATTCAGGTGACAGGTCAAGGAGATCACTGAAAGACAATTCACTTGGTTGCAGTTACTGCACCATTTCATATAAGGGAGTACTAGAAGATGAGAGCAATGCAATTTGTTGTCTTCAAAAAATGCCGTAAGTAAAACAGTACATTTACAAATGGTGGACTTAGACTTCCCAGCTCCCCACAGCAGTGAACAGTGGTGGAGGTGTAGCCATGGCCACTGACTGATGTGGTTGTTGTTGCAAAGACACTAGCTGCAGGAGAACAGCCTAGAGAGTGGCCTGCTATTCTTTGTGGATTATTATTAAGGTACAAACTGTTGATGCTGTTGTTGCAATCACAGCAGTTGCTGCCAAAGTTGCAAAAAATTGGGGTCTGTAACACAGGAACTGGGTGTGAGCACAATGCCATAAACACAATAGGATGGGAACTCATCATTGCTCATGCAGTGTACTTTTCTAGGCTGAACTGCAGCTGCTTACCTAGCTCATTTTGGTGAGTGGCTGAGTCAACATGATATGCCTTTTATGCCTCTGGTGGCTCTCTTCATGTGTGAGCTGTAAAGCCTCTGAACTACTAATGATATCATCTAGTGCTAGGAATGTTAAACATGTCATAAAACAAAAATATTTGATACATATATACAAAGAGATTTACGAATGTTCCTGCCATACACCCTTAGTGAAATGTTTCTTACAGATGTGGACTAGGTTAAAAAGATGTTGAACATATAATGAGAGAAAGCAGGGAGACATAACGATAAGCCTCAGTGAACATTCACCATACATACAATTGTGCTGTTCTTTTATAACAGTCTAAAGGATGACAGACTGGGTGATGTTACTGTTTCACTTCACCATTCTTATGTTGTATGGATTCAGAAGTATCAGTGTTCTTCTGATCCACTGCACATGGTGATAAGAAGTTTAGAGATTGTTCAGTAGTGATCATTGTTCAACAATTTCACATGTTTAGAGATTGCTCTCCAACTACAAATTGTAACATTAGTATCCTCATATTCCACTTCTATAGATATTCCCTTACATTACTGTTAATGTTTTGTACTCATGTGTAGTTGCTGTATTGTGTAAGACAAATAACTTATAACAATTGAAGGGCTGGGTGGAAGAAAACACTAACTAACACAAGCATAATCTTGAGTTATTGCATGTTATATGTTTGGTTAAACCTATAACTTGTAAATCATGATGGTCTTATTTGCCACCCCATCACTTTTATTCTACCATTTTCAGATAATAAAGTTTTTCTTAATGTAAGATTGGAAGCAACTGTATTTAGATTAATTTGTGAATTCACTGTTAAGATTTAAGTTGTTACCAGCATACACTTTCTTTTGTATATACAGATGTTACTACACCTGAGTAGCTGCGTGCTTTTATTTTCATTTACACTGTGAGCCTTGACTAATTTGTATTTAGCCTTGTGCACAAGAAACATAAACAGTAAAGCTGTTTTGTAAGTACTGTAAGGTTGAGGCAGGTAGTAGGGGATTCTATCATTAATTCAATTCAAAAGGTTAATTTCATTCTCTCATTAAAGTCAAGCATTAGCCGGGAGCTTCGGCTGCCTGTAATTTTCTCGTCCCACAGACTGACAACAGCAAGTCAGCACCAGGGTGGGAAATCTCGATCACATGCCTCCCTCAGATCCTGACGAGGTAACGCCACCTAGGCGACGCTGACCAGGCCACGCTTCGGAACTTTCCATGCTGCCCCTGTGGGTTTCTCGGCTTCTGACCAATCAGGGTGGAGGAAGCCATGCAGCCATGCCAGATGTACCCCATCACCCATCGGTGAGGCTCTCTCTTTGCCGCACGGACTGTAGCTGTGAATACCACCTGCCTCTCCCGGTGCTGCAGCGCCATGGACTTTGTCTCTGTAACTGCCACGCAATTCACACTTGTCCAAATGGCAGACATCACTATGCATTAACTTTGCTCAGGTTTGATGCAAACTATGCATCGCCTACCACTACACTCTGGCTCACCCTCGCCTCTCTAGGCCTGACTCGTGTTGCCCATTTGAATGCATTTTCTGCCAATAAATGTTCTTGTCACATAAAAATTGTCCAAATGATTTATTTCTGCCTATTGGCAGTGGTTATACACACTTCCAATCTGGTATGGAGTGACTGCCGCACACGTGCTAGGATTTCAGCAGAGATGTCCAAGCAGGCTGCAGTAATACATGGTTGGATATCATAAGATGTAGTTGGTACATCCTTGTAGACAGCATCTTTGAGCTTCCCCCACAGAAAAAATTCTACAGGCATCAAATGCAGGGAATGGGCTGGTCAAGGCACAGATCCTCTGCATTCAGTGCAAGGATTTGGAAACAATTCATGAAGACATTGTGTAGTACATCACGCATTATGGGGTGGACAGCCATTATGTTAGTACCACAAGTTCCTCCTAGCCTACAGAGGCATCTTCTAGCATCAATTGAAGGTTGTCTGTTAGGAGTCTGTGATACTTGTTCACATTCAGTGTTCTGCCTATGAAAAACAGGCCTATGAGCTGATGGTTCACTATCACACCGCACATTTATGCTCCATGGAAACTGATGTTCTACCTAAAAAGCCAACAGACATTGTCAACAGACCTGTAGTGCAATTTTGACGGTTTATCTGCCCATGATTGCTAAATGTGACTTTATCACTAAACAAGATACACGATACATCTGGAGAATCCTGTCTTAATGCCCATGTGCAGAAGTTAACACAATTCTCATAATCGTTTCCATGTAGCTCTTGATGGAGAGAGATGTGACAGTGTTGGAAACTATGTTAATGGAGAAAGCGTAGGACGCTTGCGTGACTCATTCCACTTCCTTGTGTGATTATGTGGAAGCTCACATGTAGATCATCTGCAACAGCACTAAAAACATTAATTTCTCCTTCTTCTGCCATCACTTGCATCCTTCTGTTATGTTGCCTAGGTGTTACACTACCACTTTCATGTAATTGCTTAAAGAGGTTGATAAATAATTGCTAAGATGGTTGGTTTCTATTGGATAGTTTGCCACATACACCGTAAAAGAACAAATTGCATGCTTCCTACATTGTCCTTACACCATGAACATGTCAGCTTGTTCTAAACTAATAAATACCATCATCCACTCATGACCTACTGCCTGGGACACAACACACTAACTGACTAGCAAGTCACAGTTCAATCAAGGAACAGACAAGCTCATTGTAGGCAAACATAACAACATAGTACCTAGCTACTAGCCAGGTTGAATAACACAAACAAATACTGGCATTTAAACTTCTTAAAATACGATATGTTATAAACAACAAACACCACTGACATTATAATTTAACCTACTTCTCGTTTGTTAATATTCAGTAGGTATCGTTCCATTTAAAAAAGCATATGTTTCCACAAACATTCACTTTTGACGTATTATTACAATCTTTTTATTGGCTAACAATATGAGCCCCAGCTACCAGTCCATTTTGTGAAAATTGAACATCAATAGCACTTTCTATTTCCTCAAAGTTCGTGGTGCAAGTTCTAGATGATTCACCTTGTATAGAAGGGGTAAAGTTACGCTAAATATTACAATAAATAAATACATAAACCAAAGCAATATAAGAGTGGTAAAAGTTCAAACTTAACACACACTTAAGAAGGCAGAAAAGGTGAAAAATATGATACAGACATTGTTGTTTACGCTGTTCTTAAGTATTTCACCACAAACATGTTCAATCTATATATTCCAATATAAAATTAATTCGAACTAGTTCTAAAACATGTATTAAGGTTACCAATCATAATCATTTTGTCTAAGATTTATCTGTTACACTCACTGAGAATTTATTTGAATTTGGGCAATTGCTCATTAAGACATTGAATATGTGCTGCAAATCCATTGAATAGCTTAACACCAAAGCAATAAAATCCTTTTTCGACCAGATTAAGAGTTTTTAATTCAATGCACAGACTTTTTTTGCACAACAATGTGTCGCAAGCAAAGGGTGACATGCGACATAAGCAGTCTCTTCAGTATGTGCAACTCCAACACAAGTGAAGGTAATACAGTTCCTAAGTCACTGCTATACAAGTGCCTATTTTTGACACTGCTGTTGGAGCTGGCAAACTACTAGTCTTCATCTGGACTATGGTCGGGCACCGCAGCCCTTACATCCTCTTCATATCGAGGGTGCAACTGTTGTTGTCCTAGAGAGGGGTCGATCATGTGTGTTTGGCTGACATCCTCTTCGCAGCCCTCTGTGCTCTAAAGTTCCCAACCGGTGTGGCAGTACTTGACTTTATGTCGGAACAGAAACTTTATTACAGAAAAAAATTACCAAGGGAAAAAATCTACTACAAGGTAGTTTTAATGATCTCCTTCTGTCAAAACAGGAAACTGTAAGACTGTCTATGACAGACACCACTCAATGTATGGAAAGATATTTTTCCAATGAAATTTTTTTAAGAGTGTTGGGTGCCCCAAGAATGTAATTGCATATGACATAATAAATGAAAGTAGACATAGTAAGAAGTTTCAAAGATACCTGCTTCAGCCACTGAAGCACTAATCCATATTGTAACCGTTGCTGAGCAATATAATTTAAAAAATTGAAGAATGTGAGTTGACCAGTTACATTTGCTGTCTATATAAGCACACAGGAATTTTTTATCCTCAACTTTCAGTATTGTTTGTTATCTTCACTATGTGTTAATTTTTACAAGATTTCTTTGAGGTGTAGGGAATCTTATGTAATAGATGTTATATGGACAGAGCTAGAGACCACTTGAAGAAAACAAGTTTGTGATTTTTAAACTTTGTTCAAGGCCATCAATGAGAATTGTAGTATCGTCTGCAAAAAAGGTAAATTTACATTTTGTGTCGAAACAAAGTCATTAATGAAACCAAGAAATAGTAGTGGACCCAAAATGAAGCCTTGTGGCATACTGCAACCGAAGGTGCCCCATACAAATGAGGCATATTCTTCAGATGAGCCACTCGGCACTCAAGTTTGCTTTCAGCCCTTTAAATATGAATTATATAATTATATTCTGAGCTTTGAGTTTTTGGTGACTGCCAGCACTGAATAAAAAGTACTGTGAAGGACTGTGTGATTATCTTTCATTCAGCCTGTTTTCAAGCTCCATTGTATCTGTTAATGGCTCTTGTTGTGTTTTGTTAACTTCAATAAAAATACTTTCTCTAAGTTCACTTTTGTGTTGGTGATCTTTCTTTATCAGTTTGCTGTGGAATAGAAATTGCCACGGGTGCAAAAAACTAACTGTTTCTCATCCTTAACATAACATTAGCACACCAAAGATTACCTTCACAATTAAAATATATAGTGGTATATGTGACTCTGACTCGAATAAGAAGCTATAAGCTGTCACATGAAAATTACACGGTCATTTACTGTTTAGACATGTTTTGTGCATATTGGAGCACTTTCTTTTCCAAAATTAATACAGCACAAGATGTAAAAGTGTATCTGCCATGTACAATGTTAAGTGTAACCCCTGTGCATGATTTGTGCTCTTATTTTACACTGAATCATTTGGGGTACACAGACATGAATTATAATATTTTGATGATAATGTGTTACCCTAACATGTCTGACATTAACTAATATTGTTAGTAGTGCTTCATACAGACATGTTAATGTTATCACAATATGCCATATATTCACCATTTATACATGTTTTGTTTTCAGTTTCCCCAGCCATACATTTAGCATCTATATATTTATGGCTTCTAGTTGCTCTTGACAATGTCTCAGGAGCTGAAACTATGATAATGGAAATAATTAAAAACATATGGTCAAGACACAGCAGTGTTATCATTTAAAAACATTGTACAAGAGTAATTTCTATCATTAAAAAATAGAAAGTCCGGGATGGAATAACAATAATATGAAAAGGGTACATTGCTACTCACCACATAGAGGAGGTATTGAGCTCCAGGCAATCACAATAAAAAGGACCATTAAACATTTAAGTTTCTGGAAAAAGATCCTCCCAATGTGTAAAACACACACACACACACACACACACACACACACACACACACACACACACACACACACACATGGCTACTGTCTGCAGCTGTATGTGGCAACAGTACCATACAATTAAAGGCTAAAGGCAGCATCCAAATTGGTATGTCAAACAATTCTCACAACTCCACAATGCTTGATATGAACCAAACCTCAGAATTTATATCATTTGAATGGCAAAAACTGTGAACAAGAACTACAAATTGTCACCTGATAGAACTCCTGCTGTTATGAGAGATTTTAACTCTTTGACCGCTGATCATATAAACATTGGTTTTTCTTAGGATGCTAGCCATTTTTAAAGTTTTTCAGCATTTATTAAGAAGAGTAGCCAACAATGGAAACCTATTAAGCTGTCAATATATATGATTTCATGTACCCCAACAAAAGATGGGAAGGATAGTCTACTGAAATTTTTGTGTCTTGTCAGTCGATGGGATTTGCTGTCAGAGTGCTAAGCCCAAGCTAAAGTGATTGTGAAAAGATTAGGTAACATATTCTGTTTACAAAGAAATCATCCAGTGGTGTGAGTCATTGCTGAACAGACAGGTCACAGAAAGTTGTAAGGGGTATTTGTCATTCTTTAATGAGCCACAAGAGACTTGATCAAAATGCTCAGAAATGAGCATGTGAAAGATGTGAAATCCAGTAATAAAGCTGATCTCTGAAAATGCACAGCATGAATTCAAGGAAAGACAATGCCCTTTCTTTTAAGGAAATGTGAAGTTAACTCAAAAAAGAACTTCAAGCCATTATTCTGCTCTGATCTTTTTCTAATAATGACAAATTTGAAAATTAAAATAATTTTTAGCTTAACTCCCTTTCACAATGAACTTGTTCACACAAACTTTTTTCAGCATTTAAAAAATAAAAAAGTGACATAAAGCTCAGGATTAGAACTTCCACTTTAATTTGTCTCTGAATGTTAATAGCTCAGTTTCTTGCTTATCTTTTGAGCAATGTCAATCACAGCTTCTTCATATTCTTGGCACAGTTAGTCTTGGACTATGATGTGTTTGCTGTTTGGTAAAAGAGGTTATTCGATTTCCATTAAGACACAGCTTCATTAATTTTCAAAGAAAAGTAACAGAAATGTAATTTGTTTTGTCAACATTTTAATAAACGCTTGTTAGATTCATTATTCACAGTACATTACATTGAACTAGTATGCACAACACAAAGTAATAGGCACAATTCCTGATGACACAGTCCCACCAGAAGCAAAGTGAACACGGATACATCAATCTATAGAAAGGTGTTACTTGTGAATTCCATAAAATTAAATTTGTTTATTTTTCATTTGCAATTTAGTGTTCCGATACTAAAATTTTAAAATCTGACACAAATAATAATAATAATTATGAAAAATAGTAATAATTATTGTCACTAGTTTCTTAAAGATTACAAAATATGTCTGACAAATTTTGCTGTTAAATCTGAAAAAAATATGTCTTTTACACATAGTTTTACATATTCACATAAGCAAGGCAGACTTTAATACTAGTTTGGATGCAGCAGAAAATCAAGAATTAATGTTGTGGGAGAACTGTTAGCATATTGCATGGTAAATGTGCTGTATGTATCATGTAGCTTACTGGAAACTATAAGTGTGTCACTGACCAGTTCCATTAAAGACTAATGATGTACATATTTTAAGATGGTGCATGATTTTTGTGAAATTCATAAATGATAACAGCAGGTGTAATGCCCACTGTATTTCCTGCATCTTATGGAAGAGGCTGCTGACACTTTAAAAAGCTGTTGTAAAATCAGGCTAGTCATAAGATTAAATTACTTCAGTCAGAAAATGGTAAGGCAAGCTGAAATTACAGAGTGGACACCATTCTCAAGCTGGCAGGCATGCAGTGATGTTCAACAGTGCCACCCATATATACCACAGAAAGATGGTGCAACAAATAGTAGAACCTTACCTTGGTCGAAATGACTCACTGCTTGTTGATTAAATCAGTACTACCATACTACCATCATCATTTTAGGCTGAAGCCAACAATGCATCACACTGAATCCAGAATCATAGTTTACCAAAAAGGGTTGTTAGGAAATCTACATATGACATATAAATGAAGAGATTCTCTGAGCCGGCCACTGTGGCTGAGCGGTTCTAGGCACTTCAGTCCAGAACTGCACTGCTGCTATGGTCATAGGTTCGAATCCTGCCTCGAGCATGGACGTGTCTGATGTCCTTAGGTTAGTTAGGTTTAAATAGTTCTAAGTCTAGGGGGCTGATGACCTCAGATGTTAAGTCCCATAGTGCTTAGAGCCATTTGAACCAAGATTGTCTGACAAATCTCATCTTGCATATTTAGCCAGAAGGTTGTCAAGCTGGACAAGACAGTGAGCAAGAAATGTCCTAAATCAACTTAGAATTTTTGAATGTATGCCAGTGGCTCCATCGGTAAATAGAGAGCTTATCCATGTATGTAAAGTTATGCATAGGCACTTAATAATTTATTGTGGCTGATGAATTAGAGAACTAAAAGCAATGGTGGCTACATCTTCAGAGTCACAATATATATCTATGTCCACAGTTAAATATATTCTCCTAAACTAACTTTATGAAATCTTCCTTATGATCAGCAGCTTGTTTTCACAAACACAAGTTGTATGTGACACTTTTTTCACTATTGTATGCCAAATACATTTGATCAACTTAAATTTTTTCCAGGTAACAGATGTAAATGACATGCCTCCAGAATTTGAAAATAATTTGATTGCTGGAGGATTTACTATTGACTTTGCAGTTGGTACAGTCATCTTGACTGTTAAGGTAGGTAACTGTTCTCTCTTCTGAGTACTTACTCCATAAATTTAACTGAAAAGTACTTCTTTGCTCTTTCAGTAAATTAAACAATACCTTAGGACCTCAGATTTTAATTTCCACTGTCACAGGAGCTGAAACTGAAGGCAGCAAAGTAGGATCAGGAATGCTGAACTCAGTTTTCAGGTCTTCCTTTATAAAGAAAAATCGTGGATTACTGCCTTAATTTAACAAACTCAGTGGAAGAGATATTATCATTAGTGGCATAGAAAGACACCTGAATCCACTAAAAAAACTCCATATGTAATATTACTAACCTGTTTGTAGAATGAAGACCCTTATTAGCACCTTAAATTCATAGTCTGTTATGGAAAATAGTTTGGATACTTAATGAAGTCAAATAATAACTGTTGCAACATTGATGCTTTAAGTTATCATAGTCTGCACATTTATTGTGTTTAAATTGCAGCTGAACAATGACCATTATACATTGTGCTTTGGTTCACAATTCACAAACACCATGTTAGAACATACACTGCCTGATTACTCGGTGGCAACACATTTTGTATATATCAGCATTCCACAGGTCACAGTTCATGAGGAAATGACCCATTATGCACATTTCTCAAAGTAAGTCACCAAAACATTTAATACAACAATGGTAAAAACACCAATACCAAGTACAAACTGACAGACACAACTCATATTTGTAATAACCAAAGAAGTTTGGTGACTGTATGATGTTCACAGAAATGTTAATGTGTGCAGAACTAACCTGAACTGTAACACACATATTTATATTTTGTGATTACCAAGTGTGAACTTTCATGCACATGTTTTCGTTAGGCCCTGACAGGATTTTTGGGTGAGGGATGGTGGGGAGGGGGGATGGGGGAGGGAGAGTTTACTGTGTATAGACTGGTATAATGATATTTTGTAATCTTGGATATTACAGGTTATTCTATTCAAAGTGTATACTGGAAATGCCTGACTTCATGTGGATGTCTTATCATGATAAGAATAAACTCTCTTACTCATGTTTATATTTAATTATTCATCCACATTACCAACATTAACTGAAGAAGTGCATTTATAAAATTTAACTGACACAAAGACAGTGTCCCTAATCATTACTACTCCACATAATACTACTTACATCAGTTGTTATCACTTCATTAATACACATAAATCATAAAATTTCAGTAATATGTCATTATTGCATATACCTCGTTATATTTTGTCAGTTCATTACTTCATATTGTATTACATGTTTCTCCATTACATACTCAATACACTTCAAAACCACTGCTTTAATTCCTTACAAAAACTGATTCTGAAGAATTATATTTCACAGTAGTAGACAATCATATTATAGACAAAACTTTACCTTTACAACAGACAAAATATTAGTTACCTCAAACATTACTTTACTTTAAACAGCATATTTCTCTTTTCTCAAGCCTTAAGGGCTACATGCTGACAAACTTTTATTCTCAGTAAACATTACTGTAGGGAACATTAGTTGTGGCCAAGTGGTTCTAGGCACTTCAGTCTGGGTCTGCGCTGCTGCTACGGTCGCAGGTTCAAATCCTGCCTTGGGCATGGATGTGTGTGCCGTACTTAGGTTAGTCAGGTTTAAGTAGTTCTATGTCTAGGGGACTGATGACCTCAGATGTTAAGTCCCAAAGTGCCCAGGGCCATTCATTTCAACTTTAGTTACTTTTAACTGCAGGACCATAATGTGACAAAGTTTTACTGAAAAATAGTCTTTCACATGGGCAACTGAACTTGACTTTAAGCTGAATATATCATATTAACAATATTTCCACAGATTACGAATGAAAACACACACAACACTGATGAAATATTGTACAATATTTACTATTTATTTCACAAACTGGTTTTTAGCTGTTAATGCCATCATCAGATAGCAGCTGAAAAACGGTTCATAAGAGAAATAATAAGTATTATAGAATATTACACCAGTGTTGTGTGTATTCTCATTCATAATGTATTAAATATTCTGCCAAAAACTGACAGAACCGTCAACTAGTGCAATTTATGTGGATGGCAAACAGCACTGAATTCTTTATTCAAACCATTTCATTTACTGTTCCTGCATGGATGTCTACAGCCTGAAATATTTATACTTCTTTCTTAGTTGTTCAACAAAACTTTTTAATAATTACCATATTCTTGGCTTACTTCAGGCTTTTATATTGCTTTATCTGTAAAATATTTGTTACTACTTACACAAATTTCATTATTACTAAACACAAGAATAACACAAGACATTTTTCTCAAATTTTATTGTCACAGCATTGTATTCCATCCTCTTATATATATAATACATGAAAATTCACTGACGGAATAAAATCTATCTTAAATGCAAGGATAAAAACACCAATATTACACACCAGTTGACTGACACAGCTCGTATTTGTAACAATCGAAGAAGTTTAGTGTCTAAATGTTAATATAGATGTTAATATGTTCAGAACTAACTGTATCTTCAACACATGTACGTGTGTTTTACAGTTATTAGGCTTGAACCTTTATGTAGGTGTTGTATCTATTCTTATTAGGCTCCAGGTGAGGGTTTTGGGGTGGTGGTGGTGTGGAGGGGGGGGGGTAGTGCATTTAGACTGACATAATGATATTTTATGGTCTCAGGTTTTACACTTTAGTTTATAGAACCGTAGGGTGAAAATTACCATAGCAGATGACCTGTAGGTTCCAACAATGATTTGCTTTAACTAAATGTTAGATGGTTAGAAAAATATGTAAGTTCACAGTACTAGTTGATTACCATACTGCATGCCTGTGCAGCGAATTTCCTCCTTCCATAAAAGTTCACAGTATTATTTGACTAGCACACTGTATGCCCTCACAGTGAATTCCCTGCTTCAATTTATGCCACTAATTGTACTATAGCATGTGACTGTAACAATTCTGATTACTAATTTCCAATAATTAACTAGGTTTTAAGCAGAACTAAATAGACCATTATGATCAGCAGACTCATCAATAATAAAATCATGTGAAATATTGTATGAACATCATTTTGTCAGTTCCAGATGTTCCCTGCAAATACACTATGAGCATTAATAGCTTCAGATGAAAGATAAGGTAAAAAATTAGTCATTTACAAGGAGCAGAACTAATCCATTTGCTATATTTCACTTAGAGTGACCAAACACTTATTAGATTCTATACAGTGTTTGTGACTGAGTTAGCCCCTCTTTAATCTGTAATGCACTGTAGATTCCTCAAAGAAAACAATGTGCCCAGTATTTGGAAGAAATCACAAGTCACATCCATCGTCTAGCAGGAGTGAGCCATATAACTACTATCCACTACCATTGACATCTGTCTGTTGTAGAATCTTAGCATTTATTCTGAGTTCATAATTAATTAAATAGATGAAATAGAATGACCAGTGCATCTTATCCAGTGTGGATTCTGAAAAAATCAGTCACATGAAACCCAAATTGGGCTTTCCTCATGTAGCATCCTGCAAGCCATGGATCGAAGCAGTGAAAAAATAGCATTTCTCATCTTCCAAAAAGCATTTGGCATTTAGCCCACCAACACTTATTAATGAAAGTACAATCACATTCATTATCAAATGGTATTTGTGACTGGATTCAGGATTTGTTGCTATGGAAGATATAGCATGTTATCTTGGATGGAGAATCAGTACTGCAAGTAGAAGTAACTTTAGGCATGGTCCAGGGGAGTCTGTTCGGAACATTCATGTCCATGCTGTATATTAATGATGTGGCATACGAAATTAATGAAATATTATCTAGAGAAAGCTGAAAAAATGTTCACTTATATTTCAGCAAGATTTCAAAACACTGCAAACATTGGCAACTTGCTTTAAATATCCAGAAATGTAAAAATGTGCTCTTTACAAAACAAAACCAGACATATAGTATAATATTACTACAGTATCAGTAAGTCACAGTTGGAATTGGTCAACTGATACAAGTACTTCAGGCTAACAATTCATGAGGATATGAGACAGAATGATCAAGTAGTCTCAGTCAAAGGTAAAGTCAGTGGCAGACTTCAGTTTCTTATTAGGATAGTACAAAAAGGCAGTTAGTCTGCAAAGCAGATTGCTTACGAAACAAACATATGTTCATCCTAGAACATTACTGAAATGTGTGGGACCCATACCAGATGGGACTACCAGAGTCTACTGAACATTTGTCAAGATCAACACAAATGATCACAAGCTTGTTTGACCTACGTGGGACTGTCTTGGAGGTGCTGAAAAAACTGACTTTGCTAACTCCAACTGTCTCTTAAAATCTTATCTATAAACTGTTAACCAGTATTAAGTGAGAAATCTAAGAATATACTAAAACCTGTCATACAAGCTTTCTGCATGGACCACAATAACAAGATTAGACTAATTACATACACAAAATTATTTAATTAAATGGATAAAAAAATCTACTCACAATTTGGCTACAGAACACAGACATAAAAGGCAGTTGTAATTGGTAAGCTTTTGGAGCCTGTGGCATAACAGCTGGTATATGACATGTGCCATTTCACAGGTGGCTGTCCCTTTGATGATACACAGTATGTTTTGCCAATTACAGGATTATTATAGGCAGTGGTGGGAGGGTGCATAGGGCAAGTCTTCCAGTGGGGATGGTCACAGGGGCAGGAGCCATAGGATAGGGAGATGAGTGCAGAAGTAGCATAGGGTCTGACAAGAATATTGCAGAGATTGGGAGGGCAATGGAAAGCTGTTCTAGGTGTGGTGGGCATGGAGATTGGGAGGGCAATGGAAAGCTATTCTAGGTGTAATGGGCAACATTTCAGATAGAAAGGATCTCATTTCAGGGCATGATTTTAGGAATCATGGCCCTGTTGAAGTAGCTGATTAACACATTCCAGACCAGGATAATACTGATTCACCAATGGTGTGCTCAAAGCTGTATTTTGGGGGGATCAGAGTACTGGGTTTGGAAGTGATGGCCCAGGGAAATCTGCTTTTTAACTAGGCTGGTGGGGTAATTATATGCAGTGAAGGTTGAGGTGAAATGGTGGTGTATTGCTGTAAAGAGTCTGTATCCGAACAAATACATCTACATCTACATCTACATCTATACTCCGCGAGCCACCTTACGGTGTGTGGCGGAGGGTACTTATTGTACCACTATCTGATCCCCCTTCCCTGTTCCATTCACGAATTGTGCATGGGAAGAACGACTGCTTGTAAGTCTCCGTATTTGCTCTAATTTCTCGGATCTTTTCGTTGTGATCATTACGCGAGATATATGTGGGCGGTAGTAATATGTTGCCCATCTCTTCCCGGAATGTGCTCTCTCGTAATTTCGATAATAAACCTCTCCGTATTGCGTAACGCCTTTCTTGAAGTGTCCGCCACTGGAGCTTGTTCAGCATCTCCGTAACGCTCTCGCGCCGACTAAATGTCCCCATGACGAATCGCGCTGCTTTTCGCTGGATCATGTCTATCTCTTCTATTAATCCAACCTGGTAAGGGTCCCATACTGATGAGCAATACTCAAGAATCGGACGAACAAGCGTTTTGTAAGCTACTTCTTTCGTCGATGAGTCACATTTTCTTAGAATTCTTCCTATGAATCTCAACCTGGCGCCTGCTTTTCCCACTATTTGTTTTATGTGATCATTCCACTTCAGATCGCTCCGGATAGTAACTCCTAAGTATTTTACGGTCGTTACCGCTTCCAATGATTTACCACCTATGGCATAATCGTACTGGAATGGATTTCTGCACCTATGTATGCGCATTATATTACATTTATCTACGTTTAGGGAAAGCTGCCAGCTGTCGCACCATGCATTAATCCTCTGCAGGTCCTCCTGGAGTACGTACGAGTCTTCTGATGTTGCTACTTTCTTGTAGACAACCGTGTCATCTGCAAATAGCCTCACGGAGCTACCGATGTTGTCAACTAAGTCATTTATGTATATTGTAAACAATAAAGGTCCTATCACGCTTCCCTGCGGTACTCCCGAAATTACCTCTACATCTGCAGATTTTGAACCGTTAAGAATGACATGTTGTGTTCTTTCTTCTACTCCTGCAGTTTACCAATATTACGTTGACTTTTCCTGTTTTTGGTCTCTGAGGACGGACGTTCTTTATCAACGATGATAATGTCCTCTCTGGTAAGCCGTCAGGTATTTTATCGTTTCGCCCAAGGGGGGGTCCCTCTAACCTAAAAAACCCCCGTGTGCATGCCACACGTACTCTGCTACCCTAGTAGCTGCTTCCGGTGTGTAGTGCACGCCTGACCTGTCTAGGGGGGCCCTACAGTTCTCCAACCAATAACGGAGGTCAATGAATTTGCAACCATTATACATTTGCCTTTGATGCCAAGGCTGTATGGGAGGGAACGTTTGACATGGAAAGGATAGCAACTGTCAAGATGTAAGTACTGTTGTTTGTTTGTCGGTTTAATGCAGATGGAAGCATGTAGCTGACCTCTGGTGAGGATGAGACTGACATCAAGGAATGTGACATGGGATTCAGATTAGGACCATGTGAAATTTAATTGGGAGAAGGTATTCAGAGATGTGAGGAATTTTAGCAGGTCAGCCTCACCATGAGTCCATATGGTAAAGATGTCATCAATGTATAGAAACTAATCCAGGTACTGAAGACTTATGGATCCCAGGAAAGCTCCCTCCAAGCAGTCCATGAAAAGGTTGGCACAGGCAGGAGCCATCCCATTTCCCATGGCCATACCCCTGATCTGTTTGTATGTCTGCCCCTCAAAGGTGAAGTAGTTGTTGGTAAGTATAAAGCTGATTAAGGTGAGTATGGAGGATGTCATATCTTTGGAATCAGGTGGGCACTAACAGCAAGGAAAACACCACTTTCAGGTGGTTTAGGAGAAGATGGGATACGTTTTTGAAGTGAAGTCTGGCATGTTGTTGCAGTTTGAAGTTGGCTTGGTGGATGATAATGTTGGAGGAAACATGAGGGGCAGATAACTGCAGCATTTTTTCAGAAGGAGGGAAGTCTGGTAGAGTGGAAATTTGCTGATGAGGCATATAGGTCACAGATTAGCCAGGTAAGAGTAAGAGATTGCTGTGTTTGAAACTGTAAAAGAGCCTGGTGTAGGGTAGGATTGCATCCAAAAACAGGGACTTTTAATGTTAGCACTTTTGGAGTCACTCCAAGGGACAAGCAGATTTCAAAAAACAGATTATGGGACCTTAGGTTTGATAGTGCAAAGGCATATTTTTGGAAACAATGGAGATGTGATTCATCATGGCAAGAGAGGACAGTTTGGAGAGTTAGAAATCGTGGGAGTGGCAAAAAAAAAAATTAATCAGAGGGTGGAAAAGATAGAAAAACGGAAGAAAAGCAAAGAAAAAGTCGGAAAAATCAGAAAAATTAGAAAAATTGTTAATAAGAGGTAATGAGTGAGCAATCTACATGATATGAACAAATGATTTTAAAAGAAAAAAGGAAAAAAACCGATCAGGAAAGTTGTGGAAACAGACGAAATTTTAAAAACTCGTAAACAGAAACAAAAGTCATAGGAGAAAATGTAAACTACTTAGCTCGGAGATTAAAGTTATGCAATATGTGGCAATAAAAGTCAATCAGAGCAGTTTGCCGAAATACAAACCCACAAAAACGTGAAAGAATTACACATAAATAAGTGGATGATGGAAAAGAAAATAGCTGTCAAAACTGCAGATAAATCGGCGAAAGATGATCAAGAGAGAGTCATGCAGTGTAATGAACAGTAAATTGTTGTGTACAAATTCGTAAATAACAGTGGAACAAATATATGCAAATACAAATGGATTCATCTATGAGCACGGAAATCAGTACTATAAAAGATGTAGGGGCAAAGTGTTGATTAATCTTGGAGATACAAATAAATAAACAAATAGATTAGCACATAATGTAGAAAACAGATGACTGTTTGAACAAGACAGACGTCAACAAAGACTGGCAAGACGTTTAAATAAGAAGTAAAGATGGCCACATAGGTTAAAGTAACAATGAAAACAATCTCTTTCATTGTCTTTCCCATCTATTTTTCACTTCCTCCCCCCCCCCCCCCCCCCCCCCCCCCTCCCACCGGTGTTACATACAATGCACTCAGCTTTTCAATCTTATTAACTCATGCATGATATTTAAGCAGTAATCTCTGTCTGCATATTACCCTATCTTCCACCTTTAAGCTCTCAGGTATTCAAATCTCATCCGATGCAGTCTCCAACAATCAGTCTTTACTTCTCATCCCATCCCCTGACCCACAGTTCTGGGTGACTTTCCCAAAATCTACACCTTTTCCTAAACCTCTCCAGTCCTTTGCCTTCACCCCTGAAGGAGCCATAGGCTCTTAAAGCTTGCCAATTACAAACGTCTTTTATGTGTGTATTCTGCCACTGCTCAGTGAGTAGATTTTTTATCTATCCAATTAAATAATTTTGTCAATAATTGTTTTTTTCTGCTGTTATAATTACGTACACAGACATTTAAGCACTCATTGTTCCCACACTTCATATGTTAATGGAACAGGAAGAAAGCATTTTACATGGAACAATGGGAAGTAGACTTGTCACTACATCACACTTTGCAGTATTTGCAGAGTGCAGATGCAAATGTAGATTCATAGTAAATAACTGATATAATCCAATTTATTGGCAAATCTTCACTGAAGATATGACATTAAAAGTTATGTAGCTTGAGGTAAAATATTATTGTAGACAATAATAAAATTATATAGTATGTGGATATTACAGGTTGCAGATTGGTAATAACACACTTTAGCTCTCGAATGGACATTTATGTAAGCACAGAACAGGGTGAATACAACATGGCTTTACAAATGTAGCATGCTCAGCAGACATAGCCAAAGTAAGTAAAAGATCCTCAGGTCCAGAGATATGACACTTCATGCCAGAGGTGCCACAGAGCACCCCCCCCCCCCCTTTCCCGCCGGCAGAGCGGAGCATAGCAGAGGGAAGCTTTTTCACTTGAACACAAAATCCTCATGCCAGCATGTGCCAGCATGGTGGTTAAAGGTGAGATCCAGCACAAGAAGTGTGCACCTCTATGTATCCTCAGAAGCCGCATTGACAAGGTCATGTGCACCGGACTGCTGCGCAGGTGGTGGAGTGTCACTAGAGGCCACATCAGTGGCATCAGCAGGCAAGGCAGTGGCAGTGATGGCAGGCAGATTGGAGGTGTCAGAACACTGTTTGGCAAGGGACCATGCCAGTTTTAATCGGTTAACTGAAACTGTATTGGGTTGCCTCTTGAGAAGTATCATGAAAGTATTCCCTCCGCAGCATAAGACGCGATGTAGACCAGTATAAGGTGGTTGCAAGGCGACACATACGGAGTCATTGTGCAGCATTACAAACTCGCACGATGCCAGGTCTTTGTGTACAAACACCTTGAGTGGTAGGCAGGGGTCATCGAAGGTGGGCAACATGCACACACAGTCATTCTACAAGGGCCAGAAGGTTGGTTGCATCAGTTGGGGTGTATCCTTGATGAATTCAGCTGGCAGAAGGAGGGGTTCTCTGTATAAGACCTCCACCAGTGAAGCATTCAGGACCTCCTTGTGGGCAGAATGGATGCTGAGTAAGACCCAAGGAAGTGCCTCAGACCATAGCCCACCATGGCACATCAAAGCAGCTTTTAGAGTTCAATGCCATCTCTCAACCAGGCCATTCACCTGCAGCTGATATGCCATAGTGTGGAATTTTGCTACTCCGCACAGCTCACACAGTCGAGCAAAAAGTGTGGACTCGAATTGTCATCCCTGATCAATAGTAAGTGAAAGGGGGCAGCCAAATCTCATGACCCATGCCGATAGGAAAGCACAAGCTATGGTCTCTGCCATTATGTTGACAAGAGGAATTGCCTCAACCCCACGGGTTGCATTCTCGATCATAGACAGTATGTATTTGTACCGTTCGGAAGGGGGGAGAGGAGTGACCCTGTCAATGTGTGCGTCCCAAAGGCGACCGCTGTGGACGTTGAACCATCCTAAAGGAGGCTGTGCATGTCTGTCCACTTCACTAGTTTGCAAGGGACACACACGTGGGTCCCTGAGTGGCAATCATGCCACATGCTGAGCCAGATGAAATGTTCAGTGCTTAGTCTCATCGTTGCCTGCATTCTGGGGTGGGCGTGGTTGTGTAAAGCATCAAGGATCCCACGTCAAAGGATAGATGGCACCAAGGGGTGGGGGGAAACTGTAGAAACATCGCATAGGGCCAGGGTCATTGACCTGTGCAAGAAAACAGGTCTGATAGCGATCGAAGACTCGTTGTCCGAATCCAATCGCTGTGTATCCTCATTTTCAGTCTGGAGTCGGGTGAGGTCATCTAAGTTCAAGGATGCAGAGAGAACCGAGATAAGAGATAGATAGCTGCATCACAAATGTAACAAGCATCTGAGGAACATTGGCAAATACAGCGTCATGGCGGGAGATCCTTCGCCGGGTTGCATATTGTGTCAACGAGAGGTTTTTGGTCTGAGTAGGTAGTGAAAGGACGCACCTCCAGGTTGCTCCAGAAGTGTTTCACTGCCTCATAAACCATGAGAAGCTCACAGTCGAAAGCCTGGTTAGTTTTTTTTAAAAAGAAATGGAGCGGCTGAGTTGAGTCCGCAGTGTGCTGTTGTAAGACAGTGCCCACAGCTGACTCGCTAGCATAAGTTGTAATAGAAATATGGGCCTCAGGGTCAGGGTGGGCGAGAGTGACCATTTTCATGATCACGGTTTTTCAGATTATCAAATGCATCGAGCATGAGCTTAGTCCAGCCCAACTTTCGCTTCCCCATGGAGGGCGTCAGGAAGAGCCAATTGGATGGAGGCAGCATGAGGGATATGGTGTCAATAAAAGTTTACCATGCCCAGAAAACGACAGAGTTGAGAGTAATTCTCAGGAAGAGGCAGTACAAGAATGGTTTTGTCACGAGAATCCGTTGGTCAGAGGCCATTGGCTGAGACCGTATGGCCAAGAAATGTAACAGATGTAGAACAGAGTTGAGATTTGTTGTGGTTGATCACCACACCATTGACTGTGAGAGTCAAATGAACTGCATCGAGGTAAACAACTGGTGCTCCTTGACAGACGAGGAAAAAATCAGGATGTCATCCAAATAAGCAAAATCGAAAGGCAGAGGTAGCAAACTCGAATAAATGAACCATTGCCATGTCTCTGCAGCATTTTTCAGACCGTAAGGCATGTAACAGTATTCAAATAGGTCGAAATGTTTGATGATGGCCATCTTTGGAATATCTGGCAGGTGCATGGGAATTTGGTGATAATCCTTCGAAAAATCTAAGACAGAGAAGAACTTCGAGCCATGCACTAATTGCGTGAAGTCCTGGATATGAGGAGTGGGATAGTTGTCGATAGTTGTCCGGGCATTAAGAGACTTGTAGTCCCCGCACATGTGTAACGAGCCATCCTTCTTAGGAACAAAGTGGATAGGAGAAGAGCAGTTGCTGTCCAATGCTCAGAGCATGCTGGAAGCCAATAAATCCTGTACAATTTCTTTTGCTCGCTCAAGTTTGGAAGCATTAAGACGTCTAGCTTTATAACATGTAGGTGGGCCATCCACAGTGCAGATTCTATATCAAATTCTGTTGCTGATGGCCGATCCCCATGGAGGGAGGCAGTCGGGAGGGGGGGGGGGGCACGATTGGTTCATTCACTGACCTTGCCAGGCCGGAATGGTATGGGCGGGGCATCAGCAGCAGACGATGGCAGAGGATGTGGCGTGACAGCCATGTGATGCAAGAGATCTCGTGAAGCAAGAACATGAGCATCTTGTAGATGCACCTGTGAAGGATCCTAACTGGCAGCAGGAGGAGGGAAACTTGACACAGGAGTGATGCAGTGTGAAGCTGCAGTAGACGTGAATGATAGTTCCAAATGATGCAGCTCTATGGACAGGCTGCGAATCATACTCCATGTGTGAGCCAATTCAGCAGATGTGGTGGCAATGAAAGTGCATAAAACCTTGTTATGTTATGGAGCTCATCAATCTGTGTAAGCACATCCTATAAATCAGAGAGTCGTGCAGTAATACCCTCGAGCAGAGATGCACATGTGGAGAGGGTAGGCAAGGGGGTGGAGAGCAGAGTTTTGCAAACTTGTTTGGGCACAGAACGGTAGAACCAGATGCGTGGCAGAGTGCTGCAGCCTGCAGGTCTGGCGAAAGTTCATAATGGTGTAGAAAGTCCAACCCGATCACAGGTGCATCCACATAGGCTACGTGAAAAGTTCAAGGAAGGGTGATGACTGGTGATAGGTGAAGCGACATCTTGATGGAGCCAAGGACTGTGATAGGAGAGTGATTTGCAGCGATCAAAATGAGGTTAGCAGGAGAATGCATTTTGGGGCATGCTTGGCTGGGATAGCGCTTGGCACCAGTGTCAACAAGAAAGTGAGTGACTGATGACAAGTCCATGATGTAGAGATGTTGCGCCGCTGGAGCAAGAGGTACGGTGGCAGACAGTAGGCACCATGAACGATTGTGGCGGGATGTGCCTAAATGTGACCACCAGAATCGTTTGGGTACACACAAGGTGCGTGGAAGTTGTGAGTGGTGTCCCCATAAGTCGCATGGTACCCACATAGTGGATAAGCTTGGTAGCAAGGTGGTGTGGAGAGGGCAGGGGATGCAGCTGGCTTTCATTGCCTGAGACCGCTTGGGCTGCTGCTCGGGTGGGGTTGGACACTGTCGTGAGGTTGCCGCCAGTACCTCCTGTAGGCCATCAAGTGGTAGCTCCTGACAGACCACTGAGCTGCTGAGGCATGCACGCTGGCTCCTGCTGCAGAGCACAGAACCAAAGGTGCAGGTGTACCAATCAAAGGCGATGGCGATGTCACCTGTGACAGGTGGCGTCTGTGATGAATGATTGCGTAGGCCCGATTGGCCATGCGTAGATAAACCTTGAGAGGGTCTGCTACATGAGATAGCAGGTGAAGTTGTAGGTCCAATTGGAGATTGACCATTCACAAGGTCCACAGTGCTTGATCATCAATTAATACACAAAGGCACCACCAAAGCTGCGAAAGGTGTGTGGTTGTCGAGGTGCTCGTCATGGATGATGTAGTGTATAGCCTCTGCTGGTAGACGAGAAAAGCATTCACCATTAAATACTTGGACGAGGCGGGTGGCAATAGGAGCAGATCACTGATGAGGTCTGGATGAGCATAGAGGTGGTTCACTAAGCAGACAAAACTTGCGCCATCATCTGAAATCCCATGGATATCCACTAGATGATCCACCAATGTAAACCAAGTCTTAGAGTTGTCCTTTTGCAATGCAGACAGCTTAGGAAACCTGCCAGTGGTCAGAAGGCGGTCACGGTGCAGCCACCGGGGGGGGGGGGGCGGGGGGGGGGGGGGGGGCGAATCTAATCTGGTAACCGGCACGGGTGGAATGGCTGGTGCCATTACGAAAGTGGATAGAAGGCGATCGTGGTGTGATCATGAAGCCATGGTCGTGGAAACCAGTGTGGTGACTGGTGTCACTGAGACGGCCTGCGGGGGAATATGTCAGGCATACAGGCATGTAAGAATGTGTGACCCTGTGCACATGAAAGTTCAGATTACAGTTCGGCACATCAGACCAAACCAAAGGGGACTACTTAACTGAGGGGTGAACCACAACATCCATCACTTGATTATCATTCACAACATTACTAAGCGGCATGCTCTGTCCATGTATCAGCTGTTGCTGCATAGTTGCACTTGACTGTGGCCCTGTTGGGCTGGTTATGGTTAAGTGGTCGCTGGCATGGCTGGGGCCAGGTAATTGTTCACTTCTCACCAAATGCACATTAGGTACACTAGTAAATACGCAAGTGCAGCCAATAGGGTCTGAGGCACTAGCACAAAAGGACACTGGTAGATCCCTTGTTCCGAAGACAATGTGGGCCGGCACACAAAGTCCGTTAATGATGAAATGAAGCACTAAATAATTCCCAAACACATGATGATGATGTTGGGGTCACCACTGTGGATATTACAGGTCATAGATTAGTAATAACACACTTTAGCTGTTAAATGAACATTTATTTAAGCACAGAACAAGGAGAATACAACCTGGTTGTACAAATGTAGTGCGCTTAGCAGACATAGCCAAAGTAAGCCAAAGATCCTCATGTCCAAAGATATGGCACTTTATGCCAGAGGTGCCACAAGTATAAAAGCAATAAGTGGGCTGTATTGAAAATCTTTTTGATAGGAAACATGTTCATATTAACCTGTCTTTTTGCAGTTTCTAAATTATGTTACAAGATAGAACTCTTTAACCTTCTTCATACAACACCTTACATTGTGCCCTGACAAGTAATTTAATTTTAGTCACATAGATACATTTTTATCTATTTTAAAAACATAGTGTTCATAGTTAATGTGAGTACAATGGATGATTTTTAGTAATAGTTTCAAAGAGGCTTTTAGCATACTTCTGCTGAGGATGGCTGAAAGAGCTTGGTAGTTAACTCAAAGATCACAATGCTTTTTCTGCAGGCTGGTGCTGCAATAGTTTTTGCATGTCATAAATGTATATGTTTTGAAATTGTTTTGTACTAAAATAATGTTAAGAATTTTTAATAATTTAAAACATATTTAATTTGTTGAAATACTTTTTTCTTCATGTATTTGCTTCCTGCAAAAATTATTTGTTTGCAAATAATCTGAAATCAATGCATAAAATTATAAGATTACATTCTAATAATGAACACTTCCCAACATGTTTTCATATAGGCCACTGATCCAGATCTGAATGACGTGGTAACTTATCGCCTGTACGGTGACATTAGTGCATCCACTGACAGTCTAACCAGTATTAAAGATAATGCACTATTGGTAGAAGAAAATGGTGATATAGTTCTCAATTTTGAACCACAAGATGAGACACTGGATGGATTCTTTTCATTTGAAGTACGTGCTAGGGATTCATTTAGTCCAGATGGTAAGAATCTGAAAGGAGGTAACCATCCTTTTTTCTTTGGTGGAAATTTTATTCAGATAGTTCCGAATTTCAACCACATTTTTTAAATTTATTTTTTATTTAAAAATGTTCCATTCATACTAGCAGTAAGCATTCATTTGCTGCTGAGAAATGTAAATATCTTAAAATGATAATATATGGTTGTGGGATATTGTGTAGTTACAGATTCATGAGTGAAATAAATGTATTCATATGTTGTTGTTGTTGTTGTGGTCTTCAGTCCTGAGACTGGTTTGATGCAGCTCTCCATGCTACTCTATCCTGTGCAAGCTTTTTCATCTCCCAGTACCTATTGCAACCTACATCCTTCTGAATCTGCTTAGTGTATTCATCTCTTGGTCTCCCTCTACGATTTTTACCCTCCACGCTGCCCTCCAACACTAAATTGGTGATCCCTTGATGCCTCAGAACATGTCCTACCAACCGATCCCTTCTTCTGGTCAAGTTGTGCCACAAACTTCTCTTCTCCCCAATCCTATTCAATACTTCCTCATTAGTTATGTGATCTACCCATCTAATCTTCAGCATTCTTCTGTAGCACCACATTTCGAAAGCTTCTATTCTCTTCTTGTCCAAACTATTTATCGTCCATGTTTCACTTCCATACATGGCTACACTCCATACAAATACTTTCAGAAATGACTTCCTGACACTTAAATCAATACTGGATGTTAAGAAATTTCTCTTCTTCAGAAACGCTTTCCTTGCCATTGCCAGCCTACATTTTATATCCTCTCTACTTCGACCATCATCAGTTATTTTGCTCCCCAAATAGCAAAACTCCTTTACTACTTTAAGTGCCTCATTTCCTAATCTAATACCCTCAGCATCACCCAACTTAATTCGACTACATTCCATTATCCTTGTTTTGCTTTTGTTGATGTTCATCTTATATCCTCCTTTCAAGACACTGTCCATTCCATTCAACTGCTCTTCCAAGTCCTTTGCTGTCTCTGACAGAATTACAATGTCATCGGCGAACCTCAAAGTTTTTATTTCTTCTCCATGAATTTTAATACCTACCCCGAATTTTTCTTTTGTTTCCTTTACTGCTTGCTCAATATACAGATTGAACAACATCGGGGAGAGGCTACAACCCTGTCTTACTCCCTTCCCAACCACTGCTTCCCTTTCATGTCCCTCGACTCTTATAACTGCCATCTGGTTTCTGTACAAATTGTAAATAGCCTTTCGCTCCCTGTATTTTACCCCTGCCACCTTCAGAATTTGAAAGAGAGTATTCCAGTCAACATTGTCAAAAGCTTTCTCTAAGTCTACAAATGCTAGAAACGTAGGTTTGCCTTTCCTTAATCTTTCTTCTAAGATAAGTCGTAAGGTCAGTATTGCCTCACGTGTTCCAGTGTTTCTACGGAATCCAAACTGATCTTCCCCGAGGTTGGCTTCTACTAATTTTTCCATTCGTCTGTAAAGAATTCGTGTTAGTATTTTGCAGCTGTGGCTTATTAAACTGATTGTTCGGTAATTTTCACATCTGTCAACACCTGCTTTCTTTGGGATTGGAATTATTATATTCTTCTTGAAGTCTGAGGGTATTTCGCCTGTTTCATATATCTTGCTCACCAGATGGTAGAGTTTTGTCAGGACTGGCTCTCCCACGGCCGTCAGTAGTTCCAATGGAATATTGTCTACTCCGGGGGCCTTGTTTCGACTCAGGTCTTTCAGTGCTCTGTCAAACTCTTCACGCAGTATCGTATCTCCCATTTCATCTTCATCTACATCCTCTTCCATTTCCATAATATTGTCCTCAAGTACATCGCCCTTGTATAGACCCTCTATATACTCCTTCCACCTTTCTGCTTTCCCTTCTTTGCTTAGAACTGGGTTTCCATCTGAGCTCTTGATATTCATACAAGTCGTTCTCTTATCTCCAAAGGTCTCTTTAATTTTCCTGTAGGCGGTATCTATCTTACCCCTAGTGAGATAGGCCTCTACATCCTTACATTTGTCCTCTAGCCATCCCTGTTTAGCCATTTTGCACTTCCTGTCGATCTCGTTTTTGAGACGTTTGTATTCCTTTTTGCCTGTTTCACTTACCGCATTTTTATATTTTCTCCTTTCATCAATTAAATTCAATATTTCTTCTGTTACCCAAGGATTTCTACTAGCCCTCGTCTTTTTACCTACTTGATCCTCTGCTGCCTTCACTACTTCATCCCTCAAAGCTACCCATTCTTCTTCTACTGTATTTATTTCCCCTATTCCTGTCAATTGCTCCCTTATGCTCTCCCTGAATCTCTGTACAACCTCTGGTTCTTTCAGTTTATCCAGGTCCCATCTCCTTAAATTCCCACCTTTTTGCAGTTTCTTCAGTTTTAATCTACAGGTCATAACCAATAGATTGTGGTCAGAGTCCACATCTGCCCCTGGAAATGTCTTACAATTTAAAACCTGGTTCCTAAATCTCTGTCTTACCATTATATAATCTATCTGATACCTTTTAGTATCTCCAGGGTTCTTCCATGTATACAACCTTCTTTCATGATTCTTAAACCAAGTGTTAGTTATGATTATGTTGTGCTCTGTGCAAAATTCTACCAGGCGGCTTCCTCTTTCATTTCTGTCCCCCAATCCATATTCACCTACTATGTTTCCTTCTCTCCCTTTTCCTACACTCGAATTCCAGTCACCCATGACTATTAAATTTTCGTCTCCCTTCACAATCTGAATAATTTCTTTTATTTCATCATACATTTCTTCAATTTCTTCGTCATCTGCAGAGCTAGTTGGCATATAAACTTGTACTACTGTAGTAGGTGTGGGCTTCGTATCTATCTTGGCCACAATAATGCGTTCACTATGCTGTTTGTAGTAGCTTACCCGCATTCCTATTTTCCTATTCATTATTAAACCTACTCCTGCATTACCCCTATTTGATTTTGTGTTTATAACCCTGTAGTCACCTGACCAGAAGTCTTGTTCCTCCTGCCACCGAACTTCACTAATTCCCACTATATCTAACTTCAACCTATCCATTTCCCTTTTTAAATTTTCTAACCTACCTGCCCGATTAAGGGATCTGACATTCCACGCTCCGATCCGTAGAACGCCAGTTTTCTTTCTCCTGATAACGACATCCTCTTGAGTAGTCCCCGCCCGGAGATCCGAATGGGGGACTATTTTACCTCCGGAATATTTTACCCAAGAGGACGCCATCATCATGTAATCATACAGTAAAGCTGCATGCCCTCGGGAAAAATTACGGCTGTAGTTTCCCCTTGCTTTCAGCCGTTCGCAGTACCAGCACAGCAAGGCCGTTTTGGTTATTGTTACAAGGCCAGATCAGTCAATCATCCAGACTGTTGCCCTTGCAACTACTGAAAAGGCTGCTGCCCCTCTTCAGGAACCACACGTTTGTCTGGCCTCTCAACAGATACCCCTCCGTTGTGGTTGCACCTACGGTACGGCTATCTGTATCGCTGAGGCACGCAAGCCTCCCCACCATCGGCAAGGTCCATGGTTCATGGGGGGGGGTATTCATATAGCAATATCTGCACTATACACTGACATATCAAAAAAGTTTATAATAGAAAACAATGTCATGAAAATTACCTACTACTCATGAAATACACTGATTTGACCAATGACAGTAGGGGCCATAACTGATGAACAAACTGCTCAAAGCTCACATGTGAAATCCTATGCTAGTTGTTTGTTAATTTTGTGCAAATGTTGCTTCCTTCTTTACTGAGTTTATTTACAAATTATCAGTTATCAGGAAGATAAAAGTAAAAGCTGAATGTTGCCAATTCCAGGAGAAATTGGAGAATTATTTCTTTAGCATACACAAAGGTAAACCTGTTTACTTGTTAGTGAATCACTATTTGTTGTGAAGGAGTATGAGAAGACAGTTTTCTACAAAACACATTGCTTAACAGCTTATAGGGTAACTGTAGAAAGACAAAACGAAAATAATAATTTCTAATCTGAGCTAGAAACAGCAAATGTTCACCAAATTGAGGGCACCGTGTGACAATTTGATTAAGGCTAGTTTCATAATGAGCAGAAGAACTGCCAAATCGTTAAGGTGAATTTGTGAAGAAGTTCCTCATGGACATTGTAGATGTACCATCCATCCTCCCTCCCCCAAGAAAGAAAAAGAGAGAGAAAGTGTTTAATTTATTTAATGTACAGAAATTATGCACCCCTATATGATCAATCATCTAAAGTATTTTTGGACAAATATTTACAAAAATTCTTGCTAATAGTGTTGACAGATATGACCACACTAAATTTCAAACACTTGAATGACTTGCCTGTGACCAAAAATCACAGAGCTTCTTCTAATTGTTTGTAGTTGGGATTGCCTACCTAACTGCCAAACTTTGTTTCATACTCTTTCTCATATTAATGTTAGTAACAATATTGTGAAAAGGAAAGTTTCTACTTACCATACAGCAGAGAAGGTCACAAATAAGCTTTCAGCCAACAAGATCCTTGTCAAAAAAAGACCACACACACACACACACAGACACACACACACACACACACACACACACACACACACGCACGCACGCAAGGGCAACTCACACAGACATGGCTGCAGTCTCTGGCTTCAGCTGCCAGAGGCTGCAGTCATGTGTATGTGTGAGTTGCATTTGTGTGTGTGTGTGTGTGTGTGTGTGTGTGTGTGTGTGTGTGTGTGTGTTAGAGAGAGCGAGAGAGAGAGAGAGAGATCTATTTTCAACAAAGGCCTTGTTGGCCAAAAGCTTATTTGTGACAGTCTTTGTGTTGTGCCTATCTGTAACACAGCATCTCCACTACAAGGTGAGTAACAACTTCATAATATTGTTACATTCCACCCTGTATTTTTCCATTGTTTAATTTAGTTAATAATTCTTGTCCAGTGTGGATGTATTAGAACACTGCAACTCTTGGAAATGAAGATAATTTATTATGAATTAGCTTCAACCATCAGAATCACTGTTGATACTCATTTGGATATGATAGATGTTTAATGTGAATACATGTGCATGGTATTGCATCACGTTTTTTACAAGCATTGTGCATGAATAACCTGTGTTAAATGTTAATCTTTTTTGTGGCATGAGAAACCTTATGAAGGGGACAGTCTCAGTCACATTAGAAACAACCGACATAGTAACTGAATAATATTATAATTCATCAGTATCAAACATTTCAATTCTCAAACTTACAAATATCCATTTTAAAGGAAATATGCATAAAAATGTATTTTCTGACACAAACTCAAGTAGAGCTTCCATATGAACCCTAATTTCTCTTGCCTTATATTCGTAGTTCTTATGCAAGGTGTATCCTGGCAGCAGTAGGATCATTCTGTGGTCAGCTTCAAATACCACTTCTCTTAATTTTGTCAATAGTGTTTCATGAAAAGAACATCATCAACCCTGCAGGATTTCACGTTTGAGTTCATGAACCATCTCTGTAATACTTGCATATGGATTGAACCTACCAGCAACAAATCTAGCAGCATACCTCTCAAATGCTTCAGTGTTTTCTTTCATCCAAACTGGTGTGGATCCAAAGCAGTCAAGCAGTACTCAAGAGTGGGTCACACAACTGCTCTATAGATAATCTCCTTTACACATGATCTATATTTTCCTAAAATTCTTCCAATAAACCAAAGTCAACTATTTGCCTTCCTTATTATCATCCTTATGTGCCAATTCCATTTCATATTGCTTTGCAACATTATGCCTAGACATTTAATGTGTCTGTGTCAAGCAGCACTGTTTATGAACATTACAGAATTGTTTTTCCTACTAATCTGCATTAACTTTTCTTCTTTTAGAGCAAGCTGCTATTCATCACACCAGCTAGAAATTTTCCCTAAGTATCTTGTATCCTCCCACAGTCCATTCAATGACACCTTCCCATACACCACAGCATCATTAACTAACAGCAGCAGGTTCCTGCTAACCTTGTCTGTCAGGTCATTTATGTACCAGGTGATCAAAAAAATCAGTATAAATTTGAAAACTGAATAAATCACGGAATAATGTAGATAGAGAGGTACAAATTGACACACATTCTTGGAATAACATGGGGTTTTATTAGAACCAAAAAAATACAAAAGTTCAAAAAATGTCCGATAGATAGTGCTTCATCTGATCAGAATAGCAATAATTAGCACAACAAAGTAAGACAAAGCAAAGATGACGTTCTTTACAGGAAATGCTCAGTATGTCCACCATCATTCCTCAACTATAGCTGTAGTCAAGGAATAATGTTGTGAACAGCACTGTAAAGCACGTCCAGAGTTATGGTGAGGCATTGGCATCGGCTGTTGTCTTTCAGCATCCCTAGAGATGTCGGTCGATCACGATACACTTGCAACTTCAGGTAACTCCAAAGCCAATGATCACACGGATTGAGGTCTGGGTACCTGGGAGGCCAAGCATGATGAAAGTGGCGGTGAGCACACGATCACCACCAAACGACATGTGCAAGAGAGCTTTCACGCATCTAGATATATGGGGTGGTGCAACATCCTGCAAAAACATCGTACGTTCCAGCTGGTATTTATCAGCCAGGCTGGGGATGATGCGATTCTGTAACATATCAGCGTACCTCTCACCCGTCACAGTAGCAGTTACAAAACAAGAATCACGCATTTCCTTGAAGAAAAAAGGCCCAATAATGGTAGATGTGGTAAATCAAACCCATACTGTGACTTTCTCGTCAGGCAATGGAGTTTCCAGAACAGTTCTAGGGTTTTTGGTAACCTAAATTCTGCAGTTGTGGACATTGACAGACCCTCGGAGCATGAAATGAGCTTCGTCAGTCCACAACACGTTACTCAACCAATCATCATCTTTCACTGTCTTTTGAAACACCCACACCGCAAATGCACTCCTCTTCACTAAATCGCCAGGTAACAGTTCATGATGCCAATGGATTTTGGACAGATAGCATTGGAGGGTACGCCTCAGTGCCAACCAAACAGTAGTGTACGGAATGCCGGTGCAATGTGCGACTACACGAGCGCTGACTTCCCCATGCATAAATGAACCTGCTACAGTCTCCATTTCTTCCTGAACTGTCTCAGCAGCATTACGCTTTGTGCTCAGTCGACCACTATGGGGTCTATCATCTAAACAACCCATGGCTACGAACTTCGAAATCAATCTCGCCACAGCTGCAATTGTCAACAGACCTTTACCCATTCGAATCCCCTTCCTATGGTGATAGGATGGTAATGCTGAACTAGCACATTACCCATTCTGATAATACAGCTTCACTAAAAGCACCTTTTCAAGTAACATCAACATGTTGTGACTGCTGGCACATCTGATTCTCTCTCTCATTACAGCTCCTTTAAAAACAATTGTCATGCACAGTCACTGACGTTTTAAGTTTTCAAATTTTGATCACCCGGTATATAGTGAGTAAGAGCAATCGTATCACACTTCCCAGAGGTTCTTCCAATGATACACTTGTCACTGGTGAACATTCACCATAGCAGATGACATACTGGTTTCTATTACTTAAGATGTCTTTCAGCCGCTCACTTAACTGGGAACCCCAATCTGCGCACTTGGACCTTCGTTAACAGTCTGCAGTGACATATAATGGTGAATACTTTTTGGAAATCTAGCAATATGGAATCTGCCATTTGTCCTTCATCTGTGGTTTGCAGGGTATAATGTGAGAAAAGGACAAGTTGAGGTTTGCATAAGTTATTCTTTCTAAATCTTTGTTGATTTGTGGACAGGAGCTTTCCCATGACAAGGAAATCTGTCGCACTCAAACTTACAATATTTTCAAGAATTCTGCAGGAAAATGATGTTAATGATATTCGTCTATAATTTTTCAGGTCCATTGTTTTACCTTTTTTATGAGATACCTGCACTTTTTCCAGGCATTTGGGACTTTTCACTGAGTGAAAAACTCACAATAAATACAAACTAAGAAAGGGACCAATGTCATAGTGTATTTTATGTTAAACTGAACTGGAATTCTTTCTGCAACAAATGATTTATTTATGTTCAACTCTATCACTTGATTCTCTGTTACAATGTTTTGCATATTGGAGTCTATGTGACTGTCAAACAACAAAATGTTTGTATGATTTTCTGTGGAGTGATTTCTTAAACATGAAATTTAATACTGCAGACTGGTTGTTGAGTGACTATATAGAAGATTTCAACACACTTTGTGATTTTGTGTAGAATGAGAATTTCCTCATGTTCTTGGAAAGATCTTTTCCTAAAGTATGACAGAGAAAGTTAATGTATACTTTGCACAGCAAACTTTTCACAGACCCAGGAATTTCTACTGACTTTTGCCTGTTGACTTTTGTACATTCTTTTTGACTAGAGAGTGCAATAGCCTTTGCTTTCTCAGCATTTTGTTATTAAGCAACAGTGGGTACAGTGGGTCTTTTTCATGCTTAATCCAATTACTTGGCACATACTTCCTCAGAGTGTAATTTGCAATCAGTTTAAACTTTTCCCAAAATTCCTCTATGTCCATCTCATTGGAGCCAAATGAAGTTCATTCATTGTCTAAATGGGATGCTAAATATTGCTTATCTTCTCTAGTGAGCAAAAATACTCTCCTACCCTTCTTGATGGGTTTATTAACTTTTGCAACTATCATTGCCACGATGACATCAAGATCATTAATCCCTATCTCTATACAACACTGTGTATAAGGCATGTTTGTAACTATAAGGTCTAAAATATTTCCATTGCATTGCATTGCATTGTCTTGAGCAGCTAATTTTACAAAATTAGCTGCTCAAGACAATTTTAGGAAAATGTGTTCAAATTACTCATGAGACTATCTGTCCATACCACATGCACTGAATCTAAAGTCTCAGGCGTAAAGTCTTGTAGACTCAGAAGGTATGTATGTCAATCATGTTCTGAGCCTATATCATTTACAGCTGTTGGGTATCTCTCACTTCTGTCAAGTTTTATTATAAAGGAACCCTCCAAACTATTGGTCTGCCCTGTACTTGACACTGTAGTGGTGGGTTCATTTTTCAAGATGATAATGTATGAGTATACCATACCCACTGTGAACTCTTAGAATGCACAGATCCCCACTATTACTTCTCACACTGTATTGTGGTATAACTAACTGCTAGGGATCTAAAAATTCACTTTTTTTGACAAATGCAAGTTTAGGTGCAAATTCTGCCTCAGAACATGAAAATATGAATTTATGTAATCAAAGCTATTTCATAGTGAATTGTTTCCAGATGTACTATTTTATCAGGGATTGTTTGAAATAGCATTATTTTCAGCAGATGAAAACTGAAAAAATTACCAATTTTCTGTTACCGGTATAGCACATCTGGCATGGACCACTTGGAAAAGATAATGTTCATCAGGATGGATTTTCAAAATAAATAGTAAACCTCTGATCAATCACAACACATTGGTGCACTTGTAAATTACGTTCAGGTGCCATGTTACACAGTGGGTGATTAAATTGTCCCTATAAAATGTGTTGCATATGGCTATCTAGGACTCAGCAGTAGGACCTAGTGTCTCAGAACAAAGAAACACATGTTGTCTAGCTAAAGTTTGTATTATACAAAATTACCCATACTTACACATAGCCATTGGATGTGGTTTATTTTGAACTAAGGTTGAGTAAGATGCTTGTAGAGGTTGGGCCTGATATACCTTGTTTACAATGGTTCATTGTTTTCTTTTCTAATTTTGAAATGATTGAAGAGTTTAATCCTGGTTCATCACTGGGTTTGTGTATGATTCTAGTGCACAAAAAGGGATTTGGTTTAAACAGAGTTTGAAAGACTTTTTGATAGGCAACTCCTTCTACTCCATGGATGAATATTTTAGCAGAGACTGTTAAGCCAGCTTAGGTAAAAATATCTGTTAGATTTCAGTTTTGACAGTGCTTGGTCACAACAGTCAAGATTAGGTATTTTGTGTAGGAATATTTGTTAATAGTACATAACAGTGTTTCATTCTGACAGTGTGTTAATTCTGTAAATATTAGCTGTTCCAGTTAACTTCATTGTATTTACCTATTTCGACAATCTCCTGACAAATGATCAGGATAGTAAGTATTATATTCAAATGTTTTATGGTTTTATGTTATACTTTCTGACATGTTCCACACCCACGAGAATCATCTCATTTTTTGGGTCTATGTAACGAAAACTCAATTTAATCTATAACCTAATCTAATCCAAGTACAGAAGGAAAAGTGAGCCTCCTGTCTTCCTCTTCTTCCCTGTTTCCACTATCCTGTCTCTTCTTGAATGCCCTCCTAATCTGTGCTCCATTGTGACCATTGTTGCAGAATTCATTCCTTAAGTGTTGCAGTTTGTCTGGACTGCTTTCTTTAACATAGATGACAAATACCTTATGTATTAGGGGGTCAGTGTGTCTGCTGTTGCACTGGATGGTGGCAGCCTGTTGTATGCATGTACAGGTCTGCATGTGTCTTCTGCCTATATACTGAATGGCCCATTGTACCATCTGCCCTTTCCCATATTAGTACATCTGGGAAAGGGAGAGAACCACTTTCTCCTTCTCCTCCATTTTGGCTACTATTATGATCAAATATCAAAAAGGTTAGAACTTGCTAAACAAGATTTGGTATCAGTATTAAAAACCTATGCTTAATTGGGGTGTGTCAATGGTGCACGTCATATTAATAGTGACACAGAACCTTGTTGAGCAAGTTCTAAGCAGTTTGATATCTGACAATGGCTGTAACTGAAATAGTGTAGTAAATAAAAAAATATTAAACAATACAAACTGCTGTATTCACAGTGTTTATGAATCCATGCAGTAAATTTTTTCCTTTATCAATAAATTTACTCTTTTTCAGCTTTCTCTTACATTATCAACAATTTGATTTGAAATATGCAGATTACCACTAGCAAAAGATAAAATGTGGTCCACTTATAAATAAAATATGGATCAATACTACACTGTTGGTCTTTAAGAACAGCAAATAACAAAGTTTTACTTATTGTACATATACAGTATAATATGAAGAATATATGGCTAAATTTGTTGATGATTTGGGAGTTTATAGGGTGCAAAATGTAATACATAGAACTGCCACTTCTACCACTAAAAGGGGCTTGAACCCAGCTGGGCTCTGAGTCAAACTGAGGTAGGGTAAAAAAATATGGGTACGTCATTCCATGCCTCTTCAACTCTATGATAGATTTCATCAATCATAGTTGCAAGCAGCAACTTTCCAATCTCTTTACAACCTATGACCAGATGTTTTCACTGGGGGAGAGAACTGAGGGAAGTGCTGGTCAGAACAACAGTCAAACTCCCTCTGTCCTGAACTAGATCAAGACAGCACAGATAACATTGGGACTTGTGTTACCTGCTTGAAGAAAACTACAAAGATACGGCAAAGCATTATCTTGTCAAAAAATAACATCTTGCTGATACTGAAGATAGGAAACAGCCACCAGCCTTAACCCATTAGATATGCAGTGCCTGGTGTCTAATAACTAGAGGTGATCATTTTGTACCATCTTGCTAAGTACCTATTAGGCTATTAGGCCAATACAATGACGATGAAGGCAGTTCATTCATTTTCCTCAGAGTCTCTGCGCACAGATATGTCTCATGTGGTGTTATATTGGAAACAGGACTCATCCTAAAAGATGATGTTTTGCCACATCTGAGACCAGTGTTCCCATTGGGCAGTCCATTGTTGGCACGCCTGTCTCTGCTGCTGCTTCAAGGGAAGCCACAACAATGTGGTTACCATGCTGACAGTGTTTGGATGTTGCTTGTTGATACTTGTCTTGTTCGAAGCATGCCATCTTCCTGATGGAAGGAAACTGACATGGCTTTACAATCCTGCCAACTGAACAAACAATATCCATCCTCTTGGTTGCTAATCACGTGGAATTGCTGAGATCTTGCATGATGTTGAGTACTGCCCTCCTGAACCCAATGATTCCACATTCACATGACAGTTGTGATCCCTGGCAATGTGAGCAGCAAAATTAAAGGACAATAAACTGTAGTCTCAGTAAGCCACAACCTGTATAGTATCGAACTCTGACATGTTGGTAGGTGTTTGTAGTACTTAAATGAGGCATAACATGAGCTTCCTACAAACAAATTCAATTAAAATGTGATTAATGACTGACAAACCCAGGCACAAAATTTCTTTATCTACAGGATATTGCTGGCATTACACCTGTGTGCTTTAGGTGGTTGAGCTAAAATGTTAACTTGTATATCCAAGCATATTCTACATTTCAAGTGAATTTGAAGTTTGTTGCATGTCATCATCATGATGTTACAATTTTGATAGCCAGTGATTTACTTAGGTACATAGCCAATTAATGATATGTTTTATTGCTTTCTTCTAGACGTATTTGGTCATTATGCAGATGCCGAAGTGCAGGTGCATGTAATATCAAATATTCATCGAGTCACATTCCAGTTCCTCAACAACAGGACATATGTTGAGAGCACAAGAGATATGGCAAGTAAAAGCTAGATATTCTACAATGTTTACAGATTCAATTATCAACAATTGTTTTTTCTGTTTAAGTAATTTGAAAACTATAATAGAGAACTCATTAACCAGTTTCTTATGATTCATTCTTCTTGCAAATGTGTACATTAGATGTACTATTTTTCTGTGTTATGTACACCCTCTACATTGCACAAATCAAAGAAGAAGAAAAAAAGAAAAAAATGTAACAGCTCAAAAGATCATGCGGTAAAACTGAAGAAATGTGGCTGAACCATACAAAGTACAATACATCACAAATAACACTGGATGTACTATTCCAAGCAAAGAATGTACTGTATATTTAAATTCAGGTGCAAAATGATTGTGGAAGTTACATACAAAACAAGTAAAACCAGTCCAAGCAGCAATGGGAGTGATAATCTGTCTTGATATCAAATGAATACTATTCTTCTAACAATGTTACTTGAGTGCAGAATTGGTCATGAATAAGGGTTGTGACCAACAACACTCTTCCTGAAAGCATCTCAATTATTCTGTGGTATTCTGCCTAGCAGATCAAACAGACCAGTCCATACACTGAAATGTTTACTGTTGAAGATGAAAATACTGTGTCAGGTCGCTGATTCACTACAAAATGTAACACAAAAAATTCATTCCTAGAAGGTACCATGCTGAGGTACTACACACCATTCTCATAAAGTCCCAGTTTAAAAGTCAACATTTCTCAAAAGAAGCCCATTGCCATAATTTCCAGGTTATCTTTTGGTGACAAATGTTCTCTGTCTCATGTGCATAGAGTTAGCATCAATGAAACAGCATTTAGTGATTGTGACAAGAGTCAAATGGAAATTTAAAGCACCAGGTGCTCTCTTGCAACCAATAAGAAGTTACAATGACAGCAGCTGAGTTCATTATGTATTCAGTCCCCAAATCATATTATTTATCTTGAGGAACAAAGTATTCCTAATGATTGGAAAAAAGCACAGATCATCACCATTGTCAAGAAGGGTCATCAAAGATACACACAAAACATTCCCCACACATCTCTGGTGATGGTCTGTGGTAGAATTTTGAACATGTTTTATGCTTGTATATTATGACATTTCTGGAAACTGTAAATCTCCTCTGTAGGAATCAACATGTGTTCTGAAAACAATGATCATGAGAAACCCAACATGCTCTGTTCATCCACCAGGTGTAGAAAGTAGTAGATGCAGGTGCCCAGATAGGTCCTTAACTTCTGGAAGGCATTTAATACAGATTACAGTTCTGCACTGCTGCCTAATGAACAAATTACACGTGTACAGAATATCAGACAGACTGTGTGACTGGATCAAAGACTTTTTAGCAAACAGAACACAGCATGCCATTCTGAACAGAGAGTAGTCTTCAGACATAAAAGTAACTTTGGGCATGCCCCAGAGGAGTGTTGCAGGATCATTACTTTTTACAATATGTATAAATGACCTTGTAGATAATGTCAGAAGTTCCATGAGGCTTTTCACAGATGATGCTGTTGTCCACAGAGAAGTTACAATGCTAGAAAACTGTAGTAAAATGCAGGAAAATATACAGAGGATTTATGCTTGGTGCCGGAAATTGCAATTGACTCTCAACATAAAGAAATGGAATGTATTGTGAATACATAGACAGACAAGGACTTATTCTATGATTAAAGAACTGCAGAACAGTCACAGGAAGCAGTTACTTCCATAAAATATCTAGGAGTATGAATATGGAGCAATTAGAATTAATCCTGACTAAGGCACCTGCCAGGCTGAGATTTATTTGGAGAATCCTCAGGAAATGTAGTCCATCAATGAAGTTGCTTGCAAAACATTTGTTCAATCAATAAATGAACATTGCTTGTCAGTACGGTATCCAAAACAAATGGGACTGATTAAGGAAATAGTGAAGATCCAAAGAAGAGGAGCATGTTTCATTACAGGTGCATTTAGTAATTGTGAAAGTGTCATGGAGATGCTCAACCAACTTCAGTGGCAGTTGCTGCAAGAGTGGCATACTGCATCATGGTGTGGTTTATTGTTAAAGTCCTAAGGACCTAGAAGAGTCAACCAGTATACTCACAAAAAGCCCATGAAGATAAAATTAGAAAGATTTTAGTCTTCACAGAGGCCTAGCAGAAATTGTTCTTCCCGTAAAACATATGCAACTGGAACAGGAAAAAGGAGGAAGTGACACTGGTACAAAAAGTACAAAATACCCTCCACCACACACTGTAAGGCGGCTTGTGGAGTACAAATGTAGATTTTACTTTTCAGTAAGAATAATTTGCTACTTCTTACAGTAATTATTGAATTCACATCGGAAAACAATTTTACAATTTGAATTTCAGTATAAATTAATTTATGGCCCTTGTAAGATGATATTTTATAATATTTTAATATGTGTTAAATACAATAATTGTTGCAGCATGTGTTACTACCTGTTGAGCATTCTAGTTGGTTCAGTAAAGAGATTTTTTCTGAAGACTTAATCTTAAAAATTTAATATAACTAAGTTTGCACACTAGGGTAACTATTTTATTGTGCAGTTGTCAATACCCACATACTATGAGCACAAGGTGTCATGCACCAATGTCTACAACAAAATTAAAAAAGACAACATTGTCAGTGGTACTTAAGGGTTTGGCTCCCAAGATACAGAGACCAACTTGTCAAAAGGCATCCTTCAATTCACATCTGATGGGTGCTAAAAGGTTTCAGTGACTGGCTTCTTACCAAATGAAGGCTCATCTGTCATCACTTCATGATATAAATCAAGGCTCATCCAGAAAGAAAATGAAACTTTATCAATCTGAAAGCCATTGCAAAAATTGGTACACCTACTTGTGAACACTCGTTCAAGTGATGACTGATAAGTGCGCAAGTAGCTGATCATATTAAACACACACCACCTTTGTGAAGTCATGTGAGTGCAATGCAGCCATTGTTAGTCACTGAGGGGAACATCCTATGTGCTGAATATGTGATTAAAATTTGTTGCTACAGCTTGCAGCCAACAGAAGGAACAACAATTGGCAACTCAAACATCTCTTGTCTGAATTTTATCTGCCTCACGTGTGACACCTCTCCTCCATATCACTAAGTCAGAAAAATGATACCTCAAGACTATTAAGTTATCGCAACAGTCTCATTTCAGTTTCACAGCACAAGTTTCCACCCTACTCTTAGACATGTAGCTATTACTGCGTACAGATGCTGCCAATAGACTGCAGTGCCACAGGTTTTGTGTGATAATTTTTGTGACATTATAGTATTAACAACATTAATTTTTGTGACAGTCCCATTATGATTCCTTAAGTTCCAGTTTTGTAATTTTCCATAGCTTATGGAAAGCATTTTACAGAAATTAGTGACATGCCTCTGCAAGTACTTCTCTCTCTCTTGTATAAATGGTCATCTCTCACTGCAATGTTGTAGTACATATTGGCACAGCACAATTTGAGTTACACAAAAAGTTTATGAAGATACTCTGCCCTGTCATTTAATCACATTACAGAGAAACAAGCATCATCTGGTCCCATCAAGGATGTATGTTTTATTTAAGTGTAATACAAAGAAATAATTTAACATTAATGTTAAGCCCTTGAAGTCTTTGTAGACTCTTCTACAGTATTATAATCATGTTTTATGCTATTTTTTGAGAAAAGAAAAATACTGCTAGTAGCAGAAGACAGTAATGATCATATGTATTATGAAACAATCATCACAACATGAAGCTTTTTTTTTTAAAAAAAAAAATCAGTATTGCAGAAATCATGCAGCCTGCAAAAGTTATTCAACTAAGGCATTTCATCAAATTGAAAGTCAGTGTTCTCCAAATTAACTATATTACCTATCTATAGTTTTAAAACTTTAATGTTACATGCTTATTGTATTTTTTTTTCTTTTTAGTAGACTATTTTGTATGGACTGTGGAGTTGTATGAGAAGTAATAAGATGTTTGTAGATATGAGTATTGTCAAAATTTAATTGTAATCCATTTTTCTTGAAAAATATGGACAACTTTTTCATCTTCTAACAGAGCACCTGCACAATCATATTTTATGTGTTTCATAAACAACAGAGGACTCATATAGAAACCTTTGGTAAACCATGTTGATTGTTTAAAATTCTGAGTGCATATTTCTATGTGGCATGAAACAGAGATTCTCTTATGCAGATAAGACAAAAACTATAAACCTTCTGTGTCTGCTATCCTACATTATTTCAACTTTTGCTTAGGGATATCATAGTCCACACAATCAAAAGACATAGTCAAATTGCAAAATATTCCCAGTACTAATAATTTCTTATTTATTAATTCTAGTACAGACAGAGTGGCATGAGTGTATGCGCAGGGATTTTCAGCAGTGGGCTAACTGGTCCTCATTTTTATAATGGTACTGTTAGTTCTTTAAATTACTAAGATTTGCTTCCTGAAGTGTTAGAAGAACTGGAAAATAGTCAACTTTTGGAATAAGTGCAGCCAGTTAAGAGAAACTGGGTATGGCAACAAGATGGAGCATCCCTGCATTATGGAGTTATAGTGACTCACTTTCTATGCAAAAACTTTAATGAATTGATTAGAAGCCTGGGTACTATTGCAAGGCCTCCATGATCCTCAGATATCACACGTATTGATTTTTCATTCTGGGGTTTACTAAAAAAATGATGCTTATTTCATAAAAATTAGTGATGTTGGGCATTTGAAGGGATGTATCCTATCAGAATTTGAAAAACCTACATTCCTGAAAGATTTGTAACCAAATTTGCAAATGATTGTTGAAAACATGCCATGTTTGCATAGAACAGTGTGGGGACCACTTGAGCATCATTTGTAGGTTCATTTAACTCTACATGCATTGTTGTGTTGATAATAAATTTGTTTTTTCATTTGTTTAGTGTTATTGCACCAAACACATTATTTACAACTGACTTAAGGGCAACTTGTATATAAGCAGAGCAGTGATGATATGAGCTGCTAACTGAAAAATCAACTGACACAAGTGAATTTGAAAAAGGGTAGATGTTATTGCCATGTGCCTGGAAATGGACAACTCAGTAATGGTGAAGATGTTTGGCTGTTAGCGTACTACAGTTGTGAGCATCTATGGAAAATGATTGAAGGATTGTAAAACCATGAGTGGGCAATAAGATGTTGACTGTCAGTGTCTCATCACACAAATTGGAGGTCAGCCTTACCTGGTCTGTAAAGCTGGGTAAGCAGTGATCTGTTGCAGATCTAATGACAGTGTACAATCTTGGTACAAGCACAAGTGTTTTTTCAAAGCACACAGTTCAATGCATGTTGTTGGACACAGGGCTCTGCAGCTTGATAGGCACATAAACAAGACTGAGAACTTTTCTAGGGCAACACCACATCATCATTCATCTTACATCCATAACCTCTTTCCTGCAGTTGCCCATTTCCCAGTTCTGTCCCCCTCCCCCCATCAGTCCAGTCATTCACATCATTGTTATTGAACACTGCAAAAACATACTGCTCAGGGTCCCCATGCTCCATTCCTATCCTGTGCACCTGCTATCCTCCTACACTTATATTTCATGCACCATCTGTCTCCCCCAGCCATCAGTCAGTCTTTCCCAACCCTTCCTCTCACTCCCTACAACTGATCTGCAGTTTCGTGAATTGGTACCTTTACTCCTTAAATTATTTACAGTCTTCTAGCACTTCCAACTACTGAAACACTAACTATGGAATTCAGAGTATCATGGCAATATTCATTTTTGTTTCAGATGGAAGACATTTTCAGTGACGTATTCCAGTATGACTGTGGCATTGAGAGCACCAAGCAAAGTGTTGATCCTTCAAGTGGACTGGCACTAGCAGATTCAACTGATGTAGTTGCTCATTTCGTTGATGCTGTAGGGAAACATCCAGTTGAGAGAGATGTAATCACACGGTAAGCTCTCCACCGGAACACAATATCCCCAGAACAGTTTTCCACTGACTCTGTTGCATACATAAGACTACCAGTAAAATCAGGATTTTAATGTTTCAGTTCAGGAAAATTCATGGTTTTGATCACCATTACATATTTCATTGAGAACGTCACTGCTACCTGTGTAAATTTTAAATGCCTTTCTGTGCCATATGTGAATGAGAGTCATCATACTTCCTTTTTTATGCATGGCATTTTCAAATTTAGTCTAGATCAAGAACACCTACATTGAATTTAGAACATTTGATGTATACTAATACACACCTCAAAAAAAGTTTTGCATCACATTGGATCCAAGAGCTCTGGAACCTGTACAGAAAATCGGAACAGAGATCAACCTAAACATCATTTCTGCCCTATTTATTGCTCATGAAAACCACACATTGCATGTTGTACCATCATACAGCGAGACCTTCAGGGGTGGTGGTCCAGACTGCTGTACACACTGGTACCTCTAATACCCAGTAGCACGTCATCTTGCATTGATGGATGCATGTATTTGTGGTGGCATACTACCCACAAGTTCATCAAGGCAATGTTGGTCCAGATATACCAGTCCTCAATGGCGATTTGGCATAGATCCTTCAGAGTGGTTTGTGAGTCACATCATCCATAAACAGCCCTTTCCAATCTACCCCAGATATGTTTGAAAAGGTTCATGTCTGGAGAACATGCTGGCCACTCTAGTCAAGCAATTTTGTTATCCTGACAGAAGCCATTTACAAGATGTGCAGGATGGGGGTGCAAACTGTCATCCATGGAGATGAATGCCTCACCAACATGCTGCCAATATGGCTGCACCATTGGTCGGAGGATGGCATTCACAAATCGTACAGCCATTACGGCACCTTCCATGACCACCAGTGGCATACGTTGGCCCAATGTAGTGTCGGGGAACCCTCAACTTGCTGCACTTGCTGGACAGTTGTCTAAGGCATCTCCGACGATTGTGTGGTTGAAGCACATGTGACACTCATCAGTGAAGAGAACGTGTTGCCAATCCTGAGTGGTCCATTCTGCATGTTGTTCAGTCCATCTGTACTGCGCTGCATGGTGTCGTGGTTGCAAGCCATGGACGTCAGGAGTAAAGTTGCGTATCATGCAGCCTATTGCGCACAGTTTGAGCTGTAACACAACGTCCTGTGTCTCCACAAAATGCATTATTCAACATGGTGGCGTTGCTGTCAGGGTTCCTCCAAGCCATAATCCATAGGTAGTAGTTATCCACTGCAGTAGTAATCCTTGGGAAGCCTGAACGAGGCATGTCGTTGACAGTTCCTGTCTCTCTATATCTCCTCCATATCCAAACAACATCGCTTTGGTTCACTCCGAGACACCTGGACACTTCCCTTGTTGAGAGCCCTTCCTAGCACAAAGTAACAATGCAGACATAATCAAACCACAATATTGACCATCTAGGCATGGTTGAACTACAGACAACACAAGCCATGTGCCTCCTTCCTGGCGGAATAACTGGAACTGATCGGGTGTCAGACCCCTCCGTCCAATAGGTGCTACTCATGCATGGTTGTTTACATCTTTGCGCAGGCTTAGTGACATCTCAGAGTAGTCAAATAAAATAGGAAAGGGCCAATATCCATAGTCAGCGTCTATCTTCAGGAGTTCTCGAAACCAGGGTGATGCAAAACTTGTTTTGATGTGTTTGTGATTGAAAACCATAAATTATTTGGTTAATGTATGAGATAAAAAATATATTGAATGCATAGGGAAAATCAGTTTTTAATATAGGTATTACAATAGGCAAAGAAATTACTCTGGATTGTATTTTATATGCCGATGATGTCACAATTGTAACAGAGGAAAGTCATTGGAAAAAAATACAGCAGCAAAATTGGTCAGCCATTTTAATTCTCTGGGATGTGATATCACATGCAAGTATGATGATGAGAAAGCAAAAACAAGGAAGAAAAAGGAAAGATACATGGGACAATAAAGAGATACTTTAGAAAGAAGACACAAAAAGCAATTTGTGAAGATTTCTAAAGTAATGCCCATCCCCACATTACTCTATGAAAGTGAGTCAAGGGTCTTTTACAAGCAACAAGAAAGTCAGATCCAGGCAGCTGAAATGAAGGCTTGTGAAAAGATGCACCAAAGTAGATATATCAATAAAGAGTGACATATTTAACAGAAGAAACAAAATTGAAGACAACAGATGAAAATGGAGTGAACATCTTATCAGAATGAACAATCGAAGACTACCTTATGCAGTCAGAAATTATAATGCAATATGATAAAGAAAGACAGGAATGCTGTGACAACAAGTGTAATAAGTGCCAACAGCTACCTGAACAATGTAAATCACAGTGGTAGTACTCCTGATCAGTGCATGCATGCTGAACTATTTCCATTTTCCACCAAAACTGGGTTTGAGCTAATTAGACGAAAGTGTCCCTTTGTGAGACAACTATGTAGGCCCATTCTGCAGTGGCAGCCAGTGGTTCCAGAACAGCCAGCTACATTGGGAAGACATTGCCTGGATGATGCACTACCACAATCAGTTCTACTACTCTTTGCCATTATTAGGAAGTTGGACTTTGCAAAAGGGATGTTGCCATGTGGATAGAGCTTGGTATTCTGTTTTTCCTACATCTCTCACGCTTGGAAGGTGTCAGACTTAGTGTCATTATAACAAACTTCATTCATACAGGCTCTAAAGAATTAAACCTGTGTCTGTTATTTTTGGAACTGAGTTTATTTGAGGATTCAGTTGGTCAAGGAAGTTATTCTTCATAAATTAATTAATGTGACATGTTGCAAATAAAACTGTTGAATGGTGGACATGTGACATAACTGAAGTAAGGGGCATATCAGACAAGGCCAAGGATGAGATGGGCACTATAACTGAAAAAGGTCTAAAGTACAGGAGAAGAAACATGAATATTTTTCTCTGGAAAGAAATAACTAATAAGATGTGAGCAGCACTGGCCCATTTAACAACCAAAAACAAAGAAATAGTGGTTGCTGGTGATTTCAATGTAGATTTCCTTAAAGACTCTCCCAATAAGAACCTATTTGAGTTAGTAACACTATCATTCAACTTAATTCCCACAGTAAAGTTCCCCACTAGGGTAACCACTTGCTCACAAACAGCCATTGATAATATCTTTATAGAAAAGTCAAATGAACAAAATTATATTACAAAACCAATAGTCAATGGCCTCTCAGACCATGACATGCAGTCCCTTCTGTTAAATGTTAATACTGAACAGGATATAAAATCTGTTAAATCTGAGCTCAAGAGGGTAATCAGTAAGCCAAAAATTGATTATTTTAGGACACTCCTCAGAGACATTCACTGGACTGATGTTTACAGTGCTCATGGCATGAATGAAAAATATAACATTTTTGCTAATAAAGTGCTTACCTTATTTGAACACTGCTTTCCCCCAAAACTTACCAAGGTTAGAGCAAAGTCTACAAAGAAGCCATGGATTACTCGAGGAATAGGGGTATCTTGTAAAACAAAAAGAAAACTGTATCTGTCAATCCGAAACATTTCCAATGTTGATGCTATAGCACATTATAAGAAATACTGCAAAATATTAAAGACTGTAATACGGATGTCAAAGCAAATATATTACAAGGAAAAGATAGTCATATCAGATAACAAAATAAAGACAATATGGGATATAGTGAAGGAGGAGACCGGTAGAACCAGACATGAAGAGGAACAAATAGCATTAAGAGTAAATGATGCATTGGTGACAGATGTGTATAGTGTTGCAGAACTTTTTAACAAACATTTTATAACTGTTACTGAAAAGATGGGGTTGTCAGGTTCGGTAGATGCTGCTATGGATTACCTTAGACCAGACATTTCAAGTAACTTCCATAATATGAATTTGACCCTCACTACCCCAACAGAAATAATGTCCATCATAAAATCTTTAAAATCAAAAACATCTAGTGGGTATGATGAAATATCAACAAAGTTAATTAAAGAATGTGATTCTGAGCTAAGTAACATATTAAGCTATCTGTGTAACCAGTCGTTTATCAGTGGAATATTTCCCGAATGGCTGAAATATGCTGAAGTTAAGCCACTGTTTAAGAAGGGAGATAAAGAAATAGCATCAAATTTCCGTCCAATTTCACTGTTGCCAGCATTCTCAAAAATTTTCGAAAAAGTAATGTACAGTCGTCTTTATAACCATCTTATCTCAAATAACATACTGTCAAAGTCACAGTTTGGATTTCTAAAAGGTTCTGATATTGAGAAGGCTATCTACACTTACAGTGAAAATGTTCTTAATTCATTAGACAAAAAATTGCAGGCAACTGGTATATTTTGTGATCTGTCAAAGGCATTTGACTGTGTAAATCACAATATCCTTTTAAGTAAACTAGAATATTATAGTGTAACAGGAAATGCTGCAAAATGGTTCAAATCTTATATCTCTGGCAGGAAACAAAGGGTGTTATTAGGAAAGAGACATGTATCAAGCTATCAGGCATCATCCAACTGGGAACTAATTACATGTGGGGTCCCACAAGGTTCCATTTTGGGGCCCTTACTTTTTCTTGTGTATATCAATGACCTTTCATCAGTAACATTACCAGATGCCAAGTTTGTTTTGTTTGCTGATGATACAAACATTGCAATAAATAGCAAATCAAGTGTAGTCTTAGAAAGATCAGCCAATAAAATATTTGTAGACATTAATCACTGGTTCCTAGCCAATTCTTTGTCACTAAACTTTGAAAAAACACACTACATGCAGTTCAGAACTTGTAAGGGGTGTCCCAAGAGTATAAGTCTAACATATGATGACAAGAAGATAGAAGAAGTGGACGGTGTTAAATTCTTGGGATTACAGCTTGATAATAAATTCAACTGGGAGGAGCACACCACAGAACTGCTGAAGCGTCTTAACAAATCTCTGTTTGCAATGCGAATTTTGTCAGACATAGGGGATATAAAAATGAAAAAGCTGGCATACTATGCTTACTTTCATTCCATAATGTCATATGGGATTATTTTCTGGGGTAATTCATCAAGCCAAGCTAAAGTTTTCCGGGCACAAAAACGTGCAGTAAGAATTATATGTGGTGTGAACTCAAGAACATCCTGCAGAAGCCTGTTTAGGGAACTAGGGATACTAACTACAGCTTCCCAATATATTTATTCCTTAATGAAATTTGTCATTAAAAATATATCACTTTTTCAAACCAACAGCTCAATTCATGGAATCAATACTAGAAATAAGAATAATCTTCACAAGGATTTAAAGTCACTTAGTCTTGTACAAAAAGGTGTGCATTATTCAGGAACACACATTTTCAATAACTTGCCAGCAGCCATAAAAAGCTTAACAACCAATGAAATTCAGTTTAAGAGAAGCCTAAAGGATTTATTGGTGGCCAACTCCTTCTACTCCATTGATGAATTTCTGAGGAAAACCAACTGATTTGTATATAAGTACAACATAACTTCTGCACAATTTCAGTGCAGTAATGTGTTCACTGAAAATTTGTGTGTGTGTGTGTGTGTGTGTGTGTGTGTGTGTGTGTGTGTGTGTGTGTAAGTATAATCTAACTTCTGCACCATTTCAGTGCAGTAATGTGTTCATTGTAAATAAGTATTACAGTAGTTGTATTACATGTTTCTTACCTTATAAATAAATATAAAACTTTTTTATTTTAAATTCAGTGCAATAGTATTTGTAAAATGACTCTTAATGTCCATTAAAAAATGACGATCATTCCACTTGGGACCTGTGGAATGGTACATTAGCTTATTTGTTTTAGTTTAAATATTTGTCATGTATTGTTGTTTTTCTGACATGTTCCACATCCTGGAGGACCTCCTCACTACGGATCAATTGGAATGAAAGTAAATCTAATCTAATCTAAAGCACTCTGTCTGAGATAATTCCATTGTTATTAACATGAACCTTAATTATCTGCATCCATGTACATTAGGGAAATGGAAAAATATTATTTAGTGCTCTTAGATATCTAATTAACTCTGAAAAATGTTGAAGATAGTTAATTGGAATTGCATATCTGTAAATACATTTGTTGGGATGAATTTTCACTCGGTTTAGACCAAAATTCTTGCATACACATGCTTCTCATCAGTATCACATGACATTTTGGTGGCCTATCTTTAAATTATCATCCTTATTTTCAGTCTTATGCTAGATGTATTGTATTGCAGTTCTGAAGATAGCATGTTATCTCAAAGAAATTAAAGATAAATAATTATTGTCATAAAAAATTCTTCCATAGTGGTACAGACTGAATTAACATGTTTATAAAATATTTCTGTCTCACAAATTTCATTCCTCTTAAGACCTAATAAGAATGTGATGCACCACCCATAAAAAGTTAAGACTTTAAGAAATGTAAATCTTTATGATGGATTACCTGACAGAAAAATTATATGATAAAAAAAGACAATTACATTTTTCAGGCAATTTTATGAGCAAGACACCTTCATCCAGCTGCAGTCAAGGTTTTGGATAGAGCTGAACCTTAACCTTAAGAGTTACCAGGAAGTAGGCAGCAAAGATGCTACGAACATAGAAGGCATTCTAACCATAATATTAATTGTGGTTTCAGCAGTGCTTGGAACAATGGTAATAGTGCTGTTCGTGGCATTCTTCCTCCGAACAAAAACGTAAGAATGATTGGAACTTTTTTGCATTCTACTGCTTAGGCTATATAAATTTTCTGATACTGATATTTGACAAAACTCTGTATCAGAGTCGCTTTTCCAAGTTAAGTAATTACAGGCAAAAGAACGATAAGTTTACTTTTATTATCCTGAGTTTCTGGTGCCTTTGAAGTGTATTCTGTAGACTTAGAGCAACATATATCTCTTTTAATAAGTCTATAAGCTTTATTGCACATGTTATTATTATTACAATAAGCATCCCAATTGTTATACCAAGGGAAATTATACTGAAATTGGCAATTCATTTTGTTACAGAGACCCATAAACACACAAACCATTGCCATATTTTTCTTTCTCAAAATTTATTCTCCATATAATAATTATGAAAATTTTGGGACATGAACAAGCAAAACTGACAAAGTGCTATCATCCACTAGCAGATGAGTGATGGGTGGTATATAGATACATGTAACTGGTCAGAAAATTTATTTAGCTTTCAAGGAACCATTCTTCATCAAATCATCAAATCTCTTTCCCCATGACAACAGCATCCCATCTTACAGTGAAGAACTTTGAATGCAGCGTGCTCTGATAATGCTTCTCTATGTCCATTGTTGATGGTCAGTGATATACATTTCTTATTCTTTCAACAGGTGCATGTTACTCGAGTTTCAGGTGTGTTCCTACCAATCATAATCAGCTAGACTGCAAATGAAAGACTTTTTTAAGTACAAAAGTAAATAAGACCATTCAGAAATATTATGTGCAATAATACAAAGCTGTTATTCATTCCTGACCATAAAAAATTCTAAGCTGGAAGTTTAGGAGCAACCTACTGTTTTAGTGCGAAATCAAAAACAGTGCCCACCAAACAAAGAAAAGAGACCAAATTCCTGAACCTAATTAATACAAATATAATATGAAAAGTACGGTAAAAGCAACCACTCACATTCACTATAGTAATCTGATGTGTGATGCATAAATGAATGTAACAGAAAACAGTATTCACACTAGCTTCCAAGCGAGTGCTGTGTTATTTGGCAAAAGTATGCACTATGCACATTAACATGCACAACCATAGTGAGACATTATTGGGAGCAGTTGCCTGTTCTCATAGAGGTGAGGAGTGGGTAGTGAATTATGCATGAGGTACGAAATGGGTAATGGGATAGTGTAAAGCAGGTCTTTTGACAGATGACTCAGAAGCTACCTAACAGGTGACAGGAGTTAAGATGGCAGAGCATATAAGAAATATTAAGATGGAGAGTGATGGAAGAGAGAGAATGTCCACATGGAGGGAGTGGAAGGCTGTTGTGGGAAAATGCAGTACATTATATGGATGGGGAAGGAGTGGTGTAGACAGAAGAGAGACGTGAAAAGGAGAGAAGAGGCAGTGGGAAACAAATCAATGGAGTTTTAGGCTAGGGAGTTGCAAGAGTGCAGGATATCCTTGAAAGGCAGTTCCAACCTGTGGGCTTCAGAGACATTTGGGTAGGAAAGTAATATCAGCTGTTGAAATCATTTGTGTTTTGGTGTGTGGCACATTTGGCAACTGGATGGTCAAGTTTGGTGGCTCGCCACAATTTGGAAGTAGTCATATGAACAATTGGTTACTTGTCATGCCCGCAAAGAATACTGTAGTGGGATTGCAGCATAGTTGATATATAATGTGGCTGCTTTCACATGCTGCACTGCCTTTTATTGGGTAGGAAATGCCTGTGATTGGACTGTGGTAGGATGTGGTGTATGGATGTATGAAACAGGTCTTGCACCTGGGCTGTCGACAAGAGAATGACCCATGGACTGCAGGATCGGGAGTAGCGCTGGAACATGGATGGACAAAGATATTCTGTAGGTTTGGGTGATGTGGGTAGGATTTTGGCTAGGAGACCCCGCATCTCAGGGAATGGCAAGAGGTAGCCGAAGCCCTGATGAAGAATATTCTAAAGTTTTTTAAGGACAAGATAATACTGGTTGATCAGAGGACTGCTGGTTGGTGGCTGTTTAACAAGTTTATTGGCATCAAAGGAGGAGATACCACAGGAGATCTGTTTATGTATGAGCTTGATAGAATACTGTCTGTCAATAAAGGCTTTGGTAAGATATAAGGTACATTTCAGCAACTCTTGCTTTCTGCTGCAGATATGACATCCATAGGTTATGAGGCTGTAAGGATGATACATTTTGACATGGAACAGATGACAGCTGTGCTTGGTGCACTTTATATAAACAGATGTATTTATGGAGATGACTGAGAGGTGGAGATTGACATGTAGGAAGGTAGCAAAGCTCTTTGCTCTTTCCTCCATTATCTCAACATCTACTCCCAAATCCACTTCACCTGCCCCTTCTCAACTCAATGAGTCACCTCTCAGATAGCTCCATAAATATGTCTGTTCACATCAAGCACAGTGCTCCACACTCAAGAACTCAGCAACCACAATCATCCCAGTTACTTCATCATTTTTAAACAAAGGCAGGCAAGGAAACTAATGACAAAAATCTTCAGGACATATATCTGTCACACATTGCCTGTTTATAAACAGAAAATACTCACAGTCTGTAACAGTGACCTCAGTACTCTCATTCAAACTACTGATAGAATAATCAAGATGTATCCATCTGCTGGCGTTGCAACTGTCTCCACCAGCGTAGGGGAGTTACAGAAAATGATGACTAAATCAATGGATGAATTTCTGTGCTCACGCCAGGTTATCTTGTGACACAACCTACTTTCTACCTTCAGTCCTAGCAAGAAGTGTGGTTTAGGGTTATTATTCTCTTGCACATTATTAGCCTCAGGATTACTCACTGCCAAATCTTCTACCTGCATATGGGAGTTTACTTACATTAGACTTTGCATACTACTGATTATTTGTGACTTTTAGCTCATTATGACATTATAATTTGAGTCATTTCTGCCATTGCAGTCTCACAATTTTACAAACATTAAGTAGTGCTGCTTAGATGCAAATTATTTGAATTTACCATTTAAAGTTCACTCCCATGCAATGCCATTTGATTAGATTATGAAACATATAAAACTATGAAGAAATGTGCAATACTGGGATTCAGTCTGAGTGAAAATCTTGAATTATGACAAGAACCTATCAAGAATTATTTAATGTTATAAACTTAGTCACAAATAAATTTACTTTCTAAAATCAATTTGATTATGATTTTAAAATAAAATCCTAAAACAGTATGTTAAATTTTGTATATGACAATACATCTAAAATATCAATTGCCTACACAAATGTAAAACTGGTTGTGATATAGTTCTATTCAAATCACTGCAGTTTTCATCAATCTGATACCAATTGTGACCAATCAATTTATTCTGGATTGCTTACTTTAGATGAATATTGCTTTCTTTATCATTCTCTAAATTTTACACAACAACAGTTGGTTCTGGTGTAACGTAATAGAAACTTTTTGGTCTTAAGTCAAAATTGCTTGCAATTATGCATCCCTTTTCATCCAACTTTTTTTCCTATATTTTCTTTGCCAGCTTTCTTCATATGGTTATCGTTTTCATATTTGATTTCTCTTTCAGAAATTATACCCATCTTTGCTAACATGTATTGAAAGTCAGAACCACCTCTTATGTATATATTCATACTATTAGTATTGTTATTTCAGCTTAAAAAAAAAAAAAAAAAAAAATTGACATGTTCCACATCCACAAGGATCTCCTCAGCACGGATCTATGGAACGAAAACTAATCTAATCTAATCTAATCTATTAGCAGTCACATAAAAGGTTTCGTTGGAGACACTATCCATCAACTAATCCTGCAAAGGCTGTATGATAACACTGCTCATCTTAATTTTGATACATTTTTATAAAAGTCTTTTGAAGCAGTTGATGTACATCATTTGAAACAGGTCACAATATCTCACTTCTGACAATTAGTTTCACTTAAAAGAAATGTGTTGATTACTGTTAATTAGTTAAAACATTGATAAAGACATATCAATAACTTTCTTAATACTTTACCAAGACAAAATCCAATTATGGTTTTTTAATCCCCCAATGAGACAGAATCATTTGATGTATGTCATAATAACATTCTGTTTGATTATTATTATGTCACTGTTCCATTTATTTTTATTTTTCCTCCCCTTTCAATCAGTATATTATAAAAACAATTAGCATGCAACTGGAACTGGCAATTTGTGAGGGCCTCCCAGTGTCATTTGGATGCACTGAGCTGTCACCATTATTAATCACCAACATAACATAAATTTACACAGTACTTAAATTGATATGTATACTAAGATGGTACCTGTTCTTTTGGACATGTCCGAAAGAACAGATACCATCTTATTATATATATGTATATATATATAAACAAAGATGATGTGACTTACCAAACGAAAGCGCTGGCAGGTCGAAAGACACACAAACAAACCAAAAACACAAGGAGAAAATAAGACGACAGGAAAGATTTCGAAATGCAACAGTGTCAATAACAAACGTAATTGTTGGGTTCATTTAATGATATTAATGTAATAGAGGGAAACATTCCACGAGGGAAAAAATTACCAAAAAACAAAGATGATGTGACTTACCAAACGAAAGCGCTGGCAGGTCAAAAGCCACACAAACAAACCAAAAACACAAGGAGAAAATAAGACGACAGGAAAGATTTCGAAATGCAACAGTGACAATAACAAACGTAATTGTTGGGTTCAATTAATGATATTAATATAATAGAGGGAAACATTCCATGTGGGAAAAATTTATCAAAAAACAAAGATGATGTGACTTACCAAACGAAAGCGCTGGCAGGTCGAAAGACACACAAACAAACCATAAGCACAAGGAGAAAATAAGACAACAGGAAAGATTTCGAAATGCAACAGTGACAATAACAAACGTAATTGTTGGGTTCAATTAATGATATTAATATAATAGAGGGAAACATTCCACGTGGGAAAAAATTATCAAAAAACAAAGATGATGTGACTTACCAAACGAAAGCGCTGGCAGGTCGAAAGACACACAAACAAACCAAAAACACAAGGAGAAAATAAGACGACAGGAAAGATTTCGAAATGCAACGTGTTTTGGCGGCAACACAACCACCTAAACTTTGTGCACATCGTTGTCTACCAACCCATGTCCAACATAGCCCAGCTCTAACCAACACCTTTTCTCCTTTTTTCACACCAGATCTCCAGTTACTTTCCAGTCCACCTTTATCTCTCCCCATATATTTTTATTTTCATTTTCATTTCAGCCTCATGTTACACTTTCCACCTTCTAATACCATGTCACCCTCACAACACCCCCACAACGGCCCCATTAAGTTTTATTTACATTCCCTCCGTAAACATGCCTTCGCCCTAGACAGATTACGCTCCCATATTCTATTTTCTCAGGCTAGTCTGACTTTTTGCATTACCCCCAAAGGCCTCACACTTAAAGTTCCCATCTCTGGCTGCAACCCTTCTTTCCATCAGTCCCTATACCAGTTCCAAACTGAACAATCATTGCCCTCACCCACCTAATCCTTCACCTACACATCAATTCAGCCAATGAACACACCCGTCAACTCCTATCCTTAATAAAAGTCCTTAATCTTTCCTCTCCCACATCCACACCGGCTGTTCAGAGCATCCTCCTACAGGCCAACTGTAAATTATAACAGCATGCCACCCTCCACCTCAAAAAACTATCCAATCTCCTGGTTTCCCACCTCCGGAAAGGCAACTCACTCACCCTTCACAACCTTTCCAGCAAACCTCAACCTCCTCTCATTGCACACAAACCCAGTCTCTCCCATCTACTCAATCTCCCATTTCCAGCTCCACTCCCTCCAAAACCTCAAAATTCCAATCAACACAATCTGGAACCACAACACCCTAATTCATTAGTTAACCTTTCCTCCAAACCTCTCTCCCAATCCGAAACCTCTGTCCTATCCAAAGGCCTCACCTTCAGCCCCACTCCCAGATTCAACCAAACAGCCCTCGTCAAAGATTTACTGTCCTACACTCGTACTCTCTGCTGGAAATATCACTTTGCCATGAAGAAAAATGATCCTGATCCTACTCCTAATGATCCAACTCCCCAAGATACCATCCAAATTGAACCCTGCCTGGAACAGTTCCGTCCTCCGTCGCAGCGGGACCCACCTCCTCTTCCTCAAAATCACCCTCTCCAAACCTTCCAGGAATTTCTGACTTCCAGACTTGCATATCAATCCTTCTTAAAAAACCTTAATCCTACCCCCAACATCACCACTGCTGAAGCCCAGGCTATCCGTGATCTGAAGGCTGACCGATCCATCGTCATTCTTCCGGCGGACAAGGGTTCCACAACCATGGTACTTGATCGTCGGGAGTATGTGGCTGAGGGACTGCGTCAGCTTTCAGACAACACCACATACAAAGTTTGCCAAGGTAACCCCATTCCCAATGTCCAGGTGGAGCTTCAAGGAATCCTCAGAACCTTAGGCCCCCTGCAAAACCTTTCACCTGACTCCATCAACCTCCTGACCCCACCGACACCCCACACCCCTACCTTCTACCTTCTTCCTAAAATCCACAAACCCAATCATCCCAGCCGCCCCATTGTAGCTGGTTACCAAGCCCCCACAGAATGTATCTCTGCCTACATACATCAACACCTTCAACCCATTACATGCAGTCTCCCATCCTTCATCAAAGACACCAACCACTTTCTCGAACGCCTGGAAACCTAACCCAATCTGTTACCCCCAGAAACCATCCTTCTAACCATTGATGCCACTTCCTTACACACAAATATTCCGCACATCCAGGGCCTCGCAGCGATGGAGCATTTCCTTTCACGCCAATCACCTGCCACCCTACCTAAAACCTCTTTCCTCATCACCTGACCCACAACTTCTTCACTTTTGAAGGTCAGACATACCAACAATTAAAGGGAACAGCCACGGGTACCAGGATGGCCCCCTCGTACGCCAACCTATTCATGGGTCGCTTAGAGGAAGCCTTCTTGGTTACCCAGGCCTGCCAACCCAAAGTTTGGTACAGATTTATTGATGACATCTTCATGATCTGGACTCACAGTGAAGAAGAAGAACAGAATTTCCTCTCCAACCTCAACTCCTTTGGTTCCATCAGATTCACCTGGTCCTACTCCAAATCCCATACCACTTTCTTTGACGTTGACCTCCATCTGTCCAATGGCCAGCTTCACACGTCTGTCCACATCAAACCCACCAACAAGCAACAGTACCTCCATTATGACAGCTGCCACCCATTCCACATCATACGGTCCCTTCCCTACAGCCTAGGTCTTCATGGCAAATGAATCTGCTCCAGTCCGGAATCCCTGAACCATTACACCAACAACCTGACAACAGCTTTCGCATCCCGCAACTACCCTCCCAACCTGGTACAGAAGCAAATAATCAGAGCCACTTCCTCATCCCCTCAAACCCAGAAGAACCACAAAAGTGCCCCACTTCTGACAGGATACTTTCCGGGACTGGATCAGACTCTGAATGTGGCTCTCCAGCAGAGATACAACTTCCTCAAATCCTCCCCACTCGACCAAGAGTGTCTTTCCGCCATCCACCTAACCTTCGTAACCTGTTAGTTCATCCCTATGAAATCCCCAAACCACCTTCCCTACCCTCTGGCTCCTATCCTTGTAACCGCACCCGGTGTAAAACCTGTCCCATGCACCCTCCCACCACCACCTACTCCAGTCCTGTAACCTGGAAGGTGTACACGATCAAAGGCAGAGCCACATGTGAAAGCACCCACATGATTTACCAACTGACTTGCCTACACTGTGATGCATTCTATGTGGGAATGACCAGCAACAAACTGTCCATTCGCATGAATGGACACAGGCAGACAGTGTTTGTTGGTAATGAGGATCACCCTGTGGCTAAACATGCCTTGGTGCACGGCCAGCACATCTTGGCACAGTGTTACACCGTCCGGGTTATCTGGATACTTCCCACCAACACCAACCTTTCCGAACTCCGGAGATGGGAACTTGCTCTTCAATATATCCTCTCTTCCCGTTACCCACCAGGCCTCAATCTCCGCTAATTTCAAGTTGCCGCCACTCAAACCTCACCTGTCATTCAACATCATCTTTGCCTCTTCACTTCTGCCTCGACTGACATCTCTGCTTGTGTCTGTGTATGTGCGGATGGATATGTGCATGTGTGCGAGTGTATACCTGTCCTTTTTGCCCCCTAATATATATATGTGCGTGTGTGCGAGTGTATACCTGTCCTTTTTTCTCCCTAAGATAAGTCTTTCCGCTCCCGGGATTGGAATGACTCCTTACCCTCTCCCTTAAAACCCACTTCCTTTCGTCTTCCCCTCTCCTTCCCTCTTTCCTGATGAGGCAGCAGTTTGTTGCGAAAGCTTGAATTTTGTGTGTATGTTTGTGTTTGTTTGTGTGTCTATCGACCTGCCAGCGCTTTCGTTCGGTAGGTCACCTCATCTTTGTTTTTTTTTATATATATATATATATATATATAAAAAAAAATGATGTAGCTCATCAAACGAAAGCGTTGGTATGTCGATAGACTTCGTTTGGTGAGTTACATCATCTTTGTTTTTAGATATATTTTTCCGAACTCTTACGGGAATCGGCAACGAGTAATGAGTATAATGGGCAGGGGCACTACGAATGTAGTGCGGGACAATACGTTGAGAATGGGGGTTTCACGGGAGGTGTGCCAGAGATAAATCTCTGCAGTCGCGCTATCCTCTGTGTCCTCGGTGGCTCAGATGGATAGAGCGTCTGCCATGTAAGCAGGAGATCCTGGGTTCGAGTCCTGGTCGGGGCACACATTTTCGTCTGTCCCCGTTGACATATGTCAATGCCTGTAAGCAGCTAAGGGTGTTCATTTCATTGTACTTAAACTGAGTCATAAGACACACAGTAATTTTGACATAGGGGTTGTCTTGTGCCATGGGAATGATGTCACAGATCACTACAAAACATTAGTGGCCCCAGCAGAAGGGAGGAGCTTTTTGGCAGTAGTCCACATGTGGACAGTTGTTGTGAGTAGAGGTGCCAGCATTCACTGACACAGCAGTATACATTACTCATTTAGTGTGTCAGTCTCATATTATCATTTATGTACAAACAATAATAAACAAAGATTATTTGAAGCTTTAGTTTGCCATTTATGAAGTTAAAAGATAATCTCAAACAACCCTGGACAACAAATGTCTACAAGGTAAAGCATATACATTGGATGTGAAGTCCACCAGTTATGCAAAACACCATTTTTCTCACAACTGGTGGACCTCACGTCCAAAATTGTAACTGCAAACACGGCCAATACAAGGAGCTGCAAAGTTAAAAAGGTGGACATATACATTGGATTTACACATTTGAAAATCTACTTTATAAGTGAGGGTTTAACTAATGCCATTTAAAATAAAAATATATGTAGATCTTAAAGCTTTCTCTTTAATCAGACTTGCACATACATTGATAAGAATGAGAAATTTACATCAGTTATAAATAATATTTTATTAGTGGAAATATTGTTCCATCATTGGGTGCTACACACTGCAACAGGAAGGAGACAGCATAGTATAATATAGTGTTAACATTACAAGACAAAACAGTTAAATCATCAGTTATTGGCTTCTTACTCATATGATAGGTCAAGTCATGTGTGCAGGACAGGCAGGCCAGTTAATTGCAACACATTCAACTCACACACATAAGATATTGGGATCTGCAACAGAAAATGCTGTGTAGGGAGGGACTTGACTCAGACATATAGTAGAAATATGAAAGTGCCCACTTACATGCCAGAGCACAAGAGAAGAGTCAGGCTTGCACATCCTACTGTCTCATATGAATGGGTAAAATGTATCAACAATATTATGAAAATGAAATGATAGGACAGAGATTTGCAGACAGGCTCAATGAAAATGCTGTTACACATTGAGATTTCACCCAAAGGCATCCTCAGAAAGGCAAAGAAAAACACCTACACATTCATACAAGCAAGCACATATCTCACGCATATGACCACTATCTCTGGCCACTCTGGCCAGAATGTAACTGTGCCATATCAAGTGGGGTTGGATGGGAAAGAGGGAGGAATGTGGACACTAGTTGGCAGAACAATGCTGCCAAATGCAACATTTGCAGGATGAGGAGGAGGCAGGGGGAAAGGGAATGGTAAGTAGAAAAGCAGAGGAACAGAAAATGGGAAAAGACCAGTGGGTGCATTGGCAGACAGCGGCACACAATAAGGATGAGGGGACAGGAATTGGGAGCATGACAGAGGGGGCAGGGGCAGAAGCTGTTGAGTGAGTGGGGGTGTGAGGAAAGTAGTTTACCATAGGTTGAGGCCAGGATGATTCTGGGAACAGAGAATGTGTTGTAAAGATAATTACAAGAAATTCTTTTCGTGGAGAGGAGGATCCAGATAGCTCAGATTATGAAGCAACCATTTAAATAAAGCATGCAATATTTGCTGCATGTTATGCCACAGGGTGGTTCATTTTGCCCTTGGCACAGATTGCCAGTGGCCATTCATCCTGGTGTGCAGTTGCTTGGCAGTCATACCAATATAAAAAACTGTGCAATGGCTGCAGCAGAACTGGTATATGACATTGCCGTTTTCACAGATGGCCTGTCATCTGATGAGCCAATGTAAGTACTGGAGTATGAAGTGTTGGGTTAGCGGATTGCGCAGGTCTTACACCTGAATCTTCCACACAGTATGATCCCTGTAGCTAGTGGTTGGGATTGGGAGTGGCAAAAGAATGGACTAGGATGTTGTGGTGTTTGGGTGGGCAACAGAACTGCACTTTAGGAGAGCTGGAAGGATCTTGGGTAGGATGTCGCTCATTTCAGTGCATGAAGATAGATAATCAAAGCCATCAAAAAGGATGTGGTTCAGTTGTTCAAGTCTGGGGTAGCATTGGTGACAGAGGGGGTGTTCTTCTGCAACTGGTAGTTGGGTGCGGTGGAAGGATTTTTGGGGGGGAGGGGGGGGGGGGTGTATTGGGATACAACATGGGAACTATGCATGCAGACCAGGGCTGGAGGATAGTGAAGGCCTATACCTGCTGTCCGGCTACTCTACCTATAAACTTGGCCAGAGTTATCCCATCCCAGAAATGGAGCAAATCCTCCAGTCCCTTCCTAAAGCCTTGAGCCTTTTCCATAACCTCTCACCTAAATCCATTTCCTTCTTCAACCTATGACACCCCACACTCCCATCTTCTACATGCTTCCCAAAATCTATATCCCCATACAACTTCAGTCCTCCCACCACCCCCAGGAACCAGTTACAAAGAAGCACCCACTTGAACCAGCTACAAAGAAGCAAAAACTTGAACCAGCTACAAAGGAGCACCCACTTCATTACCCAATCCCATCCCAGATTGGAACAACTTAACAGCATCCTTCATTGTGTATTTTATTATCTATCTTCATGCCCTGAAATGAGGGACAACCTAACTGAATTTCTTCACAACCCTTCTAATGTAGTGTTCCAACACCCTCCCAATCTCCACAACATCCTATTCCATCCCTATACCATTGCCAATCCCTACCCCTTGCCACACAGATCATATCCCTGTGGAAGGCCCAGCTGCAAGACATCGCTGCAAGACCCAGTCTACACATTCACCACTTCCCATTCCAGACCTGCCAAAGGTTTATCCTACACCATTAGGGACCAGGGTGCCTATGAAAGCAGCCATTACATATATCAATTCTGCTGCAATCATCACACAGATTTTTATATTGGTATGACAACCAACCAGTTGTCCACCAGGATGAATGGCCACAGATGAACTGTTCCATGATTAAAATGACCACCCTGTTGAACAACAAGCAGCTGAACATAACATGCTTGATTTGAATGGTTGCTTCACAACCTGAATCATGTGGGTCCTCCCATCCATCACCAGCTTTTCTGCACTGTACAAATGGGTGTTACCCTTGAAACACATTCTACACTCTCATCTCAGCCTCAGCCTATGGTAATCTATTGTCCCCACATCCCCACCCAACAGTTTCTGGCCCCTCTGTCCTATCATCTCTTCCCAGTTCACGTCCTGCCACCTTCATTATGTGTCACTGTCTGCCAGTGCACCCACTTGTCTTTCCCTTTGCTGTTCCTCTTCTTTTCCACTACCTATTCCCCTCTCCCTCCCACCCCCACAGCCTCCAGACACTGCACTTGCCAGCTTTGTCCTGCCACCTAGTACATGCTTGCTCTTCCAGACAGTGCTGACTCCCCCCCCCCCCCCCCCCACACCCCTGTTAACCCTCCCCCTTCATTGCCCCATTCCAGATTGCTGCTTCCACTCAAAATGATACAGTTTTCATCTAGCCAGAGAGGACCCAGTGATAATGGACATGTGTGCAGCAGATGTGCTTATTTGTGTGAATGCTTTGTGTTTTTCTTGTCCTTCCTGAAGAAGGCTTTGGCCACACTCTCAATGTTCAACAGTGTTTTTTGTTGTGCCTATCTGCAATGCAAAGTGTCATATTCATTGTGAGTAGCAGTCTACCATTTCACAATATTGTTGATGTCCCAACCTGAAATTTCCATTTTTTGAGTAAAATGATTGTTGTTAATGGGCTCACTTGTCCCACACCCATGACTTGGCATTCCATGTGTGTAAGCAGCCATTAACCAAGGCCTTAACAATTTTGACTTGTAATGTTAACACTGTATTACACCACACTTTCCCCTCATTTTTGCAGTGTGCAGCACCCAGTTATGAAGCAATACCCTCCAAAACTAGTCATGCCAGTTAAATAAATGTAAATGTCATGTGACTAGGGCCTCCCATCAGGTAGACCTTTCGCCAGGTGCAAGTCTTTCAATCTGATGCCACTTTGGCAACTTGCGCATTGATGGGGATGAAATGATACTGATCAGGACAACTCAACACCCAGTCCCTGAGCAGAGAAAATCTCTGACCCAGCTGGGAACTGAACCCAGGCCCTTAGGATTGACATTCTGTCATGTTGACTACTCAGCTACCGGTGGCAGACGTCATGCCAGTTAAAACGTCATTTACAACTTCTCAGTTTTATCAATATGATCCTCAGCTATGGTTATTCACCAAATCAGACTTTATGTTATCTGTATATGCCATTGATTCCACATCTTCTACTCTCTATGAACAACCCAGAATTACTTATGTCACGCTGACAATATCCATTGACTGGCACATTTCAAAAAGTAAATAAAGATATTAGATAAAATAAACGAGCCAGGAATTCCTGTAGCATAGTGTGTCTGTGACACCCATTGTGATGTACAATTACAACCAATTTCCATAGATCTATATTGTAATGCTTTGATAACAGATGGAGAACAAAGTAAGCAAATTTTTGGTTCATGCAATTGTCAACTATCAAACTTCAGTCTGAGGTGAGAGGGGTTTATGGGGAAACACCCACCTCCGTCTCTCAGAGCTGGCACTACGCATCCATGTTTTTTGCTCCTGGAAAAGCCGAACTGAAGTAATAGTCACAGAGATCACTGACCCCTTATTCTGTTGTGAGGAGCATACTTGACATCCATCATGGTCCAGGATTAGTCTTTTGGCTCACTGTAAAGTAAGAAAACAGAAAATGAGCAATGCATATCACAAAATAAAGCGTTTGTTAACATAGTAAGGTGATTAATCTGGTTTTCATAACCTCTTATCCATTGCCTCTTCAGTATCACATCAGTCTGTAGTTGTGAAGCTGAAAAGCTTAATGAATACTGGAACGTATTTGCTCAATAATGTGGACAACACCACAATTTTGGTTTAAATTTTTCGCACATTTATTATCTTTAATGACCTGTTATTTGGTTGATGACCAGTTTCTCAATCTCATATGATTAATAGTGCTCAAACCAGCTCAGCACTCACAAAAAAACAAGAGTCCAGTATTAGAATTCATGAAATGAGTTGTAATTTTATAGAAACACTGCCCACAAATCAGTAGTAACTCTAACAAGTCACAAAAGCAAGAGATTATGTGTAACACAAAATGCAGTCCAGATTTATACTGTGTCTCACAGTACACATACTGCCTTGCAGTAAGTAAAATATCATAGAAAAGCACAAAGCAGTGTTTCACTTGGGCAAAGTCACCACTTGCAACAATCAATCATTCCAATGGCAATTATTCTCCAACCATCCTACCAAACACAAAGCAGTTCAGGAAAAAAAAATTCTGAGTTTGTGTTAAAGAAAACCAACATTACCGAGTGTTCATGGATGCTGATATGCATATTTGTGTAGACTGGTTACACACAGCAGACTCAATAAAGTGCTCATTGTTTACTCACTCAACTGGGACTCTCAAAGATGCTATGCAGCTATTTTCTGGTCACAGACAGACTAGTCAGGGTGACGTCTGACTATTTAAGGGCTGTCATTTGTGGGACCATTTTATTTGTGAGTATAAGCACCATATCAAGAATTTTGATAAATTATGCAAAAATCTCAATTAATATCCTAATCACCTTGTGAATAAAAATGAGGTCAACAAAATATGGTCAGAATCTAACAAGCACAGAGGCCAAGTCTGATATTGAAAATGTAAATGCCTCTGAAATTTACTGTTGATTATTTTGTAAGTTAACTTGAGCCCCATTACCAAACAGTCAGAATGTCAATCTTTATAAGAAGTGGTGTCACTAAGTGTGGAAATACATATTGGTTCATAAGATATCTGGTGAATTACACTGCAATAAAAATTTTATCTGCCCTTATCTTTTGATTAGCAACACTTTCATGAAAACTATGTGCACTAGAAGAATTATCACATTAAAAATAACATCCTGAACCATGAACCTAAATGAAATGCAGCCTAAACAACATTTTGAAAATTCCTGGCTGAAGCAATAAATAAAATAAGGGAAAGGCAACCGCTCACCTATAGCTGATCGATATTGATGCATAGAACATAAAAACAAGTAACAGAAGACTGCCATATTGCCATGACTACAGCAGTGTGCATTTGGTTGTCCAAGTGGTTGTATGTGTGAATGTGTGTACTTGTATTTGAAAAAGAGCTATTGCTCGAAAGCTAGTGTGAACACTGTTTTCTGTTACTTGTTTCTGTGCTCCACACACTGATCTGCTGTAGGTAAGTCCACACACTGATCTGCTGTAGGTAAGGAGGTGACTTTACCTTAGTTTATGTGCTGCTAAATAGAATTTTGAAATATTTATGTATTTGCCACATTTCAATCATGTAAGTATCTTTATCCAAGTAGGAAGAAAACTAGAGAAAGAACACAGGAGTGGAAATCATAAGAGATGGAAGTAAATCTAACTTTGTATGTCTCAACATCTACAGCACAGTTGCTTACCATGATTCGCAATGTCATAAAAATGGTAGCTCGGGCCTGTGCTCTACTGGTATCTTCAGCAACAATATGTCAAAACATCCCACCTGATTATCTAAAACTGCCACAATATGGCAAACAGTGAATTATAAAAATTATTTTGATTGGCCAGTGACCGTTCCCTCAATAGCGAGAGCAATAAGCATTCACTTCAAATTTCAGAAAAATTACTGCAGGCAAAGTTTCAACCTAGGAATTTTTGCATGCATTGAAATGTTATTGATGAAGAGGCACACTGCCAGAATATTTGAAGACGAGAGCACAGGTGCAAATTTCAAAAGATCATATACACACAAGTCAATACTGTTTACTTGACAATAGTGAGAATTGCAGTGTAATTATATAATATTTTATGTTTTTAGGTAGTATTGTAAATGTGTCTCAGAAGGTGTTTTTGAACATTCTTTAACAGCACATAGTACCAACATACCAGTAATGTTCTTTAACAGCACGTAGTACCTACATACCAGTAATGTTTTGGTTATGAAATTTTGTATTTTGGATGTAATGTTAACAAAAGAAAAGAATTAATTCCAAATTTAGTACTGCCTTCAATGTTTTATTTGATGTATTTATTAATGCAAACATAAAGTTCTGAGTCAGTGTTTTGAAACTGTGAACTGAGAACAAAAAAATAATCCAAGATGGGCAACAATCACTTCATTATAATTGGCTCACTACTGAGAGAATACTATTCACAATTTTTTAATATAACAAACAATATCTGTATCTTTCATAAACATCTATTTTCTGAGCATATGGTGAACAGGCTGCTTTTGATTTCTAAGATGGATACTGTCATGTGTGAAGAACCACATGACATGATAGTAAAACTGCAATCTCATAAAAAGCACTGGTATTCACTCCAGTTTGTTTGTCTGATCCCTTCACTGATCACACAGTTATCTATTACAAAGAGTACAGTCACCTGTCTCAGTACACAGTCTATGGTGATTTATGGGTTTCTGCGTCATTAGTAGAACAGTTATCTAAGGTGTATACATTCTATTTCTTTGACACACTTTAAACTGCCTGTCCACCAACTCTCTCATTCTCTCTCTCTTTCTGATCTGTGCTCAACTCTAATTGACTGTACACAGGGTCTAACAGCAAGGAATTTATTCAGCACTTTAAAAAATACTGGTAGTGAGGAAAACATGCTACAACAAGGCAAGACCACCTAGCATAAGAATAGAGGGTGACGTTACAGAAGTGAAGTTTTAGGACAGACCTTCTTGGACAATATAGCATCAAAATGCTATACTTAAGTAGGCTCCAGAATAAACTTAACACAGGAAGGATGGAAGACATCATAACTATGTACAAATGCCAGAAAGAAAGTGTTTTGGAAGCAGCAAGAACAGCCCTTGGATAGGATGAAAAGAAGAAGAAATATGTAGATGAGTTTCCCAGTGAGCTGGAAGACATGATTCATGAAAAGAAAAGAACATATATGGAATGTGTAAGTGATAAGATGTCATAATCAAGAGACTTATATATCAAGATCAGACAACAGGCTAAAATGAGTGCCAGGATGCAGAGGAATGAACATCAGGACAGTCTATGCAGGAATATGGATGGGACAATAGTATGAAATAAGTCTAATGAAGCATAGGAGGTTATTTAAAAAGTGAGAAGTAACATGAGAGTAAGGACATTGTAAGAAAAATTCTCACTCAAGAATGAATACGACATTATTCTATGTTATTGCACCTAAATAAGTTGAACTACAATGGAGAAGAAGAAGTTAGGATCTTAGAAGAAAACATATTGAAATAACAGAGGAAGATATGGAGGCAGCAATGTCTAAAGAAAAGTAGATAGGACTCCTGGACCAGGAAGTATATGAATGTAACTTATGAGGTGTGGAGGAAGTTTAACAATAAGTTTTCAACAGAAACTTTTTGGGAAAGTAGAGGGGAGAGAAGATCCCCTAAGGAATGAAATTTGTCATATGTTGATTTATAAAAAAAGATGACAAGAGGGTATGTAAAAATTATAGAGGAATACATGTTATCCCAGCAACAGCTAGAGGGTATGTACAAATTATAGAGGAATAGATGTCATCCCAGCAACAGCTAGGTTTATTTCTAGTTTTATCAGTAAGAAAATAGAAAATGATGTGTCAGATTTTAGTGAAGAGCAATGTGGTTTTAGGCAAGGACCATCCTGTCTTTATAACATTCACTGTGTCAACAATTATTGGAAAAATATAGAAATAAAAATAAAAGTGTATATATGACTCTGTGGCCATGCAGAAAGTCTATGAAAATGTCCCTAGAATGGGAAGCAATGAGGAGGGTTAATGAGACATAAATGAAAACTAGGTTACCCAAAGTATTTCCCTTGATGAAGTTGTGAAATAAGGTTGTGGACTGTCACCTGTTTTGTTTGACATTTATTTAGAAGAAGCACTGGATGACTGGTATAGGAAATGCTCAGACATGGGAATAAAGATGGTGACAATGCTCTTCATTCTCTTTTATTTGCAGGTGACCAGACAATTTTCTCTCATAATGAAGATGATATGGAATACGTGGCTGAGAAAGCTTAAGGAGGGGTATAACATACTGGGTTTGGGAATATATCTGGACAAGGCAGAGTGTATGTGTATGGGACAGGACTGACTCTGTGGAAATTGAGGCAGAGGAAGGAGAAATAAAATACTCTGAACACAAATATTTGGAAACAATAATGGATAATTCCATTACAAGAGACAAGGACATTACTTCCAGAATAACAATGGGGAAGAGAACTGATAAAGTTTTGCATGGGATAATATGGAATAATATTATTCAGTGGGACATTAAGAAAAGAATATTTCATGCTTTTGTGGAGAAAATAATTCTATACAGATTTGAGATGTAGCCTCAGACAAGGAAAGCTAGAAATAAAATTAGGACAGTGGTAATACTATGGAACAATGAGCTATAAAGGAGCAGTGTTACAGCTGTCTGAATTCATAGTAGTTCATTGTGAGGCACAATTATAAGAGAAGACATCTGCAATTAACAAGGGAATATGTACAGAGAATTTCAACCATAGGTGGTCAAGGAAAAGCTTAAAGTGAGAGCCACCTGCAAGAAGGAGAGGAAAGGCAAATCCCCACAGGAAGTGATGGAAGACAGAAATTTAGAGCTGGTGACTGGAACAAATGAAGCCTGTGGAGGTCAGAAAGGGTAACTCCCAGGGTGAATCACCATAGAAGAAGAAGAAGAACAAGAACAAGAAGACAAAGAAGAAGAAGAAAATACTCTTACAACTTGTTCCATGTAAAATATCAAATGGTAACTCAACTATTAAAACAGGATAAATTATATACTGAGAAACCTGCATAAAGTTTGTACCTTCACAAGTGCTGTTGAATTTAGAAATACACTTGCTGTAGCTTTGTTGTGGTGATCTGACTACTTTTCTGAAACTGTTACAGGCTGCATTCCTGTTCCAGCTTTATGATATATGAATATTCCTGTCTTCTATGTTTCCATAGTATTACTTCTCTTATTGTTTCATGTCAGGCCAATGACTGTTCCATAATGATTTTGGTAGTTCAGATTTGAACAAAAGAACTCTTAACATTCAGCAAACAAACATTATTTTATTAATTGATTTATGATCCAGTGCCCCATAATGATGCACAATAAAGCTCAAGAGACTGTTTGCCTTGAGATACCTATAAGATTTTTCACACTGAAATTCTAGATAACTTATATGTCCTCAAGATTAATGTGCAACTTCATTTTATAATCTGGTATGCTCATGCTCTTGACCATCAGCTCTATATGCTAGCATAAGTTTTGTCCATGCATTGTGCCTCACAATGAACTACTATGAATTCAGGCAACTGTAACACTGCTCCTTTATAGTTCTTTGTTGGCAGTCAGCAGCATACTTTTCTTAGTTTTCAACAGAATTAAACAGAATTATGTTGCTTATCCTTTGTCATCATCCTACCACCAATGGGAACTTTATTGATATACAAATAAAAAGAAAATAAAAAAGAACTGTCACTTGTAAGTGTACATAGCCCTTATATGAAACTTCCTGGAAGATTATAACTGTGTGCCAGACTGAGACTCGAACTCAGGACCTTTGCCTTTCATGGGAAAGTGTTCTACCAACTGAGATTCTGGAAACATCCCCCAGGTTGTGGCTAAGCCATTTCTCCACAATATCCTTTCTTCCAGGGGTGCTAGTTCTGTGTGGTTCGCAGAAGAGCTTCTGTGAAGTTTGGAAGGTAGGAGACGAGGTACTGGTGGAATTAATGTTGTGAGGATGGGTCATGAGTCATGATGCATAGCTCAGTTGGTAGACCACTTTCCTGAAAAAGGCAAAGCTCCCGAGTTTGAGTCTCGGTCCGGCACACAATTTTAATCTGCCAGAAAGTTTCATATCAGTGCACACTCCGCTGCAGAGTGCAAATCTCATTCTGGATATGTAGCCCTTATACATCCTCACCATAACACTCTCATATCCAGTCTGCACTCCATATCCAGTCTGCACTCCCCCCTCCCCTTTCACCACTCAACTCACATAACTGGACCATCAGAGGTAATATGGTTAGTTCCTATCATGCTCCTAATGGTAACAAACCATAAGATCCATAAATTAATTGTTTGTTATTTGATAAACTTATTTTGTAAGAAATTGTTTTCAAATGAAGATTATCTCATTCTTAGCAGCTGATAGTTATCAATGTGAAATGACCTGGCTATAACAGCCTTTCTTTTTTCTTATAAAAGAATAAAATGCATCTCAAATTCTTTGTGTTTACATATATTGTTTAGCAGCTTGTACTAGATATTTTATTTAAATTTTAAACATTTTTGCCTAACATAAATATCTCCTTCTTCCCCTCTGTCACCCTCGATCCCTCCTACCCTCTCCTCCCCCCATTCCTCCCTCCCCCCCCCTCTTTCTCTCTCTCTCTCTCTCTCTCTCTCTCTCTCTCTCTCTCTCTCTCTCTCTCTCTCTCTCTCTCTCCCTCCCTCCCCCCCTCCCCCCCCCCAATCTCTCTCTCATCTTGTAAATAAGCTTATAGTTTTATACATAATGATGTTTTCCATCCAAAAAAATCATTGTAAATCTGTGACTCATATATTATTTTCTTCTGTGTTCCATCTTTTCTTTCATTGGAGACCGTAACACATATTTCCATTGATAATGTTTTCCGTTTGGCAAACCTTCATGAATTTTAAAAGTAATGTACTTTCTTAAAGTATTTGAACTCTGTATTTCAGATTGAAACGTCGCTTAGAGGCTCTCCAAGAATTAAAATTTGGATCCCAAAATTCTGGCTTGAATCGTGTTGGAGTTGCTGTACCTAATACCAACAAACATGCAGTAGAAGGGTCAAATCCTATGTGGAGAACAGAAGCAGTTATTGATTATGACAATGTCAGGTATGCTCTAATGACAACAATAATAAACAAAAAATAGTTAAAAAATGGCTCGAAGCACTATGGGACTTAACATCTGAGGCATAATTTTGATTGGGATGACATGTAGGATGCCTACTTTGTCCCAGAAAACAAGCAGTCATCACAACTGTGTCACTTAGGTCTTTGTGCAAAACCAAATCCATCCAGATTTTACTTGTTTGGAAAGTAATATCCAAGGTTTTCTTGGATGGAACAAACATTCTCCTGATTGTCCAGGATCACAGTTACTGTAACACACAGCAAAAACTATGGTAGGCAAAGGGTGTGGGGTAACTGTGGCTAATCCACTATAATTCTTGTATTCATACACATCAGCACGAAATATTTTTGCAGCAGTTGACCAGAGAAGTATTTGACCATCCATCCACATCCTTGTGTGTGCTCCCAATGGCTGCCCTCTCTCTCTCTCTTTCTGTCTCTACTACTACTACTACTACATTTGAAACTCCTCTCTGGTCAACATTTTCACCTTGAGCAAACAAACTGAATTTTTATAATTGTTTGCTTGTCTCTGTAGCTTAATTCATAAGAGTTGTAGAACTTCACTTGTACTTGAAGTAAAGACTAACATTATATGATAATATAATAAATTCACATAACTTCACTTGAATGTACCTAAATCAGTGCCTGTGGTAATACTTATGGTACTAATGTATACATGGAAATTAAGATGATACTATGTATATTAATATGTTCTAAAGGAGAGTATCATGTAAAATAAAAATATATTTTCCAAAGTATGAGAATTTTGTGTAAACGACAGTAGACTAAATCAAATATTAATCACTGCATTTAAATTATGTGTTTTTGTAAATAGGGTTGTATATGTTTCCTAAACTCCCATTTCTTTTTTAGATGGGCTTTCTCAGGGATTATGCTTGTCTTTTAGATAGGATTTATGGAATATAATCTGTGTGTGTGTGTGTGTGTGTGTGTGTGTGTGTGTGTGTGTGTCTATACACATCTGAACTGTTGTTCTACTAGGTAGGCCAACATTTGTGTATAATACAGTACACAGGGAATTTCCACACATTAAGTTGTAATCATGTGAACTAACATAATACAAGAGTCAACTAAGGAGAGAAAATCACAATAGCAGGAGTATTTTATTTGTGTGTTAATGATAGTTCTAATAAACATGAAAATAAGCTTACATAGAAATCACTGAATCTGTTCTTACAGCAACTGTAAAATGCAAGCAAAATATACTAAGCTCACTATGGAAATTGTAGCTAGAGTTTCTCAGAAAGTAGAATTACTAATAACATAATAAGGATCATTAAATTCTTCCCAAAAAGCACCTGTTCTTCTGGGTAAACTGATGTATCAAAGGATGTACTAAAAACATATATATTCTGGGTGAGTGACACACATATTTAGTAGTGTAACCAGTTCAGAACAGATGCTACAAGTATATCACATAAATATCAGCTCATCTTTTGAGTCAGCTTTTGTCATAAAATTTTGCCTAGATTGCTTGTAAAAAGACCAGTGCCCACTTCCCACAAAAAGGTGCAATGTACTCTTTATAGTTTGGCCTTTGCAAAGGGTTCTCTACACAGAAAGCAATATGCAGATTTATTGAGAGAATACTGTGAGTACAGAACTGCAAAATGTTTAGCATACACTATCTACAGTTTCATAGAGGCTTTGAGTATGTTCCTTAGAAAACATCATTGATAATCTTCCATAGTGTGATGGAAGGTACATTCCTACATATTAAAATTAATCAGTTTTTGAAAATATAACATTACTAGGTAGATAAAAAATCTACTCACCAACCAAAAGCAGGATAAAATACATATTAAAGTTATGCAATTCTGCAAGTTTTCAGAGCCAGTAGCTCCTTTTCCTAAAGAAAGGTAGAAGGGAATGGAAGAGGGATGAAGAAAAAGGACTGGAAAAGTTGAGGAAATGGGGAGAGTTACTGAAAAGTTGCCCGCAACCCTGGTCAGGGAAACTTATGGGACCAGGTGAGAAGGAAAGACTGACTGTTGAGGAGATGAAAGACTGACTGTTGAGGACTGTACTGGATGAGATTTGAAAACCTGAGACCTTCAAGGTGGAAGTAGGGCAATAAAAAGTCAGAAATTACTGACAGAACATTGTGCAAAGCCAATCATTCCAGCCATCCCAAAACTGTTGTCTTCAAGGCACCCACTGAATGCCATAGCTGAACACATGAAACCTGTAGCACAAAGACTCCCTTCGTATATGAAAGACACCAACCATTTCCTAGATTATCTACAGTTTGTGCTAGTCCCACTCCTACCACACACCTCGAGTATCAGGATTGATGACACCTCCCTCTATAACAACATTCCCCTTGTACATGATCTGTCTGCTGCTGAAAATTATGTCAATCAGTGTCCACTTGATTCCAGACCTATGACATCCTTCCTGCTTTCCTTATACTTATGAACTACTACTTTACCTTTGTGGGGCAGACATACAGATTGGTAGTGCAACCTTGACAACCAGGATGACTCCTTTCTATGCCAATGTTTTCATGGGTTGCTTGAATAACATTTTTGCCATATAAACACATAGTGAGACTGACCGGTTAAAATTTTTGGAACCTCTAAATACATTCCCACAGTTAAATTTTGCATGGTCCTGTTCTGAATCACATGCCACTTTCCTTGATGTTAACCTCATCCTCACCGAGGCTCAGCTACACACTTCTGTTCACATTAAATGTGCAATTAAATAATAGTACTTCCATTTTGTCATCCTTTCCAGGTCAAACATTCCCTCCCATACAGCCTTAGCATTTGAGGCAAAGGTATTTTTTCAGATGCACACTCATTAGAGCAATATTCCACAATTTTCACTTTAGCCTTCACTGGACATAATTACCCTACTAACCTAATTTAAAAGCACTTTTCTTGGGCTATCACATCCAACCTTGGTATTGATGAATCCTAAAAAAAAATGAGTTTAGGAGTGCACCCCTTGTCAGTCAGTACTGGCCTGGTCTTAAATGTATTAATCAGCTACTGCAACAGGGCTGTGACCTTCTAAAATCTTGCTCTGAAATGAAGTCCATTCCATCTGACATTTTGCCCATCACAACTAGAGAATAGTTTTTTGTTGCCCTCCTTCCTCCCCTCCACTCACGCACATATCACCATAATATCCTTGTCAGACCCTATGCTCCTTCTGCACCCATTTCTCTATGCTATGGCACCTACCCCTGTGACTGCCCATGCTGTGAGACTTGCCCTAAGCACCCTCCTACCACCACATATACCAGCCTTGTAACTAGCAAACATACTGTCAAAGAAAGTTCCAACACGTCTCATACCAGTTGTTATGTAAACACTGTTTGGCCTTCTATGTAGGTATGATTACCACCAAGTTATCAGTTAGGATGAACGGGCACAGTTATACACCAACAGCACACAATATCCTGTGCCAGAGCATGCTCTACAACATGAAAGTCTGCCCCCCAACCCCCCTCCTGACATTACAATATCAGTTTCTGAAAACTCAAGAGGTGGGAACTTGTGGTACAACACATCCTTGCCTCTTGTCATGCACTGGACCTAAATTTGTGTTAATTTCTTCAATCTCAACATTTCTTTTCAGTAGTAATTCCTTTTCTTCACTCTCTTTTACTTTTCTATATCTTTTATTCTCACACCTCTCTATTCTCTCCCCAACCCCACCCTCCCACCACCTATCTACCATGTGTAATGCACTTAGCTTTGTGCTTCTGTTAATTCTTTCATGATGTTTTGTCAATAATCTGTTTTGCTTACTATCCAATCATTCACCTTTAAGCTCTCGGGTTTTCAAATCTTCTCCAGTGCAGTTCCCAACATTTGGTCTTTCCTTTTCATCCCATCCAGAAAATGTCCCTCAACAAGTGTTCTCAGTGACTTTTCTGTAACTTTTCCCATTTCCCAAACCTTGTCAGTCCTTTTCCTTCATCCCTCTCCCTTTCTCTTCAAGATTTCTGCCAGAAGAAGGAGCCACTGGCTCCAAAAGATTGCAAATTTCCATAACTTTTGTATCTGTTATCTCCTGCCACCACTTGGTGAACAGATTTTTAATCTATCCATTTATATTATAATCCTCATTATTGAATAGACTCTTGCAACAATAGTAAACAAAACTTTGTGTTACAAGGTGCAATTGTCATACAAAATTCAGCATATAGTCACATAAAGTACAGTGTCTTTTCTTCATTTAATTAACCAATTTTGCATTACAAAGAAAAAAAGAGGCCACACAGTAGATGTTTGTAGTTATACAGTTGTTCTAATCAATTCTTCACATTCCATATGATAGGACACAGACAAAAGAGTGATAAGGTAGATTTACAAATAGTTCTTAGATACTTTTTTTGTAGTATCCTGCCCACTCTTCTAATATAGGGTGACTAGGAAGCTGTTTTCTCGGATTGCTGGGCAACAATTCAAGCAAATCATATTAATGGAGTTTATTACAGTAAGTTAAATTGACGATGCTTAACTCTGCATATTCACAAAGAGTTGTCAAAAGCAAATGTCGACATGCAAATAATCATTGTCCTTTGGTATATACAATTTCAATGCAAGCAAAACAATTCTGTTCATAAGTCGCTGGTGTAGCATTTATATGATGGCTCGTCTTCCACTGTGGCTGTGGCTATGTGGGATGGAGCTTATATTCTGTTTGTATAGATGCCACTCCTGTCTTGGTGTCATCTTAGCCAGCATACTACTGGCTGAAATAGTCTCACAGGCTTCTCTCCTCTTCATCATTGTGGCAGCTCTTGTCATTACACTAGAACATTTTAATACCTCAAAAACTAATAGGGATTGTAACAATATTATGAAAAGGACAGCTGCTACTCACCATATAGTGGAGATGCTGAGTCGCAGATAGGCAGTGTGGCCTCAGCAACCAGAGACTGTGGTCATGTATGTGTGATTTGCATGTGTATGTGTGTGTGTGTGTGTGTGTGTGTGTGTGTGTGTGTGTGTGTGTGTGTGTGAGGGAGGGAGGGAGAGAGAGAGTGTGTATGTTCTATCTCCAATGAAGGCTTTGTTGCCTGAAAGCTCATTTTCTGACAGTCTTGTTCTGTCTGCAACTCAGCATCTCCACTGTATGGTGAGTAGCAACTATTCTTTTCATAATGCTGTTACATTCCATCCTGGATTTTCCATTATTGAAACTAATAGCAAGTATCACAAAATACCTTGGGTTCAGTGTGGGGTGGCGGTGGAGTGGGTGGACTGCTGTGGCCTTTTGTAGGGTTGTGAACCACTGAGGGCTACGGAGGGTCGAAGCCTCTCCGACATTTCTAGGTCCCTGGTTTAATACACAATCATAAAATACAGAATGAACATACTGAGATCAGCTGTTCAAGGAATGAACTTCAGTATATTTTGTGCTAAAAGGCATTTCAAACTATCTTTACACCTGTAAGTTGTTCCAATGCTTTGCATATTTCCATTTACAAAAATTGTGAAGAAACGTTGAGAAAACTGATAGCTTTTGTGTACTACAGAAATATGTTGTGAGTTTGATGGTTGTAGCTTAGTCACACATGCTGTGTAGCCTTCCTTAAATTCCTGTCGTATTATAATTGAGAGTCATTGTATGTGTGTGTGTGTGTGTGTGTGTGTCATAAATTTTATATGATTCAGCAAGCCACAGAAAAGTTCAAAAGAGGACACTGTAATAAAAACTGATAATCTAACCTCCTCCCTCCCAAAATATATACTGAACAAAACATTAATGCTGCACTGACAATGTAAAGGGACCAGTGTAGTCCTTGCTGACCACACCTACTGTTTAATAATTCAATTAGTGGTTGTAAATAGTTTTTCTGATTGTAAAAAAAGAAATTTATTTGCAAATTTGAGAAAGTGCTTGAAAATAATGGTGCAACATAGAAAGGGTTCACATATCTGCACATCAAATATAGCTAAGCTACTCACACTTAATAATACTAAGGACATTATGCATATAGGGACGTCAGTTTTAACAAAAGCAGCAACTTTGCTTATATAGAAAGTGTATTGTGTATCTTGCTCTTGTGTTTGTAGTATCAATACTCACATACTAGCTACTCAATTAATGAGCACAGTTGTAATGGTTGTGCATGTGTTCCACATCTACTCCTAAAATATTGGATCTATTTCAACCAAAATTGCTAAAAATCAATTAGTTCTGTATATTCTGCAGAAGCAGTTCTGATCTTGTTATGGGTTGACAGATAACATCCAACAATTTCAATCATTTCTTTTATTGGGTCAGTACTGTATAGGTTTTTTACATCCAAGGATGCTAATGCTGTATTATTTGGTATATATATCCGGTACTGGATCAGACTCTGAATGTGGCTCTCCAGCAGGGATACAACTTCCTCAAATCCTGGCCTGAAATGAGATCCATCCTTCATGAAATCCTCCCGACTCCACCAAGAGTGTCTTTCCACCGTCCACCTAACCTTCGTAACCTGTTAGTTCATCCCTATGAAATCCCCAAACCACCTTCCCTACCCTCTGGCTCCTACCCTTGTAACCGCCCCCAGTGTAAAACCTGTCCCATGCACCCTCCCACCACCACCTACTCCAGTCCTGTAACCCGGAAGGTGTACACGATCAAAGGCAGAGCTACGTGTGAAAGCACCCACGTGATTTACCAACTGACCTGCCTACACTGTGAAGCTTTCTATGTGGGAATGACCAGCAACAAACTGTCCATTCACATGAATGGACACAGGCAGACAGTGTTTGTTGGTAATGAGGATCACCCTGTGGCTAAACATGCCTTGGTGCACGGCCAGCACATCTTGGCACAGTGTTACACCGTCCGGGTTATCTGGATACTTCCCATTAACACCAACCTGTCAGAACTCCGGAGATGGGAACTTGCCCTTCAGTATATCCTCTCTTCTCGTTATCCGCCAGGCCTCAACCTCCGCTAATTTCAATTTGCCGCCGCTCATACCTCACCTGTCTTTCAACAACATCTTTGCCTCTGTACTTATGCCTCAACTGACATCTCTGGCAAAACTCTTTGCCTTTACAAATGTCTGCTTGTGTCTGTGTATGTGCAGTTGGATATGGGTGTGTGTGCGAGTGTATACCTGTCCTTTTTTCCCCCTAAGATAGTCTTTCCGCTCCCGGGATTGGAATGACCCTTACCCACATCCTTTCATCTCCCTCTCCTTCCCTCTTTCCTGATGAAGCACTCATCATTTTAACTGATATCTTTTCATGGTCATTAAGAAGATATTGGGGGCTATCTATCATTTTACGTAGAGCAGTCTGGAACTACTAAGCTGGATCTCTGTAAATTTCTTCTATTTCATTTTCTGCAAAGAATTAGTCTATCTTCCTAATGTCATCACCTTCATATATAAGTACTGCCACATTCCTCTTGTGTGCTTCAATGACCACTACCTTATTCTCTAATTTTGTATAGAGATTATTTTAAGACACAGCTCTCAAGATTCACAACTTTATAATACTTTTAAGGTTGAATAACAAGCACACTCTTTTTGTTCTATAAATTTTTTTTTATTTTGAACTGGTTTTTAGCTTATTAAGTCATGTTCAGGAAACAACTGCCTAGCATCTGGAATGGACGCTAATTCTTAAATAACCAAACATTATACATGAAGATACAATCACTTGCATAGAGCATTGTGCATCACATTTGTTTCTTAATGTTGCAGTTGCTCTTTACACAGTTTTATGTTTATTTTTATTTTTTATTTTTTTTATTCCTCCCTCCCTCTCCCCCCCCCCCCCCCACCACCACCACCACCCACCTGAGATAATGTTTAACTGGGTAGTCTTCATTTATGTTGTACTAAAAACCTTTTTTTAATTGGAAACTAAACTTTAGGCAATGGACAATATTATACACAATAATTATAATACATAATCATTCATTATTACTGTATATAAGGTTATGTCATAGTTGTGAGGTTGAGGTTATGACATTGGTTGAGAACTGTCTCACTGGGCACTAGTAACTTATTTTGAGGAGGAAACATGTTTTATATTGCAAATAAATTTTTTATGTTGATGTTTGTCTGATAAGAAATGGGAAATTCTGTTATGTTTTTGTAGCAGTATGTTTCACTGTGGCAGTTTGTGGGTACATGGCTGGTTGATAGCATCATGTGAAGCTTAAAAGTGGGAATGGGTTCAGCTGCAGATAATTGTTTAGAAGCAGCTAGGGATTTTAAGCTAAATGTCTGTATATCTCAAGTGCTTCTAATAGGCTGTTTTCTTCCTTTATTGATTAAATGTAATACTTCTGTATGAATTTGGTATTTGTGTTCTTTCTTCAACACATGTTCAGCAAAGGTGGCATCTGAATTAAGTGATCTCCAGGTGCCTTTGTGTTGAACCAGCCTCATTGTTATGGACCTACCAATCTAACCAATATACAGCTTGTTGCAGTCATTGCAAGTGGTTTTATAAACACCACTGTTATTTAATAATTCTGTTTTGCCCTTCCTGTTGAATAGGACATACTACCTTTTACATAAAATGAAGTTCTGTAAATGCATGATTTGAGGGTTTTGGCCAATTTGTCAAATAGCTTTTCTAAATAAGGAATGGTACACCAGTTGGTTTTAGATATGACTCTTGCTGCAGAGGGGGCATACACAAAGGGCAACATTTTTCTTCTTTGTTTTTTGTGTAAAATGTTATCAGTTAATTCAGGGGGGGTAGCCATTGTTTGACGCAATACATTTAATGGTGTCTAATTCTGTTTGACAATTCTCTTTTGACATTGGTATGGATGTAAGACAATGTACAATGGAATGGAAGGTGGAATGGAAGGCAGCATTTTTGTGAGATTTTGGGTGTTGTGAACATGAGGGTATTACAGTATCTGTTATAGTGGGTTTTCTGTAAATTTTGAAACTATGTATATTTTTAGTGATATCTATGTTGAAATCTAAGAAGTTATTGGATTTCTCACCAATCTCCATGGCAAACTATAAGTTTTTGTGATGGGAGTTTAGATGTTCAAAGAATGTGTTCAGTTGTCTTTTGGTTACAATCCACAGACACAGTACATCATCTGTACCAAGAGCCAGCAAAAGTGCTCAATGGATAGAGCAGTTTTGTGCCCAGTGCCTTCTTTGCTTTGTTTAACAATCTTCTGCTCTAATTACTGAATGCCTCTCTTATATATCACCTTTGTCTTTACCCATTATAAACTGCATTACATATTTGCTTCACGTTCTTACACTGAGCATATTAGTCTCATGTTTACTTGTCCCTTCTCTGATTATATAATACATTTCACTAACTAGATAATCTAATTAATTGATGTGTGTGGTGTTTTATAATTTTTTTCTTGGAACAGCATGTCAAAGGGTACAACAGGCCCTCTGACTTAAATTCCTCTGATCATTTCTTGCCTAAGTGGTAGTCTGGAGGCCACTAATTACCTATTGCAGTCTGTTGTTTCATACATTTGGCTTCTTCCCCTATTTATTTTATCATTCTTATATTATTCCTTTGGCTCTGTAAGCGTGTCAATATGTGTGTCATTATATTTTTATCTAAAATCACTACAAAAATGTATCAGAATTATTGTCACTAAACCATTTCCTTTTTAAGAATCTATGTTTAACTTCAGTCATGTTTTTAATTTATATCATTTTATTACTGTAATAACTTATACACCTGGTAAGGCCACTATCGACTGTAGATATTGTATTCTTCTTTTTATCCCATATCATACAATTATGCAACTGATGAACATGAGTAAGCCTACAATAGCAACATCTAATGAGCTTATGACACAGTCCTTTTGTGCTGACTGTTCATCAGTTAGTTTCATACAATAGTGCTGTTAACAAGATGACTGCACTGACACTGTGACTCATTATATACCATATTTTAAATATGTGCAATGATGCTAAGCTTACCTGGAGGTAAGTTCTGACCAACCATGTAGTAATGTGATTTTTTATTTTTTTGGATTGAATTTTTCCTTTAATAGGAATAATATAATTAACTATTTTTATGTATACAATTATACATAAAGCTCTGCAAACTTGCCTTTTATGTATTACATAATATCAAAGGAGATTCTTCTTCTTATGTAATTTATTATTTATGATGTGTGTGTGTCTACATGCAATCTTTTTTCAAATAAACTGCAATTTACTAATTTTTGGAAATGAATCACAAAATGATATTTTGCATTGTCGTTGCATATATAATGCCTCCTCCATACAAGGATGATAAGATGAATATGTGAAATCACATCTAACAAACTTTGTAGAATATCGTAGCAGATCTTTTGTAAATTCTTAATAATTCTGCCTACTTGTTACAGCGATACAAAATTTAGAAACTTTAAATTAATAGAGACATATCCTTTTTTTTACAGCCAAAGTAGTGGTGATTCTGATATGATTGGCATAGAAGACAATCCTGAGTTTCAGCCCAGTAAGAACAAATCACAGTTCCTTGATGGTCCACAGCCAAGAAAACTTACTGGGATTCTCAACAAAGAATTCACTTTTCATCCAGATGACTCTGATGACAAATTAAAAACTGAAAGTCAGTACCTAAGCCCTGATTCTTTAGGTGAAGGACAACAACCAAGAAGAATTACTGAAACACTTAATAACAATTTTATTTTGCAATACGACAATGACGCTAATGATCTTAATCAGAAAACTCAAAGTGTAAATCCTCTTGCCAATGGAAATCTGACAAACACAGATAATTATGAAGGAAATGACAATTTTAGTTTCAAGCCAACAGAGTCTGTACCTGTTACACAGTTGTAGTAAGGCTGCCTCAGGCACTGTCTCAGGGCAGTACTTATATCTTAAGAGTTATGATCTTCACTTCATTTCTTAACTCTAAATGATAGTGTGAGAAATATGTACTGCAACTTACTTCATTTAGAGTACAGCTGAGCACTTAAGCTGTTAAGATTAATTACATTTTTTTCTGTGTATTCATGTTTACCTTTAAATGTCTGTGATTTTCCTTGGAAGTTGTGAATTTGCATGAGACTGACATTGCAGGTATCTTGTTGTACTCTTTTTTATAATCAAAAGAAATGTATTATATTATTAGTGGAGTGTTAAGATAAATATTTTAGTTACAAAGCTAAACTTCATACATTGTGAGTGTAATATAGATAAATTATTACAGAACTGCATATTTATGACCAATGTATGAAATTAAATACATATTTCTTAAAATATTTTTAGTATTGTGAATAGTTTAATTATTTGTTTGCTCACTACCAACTGTGATAATTTCCCAAAAATAAATAGAAATGATGTGATGAATTAAAGACATAAACACACATAAATTTAAGCAAAAGAGATGTACTAATATAACACTTGCAACAGCTTTTACCATTAATGAGTTTTTCCTAAGACATTACTGAGAATCAGTCTGAGTTCATTATAAAAAAAAGAACATATTTGACCTCCTCCTCTCTCTGGCACCTCCCCCTTTATCTTTTGCCCTTTCCTCATAACAGGTGGCTCCCTTTCATACTGGGGTGTAAGCCACCTGCCCCTCCTTCCTAACCCTCCCCTCTTTCTTCCTGGAAGTATAAACTAAAAGTTCTGAAAATGAGATCATTTTCCTACCTTTTAAATGTATCAGCAGAACTGGAATTTCATCTCTTCCGGGTAAGTACTGGCTAACCATACTGTCCATTTTTCTAATCCAATATTTTTCTTTTCCTTTTCTTTCCTTTTTTTTTTTTTTTTTTTTTTTAAAGGAATTTTCTTTTCAATTCAAAGTGATGCAAACATATAATGACATGATTAAATAAGGAATCTACCCAGGATCCCCCCCCCCCCCCCCCCCCATGAACCATGGACCTTGCCGTTGGTGGGGAGGCTTGCGTGCCTCAGCGATACAGATAGCCGTACTGTAGGTGCAACCACAACGGAAGGGTATCTGTTGAGAGGCCAGACAAACGTGTGGTTCCTGAAGAGGGGCAGCAGCCTTTTCAGTAGTTGCAAGGGCAACAGTCTGGATGATTGACTGATCTGGCCTTGTAACAATAACCAAAACGGCCTTGCTGTGCTGGTACTTCAAACGGCTGAAAGCAAGGGGAAACTACAGCCGTAATTTTTCCCGAGGGCATGCAGCTTTACTGTATGATTACATGATGATGGCGTCCTCTTGGTTAAAATATTCCGGAGGTAAAATAGTCCCCCATTCGGATCTCCGGGCGGGGACTACTCAAGAGGATGTCGTTATCAGGAGAAAGAAAACTGGCGTTCTACGGATCGGAGTGTGGAATGTCAGATCCCTTAATCGGGCAGGTAGGTTAGAAAATTTAAAAAGGGAAATGGATAGGTTGAAGTTAGATATAGTGGGAATTAGTGAAGTTCGGTGGCAGGAGGAACAAGACTTCTGGTCAGGTGACTACAGGGTTATAAACACAAAATCAAATAGGGGTAATGCAGGAGTAGGTTTAATAATGAATAGGAAAATAGGAATGCGGGTAAGCTACTACAAACAGCATAGTGAACGCATTATTGTGGCCAAGATAGATACGAAGCCCACACCTACTACAGTAGTACAAGTTTATATGCCAACTAGCTCTGCAGATGACGAAGAAATTGAAGAAATGTATGATGAAATAAAAGAAATTATTCAGATTGTGAAGGGAGACGAAAATTTAATAGTCATGGGTGACGGGAATTCGAGTGTAGGAAAAGGGAGAGAAGGAAACATAGTAGGTGAATATGGATTGGGGGACAGAAATGAAAGAGGAAGCCGCCTGGTAGAATTTTGCACAGAGCACAACATAATCATAACTAACACCTGGTTTAAGAATCATGAAAGAAGGTTGTATACATGGAAGAACCCTGGAGATACTAAAAGGTATCAGATAGATTATATAATGGTAAGACAGAGATTTAGGAACCAGGTTTTAAATTGTAAGACATTTCCAGGGGCAGATGTGGATTCTGACCACAATCTCTTGGTTATGAGCTGCAGATTGAAACTGAAGAAACTGCAAAAAGGTGGGAATTTAAGGAGATGGGACTTGGATAAACTAAAAGAACCAGAGGTTGTACAGAGATTCAGGGAGAGCATAAGGGAGCAATTGACAGGAATGGGGGAAATAAATACAGTAGAAGAAGAATGGGTAGCTTTGAGGGATGAAGTAGTGAAGACAGCAGAGGATCAAGTAGGTAAAAAGACGAGGGCCAGTAGAAATCCTTGGGTAACAGAAGAAATATTGAATTTAATTGATGAAAGGAGAAAATATAAAAATGCAGTAAGTGAAACAGGCAAAAAGGAATACAAACGTCTCAAAAATGAGATCGACAGGAAGTGCAAAATGGTAAGCAGGGATGGCTAGAGGACAAATGTAAGGATGTAGAGGCCTATCTCACTAGGGGTAAGATAGATACCACCTACAGGAAAATTAAAGAGACCTTTGGAGATAAGAGAACGACTTGTATGAATATCAAGAGCTCAGATGGAAACCCAGTTCTAAGCAAAGAAGGGAAAGCAGAAAGGTGGAAGGAGTATATAGAGGATCTATACAAGGGAGATGTACTTGAGGACAATATTATGGAAAGGGAAGAGGATGTAGATGAAGATGAAATGGGAGATACGATACTGCATGAAGAGTTTGACAGAGCACTGAAAGACCAGAGTCGAAACAAGGCCCCCGGAGTAGACAATATTCCATTGGAACTACTGACGGCCGTGGGAGAGCCAGTCCTGACAAAACTCTACCATCTGGTGAGCAAGATGTATGAAACAGGCGAAATACCCTCAGACTTCAAGAAGAATATAATAATTCCAATCCCAAAGAAAGCAGGTGTTGACAGATGTGAAAATTACCGAACTATCAGCTTAATAAGTCACAGCTGCAAAATACTAACACGAATTCTTTACAGACGAATGGAAAAACTAGTAGAAGCTGACCTCGGGAAAGATCAGTTTGGATTCCGTAGAAACACTGGAACACGTGAGGCAATACTGACCTTACGACTTATCTTAGAAGAAAGATTAAGGAAAGGCAAACCTACGTTTCTAGCATTTGTAGACTTAGAGAAAGCTTTTGACAATGTTGACTGGAATACTCTCTTTCAAATTCTAAAGGTGCAGGGGTAAAATACAGGGAGCGAAAGGCTATTTACAATTTGTACAGAAACCAGATGGCAGTTATAAGAGTCGAGGGACATGAAAGGGAAGCAGTGGTTGGGAAGGGAGTAAGACAGGGTTGTAGCCTCTCCCCGATGTTATTCAATCTGTATATTGAGCGAGCAGTAAAGGAAACAAAAGAAAAATTTGGAGTAGGTATTAAAATCGATGGAGAAGAAATAAAAACTTTGAGGTTCGCCGATGACATTGTAATTCTGTCAGAGACAGCAAAGGACTTGGAAGAGCAGTTGAATGGAATGGACAGTGTCTTGAAAGGAGGATATAAGATGAACATCAACAAAAGCAAAACAAGGATAATGGAATGTAGTCTAATTAAGTCGGGTGATGCTGAGGGAATTAGATTAGGAAATGAGGCACTTAAAGTAGTAAAGGAGTTTTGCTATTTGGGGAGCAAAATAACTGATGATGGTCGAAGTAGAGAGGATATAAAATGTATGCTGGCAATGGCAAGGAATGCGTTTCTGAAGAAGAGAAATTTGTTAACATCGAGTATAGATTTAAGTGTCAGGAAGTCATTTCTGAAAGTATTTGTATGGAGTGTAGCCATGTATGGAAGTGAAACATGGACGATAAATAGTTTGGACAAGAAGAGAATAGAAGCTTTCGAAATGTGGTGCTACAGAAGAATGCTGAAGATTAGATGGGTAGATCACATAACTAATGAGGAAGTATTGAATAGGATTGGGGAGAAGAGAAGTTTGTGGCACAACTTGACCAGAAGAAGGGATCGGTTGGTAGGACATGTTCTGAGGCATCAAGGGATCACCAATTTAGTATTGGAGGGCAGTGTGGAGGGTAAAAATCGGAGAGGGAGACCAAGAGATGAATACACTAAGCAGATTCAGAAGGATGTAGGTTGCAGTAGGTACCGGGAGATGAAAAAGCTTGCACAGGATAGAGTAGCATGGAGAGCTGCATCAAACCAGTCTCAGGACTGAAGACCACAACAACAACAACAACCCAGGATCCCACACCAAAAAAGATATAGCAGAACAGAATGAGAAGGAAATACATCCTGTAGACATTTTTACTGCAGCTATGGTTATCATTATTTATTTATTTATTCACCTCAGTCAACAATTACTGATGTAGTGAACCTAAATTAAGACCACTGTTGAATGATTTAGTACAGTATAAGAACACTGAAATCTGTTGAAACATAGTGTCACATTAGCAATGACGCTCAGTGTTCATTTACATTCATTGTCATGAATTGATATTTGAATAGTATTAGATTATTTGTTAATTCAAAAAATGATATTTACCTGAGCCAAATGAGAAGCTAAATTTTTATAAATGGTGTAACTGTTTCCATGCATTAAATCAGATACTGACATGGGGATCGGAAATCTTTGTTCTCCAAGTTATGTTTATAAAGTTTTCTTACTTTTTCCTCTACATTTTGGATACCAGAATAATGTGATTGAGATAGACTATTTCAAAAACTTCCTGGGAGTAGTATAGATTAACCATTAAAGATGGGTTTGATAATGTGCATGTTGTAGGCATGTCCTAATGGGAAATGCAGTATGCCAAAATTCATTTTAAGTTTATTTCGCTGGATGACAGGTTGAGCTTGGAGATAAAATTTTCTTCTGTCCATCTGTGTAGTGAACCAGTAGCTGAACCATTTCTGATGAACATATTTCTGGATTAAAGAAATAAAATCAGTGTAATGTAAAGAAATGAGTTGAGAGTGGTCTTTTGTAACAGTATGCTTTGCTAATGTCTCCATGCTTTTGTTGTGTTACCTATCATGACCATTAATACATATCAAATTAATATCTTGATGCTTTGATTTTGTAATCCATATTTCACGCAAAACATCTTTTACATAATTACTTGCTTGAGTCTAGATGTTGGAATATTCCAATTTTTGTAATGTACTTCTGCAATCTGTTAGAATTATAATTTTAGAAATTTTTGTATTCCATATGTTATCCTGCCTTAATATGTTATCCTTCCATAACTACCAAGATCTCAGCTGTATACATGATGTTTCATAATTCCCATTACAGGATTCTAGTGGATGTCAAGGGGAATTGATAGATAAAGTTCTGATAAGGAACCCATATTTAGAAATGTGCTGTTTGGATGGTGAACATCAGATTACTTTCAAATGGCCCACTTCACAGTTCACTGTATAAGGTAGAGCTGCACAACTCATGCATCAAGAACATTTTCTGGATCATATCAGTTCGTCACATACCATTTTCATCTGACTCCAACAACTTCTCTGAGAAATGGATACCTTTGCAACTAGGCGACCTGACTGCAGTGCTCCACAGATGTGTGCCTGGATTTGTGGATCATGTGTACGAAAGCTTGCATTGCAGATACATTTTATGCAATGAACAGCAAGGTCACCATGTAAAGCAGCTGCTGTAGAACATACAGGTCAAACCTCTTTGTCTCCACTGAGTGGGTACTGTAAAGCAGGAGATTTGAATGTAATCCCCCATCAGGCTTTGTTTCTTTACTCTTTGTTGTCTTTCCACCAGCCTTCTTGTATAACTGTTATGTTCCTATCCCAATTCCTTCTTGTTATACTGGTCTCAACTGAATTAATCCAGCTTGTTTTAGGCATTCCTCTTGCCTTCAAACTTGGTCTCCATCATTCATTTTGCAATTCCCCCATATTCCATAGTCTTTACACATCCACCCAATTTTAGTCTACTCTTCTCAGTTCTGTCACTCAATGTTTCTATGCCAGTTTCCTTCACAACTTCTTCATTTCTCACTCCTCTCTTCTGATCATTGTCCAGGTCTCCCATGTGTATGGCAGCATGAGTGCAAAGCATGTCTTGTACATCACTTCCTTACATTTCTTTAGCACTTCTCTTCCCCAGACTAAGCCCCTCACATACTAGTAAAATGCATTGTTCTGCTGCACCCTTCTACTGATTTGTAGCCCCATCCTTGAATTCTGCATTAACTCATTTTCTATCTATTTGAAGATGTCCTTAGTTTCAATTTCTTGCCTTTTAATATTAATTTGTCCTTTCCCTTCTCTATCTCCTCTAGTTACCAGCATAGTTTTATTTTTTTCTCCAGACTGCATTTCAAGCTGTATTTCTCAATTTTTCATTTAATATGTGCAGTTGTTCTTGTACATCCTTACTGTTAGTTCTCCACATATGATACCATTGGCAATAACAGCATCTCTTTTCCTCTATATGCTTCATTTTTCTCTCTCATAATTTAATCCATCACCATTACAAATAATAATGGTGACACAATGCTTCCTTATATCAACCCCATAACATTCCTGATATGGTCCTACTCGAGTCTGGATTTATCAATAAGTAGGAATGGGAGTTGGAGAGCTAGGCCAAGTTCCAGGGGATCGAGCAATACAGGCTCCGACAGAGATAGTGAGTGGTGCACCTTAGAATAGATAACTCTCTCAACCCAAATATGTGCCCAAGGTGTAATAGATGAAAACATTCCACATGGGAAAAATATATCTAAAAACAAAGATGATGAGACTTACCAAACAAAAGCACTGGCAGGTCGATAGACACACAAACATACACACAAAATTCTAGCTTTCGCAACCATCGGTTGCTTCGTCAGGAAAGAGGGAAAGAGAGGGAAAGACGAAAGGATGTGGGTTTTAAGGGAGAGGGTAAGGAGTCATTTCAATCCCGGGAGCGGAAAGACTTACCTTATGGGGAAAAAAGGACGGGTATACACTCGCGCACACACACACATATCCATCCGCACATACACAGACACAAGCAGACATTTGTAAAGGCAAAGAGTTTGGGCAGAGATGCCAGTTGAGGCGGAAGTAAAGAGGCAAAGATGTTGTTGACAGACAGGTGAGGTGTGAGCGGCGGCAACTTGAAATTAGCAGACGTTGAGACCTGGCGGATAACGAGAAGAGAGGATATACTGAAGGGCAAGTTCCCATCTCCGGAGTTCTGACAGGTTGGTGTTAGTGGGAAGTATCCAGATAACCCGGACGGTGTAACACTGTGCCAAGATGTGCTAGCCGTGCACCAAGGCATGTTTAGTCACAGGGTGATCCTCATTACCAACAAACACTGTCTGCCTGTGTCCATTCATGCGAATGGACAGTTTGTTGCTGGTCATTCCCACATAGAAAGCTTCACAGTGTAGGCAGGTTAGTTGGTAAATCACGTGGGTGCTTTCACACGTGGCTCTGCCGGGTTACAGGACTGGAGTAGGTGGTGGTGGGAGGGTGCATGGGACAGGTTTTACACCGGGGGCGGTTACAAGGGTAGGAGCCAGAGGGTAGGAAAGGTGGTTTGGGGATTTCATAGGGATGAACTAAGAGGTTACGAAGGTTAGGTGGACGGCGGAAAGACACTCTTGGTGGAATGGGGAGGATTTCATGAAGGATGGATCTCATTTCAGGCCAGGATTTGAGGAAGTCGTATCCCTGATGGAGAGCCACATTCAGAGTCTGATCCAGTCCTGGAAAGTATCCTGTCACAAGTGGGGCACTTTTGTGGTTCTTCTGTGGGAGGTTCTGGGTTTGGGGGGATGAGGAAGTGGCTCTGGTTATTTGCTTCTGTACTAGGTCGGGAGGGTGGTTGCGGGATGTGAAAGCTGTTTTCAGGTTGTTGGTGTAATGGTTCAGGGATTCCGGACTGGAGCAGATTCGTTTGCCACTAAGACCTAGTCTGTAGGGAAGGGACCGTTTGATGTGGAATGGGTGGCAGCTGTCATAATGGAGGTACTGTTGCTTGTTGGTGGGTTTGATGTGGACGGACATGTGAAGCTGGCCATTGGACAGATGGAGGTCAGCGTCAAGGAAACTGGCATGGGATTTGGAGTAGGACCAGGTGAATCTGATGGAACCAAAGGAGTTGAGGTTGGAGAGGAAATTCTGAAGTTCTTCTTCACTGTGAGTCCAGATCATGAAGATGTCATCAATAAATTTGTACCAAACTTTGGGTTGGTAGGCCTGGGTAACCAAGAAGGCTTCCTCTAAGCGACCCATGGATAGGTTGGCGTACAAGGGGGCCATCCTGGTACCCATGGCTGTTCCCTTTAGTTGTTGGTATGTCTGGCTTTCAAAAGTGAAGAAGTTGTGGGTCAGGATGAAGCTGGCTAAGGTAATGAGGAAAGAGGTTTTAGGTAGGGTGGCAGGTGATTGGCGTGAAAGGAAGTGCTCCATCGCAGCGAGGCCCTGGACGTGCGGAATATTTGTGTATAAGGAAGTGGCATCAATGGTTACAAGGATGGTTTCTGGGGGTAATAGATTGGGTAAGGATTCCATGCGTTCGTTATAATAGTAATTTCAACTGTACGCTCATTGAACACTCAATGTTGCTCTGTCAAAAGGCTCCTCTTGTTGATTGACATTAAACAAATTGTAATTCAATGGTGCTTGTTAACAACAACAGGAAAATTCGGGGAACACTACAAGAAAGCCATGACACAAATCCATAAGATGCAAACTTGCTGACCAAGTTGACAATATAACATTTAGTGTTTAATACATACATGTGACCATAGGCAGATTCAAACTGTCAAATGGTGAGCGTCACTCTACCAGGAGGCAATCTCACTGGTGCAACCTTGTGGACAGCAAAATAAATAGCAAACAACTGGCGCACACTAGCAACCAAGAGTCTAGTCTGCCAGAGGCAGCTTCGAATACCAACAGCCACAGTTTCACAGACCAACGGCCACAGTTTAAACCACCACATTCTCTTTAGGGGGGAGGGGGGGGGGGGGCTACATAAAGAAAGAGCAATCTTACCACAAGAAGCCAGGAACTCAATAATATAAACGGCAGAACATCATTCCTCCAGGTACAGTGCCTCACCACCCTTCCCGATGAGTCGCAATTGTAAACCTCGACTAGGCATGGCTTCCCACCTCAAAACAGTTCACCGTATGATACAATCCCACTCGCAAAACATGGCCATCCATGCGGGCCACCTGCCATCAACTGCTCATACGCTAGGGGGAGGCGAGTGGGAATGTCAACGGACGGCAGCATGACAGCTTAGGCCTTGGCCTTAATTTGACTAACAAGCACTCAAATGAACATATTGTTAGCAAAGTTTTTAACCAGGAAGTTGACCTGACCCAGTCTCTTGTGGACCCGGCATGGACCAATAAAGGGAAGGAGGGAGGGGGGGGGGGGGGGGGAGGCGGGTAACTTACCAACACTAGGTGCTCCTCTGGTCACATGGGCATTAAAGTTACACACAAAAACATGATCCCCTACCTTTATTCAGACCGGGACCCTACCAACGTTATAGTGCTGAGCTTGCCAAAGTTATGATCGCTTAATATTGCACCCAGCGTTCTCCCAGTTGTGCTTAATTTGATGTGGATCCAAATTTGCTGGTAAGAAGTCTTTGATAGTTCACATATTGGCTAGGGGAGTATTAATTGGATAAGCAGGCATGAGGAAGGTGGGGGTCATGCCAGAACCCTCATCCTGAGCAGTGTAAAAAGCAAGATTGAGCCACGGCAGTGACGAATTCCACTTGTCCTGTGCTTTGGCATGATAAATAATTAAGGCTGCCTTTAGGTTCTGGTTAATAAGCTCAACAAATGGAGGCTGGTGGTAGCAAAGTGTGGTAGTAACATGTTTGATGGCATTATTAAAGCAGAACCTGTGAAACCCTTTTGAAATAAAGCAGGGTGCATTGTTGCTAACCAGGGTCTTAGGTGGGCCAAAGAGGATGAAAACTTTAGTAAGATGGTTAATGGTGCTGTGTGTCATAATCTCCCTGCTAGGTAGGAGCCACATGAAGCAGCTAAAGGTATCCATGATGACCAAAATATAGCAGTTCCCATTCTTGGTCCTGGGTAAGGTTCCCATGTGATCAATGAAGACCTTATCCATGGGGGTAAACTCTTGGTTGGATTGCAACAATCCCTGACAAATGTTATTTCCTGGTTTCCTGATTTTACAGGCTTCACATTGCCTAGCTAATCAACAGACATCCTTATACATCACGGTACAGGTGACATGCTGGCACATTTTGGCGACCATTCTGGTCATCCCTAAATGTCCGCCTAGGAGTGAAGTATGAAAATACTTAAAGGTGGACTGAACAAGGATCTGAGGCAAGCAAATTCTATCCTGAATGGACCTGTCAAACCGCTGACACAGGCGAGCTCATAACCTAAATGGTCAATTTTTAAGTATGACAGCCCTGGATAGTTCCTTGGGGCCATGCTCCTATAAAACCTGATACGCTCTGCTCGTAACCCAGAAAAAACCACGCTCTGCTTCCATTGATATGGTCCTACTCAAGTCTGGATTTATTGTTAAATAGGAATGGGAGTGGGAGGGCTAAGCCAAGTTGCAGGGGATCGAGAAATACAGGCTCCGACAGAGGCAGCAAGCGGCGATCCTCAGAATAGCCTACTCTCTCAACCCAAATACATGCTTAAGGTCAGGGTGTAAGATCACAGATGGGTGTGGAACATTGGAAACCAATTTCAGCCCTGCAATGATCATAAATACCAATGATTCTTCTCTTCCAAAACCTTAAGTCAGAAGAATGTATATAAAAGAATATACCAAAATTATGGTCACTACGCAATCACACAACCAGGGGCACAATTCTCAATAATGATGGTTTAATACCAGGTAAACCTGCTGCGGGTAAGACTGTTAAATGCCCAGAATTATTTTACCTTTAAATATTAACAGACATAGATAAAGGACTACAACAACATAATCGTTGAAGCAACAAGTCGCAGGTGTTACTAACAACAGTAATACTTAGTCACCAGACCTCCGGCAACCCAGCATATACATACATTAGAAATAAGGGAGTTTAAACAGCAATATAACTAGAAATATGTTATGCTGACAACGCTAATAATCAGTTGCCAACCTGTTGCGATTCAACACATACATAAATAAAAGGGGCTTAAACCGCAACATATACATATATCTATTTTAAAAAACTAAAAATATGTGATCAACTAAGTCACAAGCACAGAGTATAACTGCTAGCGCCTGTAAAACATTTGGTAATAACAGTATTTTCAACTGTACGCTGATTGAACACTCAACGGCACTCTGTCGAAAGGCTCTTCTTGTAGCTTGCCATTAAACAAATTGTGATTCAATGGTGCACATTAATACAACAGGAAATATCAACAGCACTCTGTCAAAAGATAGTAATCTTGCCAAGTTATTCATAATCACAGAGCAACGACATATTTGGTTATAACAGTAATTTCAACTGTACGCTCATTGAACTCTCAACGGTGTTCTATCGAAAGGCTCTTCTTGTTACTTGCTGTTAAACAAAGTGTCATTCAGCAGTGCCTGTTAACAACAACAGGAATATCAACAGTGCTCTGTTGAAAGGTAGTAATCTTGCCAGCAGCAATTAATAACCACAGAGCAACGACGTATTTGGTAATAACAGTAATTTCAATTGCACACTGATTAAACTCTCAATATCGCTCTGTCTAAAGGCTCCACTTGTTGCTTGCCATTAAACAAATTGTAATTCAATGGTGCACATTAACAACAACAGGAAAATTCAGGGAACACTACAAGAAAGCCGAAATATGAATCTGCAAGATGCGAACTTGCCAACCAAGTTGACAATATACTATTTAACGGTGAACACACACATGCAACCACAGGCAGATTCAAACTGCCAAACGGTGAGCGTTGCTCTACCAGGAGGCAATCTCGCTAGTGCAACCTTAAGGACACCAAAATAAATACCAAATAACTGGCACATATTTGCAACCAAGAGTCTAGTCTGGATGAGGCAGCTTCAAATACCAACGGTCACAGTTTCACAGACCAATGGCCACAGTTTAAACCACCACGTCCTCTTTAAGGGGAGGTACAAACATAAGGGAAGAGCAATCTTACCACAAGAACCCAGGAAGTTGATAATACAAACAGCAGAACATCATGCCTCCACGCACGTCACCTCACCGCCATTCTGGATGAGTCAAAATCGAAAACCGCGATTAGGCATGGCTTCCCACCTCAAAACAGCTCACTGTACAATACTATCCCACTTGCAAAATGCGCCCGTCCACACAGGCTACCTGCCACCAACTGCCCGTATGCTAGTATGTCCTCTGTCCCTGAAAGCTGCCAGCCTCTGGCGAAGGAGGAAGGAGAGCATGGCTCAATTCCTAAAGCAATCAGTACTTGCGACTTGGCTTTGAACACAGCTGATAATTTTGTCATACATAAGCGTGAATAGCTTTTGTTGTTTCCCAACTCCTTTTTCTCTCCAAGGTTTTCCATGTCCTTTCTTTGGGAACACTATCATATGCCCTTTCTAAGTCAAGAAACTTCATCACTAGATCTTTCCCATACTCCCTGTGCCTGTCAATTAACTATCTCATACTAAAGATTGGGTCCACATTTTCCACCAATTTTCTTTCCAATATTCTCTGCATTATTTTTGTTACTTGTGATATGTTGATCCCTTGATAGTTACCTTCCTTCTTGAACAGAGGAATTATTATTACTTCTGCTCATTCTTCAGGCATAACAGTTAAGTTTCCATACACACCTTAACAAACTATATAACCATTACAGCCCAATAGATCCATTTGTCTTAACATACCTGCACTTGATTCATCTATCTTAGCTGCCTTTCCTGTTTTCAATCTTCTAATTGCTAATTCCACTTATAACACTGTAGTATCTTTCTCTTCTTATGGGTCCATGTTCCCACACTTCTATTCTCTTTTTGTCACTATTTTCCACATTAGTAGTTTGTCAAAGTACTCCTTCCATCTTGTCCTTATCTCCTCTCACATTATTAGCACTCCACTCTCCCCTTTTACCAGTTTTGTATAAGTACTTTCATTTCTCATTCTTCTTGTAATTCCATACAACATCCATTTACCCACATTAATCTTATTTTACAGTACTCCTCCTAACTTTTCTTCTTCTCTTTCACTACCTCTTTCTTACATTTATTTTTTCTTGCCTGGTATTTTCCTTTGCTTCTTTCCTTTTTTCTGTGTGTTCCACTTTTGTCATGCTTTCTTCTTTTCTTTAACTGCTTCCTTCACTTCTTATTCCACTATAGTGCTTTTTTATCCTTCACCCTTCCAGAGATTCTGCCACAGGTGTTCTCTGCAAAGCTTAACTTACCCCATTCCTCTTCCACATTTAGTGCTTGGAATTTTAAGCTTAAGTAATTCCCTGAACTTTTCCTGTGCCTTACTGTTTTTTAGTTCTGACACTTTTATTTTCTTCTCCCTTGCTGCCTTTGTTCATTCCATGCCGGCCGGAGTGGCCGAGCAGTTGTAGGCGCTACAGTCTGGAACCGCACAATCGCTGCGATCGCAGGTTCGAATCCTGCCTCGGGCATGGATGTGTGTGATGTCCTTAGGTTAGTTAGGTTTAAGTAATTCTAAGTTCTAGGGGACTGATGACCTCAGAAGTTAAGTCCCATACTGCTCAGAGCCATTTGAACCATTTGCTCATTCCATTTTAGCCATCCTCATCTTTGTCAACACTACACAATGATCTCCATCAAAAGTTTCTCCTAAGAGTGCATTTACATCCATAAACTGATTACGATTTTGCTTCTTCACCAGAAAGTAATTAATGACCATCTCTGCCCTTCTCTCTCCCCTACCATATCATGCATAGCCACAAGCAGGGCTGTTGTGATCATGTGTCAGTTGTAGCAGTCACTATAGGCCTCATGCTTGAAGCAGACTTGCACCAAACTTGTGAAGAGCAGTGCTAGACAGAGCAAATAAAATTGCACGAATACAGAGAAATTGAGCATGTAAATTTTTATTTGCTCTGAGATGCTAAGCAAGTTTGTCTCTGGTCTCATCATGACTGTAGTACTACATCCATCAGCAAGTGGAAGGGCAAACACAAACATAGCATGCCAGCTTCATACTCTGCAAAATCTGCCAATGATGGAACCAGTGCAGTGCAATTCTGCATTCAGCTATGAGTGAGATGCATACATTGTCACTTCGGGTGTTTCCATAAGACTGCTGCTCTCTTTGGCTCTGTTCCTCATCCACTCTGAACAGGCTGCTGGTGAAGGCAAAGGGGTCCCAGTAGGACACAAAATGTTCGCACTGACATGTTTATATTTTCCCACCTCTGCGTTGCAAATGTTTTGAGTGAAATGCTCAGTCGATGCACTGTTGTTTTCACGTCAATTCTACCAACATTGAGAGTTGTTTAGCTCTTGGGGTTTTGTAAAATTCCTGGATTCATGTCTCATCGCTGTGCAGCCTATGAAAAGGTTTGTGGAAGACTCCCAAATAAATTCCAAAGTACAGTGCAGTTTTAATACCAATATATTTCCAGGATTCTGGTGTCCAAGCCTGGTGAACTGTACTGGTTACATCACATGTACCCAAAGTTGACATCAAACGACACAGAGTTCAGAACAATCAACAAACAAGTGAGCCTACAATACATTTGCTCGCAACCCTAGCCAAAAAACGAGTGCCCCAAGGCACCTGCATGACCTCTATTTATACTTTTGTTGACAATTACCTACAATGAAAATTACAATTTTATGTAAAATCACAATTAAAAGTTAAACCAAATATGAGCTACACATTGCTAAAAATTTACAATCTCAATGCGAAACAAGGTGAACCTATTTTCAACTTAGTTATGAGTTAATATAACATTTTCTGACTAATTATGTTACAGGTAACAATTACATTTCTAAATTTGTTTATAACAAATCAAATAGTGCCTGAATTTTAGTGATAACATATATCGGAGATTAAATTAACATGCTTTATTTATATGTTCTACTTAATTTGCTGTAGTAATTTTATAATGATAGGTTTACTGGTACACCCTGACCATGTGCTACATTTCTTTCGATTAGTTACAGTATTAATTTCACATTTATATTGTGTTTCTCACATAAGAACAATGTTAATCAGCAAAGCATCATTTTAAAATTATATGTATACTGAAATAGTGGTTATTTTTGTATGTAATTTGGAAACAAGTCACTTTACAATTGGACAATTAGGACTGGTGTTTATCTTTAATGCTCTCCGAGGGGTTCTGATAGGTAGCAATGAGATACAGTAATATTTCAGCACACCTTTTTGTGAATAGGTAGAGGGTGTGCAGAGCTTTTGGTTTTTTGAACATCAACATCAAAGAAATGAGTTTTAATTCCAGAAGTCTTAATGTAATTTTTTTTTCTTTTTGACTAAGGTAACCAATTGTGCATCGTGGAAGCTGTGCCAGAGACAGAGGGAGAAAAAATGTAAAAAAAAAGTTGTGGGAATTCCAACAGTCACAAAAGGAGCACTAGAAAATTTTTTGTGCGCCCATTCATCACAATTGTAGAATCAAACATCGAAAACAGAGTCAATCAGTGCAACAATGGGTGAAAGCAAAGAGGAAGAAACTACAGAACAAGAAGCTTTGAGTAAGGATGACAATCAGTCTATGTCCTCTAATGATAAATCTGAGCCAGTGATTGTGTTTTCATCATCTGAAACGAAAATTATAGTAAAAAAAATTCATTAGCTCCCTCAGAGTCAAATCCACCCAAACTGGGACTAGCAATTTATTTCAATGATCTGGTAAAATAGCCAGACATTAATAATGCTTCAGTGACAGAAATTCTGGTACAAAAGGGTCCTGCAGAAATACCTTCATCATTTGCATTCCAAGGATAAAAAGATGGATGGCACTTTTCTTCAACATTAAATTCATGCTGCATGTGACAAATTCTGCAAACCAGAAGGATTTACCTCATGGAGTCATTGTAGTGATGACCTTTGAAAACAGGAATGCTCGGAGGATCAGATTTCATCCCTCACAAAATGGATGGATTGAAACAAAGGTTACAAAAGAATTGCACTATTGATGAAATGTTTAAACAGGAATAATTGCAGTGGTATAATTTTTAGCACAAACAAGATCAACACTTTGAGACTCTTCATCAACAATTTCCCAACCTGACAATGTAAATTTCCTGAAGCTGATAGAAATGATCACGTCTTTCAATGCACCAATGAAGGAACACTTATGTTGTATTTGTGATGAGGTGAGTCATTGTCACTAACCTAGACACAAATTCAAAACAAATTGATTGAAATGTTAGGTAAGTCATAACTATATTTGTAATCATGGGTTAAATAATGAAATACCACACATTAAGTAAGGCAGGATGGGTAGGGGTGGCCAAAATAAAGACTGGGTGTAAAAAAAAAATTGTGTGACGCAATAATAAAATTTATGAGTTACACTTTATATACCCACCAATTTTTATGCATTTTATTTAAGTATAGTAAGTGTCTATTAATCCATAAAGCACCATTTAAAAATACATGGGCATGATTGCAGTTGGGTTCCCTAGCATTCAAGTCTCCTGTGTTAATCAACAGGTGGTTATTGCAGGTGAATAGCCTCAGCTCTTAGATATTTATTTTGCAAGACTTCCTTGGTGTCTGATTTGACACACTGTTTTTTACTGTGAACTAGGTGTTGCAATATCATTGGTTGATATTTAGTGTTGGCATGCATGATTGCTTGCTCCACTTACAATTCCCTTTTTTACCATCATGCTTGTCTCCACATGCTGTTTGAGACAAAGCACCCCTTCACTTTTGTGTATTGTTTTAAATTCAATTTTATGATTTTTTTAAATAGTAACAGAAAGACATGACATAATATAAATGCAGTGAAATAAGACACCAAGAAATAGTTTTAAAATAAAGGTAAAAAGTTATACATTACTGATAGGACAAAGTGTCTGTAATTCAAGTGCATCTGTTTGTGAGCTTGGTGGTGCTCACTGGTCAGCTGCTCAGCAGACGTCTGCTCATTCAAACCATGCACAGTGTTCAAACCAGACGAATTTTGATCAATCAAGGCCTTGTACAGTCTTGGATTGGATGGCCTGTATGTGCAGTTCATATGACTGCATTATCTTCCCCAAGTACTAACTCCCTCAACATTCTTTAAAACTAATATACAATCCTTAACATTATTAAAAATATCCTTCATTCTTTTTACATGTATGATAATTAAGGGAAGGATTCTAGATAATATTCAAGATTCAAAATTCTATGCTATTATCCTCAATTGCACCCCAGACATTAGGCATCAAAAACAAATGAATCAGTTACAGTTAGATTTCTAGTGTTCCAGTTCCAACCATAGTCAAAAAATTCACTCATTTTAGTAGTGAGAGTTACGACTGGAGAAGGACTGATGAAGTCTGTAACAGAAGTGATGGAAGAAAACACTTTAAACGTCATGCATTGTCAAAGCCAATGGTGTGATAACAGAGCCAAATGAAATGAAAATCCACAGGAGTGAAGGCTAGAGTTTTGTAGGACAAGAAGTGAGCAGTGTTTATCTGTTGTGTTACTCACAGCTTGAACTTCGTACTTGCAGAAATGGCCAGATGTAGTCCAGAGGCAATGACATTTTTCAGCATAAGACAGTAATTGTACACTCTACTTTCAGCATCTACAGACAGGTGCAATATTCTCACTGAGATCTGCATGTGTCTTTAAATTACTTCAGAACAGATGTTATGTTTGAATCTCTCAGCACAAGACTTCCATCTGTCAGATGCCAGCTGGGAAAAGTCAGTAAAATGCTCAGAAATGTTGCCAGAACAACAAGGGTTTATTTTCCAATCTGAAACACTGTCTTTAGTAAATAGTTTCCTCAGTACCTTCGAATTTGTTTTGTCCCTTATCATATAGCATGACTTCTTACATGCTGTAAATGGGGTCAGTAAAGTCCAAGATGAAAATATGCAGTTATACGTCACACTACAAGAAATAAAAATGTATTGAATGACTTCCTCAAAACTATAGGGAGACAAGGGTCACATCTGATATGTCAGCAGCAAAAGAACTGCTGGTAGCTTTAGGATGTGATGCAAACTAGCTGATGTAGACACATCTGACCTCATCTCAGAAGTAAAACTGTTGTGGATTCCAATTCCTCCTATGATGAAGACAGCACTGAACACACTTAAGTACTTATGTCCACTCAGAGAATCATGCCAATATCACTGCAGCCTATTGCATTTGTCTGGTGGAAAGGAGACACAATTTGAGTGTTTGCTTTGTGCAAGGCATGCAAAGTTCCATATTTGTAAGCATACCTAAGGGCAATTGCATAGTTTCTGGCTGTTAAAGTTTAATTTGCTTAGTGCCAAGTATTTTACATACAGTACTGTACCTCTTCTTGTATTCATCATGATCTTAGTGTGATTTAAGATGTTGTTACTGATATCAGTAAGAGTTCTACATGTGTGCAAGTAAAGTGTTTTAAGGCTTTAAGGAGCAAAAAATAACAGCACAGTTTCTGTTTGCTTTGTTTAACCTGCTGTTAGCAAAATACCTTACATACCTATCACGTTGTTCTGCAATTTTATGTGTTTAGAATGTAGAAATTGATGATTTTATTTGAAGTTTTGTTTAATTTGTCCAATATAGAAAATGGGATATTTTAAAGCAAGTTTTTCAGTTTTTGATTCTTGAAATTGAGAATAAATCTATACACCATGATATACTTAAAATGTGTTGAAAAGCAAACATTCCATCAACAAAACTAGATATTGTTGAAGTTAGGTCAGTTTGGAATAAATGTATACCCGGTGCTGGCTGTGTACCCAGTTCAGATAAACTTCATCAAGGATGTGTCAGACAGTCAAGTGACAAAATGAAAGAAGAAATGAAAGATGCTGTGAACGATGCTCCCATTGTGATTATTGCTGATGAAACTAGGACAAACATGGGAAGAGTGTATTTTCAGTTTCGATTTGGATAGTGACTGTAATATTGGAACAGAAACTCTATCTGGCTTCCTGTAACCATTTTTTGTATTTTCAGTTTCAATTTGGATAGTGACTGTAATACTGGAACAGAAACACTATCTGGCTTCCTGTAACTATTTTTTGATGTTGTTAACACAAGAACTTATTCCCAAGCCACAGTAGATGCTTTAAAAGACTACAACATTAAGTATGAAAATGTTGTGGGTTTAAGCAAAACGGACTTAGCTGGTGACATCTTCATGAAAGAATTAAAAGAGCTAAATTTTATTGTCAGTAAGGTGAAAAGGCATTTCTGCAATTTTGCGAAATGAAAAGTGCATACCTTTAGTCCCTGGAAGAGAAATTTCCTCACCTGCCAAAAAGACTTTTTCCCAATCCAGTAATCACTAGGCAGAATTCCTGGCTGCAGTACATGGACACACTTATCAACAATTATTGAAGATTTTAGATCATTGGAAAACAAAAATTCTGTCACTGAGCTCATTTTTGATCATTTAAAAAATGAAGCTGCATCAGATTTAGTCTTCTTACAGTGCAAATTTGTGAGTGACACATGTGCTAACACTGTCAGGTTAATTACAACACTAGAATGTATGATGAGTAGTGGGAAAACCTTTGCACCACCCCACTCTGCACTGTTGCCAAATTTATTCAAGGTGGTGGATCCAATATGGTGGCCATAGATGTGGCAACGTCACAGTGACAAAATGGTGGAAATTTCAAATTTTTCCGGGAAAATAGGTCAACTGGGCTACCTCCACTACCTAATCCCAAACCCCTACTCCTGTCTCTCCTCCCCACCCCCTTCCCCACCAGGAAACTGGTGTGAAAATGAATCACTCTGCACTAGGGTGCTGGATATGATGAACGTAAGTCTTCATTTAAACGCTGTCAGCTCTCCCCCTTCCCCTCTCATGATGTAATCCAAGATGGTAGCCTGGGGAAAAATGGCAGGAAATTCGCTCAGTCTGTATCTAGCTGCTGGACTGGATGTACAGACATAATTGTTTACTGTGTGTACCATATAGTCAATGTTTTATGTTGTCTTGTTGTATCTATAGAGCTGTAGCATGGGAAGCAAGGAGAGGATGTTTTTGGTGACCAGTATCCTCTTTCTACAACACAAACTGCATGCATAGATTAACTGGGTTCTTTATTCATAGACAAAGAGCTACTTAACTTAAGCTTCCATTTGCTGTAATACAAGATCTCCTGCATAGTCCATGTTAGCTTCACTGCTGGTCAAGTACAAAGACTGCTGACATTATGTGCAACCTGATTGTGAGCTAGAGGCTGTGACTGTGGTTCTCACTCAGCAACATGCTGGAACTCACTCGGTGCAACAGACTTGAACTAACTTGCTCTCCGGTCTGTGGCAGTTTTCTAAATACTGGTGGCTGAGAGGGCATTGGCGGTGCGTTTCCTGTGAGTCTGGATTTGGCCTCTATTGATATTTTTTGCAGCCTCTATGCCACACAGTGTGCTGACACTGGCTTACACCAGGACATTTCTCCCCCACGAAATCCCACACCATTATCGTATAGTGACACTGTGAACGACAACAGAGAGGAGGACAGGACACTGGACATAGAGATGGTCCGGGAGCCATGACTGTGAAGGACAGCATACTCCTAACCATATCCCACCATCAGGCTTGCAAGGGAACAGAAACATCCTCCAGGAAACTGTTGTCAGGGCACATGTACCGGCCTGTGGGCAGAAGTCAGCCAATCACATGCTGACCTACATCTCTTCAGGATAACAATGCAACAGCAGCAGCCACTAGATGAAGAGGACATAAGCGTCATGCCTGACTTGTTGGACCCCTTTGATGGCAGCTTCAGTGTTAGCCACTTCATTATGAATCTTCTTGTAGCATAGACTAGTTTGTCATTTCTGAATAAGACTGATTGTTTTGTATGTCCCCTTTTGCTTATGGCACAATTATTGAATTTAAGAATTTTAATTGTCTTGTAGCAATAAAACTCGTTAATATGAGTTGTTTGATTGTTTGTCTAGTGAACTAAGTATGCAGGATTCCTTGACACAAAAACATTGGCAAGGAGGATAGGATGATATTGGCAAGGAAGGGTCTCACCTCATGCCCACTCTCTGCTGCTACTGAAGGGTGTCATTACAACACTGTGGGACGACCACATGGAGATGGAGCCTTTGCCTCTTCTGCCTCCTTTCGTACTACCGATGGAGCTGGACCTGCCCACGCCACAGCAGCTGGCACTGTCTACATCCAGATATGGGCCTCAGGAGGTGGACGTGTACCCTTCTGGGCATTTTCTGGGGGTGTTTCCACCTGAGTGAAGGCTGGATGGCGGGGTATGACTGGAAGTCTAATGGTGCCTGCAGCCACAGCTGCATCAAAGCATCCACACTCCTGATTTAAGCCCCCCCCCCGGTTGTTGTGCTCCATATATGATGATCCGTTGCTTTGGGAGGGGGAGGGATGTTATGGGATGTTACGGTGTAAAGTCAGTGCCGGCATGCCAGTCGGGAATGAATGAGAAGAGACGGATGTGAGAAGAAGTCAGCCAATTGCATGCTGACTGACCCCCCTTGCCATGCCCAACTGGTGGGATCCCACTTCGTTAGCAGTTTCAAGGTTAGCCACTTCATTAGGAATCTCTATGTAGCATAGACTTGTTTGTCATTTCTGAAGAAGACATTATTTTGTATGATGCCCTTCGCTTGTGACACATCTATCAAAGTTATGAAGGGTAATTGCCTTGTAGTAATAAAACTCATTAATAAGAGTTGTTTGATTGTTGTCTAGCAAACAGAGTATGCTGGATTCCTAGACACAATAGCAGCTATGGAGGATGGCAGGGGTGAGGGAAAATTGTCCCTCCGCTCCTCCTGGGGTGCCCTGGTGGCACCAGCAGATGTCTGTGAAGGCCGCACTGTCCCATGAAGCTGTGAATCTCGGGGGAAGAAAAGCAACAGAATCACGGGGAAAATGACATGTGTGAATCTGGTTCTGCTGATGGCACTGTGAACCATTGGGACCTGCAATTAAGTATATATAAGAACCAATGTGTTCCTGGATTAAGCCTCTTTCCCAATTCCCACGGTTGCCATAAATCCTGAAAAGAACAAGATTCCATGGCACAAAGCAATACTTGCAGACCATTGGCAGTGCCAGATGCTGTGGTAGGTGTAGTTAGTGTAGCAGTGTCCAATGGCTGCAGTCATGCAGAAGTTCTGCCAGTGATAGTCCGTCTCATGGGTGGGACCAAGATGAGGTGACAAAGAGTTGCAGTGCCTGTCGCCATGTGTGGATGGTGCAAAGCTTGGCCATCTGTTGCCTGGAAGTGTGTATGAAGCACTATGCTTCTCCATTGGACTGCGGGTGAAACAAAGCACTTGTTAGATCACGAATGCCATTGTGTTCACAAAACTGTTCAAAATCACGTTAAGTGAACCATAGTCCATTGTCCGACACAAGTACTTCTGGCGAACTTTCTATGCAAAATATGGTGGACAATGCTTAAATGGTGCTATGTCATGTGGTAGAAGCCATAGACACCATAGAGAGGAACTTGATAAAAGAGTCTACCACTATGAGCCAATGAGTGTTCCAAAATGTTCCTGCAAAAGTCAATGTGCATTCATTGCCATGGTGATTGAGTCTTATACCAAGCTGAGTATGTCTATGGCAGGGCAGATTGGTTGCCCATGCATATGTGACACTGAGATGTCATTTGTTCAATGTGGGCGTTCATGCCCTGCCAAGTCCAGTGCCAGCACGCTAACTGCTTAGTGCGAACAATTCCCCAATGTCCTTGATGGAGCAATCCCAACAAATCCTTTTGTAACATTTTTGGAATAAGCAAGTGCCATTGCCCACTGACATTTTGAACTAGAGTCACACCTCGTTATACCGAAAGGTTATGCTGATACACAAAATACTGGCGCACAACTGAGTTCTGGATACTGTTCAACGAATGAGGCCAAGACATGTGAAGGCATTGCAACAAAATCTTGAGATCTGTGTCTGTATCTGTGGCTTGTGCAGATTTTCTGTATTGCAAGAGAAAAGCATCCAGCAGTTCAGAGTCCTAAGTATTGATTTGGCAACAAGATGTGGCAGATGTATCAAAAACAGAGTCTGGACCAATCAGAAGGGGAGATATTGTGTCTGCATTGCCATGCTTTGCTGTGGGTCTGTAAACAATTTCATACTGATACTGCAAAAGCAACAAAGCCCAGCATTGCAATTTATGAGTGGTGCTTGTAGGAACCAGTTTTAATGGAATAAACAAGGACTGCAAAGGCTTATGATCTGTAACTAAATGGAACTTCTGACCATAAAAATAGTGATTGAATTTAGTCACACCATGCATAATAGCGAGAGCCTCTTTTTTGATTTGTGAGTAACTGCACTGAGGTTGAGTTAACAACTTTGAGGCAAAAGCAATAGATCTGTGTTGTGAACCAATTCTGTGCTAAAGCACAGCACTGATTCCGTAGGAAGAAGTGTTGACTTGCAAAACTGCCGGCTTGGCAGGGTCAAAATGTACTAAAATCTGTCACTAAAAAAAGCATTTTTGAATTTCTGAAATGCATCTTGACAGTCTTTAGTGCACACACAAGGTACATTTTTGAAACACAAGTGATGCAATGGAGCTGCAATCTGAGCGGCATTCAGTATGAACCGATTGTAGCATGTCATCTTGCCTAGTACTGACTGCAGTTCAGACACATTGCAAGGAACAGGCAGGTCACAGATTGCAAGCAAATGAGATTGCAGCAGGTGCACACCCTGACTGTTTATCACATGACCTAAGTATTGTAGTTCGGTTTAAAAAACTTCACACTTTTCTAGATGACATTTAAGTCCTGCTTCTGACAACACTCGGAAAAGAGTATGCAAATTGGCAATGAGTTCTCCTGGTGTACAACCTGAGATAACAATATTATCAAGGTAGTTTGAACAAAATGGCACTTTTTCAGTCAGCTGTTCCAAGTAACATTGAAAAATGGTGGGTGTGGAAGCACTGCCAAAGGGCAAACACAAATATTTGAACATTCCTAAGCGTGTATTGACAGAAAACACTTTCTGTGATTCTTCATCCAATGAAATTTGCAAATAGGCATCTTGCAAATCTGTCTTAGAAAAGATAAGTCTTGCACCAAGCCTGTCCATGAGTTACTCTGGGCAAGGTAACGAATAAGTGTCAACTACCATCAGTGGGTTGTTTGTAGACTTGAACTTGACACAAATGCAGATGTGACCAAAAGACTTAGGTAACAAAACTAGTGGACTTGCCCACTGACTTGCTTGAATGGGAGCAATTACACCATTATCTTGAAATTCTTTCAATTCACTGGCTACTTTGTCTCTTAAAGCAATTGGAGCAGGGCAGAACTGAAAAAATGTAAGCTGTGCATTCCCTTTCAATGTAACATGCACTACAAAGTTATTAGCTTTTCCCATTCCTTCTGAAAATAGTTCAGGAAACTCTTTAAACAAGCCATCTACAGTGTCTGGTGGTACAAATGTAGAAACCGACAATACAGTTTCATGGATGCTATGGCCAAACAAATGAAAGGCATCCAAACTGGAAATGTTCTCACTGTCTCTCGATTTCAAGGCAGTAAAATTCACTGTCCTAGTGAGAGATTTGCAAGTGGCGGGCAAACTACACTTCCAAGTGCTGGAATTTCCTGTGTGTTGTAGGCAATGAGGTCCTCGCTAGATTTAGAAAAGAGAGGCGAGAACAGCTGTTCGAACGTGGCATGATTAAGCAAAGCTACTGAGGCATGTGTGTCTAACTGACAGTTCACACGATGGTCAGCAATTCATAATGAGACAAATAGTTTGTTAGACTGTCATTGCACAGCACTAGGGTGAGAAGGAGGCACAACCTTAATCTTACTTTTGTCAGAACCTGTTATAGGTTTGGAAAATACAACGTTCACTGCATGTGCACAAACCTGTTTTTTTCTGGGAATGGGCAAAATTGGATTTTTGGTGCCCTTGCAAACAAACTGCCTCCACATGACCTTTTTTCCACATGTGTGACACATTGCGTTATGTGATGGACAGTCTTGTCTTTTACGGTGACTAAAACATCTAGGGCAAGACTACACTATATTCACATGTCTGTGTACATGTCTACACAGCTGTCCACACAGCTGTGTATTAGCTCACTGTTGTGGCCACTTCTGATGGTCACGAGCAAGTGGCGACTTGACCCAACAAATCAGGGCCTAGTCAAACTTATCGCCCGCTATGACACCTGAATCATATTGCCCCAAAATTTGCAACACTTGAGCATGTGAAGGATCAGAGTACTTTAGGATCTCTTCCCATATTCCACTATCTGGGACAGTGAAAGTTATAGTATCCCTAATCATTAAGTCACTGTAAAAGCTGCCACAACTACACTCAAATTTACACTTCCTACTCAGGCCCATTAGTTCTGTATACCACTGATGGTATGTCTGTTCCAGCTTTTTCTGCAAGAGAAAAAACTGTTGTCTGGCTGCAGCTACTTGAACTTGCTGGTCATAGTACTTCATTAATGTAGTGATTACTTCATCATAACTGAATTCGTTGTGAGATGCAGGCGAGAATAGTTTTTGCATTAACTGGAACACTTGGAACATGCAGTCAAAAGAAAGTATTAATTCACTGTACCTTGAATGCTATGAACTGCACATTGAGTTTGGAATTGTGTCAGGTACTTGAGCCATTCCTCTTCTGTATCGTTAAATTGGTGGATCAGTGGTGTGCTGGTCTGCAGCACTTTTTGGGTGTGTTGGTCTTTTGGCTTTTGCTGTTGTGCAGCCGATGTTGTGCAACCAGAAGTTGTTTTACCATTGCAAGCAAGGTAGCAATTTGTTGGTTCTGAAACTGAAAAGCTCGTGTCAGATCCATCACATTTGCCATCTGCAGCTGAGGCATGGGGTCAGGGGGTGGAGGGGTCGGGTCAGCCATGGTTTACACAAATAAGCCTCCAAAAAGAGGAATTTGATTAGGTCTGTGGCTCCCCTACTGGAGTACAAGCAAGAACACAACAAAAGTTCAGCAAGCACTGAATTATGATAACCCATGCAATCTGAAATACAAGAGAAGCAAGCAAATTTTTCTTCACTGAAGGATTCTCGTCATTACCTTTTATGTCATCTCATTGTCTCTGTAGAGCTGTACCATAGAAAGCAAGGAGAGGATGCTATTTGGTGGCCAGTATCCTCTTTCTATAATACAAATTGCATGCATAGATTAACTGAGTTCTTTATTCATAACCAAAGAGCTACTTAACCTAAGCTTCCATGTGCTGTGGTACAAGCTCTCCTGTATAGTCCACATTAGCCTCACTGCTGGTGAAGTAGAAAGTCCATTATGAACACTCTTCTGGATGTTATGTGCTACCTGATTGTGAGTTAAAGGCTGTGACAGCAGCTCTGACTTGGTGACATGCTGGAACTAACTCAGTGCAACACACTTAAACTAATTGGCCCTCCAGTCTGTGGCAGCTATCTAAATACCAGCAGCCAAGAGGGCACTGGTGGTGCATTTCCTCTGAGTCGGGTTTTGGCCTCTGTTGATCTTTTTGCAACCTCTATGCTGCATGGTCTGTTGGCACCTGCTTACACCAGCACATAATGAATGAGACATCTGTGCTGGAGAAGGAGGAGTTTAATGGGTATATTAGCTGTAATCATGCAGCTGAGAACTGTGCCCATAGCCATCTGCATGGCGTTTGGAAAGAAATGATGTTTGATAAATGAATGAAGGAGACAAATACGCTTCATCAAATAATGAAGATCCAGCAGGATGGGGATAAGTTACACTTCGCAACTCATGCTGAAATGGATGTGCTGTAACTGTAGGTCATTCGATAAAAGTCCAGTTAGTCTTCTGAAGCACAAGAGACAAGACATTCACCCACTCCAGAACGTAGCCTCTTCCAGCAGGGGTGGGGACTCAGGAGTAGGGAGGACAATGGTTTCACACCACCAGAACGTAGGAGTGGCAGGGCAGCCACCTGCACTAAGCAGGAAGTAGCCACAGCCTTCCTCCTTCCCATCCCCAGTGTATGGATACTCTTTATCATAGAACATGAACTGCTTCAGGAGTTATTAAATCTGATGTTTAAGCAATGTGTGGGATATTGTCAGATACATAACTTGAAGATATCACAGAAACTAAATGTAAAACTGCCCAAAGATGGTGAGAGAGCTCTGCAGATGATCCAAGAATATTTAAACACCGGCCTAAGTGGCCGTGCGGTTAAAGGCGCTGCAGTCTGGAACCGCAAGACCGCTACGGTCGCAGGTTCGAATCCTAGCTCGGGCATGGATGTTTGTGATGTCCTTAGGTTAGTTAGGTTTAACTAGTTCTAAGTTCTAGGGGACTAATGACCTCAGAAGTTGAGTCCCATAGTGCTCAGAGCCATTTGAACCATTTGAACCATTTAAACAATTTGTGATTTAATTACACTTTTTTCTGAGGAGTACCACCACCACACTTGAACACAGACTCTGAAAAATGATCATGACACACTTGTGAAATGATCCTTGAGACACTTCGTGCGCTTTTGTGGGAAATGCCCTTGTCTTTGAGCACAAGCTGCTTCAGGAGCTACTAAATTCAATTGAATATGTCTCATTTTTGTCGTGTGTACTGCCACATTTGAACACAGTCTCTAAAAGCATCATTACACACTTGCAAAACCATCCCTGAGATATTTTGTGTGCTTTTGTGGGAAATACCCTTGTCTTTGAGCATGAGCTCCTTCAGGAGCTACTAAGTCCAATTGAATATGTCTGTAAATACACTCTAAAAACGATTGCTGCACAGTAGTTTGCTCCAGTTTTGCAGTGTGTACCACCACACTTGAATGCTTGAATGTCTCTAACATTTGGGAAAAATAATTGCATTCAATATATTATTCTTGTAGGTAGCATCAGTGAGCAAGATAAATGGCCCCAAGGCAAAGATGAAATACCTGTGTGGATACATGAGATGGCGGCTGCTGCAGAGGAAGCTGAAAGGCAGCACCATCTCACCATGTCAGTAAAGGATGAGGAAATACTTGGATGGGTGGGAGAGCTACTGGAAAAACTGACTGAACTGCTTAATCCTTGGGCCCAGAGTGGAAAAGGTGATTGTAATGCAACTGTCATCATTACAGCATGTAATTACCATTATTCTGAAATGTTATTATTTGTTATAGCACATATTTTTTTAAAAAAATCCTGAGAATTGTGCTTAATTTCTTTTTCACTATTCGTATGTTACTGAGGCACCACAGTCACCATCAGCACCACAAAAGCTACCTGTCACACATGTGCCTAGAGCAGTGGTTGTGGGAGCAAGAATGAAACACACACCTGAGTGGCATGCACCACTGTGCATAAAGCACCATTCACGGCTGCAAGAGAGGTGGCAGCAATAGCTGCAGCCACTGCAGAATCTGCCCCTCCGCACCATCGCTTACCCCCTGGCATCAATGGGTGCTTCAGTTGGAAGAAGAAGAAGAAGGAGGAGGAGAGGAAGAATAACAGCAAGAAGAACAACAGCAGCCCCCCAGGTTGGTGGTGGTGAAGGATCCAGCATGCAGCAGTAAGAGCAGCAGCAGCAGCATTTCTGGACACCATCACTGCAACCAGGGTGTTCCCCCTGGTCCTCACTGCCACCACCTCATCCTACTGCAGCTCTGAGTGTTCACCCTTGCCGGCAATGGATGGTATGTGTGCCTCGCACATACCCTGTGCACCTCAACACTCCATCACCAATAGGATGGACCTCATCATGCTGTAGTAGTAGTAGTAGTAGTAGTAGTAATAGAGATATAAATGGAAATGTCGTGTGGCTAGGCCTCCCATCGGGTAGACCGTTCGCCTGGTGCAGGTCTTTCGATTTGACGCCACTTCGGCGACCTGCGCGTCGATGGGGATGAAATGATGATGATTAGGACAACACAACACCCAGTCCCTGAGCGGAGAAAATCTCCGACCCAGCCGGGAATCGAACCCGGGCCCTTAGGATTGACAGTCTGTCACACTGACCACTCAGCTACCGGGGCGGACAGTAATAGAGATGATCCTGTGACTAGCAGCAGTTCCCTCTCTCATCCTTTTAGTAAAGGAATCAGGTCAGTGACACCATACCACACTTAGAATACTTGGTGATTGCAGGACAAGCATATTGTTCACCTCCTCCATTTCTCAAAATTTGCTGGTGAGCATGAGATGCATTTAAACATGCTGCTCTTCTCTGAAAGTGATAATTATCATAATGTTTGAATACAAGACACACCCTGACTTCTTTCCTCCCAACTATCAACTGGTTGTTATGTAAAGCATATTTGCTTAAGGTGCCTCAGTTATTTTTCCTCAGACAAGTTATTAGTAGAGCATCTAGTAGATTGTGCTTCCAAGGATCTGATACATGTTATTTTTCCTACTGAGGAAGACAAATCATAAAGTTTAAAAATGCTCACCACCAGGAGCAATGCCTCCTCACTCCTGTGACTCTCTGTGAAGATGATCCCACAACATCACACACCACTTTTTCAGAAAAACCCATACCATATGCAGCAGCATACCAAACTGTATCATCCTATGATTCAAGTCTGAACTGCTATAAATCTTATGTCAGGGATAATCCTGTGGTTTGGCTGCTCACTGAGCTCGAAAAACTTTCATGGAAGGTTGATAAGCTTTAAAGCGACAATTTTCCCACAACCAAATCAAAGGAGAATGAAGATTTGTATGATGACATGTATGACAAGCATATTTGTGGGCTGCCTTTAGATAGAAAAATGGAAACTCCTCATTGGGATCAGTGTCATTTTTTGGGGAAGTTCCATGGTACAGCTCATAATATGTGCAATTTGAAGTAGCAATTACCAAGGCACATACTGTTTTTTTCCATAGTTTAAGTGGGTATGACACTCACTTTCTAGATGAGAAACACATTTCATTCTATAAGCGAATGGTGCTGAGAATTATGCCCTGCTTTGTTGAAGTGCTACATTTTATGTAGGCACCACTCCAGAAACTCATTGAAACTCTACCTTGAGGGGATATGCATATCACCTGAGCTCCATTTCCCCATGAGGAAAAGTTTCAGCTTGTGACTAGGAAAGGGTTTTCCCATACAAGTATGTGTATAATATGGCAAAATTCAATGAAACCAGGCTACCCAACATAACTGCATTCTCCAGCAACCTCATATGTGATGGCATAATGGGTGCAAAGTATCAGTATGCTGTGAATGTCTGGAGGGACTCCAAAATCTCCACTTTACGAGAGTATGCACGGCTTTACATGGACACAGATTGAGTCTTGCTTGCAGTCATTTTCGAGAAGTTCTGGAGTCTATGCATGACCACATATTCTCTGGATCCCACGTTTTATTATATGCACTTGGGTTGTCTTGGGATGCAGTGCCCAAGGAAAGGAAGTGCAACATCAAATTATTGACTGATGCTGACGTGCTTCTTTTCTTTGATTGAGGGATCCATGATGAACTTTCCCAATGTGTCCATAAGCATGCAAAGGCAAATGGCCCATGGATGGGTGACAGGTTCAATGCAGCCCTTGATTTGAGTTATATAATGCACTTGGATTTAAATAACTTATACAGGCATGCCATGAAACAATCACTGCCAATTGGTGAGTTTTGATTGGTGCCCAAAGGCAAATGCAAGGGATTAGGTGAAAAAATCATGGGGGGTATGGCAGCTGATTCAAATGCAGGGTATGTTGTTAAAGCAGAACTCACATACCCTATTAGTTTGCATGATGATCATGTTGCTTTGCCACTGTATCCAGGGCAACTATTTACACAGGGAGGCTCCTTCTAGAAACTGATGACAATGCTGGGGAATAAGTGGAGATACATTATTCATTATTGTAATCTCCAGTAGTGTCTCAGCTTTGGAATGGAGCTGGTTAGAATCACCTGGGCCATCTCCTTCAAGCAGTCCCCATGTGTGGCCATGGGAAATATTTTTATGAATTAATGAATAATTCAATTTTCAGCAAAACAATGAAAAATTTGAGGGAACAATGTGAAATTTTGATTAGAACTTAATAGGATGGGCATTATGGCATAGGAAAATGCATTGCCAGACTAAATTTTGAGTGGGTCACTATATTCAATAAGAACTTGGTTGCTGTGGAGATGGTAAAGAGTGCAGTTGAGTTTACAAAAGCTATTTATTTGGAGAAGTCCATACTAGACCTATCAAAACTCAATGTGTGCCACTTTGATTATGAGTTTGTGAATACTCATTTTGCAGGTCCTAAATCGCTTTGAATAGACACAGATAGCTTCATCTATCAAGTGAAGAACTGTGATTTATGTGAAGTAATAATTACCACAGTAATGTATCTGATATGTCCTCATACATGGCCGATAATCTTTATGGTACTGCTCTGCAGAACAAGAAGGTTATTGGCATTATGAAAGATGAGGTGAATGGATTGTTTATTGTGGAGTTTGTAGGTATATGATCAAAAATGTATGCGTATCACACATTGGTGCCACCCAGAGACAAGCTAAGGGTGTTCGTTGTATGGCATCAAGAGCCCTCTCTATCAAGAGTATTTGTCGTTACTGAACAGCGGTGTTTGTGATGCTGCACCTCAGCTGCCACGAATTGTATGACGAACTAGTATTTGACTGAGAGGACAAGAGTTGTACACTGTTCTGCAATCTAAAATCGACCTGTTGCCTCATGACAGTAAAAAGGTCATTTGTGATGATGGGATAGAAACTCTCTCATACTCTCACTACTCACTTGTAGTGAGAGAAGGGGTGTCAGGACTCTGATTGAGTGAGAGGGAGAGAATGAGCGTGTGTGTGAGAGAGACAGTGCGTGTGTATGCAGAGTAGTAGAATTAATTGCAAAAACTTCTGCTATTGGGACTGTGGTAATTAGTTTCTAAGTTACACAATCCATCATAATTATTGTAAAAGGTATGCTATTGGTACTTTGGAATTTAGTTGTGGTAGTAAAAAAAAGTATCTCCACATTGGTTTTTATGGTAGATTTACATATCTGGAAAAATTGTAAACACTCTCATCCTGTGTTATTGGGAAAAAAAGAAACTCTCAACCAGTGTTGCTGTTGTAGTATGTGAGTTAAAAGTATCTCTGAATTGGAATAGCAGTGTAAAATTGTACCTCAAGAACTATATTGTACCTTAAGAACTAAACTGTACTGCAAGAACTGAATTTTAATCTCAAGAACTGAATTGTAATCTGAAGAACTGAACTGTATTTGTGTGAATTGAATAAAAGAAAAAAAATTGTTACCTTACATCTTTATTGTTGTCATTATTTAAGGAAAAAAACTATCCCTTACTGCATTATGTATGTATGTATAAAGGCTGTGTATGATACAAATATTAGTTTTTCTGAAGTTGAGTGTTATTAAGAAGGTGAAGCTTAAGACACAGAATAATAAAATATATATGTGTATTGTGCAACATGAATTGGATTATGGGAGCAGGAGACACATGACCATGTCCACTTCTACAGACATATAGTAAACATATCCATAATTATATCTCCTGGCTTGAAGAAAACAACAGATGTAGTATCTTGATGAAACAGTATACTATCAAAATGGGAAGAGAGTGAAAAGAAATCATACACATATCGTGAAGCAAAAATTCATTTATTCCTCATCCAAATTAAAAGCAATTTTACATTTTCATAAGCAGACACTACACCTATTTTCACAAATCTTCTTCTTCTTCTTCTTCTTCTGCTTCATCTTCTTCTCCTTTTTCTTCTTGAGTCAGTGAAGAGCAGGACACCTCTAGGATTCCAGGTCTTGAATAGCAGCAAACTTGAAGAAATGATGCATCCTTGAGATCTCCTTCTCCTTCATGTAGACGATGGTATCCATGTAGTCAAATAATCAAAGCAACGTCACCATATATTTATAGGGTATGCCAGGATCATTACAGTGAAAATTCAATGGCAGAAACATGTTAAACACTTCACACTCTTCCACGTGTTGGTGCACTTCACATCCTTGAAAGACCTCAGTGATTCTGTGTTTGCTGAGAATGTCTCCATTATTCCAGCATCTTCTAGGTGCACTATGTAAGCAATATCTTTAACTTTGAACAGAGTATGGTCATCGTCATAGAAATCCTGAACATCTACAATGATGTTCAAACCTTGAGATGCCATTGTAGAATGCTCTGAGTATGGCGCAGCACCTGTTCATTTATACAGCTCGTTGCACAACACTGATGCTCAGTCACATAAAACTAGAGCATATGTTGCAGTGTGTTCTGGAAAATTTGCTGAAAATTCAAATTCAATTTGTGCATCTATAGGTCCAGACTTAATTATCTTAATTCTGTTTCAAGCAGTCTATTACGATGATTGGTGATAGCTCCTTGAATTTCCCTGGACTGAGTAGACACCCTCCTTCTTCTTCAGGACATTCATAGTTAGAAGCACAAAACCTCACATATATGTCATATACTAGGTGGTATACACTGCTGTTGTAAACTGTCATATGGGTGGAATTCTGAATTCAGGTAGACTCTGGCATTAGTTTACTTGTAGTTGTCAAATGCAGTGGAATCATTTGCTATATTCCCTCCCTTATCAGTCTCAAATGCAAATCTGATGAATTTAGGAGTCTCTAGCAGTGAAGGGGCTTTAATTGCACATGTTTTTCTACTTGCAGTCTGTATCAATGGGAACTTGAAAATCTCCCAAGAGCAGAATGTTAGTGATAGATACATACCTGAATTCAGAACTTCTAAAAGCTTCAAACTCTCCTCATTTGATGCACTGATGTGGGGCATTTTCCATATTATCTTCCTGATTGAGATTATATTTACCTCTTGATCACCTTGAATGTATGAGTTATTACCTATCATACTCTGTACCACAATGAGTTCCTGTTTAGCATTCATAGTAATCTGCCTCATGACCTCTAAGTAGGCCATCACCTATTTTAGAAGTATGCATGCAAAAATCATTTGTACTCTGCAACTGCTCTATCTGCTAGATCATCTATGAACCATCCTGCATTTTCTAAACCATTCAGATCTGTGGGTGATGCAGAGACACATGTTCTAAGTATGGTATTGCAGTAATATAGGCACTGCAATATCGTACTTAAAACATATGTCCCTACATCTGCGACGGATTTGAATGGTTTAGAAAATGTGGGATGGTTCATAGACAATCTGGCAGATAGAACAGTTGCAGAGTACATATGATTTACTGCATGCATACTTCTAAAATTGCTGATGGCATACTTTGAGGTCATGAGGCAGATTATTATAATGCTAAACAGAAGCTCATTCTGGTGCTTAGTATGATGGGTAATAATTCATACATTTGAGGGCCTCAAGCAGAGAATATGATTTCAATCAGGAAGATAATATGGAAAACGTCTCGTGTCAGTATCTAAGATGAGGAGAGTTTGAAGCTTTTAAATGTTCTGAATTCAGGTATGTATCTATCACTAACATTCTGCTCTTGAGAGATGCAGTTTATGATCCAATTAAATGTATTCACAATTGTGAATAATGACAACCATCAGCTGCAGAATGGAATGAGGACAATGAAAGTTTTTCTGGTGCAGAACTCAAAGCCGGATTTCTCACTTATTGCAAGCAGTCACCTTACCATTTGGCTATCTGTGCATGACTTGTGGCCACACCAAAACTTCCATATGTTGTCAACTATGTGTCTAAGACCTGGACTTGTACATCCATTATGTAGCCTATATTCCTGTACAGATCAGATGTTATACTCGAAAGTTACTAGCTGAGTATTGGCAGAGAAATACGGTATTGCAATATCTTATTTCTCTGCCGATACCAGGCAAGTGACTTTAGAGTACAACTTCTGACCTGTATGGGAATATACACAATGGATGTATGAGTCCAGTTCATTGATGCTTGGTTGATGACATATGGAAGTTTGGGTCTGGTTGTCAGTCATGCACAGGTAGCCAAATGGTAAGGCGACTGCTTATGATAAGCGGGAAATCTGGGTTCGATTCCTGGTCCACCACAAATTTTCATTGTCATCATTCCATTCTACAGCTGATGGTTGTCATTATTCACAATTGCAAATACATTTAATGTATGTTTTAATGATTGATGTTATGCTAACATTGCACTTTGGTCGAGCTCAGATCCAATATTGAGTTCATATTGTGTCTCTTTAAATAGGAATGCTGAAGTGTTATGTTTAAACTTGGATCCCACTACAGCACTGCCATTGATTTTCTTGAATGATCTCTCCAAATAAGTGGAACTCTTGCATGGAAGCATCAGCTCTTCTTGGTGCTGGATGACAATCCTAATTTCATCATTCTTGTTAAATGTGGTTGAAGCATAAGGTTTATGTGAGAAGTATTCCTGACATAATTCGCTCATCATACTCTGCTGGACTAGTTATGTTGAGTGAGGATGTCATTGCAGGGTTTCAAACCAACTGATTTAAGAAACTCGTAGTTCACAAGTGTTAACAGTTTGTGGTTCGGCAGTGAAGTGACGTAGTGTGAATTGTGTACACTGGTTTTATACTCTACACCCATCCTGCCTTAGATGTAATTGTACAAATATTTCCTCAACACAAAAGTCAATAAGTTGATTATCCTGATCCACAATATGCAACTCCAAATAGTCCAATGTCCGAACTGTTACTGGAAGGTATATTTGCATTGGTGAGAGTCTCAAGAGTCTTATCTCCCATTGCAACTGAGGGCAAGAATCCATAAATTGTATGAACAAGACTTTCATTGAAATAGGAGTTCATTGCAATGTTACATTCAACTTAGATTATGCTGACAGGCAAGATGACCACAGTCTGATCTGAATTGTAATATTTACTAGGATCCTTCTTCAAACCTGTTCTTTTGTGAAACCCAGAAGGTGCCCTACTGAACCTTTCTGATTAAAGTCAATCATTGCATTCACTGTGCTCATTTTAGATTTAAGTGTATTGATGTTTGCACATAGCTGTGTACCTTTTCCAGACTGTTTTAAGACTTTGTTTAAATTGTCAACATCGTATGCACCAGGTTCTATTTCCATGAGGTCTTTTTCACCATTAATATCCAGATGCAAATTGTTGCTAGCCTCACTGATATTTGGGATGCTGTTGTACATTTCCAGTTCACCAATGCAATACTCCATTCACCAATGCACAAATTAATGGGCAGAAAGTAATTTGCACATAATGAAGATAACTGTTCTTTTAAAGTCAAAGTGTATGACATTGCATCTGAACCTCAATTGATGAAGGAACCTTTAAAGCTCTTCCTTATATATTCTTCTTCTTCTTTGTAATTGTCAAGAGAAACATGATGCCTAGATATCCACAGAGGTGTGTATTAAAGTATTGATAGCACTCAAAATTATAGAACACACATCTTCTGTGAGCGAAGTATCATTGTAATTCTTCTGGTGGTTGCAGGTCACCAAATGAGCTAAAATAGTAGATGGTATTTGCATTTTTCATAATGGTGCCAGGACCTCCAGCAACATCTAAATTCACAATATCGCATTCACCAGTTTTCCATACAGTCCTCGGTAATGATCCTGTGTGAACACACCATGGAATCTTGGAATGTTGGCTTTTTTTCTAACAAACTTAAGAAGACCAGTATTCGTGTGTGGCCAGTATTGTAGGACTGCTAATGGGCTTTTTCTTTATTTATGAATAGATCAAGGGCTTTCCTGTATGGTTTCAAGTATAGTTTTTTTTCTGATGGCTGCAGCTTCCATCATGTGGTTACATCTTCTTGCTTCATCTAACTGTGCTTGGCAGTTTTGTGCATTCTTGAATGTTTGCACAATAGTTGCAGCACCACCAGTTATGGACCCTACCAATGAGAGAGCAGAGAGGGCTGGGATGAGGAATGGAAAAAAATCATAAGACTTCTTGGGTATTGGTAGAACCCAAGGTGCTTTTACTGATCCTCTTCTTGTTCCTGCACCTTTGTGCTTCAGGGCATTTTAGCTGCATACAGCACTGTCAAGCTACAATTCTTCAAACACCTTTGCTTCCCACCCTTCTTCTCCTTCTTTCTCTTCTTCTTCTTCTTCTTCTTCTTGTTCTTCTTCTTGTTCACTCCTAAACCCAACTTAATTTTTCCTCAGATGGTTTTACCAACTGCAAATGCTGCAATGCACTGACCATACCAATATCCTTTCTTCTGTGTAAAAATATATATAAAAAACTATGATGCTTTAACTTATCAAACAAGAAAGTGCTGGTATGTTGATAGACACATTAAAAAACACACAAACACACACAAATTTCAAGCTTTCACAACCCAATGTAGCTTCATCAGGAAAGAGGGAAGGAGAGGAAAAGACGAAAGGATGTGGGTTTTAAGGGAGAGGGTAAGGAGTCATTCCAATCCTGGGAGCAGAAAGACTTACCTTAGGGGGAAAAAAGGAGATATACACTCGGGCACACACACACACACACACACACACACACACACACACACACACACACACACACACACACACACACACACATATCCATCCGCACTTACACAGACACAGGCAGACATATGTCATAATTAAAGTTAAACTTTCAAAATGCTGTAGAAATAACATCATTTGTCAGATTGAGATCAAATTGCAAAGGAATATTATTGGAGAAGGGGGAAAACGTATGGTAGAAGAAAAAAAATAAAGTGAAAATTGATCAATAGATGGCACTGAATGTGTCAGAATACATAAATGAAAACACCTGTCATCTGCACGACTCACTGAAGTTGGTATGAACACACAGGTACATGGCTTTTCCTCCTTTCACATCTGCAACATTCACCATGACTGTCTCAATGCAGGATAGTGCTCTGCTTGCAAAACTGTGTTACAGGAATGATGATTGTGCACACATTACTCTGCAGAATTTCCAGGCACTGAAGGGTTTGAAAAAAGGAGTTAGTCTGATGACTGCTGTGGGTCTGGGGAAAATGTTTCAGAAATCCTAAAAGATGTTTGTGTGTGTGTGTGTGTGTGTGTGTGTGTGTGTGTGTGTTTGCAACCTGGTGGAGGGAGGAAACGAATTGATTCAACACCAGTGAAAGCAGTGGTCACAGCAAAGTAGGAGGAGACGAGTGGTGGTGTGCATGGAGAATTGCCCGAACCTTGGACATACCTATGATCATGGTACATAAAATCCTATGAAACATCCTTCTTTGCTCTCCATTTAATATTACCCCTGTGCATGAGTTACTTCATGTTGACCTGCCAGCAAGAGAGACATTTGCTTTAGAATTTCTTGCTCACATGGAAGTGGACAATGACTTCCATCCCACAGGATATGTCAATTCACAGAATTGTTGAATATGGGCAATGAAAAATTCACATGCAAATTAACCAGTACCACTTCATCCTGGAAAGGTCACTGTGTGGTGTGGGTTTATGGCATCATTTATCATAGGGCCACATTTTTTTGAAGAGATAGGTGCTTCCAGTCCTCTTACCCATACCATCACTGGTAAACGGTATGAATGTCTTTTGTGCAATCACGTCATTCCAGCTCTCCAACAATGGGATCATTTTTATGCAAGATGGTGCACCTTCACACATTCCAAATCCAGTTAAGCAGCTGCTGAAGTGCCATTTGGAAACAGTAGAATTATCAGCCACCATTTCCCTACAGCCTGGCTCAGCTGATAACCAGATCTTAATCTGTGTGACTTCTGGCTGTGAGGCTATCTGAAAGATGTTGTGTTCAGTGTTCTGATTGCAAACTTAGCTGCATTGAAGGCATGCATCATACAACATATTCTGAATGTGACCCTGAAAACACTTCGATCAGTTGTGGACCATACTGTTTCTCAATTTCCACTTGTTGCAGAAAACGGTGGACAGCATATTGAACATGTTTTGCACCAGTCACACAAAAATTAATAATCTGATTTGATTTTGATTGATGCTTTTTATGTGGTTTTTGGCCTCAGTACATTTAAAATCGATGTGATTGATGCTTTTTATGCAGTTTTTGGCTCCAAGACAACTAAAAACCATTGCAATCTATGCTTTTTATGTGGTTTTTCCCCCAGAACAATCAAAAAGTGACATAAGTGATGTTTTGTATGAGATTTTTGGCCTCACAACAATTAAAAACCAATTTTTCCCATCCAATGTGATATGACCTTGCCATCATGGATGGGCTTACGTAACTATTAGTATCACACTGGTGTACCCACGCACAGTGACTAGTATGGTTTGTTTAATGTCAAAAGTACACCTTAGGCACTGTTGTATGATTCACTTGTCATTTGTAGTCAACCACTATTAAATTACGATGCTTACAGCTCCATCTATTGCTACATTTTGTAACTATTTATTTTTCTTCTGCCATACGTTTTTCCCCTTCTCTGATAATATTCCATTGCAATTTGACATCATTCTGATAAGTGGTGTTATTTCTACAGTGGTTTAACTTTAATTATAATCTCCCTGTATATATAGGTCAAATTGCAATAGAATATTATTGGAGAACGGGAAAACGTAAGGCAGAAGAAAAATAAATAGTTACAAAATGTAGCAATAGATGGTGCTGTAAGTATCATAATTTAATAGTGTTACACAAACACACACACACGAACACACACACACACACACACACACACACACACACACACACACACACACACACACACAAACACAAACACAAACACAAACACACACACACCACATATTAAAAGTAACTTCATCGTTCATTTTGACAACGACTGCTGAGGGGTGTTTGAGGCAATTGTCTGCTGCTGCATGGTTATAGGTGCAGCATTGAAAATAATGATATTAATAAGTGTAATATTTGGACTATAAGGAGAGTGGTATGGAATAACACACAAAAACCATTTGAGATTATATATACACATTATTTATTTAATATTGTACAATGGATTCAGTATTTCAAGAAATCATCAGACTCTTTTATCTTCTTTGCACCTATATTTGCCAGATAAAGCTTTTTGGTATGCAATAAATTCTGTGTGCATCTTCTTCAAACTAATGGGTACCTCACAATACTTTGGTTTTTCACACACACATTTAATCAGTTTCTCTTTACGCTCTGCATTCATGCTCACACAAAGGTTCTGCTCCAAATCATCAACATGTACACTATGCACTCACAGAAAATTTACAACATTACTGTATGCAGAGTCTATGCTTGGCAACCAATGACTCAGTCTCTCCAATGCAAGGAGTAGCACAGTGTCTACATCATATAAGTTCATAATTGAGGTGTGCTGTAAATAATCACACTTGTCACCTGATCTCACACATAGTGCACATTCATCATACACTGTTGTAATAGATAGTGTCACACCAATAAGGTGAATTTCCTGGGGGATACGAGCTGGATAATATTCCATGGTCATCTGTTGATTGATGTAGTGCTCAGTATGACATATTTTGTCCCAGTCAAACTCAGAAATAGAACTTTAACACCCTTTGATGCATTTTCAATTTCTATCATCACATGCATCCCCAGCCATGATGTGCTGCTTTACCCACATTTACACATTTCATTAAACTGTATATAGAACTGGAAAGCATGGCCACATTTGATACCTTTGTATCCACAGTAACTGCATGCTGTCCCTGCACTAGCACAGGGATGTTCTGCTGGGATGGGTTGTATGTTGATGACCAGTACTGTCCCCCATCTTGCTGTTGTTTATGATCACCAGTAGCATTCAAAGCACTGGACAGACCGTGCATCCTTGTCACACAAATTGATGAGTGGGACAGACAATAACAACTCCGTGACCTGCTCCAGCAAGTGGGCTATGTGTGAAAACTTCCTATACACAGCATCTGCACTCTGTCCCTCCACTACCACAGGGATGTTCTGATGGGACGGGTTGTAAGTCAGTGACCAGTACTGATCTCCATCTTGCTATTGTTTAGGACCACCAGTAGCATTTGAAACATTATGAACAGGCCAGGCATCCTCATCACCCAAACCAATGGGTGGGATAGGCAATAACAGCTTCATGTCCTGTTCCAGCAAGTGGGCTGTGTAATCTACTGGATCCCATATGGTTGCTACAGGTTTGGACATGCTGGAGGTGGGTGGGGAGAGGGAGAGTGGACGGGAGGGTGTCAATGTTAAATTAATTGGGGTAGCCCAATTGACCTATTTTCCAATCAAAGTTTGAAATTCCTGCCCTAATGTCACTGCGACATTGCCACATCTAAAGCCGCCATATTGGGTTCGCCATCTTGAATAAATTTGGCAACAATGCAGAGTGGGGTGACACACAGGTTATCCCACTAATAAGGCATACAAATTTGCATGTTTTCTATTCGAGGAACTTGAGAATATCACTGGCAAGCTCTTCAACCCTGGAGTTCGTGGTGCAAAACTATATTTATGAAAGAATCCATTGGTTTTTTTTTTTTTTTCTTTTAAGCACATTTGTCATTCCATCAACACCTTGTTAACTGTTAGAGATGTGATGAGAAGCCTGATGTAGTACAACTTCTACTCTGTGAAAAGCTTAAATACAATGAAATTGAAAGAGCTGCTTTATCTGAAATTTGGGCACCTGTCAACAGTGTGGATGCAGAGAGATACTTAAACATACAATTTAGTTGAAGGTGACATGAGGAGCTCAGTAAAGCCAAACACTATTGATACAACTTCGATGATTGCATTCAACAGATAAATATTTGTATATAGGGTTATAATGCGTGTTAATTTGAATTAGAATGAATACTATCATATAGTGTCACAGAAATAATCAATTTCCTACATTTCTTGTTCAAAAAAGACAACTGAATAGTGAAAAAGAAAAAATCAAATTTTTAGGTAAGCATTTTGTACGTATATATTGTTTAGGGTCATTTAAGTGTATAAACACACTGAAAATTGTGAATGCTACATAAATGTTAAATTCAAATTTCAAAATGCTAAATTTTCAAAGCTTATTTGCTATTGTCATGTAGCTCTTATTATAATCTTGTAAAACAAGTGGTATACTGTAACTAAATTTTAACTGATAAGCATTCTCAAATAGCTGATTGTCTGCTTCTCTGGTATAATGTCTACACTAGTTTTTGAATTATTATTAGCACAGGATGATTAATAATTTCAGCAAAAATTCAGTAGGCAGTAATTTCTGCCACATATTAAGAGACTTCCTTTGTTTGTCACAGGTATAGCATTTGTAAGTGCGAATTCCATTGCAACGAGAAATAAATTAATTGTTGTAAGTGGCATTTGTTCAATCTTCATAAAATATAATGATGTGCATTACCAAAGCAAACACTTCCAAGGTCAAACGCTGATCTACTTATTGCTTGGTGCAAGTTTAGAAGGATCACACAGTCATTGTTGTACAGAGTTCTTAACAGATTCAGCAATATTTCAGTCTCTGTTATAAGGAAACCTGTGTGACTTTTCCAAGTAAGCCTGGTGTCAACATAAACACCTGGATATTGAATTTTTTATTTCAGTGGGAACAGAGGGACACAAATGGACTTGAGGTGAATTGTATGTTCTTCAGTTTCTAATGAATATGACCACTGATGACTTTTCAGACACTATCATAAGTCTGGTTTGAAAAGCCCATCTATGAAGATAAATTTTTGGGTTATCAAGCTATCAAAGAGTACAGATATGTATATGGCAAATAACAGTGAACTGAGAGTTGGTCCTTGGCGAAGACCTAGAGATTTTATGCAGGGACCAAACATAATATTGTCTCATCAGCTTCATCTGGTTGTATATGCCTTATATATACTGATCTAATAAATCTATGGCCTGCACTTTGTTGGTCAAAACTTGTATGGGGGCATTATTGTAGCACCTAAAACATCAAGTAAAATACCTGTCAGGAAGCCTCATACTGCAAGTGATTGCAGAATCCAGCAATGGCATTATTAAGATTGTCTTCTGGGTCTCATGGACATCAAATGTGATGATGGTGCATAATTGTAATGTCCTAAGCACCAGGCAACTATCCCGGTATAAGTGTATATATACATGTGTGTGGCCACTTTATCATTGGATAATTATATATTTTTATTTTTATAATTATATTTTATGATTTTGGTTGGGGTGGCTTTAAATATTGAGGGCTAGCATGAGACTTTTAATTAACCTATACCGCAATAACACTCGTACGGACATCGGCTGCCCCAAAGTACGTACGATACAATATTTTTTTAAACACAACGCACAATTCATTTCCTTCTAATAAATAGTTTGTGTGAGAGCTGCTATTTAGAAAAGAAAATTTGCATATTCTTACGCAAACTGTAATTATTAACATGGGTCTCAGGGGGCTACTGGTTATTTATGTACCAAACTACATAAGGATTAACTGAGATATTGTGGAATGTAATGATTTTCAATATTTCTTGTTCATGATTTGCAAGGCAAAACTGGAGAGAATCTCATCGGACATTAGGCGGCCAAAATGAAACATACTGAACTTATTCAGTGCTGTAAATTTTGGTAACTGAAATTAATTTTAACTTCGAAATCAATGAAAGATCAAAATTGAGAAGTCTTTCGCATTTACATTTAATAACATGAATTGTCAGCGTAAGGGCCAACTAAATGCTACTAGGGGAGATGAGCTCCCTGCACTATGAAGTTCTACAAAAACTTTGTTAATTATAATTAATGGTTGTGATCATGCAATGTGACAACAAAGTCAATAATACACACTTTTGAATAACAATTTCTATTGTATTTTTCAAAATACAGGTAAAACTTACATTAATTATCAGACAGCACTACAATGGCGGCCTACCGCCTGATGAAACTAAACATTGTCTCTGATCTTCATGGCCTATGTTACACAGAGATTGTACCAAAATAACTGTGTTTTGGTAATTACATTGATATTTGTGTTTTGATAATAAAAACTTATGTTCTTCACTATTTGTTATACATCGTGCAGACATACTTAGTCTTTAGATAATTTATCTTTCACAGATCTCATAGCAAAAACTTCTTTTCCCTTTATCCAAATGTCTATTTATGTGATGTAACGTCACATGGGCCCCCTAGTGAGGGTGTACTTAATGTGGTTTACTACTTTATGTACGGACTCACTACTGTCTTACATCACTATTTAAGTGTTCATGTTTACACATTTTACATAGGTACATTTAATTCAATACACAGTTAATATAATAGAGGGAAACATTCCACGTGGGAAAAATATATCTAAAAACAAAGATGATGTGACTTACCAAACGAAAGCGCTGGCAGGTCGATAGACACACAAACAAACATAAACATACACACAAAATTCAAACTTTCGCAACAAACTGTTGCCTAATCAGGAAAGAGGGAAGGAGAGGGAAAGACGAAAGGATGTGGGTTTTAAGGGAGAGGGTAAGGAGTCATTCCAATCCCGGGAGCAGAAAGGATTACCTTAGGGGGAAAAAAGGACGGGTATACACTCGCACAGACACACATATCCATCCACACATGATACCTTCTCCTTTTTACCGTAATCTGCTATACAATTTTATCCCGCCTATATATACTCAATAATATGTAACCCACTTCCAAACCATAACCAAAAAATTTTTTACCGCTTTCAACACTACCGCTGCTATAAAATCCACTGTTTCTAGTTCACAAACAGTTCCTTTCACCTTTTAAACAACCATTTCGGCTATATCTAATAACTTTTGCCTTATTTCCATTTCCGTTTTTCCCACATCACTGATCATTTTTAGCCGCTTCCCACAGGTTTTAACGTCATTATTTCTTCGTCAGACAATTGTTAGCCTCATTTTCATAATCTGCCACCATAAAACCACTCCTTTTAACACATTACACGCAGTTTTTTCGAAATTTTCCCGAATTTCTCCGTCCTTTAACGTGTTTTGGCGGCAACACAACCACCTAACCTTTGTGCACATCGTTGTCTACCAACCCAAGTCCAACATAGCCCAGCTGTAACCAACACCTTTTCGCCTTTTTCACACCAGATCTGACATGTGGATGGATATGTGTGTCTGTGCGAGTGTATACCCGTCCTTTTTTCCCCATAAGGTAAGTCTTTCCGCTCCCGGGATTGGAATGACTCCTTACCCTCTCCCTTAAAACCCACATCCTTTCGTCTTTCCCTCTCCTTCCCTCTTTCCTGATGAGGCAACAGTTTGTTGCGAAAGCTTGAATTTTGTGTGTATGTTTGTGTTTGTTCGTGTGTCTATCGACCTGCCAGCACTTTCGTTTGGTGAGTCACATCATCTTTGTTTTTAGATCAATACACAGTTATATATACAATAATATAAATGATATATAGTTCATGTGTTTTAGGTATGTTTCGATCTCACTATAACAGGTGAGTTCATCTACTAGTTCCAACTCTATTTTTGAACAATCCAGTATCCTACAGACCTGGTACAAATTTGCTTATGCTCCCTCATTTGGGTACAGGCGTAAGGAAAAATGGGTCAAAAACCTCGCCCGGAGCTTTCAGATTGTTGACGTTCAGTCTCAATTTATATTGTTTATGCTGATAATAAGTTGATTTAATTAATCAACAAAGAAATATATATATCTATATATACTGGTACATACATTATAACAAGAAATATATGTTACTTGAAATAATGTACACAGTACGTTTGTCTTGAACTATTAACTCATCCTTGCAGAAAATGTCTGTCTGTGCTTTCACATACACATATACATCACAATAAGAAATATATAGTCACTGTAATTACATATATCGTACATTTTATCCGACATAAGCAATCAGTTTCTCAATTTCTGTGTCCTTTGCACACTATATCTGTTACAAATTTACATTGTAGTCTGTGTATATTAATACATTGTGAACCATAAATACATTTCAAAATTGCAATGAAGTAAGAGTCGTCGACGCTGGTGTATTGTTGAGCTGTCGGTGAATCGTTGTTGGCGACGACAGAAGTGTGTGCGGCAGCCTGCCACTGTTAGCAACAGTTCATTGACCTCCACTGTGACGTCCACGCAGACAGCTGATGATCAGTCGACAGGCGTGGGGCACCAGCTGTGCAGTCAGGAACATCTGCTGGCCGCTTGCCTCACACAACATGCAAATATTTGACCGCATATCTGTTCATCAGCAAAACAAGACAAATACACATATCGCAAGTGCTGAAAGAAATGTTATTAGTTTTCAAGCACTCCACAGTCATTCATGTTTACTGTTTTTGTATGCACTGATATAATGTACAAACGTATGAATTCCAGTTCTTTAAATAAGTTTCTGGCTCGAACTCACACATTTCACTACTCGCATTTAACTATTGTTTTTTGCTAAGTGATCACTACTCAGCTTTACACACTGTAACTGTGGTGAGTGTACATGCTAGTACCTTGCTGTGACACTTTTCACTTCACTATATTTGGCCTGCGTCACTTCTAGCATGCGTTTGTCGGCCCCAGAATCCACAGTTCACTGTGCGCTATCTGTAGCGTCCATTCACAGTCCACTGGGAGTATTCCATTCACAGAAACATTTTTCCACACTATGGAAGTCAGTATTATTTTGCATATTAAATTGTTTCTTGCAGAAGGCTCCACCATGTATACTGTTAATTTTATTTATCTTAGTTCACTGTACCCAAACAACAGCTTTTCACTGCTAAATACAGTCAACACTCAGTGTGTTATCACGCAGTTTACTGTTCACTTTTTCCATCACATTCCAGTTAGTGATTCAGTTTATCCATATTGCACTAACTAAGCATCTGGATAGTCTGAATTGTAAATTGGAACATATTTTAACACCTATTACTTGAGCTACATAAGAAATATGGCTCTGACTTTAAATGATCATATTTCATATGTTACACAAATCGGAGTTCCTTCTAGATATTTCTTATCACTCTGTACTAAGTGATTGATCTATTTGGAACCTCTTATTTAAAGTGTCGACCAATTGGTCTTTCTAGACTCATGAGTTCAGTAGGTTTTTCACATATGTTCTTTATATTCATTCAACACTGATTCACTGCTTTTATTGTTGCTGTGTTTGCAGTTGCCTTGCATGTATGGGTGTAACTGCAAGCGCTTCCAAGCTGGAATCTGTACAGATGTTAATTATCTATCATACCTTCAGGTATTATCCTGTTTATAGTATAAATCATCCTACTTCTCGCATTCAGTAAATGATCCACTGCTAGTATGCATTTCTGACAACCATGCACAATGCCACTCTTTCATTTCCACTTTTCTCCAAAGTGCCAGTATGCGGATTCATTTACTAGTACTTTGTTTGATTGCACACATTTAAATGCATGACCTCCATTCACAAGCAATTCACTCATACACATACTTAAAAATTGACACATACATAATGAGCATATACACAAAATCAAACATACATGAAATAAATCTTTACTACCTATATTCCTTTGGATCTCTTTTCCCATGGTTGGTCTTTTCGACCACGGCATAGAGTAGGTAGCACGACAGAATGTTTGATGGGGCTTCACATGCATATCAAATTTATATCCCTTAGTGATTCCTGGTTTCTCTGAGAACACTTTTACAAATTGATTTAATACTTGACTTAAGTCAGCTTTTTGTGACAGGCTTAAGTAAGATGATTCGGCTACTTATCTTTGATTTGTTGTTTGATAGTGACAGCTTCCGACTCCCAGTTGGGTTCCTGTTCATTACTGTTTTGATTAAGAATACAGTGATTGATATTCAATGTATCTGGATCATTCACAGTTACTTGGACTTTCCAGTAGCAGTTTATATACGCGTCCAGAGTCCTTATCAGTGCCAGGTCAATTTGCTGGTTGTGACAGGATAAAGTGCAGCTGGCCCAGGAGTGGTCAATTCTAGCCTTCATTTCCCGCAGCGCCTCAAGTCCCAGGATGGAAGGTACTGTAAGATTCTTAACCACAAGGAATGAGCATAATATGGCTTCTTTTTCCATGTCAATCTCAGCCTGCATCCGATTCCTTATTACTTGCACTCTGCCCCGTAGAGCACCTACGACCTTACAATTTTCCACTGGGAAACTGTGTAACTTCTTTACATGATCTATACATTTAAATAACTGCTCATTTATGCAAGAGGCACTCGCCCCTGTATCAAGTATTACTGTCACTTCTGTGCCATTTATTTTTGCTCTGAATGCAGCCTGTAAATGTTCTACCTCCTGTTGCTCTGCAGATCGCCGATCAACTATTAATTCTTCCCTCATATCGCATCTGTTATTATAACGGAGTAAATGCACACCCACATTCTGCCTGCCCCCCCTCTTCAACCTTGCCGACCATCTGGAAAGGGCTTACAGAGTTGGCCAGAGTTTGATGGTCTGTCGCATCCTGCTGATACTTGGTCTATCGCGTCTGTGATTTTCACCCCATCAGTCACAGTTTGCAATGTACCATGAGCAATATACTCGTGCAGCTGACTATTTGGTGGCTGAGGTGGGGGCGGTGACATCAGAATAACGTTAATATGATTGACAGGCACATGACCTGTTGGCATGGCTTGTTGTGCCCGTCAATTCGCTGGACCTCTCTGTTGCCACTGCTCATTGTTTGTTCTCATATTTTTGTTTACGAAGTCAGGGTTTCCTCCCCCTTCGCTCCATCTCTTTTGGTTATAATTGTCTCACCCCCCCCCCCTTTTTTTGGTGGGGACTGGTTCATGCTGGCATACTGGTTCACATTATAACCATTGCTACTCCAGTTGTTATTCACAGGCGGCCCATTATTCATTGAGTTCGCCTTCTTATGGAGGTTCTCTCCATGCAAATATTAGTTATTTTTGCCATAACCATTTTTCGAGGGCTATCACTACCCTGATTTCTTGCTTTATTATTGCCTTGACCGTTATTTGAGTTCCCTTACTCATTCTGCCAGGCATCCTCATGTATTAAGTCCAAAGAATCTATTGCTCCCATGCACAGTTCCAGGTCAGTATCTGGTAAGTGCACTAATTTTTCTCTAATTGCTATTGGTAATTTGCCTTTTAGTATTCGTAAAACATCTCTTGCTGGCATGTGTTCATCCCAATACCTCGTCTTGTTCAAGTATCGTTCAAAGTATTTCCTTAGGTTGCCACAGCAAGGGTTAAAGGGTTCAGGGTTGTACACCTGTTTACGCAGCCTCTCCTGTACAGATCTAGACCAGTACCTGGCTAGGAATTTGCTTTCAAATTCCGAGAACGTCGGACACTGTTCCGCGATCTCCATCACCCACAGTGCTGCTTCACCCGTAATAAATGAAACCACGAACTAAATTTTTTGATGTTCAGTCCATGACACAGGTAACACATTTCTGAAACAAAAATCACAGGATGTAGGCTTTTCTTTTCATCATTAAATGTTTGAAATTGCTGATGTTTGATTAACGATTCTTCATGTTTTACTTGTGCTACAGTTGGTAGTATTCCAGCCTCGTTTGCAGTGACAGTACCTGTATAATTCATCGGCAAGAGCGGTTTCATTCTCTCGCAGTCTGATTTTTCTACGCCACATATATTAAGTGGTACATTTCCATATTGCATTTTCCTACCAGGTGTCATGCCAACCGATGACTGTGCCTTGAGCTCCAGCTGAGCTACAGCTTGTGTGACACAATCATCAATCTTTTGATCTAATGTGCATGAAATTTCATCCACCATTTTAACAATATTTTTCACTTGATTTTCTAAGACACTATGTGCCTTGTCTAATTGATCTACGCATTCATCTAATTGTGTTACCTTTTGTGGAATGTCTTTGTTTTGTTCAACCAATTCTGCGACTTGTTTTATGACATCGATCTTTTGTGACAAATATGGCACTAGTGCCTTGTCACGTTGTTCAAACTTTTCATTCATTTTTGCCAGGAACTGAGTGTCACACTCCTGTTCCCTGCATTCCTGTTCAAGGCGTTTCTGTCTTTCCTTTTCCTCACGTTCTGCTCGATCTACTGCTAAAATTTCTTTGACTTGTGAAATTAATGTCTGTTCGTGAATCATGCACTCTTGTCTTTCTTTTTCTTCATATTGTTTAACCATGTTCACATAAATTTACACTCACTAACTGGACACAAATATACACAGAAATCTGTTTCCTCCAAAATGTCACACACACAAAGAATACACAAAATATACAAAACACACACAAAAATACTGAAATAATCTAATGAAATCTTACTAATTACTACAAATGAAGCTATCACCTATCCTTTTACACTCACTTTATGACATAATCCTTTCCAATACTTCTTGTGTCAGTACACACACAAGTGAACCTATCATTAATTTCACTGAAGTTTATCTGAAATCCACACAGCTGATTGTGTGACCTGTATTTCAAATACTATTCGCTGTCTAGCAAATTCTAGCACTGATTCACTCACTAGTATTAAGCTATAGTAAATGAATCTGACCAAATTTTCAATGTGGTAAAAGAACATTATTCGCTTTATCTACAATATTATGACAAATTTGTGCCAAGAAAGTCAGCACAGTACATGGCCCCTGGATTCCTTCCTCTTCTCAGTTCCAGCCCAGAAGCAGATGCAGTTATACCCTTACCTTTAGTAATTAGTATTGCTTGCTGCTGAGTATATCTCGGTTGAGACTATTGTATGTATTGATTCAGCTTCAGGTCCATAAATCTTCACTGCGTCAGTCTTGTATAGGTGAAAGTTTTTATATTGGGTACATGGAACAATGTTACATATATAGTATTAGTTCTTACATTATACACATCATTGCATACATATATGTATTTTTTACCAATATTTTTGTAAAATCTTTGATAAATATGACTATACCTCAGTTAATTTTATGTACTCAATATTTCTGTATATATTGTTGGTACACAAAAATTCAAGCCCTGCATTCTTGGGCAGCACTTATCATGGTGTAAGTGTATATATACATGTGTGTGGCCACTTTATCATTGGATAATTATGTATTTTTATTTTTATAATTATATTTTATGATTTTGGTTGGGGTGGCTTTAAATATTGAGGATTAGCATGAGACTTTTAATTAACCTATGCTGCAATAACACTCGTACAGACATCGGCTGCCCCAAAGTATGTACGATATAATATTTTTTTAAACGCAACGTGCAATTCATTTCCTTCTAATAAATAGTTTGTGTGAGAGCTGCTATTTAGAAAAGAAAATTTGCATATTCTTACGCAAACTGTAATTATTAACATGGGTCTCAGGGGGCTACTGGTTATTTATGTACCAAACTACATAAGGATTAACTGAGATATTGTGGAATGTAATGATTTTCAATATTTCTTGTTCATGATTTGCAAGGCAAAACTGGAGAGAATCTCATCAGCCATTAGGCGACCAAAATGAAAAATACCGAACTTGTTCAGTGCTGTAAATTTTGGTAACTGAAATTAATTTTAACTTCAAAATCAATGAAAGATCAAAATTGAGAAGTCTTTCGCATTTACATTTAATAACATGAATTGTCAGCGTAAGGGCCGACTAAATGCTGTTAGGGGAGATGAGCTCCCTGCACTACGAAGTTCTACAAAAACTTTGTTAATTATAATTAATGGTTGTGATCATGCAAGGTGACAACAAAGTCAATAATACACACTTTTGAATAACAATTTCTATTGTATTTTTCAAAATACAAATAAAACTTACATTAATCATCAGACAGCACTACAATGGCTGCCTACCACTAATGAAACAAAACAGGAGAGATAGTTCAATCAAAGCATTGTCTTTGATCTTCAAAGCCTATGTTACACAGAGATTATACCAAAAAACTATGTTTTGTCAATTACATTGATATTTGTGTTTTGATAATAATAACTCACGTTCTTTACTATTTGTTATACATCGCTCAGATGTACTTAGTCTTTAGATAATTTATCTTTCACACATTTCATAGCAAAAACGTCTTTTCCTTTTATCCAAATGTCTATTTATGTGGTGTACCATCACACTACCTTAACTTTAGCAATCATTCATACACCTTTGCTACGAGAGATGATAAAGCTATTGGTTTATATGCAGAGGCATTACTAGGACCTTTCTCTCTATTTGACACTGGAGTAATGACCTGCATAATCCAAACTTATATGTAATGTCTCTATTGCTATATCTCCATTTAAGACCTGTTATTATGAACTTCACATTCTGAAGCAAATGGTAATCATCAGTTTCTTGATGTGATTGTATCCCCATGCAGTGTGGCCAGCCGGAGTGGCCGTGCGGTTCTAGGTGCTACAGTCAGAACCAAGCGACCGCTACGGTCGCAGGTTCGAATCCTGCCTTGGGCATGGATGTGTGTGATGTCCTTAGGTTAGTTAGGTTTAAGTAGTTCTAAGCTCTAGGCGACTGATGACCTCAGAAGTTAAGTCGCATAGTGCTCAGAGCCATTTGAACCCATGCAGTGTTACTGTATTCTCACTGTGGTACTGTGAAAAGAAAAAGGTGGTGGGTGGTTTTATAATACTATAAATCCTAACAGTACCATACATCATGAGCTGCTTGTGCTTGGTATGTTTTGCCGTGTTGGATCTTTAGCTCACCTTTATGTTATTTTTGATTATGTAAGGTCACTTTTATGAATTGTTCTGATGGTCTAGCTACTCTGTCCCACTGGCTTGTATGAACTTTCTCTTGTTATGGACTTGAATAGTTTGGATGGTAGTGCCGAAATACAAGGTCACAATGATTACTTTGAGCTACAAAATAAACTTCAAACTCTTGAGTTTCACTCCTCTATATTTTAAATTCTTCCTCTCTCTCAATCACATACACCTTTAACTACATCTTGAAAAAGTCTAAATCTTCAACACAATGTTATACATGTGGCCCATAGGCCTTACACCAAAGTTCCACCTTTTTTCATCAAAAAGAGATTCATCTGTTTTGAGATCCCACTGATGTTGTTGGTGGCCCCCTTACTGCAAGCCATCCATTACACTGCCAACTGGAGTGTCAAAGCATATCTATGTCCTTGGGCAGCAAGTGAGTGGCTTTTGTCACCTCATGACTTGCTGCTGCTCTTATTGTTACTGCTCCCAGACCCTCTGTACAAAATCAGGCCCAGGTGTACTATATCTGCTTATTTATTTACTTAGATTTTTTTCTTGGAGTCATCAATATGATGGCTTTTGCAAATGTCAAGTACAGTTACAAACATAAAATACGTTTAGATCCTACTTTTACAGGTAGTAGTTAAACAGTAAATTGATGCTTGTCAAAGTACATTACATATTACATATATTATACAACCAATTATTTTTATACATTATTTTACAGCTCTTAAACTTAACCATTTAAAATTCGTTGAGTGAATAGAGACACTTTTCAACTAAGAATTCTTTTAGTTTTGATTTGAATTGCTTTTTATTACAGTTTTTCATGCACTCTGGCAGTTTATTATACCATATTAGTCCATTAGTATATGGGCTCTGGTCCATCATTTTTAATATTGTTCTTTGTTGGTAGTAATTTTCTTTGGACCTGGTGTTTTGGTCATGTATCACTACAATTAGTTACTTCAGTTTCCTGTGAGACAAAAAAGTAATTAAATTATAAAGATACAAAGAGTATATGGTGAAGTACTTGTGTTGTCTGAAAACATTACAACAAGAGTCTTATAGCATAGTCCACGTATAAGCCTTAACCCTCTTTTTTTTATAGCAATAGTCCTCTGATAAGGTGAATTTCTGCAACACAACCCCATATATCTATACATAATACACAGTTTTAAGAGTGTGAGTGGGCACCATTTGGGACAGTCGACTAAGAAGATACAGGGCATTGCTGACTTTTTTACATACAGTGTTAATGTGGCTAATCCATGGAGGTTTGAGTCCAGATGGACCACTAGAAATTTACACTCATTTGCTTCCTCTGCCACTGTGCCTCATACCTCACTTATGCATAAGTGGTGTGAGTCACCAGTTGTAAATATTAGCATCTGGGATTTATTTACATTGACCTTTAATCCTTGTGCATGAAAATACAAACTTAATTCTAGTATTCCATTACTTGCTGAAAATTTCAGTTCCTCACAATCTTTACCATGAAATAAAACTGAGGTGACATCAGCATAATTTACAATGTGTGAGTTAGTGGGATGTACAACATCATTAACATATGATAAAAAGAGAAACAGTCCAAGAATTGAGCCTTGAGGGACTCCCTCTCTCACTGTTTCATTTGTGGATTTAAAAGTTATGATCTTCTTCTCAATTTGATGTGTAAGTTTGGTACACTGTTTCCAATTCACCAGGTAGGTGGATAGAAGTTTCATTGATGCATCACTCGTATTGTATGTGCACAGTTTTTTTTTTTTTTTTTTAAGAGAAGCTCATGATTTACCGAGTCAAAAGCTTTGCTTGGGTCAACGAATATTCCAGCTGTGTGCATACTCCATTCTATATTGCTATATACTTCATGGAAGAAACTGGTAATAGCAGTGAGCGTGCTTAGGTCTTCCTATACCCATGCTGCGATTCGGTAAGCATTTTGTATCTTGAGAAAAATACTGTGAATTGTAATAGGATAACTGTCTCAAATATTTTACTCAAGGTAGGGATTAGTGATATCGGTCTATAATTTTAAACTTCTTCTTTCCTTTTTTCTACACTACTTAACATACATCACCTACCACAATCACCTTTAGCTGGTATGATTATTAATAGTGGAGCAAGGTATTTGATAAAATGGTTTGTTACACAACACCTGACTGATAAATGCCTTCTGGAAGGTTCAACTTTAACGCAGGATTGCACTCCATCCCATGTTGCAATATGTGTGACAGAGCTTCTGGGTAAATTTAGTGAGGATCATATGCTGAGTCACCACTTCCATCATGCTTGGTCTCCCAGGTCCCCAGGCCTCAATTCATGTGATTCTTGGCTGTGAGGTTACCTGAAGTCACTAGTCTACCATGTTCATCTGAGCTCAACAGGGATTCTAAAGACAAGATCCAATGGCAATTTCTCATCATACCTAGTGATGTACTGCACACTGCTGTTCACAGCATTGTCCCTTGATTACAGGTTATACTGTTATAGATTTTGCTATTCACACACATTTAATCAAATATAACAGTAATGATGATAATGTCTGGCAATGTTTGCCAACAAGATAAAGAATGCAACCTATAACACTAGACTGCATACTCGCGGCAGTTCTGCTTTGCTGTTTTTGGTATTACTTGGAAAGAGAGAAAAATTAATGGATGATGCCAATGCATTGGTTCTCGATTGTGTTCAGGAGACATAAGGTTTGATTACACAAAGGTGGTTTCACGACTGACTTTGACCCAGATTGCCTTCACATAATCAGAATCTTTGATGAAAATACGTAAGGGACCTATTTGAATAATAAAAAAATGGAAATGAATGCAAAACAGTGAAATTTTGTAAAAAAGTTGTCAGATTGGAAATTGAACACATTAATGTCCTCCCAAATACAATCAATATACCACAATGAAGAGCGAACCTGTAACAAAGCTTACATACATTTAAAAAACCTGATGAGTTTAAAAAAAAGAATAAGCAGAAATGTTCTCTAAAGTGAAGCATCAATATATTCTCAAGGAACAAAGGTGTTAAACAAATAGACATTAGCAAATATACAATGAATACGAAACTTACATTTTCATGTTTCTCTTATACATGGAGTAAGTAGTTCAACAATCATTGCTTTTGTCTGTCCGAGATTTCTTAAAATTAAATGTTCTGCTATGCGCATAAGTACATTTTAGCATCACACAGTTTACCAAAGCATTTTGCTTGGTGATTCACATGGTTTTTGACACTAAACAAAATATAACTTGTAGCGGTGCTACACAACACATCTTAACAAGTCAGCGACCAAATGTACAAAGGTAATGAAGTCTCTAGAACATTTCTTAACAAATAATGGATTGTTCTTTCAAATGTTTCGCAGCTTATTGCTATCAAGCACTACTGCAATGATTTAAATATCTTCACCCAGTGGGTCATAGTGTTTATTTGAAACATTTTAACACTGGACACACATCTTGGTGTAGGCACACATTATAAAGTATTTCGTCTCTTTACATATGCACTGAGATCCTTAAAATCTTTACAAACTACAGCCCGATGGCTGTTCCTTTCTTTTATGACAAGTATCTCATTTGCGAAGTATCTTAAATCCAATAATGCTACAAGGCATTATTGATTAATGATGGCCAATATGTTGAGCATTTGTTATAAAGAACATTGTCTATGCTAAAAATCAATTGTTATTCTAATTATTGATTTTGTATCATATGAAAAACCATATGTTGGTCATTTTGTATACTTTATTTCTGGTTTCAATAAAATCACATGTCATTTCAAACAAGTCTATCAATTTTTACCTCTCCACCTACATTATTCCCTGAAGTATTGAATTTTTGAATGTTAGCTGACTTTTGAGTCACCCTGCAGCTATAGTCAGCAAATTAAAGCATTGTACCCTGCTTACTCTATGGCAGCTTCAGCATGAAACATAAATAACAGATCCAAACAAAAGAGAAATTATGTGATGATTTCTTTTCATAAAAGGAACAACATTTCCATTAAAGAATAGCAATGGTAGCAATAAATTTGAACTTTATTGTCACAAAATTATGTTATAACTTGCAGCTTAGGAGACCAAATGAAGATAGTGGCCACTACTGGACTTCCTTTCAACTTCCATTTGAAACTCTTGGGAAATACCCATCAGTTCTCTTGTACATATGCTCTAGAATATCTTGAGTTTTCTGTTAACCCTATATTCTTTAATTCTTCATAAAGATCATCTAGATTACCACTCAAGTAATATTTCTCTCTCTCAACATATTCTAATCACACAGGGATGAATGAGGTATTGTTAATAAGGTTCTACAAGTCACAACTGACATTACATATGTTTTTGCACTAAAACTTACTATTCATGGAAAATTTTAACATGAAAGAGACTTTTAACTATCATAGCAAAAAGGGTGTCATGAGTGTCCAGCTTCATACCTATATTTTATAAAGCTAACTTATCAGTCATGAATAAGAGACTCCCTTTTCACATTATTTTATTACAAGTACCATTTTATTTGTTTTAAAGTACTTATTAACTGTATAATTTGATGCAGCATTGTCATATATACTAATCATGACCACTGCAGTAGTCCATTCTCTCTGCCATTGCACAAGCTGATTTTTCTAAATGAAAGTGCTTTCCAAAACAACAAACATATTTGTTATGACCACCTTGAACTGTGATTTACCTATTGCTATTATGGTCTAATGTGCTTACATAAACTACGAAGCGCAGTTAACATCTCAAACTACAGTCAGAAGTTAGTGTGGCCTTGGTGATACACCAGATAAGAAGTAAACACTAGATTCTAACCTATACATTTTGCAGTTATTTACTTATTTATAATTTATATTAATATTTCTCATTAAACTTCTCTTCAACAACAGGTAAATGCAAATGTTAATATTGAAAGTTAGAAATTACAAGCATCTGATGACAATCTGACATTGTCATGAGCAGTAAATTACATTTCTTTACTTCTTTTATTTTGTGTTTGTATATGTTTATTAAGTATTTACGTTTGTCAACAACAGTGTTGTGTAAATACTGCTGTCAGAAACAATAAATGAGAAGTTCATGATGCCAAGGAAAAGAAGCATCACTCTAAAACTACAACCTCCTTCCTGGTCACCATGACCAACCATATCCTCAACCACAATTACTTATCCTCCAAAGGCAGCCTGCCACTGTAGCCAATCGGTTCTAGGCACTTTAGTCCAGAACTGCGATGCAGCTACGGTCACAGGTTTGAATCCAGCCTTGGGCATGGATGTGTGTGATATCCTTAGGTTAGTTAGGTTTAAGTAGTTCTAAGTCTAGGTGACTGATGATCTCAGATGTTAAGTCCCATAGTGCTTAGAGCCATTTGAACCTTTTTTTTTTTTTCCAAAGGAATTACCTACAAACGGTGAAGACATCCTATCCACATTCCTCCAGGACCTCAACAACTTCACCATTTGCTTCATCTGGTCCTCCTCAACCAAACAGGCCACCTTCCTTGATTTTGACCTCCGCCACGAAGATGGTTTCATCAGTACTACCATTCACATCAAACTTACCAACCACCAGCAATACCACCACTTTGACAGTTGCCACCCATTCCACATCAAGAAGTCCCTTCCATACAGCCTAGGCACATCTGTAGTGATGAGCAGCCCCTCTTTCAATATGCCAAGTGTCTGACTGAGGATTTCACAGACTGAAATCTCCCTCCCAACCTTGTCCAGAAACAGATCTCCCATGCCACATCTCCCCAGTCACTTACTGTGCTCTACATACCCACTGTCAAAGGAGCACTCCTTCATGACCTTGTACCACCCAGTATTGGAGTAACTAAATCACATTCTCCACCCAAGTTTTGAGGTATCTGTCATTGTGCTGTGAAATGTGAAAATGTCTTCCTCATTACTCTCCCTATCCCTCCTACAGTGGTATTTGACCACTTAGCTACATAATATATTTTTCTGCCCATACTCTACCTCTGCCCCCAAACCCTTGTCTCACAGCTCATATGCAATACACATAGGTGCAAGAGTTGTCCCATAACTCCTCCCACTACAACCTACTCCAGTTCTGTCACAGGGATTTCATACTTTAACAAAGGCAGGGCTAGCTATGAAAGGCAGGGCTAGCTGTGAAAGCCATGTGATTTACCAACTTTGCTGCAATCATTGGATCACAATCTTTGTGGGCATGGCAACTAACAAGCTATCTGTCCACATGAACAGCCATCAACAAAATGTGGCAAACAGTACCCTCCACCATGCACCATATGGTGGTTTGCAGAGTATCTATGTAGATGTTGATGGTTGGCTCACCCAGTTGCAGAGCACCCTGCCAAACGCAATGTGCTTCACTTTAATGACTGTGTCAGAGCCTGTGTCACCTAGATTTTCCTCACCAACACCAGATTTTCTGAGTTGCACTGGCATGAACTCTCTTTGAAACTTTTCCTTCATTTCCGTTACCCCTGTAGTCAACTTTCACTCTATGTTCCCTTCCCTGATTTCTCCACTCAGGGACTGGGTGATTGTGTTGTCCTCGTCATTTCATCACCAGCGTCATTCATGAAAGTGGGAGACCAGAACGAGTAAAACTTGGAAATTTCTATGGGTGCTGGTGACCATGCAGTTGAGGGCCCCACAAACCAAACAACATCATCATCATTATCCCCTCCCTTTGCCCACTCCAGTACTACACATGCATTCTATCCTGCCAAATCACCTACATAGTCCTTTCTCATTGTCTAGTTCTCTCCTTGACCCTTCCTGCTCCCACAGACGTCACTAGCATTTTCCCCCATCCTAACCAGCTCTCTCACCCCCTCCCCATGACACACTTACTCTGTACCCCCACTACCCACCTCAGCTAGGCCGCTCCTCACCTCTCAGAAGCAGTCACAGTAAAGCCTTAGTTCTTAGAGACAACAGTGGCCACATTTGTATGAGTTGTGCTCATGTCAGTATGTAAGCTTTCAAGTTATGATGGAGAATTCAGTCTGAATGCTGAATATTTCTAGCATTCTTTTCTGATGAACCTCTCTGAAATTAACTGTCTCTTCTATGCAGTAAATTTTAAGATGCAGCTTTACTGTATGATTAAATGATGATGGCATCCTCTTGGGTAAAATATTCCGGAGGTAAAATAGTCCCCCATTCGGATCTCCGGGCGGGGACTACTCAAGAGGACATCGTTATCAGGAGAAAGAAAACTGGCGTTCTACGGATCGGAGTGTGGATTGTCAGATCCCTTAATCGGGCAGGTAGGTTAGAAAATTTAAAAAGGGAAATGGATAGGTTAAAGTTAGATATAGTGGCAGTTAGTGAAGTTCGGTGGCAGGAGGAACAAGACTTTTGGTCAGGTGATTACAGGGTTATAAATACAAAATCAAATAGAGGTAATGCAGGAGTAGGTTTAATGATGAATAAAAAAATAGGAGTGAGGGTTAGCTACTACAAACAGCATAGTGAACGCATTATTGTGGCCAAGATAGACATAAAGCCCATGCCTACTACAGTAGTACAAGTTTATATGCCAACTAGCTCTGCAGATGATGAAGAAATTGATGAAATGTATGACGAGATAAAAGAAATTATTCAGGTAGTGAAGGGAGACGAAAATTTAATAGTCATGGGTGACTGGAATTCGTTAGTAGGAAAAGGGAGAGAAGGAAACATAGTAGGTGAATATGGATTGGGGGGAAGAAATGAAAGAGGAAGCCGCCTTGTAGAATTTTGCACAGAGCATAACTTAATCATAGCTAACACTTGGTTCAAGAATCATAAAAGAAGGTTGTATACCTGGAAGAATCCTGGAGATACTAAAAGGTATCAGATAGATTATATAATGGTAAGACAGAGATTTAGGGACCAGGTTTTAAATTGTAAGACATTCCCAGGGGCAGATATGGATTCTGACTACAATCTCTTTGTTATGAACTGCAGATTGAAACTGAAGAAACTGCAAAAAGGTGGGAATTTAAGGAGATGGGACCTGGATAAACTGAAATAACGAGAGGTTGTAGAGAGTTTCAGGGAGAGCATAAGGAACAATTGACAGGAATGGGGGAAAGAAATACAGTAGAAGAAGAATGGGTAGCTCTGAGGGATGAAGTAGTGAAAGCAGCAGACGATCAAGTAGGTAAAAAGACGAGGGCTAATAGAAGTCCTTGGGTAACAGAAGAAATATTGAATTTAATTGATGAAAGGAGAAAATATAAAAATGCAGTAAATGAAGCAGGCAAAAAGGAATACAAACGTCTCAAAAATGAGATCGACAGGAAGTGCAAAATGGCTAAGCAGGGATGGCTAGAGGACAAATGTAAGGATGTAGAGGCTTGTCTCACTAGGGGTAAGATAGATACTGCCTACAGGAAAATTAAAGAGACCTTTGGAGAGAAGAGAACCATTTGTATGAATATCAAGAGCTCAGATGGAAACCCAGTTCTAGGCAAAGAAGGGAAAGCAGAAAGGTGGAAGGAGTATATAGAGGGTCTATACAAGGGCAATGTACTTGAGGACAATATTATGGAAATGGAAGAGGATATAGATGAAGATGAAATGGGAGATACGATACTGCGTGAAGAGTTTGACAGAGCACTGAAAGACCTGAGTCGAAACAAGGCCCCGGGAGTAGACAACATTCCATTAGAACTACTGACGGCCTTGGAAGATCCAGTCCTGACAAAACTCTACCATCTGGTGAGCAAGAAGTATGACACAGGTGAAATACCCTCAGACTTCAAGAAGAATATAATAATTCCAATCCCAAAGAAAGCAGGTGTTGACAGATGTGAAAATTACCGAACTATCAGCTTAATAAGTCACAACTGCAAAATACTAACGCGAATTCTTTACAGACGAATGGAAAAACTGGTAGAAGCGGACCTCGGGGAAGATCAGTTTGGATTCCATAGAAATGTTGGAACACGTGAGGCAATACTAACCTTACGACTTATCTTAGAAGAAAGATTAAGAAAAGGCAAACCTAGGTTTCTAGCATTTGTAGACTTAGAGAAAGCTTTTGACAATGTTGACTGGAATACTCTCCTTAACATTCTAAAGGTGGTAGGGGTAAAATACAGGGAGCGAAAGGCTATTTACAATATGTACAGAAACCAGATGGCAGTTATAAGAGTCGAGGGGCATGAAAGGGAAGCAGTGGTTGGGAAAGGAGTGAGACAGGGTTGTAGCCTCTCCCCGATGTTATTCAATCTGTATATTGAGCAAGCAGTAAAGGAAACAAAAGAAAAATTCAGAGTAGGTATTAAAATTCATGGAGAAGAAGTAAAAACTTTGAGGTTCGCCGATGACATTGTAATTCTGTCAGAGACAGCAAAGGACTTGGAAGAGCAATTGAACGGAATGGATAGTGTCTTGAAAGGAGGATATAAGATGAGCATCAACAAAAGCAAAACAAGGATCATGGAATGTAGTCAAATTAAATCGGGTGATGCTGAGGGAATTAGATTAGGAAATAAGACACTTAAAGTAGTAAAGGAGTTTTGCTATTTAGGGAGTAAAATAACTGATGATGGTCGAAGTAGAGAGGATATAAAATGTAGACTGGCAATGGCAAGGAAAGCGTTTCTGAAGAAGAGAAATTTGTTAACATCGAGTATAGATTTAAGTGTCAGGAAGTCGTTTCTGAAAGTATTTGTATGGAGTGTAGCCATTTATGGAAGTGAAACATGGATGATAACTAGTATGGACAAGAAGAGAATAGAAACTTTTGAAATGTGGTGCTACAGAAGAATGCTGAAGATAAGGTGGGTAGATCACGTAACTAATGAGGAGGTATTGAATAGGATTGGGGAGAAGAGAAGTTTGTGGCACAACTTGACTAGAAGAAGGGATCGGTTGGTAGGACATGTTTTGAGGCATCAAGGGATCACAAATTTAGCATTGGAGGGCAGCGTGGAGGGTAAAAATCGTAGAGGGAGACCAAGAGATGAATACACTAAGCAGATTCAGAAGGATGTAGGTTGCAGTAGGTACTGGGAGATGAAGAAGCTTGCACAGGATAGAGTAGCATGGAGAGCTGCATCAAACCAGTCTCAGGACTGAAGACCACAACAACAACAACAATTTTAGCAGATACTTTCTTAAATACTTTTGTTCTTTTATTGATAGATATGAAGAACAGCATTTTACATTGAGCATTTTGAAATAAAACTATGGAGGCATAATATATTTGGCAGATCATTGCATAAATGTAGTATTTCATTACTTATTTTATTAAAGAAAAAATAAGATACAAAGCTATTTCGATATTTATTTTAGGTTGACAATACATAGTATGAAACTGAATACAATCCATAATTCAAGCTTCTTGCTTCCACAAATGCGCATGTATTGCTGAAGTCTGGTGTATCAGTTCCTATAAAAGAGAAAAAGAAGATGATACTAAAATTTTGATTCCAAAAATAAGGACAAATTAGTACTTAATGAATAATCACAGGTACATTTTGTTTTACTTTTCATCCAATTTTGTGGATTATTTTCATGATTATAATACATGTGTTCTGTATAATGGATAAGTATTTCCCAACAGTAACTTTTACCTTCCTTTATCTCACCATCAGAGCAAAAACTTTTAACTTCCTTGACAGTTACCACTACAGATAACACTAAATACAAATACTACAATCAATCTCAGTGGCAACAGTCAGTTGCAGCTTATGAGATTTTAATTCTCCTCTCACATGGAATCATAGTTCATAGACTCATCTCACATTTATCCAATTATTACACCATTCAGAGGATGAATCAACTTCCATTATCACCAGTAACATTAGTAAGTAAACACGACTACGGAATACTCACTGGCATCAATATAATTCTACCAGTTTATGTATTAATTCTTTGTTTGGTGGTGAGACTATCGACTCTGACAGCAACACAAATAATTGCTCAATTTTTAATATTTGAAGACCAACAACAAATATGCTCTGCCTGGATAGAAGTGTTTACTTTTAGTTAAATCCACTGGAATCCAAAATTAAAGCAGCAATCAGCTATTTCCCCATCCTGTGTCTAATTCATGATATAATCATACGAACTTTCAACAGATGTCCCTACAATCATGTTCTGCATGGAAGGTGACCTTCCAGTCAATGTACAACCACACCAGCACAGACCTCAGGGCACCTATCAAATGGGGTAGTGTTTTCCAGGTAGTTCCACAGCCATTATCACTGTGTACATAGCCACAGACGGTGCAGAATGGCACAGAGAATACACCTACCAGACTGTCTGCAGTGTAGGGCCATAGGAAGAATGGAAGCAGGATAGTCACAAACTGGTGTGGCCCTACGGCTTAAAGTTAACAGTTCTGTTGTTTCTTGGATGTGGCGACAGTTAATAAAGACTGAAACTGTATCCTGAAGACCTGGGCAGGGCTGACCACATATGACATCAGAAAGAGATGAGTGTTTTTTGGCTGTAAGGGCATAATGAGACTGCCTTAGTACTGCATGGCTATTGGTATTGACATTGCAGCATCCACTGGATGCCCATATCAAGGCAAACGGAGTATAGAAGGATTTGGTGGAGTAGCCTTTATTGTTGGAGACCTGCTGTATGTCTATCTCTGTTGCATCTTCACAGAAGGGACCATCTAGAGAGGAACTGTCAACATGCCACATGCCAGTGGCCCAATGTTCTTTTCACAGATGAGTCCCAATTTGGTCTGGAGAGTATTTTTGATGGATTCGGAACTGGAGGGAATGTGGAATATGATTTTGGGACCCAAACATTGTAGAAAGAGACAAATATTGAGGAGGATCCATAATGGTGGGGACAGGGATTATGTTGACCACTTGAACTCCTCTTCATCAAATTGCATGGGTGAATTGGAACAATTAAACTGCTGTCAGTAATTTTCATGACATCTTGGAACCTCATGTGCAGTTCTTGCAAGGTGCTGTGGGCCAGACTTCGTATTGATGGACATTGTTGCAGGCTGACATTGTTAGTTTCATTTTCTGTCTTTTGGACAGTTTTTTCTGTGTGAATGTTTCTTACAAACACTACAGTGTTTACCAGTTTACATTTATGCTTTTGGTTAATAATGTTGTAGCATATATTCAAACATTCATGTGTGATACAATTTGTATTATTAATCAACACATTCCAAAACAGTTGTAGATAGCCAGTTGGCTGAAGTTATATAAGAAACATCATCCTTTCATATACATTCCTTTTTCTATTTTTTGCGGTTTGCATGTGATGAGACCATCATACTTCCAAACTTGTCATCTTGACTTTTTGAGTACATGTTAACAACAAACCATCAGGATTATTCCGCAGTAATTTAATTACCATCACTGCACATTGGTCTTCCACTGTTGTCTAATAAGTTTAGAAAATAAATACAACTGCTTCTAAGTAAAAATATTGAAACATTTATTTAAGAATTATAGAGATTGATTTATCTAAGGATATTACAGAAGTGGATATTAACAGCAATTACCATGCCATATTCTCAGAATTCTGATAAATTATCAGTAGTAACCGACCAAGACAGATGCAGCAACAGGGAAGTAACTGCTTTTGTGGCATTTATGAGTTCCTAACCAGGAGCAAATTTTATTATAACATCTGTGTGCTTTAATAGTTTAGTTTCTTGAGATTCTGTGTTTGAATTTAATATCTAATAGCCACTGTTATCGCATTTTCATTTGTGTCAGAAAGTAAACTATTTTGTGATATATTACAATTTCCTAATCAGGGGCGAGTTATTTAGTTTCATCTGAGTGCTTGGGTAGTTAGGTTTTTTATCTGTGTATTATTAGACACATTTCCTGCATTTTTGTCAGTGTCTGCAGTAGAGTTGTGCAGCACGTGCCAATAGTCCGTTTATCTGCGTAGTGTAGTTTTCCACAGTCTTTAATATGGACAGGGACTGCGATTGTTGTGTGCAGATGCGATCCGAGTTGGCGACACTTCGCTCTCAGCTTCAGGTTATGATGGGTCCGGTTACACAGCTTGAGGCTGCAGTGGATGGGCGCTACTGTTGTGGACCGGCCATGGGGATCCAGTGGACGTCCAGCATCGGTCCTCACTGGTGGCCGACCCAGTTACTGCTTGCACTGAAGCTCACCCCTCACCTGTGGTCGAGTGGGAAGTCATGCTGGGGCAAAAAAGGCAATGAAAGATTTCCCAGGTGGTCACACATAAGGACTCCCTGGTTTTTCTGACAAACAGGTTGCAGGTGCTGTCTGTGGTTGACACTGTTGCTGAGCCAGATGCTGCCGCGTGTCCTGTTTCAGAGGAAACCATTCACCCACCAAGATCTGGGCAATCACAGAGGGTGCAATTAATGGTAGTTGGAAGCTCCAATGTTAGGCACATTATGGGGCTTCTTAGGGACTTGGTTGACAAGAAGGGTAAGAAGACCAATATGCACTCCGTGTGCATACTGGGCAGAGTCATTTCAGATGTGGAAAGGGTCCTCCCAGATGCCATGAAGAGCACAGGGTGCAGCCAACTGCAGGTTGTTGCTTACGTTGGTACCAATGATGTGTGTCACTTTGGATCAGAAGAGATTCTCTCTGGTTTCGAGTGGATAACAAAAGTGGTAAAGGCTGCCAGTCTTGCTCGCAAGATGAAAGCAGAGCTGACCATTTGCAGCATAGTCAACAGGACCAATTGTGGACCTCTGGTACAGAGCCACATGGAGGGTCTGAATCAGAGGCTCAGGTGGTTCTGCGACCGTGTAGGCTGCAGATTCCTCGACTTGTGACAAACGGTGGTTGGGTTTCGGGTTCCACTGAATAGGTCAGGTGTCCACTATATGCAGGAGGTGGCTACATGGGTAGTAGGGACAGTGTGGCGCGGACTGGGCGGTTTTTTAGGTTAGAGGGTCTTGGGAAAACACAAGAAGGGCTTCAGTCACAAAGGGTGCAGGCTGAAAACTGGAAGAATGTAGATACAGGAACCATTGGTATAACAGTTGTAAATTGTCGTAGCTGAGTTGGGAAAGTACCTGAGCTCCAAGTGCTAATAGAAAGCAATGATGCTCAAATCATTATAGGCACTGAAAGCTGGCTAAAGCCAGATATAAGCTCAGCTGAAATTTTTGTGAAGAACCTAACAGTGATCAGAAAGGATAGGCTAAACACGGTTGGCGGTGACGTGTTTGTTGCTGTTAGAAGTACTTTAACTTGTCGCAAAATTGAAGTAGATACTTCCTGTGATTTAGTATGGGCAGAGGTCATTGTTGGCAACCAGAATAAAATAATAATTGGATCCATTTACCAACCTCCTAATTCAGATGATACAATTGGTGGAAGGTTCAAAGAAAACTTGAATTTGATTTCAAACACGTATCCGCCTCATACGATAATATTTGGTGGTGACTTTAATTTACCTTCGATATGTTGGCGAAAATACATGTTTCATTCCATAGGTACACATAAAATATCATCCGAAATTGTGCTAAATGCATTCTCTGAAAACTATTTCGAGCAGTTAGTTCATGAGCCCACACGAATAGTAAACAGTTGTGAAAACACACTTGACCTCTTAGCAACAAATAATCCTGACTTAATAAGGAGCATCAAAACTGATTCAGGGATTAGTGAACACAGGGTTGTCATAATGAGACTGAATATTGTAATCACCAAATCCTCAAAAAATAAGGGAAAAATATACCTATTCAAAAAAGGAGATAAAAATTCACTTTATGACTTCCTGAGAGACAATCTCCACTCATTCCAAATTAATAATATAAGTGTAGACCAGATATGGCTTCAATTCAAAGAAATAGTATCAGCAGCATTTGAGAGATTTATACCAAATAAATTAACAAACAATGGAGCTGGTCCTCCTTGGTACACAAAACAGGTTAGAACACATTTGCAGATACAACGAAACAAACATGCCAAATATAAACAGATCTAAAATCCCCGAGATTGGCAATCTTTTTCAGAAGCTCAAAATTTAGCATGGACTTCAATGCAAGATGCTTATAACAGTTTCCACAACTAAAATTTGTCTCAAAACCTGGCAGAAAATCCAAAGAGATTCTGGTCGTATGCGAAGTATGTTAGCAGCAAGAAAGAATCAATGCCTTCTCTGCGCGATAGCAATGGAGATACTGTTGAAGACATCAAAGCAGAGTTACTAAACAAGCCTTTCAAATGCCTTCACAAATGAAGAGGAAGTAAATATTCCAGAATTCAAATCGAGAACAGCTACCAACATGAGTAATGTAGAAGTAAATATCCTCAGAGTAGTGAAGCAACTTAAATCACTTAATAAAAGGAAGTCTTCTGGTCCAGACTGTATACCAATTAGGTTCCTTTCAGAGTATGCTGATGAATTAGCTCCATACTTAACAATCCTATATAGCCATTCACTCGATGAAAGATCTGTACCCAAAGACTGGAATGTTGTACAAGTCACACCAGTATTAAAGAAAGGTAGTAGGAGTAATCCACTAAATTACAGGCCCTTATCATTAACGTTGATATGCAGCAGGATTTTGGAACATGTATTGTGTTTGAACATTATGAATTACCTCAAAGAAAATGGTCTACTGACACCTAGTCAACATGGGTTTAGAAAACATCGTTCCTGTGGAACACAACTAGCTCTTCATTCACATGAAGTGTTGAGTGCTATTGACAAGGGATTTCAGATCGATTCTGTATTTCTGTATTTCTGGAAGGCTTTCGACACTGTGCCAAACAAGCGGCTCTTAGTGAAATATTATCTCAGTTATGTGGATGTCGATTTGTGATTTCCTCTCAGAGAGGTCACAGTTCATAGTAATTGACAGAAACTCATTGAGTAAAACAGAAGTGATTTCTGGCATTCCCCAAGGCAGTGTTATAAGCCCTTTGCTGCTTCTTATCTATATAAATGATTTGGGAGACAATCTGAGCTGCTGTCTTTGGTTGTTTGCAGATGCCACCGTCATTTATCGACTAATAAAGTCATTAGAAGATCAAAACAAACTGCAAAATGATTTAGAAAAGATACTTGAATGGTGCGAGAAGTGGCAGTTGACCTTAAATAACGAAAAGTGTGAGGTCATCCACATGAGTGCTAAAAGGAACTCATTAAATTTCAGTTACACTGTAAGTCAGTCTAATCTAAAAGCCATAAAGTCAACTAAATAGCTAGGTATTACAATCACAAACAACTTAAATTGGAAGGAACACATAGAAAATGTTATGGGGAAGGCTAACCAAAGACTGCGTTTTATTGGCAGGACACTTAGGAAATGTAACAGACCACTAAGGAGACTGCTTACACTACACTTGTCCATCCTCTTTTAGAGTGCTGCTGCGCAGTGTGAGATCCTTACCAAATAGGACTGATGGAGTACATCAAAAAAGTTCAAAGAAAGGCAGCACGTTTTGTATTATCATGAAACATGGGAGAGAGTGTCACAGAAATGATACAGGATTTGGGCTGGACATAATTAAAAGAAATGCATCTTTTGTTGTGATGGAATCTTCTCACAAAATTCCAGTTTCCTACTTTCTCTTCCAAATGCGAAAATATTTTGTTGACACAGACCTAAATAGGGAGGAATGATCACCATGATAAAATAAGGAAATCAGAGCTCGTATGGAAAGATATAGGTGTTCATTCTTTCCACAAGCTATATGAGATTGGAATAATAGAGAATTGTGAAGGTGGTTCAATGAATCCTCTGCTAGGCGCTTAAATGTGATTTGCAGTGTATTCATGAAGATGTAGATGTAGATCATGTATAAGGTTTTAGCATCACAGAATATGGTCTACAGAAACAGAAGGTAATGAGAGCTATAATATGTATTCTATACATTTATTAATCATTGTTAATTACAAAAACTGATTTTCTAATTTGAGTTTTTTATGATTTATGCCCAGTTAATGAGACGTCAGCTGGGTGAAGTGCAACTGTGTAAATTACAGACATTCTTTGGAGCTGGCCTTTATATGAATGCACAGTGTGAATCTTTAATTGCATGAAGACCAACTTATTTGGCTCACAGTGTTGCCTGTCAGTTGACATAATTATGTCATTAACAGAAAAAGAAATATTGCTTTTGATTTGCGTTGATGATCAGTTGCTGTTTAGTTCAACTGGTGAAAGGCTATTGTATTGAGCTCTTTTACATTTGTAATTTCAACTGTAATGGCTATTGCAACAACAGTTAGAAAGCAATTGGGGTGAGGGGGACAGGGGGGAGGGGGGTGAAGCAAGATTCACACTCAACGAACGGTGTACATGTTACACATCAAGAGTTATGGTGATATTTAGTGAAGTTATATATTTTAGTTATTGGACAGAAACACATCAACTGGGATAGTACAAAAAGTTTACCAGCATTTAACAAGCAATAAGTTCGAAAACTGAAACTTTGTGGCAGATTGACTCTGCTGCAGAGTGGAAATTCATTCTGGTAACAATCCTCCAGGCTGTGCCTAAGCCATGTTTACACAATATCCTTTCTTCCAGGAGTGCTGGTCCCACAAGATATGCAGGAGAACTTCCATGATGTTTTACAGTAGGAGATGAGGCAATGGCAGAAGTATAGCTGTGAGGGTATGTGACAATTCATGGTTGGATAGCTCAGCTGGAAGCAGAAAGTTTTGAGTCCTGGTCTGGCATGCAGTTTTTATCTACCTGGAAGTTTCAAATCAGCATAACCTCTGCCCCATGGCAAAAATTCATTCTGGAATTCAAAAACTGGTTTAAGTAAAATATTTATCAATTGTTCTTTGTACCAATAATCTAATTCAAATAGGGGCAGTTCATTAAATAATACTGCAACCATCAATGTATTAAGGTAAATCAGCTATTAAAAAGCAGTTGATGGGTTTTGAATTTTGAGAATCAATATCTTTTCTTTGGTTTATAGACAGTTTTTGTCAGTGAAAAAATAAAAAAAAAATAAAATAAGAAAGGCGCAGTAGAACTTTTGTAGAAAAACCCACACTATAATTTTAATACACTCTTTCCCATTCCATTGAGACCAGAACAATCTGAATAGTAAACTGTTCTTAATTAAGTCAGTGAGAATAAGTGGTGCCTTATCAGCATAAAACACCTCCACTCAGGAAAGATCAAACGACAACATTATATGTCAGTTGCCCTGCAACTCCGTATGTTATGAGGTTGAGTTAGGGCCAGTGCTTTGACATATTGCTGAAAATAATACACCATTCAAAGACAGAATCCTAAGAAGGAATGAATAACACCACAGGGTGTGCTTCAGTCACTTTGAAACATATATATCTATATTCACTCACACAAGTATATTGTGGAATATTATTATAAAGAAAATAGAATGGAGAACAGAGAATACAAGAACATCTGCCACTACACTCTTCGTTCACTGATTCACACATAGAGTTTTGTATTAATAATCATCCACTCACTCACAGCTACAAAAATATAGTGATGAAATTGGTCCAGAGACCATAGATCCCAGCTTGAGGGCATCTCTAAAATTAAATTATACATGGGTTTAAGGTGGGATTATATGTATTGAAAGATAATGCATATATCAATGTACTTAATAACTATGACAAGCACTTATTGTTATTCTTAATGTAATTATTTGGTTATGATCTCCAACATTGCTTCACAATGTTTCTCTAATATTAAATTGGAAAGAATAAAATTCACAATAATGTAGTGAATCATAGAACACAATAGCAGAATGAAACACCTATTACACATTGTAGGACAAAAGTGATGGGGAAAGAAATCAACCATGACCTTATCCAGGATTACTAATTAAACTCACGAGTGTGAGAAAAAAAATACAAAATTAAAATGGCCAAACTGGAATTTAAATACTGTTGCTTTAAAATGCAAGAAATCACTGCCTTAACATTGCTCACTTCCCTTCTTGCCCTCCCCCCCACCCCAATTGAAACACATACTTGATCAAAGACACTTGATTTTGGCCAGAATTACTAGAAGGAAATGCTGAATTTCCTTGCAGTTTTTACCAAACATGTGTTTAAATTTCCCAAGCACATGTAGGAACAAACAAAATTACTGAACATTAAAATAAAGATAAGCAGAACTTATATCATTTATGATTTTATACAGATTAAGATCATTTGCATATTGTTCTTCGCACAAAGTGTTTGACAGAGTGTAATAAGTATTATTTGCCCCTGAATTTGTTAATACTTCAAAGCAACAGACTACTACTTGTACAGATTAAATTTCCTTTACTTTATGTCTATGCTCACAAACTTTTTGTCAACAGATTACTGGTTTTAGCCTATAATGACCATCTTCAGATCTGCTCTAAAAGACAACGTCCTAATATACTGCAGCCATAATGGCATTGTCAAATGATAAATGAAAAATCAGCACCAGCATTGTCAAATATATATAAATAATAACAAGTGCCACCTTTTCAGCAGCATTACTGTTCAAAACAAACTGCCATACAGTAGCCACAAGAAATTTGTGTCGTAAGTTCACCATATGCCTCTACTGTAGGCATACACAAGTCTTCAATGATTAATAGAACAACATAAAATAAAGGGGGGATACAATCAGTAAAGTCTGTAATTGACTTATAAGGTATAAGAGGCATTACATTAACAAAAAACAAAGAAATTAAAGAATGACAAAAGTTAGATTGTTAAAAAGAGGAAGAGTTAAGAGACAATAATTGACATATGCTCAAGTGTCAATATTATAAATAATGAAATAAATAATAAACAGTTTTCATAGTGCACCAAATAATATAAAAACTATAAAACAAATAGCTAAAGAACCCACAATGAAAGAAAACATACTGCCGCACATAATCAGTGACCTCTGTTAGCGGTAATGCCAGAATTACGCATTAGTGAGAAGTGGTTAGAGGAACATGACCACCAGAGGGCCCCTCATACCCTGCAGCATGCCTTTGCAAGGAAAGAATGATAAAACTCCATACCAGTGCATGAACAAGATTATCTAGTTAATGCATTATATTATATAAACAGAAAAGGAACAAGAAAATATTAGAGTTATGCGAACAAGATATGAAAATGGAGTAAATGTGTAAGGCACTGTATACTAGGTGAAACTATATATAACAGAGGCATTCAGTGATTAAAATAAAATGTCAAACAAAGAAAAAGTAGGCAATGGGCATGAAATTGCTCAGCCAGTTAAGCAGTTTTGTTCGTTCTTCCTTTTTTGCTTTATAAATTTCAAGCTCCTTTAACAAATTAAGAGCACGGCCTTTTTCCACTCTGTGGAGAATACACATTCAGTTCTCAATGCTCCCTATAGAATGACCAGTTTCAGATAAATGCTGTCCTAAAGTAAAGTAAAAGAAATTTATTCTATATTTAGGTCACTGTTTTGTTTGCACAATGTCACAGCTTGTGAAACTTGTACAGATGTTGCGTACTCTACCAGGTAAGATCAGTTTTGCCAAATCAGCTGTAAACAAGACCACAAAAATCTCCAGGCCACTGAAATTTGTGAATCTTCTTGCTGTTGATAGTATTTCAAACAAACTTCTAAAATCTTGTGCCGATGTGATAATGGCCCCCTTGAGTTGTCTTTGTATCTAACTGACAAGAACAGGGGTATTTTCTGAAAGACTGAAGTAGATGTTAGAAGCACATGATAATAAAAATTGAGATGACCAGATGGCCTCAAATTCTGTGTCTAAGATGTGAAGGGCACATGTCCAGTCTCTCCAGTTCCAATGTAAGACTGATTTTGTAATATCCATACAGTACTTCATTTGTCTGTATAGAGCACCAGTCATATTCCAGCCAGCAGCTCATTTTGACAGTCTTACATGGGCATGCACCTTTGTAACACTACTGAAACTGACCATGGACCGAAGCACTATTAGCATCCCACATCAATAAATGAAATGTGTGGGTATTACAGATATTAAGTTCAGCAAAAATGTCATAAATTGCACTTTATCTCTTTAGTTCTCAGGTAGAGTGTTACAATCTAATGTCCCTTCCTTCTCATTTTCCCAAAATGTTCTAAGGATATAGTTTACCACAGAATACTGAAGCAGCTTTGTAAGAATAACCTTTTAACAATGGCTGTTTTAGACTGCTGTGAAATCTTCTCTGTTGGGAAAGTAATAAATGAGTTCACATATTCGGTTCTGCATGAACTAACAAGAAAAATATCTTGTTTACATTTTCTGTGATCTTATCAAGGCCCTTTTTTAGGGCTTACAATTCCACTATAGAAACTAAAGACATTCCCCAAGCATCTTAACAATATAAAGCAGAGGGCCGCAGTAACAAATGTTAGCACAGGAATAAGTCAAAATTCAGAGTGGGGAAATGTTAAATGTAGTATCCCACAAGTTTGGTGCTCAGCTCACTATTGTTATGGATTAATATAAATGACTAGCCAAGATGTTGGAGGATTCTTCAGAAATGGCGATGTCTGCTGATGAGACAAGTATACTGATAAATAGGCATAAGAAATTCAGACCAGACACCACCTGGAAAATAATGAACAGGTATACAAGTTCTTCACAGCAAACACTTTAACTCTTTATCAAACAAAGACTTACATAACGCAGCTCCAAAGAAGTAAAAATCCCATATAGATCCCAGAAATAGAGATCAGTGGGCACACATTTGATGAGGCTCCATGTATGAAATACCTTCGCATCCAAATTATTAATCCAATAAATAACCACCAGTATGTAGTTTAGTTAATCAAAGAAAAATAAACTCTGTTCTGACTGCTTTGCACTCAGAAATATCTCTCACTGTCTCAACTTGCAAACAGGACTGCTAGCATAATTTGTATACTTTCACTGACTTCTGTCCCATGACACAATCTTAAGGCAGCTGCAGCTAAGGCAAGAAAAATATTTATTCTACAAAAGTGTGCAACAAGAATATTGTGAAAAGTTGATAAATGAACATTTTGCGGAAGTGCCTTCACACCTAGGGATTCTTAGAGTTATATGCCAATGCACATAAACCTACTCCCTTACAGTATCTGTGGTTAACAATTAGGATGAGTTTTGGATGAATTCAGCAAGTAGCAACCACAATATGAGAAGCAAAAATAATTTCCACATAGCCTAAGCAACTTCCTCTAGATTTTGAAATGGAGTTTTATAGTTCCATGCCAGTGAACTTCAGGCAGAAAACTGAAAATCCCCAAATACGCAAAAAGAAAGTAAAAGTGTACCCCATTAGCCACTCAGGAATATATATTCCACATTACTTAAATGTTTGTATTACAAAGATCTTAACTTTTCCAGTATATAGAGAGCTGATAGTGGTATATATAATGTTACATAAATGCTTTGTCAAAAGTCTTAGTTGAGAATAGGAGAGCTTTTGTAAGATTGAGCAATAAGCTGTTGGTTGTATACCAGTTGTAAACCTGTTCCAGTATTGTTCTGGTTGTGACTAATATGGGTGTGTTTGAGCCCTCTAGCAGTAGACTTGTCTCACCAGCAAATATTACGATTTTTGAAGAATTCCTCAGTGACAAAGATAAATCATTTATGTAGACCAAGAACAGGAGCCAAGCAAGCACTGAAACCTGTGGTGCACCATACTTAGTGTTTTCCCACTCTGAAATTAATCTTCTATATTTAGTATCATTTGCTAACATGACAATCTGTATCTAATGTTAAGATATGACTCCACTGGTGCAATGAGGAGAACTTTAATAGCCTACTATTTAAGTTACCCTAATAGTATTTTAGAAGGACTGACTCATCATACAAAAAAGTCAAAACAACATTCAGTGAAATTTAAAGCAGAGTTGTTAACATTAAGGGTGAAATGGGAATTCCACTGTTAAATGTAGAGGAGGGAGCTGATGGGTGGAATGAGTATAATGAAGGCCTCTTTGTCTGATGGCATGATAGAAGAAGAAACAGGATTTGATATAGAAGAAATAGGGGACCCACTCTTAGAGTCAGAATTTATAAGAGTTTTGAAGACTTAAGATGGAATAAGCAGGAAGGATAGATAGCATTCTGTCAGAATTTCTAAAATTGCTTGGGGGAGTGGGAACAAAATGACTGTTCATGTTGGTGCATAGAATATAAGAGTCTGGCATTATACCATCTGACTTTTGGACAAAAATCATCCACATAATTCTGAACATTGCAAGAGCTGATTAGTGTGAGAATTATTGTGCAGTCAGCTTAGTAGCTCATGCACTCAAGTTGCTGACAAGAATAATATGCAGAAGAATGGAAAAGAAAAGTGAGGATCTGTTAGATGATGGTCAGTTTGGCAATAAGAAAGGTAACGGCAACAGAGAGGCAGTTCTGACATTGCAGTTGATAATGGAAGCAAGATTAATGAAAACTCAAAACACACTCATAAGATCTGTTGACCTGGAAAAAGCATTTGACAGCATCAAATGGTGCAAGATGTTTGACATTCTGAGGAAAATAGGGATCAGATTATAGTTGACAGGTAATACAAAATATTTACAACAGCCAAGAGGGAACAATAAGAGTGGAACACCAAGAATGAAGTGCTCGAATTAAAAAGGTTATAAGACAGGGATGTAGTCCTTTGCCCCTATTGTTCAATCTATACATCAAAAGCAATGACAGAATTAAAAGAAAGGTTCCAGAGTGGAATTGAAATTCAAAGTGAAGGATATCAAATATCAACAATAAGATTCACTGATAACATTGCTATACTCTGTGAAAGTGAAGAAGAATTACAGGATTTCTGAATGGAACAAACAGTCAAATCAGAACAGAATATGGATTGAGAGTAAATCAAAGAAAGAGGAAAGTAATGAGAAGTAGCAGAAATGAGAGCAGAGAGAAACTTATAATCAGGATGGTGATCACAAAATATGAAGTCAAGGAATTCTGCTGCCTATGCAGCAAAATAACCCATGATAGACATAGCAAGGAGGACATCAAAAACAGATTAGCACTGGCAAAGTTGGTATTTTTGGCCAAGAGAAGTGTACTAGTATCAAACGTAGGTCTTAATTTGAGGAAAAAATTTCTGAGAATGTGTGTTGGGAGCACAGCATTGTATGGTAGTGAAACTTGGGCTGTGGGAAAATGAACAGAAGAGAATTGAACCAATTGAGATGTGGTGCTACAGAAGAATGTTGAAAATTAAGTAGACTGATAAAGTAAGGAATGAGAGGTTTTCTGGAGAATCAGCAAAGAGAGAAATACATGGTAGGACATCTGTTAAAACACCATGGACTAACTCCCATGGTACAAGAGGCAGCTGTAGTGGGTAAAAGCTGTAGAGGAAAGCGGTGACTAGATTACATTCAGCAAATAATTCAGGATGTAGGTTGCTACAGGAGAGGAATTCATGGTGGCAAGAAAACCAATAACTCAAAGAAAAAGAAGTATTTTATTATCTACATTAGATTGTTCCTGCTTACAAACTGGAACCGCCCAATCTAGATAATGAAACACAGGAGGGTATGGATGGGTAAACAGCCAAAGTGATGGCAGTCAAGCTGGTGAGCCATAGCCTACGTGATGTTACTGCACCAGTAGAATGTAAGCGGACAAGGGTGGCCACATGCCTCACCAATACACAAAATGTGTACAGTTGGGTCACCTGGTGGATAGCCTATACTAGCTGCAACTGCCTGTGAGCAAGCTGAGGTTTGCCTGTGCCCTTTGGGACAGCTTTCACACAGTCTGATCTACACAGTCAAAGCCTCTGGCAAGATTACAGAAAATGCAAAAAGTTAATTTTTCTTATTAGCTGAACCAGAACTGAATTTGTGAGATCATTTATTTCCTGCTCACTAGAAGTGCCTGTATAAAAGCCAAATTGAGCTGTTGTTAAAAGATTATTTTCAGAAAAGATGATACAGAATGCAGCTGTAAGTTATCTTCTCAAAAATCTGTGAGAACGTATTAAGAATGGACATCGGTTTATAATTAGAGGTCAGTCACTTATCACCACTTTTGTATATTACTGTTGCTACTTCATACTTAAGACTTTCAGGAAATGCACTGACTCATTAAAAAGCAGCTCAAGGATGGCACTAGCAAGTCACCACAAAAATTTAGTACTTTCACTAACAAACTATTCTAGCAACAAAAGTTACTACTTTTTAATGACCAGACCATGTTTGTGAATTCTCTAACAGTTGTTGTTATGTCCATCATATTGAAAACTGGTAAGCCTCTTCACCTCTACATAACTATTTTGACTGAAGCCTTTTTGCACCTGCTTACTGTACTCAAGTATGGTCTGCCTCTACAATTTTTACCCCCACACTTCCTTCCATCGCCAAATTGATGTATCCTTGATGCCTCAGGATACATTCTGTGAGTCAATCCTTTCTTGTTACAAAGTGCTACAAATTTCTTTTTTCCCAAATTCAGCTTAGTATATCTCCTCTATTTATTTAGTCAACCTGTATTATCTACAACATTCTTTAAAAGCTTCTACTCTCTTCTTGTCTGAACTAGTTACCATCCATGTTTCACTTCCATACAGTGTTACACTCCAGATGAATATCTTCAGAAAAAATTTCCTAACATTTCAGTTTATACTCAATACTAACAAATTTTTCCTTTTCGGAAACACTTTTCTTGTTATTGCTGGTCTGCATTTTTTATCCTCTGTACTTTGGCCATTGTCAGTTATTTTGTACCCAAAATAGCAAAACTGAACTACTACTTTTAGTATCTCATTTCCTAACCTAATCCCCTCAGGATCACCTAATTTAATTCAGCTACATTTAATTACCCTTGTTTCACCTTTGTTTATGTTCAGCTTACAACTTCTTTTTAAAACATCGTTCATTCCATTCAACTGATCTTCCAAGCCTTTCATCATCTATGATAGAATTTAAATTTCATCAGAAAACCTCAAAGTTATTTATTTCTTCTGTGTGAACTCCCCCCCCCCCCCCCCCCCCCCCCAGCTTGGTCACTGTACAAACTGAATAACATTGAGAACACTGCTTTCTCAACTTCTGATTTCCATTAATCTCCTACAATGATTATAACTGTAGTCTGCAAGTACTGAGACAGCATTATCAATAGCTTTTTCCAAATATATGAACACCAGAGACATAAATTTGCCTTCTTTCATCTCATCATCTAAGATGAGTTGTAGGGCAAGTATTGTCTTTTGTGTTCTTAAATTTCTCTGGAAACCAAAGTGATCTTCCATGAAGTTATCTTCTACCAGTATTTCTCATAATCTGTTAATAATTTGTGTCAGTATTTTGCAACTATGACTAACTCAGCTAATGGTTCTGTAAGATCCATGCCTGTCACCACCTGCTTTCTTTGGAATAAGAATTATTGCATTCTTCTTGAAAACAAGGACATTTCACCGGTCTCATATATCTTGCATACTAGGCTGTCCTAAGGATCTCAATAAATGTGAGGGAATGTTGTCTACTCCAGGAGCTTTGAATCAGTTTTAGCTTTTGAGTGCCCTTTTAAATTCTTCCCACAGCATTATATTTCCCATATCATCAACATCAACTTCCTGTTCCCTTTATAACATGCATGGTGGAGCAATATAAAAGAAATACAATATGAATTTAAGTGCTTGCAATTTAAGATGCAAATCACTTGAAAATGACATGACATTTTCCTTCACGCACATTTAAAGTCATTTACAGAAGTTTGCAGGGCTGGCACTGGAATTCAATTAACTTCCTCCTAAATTGATCCTTCAGTTCTTGGATATTGTGTGAAGGGTCACAACTGAATATCTAACATCCTTTTCCTAATATGGTTGGCATATTAATTTGCACTACTATAGTGTATCTGTCCCCTATGATAATGTGTTCACTATGCTGTTCATAGTAGTTTACCAGCATTCCTATTTTCTGTGTTATTATTATACATATTCCTGCCTTACCCCTATAAGATTTCGTGTTCATAACTCTGTAATCACCCGACCAGAAGTTCTGATCTTCCTCCTACAGCATTTTCATTAATTCTGACTATCTATGTCTTTTTTTTAAATTCTCTATCCTACCTACCTGATTAAGGGAGCTAACACTCCACACTCCAGCCCATAGAACACCAGATTTGTTTTTCCTGAGGACAACATCCTCTTGAATAGTCTCCACCTTGATATCTGAATAGCGGACTATATTTCTGAATTGGGGACTATATTATCACCAGAATACCTTAACCAGGAGGTTACCATCATCATGAAGCCATAGAGTATATCTGCATGCCCTTGAGAAATGTCATGGCTCTATTTTTCCCTTGTTTTCAGCCATTCGCAGTACCTACCTAACAAGGTAGTGTTGATCAAATCATTAGGCCAGATCTCTCAACAATCTATACAGGTGACCCTGAAACTACTGAAAAGTCTGCTGCCCCTTTTGTGGAAGCATATTTTCATATGGCTCTCCACAGGTAGCCCTCAAACATGGCTGCATCTAGGGTATGGCTATCTGTATTGTATATGCACCTTGCGTTAAGTTCACAGTTCGTTGGAAGCTCTCTAACAGGTGAGTTGACAAAACTGATGTCTTTTGATGGATATGCATTGCCTGTCACTGTAAGTTTACTGGATCTTCTTTTGATGGACAATTTTTCCGCTATGTTTTCAGCTACTGTTAAGAAAAATCCATTGAATTTAGTAGTCAGTGATTTGAGCTGCTTGTCATCTGTTTCACTGTTACTGCTATCTGAATGTTTGATATCACTTGCCTTGCAAGTTTATTTGTATCATGGTCAATAATGGTCCAAAGTGTCCCTGCCACATTCTTGGAATTTTGAATTTTTTTGAGCTAGGTACATAGTTCTTTTTTCTCTTTTTGATGATATGCTGAAGAATCTTGCAATACTACTTTATTAAATTTTTAAATTAGAGCTAATTCTTTGTACTAAACAACACTCTCTCTTCATAGCACAAGATACTTTTATCCCACACATCAGTGACCCTTTTTCTTGGCTTCCAGTGTGAATGTCGCAGATCCCTTAATAAAGGAAACCTGATCCATAATGTTGGAACATTTTCGGGAAGAATTACATTTCTCATCTACTATATGCTCTTGGTAAACTTCTCTCCATTATTATTCATGTAAGTTCCAGCTGAATAATGAAACTAAGTTACCACTTACAACCCTAGGAAATTTTATTTTTCGTTTCTTAATTAAGCCTGATTGATGTGGATACTCTGTTGCTGATGTTTGACTATCATGATCAGATAATTTTTTTCCATGGGACTCACAGCTATTTTATTAAAGACAGTAAGATTTAAAAAGAGCTTGTTTCTATTAATCAAAGTTCATACCAGCTACTTATTTTTTGTGTAGACATCACAGAGCTAAATGAAATCATTTTACACTAATGTTTACAAATGTGCCTGCTTTGCTCAGAAGAAAAAAACCTAGGATGAAGAAAGGAAATACTTACTCAGGCTATCAAGCGTTTCCCTTTTGTTGCATAGAAGGCATTAGGTAGAGCATACGCTGGCTGCTTCACTGCCCTGCTGTATGGCCATAACAGTGAGATCAAGAAACTGTGCACAGTAAGTATCAAGAAAATTGAAATACTCTCATCTTAAATAATTGAAAGTCTGTTGTGAAAGAAATTAAGGGGAAAAAAGATATAAAATGAACAATGTGATCATTAGTACTGAATAAGAATAAAACTTTTTAACAAAACAAACAATGTGATCATTAATTCTGAATAAGAATAAAACTTTTTAACATAAGGTATCAACATATGTTTGGAGAGACTCAGTAAAATATGTTTTTGTTGCTTTTAGGGAACTAATTTTCATGTTATCCTTTAAGTCATAACAAGAAAAAAAAATTTGTGGATTTGTCAAGTCATAAATGAAATAGCTATCCCAATCTTTAACTTACATCTCCAGAACTGACATCTGTTTTTATTAATTTTCTATACTTTTATTAATTTTACATTAGTTTTCATGGGTTTAAATGCTTTTTAACTTAAGTGTTTTTTTTACCTTACATCCTCTTTCTACCATGTTGTCAATTACTCATACATCTGAGTCAGAATACATTAGGTTGTTGTTTTTCTCTTTGTTCTTCTAACTATGAAAGAGAACCCCTATATATTTTCTCTCAGTTTTGTTAATACCTCAATATGTCTTCTCCATCAATGCACAAACATTAACTCAGTTGCTCATGGATGCATCCGGCACCTCCAATATCAATCTCAATAACAGAATAAACTCTAAAACTTCTCTCTCTCCTTTACACAACTGAATTTAGAGGTATGAGCTCAGTAAATACACACATGCTATGCATATGCATTAGGGAAACCCAGTAACCATCTTGTAAATATTTTATTATATATTTTTTATTATAATAAAAGATTCAATGAATATAAAGTAATGTTATTTATATTTGGTGATCTGTACTGTTTGAGATTTATCAATACAGTATTGGTAGGCAAGTTACAAAAAATATATGATATTTTTTTCCTGGGATCATATGAGCTAGAGCTACACATCCATAATGTGTGCAGAAATGTAATAGAAAGAAGAAATAGGTATTCACATGGAAGCATAAAACATTTTTTCTGTAGATTAATTGCATTAGAAAAGCACATGGTCATGTAACTTGAAACTGTTCAGAAAATTGTCTAAAGCTGATGTGCTCCATAATTAATTGTATCTCTTGTGAGGAAATGGTGTTGAAAGTTATTACAGGAAAGGTTATCTGTACCTGCAGAATTAAATGATAGAAATTCCATACAGTTGTAGAGCTAAATAAAACACTAGCTAAAAATTGTTACATTTACAGTAGATTAAAATAAGGAAAACATACAAGCACATCAAAACTAAATGAAAGTCAATTATATTTTGTTTCTGATTAATCCACACAACTATGCCAGCAGTTATTTCTGGAACTGGTGGAAAGTAGCACCAATAAACAATCTCTTTGGAACAGTCATTGGTGATAGAGAAAAATGAAAATGTAGCAAACATTTGGTACATTCACTTGCCTCAAATCAGCTTGTATGTTTGGTCTCTTTGAAGCAAGAGCCCATGATATAGCAGCCCCAGGACCCCTTTTTACAGTTAACACAGGATCCTCACCTGAAAACAGTACAGAGAAGTTCAGTGTAAGTCCTTTAGCATTTGCTACCAATTGTGCATTCAATGGAAAGAATTAATATGTATGAATACATACTCTCATGGTGATATAATTTAAAAATAATGCTCAGAATGGAGCAGTGACAACTTGACAATAGCTGGGGAGGACTTAGCTAAGACTTTTCAGATTTCTAATCACCTAACAAGGTTTTCTCACATTATCATAAGCCTGAATAATGTTAGAAATGGAAGTTGTTAATCCTTCCTCTATCTTTACTGATTACAACTGTGCTTTTTGTTTGACTTACCAATGTGTCCTACCCTCTCAAACTACTTGACTTTAATACCTTTATACTCAGTTTTTTGTACACAGTATAGAAGTGAGTAAAGAAAATGACATTTTTGCTCTTACTTTGTTTACCTTGGAAAATGTGCAACTCTTTGAAGCTCATAACATGAACATAGTACAGAACTGTCAATCTGGTATCCAACATCATTCTCTTCCCTACACATTCTTATTGATTCTAATCTCTATGGGATACAACATAAATATGTCTAGATTACTAACCTTTAAAACAAATGAAAAGTGTCAGAACTCTGTAGATGAGAACTTGATCCTTAGCATGTACTTACTGATTGCCATTCCCTTCATGTTAGTCAGTAATAATTTAATTTGTTATTTTTCATCAGCAATTTGTGTTTTCTATATGTCTGTATTCTTCTCTTTCTTTTTTTGCCAATACTTTTCTTTCACAGCTCATGTTTTTCATCTTTACTAATCTACAGAGGCTACTTTGTTTGTCTTTGGCATGCTAGTGTAGAATGTGACACTAACTCAGCTAATTGCAAAATTCAAACATTTCACACATTTATTCACACTTGTAAACTGACTTCTGCTTGTTTCTCTATGTATGAGCAAGATGTACGTCAGGTAAATTGGTTTTGAAATTCTAGATTCTAATTTTTTACACACACACCAAACATGCCAGTCATGCCATTTTTCCACTGTCTTTATGCAATTTTATAATAGCTTGTGTTATGTTGATATATCACATATTTCCTAATCATTATGAGTGCCACAGAACATTTGTATTAGATCATAAACTGTAAACTACGTTTGTGTTATTATTCAGGCAATCATTGCCTCTAATTTCAGTGTGTATCTACATAACTGAATGTACATTTTTTTGAGAACTCAAAAGCTTACGCGTGTTATGCATAACAGCTCATGAAATTGTTTATGGTGTGACATATCACCTTGGTAAAGTGCTGTGTTACCAAATGTCTATCTAACTGATGTGTCTAAATTAGTTGAGTAATTTAGGATTGCAAATGGTCTGCATGTTTTTGACATTATTTATACATGGATGACTATCGTGCATCTTCAGAGTGGGACAGTGGCTGCAGCTTTACCACAATTTATGGTATCTTCTTCATTTACTCTGTACTGTGGTGTTGGCTTGGAGAGTGGGTCACACCATGGAATGTAATACTATGTGACAGTACTGATGGCATCATCAAAGACAAGAGAAGAATCTCATTATTTGTTGGGTATGTATTCATTCTGTCGTTGTATCTAAAGTTGTCAGTTTGATGTCTCACACTGAGATTATTGTGATGTGCCCTGTAACAAGGTATTAATATTAACAGTCATTGTATTTGAGAGTATGAATACACACCACACTAATTTTAGATGTGTCATATTCAGTGGCTTCTGCAGAAGCTGAAAAGTGAAATCCAAGCTTTTCAAGACTGGCAGGTGTGAATAAGTATCAAGGTGAGTGAATTAATATCCTGTAGTCATAGATCACGAATGAGCTGGTCATCTATAACCAACAGGAACACCACATGTTTCCCCTTAATCTATTCTACTACATAAACACATCGTCTAATATTGTTACCAAAAATCTTGAAAAGTTCTTGAGCAGTTTACTTCACATTTGTATACAATATACTAAAAAACACTTGGACTGACACATATAATACATAAACATACACATTATTTATAAAAGGGAAACATTGTTAGCATAAGTTTTCAAAAAATAGGGAAGCAGCCTACTCATGCCATATAGACTTCATATTCTTTCCATTGTGTGGCAGCCTAGTCCACTCTAACTAGCTATGATGTCACAAATGTTACACAATACCTTAAAAGTAAAGTAAATGATCTGAAAAGTTAATAGCATGTCAGGAGTGATGCTAAAATAATAATGTGTTAAGTTTCAGTTTAGTAACTCTAACAGATTTCAAAATTTGCGCGTTTTATGTAAAAATCATCGGCGCAACAGGAAGGAGCTAGAAACGTCAAAATCTATATTCAGATTCCTTTTTCATTGTAAATTAATAGAAACAACATGCTGGATCTCACAAAGTAAAATTTTGGTCAAAATTCATGATTTTCTGTTTTTGTGTCCTAAAAGAACGGAAGTAAGATAGATTAAGTAAGTGATTAGATAAAGCTAGGATGTTTAGATTTAGGTAGAATGGAGATACACTATAATAACAAAGATGTGATAAGTTTCTGAAAGGTAGCTATAAAAATATATCTGTAGTGTCTCTCCAAAGGGCAAGTTCAAAGCTCATCTATTGTGTTCAGTGCAACTAAAATAATTCTCTCACCAAAAGTATTTAACCTAGCCACATCAGAATTTTATTACAGATACTTACCTGTGTGCTGATAACACAATTAAATTCAGAGCTTCATTGGCCTTCAGCGAATGAAGCAATTAATTATTTAGTAACTTGAAGTGGTGTTCTGCTAGCCCTAGTGACTAGTCAGGAAGGCAAATGTTGTCGGCTGCGCCTTCAGTGGTCCGCACCGTGGCTATATAAATAAGAGTGCTGCGAGCTAGAATCAGGCCCCAGTTCTTTTCTAGATTCGTATCAGAATGCACTCCGTGTTGGAAGCCACATCACATTTGTGCAGTTGCAAGGAACAGCCTTGGATGCCGTATTATGTAGCTTGGTATGCATGTAACAATGAGTTCGCATTGTGGTAAAGTGTTAATTGTGGAACGACTTCAGTGATTTATTATCAGTTTGCTTATGTCATATTTTCACATGTCGCCGCAGGACAGACCTTCTATCAATACTATTGTGGCATTTGATAGGTATTAACATCAAATTTTGGTGGATATTCACTTTGAACATTTACATCGATAACGATTATTGAACAGTTTCATTAGCTAGGGATAATAGGATCCGTGCAATAGACTCTGAACCACTCTGATTGTACAATAGCTGATAGTAGCATTGCTTGGGTAAACATTTGTCTGAAACTTTATTCTTTCTCGTTTTCAGAATATAGTGAAAATTGTTATAGTAAACTGCATTTTCTATGAATCCTAGACATAATGCTAAATCCTCAGCATAATGAACTTCAATGATCAATAACTTTATTTCTCCATCAGAGTGGGCACAGTGAACTTTAATTACAGGCATCATGTTTTTGCTAATCACTTTCTGGTTGCCAACACTGTAGTTAGAAAGCCTGTGTTGAGAATGGCAACAACTAGAAGAATTCTCCATGCACCACCCCACAATAAGCTGTACATATTTCTTTAAGATATATGGTACTAGTGAGCATGGCAATGCTCCACAATTACTAGATATGTATGGGAATTGTATATTCATCCTAATATCCTTCTCCCACCTCTCTCTGTACATACAAGTAAACATCGCAATTCTCCACAACTGATAGATATGTATGGGAATTGTATATTCATCCTAATATCCTTCTCCCACCTCTCTCTGCCCACTTTCTCCTTTAGCATTCCCTCTCTTTGTCCATCACTTCCTCTTCCCACCTCTGTATATCTCCTCCACCTCCTCTCTCTTACTGTCCATCTCCTGCTCTCCCCCAGTTTTTCTCCATCTCCTCATTCTATCTTCCCCTCTCTCTGTCCATTTTCTCCCCTTCCCCCTCTCTGTCCATCTCCTCTTCCGCTGTCTCTCTGTGGCAATGAGCCTTGTTTATTATTATCACAAATTAAATTTTGACCGTGAAATGAAGTCACTTGAAATAAATGGGTAACTGGTTGATATCATTAGTATAAGGGGTACAGGAGAGACCTCTCTACTTGCTGGATCTGTGACAATAGCAGCTTCAGTGACAGTATTTCTCATAGAGTAGGATTGCAAAGTTTTGGTCAATTCAGACTACAACACCGAAAATGCAGATAAAATATCCTCTGCACCATCCAAAATTTTCACCATTTAATATTCATTGATAACTTGCACTCTACTTTTGATTCTGAAGCCATATGCTGTATTACAGAAACTACAGGGTGGTCCATTGATAGTGAGCGGGCAAAATATTTCACAAAATTAGCATCAAATGAACAAAAAAGAAGAACAAATCTGTTCAAGCACGATGGGGGGGGGGGGGGGGGGTCACAGATGGCACTATTCATGGCCCACTAGTTAAACTGGTAGAAACTGAATTTTATTTAAATAGGTACCCTCATTTTTATTGCATATTTGTGTAGTACATAAATAAATGTGAATGTTTGATTTGGAACATTTGTTTCACTTTGTGGTGGACGGTGCTGTAATATTCCAACACTTATAATATACCTCATCCATTTAGATGAACAGTTGGTAACAATGTGGTTTTTTAAATTAAAACACAAAAAGTAGTTACATTTGGACTTTATTTCTGTTGTTCCAATGTGATTCATTTACTTTTGTGATCTTATCATAAATTATGGGAATGCATGCTGTTACTGTGTGAGCAACCATAATAACCCCATTAATGTAATAAATGCTCAAAATGATGTCCTTCAACTTAAATGCATTTGGCAATACACATAACAAAAGTCCTCTCAACAGCAAGTAGATCGCCTTCAGTAATTGTCGCACATGCATTGATAATGTGCAGGCGCTTGTTTTCAAGTGTTGTCGGTAGATCATGATAACAAATGTCTTTCAATTTTCCCCAACAAAAGAAATCTGGAGATGTAGGGTCCAGTGAACATGCAGGCCATGGTATGGTGCTTCTATGACCAATCCACCTGTCATTAAATATTCTATTTAATACCACTTCAACTGCATGCGTGCTATGTGCCAGACATCCATCAAGTTGAAATTACATTGCCATTCTGTCATGAAGTGAAACATCTTGTAGTAGAATCAGTAAAACATTAATTAAGAAATCAGCATATGTTGCTTCATTTAGATTGCCATTGATAAAATAAGGGCCAATTAGGTGTCCTCCCATAATTCCAATCAATACATTAATCTGCCAGCGTTGCTGATGTCCCACTTGTCGCAGCCATTGTGGATTTTCTGTTGCTGGTTTACCTTACCTCTGTTTGTGAAAGATGCTTTGTCACTAAACAGAACTCTTGAAAAAAACCTGTTATCATCTCGTAATTTATTTTGTGCTCAGTGGCAAAAATTTACACAATGTTCAAAATCATTGCCATGCAATTCCTGGTGCATACAAATATGGTAAGGGTGAAATATATGATGATGTAGAATTCCCAATTCCCTGTCAATTTGTCTGCTACTGGTGAGCGAATTAGCCTCAACTGCAGCTAAAACATTTATTTGGACATCTTCATTTGTTTCAGTTCTTGGTTGCAGCTTCTTCTTTGGATGAACCTTCCAGTTTCTGTATATACATTAACTATCAGACAAAAGGTCTTGACACTTGGGTGCTGTCTGTCAGGATAATGATCAATATACATAGACAAGCTTGTTGGGCATTTTGATCATAATAACCATAACTAACCCAGATAACCCTGACGTCCTTCTGGAAGGACGGCGTCACTCACTGTTGAAATTATTTATTTTTGCAAATAATGCATTGTTGCAATGGACTGTGACGCATTGTTATATGAAGTAGGCAGAGTCAGTTGCGTGCTGCGACAGTCAGTTTGACGCTGTCGTTCATAGTGAGTGAGAAATGGTGTCTTGAAAATAGGGCCTATTTTACCACGGACGAACTGACCGACCTTGTCATCGATGTGTATGTATATTTTCTTTCATATTGCATCAATAATTCTGAAACTTGTCATATAATATTTTCAAGAATTAACCTATATTATTTACGGGTTCATATTATGATTGAAACTTTTTGTCAATTGTAATTCAATAATTTTTCAACCATCCTTCCAGAAGGACGTCAGGGGAATATGTTGTCATTTTGTATTCACAGAAAATGATGTATACTGATGGAATTTTTGGACATGTTAGAATCAAAAGATGAGGAAATACCTAATACTGGCACATGTAGTAAGGATTATGAAACGAAAGGTATGGGGTATGGTGTGGTAATAACTTATGTTGACCAGTTACTGCCACATGTTCCATATCGAATATACTTTGATAACCTCTTTACCAGCGTTGAACTACTACATGACCTAAAAGAGAGGGGGGTCGAAGCAACAGGAACAATAAGAGGAAACAGAGCTAAGAATTGTACTCTATCGTCTGTAGATAAAATGATAAAAGAAAATAGAGGATCATATGAAGTTTGTTCTGACTCAGCATCTGGGATTTCCATTGTACGTTGGAATGACGATAATGTTGTTACTGTAGCCACCAACTTTGGCAGAGTGCAACCACTATGCTCTGGAGCAAGATTTTCCAGGGAGCAAAAGGATTAGCGTGCCTCAACCTAACTTCTTACACTCCTACAATACTCATATGGGAGGCATAGATCAAGCTGACCAAAATGTATCCCTATATAGATGCTATGTAAGAGGGGAAAAAGTGGTATTTCCCGATCATTGCACATTTTATAGACATTGCAGAGAAAAATGCCTGGGATCTTTACACACACAACAAAGAATCCATAGATCATCTGAAATTTCGTCATCGAACTGTCACTGCAATTCTTGAAAGTAACAAAAGAGTCACTACCAGCAGAGGACGTCCTAGTAAGAGGGCAAAACTAGATTCTAGATTTGATGGAAGAGAACATTAGGTTGCTGAATTACCAACAGATGAGATAACAAAAAAAAAGAAGCAGCTGAAATGTCGAAGTTGCCACAAAAAAATTACTACTGTGTGCGTAAAATGTGACGAACCACTTCTTGTTTGTTGCTTTTTGTCTTATCATACTAGTGCATAAAATATGTGTATAGGTTATTTTCTTTGTTTTTTGTATTTATTACCTGTTTCAGCCCATAATTCAAATTTATTTGTGTTTATTTGAAAGTATAAAAACCAACCCCCCCATGAACCATGGACCTTGCCATTGGTGGGGAGGCTTGCATGCCTCAACGATACAGATGGCCGTACCGTAGGTACAACCACAACGGAGGGGTATCTGTTGAGAGGCCAGACAAATGTGTGGTTCCTGAAGAGGGGCAGCAGCCTTTTCAGTAGTTGCAGGGGCAACAGACTGGATGATTGACTGAGCTGGCCTTGTAACACTAACCAAAACGGCCTTGCTGTGCTGGTACTGCAAACGGCTGAAAGTAAGGGGAAACTACAGCCGTAATTTTTCCCGAGGGCATGCAGCTTTACTGTATGGTTAAATGATGATGGCGTCCTCTTGGGTAAAATATTCCGGAGGTAAAATAGTCCCCCATTCGGATCTCCACTAATTTCAAGTTGCCACCACTCATACCTCACCTGTCATTCAACATCATCTTTGCCTCTGTACTTCCGCTTCGACTGACATCTCTGCCCAAACTCTTTGCCTTTACATATGTCTGCTTGTGTCTATATATGTGCAGATGGACATGTGTGTGTGTGCGAGTGTATACCTGTCCTTTTTTCCCCCAAAGGTAAGTCTTTCCACTCCCGGGATTGGAATGGCTCCTTACCCTCTCCCTTAAAACCCATATCCTTTCGTCTTTCCCTCCCCTTCCCACTTTCCTGATGAAGCAACTGTGGGTTGTGAAAGCTTGAATTTTGTGTGTGTGTTTGTGTTTATTTGTGTGTCTATCAACATACCAATGCTTTTGTTTGGTAAGTCACATCACCTTTGTTTTTAGATATATTTTTCCCACATGTAATGTTTCCCTCTATTATATTTATATATATAAAACCAATATAATTGAAGGAAACATTCCACGTGGGAAAAATTATATATAAAAACAAAGATGAGGTGACTTACCGAACGAAAGCGCTGGCAGGTCGATAGACACACAAACAAACACAAACATACACACAAAATTCAAGCTTTCGCAACAAACTGTTGCCTCATCAGGAAAGAAGGAAGGAGAGGGGAAGACGAAAGGAAGTGGGTTTTAGGGGAGAGGGTAAGGAGTCATTCCAATCCCGGGAGCAGAAAGACTTACCTTAGGGGGAAAAAAGGACAGGTATACACTCGCACACATGCACATATCCATCCACACATACAGACACAAGCAGACATATTTAAATATGTCTGCTTGTCTCACACACATATGTCTGCTTGTGTCAGACCTGCCAGCGCTTTCGTTCGGTAAGTCACTTCATCTTTGTTTTTATATATATATAAAACAATGTACAGGTCTCCCATTAAAGCCAACTGTAAGAAGAAAACTTCTATGCTATGTTGTGCTGTGAAAATACATGGTTTTGTTTTCATTTTCACATTCAGTTTTAAAGATATCAGGGCAGTTTAATCATTTGACAAATTATTTCTTCTGTATATATTCTTTCTCCTTAGATGTAATTTTTAACAAAAGCTGTCTACATGACAATATGCTGTTTTGTGCTCTTCCTCTCACTTAGTTTTAACAGTAAACAGGAAAGTTGTGTTTAAGTTTCAACCAGTTATGACTAGAATAATACTACAGAACCTGTATCATCCAAAACTTTCTAAGCATGCCCAATCACAGATTAAGACTATATGACATACTGTCACTGAAGGTTTTATTTTCACAGATACAGCCCCTGGAGAGGTCTCTTTCATACCCCATATACCCATCATCCTGAACAATTTACCAATTCATCTTAAGCAGCTTGAGTTCCCAATCAAGATTTTGTTTGCTGTAACAATGAACATGTCTACATGACAGAAAGAGGGGGAAGGAGATTGAGAGAGAGGGGGTGGGGGGAGGGAGGCGGGAGGGAGGAGCTGGACAGAGAGAGTATCTGGTGTAACATGCCATCAGATGAAAGATGTTCATGTAAAAGTATTGTTTAGGTAGTTAGCATGTAAAGAATTTTCCTCCGTGTACATGCAGGTTTGATATGTGTGTAGAGTTGGAGTGAGGTGCATGAGCACAAATGTTACCAAGGCATGACACCGACTGTCTCCAACTGCTGTGAAGGAACTGCTTATGCTTCAGCATCGTGGCTTCGTGGTGTTTTGGAATGCAGAGAACAAGAGGCACTGTCTACAGTGGCAATGATCAAAACAGTTGAAAGAAGCCAAAGGCAAATGTCATTGTCTCTTGTTCTACTCTGAGATTCTGATTGGAGATGCTGTTCTGATAAACAAGGTACGTTACCCAAATGTTGTAACTGTTTTATAAGAGCAACAAAATACAGAAGAGTTCTTCCAAAAGCAGTTACAACTTTTTGTAGTGAGTTGCGTAGATGTGAGCTCTCTTACAGCCCTTGACTCTCTGCAGTTTGAGAAGAAGTCACACAATACAAGAAGTGGCACTCCATAATGGGTCCGCAGCTTCAAGAAACTATGAGAAGGTGACCATAATTAAGGTACAGCTTATCATCAGTGTGACAGATTGTTACTGAAGGTGTTGACTCTGTTACAATCCGTAACTTGAGTTGCAACACTACATTTTGGAGTCCAAGGTGAAGGACACAGATAAGAGGCAGCATAAGATGAGAGATCTTGTGATAGTATAAAGAATTTTCAAGAAATAACTGAAGACCATACAATATTGTCTAGAATAACTCAAGTAAACAGCACAGAAGGTATAGGTGAGCACATGCTGTAATGTCGCCCAATGATAAATGGGTTAATCAAGAAACATAGCACTGATGAAATGGAATATTTTGGCATTCTGATTCTGAGGTCATGAGTGCAGCAGCAATCTTGGAGATTGATGCAATAGCAGCATGACTTCACCCCTCAGGGTGGTAGCCAGTCAGCTAACTATACAACAGCTGCACAGCAGCTGATCATGAGATCACTTTCCCCACACACTTTGCAGCAGCAGCATGCAGTGTGCATGACAAGGTGAGCTGTAAACAGTCTCAAGCTAAAACTTTTTTTTAGTGGTGATCTGTTCATGAAGTGTTGTCAATATTCTTTGAGTTGGTATCAAAACAGAATTATATATTTATATATATTTATTTATTGTATGCCACCTGTTACACACAGCAGGGGAAACAATTTAGACAAAACATCAGAAAACCTAAAAACATTAGATGAGCTGTCCAATGGCATTAAACTCAGGCGGAGAAATGAAATAGATTAGACAACTTAAAAAGACAATTGGAGGAGTTATTGAATAATATTTCAAGTTTAAATATGCAGGCATTAAAATGAATAACAAAAACAGAGGAAATAGACTCAAAACTAGATAAACTATCTAATGTATAAACATTAATAACTAACAGTAATTAAAACTTCGGGGCTAAGAGGCCGTGGTCCAATAGTAGAAATACTTCTCCCTGACATTTCGTTGCCAGCTGCGGGCAACATCATCTGAGGTGAGTCTACGACTGGCTGCTAGGCCGTGGAGGTCCTGTTTATATAGAGCGCGTAGAGGGCGCCACCACTCGTCATGTGTTGTCAACAGTAAAACTATCTCTGACTGCCGTCATTACTCTCGATCGAAGGTAATCGATTGTCACATCTTTGGTGCAGAGTCGATCGCCATATCTTATCTAGCTCCAAGCCTTCTTCTTTCCTGTTAAAATTATTGTGGTGTTTAAAAATCTCTACAGCCTCTCTATACATACGTGTATAATAATGCGATGTCTTAGCTAGCACGCTCGTCTCACTAAATTTTATTTCATGGTCACCCGTTTCAAAAACATGTTCTGCTACAGCCGATTTGTCCGTGTGTCCCAGTCGACAGTTCCTTTTATGTTCAGTTAGGCGAGTATTGATACTTCTTTTTGTGGTTCCAATGTAAACTTTCCCACAACTACACGGAATCTTATAGACACCAGGAGTAGCTAGAGGGTGTCGTGCATCTTTCGCCGATCTTAAGCATTCACTAATCTTCTTGGTGGGTCTGAAGATTGTTTCAACTCTGAACTTAGCCAGCACTTTCCCGATACGGTCCGTAATATTGTGGATGAATGGAAGAAAAACTTTCCCCACCGATGGTTGTTGTTGTTGTTGCATGTTTTCGGACATTTTTCTTCTGGGATGGAGTGCTCTATCTATCTCCTTGCCAGCGTACCCATTTTTCTGGAAAGCGGTTCGCAAGTGGTTTAGTTCCTCTTGCAAATAAGCTGGCTCACAGATTTTATTAGCCCTGTCCACCAATGTCTTGATAATACCTCTCTTCTGCCTGGGATGATGGTTTGAATCCTTATGAATATAACGATCGGTATGCGTATCTTTTTTGTAGACTTTGTGACCCAGAGTCCCATCTGCTCGTTTAATTACTGAGACGTCCAAAAAATTTATCTGTCCATTACTTTCTGTCTCCATAGTGAATTGTATTTTTGAATTGATGCTATTCAAATACTTCAAATAACGGTTCAGTTCTTCTTCACCGTGATTCCATATGACAAAAGTGTCGTCCACATACCGATACCACTTCAAAGGCTTTTTTCTGGCTGACTGCAGTGCTTGCTGTTCAAAAAATTCCATAAAAATATTAGCAACGGCTGGACTTGCCACTCCATTAATTTGTTCATAGAACTCATTATTATACTGAAAATAAGTCGTGGAAAGGCAATGTCTAAACAATGGGTAGCCCTCTAAGTCCAGCCGTTGCTAATATTTTTATGGAATTTTTTGAACAGCAAGCACTGCAGTCAGCCAGAAAAAAGCCTTTGAAGTGGTATCGGTATGTGGACGACACTTTTGTCATATGAAATCACGGTGAAGAAGAACTGAACCGTTTTTTGAAGTATTTGAATAGCATCAATTCAAAAATACAATTCACTATGGAGACAGAAAGTAATGGACAGATAAATTTTTTGGACGTCTCAGTAATTAAACGAGCAGATGGGACTCTGGGTCACAAAGTCTACAGAAAAGATACGCATACCGATCGTTATATTCATAAGGATTCAAACCATCATCCCAGGCAGAAGAGAGGTATTATCAAGACATTGGTGGACAGGGCTAATAAAATCTGTGAGCCAGCTTATTTGCAAGAGGAACTAAACCACTTGCGAACCGCTTTCCAGAAAAATGGGTACGCTGGCAAGGAGATAGATAGAGCACTCCATCCCAGAATAAAAATGTCCGAAAACGTGCAACAACAACAACAACCATCGGTGGGGAAAGTTTTTCTTCCATTCATCCACAATATTACGGACCGTATCGGGAAAGTGCTGGCCAAGTTCAGAGATGAAACAATCTTCAGACCCACCAAGAAGATTAGTGAATGCTTAAGATCGGCGAAAGATGCACGACACCCTCTAGCTACTCCTGGTGTCTATAAGATTCCGTGTAGTTGTGGGAAGGTTTACATTGGAACCACAAAAAGAAGTATCAATACTCACCTAACTGAACATAAAAGGAACTGTCGACTGGGACACACGGACAAATCGGCTGTAGCAGAACATGTTTTTGAAACGGGTGACCATGAAATAAAATTTAGTGAGACGAGCGTGCTAGCTAAGACATCGCATTATTATACACGTATGTATAGAGAGGCTGTAGAGATTTTTAAACACCACAGTAATTTTAACAGGAAAGAAGAAGACTTGAAGCTAGATAAGATATGGCGATCGACTCTGCACCAAAGATGTGACAATCGATTACCTTCGATCGAGAGTAATGACGCCAGCCAGAGATAGTTTTACTGTTGACAACACGTGACGAGTGGTGGCGCCCTCTACGCGCTCTATATAAACAGGACCTCCACGGCCTAGCAGCCAGTCGTAGACTCACCTCAGATGATGTTGCCCGCAGCTGGCAACGAAACGTCAGGGAGAAGTATTTCTACTATTGGACCACAGCCTCTTAGCCCGGAAGTTCTAATTACTGAAGACGCCGGCCGTGAAAGCCTACACGCTATGATTAATAACTAAATTTACCTAAGCAGTTTCACAGTTACATATTGTAGTCCATCAACCATATTTGGTCTGAAACATGCAGAGTAGGAAATAGATTGCAGTAGTACCAGCCACAGGCAAATGTGGGTGCTATCACTTGCAAGATACAGCAAAGCCACCACAACATTGCGAGGTGAACCGAACTGTCAGTGTGGGAAAAGTTGACACAGCAGTGCCTAACTATAAGAAGGTAATCATGCACAAGGCACAACAAAGCACTAACAAGCACAGCCTGAGAGCATATAAATACCAAGTCATTCTGTGCTAAGGTCTCTCGGATTAGAATTACAGCTCTACTACTCCGGGACTGTGATGATCGCCAACTGGAATGCGTTTGTGTATTGTGGATTAACTTTATGATATGGTAGTCCAACTTGAAAACATGAGAGCTGGAGCTGGCACCACACAGGACAGCACCAGTCCTGGGAAGCAGTTTGTATGCCACCAAAGCAGGTTAGTGGGTCTTGGCCATTGCGTCACCGGCCTTTAGCCTGCTGGACAGCAGTGGCAGCAGGATCCATACCATAGCACTCTTGGCCTTAGCTAGGAGGCCGACAGGACCTGTGTCTTGCTGACAGAGGCAGCTGTGTCATGTACCACTTCTCAGTTGGTGCCATGCTCTGTCAGCATTGCTGGATAACAACACACAGGAAGCCACTGGACATCTCACCCACACTGCTGCTTCTTGTATAGAACCACAGTGGGCAGCAATAACAAAAATTTCTGGCTGTTGGACTGGCACCAAATGGCACCCTTTCAACCCCAGGCCACTTAACCAGTGTCTGAGTATTGATATCACCTTTTCTGCACAGTGTCTGAACCTACAGCCTACAATACAGTGGCCCAGAAAATTTAAGAGTTCTCAAAATGCCTTGTTCATGGGAAAGAAGCTTGACTGCCTTGCCGTTCCTAAGATGAATTTTGTTAAAAATAAGGAACCAATGGATCTGTCACACTGTAGAGGTAACAGGAGTCACATTTATCTAGTACCTGTCAGATGTAAGCAATGTAGTTTGGAATTTCTTTCAGCACCATGTACAGAATCAGTATGAATAGTGTATATCACATGGAATCATTATGGGCACATGGCTAGACAGTGCAGAGAATCAAAGTGGCTGACGGTTAAATGTATGGATTAAGTTAATGTATTTTATTTTGTGTGTCTTGTTGGTGTTTCAAAATGAGTATTGAGGAGGGCAAGGCTTTGCAAGAGCCAGGGATGCAAGGAATATCAGAACCACAGGCACTTGATAATATTATTGAAAATTAATGCAATTATGGATAACTCAGAGTTACATATCCTGGTAGAAGGGCAGTTGCCACAGCAAAATAGTGATTTGGCAGCTGCAAGTTTAGCTGCTCCTTTCTCTGATAAATCAATTGTGGTTGTGCAAGCTTTTTTGGAGGATCTTAGGAATTTGGAAAAGGTGGAAGTGTGGTCTGAGACAGAACTTTTGACACTAGGAAAACTGGAGAAGCAAAAGCTTATGTGAGCTCTACAGGGGATCTCAAGGATGCTGGAACATTTGAGGAATTTAGAAAGGTGTTAGTTCAAAGGTGTACAAAACATAACAGTGCCAGACATTTAGGAAACAGTTGGGCATGGTAACAAAGAAGCATACAGAATGGTAGAAGAATTTGCAGACATAATTAGGTAGATGTATGCTAAGGGGATTGTCTGAAACTGCATTACATTAGAAAGTGAAGCACCTAAAGGGAAGAAATAAGAAACAAATGGAACAGTTGCTGTTTGTTATCTACACACATTAAAAAATTTTTGCTTCACCCTGGTTCCCAGAACTCCTGAAGACAGACATTGACTGTGGATATAGTATCACAGACACAGTCCCTTTCCCAAAGATGTAAACAACTATGCATGATCAGCACCTGTTAGATGGAGGGACTCCAGTCATTCCACCAGGAAGGAAGTACACAGCTCATGTTATCTGTAGTTCAACCATTTCTACATGGTCAATACCGCAGGTCAATCACAATGGCATTGTTCCTTTGTGCCAGGAAGGACTCTCAGCAAGGGAAGTGTCCAGGCATCTCGGAGTGAGTGAAAGTGATTGGACATGACGGAGATGCATAGAGACATGGAACTGTCAATGGCATGCCTCGCTCAGGCTGCCCAAGGGCTACTACTGCAGTGGATGATGGCTACCTACAGATTATGGCTTGGAGGAATCCTGACAGCAACGCCACCATGTTGAATAATGCTTTTCATTCAGCCATAGATGTCGTGTTATGACTCAAACTATGCACAAGAGCAGGGCGGGCAGGAATCCTGCATGTGTGCGGTGCACTTAAACGCGTGCAGTTAACAGGTGTTCTGCGTGCACACAGGGGCAAGCTGGCCACCCACTTATCTCCCCTCCCCACCATACCTTCTGTCCGCTCCTTCCTCTGCAATGCGTTTTGTTTCCTAGCTTGCTTTATTGAATGAAGGAATGAGATAAGTAGGAGTGCTTGAAAGATATCATGGTTTGAAAGAGTACCTATTAACTATGATATGTTTTATTTAATTATCACAGGTGGAGTGGAACAAAATAAGGCTAGTAGGAGTGCTTGAAAGATGTCATGTTTTGAAAGAGTACCTATTACCTACAAGATGTTTTATTTAATTATCACAGGTGGAGTGGAACAAAATTTCTACATACAGACAAACGCAAACAGTTACTTAAATTTGCATCACTGATGTTTGCTCTTAACCGACACTTACTAATTCGGCAAATGGTTTTCCAGCTTTCGCTATATTAAGCACAGTCTTATAACTTGCATGAACCACTGGGCTACTATTGTTGTCGTCCTGAAAAATTGAAAACAGTGCTCCATAAAATGTTAAATCAGTTAGATGAGAGACATGACAAAAGGAAGTCGCAGATCTCTCGTAACCACAGCAACTACGACAGATTTATCTAGTATCATCAGATCGCTCTTCTTAAGCTCAGTCAATTTCCCCATCCGCTCAGAATCTGACAATAAATTGTACTCGTCCTTGTGAAATTTGTTATAATGGCCTTCAATACTAAACTTCCGCTGACCAGCGAGAATACTGCCACATATTAAACATTTCGAATTTTCACGTTTTTACACAGAGAAAAAATGATTCTCCATTACTTTTTAAAAGATAGCAAATCTCCACTTCTCCTTTTCCTTGTTTCACTCTGCATTTTCCGGTTCTTGAACTACAACGTTCACTACGTAGTGGTCGCTACACATCAACGTCCGCAGCTTAGCCTGGCACTACACTGCCGCAATCTGCCTGCTGTCACCACTGCCCCAGACGACGATTGCACGTGAGCAGCACACGTGCAGCGCTGTGCGCTCATGAGGCGCATGCAACGTTTGCCCGCCCACACACAAGAGGCTGCATGATGCACAACTTCATTCTCAGTGTCTATGGCGAGGTCCTCTTTGAAACCATGACACCATGCAGCATGGTACAGATAAGCCCAAACACATGCCGAATGGACTGCTCAGGATTGGCATCCCCTTCTCTTCACCAATGAGAGTCACATATATCTTCAACCAGACAATCATTGGAGACATGTTTGGAGGCAACCCAATCAGGCGGAACGCCATAGACATACTGTCCAGCGAGTACAGCAAGGTGGAGGTTCCCTGAAATTTTGGGTGGCATTAGTGGGGCCAACGTATGCCTCTAGTGGTTAGAGAAGGTGCCGTAATGGCTGTACGATACGTGAATGCCCTTCTCCAACCAATAGCGCAACCATATCGGCAGCATATAGTGAGACATTCATCTTCATGGACAACAATTCATGCCCCCATCATGCACATCTTGTGAATGACTTCCTTCAGGATAACAACATTGATTGACTAGAGTGGCCAGCAGGTTCTCCAGACATGAACCCTATCAAACATGCCTGGGATAGATTGAAAACGGCAGTTTATGGATGATGGGACCCACCAAGCACTCTGAGGGATCTACGCCATATCACCGTTGAGGAGTGGGACAATATGGACCAACAGTGCCTTGATGAACTTGTGGATAGTATGCCATGATGAATACAGGCATACATGAATGCAAGAGGATGTGCTACCAGGTATTAGAGGTACGGGTGTGCACAGCAATCTGGGCCACCTCCTCTGAAGGTCTTGCTGTATGGTGGTACAGCATGCAATGTATGGTTTTCATGAGCAATAAAAAGGGCGGAAATGATGTTTATGTTGATCTCTATTCCAGTTTTCTGTACAGATTACAGAACTCTTGGAACCAAGGCGATGCAAAGCTTTTTTGATGGGTGTATAATGTCAGTGTGGTACAATGTGCAATTTTATTTACAGCAAGTCACCATGACTTGGATGTAACTGTACTGAATATAGCTGCATAGTAGCTGAAACCAATCTGCAATGAACATATTAAAAATTTACAGCTAACACTGCCCTTCCTCCTACCTTGAATTTTATGGGAGGCTGAGGAGAGGGGTGCTGGAGGCACATACAAGGGTTCTGAAAGATTTATGTGCAGCTGTCAGCAAAATGTGATGAAATTGACATGCAACCTGGCTTTCGAGCTAGATGGACAGTGTTTTCAGCCAATTTAAGGTGTTATGATGTGGACAGACTGGGCATGTGCTGAAGCAATGTCACAAACCACAGGACAGTGGAAGTAGAAGCAGTAGTTTCAGAGATACAAGATGAAGAGATTGGTTGGTTGGTTGGTTGGTTGGGGAAAGAGACCAGACAGCGTGGTCATCGGTCTCATCGAATTAGGGGAAGGAATTCGGCTGTGCCCTTTCAGAGGAACCATCCCGGCATTTGGCTGGAGCGATTTAGGGAAATCACGGAAAACCTAAATCAGGATGGCCGGATGCGGGATTGAACCGTCGTCCTCCCGAATGCGAGTCCAGTGTCTAACCACTGCGCCACCTTGCTCGGTAAGATGAAGAGAAAAGCTGATGTTAAACACCAGTGGGAATCTGAGGTCCAGCTATGGGCACTTCCAGTAAAATTAGATAGTGTGAATTCGTATGCAGGGTTGGATTGGGTGGTCAGAGGAATGGTAGGAAGGAAGAATTGCAGATGAAGTCAGACACAGAGTGCGTGTGATAACAGCCAGTTGGGATCTGGTGGATCATAAGCAGTGTAATCCACTGTGTATATATATGTCACACCCTTGGAATTGGTGGACACTGATATTTGCTTGGAAAAAGTTCAGTTCAGTTTAGTTTAGAGAGTGAGCCACACATGCATGATAACTATGAGATAATTCTGGAGTTGCATTTATTGCATCAGCATTGTGCCAAAATCTATACCCACCATAGTATAGATTGTATAGGATGAGGGATAGAGATTTTATGCTGTTGGGGTCAGTGGACATAAATTTTTGCTTGTGTATGTTTCAGTTCAGACAATGTGTAGAGATTGCACCACATGTGTGTGAAAGGGCTATGATGAGATTCCAGGATTGGATTTCTTACATTACTATTGGGTCAAAATCAATCTTTGGTAGCACTTGACAGAGCTTGAAGGAAAAATGTTTCACTGTTGCAATGTCACAAGGTAAGCCTATCAAGTATGACAAACCATTTAAACTGTGAACAATCACACTAAGACTTGACTCACACAAATGACGTATAGCCTCAGGCATGTTGCTTAGTGAAGAGAGACCCTGTATGGTTACAGGATGTAAATGGTGAATAAATGGAATCTGTGACTGCAGATAATTTCAGCACCAATGATTTAAGGTTAACTAAGGGATTGCTAGTCAGTAATGTGGTTATTCTGAATTATGGAGGAGGAAGGGTGGGGACACAAGGGGTGTTGGCCATGGACCGTTACCAAAGGCCATTAAATTGCATTATGAGGGAAAGTGAAGCACCTAAAGGGGAGTGATTAAGAACAAGTGGAAGAGTCACTATTAAGATTTAGGGACTTCTTTTTTCCAAAAGAGCCATTGCCAGCAATGCATGTTACACAGCACTGAATACCAACACGAAATGAACCACTGATTTACTGCAAACCATACAAAGTTCTGAGATACTTGCAGCCAATTCTGGAGGAGTTAATTGATGTCATTATTAAGGAAAGTAATAGCCCGTGGGGAACCAAAATTGTTGCATCCAAGAAATCTGCAGATGGATCTCAGAAATATAGGTTTTGTTGCAATTACAGACACCAGAATGCCTATCCTTTGCTGAATGTTACAGACACTGAGATATTTTTTAATGATGGACTTAAGAAGTGCTTACTGTCAGCTATAAGTCTGGAGGACCAACTAAAAACAGCATTTTCTTCACCATGGGGACAATCTTAATTCAGGAGGATGCTTTTTGGACTGAAGAATGAACTTGCGACACTTCAGGGCTTATTGGACAGAGTTTTCAGAGGACTGAGGCCACATCAATGCATGGTATATCCTGCTGATAAAATTGTCTTTGTGAGAATATGGAGCAGCACATACAACACCTAAGGGAGGTAGTCTGAGGCTGCTGGCTGTGAGTTTAATGTTGAATATAGAGAAGTGTAATTTTGTATTGGAAGGGGTGGCATAACTCCATCACATTATTAGTAATGATGGGGGTGGGACAGACCTCAAGGCTCATTAAAGCCATATGCGAATTACTGTACCGCAATTGGTGAAGGAACTACAATCATTTCTTGCAGTCACGAATCACTATAGATTCATAAAAGGATTTATGGATGTTGTCTGACTATTGACACAATTACTAAAGAAATATTCAAAATTGATTAGGTCAGCATGCTTTTGGGAAACAGAAAGAAGGTTTGACATCAAGTCTGATCTTGGTGTTTCCAAATTCCAGTAAGGAATTCATTTTGTCATGTGATACATTTAACCATGCACTTGGTTGTGTGATGTCTCAAGAAGTCAAGGGCATAGTACATGCAGTACCCTATGCATAAAGTCAAATGAGCTCAGTGGGAAGAATTACTCCATGGCAGAAAATTACATGTTGAGCCATATCTATGGAATTATATGCTTCAAGTATTACTTCTCTGGGAAAAAGTTTCAAGTGATAACAGATCATGCAGTGTTGAAATAGTTGCTGCAATTGATGGTCCCAGCTCATACGCTGATATAATAGGCATTATGACTGAGTGAGTTTCATTTTGAGGGCATACATAAATCTGGAAGGGGAGAAGAAATTAAGAAAAGAAAAGAAACAGGGAAGCGAAGACAGATTAAGTAGGAAAGAAGTAGCGTTAAAAATAGGTGATAATGAGCTTGAGGAATGACAGACAGTACCGAAGATGAATAGAAAATGTAAACAGTTTAGTAAGCAGTTGCAGTTAGTAAACAGAATGGTGTTCTGTGTGGATAAACTATGTTGGGGCCATAAGGTGTGGTGCCAGCACAGCTGACAGAGACAGTGTTACAGGAGACACATGATCATGTGTTAGCAGGTCATTGGAAATGTAGGTCTACCAACAGGAGAGTAGCACAGAGATACTCATGGAGGAATAGGAAGTTGGACATGGACCAATATGTACCGAACTGTATAAGGTTAGCTCAGGGAGTGGATTTGTATCAGATGAGAGTATCATTGTAGAGGTTACCTGATGTATTAGTGCCATTTCAATTGCTAGGAATTGATGTTTTAGGTTCCTTCCACAACAAATCTACAGGGAAAGAATATGTACTCACAATTATAGACAACTTTTTGAGATATGAGGAGATGGTCATGATGGCCAACTAAAAGGCAGCAACAGAGGTGCAAGTACTAGAAAAAAAATACATCTACATCTACATATGTACTCCACAAACCATCATTAAGGTTAGATTGTGCCAGAGCTAGTCATTTCATTTCTTGTTTGACTAACAAATATAGCAAGGAAAAAATTACTGTCTAAAAGCCAACAGTCTGCAGTAAGGCAATTTGTCAAATGGTTTCCAAACATCTAGGAATATGGAAATTAACTGTTGTTCTCCGTTCATGGTTTGTAGGAGATCATGTGAAGAAAGGGCAAGCTGAGTTTCACATGAGCAATGCTGTCTAAATCCATGTTGATTTGTTGATAGAACGTGTGCTGTCTCAAGGAAATTTATTATATTTCAAACTCAGAATGTGTTCAAGAATTCTGGGGCAAATGGATGTTAAGGAAATTGGTCTGTAATTATGTAGGTCAGTTCTTTTACCTTTCTTATATGCAGGAGTCACATGCCATTTTTTCCATTCACTTCAGACTTTTTGCTGGGTGAGAGATTAAGAAGTGAAATTTAAAACTTCAGCTTTCCTTTTGCTGTCTTCTGTTGTCTCCCCAGACTGTTCACAGAGTGACTGGATAGAACCATTCAACCCACTTAGTGATTTTATGTATGACGTGAATTTCTTGGGTTCTCTGCAAGATCTTTTGTTAAGGTGTGATGGGGGAAGATGTTGTATGCTTCACACATTGATCTTCTTCCAGACACATCAATTTCTACTAACTTTTGCCAGTCAACATTTGCAAACTCTCTTTTGAGCCAAGAATGTGATACTCTGTGCTTCCTCGGTGATTTCTAACTTTGGTTATTAAACCAAGGAGGTTCCTTTCTATCCTTAATCCACTTACCTGGCACATACATCTCCAGAGCATGATTTACAATCAGTTTAAAGTTTGCACATAATCCCTCTATGTCCATCATACTGGAGCTAAATCATGTCCATTCACTCTCTAAGTGCAATATTAACAACTGCTTATTTGCTTTGTCTAGCATAAACGTTCTCCTCGCCTTCTTGATAGAGTTATTAACTTTAGTATCAACTGTTGCTATGAGCCGGCCAGAGTGGCCGAGCGGTTCTAGGTGCTGCAGTCTGGAACCGTGCAACCGCTACTGTCGCAGGTTCAAATCCTGCCTCGGGCATGGATGTGTGTGATGTCCTTAGGTTAGTTAGGTTTAAGTAGTTCTAAGGTCTAGGGGACTGATGACTACAGCAGTTAAGTCCCATAGTGCTCCCATTTGTTGCTATGATGACATCATGATCACTAATCACTATTTCTGTATTGATTCGGTCGATAAGGTCCGATCCATATGTTGTGTGTGGATTGTCTAATTAGTTGTTCAAGGCAGTTTTCAGAAAATGTGTTAAGAAGTGTTTCATAAGACTGTCAGTATCATATGCAGTGAGTCCATATATGTTCCAGGTTATACATGACAGGTTAAAATCACTTCCATCTACTATCAAATGACCTGTATATTTCCATGATACTGACTGTCCCTTGAATTACTCTTAAACTGTCACAGCAGAATTGCTGAAACTGAAGCTCAGGGTACCTGAAACGATAGTGACAGTTATTGGAAGCAACTTTACACTCTATTTGTTCATGGAAGTTAGTAAGATTTTGTGTGAAGAGCTTGAGACACGTCCTTTACATCCTCAAGCTAAAGAAAGAATGGAAAGAGAGCATAAAACTATAGGGAGTATGATAGGATACTATTTGGACACATGCCATTGAAAATGGGATGTTTGTTTAAAGTATATGATCTCAGCATACAACTCTAAGCAGCACATGAATACAGGATTGTCACCATACGAATTTGTATATGGTTATAAGATGCCATCACCATTTGATATGTTTAAAAAAAAAAGAAGGGTTAGAGAGGAGCATCTGTTAAAGAGTTCATAAGCGTAATGAAGGTGATGTGGAATAGGATGCACAAGGTTAACACCAGGATGTTAGGAAACTAAAAAGAAGCAGCGAGCCCTACAATAAGAATGCTGCTTACAGGGGTGACCAATGGGTAATGTTACTGACTTCTTATGCTCCAAAGGAGAAGATGAAAAGTTTTTGCAAAGTATCAAGGGCCATATCAAATTTTGCAAACTACATCACCAGTGAATGTCAAGATTAAGTTGCCAGGGGGATGATAATTGTACATGTGGGGAGTTTGAAATCATTTCAAGGGAGTCCAGAAGCTATTCCAGGAATTATGGATTTGGACTAGAAGGGAAAAGTGAAAAATAATGTGTAGAGAGTGAGCATGAAGTTTTGGATGAACAACTAGATCATGTCCCTTAACATTAAGACCTATAAGATAAGAATAGATTTAGATTTGTGTTTGTTAGATTTAAGTGTAGCCTAACTTAGTAGACGAGATGAACTGCAGTGGGGCAACATGGGACGTTGGAAGTAGGAAAGGGTAATGGTTATCCCTGTTCTCAGGTCGAATACACCAGGAGACGAGATGGTATGGACCTTAGCTATGCTGCTGATCATCATCGGAGTAGAAGTATTGCTGAACCAGTACCTGGAAAGACAACAGAAAGTGCAGATCTACTATGAGAATTAAAACTGGTCTTGTAACCTGGCCTTAAGAACTTGCCTTACTATTTTAAACTAGCCATGGTAGAAGCAATGACCAATGGAGTAAATGGGTAGAACAAGGTACAGAGAGAAGGTTAGAACACCTAGGCAATGAAGTACTGTTGAATCATAAAACAGAAAAGGATTGCAAAAAAGAGGTGGTTAGGCCTCAATTGTACTTGCAACAGGTTAATGCACTTCAGATGTACTCTATCTTTGATATAGTGATAGTAACAGTCAGTTGTTTTGAACAGGGGAAGCTCACAGTAGTGAAAAGGTTGGAGCTAGATCGAAGTGGATTATTAACAAATGAAACATTTTGTGAAATAATGGGGCCATCCTTCAGTCTACAAGCCACAATTTTGGGAATAGCCCATCTGAGCATTTCACAACCTTGAATGTATCATCCAGAGGAACCTATAGAGTTGTTACCATCCATGAATCAGACTATGTTATCAGACTTCAGGATCCAAGTTACTTCAGTACATAGACAAACTCATCAATGAGCAGATCTGACAAGTCTCCATGGAGAAATTGATGCAGCATATGAATCAGTACAGGAAGAGCCAGTAACAGAGGGAAACAATATTGACCATAATTTTACAAGTTACCACAGTGACACTTACTCTGTTAATTGTAGTCCTTATTTACATGTACAAGAAACAAAACAGGAGACAAAGTTTAGACCCACCCACGATTCAAGTTCCTGTGGACTAGATTTCCAGATCCTAGAAGGCAATAGAGGAAACTATAAGTTATGGTAAAAGGAACTGACAGAGCTTAGGATAAGTAGTGTATCAGAGAACATAATGATAAAAGCAGTCTTCAGTAAAAAAAAACAACCAGAGCCAACTGTACCAGCCACCAGAGAATTTGCCACTCTAGTTTTGCACAATGATAATCTAGTTTAGTCTTGTTCAAGAGGAGGGACATGTAGCTCATCAACCACATTTGGTCAGAAGATACAGCGTAGGTGATAAATTGCAGCAGCACCATATGAATGCAAGCATGAGTTTTATGCCTTAGAAAATACAACACAGATGTTGTAAAATTGCAAGGTGAGCCAGCCTGGGAATGTGTGGAAACAGTTGACAACACAGCAGTACCTATGTGGAAGAAAGTGGAAGTCTTTCCATACTGGTAGCTGCTGAAGTGTTTAGCATATGTGCTTCTAGGCACAGCAAATCCCAAACAAGTATAGCCTGAAAGTGTATAAATACCTAGCCGTTTTGTACTGAAGTCACTTGCATTATTATTGCAGCTCTACTAGCACAGAGCTGTGATGCTCAAGGTGCCATTTGGAATGTTGTTTGTGGACCGTAGTTCGACTTCCCAAAAGGGCAGTCTGCCCTGAAACCATGGGATCTGGAGCCCCCACCACCTCAGGTGGGTACTGGCCCTGAGAAGCACATTGCCAGCCATCAATGCAGGGCAGTGGGTCACAGCCGTAACGTCACCTGCCTGCCACCTGCAGAACAGTGCTGGGGTGTGAGTCATGCCACAGCACTCACACCCATAGCTAGGAGGCCATCAAGACCAGAGTCATCACTGACAGATGCAATTTTGTCATGTGCCACCACTCGGCCAATGCTACACTCCATCAGCATTGCTGGATGACAATAAACAGGAAGCTGCTGGACACTTCACCCATGCTGCTGCTTTCTGTATTGAACCCCGATGAGGAGCCATAATAAATATTTGGTAAATTTCTGTCTGTTTGACAGGGGCGGCATGGTGTCCTCTTGCACTCTCTCAGCCCAGACCACTTCAATACTGAGCTAGATAAGTATTCAACTAATTAATTTGAAAGGATAGATAACCAATCTCAGATATATGAGAATGTGAAAAGGCATTAGAATATATTAAAGTATTTGGTGAAGTAACTAGTGCCCCAGATACTTTGAGTAGGTTGAAGGAACAACTACAGGAACTAGCTGAACCAAAATAATGAAAAAATGTTGGGTCTACTAGCACTATCACCAATTCTTTGGGCAATATTGTATTACACCAGAAGTACTTTTTAAAGTCAAACCAAATGGTCTGGTACATACAGTTGCCTTTTTGAAGAAATTTAAGGAAGTGTTATCTAAAGGTTCGGCTGGTAACACTAAAATTAACTTTACTGTTAAACATTGACAATGGAAAGCTGTAAATTGAAGTTCTGAATGCAGAAATACAGTTGAGTCTGTTTGAAGTAGTATTTAAGTGAGAATTCACATGTCCTAATAATTATACTAAAGTATACGATGTTCATAAGCCTAATTTTGAAAAATATTTACGATATAATGATTATGATGATGACTATTTGAGCTGTGAAAGCAGCAGCATATCTGGAGACAGTACACGTAATAACATTAATGTGTGTTTGTGTTATAAGGTTTATGGCAATAAGTATGTGTGGCCTTATGTCTCACCTTCACATTGTAATTACATAATAGGTAAGTTGTTATGTCATTCACGATTAGTTGATGGATGACAACCAGTAGTGAGCTCTGTGTTGTATGAAGAACCCTGCATTACATAGAAGGCATATTCTAATAATTACTAATAAACAGAGATGAAGGTGGGGAAGATTTATGATGCATTTTCTCTCTGGATTCAGAAGGAGGTTACAGTAGTTAATCTAGAGGACATTCGAAATCATTATGGTTCTCATATTTACATAACATAATGAATGTCATTATATGTTTTTGTCTGCTGTGACATAAGGTCTAGGGTCAAATATAACTGGTGGCTCAGCAGCAGAGCATGAGCTTAATGTTGTACACATCTTTTGCAGGTGCTAAGGTGTTGCTGCATATTAAACCTGTAATTCCCTTTATTAGAATATAATATTTTGTGGATACAGTAAGTGCTGAAGATTTATTTTAGTGATGTGTAAGGCACCATACTAATTTCATTTAGGTCAAAATAGGAAAAATGACCTTATCTAAAGCATCACTGCAACAAGGAAAACCTATTCTTTGAGCATAAAGAACATATATTAGTGAACAATGATTACAAACTATCTAAGTAAAACAAATGCACTTTTGTATGTTTCCTCTTATCAATAATTGTTGGGTTTTGTACATCTCTTATAGGCCAGATTAGATAATATAAAATATTCAGTATGCAATGTAAGCTGTTAAGTGTACGGGTACTTATAATCAAATACATATGTTTCATAGAGGAGAAATACAGTGAATGACTAGTGACTTACAGATTGACTAGTTAACGACCAATTACTACCAATGACAGACATTTTGTTACCCAATTTCTACTGGCTGCTTATAGGGGCGCAGTTAGAATCAATTTTAGGGACCCGAGCAGGTTAAACAGGGAGGTGTTTGTTATGTAGGGCATGCCGACTACACTTCACCCTCCTGCATCTTGGTGAATAACCCATCAGGCAGGATACGATGGGTTGGGGGATGGTATGGGAATCTGTCCTTTGGAGTCTATCTTCTTTATTTATTTGGTCCTAAGACACTTTCTTTATATTTTTATATTCCCTTTCCCTCCTCCCCAGGTGGAGTACCTGTTCTATATTCCCTCTCTCCAGAGTCATATGTTTCTATCACTGAAATCCTGTGCCATATACTGATAATTACAAGCTGTTTTCACAGGTGGAACCAAGGGTACATGGTAACACACATAAGATGTATTACACAGACAATATTTTTTGTATGAAGCAGGGCAAATCAGGAGATTTTTTAATTGTGGTAAGATGAACATGTTAGTGACATCTATTGCTCGAGGGCTAAAGGAAGGGTGCTAACACTAGCCCTTAAAGAAGAAGGTGACATATTAATATGTACACAAAAATGGAATACTACAACATGCCAAGTATTGGCCAATGTTACAAAAGATGGCATTAGCATTATGTGTGATAAGAAAATGCTAATGAGTTGCTTAACGGATTAGGAGCAAAATTAATCTAAAAAAACTCACATTATCTCCGAGAAGAGTGCACTAGTACCTGAAGGGTTAGTGTGGATATAACAAAAACATAACCATTATGGATATATTGTATCTTTTAATGTAAGAATGAAAGATTAAAGAGCTATTAAGTAGACATTTTATATATTTTAATTACAAAAACAATAAAATATAGATTAACAGCAAATGTCCTCAAACAGACTTGGGAGTCTATGTTTTAATATATGTACTGAGTATGTGCCTATATAAATGAAAGAAAAAGTAACAAATCCATATGGATATTCTCAGTACTCCTTCATAGATTTTGTTTTAAATTTTCAGATTACAATCACGTTAATAATAAAGAATAAAAGAAAATATGTTCTAATAACAAGGAAAATGTTTCTGATGAACATCCCTTAAGGACAAATGCATATGAGTGAGAGCTTTTTATGAAATACAGGGCTATTACAAATGATTGAAGCGATTTCATAAATTCACTGTAGCTCCATTCATTGACATATGGTCACGACACACTACAGATACATAGAAAAACTCATAAGGTTTTGTTCGGCTGAAGCCGCACTTCAGGTTTCTGCCGCCAGAGTACTCGAGAGCGCAGTGAGACAAAATGGCGACAGGAGCCGAGAAAGCGTATGTCGTGCTTGAAATGCACTCGCATCAGTCAGTCATAACAGTGCAACGACACTTCAGGATGAAGTTCAACAAAGATCCACCAACTGCTAACTCCATTCGGCGATGGTATGCGCAGTTTAAAGCTTCTGGATGCCTCTGTAAGGGGAAATCAACAGGTTGGCCTGCAGTGAGCGAAGAAACGGTTGAACGTGTGCGGGCAAGTTTCACGCGTAGCCCGTGGAAGTCGACGAATAAAGCAAGCAGGGAGCTAAACGTACCACAGCTGACGGTTTGGAAAATCTTACGGAAAAGGCTAAAGCAGAAGCCTTACCGTTTACAATTGCTACAAGCCCTGACACCCAATGACAAAGTCAAACACTTTGAATTTTCGGCGCAGTTGCAACAGCTCGTGGAAGAGGATGCGTTCAGTGCGAAACTTGTTTTCAGTGTTTTCAGTGATGAAGCAACATTTTTTCTTAATGGTGAAGTGAACAGACACAATGTGCGAATCTGGGCGGTAGAGAATCCTCACGGATTCGTGCAGCAAATTCGCAATTCACCAAAAGTTAACGTGTTTTGTGCAACCTCACGGTTTAAAGTTTACGGCCCCTTTTTCTTCTGCGAAAAAAACATTACAGGACACGTGTATCTGGACATGCTGGAAAATTGGCTCATGCCACAACTGGAGGCCGACAGCGCCGACTTCATCTTTCAACAGGATGGTGCTCCACCGCACTTCCATCATGATATTCGGCATTTCTTAAACAGGAGATTGGAAAACCGATGGATCGATCATGGTGGAGATCATGATCAGCAGTTCATGTCATGGTCTCCACGCTCTCCTGACTTAACCCCATGCGATTTCTTTCTGTGGGGTTATGTGAAAGATTCAGTGTTTAAACCTCCTCTACCAAGAAACGTGCCAGAACTGTGAGCCCGCATCGCCGAGTGTGGGAGGAACTTGATTATGGGCTTGATGTCTGCTGAATCACTAAAGGGGCACATATCGAACATTTGTGAATGCCTAAAAAAACTTTTTGAGTTTTTGTATGTGTGTGCAAAGCATTGTGAAAATATCTCAAATAATAAAGTTAGTGTAGAGCTGTGAAATCGCTTAAATCATTTGTAATAATCCTGTACTAAGGTAAAATATTTGTGACTAATAGCATTGTGAAGAATGTAAGAAAAAGCATGTAAACAAAGAAGTCAAGAAACATTCATTTGAACTAGCCAGGTAAAGTCATTAGGGTAGAGAGAAACTTTGTCATTGAAAGTTGTAGATTTAAGGATAATTAGCTGTGTATACAGCTCAGATTTTTAAGATGGGATGGACCCAATTTCATGTAGGTTTGGGAGAAAGGAAGGACTGACAGACCCAGAAAAGGGATGGTCTAATCTTTGGTTAGCAAAATTCATGTAAGGAATTACCTGTACCATATTAGGAATGTACCACGTACCATTTCTTTTATGTAGAGCTGTGAGGAAAGGGGCATTTGCATCGAAAAGATTAAAAAAGTATTCACACAGTATCAGCCCGTAAGATAAGATGAGAGCGCAGTTCTCACAGAAGTATAAAGCTGTAATGTGACAGTTAGTCATGCTCGTGCAGTGTTCTCCAAAGCAGTCAAAGTTTAATAGACTTAATTGATATCAAATGCTTTCTGTGAAAACTACTTAATACAGATGGTTCAAAGACCCACATAAGAGATTACACATCCTTGAGAATGTCTGCATTGAAACTAGTATCAGTGACCATGATACAGTTGTAGCAAAAATATTACTAACCAAAAAAGAGCAGCTAAAACACATATATAGATTTACATCTTCTGTAAACTAGATAAAGAGTCAGTAGTGTCAAATCTCAAATAATAACTTGAAACCTTTCTCTCTTGATATTAGCATGTACAGAAATAGAAGTTGATGTTTTAGAGAAATAGATGACCAAGTACTAGATAAATACATATATGTAGTAGAACAGTTGGTGGTAGGAGGGAACATCCATGGTATACAGCAACTTAAAAGAAACGTCTACAGAAACAGTGACTACTGTGAAATGGGTATAAAACCAATCCTAGAGAGATCCTGAAGGACATGCATTTTCTGTCAAAAGAGCAGTGCATGAAGCAGAAAGCAGAAACACAGAACTCCATTTTCAAATATTTCTCTACAAAGGAAGATAAAGAAGTGTTCCCAAAGCTTAATTCTTGTAGCTCTGCGAAGATGGCTGATGAAGATGTTCGGTGCAGCTAGAATTATGACTGTCTGACTTTGAAAAGTGTGTATTTATTATGCTGAGTGGTAATGATAAAAGTATCACTCTCAAGGTCTGTGAAATGTAAAAGCTTTATTTATCAGAAGAAGCACACTCAAATATATAACAGCTCCAAAAAATGAACACAGGAGACATTACGCATGAAAGTAGAATCATCCCTGAATGTTAAACATTAGCTTGTAACAGGGAAATGCTGTAACTACGAACACATTACAATTCAAGAAGTACAGCATGCAAAAGCTCAAAGAATAAACTGTCATTGATGCTGCTGCATAGTGTTGATGGCTGGTGTATAATTGAATCTGACTGCTGCAGCAACGTAGTCTTAAGGTGTACGCATCTGTAGAACTCTGTGAGCTAGGGGAATAAGTCAGACTAGTAAGCAAGTATTGTTGACCATTAGAAAGAGGTAATGGTCCTACAACATCAATATGCATGTGCATGAAATGTAAAATTTTATCAGGCAAATCACCAACTGGTGCCTGCACATGATGTCACACTTCACTACATTGACATTGCAGACATGTTCAATCAGTATTTTTTCCCATGCCAAACAAAATGGGAGATGAGATGTTGGATGGACTGCAGGGTGTCACAAGTTGTGTAGGCTGTCAAAGGCTAGTCTATGAAATGCAGGTGGTAGGAAAGGATGAGATCTTCCATGAGAGACATTGCAATACAGCTTGACATCTTCACCAGGAACACTGATAAGCTGTAACTGTAATGCACATGTAGCACTTTTTAGGAAACTGTGGACCTTCTTGTCATTTTGTTATGCATTGATGAGTTCTGTGAAATCAACAGGGCCTGACACACTGTTGATACATGAGATGCAATAAGCAACCACACTGTCAATTCCAGAAATGTACTTAATGTCAGTGGTAAACTGAGCTTTAAATTCTTGATGGTTATACTGATGAGGTTATTTTGGTTTATTTTGGTTTAGCCATAAAGCATTTGTCATTTAATAAGTATTGGATCACTGTGCAAGGCAAAGGTGCAATGGAAACATGCCCATGCCAGAGAGAAAGATGCACAAAGGGAAAAATGAATATGTATCTGTATTTTAATGTTTTGTTAACCCAATATACATTTTTTGCTCTTCAACTATCTGTCTGTTCCATCCATGCTCCTGGCCAGACAAGTTGTGTGTGTATTGTACACTAAGTATATTTGTGCAAACGTTTTTTTATAATATATCTTCTGGAAACAGAGACAGTTTTTTTTTTTTTTATTTCTAGATTATTCATACTGGAAATGATACCTGGATGCATACCAGCCTGCAGTCTTTGAGTATAACAGTGACATCACTGATGATTGTATTGTACTGCATTCTTTACTATGGTGATGGACAACATTTCCCTTTCTTCAGAAAAGAAGTGGTAAATTACATTCTGTTCAAGTAGAACTAACATACCAATCAATTTAGACTGTTTCATAGGTAGTCATAGTGAGATACTGTGGAGGTGCAAACTTAGACATGTGAATTGCTGCTGCTGAAAGCATCCGCCAACCAAACATCTCAAAATAATCCACATTATTCACACCTCCCTTATGTCATCAGTACTTAAATGACCAGTATAACTAGTGACCATAAAAAGGATGTCATTAAAATATATAAAATATGTTATGAAATTTTCCATTGTATTTATTATATTTTGTTTCCTTTGTTGCATGAAATGAGTAATATTTCCAAGAGAAAGAGAGGAAGGATCACGAAAGAGGGATATTCATGTATAGAGAATAAAAGTATATGGAAACTACCTGAAAAACAAATTATGAAAACCATGAAGAATGTTGCAAAATTCTAACTTATAGCTTACCTGGCTGCACTTTTTTCTAACAGTAGTAGTAGTATCTCTGCTCTCTCATTCTATGAACTGGAGCACTTTAAATTTTAGTAAAATAATGTATTTATTAAACATCATTTTTTGGCTGAGAATTTTGAGTGAGGGTAAATGCAACATCAATGAGTTCCACATCACAGGAAAATTTAGAAAATTTTCTCGAAGTAATTAGGAAAGGAATATTCATTCTAAAATTTTGCAATTAGTAATTTACAATGCACAATACATGGAGCAGATGATGGTGATCTCATCGTACAGAGATATTAATATCAGTGGCAATGAGGAACAGCTGAAACAGCTAAAACTGTACAAGGCCCAGGGCTCAACATGATCCCTGTCAGATTCCAAACAAAATTTGCAATTGCATTAACTTCTCTGTGAACCATAATATATCACAGATCACTCAAACAAAAAAGTGCACCCAGTGGTTGGAAAAAAGCAAAGGATACACTTGTCTATTCAAAGGTTAGCAGCAGAAGTCATTCACAAACCCACCATTTAATATCATTGTCATACATCTGTTGCAGAATCTTAGAAAATAATCTAAGCTCAAAATTAATGAGGTACCTGGAAGAGGATGCATCCTCCTTGACAACCAGTATGAATGCCAAAAACATGAGTTATGTGAAAACAGCTACTAGTAATAAGATCTTCTTGGTCCTCTTAAAACTTTTCACTGGAAAATTATTCCTGTACTGTCCTGTGCTATGTTTAGAACATCAGACATCTAAGTTGGACTTGTGATATGTGACCTACAAGGGGTAATTTTGTGACAACTACTCCACAAAACTAGTATTTTAGAGCAGTTCCCAAATTAAAAGCATTTGAGGTTCTTTATTCAATTATTAAAAAGTTTATGAGCCAGATGTATGATTTAATGAATTAATGAGATTAAAAAACTGAAAGGAATTGAAATAGTTTAGGCATTCAACATGATTTGTTAATGTCACTATGAGCAACTACAGTTTTTTTAAAAGAAATAACTTAACACTAAGATTCAAGGCATTGAAAAAGGAAGTATTTTAATTTTAAAATCAGCAAATTTAACTATAAGCAATTGGAAGTAACATAATTATCACAACAAATAATATTTTCTATACCCTAATATTAAAAAAATGTACTTGTTTATTTGACTTTTGAATTTTCTGCTAAAATGCTCTCACACCCAAACCTACAGAAGTCAGGCACTCAGATTAGTACTACAAGTTATACATCAATAGAGTATCAACCCAAAAACCAATTTAGTTTGTTCTATGTGCTGTCATCCAGTAGAACATGCACAAACGGTAATTAAAAGTAACACCAGAATGACAGAGGACAGGAAAACCATATCTGTGAATGATTGTATTGTGAAAGCCATGGGGGGAGTTGGTAGAGTGAAATATCATTGTACCAAGGGTTCTGGCTTCAAATCCTACTTAAGGCAATTTTTTTAACTGTTTATGCATGTAACTGTTATAAGGGGAAACATTTTCCTGAATGCAAAAGGACTTTTTGGAGTTTGTAACAATGTTCTTTTGGCAGTCTGCTTTCACTTCATTAGATGAAATTAGCAAGCTGCACATTTGTATATATAGTTCTGGTGTTCTGTCAGACATGAGTGACAGAACAGACACCACTCATGATGAAGCAGCTAATGTATTTGTAGTTTAACAGAATAAACATCAACAATCAGAACAGCAGAATGAAATAACAATTGTATCACACTTGCAGAAGTATTATTAGTCCCATATAAAGCCGTCCCATATAACACTTTCACACATAATACAGCAAAAAAAATTGTCGTCGTTCAGTTTCAACCCAGTACCCCACACATGACGATCTAACTCTACACAAACTCCCCCAGGTAAGCTATGTGGACAAATTAATCACCATTATGATTTTCCTGTACTCCACAGTTCTGGTGTTACTTTTCATTGAAGTTTATGGCCATTCTGCTGGGTAACAGCACATAGTTCAAACTAAATTGGAGTTTTGGTTGATCTCTATCAAGATTCAATGTTTAGTACCAATCTGAGTGTCTGGCATCTGGTGGTTTGTGTGCCAGTGGTTGTATGACCTTGCTGTGATGTTGTGAATCAGTAAACTATGTGCTACAAGCTACAGATCATAAGACATCTCATGTGTTTCCTGCATATCTTAATGAATGAAGTTATCTGAAAAACTATTATTCAGCTTCAAGAGTTCCAGAACCCATAGCTGGTAACAAGAAGTAAAGTATGGAAGAAACTCTTTCAACTGAGGTGTGACACATTTGGCTGGGAATTTGAGAGGAAGGATTCAAGAGCTGAATCCCAAGATCATTCATATCAGCTGTAATCTGAAAAATTTAGCTGAATAACCCCATATGAAAGAATTACGTCTCTGTCTTTTATATTTATAAGAGTACCCACACCACATTATTGCAAAAAATACCTCTTTATATGAAATTCTTGTGGTGTGGGCCCCTTTGTTATTCAGGCACTAGGTTAGTCCTAGATAATCCTATGCCCAAATGCAGCCCTGGTACCGTCAGACTGCTTCTGAACTCCTAGAGTTATCTGTGCACTTTTGTTCACTGCCTCTAAAGAATTGAAGCTACTGAAGATAGCTAGGCTGAAGCCATTGTTCCTACTTAAAATGGAAGATAGAAGTGGGTGAGTTCAGTGTTCACTTGGTGGTAAGGTTATTAGGGGACATTTACAAACTCAAAATGGGAAATGACAGGGAAGGAAACTGATAATATCATTTCAAACAAATGTGCCAGAATTTGTGTAAGTAATTTGCTAAAACCATAGAGAACCTAAATCTGGATGTACAGCTGTGTATCTGAACCACTTTGAGCTCAAGTGAGGGTACAGTATTTTAAGTACTGTGCTATCTTGATCACTTGTCAAATGACAGATATTTCTTAGTATTTGAAAAGCTCTTCTGCTTTCACCATACTTTTTACTTCAGTCCCTTTGAGTTTTTCTTTATTCTTTACAAACTTCAACCACTAAAGGTCTTGCATTCTTCTTAGCAAAGTGATGTTAACAAGTTTTGACAAGATTTTTTTTACTTTCTACAGATATAAGTAGTGAAACTGAACTTCCAACAGGGATGTCTTCTTATAGTGATAGTGTATTTACATTTGCATGTCAGTATACATACTGATTAATGATAACTAAAATAACTAAATGGAATCTTTCAAGATAATTAGTTACATTTACAGCCATGATATAAGACTAAACATAAATGTTATAAAAACTGATGTGCTGTAGATTTGGAAATTAAAGTTTTAACAAAATAAAAATTTAAATTAATAATCAAAAGGAAGAAGCAGGGTGTCCTCAGACTATCAGTAATCCATAGGTGGTATCAAGGAATGGTGGTAAAGTGATACAAAAAATACAGTCACTCCAGGTAAACAAAAAGAAGTGCTTGAGGCTAAAAAATGATTCAGAAACTTCAGTGACTAAAGAGAGTGCAAATTTCCATGTCAGTTTTGTGTGTGATATGAGGGCAACTGACAGATGATTTCTACTTGGTGTTTGCAAGTCAATACCTAGGTGCAGTAAAATGCTATTAATTCTACTCAAGATGGTGATTTCCATTAAAACCAAGTCTTTCTATGAGCTTCTACAATGTCACACACAGGAATACACCTACAAAGTGAAGTTCAATAACTTTTAAAAGGTTTTGCCACTTATTTCAATGCTATCACATTAATGGATTCACTGCCTTCCTGTATCTGTAAGTGATGCCTTTATTCTATATACATGTTTATTTTATTCTGTCTATGATTCTTATTTATATACTGTTGCAATCTTCCCACCTGTCCTCAATTTCTATTAGTATCTTGATCATAATCACATTGATTAAATGAGAGGCCAAAGTTAATTATGTCTGCAAGTATGAGAGGAAGCTGAAGTCATGGTCAGGACGGAAAGCTATATTGCAGGTGCCCATTTTAGTAAGAACTAAAGGGGATCCAGTACAAACTCAACAGGGACAACCCAATCAATGAAGATAACTGCAGGACAAAAAGGAAGCTGCCACTGTCAGTTGGGAACAAATCGGTACTGAGGGCTGTTACTCATCACAAGGCACACTGTAGAATATTGAAGAAAGCAAATTCTTTATGAGAAGAGCATAACCACATCAGAAACAAAATAAATGCAATGTGAAATACAGTGAAAGAGAATACTGTTAGAATCGGAGAAAACTGTTGGAATCAGAGATGAGGATTTATAGATAGGTTTAAGAGTAAATGATACACTGGTATCAGATGTGTGTAATGTGGTAAAGCTCTTCAACAACCACTGTATATCAGTTACTAGTAAGATGGGATTATCAGTTTGAGCAAATGCTGCACTGGAATATCAGAGGCTAATCATTCCAAGTAACAACAGTAGCATTAATGTGATCCTAGCTACACTATAAAAAGTAATTTCTACAACAAAAAAAAAAAAAAAAAAAAAAAAAAAAAAAAAAAAAAAAAAAAAAAAAAAAAAAAAAAAATAAATATGGGCATTAGTATAGAATACTGTCAAACGTAATTAAAGAGAGTTACTCTGAGTTTAGCAATATTTTAAATTATTTTTACAATAAGCTATTTGTCACTGGTAGCCCTTATGGCTGGTAGTAAAATTATAAATTTAAGTTTCTGCTCAAAGAAGGACATAAAGAAATGTCATCAGACTTTCATCCCATTTCTCTTTTGTCAGCCTTCTAAACAAATTTTGAAAAGATAACATATGTGCAGCTTCTTAGCAACAAGATACAAACAGCATATTGTCAAAGACACAATTGGGATTGTTCAGGGGTTCCCATACCAAGAAGGCTACTTACAGTGAAAATGTAAGCAATTATGCATCACATTTTGGGCTACTACTATATTCTGTGATTATTCAATGATATTTGATTGCGCAAATTAATAATGTGAACAAGAACAACACACAAAGCCATAAAAATCACTTAGTGTAATCTACAAATACACCCATTATTAAGGAAGATATATTATCAATAAGCCACAAGAATCCATAAAAAATTTTCTACTAATAATTCGTGTTACAGCTAACGGCTGAATATATTTAAAAAATATATCACATAATGTAAGTTTTGTGTAATAACTGAGTTCTATGCCCTTCAACACAGAAATGTGAGATGCATATATTAGCTGTTGTTGTTGTTGTGGTCTTCAGTCCTGAGACTGGTTTGATGCAGCTCTCCATGCTACTCTATCCTGTGCAAGCTTCTTCATCTCCCAGTACCTACTGCAACCTTCATCCCTCTGAATCTGCTTAGTGTATTTATCTCTTGGTCTCCCTCTACGATTTTTACCCTCCACGCTGCCCTCCAATGCTAAATTTGTGATCCCTTGATGCCTCAAAACATGTCCTACCAACCGATCCCTTCTTCTAGTCAAGTTGTGCCACAAACTTCTCTTCTCCCCAATCCTATTCAATACCTCCCCATTAGTTACGTGATCTACCCACCTTATCTTCAGCATTCTTCTGTAGCACCACATTTCGAAAGCTTCTATTCTCTTCTTGTCCAAACTAGTTATCGTCCATGTTTCACTTCCATACATGGCTACACTCCATACAAATACTTTCAGAAACGACTTCCTGACACTTAAATCTATACTCGACGTTAACAAATTTCTCTTCTTCAGAAACGATTTCCTTGCCATTGCCAGTCTACATTTTATATCCTCTCTACTTCGACCATCAGTTATTTTACTCCCTAAATAGCAAAACTCCTTTACTACTTTAAGTGTCTCATTTCCTAATCTAATTCCCTCAGCATCACCCGATTTAATTTGACTACATTCCATTATCCTCATTTTGCTTTTGTTGATGTTCATCTTATATCCTCCTTTCAAGACACTGTCCATTCCGTTCAACTGCTCTTCCAAGTCCTTTGCTGTCTCTGACAGAATTACAATGTCATCAGCGAACCTTAAAGTTTTTACTTCTTCTCCATGAATTTTAATACCTACTCCGAATTTTTCTTTTGTTTCCTTTACTGCTTGCTCAATATACAGATTGGATAACATCGGGGAGAGGCTACAACCCTGTCTCACTCCTTTCCCAACCACTGCTTCCCTTTCATGCCCCTTGACTCTTATAACTGCCTTCTGGTTTCTGTACAAATTGTAAATTGCCTTTTGCTCCCTGTATTTTACCCCTGCCACCTTCAGAATTTGAAAGAGAGTATTCCAGTTAACATTGTGAAAAGCTTTCTCTAAGTCTACAAATGCTAGAAACGTAGGTTTGCCTTTTCTTAATCTTTCTTCTAAGATAAGTCGTAAGGTTAGTATTGCCTCACGTGTTCCAACATTTGTACGGAATCCAAACTGATCTTCCCCGAGGTCTGCTTCTACCAGTTTTTCCATTCGTCTGTAAATATATTAGCTGTGAAAATGATTTTCTTGTGACTATGCTTGGCTGCAATTAGAATTATCTTATGTACTTCAGTATGCATACATTTACATACTTATGCTAAGTGTTGTTAAGGCTGTTGTAGGGTGGGACAGATGAAGTGAACAAGGAAGTAGTGAGGGGACGGGAGGAACACATGGAAGGAAACAGTGAGAATAAAGAGACAAAGAGGTAGCAATGGAAAGGGACAAAAATCCAGTGCTAATGAAGCCTTGTTCTGGTGCCCATAAAATACAAATGTTAGAAATGTACTTTTGTAAAATAATTATTAACATCTTCATTGTAATTCTTTTACTAAGTTCCAATTACTTGTATTGCACTGTGATCTGGACACTGGACCTCTTTGCACTGACCTTCATTACAGTATCTCAATCACTCAACACCTGAGTGCACTGAGACTGAGAAGAAAGTAGCTCTTGCAATAAAGATAGCAACCAAAGATGAGGAAGGATGTGTGTGCTATGTTTCAATGAATTGTACGATCTCTCTCTCTCTGTGTGTGTGTGTGTGTGCGTGTGTGTGTGTGTGTGTGTGTGTATTATTATTATTATCATTTTACAAATTTGAGGGAGAGGAGGGCATATTTTATACAAAACTGGAATACCAGCCATTCCTGTCTAAATATTTCCACTGAGCAATGTGAACATTTAACAAACAAATATGAGGAAAGGCAAGGAAAAAAATCTGTAGCTCAATATGGGTGGCATGAGATCATCTGCAAGCATTTACGTCTATATACATTCAAAATAAAATAAAGTAGAAAAACTATATTCAAAATTAGTAATGAGAGAGACAGAGACAGAAAGAGAGAGAGAGATATATATATATATAAAGAGAGAGAGCAAGAAAGCATGAATTCACAAGGTTATTAAAAGCAAAATATTTTGTAGTACCTGTGTTTGTGTCATCCGTTTCTCCATCAGTAATCTCTTCTGGTTTTTCTCGGTTCAGCATGTAATCTGGAAATGTAATATCTTTTGGCTGACAAACATAAATAAATGTTTGTGCAACAACAACTATAGTCACAAAGCAGTTCATAATGTACATTATTTTTCTTTTCATACAAAATAAATCTAACTACTCTGGATTTTACATTCATCATTTCAATTCTACATAGGTATTGATTACAATGAATTTTTTCTATAAATTGAAAATAACAGTTGAGACCATTAATCTAATCAAAACTTACGTTTAAAAACATGATCACTTGCCCTCTTCCCAATTTCAGTGAATGGTTGCTCTGAAATTAAAAAGATTGGCTCTGATTTATAATTTTTCATGAAAGATTTTATTTGCAATATGTAAAACTAAAAGAACTGGATCACTGTTTGATTTGCAGAAAGTGAAGCATGGAACACTGAATGCAAAACATCATAATTTAGTAAATATGAGTATGTCTCTGAAACATTATGTAATGCAAATACCTTTTTCCAATAAAAATGAACTATTGTATTGATTAGCATTTGAAAACAGAACAACATACATGGAAAGTCAGTTGATAACACAATAAATTCTTCTCTTTAAAAATAAATACTCAGAAATAGAATATCGAACTCTGTAAAGGTAAATGGTAATGCTGTAATACTGTTGAATCAAATGAGGAGGAAGACCATTAACAACTTTATTTTGAAGAGCAGAAAGACATATATGATGGTAGAATGAAAAGTAATGCCTCCACCTTCATTAATTGGCTTTGGATAAGAATATTTTAATAAATCAAATGCAGAAATAATCCTTAGAATGTGATCATTAATTACCTGTTTTCACTTTCCACGTAATCACCAGTCAGTTGGATACATTACTGCCCACAATTAACAAGTTTTCTGAAGCCATCACACAAGAAGTCTACACTCTGTTTCTGCAACCATTGTCTCACAGTACTCTCAGTGTCCATCAGAAGCATAATAATGTCCCTGCAGATCGTCTTTCATTATCAGGAATAGATTGCAGTCAGACGATGCTAAATCTGGACTGTATAGAGGATGCTGTATGGTAGTGAGATTCAGTCTCTGAAGTTCTGCTGCAGTGGCGCATGAAATGTATGGTTTGGAATTGTCAAGCTGCAGGAAAACATTTCCCTTTTCCTATCGGATCCTTGATAGCTGTCATTTCAGATTTTGCAGTGATGTGATGTAACACTCTGAATTTATTATTGTTCCATGATCAGGGAAATCAACATGAATAACACCATCTGCAACCCAGAACACTGTGGGCATGATTTTTCCAGCTGAGGGATGCATCTTGAATTTCTTTTTCTGGGGTGAGTCTTGGTGTCGATATTCCTAGACTGACGTTTCGTCTCCTGATCATAATGGTGTACCCACATTTCATCTCATGTCACAATTGAATGGAGAAAGGTGTCACCTTTATTCCCATAATGTGAGAGAAGTTCTTGCAAATTTCAGGTCTGTGCGCTTTCATTTCAGGAGCCATCATCCAGGGTACCCATCATGCACAGATCTTCCAATAGCCAAGCAAAGCAATAATTTGACCCACATGTTCTTGTGAAATGCTGATTGTGCTTGAAATTTCTCTCTGAGTGATATGGCGATTGTCGTGAATCAATCTGTCAACATTTTGCTTGTGAAACTCCATGGTTGCTGTCACAGAATGTCCAAATCTTTGTTTGTCACACAGGTCAGATGTTCCCACCTCAACATCTTTAAACTCACTTGCCCAACAACGCACAGTACTCACATCAACACAATCACATAAACAGCTTTCATTCTCTGACGAATTTTCTTTAGGATGACACCTTCTGCTGTTAAGAATTCAATGACCTCACATTGCTTAAATCGCATTGACTGACCATCTGCGAAGGATTCCATACTTTACACTGTGACAACACAACCATTCAATGCTAAGGCTTCCCACCAGCTGGAGCTGTAGAGAAGAGTCTTACCACATACCAGTGCTGCCAACTGTTGAAGATTTATGAAGGTGGAGGCATTACTTTTCAGTCAACCCTCATAAAACTTTTAATAAAACAATGGTAATGGAAAAAATGGAGAAAATGAGAACAAAGAACATTCTATGTGGTAACATGAATCAGAAACTACCAACAAAAATATACTGTGAGAAGGTTGGTAGTCAATGAGTCAGAACAAGCAGATAGGAAAAATGGGAGAAAAATTAATGATAAAAAGAAAGAAATAATAAAAGATAGAGAGGGCAAAGAAGAGATAATACAAAAAGTAGACAATGCCTCTGTTTTCTATTTTGCTTTAGCTGACATTACACAATTTTTTATTTTCTTTTTTTCCTTTTTTTTTTAAATACAAATCCTCTTGGTTGGACTATAGCTTCATACAACACTGCAGGCACAAAATTATTACAATATGCAGTAAATAAACATGAGACTGCATGACAAGAGATGTGAAGAGCTTGAATTAATGCTATTTAGTGATGAGCATGAGCTAAACACAAAGTGTATACTTCTCATTGTATAATCTCTGAGATACATCTGAGGTAACTGTGCAGCATAGTGACAAGCATAAGCCAAACACAAAATGTATAATCTCTGACACGCATTTATTCTTTGCTTTTTGTAAGTATTCTATTGTTGCTCGTATTTAGTCGCTTGGACTGAAAAATGTCAAGTCATAGTTACAGTATTTTATGTTGTGAAGAAAGTAAATGTTTTAAATCTACAACATTTTGGTGATCCCAATGTGATATCCAGTGTTACCATACTGCATCATGTGCTACATAAGGAACATCTGCATCAACCATGCCATGCATCTTCTACGTATTTCACCATCATAAGTTTGGAATGCAACCATCAACTGTTGACCAGCCTACAGGCACATTTATCCATCATGTTATGGTTAAGCCACTATCATTCTGGCAACAGAACTTGGTTTTATGGTTCTTGCATCTAGAGATTCAGTTTGTGCTAGCTCACATAACTGCTGATGGCACAAAATACAGCTACATTGTCACTGCTTTAAATGATGACATGGCTACAGAGGTGCTGGACATTCTAGCATCATTGTTACATGACCATCATGAATGCCTTCCTCATCTGCCCATCACAATCAGAAACAAAACAGCTAGAGAAGTTACTCTGCACTGAAGAACTAAGCGTTTGCATTCCTTTGCAGTTACTGCACTACCTGTAGACTCTAGTGAGTAAAGCCATTAACAAGAACATTTTATAGAATATCTTACTGACCCATCTTCCACTTAATGCACAGAAGATACTGACAGCATGCACCAGCAATCTGGCCACATTCACACAAACTTATTGCACAAATTGCTAACCTGCAGACACAGTGTTTCAGTCACCAGTCCCATCATCACTGCACATCAAGGAAGTGCTGATGCTCTCATCTCACCATGAGAGTCTGTTGGTACCATAGATGGTTTAGTTCAGAGGTAAGGAAATGCAGTCCCCTGTGTGAGATGGGAAATGAATCACGAAGTCACTAATTATGGTGATTGGCTCCTCAGATGACAATTGTCAACTGCTCATCTTGAAACATTACATGAAGTTGCAGTTCTTAGTGGGCACAAGTGCTGATGTGTCAGTATATCCATCTGGCCAGCTACTCACTACAACAGTGATGACCTATTCACCACCTATTCACCACTAGTGGTGCCACCTTTCTGGTGTATGGTCATGTCATACTGGTACTATATCTAGGCCTCCTTCATAAGTTCAAGTGGCAGTTTGTTGGGGCAGATGTGGTATACTCTGTTCTCAAGCCACACTTTTTTCCTTTCTATGGACTCTTCCATGACCTCCATCATGGTTCCCTCCTTGACACTACTACAAACTTAGTTAGTCATGGATGTGTATATTTGCAGATGATACCACAGTGCGGACGTTCACACATGATTCTCTGTTTGTATAACTACTGAAGCAGTTCCTGGAAATCACTCAGTAACGCATTCGATGATGTATTACATACTGACCATGTTAGTATCGCCAGTACACACTTGACCTCATCATTTAACAGAGCAGAAAAGTTGTAAGTAGCAAAGCAGGAGTTTCTTCATGCCTGCACAAGGAATTTGCTGCTTATCGAGCAGTAGCTGGGCATCTCCACTCCATGTAGTCCTGATGAAGAATAACAGATAGACCCACGTAGGGATTATAGACAGCCCAACACCAGGACTATCCCTGCTCATTATCTAGTGCTGCACATTGAAGACATTGCTTTCAGTATCCATGGCAGAAGCATTTTCTCCACATTGGACTTGGTACATGCATTCTATCAGATACCTGTTGCTCCAGATGATATAGCTAAAACTGCTGTCTGCACCTCAATCAGACTCTATGAATTTTCCAGAATGCCTCTCGAACTATAAAGTACTGCACACATCTTTTCAATAGTTCATGGACAAAGTCAGGCATGACAACAACCAACACACTTACACCAAGCTTTTAGTTATCTCCATTCAACTGGATCATTTATCAATCTGTCAAAGTGCAATTTGGAGCAGCTGTGGTCCAATTCCTGGGTTATACCATCAATGCCCACAGAATATGGCCACTACAGGATAAGGCTGAGGCCATCACTATCTTCCCACAGACTTCAACAGTTTGAGAGTTGCAACGATTTCTCAGCAACATCAAATTTTACTGCTGATTCATCTGCAGCCACACATTCTTAGATACTCCTTCGAGTGACTTGCTACAAGGGTCACCAAAAGTAAATGATAAACTGCTGTGGACTAGTGAGGCCGAGTTGACATTTGCCAGAATGAAGATCACCATTGCAGGTGCTATTCTGTTAGCACACCCAGTTCTGCAGGTGCCTCTTGCTCTAATGGTCTACACATGTACCTCTATAATTAGTACCATACTGCATCACTGAGAAGATGTACACTGGCAGCCCTTTGAATTTTTCAGCCATAAGTTATCATCATCATAACAGAGCTGGGTAAACCATGATTGTGAATTACATGCAGCATGTGCCACCATTGAGAAGTTCTACCATAGGCTTGAGAGACAACAGTTTACACTGGTCCCAGATGACAAGCCATGATGCACCCTTTCAGTCAGTGACCAGGCACACCATCACCATGCCAACTGTGCCAACTTTATTATGTAGGACAGTTCACCTCCTGCATTATCCATATTGAGGGAGAACTGAATATAACAGTGGATGCTCTCTCTTGGATGGAACTCATCACACATATGATAGCTTTTGAAGCACTTGGTTTGGCACAGTAATCTGACGTTGATCTATATGATTTACTGTCACAACCATCTGGTCTGCATCTCCATCATGTCCAATTACCATCAATAAGTGCATTGTTATACTGTTAGGTTGCTAAGCAAAACCAAGACTCTTTGTGACCAGTAACTTTCATCAGCAGGCAATAGCATAATTACACAACTTAACTCATCCCGGGGTTTGTAGTATGGTGAGTCTAGTGAAGTGTGTGTACATGTGGTCAAAATGAACAAAAACTGTGAGACATTGTGCACAAGTGTGTAACAAGTCAATGTAATAAAATCCATCATCATGCCAAAGAATCCCTTGACACATTTGTCCCACTGAACCAGCGATTCAACTATGTAAATCTGGGCACTGTCCACCCTCTCCCACCATTCAAAGGATGTACATGCTGCCTAACAGTCATTGACTGCTTCACTTGCTGGCCTGAAGTGTTCCCTATGGTTGACACTGGCACAGAAACAGTTGTAACCACATTCTTTTATGGATGGATTGCCTATTTCAGAGTACTGCTACATATTACTATTGACCAAGGTGAACTGTTCACGTCAAACCTATTCAGAGCAATCACCGTACTACTGGGCATGAAGTGTGTTAGGACTGCAGCATACCATCCAGCAGAGAATGGATTAGTAAAATGCATGCACAGACAATTAAAATTACCCCTTCCTTGTCATGACTCGGACTAATGGGCAAAATCACTACCAATCATCTGTTTGGGCCTCTGCACATCAGTCAAGGAAGACCAAAAAGCCATGAATGCAGAGCAGGTCTATGGTCAACCAATTTGGCTGCCCTGCAGGTTCCTCAAAAACATGCCAAACAACCTCGTTGAGGCATCATATTTCAGCCACAGTCTGCATTCACAAATTTGGCAGCTAAGTCCCATTGCCCTGAGGGATGAACAGACTCACCACCTCAATCAAGTCTTTGTCTGACACAACACAGTACACAAGCCACTGCACCCATCATATGAAAGGCCCTATCCAGTTATCAGCAGAGTGCAAGTGATGTTTAAGGTTGGTGTTGTGGGAATGCCAACAACAATCTCTATGGACCACTTTAAATCTGCCCTCAGCACCTGCTACAGAGATACAAAGGCATCAACAGATAGACCTTCCATTGATAGGACTGACTTGCTCGATGCTCCACTGCCCTCATGGACCAGCCACAACAGACTTCAGATGCTCACACTGACAACTCAACAGTGGCTAGCACAAAGCCTGTCATTATACAATCTGGAGGTCATGTCCATTTTAACAGAAGATACTGTTATCATATACTAAAAGGTATCAGATAGATTATATAATGGTAAGACAGAGATTTAGGAACCAGGTTTTAAATTGTAAGACATTTCCAGGGGCAGATGTGGACTCTGACCACAATCTATTGGTTATGACCTGTAGATTAAAACTGAAGAAACTGCAAAAAGGTGGGAATTTAAGGAGATGGGACCTGGATAAACTAAAAGAACCAGAGGTTGTACAGAGATTCAGGGAGAGCATAAGGGAGCAATTGACAGGAATGGCGGAAATAAATACAGTAGAAGAAGAATGGGTAGCTTTGAGGGATGAAGTAGTGAAGGCAGCAGAGGATCAAGTAGGTAAAAAGACGAGGGCTAGTAGAAATCCTTGGGTAACAGAAGAAATATTAAATTTAATTGATGAAAGGAGAAAATATAAAAATGCAGTAAGTGAAACAGGCAAAAAGGAATACAAACGTCTCAAAAATGAGATCGACAGGAAGTGCAAAATGGCTAAGCAGGGATGGCTAGAGGACAAATGTAAGGATGTAGAGGCCTATCTCACTAGGGGTAAGATAGATACCGCCTACAGGAAAATTAAAGAGACTTTTGGAGATAAGAGAACGACTTGTATGAATATCAAGAGCTCAGATGGAAACCCAGTTCTAAGCAAAGAAGGGAAAGCAGAAAGGTGGAAGGAGTATATAGAGGGTCTATACAAGGGCAATGTACTTGAGGACAATATTATGGAAATGGAAGAAGATGTAGATGAAGATGAAATGGGAGATATGATACTGCGTGAAGAGTTTGACAGAGCACTGAAAGACCTGAGTCGAAACAAGGCCCCCGGAGTAGACAATATTCCATTGGAACTACTGACGGCCGTGGGAGAGCCAGTCCTGACAAAACTCTACCATCTGGTGAGCAAGATGTATGAAACAGGCGAAATACCCTCAGACTTCAAGAAGAATATAATAATTCCAATCCCAAAGAAAGCAGGTGTTGAAAGATGTGAAAATTACCGAACTATCAGCTTAATAAGTCACAGCTGCAAAATACTAACACGAATTCTTTACAGACGAATGGAAAAACTAGTAGAAGCCAACCTCGGGGAAGATCAGTTTGGATTCCGTAGAAACACTGGAACACGTGAGGCAATACTGACCTTACGACTTATCTTAGAAGAAAGATTAAGGAAAGGAAAACCTACGTTTCTAGCATTTGTAGACTTAGAGAAAGCTTTTGACAACGTTGACTGGAATACTCTCTTTCAAATTCTAAAGGTGGCAGGGGTAAAATACAGGGAGCGAAAGGCTATTTACAATTTGTACAGAAAGCAGATGGCAGTTATAAGAGTCGAGGGACATGAAAGGGAAGCAGTGGTTGGGAAGGGAGTAAGACAGGGTTGTAGCCTCTCCCCGATGTTGTTCAATCTGTATATTGAGCAAGCAGTAAAGGAAACAAAAGAAAAATTCGGAGTAGGTATTAAAATTCATGGAGAAGAAATAAAAACTTTGAGGTTCGCCGATGACATTGTAATTCTGTCAGAGACAGCAAAGGACTTGGAAGAGCTGTTGAATGGAATGGACAGTGTCTTGAAAGGAGGATATAAGATGAACATCAACAAAAGCAAAACAAGGATAATGGAATGTAGTCTAATTAAGTCGGGTGATGCTGAGGGAATTAGATTAGGAAATGAGGCACTTAAAGTAGTAAAGGAGTTTTGCTATTTGGGGAGCAAAATAACTGATGATGGTCGAAGTAGAGAGGACATAAAATGTAGGCTGGCAATGGCAAGGAAAGCGTTTCTGAAGAAGAGAAATTTGTTAACATCCAGTATTGATTTAAGTGTCAGGAAGTCATTTCTGAAAGTATTCGTATGGAGTGTAGCCATGTATGGAAGTGAAACATGGACAATAAATAGTTTGGACAAGAAGAGAATAGAAGCTTTCGAAATGTGGTGCTACAGAAGAATGCTGAAGATTAGATGGGTAGATCACATAACTAATGAGGAAGTATTGAATAGGATTGGGGAGAAGAGAAGTTTGTGGCACAACTTGACCAGAAGAAGGGATCGGTTGGTAGGACATGTTCTGAGGCATCAAGGGATTACCAATTTAGTATTGGAGGGCAGCGTGGAGGGTAAAAACCGTAGAGGGAGACCAAGAGATGAATACACTAAGCAGATTCAGAAGGATGTAGGTTGCAGTAGGTACTGGGAGATGAAAAAGCTTGCACAGGATAGAGTAGCATGGAGAGCTGCATCAAACCAGTCTCAGGACTGAAGACCACAACAACAACAACACTGTTATCATTAAGGGAGGAGGGGTGAAGTTATCATGCAATGTAGTGACAAGCATGAGCCAAACACAAAGTGTATATTCCACATCATTTGATCTCTAACATGCATTTATTCTTTGCTTTTCTTAAGTGTTCTGCTGGTGTTCATATCTAGTTGTTTGGACTGCAAAATGTCAAGTTATGTTATGGTGTTTAATGTTGCAAATAAAGTAAATCTGCTTAAACTCACAACAAGCTGATATCTATTTGATACTTACTGATATCAGATTAGTACATTATAGGAGGACACTGCTATGATAGCATCAGAGTTAAATAATTACTCTACACAAAAGTATTTCATTAGTCAATACCATAAAAGACAAATATCAATGAGGTGGTTTAATTGTTAATATTACAATTTGTATCAATGCAATATTAAGATGAATTACTAACATCTGAATTATTTTGATATCAGGAAAAGCTGTCAGCTTACTATTTTAATATCAACACCTGACATAACCTTTATGTAAAAAGTAGTTTTTCAACATAGATAACATAAATGTTATGAAAATGGTTTTCTCACTACTCTACCACTCAGAACTATTTTTGAAATAGTGCCCAAGTTATCATAGTCAGTTATCAAAACATTTTGTTATTTCCATTAATGAACCAAGTTCATTCTGAGATGTCAAAGACAAGCTGGTTTCTTATAAAACTTGTATATGTTCATTTACACATTCCTGAACACAATTTCATTAGTTTAGATCATTTGCATAAATTATTTCATGTATCTATTTAAGCACAGTGTTAGAAACAATAAAGCTTTTTCACCATTACTTCAATAAAATCATAAGGAGACTATTAGATACTCATCTGTAAATGCAAAACACCTGAATTTAAAATATTATAACCTGGACAATTCCATCTTATACTTATTTTATATGACTAATTCTGTGTTATTAGGTTATGTGTACCTGACTCTCTTCTGAAATACTTCCATTCCTTCACAATGTCTCATTTCACTGATAGTCATCTTTGAATTTAAGCAGATGTTACAGCTACTGACAAGAACTAATATTTCGTACCTTGGCAATGTTCATGTGTCCTATATCAAAGGTTCTTCGCACAATTAGCTAGATACTTCATCTATAAACAACACTAAACAGTTATTTCCACTTGAAACTCAGTGCAAGCACATTAATACATGTGTCATTATAAACTTGTAAACAGGTAAGTTCATCAACCTCAAGATGGGAAAATCACAGTAAGAAACCTTATCACCATTGCAATGCAATTGTCCAGATAGTGTTTGTTACTAGACAATGATAATGTTCTGATGACCCTAGTGAGGGACTCATATGTAGTAAAATGTAACCTTGTATACAAGACATAGGACCTACAACATAATTCACCTCTTTTCAACAAATATTATTCTAGACAAAAAAAACAGTTGTCTTAATCATTTGGTAATAGGTAGAATTGCTTCAGTGTTTTTGTGCCATCAAACTGCTAAATTTGGCATTTTTATTATACTGAAATTTAAACACAACAATACAGCTAAGTCAGGTTGATAAAAACACAAGTTTTTCAAGTTTGAAAGAAATGAAAAACCATTTACTTATTTTATTTTTTATAAAAATAAATAAATAATAATAATAAAATAAAATAATAAAAAATATTTTTTTATAAATGAGAAGTTTGTCATATGTTGCAGTTGGGATAATTTCATGTGAAACTCAGTCAGAACATTTAAAATGTAGGACAATGGAATTGTGGAACTGTGGTTTATTCATCTAATGGCATATATTAGCAATCCATTTGGTTTGCAAACAACAGACAGTTCAAAAATTTACAAACCAGTTTGAATGATTTTTTACACTAATACATGATAACACAACACTAAAATGATATTTACTGAGGTGTGTACCACATTGTATTGAGCTCATATTTCCAGTTGCTCTTGCATGAATTGATCCACTGAGAAATAAGATTTCAGTATCAATACCTCATTTAGCTTTCTTTTAAGTGAACCTAAATTCATCTGCATTAACTTATTCACTTTTAATTTTTTATGAATTTTCATCCCCATGTATTGAGGTCTCCAGGCATACAATTGAAGTGGTGGGTGGGAAGCATGTAATTTTCTTTGTTTCTTGTACATATGAGTGAACAATATAGTTCCCATCAAACAATTCATGTCTGATACACAAAAAGATAATAATCTCATAAATATGTACAGAAATGGTTGATTATTAGTTTAAGTTTTCTAAATAACGATCAAAATGACTGACAGGGCACATATTTCAAATGATTTTTTCTGTAATTTTAGTACACACACTATGTTTGTCAAGTCGCCCTGAAAAGCAATACCATTCCTAATAATAAATTCAGAGTAGCTTGTATATGCTACTATTTGGGTATTCATGTCAGCTGTGTTTGATAGTATTTCCACTGCAAATGCAAAGCTGCACAGTTTGTTTGTTAGGTACACAATGTGTGCCTGCCAGCTCAAATTTTCATCTAGACTGAATCCTAAGATTTTTACTGAGGGAGCTTTTTCTATGTCTTGGTAGTTGTGACTAATTTTGATCTGCTCACTGTTCAGTAATACCCAACTAGTGTTAGAAATGGTATTGTAGAGTGCGTGGATGAAGAACAACCTCAGAGAAATGGAATCTGGGAATGAAATTGTAATTCCTTGATTTAACCAAATCAAAACAAGTACTACAATTCAAAGAAACTTTGTGGAGATTAATGTGAACAGCTACAACAACTCAACTCCAGTGAGAATAAAGTTAATTTGTAACTTTTTATAAGACCAATTCTCATTGAATCTGGGGTAGAGCATATATAAATATTCAATTCCATTTGAATTTAATGTGCTAACAAACAATAGTTTTACTATCATGTGAGAAAAGAGGAGTTACAAAGTCCAAGCCCAAGCATGTCTCTACCACAGCAAATAAAGGTACAGTCTGATTAAGCAAAACAAATGCCGTTCAGAGTACAGCACATGCCATAAAGAAGGGCTCACCAATATTAGTATACTACATGAGCATGCACAAATACTGAAGTGCCCCTTGGTAGGCTGTGGCTCATAGTGCCACCACAAGATGTTATAGCAGCCACACAGATTGATGATGTATTTTCCAAACAATGTCCAGCAAGGCTACCAATCAACATCACTAGTTGTAATTCATGCAGTTATTCCTTCAATTTGTTTCATATTGCCTGATTCAATCCAGATTTAATGAGAGATTCTAAAAAAGCAACTAATTTTCTCAGTCTCCTGAAACGACACAACTTTTGAAACAGGCTGAATAAAGGTAAAACTAGTACCATCCGAAAGTGATTTCTGCTGCCCACCGAAGTTAATTATCATACTTTGTAAAATAACATCCTGTACTTGAAACCTTTCCTTTCATTTAGGTATTTCCATGTCAAAGGGAATTCCAGAGCAGACACAACAACAACAAGTTGGGAAAGGCACTTACTCTTCTGCAGTTGATTGATAAGCAACACTCACTCACATATGACACACAAAAATAAAGAAATACATTTGAAGAACTTCGTATGGTCTCATGAATGCAAACCCACAGACACCTAAATGTACACCTTCAATGCCTAGGGTTTGGTGTGATATTGACTATTTATGAGCACCTGCTCTGCCTGATTAGTGCACAGGAGAGGACAGGCTTCTGCCAACAGGGAGAGGAGCAGACATGTATGAGAAGAAATGGTCAAATTCACATTCTTCTCCTCTCTTCCTTATTTGAATTATGGAAAATAAACATCTGCTCATATTTATCACAACATGCTGAGCAATGGGGAGACAAATAAAAAGGAAAGATAACTACTTTATTATTCTTTCAAACTCTCATTCCTCTTTATAACTGAATGTTTAAACTCATAAATTTGCACATGCTTTATGTACTACAGAATAACTGGCATAAATGTGTGTCTAGTATGTGAAAGGATGGAAGTTACAAAATGTAAGTAACGGGGAGATGAACAGATAGTGAAAGAGAATCATGGTAGGAAAAATCAAGTTACAAAGATAATTCCCTAAGTTAAATATTGGTAGGAACAGTCCATTCAGCAGAATGAGAATGGGAATAGTGCAGAAATGAGATGGAGAGAAGCCAAGGAAATAAATACCAAATGGCAGTAAATAAATATAAAACGAAGTGAATTAAGACTAATAAATAGCAAGGAATGGGCAAGAAGTATTACTACAGTTTGAGGACAAAAAAACGAGTAGTGGAGTAGGAACATAAAAGGAAAATGTAAATAGTGGAGCAGAGAAGGGAAAGTGCAAGGAATCAGAGACAGAAGGAAGAGTAAAACTAGTGGAGATGTAAGTAAGGGGAGCTGAGAGGTACCAGGATACATTTAAGAAACAGTTTCCATCTATCCAGGTTAAATAAGCTGGAGATGATGTGAGACACATTCCCAGAGCAAGCCTCAGTGCAAGTGATCTTCATCTGAGCTGGAGACCCAGATAAACTCATACAGATGGTGTTGATAGGGCAGAAAAGCCCAGCTAGTTGTCATGTCCACCTGGAAAGCACTCCCCCAGGTGCTGTACATCAAGCTGGATGGTCCGTCATAAGGCAGACTGCCGAGTGCCAGGATGTTGAGGTAGCAGTGCTCCAGTGCCTACTGCTGGATTTTCACAATTGGTGGCCAATTTTTGGTTGACTCTAGCTGATGCCAGAAAGTTATGTAATCAATCCACTTAATACCCAAACAAACTGTTACACCTGAGTAATTACATGATGTAATAGTCCTTGCTATATCAGCAAGCCATGAAGTGGAACATCAGTCAAAGTTAGTGCATTTCAGGTTTTAGAATTTACGAGAGTGGTTTGAAAAGTTCACGGAATCACCAAGAGAGGTCAGCGCTAGCATAACGAGTTGTTCACGTGATATTCAGTGGACTGTTGCCTGTAAACGCGTGCCACGTCAGTGTTCTTGGAAGAGAGGTGTGGCAGTAACATGGCTCTGTTGTTGTTCCCACATAGTGATTTACAAAGATAGAAAAAAAATCGATATTCGAGCAGTGATTAAGTATTTTGTAAAAAAAGGTATGAAAGCAAAGGACATTCATGTCTATTTACAGAATACACTGGGGGATTCTGCTCCTTCATATTCAACTGTTGCCAAGTGGATAAATGAATTTAAATTTGGTTGGGAGCGCTATGGTGATGATCGCACAGTGGTCGGCCAAGAAGTGTTACAACTACAGAAATCATTGCAAAAGTGCACAAAATGGTCACAGAGGATCGCTGACTGAAAGTGCATGAAATTGCTCATGCTTGCCAGATGTCATCTGAAAGGGTATATTATGTTTTAACTTAAAAATTAGAAATGAAATAGTTATCTGCAAGATGGGTGCCACAACTCTTGATGCTGGATCAAAAATGCACAAGAAGGGGCATATCAGAAAAATGTTTGGCACATTTTCGGAGAAACAAACAAGATTTTTTGTGATGACAGATGAAACTTGGGTGTGCTACTATGCCCCAGAGACAAAAAGACAGTCATATCAGTGGAAACATGCTGATCCTCTGCCACCAAAGAAAACAAAGCAATTCCTTCAGCGGGAAAGGTCATGGTATCAGTTTTCTGGGAGGCGATGGTATTCTGTTTGTAGATTATCTCCCCACTGGGCAAAAGTTACTGGAGAATACTATGCTAACCTCCTGGAGAAATTGAAACATAAGGTATGTGAAAAACGCCCAGGTGTACCAAGGAAGAAAGTCATCTTCCATCAAGACAAACCCATCTTATTCACCTGATATGGCTCCATCAGACTTCCATCTCTTCCCAAAACTGAAAATTTTTCTTGGTGGATGAAGATACAATTCAGACAAAGAATTGATAGCCAGAGTTGACATCTATTTTGCAGGCGTGGAGGAAACTCATTTTCAAGATGGATTCAATTCTCAATTCGCTGGAACATCGGTGGAGCAAGTGTATTAAACTACATGGAGATTACATTGAAAAATAAATAAGTTTCAGTGATGTAAGTACTTTTTTTCTACTCCACCTCAAGAACTTTTCAAACCACCCTTGTACCATTCTTGCACTATACAATAAACACTGGGAAGAAACAATCAGAGACAAAGCAATTATCATTTGTTTTTTATTCTTCTTTCCAGTTGTTTTCGAAGATCAGGTTTGTTATGTTATGACTCAAACACTTTTTTCTCATTTATTTATGCCAAAACAGCTTTTTAAGAGAATCATCACATCATAATGAGAATGAGATTTTCACTCTGCAGCCCCTAGGGCTGTCAGCCGGTCTAGTTATTCCTTTGCCTGAGCGCAGAGAGCCAAGGGGATCTGCCTCGCGCGTAGAAAATGCGGGCGAGCCAACGCCTTCAACGTTAAGTGAGCTTCAAACTCTGAAACACGCCCTAGGCCCTCCTCAAAGATATCTGGAAAGTCTGAGATCAAAGATTCCAATGATTGATAGGGAACATCTTCGGAGACCAACTGTACGGTGTCAGCGATAGAAAAACCGAAAGCTTGAAAGGCACCCAGGCCAAAAAGGTTAGCGGAGCTCGCATCACTGACAACAATAAAAGTAATAGGCTGAGTGACTGATTTGTAAGTCACGTCGGTAGTGAATTGACCCAGTAGGGGAATGAATTGTTTACCATAACCGCGTAGACGTCGGTAAACTGGCGCCAACGGGGGCGATCCAAGGTCGGAATAAGTTTGTGCATTCAACAATGAAACTGCCGTGCCCGTATCTACTTGCAGTTGTAACCGGCGCGACCGAACTGACACCTCGATAAAGAGTTTGCGTGCCAATGCGTTGGGAGCCTGGCCCGATGAAACTTCCTGAATGTCAACGTCCATGTCCTCTGTACCTGCTTCCTTCGATTCTTTTGAGGCTGAGCGGCAAACTTTAGCAATGGGACCTTTTTTATTACATTTGTGACAAACAGCCCAATGCTGGGGGCACTCTGACCGATCATGATGTATATAGCATGACGCACAGGACGGCAACAGGGGCCGGCAGCCGGAATTCTGTTTACGCGCCGTGCAGGATTGTACCGCTCGCACGTCATCCACCCCGGACACAGTGGACGCGGCCGCACCGCCCTGAACCGCCGTGACATCGCACCACGCTTCCAGCTGTTGACCTGCGGCATGAGAGACTTCATATGATTGAGCAATGGACAGGACTTCCTCAAGGGAAGGGTCTTCTAACTGCAGGGCCCGTTGCCGGACCTCCCTACTAGGGGCCGAACGAACAATGACGTCGCGTACCATAACATGGGCATACGACTCTCATGACTGCTCCGTGACAAAATGACACTTGCGACTAAGACTGTGCAGGGTAGCGGCCCACACCCGGTAAGACTGATGGGGCTGTTTCTTGCATTGATAGAACTCGACTCTAGCCGCCACAACATGCGTGCGGCGGCGATAATATGAAGACAGCAATGAACACAATGCGTCATAAGACAAGGACGGTGGGTTCCTGCAACGGCGCTAGCTGCCGCAAAACTTTATACAGCGAGGGAGATATCCAAGACAAGCAGAGAGCACGACATACCTCCGCATCGGCAACATGAAACACCTGGAAATGCTGCCGAAGGCGATGTTCATATGCGCCCAAATCCTCCGCCATCTCGTCATACGGGGGAAAGGGAGGAGGGAACGGCACTGGAGCAGATTGCGTGGAGAGCAAAGCCGGAAGCACTTGTTTCATGGTGGCCATGAGCTCCATCTGCTGCTCAACCAAAACCCACATTAAATCCTCCATGCCGTGGAGAAGCTGCGAAACCGGAACAACGACGCAACACGCGAAAGAACGACCCTACTCGTCGCCAATTGTGTAGTAACACTGTCCACGTTTACGTCGCACTTCACTTAGCGTAGACCGGGACTGTTTCCTAGGCATGCCCGATGTTAACTGACTGGGCACAGCCCATGCTGCCTGAGTTGTTGTGGTTGTTGTTACGCCGGCAGAGGTCGCGTCCGAATTCTCGCGTGCCCTCTGGTGGACAGGACTCTACTTGCGGCAACTACTGTCCGTGACGCGCCGTGCCGATGAGCGCCTCCCGCGATCTTTCTGGTGGCTACTACAGTAGCTTTACCTCTTCTGAGAATTATATTATTTGCAATTTGTCTCCATCAGTACCTGAGGCACATGCAAACTAAAATTGACTTTTTTTGTTGACTTCCCCTTCTCATCTTCAACTGCTTCCAATTCGTCTTTGGAATACCACACAAATGCCACTTTATCTGGTTTATTCTATTTAACATTTAAACCATTCTACTTGTTTTAGTTATCATTTGTACTCTGTTAATCAATATTGTGACAAATGTCTCACAGTTGACATTCTCAAAGAGGACAGGTATATTAGCTGCTATTTGATCAAATATATTTCCATCATCAGTGCCCTCTTGAACTGTTTGTTATAAGTAGTTGTCACAGAATGCATTTACTAATGTTTTGCAGGGTCTTTTGTCATGCTCAAAACTTACTAAGCTGCAACTATGCTGATACTAAAGTTGAGGAACATATGTACTACTGACCTGAGGGTGGGAGGGTTATGGGTGGTAAAACTGCAAAAAATATTTTTGAAGTGTATTCTGTTTCAGTGTATTAGTTATTTACTTTTTCTTAAGTATAATTTAAATAATAAATCATGAACAATATTTTCTCACTGTGGAAGCATATTTAATACTGAAACAAACTAATTGCTTGTCTGTATGAGGTGATAAATGTCGTGGGATATCCCTTATATCAAGTCAGACCTCCTTCTGCCCAGTGTAGTGCAGCAACTCAACATGGCCTGGACTCAACAAGTTGTTGAAAGTACCCCGCAAAAATATTAAGCCATGCTGCCTCTATAGCTGTCCATAATTATGAACGTGTTACTGTTGCAGGATTGAACTGACCTTTTGATTGTGTTCTATAAATGTTTGATGGGATTCAAGTTGGACAATCTGGGTGGCCACATGATTTGCTTGAACCGTCTATTTCAAACCAGTTATGAACAACTGTGGCTGGTGACATCCATTAAAATTCCATCACTGTTTGGGATCATGAAGTCCATGAATGGGGACAATGGTCTCCAGCTAACCAAACTTATCCATTTCCAGTCAATGACCAGTTCAGTTGGACCAGAAAACCCAGCCCATTCCGTGTAAACACAGTCCACACCACTGTGGAGCCATCACCATCTTGCACAATACCTTGTTGCCAACTTGGGTCCACAGTATTGTGGGGTCTGTGCCACACTCAAATCCTACCATCAGCTCCTACCAACTGAAATCTGCACTCATCTGATGAGGCTGCAGTTTTCCAGCCATCTAGTGACCAATCGAAATGGTCATGAGCCCAGGAGAGGTGCTGCACGTGTTGTGCTGTTAGCAAGGGCAATCGTGAAAGTTGTCTGCTGCCATAGCTCCTTAAACCAAATTTCTCTGCACTGTACTAATTGATATGATCATCATACATACCATATTGATTTCTGCAGTTATTTCATGCTGTGTTGCTTGTCTGTTAGCACTGACAATTTTACACAAATGCCACAGCTGTTGGTCATTAAATGAAAGCTGTCGGCCACTGTGTTGTCCATGGTGAGACATAATTCCTCAAATTTGGTTTCTCCACACACCCTTGACATTGTCGAGTTCAGAATATTGAACTGCCTAATGATTTACAAAATGGGATGTCCCACATGTCTAGCTCCATCTACCTTCTGATTTCAAAACCTGTTAATTCCCATCATGCAGTCATAATCACATCAGAAACCTTTTCACATGAATCACATGAGTACAAATGACAGCTCCACCAAGTACTGTCTTTTTATAAATTGTGTACATAATACTACCATGATCTGTACATGTGAATATCACTAGCCTATGACTTTTGTCATCTTGTTTATGCCCTGGTGTATAATTTTCATTGTTGATTTTCTACATCTCTTATTCTGAGAGGCTTCTTACACCATCCACACAAGTTCAAAGCTCTGTGCCATGCTTGTGATGATGTAAAGGCATCTGCTGGTAAACTCCAACTGTTGTACACCACCCAAGGAATACCTCAAACAAATATTAGTATTTATACATAATATTATGCTCTTAAAATTTAAGGCACATGTGTGCATAGTTTTAAGATGCGTAGAATTTAACATAACATTAATAAAGAACAAAATCACTCATTTACATACTTTACACATCTGACTCTTAAGGGAAAATATTGAATTTAACTATGCAAAAATTCTGTACACTCACAAGGGTTTGTCAAAATTTTGTGGTTACATCAGGTGGTGATCAGATGGAGTAAGTTAACTTTGTAATTTTTAATAATACATTGGAGAAATATAAAGCACTTTTGGTAATGGACAGTTAACTTCTACAGTTTGCATCACTTGAATTTGGTAGTGGTCTCCACTCTTGTTGAAGAGTATTTTTATTTGCCTGACATTCATCTCTTGTTTCTCCATTAGTCTAATTTTAACCTTACTTATTTTATGATAAAATGGGGCTCAAGATGATAAACAAACATTTCTGACAAAGGTACATTTTTCATCAGCATTGACTGTTTTGTAAATCTCTTCCTGCTGCTCTTGCTGTAAATTTTGTCTAAACACCATGACTGAGATATAATTCACATTTTGTTAAAGACATTATGTGTTCTATTAATCTGAGGGACAGTCTCCACCTATGCAGTTGGAAACAGATTGTGTTGATGAGAAGACTCGACACAGGTTGATTCATGACATATAAACTGAGACTGACTATGTTCCGATGATCACTATGACCACAAAAGATTGGATTAGAGTACTTTCTGCTGGAAGAGAGAGAGTTCTACCTGTTTCAGAGGACAGGCTATGATCAAGATTAGAAACTTCCTTACCACCAGTACTGAAAAATCAGACATTATGTTATCACCACAGCAGTTTAGTATTACTTGATCTTACAATAGCTAAATGTAAAGTTCCTACTTTGAAAAAAAATGGTGTTGGGTCCTTAGTTACTACAAATAGCTTCTGTTTATCTCCTGCTGGTAATTTAATATTTGCATGAGTACAACAGCTTTTTTGAAAGAAAAAGGTGATCACATTTTACTGCTACTTGTTATTCAAATCCATAATGAACACTGTTACTTTAGAAAAACTTGAATCTTGACCTATCAAAACGGATGAAACAAAATATAACAGGTACCTAAATGTAAGTTGCACATGTTGTTGGGTGCAATCTGATATTTAGTGATACATAAGAATTTTTGCAGCCATGATCATGTGTTGAAATATTTTTATTTCCTCAATGACCAGCTTCAACAGAATCTAGCTGTTATTTTCCCCTTCTGGACATAATATCACTGTACTTGAATCATGTAGCCATAATGAGAGCACACACTATTTATAAAATAAAGGCACTTTGGCTTGTCACATACATAAAACAGGATAAATAAAAAGTCCACGGTACCAAAACTGTGCTCAGAGTGGAAGCAAGTTTGTCTGTGGAGCCATTATAACTACAGCTCATCACATAAGACTGAGCAGGCATGCAGCAGATGTGTTGAATGTACAATAATATTTCCAGAAGATCTGAAGATGACAGATTCTATTGAAACCACTCACTGAGGGTATAAAAATATTTCGACATGTGATCTTTGCTGCAAAAATTCTTATTTATTGACAAAAACGTAAATAATGCTATTTGAAACTAAATCACTAGGATGCAGTGATATAAAAGTAATTTGCACTGATCAGGGTATCACAGAGGCAAACCATGAACATTTCTCAGTCCTAAAAACTTCATAAAACTTTCAATTGAAAGGTCCAAATTCACTACCTAGCAAATAAACTGAATAACTTATCATTTGTGACATGTATTTTGTCAAGTGCCACAAACATGGTCACCAAAAAGATAGTGTATCACTGGTACTTCGAGATGGTTTTTAGTTATGGGATAAACTTCTAGGGAAATTCAGAGAATGTCAAAAGGCTCATAATATTAAAAAAGAAAATAATTTGCAACATGAGTCTCCCCAAACAAACCCATTATTGAAATAATTTAAAAACAGTAACCATTCCCTCCCTCTACATATAAGAGGGGTTGATTTTGTTACACAGAAACTAACAACACTTCACAACACCTATGGCAACCACCACAGAGATAATTTTAAACTTCTGATGCACTGGTTAAAACTTTAGCCTAAATTCCAGAGTATATGAGATTTAAAATTTACAATAAAATGAGGTAATATATTTAACATGGAGCTTTGTACACTGGAAAGATTGCTCTTTACTCTTCTGTTGGAGAAGTGTTATTTTTCTATTGAATAATTAATTGATGATGATTTCACAGCTTGAACAAGGGAATTATGTGCACATTTCCAACATGAAATCAGAGCAGGACCAGTAATTTGGATAGCAAATTCTTTATTGTAATTAAATCACAGTTGTGTTTTATTATGTAGGGGACTAGTTTCAAACCACCCAGTTCATTTTCAAGACAGGCTTATTGCAGCTGGACTAATAGGCAATGATCAAAACACTTGCATGTGAATTACACTAAAAGTGCTTGATTCGGCAGCAGTCAGTTCACCTATTAGTGAACTGACTGTCATCTAACCAAGCACTATTAGAAAACTATTGGACAATATCCCTCCTTCCAGCATTTTATAAAATAATAGAAAAATTAATGAAGCACAGAATCAACAAATATCTAAATGACCATAAGTTGCTAAATAGAAATCAGCATGGCTTCCAGGCAGGTAAAAATACAGAAAAACCTTGAATGTGCTACACTGAACAAATAATCAAAAATCTATAAAAAGACAATAGCATAGCAGGAATAAATTTAGATCTCTCCAAAGCATTTGGCACTGTCAATCATGGCATTCTTTTAGAAAAAATGGAAGCATTAGGTATTCATGGGGCAGGGAAAAAGTGGTTTGAATCATACCTACAAAACAGAACACAGAATGTAGGACTGATGTCAGATTTCTCCAACCTCAAAATAAATTTAGTATCAGGTGCAAAAAAATGCAGTGGAGTAAATAAGTCCCTTACTGTTCCTTGTCTACATAAATGACTTCCGCACCTCAGATGGTGCAGCAAAGGCCATACTATTCTCAGATGACACTAGTGTGATAATAGGTGCATCAAAGCAATTGCTCCAAACAACTACTGATCAAGTAATAAAGAATGTCCACACTTGATTCAATGCACACGGGTTGACATTAAATGCAAAGAAAACGAATTATATGCAGTTTTGGAAAATATGTCAAAATGAAAAATCTTGATCTGTTGTTGGGTGACAAGGCCATAGAACAGGTGGCATCAACAAAATTTCTGGGGATTCATGTAGCTGAAAATCTTAATTTTAATGACCATGTAATGAAACTTGTGCAGAAACTTAACTAGGCCTGTTTTGCTCTTAGAATAACTGCAAATGTCTGTACTGCAGAGAATGCCAGGATGGCATGTTTTGGCCATTTTCAGTCTCTTGCAACATAAGGAAGAATATTTTGTGATTCCACCACTTGCCGTCTAAAACAAATCTTTCTGTTACAGAAGAGAACACTCTGAATAATAACACACAGTCATCCACAGACACAATGCAAACCATTATTCAACAAGCTTAAAGTTATAACAATACCTTCCTTATTCGTCTGTAAAGAATTCGCGTTAGTATTTTGCAGCTGTGACTTATTAAACTGATAGTTCGGTAATTTTCACATCTGTCAACACCTGCTTTCCTTGGGATTGGAATTATTATATTCTTCTTGAAGTCTGTGGGTATTTCGCCTGTCTCATACATCTTGCTCACCAGATGGTAGAGTTTTGTCATGACTGGCTCTCCCAAGGCAATCAGTAGTTCTAATGGAATGTTGTCTACTCCCGGGGCCTTGTTTTGACTCAGGTCTTTCAGTGCTCTGTCAAACTCTTCACGCAGTATCTTATCTCCCATTTCATCTTCATCTACATCCTCATCCATTTCCATAATATTGTCCTCAAGTACATCGCCCTTGTATAAACCCTCTATATACTCCTTCCACCTTTCTGCCTTCCCTTCTTATTGTAAATCTTAAAATGTTGTAATGGAATACTTGGCATTTGCTCTCAAAAGAAAGCAACAGAACCACACAATACATCAGCCTTATTTCAACTTCTATCAATCCAAAGTTAGCCAATATGCCTCAGCTAACTGACAATAAAGTGATCCCTTATGGAACTTATCTTTTTCAACATATTCCTTCCAGATTATAAAATGAGACCCAGCACAACTGATACCATTCATTAGAATAGACAATAAATTAAATTCACACATCAAAAAAGAGAATGAAAAATGGTAGAGTACAATAAAACAGAAGCTTTTGAAATGTGGTGCTACAGAAGAATGGTGAAGATTAGATGGGTACATCACATAACTAATGAGGAAGTATTGAACAGAATTGGGGAGAAGAGAAATTTGTGGCACAACTTAACTAGAAGAAGGGATTGGTTGGTAGGACATGTTCTGAGGCATCAAGGTGTCACCAATTTAGTATTGAAGGGCAGCGTGGAGGGTAAAAATTGCAGAGGGACACCAAGAGATGAATACACTAAGCAGATTCAGAAGGATGTAGGTTGCAGAGGTACTGGGAGATGAAGAGGCTTGCACAGCATAGAGTAGCATGGAGAGCTGCATCAAACCAGTCTCTGGACTGGATACCACAACAACAACAACTATAACACCAAAATGACAAAGGCTGCCTCATAATAATCAAATTATATTTTCTTGCTTTTGTTATTATTCCCTGTCCACACATTTAATTACAGTATACAATATTCAAAAAATCATAAACTAACAGCAACCCATTGCAACAAATTATGAAAAATAAAACTTCAGATAATGACCCATGTCCTCTCAGTTTCTTTCGATTCGTACCACTCTTTGTCACTCTTTTCCTCTTCTCCCCTAATAGTCCACTCCACATTCCTACTCAGTCAACATCAGTGAATCACTCTCATTCATTGTCTAGTGTGGTCCTTCATTGACACATACAAGAGTCATCTAAGTACAACTATGGAACGTCTCATTTCATTACATTTGTCCCTTTATTTTTATAAGGGTCACATTCTGGATCACTGATGGAAATATCCAATTCAAACAACTCTATTTACTTTGCTCAAAAATTTTACCTTGATACTTCATGCAATATCATTTGTAGTTGAAATTTATTCACAGTTGTGAACGTGGATGACCATCAGTTATATAATGGAATGCTGACAATGAAAATTTGTGCCAAACCAGCATTTCATCCTGGATTTCCCATTTATCATGAGCCAAATTTCCATATGTCATCAAGTGTGTGTCTGCAACCTGCACTTGCACATCCATTATGTATATTCCCGTACTGGGGAGAAATTTTAATTAGAAGTTGCTTGCATGGTTCCAGAAGATAAATACAATATTACAGTGTCTATGTTGCTCAGAAGTACAATGCAAAGTTCCTTTGGACATGCATGCATGTAATACGCATGTATATAATACGATGTGCATTTTAGCATCAACAATCACGGCAATGACAGATGTCAAATGTAAGTTGAATTTGAGCTAAGGGTAAGCATTTACTTTCTTAACATATTGTTTCAGAAGAAGTAAATAAAAGACAGGCTTGGAAAAGACTGAATGGAACTAACAATGGTGATCTTGACAAAATAGTTCTGAAATGTCAAAGCTCAATAATGTGCTAGAGGATTTAAGGCTATTATATGAGTATTTTCCAAGAAAAGGATCATGTAATGATAGTGGGTAGGATGGGAAAAGTTTGTACAAAGATAGGATCTTATAATCCCACCAGACATATTAATGGATGCCGGCGTCCTGTCAATATGCTGCATACCTACATCCAGTGGGATCACTGGAAGTGGGGAAAACACAGTATACCTGTATGCAGCCAGCAGTCCACATGAGCCCACCAGCTGGCAGACTTAAGGTCAAACAACCCATCCGGGGCTCACTTCTGTCCTCAAATGAATGTGTTCATCTCCATGGCCAATTGAAGTACTGACAATGATCGTAAGTTACTCCAATTGTTCTTTGGCCCATACATTTTACAACTGGGCCTGCCTGATTAGGATCTCAGCATTGTGATGACCACCTATCGCTATTAACTCTACTTCAGTGAACTGTTATACCATTCAGTTAAGTGACTAATTTCAGCCTCACCTGCAATTTAAGTTGTGCTACTACAAGTTATTTTGACTTGTAGTCCTAGAAGACAAACAGGTTACTGGTCACGCCACATTTAATTACAATTGTAATGCTTATAGTACCATATTTTGGAACATTTTGTGTAACTTATAAGCTATAGTATGTGTTTCTGACACAATTAAATAAATAAATAAAAATAGGATAAGAGACTCATGTGGACTTTTCATAATAATTCTTTATTTCAGTGTGTTCACGCACATATTAATAAATGACTTTCATGATCTGATTGGAGACTACAAAACAGGAGTTGAAGGAGATTCCAGTTCAATTTGATATGATGACCAACCATGGTTGAAAAATTTTTGGAATTGTGACAATAGCAGCTTAATAAACACTACATGTTGGTGCAATATTGAACCAGCTCAGCTCACCAGCAGCTACAAGTCCTGCCAGATATTTTGGCTTTCTACCTATTTACTGACCCATGAAAGCATTAGGACATTTTTCTTCAGAAATGGTTGCCACTACATTTCCATGCAAGTGACATTCAGTGCCCACCATGAGAACAGGCTCAACCTTCAGTCATAATGTCTTGTGTAGAAATTGGTACCATTGTTGGAATCTTCACAGTTACCTCTTCCAGACATTTATGCCTTGTTGACAAAATATTTTTCTACTAATGGAAAATCCAGGATGGAATAATGACAATATTACGAAAAGAGCAGTTGCTACTCACCACATAGTGGAGGTTCTGAGTGACAGATAGACATGACAAAAAGTCTGTCAAATCAAGCTTTTGGCCAAACAGAACTTCATCAGAACAGACAACGCACAGACACAAATGCTAGCTCTATTGGAATTTTTGCACCCTTGTAAATCAGATGCTACAGAAGAATGCTGAAGATTAGATGGGTAGATCATGTAACTAATGAGGAGGTACTGAATCGAATAGGGGAGAAGAGGAATTTGTGGCACAACTGGACTGTAACAAGGTATCGGTTGATAGGACAAGTTCTGAGGCATCAAGGAATCACCAATTTAGTATTGGAGGGCAGCATGGAAAGTAAAAACCATAGAAGGAGACCAAGAGATGAAGACACTAAGCAGTTTCAGAAGGATGTAGGTTGCATTAGTTGCTTGGAGATGAAGATGCTTGCACAGGATAGAGTAGTATGGCGACCTGTATCAAACCAGTCTCTGGATTGAAAGCTGCAACAACAAAAACAACAAACAATGTAAACCAGACTTAAAAAGAGTTGAAATGTCAGCTCAACCACCTATTTACAGTGTAGAAAATACTAAAATTTATGTGCTACAAAGGTCAAGCCTTCATCATCAAAATTGTTCTTCATGAATCCCTAAAACAGATCAAAATAACATAAAAAATATCAACAGTAAAATAATGTGTTCAGTTCCCTTGCAATTGTGTTTTCTTAGGATTTACAACTGCATCACTACTAACAAAACAGACTAGAATAAAATGACAACTGTCATCCTGAGTATTGGCAGCAGCATCATACTAAGAGCCATCTGTGTGCATGGTCCTCATCTACCATGAAAGACAACACTGTACAGCAGTTCTGATGATGAATGTTTGACCTTCAAAATGCATAAATTTCGATGTTTCTTGCACTATGAAAAGGTACTTGAGGCAACATTTCATCTCGGATTGTTACAATCATGGCCTCATACCCATTACAGATAAAATCAGATAAAGCTATGCATCATGGATTGTAAATCTTCAAAAACTGAGTAGGGAGTGTAAATTTACATATCTTTGTGGCTGATAATATGCAGAATGTTTAATCAGAAGAATTTTAACTCATCTTTCCCTAATTAACACATACACATGCAAGCCTTATGTCAGTCAGATCCACTGTTATCAGAGGTGTTGCATATACCTTACACTTTTCTTATTTCCCAATCTACCCAGCAAATGTTTTCCAATGACTTTGAAGTACATACAATGGCCCTTACAAGAACAAACAAAGTGCGATGGACCTTTTCTACCAATCTTGAAATGATAAACATGTATTTTGCACAATAGCTGCTCACCAGTTTCATTCTGCTACATCCCGTATGGTTCAGAGGCATTGGATGCAAAAAAATTTATGGTCATTGCCTGGCGGTCCTGATAGTTTCACTTGCAGTCCACAATGAGAGTGCCCTCATTATGGCACTGAGTGTCAATGGCATTTATCTAAGGGTCAAATAGTGGAAGTATGTCAAGTCTCTGCACATTTCTAAACAGCAGATCAACAACATTACAGAAAGTGCAGTGGTTTCACAAAAAATACTGCTACATGCAGAAATGATGAATGTACCTATTATATTCCTATTTGACACAGGTATATCTCTCTCCATGATCAAGCAGTCAACATACTTTGGTATTCATGCTTCACCTTTGGACATTGTGCATTCCAAATTGTGTGCTTTCAGACATCAAGAAATTATGATGTTAGGCCAGACAAAGCTCTCTGTGTAGTATAAACAAGTAACAAGGACATTGTCTTTTCTTGTGTTGGCCTATGGAAAACATTTTTAGATTTCATGGCTATTCTGCTTTTCGTTTTTCTATAAGTTCAGTATCTTGCTAATAGTATTCAGCCTTCAGTGCAATGAGCAAAAATCGATTCTTTATGCTCCTAATTTGCAGATACTTGATCCTGATCTAGAGACAGCCTTGAATTTCTAGGCACATGTTATTTTAAAACTTTCCACAGTGCTACCAGATTCAGTTAGCCCTTTGGGGCAAAGTAAAATTAGAATTAGACAGGTTGGAACAATATCATATGCTTTTGTCTATTCCCTTTAATGAAGGAGTCTCTCTCTTAGTGGTTGAACATAAGCCTGTTGTCACCATATGTCTGTACAATGACTTTAAACTGACTGTCAAAATCCAAGTGGTAGTAGAATCCTACTCCTTGCTCCAGCACAACAAACACTTTGCCAAATTAGCTGGTTGCCACTTCTTTTCAAAAACTGATCTGGTGGAGGTTTATTACCAGCTTCCATTGGCTGAGCAGTTAAAGAAAATCTCCATGTTAAATACAATAGGTTGACATTTCGGGTCATGGGTACACCTGCTACTTTCCAAAGGTTTTTAGAACAGTTGATAGCAGATAGTCCCCAGTGTGTCAAATATCTTCTGAGCATCCTGGTTATAGGTTGTGCAAATAAAGAGCATCTGCACAATTTGTGTCGGTTTGACAGGGCTCATTCAGAAAAGTGCAATTTTTCTAAATGTTCATTTTTCAATTTTCTGTCAGTTACCTAAAATCATCTTGACAGAGAGTAGTTATAGGTCACACAGGACTATGCTGAGGCAATAAATTTCAGATCCCAGATCTGTGAAGGACCCCCAGGTGCTTCTCAGCAAGATTACCTATCATGCAAAATTCATTATTCTGGCAGCTTCCACTGATAGCCCTTTGAATCAGTTGCAGTTCAAGAGCATACCTTTTCAATTGTCCATGGCTTAGCAACAGGTGTTTCACACTTTTAAAATTTTCCTACAGTCGGTCCTTTGTGCTACAATGTATCAGCTTCATTTATCACTGGGATTGGCAATGGCAGCCTCTACTTGTGGCACCAGGACCATTCTGTCCTGTATGTTCTTGGATGTTTCTGAAAATCCTATAGTATTCATTTACAGAGCCTGAAATAAGGCTCAAGGACATTATTCACACCTGGAGAAGAATGCAGTAGCTATCATTTTTGGAGTGCATAAATCTGGTGTTTTCCTTTATGGCAATAAGTTTCAGTTGATTACTGACCACAAGCTTGTGCAATCTTTGTTCAGGCCCAAGGCTAAACTGTGAGAATGTATGGCCCACCATCATTGTTGGGCCTTGTACTTATTGAGTTCTAGTACTTCATACATTGCTACCCATCCCACCAACATTCTAAGCATATCCTTTCCAGATTCCCAATGCTTCCAGGTTTGGAATTCGAGAGACAAGAAGCTGTTGTTTTCAGATTGACTCCAAGGTTAAGCAGTCTCTGAGGCCTTTCTGATAAACTCTAGGGATGTCACAGGAGCATCCTAGCAGAATCCACTATTGTGCTGTGTTTTCCAGCAGGTCAATGTCAGTTGTCCCAGCAAATAACTGGCCCAAGAGCTACCAGACTTCCACCATTTTTCTATGACATCACCAGCTCCAGACTCACCAAAGCATCCTGATGCTGACCCCAGAAGATGACAGATTTTAGTGGGATCTGTGACTCCACAGCACCAGGTGCTGCAGCTCTCCTTCAGTCCCACAAGGAGACCTCCCACAAAAAAAAGCTTGCTTGCCATTGTTTGTAATGGCCATAAATGGACAATGATGTCACATAGGTAGTGAACAGTTGTTTAGCCTATCACGTATGCCATCTAGCACCTCTGAAATCACATTCCCCTTGCCCAGCCATGGCATTGTTTGTGTGTGAATTTTGTTGGGCCTTTATTGGGAGTCATGTGGCTCATCCAAGTCAATCCTTTTTCCCACTTTCTTTATATTGTAAGGATGTAGGAGATGGATATGGCTACTACCACCAGAGCCCCAAAAAACATTTCTATTGAAAGTACCACCACACCTTGGACAAAGATAATGGACAGCAGTTTACTGCAGCTTCCATCTGGCATTTCTGCACCCAGAATAGCATTAAATATGTAGTGACTACTCATTTCATCCCACCTCCTATGGCTAGGCAGACAGTTTTGCCCACACCTTTAAGACCGAATGTCAAAGATTCTGAGGCAGCCATGTCTGAATCAGCTCTCAGTGCTTTCCTAGCTTTTTACAGTGTGACACCCATTTACAGTCACAATCCAGTATAGTTGCTGCAAGAGCATCCCACTGGATACTACTTGATCTCTTATGACTGTCACCTGCTAGAGTTCAAGAAGAGGCAATGCCTTTCATGTATGAATTCCTGTCTTGCTGTCTACATTTGTGTGGCCCCTGGGTTGGATTCTAGAGTCAATTTCAGTGCAACAAAACTGCCAATTGGTTGTAGTGATGACTGCATTGACATTGGTCTATCACTTATTCATATGATTTTAAAATGTATCCCTGTGGGTTTTTGAACATTTTTGAACACATTCTAAGTTGATTTCTGAATGAATCATAAGTCAATTTTTGAATCCATGCATAGAGTACATGATGTCTCTGCCAGCAGAATCACCGTGTCATCAAGAAATAAAAAACTTCCCCACAGACCAAATAAACCTGAACGGGTGAATACCAATCACTCTTTGTTTATGTGGTTGATTTGGTGTGCAAATGATAAGCACTGTTATAATTACTAGTGAAACCCATAGACTCAGACTACCAGAGTATATATATATATATATATATATATATATATATATATATATATATATATATATATATATATATATATATATATAAAAACAAAGATGAGGTGACTTACCGAACAAAAGCGCTGGCAGTTATTTATGTCTGCTTGTGTCTGTATATGTGTGGATGGATATGTGTGTGTGTGCGAGTGTATACCCGTCCTTTTTTCCCCCTAAGGTAAGTCTTTCCGCTCCCGGGACTGGAATGACTCCTTACCCTCTCCCTTAAAACCCAAATCCTTTCATCTTTCCCTCTTTCCCGACGAGGCAACCGTTGGTTGCGAAAGCTAGAATTTTGTGTGTATGTTTGTGTTTGTTTGTGTGTCTGTCGACCTGCCAGCACTTTCATTTGGTAAGTCACATCATCTTTGTTTTTAGATATATATTTCCTACGTGGAATGTTTCCCTCTATTATAACCATATATATATATATATATATATATATATATATATATATATATATATATATATATATATATATATATATATATATAATACAACTTCTGCACAATTTCAGTGCAGTAATGTGTTCATTGTAAATATGTGTGTGTGTGTGTGTGTGTGTGTGTGTAAGTACAATCTAACTTCTGCACCATTTCAGTGCAGTAATGTGTTCATTGTAAATAAGTATTATAGTAGTTGTAATGTTTATTACCTTATAAATAAATAAAAAACTTTTTTATTTTAAATTCAGTGCATTAGTATTTGTAAAATGACTCTTTCATTTAGTGTTCATTAAAAAATGACGATCATTCCACTTGGGACCTGTGGAATGGTACATTAGCTTATTTGTTTTAGTTGTAAATATTTGTCATGTATTGTTACATTTCTGACATGTTCTACATCCTGGGGGACCTCCTCACTAAGGATCAATTGGAATGAAAGTAAATCTAATCTAATCTAATGTAATATTCACCTAACATGAGAATAAATGTGAGATAACTAAATCAGTGTTCTGGCATGGTTTGTGAAGTTAACCAGAGAATAAGTATTGACAATAGCAGTAACAGTTACAGAATTAGTGATGACAAGATTGTTTGTTAGAATGAGGAAGGAGAAGAAATGGGGATATCACACAAATTATATGGAGGAATACAACGATTCCAAATTTATATAAAAATTTGTACTGCTACAAGTTTTCAATCTCATGCTTGAGAAACTGGAGCTTATGAATGAAATGTGAAACTATTTCCTAACATAAAATTTTTTGCTTGTAATAGGCCTAATAGGCATTTGATATTGGCACTTTGTGAATTATATTCTGTCATGTTATTTATGTAAATGAGGTAGATAAAAATGACCATTTGGGCCAAAACAGTCTTGCCTATTTCACTTTATCTAGCTGACAGTGACAAAACAGACATAATCAAATAGAGAAACCACACCACTCTTGGGTGCTACTCGTATTAAGAGCTGTTTCCATATTGGACAGCAACATTTTGATTTTCCATGTAGCAAAAGGTTTGACATAATTCGATGAGGTAATAGAATTTTTTGCAGAAAGGAAAGCATGCTGTGTAAAGCTGTAGCAAAATTAGAGAGAAAAAATGTGCTCGAACCTAAGGATTGAAGAAATGTGTAATGTCTTGTTTGTTTTCTGTGTTTAATGGTTTTATGTTCTCTACATTTAATTGTATGTCACACAAAATAGAAAGTTATTAGCTAATAGGCAATAAAGAGCACAAATTTTCTGAAGAATTCTTGTTCTCCCAGTCACAAATAATCCCATCCAGTATAAATTTTAACTTTTTTTGTAAGGAGAGTAGGATGTTAAACAGACTGACTGACTGACTGGGAGTAGGAGAGGGACCACATGACATTTTAATTTATTCTGTCCTGAATACAGGTCTGATGGTTTCTACTATAAAATATACACATTTGAATTCCACATAACAAAACACTGACTGGGAGTAGGAGAGGGACCACACGACATTTTAATTTATTCTGTCCTGAATACAGGTCTGATGGTTTCTACTATAAAATATACACATTTGAATTCCACACAACAAAACACAGTGACGCGCAATAGAAGAACAATGTGTGAAGAGGCATGGGCTGCACTTTGGCTCACTTAAGGCCAAATAACATGTCTTACATTTCCTTGATCATATGTGTTTTACACGTCAAACTTTCAGAAACATGTGCACAACAAAATGAATATATTTTTTTTAAATCGATTTTTTTTAAATTTTTGACATCCTATCTCAAATATCAAGATTTTGCCCCAGTTTCGAAATATCATAGATCTTGAGCTGGTCACATGAGGCCACCATCATGCTGAGTTAAAGCCAGGTGGCAGCCAGTCCAGTCTCACTTCTGTCCTCAAGCAAATGTCTTCATGGCCAATGAAAGTATTGAGAAAGAGCTCTGTGGTACACCAGTTATTTTTTGGATTATTTGTGTTTTGGCTGGGCCTGCTTGCAACTTGAGTAAAGCAGCATCTGTCTACCACTATTGGATCGACTGTGGCACCTCTTGACTAAGTATCTAATTTCAGCCTCATCACCACAATATCAGTTGTGTTTCTATTCAGATAACAGATAATAAATTACTTTTGAGATCTAACTGGTGACTGAAAAACAGGGCACATAACAAGATAGCCTCCCTGACTTTGGTCACCAGCAGGCACTTTGTCTGGTTGTTTCTGTGTCACAGTCAGCCATAACTTAATATCACTGTGAAACAGTTTAATTCAGGATTGGAAATAGTACCAACAGCTGACTTGTCTGTTCTGCTAGAGCAATTAATCATTATCAATAGTTGGCATTTCATTATACACAGCCTCCACCTAAACAATGCTGGGAAGGGAAGCTGTTTAGTGAATGTACAGGGTTGTATTACAGGCCTAAAAAAAAAAAAAAAAAAAAAAAAAAAAAAAAAAAAAAAAAAAAAAAAAAAAAAAAAAAAAAAAAAAAAATTACGTCAGTTTAAAAACTTCTACAGCAGCCCACATAAGTTAGACTCTGACACACCAAAAGATCAACTTACTAGATGTCATAAAAAAATAAATAAAACATTAGTGAATGTAACCCTGGATATATCCCACACTTAAAATCCTTCATTAAAACATGCAATAATTAAAAATCTGCAATAACAAGTTAAATTTCAGTCTTCAGACTGCACAGTAATATGTGTCACATAATGCTAGTATAGAGAAATAGATATCCAACACATTGTATTATCTTCGTAACAAAGGAGGAAACTCTTGCTATAGAACCATTTCATATTCACTGCACAGTAATATGTGTCACATAATGCTAGTATAGAGAAATAGATATCCAACACATTGTATTATCTTCGTAACAAAGAAGGAAACTCTTGCTATAGAACCATTTCATATGGTTTCATTCATTTATTCATCATATTCTGTAGATATCATCACAAAGAAGATGTGAAACAAGTCACGATATACATTAACAAAAGTCAAAAAAATTATAGAAATTTAATCTTTATACAACAAGAAGTTCAAATGGAGTCAACTCAAGGACAAACTAATCAAGAAGCTCAGTTCAGTGAGTTATATCCTTTAGAAGCATCTCTCATTGTGTTGGTCAAAAGACAAGAGTGTTGGTTTATTTTCTGTATTTCCAGTCCCCCTGTGGCATTATCTTCTGGGGCAGAGCTCCTGAAGCAAATACATTGTTTTTTCGGCAGAAGTGAGCACCGCAAAGAATGTTAAAATAGATAACCATACATCTTGTAGAAACCTTGTAGAAAACTTTGTAGAAAACCATTTCAACTGAACACACAGTCACAACACAAGACAAAAAAACAGTTTTTTGACTGAATAAATGGTCACATTACAAGATGCAGAAAAAATTTTCATGTAGACTTTCCTCCTTGTCCAGCATTCAGAATAGTGCTATGTACTCTGATGGTTAGAATTCAATAATCTGCTATCCAACACAAAGCAAGAAATTAGGAATCTGTATCACTTCAAGAGAAAATTTAAAAAACACATAATATGAGGGAAAAGCACCCACTCACCTACAGCAAATCAATGCATGGAGCACAGTAACACATAGGACAAAACAGTATTCACACTACCTTTCAAGTACTAGTTCTTTTTCTGGCAATAGTACACACAGAACAACACAGACACTCAAATATTTGTGTGTCTGTATGGCTGTATGTGTGAATATGTATTTTCTGTTATATATTACTGTGATCCAACCATTATGCTTGAACCATTTGCATATGAGTAGTTTGCTTTTCGCATACTTTATGAACTGCACTCTCAAGGAATTTCCATTACAGAGAATTAAAAGCATGCCACATTAGCCACACTTCCTACAAATTACCAGAATATCTAGATTCAGGGATTCAAAGGTTCTGTAAGATGGATGGCAAGTAGCAATGTTAGTTATAAAATTGTGTGACAAGTAATAACATAGTATATACAGGGCTTAGTATTTATACATTGCCCAGTCACATTAATATGACCACTGTGCATGTTTGACATCAATGTGCAACAACAACCCACAGATGGCAGGTGGCAGCACAAGCAATTGGGTACATAAAGCATGTTGGGGAGAAGCAGGAACCTGTGCAATCATCATAATGTGGAAACAGAGTGATTTACCTGATGTCCAAAAGGGCATGATCATTGCCTTTTGGACCGAGGATCGAAGCATTTCTGAAACAGTTAAGTTTGTAAACTGTTTGTGTGCCACCATGGTTAAAGAATACTGTGCATGCCAAAATGGCACTATCCAAAACCAGCTCCAAGGCAACTACGTTACACCACAGGCCATAGATGACAGGGGTGAACAATTACTGTAGAGATGTGTATGGAAGAATATAAATGAAAATGCTCAGCAGCTGACCACTCAGATGAACAAAGCTGCTACCAACAGTATCTCCTCAATGACTGTCAAGCGAATTTTGCTGAGTATGGGCTTCCACAGCATGTGTCTCATTCATGCAAGCATGGCAGTGCTGTTACTGGACATCCACTAAGTGGTGGTAACAGGAGGACTTTTCAGATGAATCACATTTTATGCTCCATCAGATAGTTGTCTGCATGATGTGGAACATCTGAAAGCAAAGGGTCCAGGCTGGAAAAGGGGAGCATCATAATCTGGAGAACATTTTTGTGATATTTCCTGGCTAATCTCATCCTTCCAGAAGACACAATGGATCAACATAAGTGTGCATCTGTTCTGAGGGACCATGTCCATCCCTAAATGCAGTTTTTTTTTTTTTTTTTTTTTTTTTTTTTTTTTTTTTTTTTTTTTCAAAATGATGGCATCTACCAGAAAGACAAAGCACAGTGTTACACAGTTCACAGTTTACATGTGTGTTCAAAGAGCACTAGGATAAGTTTACCATACTCCCTCGGCCACAAAATTTCTGGATTTAAAGCTAATCAAGAATCTGTAGAACCACCTCAATTGGGCTGTTCTCACCAGTGAGCCTCAATTGACAAACCTAGCACAGCTGGCCACAGCACCGAAGTTAGCATGGCTCCACATTCCTGGTGGTACATTCCAAAACCTCACTGACTCTCTTCCTACATGTCTTGCACTGCAAAATGTGGTTATTCAGGCTTTTGACAGGTTTTCACGTTAGTGTGACTGACAGTGTAGACGTAAAAAATATTTTCTTTGAGAAACACCATTGTAAACATGTCAATATTAAGCTACTAATGGTAGATAAACTGCATTAAATCTGAGGAACAGCAGCTTTTTTTGAAGTAGCGGCTTTGCTATTAATTTAGTCTTCACAATTTATTTATCGCGATAGTTTATTGTTAATACAGTACAGAGAATAAGTTTCTGTGTTGTCTTTGTCTCATGTTAATGTATAACTTGACTCATTCCACAACCTTGAATATTCCCCTTCTCAAGGGGATCTATTTAACATGGCATAAGAATGATAAGAATGAATGAAGGAAGAAAGGAATGAATGTTTATTAACAGCAGATTATCACTACATCAGATCATGCTATTCATGCTGGTAACAGCTAAATATAACTGAATAAATTACAAAGAAAGCTGCTGTTTTAAAAAAAAAATCTGTTGCTTTCTGAGTTATACTATACTATACTATACTGTGTAGCTGCTGTTTACCTACAATTGGTGGGTTTATATTACTTGATTACAATTTTATTTTTCACAGAAAATGTGGCCTATCATCAGTACATTCTTTCTTGTCATGCAAGTTTGCAAAGCACACAACTACTTGCCATGTACACCATGTAGATAAAAGAACTTATCAATCCTTCAATCTAGATATTCCGATAATTTGCAGAGAAATTCGCTAATGAGGTACACTTGTAATATTCTTTTGAACTGGTATGAATTCCCATATTATTGTTTAATGTTGATTCCATATTTCTAGATTTCCAGAAGGCTTTTGATGCCACTCCTCACATGATACTTCTAATCAATTTTCACAGAAATTGCTTCAGTTGTGCAACTGGACTCATGATTTCCTGCCACATAGGTCATTGCAGATAGTAATGGAAAATGAATAAGTAAAATAGAAGTGAAACTTCCTGGCAGATTAAAACTGTGTGTTGGACCAAGACTCAAATGCTCGTTCTTCATCTTTTGTGAGCAAGTTCTCTATCAGCTGAGCTACCCAAGCAAAACTCATGACCCACCCTCACAGTTTTACTTCCACCAGTATCTCATCACCTACCTTCCAGACTTCACAGAATCTCTTCTGTGAAACATACAAGACTAGCATTCCTGGAAGAAAAGATATTGCGGAGACATGATGTAGCCACATCTGGGGTGTTTCCAGAATGATATTTTCACTCTGCGGCAGGGTATGCACTAATATGAAACTTCCTGCCAAATTAAAACTGTGTGCCAAACTGAGATTCAGACTTGGGACCTTTGCCTTTTGCAGGAAAGTGCACTACCAACTGAGCTACCCAAGCACAACACAAGACTCATCCTCACAGCTTTACTTCCACCAGTACCTCATCTCTTACTTTCCAAACTTCACAGATGCTCTCCTACGAGTTTGAGTGTTGGTCCAACACACAGTTTTAATCTATCAGGAAGTTTCATATCAGTGCACACTCCGCTACTGGGTGAATATCTCATTCTGGAAACAACCCCAAGCTGTGGCTACACCATGTCTCTATAATACCCTTTCTTCAAGTAGTGCTAGTCTTGTAAGTTTTGCAGGAGAGCTTCTGTGAAGTTTGGAAGGTAGGTGATGAGGTACTGGTGAAAGTGAAGCTATGGGACAGGTCATGAGTCATGTTTGGATAGCTCAGTTTGTAGAGCAGTTGCCCAAGACAGATAAAGGCTCCACATTCAAGTCACAGTCTGGCACACAGATTCTGCTGCAGAGTGAAAATGTGATTCATAAAACAGAAAAATTACCCAACATTTCCCAAGGAAGTATTATACATCCTTTGCTGTTCCTAATCTATATAAACAATTTAGAAGACAATCTGAGCAACCCTGTTAATTGTCTGCTGATGATGCTGTCACTAACAGTCTAATATAATCATCAGAATAGCAAAACCAACTGCAAAATGATTTAGACACAATATCCATATGGCACAAAAAGTAGAAACTGTCTTGGAACAAGAAAAAGTGTGAGGTCATCCACATTATCACAAAAATAAATGTATTACATTTTGATTATACGGTATTCACACAACTTTAAAGGCTGTCAATTCAGTTAAATACCTAGGGATTACAATTAAAAACAAACTTAAATTGGAATGATCACAGAGATAATATAGTGGGAAAGACAAATCAAAGACTTTGTTTTATTCGCAGAACACTTTGAAATTGCAGCAGGGCTACTTAAGTTACTGCCTACCCTTATAGGGTTGATGGAGGGCATCAGAAAATTCCAAAGAAGTGCAGCTCATTTTTATTATCATGAAATATGGGAGAAAGTCTCATGGAGATGATAAGTGCATTGGGCTGGCAATCATTAAAACAAAGGCCTTTTTTGTGTTGCAGTGAGATCTTTTCATGAAGTTACAATGAACAAATTTCCCCTCTGATTGTGAAAATATTTTGTTTTCACCAACCTACTTGGAGATAAATTATCATTGTAATCAAGTAAGGGAAACCAGGACTCACACATAAAGATTTAAGTGTTCATTTTTTCCACATGCTGTTAGAGAGTGGAATAATAAAGAAACAGTCTGAAGGTGGTTTGAAGAACCATCTGACAGGCATGTAAGTGTGAATTCAGAGTAGTCACATAGAATGTTAAATGGTGGGACCACATATTTATGACAGAAAAGGAACACAGCTTAAATTAAGGCATGACTTCAGCAGAGTTAGAGAAGACAAACGCATTGAAACATCAGCTGCATAATTAATAGGGCTTGACACCAGAAAGGAATTGATCATTTTTGTGTATTTAAATCACCTAGTTGTAGCATGGTTATTTTTTCAAGTAAAATAACAGAAGTTAAACATAAAGTGTCATCCAAAACTGTTAATATAATTTTGCATGGAGATATAAAAACAGAAACAAATAGTATAGGTAAAATGAGTACCATAAACACCATTCACAGTTTCAGCACATCCCAATCAGGCAACAGTGCAACATGGGTATCTAAAGCTGCAGAAAATACAATTAAGCATGTGGCAACAAATATCAGATCTATATAAGCGTATATAACCAGTGGAAAGATAGATACTGCCTATAGGAAAATCAACAAAGCCTTTGGAGGAAAGAGAAGCAACTATATGAATGTCAAGAGCTCAGATGGAAAACCAGTACTAAGCAAAGAAGGGATAGCTGAAAGGTGGAAGGAATATACAGAGGAACTGTACAAGGAAATGAACTTGAAGGCAATATTATAGAAATGGAGGAGGGAGGTGCTGAAGATGAGACAGGAGATGTGACACAGCGAGAAGAATTTGTCGTAGCACTGAAAGACGTAAGTTGAAACAAGCCCTTGGAGTAGATAATATTCCCTCAGAACTACTGATATTATTGGGAGAGCCAGCCATGACAAAACTATTCCATCCGGTGTGCAAGATGTTTGAGACAATTTTAGGACAATTACATATGGAAACACCGTAGTTTTTTAGTAGTTATGTATCCTTGTCCATATTGTATTTTTTGTCGTTTCCTTGCTACTATGTAGCACACAGATTCAGTCAGAGTTTGCAAAATTTTAATGCATTGGGATTCTGGAAGGGGGGAGAGAATGTATGTAATGGTACAGATTAATGCAACAGTTGGTCCTTATGCTCAGTGTACAAACCAATGTGCAGGTCATAAGTAAGGAAATGTTTCATAATCACTGTTACCCTTTATTACTCATAATTCTGCTGTTTCACCAATTGCAAACATAATTAGATTTAAATAAATTATCTAATGTCAAATTACTGTTATTTCACATAAAACAGCTTTAGGAGAATATATTGGAAGATACCACGATAAATTGAAATTAACTTAAAATTATATTCAATATATTCACAAAATATCTATCTGTAATAACTTGTTCATCATATGTCCAATATTAAGTGAGAATGTCAATAACAAAAATAATCACAGAATTAAAATTTAAATTAGAATTATTCTGGCATTATTGTTTGCAAAATACATTATATAAATTTTCATGCTGAGGATGTATTTCTGCTAAAATTCTGCTTGTGAAAAATGAGTTAGTACATTTTATAAAAATAAAATCTGCACCAGGATTTGTATAGGATAACAACCATTAATTGTTGTTGTTGTGATGGTAGTGGTCTTCAGTCCAATGACTGGCTTGATACAGCTCTCCACACGGCTCTATCCACACAGCCTTCTCATCTTTGAATAACTACTGTAACCCATATACATTTGAACCTGCTTACTGTACTTGTGTCTTGATGTCCTTCTGTAATTACTACCCCTCATACACGTTCCCACACTAAACTAGTGATTCCCTGATGTCTCAGAATATGTCCTAAAAGCCAAACTAGGACTAAGAGGAGATGCTGCTGACTGTATACAGAGAGAGTCAACATGAACAGTCACAGTTGATGCAGGGGAGAGTGTCACAGAGAGACATAAACTATCCAGAAAAAGTCTACTTATGAAGTCCCAAGAACCAGTTTTCAATTATGACTCTAGGAATATACTACAAACCCCTACATATGAGTTCCATAGGGATCATAAAGACAAGATTAGATTAACTACAGCAATCACAGAGGCATTTAAACTATGGTAATGTCAGACATGAAGACTGACACAAGTCAAAATGGTGTGAGCACTAAAGTTTAAGGATCTCTGTGTGCTATCTCGGTACCTTTGTTCTTTGACAGTCGAATTTGGTTCTAGGTGTTGTACTGTGGAGTTCATACATGTGTTCAGTAAATCTATATTTACTGTGAAAGCTAAGTGTAGAGTGCATTCACATCCAAAGTACATCATTTCATTGAAAATGAAATCCTAAATTTCCCACAGTGGTGATCCTGAACTGGATGATTGTCTTCTATATGTGTATTGCTACAAACCATTCACGATATGGCTTCCAGCAACTCCACTTCCGTAAAAAAAGAACCTCAAGCTCAACAGCAAGATTCTACTACACCACCTGTGGTGATTGCAAGTAATGTCAATAACATGGTCAACAGGAATGTCAAGATTTCTGCCTTTCAGCCACAAGTGCTCAGTTGTGGTTAACACAAGTGGAAGTTATCTTCCATTCCCACAGCGTTATGTCAGACATGGAACAATTCAAGATAGTTATTGCACAATTGCACTTAAATGACAATGAGCAACCAGCAAACATGTTCCACCTTTTGCAGTTCTAAGAAAAATAATTTTGCAACATTTTGTGCTGCTGTCAGAATCATGGTTCATAAGATTGTTGACACTGAAGAGAGTGCCAGGGGTTCCCCTCCAAAGTGCTCCATTTGCTGCACGTGCTGGATTAACTGGGCCTACTACCATAACAATCTCTCAAATTGTGTTGGTTCTATCATTTACTTCAGCTTGTTTTGGCTATTTTATCAGCCTTCACAGATCTGCCTAAAGATGAATTCAGATTGTAATGTAACGGACTACAGAAACTAATACCAACTGCTGGTGAGGTGTGTGGTGCCGTCAATCAACTTGAAGGAGCAAGTGAACTTTAACTATGTAAACTTAAAACTGAAATATTATTATTTTGTTACAAAACTGTCAATATGAGGACAATCATGAGGTATATTGCCACATAACTATATTGTAAACACTTTTCATTTTTCATATTATGTTTTTCATAGATGTATATGTGCAATGTGTAAAATATTGATATACAACCAAGGTTGGCAATACTGCACTGTTCGTAAGGTCTGTGAACAGGAGCCGGTTGTTGGCGGATGTAGAGACAATGGGCAGTTGGTGTTGAGACGTCTTGTAATATACTTGCTTTGAGAAGGTCAAGGATAGAGGGAACGAAATGATGTATTGGAAAAGTAGTTACATTGAAAATTATTGAATATCATCACGATCAGCATTTATAAAATAAAAGTTGGAAGTTTAAATATGTGTCAGTTCTTACGCAGCAGGATACACACCCTGGACCTCAAATTGATTTAACAAACAGCAGATGGCGAGATTCATCACTAGACCATGAGCGTGCAACAATGACCAATAAAGGTAAGAAAGTTATATTACTCTAATTTCAGATTGTGATGATACCTTTCTTTCTCCATGTCTTCAACCCTGTATGTACTCTGTTGTTAGAGTGAACAGCATGACAGAGACTTGTGGTCGGCTAGGCACACCCGGAGACGACACAGGTTTAAAATGATAATTTGTAGCTTAATATACTACTACTGATAATAATTAATATTTGCCGCTGGAGAAAGAGGTGCATTACAATATGCAAAGCTGATGCTATTGTTATTGCCTTACACAGACGTAAATGTGAGAGCAATGGTGACAGATGTTATGGTGGGTGACCCTCAACCACATATAGCAGCAGCAGTTGCTTTGGGTGGATCCACATCATGCATTAAAATGCTACCGTCTCACTGGAATCATCTATGAGGAACTTTTCAATGAATTAGCTTACCTCAATTCTAGATTGCAGAGGTAGGAAGAGGTAGCAAGTTTGCCCGTGCATGCCACATATGGAGGTGGTTTCGTCAACATTTTGGTAAGGCTGTAAGACAATGTTCCAAGTCATGTGCCTATCCAAACTCCAAAGACAAGTGGCAGTACATATGCACACTTGTCTTCACCAGTTGAAGCACCTCCAACCAATGTGAAATGACACGGTTTCTGCAGTGACAGGTTTGGCTACACTTTTTGTGAAAGACTGATTAACTGGTGACTTTTTCCTAATTGATACCAGGTCAGAGATAAGTGTGGGCCCAAAATCACAAGCTCTGCACTCTTCTTTCATACCTATTCTAACAGCAGCCACCAAATCACTGATTGCTACATTTGGAAGGATAAACTTGACTCTCTATATCGACAATAACTTCCCCCTTTATGGACATTCACTGTGGCGGATATTAGCATGCTATCTTGGGTGCCTGTTTCTTACGTTATTTCTCCATTATGGCTGATTTACTGAAACAGTGTCTAGTTAGAATGTCACACTCTCCTGTTCACTCTACGACACCAGGTTGCATGTTGTGTGATGCTACCAGGTCACATCACACAAAGATTTCCATGCTAGCTGCACCTTATGCTTCAAGCTAACAGTGTTAGCAATTACATTCACTTCCATGCAGAATGCACATGAGTGTATTTAGCAAGAAAAATCTGACATATCTCTCATTGTATCGGCAGATCTCCACCCATTTCCAAACACCTGAAGCAGCCCTCACCCAACTATATGGCCTTTGTTGCACGATCCTTAGCTGGGACCAGTATCTTGCCACCACACCCTCTCCTCTAGTCAATGGTACAATGATGGATGATGACCTTGGCCTGTGAATACTATGGGAATTTCCAGCACTTACATACCCAGTCTTGACTAGGTGTAACTGCTGCCATTCAACTCAGCATATCATTCCCACTACTACTGGACATTCTGTCACTGCAAAGCTCCGATGCTTGCTTCTGAATAAACTGCATGCAGCTCATCCAGAATTTAATGAGATGCTTTCCAATGGTCTAGTGCTTTGATCTCACACCTGGTAAAAAAGAGGAACGGCTAGTGGAGGTTGTGGGAATATTAAAGAGGGTTAAATGCATGTACCATCTTAGACAGATATCCTGTGCCAAATGTGACATTTCAACAGTAACATGGCTGATGCAAGTGTCTTCAGTGTTGTCAGTTGCATTAAAGGTTTTTCTCAGATTCCAATGCCTAAGAAGGACAAACATAAAACTGCCATTACAACACCATTCAGACTCTTTGAGCACAACACTGTGCCTTTCTCATTGCATAATGCCACAAAACCTGGTAGTGCTTCATGCATGAGGTCTTCCATAGGTTGCCATTCACCTTTTGCTATGTGGATGATATTTTGGTCATCTCCAATGGCCATGAGGAACACTGTCATCATTTACATCAAGTGTTTGAGAGGTTACAGAGTTTCAGCGTTATAATAAATACTGAGAAATGCATATTCACCAGGCAACACATTCTGCTTCTCAGATATACTGTCTTGTGTGCTGGTATTATGCTGCTGCCTTAATGAATGACATTATGGAGCTGTCAACACTGACCACCCCCAGAGGTCTCCAATGTTTCTGGGGAATGATTAACTTCTACAGACATCACCTGCCTCACTTGGCTGTGCTTCAAAAACCTATTAGCCTCTTACTAATTGGCAAAAACATGGTCAGGCAACCAACATATCCTGTGGAATCCCACAACCAAATCTGCTTTCAACTCCATGAAGACTGTGCTTGCTAAAGCTACATTGCTCCCACATCTAGCTGCATGAATGATGCAAGCCAGATAGCCACCAGGGCTATTTTGTAGCAATGTGTTTCCTCTACCTGGCAACCTCTGGCATTTTTCTCATTAGGTTTGTCCTCTCATTAGCAATGCTGGAGCATCTTTGATAGAAGGCTGTTGGTCATCTACTTGGCCATCAAGCAGTTCCAGCCATGGCTTAAGGGACACTCTTTTGTTGTGTTTACAGACCATAAGCCCCTTATGTCAGTGTTTCACTGAGTCAGGAAGCTCAACTCCCTGTGTCAACGTCAGCAGGTAGGTTTCATTGCTCAGATTACAACTGACATCTGACACATCTCTGGACAGGACAATGATGACACTGACTGTTTTGTCTCTGGACTGAGTATTGATCACAGCCATTGATTGGAATACTCTAGCTTTTGATCAGTTTTTGAATCCCATCCTTCTTTGTTGTCACCAGGCTCCATCATCAACTTGTTTGCATCTTGACCTCCTTCCTCTGCTAGGTTCTGACCAAATGGTATAGTGTGACACACCCTGTAATCAGGTTTGCCTCCTTATTGCAACTAAATGGTGTCACCATATTTTTTACATTTTTCTCATCTTATCTCACCCAGGTTTCAAGGCTAGCATTAAATTAGTGGCTGATAAGGTCTTTTGGGCTGGGCTGCAGAGGGATTGGGCAAAGTGTTGTCACCACAGTCAATATTCAAAAATTACCAAGTGTCTGTTCTCATCTCTTCTTTCCTCTCCTATCAGGGAGATTTTCACACATGCACTTGGGTATTGTTGGCCCCCTTCCTCCATCTTGTGGTTTCCACCACCTACTGACAATGACAGACAGATTCACAAGATGGCCTGAAGATGTTCTGGTTGCAGACATTTCTGCTCCCTCCATTGTCCAGGCTCTGATTACTTCTTGGTTTTCATGATTTGCATCACTCAGATTATAATTATCAATAGAGATAAACAATTTGAGTGCCTTTTGTATGACCAGATTATGCATCTCTGTGGCCATAGTCACATTCATACTATGAGCTACCATCCCGCCAGCAACAGGATGGTAGGTCACCTACATCATACTTTGAATGTGGACCTGACATGTTATTCTGTTCCTTGGCCTGATGCCGTACCTATGGTTCTTCTGAGCCTTCACACCACTGTAAAAGAGCATACCAGGTGCTCTACAGCACAGCATGACTATGGAGAAACATTGAGCATACCAGATGACTTTTTTTCCCCCACACCTCTCCCTAATCTTGATATTGGAGACTCTGGACTTTTCTTACAGAAGCTGCAATTGCATAAGAAATTCCTTCCACTGTAGAATCTTGTATATCACAGTACAAAAACTATTTTCTGTTACAATGATTTATGTACATGCTCTTTTGTTTGGCTTTTTTCCCCAACTCTATTCAGTACTTCCTCATTAGTTACACAGTCTACCCATATAATCTTCATCATTCTTCTGCAGCACCACATTTCAGAAGCTCCTATTCTCTTCTTGTCTGAACTTCTTATCATCTATTTCTTTTCCATGCAATGCATTCAATAAAGACTTCTTAACACTTAAATTCATTTTCAGTGTTAACAAATTTCTTTTCTTCAGAAAATCTTTTCTTGTCATTGCTCATCTACATTTTATATCTTATCTACTTCAGTCATCATGAGTTATTTTACTGCACAAATAACCAAATTCACCTATTACTTTTAATGTCTCATTTCCTAACCTAATTCCCTCAGCATTGCCTGATTTAATCTGACTGCATTCCGTTACCCTTGTCCTTTCAAGATACCGTCCTTTGCATTCAACTGGGCTTCTAGGTCTTTTGTTGCCTCTGACAGAATTAGAATGTCAAACTTTAGTTATAAGTTGAATTGTGTACACTTTCCAATAATACTGTGAAGTATTCCAACAGTAATTGTAATTATAATCATGGCTCAGCAATGGAGCCCACCCAGTTAATTGAGGTTACACCAAATTGGTAATGGTTAGTCTGCAATGAATTGTTTGAGAGTACTAGGAAGTTATAGACAGTGACTTTACTCATCCTTATTTGAAATTCATTTTAATCAGAGAACTTTTGAAGAAAAGTTTTGTTGTAATCTCATGCCAATAGAAGTGCATGCAAAAAATTTTCTGGTTATCATTTTGCATGCAAAAATCCAGACAAGAATTAAGTTATTATCCACAGACAAGTATGTTTTCACTGTACATCAACATTATTATTACCTGTCTGTGATGTGCATTGGCAATTTGTTCTAATTAAATCACCTGGCATTTTCAAAGTCAGTTCATGTTAACGATTAAGATCACTCAGAATTATTGTATGGTTACATTACAATACAAAAGGAGTGTATGAGGGAAGAGTGCACACCAATTGAATACATCTGAGGAGTCGTACAAAAGCTGCTGAGCTGTAAGCAACTGTTGGCAGAATGAGCCATCATAGGTGTTGTGGGAACAGACCCAATTAATAAATGGTTCCATATTATGTAAATAGAAGGGAGAGGGGGTAGAAAGGAAAGGAAAGGGTAGGAACTAATGATATCAGCTGCATCTAGGCTTTGTTTAGAATCAGCGGTGACCCGCAAAAATATGTGACAGATTGGGATTTGAACCCAGGATCTCCTGCTTACTAGGCATTTACATTAATCACTGCACCACCTGGACACAACGTTTATCACAAATGTGTGGACTATCTTAGCACACTATTCAGCTGACTCACACTCTCATTTAGCACCATCTTCCCCCAGTACCCATTCATGTTCTCCATGCTTGCTAATTTTAGATTCCCACTGTAGGTCAAATGTAAATGTGCATCTGCAATGAAGGTTGCAGACTCATTGTCCATCAAAGTGAACAAATTATATGAATGCAAGGTGTTTAAAAGAACAGACACCACACAGGATCTGCATCTGTGATACATAGAGTGTAAACTGAAGGAGGGGGGAAAAGGAAAGGAAACAGAAGGAACTGATGATATGAGCTGCACTGGGACTTCATGTGAAATTAACAACGATGTGTGAAAATGAGAGCTGCACCACAATTCAAACCGCATAGATGTCACTGTGAATAGCTGTAGATCTAATGCCCTATCTCTTATTACATGATTGCCACAAAGTCTGGTATCAGGCACTGTGGAGTTTGAATGCCCAACAGAAGAGATGGGTTCAGACAGCCATTAGAGGGTACTTATGCCATGCAGTGCTGTGCTCACATGGCAAGATGTGAGCATGCCAGCCAGTATCATTCCACGTAGCCAGTGTATAGGCAGCTGCCCAGTGAACAGCCAACAGTTCAGTGCCCATCCTTGGTACTTTCAGATCTATCTTCACTGTACTAGGAGTGTTTTATAACTACATTCCTTATCAACTGGTTACTCTATCTAGTCACATCTTGGATTTGTTTCTCTGCTGCTCTTGGCTTTCTTGTCATCACTGTAATGACAGCTTTGCATAGCATCTTGTTGTTATATCCTGGTCTGTCATCTTGTCTACAGTCTATCTGTCGCATGTCGCTCACCTAACATTAGTTTGAGTTACTCTTCCAAGATTTTCTTGCCACCTAGTGATAGCTTTGTGTAGCATCTTGTTGTCATATACTGGTCTGTCGTCTTGCCTGCAGTCTATCTGTCACATGTCATTCACCTACCATTATTTTGAGTTACTCTTCCAAAGTTGTCTCTGCCACCTAGTGGTTTCATCCATTTCTCCAGTCTTCCAGAACTCCAAAGTGCACCTAGTTCTTTCCTATAAAAGACAGTAATATAAGCTCATGATACATCTACATCCACACTCCGCAAGCCACCTGACGGTGTGTGATGGAGGGTACCTTGAGTACCTCTATCGGTTCTCCCTTCTATTCCATTGTTGTATTGTTCATGGAAAGAAATATTGCTGGTATGCCTCTGTGTGGGCTCCAATCTCTCTGATTTTATCCTCATGGTCTCTTCACGAGATATACGTAGGAGGGAGCAATATACTGCTTGACTCCTCAGTAAAGGTATGTTCTCGAAACTTCAACAAAAGCCCCTATCGAGCTACTGAGCATCTCTCTTGCAGAGTCTTCCACTGGGGTTTATCTACCATCTCTGTAATGCTTTCGTGATTACTAAATGATCATGTAACGAAGTGCACTGCTCTCCGTTGGATCTTCTCTATCTCTTCTATCAACCCTATCTGGCACGGATCCCACACGGGTGAGCAGTATTCAAGCAGTGCATGAACAAGTGTACTGTAACCTACTTCCTTTGTTTCCAGACTGTATTTCCTTAGGATTCTTCCAATGAATCTCAGTCTGGCATCTGCTTTACCAATGATTAATTTTATATGGTCATTCCATTTTAAATCACTCCTAATGCGTACTCTCAGATAATTTATGGAATTAACTGTTTCCAGTTGCTGACCTGCCATGTTGTAGCTAAATGATAAAGGATCTTTCTTTCTATGTATTCTCAGCACATTACACTTGTCTACATTGAGATTCAATTGCTATTCCCTGCACCATGCGTCAATTCGTTGCAGATCCTCCTGCATTTCGGTACAATTTTCCATTGTTACAACCTCTCGATATACTCCAGCACCATCCGCAAAAAGCCTCAGTGAACTTCTGATGTTATCCACAAGGTCATTTATATATATTGTGAATAGCAATGGTCCTACAACACCCCCCTGTGGCACACCTGAAATCACTCTTACTTCAGAAGACTTGTCTCCACTGAGAATGACATGCTGCATGCTGTTATTTAGGAACTCTTCAATCCAATCACACATTTGGTCTGATAGTCCACATGCTCTTACTTTGTTCATTAAACAACTGTGGGGAACTGTGTCAAACACCTTGCGGAAGTCAAGAAACACGGCATCTACCTGGGAACCCATGTCTATGGGTCTCTGAGTCTCGTGGATGAATAGCGCGAGCTGGGTTTCATACAATCATCTTTTTCTAAACCCATGCTGATTCCTACAGAGTAGATTTCTAGTCTCCAGAAAAGTCATTATACTTGAACATAATATGTGTTCCAAAATTCTACAACTGATCGACATTAGAGATATAGGTCTATAGTTCTGCATATCTGTTTGACGTCTCTTCTTGAAAACAGGGATGACCTGTGCCCTTTTCCAATCTTTTGTAACACTACACTCTTCTAGAGACCAACGGTACACCACTGAAAGAAGGAGGGCAAGTTCCTTTCCATACTCTGTGTAAAATTGAACTGGTATCCAATCAGGTCCAGGGCCCTTTTCTCTTTTGAGCGATTATAATTGTTTTCTATCCCTCTGTCATCTATTTCGATATCTACCATTTTGTCATCTGTGCAACAATCTAGAGAAGCAACTAGAGTGCAGTCTTCCTCTGTGAAACATCTTTGGAAAAAGACATTTAGTATTTTTGCCTTTAGTTTGCCATCCTCTGTTTCAGTACTATTTTGGTCATAGAATGTCTGGACATTTCGTTTTGATCCACCTACCGCTTTGACATAAGACCAAAATTTCTTAGGATTTTCTGCCAAGTCAGTACATAGAACTTTACTTTCGAATTCATTGAACGCCTCTTGCATAGCCCTCCTCACACTACATTTCGCTTCGTGTAATTTTTGTTTGTCTGCAAGGCTTTGGCTATGTTTATGTTTGCTGTGTAGTTCCCTTTGCATCCGTAGCTGTTTTCTAACTCATTTGTTGTACCACAGTGGCTCTTTTCCATCTCTTACGATCTTTCTTGGCACATACTCATCTAATGCATATTGTACGATGGTTTTGAACTTTGTCCACTGATCCTCAACACTATCTGTAATTGAGATAAAACTTTTGTGTTGAGCCTTCAAATACGCTGAAATCTGCTTTTTGTCACTTTTGTTAAACAGAAAAATCTTCCTACCTTTTTTAATATTTCTATTTATAACTGAAATCACCGATACTGTAACTGCTTTATGATAGCTGATTCCCTGTTCTGCAGTAACTGTTTCAAATAGTTCAGGTCTGTTTGTCACCAGAAGGTCTAACATTTTATCGCCACAAGTCAGTTCTCTGTTTAACTGCTCAAGGTAGTTTTCAGATAACACACTTAAAAAAATTTCACTGGATTCTTTGTCCCTGCCACCTGTTATACATGTTTGAGTCTCCCAGTCTATATCTGGTAAATTAAAATCTCCACCCAAAACTATAACATGGTTGGAAAATCTACTCAAAATATTTTCCAAATTTTCCTTCAGGTGTTTTGCCACAACAGCTGCAGGGCCATGGGTCCTATAGAGACATCCAATTACCATGTTTGAGCTTGCTTTAACTGTGACCTTGACCAAAATTATTTCACATTTTGGATCTCCGTCAATTTCCTTTGATACTCTTGCACTTTTTATCACTATAAACACACCTTCCCCTTCACTGCCCACCCTGTCTCTGTGGTATACATTCCAATCTGAGTTTAGAATAACTGTTTACATCTGAAGCAAAAAAGAAAACACTGACAGTGATTGATTGGTTGCTATATCTACACATAGGCATTCCAAACAGGGAGTCATGCTGGAGGCAATAAAAATATTAACTTTATCTTCTGTCTATATCAAAGTCTGTCTCCTCTCAAAAAAAAGCCAGAGACTTTAACTTACAGAAATTTTTTCTACAGTTATGGAAATAACATAGACTTACAACATAGTAGATTAAAGATGGCCCAAAATAGTTTCAAATATACTGGCATAAAAGAGTATAAAAAACTACCCCTAGGAGTAAGAGAACTACCATACAATTCATTTGACTCATATGAATAGAACTTATTAATCGACAGATGTGTTTACAAAGTAGAAGAATTGTATAATAGTCTGGCATCCTAAACCAAATGTTTAATTTTTAATGTAAAATTTAATTACTGTGCCCATACCAAAACCCATATCATGTACACGATCAATGTTGATGAATAAATGAACAAATGAAATATTCAGAAGAGTCACGTGTGAGCTGTTTAACTACTGGAATTATGTGGTTGGTACAGCTAGTGATAGTAATGAACTGTCTCCTCACTTCATTGCCACCAGGCCAAATGTTGATTTAGTATTGTAATGAAAGAGCCAGTCTTTAAAAGGTTTCTTTTTCATGGAATGTATAGGGTTAACTTAAATGTATCATGGACAGTGAATTATCTGGTGTATATTAATTGGAACAGATTTTTTTATTCAAGTCCTTCATTGTACTTAATTGTCATGTTGTTGAGTATCAGCTAGGGCTTCAGTTCATTTTTATCACTTCTGAATTGTGCTTGAATGATTAAAGCAGTTGTTCCATAATTGACCTTTTGATTCAGAGAATATTTGTAATCATGAGGTCAAGATTCATAAGTTTCTCTTTATTAGTAAAACAAAAACAAGTTTGAAACTTCCTGGCAGATTAAAACTGTGTGCCGGACCGAGACTCGAACTCGGGACCTTTGCCTTTCGCGGGCAAGTGCTCTACCAACTGAGCTACCCAAGCACGACTCACGCCCTGTCCTCACAGCTTTACTTCTGCCAAGATTAATTTTGCAGTTACTTTCTTATATTAGCTTAGTGCAGTATATGGCTAAACATATGTAGAGGAGTGCTACAAACCCATTATGCAATCTTTCTTTATATACAGAATGTAGATTGTTTTACTCCTATCTAACTTGTGTGGGAGGCACTAAAATGCTAATGATTTGCATCTCTAAGCATTTAGTACTCTTCATGCACATTTGATATTTGCTGTATGTCATGTTTATGACATTGATGTTTTAATGGTCATCAGTGTAGATTGAAACAAGTTTCCACAAAGAAATCAGCTTGCACAGCCTTTTACTCAAAACATGTTTATTGAGGTTGCAGTGGATATTATGGACACAAATGCATAAAATCAAGTCACTGAAATTGAAATTTTTATTATAATCTACCTCTACAAGTTGCATGAAACCTATAGGCATCAAGCTTGCCTTGTAATGTTGAGCATTATCACTGCTAGAGTACTTGATTTTGTAGACACTGTGGTTATCAGTGTCTTGCTGAAATGTAGGAAAATACACTTATGCTCAGCACATTCCCTCCATCCCCTCCTCACTCCACCTGACCACACCGATCATCACGTGTAACTGTTTCTTCGCATGTGTCTGACTTTACAATATCTAAAACAGTGACATAACTCTGGTAGCTTGTTGTGCTCTCTTTGCTGATATTGTCCATTAGTCTGATTAGACCAGCTTCATTATCTATGAAATCAACTACTATTTCTTGTTCATTGAAATCCTGAAAATGTGCAGAATTGTCTGTTTCCTCTGTGACTTCTATATACAGTTGCCACTACGCTGCAGTCAGTCAGGACACTGTAACATTGCATTTCTCTGTGCAAATGTGTGTGTACATCTGTGTGTGTGTGTGTGTGTGTGTGTGTGTGTGTGTGTGTGTGTGTGTGTGTGTGTGTGCGTGTGTGTGTGTCTTGCACAATTTAGCTCTGAAAAAAGACATCCTTTAAAGGCTCAGCAATATTTTCAGTCTCGTTCATTTTACAAATGAAATAATTTACAAAATGTATCAATAGTAGGGATACATTAGACACAGGAATGTTAATAACATATAATTCATGTAATTTAAATTATAAAGCCATCAATTTTGAAAAAGTTACAGTTGTTGGAAGAAAGCTAGTACTAATATTTATTCTAATTATTATGGTCAAATGTCAAAACCCAAAGTAATTACAAAAAATTAAAATATTTGATATGGCAGTAGCCTGGCCATTCCATGAAAAAGAGAAAAATGATGGGAATCCTTATTGTAATCATAATCATTTAAAATCTCAAGTAAATTTTAATGTTACTCCTGTAGCAAACTCATTTGGACTATGAACTTGTAATTATATATCAGTCTTAAGTAAAAGGTATATTCTGTGTATTGTTAAGATCTTAAAGGGAACCCCAGGAGTCAGTCTGTCTGTCATGTTCAGTTCATTTCAGTTTGTCTGTCAGTGAACATCAGTAAGTTTGATTCGCTTGTTACAAAAAGTAAGAATGAATAAATGAAGAACTTTAGAAAAAGGAACTGAGTTGTCACAAAGATTTTTACACAGCAAAATGCTCGCTATAATATATAATATGATACTAACCAAAAAATCACCTCAACACTCCTGCAGTGACATGAATAATATTTAAATGTGGCCAACAATCACTGTCACCTCCAAGTCAACAAGATAATAAATTATTTACATAACTTTTTCGCCTCCAAAATTCATTTTCCCATTTTGCAAGACTCAGTATAACATGATGTGAATACTGTAAATACATAATATATCTGAACTAAAATGTTACCTTGATTTTTCTTCCATATGGGAGAAGGAGCAATATAAATGGAAAGTAATCCTTGCCATGTACTTCAAAATGATTCACGGAGCATGCACATAGACATTGATGCAGATGTTGATGCAGATGTAGACACAGATACAGATGTGTATGAAGCTATTAAAAACAGCTGTGTTGCTGAACGTTTTTGTAAATTAAATAATAGTGGCCTGGTATGAACTTTCATCCAGCTTGAAGCCAGTTGACTATTTATATAATAAAATAGGCTGTCTGTGCTACAGTGCCCTTCAACTACAAGGAAGTTGAAAGTTATTCTAGTGTTTAATGAGCATATACTTTTATTCACACTGTAAACATTTAATAAATATTTTCTTTGTCAATAAAAGGACTCACCAAAACTATCAATGCCACTTGGTATGCGATAAAAATCTGAAACAAAAAAATAATGACAATAAGTATGACACATTCTTAGTCAATATAGAAATAAATTTCATTTATTATGTCCATTCCAAGATATAAGACATGTTGTCATATTTACAGTAGCTGCCTAACACAAAGATAGAGTTTTAAATCTGAAACAAATATCTGTAGTGGTAGGCGAATTATATACAGGATAGTCCATTGATCATGACTGGGCCAAATATTTTATGAAATAAGTGTCAAAAGAAAAAACTACAAAGAACAAAACTTGTCTAGCTCGAAGGGGGAAACCAGATGGCACTATGGGTGGCCCGCTAGATGGCGATGCCATAGGTCGAACGGATATCAACTGCGTTTTTTAAATAGGAACCCCCATTTTTTGTAACATATTCATGCAGTATGTAAAGAAATTTGAATGTTTTAGTTGGACAACTGTTTTTCTTTGTGATAGATGGCGCTATAATGGTCACAAACATAAGGCTCACGATTTTGGTAACAGGTATGTTTTTTAAATTAAAATACAGAACGTAGGTACGTTTGAACATTTTATTTCAGTTGTTAAAATGTGATACATGTACCTTTGTGAAATTATTTCTGAGAACTCATTCTGTTACAGCGTTATTACCTGTAAATATGACATTAATGCAATAAATGCTCAAAATGATGTCCGTCAACCTCAATGCATTTGGCAACACGTGTAACGACATTCCTCTCAACTGCGAGTAGTTTGCCTTCTGTAATGTTCCCACATGCAATGACAATGCACTGACGCATGTTGTCAGGCGTTGTCGGTGGATCATGATAGCAAATATCCTTCAACTTTCCCCACAGTAAGAAATCCGGGGACGTCAGATCCAGGGAATGTGCGGGCCATGGTATGGTGGTTCGATGACCAATACACCAGTCATGAAATATGTTATTCAATACCGCTTCAACCACATGCAAGCTATGTGCTGGACATCCATCATGTTGGAAGTACATCGCCATTCTGTCATGCAGTGAAACATCTTGTAGTAACATCAGTAGAACATTACATAGGAAATCAGCATACATTGCACCATTTAGATTGCCATCAATACAATGGGGGCCAATTATCCTTCCTCCCATAATGCCACACCATACATTAACCCACCAAGGTCACTGATGTTGCACTTGTTGCAGCCATTGTGGATTTTCCGTTGCCCTATAGGGCATATTATGCCGGTTTACGTTACCGTTGTTGGTGAATGACGCTTCGTTGGTAAATGGAACGCATGCAAAAAACCTGTCATCGTCCCATAATTTCTCTTGTGCCCAGTGGCAGAACTGTACACAATGTTCAAAGTCATCAGCATGCAATTCCTGGTGCATAGAAATATGGTACGGGTGTAATCAATGTTGATGTAGCATTCTCAACACTGACATTTTTGAGTTTCCCCATTCTCATGTAATTTGTCTGCTACTGATGTGCGGATTAGCCGCAACAGCAGCTAAAACACCTACTTGGGCATCATCATTTGTTGCAGGTCATGGTTGACATTTCACATGTGGCTGAACACTTCCTGTTTCCTTAAATAACATAACTATACAGCGAACGGTCCGGACACTTGGATGATGTTGTCCAGGATACCGAGCAGCATATATAGCACACACCCGTTGGGCATTTTGATCACAATAGCCACACATCAACACAATATTGACCTTTTCCACAATTGGTAAACGGTCCATTTTAACATGGGAAATGTATCATGAAGCAAATACCATCTGCACTGGCGGAATGTTAAATGATACCACGTACTTACACGTTTGTGACTATTACAGTGCCATCTAGCACAAAGGGAAAAAAGTGGTCCAACTAAAACATTCATATTTCTTAATATACTACATGAATATGTAATAAAAAACGCAATTGATATCAGTTTGACCTATGGCAGCGCCATCTAGTGGGCCAACCATAGCACCATCTGGTTTTCCCCTTCAAGCTAGACGAGTTTCGTTCTTTGTAGTTTTTTCATTTGATGCTTATTTTGTGAGATATTTGGCCCGGTCACTATCAATGGACCACCATGTACCGGTATATACTTGAGAAGAACCAGTAGTGGTACAGCAAAAATTTACCCCAAAAATATAAGAAACCTTGGCTTCTGAGAACTGGTTTTATGCTTTAACAAAAAGAAGAACAAGGCTCTAGGAATTGGAAACATTTTGTTATTCATTAAGAGTTCTATACAAAATTGCAGTGCCTGTGTTATTCCAAGTAATTGTGCAATGTTTCTTCGGACATGCATGTATGTCCTAAAGATTCAGAATAACATTGTTCCAATAAATTATGAGTGCATCACTGTAAATGCACTGTAAATGTTCAGCTCTTTCCTTAGAGCTAAAATGTACACCAAATGCAAACTGAGGAAAATGTGCAAGTGCAAGAGAATACTCCCTGCAAACTACATTTTTATATTATGTTATACTAAGACAGGATTCTTGGTAACTAGTAACATATCATTGTGGAAAATGTTCATAAAATTTCTAGCCAAAAATTAAAAAGTGAATGTGTATAAGAATCCACCATTAAAATTAAAACGTTTCATTAGTTATTACAATGATCTGAAAGAAAAAAAAGTAGATTAAATGTTGTAATGTGTCAAACCTTAAATTAGATTAAGTTCTATTTCCAAGGGCCCAAAAATGGGATGATTCTCATTGGTGTGGAACATGTCAGAAAGTATAACAAAAAAATGTGAATTTGAATATAATACTCACTTCCCTGATTGTTCATCAGAAGATAGTCAAAATATGTGAACACATTATAGTAAATTGGCACTGTAAATATTTACAGAATTAATACACTGTCAGAATGAAACATAGTTATGCCCTTTTAATAAACCTATCATACACAAAATACTTAACCTTGATTGTTGTGACCAAGTGCTATCAAAACTTAAAAATAACAGACATTTTTACTTAAGCTGGTCTAACAGTCCCTGTTAAGATATTCATCTATAGAGTATCTATAAAGGCTTCCAAACTCTGTTTAAACTGTACTTTATCTGAAACTAATTTTTTAACAGTTGCTGGGAATTTATTGAAAATGTGTGTTCCTGAATATTGCACCCCATTCTGGACCCAAGTAAGTGCTTTTAGGTCTTTATGTCGATTGTTCTTATTCCTAGTATTGATACCATGTATTGAGCTGTAGGTAGGAAATAGAGACATATTATTTGCAACAAATTTCATTAAGGAATAAATACACTAATGAGCAGTGGTTAGACCACACAGTTCCTTGAGGAGGTTTCTATATGATGTTCTTGAACTTACACCATAAGTGAATCTTATTACACACTATTGCACTCTATAAACTCTTCTCAGTCTACCCCAGCTTATGATCCCATATATCTGCTACATCTGACATCATTCACATTGCAAATACAGACTTGATTAAGCATTTCAGCAATTCTATTGTATGCCCTTCCCAACAGAATTTATTATTGACCTGTAATTCCAGAAATTTAACACTGTCAACCTCTTCTGCCCACTTGTTTTCAAATGTTATACACATGCTGGAAGGAATTTCTTACATGTTCTGAACTGCATATAGTGGCTCTTTTCATAGTTTAATGACAGGGAATTAACTTTAAACCATTTATTAATGTCAATGAAAATTTGATTAGCAGCCATTTCTAAATCTATACTTGACTTGCTATTTATTGCATTGCTTACTTCATCTGCAAACAAAACAAACTTAGCATCTGTGACATAACAGATGATAGGTCATTAATGTATGAGGGCTATTCAGAAAGTAGGGAACATTCTGGCATTAAAATAAAACTAAGCACAAGAAATACATTTTATTATATACACCTGAAAGAGCAACTGACATACTACTTTTCCACATAGTCACCAAACACATTGAGGCATTTATCATAAGGGTGGACAAGGTTTGAAATACCTCCATGTAAAATTCTGTTGCCTGACACTTCAGCCAGTGAATCACACCCACCTGGAGTTCTGCGTCATCATCAGAGCACTGTGTTGCAACCAGTTCTTCATCTTGGGAAACAAGTGGAAGTCGTTTGGTGCAAGATCAGGGCTGTAGGGCAAATGAGGGAAAATTTCCCATTTGAATGAATTAAGAAGTTCTTTAGTACAGTTTGCCATGTGAGGTAGGCACTATGATGCAAAAAAAAATTTTGGACATCATCTTTCCTTGGCGTTTGTTTTGAATTGCTCTTCTATGGCTGTGCAAAGTTCGACAGTGTTGTTGTTGTTGTGGTCTTCAGTCCTGAGACTGGTTTGATGCAGCTCTCCATGCTACTTTACCCTGTGCAAGCTTCTTCATCTCCCAGTACCTACTGCAACCTACATCCTTCTCAATCTGCTTGGTGTATTCATCTCTTGGTCTCCCTCTACGATTTTTACCCTCCACACTGCCCTCCAATACTAAATTGGTGATCCCTTCGACTACATTCCATTATCCTCATTTTGCTTTTGTTGATGTTCATCTTATATCCTCCCTTCAAGACACTATCCATTCCGTTCAACTGCTCTTCCAAGTCCTTTGCTGTCTCTGACAGAATTACAATGTCATCGGCGAACCTCAAAGTTTTTATTTCTCCTCCATGGATTTTAATACCTACTCTGAATTTTTCTTTTGTTTCCTTCACTGCTTGCTCAATATACAGATTGAATAACATCGGGGACAGGCTACAACCCTGTCTCACTCCCTTCCCAACCGCTGCTTCCCTTTCATGCCCCTCAACTCTTATAACTGCCATTTGGTTTCTATAAAAATTGTAAATAGCCTTTCGCTCCCTATATTTACCCCTGCCACCTTCAGAATTTGAAAGAGAGTATTCCAGTTAACATTGTCAAAAGCTTTCTCTAAGTCTACAAATGCTAGAAACGTAGGTTTGCCTTTCCTTAATCTAGCTTCTAAGATAAGCCGTAGGGTCAGTATTGCCTCACGTGTTCCAATATTTAGTTCGACAGTACCGAGCACAATTTATGGTTGCTCCATGTTCAAGAAAATCAATAAGAAGCACACCTTGCCTATCCCAAAACACTGTCACCATCAACTTCCTTGCTGACAAGGTTTGCAAACGTTTTCTTGGTTTTTGGGGGGACCTTTTGTGCCCCCAGTCCATGGACTGTAATTTTGTCTCGCAATTGACATGTTTCACCCAACTCTCATCACCAGTTATGATTTGATCCAGTAATGAATCACCATGTTTGTGGTAGGCCTTCAGAAATGTCAACATCCACCCTCCCCCCCCCCCCCTTCACTGTTCTCTACAGTGCTCTGTAAGCATGTTGGGCACCCATTGTGCACAAAATTTGTGGTAGCCTAGTCTGTGAAACTCCGTAATTGTGAAGTAACCATTTTCACAAATCATTTCATCAACATAGGCAGCAAGATCGTTAGTCACAATGCTCAGGTGTCCACTCTTCTCTTCATCATGAACGTTGTTTCCACCATTTTTAAACTGAATGCACCATTTCCAGATGGAACATTCACTCATTACATTGTTTCTGTACACTTCGCACAATTCATGATAAATTTCTATGAGTTTCAGGTTTTTTGCCAACAAAAACCATATCACAGACTGCACCTCACAACTGGTGGGATTTTCAATTGTAGCACACATTTCAAATTCGAATATAAAAAAAACAGGCACGCAGAGACATTCCCGCTCTCATGGATATATGCTGACTGAGCTGCCAAGCATGCACATACCAAAATATACATGATTGGCGAGCGGCTAGTGGCGCCCGACAGGAACATTCCCTACTTTCAGAATAGCCCTTGTACACAGGAAAAAACAAACTGACCCAAGATGCAACCTTGAGGAACACCATATGTAATTAATTCCCAGTCAGATGAAAACGGATTGCTTACTCCACAGGTATTTTGTAATGACACCCTTTGTTTCCTATTAGTTAGGTAAGACACAAACCATTTTTCAGCACTACTAGCGACGCCATAATATTCTGATTTACTTAAGGGAATGCAATGATTCACACAGTCAATGGCTTTGACTATTCACAGAAAATGTCACTAGCCTCTAATTTGTTATTTAATGAATTAATTATGCACAAATAGCCTTCTCTATATCAGAACCCTTAAGGAACCCAAACTATGACTTGAGCAATATGCTATTTGTGGTCAGATGCTTAAGGAGATGCTTAAACACAACCCTTTCCAACATTTTTGAAAAATTCAATAAAAGTGTAATTGGTTCATAGTTTGACAGTACCTCTTTATCTCCCTTCTTGCAAAGATTCTTAACTTCAGCATATTTTAGCCACTCTGGAAATGTTCCACTGATACAAGATTGATTACACAAATAACTTAAGGACAAGCTTAACTCACTTGAGTGCTCTCTGATTAACTTGGTATTAAGGATTTTATGATGGATGCTATTTCTTTGGGAGAAGTGAGTGTCACTTCCATTTCACTGAAATTATCTGTAGAAACTGGTCTCAGATATTCCATGGCACTGTTTACTGAAGCTGATAACTGCAAGCTCTCAGTAACAGAAAGAAAGCAGTTGTTTAAGAGGTTTGCAACACTTCCTGGCAGATTAAAACTGGGTGCCAAACCAAGACTCAAACTCAGGACCTTTGCCTTTTATCAACTGAGCTATCCAAACATTACTCATGGCCCATCCTCACAGCTTTACTTCCACCAGTACCGTGTCTCCTACCTTCCAAACTTCACAGAAACACTCCTGTGAAACTTTCAGAGCTAGCACTGCTGGAAGAAAGGATAAAGTGAAGACATGGCTTTGCCACAAGATGGTGTAATTATCTTTTTCTCATAATAAAGGTGCTTCGATTTCTGGGTTGTTATTGAAGCTGTTGTGGCCTTCAGTCCAGAGACTGGTTTGGTCCAGCTCTCCATGCTACTCTATCCTGTGCAAGCCTCTTCATCTCCCAGTACCTACTGCAACCTACATCCTTCTGAATCTGCTGAGTGTATTCATCTCTTGGTCACCCTCTACGATTTTTATCCTCCACGCTGCCCTCCAATACTAAATTGGTGATCCCCTGATGCCTCAGAACATGTCCTACCAACCGATCCCTTCTTCTTGTCAAGTTGTGCCACAAATTTCTCTTCTCCCCAATTCTATTCAATACCTTCTCATTAGTTATGTGATCTACCCATCTAATCTTCAGCATTCTTCTGTAGCACCACTTTTTGAAAACTTCTATTCTCTGCTTGTCCAAACTATTTATCATCCATGTTTCACTTCCATACATGGCTACACTCCATACAAATACTTTCAGAAATGACTTCCTGACACTTAAATCTATATTTGATGCTAACAACTCTCTCTTCTTCAGAAACGCTTTCCTTGCCATTGCCAGTCTACATTTTATATTCTCTCTACTTTGACCATCATCAGTTATTTTACTTCCCCAAATAGCAAAACTCATCTACTACTTCAAGTGTCTCATTTCCTAATCTAATTCCCTCAGCATCACCGGACCTAATTCGATTACATTCCATTATCCTCATTTTGCTTTTGATGATGTTCATCTTATATCTTCCTTTCAAGACACTTTCCATTCTGTTCAACTGATCTTGCAGGTCCTTTGCAGTCTCTGACAGAATTAGAATGTCACTGGCAAACCTCAAAGTTTTTTTTTTTTCTTCTCCATGGATTTTAATACCTACTCTGGATTTTTCTTTTGTTTCCTTTACTGCTTGCTCAATATACAGATTGAATAACATCAGGGACAGGCTGCAACCCTGTGTCACTCCCTTCCCAACCACTGCTTCCCTTTCATGCCCCTCGACTCTTATAACTGCCAACTGGTTTCCGTACAAATTGCAAATAGCCTTTCGCCCCCTGTATTTTACCCCTGTCAACTTCAGAATTTGAAAGACAGTATTCCAGTTAACATTGTCAAAAGCTTTCTCTAAGTCTACAAATGCTAGAAACATAGGTTCACCTATCCTTAATCTATCTTCTAAGATAAGTCACAGGGTCAGTATTGCCTCACTTGTTCCAATGTTTCTATAAACTGATCTTCCCCGAGGTCGGCTTCTATCAATTTTTCCATTTGTCTCTAAAGAATTCGCGTTAGTATTTTGCAGCAGTGACTTATTAAACTGATAGTTAAGTAATTTTCACATCTGTCAACACCTACTTTCTTTGGGATTGGAATTATTATATTCTTCTTGAAGTCTGAGGGTATTTTGCCTGTCTCATATATCTTGTTCACCAGATGGTAGAGTTTTGTCAGGTCTGGCTCGCCCAAGGCTGTCACTAGTTCTAATGAAATGTTGTCTATTCCTGGGGCCTTGTTTCTAGTTAGGTCTTTCAGTGCTCTGTCAAACTCTTCACGCAATATCATATTTCCCATTTCATCTTCATCTACATCCTCTTCCATTTCCATAATATTATCCTCAAGTACATCACCCTTTTATACACCCTCTACATACTCATTTCACCTAGCTGCTTTCCCTTCTTTGCTTAGAACTGGGTTTCCATCTGAGCTCTTGGTATTCATACAAATGGTTCTCTTTTCTCCAATGATATATTTAATTTTCCTGTAGGCAGTATCTGTCTTACCCCTAGTGAGATAAGCCTCTACATCCTTACATTTGTCCTCTAGCCATTCCTGCTTAGCCATTTTGCACTTCTTGTTGATCTCATTTTTGAGACATTTGTATTCCTTTTTGCCTATTTCTTATATTTTCTCCTTTCATGAATTAAATTCAATATTTCTTCTATTATCCAAGGAGATTTCTGGGTTACCGGCTTCATTATTTTGCAGTATTTTTTTTGTAATGGGCTATAACGCTAACATCAGAGCTGATCATAGATAGTGGATACAATTCGCTTTTTTCTATAGCACCACATTTCTAAAGCTCTATTCTCTTCTTGTCCAAACTATTTATCGTCCATGTTTCACTTCCATACATGGCTACACTCCAAGCAAATACTTTCAGAAAAGACTTCCTGACACTTAAATCTATACTCAATGTCGACAAATTTCTCTTCTTCAGAAATGCTTTTCTTGCCATTGCCAGTCTACATTTTATACCCTCTCTAATTCGATCATCATCAGTTAATTTGTTCCCCAAATAGCAAAACTCCTTTACTGCTTTAAGTGTCCCATTTCCTAATCTAATTCCTCAGCATCACCCGACCTAATTCGACTACATTCCATTATCCTCGTTTTGCTTTTGTTGATGTTCATCTTATATCTTCCTTTCAAGATACTATCCATTCCGTGCAACTGCTCTTCCAAGTCCTTTGCTGTCTCTGGCAGAATTACAATGTCATCAGCGAACCTTAAAGTTTTATTTCTTCTCCATGGATTTTAATACCTACGCTGAATTTTTCTTTTGTTTCCTTTATTGCTTTCTCAATATACAGATTGAATAACATCAGGAAGAGGCTAAAACCCTGTCTCACTCCCTTCCCAACCACTGCTTTCCTTTCATGCCCCTCAAATGTATGAGACAGGCAAAATACCCTCAGACTTCAAGAAGTGGACCAAACTGCACAATAACCCTCGGTTCAGTGTGGGGTGGCGGTGGGGTGAGTGGACTGCTGCAGACTGTTGGCCTGTTGTGAGGTCATGTACCACTGAGAGCTATGGCGTGGACAAAGCCTCTCCATCATTTCTAGGACCCCAGTTACATACATACATACCCATTTGCAAATTAAAACTATGCAAAATACTGTCATTGATCCATTATTCTCACGAACCCAGCAGCAGGAGAGGTCTCTCACACCCCATATACCAATGGTCCCAATTGATTAACCTACTCATCTTAAGCAACTTCTGTTCCTATTCAAGCTTTCATTGACAAGAACAATAAACAAGGCTCAAAGTCAGAGTGAAGGGGGAAGAGAAGATGGACAGAGAATGGGGGAGGAAATGGACATAGAAAGGGAAAAGGAGAAGAGGGACAAATGTTCACAACCAGGGAAAGATCTGGTGGCCTTTCTGGCCATAGTAGGTTTGGCAAGCACAAAGGCAAGCTATAGAAACTCTCTTCATGTGGACATTATTGTGCTGAAATGTAAGCCCAGGATGGTTTGGCATGAAGGGCAACAAAATGGGGCATAGAGTATCATTAAGGTACTGCTTTGCTATAAGTATGCCACAAATGACAACCAAAGGGGTCCCACTATAGAATGAATCAACAGCCTGGAGCATTACTTCTGGGTGGATGGTGGTATGGTGGGTGACAGTGGAGCTGGTATCCCACCACTGTCTGGAGCATCTCCAGACAAGTTTTTGACCTGGATTCTTACTGACTGGAGTAGAGTTGTCCTCAGTAATATGTCCTGCTTCCAGCAGAGCACCAATGACCAGTAAAGATCTGAAGATATGTGTGGAGACACCTCAGACAATTGAGAAATACCATCCTGCTACCAGTGGCCAGATGGTCTGACAACAAGCAATCATGGTCAGAGTTGTCATTTCTTTTTATAGCAGGACCCCTTTGATTGTCATCCACAACACCCTTACAGCACAGCATTATGCCAGTGGTATTCTATGCTCTGTTTTGTTGCCCTTCACAGCAAGCCATCCCTGGCTTACACTTCAGCAAGACAACACTCACTCACACAAGGCGAGAGTCTCTTTTGCCTTGGCCAGCAAGGTCTCTGCTTCTCCCCCCAAATTGAGACAATTTAATGCATCAACTGGACAGATTTTGGCATGATGTCCTTCAGGAAGACATCCAACAACTCTGTCAATCAATGGAAATCCAAATAGCTATTTGCATAAATGGCCAGAGGTGGACCAACATGTTGTTGACTAGCTCAATTTCTGAAGCTCTTTTTCTTGAATAAATCATCCACTTTTTCTGACATTGTAATCACTTATTTTTCTGTACATGTACATCATATCTACCAATTTCCATCCAATTCAGATAATTTCTGGATGATGCACCAGTTTTTGTGTCTTTGAATGTATATTTAGTAATAGTGAAGCATTGCCAGGTTTGCTACTATATCTGTTATGTATATGAGGTGGACTTCATGTATGTAGGTGTGTCCACGATCTCCTCCCAAACCTCTGAAATGATTTCAACTATGTTTGGCATAGATAAAACAGGCACTTGAGTTTCAGCACTATGGGGTTTATAACATTCTGGCTCAAATATGAGGAAGATGTTTTTCCATCCCATGGTGTATAGGCTGCCTTGTATGACAGGCGTGTCATGTGATAATATTATCATCTAGCTTTGCATAACAGTCTACAGGGTCAAGAATTGGTTTTTCAGCAGCAACGAGCCATCTGGCCTGGAGAGCAGTGATGGTGGAGTAGTATCAGTCTTCTTTATTGACCTGTTTTGCCTGGCACCCTATGAGTCAGGGGCAAAGAACACTTTTCAAGCCCATAGTGTGTAAGCTGCCTGGTATGACAGGCATGTTCTGGGAGTAGTATCAACCTGCTTTATCAACCTGTTTTACAAGGCTACTTGTGCAGATGGACATGGCTGGGGGAAGACTGAGATGGATGGAGGAAGGGTTAGACAGAGAGAGGGGTTAGGGAGAGGATAAACTGAAAGAGAAGGAATGAGAGAGGACTTAGAGAGGGAAAGGAGAAGGTAGATAGGGAGAGGGGGAAGAAGATGAAGGACAGAGAGTTTATGAAGGAGGGCAAGGCAGAGGAGGTGGTGGACATAGAGGGGGGAAAGGGGTCTGATAGAGAGAGGGAGGAGAGGATGGGCAGAGAGAGAGAGGAAGATGAAGATGATGGTTTGGGAATGTGGGAAGGAGGAGATGGGTAGGGAGAGGCAGTCCAGAGGAGATGGACAGATAGAAATGGTGATTACATGGACAGAGAGACCAGGCAAGAGGATAGGTTGGAGGAGCTGAAGAGAGAGAGGGAAGAGGAGGAGATGGATGGAGAGACAGGTGGAGGAAGAGATGGAAAGAGAAGACAGACAGAGAGGGGAGGATGACATGAACAGAGGAAAGAGGGATGAGAAGATGCATACAGAGAGGGGGAGGAGGGAATGAGCAGTCAGAGCTGGGAGGATGAGATGGACAGAGAGATGGGAGAGGAAGAGGTGGACACGGAAGGAGATGGGGGAACAGGAGATGGGTGCAATGTATGTGTCGAACACATACATGGGTGAAGCCATGGAGGAAAGGCTAGTACATGTATAAGAAGGCTGCATGCATGTATGGATGTATGTATGAATGTCCAAGATCTCTTCCAAAACTCCTGAATCAATTTCAACTAGATCTGGCAGACAAACAGCAAACTTCATGAGTGTCAGTGCTGCAGGGGTTATAACATCCTAGCTCCAAATGTTATTTTAGCCCCTGCCATACAACCTGCCTGCACGACAAGTGTGTTGTGTGGGAACAGTATAGTTCTGCTGTAGTGATTTGCTTTGCAGGGCAGTCTACATATGATTGGCATGAAACAGCTTACAGTCCCTTGAAATGTGGGCTGCCCTGCAAGGCAGGCATGTTGCGGCAACAGTATCGGCCTGCTTTATTTACCTGATTTGGAGGGGCTACACATGTGCACGGGCATGGCTGTAGGCAGGCTGAGATGGATGCGGAGGAGATAGGTAGAGATAGGGAGGCAATAGGGGATGGATAGGAAGAGAGAGGGGCAGGAGGTGGACAAATTGGATGAGTGGGAGCAGTAGGGGGTGAACAGAGAGACAGTGGTGGAAGTGATGAGTAAACACACAGTGATGACACGGGGAGGGTAGGCAGAAAGTAATTGACAGGTAAGCAGTGTGGGGAAGGTAAGAGAGGAACATGCAAAGGGAGGGGGAGGAGAGGATGGACAGAGGGAGTGGTGAATTAGGGATGGATAAAGAGATGATGGAGGAGGAGATGGAAGGGTAAAGGTTGGATGATAAAGTGAAAAGGAAGATGGGGAAAGGAAGAGTTGGATACAGAGATGGGGAGAAGGAGACATTTGGAATATATGTGTTGAAAATGTGCATGGGAAAGACACAGGGAAAAGGATACTGTATCGTAATATGATATGATTCTGTGGGTCATAAAAGAATGCAACAAAGGTATTTAAATTACAAAAGAAGCCAGTGAGGATAATAGGAAACTTGGCACCCAGAGCTCATAGCAGACCTTGCTTCACAAAAATAAAGATTATGACTCTATGATCATTATATGCAGTATCTTGCAATGTGTGATGTAAATCAAGGAGAACTACTGCAGATATCAGCAGTATGACATGTGTCATAAGAGCAATGCCAGGAACAAATGTGACATAATATAATTTCTTTGCAAGTATTAAAAAATATAGAGGTGCTTTGTGAAATAATAAATTAACTCTTCAGTATCATACATCAGTACATCAAGGAATAACCAGACCAACAATTCAAAACAAAATTGAATTTATGGAATTAAAACATGATAATAAATTCAGTTGGGAACGCCATACCACAGAATTGCTGAAGCACCTAAACAAGTCTGTATTTGCAGAGGAAATGATGTCAGATGTAGGAGATATAAATATAAAATAACTTGCATACTTTTCTTATTTTCATTCTAAAAAAACTAAACTCTCCCCAAACAGACCATGAGGACCCAATCGTACTGACTGGCTGCTGTGTCATCCTTAGCCCACAGCATCACTGGATGTGGATTGAAGGGGTATGTGGTCAGCACACCACTCTCATGGCCATATGTCAGTTTACAAGATGGGAGCCGGTACTTCTCAATCAAGTAGCTTCTCAGTTTGCTTCACAAAGGTTGAGTGCACCCCACTTGCCAACAGCATTCAGCAGACTGGTTGGTCACCCACCCAATTTGTCATCCAGCCTGACAGCACTTAACTTCGGTAATCTGACAGGAACTGATGTTACCACTGCGGCAAGGCTACTTTCATTCTACAATGTCGTATTATGGGTTTCATACTTATGGGTAACTTGTCAAGCCAAGAAAACGTTTTTAAAGTGCAAGAACATGTAATATGCCTCAATTATGGTGTAAATTCAAGAACATAATGTAGGAACCTGTTCACTCAACTGGGTATCCTAACCACTACTTCTGCATATATTTATTCCTTAATGAAATATGTTGTAAATAATATGCTTCTATTTCCACCCAATAGCTCAGTACATAGTATCAATACTAAAAATAACAATCTACATAAAGACCTAAAATCACTTACCATGGTCCAAAAAAGGGTCCAATATTCAGGTACACACATTTTCAATAAATTTCCAGCAACTATTAAAAACTTCATTGCCGATAAAGCACAGTTTCAACACCTTTTGGTAGGCACCTCCTCCTACCCTCTAGTTGAATATCTTAACAGGGACTGTTAGACCAGGTTAAGTAGAGATGTCAGCTGGATTCCAGTTTTGACAGCACTTGGTCACAACCCTCAAGATTAGGTATTTTGTGTATGATAAATTTATTAAAACTCAATACCTATGTTTCATTCTGACAGTGTATTATTTCTGAAAATATTAGCATTTCCAGTTTACTGTAACACATTCACATATTTTGACAAACTCCTGACAAATGATCAGGGAAGAGAGTATTACAGTTAAATGTTCTATGGTCTTTACGTCATACTTTCTGCCTTGCTCCACACTCATGAGAATCAGACCCATTTTTGGGTCTGTGGAATGTAAACTGAATCTAATCTATTCTACAAACATCAGCATGAGTGGGCCAGGTTGTAAACCATAATCTCACAAGATGACAGCAATAAAGAAGGTGAATCGCCCATTTGTGATGGTAAAAATTGCATCAAAAGCCCAATATTTGAAATTTTACAGCAGGTGTCATACTGAGAACAGTATATAAAGGCTTGTATGTTAAAAGCAGTGGAACAGCTGAAAATTCTTGTAACCATCATACATACTGTTCTCACTACAATATCTGCTGGCCAAGTAGAAATAATGGGCTTTTGACCCAATTTTTACTAATGCAAATGACCAATCACCTTCAATATTACTGACATATTGTGAGATTATGATTTACAACCAGGCTCACTCACAATGATATTTGTGACTGCATAACGTCATAGTCTTGTTGACCCACAATACAAATACATGCAATTGCATGATTACGGCTAATGATGATAGCTTTTATTGCATATTCACTGCTTTTTATGTTTTGGATGATCTGAAGAAAGCAACCAAAACTAGTTATCATGCTGTAATTGTTTAAGGAAAAAGAGTTTGTGATCTAGGCATTAAAAAAAAATTTTAATCAAAAATTTTTGATTTCATGTATTTCTACTACAACTGAGTCCTTAGGAAGCTGATAAATTTTTATTTGAGAGAAAGAAAATGGTGTAACTGTAAATTTTTATAACAGCACTTGTAGAATTAGGATATGACCTACCAGTAAAATGTAACATAATGCATTCTTTATTTTAAGGTTGTAAATATTCCAATCAGTAATATGTTGAGATATGCAATGCCACAACGGTTTGTGTATATTGTCATTCTACTGATGCCTGCAATGTCTTGAACCTCTTAGGTCTTTACAGTAATAAAATTAGATTCAATTCTGTCATCTACCATGAGGCAGTCTGATGTCATGTATCTTTCAACGACAATTCATAGAGGTGTTGGATGTCTTCCTGAAGGAAGACCAGTTTGTTCAGTGATTAAAGTTGCTCAGGCCATGGATAAACCACATAATGGAGACTAGAATCAAGTGAAATAGATATCCTGATATCGGAACTACACATCCATTTATGTATTATTTATGAGAGAGAAGATTTGAGAATTTACAGTGATGCTGATTTGGCAGATGACAAGTGGAGAAGCCAGTCAACAACCAGCACTGCGGCAAGGTAGGCCTACACTGGTGGGGAAATATTACTGACAAGTCAGTTGCAGAAGCTAATGACCACCTTTACAACTGAAGTATAAATTATTTCAGCAAACGCAAGAGGCAAAAAATTAATTTGATCATGTTGTTGACAGTCTGAATAGGTTAAAATGCCAGAACTTCCCCCAACACTTTACATTTACAAAGCTGATGCGTTAAGACTAGTAAAAAATGTTGAATATCAATGACGGTCAAAACATATAGAGGTCCAACATGTCTATATTTCTAAAATATTTCTAAACTGCAAAATTATGTTGAAACATATCAATGCAAAAAATCTGTTGGCTGATCTTCTGACAAAGATCATGAAACACATTCAGTTTAATTTGCTACGTAGAGAGACTGATGTGCAGAAAATGAGGCAGGATTCCTTCACTTTTTTATCTGGTCAATTTTACATTTGGAGAAAATGTTGTCATAAAATGAAAAGTTGTTGAGGATTCACTGTAACTGTTGTGTCATTCCACAGCGATGTGAAGTATTCATGATTTTATAAAAACTCTTTGTAATTCATTTGACATTGAATCATTTGTATTCTATGAACAAATCATTCTTAAATAACACTGAGTTGGTTGAATTTAATATTTCAATAATGACATCTCTCTTTCTACAATAAAAACCTTTGATTTTAGACATTAGCCAACCACTTTATCAATTTCTTTTCCAATTTGACCTAAAACTCCTAAAATGAAAAGTACATTTGGAGTACTATAACATCATATGTAAGGAAAGATTTCATGTTCAGATTGACTGCACTTTCAAATTTTTTCTGGCATATTTATGCAATTTTTTATGCTTGTAGACAATCCTTACCAACTAATCCAGAAACAATAATGCCATTTATTTGCAGAAAAGTCATTGCCACTGTGAAGTAACCACAAATACTACTCCCAGTATCACTCATTGTCACAAATGGCCTTGAAAGATGCAACTACATACTTTGCAAGACCATCAACTAACTCTCACTAACCTCTGAGATGAGGGGTATCCTGTCCAAAATCCTACACTCATCTCAAAAGTAGTATTCAATCCTGCACCCAGTCAATAAAACATTTATGGTAATCCCCATTCCACCCCTATCCTCAGCCCTGCATCCCACAAACCAGTCCCCTCAGGATGACCAGAAGATACAAGGCCTGTCTCTCAGACCCATTCACCACTTACCACTACAATCCAGTCATAGTCATTTCCTATCTAATCAGTGTTACAGCCATGTATGAAAGCAGCTGCATTGTACATTAGGTATTATGCTGTTGCTGTGTAGTTCTCTATGTGAGTATGACAAATAACAAGTTGTCTACCCACAGGAATGGTCAGTGCTGAACTGTGGCAAACAGGAAACTTGAGTACCACTTAGTGAACAGGAATGACACCACAACACTAATGACTTCATCCTCTCTTCAGTGCCAGCTCCTCCAAACTGTACAGGCACAAATTGTCCCTCAAAACATTCCTCCATTATCACTACCCCTGTGGCTGAAATCTCTTTAATCCCCATCCCTTACTTGTGCTCTTCCTACTTAGTTACTCTTACACTTGCCTTTCCCCTCATTTCCACCAAATCAGTAGTTATTTTACCTTCAAAAGCCACTGTTATCTCCTGTCTGCCTCCATATGATTCCCTAACCCCTCCTTTGACAGCACATCTTCAACCATCTCCTCTCCTGTAGCCATAGTTCTTTCTGCAAGTGCCCCATTTGCCCTTTTTGGGTCCTCCAAGGCCCATTCCCCTGGGAAAATGCTCATAAAGAGTCAATGAGACCAAGGCCACAAGTGTACCTGTGCCTGTGTGTGTGTCTGATCAGTTAGCTGAGGTCTCCTTTTTTAATTTTGGTTTGATTTTTCCATACCAAATTATCTGTTAGCATAATATTAGGTTACTAACTATGATTCTTTTGACAAGCACTTTTTATTATTTCAACTTATACTTTGAGTAAAATAACTTCCTGATTGATGTTTCAGTGAGTCAAATGGTGGAGGAATGCATCAATCACAAATGTTTCTCAGGTTACACAGTCTTGCTGTATCAGCTGTTATGCAGGCACAACCAGCAGAACTTTGTCAGGTCACTCAAGTTGTATGGTATTTCAGGAGGTGAGGCAAGGTCAGAAGGGGAAGTCAGGGTTATCGTATGCACTGCTATCCCTACACCTGTAGTGGTCACCACCACTACCTTTCCCATTACCAACAGACAGTGAAATAGGCTGGCATGTACTTTTTGTCTGTGTGCACAACTATCAATTCCATGAGCATGTGGCATGTAGTGTATGAGCCTTTAGCTCCACTCCCACTTAACGACATCAGTCAGTCACAGAGCATAACTGAACTGTATCACTTATAGAGGAATGCCTGATTGTAAACTGCTGCATACATTGGTGAAGATTTATAAAGGTAGGCCTTAATTATGTCCTGGACTCATTCTAACTCAAAAATTGGTGGAACATGCTGACAGAAGAATAAAGTCTACATAATCATGCAATAATTCTGGAGTGTCATAAATTTAAGACATTTCATTTATGGACCTTTACTACTCATTGACAATGTTCTTAAGTTCTTATATTAGCTAATTCAAGAGAGATTATCTATGATTACTCACACATTAACTTAGGAAAATGACCAGGTACAGCTATATCTTCCATCTCAGATGCTTCATTTGTTTTCCCACGCAGCATGTCTAAAATATAGCACATATAGTACATAAACAAGAAAACATTATACTCCAAGATTTTATTTTAATCTATAGAAATATTATACGGTCATTTACATACCTTGATTTCAATCTGAATTACTCTGACTTGTCTTACTGAATACAAGTTATGTACTTCTCATACCAGACAGATCATACATATAGTGCTGTATTAATATACACTCATGTTCAGAAAAAAAATACAGAACACCTTGAATGACTAGAGGTACAAAGTTCATATTCACAAGACAAGTAAATTAATATGTTCTCTAGAAATTATTAGTATTTGAATCATAGCAGCCTGTGGGTTCGAGGTCAACATCGATATCATGAGACAACACCACCTACGGATAAAATGTGACTGCAACTCTCACTGTCACTATAAACTGAAGGTAATGGATAAGTACAACTTGAGCAGTCATGCAGGATGCCTCACAGATGCATGCACAAACTGTGCTGTCAGATTAGTGAGTTTGAAAGAGGGCATTTTGTTGGCATGAGAGAATGTGATCCATCCAGCCAGGAAATTGCTGCTCACATGGGACAAAGTGTTTTGGCAGTGCAATGGATGTGTGTAGATTGGTTCACAGAAGGCCACAGAACACAATGAGATGGGTGTCAGGTCGCAACACCCAGACCACCCTCATCCCCCCGCCCCACCAAGAAGATTGACACCTCGTCCGAATGGCATTGCAGGACAGATCTGCATCCTCCTCAGCTCTAGTGGAACAGTGGAATACATTATACACCATCAGGGATGACAGTCCATCTCTGTTTGTTATGGCATGGTTACATGCGTGTCGTCCACTTCTCCACCTACATTTGACAATGTGGAGAAACATGCTAGATGGTAGATGGCAATGGTGTATGGAACGACATTACTGGGGACAATAATGGCATCAGACAGTGTTTTAGGATGAATCCAGGTTCCATTTATTTGAAACTGATGGGCTCATTTTGGTTCGCCACAGACATGGGAGTGCTGTGGAAGTGGAAGCAAATCCATGTCAGAGAATCAAGAAACTGTCAAACCCTCTTAACCAACCTTGGTCAACAAGTCAAGAACTTTTGCAGCAGATTGATAAAGACAAACAAAGCTAAATAATTCACAACATGCAACTTACTGCTTCAGAGATGTAATACTGAAGTATTTTCACAAGTTATTTTCCATACCTTCCTGTGCCACACAAACTTGTACCTCATCCTACCAAACCCTTCCCACCTCACACTCCCTCTCCTCTCTTATTCCAGTTTGCATGTACTAATTTTACTGATCTAATCAATCTGCTGTCCCTCTTCTTCAACTTATCCACCCACAGATCTGCTACCATCATTACAATCTTTTTATTTTTTATATATTTATTTATTTATTTGATCTCTTTATGTTTTCATGTCGATTTCAGTTGGTTTTCGCCTTTCACTATCGGGCTAATCCCAATTTTCATCTTATTTCCACATTGTTCATCCATTTCATCCTTTTCGTGATTTTTCCCACGATTTTTGTGTATTTTTGTGAATTTTTTGCATGTATTTCAACATTATTTACGTATTTTTACACGTTTTTATCCTCCACCATGGATCAGTGCTCCTTCCATCTGTTTCAATACAGAAAAGTTTCTGTAGTCCTACCCAGAACCCAGTCCCTGATCATGTTCCTGTGTTGTTGCTTGTCACATGGAATCCCCCCAAATGGCCTTACCATCAAATTATTCATCTCTGGATGCAATCCCTCCTTCCACAATGACCCATATCTGTTCAGATTCTACCAGTCCTTAATTCTCATCAACACAGTCCTGCAAAACCATGTTAATCAAGCCCAAACAATGTTGAAATACCTCCTCTGCATCCACAAAATTCTCCTGCTATCCAATCCCAAATCTCTGGATTCCATACCACACACTCAAACTCTTGCCCTCTAGGAACTAGAGCAGCATGCACAATGCCATCTCAAAAAACTCTCCACTGTGTTCACTTCCTACTCTGACCTTGGACTACCACAATCCACCACCCACACAACAACCTCCAAAACTCCCCCACATTCCAGTCATAGCTGACAAACCCTGCCTCACAGACATACTATGCTTACCCCACCCTCAAAAACTCTCTCCCACCACCATACAGATTCCAGTAACATAAAAAGACCCAAAATGCCATCATGAACCTTTCCTCCCAAAGCCTTGGCCCCACAGATGTATTAAGTCATTTCTGGAGGCCTCCCCTTTTACCCTACTCCCAAATTCAATCATGCAGGACTTGTTAAAAACCTTCTCTCCTTCTCCCAATCCCTACAGTGGAAACACTTTTTTGCCATCAACTCTACCAATCAGACTCACCCAAAGACCAATGCTGCACCCTGCCTGACTCAGTTCACTCACCCATCCAACTGACATCCACTAACACACACTGACAACCCCCCCCCCCCCCCCCCCAACATCATCCCCTGTTAATGTTCCAGAATTTCTTAACCTCAAACATTGCCTCACCCTCTTTCCCCAAACCCTTGAACATGCAAGCTTACCTTACATCTACAATCCACCACCTAAAAGCTGATCCCAACCTCAAAATCCTACCTGCTGACAAAGGCTTCAGCACTGTTGTTTTAAACTGCAATGATTTTTGGGCAGAAGGACTCCTGTAGCTGTCAGATTCATCCACGTACAAACCCTGTCATGATGACCCCATTCCAGGAATCCAGCTGGATCTCCAGTCACTTCTGAAAACCTTGGAACCATCCCAGGACCTCTTCCTGGGGTCCAGCTTTCTGCTCACACCTACCACTCCCTGTCCTCCTACTTTCTAGATGCTTCCTGAAGTCCATAAACCCAGCCACCCAGGACACCCTGTTGTGACTGAGAGAACCTCTGCCCTCATAGACCAACACCTTCAGCCTATTACCTGAAACCTACCATCCTAAAAAAAGATACCAACCTTTTTTTCCGTCAACTCTCCACAGTTCCTGTTCATTTACCACTTGGTGCCCTGCTCATCATTGTTGATGCCAACTCTCTTTACACTAACATCCCTAGTGCCCTTGGCCTTGCTGATATTGAACTATACATCTCCCCAATTAACATTTCTTAAATGTTCTCTGAAATGCTCTTTAGATACCAGGTTGACCAGCCTTACACTTTTACTTAATGGTTTCTGAACTGTACACCCTGCTAGGTTTTGTAAGTTAATCAGTTGTGCATCATGGTCTGATAATCCATTTATCCCTGGGAAAGCATGTGTTAGTTTTACAACCTCTTGCTGCACAAGTACATTATCTATTAGAGTGCTACTGTCTTGAGCTATACATATAGGGAAATTGATCACTGAGTCTAAGTTATATGTCATTAAGAACATTTCTAGTTCACTTTTCCTATCATAATTGCTTAGAAAGTTTACATTGAAATCACCACAGATTAATAACTTCTTTTTGTCTGACAGACAGCATAATAGGGAGGCAAACTTTTATATGATTAGCTCCCAATCTCCTAATGGGGACCCATACACTGTTGCTAATATCAACACTACATTATCTAGCTGTAGTTCACATGCTCAAGCTTCAAAGTGCTGATTGACACAAAATTTCCTTACTTCTACAGTTTTGTACTGATGCCCTTGTTTTGTGTAAATGGCAACTCCTCCTTTATCCATGCTAGATCTACAAGTGTAAGATGCTAAATTATACCCATTTATACTGACACTTTTCATTCCCACAGTTTTTGGTGTTCAGACAGACAAAGCATATCAATCACATTCTTATTTTTGAAATCATCTAAACACACTAACAGCTCATCTACTTTATTTTTTATTCCCCTGATATTTTGATGAAGTAAATTGATACTACCCTTAGCTTTATTGCTATATTCCTATCTACTTTACATGAAGCTTATTTTATTCTATTTTTCTTGGTTATTGTCTGTCTGGACTTTGGTTTTAACCTAAAACTATCTGCTGCCTGGGTCCATTAACCACAGGGACCATCCCTTGTGTGACTGAGACCCCCCTTACAGTATCTGCTAATAGAGAAGCTAACTTATCTTTCCCCTTCCTATTTAAGTGCAGGCCATGTGTAGTGCATGCCCACCTACCAATAGCATCAACTGAAACAACACAAGTCAAACTGATTTACTAATGGAATTTCTTAAGTTTCTTCAACAGTTTCCCATTTTTGCCCTTTGCTTGCTATCTTTTCCTAGTACCCCATCTGTTTTTCCTCCCTTTGCCTACTTAATTCCAAATTTGTGTTTTCTAATCCAGCCTTAAGGGCACATATCTTTTCCTTCTGTTCAGTGATTTTTCTGTCCTTTCTACACTGCCATGGAAGAGCCTCATTACCAACCCCTGTTTCCTTGCTGCTACATTCGCCCCAATGAAACCATAACTACAGTTTCCACAGAACATCCCCTCCTTCAGATTTCTATGGCAACCACCACATTTGTCACACACAGTTTGATAGAAAAATTTACACAAGCTTTACACAAAAGCAGAGAATAACTTGGCACAATATCACTGAAGTTTCATAGCCTGTACTAATACATAACTAAACGCTAATGTAAACATATTTTTAAACTTACTTTTGAGAGTTCTAATTAGTTACCTAAACTCTGTATGACAGACATGAATTAATTTAACTTTGAACCGCTAAATCTAGTCAAAAAATTAAGATCTACACTCTCCCAAAATGTACACCTAAAATGTAAACAAAACTAATGACTATCAGCCTTTACGAAATATTTTATTTATAATCTGTAAACGCTCAAAAAAGCAAATTCTGCAATAGATAGCCTAGTGAAGAAGTAAATGCACTAGTCTAAAATTTAATATTAACTAAATTAGCTCTTATTTCAATATTAATCACTTAACTTAGCAAGAGCTTCGTGGACGTGCTTCTGTCAGAGATATTTAGTCCCAAGGCTTTATCACTTTGTAATTCTGACAAATGGCTTGGTGTACCCTTTCAGCATGATATCATAAGCCACTACTATAAAAGCAGCTGCCTCAGCAGAAGGCAGTAGTTTTTCAGTTTGTTTTGGCAGTTAGTAGCAGACTGAAAGGAGCAAAAAGTGGATGTTTGTTTTCGTAGTCACAAATGACACTGTGTATATTCAATTCTGGATAACAGTATGGTGGCAAAACTAATTCTGACCTCACTAAAGTGGAGCAGATGCATGTTCTTTTTATTTTTTTATTTTGTGCTAGGCATTTAAAACAACAAACGAACATTACAAATAATAAGAAAACATTACATGAAGTTTTCATTTGTCATTTATTATACAAAGCTGTGTATGCTGTTGTGACTTGCATACAGCATAGCAGAGCAAGACACTTTGTTTTCCCTGATTCTCTGTGATGAAACTGAAACAGCAATCTATCAAGCAAGTGCCAGAATGATTACTTAAAGCAGCACTTCACAGCACTTTTAACTTTTTTTCTTTCATTACTGTATCACCACACTCTTGCTTTGGCTGGCTGTAGATTTCTGCATGTTTCAACTTACATGCCCTTGAAAATTGAATAACATTTTCTGCATCACAGTCAGTAGGACTTCGTATCAGATAGTTCAGTTTTAAACCATATGAGAATGCACACTAACAATTTGTTTCAACTAGCAGTCACCCAAAAAAATGACAAGATGTTGAGGAAATGATTCAACTTTTGACTGAGGTATGATATCAGTCAGCAAAGTGGTAATGAGCAAGAGATCCATACTTCCTGAATTTTCCTTGTATATTGTGTATGAAATAGAGTCAATAACTCAAGTGTATACCTGAAAGCACATTATTACTTGCAAAGTCCTTTGTGGAAAGACTTATCTTAACCCTGAGGTGCAGGTCAAAGATAGGGGCTTCCAGCAGAAGGCACGTGAAGACCTGGCTGACAATAATGATGCCCTCAATGGCAGTAACTTCATTTAAATGTTGTAGTGACCACAAGAACTTGACAACAAGATCAGAATGTGAACAATGGTGTGAAAAGGAAAGATTACTCACCTCAAAGATGACACATTGAGTTACAGACAGTCACAATGAAAAGGAAACACACATGTCCACACAAGGCAGCACACCTCAAGAACACATGAGCTCCATCTCTGGCAGCTCAGACTGGTCCGAGCTGCCAGATGTGGTGGTCATGTGTGCTTGAGATGTGCTTTCTTGTGTGAATGTATGTGTGTAAGTGTGTGTGTGTGTGTGTGTGTGTGTGTGTGTGTGTGTGTGTGTGTGTGTGAGGGGGGTGTGTTTTCTTTTCTGAAGAAGGCTTTGACCAAAAGCTAAATGTGTAACAGACTTTTCATTGTGGCTGTCTGCAACTCAACATATCATCTTTAAGATGAGTAGCAATCTTTTCTTTTCCTAATGTAGCTGATATTCCAACCTGGAATTTCCATAGCTTGATCAAACTGTAAGTGTCTTCAGTACCAGTACAATAAAGTCCACTGACTAAATACAGATTCAGGAAGTTGTACTCCATGCTGAAACTATGGGTTACTGTTTTGCAAGAAGTGGAAGCCTTGTCGCATACTGTGTTATCTGCCACAGTGTAGTGGTTATAGATGGTGGGCGGTGACATGATGAAACATAACAATGTCGAAGAGTTCCATTTTGTCTGATATTGTTCCTTTGGTATTGGGCACCATGGAGGTCGAATGCCCACCAGAGGAGATGCTCTTAAATAATTGTTATGGAGCACTATGGCTGCACAGTGCTTTGATCATGTGGCTAGAGTGTCACCATCCTGTGTCACATGATTACTGCACCCAGTGGCATTCTGCACGACCCGTATAAAGGTGGCCACCTAGGGCACAGTCGGTCAGTTCAGTGCCTGTGCTTGATACTGTTAATTCTGTCTTTGCTATAAAAGGATTGCTTGATGACTAACTTGCTTGACACCTGGTTACTATCTTTGGTTACATCTTGGATATGTCTCTCTGTTGCTCTGAGCCTTCTTGTTATCATTATAGCAAAGGCTTTTCTTAGTGCCTTGTTGTCATCTATGTCATTTATCCTTGTCCTGTTCTGTTGTTTTGTTTGCAATCTGTCTGTCATGTTTCACTCATCTACTGTTAGTCTGGGTTACTCTCCCACAGGTAGTTCTTTTGCCTGATGTCTTCCTCTGTTTCTGCACGTCTTACATGGCTTTGATGTATGCACTGATATCTTGTTACCCAGAGGTATAGCAATTTCTACTACCTATGGGTAGCCTTCCTGGCTACCCACAGATACTGAAATTCGTACCACAAATATTACTTCCTTTATTTTTCCTCTTCTATTTTCATGTAATATATCTGTTGTATTTTCATAAAATATTGAAATTCTTTTACAGGCTGTATTTTTACCTTGGTGTCCATTAAAACTGCTACACCAGGAAGGTGACATGCAACAAATATTAAAATAGTATGATGTGTACTAAACACTTAGATATGTAAATGATTAATATTTCAGTATAACCACACAAAGCATATAGGTGTAACACCACCTTTGTTCAGTATGTAAGGGAAGGTTGTGCAGCAGGTTTCCCATTCAAAAATCACATTTGATTGTTGTTTGTGAGCAGATTGTGTTATGCCTCATGTAAGAAAGAGAAACATTTACCAGGATGTGTTGAAATTTTAAAGTAGGAATATGCTGGCATAGGGAGAATGAAGTTTACTGTTCCATGATCAGCATCTCATGACTGCCATGTGAATATGGAACTGATGGATTCAGGAGGGCCATGCTCAACACTATGTTAAATCCAACAGTCCCACATTATTAGCACCCAATGGACAGACATATTGTTCACTTTGTCAGGCAGGACTTTAGTCACATCACATACATCAAGTCAGCAAATGGGTTCGTTCTCAGCAAGACAAGTATCTACATATAAAGTGAGATGATGCTTGGAGGACTACAGACTGACAGCAAGGTAACCATTATTGCGGCTTCCCTTGATGCAACAGCAGAGAGAGGTGTGCCAACTGGGTATGCCTAATGACAATATAAGTCAAAGGAGTGGCCCCACCTCATCTTTCCACATGAGTCCTGCTTCTATGTACAGTATCACATGGACATGGTTGTGTGTGAAGACTCCAAAGAGAATGAACTTTGCCAGTTTGTGTTCATTCTTCTCAAATAGGGTCCACGACCCAATCAACTTCTGGTTCACACAGCCACTAATTTCAACAGCAGACATTATATTTCTGACATGTTATGGCTGGTGGCTTATCTTTGAGGTCTCCATAATATCAGCTCTCAACAACATAATGTATGATCACAGGTTGCCTGTGCTGTTCTAACTTACATTAACACTGACAGTGTTGAATTGTTGCCCTGACCAGCACACTGAAAGTTTAAACTTTGGTGGGAGTAAGTTTTTGTTTCATTGTCAGGCACATATGCTAATCTGTGCCTAGGCTTTACAAGGAGAACCACATACCATTTAAGCTCCTCAATCTCCAGTTGGATCTATCAGATTACTAGTAGGAATGGATGACTCTGAGCCTGCACATGTCTACATTATCATTAGACACAATTAGCATCTGCTGTCACCAAAATCACTAAGATGTTGTGTGATGTTGTGGGACTAAAGAACTACATTCTTCTCTCCCTTCTTCTGTAATAGTTTTTTTCACTCTTTCTTTCATCTTAATGTTTATACACCTGTACACACATTATTGATTAAATTTCCACTCCTTCATCTTCTCTTGTCATAGTCTCTTTGCTTTCTTCCCATGTCTCACTATTCACTCTAACATTTTTTTTTTTTTTGTACGTGTGAAAGTTAAATGTAAACTGAACAACTGGAGACATAGCAGTAATATATTTTCAAGAGTCTTTGAATGAATTGATCCACTGTAGCCCTGTAAGTTGAAGTAAGTATGAAGTATATTTGTGTTGACAAGGTATGTAATGATAAGATGAAGTACTGAGAATAAAATGATTAACAAATATGATACAATGTGGAGATGGTTAATGTGAAGATAGAGTGCAGTATTATTGAATAATGAGGGTATGTTGTTGACCCAGTCTTTATCAGTTCCTGCACAGTGAGTTCCAGTATAAGTAATATGTTTTTAGTATCTCTGAGCAACTTTTCTGATCCCGATGAAACTTCCTGGCAGATTAAAACTGTGTGCCAGACCGAGACTCGAACTCGGGACCTTTTCCTTTCGTGTGCTCTGATCCTGTTTTGTAACTGAATGACTCTACTCTTAATGTTTAGAGAATATTTGTAGTTTCAAAGAATGAATGAAAGGATGGGGAAAGTAAACTCTTTTTGTAGTAAGTAAGTAAAAAGATAAAGTTTTATATTCTGATCCTAGATGGATCATTCAGGCCTGACTGACCACTATGACATCCTGCAACAATGACATCATCAGATGCAATATGTAGGGGCATGTGGTCAGCACACCATTCTCCTAGTCATTCTCGGGTTCCCTGAATTTGGAACCACTGCTAATCAGTCAAGTTGCTCCTCAGTTGGCCTGATGAGGATGAATGCACCCTGTATCAGTCTTCCCACCAAGTGCAAATTTCTCACAGTACCAGGAATCGAACCCAGGTCCCCAGCTTGGCAGTCAGTCACAGTGACCACTCAGCTATGGAGATGGACTTTTATATTATGTAATACTTGATCATTTAAGTCAGGTTTTATGCTGAACTGAAGTAATTTGTTTACTATTTATTGTTCTTGACTGCTTTACCCTGTATCATGAACATTGAGGGCTGAGTTGAGCCTTACTCATTGTATGCTTTTAGCCTGGATTTGAAATTAGCTACTTCTTAGTTAATTTTGCTTTAGTGTTGAGTGTTTAACTTTGTAGGAAGACAATTCTTTGTTCAGTATTTTGTACTTGACATTGCCCAGAAACTATCATAGTGTGGATCAATGTACATGTCAGACATTTGTACTCACAAATCATTTGTTCCATGTGTGGCATTATGCAACTAGCTCCCCTATTTTGCATTAGTTTTAAGTGGTCAGTGCTGGTTTTTATTTATTCCTGAGAATTGAATGGATGTGTTAAATCCACTTTTTAGAAATTTAACTTATAAGTGGTTACATTTTGTTGTCAAGCCTGCTCCTGTTGTGCTGGATCTATTCTGTATGCTTTTATTTTCAAGACCTAATGTGAACCACTGCATTTGGAATTTTCACTTAATTCCTCATACCTTATGATACATCGCTCTGTCATCAAGCTGAGTTTGTCTTCTGTTTGGAAACATCTGTTTCTTCTCTTTTCTTCAAGATGTTATTCATGAAGGTTAAAAATATTGTGCAGGTTTTTAATGTTTATGTCCACCAGATTAACTGTTTCCTTTCTGCAATTCTTAATAAAGTACTCCTGCCCCGTGTTTGCAGACTGCCTATAATATGCTTGTCTGTTCTCTTTTAGAAACTGCTGTACAGTGTGGGATCCTTACCAGCTAGAATTGATGGAGTACGTCAAAAAAGTTCAAAGAAGGGCAGCACCTTTTGTATTATTGCAAAATAGGGGAGAGAGTGTCACTGAAATGATACAGGATTTGGGATCGACTCATTAAAACAAAGGCATTTTTTGTTGCGGCGGAATCTTCCCACAAAGTTCCATTAAGTTTCTCCTCCAAATGCGTTTATATATATAGACAGACTTGGTGTGACTTTGTTTTAGTTTTTATTAGTTTTTATGTATATGACAGTTTCCTAAGCTGAGTGGCCAAGATATTTTAAAATTTGCTGAAATTCAATGTAGAGATGCAGTAAGTCAACATAAAATCCTTAAAACAGAGACACGTCCTTTCATCTTATTCCTATCATTTGCATTTCAAGCTGATACAAAGTCTGTACTGCAACTCTGAACTATGCTTTGCTATTCTCTGTTTTGCCTAATACATTTGCTACTCTTTGCCTTATTCCAGTTTTTGAGTTTGCCCGTGTGAATCCATGTCAAGGCCTGGTCTTCCACTATCTAAAAGTTACGATCCTTTAACTCAGGCAGAAAACTGGTATCATTCTTACAAGATTGATACAAAATTTGTGATGACTGTTATTGGTATTTGATCCTCTGTCAAATAGTGTTGGCTTACTCTGTCTTATGTGTAGCTGGTGCACACCTCCAGCTGTGTGTTAAAACATATGCTTTCTTTGACATTGTTTTGGCAAACACCCACACATCTGCAGTCACTGGGTGCATACCCCTGCCCCCTCTCTCTTTATCTCTCTCTTCCTCCTCCCCCCCCCCCCCCCCCCCCGCCAACCCACCCCACATGCATCTTGCAGTACTGCATCCTCTCCCCTCTCCTCCCACCTCACACCTTGTAGTGCTCCAACCACTTCAGTAATCTGTTTCCACTCAGACCCTCACCACAATGATTTTTCTGATCTTTACTGATAATACCTCTGTTTATCTTACAACTGAAATTTTTGTTATAGAGAAGATACTGGAATGCCCAAGTTTTTCAGCTTCTTAGAGAAAATACCACAAAATTCAGCTTCTCTGGTTGTGCCTTAGAGGCATGTTGTCTCAGATTATTATTGTAGGCTTATGCCTTTTCTTCACTACAAACAGAATACTGTAACACTACCATTTTGGCTACTGTCAGTCACATTTGAAGTGAAGCCACCAGAATTATTGAATATGTAGTTGGTCTGGTTTTTAACATTGTAAAATTGTTCATATTCAAGTCTTTTAAGAGGCACTCTGATCAATGCCACATTCAATCTCTGTTCAGTAGCTGTCAATCAGTCACTGCCAAGCCACATTAGAGTACAACCAATTGTATCAAGTCAGCCTCTGCTTCAGCACTCACTGAAAGAGGTTACAAGAGTCAGCAATTAGCCACAATCGAGTTAAATCAGTATGAATGAGCCTACGTTCAGCCACCATTATAGACAGTTCTTGTGGAGTATTCAAGCAGTACAGATGCTGTAGTCACTTTTCTGCTTAATTATGTTTGAATAATACTGCCATCTGTACAGCTTATTTTTAACTCAGTATAGTGTATATAAGATGCTGACCTTAGCAAATTTTGAAACTGCAAGCTGATATGTATATATCACTGTGAAAATAACTGTTCAGAGGTCACTCTTTAAATACTTACAGTGATGCCTCAATTATTTTAAACTGTTGAATAAGAGAAAAGATGTAAATCAAGGCAATTTGAGGATGATATACTTACAGTGTAGGTCACTAGTTCTATTCCAGCCTCCTGCAATTACTTATCATTTAATGCATATGATTTCGGGAAGTTTCTACAACTTATTTATGTGTGGAATTTTGTTATTTATGAGAACATTCTTTTTATATATAAGAGTGAGGACTCTTAACTGAGGCAGCCAGTTCCACCCCACACATACTTTGTACATGATTGATAAATGTGCTTTCAATGTAAAGTCTTAATTCTTGTTAAGAACACTGCTCCCATAACTGGTACTCAAGATAATGGACATACTTTGCCAAAGTGATTTTTTTAGTGATACCCAGCAAGCTTGTCACTGGTAAAAGTATTCACTGCATTTGTTCCTTAAGTGTATAAGTGAGATTTTAAATGCATGAAGGAAAAAAATGGAATTTGAATACTGGTGGTGGAATAAATTTTCACCACAGTTATTCAAGTGATAAGGGGAGGAGAGGTAGTGAGAAAGTTCCCCACCATTAGACTTTGTGCCATTGTCTTGGATTAAATTCCAAATCTCTCTGTGGTAGGTGAGGGAGTGATGTCATTTGACTCTGTTGGAAATGGAAATGCCGTGTGGCTAGGGCCTGATGCCACTTCAGTGACTTGCATGTCAATGGTTATGAAATGATAATGAAAGGACAACACAACACCCAGTCCCTGAGCCGAGAAAATCTCCGACTCAGTCGGGAATCAAACAAGGGCTGTTAGGTATGACTTTCCATTGTGCTGACCACTCAGCTACCAGGGGCAGATATTTGACTCTGTTGATTGTGATCTGCCCATCAGATGGAGACATTAAACTCAGCAACCCCCATGTTATTTGAGAGGAATAGGCCATGTGCCAGTACTGGGTTTCACCCTCTCTCTTCTCTCATATCACATAACACAGACATGACAACACTATACACATATTGATTACCATCACCTACACTTGACAGATGCACTTATAACACCACAAGGAAATGGGTCATTTTAGACAGAGCATGAAAACCCTTTTGGATTAGGCAACAGAACAGCTCCCCAAGATCTCCCAGTTCACAAAGCCATACAAACCTTTTTTCTCTTTAGTACAATGTTTGTCATCACATATGATTATGTTTTAATTAAATTGTTCACAAAATATGACAATTAATTCACCTAAAATTTGGAGAAGTTATCCATTATCACCAGGAGCTTCAAGAATGATTGACAACTGTATGAACATCAATTTTATATTGGTCTGGATTATGGAGTGAATTGGTTTTCCAAGCAAAATCTGTTATGTAATCCAAAGTACACACCTTCAGTGAGAAGAGATAGGATGTTCATATTCACAGGACATGTACATTAGTATGTTCTGCAGAAATGATTAGTATTTGAACCATGTAGGCCTGTGGGTTCAAGCTCAACATTGATATGGAAGCACAACACTGCCTTTCAGTAAAATGTGCCTGCGGCTCTCATTGTCATTATAAACTGAAGGTAAAGGATCAGTGTGACTTGAGCACATGTGCAGGATGCCTCATAGGTGCATGCACAAACTGTACTGTCAAATTAGAGAGCTTTAAAGAGGGCGCATTTTTGGCATGAGAGAATATGATGTGCCCATCCAGGAAATTGCTGCCTGTTTGGGACAAAGTGTTTTTTCAGTGCAATGGGTGTGTGCAGAATGATTCATGGAAGGCATTAGAACATGAGGAGATGGGTCAGGATGCACCACCCAGACTACCACTCGAGAAGATCGGTACCTCATCCGAACGGCACTGCAGGACAGATCTGTGTCCTCCTCAACTCTGGCACAACAGTGGTACAGTGTTACACATTGTACACTATCAGGTGTGACAGTCTGTAGCCATTTATTATGGCAGGGGTTATGTACACTTCATCCACTTCTCCATCCTGCTAGATGGCAGTGGTGTATGATACAACGTCACTGGGGAACAGGAATGGCATCAGATAATGTTTTAGGATGAATCCAGGTTCCATTTATTTGAAAATCATGGCTGTATTTTGGTTCACCACAGACATGGGGAGTGTCATCCCAGTGACTGCGTTTGCACAAGACATACAGCACCACAACAAGGCCTTATGGAGTGGAGGAGTGGAGTGCAATTGGGTACAACCAAAATCACAGTTGGTGCAGGTCCAGGCCAGTGTAACCAGTGTGACCTATGTGAATGACACCCTGTGACCTGTAGCAATACCCTTTCTGCACAACACCCCAGATGCCATTTTTCAGCAAGACAATGCACGACCACATGTTGCTGCATGATCACATGCTTTCTTGGTGTCACAGGATGTTAGGATGTTAGTCTGGCCCACCAGATCACAAGACTTGTTGCCAAATGGGAATGTGTGGGACATGGGGATATGATGGGTGGAGCACTGTAACCCAATGCCAACCACCACAGATGAACTTCGGAACCAGGTAAATGCTGCATGAATGGTTATACCACAGGACACAATTCATGTCATATACACATCAATGCCATTGCTTTTGGAACAAGTTAGCAAGGCCCATGGAAAACACTGTGGCTGTGAGGCAACAGGACGCAGGCCAAACCGAGGTGAATGAAATGCTAATCGTTTCTGCAGAACATATTAATGTACATGTCATGTGAACATGAACGTCCTATCCCTAGTCATCAAGGTGTTCTTTGTTTTCTGAACATGAGTGTAGAATACATTCAGTTGGGATTGTCAAAGAATATATATACTAAATCTGTGAAACCTTTGGTTAATTATATTGATAACAACTCAACTGGGAGAGAGATATGAATTATACCTGTGGAAATATCTCTTATATATATATATATATATATATATATATCTAAAAAGAAAGATGATGAAACTTACCAAACAAAAGCGCTGGCAGGTCGATAGACACACAAACAAACACAAACATACACACAAAATTCTAGCTTTCGCAACCAATGGTTGCCTCGTCAGGAAAGAGGGAAGGAGAAGGAAAGACAAAAGGATATGGGTTTTAAGGGAGAGGGTAAGGAGTCATTCCAATCCCGGGAGCGGAAAGACTTACCTTAGGGGGAAAAAAGGACAGGTATACACTCGCACACACACACATATCCATCCACACATACACAGACACAAGCAGACATTTGTAAAGGCAAAGAGTTTGGGCAGAGATGTCAGTCGGGGCGGATGTAGAGAGGCAAAGATGAAGTTGAAAGACAGGTGGGGTATGAGCGGCGGCAAATTGAAATTAGAAATTAGCGGAGATTGAGGCCTGGCGGATAGCGAGAAGAAAGGATATGCTGAAGGGCAAGTTCCCATCTCCGGAGTTCTGACAGGTTGGTGTTAGTGGGAAGTATCCAGATAACCCGGACGGTGTAACACTGTGCCAAGATGTGCTGGCCGTGCACCAAGGCATGTTTAGCCACAGGGTGATCCTCATTACCAACAAACACTGTCTGCCTGTGTCCATTCATGCGAATGGACAGTTTGTTGCTGGTCATTCCCACATAGAACGCTTCACAGTGTAGGCAGGTCAGTTGGTAAATCACGTGGGTGCTTTCACACGTGGCTCTGCCTTTGATCGTGTACACCTTCCGGGTTACAGGACTGGAATAGGTGGTGGTGGGAGGGTGCATGGGACAGGTTTTACACCGGGGGCGGTTACAGGGGTAGGAGCCAGAGGGTAGGGAAGGTGGTTTGGGGATTTCATAGGGATGAACTAAGAGGTTGCGAAGGTTAGGTGGACGGCGGAAAGATACTCTTGGTGGAGTGGGGAGGATTTCATGAAGGATGGATCTCATTTCAGGGCAGGATTTGAGGAAGTCGTATCCCTGCTGGAGAGCCACATTCAGAATCTGATCCAGTCCCGGAAAGTATCCTGTCACAAGTGGGGCACTTTTGGGGTTCTTCTGTGGAAGGTTCCGGGTTTGAGGAGATGAGGATGTGGCTCTGGTTATTTGCTTCTGTACCAGGTCGGGAGGGTAGTTACGGGATGCAAAAGCTGTTTTTAGGTTGTTGGTGTAATGGTTCAAGGATTCTGGACTGGAGCAGATTCGTTTGCCACGAAGACCTAGGCTGTAGGGAAGGGACCGTTTGATGTGGAATGGGTGGCAGCTGTCATAATGGAGGTACTGTTGCTTGTTGGTGGGTTTAATGTGGACGGACGTGTGAAGCTGGCCATTGGACAGGTGGAGGTCAACGTCAAGGAAAGTGGCATGGGATTTGGAGTAGGACCAGGTGAATCTGATGGAACCAAAGGAGTTGAGGTTGGAGAGGAAATTCTGGAGTTCTTCTTCACTGTGAGTCCAGATCACGAAAATGTCATCAATAAATCTGTACCAAACTTCGGGTTGGCAGGCCTGGGTAACCAGGAAGGCTTCCTCTAAGCGACCCATGAATAGGTTGGCATACGAGGGGGCCATCCTGGTACCCATGGCTGTTCCCTTTAATTGTTGGTATGTCTGGCCTTCAAAAGTGAAGAAGTTGTGGGTCAGGATGAAGCTGGCTAAGGTAATGAGGAAAGAGGTTTTAGGTAGGGCGGCAGGTGATCGGCGTGAAAGGAAGTGCTCCATCGCAGCGAGGCCCTGGATATGCGGAATATTTGTGTATAAGGAAGTGGCATCAATGGTTACAAGGATGGTTTCCGGGGGTAACAGACTGGGTAGGGATTCCAGGCGTTTGAGAAAGTGGTTGGTGTCTTTGATGAAGGATGGGAGACTGCATGTAATGGGTTGAAGGTGTTGATCTACGTAGGCAGAGATGCGTTCGGTGGGGGCTTGGTAACCAGCTACAATGGGACGGCCGGGATGATTGGGTTTGTGAATTTTGGGAAGAAGGTAGAAGGTAGGGGTGCGGGGTGTTGGTGGGGTCAGGAGGTTGATGGAGTCGGGTGAAAAAAAAAAAAAAAATATTTTTTTTCCGCTTTGCTGCTATAAAATCCACCGTTTCCAGTCCACAAACAGTTCCTTTTAGCTATTAAACAACCCTTTCGGCAGTTTTAATATCTTTTGCTTTATTTCCATTTCCATTTTTCTCACATCACCGATCATTTTTAGCCGCTTCCCATAGGTTTTAACGTCATTATTTCTTCATCAAACAATTGTTAGCTTCATTTCCATAATCTGCCACCACCAAACCACTCCTTTTAATACATCCTCACGTAGTTTTTTCGAAATTTTCCCGAATTTCTCCACCCTTTAACGTGTTTTGGCGGCGACACAACCACCTAACCTTTATGCACATCATTATCTACCTACACAAGTTCACCACAGGATCAACATAGCCCAGCCCTAACCAACCCTTTTTCGCCTTCTTTTCACACCAGATCTCCATTTGCTTTCTAATTTTACCTTTATCTCTCCCCATATATTTTTTCATATTTATTTTCATTTTCATTTCAGCCTCGTGTTCCACTTTCCACCTTCTAGTACCATGTCACCCTCACAACACCTTCACAACGACCCCATTAAGTTTTATTTACATTCCCTCCGCAAACATGCCTTCGCCCTAGCCAGACTACACTCCCATATTTTATTTTCTCAGGCTTGTCTGACATTTGGCATCACCCCCAAAGGCCTCACACTTAAAGTTCCCATCTCTGGCTGCAACCCTTCTTTCCATCAGTCCCTATACCAGTTCCAAACCAAACAATCCATTGCCCTCACCCACCTAATCCTTCACCTACACATCCACTCAGCCAATCAACACGCCCATCAACTCCTATCCTTTATAAAAATCCTCAATCTTTCCTCTCCCACATCCACACCTGTTGTTCAGAGCATCCTCCTACAGGCCAACCGCAAATTAGAGCAGCATGCCACCCTCCACCTTAAAAAACTATCCAATCTCCTGGTTTCCCACCTCCGGAAAGGCAACTCACTCACCCTTCACAACCTTTCCAGCAAACCTAACCTCCTCTCATTGCACACAAACCCAGTCTCTCCCATCTACTCAATCTCCCACTTCCAGCTCCACTCCCTCCAAAACCTCAAAATTCCAATCAACGCAATCTGGAACCACAACACCCCAATTCAGTTGTTAACCTTTCCTCCAAACCTCTCTCCCAATCCGAAACCTCTGTCCTATCCAAAGGCCTCACCTTCAGCCCCACTCCCAGATTTAACCAAACAGCCCTCGTCAAAGATTTACTGTCCTACACCCGTACTCTCTGCTGGAAATATCACTTTGCCACGAAGAAAAATGATCTTAATCCTACTCCTAATGATCCAACTCCCCAAGACACTATCCAAATTGAACCATGCCTGGAACAGTTCCGTCCTCCGTCACAGCGGGACCCACCTCCTCTTCCTCAAAATCACCCTCTCCTAACCTTCCAGTAATTTCTGACTTCCAGCCTTGCCTCTCAATCCTTCTTAAAAAACCTTAATCCTACTCCCAACATCACCACTGCTGAAGCCCAGGCTATCCGTGATCTGAAGGCTGACCGATCCATCGTCATTCTTCCGGCGGACAAGGGTTCCACAACTGTGGTACTTGATCGCCGGGAGTATGTGGCTGAGGGACTGCGTCAGCTTTCAGACAACACTACTTACAAAGTTTGCCAAGGCAATCCCATTCCTGATGTCCAGGCGGAGCTTCAAGGAATCCTCAGAACCTTAGGCCCCCTACAAAACCTTTCACCCGACTCCATCAACCTCCTGACCCCACCAACACCCCGCACCCCTACCTTCTACCTTCTTCCCAAAATTCACAAACCCAATCATCCCGGCCGTCCCATTGTAGCTGGTTACCAAGCCCCCACCGAACGCATCTCTGCCTACGTAGATCAACACCTTCAACCCATTACATGCAGTCTCCCATCCTTCATCAAAGACACCAACCACTTTCTCAAACGCCTGGAATCCCTACCCAGTCTGTTACCCCCGGAAACCATCCTTGTAACCATTGATGCCACTTCCTTATACACAAATATTCCGCATATCCAGGGCCTCGCTGCGATGGAGCACTTCCTTTCACGCCGATCACCTGCCGCCCTACCTAAAACCTCTTTCCTCATTACCTTAGCCAGCTTCATCCTGACCCACAACTTCTTCACTTTTGAAGGCCAGACATACCAACAATTAAAGGGAACAGCCATGGGTACCAGGATGGCCCCCTCGTATGCCAACCTATTCATGGGTCGCTTAGAGGAAGCCTTCCTGGTTACCCAGGCCTGCCAACCCGAAGTTTGGTACAGATTTATTGATGACATTTTCGTGATCTGGACTCACAGTGAAGAAGAACTCCAGAATTTCCTCTCCAACCTCAACTCCTTTGGTTCCATCAGATTCACCTGGTCCTACTCCAAATCCCATGCCACTTTCCTTGACGTTGACCTCCACCTGTCCAATGGCCAGCTTCACACGTCCGTCCACATTAAACCCACCAACAAGCAACAGTACCTCCATTATGACAGCTGCCACCCATTCCACATCAAACGGTCCCTTCCCTACAGCCTAGGTCTTCGTGGCAAACGAATCTGCTCCAGTCCAGAATCCTTGAACCATTACACCAACAACCTAAAAACAGCTTTTGCATCCCGTAACTACCCTCCCGACCTGGTACAGAAGCAAATAACCAGAGCCACATCCTCATCTCCTCAAACCCGGAACCTTCCACAGAAGAACCCCAAAAGTGCCCCACTTGTGACAGGATACTTTCCGGGACTGGATCAGATTCTGAATGTGGCTCTCCAGCAGGGATACGACTTCCTCAAATCCTGCCCTGAAATGAGATCCATCCTTCATGAAATCCTCCCCACTCCACCAAGAGTATCTTTCCGCCGTCCACCTAACCTTCGCAACCTCTTAGTTCATCCCTATGAAATCCCCAAACCACCTTCCCTACCCTCTGGCTCCTACCCCTGTAACCGCCCCCGGTGTAAAACCTGTCCCATGCACCCTCCCACCACCACCTATTCCGGTCCTGTAACCCGGAAGGTGTACACGATCAAAGGCAGAGCCACGTGTGAAAGCACCCACGTGATTTACCAACTGACCTGCCTACACTGTGAAGCGTTCTATGTGGGAATGACCAGCAACAAACTGTCCATTCGCATGAATGGACACAGGCAGACAGTGTTTGTTGGTAATGAGGATCACCCTGTGGCTAAACATGCCTTGGTGCACGGCCAGCACATCTTGGCACAGTGTTACACCGTCCGGGTTATCTGGATACTTCCCACTAACACCAACCTGTCAGAACTCCGGAGATGGGAACTTGCCCTTCAGCATATCCTTTCTTCTCGCTATCCGCCAGGCCTCAATCTCCGCTAATTTCTAATTTCAATTTGCCGCCGCTCATACCCCACCTGTCTTTCAACTTCATCTTTGCCTCTCTACATCCGCCCCGACTGACATCTCTGCCCAAACTCTTTGCCTTTACAAATGTCTGCTTGTGTCTGTGTATGTGTGGATGGATATGTGTGTGTGTGCGAGTGTATACCTGTCCTTTTTTCCCCCTAAGGTAAGTCTTTCCGCTCCCGGGATTGGAATGACTCCTTACCCTCTCCCTTAAAACCCATATCCTTTTGTCTTTCCTTCTCCTTCCCTCTTTCCTGACGAGGCAACCATTGGTTGCGAAAGCTAGAATTTTGTGTGTATGTTTGTGTTTGTTTGTGTGTCTATCGACCTGCCAGCGCTTTTGTTTGGTAAGTTTCATCATCTTTCTTTTTAGATATATTTTTCCCACGTGGAATGTTTCCCTCTATTATATATATATATATATATATATATATATATATAAACAAAGATGATGTGACTTACCAAACGAAAGCGCTGGCACGTGTCTGTGTATGTGCGGATGGATATGTGTGTGTGTGTGCGCGAGTGTATACCTGTCCTTTTTTCCCCCTAAGGTAAGTCTTTCCGCTCCCGGGATTGGAATGACTCCTTACCCTCCCCCTTAAAACCCAAATCCTTTCGTCTTTCCCTCTCCTTCCCTCTTTCCTGACGAGACAACCGTTGGTTGCAAAAGCTAGAATTTTGTGTCTATGTTTGTGTTTGTTTGTGTGTCTATCGATGTGCCAGCGCTTTCGTTTGGTAAGTCACATCATCTTTGTTTTTAGATATATTTTTTCCCACATGGAATGTTTCCTTCTATTATATATATATATATATATATAAACAAAGATAATGAGACTTACCAAACAAAAGCGCTGGCAGGTCGATAGACACACAAACAAACACAAACATACGCACAAAATTCAAGCTTTCACAACAAACCGTTGCTTCATCAGGAAAGAGGGAAAGACGAAAGGATGTGGGTTTTAAGGGAGAGGGTAAGGAGTCATTCCAATCCCGGGAGTGTAAAAATATATATATATAATGTAAATTAAGAGATACTGAAACAGTATGGTGTGTGTGTGTGTGTGTGTGTGTGTGTGTGTGTTTGTGCCTGTTTGTGTATGTGTGTGTGTGTGTGTGTGTGTGTGTGTGTGTGTGTGTGTGTGTGTTCTATTTCGTTGGTATCAGTCCATGTCAATAGCTCAAGCACACTCTTTGATTCCTGTGTGGGTCGAGGTAGTCCTCAGATCAGCAAGAGGGCAATGAGTGCAGTGTATTTAGAGGCAAGCACAGGATGCTTGAGGAAGTTGTTTACCAGCCAACAGAAATGAGAGCTCTGTGGTCCAAGTGAGGTGTCAACACTGAATGTACACAGTGGCCTCACTCTCAAGTGTCTTGAACAGGTGACACCCGGCAGAATTCTATGATTTATACATCACTCTGTGGACAGAAGGAAGGTCAGTCAGACTGATGACCATAGATGTTAAGTCCCATAGGGCTCAGAGCCATTTGAAGGTCAGTCAGATTGGCTGTGACTGCAGCTCTTCTAACCAACAGTGAGACTCAATGTGGGTAGCTAAGAACTGTTTCACATGGGAATTACCCAGCACATTCTGTTCCCACCTTCATTTTTGTTCAGTTAATGTTCTCCTCTATAATTCTGTATGAGCTTTTGTTTGGAGAATTTGTATAAATTTTGGCTTTTGAAATTTTTGTATTTACACTGTCATCTCTTGGTGTCAATGGTGATGCTATGAATACATTTTATTGTGACCAATCTATGGGCCATGGCAGTTTCTGTTCTGTGTAAAATGCAGATTGGGCCACCTGCTATTTATTGTATATTGGTGCACTATGTTTTAGTCAGAGGTCTAAATTATGACATATTAATAAATTTTTAGTGTGGCCAGTCTAGGGGCTGTGATATTAGAAAAACTGCTATTCTGTGGGTAAACTGGAGATTTGATCAGTTTTGATTAGTTTTGATTTAGGTGTACTAATACACTTTGTTTCTGCTAGAGAGCCTTACCTTGATATACTGACATGTTTTAGTGTGAGCAATCAATGGGCCATTTTATGTGAATAATTGCTGTTCTGAGCAAATTACAGATTTGGCTGGCTGGTGTTTATTGTTTGTGGCTGTGTAATAATTCTCGCTATTCCACCCAGTGACTTAAGTTGTGGTATAAACATGCTTAATTAATTAAATATCTACATAAATACTTGTATATGAATACTTGTTCTAAAGAGGACTCTGGCTAAGTTGAGAATTGTACTATCCTGTGCAGCATCACTGATTCTGTATTTAAATCATAATCATGGTATCTGGATATGTTACCCTTCCTTTAATATCATTTGCTGGCCAGCGCTCTTTAGTTCAGTCACATACCTAGTGAGCTTGTTCTTTTGCTTATAAGCCTCCTACAGCCACCTAACATAGCATAACTTTATGCTGCTTGAAACCTTTGGAGCACTGTTGATTCTTGGGTGTGCCTCTACCCATGTTTAAAAAGGATAAAGAAAAACAGAAGTTCTGTTAAGTAGATCTAGTTAGAGTAATTGTTTGCCTAAATCAAATTTCAACTTCCTCATAAATATTAGTTGTGCAGGAAAGGGAGTGATTCATATCAAATTATTTGTATGGTCACATGTGACCAACTTCACTAAAGTTCCTTTTGGCAAAATTATGTACATGTATTATGATTAATTTGTTTATGGGGATAAATTAAATGAGATCACCTTATCTGATACCTCTTGACTTGCTACACTAGTTGGCTCAAAATAATGTGCAAATATAATGCCAAATTGTTCTAAAGGGACTACAGCTCTTAGCACTGTCTCATACAATGTTTAGCCCTCTCTTGCAGCCTGACTTATAATATTTTGCCTTTGTATTTCTTTAATGTGTGGTGACCTTGTCTTTATACTTGGTTCACTCTGTGGAACATGCGAAATGGAAGAATAACTCGCCAGTTGCTCCACAAGAGGATTTATTTTGATGTATGGTACCTGCTTCAGCAGAAATTTCACAGGCTGTATGCCTTATCACTGTTGTTCAATCATTTTCATGAGAACATTAGTGAGCAAGTACATTTAAAATACCCCAAGACCTAGGTAAATTGAGTTAGTTTGTGTGTTTCTATTGTGAATGTTTACCCTGTGCAGCAAAGAAAATTCAAATTACACTTGCTATTATGTTGTAAAACATTTATTAATCTGACAGAAAGATTTTTTTCTTGTAACAATAATTTTGAATAATCCTTGTAATTTGTCAAAGCCATTGTGTTACTGTATCAGATCACTTCAATTTGCAAATTGTGGCTCTGGATGTTCCTTATAAATGAGATTGATTTTTTTAGCAGTATACCTCTTTCTGTTCACTGGAGTAGCTTTGGATTTTGATCGTAACTGTTTTTCTGAAATTCATACTTGGCTGGCATCCACTTCTACTGTTCAGTTTTAAATTGCGCAGTTGTATTAATAAATGTACTGAGGGTGACTAAATTGAATATTTGTTGTTACTGTGGTCTAGCACCTTATGGCGCCAAACACAACCCGGCTCCCTACCACTACACAGTGATTATCTATGTGTAATATACTTTTACCTTCTCCAATGAGTTATTTTATAATGCCTGCTTGTATGGGCAAATTTTCCTTCCATTGTTAATGTATTAACATTATAAAAAGAGTCTCCAGTTTACCATGTTGAGAATATTTGTGGTTATGAATTTATAAATCGATGTCTCACTAATAGAAATTCCAAGATCGATACAATAAACAAAAATGTAGTTTGTTAATCATTCACTAGTAGTTTATTGATGATTCATGCATAACAATATACAACAATACAGAGACAGTTTTAGCTTTGAAACTACTGCTCTATTTCTAACTGCAGTGAGACTGACTTTGTATGGGGCTGCTCGGTCTGAGGGGAAAGTTATGTGACAATTTGGACGAAGGTAGTCATGTTATTTGTTACTTGCTGAGGAAGTAACATGTACTCTTGTTCCAAATAACAATGTCATCCAAGTTAAGACCTTAATTACTCACCCCTGTTTCTAGTCACAAAACCCTTTTACTGTGTGGCAGTACTTTCCTGCATCTTATTTCTGAGATGGAAACTGCTGCCCCCCAAAAGCTTGAAGAACATCCCCAACCACACCTGAGGGAGCTATCATAGCTCTTCATGTTTCAGTCCTGTATGTGAGTATCTGCAGCCAGAAAATAACCTGTCAGTCCCCTCCAAAATCCTCCATCACCTCACTCAGCAGTCCCATTCTCACCCCTAGATATTGCTTTGCCAATCTACTCTATCTTCTTCAGCCCCTGAAACCTCTTTCATGCCTTGTATGTTACAATGATCTGAATATCCAACACTCTCATCAATTTAGCTTTCTAAAATTCGCCCCCTACAGAAGATTCAGTTCTCTCAACAGGCCCTAGCGCAAAACCTGATTTAACCAAACTGGACTAGTGAAAGATCTATTTTTCCTTACTTGTTCCTATGAGTAGAAGGAATTCTTTACTTCCCATATTACTGACCACAGACAGCTGAAAGAGCACAAAGAACATTGTTCTGAATTGTTCTCACTTGCCTTAAAAATTGTCCAAAATCCCTCCCACACAGTCACACTCTGACAACTATGCAAGGATTTCTCACCCCCAGTCTGGCTTCTACTTTATTCCCTAAGTTTCTCCTCACTATTCCAACATCACAGCTACAGAATAAACAGTTGTTCATGACCTTGAAACCAATATTTAGCTTATAATTCTTCCAAAACACAATGTTCGTGACTGTGGTCTTGGACTTCGGTGAGTCTGTCTCTTACTGAGGATATCTGAAAACTACCCACCACATCACTTAGCAAACCTCTACATTTTCACAGCTTTCACCAATCCCATATTTCAAAAATACCATCTCTGGGGCCTTACTGCCCATGAGAGTCAGTTCTGCAATGGGACATAGGAGTTTGTCAAATATGACACTAAATTTGCCAGAGCTTTGCGAACAGTCCAGAAACAGCTTTCTGTGACACCAACAAAGATACCATCAGTGTGAACCAGTCCCTTAACAGTACACCTCGTATCACTCAACAGTATTCAGGCCTTGAAAAGCTCAAGCACATACTGTGTCATGACTTCCTATTTCAACTCTTTTCTTAATCTTTCTTCACACAGGTCATTCACCTGTGGTCAACACAAGTGGAACACAAAATAAGAAGAATCACATGTGAAAGAAGCCATGCAATATACTGCAGTAAATATCAATGAAAGGATAACAACTAACTAACTGTTTACAAACCAACAAACAGTGGCTAACTGCAAACTCAAGCACCTAGTTTCTCAACATGCTCTACACCACAAATCTATGATTTCAAGAGTTTTATGAGTGCAGTGGTGCAGTCATTTGAGAGGACAATGGTTCAAATCCCTGTCCAGACACCCAAATCTAGGTTTTCCATAATTTCCCTAAATTTCTTCAGACAAATGTCTGGATGGTGCCTTCAAAAATGGCATGGTCAATTTCCTATGCCTTTTGTATATTGAGCTTCTACTCCTTCTCCAGTGACTATACAGTTGAAAGAACATTAAACTCTGATCTTCATTCCTTTTTCTCAGCAGCTACTTCAGTGCCCATGCCATTTTGATGCTTCTCCTAGCAACAGCTCCCCTGAAATACATAAGTAAGAACTATTCCTCCAGTATACCCTCCATTCTGAGAATCCCTTTGGTCCCAATCCTCTATATGTCCCTTTTCACACTTTTTAACTTATCCTTACTTTTTCCCTCTTGTCATTTTCTACACCATTCCTCCCCCGCCCAAATCCTTCACTTATCTTTCCCTTTCATTCTTTCCTCCCTCTCTCACTCTGTCTCTACTTCTTTTTCAGTTTTGTCATTATTTTTTCAGTCCTTATTTTGCTATGGTTGCTGAGAACCACCTGTCTCTCACTCTACCATGTCTCTCATTGACTGCCGAGTCACTCATAAATAGTCAGTGTTACCACAGTTTCAGAAGATTATGTTTGGCTGTCTGTTTGATTATGTGTTTGTGTGGAACATTTAAATTAGACAAAAACCTGAAGGCTAGTAATCTCTCAGTGAAGACACATGTTTCTAAGTCACTCAGCTATGAATGAATGATTGTGTTTCTTTATTTTTGTTTATGAAATCTATGTTAGAAATAGTTGTTAAAGTTTAAGCTCACCATCTGTCAGAATTGAGGTTAATTCGGATATATTAAGGCAATAACTGAAAATTCTGAGAAAGAGGATGCTCTCCAAATCTATAATAAATAACAGTACTGAAGAGGTCTTTGATAAGCATATATTTTAATTGTATTTTTCAGCCTCATATCACAAATAGGTATTATGCTTTGTTTCAATTACTTGGCAAGTAGTCTAAGATGATTTTCACCAGTCTGATGATAACTTGTTAAGAGATTAAAACTGTTTATAACACTGTTTATGTCTCTAAAGACTGAAATATACATTAAAAGAATTTTGTTTACAAGATGGTCACTGGGTTCCGCTAATGCACTATATCTAGTCTCTGATATGCACAATGGTGATATTTGCTTTTAAGACTTTTATAGTACTTTACTTGACCACTATATTATTATGTCCCTCTAAAAAAGCCTAATCCAATGCAAACCTTCAATAACAAAAGAGCATTCTTGATTAAATTTTAAGGTTCCATTTATAATTCACACTGGACCATTTGTAACAGTATAAATTTTCAATGAAATTGCTTACCTTTGTAGATATTGTGTCCATTTGCAAGGGCAAGAACACCAAACTCACTGAAGGAAGCCACCAGTAGCAGCCAACCAGAGAGAAACTGCAATAGCAGCATTCTTATTTCTGTAAGGAATTAAAAATTGATATGCTCTTGAATGCATTATATACAACCTGTTAATTAATAAAAAGATATACCAGTGATAAAGTAAGCAGTTAGTAAGAGATTATTGTGTTTTAATGTTTTATGAGGTATCTGGATAGTGCCACTAAAGACTGTATTTCAAGAGATTAATATGAGAAGAATGACATTTTTAACAAAATAAACTGGGTCCTTTCATAAAGAAATCTTTATTTTACCAAATTTATCCCCATTTTCATCACCATCAGTTAAATTTCTGAATATGGTGCAACATCTCAGTAGCATAGATTCTGGTTACAGCAGATTTTGATGCAGTATATATTTATGCAGTTTATATTAATAAAAATAACTATATCTGTGTATGTACACTCCGTGTCTCCTCCTAAACCACTGGATTGAATTCAACCAAACAAAGTACATGAATCACTTACTATCTGTAAAGAAGCTCTGTTGGGATAAGAACCACCTTTCTCCCACAGAGATTAAGTCAGAGCTGTACCAAGGTGATCCAGCACCCCTGATAAAACTGACAAAGCTGCCTCCATCCCCTCCCTCCTGCTGTAAAATTGAGTTTCAGCTATTTTTCTAAACAGATTTAACCAATATTATTGTAAGTAGGTTTAATACAAATGGTGAAACTGACTGCCCTGTGAGATTTGATACAACAACTACACTAGTTTAGTGCGTGTCAGAATTTCAGTCACATTAGAATAACAACAAAATACCTGCTTTTTATGGTCTAATGACACTGGATGCTTGAGCAATGTAGCTGATGACCAGTGAGCACTATCTGATTACATGAGGGTTCAACTAGATGAACATAGTGTAGGTATCTATAGACACAATGGCTAACAACTCTAGTAATGTTGGAGGGAAGTGCTCTAATCTAGACTCCCCCCCCCCCTCCACCACCCACCACCCCCACCACCACCATCCTCCTACAGCTTGCCCTGAATTCTCCTGAACTTTAGTGGGACCAAATGTAAATAGCAGTTTAGGCTTCTGCCACTCTTTAGCAGCATGCACAAGTCAAGTCCCCTGCTCCACTTGTTGCTTATCAGTGTGCCACTACATGTTTTGACAATGGAAACAGTTTATACGTTGTACTATATTTTTCTTTATTCCTGCTACATATTGGCAGGTGAGCCTTTCAGTCTATACGTATTCTTGAATGGCAAGGTTTAAACTTACTTTTTATGACCAAACCATTTGATTTAGATGTTTGGTTAAAAATTTATTCTATCAACAAAATGTAGGCTGAAACCTGTAAACTGGACTCCCTTCAGCTGCTTAAACTACCCCCCCCCCCCCCCCGCCACACACACACACACTTTTTCATGTTTAAAGTCTGACTGTATTATGAGTACACTCTCTTATTCTCTTGGAATCCCTTTTCAGATTGAAAGATGATACTAAGGAAGGCTGATCACAGAGACTGGAGACCATTGGAAATGACTAAAGTGATTGATCCAATTTAGAAGAAAAATATGGATTGGAAGAAGGCCGGTAATAGCTTAATGTTCCAAAAGCAACAGTTATGATGTCATGCTATGATGTCATGAATTACGGTAAACCAGTGGAACCATAAAAACCAAAAAGAGGCAGACCTGCAATTTTGGGTAAAGATTTTGAAGAAGAGCTGGTTTAGCATCATCTTGCTGTCGAAGCTTCTATCTTTTAGCTTATTCATAATGACTTGTGAGGAATGGTCATACAAATGGCAAAAGAAATAACTCTGAACACCCTTTCAAAGATAAAATTGCTGGGTAAAAGTAGGTTAGTCTTTTTCTTAAACACCACAAAAGCAAACTGTCACAAATAAAGCCTACACCAATATCCTACAGCAGGGCTCTTGGGTCCAACAACAAAAACACAGCGAAATTCTTTTACCATCTGTAATATATTATATTATACTGACACTGAAACTAGTTTATGTTTTCCTGATTTAATGACATTTTCTAATTTTGTTTAGTATTAATCAACCATAGAAATTCCAGGTAGAAATATCAACAATGTGCAGCAGATCTGGTAGATGACATGGCTGCTTTCACAGGTTGCCCATCCCCTGATGGGGTAGGATAAGCCTGTGACAGGACTGGAATAGGAAGTGCTGGATGGGTGGATTAGGAAGGTTTGGCACCTGGGTCTTCCACAGGGATATGATCATTGTGGCAAGGGTTGGGATTGGGAGAGGTGTAGAGATGGACTAGGATGCTGTGGAGGTTGGGTGGGTGACAGAATACCACTTTATGAGGGGTGGGAAGTATCTTGGGTAGGATGTCCCTCATTTCAAGGCATGATGATAGGTAATCAAAGCCCTGGTGAAGGATCTGGTTCAGTTGTTCCAGTCCAGGATGGCACTGGGTTATGAAGGGGACAATCCTTTGCAGCTGGCTTTTGGGGGTGGTGGGAGGATTGGGGTCATGAGGGGAAATGGCATGGGAAATCTGTTTGCACACTAGGTCTGAGGGACATTACCTGTCTGTGAAGGCCTTGGTGAGACCCTCAGCACACTCAATAAGGGAGTTTTTGACACTGCAGATACGCTGTCCACAGCTTTATGGGAGGGATTTTTTGGTGTGAAAGGAATGACAGCTGTCAAAATGCAGATACTGTTGGTGGTTGGTGTGTTTAATGTGGACAGAGGTGCAGATGGAGCCATCAGAGGGAAGGAGGTCAACATCTAGGAAGGTGGCACACTGGGTTTAGGAAGACCACCTGAAGCAGATGGGAGAGAAGGTGTTGAGGTTGTGAAGGAATGAAGATAGCGTGTCTTGACCCTGGGTCCAGATCATGAAGATATCATCAATGAACCTGAACCATGCTAGTAGTTTGGTCTTTGGGAGGCCAGGAAGGTCTCCTCTAGATGGCTCATAAAAAGGTTGGCACAGGAGGGTTCCATGAGGGTGCCCATGTCTGTGCCGCAGATTTGTTTATATACCTTCCCTTCAAATGAGAAGTAATTGTGGGTTAGGATTAAGTTAGTAAGGAATGAGGTAGTGGGTTGGGAGTGTATCCTACACCTTCAGGGGCTGGGTCACCTTTGAATGCTGCCCTGTCATTTACCAGCTCTGCTGAAATCATTGTACACCTCTTTATATTGGTATGACTGCCAACCAGCTGTTGATCAGGATGAACAGCCATCACCAAACTGTGGCAAAGATCAAAGTAGACAACCCTGTAACACAACATGCAGCTGAGCACAGCACACTTGACTTCAACGTCTGCTTCACTATCCAAGCCATCTGCATCCTTCCCTCCACCACCAGCTTTTCTGAACTACACAGATGGGAGTTATCCTTACAGCACAGTCTCCGCTCCTGTAATTATCCCAGACTCAACCTGAGATAACACACTGCCCCCACACCCTCCACCCAACAGTTTCCACCCCCTCTGTCATATCTCCTTCCCATTCTCGTCTCCCACCTTGTTTATTTGCAGCCTCTTGCCAATGCATCCACCCATCTTTCCCCACTCCTCTCCTTTCTTGTTCCTTTTTTTCCCCCACCTCCCTGCCCACTATCTCCTGACGCTGCAACTGTTGGCAGTCTAGTCCCTTCACACTTCACCAGACGGTGTTTGTCTCTCTCTCTACCTGTACAGTACTATTCCTTCCCCTTCCCCACCTCCTCCAGATTGCTGCTTGCAACCCACATGATGTTTCGTTCCAGCTCAAGATGCTAGAGTTGGTTGTCATGTGTGCATGACGCATGCTTGCTTGTGTTTTTGTGTGAATGTTGTGTGTGTCTCTCTCTTTGCTAAAAGAGGCAGTGGCCGAAAGCTGTATGGGAGTATCTTTTAATTGTGCCTGTCTGCAACTTGATGTATCTTCTTTACAGTAAATAGCAATCATTACTTAGTGTTATTTTGGTTATTTGTACAAAGAGCCCAAATTTGGCAATTGCTTTAAAAAATCAATAATTGTAATATTTTTGAAAATATTTTTATAAGAACTTTTCATTATATTTTGTAAGAGTAAAATGTAAATGTTACGTACCATTATAAAGTAAATATTAGATGCTTTTAAAACATAAGTTTATTACTATTTTCAATTTTTTCAATCAAAAACAAAACAATGGTCTGATACTGGGCATTTTCCTCTATTCATCAGTCACAGAAGACTTATTCTTGAATTATTTTTTTAATTATGCTGCAGATCGTACCAACCAAAATTTGTGGGCACCAAAATCACTAACTGTGGAGGCAAGCAAATTAGATATCACTTTCACCATTTTTGCTTGTTTCTTCCACATATGGACCTTGCTTCCATCATCGTGCCTCGCTCCGTTACTCAGTTGGCAGGAAAAGGCAAAAATCAGAAACCTTTAGTCAAATAGAATATTTGCTTCTGCACACAAGTTCTACAACTGCTTTGAGGTCCTACAATACCACAGCACAGGAGCACAACAATTCCACTGTTGGATATGAACTAGTTGTGTAGGCAGGAGCTGCATAAACTAAGCACATTGTTGCCACATAAAACAATTTACTAACATAAGTATCTTTGGTAGTAATCATTTTTTATGATACTATGTGGGTGAAACGAGACAGAGAAGTAACTGTGACAAAAGCACATGTTTATAATCGTAGGCCAAGGTAAAGGCTATTTCTCAAAAGCAGAAGATAGAAACACAACAGGCAGGAGAGCATCTCATGATTATTTCTTAAATCATCCTTTTTTCTGTTTTTTTCTGATAGATTTTTGCACTCTTTCTGTGCTGCACTCTTAGTGGATGCCTATCTTGTCACTCTTTCAGTGTGGCCCCGGGTGAGACTGAGTGTGAAAGACAGTGACATAAAACCATAACTTAGGAAAGTCAATCAAATTTATGCTTACTATCTGTACTATTTGTAAAATGGTTTATTTAGGTATAAATATGGGGGAAGGTAATACACCTGTGTCACCCCTATGGATGGAAAAGGGGGAAAGAGAAGTTGTGATGTATAAAAGTATTCAATAACAATCATTATTAGTATTGAATTCATAGTTTTCAGGGATGCTTGGTTCATTGGTTACAGTACTGATGACACTTCAATCCTATGGGTAGAGGGTGGAGACAGTAGGGAACCAAAGACATTGACATATCAGCATAATATCTGAAGCAATTTCTACTAATTTTGGTACTGATCACCTATTATCTGGAAAAAAAATCATTGTGGCAGTAAGACACCTCTAGCACCATCATGGCAGTGTGTGGAGGTAAAAAGAGGTGACATGAAAGCACAACTCAGGATTGTCCAGTGCAATTTTAACCAAATTGTGTACATGAATCCATCATTATTTGTATAAAAATACTGTGGGAGTAAGGTCAATGTCACAATCGTAAGTGGGCACATACCGCCAAGTTCTTTGTAAATTTCACTTGATTTTGTAATCACTGAAATAACAAATAACACCCTTGAAGTTCCATTTTGTTTCCACATCTCCTTCTGTAGCTTCATTTACTTTGTCAGGCATTGCATATGTGATATATGTATATGTGAGTGAAGCCACAGGTAAAAAGCTAGTCTGATATAAATTAACTAGTCCGTATCTTCCATAACAAAAGAGAAAAATGGATGTTAACAATATTTGACAGAGAACTGCCCATTTATTAGCCATAAAAATAGAACAATATCAGGCCAAGCATACAAACAAAAATACGAACAAGTAATTTCTATCTTCCAAATACAAACATAACTTGAGTAACCTAAGCAGTGAACGAGTACCTTACTTACAAACATTCCATCCTGCAGCTTGATCAACAATAGGATATTTTGTATTGTTGAGGTAGACAATTTGATTGTGACTATCCAGTTACACTGAGAACTTTATAGAGGTCACTCAAATGCAAAATTGGGACAAAATTTGTGAATCAATTGAGACACCACTGTGGCTGAGGGGTCATGCTGGGGGGTGGAGATGGGAGGGGGGGGATTTCATGTCTTACCAGCCTTGATTATTTAGATGTTATAAGTATTTGTACTGGAGTAAACTAGGAAGGAGCACAGGGACTGTTTTACAACAGTGCAGTTCACAGGGATAAGATATACGCAGCCCATTCCTTGTGTGGAATGGTGGGCTTCACTACATGCACTGTGTGCAACTCTGTCCTGCTCCTTAACTCTGACCGCATTAGAGGAAACAGGAACAGTTTTTGACATCACTATTCACATTTCTGGGACTGAAATAACATTTCATAATGCTATTCTACAATCGGACCATACTGCCAAACACTACTCAGTAAAACCATGGCCTCATAATCATATAGCATATATGAGGGCTGTTCAAAAATTATCTGACCTTATTTTTTATTGTGGAAACCAACAATGGTATTGGGGTGTATGCCCAATCTCTATGTTTGTAGGCATATGTAGTGCACATGCCTGACTTTTCACAGCTGGGAAGCAATAAGTCGCTGGCTAGCCATTGACAAGTGAACATGTATAAGTGGTAATCATTGGGTGTTGGGAAAAATGACAGAAAAAGTGTGACAACATTATTGACTCAAATATTGTTTTAAACTTGGTGGTTCTCAAGCTGAAGCAATCTGCAAGTTTCAAGAAGTGTTTGGGGATGCAGCAATGGGTATCACACAGATAAAGGGGTGTTGCAACCACTTCAAAGATGGCTGCTTATTAGTGAAGAGTGAAGCATATTGAGGGAGGCTCTCAACATCCACAAATGAGGTTGTTATTGATCACATTATGACCCAGGATAGAAAAATCATGACCAGAGAACTTGAGGTTAAAATTAGTGTTGGATCACTCATTCCTTTTCAATGGAGCATTTGGACCACAGGAGAATCTCAGTAAAATTTGTGACAAAGTTGATAACAACTGAGCAGAAGAAATTTCATTCAGAGTTTGCAAAGGACAGGCTGGATACTGTGAACAGTAATCCCAAATTCCTTAACACACTGGTGATGAGTCCTGGGTTTATGGATATGACAAAGAAACAAAGTTCCAGCCAATAAGAAGTACTACCAAGAGGTTCTGTGTCACCATTATGAAACACTGATACAGAAATGGCAGGAATTGTGGACAGCAGGCAATTGGCATCTTTACCACAATAATGCACCCACTCATAGTTATCAGCTAACTGAGAACTTTTTGGCCAAACACAACACTGCTGGTTAACCTTTTGGGATGTGAGGTCATGGTCCAAGAAACTCTTCCCTTCCTGACATTTCATCCAGGACTGTACTGGACATATTCAAAGGTGCTCCTCCACTTAGTTTTGCTGAATGACCGGTCAGATGTCCAAGAGCAACATATATGTCACTCTCAGACGTTCAACCAGTCAGTCGGCAAGACTCAGTGGAGGAGCACCTCTGAAGATGCCCAGTGCAGTCCTGGATGAAACGTCAGGAATGGAAGAGTTTCTTGGACCAAGACCTCACATCCCGAAAGATTTACCAACAATGTCATCTGGTCTTGAAAGCCTTCATTCTACAATCAAACACAACACAGCTATGGTTTGTCAGCCTCCTTATTCCCCTTACTAAGTGCGTTCTGGTTTTTTTTCCTAGACTGAAAAAGACTCTACAAGGGATCAGATGTCTGAAAAGGGAAGACATTATGCTGAATTTGACACAGCAAATGCACGCCAAACTAAAAGAGGCTTTCCAGCGATGCTTCAAACAGTGGCAGCAGTGTTGAGACAGGTGTGCAGGAGCTAAAAGGGACTACTTTGAAGATGACTAGTGTCAAACAACTGTATCTGAACAACAATTGATTTTATAAACAAAACTTGGATACTTTTTGAACTGCCCTTGTACATAGACAACTATCTAATTTACAGTATACATCACAGAGCATCAAACCAAGTCTCTTCTTCCTCCTCCCTACCCTCGTAATTTTCCATACCACTCATTTCTTTGGACAACAGACAGTGTGACAGAAAGGCCTGATGAGTTATGTTAGAATGCTGTTTGCAATAATGTGCTGACATTCAAGTATCACTAGTAGAGACAACAGCTGCTGTCAATAAGACAGTGACTAATCTTGGATTATTTCATCAGTAATCATACTGCTTGTTGGTTTTTGTCTCAGCATTTTCAGTTGACATTTGTTCATTGATTTTGCTGATGTTTTTCCAATCAACAATTTAACTCTTAAAAAAGCATTTAGGCACAAATGATGTATGAGAAGATTTTCTATTTACATTTTGTCAAAAATCAATTAAAAAATACACACTGTATTATATTTCAAGTTATCAAAAAGTTTAAGAGTGACATGAATAGAACCTGAAAGAATGATACTGTACCACTTTTAATGAATGCCAGTTACTATGGAGGTAGACTAGTCAACTGGAGAGAAGTTACGATATATGACGTTGAATAATATTGAAAGTAGAGAAGATTGAGACATTTTATAAAGCTCTATCTATTAAGCACAAGAGCATCTTGGGCACACTCATCAGACTCTATTGATGAGGCTGTGTGTACCACAGACAGGTTTAAATGTTAATATTCAGAATACATTCCAAGAAGAGACAGGCAACATAAGAGGTCTGTTCAGAAAATTCCGGAACTTTGTCCACAAAATTTTTCTGTGGTTAACTTTTACTTATTTTGCATGGTCCCCTTCAAAATACTCTTCTCCACAATTGATACACCACTCCCAACACTGTTGCCACTTCCCAAAGCAGTCATGATATGCCTCTTCCTGGATTGCATAAAGCACAGCTTGCGAGTTCCTCATCCTTTTCATCAGGGTTTTGAACTTTGTAAATAAAAATAAGTCTGCAGGGGCCAGGCTTAGAGATTATGGAGGATGAGGCAGCACAGTGATTTCGTTTTTTATGCAATAGTCACACACCAACAGGAATGAATGTGTGGGTGCATTGTCGTGATGCAAGAGCAACGAATTTTCTCACCACATTTCAGACCATTTCTTTCTTGGGACTTCATGACATGATCCAACTGATATGTTACATTCTTCTGCAATCTCTTGATCAGTCAGTATTTCATTGGCACTCACAATTTCATTGATGTTCCTGACATGAGCATAGTCAGAAGACATTGAAGGACATCCTGAATAAGGGTCATCTTTAACATCCATCCAGCCATTTTTAAACCATATGAACCATTCATAACACATAGTATGGCTTAAGCACTCATCACCATAGGCTTCCTGCATCATTTTATGTGCCTCTGTAAAGGTTTTCTTGAGTTTTGTGCAAAATATAATCCAGACATGTTGCTCCTCCAACTCTGCCAACGCAAAATTCGCAAACTGAGTGATGCAACATTCTACTCAATACAGCACTGAACACTAACTAACAGACATACAAAAATGAAACTTCTGGCAGTTGCACATTAAACACAGGTGTGTGCAGGGATGCTAGTCACATTTTGCTCCAACACTCATTGGTACAACATTACAAATGTTCCAGAAATTTTTGAACAGGCCTCTTATTACTTCCTCACACATGTTTCACGGAAAATTACCATGCCAGCAAAATCAGAGAAATTCAAGCTCACTGAAGTGCTTACCAAGACTTGCCTTTCAGGTGAACCATTTGTGAATGGAACATAAAAGTGGGGAAATGAAAAGTGGCACAGGAAGTGCCATCTGTCAACATAAGCTGGCTTTCAGAGTACATCTGTAGGTGCAGATATTTTATATTGTGAGAATAACTATATTTATGCAGTCTCAGAATATCTACATATCTACCTCACAAAAAAATTATTTTACAGATATGGAAGCACACCTTAAAACAAAACTTATTTTCTTCATACCACAAATGTATTGATTTATTGCTGTCTAAAAGGTACAATGACATCCAGCAAAAATCCAACATTATCTATTAGCCAGAATATCAAAAGATAACTAATTATGAATAATTAAATTCACCAGCAGTCAGCAAACTTAAAGAATTTTTAAGTTGAGTTAAAAACTTCCAGAAAGGGATCAGACTACAAACCAGAGCTAATGGAACAGTTTACTCTTTATAGGAGTGATTATATTATAACAACGTTCTGAAAAGGATAGTTGCTACTCACCATAAAGCAGAGACATTGAGTCGCAGATAGGCACAAAAAGTCTGTCACACATTAAGCTTTTGACCAACAAGGCCTTTGTCAAAAATGGAAGACACGCACACGCAACACACAACACACACACACACACACACACACACACACACACACAACTCACACCCACATGACCACAATCTATGGCAGCTGAAGCCAGACTATGAAAAGCACTACATGATGAGAGATGCAACTGGGTGGGGGTAAGAAAGAGGTTGGGGCGGTGAGGGAGATGGATAGCAGGGTAAGGGTGGTGGATGGTAAAGAGCTGCTGTGGGAGCATATAGGAACGAGGCAGAGAGAGGGCAGGGCAGCTGGTTGCTATCGAGACGTTGCATAGAGGATGGGGGAGAGACGGGTGGGTTAGTAGAAAAGGAGAGAAGTGAAAAAGACTGGGTGCATTGGTGGAATAGAAGGCAGTGTAGTGCTGGAATGGGAACAGAGAAGGGGCTAGATGGGTAAGGATAATGGATAACAAAGGTTGAGGCCAGGAGGGTTACAGGACCATATATATTGCAGGGAGAGTTCCCATCTGCACAGTTCAGAAAAGCTGGTGTTGGTGGGAAGGAGCCAGATGGCACAGGCTGTGAAGCAGTCATTGAAATGAAGTGTGTAATGTTGGGTGGCGAGCTCAGCAACACAGTGGTCCAGTTGTTCTTTGACCACAGTTTGTCGGTCGCCATTCATGTGGAAAGGCAGCTTGTTGGTTGTCTTGCCCATGTAGAATGCAGCACAGTGGTGGTAGCTTAGCTTGTAGATTACATGCCTGGTTTCACAGGTAGCTCCGAATTTCATGGTATAGACGACATTTGTGACTGCACTGGAGTAAACGGTGGTGGGAGGATGTATGAGGCAGGTCTTGCATCTAGGTCTCTTACAGGAATATGAGCCATGAGGCAAGGGGTTCAGAGCAGGGGTTGTGTCAGAATGGACAAGGATATTGTGTAGGTTTGCCAGGTGTCTGAATACCACTGGGACATTTCTCATTTCAGGGCATGGCGAGAGGTAGTCGAAACCCTGGTGGGGAATGTAATTCAGTTGCTCCAGTCCCAGGTGCTACTGAGTCCTCTGTAGCCAGATAGTGGGAATTTGGGAGGTGGTGGCTGACTGGATAGATAAGGCATGAGAGATCTGTTTTTGTACAAGGTTGTTGGGGTAATTATGGTCCATAAGGGCCTCAGTGTATCATCAGTGTTTTTTAAGAGGGCTTGTTCATCACTGCAGATGCAACTGCCATGAGTGGCTAGGCTGTATCGAAGGGAATTCTTTGGTATGGAATGGGTGGCAGCTGACTAAGTGGAGATATCGGTGGTGGTTGGTAGGTTTGATATGGACAGAGGTACTGATGCAGCCATATTTGAGGTGGAGGTCAACATCAAGAAAGGTGGATTGTTGGGTCGAGCAGGATCAGGTGAAGTAAATGGGGAAGAAGGTGTTGAGATTCTGGAAGAATGTGGATAGGGGTGTCCTCACCCTCAGTCCAGATCAGGAAGATGTCATCAGTGAATTTGAACCAGATGAGGGTTTAAGGGTTCTGGGTCTTTAGGCAGGATTCCTCTAAATGGTCCATGAATAGGTTGGCATAGGATGGTACCATGCGGGTGCCCATACTGTATCCTGAATTTGTCTGTAGGTAATGCCTTCAAAGAAGAAGGAGAAGCAATTGTGGGTGAGGATGTAGTTGTTCATGGTGACTGGGGTTGGTCTGGAATCTGTCGAGCACTGGAAAAATAAGTGTTCAATAGTGGTAAGGCTACGGGCGTTAGGAATGTTAGTGTTACAGGAGCTGGCTTCAATAGTGATGAGCGGGGCACCATAATGTAAAAGAACATGTGCTCGTAGACCAGCACCTTCAGCCTATTACCTGCAGCCTATCCTCCTAAATTAAAAATGCCAACCATTTTCTCTACAGACTCTGTACAGTTTATGTTTCTTTCTTCTCCTTAACTTTTTCCCTCTCCTTAGGAGGCCCCCTCAAAATACACTGAGGGTCTCACTGAGGCCTTTACAGACCATGATAACCCCACCCAACCTTGCAGAAAAACAGATCTCCCATGCCTTATCTCACCAGTGACTCATCACCTCCCGAAGCCCCACCATCTGGCCGCAGAGGAGCATTCCCCTCATGACTCAGTACCACCCAGGATTGGAGCAACTGAACTACAGTCAATGCCAGGGTTTTGACTACCTCTCATCATGCCCTGAAATGAGAAATAGCAATACCCTTAACCCGCCTCCTCTCCTACAGTGGTATTCAAACCCCCACCAAACCTACACAATACCCTTGTCCACTCCCACACAACCCTGACTCCAAACCCCTTGCATCATGGCTCATATCCCTGTATGAGTCTTGGATGCAAGACCTGTCTCATACATACTCCCACTACCATCTACTCCAGTCCAGTCACAAACATCAGGCATGGCTACCTGTGAAACCAGTCATGTGTTCTACATGCCAAGCTGTCACCACTGTGCTATATTCTACATGGGCATGACAACCAACAAGCTGTCTGTCTGCATGAGTGACCTCTGACAAACTGTGGCCAAAAGACTGGACCACCATGTTGCTGAGCATGCCCCCCAACATTACATTTTTTATTTCAACAACTGCTTCACAGTCTGTGCCATTTGGATCCTTCCCACCAACAACAGCTTTTCTGAATTGTGCAGATGGGAAGTCTTCCTGCAATATATCCTAAGTTCCCTTAAAGCCTCCTGGCCCCAACCTTTGTTAGTCATTATCCTTACCCATCTAGCCTCTTCCCTGTTTCCATTCCAGCATACACAGCCCTCTATTCCAACAATGCATCCAGTCTTTTCTCTTCTCTCCTAACCCCCTCTCTCTCTCTCCCCTGCCCTCAGTCTAACATCCTGCCTGCACCTAGCTTCACCTCATCACTGCATGCTTCCACAGCAGCACTGTACCATCTCCCATCCTTACCCTGCTATCCCTCTCCCTCCCCACCCCTGCTTCTTCCTTACCCCCACCCAGCTGCCTCCCACATAGTGTGGTGCTGTTTGTAGTCTGGCTTCAGCTGCCAGAGGCTGTGGTCACATGTGTGTGTGTGTGTGTGTGTGTGTGTGTGTGTGTGTCTTTGTTGTCTATTTTTGACAAAGGCCTTGTTGGCCAAAAGTTTATTGTCTGACAGCTTTTTGTTGTGCCTATCTGTGACTCAGTATCTCTGCTATATGGTAAGTAGCAACTACCTTTTTCATACTATTGTTATATTCCATCCTGAATTTTCTATTGTTTGATTATATTTTAAATGCTTCTTATTGATTTTCCAGATCAAAACTTTCACTATAAATGAGATAGATTATGCTTGGAGCAAAGTAACTTTCAAACTGTAATCTCTCAGGTTTTCTCAGTGCAGTTGATTAATAGTGAGCTTCCAGTGGTTCTGCCAAGTTGGTACAATTTCATGCACAATATTTTGATGATTCAGCCAGTTGCCTTCTTCACAGCTGCTAATTTTGCTGTTAAGTATACTCGCTGCCTGGAATTCAATAATGTACACATAACAGATAGTTTTGCTGTTACGTGTGCTCACTACCTGGACCCCAATGGAGTACACATAACAGAAAAACCTGCAGAATGCAAAGAAGATGGCTGGGCTGGTCATGGAAGTATTGAGCATAAAATGGAAACAACAACTTGGCAGAACATTTGGAAGCACACTACTAATTTTCAAACTAATTGAAATATAGTTACTGATACAATCTTCACATGAAGTTGGTACAACTTGTGATGTGATAAAGTGCTGAATTGTTTTATTAAACAATTTACATTTTCCTCACAATTAGCTGTAGCCTACTCAACACAGTTTTATGCCAAATGGATAACTTCTCCCTGAAAAGCACTATAACAAGTTTTGAAGTAATATGTAACATCTTCCATTAAAAATTCAATAAATAAAAGATTAAAAAATTAAAGTAACCAGTCCCTGATGGAAAGTTACATAAGTTCCACAGAGCAAAAATCACAAGTTTTAATCACATTAATGTGACCACTACCGATGTTCAATGTCAATGCACAATAACCACTCACAGATGGCAGGTAGCAGCATTAGCAGTGGAGGGGATATAAAGTGTGCTCGAGGGATGCGGAAACTGTGCAGTCATTGTCTTAAAGTGGAAAAAGAGTGATGAATCTGATATACAAAAGGGCATGATCATTGGCTTTTCCAGTAAGAGTGGAAGCATTTCTGAAACAGCTAAGTTTATAAATTGTTCAAGTGCTGCAGTGGGTAAAATATACCATACATGGCAAAATGGTACTTTCCAAAACCAGAACTGAGGCAACTGTGATGCACACAGGGCATAGATGACAGGGTGAACAATAGCTGCAGAGATGTGTATGGGCAAAAAGACATGCAACTGGTGAGAAAATGACCACTGAGATGAACCAAGGGGCTGCCAACAGTGTCTCCACAGTGACCGTTCACAAAACGTTGCTGTATATGGGCCTCCACAGCAAGCACCTGGTTCATGTACCCATGCTGACTGCTGTTCCTTGGTGACAAAGACTGTAATTTCCACAGCAATACCACAACTGGACATTCATTAAATGGTGACAAATGGCCTTTTCACAGATGGCACTGTTGGACAGATGGTCTTGTACAACATGAAACATCTAATCTGATTTTACTTATTATAGGAGAGGGGTTGACTGTGTTGCATTTGGAGTTACTAGTTGGGTATTTTGAGCACATTTTCCACAGGGGTCGACGACAGAATGAACTGTACGATGCAAGATTAAGAGTACAGTTGAAATAGGGATAGACAAGGATATTGCAGAGATGGAGTGGATTGTGGGCAACAGAATTCTGTTTTGGACAATGAGGGCAGGATTATGGGTAGAATAGCCCTTACCTTAGGATGCAACAATAGTTAATGGAAGTCATGATGCAGAATGTGACTGAGCTTTTCAAGGTCTGAATACTGTTGAGTGAAACAAGGTGTACTGTTAAGGGACTGGTTCACAGTGATTATACCTTTGTTGGTGTTGCAGAAATACATGACATTGGAAAGCTGTTTCTGAGATAGTCTGGCAAGGAACTGACTGTTTGCAAAGCTTTAGAAAAGTTACTGTCATATTTGGCAAACTCCTATTACCCACTGCAGATCTGACACTGATTGGTGGTAAGGTTCTAGGGATGGTAGTTTTGAAATGTGAAATGGATGAAAGCTGTCAAAATGTAGGTACTAGGGTTTGTAAGTGATGGTGTTGGAAAGCTGGCAGAGACCCTCAGCCAGGGATGGACTCACTACAGTCCAAGACCAAAGGGAGGGAGCATTGTGTTTAGGAAGAATGATAAGCCTAATATTGGTTTCAAGGTCTTGATCAACTGTTTATTCTATAGCTGTGAGTTTTAACTAACTAGGGAAAACTTAGGGAAGAAAGGTGAAGCCAGATCGGTGGCGAGGGATTCTTGGATATTAAGGATGTGAATGCGTGGAAGAGGTTGTGGATCATGTTTTAAGGCAATGGGAGCAATTCAAGAAAAAGTTATTTGTACTCTTTCAGCTGCCTGTGGTTAGCATGGTGGGAAGCAAGGAATTCCTTCCACTTATAGGAACAAATGAGGGAAAACAGGCCCTTCACTAATCCAGCCTCAGTACTGTTATATATGGTCCAGTCAATTAAAGTCATCATTACCCATGTTCAATGTCAATGTACAATAACCAATCACAGACAGCAGGTGGCAGCACTAGCAGTGCAGGGTATATAAATGTGTCAGGGAGATGCATAAAACAGTTCAGTTGTTGCCATAATGTGGAACTGGAGTGATTTATCTGATGTCCAAAAGGGCTTGATCATTGGCTTTCGAGCCAAGGGTAGAAGCATTTCCGAAATGGCTAAGTTCATAAACTGTTTGTGTGCTGCTGTGGTTAAAGTATGCTAAGCATGGACAAATGGTGCTATCCAAAACTGGCACTGAGGCAAACGTGTTGCATCACGGGCCGTAGATGACAGGGCTGAAAAATGGCTGCAGAGATGTGTACAGGTGAATACACATGCCACTTTTGAGTTACTTACCATCCAGATAAACCAAGGGGCTACCAACAGTGTCTCGTCAATTAGCATTCAACAAACATTGCTGCACGTGGGCCTCTGCAGCAGGTGCCTTGCTCTTGCAACCATGCTGATGGCACTTCATTGGCAAACGTGTTGCATCACGGGCCATAGATGACAGAGCTGGAAAATGGCTGCAGAGATGTGTACAGGTGAGTACACATGCCACTTTTGAGTTACTTACCATCCAGATAAACCAAGGGGCTACCAACAGTGTCTCGTCAATTAGCATTCAACAAACATTGCTGCATGTGGGCCTCTGCAGCAGGTGCCTTGCTCTTGCAGCCATGCTGATGGCACTTCATTGGCAATGAAGGCTGAAATCTGCATGTCATTACCACAACTGGATGCCCACTGAGTGGTAACATGTGGTCTTTTCAGATGAACCACGTTTCATGCTGCATTGAAAGGATGGCATTTGGCATGTACAATCATTGGAAGGGTCTAGGCCACAGGAGAGAGAGTCACTGTCTGGGAAATGTTTTCGTGGTATTCCCTGGATGGTATTCTCATTCAGGAAGACACAATGGATCCATACAAGTATGCATCTATGCTTGAGAATGATGACCACCCCACATGCAATTTGTTTTTCCCCAGTGCGACAGCATCTACCAGCAGGACAATGCAATCTGTTGTACAGCTGGCAGTATATGTTTGTGGCTCAGAGAGCATCATGATGAGTTTACCATACTTCCCTGGCCACCAAACTCTGTGGATTTAAACCCAATAGAGAATCAGTGGGATCACCTCAACTGAGCTGTTCATGCCATGAATCCTCAAGCGAGAAACCTAGTGCAACTTGAAAAGGCACTGGAGTCAGCATGACTCCACATACCTGTTGGTACCTTCCAGAACCCCATTTATTCATTTCTTGCATGTCTATCAGCAGTTCGCACGGCACGGCAAAAGGTTGTTAATCAGGCTTTTGACAGCTGGTCACATTAATGTGCCTGGACAGTGTACATACACAAGCCAAAACATTATTACAACCTGCTTAACTGTTCGTTGGTCCACCTTTGGAACACAATGCAGCATGGATTCTGCATGGCATGAATTCGACAAGGTAGGTTTCCATAGGTATATGAAAACAGATGCATTAATGGTGAGACAGGCCACAGCTGTCGACTATTACCACAGATCCCATGGAAGTCCATAGCATCATACTTCCCCTTCTTCCCCAGGCCCCACCCTGCAGCAGCCTTTTGCCTGAATGACAACTTATACGAACACAGTCATCAACCTGGTGCAACAAGAAATTCATTTCATCCGACCACACAACACATTACCATAGACCCACAATCAAATCTCGAAGATCTCATGCTGGCTGCAATTGTGATTCAAGATGTCGTTGGTTCAGGGGTCATCTGCTACAGAGCTCCATGTTCAATAATGTTCCTGAACAACATAACCCGAAACACTTGTGCCTCCACTACGACTGCACTCGGATCTAGGGTGGCCTGATACACTGTTTTTTCCGGCGATCTAACAGTTATTGTATTACAAAAGAATCTATTTAATCACATTCCTTACTGCACATGAATAACAACATATGAACAGAAACGTCCTTATAAGACACTTTCGGAAAACGTTATGTCCATGTGTCATGTCTTCCGTCGGTGATCGGTTATGTGGGGTGGGCGTTGGGAGCAGTGTACAACAAGAGGAAGAAGCGCTGGGGGGGGGGGGGGGGGGTGAGGAGAACACTTCTTCCTTTTCATTCTCGTCCCCTCGCAGCAACAATCGCTAGCCCTATCCCTTTCTTTCCGCACGTCATGGGCGGGTTAAGCACACAGACTGCAGCAGCCACAAACCTTTGTTGCGAAGCCTATTATTAGTATTATTATTATTATTAAGCGTTAGTGTCAGTATTACCAGTTTCTTTACACCTGTAGACAGAACGAGATGCATTTCCGATTCACTGATTTTCTTGCGGGAGCAACTGGTAAGTACACATTCCAGTATTTTCACCATCAGTACTACACAAGGCAGTTTAGTAGTAGTGTAGCAAAATGGCTGTTTTACTTAGTTTTAGAATGAGTGAATGTGGCATTGAAGATTCGCACAAGACTCTCCCAAAGAAAAAACAAATCATAACACACTCAAGTGTATTTGTAGATTTGGAAAAATGTGCTCCCTTGGGTTAAACCGGGAGCGAACGAATATCGGACATTTCATTTTTCATGCTGAAATGATTTTAGCATTTCTCACGGCGCATGAAACGACGCGCCACAAGCAGAATGTAAGGGACATGTATTAAAAGAAAAGATGTAGTGTTGAATCAAAGAAACGGCAGAATTATTTCGCAATTAAAAAGAATACAACGGAAAATAATAATGTCGCTCTAGCAAACTGGCTTTGGTGTTTCATGCAGCGAAGCACAGCCACAGTTACTTCAGTTTGGACAACGGAAATAAATTCGTTTCACACATTTTCAAGGATTCTATGATGGATTTAAAGATTTCTTGTGGGCGAACAAAAACGGAAATGTTGGTGAAGATTGTGCTGGCTCTTAAAATTGTGGATGACTTTTTACACATTTTAAGAGGCTCAGAAAGACCTCAGTCTTTCTTTTTTTTTTTCATAGACAACAGACGTATCAAGTAGGGCCAACGGAAAGATGTTTCCTGTTTGCATTTGCTGTTTTGACCTACTGAAAGGAGTACACAACAAACTTTTGAATTTCACTGAAAATGCTGATGAAACCTCTTCCGGAGTGACTGATTTGCTACTGCAAAATTTAGATGTCCACAAGCTGAGAGTAAAAAAAGGTTTCTTCATACAGAGCTGAAGATGAAAGCGCTAATTTTGGCACAAATAAATCAGTTTTCCAGTCACTTCTCAATAAGAATAAAGACATTATAAAGGCGAATTGCAGTAATCATATACTCCACAATGCAATTAGAAATGCGACTGATAAATTAGATATCGATATGGAAAGCATAGCTCTAAAAATTTATAATCATTTCATGGTTTCTGCAAAAATATGAGAGGAAATTAAATCTTTTTTCCAGTTCGTGGAACTGGAATGGGCAGGGACACTGAGACAGGTTCGTGCAAGATGGCTTTCTTTAACTACAGCTGCAAACTGGATTCTCCTGAACTGGGATGTCACCAACAGCTATTTACAAAGTACTGATGAGTGAACAAAATTTTTGATAGTTTTTCTGAATGAAAACCCTGAGCAAGGCATCATGCCAGCAATATTCCTCCATTCTGTGAGAAATGTTGTAAATCTGTTGGATGCAGTTAACAGTGCTTTGAGTGTCTTGGCGACCTTTAAACAAATGCATTGTAATACCTCCACCCGGGATCTGTGCCGGACAACACTGCCAGCGGCCCAGGAGAAAGCCAGCTGGATCCCATTAGAGATGGGCAAACTCGTTCATCCTTGGGAACTAGTTCACTGGTGATCGTTCTTTTTTGGGAACCGTTCATTTTTACTCGTTCACCGTTCCTTTGTGCTTGGTATATGGTTCTTATGAAAAACTGAAAACTAGTAGTGTAGGTGATTGAATGATGGAGGGCACCAAGAGGGGGTACTTGCCTGCCCCCCTCCCCCTGGAGTACAGAGTTTTTATTCATTACAGAATTCTCACACACTTGTAGAAGTAATTTCCATGATTCTGCAGAACCTCTCATTTAGCCAACTGTAGCGTTGTGTGGCTGATAGCAGGGAAATAATATAGGGTGGCGCACGGAAAACCGGCCCCGAATACAGACTGCTCGCCAATTACGCAAGATTTGTTGCCCGTTACGAGCAGATACAACCAACAGATAAACATGTAATAATTAGGCACAGAACAAATAACAAATAAGCTAATGCAAGCAACAACGGCGAAACAATAGATTACGATTGTTGGGGGACAATGGGCAGTCTAGTACTCGGGGCCAATTTTTCGTGTGCCAGCATGTACCACTTTCCACGTAGAAAGGAGCTGTGAAATTTGAGCTCAATGGGATAAGGCCCTTTGGCCATAAAAATTTGAAAACCTTGAAAAAATATTAAGTCCACCCAAGCATTATTTCTGCACGATTACATGATAAATTGATTAATTGCCTAATATAGACAGATTGTTTACTTAGACATTCTTGGCTGAATGCGTTTTTCGCTTCGCAGTATTCGTGTGACGGGCCAGTGACTACAAGCAGACAAAGATGTTACTCGGTGGTCACATGGTCAGGTAAAGACTAACAGATAGTCTGGCAGGCTCAGCGCGAACGGAAGTACGGATTTACGGAACTAAAACCTGTTTACGACCCAGCACAGCCACCCCAGAACATAGTCGCCTTTCCTTTTCGAGGGAAGATAGTAGCAAGAGCAACGTCTTTGTTTTCTGTTCGTTTACGTAAAATAATTCACATTCGCAAGGGAATTACTCGCATTAAATAACTGGCCAGTAATGAGTCGTCCATCAAACGAACATTAATAGTTTTCTTTTGCAATTTGCTGGCGTCTACATCACATTGTCTGCGCATCAAACTGCCATACTAACTGTGCGGGAACTGAAGATTTCTTTATATAAATCCTAACTTCCGACACAGGAGCTGAGAAACGGCATACTAAAATCAGAAGCTTTGTGTCAGCAGCAGCGGCAACTACGTAAGGATGCTGGAATATCGTCTTAACTTTATAAGTGAAAAGAAAGAAGATGGGGAGAAGGGTTCGTGAATGGAATCAGTCATCAGTTATTTGAGAAAGAGAACTTCTGAGCTAGCAAGGGCAGTCAGGCAGCCATTAACAGACGAGAGTGAAACGAATATGAAATTTTACAATTACGTTTTACTGTACTTAATATAAACTTTACACAAATGTATATGAAAATAAAATAAAAGCGAAATCTATTACTGGTTCAATGCTGATAATTGTGTTTAACGTAATATGGAAAAGGTTTAAAAGTCACTTCTCTACGTTTTTATTTAATAAGTGGAAAACCGTGGCCTCTAGCGAAAATGTATCTCGATATAATATTTAACTACATTAAATTTCCTACAAAAAAGGTCCTATTCATTTTTACTAGCCTTAATAGTTTGCGTGTGGAGAGCTGGAGAAGAGATCATGAAACTCTCACGCGATGCGCATGGGCTATAGCTCATGTAGTCTTGTAAACCTGTTGGTGGCTGTTTCCCAACTTAATAGACCACAAGTGTCTTGTATAAACTTCTTCGTCTCGACTTTCTCCACACAGCTATGCTACGTTGTCAACGATAATCGATTACACCCTACATATACTTCACGTTGTCTCTGAGTTCCTAGGCGAAGTAGTGACTTTATGGAAGAATAAATAGTTTTAAAATAAAATGTGGTTTTCTCATCATACTTGTCTCACACGCTTAGTAAAAATTAGGTTTTTATGTTGCATTATTAAAGTCAATGCAGCAATAATAACAATGAAGTTCGCAGTAATAAAGTTTTTTGCTTGAAAGCTCCTTCTGAACAAATGCTTCTGAAATAATAAGTAAATACGATTTTATGGCAATCTATGTCTTTTTTTTTTTTTCAAAGAAACCAAACTAGCAGATAATGCAAATTGGAAACAACCAAACCTAAAAATAATTAGAGCCTTCCTAAATGTAATGTTTTGTATATGAAAGATACACGAAAATCGTTTTATATGAATTTTCTTACACTACAAATTAAGCAAATTATTGAAAGTTAGTTGTCAATGAATCAAAAAATATATGAATAACAAAAAAACTTGATTTGTTATGTCTTTCGCTGTTCTTCGATATAATGAAGTGAGCTAATATGCCCTTTTGTTACCTGAAAAGACGTACCTATTACATACAACGTAGTTTTTATGTAATTTACGTAACTATAAAATACTTTTTATTACCGGTCGTGGACGCTGAATAGCCAGAACTAGGTGCAAGAAGAGTTTGAAACACATGTAAAATGGACGAGCGCAGTGAACGATACTGAACTAACTAGGGGCAGTCGGCAGTGGAAGTGCGACCGGTGCTCATTCGAAGAACGACGGGTGCGGCAGAGGGAGACCGAGACTGAGACGAGCACGCGACCGAGGCTGGAACGAGAACTGCCGAAAGTGACCGCCGCGACCGAAGTGAACTAGTGAACTATTAAGCGATCGTTCCTCGTTCCCGGGAACTATAAGTAGACCGTCGCGACCGAAGTGAACTATGAAAGACAGTTCCTTGGAATTCGTTCCACGGTCCTTTCGTTCATCTTTGTGAACCGTTTCTTTGGACCCGTTCGTTCACGAACTACCCATCTCTAGATCACATGCGGCGAGCGCCCGAGAAGAGGACACTGCAGCCATTCTGCAAAGCACGCAGGGGTAGGTGGTGGATGTCCTAGCCTCGCTTAAGAGGGGATACGTTGCGAAGAGCCTGGCTGACAATAAAAAGCATGCCGAAAACTATGGACCCCTGCACTCATTAGGACGTACCTAGGGTGACCAGACGTCCGGATTAATCCGGACATGTTCCCCTTTTTAGCTTTTTGTCCGGGGTCCGGGTGGATTTTTACAGTGTCCGCCTTTTCGCAAAGTTGAGCGTAATACAGTTAAGTTTACAATTCGTCCCGTTCTATTGGCTCTTTTCTTAAATACTTTAACTATTGGCACAGCCTTCTTGATAAACATGCACGAAGGTGGTGTTGGTAGGTGGCACCAGGACCGTCGATGTTATCGTTGATCTACCTATAAGCGAATGCAAATATCGATTATTTAAAAATTTTCATTTCGTATCTTCGCTTTGTTTGGCTTGGCTTCCTGTATTGCACGTGTGATTTGTGAGTGTAATTTTTAATCGAGTGAGTTACGTAAAATATTTGGCTATGCCCAAATGAATGTGTACATTTTCTGATATCCTTTCCTGCAAATATCCGGCTTTAAGAAAGGAAGAAATGAATTTGAAGCGGAATGTAAGATATGTAGAGCTGGAACGTACGTCTCAGTGGCCAGTAAAGGTAAGAAATAACTCGACAGATTAACTGTCATGGTTTTATTTCATTGTTTCATAGTCATTAAATTTATTTGTATTCGGAAGGTTACAGTGCAGTTTACATATCGTCAGCTGCTGCTTGAATTGTAGATGTTGGTAGCTGTGCGTCGAATGAAGGGAGGTGAATGGTCTTACGTTTTTCGCTTTGTAAACAATTCCGTCTTGTTGGCATAACAAAACAATTGACGCCACACTGTCACCACAATCAATGTTTTTTTATATTGCTCAGTTAAGCACCACCTGACCTTCAGTAACAATTAACTACTAGTTTTACCGGTAATTCCCGGCAGTCACGTGACTTGTCCAAAGCTGACGGGTGGTATCCTTGTCTGCAACTGACCCGTTTGATGTGTCCTCTTTTTTCTTCCTTTGTCCTCCTTTTTGAAGCTGTTTGTCTTCCTTTTTAAACAATTACATCTGGTCACCCTAGACGTACCTTGCCTTAGAAAGCAGGAAATGTGCCGGCAATTCTAGCTCTGCAAGGGCAGAGGGAGAAGCATACAGAAAGCACGGAGAATTCACGCAGGGAGACGTGTGAAAGAAGTCAGCTTTCTTAACATGTTTTTCTCGATGGTAAGGACGTTCCTTGTAAATCACGGATGCCAGCAGACTCTGAGACGAAGCTCAAACATAAGTCTGTGGAGTAGACTTGGCCACTGTTTCTATGTTTCGATACAGTGTATCGATACGTGGAACTGTTTCAGTGTTTCGGAACGGCTGTGGTTCACTGTTTCGAGACAGTGGTGTTTCATTCCGCCCGTGTCTCGGATATCCGGACCAGATTCGATCTCGAGCCAGACACAGAAACTGTATCGTTGTTTCAAAATAAAGCTGTTTCAGTCCACCTGTGCTTGGAACGGACTGATTGTATCGAAACAGTGATGTTTCATTCCGCTCTGTGTCGGACGAGATTCGGGCTCGGCACAGGTACTGAAACACAACATACCACTTCGTGAAACACTTTCAAGAGTGTCGAAATCGTTTTGACAAGCAGTAGCATGAAGCTTAAGATATCCGAAAATAAAGCTTCGTTTCTAGATGACTGTCCTATTCCGAAATGGCGTAACATTTGCTTTATAAACATTAACCAAACAATAAAACAATGCATACTATTCACATTCAAAATAATAAATATGTGAAAATAATTCAGTTAAATTACACTTTTTTTATATAACATACGTATCTCTGTTCAAGTACAGTAATCATATTAAGAAACGCAAGTAAGCCTAGAACATTTTGAATAAAAAAAGGCGTAGAGTGACAGTTATTATACATATACATAAATTTAATGTAGGTATAATTGCAAGCAATCTGTTTGACATATCAGTGATAGTGTAATGGTGAACGGGAATGGCTGGGAAGCATGGTGAATTTATAGTTACGGTTCGAAACACCTTGAAAGACAAAAAATTTTCTGTTATATTTTGTTATTTATTCGAGTTATTTGGCATTATTTGTGAGTCTATAGTCACTGTACCTATTATCCACAATGATTCCCTTTGTGTGCATGGGAATTAGCAGGATGGGTATATTCCCATACTAGCGGAATGTGGGAATCCCAGTGCCATATCCGTTGTTTCTGCAGTTCGCTCCCACCTCCAGTTCCGTTCGTGGTGGTCCTTCTGTCTTCAGCTATGGCTGTCCTCAGCCAATTGAAAAGTATGAAAGTCACACGACACGAAAGCAGCGCATTTGCTGCATGAAATACGAAACTGCCAAGACGCCTAAGTGATAGTTTCATACTTTCTGCGATATGATTAGCGCTCTCGCACCTCATTTGTTTTATATGGACACACCTATACAGTAGACATTCAAGATGATAAAATGTCTAGGTTTATTAGATTACAAAACACAAACTGTTTCACTGTTTCGAAACAGCGTATCGAAACATTACATTGTACTGTTTCATTTGTTTCGAAACAGTTACGTGTTTCAGTTTGCCCATCTCTGCTGTGGAGGCATCACGCAGAGATAGCAGTTACAAAGAAGTGTAGCGTAACTGCTCTCACAATAGCTTCAGAATGCAGAAAAACATCGAAAGAATGTCAAATCGTGAGAATGATGCCAATTCCCGAGGCACACACCAGATGGGAATTTTCCACCCAGGACGGAGAGGTGTGGCCTTGAAACGATCTGTCATTGGGCAGCACTGAAAATTAAGTCCGCCAACGACAACGCCGAAAGGAAGAAAATTACTTAAGGGCAGTTGAGCTGAGAGATGGATGAGGAGCGAAGAAGGGAGTTGGCAGGCCAGCGCAGAAGCGAGAGGACATGGGCGCTCTTCCATCCATTACCAACATCCACCTTCCAACATTGTGATATCATAGATTCGGCCACGCAGCCGACAACAGACAGACAACACGGAGATCGTTCTGGGCCTCGCTACAAAGCCGCGATTGCTGATGAGGGCAGTCGACTCGCGCCGCACAACACCGAGGCGACGCGCTTTACCTACTGCTTGCTCACAAAAAGAAGAGCCAGGCCTCCCTAGTTCTGAGTCGTTAAAATTCGGTCCACATCGGTTCAATCGTGTTTAGCGTCCGGCCGCTGACCTTTTTTTGCCGCTTGAGGGCTTGCATTACCCTTTTCAGCCTTTTGCTGTACAAGTACATTCATTTATTTATTATTTAAGTATTTTTTGCAAAAGTGCATTTGATCATATTTACAGCACAGAGTATGAGACAGTATACAAAAATATAAAATAAAATAAAGTATATTAAAAAGAAAATAAATTAGAAATTGAAGTTTAAAGATTAAAACTTTTAAGTCATATTGAAATACAGTGTAAGTTTTACAGATTATACAATATTTTCCATCATGATTATTCCATAAATTCTCTTTTGCTACTTTAGAATACAAAGAGGTTGTAGCATACGATAGAAATACAGTACAGTAACATACAGTGTGGATGTGCTCTGAGCGGACTGATGTTTGTGCATTAGTGTGGTGTTGCTTCATTTTATGTGTGGGAGTTGTGGTGGTGTTATTCTATGTTACTACTTAAGTGATTTATTTATTGATTAACTGCATGTGTGTATATGTTAGGATGTCCATTCGTCCCGTTTTTCCCGGGACAGTCCCGTTTTTTACCAAAATGTCCCGCTGTCCCGAAAGTTTTTTTGGGGACGCTCAAATGTCCCGTTTTTTTATGATTCCGCTTGGCTAGAGTATTTTACGCTACTGGTTGTTTGACTTTCTATTAACTGCGCGATTATTTATGCTAGGAAGCGTGTGATGATTTTCAACATACCCCAAACATGTACCGAACTGTCAAAAATCGCAAGTAATTTTAAACGTACTATAGGTTACGAATAACAACGAAGATTCTTCTCTTCTAAATCGTTCCACTGAATCCGTCCTTTCGGTCCAGAGGTACTCTACACCACTGATACTTGCTCTCTGGCTTTCGTCACCACACTGTTAATGTTTTGCACTGTGCAATCACTGTTTCATTATGCCAAAACGAAAGTGTAATTTTAACAGCAATATAAAAAGCGAGTTTTCTTTTATCACTGGTAGTGGAGAAACTGTAGAATGTACGTTGTGCAGATCAAAATTTGCTATTGGTCATGGTGGAAGGTCTAACATTGTGAATCACATTAAGACGAAGAAATATCGCATGAGTGATCAAACGAAAAGAGCAAATAAATGCGTGAGTGACTACTATGTGAACTTAAAATCAGTAACAGATATGGATAGGCAGTTGGCAGCACAAGAAGCTACGTTTGCATACCACAGTGCAATGCATAACCATACCTTTAAGTCAATGGACTGTACTACAGCAGTTGTTAAAAAACTTTTCAATCCTAAATTCACATGTGGACACACAAAATGTAATGCAGTCATTTCAAATGTTATTGCACCGTATGCAGCTCAGCAGGTTTTAAATGAACTGAAAAGTGCTCGATTTATTTCTGTAATGATTGACACATCGAATCATCTGGATTTGAAGTTGGTTCCTCTCCTTATCAGGTATTTTCACCCTGAAAATGGCATCACGGCGAAAGTGCTCGAATTGGTTAATTTAGCTGGAGAAACTTCAGATTTACTTCAGAATTATGTGCTGGAGGTTTTAAAGAAATATGATTTGAGGGAAAGGTGATTGCAGTTTCTGCAGACAACACGAACACCAATTTTGGTGGTAAGCAGAGGAAAGGAAAAAACAATTTGTTCTATAAACTGAAACAGAACACAGTGAATAATATAGTAGGTGTTGGCTGTCCAGCTCATGTGGTGCACAATTCGTTACAAACTGGCTCAGATTGCCTACCCATCGACTGCCAATTAATTGTAAACAAAATCTACCAGCATTTCCACATAAATACAGTAAGGGTTGAATCTCTGAAGTCATTCTGTAAGTTTACTAAAACTGAATACATAACTGTACTTGGGCACAGCAAGACAAGGTGGCTATCTCTGCTACCAGCATTGGAAAGAACTGTAGAGATATTTCCTGCTTTGAAATCATATTTCATTTCCCTTGATAAGTGTCCTGTTATTCTTTAACAATTTTTTGATAACCCTGTGTCTATTGTTCTTCTAAATTTTCTTGTTAGCCAACTAAAACCTTTCTCCACAACAATTAAACGTATTCAGAAACAAGAAATCACAATAGTGGAAGTTTAACAAGAAATAAACAAATTATTGGGCAAATTACAATGTAGAAAATCTGAAAGATTTCTCACATCCTTTGTACATGAGACTCTAAGAAAGCTGGAAGAAGAGCGTGAAATTACTGTAGAACAATTTCATATTTACGCTGACATCTTCTATGACTCTTGCACTGAGTATATTAAAGAATGGTGTTTACCATTTCTCACACCTTTTAAAGCATTTGACTGGGTTAATACTGAAAAGGAGCCGCTACAGTGGAAGAATATTCAGGACTGTTGTGTTGTTGAAAGTATTGTACCAAATTTTCCTGTTGATGAAGACGAACTGTTCGATGAATTTTCATGTGCACAGAACTTCATAAAAAATGAAGAAGGAGACAAAGAAAGTGTTAGTGCAACGTGGTGTGAAATATCTGCTTATTTCAAAAGTAAAAACATTAACATGAAAAACATGATTCATTTGGTGGAGTTTTGTCTGGCAATTCGTGGTTCAAATGCTGCTATGAAACGTGTATTTTCGTTAGTGAGCTCTTTGTGGTCAGATGAAAAAAAAAAAACAAAAAAAAAAACAGAATGAAAGTTGAAACAGTGAGGGCCTTGCTCATTGTCAAAACACACTTTGATGGTGTATTATGTACTGACTTTTACGATACAATTTCAAACGAAAATGCACTTCTTAAAGTACATAAAAGTGAAAATTACGGTGATAGTGTGGCAGAATAATTGTAAAAAGTGATTTGGGATCATCTGAGTGCACGTTGTAAAGGTAAACTTATATGTGTATTAAATTTAGTCAATACAATATTTATGTCCCGTTTCTTCCTTCTTTGTCCCAGGTTTTTCTCTAATTTATTTTAAATGTCCCCTTTTTCAATGAAAATGAAATGGACACCCTAGTATATGTGTATAGATAGATGTGGGCAGATATGCTTAAACATTAGCGTTTAACATTAACATCGATATTGACAGTGCCACTTTTCTTTATATTGCCTGCTATAGGTGGGAGGTTTGGATAGTTTGGTGTTACACAATTGATTTCAGTTAGTTGAGTGCTTTCATGTTTACATCAAATCCTCCAATCACCTTAGGGGGATGATTTTCGTGGCAGTGGTATACAACCGCATAAATTTTATGTCTAGCCTACTTTTTATGTCTAACTGAGGTCTATCGCGCGCGCGCGCGCGCGTGTGTGTATTTTCTGGGGTTAGTTTCTGTGACTTTGGGTCAGGTGTGGGGGAAGTGGGATGCCTTGGATTAGTGGTTCCATGATGGGGGCGAGGTCTGGGTATTCTTGGCTGGTGTTGTGTGCTACTGCACGCACTAGTTGAGTGTATTTAAATTTTGGTCTCCTGTTCACTCGTGTTCTTGTCAGAATGTCTTCAATGTCTGGGCGTTTCGTTAATATGTGTCTCCCGTAATTTGCTCTGGGTTTAGTCAGTCTGTTCTGTAGCGGCTCCACGCCTGTGATATCATATACGTCGTCACTGGGCGTGAGTCGAGTTAAGTCGTTCTGCTACCGGTTTGTGCAAGCCCCCTAAGGGGGCTGCTGCGTATTCTATCACTGGTCTAATGTACGTCTTGTAGGTTTGGATCGCCGTTTGGTCGTCACATCCATGGAATCGTTCTTGTACTTGTCTTCAAAATAGTTCAAATGGCTCTGAGCACTATGGGACTTAACTACTGAGGTCATCAGTCCCCTAGAACTTAGAACTAACAGTCCTACCGTTTCTTTGGGGGTTATTGTCGTTGGTACGTCAGCCGTGTAAAGCGCGTATAGAAGCGGGGTTAGGATACCTCCTTGTCGCACTCCTGCTTGGGGTGTGAATTCTTGGGAGGAAGCGCCACCGACATGTACCTTGCACTTCCTGTTTGTGATGTACGTCCGTATTTGTCGTATAACCTTGGCCGGGAGGCCCAATTTGTCCAGTTTGTTGAGCAGTCCCGTATGCCAGAGCTTGCCGAAGGAACGCTCTATTTCTGAGGAGACTGCGAGCGTGCAGTGTCCTCTGTTGAAGCATTGCGTTATTCCGTTGGTCAGTCTGATTAACGGGTCGTTGGTGGAGTGATTTTGTCGGAAACCTGATTGTGTCAAAGGGAGGATTTCGTTGCGTTCTACGTACGTTTTTATGCGGTCAGTTACTATCCTTTCCTCCCTACGACGTCGAGTAGCGATATCGGTCTGTAGGATCTTGGGTCAGTCTTTCGTTTGTCAGGTTTTGGTAGCATTATTGTTTTGCTAGTTTTCCAAGTGGTAGGTAGTGTTTCGTTTGTGAGACAATAGTTGTAAATGAGGGAGAGGATGGGTCTCAAGAGGTGGGCTGGGGCTCTCTGGAAGTCAATACGTCTTATGTCATTTTGTCCCGGGGCTGTGTTACGTCCTGAGTAAATGGCATTAATTATTTCTGCGTTGGTGATCTCTGCAGTCAGCGTGTTTTCGTCTTCTGTTTCTGTCGTTGGGGTGTTTAGGGTTATGGTTAGTTGTTGCTCGACGTGTTATCTGAAGTTGTCGTCGAATTTAGCGTCTTGTGCGAAAGAGAACACTTGCTGCAGTACTTGTCGAAATGCCTCGGCTTGTTCTGCTTTGTCTGTTGTTGGCTCGTTGTCCACTAGTAGTGTAGTGTTTGTGGTCTGTCGTTGTCCCGTTAGGTGTTTTAAAACGTTGCCAAAATTTCCCTCCTTCCCTGTAGTTTAGTCTTCTGCATGTGTCGTCCCACTATCTTTGTCGGTATTCAGATATGATTCTTTTAGTTCTGGCATTCAGTCTATTCCATTGTCTAGGTCTGGGTTGTTGTGTCTGATTTGTCTACAGAGCTGTTGTTTTTTTTTTCTAATTAGATTGAGGGCTTCCTGGGGGATGGCTTGTGTCCAATTTTCGACTACTATGGTGGGAATGGCTCCATCTATTGTTTGATGTATGATAGAGTTGGACAACACGATTCTTTTTCCAGATTCGATTCCTACGATTCAATCTAACATTGCGAATCGATTCCTACGATTCGTTCACGATTCATTCTAGTCTGCGATGGCACGATTCTTACGGAATGTAAAAAGTTCTACATCTTACTCACAGGTGGCAGGACATGTCTGAAATTGTCAATGGGGTTAGAATCGAACTGTGTCATGATAAGATATGCCAGAAATAGTTTATTTATGAGTAAACATGCATATGACGTTAAAAGTGTGATTCTCGATTTATACGTGTAATGCCTTAATTGATGAAAGGTCACGTTTGATTTGATTGCATCTATTGTTTTATTTCAGTATACCAGGAAAGAGGAGTCGATTTGTGCGAAAGGTGGTGCAAAATTACGTGGTATGCCAGTTTGGTTGTGTGGCTTGAACGTGTCTAACTACAGACGTCTGTTTTTTAGTAACAAAATCTAGCAGTGAGGCAGACGTGGTTTGGTTCATATCATCCTACGTTTTTCTGTGCTAAGATGTCTTTCCAAGTCCACATCACCCTTGTAATTCATAACGCAGCTGACAGCCCTCCCACACAGCAGATTTAGCTTAACTTTCATTTCTTCTAAATACAAAGTATAGATATTTTGCTTTTAATTTGTCTGAGAACGTGCCACTGTCACTACTATTTACGTGAGAAGACGACATACTTCTGAACAGTAGGATTCAATCGTATACAGCGACATTACTTCACTAAAATTTAATATGAATCTGAACACGATAACATTCGAAAACTCGAACTTGAAATTATTAATTAAAAAGCTTTTGTTTAAAGTCGGTATTACACAGCAATCCACCAAGAAAGGTATTGGTTAGAGAGCCTATATTCTCTCTATATAGGCTCTGTAATATTGGTCTAGTGCGACAGCCATTTAGTGGCAGCACTGGTGGAACTAACAGAATTAGAAAATTAGCAGTGAAGTAATGTCGCTGTATACGTGTGTATCCTACACTTTAGAAGTATATCGTCTTCTCACATAAATAGTAGTGGCAGAAGCATCTGGCGGTCGTAATTATTCGGCACGACTCGGCATGATCGGAAGTTGCCTTCGAAGCATAGCGAAGTAAGAATCGTTGGAACTTGGAATCGTCACGACTTGGAAACACGCAATCGTTCTTAACGATTCTTTTGAACGACGATTCGTCCGTATCACGATTCGATTCTTACGATTCTTTATTTAGAGTCGTTCAAATGAACGACTCATTCACGAATCGCCACAACTCTAATGTTTGACAGTCTCTATTCTGTCAGTGGCGTGTTGGACGTCATCATCGTCAGTTATCGTCAGTGGTATTGATAGTCGTTCTGTGAGTACGTCTTTATATTTGTCCCAGTCCGCATTTGCGTATTTGTGGATCGTTCGTCTTGTGGATATATGGTCTGGGGGCAGGGTGGCGCTGGTCGAAAAAAGGATTGGTAGGTGGTCGCTCGTTATAGAGGTGCCCACGACAGCATCTGACATTGTGTCGCTAATGTTGTGTCCATACAGTACGTGGTCTGGTGTCGAGTGGCTTCGGTGCCCCTATGAACGTCGGTTGGTTGACTGGTAGCCGATCCATCGGTTCTGTCGTCAGGAAGTCAAATAGACTTCGACCGTTTCCGTTATCGGCTGTGTCCCCTAGCATATGGTGTCGTGCGTTAAAGTCTCCTAGTATTATGTATTTATTGTACGTCATCATATGTCGTAGGAAGTGCAGTGGTAGGGGCGTTCCGGATGGGTTGTACAGACAGGCTATCGCGAGAGTGCGTCTATTTTTGTCTCTTATCTGTACTATAACTACTTCTACATTATTGAGTGGTGCCGGGAGAGGGATCTCCTTTGCTGCAATCGTGTTCTGTACGAGTAGAACTACTACTCCTCTTCCATCTAGTCTGTCCTTTCGGAATGTGATGAATTTGGGGATGTTGAAGGCGTGTGTGTTCCTTAGCCATGTTTCGGTGATGCCTGCAACATGGACACCTTCCTGTTGTATGGTGTGTGTTACTAGTGAGCGTTTCGGTTTGACGCCTTGAGTGTTTACCGATACTCGTAGTAGCCGTAGTGTGTCGGCCGTCGTGGAGGTGCCTGGGAGGGAGCGGGTTGGAGTTAGGGGGTGGGTGCCTGTTTAATTCGTGTTCTGTAGTGTGTGTTGTGGTGCGTGCTGAGGTGTGGCCAACCTCAGTGATGTAATACTAAACTGTGAGTAGCCATTGTAAAGTGACTGGTGAGCTTCGCTACGTTCCTTAGTGAAGTTTTACACTGCATTATGAGTGACGAAGAGGTTCCTGGGCCATCGCGGGCAACGCCAAATACTCCATCCACTCCTCAGAGAAGAGCAAAGGGTAGCACACTACGGAGTCGAGAAAGAAAAATAATTAGTAATGTCGCTAAATGCTGTGAAGAGGCCGGCCGCTGTGGCCGAGCAGTTCTAGGCGCTTCAGTCCGGAGCCGCGCTGCTGCTACGGTCGCAGGTTCGAATCCTGCCTCGGGCATGGATGTGTGTGATGTCCTTAGGTTAGTTAGGTTTAAGTAGTTCTAAGTTTAGGGGACTGATGACCACAGACGTTAAGTCCCATAGTGCTTAGAGCCTCTCAGCCAATAACACGAACCGTTACTTATACAGGGGTGAGCGTCAGTTGGATGAAACGTGGATCGACAGCCATATGACAGTACGTAAATGTTGGCAGAAGAGTGATATTGTCGGCGTTGTGAGTTGGGGAACGTCCTCCAAAAGACTGATTATTGGAAGCGTTGGATCTAGGAAGGGATTTGTCAGGGAAGCCGAACTAAAATTTTGGGCTAAATCAACTAAAGGTGACTACCATGGTCAGATGAATTTAGGAAATTTTGAAAGGTGGTTTTCAAGCATGGTGCTCCCGAAACTTCCTCCGAAGTCGGTAATTGTGATGGAAAACACCCTCATGGTATGGCACCAAAGTGATGATGTTGGAACGGCTTCAAAATAGGCGTGTCGCCTGTAATGAGAGCATGAGAAAGCAGGTTCTGTTCGCTTTAATAAAGAGCATAGACCTGCTAAAAAACATATGTAATTGACGAAATGGAGAAAGAGAAAGGCCACATGGTTGTACGCTTGCCTCCCTACAATTGTGATTTGAGTGCGGTAGTACTGGCATGGGCGAAATTAAAACGGTTGTTTAGGGAGCGCAACATTTCAGTTAACCTTTTTGCGACAAGTGAATCCCTTTTATCTGTAACTGCCGATGACTGGGAAGCGTACTGCAGGAAAGTCCAACAACTAGAAGAAGAATATTGGAGGCGTGATGGTGTTGTTGAACTAGCAATAGACGATATCATTATTAACACTGCCGAAACGGACAGTAGCGACGAACATGAAGCACACACAGAAGAGGAGTACAATGAAAGTGATTCTGAGTGATGTATTTGAGGGTACAATACAGCGTAACAATTGTCAATAAATTTTCCAAATTCATTCCTTCTCTTTTTATTGCCACAATGTAAGTTTTTCTACTAGTTCTGTATAATGCCAAATTGTCCAAGAGAATTGTTACGAAATTAGTAGCAATAGGCGGTATATTCAGTATGAAACTTTCGATTTCACTTCATAACGGCCAACAGTCGAAATTGCAATATTGGGTTTTACACATAAATAATTTCACGTATCCTGCAATTATTTTATTATTCCGCTGTCCGCTTTTGCGCTAGTATATGCGCAACATTAACAGTTGCTGCTGCGGCTAATAGATGGCATTGTGTGTACAGCTTGGAGCCAACTTTTATGTGGATGCCAGAGTGTTGCCAGCACTGCGTGACGTTGTTGTTGTTGTGGTCTTCAGTCCTGAGACTGGTTTGATGCAGCTCTCCATGCTACTCTATCCTGTGCAAGCTTCTTCATCTCCCAGTACCTACTGCAACCTACATCCTTCTGAATCTGCTTAGTGTATTCATCTCTTGGTCTCCCCCTATGATTTTTACCCTCCACACTGCCCTCCAATACTAAATTGATGATCCCTTGATGCCTCAGAACATGTCCTACCAACCGATCCCTTCTTCTGGTCAAGTTGTGCCACAAACTTCTCTTCTCCCCAATCCTATTCAATACTTCCTCATTAGTTATGTGATCTACCCATCTAATCTTCAGCATTCTTCTGTAGCACCACATTTCAAAAGCTTCTATTCTCTTCTTGTCCAAACTATTTACCGTCCATGTTTCACTTCCATACATGGCTACACTCCATACAAATACTTTCAGAAATAACTTCCTGACACTCAAATCTATACTCGATGTTAACAAATTTCTCTTCTTCAGAAACGCTTTCCTTGCCATTGCCAGTCTACATTTTATATCCTCTCTACTTCGTCCATCATCAGTTATTTTGCTCCCCAAATAGCAAAACTCCTTTACTACTTTAAGTGTCTCATTTCCTAATCTAATACCCTCAACATCACCCGACTTAACTCGACTACATTCCATTATCCTCGTTTTGCTTTTGTTGATGTTCATCTTATATCCTCCCTTCAAGACACCATCCATTCCGTTCAACTGCTCTTCCAAGTCCTTTGCTGTCTCTGACAGAATTACAATGTCATCGGCGAACCTCAAAGTTTTTATTTCTTCTCCATGGATTTTAATACCTACTCCAAATTTTTCTTTTGTTTCCTTTACTGCTTGCTCAATATAGAGATTGAATAACATCGGCGAGAGGCTACAACCCTGTCTTACTCCCTTCCCAACCACTGCTTCCCTTTCATGTCCCTCAACTCTTATAACTGCCATCTGGTTTCTGTACAAGTTGTAAATAGCCTTTCGCTTCCTGTATTTTACCCCTGCCACCTTTAGAATTTGAAAGAGAGTATTCCAGTCAACATTGTCAAAAGCTTTCTCTAGGTCTACAAATGCTAGAAACGTAGGTTTGCCTTTCCTTAATCTTTCTTCTAAGATAAGTCGTAAGGTCAGTATTGCCTCACGTGTTCCAGTATTTCTACGGAATCCAAACTGATCTTCCCCGAGGTCGGCTTCTACTAGTTTTTCCATTCGTCTGTAAAGAATTCGTGTTAGTACTTTGCAGCTGTGGCTTATTAAACTGATTGTTCGGTAATTTTCACATCTGTCAACACCTGCTTTCTTTGGGATTGGAATTATTATATTCTTCTTGAAGTCTGAGGGTATTTCGCCTGTTTCATACATCTTGCTCACCAGATGGTAGAGTTTTGTCAGGACTGGCTCTCCCAAGGCCGTCAGTAGTTCCAATGGAATGTTGTCTACTCCGGGGGCCTTGTTTCGACTCAGGTCCTTCAGTGCTCTGTCAAACTCTTCACGCAGTATCGTATCTCCCATTTCATCTTCATCTACATTCTCTTCCATTTCCATAATATTGTCCTCAAGTGCATCGCCCTTGTATAGACTCTCTATATACTCCTTCCACCTTTCTGCTTTCCCTTCTTTGCTTAGAACTGGGTTTCCATCTGAGCTCTTGGTGTTCATACATGTGGTTCTCTTATCTCCAAAGGTCTCTTTAATTTTCCTGTAGGCAGTATCTATCTTACCCCTAGTGAGATAAGCCTCTACATCCTTACATTTGTCCTCTAGCCATCCCTGCTTAGCCATTTTGCACTTCCTGTCGATTTCATTTTTGAGACGTTTGTATTCCTTTTTGCCTGCTTCATTTACTGCATTTTTATATTTTCTCCTTTCATCAATTAAATTCAATATTTCTTCTGTTACCCAAGGATTTCTACTAACCCTCTTCTTTTTACCTACTTGATCGTCTGCTGCCTTCACTACTTCATCCCTCAGAGCTACCCATTCTTCTTCTACTGTATTTCTTTCCCCCATTCCTTTCAATTGTTCCCTTATGCTCTCCCTGAAACTCTGTACAACCTCTGGTTCTTTCAGTTTATCCAGGTCTCATCTCCTTAAATTCCCACCTTTTTGCAGTTTCTTCAGTTTTAATCTACAGGTCATAACCAACAGATTGTGGTCAGAGTCCACATCTGCCCCTGGAAATGTCTTACAATTTAAAACCTGGTTCCTAAATCTCTGTCTTACCATTATATAATCTATCTGATACCTTTTAGTATCTCCAGGGTTCTTCCATGTATACAGCCTTCTATCATGATTCTTAAACCAAGTGTTAGCTATGATTAAGTTGTGCTCTGTGCAAAATTCTATCAGGCGGCTTCCTCTTTCATTTCTTAGCCCCAATCCATATTCACCTACTACGTTTCCTTCTCTCCCTTTTCCTACACTCGAATTGCAGTCACCCATGACTATTAAATTTTCGTCTCCCTTCACTATCTGAATAATTTCTTTTATTTCATCATACATTTCTTCAATTTCTTCGTCATCTGCAGAGCTAGTTGGCATATAAACTTGTACTACTGTAGTAGGTGTGGGCTTTGTATCTATCTTTGCCACAATAATGCGTTCACTATGCTGTTTGTAGTAGCTTACCCGCATTCCTATTTTCCTATTCATTATTAAACATACTCCTGCATTACCCCTATTTGACTTTGTGTTTATAACCCTGTAGTCACCTGACCAAAAGTCTTGTTCCTCCTGCCACCGAACTTCACTAATTCCCACAATATCTAACTTAAACCTATCCATTTCCCTTTTTAAATTTTCTAACCTACCTGCCCGATTAAGGGATCTGACATTCCACGCTCCGATCCGTAGAATGCCAGTTTTCTTTCTCCTGATAACGACATCCTCTTGAGTAGTCGTTAGCGTGACTTATTACCCCGCCAATATGCTGTGCCGGTGGGCGGAGCTTACCTCCTCTATACCCTGCACCCCCCTCCCCCACCTCCGTTATACCCTGCACCTCCCCCCCCCTCTGAAACCAACAATTGGTATACCACAGCTTTCCTAAACAATGGGAGCGCGTCGCTGCAGATTATTATTAGTATCGCCAGGGTTGTGATATGTACGAGAATTCTCGTACGCATACGAGAATTTCGTCATTTGTACGATGTACGAGGCAAAAGTGAATATCGTACACGAACATACGAGAATTTTGCCTAAAACTTTTTTTTTTTAGCGTTTAATCGGATCGATAACTGGAGTCGTTACAGACCATTTGTTTGAAAAATAATCAATTCATCTGTTATATTTCAAAAATGATTAGAAACTGTTCCGAATCCATGCAGTCTCTGTCAATGAACAAATTTCAGGCAGGAGAGAGAGCACCAAACTACCGACATGACAAAACGATTAAAGGTCGAGAATGAGGCTTAGTTCAAAGCCTGGCCCTGGAAAATAAATTAAATGAGCTAACAATAACGAATCATTTTGCTTTGCATGACATATTTCACTCAGTTCGAATTGTTAAGTTTCAGAAATAGAGCGGCCAACGAATCTCAAAGCACTAAATGGAACTTTAATCGACTATTATTGGAAAGCAATTAACAGTAGACCTAATTACCCTACAATACTGTGGAATTGTTAAGTACAAACGAAAGACATTTCATCAGACGGTATTGTTTCTTCTTCAACAAACGATACTCTTAACAATGCGGTATTTCGCGTGTAGTCATTACGAGTACGTTTAACTGAATTCATTTACTGTGTTGTTTCTTTTTGTAAGTGTTTCGGGTTACTGTGTGTTACTGTGAGTGGAGAAATGGGAAGTGACAGTGAATATGAGAACACAAGCACGAAACTTTCGTGCATGCCGGAGAAAAATGATCTAAAAAGAGGTGAAATCTCGAAGAGAGAACGGCCTGTCCATCGACAACAAAAATTTCGTGAAGAGTGGCTGCATATGCCAGGTTTACGTAATTGGCTGGTGCGCGATAGTGATCCGCTCAGGCGGCGATGCAGATATTGCAATACCAACATGGTTTCCGAAATACAGAGCCAGGTTTACGTAATTGGCTGGTGCGCGATAGTGATCCGCTCAGGCCGCGATGCAGATATTGCAATACCAGCATGGTTTCCGAAATACAGAATATTAAAAACCATGCCAGAAGTAAGAAGCACCTAAACATGGTGCAATCTGCTACCGTGCGACAGCCTTCAGTCGCTCAATTTGTCACAAACGCACAACCAGTTAAGAGGAAGGTTGCTAAAGCTGAAATCAAATTATCAGCATTCTTAGCAGAACATAATGTGGCATTTTTAGCTGCTGACCATTTATCCGGTTTGTTAAATGATATTTTTCTAGACTCGGATATTGCAAGGGCAATGACTCTTAAACGGCACAAAGCACGTGCCATTGTTTCTAATGTTATTGGGACGTCACACAAAGAAGTGTTGGCGAAAAAACTATAACACGCCAAATTTTGCATAATGACGGACGAGTCCACCGATATCGGAACTGTGAAAAATTCCCGCGTGGCGATCCGCTTTTATGATAAAGATTCAGGTGAGTAATAATAAGAGCTAGTTTTGAAATAATAACCAAATTAATTCTAAAATAAATTTTCCTGTTAAGCTACCACTTTGTATCACTTCTCCTTTTACAGGTTGTATTGAAAGTAAGTTTTGGGAGCTATATAAAATTTATGAAGATGGAGACTTAAATGTTGAGAAAGCTTCTACTGCAGAAAATCTTACAATGGTGTAGTAAAAACGTTTCAACAGCATAACATTCCATTTGCCAATATTATTGGCTTTGGAGCAGATGGTTGCAATACTATGATGGGAGTTCGTAATTCTGTAGCAAGCACGTTCCGAGATAGCTGCCCGGGAATTTTTGTAATGAAGTGTGTTTGTCATTCGGTGCATATATGCGCAAGCGAGGCGTGCAAGAACCTTCCAAGAGCTTGTGAGGACCTCGCGAGGAATATTTATGGTTTTTTCAAACTCAGTGCGAAGAGGCAGGCAGAGTTCAAGGAATTTCAGGTATTGTAGCATTTTATATCTCATAGACTTTATTTTGCGTCCGATCGTGTGGAAAGTGGCTAAACATTATGTTTTATTCCAGGTATTTTTAAACTTTGAACCACACAAATTACTACATTCTTCACAGACACGTTGGCTGTCAATGATCGCGGTTGTTAGGACAGTGCTGGAAAACTGGGATGCTCTATTGCTGTTTTTTAACCAAAAATGGTTTTCTGAGCGAGTTCTAAGTGCTGAACAAGTTTTTGACTGTTTACATGACTCCTTTGCAAAAGTGTATTATATCTTAGAGTGGATTCTACCAAAATTTACTACTTTCAACGAGTACTTCCAGTCTAGAGCAGTAGTAATTGTTGACCTTCATGACAAGATTAGAGCTCTCTATACAGAAATACTTATGTATTTCATGAAACGCACTTATGTCCTGGGAAAAAATCTCAGTGGTGTTGACCCAAAAACTGCAGCTCATCATCTGGAAGATTCACAACTGTATTTGAGTGTGAAAATTCTGAAGAACGTTGGCACACCAGAGATGAAGAATCACCCACATCTTATCAAGGATTTTTATCATCGATGCAGGAACTTTCTTGTGGTGAGTACACCTCGTTTGCCTGTAATCATATATAATTTGTGTTTTATCGTTTTCTATACATTTGTGTGTTTATGTGTGGCATACCTAATGAGAGCTATTAATTCTCAAATATTACAGACAGCTTCGTGCCAGATCAAATTACGGTATGATATTGAAGATAAAGTGCTGTCCAAACTAGCGGCACTCAAACCTACAAATGCCCTGTCACAAAGTTTCCGAGATACAACAGCTTCACTCATGCCTTTAATGGAACTGTTGCCACGTATAATTCCTCCCTCAGATCTCGATTTAGCACAAACTACAGATGACCAGTGGAGGCGTCTCCCTCTGGTTTTGGCTTGTCTCCCAGACTCACTACAAAAGGAACAATCACCGGATAAAATGTGGAATATATTAAATAACGAACCTGAAGAATTTAAGCGTTTTCGCTCTCTCAATTCTGAGTATACCTAATTCAAATGCAGACTGCGAAAGAGTTTTTTCTAAGGTGTGTAAAGCAATGTAGCTAATAACTAGTTAATAATATGATTTCATACTTGTCAGGTTATTGAAGTTTCATGTTCAACTTCAGATAAACCTCATGAAAACCAAAATTAGGAACAGACTCCAAACCAGTACACTGAATGGAGCACTTCCTGCCTCTGAATGCATTAAAGAACGACCAGGAAACAACGGAACATGTGTAACTTTTGAGCCCACACACGAAATGTACGAGAAAATGACGTCGGACACTCTTTATAAAACGAAACAGGAAGAAGAAGATGTAGACATCGAATTTGTTTCATAATTACAAATTCTTGTTCATAGTTTTATTCATTTGTAAATAAAGTTTTGTAAAGCTATATATATACTACGAATAAAAAATTTTCAAAACGTACGAGAATTTTTACTAAAATACGAGAATTTCATGAGGTTGGTACGAGAATCGCGCTGTCTGGCTATCACAACCCTGAGTATCGCATTAAATTCACTTTGCGAGTGGTCACGGCGTAAGCAGTAGGCAAAACGTACTTTGTTGATAAGAAAATGTTTATATTTGATAATGTAGGTTGTCCCAGTGTAATAATATGTCAGTAACGGACGTAACACATGACTGGAATAATGTTAGTGGGTTTTCCTGGTGTAAAAGTAGAATAAATATGAAGTAAAAGTTAAGAGTGTTACCTGTGATTCAGTGGTTTAATGACCCCAATAAAAGAAAAAAACCGAATTAACGTCCCTTTTCATCCTTTGTGTGAGCTTTGTAGTCAGTAAAAAGAGATTGGGAAGGTGACAAGATGTATCGGCCAATTTGCGGGTGCCTTTTAAACGTTTATATTTCTTGTTTCTCGGCTTTAAAGTGTCATTTTTTGTTCCTTATTTTTGTTGTTTCCTTACGAGAGACTCTCCAAAGTCTTAACTGTTTTCCGTCGTTTCCCTATAAAATATTTAGTGAAGCAGATAGTTATAGTTCGAGTGTTACAAGATGCCGAATTTTTTTTTCCTACAGAACGGAGCGCCACCGCAGTCGTACCTACATGAACAAGTATTTCTTAACAATGAGCTTCCTCAACAATGGATCAGCACTGAGGGCCTCATGGCTTTCGCAGTGCTCCATTGGCCTCCAGGGTCGACTGACCAGGCGGTATGTGACACGCCTTTTATGCGCAATGGGTTATGAATCACTTCATCTCTTTGTTGGGACTTTCAATAGATAACAGCTGTACACAGTCGAAAAGGCAATGGAAACGGATAGAGAATGAAATTATAGGCTTGCCAAGTTGCAATGAATTTGCATTGGTGGAATGTCACACCATAGAACCATGTTGGTTCATCTTGTCTGATCAATGTTGTTAAATTTTAATGCTTTTTGAATAGGTGATACAGAAAGTCTGTGGCATAGTTTCATTTGTCCTGTTGTTATTGTTGTTGTTGTCTACAAATGAACGTTACGTTAAATACGCTGTGTGCTCTATTGTCGTACTTCTGATGAATAAAATATGAGTTTACTTTAAGCTGCCTATGACATTCCAACATGTTAGCAAAACATTGTATCCGCTTGGTATATCGAAAGTTTTGCGGTAATGATGTGCGAGAGTTTTAGGCACTTTTGATGGTGGTGACACATTATGAAACATCACAATAATCGACGACAGCAGTCGAAAAGCAACGGATTGAAAATGTCGAGGAGAAGTGGACAACAAGCGAATTATTATGAAAATTATTTTGGAGTGTGATGGAGCTTTGGAATTTGGCACTGGTTCAAGTAAACCATAAAAATGTGCACAAGGTGATACGCTGCATAGGTGAAGGCTAACCCCAATGCTAAGAATCGTCTTACAATGTAGCTCGATACAAAGTCGTTGCTTTGGATTGGTGAATGCGTGACTGCTAAAGATACTTAGTAAAAGCCATAAAAAATCTACAATGTGCGCTCGGTGGACAGTATTGATTTACGTCGACATCATCTTCACAACATCGAATGGAAGGCACCCAGTGCCTTGCAATGTCACTTACATATATTAGATGATGAACGTGTAGTCTTGAGTCCGAAGACTGGTTCCGTGCGGTTCTCCACTCTAGATTATACTGTGCAAGCCTATTCATAGCAAGCCTATTCATGTCCGAATAATTACTGCAACTTACATCTAAGTGAACCACCTCAATGTATTCAACCTTTGGTTTCCCTCTACAATTTTTAACCTCCACACTTCTATCCAGCTGACCAGAGTGGCTGAGTGATTCCAGGCGCTACAGTCTGGAACCTGCGACCGCTACGGTCGCAGGTTCGAATCCTGCCTCGGGCATGAATGTGTGTGATGTCCTTAGGTTAGTTAGGTTTAAGTAGTTCTAAGTTCTAGGGGACTGACGACCTCAGCAGTTAAGTCTCATAGTGCTCAGAGCCATTTGAACTTCAAACTGACAGTTCCTTCACGCCTCGTAATGTACCCTATCAACCGATTCCTTGTTTTAGTCAAGTTGTACCACAAATTTCTTTTCTCTGCAATTCGATTCAGTACCTCCTTATCAACTACGCGATCTACCCATCTAATCTTCATCATTCTTCTATAGCACCACATTTCAGAAACTTTTATTCTCTTGTTGTATGAAAGGCTTATCCTCCACATTTCACTTCCGTACAAGGTTACACTCCAGACAAACACCTTCAGAAAAGACATCCTAACACTTAACTTTGCATTAGGTGCCAAAAAAACCTCTTTTTTTATAAACGATTTTCCGTTATAGTTAGCCGATTCTATAGCCTCTCTTCTTAGGCCATCTGATATTCCGCTGCCCAAATACTACTCCTAGTGTCTCATTTTCTCGTCGAATTCCCTCAGCTTCGCCTGGTTTAATTCGACCACATTCCATCACCCAGGCTTTGCTTTTGTTTATGCTCATCTTATAACCTCTTTTCATAAAACTATCAGTTTCGTGCTAATGCTCTTCCAACCCCTTCGCTGTCTCTGACAGAACTGTAACGTTATTGTCATGCCCAGGCTGTTAATGTTTAACACGCTTAACTTTCGGTAATTTTGCAAACATTTCCAAAATAGTTTGAATATACTTTGTTACGTGGCACTGCTCAGCTACTAATGATAGAATATGGATTAAAGTACAAAAACGTTTGAATTATGAGTTGAGAGTGACAGGTCGAGATGACGACATTGCTTATGACGGCAATGAAGTCAAAAATATAAGCTAATCATTCTCAAAATAAACAGCAATGAAAGTTGAATCTGAGACTGATCTGCCGAAAAACGTCTAATTTTAATAGGAGGCAAAACATTGTAGAACTGGATTCGTTTGTAACAGATACAAAGGAAAATGTCATAGGTCAAATGGATGTCCTAGACGAAACTAAATAAAAGATTATGCAATGTTGTCTTGTGAAAGTTATGTGGAAAGTTTGAGAACTGATAACAATACAAACATGTATAAAAGAGAAAAGAAGGTTTTAATGACGAGAAACTGTAATTCTTTCATAGATCTAAATATACTGGACTGTGACTAATGGAATATTTTAATACAATTAGTCATGTAGCAAGACGCGAGACAATGAGTGTCGGTTAGACCGTCAGTGAGAGAGCACTTCGATTTCCTGCTGCTAATAAGGCGAGTACACCGTTCGCTTGTTACACATTTTTACGAGCTTCAAACAGGTACAACTTATTTTCAGTTATCTGGGTAGTTACTATTTTATTTTTGTAATTTCTTGCGTGTTTGAGTGCCTACTAGACACAACCTTTTATTTTAATAACAGTGTAGTGTACAGTATCGCCGTTGCTACTGACCCTCGTATCGTACAGGCTTTTGTTTGTTTGGTTAGAACAGCTCAGTGTCGGTTAGACCGTCAGTGAGAGAGCACTTCGATTTCCTGCTGCTAATAAGGCGAGTACACCGTTCGCTTGTTACACATTTTTACGAGCTTCAAACAGGTACAACTTATTTTCAGTTATCTGGGTAGTTACTATTTTATTTTTGTAATTTCTTGCGTGTTTGAGTGCCTACTAGACACAACCTTTTATTTTAATAACAGTGTAGTGTACAGTATCGCCGTTGCTATCGACCCTCGTATCGTACAGGCTTTTGTTTGTTTGGTTAGAACAGCTCAGTGTCGGTTAGACCGTCAGTGAGAGAGCACTTCGATTTCCTGTTGCTAATAAGGCGAGTACACCGTTCGCTTGTAGGGTAAACATAGTCATGTGTAGGGACTGTGGTTGTTGTGAGCGGACGCAAGGAGAATTGGCCACTCTTCGGGGGCAGGTGGAGGCTTTGTCTGTTAGGCTCATCGAGCTCGAGGCGCAGGCGTCGGCTCGTAGTGGCGTTGGGGCAACTGTGGTGAGACCTATGCCTACTTCGGTGGCCTTAGAATCGCATGGAACCCCTGATGTCGCTGCGTCTTCCGGCAGTGAGCATCTTACCGGTCAGCCATCACTCCAGGGTGAATGGCGGACAGTGGTGGGCTCGCGCATGCCTGGCCGAAAGGTGAAGGTGGGATCTGGCCGCGTGGCAGCTGCCTTACCCCTTTCCAACAGGTACGGGGTGCTTCCTAGTGGTGATGACATCGTTTCCGAGCCACCACAGGATGCCTCGCCTGTTGGGCCAGTGGCCGATTCTCCGGCAAGGTCCCGACAGTCACAGAGGGCGGGCCTATTAGTTATAGGGAGCTCCAACGTTAGGCGGGTTATGGAGCCCCTTAGGAAAATAGCGGGTAGGTCGGGGAAGAATGCCAGTGTGCACTCGGTGTGCTTGCCGGGGGGTCTCGTCCGTAATGTGGAGGAGGCCCTTCCGGCAGCTATTGAACGCACTGGGTGTGACCGGCTGCAGATAGTAGCACATGTCGGAACGAATGACGCCTGCCGCTTGGGTTCTGAGGCCATCCTTGGTTCCTTCCGGCGGCTGGCTGATTTGGTGAAGACAACCAGCATCGCACGCGGAGTGCAAGCTGAGCTTAATATCTGCAGCATAGTGCCCAGAGTCGATCGCGGTCCTTTGGTTTGGAGCCGTGTGGAGGGTCTAAACCAGAGGCTCAGACGACTCTGCGACTATAATGGTTGCAAATTCATCGACCTCCGTTATTGGGTGGAGAACTGTAGGGCCCCCCTAGACAGGTCAGGCGTGCACTACACACCGGAAGCAGCTACTAGGGTAGCAGAGTACGTGTGGCGTGCACACGGGGGTTTTTTAGGTTAGAGGGACCCCCCCTTGGGCGAAACGATAAAATACCTGACGGCTTACCAGAGAGGACATTATCATTGTTGATAAAGAACGTCCGTCCTCAGAGACCAAAAACAGGAAAAGTCAACGTAATATTGGTAAACTGCAGGAGTATCCAGGGCAAGGTTCCTGAATTAGTATCTCTTATTGAAGGAAATAGTGCGCATATAGTATTAAGAACGGAAAGTTGGTTAAAACCGGAAGTGAACAGTAACGAAATCCTAGACACAGAATGGAATATATACCGCAAGGATAGGATAAACGCCAATGGTGGAGGAGTATTTATAGCAGTAAAGAATTCAATAATATCCAGTGAAGTTATTAGCGAATGCGAATGTGAAATAATCTGGGTTAAGTTAAGTATCAAAGGTGGGTCAGATATGATAGTCGGATGCTTCTATAGACCACCTGCATCAGCAACCGTAGTAGTTGAGCGCCTCAGAGAGAACCTGCAGAACGTCGTGAAGAAGTTTCGTGATCATACTATTGTAATAGGGGGAGACTTCAATCTACCAGGTATAGAATGGGATAGTCACACAATCAGAACTGGAGCCAGGGACAGAGACTCTTGTGACATTATCCTGACTGCCTTGTCCGAGAATTACTTCGAGCAGATAGTTAGAGAACCAACTCGTGAAGCTAACGTTTTAGACCTCATAGCAACAAATAGACCGGAACTTTTCGACTCCGTGAATGTAGAAGAGGGTATCAGTGATCATAAGTCAGTGGTTGCATCAATGACTACAAGTGTAATAAGAAATGCCAAGAAAGGAAGGAAAATATATTTGCTTAACAAGAGTGATAGGGCACAAATCGCAGAATATCTGAGTGACCACCATCAAACGTTCATTTCTGAGGAAGAGGATGTGGAACAAAAATGGAAAAAATTCAGAAACATCGTCCAGTACGCCTTAGATAAGTTCGTACCGACTAAGGTCCAAAGCGAGGGGAAAGATCCACCGTGGTATAACAATCATGTACGAAAGGTACTACGGAAACAAAGAAAGCTTCATCATAGGTTTAAGAGTAGTCGAATCATAGCTGATAAGGAAAAGCTGAACGAAGCGAAAAAGAGCGTAAAGAGAGCAATGAGAGAAGCATTCAACGAATTCGAACATAAAACATTGGCAAACAATCTAAACAAGAACCCTAAAAAGTTTTGGTCATATGTAAAATCGGTAAGCGGATCTAAATCCCATATTCAGTCACTCGTTGACCACGATGGCACCGAAACAGAGGACGACCGAAGAAAGACAGAAATACTGAATTCAGTGTTCCGAAACTGTTTCACTGCGGAAAATCGTAACACGGTCCCTGACTTCAGCCGTCGCACGGACGCCAAAATGGAAAATATTGAAATAAACGATATCGGAATTGAAAAACAACTGCTATCACTTAGTAGCGGAAAAGCATCCGGACCAGACGAGATACCCTTAAGATTCTACAGTGATTATGCTAAAGAACTTGCCCCCTTTCTATCAGCAATTTATCGTAGATCGCTGGAAGAACGTAAAGTACCTAGCGACTGGAAGAAAGCGCAGGTCGTTCCCATTTTCAAGAAGGGTCATAAATCAGATGCGAATAATTATAGGCCTATTTCGCTTACGTCAATCTGTTGTAGAATAATGGAACATGTTTTGTGTTCTCGTATTATGACGTTCTTAGATAATACAAATCTCCTTCATCATAACCAACATGGATTCCGCAAACAGAGATCATGTGAAACTCAGCTCGCCCTATTTGCCCAAGAAATTCACAGTGCCGTAGACACTGGCGAGCAGATTGATGCCGTATTCCTGGACTTCAGGAAGGCATTTGATACGGTTCCGCACTTACGTTTAGTGAAAAAAATACGAGCTTACGGAATATCGGACCAGGTTTGTGATTGGATTCAGGATTTCCTAGAAGAAAGAACACAACATGTCATTCTTAACGGTTCAAAATCTGCAGATGTTGAGGTAATTTCGGGAGTACCGCAGGGAAGCGTGATAGGACCTTTATTGTTTACAATATACATAAATGACTTAGTTGACAACATCGGTAGCTCCGTGAGGCTATTTGCAGATGACACGGTTGTCTACAAGAAAGTAGCAACATCAGAAGACTCGTACGTACTCCAGGAGGACCTACAGAGGATTAATGCATGGTGCGACAGCTGGCAGCTTTCCCTAAACGTAGATAAATGTAATATAATGCGCATACATAGGGGCAGAAATCCATTCCAGTACGATTATGCCATAGGTGGTAAATCATTGGAAGCGGTAACGACCGTAAAATACTTAGGAGTTACTATCCGGAGCGATCTGAAGTGGAATGATCACATAAAACAAATAGTGGGAAAAGCAGGCGCCAGGTTGAGATTCATAGGAAGAATTCTAAGAAAATGTGACTCATCGACGAAAGAAGTAGCTTACAAAACGCTTGTTCGTCCGATTCTTGAGTATTGCTCATCAGTATGGGACCCTTACCAGGTTGGATTAATAGAAGAGATAGACATGATCCAGCGAAAAGCAGCGCGATTCGTCATGGGGACATTTAGTCAGCGCGAGAGCGTTACGGAGATGCTGAACAAGCTCCAGTGGCGGACACTTCAAGAAAGGCGTTACGCAATACGGAGAGGTTTATTATCGAAATTACGAGAGAGCACATTCCGGGAAGAGATGGGCAACATATTACTACCGCCCACATATATCTCGCGTAATGATCACAACGAAAAGATCCGAGAAATTAGAGCAAATACGGAGACTTACAAGCAGTCGTTCTTCCCACGCACAATTCGTGAATGGAACAGGGAAGGGGGGATCAGATAGTGGTACAATAAGTACCCTCCGCCACACACCGTAAGGTGGCTCGCGGAGTATAGATGTAGATGTAGATGTATTTCGCGTGTTGCAGCATAATGTGACTGGAGTATGAAACAGTTTGATGCAAAAACTGCATTTCTCAATGGTATTTTGAAGGAGGAAGTCTACAGGCGTCAATGCCATGATTGTGGTACAGGGCGTGTATTCGTGAAAAGTTTCTATCGTTTGAAGCAAGTCTCAAAAGCCTAGTATAAAGTCTTACTAAATGTCTCAACGAATGTAATTTGTCGGAGAGATGTGTTAATCCATGTTCTACAGTGAAAAACGAAACAGTTTTTCATTTTGATGGATTGATCGTGGGCTCTACGGACTCAAAGACTGAATTTATTGATCATCTGGCTATTTCCTTCCAATATCAGTCACAGATGTGATAATAGGCATTTTCCTGTGGTGACTAGTTTCAGACCACCATGTCCATTTTCATACCATGGCCTTAGATGTAAGTGAAATCGTGCAGTTCCATCAATGTACGTGTGAGTAACCAAATATTCATTATTCCTCACTAATAATCACGCAAATGCTCTCGAACGGAAAGAAATCACATTACATACACATATGAAGTTTATCATTTTGTGTTTATGTAACGATTATTAATGAGGAATAATGAATATTTGGTTAATCACATGTACGATGGTGGAAACTGTATGATTACACGATTATATTCAGATCTAAGGCCACGATTTGAAAATGGATGTGATGGTCCGAAACTAGTCATCACGAAGAAATGACTATTTACGTAGCTGTGGCAGGTGTTGGAAGAAAATCAAATTTAATACCAAAATAGGCAGTCTTATCCTCTATCACTATGTTGGAACTTCATAAATTCGGCTAATTGTTTTAAGATCACTGAGGTGATGTTTACTGGGATTACAAATCAAGAAATTCGACAACTGTATGAAAATAAGTCTGCATATATGAAGATAATTTTACACAAATACGAGTCTAGTATGTTGGCTGCAAAAACAATAACTTTACCAACCGAACCAGTATAGACACTGCATGAATCACCTTTTAATAACGCTGAGAAACAGTATGCAAGACGGGATTTATTGTATGCTGTCAATGCTGCGAGAGTTGAAGATTAAGCAGAACAATCGTGTATGCTTTGCAGAAGCAAATACTTATATGCAGGGTGATTCAGAAGATTGCACACAAATTGAAGGAAGTGATACAGAAGTCAAAAATACGATTTAAATTTTATGACCTTCAATGTATCCTGAGCCACTGAAAGCTTTGAAATGTCGGTAACACCAATGCTAATCAAAGCAAGATGTGGAAGCAACTAGGCGGAGCATCTGCACAAGTATGTGGCTTGCACAGTGCCACGGTGTTGGTCGGAAGGGGCGATCCAATAGCATGGCAATCTCGCTCCCCATATCTGACGCTTCTTGATTTATTTAATATTGGCTGCATATTAAAATCATCATGTACCTGATACCAGTTCCCGACGGAGGACAGCGTCTCGCCAAGATATTTGTAGTGTCTGATGCGGTTTGTTTGACGCTTTGTATATTTGGTAGAGTTCGCCATAATTTTCTACAAAGGTGTACTGAGTGTGGTATTCGCCATTTTAAACGCCTTTTATAATGTACAACACTGGTGAGTAAACAGTGCAGTATCTTTGTTGAACTTAAGGAGCGTGTGCTTTGATTGCCTTTGATGTTCCTGACATTCCCAAGCTTTGGGCGGCTCAGGATTACTTCCAGAACCACAAGTTTCTATTGAAAAGTGGTTGTATTTCGACACCTGCATCAGCTCCCTCAATTTTTGCGCAGCCTTCTGAGTCATCTTCTATATTAAATTAACGATTACAAATGACGTTAAGTTTAAGGAGAGAGAAGACTCTAATACTGAAGCTTATAGTGATACCGATTGTTCTGGGGACAAGTACACAAGATGATCAACAAGTGGCAGTCTTCTCCAGTTTCAAGGTGGAGCAATTATGTGCAAAACTGAACTATAGTGAGTTGTTGCTCTTCTACAGTGAACATCTGGCTGCGTGTATTACGTCCAAATAGCTTGTGTAGTTAGGTCACCTTTCGCTGTGAAAGAGATCTCACATCCTGATCCAAAACTAAATATTAAAGCGCGATCCAAACACAGAAACAAGATATTATTTTAATCAACTAATTAACGAGAATATGTTTAGAGTGAGCTATACACCAATCAGCATGCATGCAACTGATATTCTTACAACATTTTTGAAGTTCCAATCGATGAAGGTACTCATTGACATGGTGCCTACTTCATGACGTACAGCACTGCGGACGAGCCTGAAAGGATTTGTTTGATCAGTGTTATTATATATTAACAATATCTGAACATGTGACTTGGTGATGTACCAACTCTTTGTTATAGCATCCGTTATTCTATTGTTTACAAACGGAGGTCGTGTCGGCGGCGTTGCCAACTTGACGTATTTCCCGTCAAATTTGACGGAATTTCATGTTGTGTGGCGAGTAAAATTTAGTTTTGACGGTTGACGGATTTTTTGACGGGTAGTATTAAAACTGGGCCTTTTTTGATGGATTTTTCGGGTTTCATTTAATTTTGAAAATTATTTTCTTTAAAAAACTCTTACGAACGTAAATCTTTGTGCACCTGCAAGACAGTGTCATGGATGTACTGTACTAAAACACTGTGATGCAAAAACGGGCTATATTTCTGATTTGTTCATTCAAATGAAATACATGTAGGATATAACCGAAAACCGAACTGAAATCACCTCTTTAGATTTCCTTTCTACTGAGAAATGTACATGGCAATTTTTAGCTAGCGGTATCAAACATCTCTGATGAGTGGCAAACTCAACAAAGCAAACATAATGCGGTGGCAAATGGCTCTAATTTCTGTTGTAAGCAAAGTAAGTAAGAGTCCCAACCTCACGAACTGAGTGTAGGGAACAGAAGCAGGAATACTGATACGCCATCTTGGAAAGGGTTAGCGTGGAGGTGGTTTGCCATTGCCCTCCTCCGAGCTGTTACGAAGTGTCGAGCGCGTTTTTGTACATAGGGGATGACTGTGGTGAGTGCTGATACTGTGCGGTGTCGTGTTTGTTTTATTATGGGAGTAGAGGGAGAGGCTGAAACTCGGTGCTGGCACATTGGAATTTAGTCCAGGACATTGGCGCAAAACTGGCGATTAAGAAGTTTAAACTACCATCTCTCCTACCCCGGCCGACCAAATATTGGCAGCGAAAGTATCATCAACCACCAGAATTCGAACTGGCTCCTTTACCTGCTGTCCGCCGCTCGTGGTCTCGCGGTTGCGTTCTCGCTTCCCGAGCACGGGGTCCCGGGTTCGATTCCCGGCGGGGTCAGGAATTTTCACCTGCCTCGAGATGACTGGGTGTTTGTGTTGTCCTCATCATTTCATCATCATCCAGGAAAGTGGCGAAATTGGGCTGAGCAAAGGTTGGGAAATTGTACGGGCGCTGATAACCGCGCCGTTGAGCGCCCTACAAACCAAACATCATCATCATCATCACACCTTTACCTGCTCTGGACGTGTTAACGCGTGCGCCTTTGTACCTGTCCCTGTGTGCTCTGAACGTGTTTACGCGCGCCACCAGTCCTTCTACCTGGTACTCTGAACTTGTCTACATGCGCTACCAGTCCTTCTACCTGGTACTCTGAACTTGTCTACATGCGCCACCAGTCCTTCTACCTGGTACTCTGAACTTGTCTACATGCGCCACCAGTCCTTCTAGCTGGTACTCTGAACTTGTCTACACGCGCCACCAGTCCTTCTACCTGGTACTCTGAACGTGTCTACACGTAGATACGTTCAGAGTACCAGGTGGAATTACTGGTGGCGCCCGTAAACACGTTCAGAGCACACAGGGTCAGGTACAAAGCTGCGCGCGTTAACACGTCCACAGCAGTTAAAGGGTTAAATACCGATACGTGCTTCTAACACCAGCAGCACACTAACAAAAATATGCTTTGCTCTATGAGTTAATGCCGCTAATTTCGGATAGTGAGCGCAATACATTAGTGTACGGTACTTCTCGCAAATTGTATCTTGGCATTTGTCGGGCGGGGTTTGTGGGCAGAGGGGAGCGCACAAGCTAAGCTGTGTGAAGTGATGGCTTCCGAAGGGAGGAGGGGTTGGGGGAGGAACAAACCGCTCCTCCATGTATTGTAAGCACTCCGTGCAGGCAACAGAAACCAGTGTTTTGAGCTTCCATGAGCTCCTGATAACTGGCTTTCTTTTCCGAAACGGAGTCAAGAGCATCATCACTCATCTTCGAAAATATCACAATGAATATAGCACAACTAAAGGCAGATAGCGACAGACAGCTCAGCTCAGCAACAAAGACGACGACACCGCAGTCAACACGGGCTAATGGCACGCTGCGCTGTCGGCAACGAACATCTGCAAATAACTAATGCACGAATTCTTCCGGCTGGCGCAGTGGTTAGCACACTGGACTCGCATTCAGAAGAACGACGGTTCAAACCCGTCTCCGGCCATCCTGATTTAGGTTTTCTGTGATTTCCCTAAATCGTTTCAGGCAAATGCCGGGATGGTTCCTTCGGAAGGGCACGGCCGATTTCCTTCCCAATCCTTCCCTAATCCGAGCTTGCGCTCCGTCTCTAATGATCTCGTTGTCGACGGGACGTTGAACACTAATCGCCACCTCCTCTTCCGGCTGCTGCCGACTGCTATTGTTCATGACTGGGGAGCTGCGTGCCAAAGTTACAGCCTACAGTGTTGTAGTGAGTTATTGTGTGTTTAACAATTGGTGTCTAGTGCTCTTTTTGTTTGTTTTTACGACTGACTGAACAAGTCTGAAAAGAATGACAGGCAGTATATAAGACAGTTTAGAAAGCGTGGTTAAGTGATAAAAAATTAAAGGATTGATTGTTGGAGGTGCCCGGGGAACCTAGTTGTGCACGGTGGAAATATTGCCAATGCAACCTGACTGTGCGCTTGTCAGATTTACTTCCGCGTAGAAAAAGTAAGAAAATTTAAAAGCAGCTGAACGTGTTTCATCTTCACGACTGTCAATATTGCCATTTCAATCTATAAAACATACAAACGAACGTGCAGCTGCTGAAGCTACTCTGACATTGTTTGTAGTTAATCATTGTGCAATTAGATCCGTTGATCATCTTGCAAATCTAACAATGAAATTTATTCAAAGTGCTGGCTATGCATCTCTTTTACGGTTACAACATACGAAGAGCAATGCTTTGATCAGAAACGTTTTCTTGCAGCACTTTAAATCACAACTACAGAACGATGTTGGTAATGGACATTCAGTCTTTTGTAGATGAATCTACAGGCATTTCTGTAACCAAATTGTTGGCTGTGTGCACTATATTTTCCAAATGAACAAAGCAGAGATATTTCCACCTTTTTAGGAGTTGTTGAACTAGAACTGGGGAATGCTGGATGTGTTGTTACTGCAGTAACTTTCAGATTATGGTCTAGACATTAAACAAATGAAATAATTGGTAAAGATAATGCCTCAGTAATGGTGGGTATTAACAGTTGGGTTTGCCAGAAACTGCAAGGTGAGGTCCCTAATCTTGTACTGATCCCTATGTTTGCCATTCAGCTCAGTTAGCAGTGTCCTCTATTGCCCAAATACTACCAAGGAATCTTGAGTTCTTAATTTGTGAAACTTATTCTTGGTTTTCCAAATCTTCTTCACGAAAGCCATGAATAGGCAGTTGTTTAAGAACCGCATTTTAAGTCAGTGGCTTGAAGTACAGACACATTTTTAAATATCCAGACATCAAAATAAGTGCTACACAGCTGAACTATTATATAGTATGTACTCTGATGCCAGCAATTCAAAACATGGTTCAAATGGCTCCAAGCACTATGGGACTTAACATCTGAGGTCATCGGTCCCATAGACTTAGAACTACTTAAACCTAACTAACCTAAGGACATCATACACATCCATGTCCTAGGCAGGATTCGAACCTGCGACCGTAGCGGCCGCGCGGTTCCGGACTGAAGCGTCTAGAACCGCTCTGCCACAGTGGCCTGCAGGCCAGCAATAAACTTCATCTTCTGGTTCTTACACTAACTCTAGAAGAATGTCAGAAGGTCAATAAATCATTCCAAGAAATTACATCAGACCATTCAAAGCTACTGCAAGACTTAGTTCTACTTATTGTACGTCTTACGAGGCGGATTGTTGTCCCCGATTATCAGGGAGATTTGTTAACGGTAGATCTTAGAAAATACAAATCCTCTAATATTTATCTTGGCCATGAAGTAGAGGTTTCATTCGTAAATATGATTAACGAACATAGAATTAACGCAGAAAGCGGAAAAGTTTTTCGCAGCAGATGCGAAAATTTTCTGCTTTGCTTAGCAGAGGAACTCCATAGGCGACTGCCGGATAATGTCAAGGTTTCGCAAAAAGTCTGTCTAATTGCTCCAGGATGGTGTTTGAGGATGTTGAAAGAAAGTATAATCCCGCTATCTCGGGAATTTCAATTACCTGTCACAGAAATAACACAGACTGACTTTCAGTGATCAAAATTAACTACTGTCCAATGGAAAAATGTCTACAATACAATAGACGTTTGCCAAGAGATTGCATCATGTAAAGACACTGGTTCCCAAAATCCATTTCAGGAGCTCGTTTTGCAGTGATGCTTTTGGTGTTATCTTGCTCAAATGCTGAGGTCGAAAGAGCATTTAGCATGCTCAACAATGTGAAAACCTCGCTCAGGAATAGACTTAAAATGAACATAGTAAACGCAGTTCTCACTGTGCGGGCCGGACTTAGATGTGTGAACAAGTGCCATCATAATTACTTCTTACCAGAGCATGCTTTGAAGCAAATTGGCACAATGGCTGCGTACCGGGGTCGCCAGCAATCTATCACGTCAACAGAAGAAGAGGCAGAGCACGTTATGGAAGAATTGTTGTTAATTTTCATCAACATAGCTGAGTAAATATCTTTCAATTTGTGCATCTTCACGTTTTCGTGGCGCAATGACTGCTCCATTAAATTTTGGGCGTGCTGCGCGTAATTTCGGCTTTTTCTTCTAACGTATTGGCTGTAATACTGTCCAGCCATCTGTCTGTTGGCTCATTCTGAAGGTGAGTGGACGTTATACAGCCGAAATATTAGAAGTTGAATGCGTGCGACTGGACGCCCGAAATTTATTGGAGCGTATTTAAATTTGCTTGTTACTGTTCCATTAAAATGTGATGTAGTTATACAATAATACGTATTTTATATTTTGGCCGAGTTCAGCGGATTTTTGCCGGCCGCGGTGGTCTCGCGGTTCTAGGCGCGCAGTCCGGAACCGTGCGACTGCTACGGTCGCAGGTTCGAATCCTGCCTCGGGCATGGATGTGTGTGATGTCCTTAGGTTAGTTAGGTTTAAGTAGTTCTAAGTTCTAGGGGACTGATAACAACAGCAGTTGAGTCCCATAGTGCTCAGAGCCATTTGAACCATTTTTTCAGCGGATTTTTAAATGTTTGTTCGTCTCGTAAACTAGGTGTAAGTATAACGTTTAAAATAAATTTTAATTTCGTCTTTTTATTTGCAAGAAAATACGGAGATATCTGATTTTGATGGATTTTTAAATGTTTGCTCGATGCTCAAACAAAGTAATGAGTGTAATGTTTTAAAATAAATTTTATTTTTTCTTTATTTTTGCAAAAAAAATGGAGATACTTTATTTTGATGATTTTATTGTGTTGGTTTGACATAATTACGTGTTGACGACACTCTGTGTCAAATCAGTATATAGTGCATTTGATGGAAAAAATTTCAGTATTATTTTAAGCAGTCTAAGATGTTTTAACATTTTATACTACATGTACGTACGGGCTAATGAAAAGCTAAGTCTGCGTTCACATTCATTTTTCATCATTTTTGAACTATTTTGCAGGCTCGTTTGCTTTTCCGTTCAAAAATTTGCCGCCCAGGGCACGTCTCGGGCGACGTGTACAGACGTTGCGGTTCAACCGATTAGTTCATCGTGTAACACGTGCAGAGATACATACAAAGAGGAAAAAAATTAAGCAAACTACGACATGCTGCATGCGTTTCAGAAGAGCAACAGACTTTTAGCTGTGGCACTTACCGTGGGTGGAGGCGATATGAGCTCATAGCAGCGACTGCCCCGTATTTATAAAGGCTTGCCCACGCCGCTTTGTGGATGGTAGCCAATCGCGATGTAGCTTGTGCGCATGAACCAGCAGGGTCTGTAGGGGTGGGAGAGCAAGCGATGACGGCTTCTAACCGCGGGGGAGGGGAGGCTGAAACAGCGATTACATTTGCTGTCAAAGGCACGCGTCTCCAAGCAGAGCACAAAAAGAATCTGTAGGAAGACAACAGTGCATTCACTGTTAGACTCACTGATACCCAGAAGCGAGTTAAGCGTTAGCAGTTTTGAACCGAAAATAGGAACTCTGTTGAAGTTTGCACTATGGTGGAGTGTTTTTAAAACGCTGGAAATAATAGATTAAAGACATAAAATTGTGTTTCTGATTTCTGAACATTTACATAATGTATTCGGCATAATTCTGTTTCACTAAACCACATTTTAAGTATTACAAATTGGCATATGAGTTCCAGTGTTATGTGCTATGTACTACTGCAACTTGCTCCACAAAGTAATCGACGGACTATTTGCTACACATTGTTAACGTAGCTTGCGTAAAAATCGATACTGATATATCCAGTATCCTTCGCACGACGTATGCCGTTCATTGAAATGGTCGGACAAGTTATACAGTTGAATTATGGTTAATGATAACACTAGCGAACAGTGAAAGCTGTAAATGGTATGAAATAAGTGTTTGTTAACTACATGGACCACCTGATAACGAAAAAGACAATGAGAAACTCGAATTTGCTTTCTTTTCCAAGTTAAAAGGGGTGCATCTGATTATATTTTATTAGCATCAATTGTCAAAATCCTTCCAGTGGCGGATCCAGGATTTTGTTTTGGGAGGGGCTTGACCCAACTGAGCGTAGGCTTCCTCAAGGTAAACATTAATATGCTAAAAATCACACACAATTTTATTTTGCTCATTTGAGGCATAGCGAGTCTCCTCGGATAACGCTTTGCAAATTCTTCATTGACTTCCACAGGTTGTAGGCTGCCAGATAAGTCTCGGTGAATATACATGGCAGCCAAACCATTCAACCTGTTATCCGTCATTGCCGACTTTATCAGTTTAAGCGAAGTGAAGCTAAGCTCCACACTGCAAGTAGATACTGGTAATGTAGCGAGAATTTGTAAAAGAATTTTTATATTAGGGAAAAAGTCATTTGTCTCTTGATATGCCTCTGCTGCTGTTTTGGGGGAGATATTCCCTGTCTCTCCAGAGCTACTTCCAAAGAGTTATTTCTCCCGATGACGAGAGAGGATGAGGGAAGTCACCGCTGTAAAGACGTGCAGCTGCCACTAAAAGAGTTCAGATGTTTTGTTTTTACGATAGCATTTGGTATAAGGGTGAACAGGTCGACATTTGAAGAATGCTCTGCTCTCGAAAAGTGACACCCCCAACTGTGCCAATACAAAATCTATGAAAGGAAGGAATACATTCAATCTGAAACAAAACACGACACATTATTCTCGAACTCGAAAGAACATAACAGAAAGAAATGCTGCATCAAGCAAAAAGCGTGTGTATGTATTAAAGGTTTATTTTACCTGTAGTATTCCTTAGCATCAGGTGCTTCTATACTTGAGCGATGAGCAGAACGTTTGGCGATTCTGGGTGCTTGCACTGGGATGTCCAAAGGTTCTACAATATGACATCCCTCTTGGATCTCCTTGTTTACGTTTCGATGTCATTTTTTTAAAAATCTGACCTTGATTAAAATTAAAAACCGCCTGAACAGCGCATTCTATTGTGTCTGTTTCGACAAACCATACAACAAAACCCTATGTGCACAGCAGCGTGGCGAGCGCTTTGTCGCAAACGGCACACTCGTGTCGTGAGGAAAGGGGGGGGGGGGGGGGGGGGGGAGGATGGCGGTGGCGGTGGTGCGTGTATGTAGCTGCGTTCCGAACGGGAGATGTAAAATTTGAAAACGTACTACACCTACTTAAAATGGATTACGTAACAAGTGATGAAAATTGTACTGTAGGTAGTTAGTACTCAGACAAGAGGATAATATCAAGTTTAATTTGAGATTTGTCACGCGTGGACCGAGGTGCTTTTGAGGAGTGGTGGGGGTGGGGGGCTTGAGCCACTTAGCCCCCCCTGAATCCGCTACTGATTCTTTCCCAAATAGGCTTCTAAATCCCACTGCTGGTAGAGTGATGAAGTTTCCGGCAACAATATCTGTGTGTATTTTGTCAGAGGAAGGGAGGAGCGGAGAACGTTTCATTTAAGCATAGTTTCAGCCTTTTATAAAGCGTGTTCTGTTCGTGTGCTGGGAGAACGTGTTACAGAAGTATCGTTAGTGCGTGTGGTCATAGTAATTGGTGTGATTCAATATGCCTCACAAATGCGTGAACGGTGCTGAAATTTTTTGCTACATTTGTGGGCAGGCTACACTGAAATCGCAAAGGAGGCCAATAACGCCATATATTAGGAAGGCGTACCGGAACAAACCCTGGGTTCCTCGTGTATGTTGCACATCTGCACATCTTGTGTCTCGAGCCTTCGTTCGTGGTTGAATCGTAGATCTTTCATGGGCTTTGCTATACCCAAGATCTAGCGAGAAGCATCATATCATTTGAATGACTGTTACTTTTGTGTGTCAACTCCATTAACAATGGTATTTCCAAGAAAAAAAAGTCTTCCTTGACATATCCTAACGTACAGCCAGCCATGCGACCATTGCCTCACGGGGACGGCCTGTTTGTTCCTGTCCCACCTGATTTGATAGGGAAGAGGGCGGTAGTGAAATTATTGCCTCACCATCATCATCGGAAAGTTTTTCTTCGAAATATCCTGAATTTGTGTGTAACGATGTGATGAGTGTACAGACATTCACAAATTAACACAGTGTGAACTTAATGGCCTAGTGAGGGATCTGGAATTGGCAAAAAGTAGAGGTGAACTGTTGGCGTCAAGACTACAACAGTGGAACTGCCTAGATAAGACGATAAATGTGACTGCATTGCGTTCCGTAAACGCCATATGCCATTCCTTCGATTTTTTGAAGGTAAGAAGAACGTGGTATTTTGTAATGACGTAAATGGGCTAAAGGCAGCTATAGGCATTGACTATAAAAGCGATCAGTGGTGGTTGTTCAATGAGTCCTCCAAAGTAAGTGCCAAGTGTGTGCTACTGCATAATGGCAACGTGTTCCCATCGATTCCAATGCTGCACGATGTCGTGGTTGCAAAGATGGATCTTGCCATGGACGTCGGGAGTGAAGTTGCGCATTATGCAGACTATTGCGCACAGTTTGAGTCGTAACACGACGTCCTGTGGCTGCACAAAAATCATTTCGGTATAAAAAGGATATAATCAGGATATCGCAATGTTTGCACGAAACGCTTATCGACTCCAAGAATATAATTCTCTCTTTTCTTGATACAAAATTTGTCCTAATGAAAAACTTCGTTAAAGCCATGGACAAAACTGAGGAAGCCTCTCTCTATTTGCGCGAATAATTTCCTCGTCTTAATGAGCGAAAATAAAAGAGGAGATTTTCGTCAGTCCCCAGATATCCAAACTGTACAAAGATGAGCGTATCAATAACATCCTGAAAGGTGATGAAAAGTTGGTTTGGGTGTCTTTGTTCTAGTGTCAACAATCTTTCAAGGCAATAAGATGGCAGAAAACTATAAGGATCTTGTGGCAACTCCTTTGCACTACTACAATAGACTGGGGGGGGGGGGGGGGGCAACATGTCCGTAAGTTAAATTTCCTAGATTCCCACTTGGGCATCTTTCCTGACAACTGTTGCGCTGTAACCGACGAGCTGGGAGAATGCTTCCACCACCAAATTACGGACATGGAAATGAGATACCAGGGAAAGCGGAGTGCATCAATGTTAACCGATTACTGCTGGATACTAATCATGGAATCACCAGCAGAAAACTACAAACGCCAAGCAAACCGGTTGCGCCTTGACTGATCTCCCTCCGAGAGACAACAAGGTAAAGACATGCCTGATCTTGTATAGTCAGTAACGTAACGTTATCAGAACTTCAAAACGAGAGATAATCTTGCATTTTCGTTGACATTTTCGTTATCAGCACATCCGAAAACAAAAAGATCAGTTGTTTTCATCCCAGTTACAGAAAAAAAGTAAAATTTTGTTGGCGAATGGTAATAAGTTTCACTTAGTGCTGCGATCTCTCAGGTGTTTTTGGCGTAATAGATCAATCGTGTGCTATTTATGCCATCCTGTTTCTTGTTATTTCCGCCAATTTTGAGTCCAGTTACAATGGGTCTTTACAGCATGATAGTCTAAAGTTTTCCCGCATGCTGTAACATTTAACTAATTCTGTTACGTCAGTGTGTTCAGCTTTCCTCCCGTTTATGGTCGCTGTGCTATGTTTCCAGTTTGCCCCATGAGCAGAATGTATATCAGGCTTTCCCCGCTTGGGAGTCGCGACGGTCTCTCGTATAACACAGAACTATGGAATGTGTCACGAAATTTTGATCTATCCAGAGCTTTAATCTTGGTATGTGTTGTTGATGTTGTGGCCTTCATTCCGAAGACTTGCTTGATGCGGCTCTCCATGCTTGTCTATCCCTTGCAAACCTCTTCATCTCTATGTAACTACTGGTGCCAGCATTCCTGTGAACCTGCTTACGTATTCAAGCTTTGGTCTCCATCTGCACTTTTTGCCCTTCAAATTTCCCTCCATTCCATATCGAAGACTCCTTTACGCCCCAGAATTTGTCCAACCAACCGACGCCTTCTTTACGTCAGGATGTGCTATAATTCTTTTCATCATTCTTTATACTCGATCGTTATTCGAGCTACCCAGATAATCTTCAGCATTTTTCTGTAGTGCCACAAGCTTCTATTTTCTGATCAACTCATCTATTTACCATCCACGTTCCACTTCCATATAACGCTACACTTCAGATAAATACCTTCGGAAATCACGTCATAACATTTAGATTTACGAGGGTTGACTGAAGGTGGAGGCATTACTTTTCAGTCAACCCTCGTACATTCAATCTTAACAATGCTTCCACCTTCGTAACTCTTCAACAGTTTGCAGCATTGGTATGCGGCAGGTACTGGCTTGTTCCGTAGCCTCTTCTCTACAGCTCCAGTTGGCACGAAGCCTTAGCATAGAACGGTTGTGTTGTTGCAGTGTAAAGTATGGAACCCTGCGCGACTTAAGCAACGTGCAGTCATTGAATTCTTGACAGCAGATGGTGTCACCCTAAAGAAGATTCATCAGAGAATGAAAACAGTTTACGGTGAATGTGTTGATGTGAGTACTGTGCGTCGTTGGACGAGTACGTTTAAAGATGTTGAGGCGGGAATATCTGACCTGCGTGACAAACAGAGTGGGACGCCCTGTGACAGCAACCACTGAGTTTCACAAGCAAAATGTTGACAGATTGATTCAGGACGATCGTCGTATCACTCAGAGAGAAACTGCAAGCACAATCGGCATTTCACAAGGACGTGTGGGTCACATTGTTGCTTTGCTTGGCTATCGGAAGATCTGCGCACTATGGGTATTCCGGATGCTGACTCCTGAAATGAAAGCGCACAGACTTGAAATTTGCCAGGAACTCCTCTCGCGTTACGAGAATGAAGACGCAAAGTACGCACATCAACACACTCGCCATAAACTGCTTTCTTTCTCTGACGAATCTCCTTTGGGGTGACACCTTCTGCCCTCAAGAATTCAGTAACTACACGTTGCTTAAATCGCATTGACCAACCGTCTGCGCAGGGTTCTATACTTTACACTATAACAACACAACCGTTCAATGCTAAGGCTTCCTGCCAACTGGAGCTGCAGAGAAGAGGCTACGGAACAAGCCAGTACCTGCCGCATACCAATGCTGCCAACTGTTGAAGGGCTACGAAGGTGGAGGTATTACTTTTCAGTCAACCCTCGTGCATTCAATCTTAACAAATTTATCATTTTCAGAAATGCTTTTCTTACTATTACCAGCCTGCATTTTATATCGTTTCTGCTCCTGCCGTCGTTAGTTATTTGCTGCCCAAATTATAAAACTCATCTGCTATGACTTCTGAAATTTTCCCGGCGTATTTCTTCTTCTAATAATTTCCGGGTATGCAGCCGGATCCCGTCGACATTCTGTCACGATATTTCGGCTATTTCTAGTGTTTCATTTCCTAATCTAATTCCCTCAGCATCGCCTGATTTATTTCCTCTGCAGCCCATTACGATTGTTTTACTTTGGCTTATGTTCATCTTATACACTCTTTGCAAGACACTGTCCATCCCATTCGGCTGCCCTTCCAAATCATTTGCCATCCGTTGACAGGATTACAATGTCATCAGCAAGCCTAAATGTTTTCATTTCGTTCCCTTTCCAAAGTTCTCATCGGTTTTCTTCTCAGCTTGCTCAAAGTATAGACTGAATTAAATCAGGGATACGCTACAACCCTGTTTGACTCTGTTCTGAATTACTATTTCCCTTTCTTTCCATCGACTCTCAAAACTGCAATCTGGTTTCTGTACAAGTAGTAACTCCTCACTTACTGTACATTTTATAAATGTATAATACAATTTTTATAAGTGTTTAATACGCATTTGATTCTTAAGCTGAGCTATGTAATAATTCACAGCAGTAGCCACGGCAGCTAGTTGCTCCTGATGAAGGCGTTGCCGTTAAATGGTCGAAAGCTCGAGGTTTTGCCCAGAACTGGTGCAGCTACAGTCCGCGAGTATTTAATACAAGAGCATCGTCGCGAAAAATCCGTTCTCCTTTTGCTCGATACTTTGCAAGCATTTTATAGCTGGTATCACATCGAAAGAGCACAGTAATAATTTATTACATTTTCATTATTTACCAAAAATTTTGGCAGCACTGAACACCATATTTTAATACTAAATACACACACCAAAGAAAGTTTTGCGCCACCCAGGTTCCCGGAACTCCTGAAGATAGACGTTGACTCTGGGTATTGTATCACAGACACAGTCCCTTTGGCTGTTCACAGATGTCACTAAACCCTCCCAAACATGCAAACAACCATGCATGAGTAGTGCCTATTAGAAGAAGGGAATCCGACAGCCGATCAGTTCCAGGCATTCCACCAGGAAGGAGGTACACGGCTCGTGTTGTCTGTAGTCCAACCATGCCCAGACGGTCAATACCGCGGTTCGATCGCTTCCGCATTGTTACTTTGTTTCAGGAAGGGCTCTCAGCAAGGAAAGTGCGCAGGCGTCTCGGAGTGAACCAAGGGGATGTTGTTCGGACATAGAGGAGATACAGAGAGACAGGAACTGCCGATGACATGCCTCGCTCAGGCCGCCCAAGGGCTACTACTGCAGTGGATGACCGCTACCTACGGATTATGGCTCGGAGGAACACTGACAGCAACGCCATCATATTGAATAATGCTTTCCGTGCAGCCACAGGACGTCGTGTTATGACTCAAACTATGCGCAATAGGCTGCGTGATGCGCAACTTCACTCTCGACGTGCAAGGCGAGGTCCATCTTTGCAACCACGATACCATGCATCGCGATACAGATAGGTCCAACAACAGCCGAATGGACCGCTCAGGACTAGCGTCACGTTCTCTTCACCGATGAGTGTCGCATATGCCTTCAACCAGACAATCGTTGGAGACGTGTTTGGAATCAACCCGGTCTGGCGGCTGATCGCCTTAGGCACACTATCCAGCGAATGCAGCAAAGTGTGGGTTCCCTGCTGTTTTGGGGTAGCATTACGTGGGGCCGACGTAGTCATGGAAGGCGCCGTAACGGCTGTACGACACGTGAATGCCATCCTCCGACCGATAGTGCAGCATATTGGCGAGGCATTCATCTTCATGGACGACAATTCGCTGCCCCATCGTGCACATCTTGTGAATGACTTCCTTCAGGATAACGACATCGCTCGACTAGAATGGCCAGCATGTTCCCAGACATGAATCATATCGAACATGCCTTGGATAGATTGAAAAGGGCTGTCTATGGACGACGTGATCCACCAATTAATCTGGGGTATCTACGCCGAATCGCCGTTGAGGAGTGGGACAATCTGGACCAACAGTGCCTTGATGAACTTGGGTATAGTATGCCACGACGAATACAGGCATGTATCAGTGCCAAAGGGCGTGCTACTGGGTATTAGAGGTATCGGTGTGTACAGCAATCTGGACCACCACCTCTGAAGGTTGCTTAATATTTTGAAAACGCTGTAACGTGCCATCAAAGAGCTATCAGTTAAGCAATATGGGGCTATAAGCAATTAAATACCGACAATCAACTGTTTAAAATTAAAAGCGTAGCCAAATGTTTTAAGTAAGCCCGATGACAGCTCTGACATTAGTGTTGTAGAGACAGCAAAAGATGGGCTAAACAAGCTAGCAAAACACAGATTTGGACTAACTGAAGATTGTCATTTGGCTGCAATATCCGGCTTGCCTGACCCGAGATTCAAAAATATATATTTTTCAGGATCCCAGAGCTTGGGCTAGCACAGTATCTACAAATAGCGACTTTATCGGCAATTAATCTTGCTGTTACCGCATGTGACAGCAGCAGTACACCAGATAGTGGTGCTTCTCTTGAAACGACGAATGAGTTTTGGAGCACACAGTGTCGTCGTGAAAAATACGTTCTCTTTTGCAGTTGATACTTTTACTCGTGTCAGATCCTAGTTGTGGTTTATTGCACGCGACACAGAGATAGCAAAAGAAAAAATGGAACTCTCGCCTCTTTCGAACCTGCCCTGATTGATGAAAAAGATGGAATGAACCTTTATTTGGCAGTACCTGTCTTAACAATGTACGCTAGTCCTTTGGAGCAACGAGAAGTTGTGTAAGTTATCAAGAGGTTACCTGACAATTCCAGTGTCACCAATGTGCTCTGAGCGTTTATTTTCAAATGCAGGCAAGACGTTGCTGCAGTCACGCAACAGTTTGTCAGCGAAACGACTGGATGCTTGAGTGACTGTACGGAAGAAGAGTGGGAAGTTCACGTACTATTAAGCTCTTTACCTTTGAATACTATTCACCTTTTTTCCTGATATTCTGTTCAATAATACAGGGCTATTACAAATGATTGAAGCGATTTCATAAATTCACTGTAGCTCCATTCATTGACATATGGTCACGACACACTACAGATACATAGAAAAACTCATAAAGTTTTGTTCGGCTGAAGCCGCACTTCAGGTTTCTGCCGCCAGACCGCTCGAGAGCGCAGTGAGACAAAATGGCGACAGGAGCCGAGAAAGCGTATGTCGTGCTTGAAATGCACTCACATCAGTCAGTCATAACAGTGCAACGACACTTCAGGACGAAGTTCAACAAAGATCCACCAACTGCTAACTCCATTCGGCGATGGTATGCGCAGTTTAAAGCTTCTGGATGCCTCTAAGGGGAAATCAACGGGTCGGCCTGCAGTGAGCGAAGAAACGGTTGAACGCGTGCGGGCAAGTTTCACGCGTAGCCCGCGGAAGTCGATGAATAAAGCAAGCAGGGAGCTAAACGTACCACAGCCGACGGTTTGGAAAATCTTACGGAAAAGGCTAAAGCAGAAGCCTTACCGTTTACAATTGCTACAAGCTCTGACACCCGATGACAAAGTCAAACGCTTTGAATTTTCGGCGCGGTTGCAACAGCTCATGGAAGAGGATGCGTTCAGTGCGAAACTTGTTTTCAGTGATGAAGCAACATTTTTTTTAATGGTGAAGTGAACAGACACAATGTGCGAATCTGGGCGGTAGAGAATCCTCACGCATTCGTGCAGCAAATTCACAATTCACCAAAAGTTAACGTGTTTTGTGCAATCTCACGGTTTAAAGTTTATGGCCCCTTTTTCTTCTGCGAAAAGAACGTTACAGGACACGTGTATCTGGACATGCTGGAAAATTGGCTCATGCCACAACTGGAGAGCGACAGTGCCGACTTCATCCTTCAACAGGATGGTGCTCCACCGCACTTCCATCATGATGTTCGGCATTTCTTAAACAGGAGATTGGAAAACCGATGGACCGGTCGTGGTGGAGATCATGATCAGCAATTCATGTCATGGCCTCCATGCTCTCCCGACTTAGCCCCATGCGATTTCTTTCTGTGGGATTATGTGAAAGATTCAGTGTTTAAACCTCCTCTGCCAAGAAACGTGCCAGAACCGCGAGCTCGCATCAACGATGCTTTCGAGCTCATTGATGGGGACATGCTGCGCCGAGTGTGTGAGGAACTTGATTATCGGCTTGATGTCTGCCGAATCACTAAAGGGGCACATATCGAACATTTGTGAATGCCTAAAAAAACTTTTTGAGTTTTTGTATGTGTGTGCAAAGCATTGTGAAAATATCTCAAATAATAAAGTTATTGTAGAGCTGTGAAATCGCTTCAGTCATTTGTAATAACCCTGTAATTTTCATTCAATTGTTCTCTATTCTAGATAGATTTTGAAAACAGAGATTATGAGTACGGTACTTTCCTTATGACACTACTCATGAGTAAAGTACTGATACTCTTCGTTCGTTTTCGTGTCCCTATTCCTGGGGCCGTTACAATAAAAACTGTAACATCAGTTGGAATCCTGCTTCGGGCCTGGATGTGTGTGATGTCCTTAGGTTATTTAGGTTTAAGTATTCCTCAGAGCCATTTGAACCATTTCTGTAACATCACGTTTCCTGGCCGTCACTGTGCACAGAGTCCCTTCCCTTTGGTCATTGTCTACGACAGGATCGTGTTTCTGAGGGAAGAAGGTTTGCTTCCGCCTGGAGCTGATGGGCCGGATTTTCCGCTAATCCTCCTAAATGTGTCGCGGTCGGTGCCTACTTGGCACGCTTACCGGGAGAGCCGCTTCCCCTTGGCAGGTGTTATTCCCATTATCATTTGTAGTGTGCAACATGGCCAAGCTAGGAATGTGGGCGACAGGACAGCTGCGAATTTAAGGGTAATAGGATGAAGGTGTAATTGACACCAAAGTGATTTACTGGAAAGAAGGGATACACAGGTCCTTCATAGAGGGAGTCTTGCAAGAAATTTCAGTCTCTTCAGGATCTGTTTGACGCGTTCCAAGGTCTGTGACAGAGAGAGCAAGCCACCTGCCAGATCCGTTATAGTTTAAATAAATGTTAATGAACTCATAATCCCAAAGATTGGCGAAATTTTACAGAAGCTCGAAATTTAGAGCGATCTTCAATCCAAGATGCTTTTAACAGCTTCCACAACGAAACTCTGCCTCGAAACCTGGCAGAAAACCCTAAGAGATCCTTGTCGGTTGTAAAGTACATCAGCTACAATCAACACCTTCACTGTGTGATAGCCGGCCGGTGTGGCCGTGCGGTTAAAGGCGCTTAATCTGGAACCGCGTGACCGCTACGGACGCAGGTTCGAATCCTGCTTCGGGCATGGATGTGTGTGATGTCCTTAGGTTAGTTAGGTTTAAGTAGTTCTAAGTTCTAGGGGACTGATGACCACAGAAGTTAAGTCCCATAGTGCTCAGAGCCATTTGAACTGTGTGATAGCAATGGAAATGTTGAAAGCTGGACGTTCAAATCTTTGTTTGGAAAGATGGCTGTTGATTCTGCTGTTGCAGGAATACACAAGCTCTCAGTCTGAAATAATATTATCGCCATTGGTAGCGAGCTAACAGTTATTGAGAGTAGTGTGACGCAGCCTGGCGTCGAGATAAGCCGCGCGTGAGGAAAGGTCTCAGCCTGCCCTGATCGTGCTGATAGCGCCGGAAGAGATTCTGGTATTAATCGAGGATTTTTGGTAATTTGCTTTTGGTGCGCGTAGTTGTTGCTTCCTTGCTCACTGGAGGAATTTTGTTAGATTTGTGTATGCATACATTGAAAGTAATATTCGTATCTTTGTTGTGACCAGATACCTGATTATTGATTAAAGACAGTGTGAAATAATTAAAGTTTTTGCTAATCAAACCGTCCAAGGAAAAGAAAGGTCTGAGTAGAGTTCGGCAGTGTTTGAATTAAAAGTTTTTATTGGTTCCTTTCATTTTTTTTCAACCGCTGAAGGCCTGTTGACCAAACCCCTCCTGATCATTCAGTTTCTTTACCAGAGAAAAAAAAAAGAAGCGGTAGTTGCACCAGTAGTCGTGACCACACTTCGCATGGATGGCAGTATCTCATTTGAATTACACAACTGGCCATTAAAATTGCTACACCACGAAAATGACGTGCCACAGACGCGAAATTTAACCGACAGGAGGAAGATGCTGTGATATGCAAATGATTAGCTTTTTAGAGCATTCACACAAGGTTGGCGCCGGTGGCGACACCTACAACGTGCTGACATGAGGAAAGTTTCCAACCGATTTCTCATACACAAACAGCAGTAGACCGGCGTTGCCTGGTGAAATGTTGTTGTGATGCCTTGTGTAAGGAGGAGAAATGCGTACCATCACGTTTCCGACTCGGATTGTAGCCTATCGCGATTGCGGTTTATCGTATCGCGACATTGCTGCTCGCGTTGGTCGAGATCCAATAACTGTTAGCAGAATTTTGAATCGATGGGTTCAGAAGGGTAAAACGGAACGCCGTGCTGGATCCCAGCGGCCTCGTATCACTAGCAGTCGAGATGACAGGCATCTTATCCGCATGGCTGTAACGGATCGTGCAGCCACGTCTCGATCCCTGAGTCAACAGACGGGGACGTTTGCAAGACAACAACCATCTGCACGAACAGTTCGACGACGTTTGAAGCAGCAGGGACTATCAGCTCAGAGACCATGGCTGCGGTTACCCTTGACGCTACATCACAGACAGGAGCGCCTGTGATGGTGTACTCAACGACGAACCTGAGTGCACGAATGGCAAAGCGTCATGTTTTCGGATGAATCCAGGTTCTGTTTACTGCATCATGATGGTCGCATCCGTGTTTGACGACATCGAGGTGAACGCACATTGAAAGCGTGTATTCGTTATCGCCATACTGGCGTAACACCCGGCGTGATGGTATGGGGTTGCCATTGGTTACACGTCTCGGTCACTTTTTGTTCGTATTGACGGCACTTTGAACAGTGGACGTTACATTTCAGATATGTTACGATCCCTGCGAAAACCTACATTTCAGCAGGATAATGCACGACCGCATGTTGCAGGTCCTGTACGGGCCTTTCTGAATACAGAAAATGTTCGACTGCTGCCCTGGCCAGCATATTCTCCAGATCTCTCACCAATTGAAAACGTCTGGTCAATGGTGGCCAAGCAACTGGCTCGTTACAATACGCCACTCACTACTCTAGATGAACTTTGGTATCGTGTTGAAGCTGCATGGGCAGCTGTACCTGTACACGCCATCCAAGCTATGTTTGACTCATTGGCCAGGCGTATCAAGGCCGTTATTACGGCCAGAGGTGGTTGTTCAGGGTACTAATTTCTCAGGATCTATGCACCCAAATTGCGTGAAAACGTAATCACATGTCAGTTCTAGTATAATATATTTGTTCAATGAATATTCGTTTATCATCTGCATTTCTTCTTGGTGTAACAATTTTAATGGCCAGTAGTGTACTTTAGCATACTGCTAGATGCAGAATATTCACGCAGTTGCAGCGGCAAGTCGAGTTGTCTGTCTGGTGCGTGCATTACAGGATTAATAGTTAGGAGATGTGAGACAATATTTTAAAAATTGCAGTCAGATAGAAGAGAACTGATTTGTCGTGATTTATAGGAAGAATAATTAACTTCTGTTTTTTGTACTCAGTCAGAATACTGATGGTCAGAAATAGGACTCCACTACTTCTGTTCGTCTGTTGCCATAATAATAATTTTTGACATAAAACATTTACCAGGCTAATTGAAATTAAAATTTTTATAATTTTTCATTGTTATTGATGAGAATGCCACTAAATCAGTTACTAAACATGGTTTTCCGAAATTCCTTCTCCAAAGAGAAGGAAGTATTCCAGAATTCTAATGAAGAACAACTGCCACAATGAGTAACTTCGAGAAGTAGCACAGAAACTTAAATGACTTAATAAAGGCAAGACTGAACGTTGTACAGCTCACACCAATACCCAACACAAGATATACGAATAACCCGCTGAATTGCAGACCCATATCACTGACGTCTGTTTGCAGTATCATTTTGGAGCATATACTGTGTTCAAACATTATGAACTATAACGAAGAAAATTATTTCTTGACAAACAGGCAACACACATTCAGAAAGTACCGTTCTTGTGAAACAACTAGCTCTTTATTCTTGCGAAGTAATGAGTGCTATCGACAGAGGATATCGAATTGATTCCATATGTTTAGATTTCCAGAAGGCTTTTAACACGGTTCCTCAGAAGCGACTTCTAATCAAATTGCATGCCTCTAGCGTGTCGTCTCGGTTGTGCGACTTGATTCGTGGTTTCCTGTCAGAAAGTAACCGACGGAAAGTTAAAGAGTAAAACACAAGTGATCCTGGCATTCCTAATCCACATAAAAGATTAAGGAAAAAATATGAGCAGCTCTCTTAGATTATTTGCCGATGATGTTGCCATTTATTGTCTTGTAAAGTCATTGGATGATCAAAACTAATTACAAAATGATTGAGACAAGATATCTGTCTAGTGCGGAAATAGCAGTTGATCCAAATTAATGAAAACTGTGAAGTCATGGACATGAGTACTATAAGGAATGCTCCAAATTCAAGTTACAAAATAAATCACACAATCTGAGGACTGTAAATTCGACTAAGTACTTAGGGTTACAGTTAATGGAGGAAAACCACATTAGGAGGTTCAAAACAATCGGATCTTTTTATTGTATAAATCGTTAGCTTAACTATCCAAGAATACACTGTCAAAATTTCAAAGGGAAATTCGCATTCGTTTAGATTTTGTGAGCACAGAACCGAGTGCACATCGGGTACAGGCTCGAGCGCAGATAGAGCGGAGCACTGGAGAGATGTTTAGGTGGCCACACACAAAATGCGAATGAAAGTTTTAATTCCACATTTGGCGATTAGCTCCTAAACACTTGCACTCCGGACTAAAAGTCGGCCACTGTGACCGAGCGGTTCTAGGCGCTTCAGTCCGGAACCGCGCTGCTGCTACGGTTGCAGGTTCGGAACCTGCCTCGGGCATGGATGTGTGTGATGTCCTTAGGTTAGTTAGGTTTTAGTAGTTCTTCGCATAGGGGACTGATGATCTCAGATGTTAAGTCCCAAAATACTTAGAGCCATTTCAACCATCCGGACTAAAAATCATTTTATTGGTATCGTGTTAAGCAGCGGGCTTATTCAGTGAAGGAAATTCATCCCTTCCGATGGTCATGAACGAGGCAAGAATTGTAGTAGGCACGCGAAGCTTCAATTATGCCGAACAAATCGATAACCAGCGCGTGAGCCAGCAGAATCGACGAAGTTAATTGGAATCGAAGGAACGTCAGAGAGCACGGAAAGCATTGCTGCAAGCGCGAAACGAAGCCTATGAGGAAGAATAGGTATTACTATATGATGCTGGAATCGTAGATTAATCGATAAGCATTTTACATTATTGTTAACTTCCTTGAATTTCTAGTTTCCGAGAATTTATTTTTCAAACGCGTTTATCACGAAATGACTTTTTTCACATTTGCATGCAGTCTAACTCAAAAAATATAGAACCGATCATTATGAAAATTTATAGTCCGATTCTTTATAAAATTACAAATTTATATGAACCAACTTGTGAGATGATATCATGATTTCAAGGGTGTTTTTCTTTGCATAATTAGAGAAAAAATAGCGAAAATCGAAGTAAATTGTTCCAACGCTTGCAAAATTTTTAATTTTGATTATTTTCCCCTGCATTCATCTACATCTACATCTACATGGATACTCTGCAAATCACATTTAAGTGCCTGGCAGAGGGTACATCGAACCACCTTCACAATTCTCTATTATTCCAATCTCGTATAGCGCGCAGAAAGAATGAACACCTATATATTTCCGTAAGAGCTCTGTTTTCCCTTATTTTATCGTGGTGATCCTTTCTCCGTATGTAGGTCGGTGTCAACAAAATATTTTCGCATTCGGAGAAGGAAGCTGGTGATTGGAATTTCGTGAGAAGATTCTGTCGAAACCAAAAAGCCTTTATTTTAATGATGTCCATCCCAAATCCTGTATCATTTCAGTGACGCTTTCCCCCATATTTCGCGATAATACAAGACGTGCTGTCCTTCTTTGAACGTTTTCGATGTACTCCGTCAGTGCTATCTGGTAAGGATCCTACACCGCACAGCAGTATTCTAAAAGAGGACGGACAAGCGTAGTGTAGGCAGTCTCCTTAGTAGATATGTCACATTTTCTAAGTGTCCTGCCAATAAAACGCAGTCCTTGGTTAGCGTTCCCCACAACATTTTCTATGTGTTCTTTCCAATTTAAGTTGTTCGTAATTGTAATACCTAGGTATTTAGTTGAATTTACGGCTTTTAGATTAGACTGATTTGCCATGTAACCGAAGTTTAATGGATTCCTTTTAGCACTCACGTAGATGACCTCAGACTTTTCGTTAGGGTCGACTGCCAATTTTCGCACCATTCAGATATCTTTTCTAAACCGTTTTGCAATATGTTTTGATCTTCTGGTGTCTTTATTAGTCGATAAACGACAGCGTCATCTGAAAACAACCAAAGACGGCTGCTCAGATTGTCTCCCAAATCATTTATATAGGTAAGGAACAGCATGGAGCATATAGCACTACCTGGGAACGCCAGAAATCACTTCTATTTTACTTGCTGTCTTTCCGTCATTTACTACGAACTGTGACCTCTCTGACAGGGAGTAATAAATCCAGTCACATAACTGAGACGATATTCCATAAGCACACAATTTCACTATAAGCCGCTTGTGTGGTGCAGTGTCAAAAGTCTTCCGGAAATCCAGAAATGCAGAATCGATCTGAAACCCCTTGTCAACAGCACTCAACACTTCATGCGAATAAAGAACTAGTTGTGTTTCACAAGAACGATGTTTTCTAAACCCATGTTGACTGTGTGTCAATAGAATATTAAGGTTCATATTCTCAGAAAATAAGTTATTAATGTAAAATCAAAACCTTTTTGATTTCAGATGAAAATCCGAATGGCTACATTGCACTCAATTGGAGAACTTTTTTTTTTTTTTTTTTTTTAAAAGGAAGGTAAGAAACCATACAGCAAAAATTTCTAAAACGAAATAAAAGTGTAAGACGCATAAAGACAGCAAGGAAAAACACATACTGTGCGAAATTACTTGCATGAATTCCATAAAAACCGTTGCCCCGACCCGCCCAGCCGGGAACACTAACAGGTAAAGTATGTAACAGTAAATACTTGCTACCAGCGAGTACAGACCGCACACGATCCATAACGCAAGCGCAGTATGAAATGTATGTTGACGGCACGCAGGAACGATTTTTAAGGAATTTATGTAAGTAATGCCACACAATACTTCCAACCGTCTCCATTGCATCTTTTTTTTTTTTTTTTTTTTTTTTTTTTTTTTTTTAAAAAATTCTTTATTAACAACAACAATATTAATGATACATGTTTAGCCCACCTCCTAATATGATTAGTGGGCCGTAATTGTTACATGAATCTAAAGAATATTTTTGCAGCTAATTCTACAGTTTATGTTAGTGAGCTACATTTAAGTTCCTAAGCTAGTGTTGAATTTCTACCGTAACTATGGACACTTTAATTTTCTACAATTTGTATTAGTGAACTACTACTTGTTAATTCCTGATCTAGTGTTAATTTCCTACGGTAGCAATGGGCAGTTAATTTAACCTACTTCTAAACTAAGAATGACTACTAACTGCAGCGTCACAGGTGTGCCAGTAAGTTACAAACCTACTTGGAAAGGCCTGGCTCCCCGAGCTAACCCCGAGGAGCGTGCCCCTGGCACTGGGCCGGGCCAAGGTTAGTAATCGCTGCAGTTTCCTATGTTAGTATTCTAATCTACGTCCTACTCTACTAACTTAACCTACGTCTTAATTGGTGCATTGTCGTAGTTGGTGTGATTGATCCCATCCCCCTAATCCCGTACGTGGCGGTTTCCAACTGATGAAAGTCGGCCATTCCACGCACAGGCGGTATGGGATTGGGATCAGGTCTTAATCGGTTGGTTGGTCAAAATTTGGTATCTACTCTTGATCCCTTAGGTACTCTATTAGAACTTTTCGTGATACCTCTTCTGCCAAAGCATTCAAGGTCTGAAAAGTGTCTTCCTGTCTTAGAAGGTCGTATGTCTCGTTGTGTGGAAGTCTATCTCTATATGTTGTCGCCACGTCGTTGAAGAGAGGGCACTCGAAAACCACATGTTCGGGAGTTCCTTCTGCTGCGCCACAGTCGCACTCGGGGGTTGCCCTTTTCCCAAACCGACATAAGTATGTCGGATAGGGTCCATGACCAGTGAGAAAGTGGATGAGTCCTCGTGTGGGTTCGAAATAATCCATGGTCCCACGTTCTTTAACATTAGGTAGGAACTGGAAAGTTCTTCTCCCCGTTTCATCTTCCTCCCAATTACTCTGCCACAGTTCCTCCCCTCTATTTCTTATCTCCCTCTTATCCTCAACTCTCACACCCATGATATCTGTTATTTTTCCCCCATCTCCCTTTTTCGCCCAATACCATGCAGCTTGTTCCCTTATTTTAATATCTAACGGGCAGAGCCCCATTATGACTAACAGAGCTCCCCCTGGTGATGTCCTGTAGGCCCCTACTGATCTTAATATCATATTTCTCTGGACTCTTCTCACTATCATGGCGGGCACGACCCGCGTGAGCCTGTGCGCCCAGACTCCCGAGCCGTAACCCACTACTGATGTCAGGATGCTATTATGATAAAGCTTGATGAGGTGAGGGGGGAGATGAAATCGTTTATGTCCGATGGAAATGAGATTGTTTAATAACTGTAAGGCTTTCTGTGTTACGGTTTCTATGTGTTTTCCAAAGTTCCATCTCTCGTCAATTATGACTCCCAAATATCGCGCCTCACGTCGCCGAAGAACCGGTGAGCCATCAATTCTCACAGTGGGATTTCTAATAAGCTGACCTTTTAGTAGTAGATAAGTAGACTTAGTCGGAGAAACTTTCATTTTCGTTTTGAGGCACCATTGGTGCAGTCTGTCAATGGCCCTTTCAATTTTGGGTTCTATGTCCTCTCGGCTACGACCACCGACCAGCAGGAGGAGGTCATCTGCGTAGGCTATCACCTCTAGCACTTCTTCACTCTGTTGTAGTTCGTCTAATAAGGGTTCCATGTGTATGTCCCAGAATAGGGGCCCCAATACAGAACCTTGGGGACAGCCCTTAGTGATTATTTTTCCAATTCTTCCGCTAGGGGATGATAGCCAAACCTCCCTATCCTTACAATAGCTCCTCAGACACCCATATAGCGGCCCTGGACACTCTTTCTCCCGTAAACAGGAGAAGAGCGAAGGCCACCACAGGTTGTCAAAGGCGCCACTGATGTCCACCATGATGCCAACGACATACTTATGCGGGGTCGAACCGCAGACCTCGGCCGCCAGAGCGATGGCATCAGATGCCGACCGCCCCGGCCTGAAACCGAACTGCCTGCTGCTCATCCCCCACAGTATCCGGTGAGCCGTCAATCTGTCAGCCAGCAGTTTTTCCAAGAGCTTCCCAAATTGGTCTAATAGACATATTGGTCTATAAGATTTCACTTCAGTTGGATCTTTTTCTGGTCCTTTTTTAATTATAATTACGTTAGCGGTTTTCCACTTCTTGGGAAACCTTCTTTGTTGGAGACATTCATTGAAGAGGTGAGTTAGCGGCGCGACCAACTGGGGTGCCAGAAATTGCACCACCTCAGCCACAATGCCGTCCGGTCCTGGAGCTTTCCCTCTTTTGAGGGATTTTATTTGCGCAGCCACCTCCTCTTCCGAGAATGGGTAGACTGCCGTGTTGTTGTTGTAATCCCTTAAATATGCATCTCGCAGTTGCTTCTGATTTTCAGTTTCCCCATCCGCATTGTCGTCAGGCAACAGGGACTGGAGAAGGACCTCAGCAGTTTCCTGCCAAGACTCCGTCATCCCATCCCCTCGCCTGACAGTTGATAGCTCCAGAGGAGAGCGGATTTTTTCCCGTACCAATTTATAAGGGAGACCCCACGGATCTAAGGCCAACTGGTTCAGCACATAGCTTTCCCAGCTACGTAGTCTCACCTCGCGTAATTCCTTCTGGAAACTTTGCTTTGCCTCCCTGTATCGTAACTGCCATCTTTGTCTCTCCAGCCAGACGACACTGCGCTGGTAGTTTCTTCTTAGCCTTCTAACAGATTGACGTAACTCCTCTAATTCGGGCGACCATGGTGCCGGCGAGGCCGCCACGGCCTTCCTCCTGGTTGGTACGGCAGCCCTCACCGCCCTATGTACTGCGGCCACCAGTTCCTCGGCTCTTTCGTCTATGTCTATGTCTTCGTGTCCATCACCTTCTGGTAATGCAGGAATGTCGCACTCCCTCGCTAAAAGTTCCCAGTTTGCTTTATTATAATTATACTGCACCTCCCACCCCATGGCCCAGCGGCACTCTCTTTCACTTAATGTGAAGGTTATTAAGTTGTGGTCGCTCGTGGTGGCATTGCTTATAACTGTCCAATTTTTTATTAGATTGGCTGCGTTGTGTGACGTAAGGGTAACGTCTATATTCGTCCCTTGTCCTCCTCCTGCTGTGTAGGTAGGAGGGTTACCCGGCTTGTTGGCTACCACGAGCTGTGAGGCCATTAGAAAGTCCTCTACTTTATCACCATTCGCGTCTCTGGTGCCGCTGTACCATAGGGGGGATTTTGCATTGATGTCAGCTGTTATTATTATTTTTCGTCCCCGCAACGCCGTGGTGACTCTTGTCAGATGTTGCAGGTGTTCTTCTATTTCATCTCCGTATTGAAAATACATGTTTATGAGTGTAATTACTCCCATTGGTGATTGGAGCTCCACGACGTTGCAGTGACGAGTTGCGAATTGTGCAAGCTTAGTTATTCTCAGGAGTTTATTTGTTATTACAATTGCTGCTCTAGGATCCTCATCTTCGCTGACAATCTGCCAAGTTGTAGCAGCAAAAGCTATTTTTCCAGCTTGGGAGTACGGCTCCTGTAGGCAGAGCACGTCTAGTCTCCTCTCCTCCACCTCTTTACGGAGCTCCTGCATAACAAGTCGACTATTATGCGTGTTCAGTTGTCCAATTGTTATTTCTGTCGTCATGGAAAATATGTGTGCATATGGTCGTCCGGCCAGGTCTTACTCCAGTCGAAAGCAATTCGTCCATTTGCCAGTACGGCCTGTACGTAAATGTCCTGAAGGTCAAACTTTTCACCTCGTCGCTCAAAAACTTTTTTCAGTAAGTCCCGCAGGGCTCCGAAATCAGTGGGGAGATTCACTGACTTGAGCTGTATTCTATCTACAGCCTCCATTACCGAGAAGGTTACCTTTCTTCCCTCTTCGTGTCCTACACGGACCACATGCCGTAAGGCAGTGGCCAGGATAATCGGCTCTTCCAGTCTGGCCAGTTGCATCGTGTACTCGATATTGGGATATACCCTTACCGGGTCCACGGGTGGCAATCTGACCACAGGAGTGTTTTGCAATGTGGGCTTCGAGCTTGTGCTAGTGACAGCACTATCTTGAACGGGTTTATCTCTAGATCTTATCTCAGATATTTCTGTCCTAGGATGCTCTTGCCGCTTTGGATGGATTGTCGGCTTTGTATCCCATCGTCGAGGGGCAGGATCTATGTTCATTACTGGAGGATCTGTTTGTATGTTTTTATCTATCATATAGGGCTCCGTTTGTATGGCCTTGTCTATTATTTCTATCTTAGTTGCACTTGAAAGCGCCACTAGGAAGTTCTTGAACTTAGCTGCCCTCATAGCGTCCCGCCTCCTCTTACTTGGGGATTTGTGTTTTGGCATCCTATTTGGTGGGCTGTGATCAGCCATAATCGATTTTCGAGATAAGTCGTTGTTCCAACATTCTGTATGTTGGGCAACTGCGTCCCGAGGCTCCGCACGACTTCTTTCCTCGGTTTTTGCAAGGGACACAAACCGCGGCTGCTTTACAGTCTTTGCGGTTGTGTCCACTTGTGCCACACTTCGTGCAAGCCGATTCCCTGGTACACAGCCTTAGGATGTGATCCAGGTCACCACAGTTGTGGCATCGAGGTACCACGATGTAATCTCTGACGTTGATGGAGTGGAAACCTATGTATAATCTGCCCATTGCCGTGATTTTTCTCCACATCGGTGCCGTGACCTCAGCTACGTGATGTACTACATCACGCCCCCGAGGCCCGGTCTTAAATCTCAATTTAAAACTCTTACGGAATTCCTCCTCATTTATGTCATCAAAATTCTGTTCTTTTATAGTATTCATCAGTTCGTCATCTGTCATGATAGTTGGTACGTCATAGAGAATTACAAGGGGATTCCTTTTCTTAGGTGGTTCGCATTTGACTAGTGAGCTTAATTTTTGATTATTCAATATTTTATTTTTGTCCTCTTCTGATGCTACTTCTACTATTACTGAGTTCCTACTGGGTTTGATTCGTTTTATTTTGATTTTGTCTTTGGCCGGGTTTATAGTTTTAGTGAACAGCTCTTGTATTTTCTTAACACTGGTGTCTTGCCCAGGCAGTGACCTGAGAAAGACCGCAGTGTCTGTTCTTTTGGTTGCTTTGTCAATGCTTTCTTTTGTTGTGTGTGGCTTGGTTGGCGCCTGCGCAGCTACCGCCGCCCAAGTCTTGGTTGGTTGGTTCCTCAATCTGCTATTTTCTTTTTCTAGTTCTTCCACTCTGCCCTCTAGTTTCGCATGGGCGATGGCCCATGCAGTAAGTTCATTTTTGATGATTGTTAAGGCCGCTTGGCTTATTTTCCCGTTTTTTACATTCTGCTCTAAGAGCAGTGAGATTCTACCATGTCTCTGCGTGACAGATTCACCTTCTACCTGTCCCATCTCGTCCTGGGGAGAGGGATCAGGCGCAGTTGAAGCGCGTTTGGTCGCACAAGAATCACTCGCTTCTATTGTGGCCATAGTGGATAACGAGTGATAAAAGATGGGAGCCCGTCTCTTGCCCCGGACCGGCTCCTCTGGCATGGGGGGGGGACTCTTGCAGCTCGCCCACCGACCTCGCCCCTAGGTCAAGGGCACTCCAGAGCTGCAGGGTTCAGCGCGCCGTTGCCAGCGCACTGGTCCCCGTCGAAGGCCTCGTCGTCGACGATTTCACTCGACGCTCCTCGGCAAGTGCACCCCGCACTCCGGAGAGGCGGATGCACCCCTCGCCCTTCGCCGCCTACTAGCCCGAGTTTCCACCTGAAGGCCAAGGACCCACTCCTACTCAGGTGGTGGGTCGGTCCCCCAGTCGTTCGGCGGTCTGGGCCCATCTAACCTAGCCCAGGCGATGTCACCACCTCCTGGGTTTGGCAGAACACGCCCCGGTTACCCAGGGGCGCGGCGAAGCACCCTTGCCGACTCGCGCCGCGATCCCACGCCGACAAACGAGGTCGCCGGCATGCAGAGCACCTGCTGGTCTGTGCCCTGCGAACAGAAAGGGACTGGTGTTCGGTCCCTCGACACAGCTCCCCCTGTGCCACGCACCCTTCGCTTTCGCATCGGGTTGGGTCGCAGCTCTCCCTTTTGACGCAAGGCAGAATGCCGAGCTTGACGTCTGGCACCACGGGAAGGCGGAAAGAGCCACTTGGGAAGGAGAGGCTATAAGAGACGCTTCACTTCCCCGAGTGAGGACTGCCGCGGCACGCCCGACTGGAAAGCGATACGCCCCAGTGCGAGCCTCCGTGCCTTACGGCGCGCCGGCAACGGGCGGGCCCGCGCCGAAACGCGCCGTCAAGCGACTGACCTCACGCCAGACCTCCATTGCATCTTACATGTTTTACGATTCTGGTGTCTTCGGTGTCCGCTCGTGATGTAGGCCTATGTTTTTTGTAGAGCCCCCTTTTATTCTTTTGCCGCGGAACTTTTGTTCCTTGAATACATTGGGGGTGAATATGACCTCAGATGGTTAAGTGATTTTATTTGTAATTAATGTTCCGGACCCACTTTTATTTCATTTTACAAATTTTAGCTTTATAGTTCCTTATCTGCCATTTAAGAAAACTCGAGGATACCCTGCTATTTTCTTGAAACACAATATTTTCATTATTACTTTTTATACTACATGATGATGAAACTTCAAATGTTCCGAAACCGGTCGTGTATGCATTAAAAATTTGTTGATTCAGCAACTGTTACGCAGTTTCTCCATTGTACAAAATGAACATCCGTAGTTGCGGGTATCCAACAAGAAGAACTCTTTAAATTGGAACGATCACACTGATAATGTTGTAGAGAAGGCGAATAAGACTTCGTTTTGGTGGCATAACACTTCTATTCGCGAAATATGAGAGAGAGTCCCACGGATATGTTACGCGAACTGGGGTGGTAGTCGTAATAACAAAGTCGATTTTCTTTGCAGCAGGACACTCGCACAAAAATTCAATAACCATCTTTCTCCTCCGAATGCGAAAATATTTTGTTGGCACTTACCTACATAGGGGGAAATGATCATCATGACGAAATACACGCCGACCGGTGTGACCGAGCGGTTCTAGGCGCTTCAGCCTGGTACCGCGCGACCGCTACGGTCGCAGGTTCGAATCCTGCCTCGGGTATGGATGTGTGTGATGCCCTTAGGTTAGTTAGGTTTAAGTAGTTCTAAGTTCTAGGGGACTGATGACCTCAGAAGTTAAGTCCCATAGTGCTCAGAGCCATTTGAACTATTTGAACGAAATACACAGACGGAAAAAAAATCGTAAAACTAACAAGGAGTTGTGTGACATACACGAAAGTTGGCAGGCATATTTGTACATCTGAAACGTGATGTATATTCACATTTTACGCCAGTCGCATAAGAGTGTAGTTGTCGCACCACTTATAAAGATACAAATCAGGTTTGCTTTAAATACGCGCTGTAACGAATGGTTCAAATGGCTCTAAGCACTATGGGACTTAACATCTGAGGTCATCAGTCCCTTAGACTTAGAACTACTTAAACCTAACCTGACATCACACACCTCCATACCCGAGGCAGGATTCGAACCTGCGACCGTAGCGGTCGCGCGGTATCTGGCTGAAGCGCCTAGAACCGCTCGGCCACATCGGCCGCCACGCTGTAACGGTTGTGACGATTAGTTACCTTGGAGTATGGACATGATGAGTTGCTGTTGGTCAAGAATGCCTTTAAGACGACAAGGACTCCATTATCAACACCTCACAGAGTTCGAACAAGCTCGTGTAGTAGGGCTACGAGAAGCTGGGTGTTCCATCTGTGATAGTGCAGAAAGATGAGGTAGAAATGTGGCCACTGTACATGACTGGTAGCAGCTGTAGTCACGAGAATGTACCGCCGCAAGGAGACTAGGCTCCAAACGGCCACGTATCACTACCGAGAGGGAAGACCATCGTGTTCGACATATGGCTCTGACGCATCGTATTGCATCTGCAGCAGCAATTTCAGTAGCAGTTGGGACCACAGTGACGCAACGAACTGTTACAAAACGGTTACTTCAAGAACGGCTTCGAGCCAGACGCCCGGTAGCGTGCATTCCACTGACCACAAACCACCCGCATTTGCGACTTCACTGGTGTCAAGCGAGAGCCCACTGATGGGCCGAGTGGAGATCTGTAGTGATTTCTGATGCAAGATGGTCCTACTCGGTGCCAGTGAAGGCCATGTGTTGGTTAGAAGAAGGCCATTTCAGGGTCTGCAACCAATCTTTCTGCGTACTAGACTCGCAGGACCTATCCCTGGGGTGCAATTTCGTATGATAAGAGGAGCACTCACGTGGTTATCCCACGCACCCTGACAGCAAACTTGTGCGTCAATCTGGTGATTCGACCTGTTATACTGCCATTCATGAATAGCACTGCAAGGGGTGTTTTCCAACAGTATAACCCTCGGTCACATACTGCTGTTATAACCCATCATGCTCTACAGAGTGTCGACATGTTGCCTTGGCCTGCTTGATCACCAGACCTTTCTCCAATCGAGAAGATATGGGAGATCATAGGACGACACCTCCAGCGTCATCCACAAACGGCTGTAACCGTCGCTGTATTGACCGACCAAGTGCAATAGGCATGGAACTCCGTCCCACAAACTGACGTCCGGCACCTGTAAAACACCATGCATTTAGGTTTACATACTTGCGTTCAACACTCTGACTGTCAGACCGGTTACTGATGTACTAACATTTCACATTTGCAATGGCTTACCTTGTACTTATGTTAACCTGTGACTGTGCAATATTAACACTTTGCCGTCCGCATGTCTCGTACAAATTGATTCGCTTGGCGCCGGCAACGCTAATTCGGATTACTTGGCTTGTCGCCGGCCGTTCTTGACATTATCGGGAGATTATAAATTGTTAAGGTTTACTCACTTCATCGTTAGTTCTCATAAGTTCACAACACTGTTCCCCTACTTTCATGAAATTGCAGAGGTGATGCCGCTTCCAATAAGGCGGTGTCAGTAGTTCCATCACCGGCTTTGCTGAAGTCTGTCCAGCGCCGAAATATATCTTGAATGAGGAAATGTAGCCCGTGCTCGAATCACACCGCATACGAATGAGTATGCCATATTTCGTAATTTTCGACGGATTGTAAACTTTGAAATTTAACCGTCCACGCCACGGTATCATTCCTTCATCAATTGAGATGTTTTGCCTTAGATTAAAAATTTCTTTAAGGTTTTTGGAAAAATAATCAATTACGAATTGCACTTTGAAAAGCCGGTCGGCATTATCCAGTTCACTGTTATTGTCAGAAAAATGTAAAAATGATAATATTTGACTGAATCGGTTGCGGGACACCGTTTTGCGAAATATCGGTGTGTCTATCAACGGATTCGTTGACCAATAATCATCGATCCTTGCTTTTTTTTACAATTCCCATAAGGATAACAACCCCAAACCATGTTCTAAGTTCCGGTCCCGTAACGCCGACAAATTTGGCATTTTTTAAATCCAGTTTCCTTCTATTGCGCTGGCCGATGTGGCCGAGCGGTTCTAGGCGCTCCAGTCTGGAACCACGATACCGCTACGGTCGCAGGTTCGAATCCTGCCTCGGGGATGGATGTGTGTGATGTCCTTAGGTTAGTTAGGTTTAAGTAGTTCTAAGTTCTAAGGGACTGATGACCTCAGATGTTAAGTCCCATAGTGCTCAGAGCCATTTGAACCTTCTATTGCAATTTTGACTCTAGTATTTGTTGGTTTCGATGCTAATATATCCAAATAGATCGTTCCCAATATATAATTCTACGATATCCTCGACGCTGTGTGTATCTGTGGGAAATATGTTTGGACCCGGAGGTCCTTCAGATTTATTATTGGTCTTCGGTAAATCAAAGTATGACCACTATGCACTGTCTTCTTCGTCTGATTCATCCGAATCACTTGGCAACCATAGCGTTCGGCCGAATTTTTCTTGGACGTATTTTACTATCTTCCGACGATTCTGCTGCACTTCCATTTTTTTTATATCCAGTGTCTTCTTCCCAATCGGCCAAGTCGTCCGGAACGTCAGTCAAGACTTCCGCACATTCATCGTAAATAACCGTATCGTGTCTTTCGTCTGCCATGATGAAAGGGCACAAGTACTTATAAAAACAAAAAACTTGTTCACGTGTGTAACTTCTTGTTACCTAAACGAAACACCAACAGAATGCAAAAGACACTAAAGTGCTGTCTCCGGCCACTGCGCGATGCTATGCTTACGACACCACTGTGATTTCGCCAGCCACTGAGCGATACTATGCACACGACGCCACTGTGGTGTCGCCGGCCGTTGACTGCTATTTCGCGTCGACACCGCTGTGGTGTCGCCGGACGGCATAGTGTTAATCACTTAAACATGTTACCTAGACAAATGCAGTTCCAAATATTCATTACTCTAAATTAATAATGTTTTGGCGTTGCGATTTAATTTTTCGTCAGTGTAAGAGAAATCAGAGCTCACACGGAAAGATGTAAGTGTTCTCTTTGCACGCGCGCTGTTCGAGAATGGAGCGGTAGAGTAATAGCGCGAAGGCGGTTCGATGAGCCCTTTTCCAGGCGCTTAAGTGTGAATTGCAGAGTAAAGATGGAGTTGCAAAAGTAGATATAGAATTTTTTGGAGCCGTTTGCAGCTCGCGACATCGAATGGTCGGATGTGCCCTCTAGGATTATCATTTCTGAGCTTTCCGTCATCAGCGAGATTACTTTTCTGGTACGGAAAGCTTTCAAAGCACTCGAAAGCGCGTTTCCGAGAGCGGACGTCCAATTCTGCGTTGGCACGTGCCCGCTCTTCTCAACGAGTGTTGCGAGCGTTGAGTTGTTCGGTAACGAGAGGCCCCAGAGCTGACCGTGGAGCCATTAGCTGGTTGCAGGTAGTGTGACAGACCTAGATATGGTTACTTGACACCATCAAATTTCATTTGTTTTCGTGCAAATTTGAGCTTCTATTATTCGAATGACTCTTTTCCGGGTTGACTTTGGACTGTGTTGCTCAAATGGCTCTGAGCACTATGGGACTTAACATCTAAGGTCATCAGTCCCCTAGAACTTAGAACTACTTAAACCTAACTAACCTAAGGACATCACACACATCCATGCCCGAGGCAGGATTCGAACCTGCGACCGTAGCAGTCCCGCGGTTCCGGACTGCAGCGCCTAGAACCGCACGGCCACCGCGGCCGGCGACTGTGTTGCAGTTCAGTTGTCAGGGTAATTATGAACGGCAGTTGCTAATAGCTAGGTGACGGTGGTCTACTGAAATGTTCGTGATGAACATACGTTGAGGTGACAAAAGTCATGGGATAGCGATGTGCACAAATACAGATGGCGGTACATCGCGTACACAAGGTATTTAAGGGCAGTGTGGAGAGTGGTTGATGGATGCTGACATAATGCAATCTGTCTCCATAGTGCACCCCAGGCATCTATGGGATTCAAATCGGGAGAGCGACCAGGCCACGCCCAGTGTGCAATATCTTCCGTTTCCAAGAAAACATCAACCGCTCTTGCTCTATGACATTGTTCATTACTGTCCATCAATACAATGTCTGGGTCCGTACCACCTCGCAACAACTGCACATCAGGCCCCAAGGTCTCGTAACAACACTTGACAGCAGTTTTACCTTGCCGATCCACCCGTACAGTTTCATGAAGAGGTGTTCATGTGGTCAACATAATCCCTGCCCACAACATTAGGTATCCTTCTCGATACAGGTCTCTTTCCATCATGTCTGGGTCCTAAAATCGTGTTCCACGTTTCCTCCAGAGGCGAATCCGTCGAGAATCACTCTCCAGATTAAATCGGGATTCATCTGTGAGAAGAACATTGTACCACTGTTCGACCGTCCAGGTGGCATGTTGATTATTCGACTCTAGACGTTCCCTTCTGTGAAGACGCATCAGAGGTACACATACAGCAGGTCTCCAACAATAAAGGTCGCTCTGCCGAAGCCTTCTGTACACCGACCGCCTTGACACAACACATAGACTGGATGCTGCAAGGTCAGATGCCAGGTGCCGTGTAGTACGAAGGCGGAACTGTCGTGCCCTTACATCCAAATAGCGGTCCTCTCTTTCTGAGATCACACGTGGTCGGCCCTGTCCTGGCCTTTGGAGTACTGTTTCGGTCTCCATGTTGCCACATTCAAGAAACAACGGAACGATTCCCACTAAGCCATCGCGCCTCATCAGTCTGCGACTGTCTTGCTTCCATTCTTCTTACGGTCCTCCATCTCAGAGAGTGTGGCAGGCGACTTTTCTGTGCCATACTGCACCGTCGGTAACTGTATACACAGAGATTTTGTATTTGGACTATCCTGCAAACACTACTGGGTTTAATTGGTGCCCTGACGTCATCGTTGACGTGGTTGTCCGTAGACTGAGATGCCATTTTCTGTTCAGAACACTGTTTTACTGACCTCTGTTGACAGTTCGTTTGATTATACGATGAACTATTACTTTAATTTTGTACACCGTTGTAATTCTTATTTCAAATCTCATTGGACAATAGCTTTCTCCGCTAGTCGCGCTCATTTGGTCATGTGGTCTACGTAAACAAGTTATGACAATGTGCACGTGAACTATCCCCTCTCCCCAAATTAAATGAAATTTACCAAGATGGAAAATCACTTACAAACTGTATCGAGATCTGTGAAAAGAACAGTTCATAAAATAAGTGTAGCCCTCCTAAGAGTCGTCAGGCGGAATTTCTCTTGAATTTCAGCACATATCTGTAATTTTCACTGTGTAGTTGGAGTCAGCATAATCATATACGTTCGTCACACATTCCATACCACGTCCAGCGTCGACGAAAAGTGTAGGTTTGTTTCCCGTCACAAACAAAATTAACTTTAAAACGGAATATTACGTGCCCATGCGACAGGGCGCCCAAATTCGTCTAGTGCGGCGCTGTTCCTTCCGTCCCTTTACGACGGACCTGCACCTATCTGTGAACATTGTCTCAGCACATCATCAGTAGGGAAGCTGAGCGAAACCTACTGTACTTCGACGTGAACCATGCTGCGATTAAAGTCACTAATCTACGTTTCAGGAGAAAGTTTTCACACGAAATGAAAGGTTGGAAATTTTGTCCTTAATTAATATATTCTGAAACTTAGGTGAACAAGAATCACTGCCAAGCCCGTGCTAGTCTTAACACAGTCACTCACAGTCCCTTCCACTTACGTTAACAAGTTTATGGTGTTGCATTTACCGAAAACGTAATAGCTACAAAAATACGGATTGTTTTTGATTGAGAATGCTCGCCAGATATTAAGTCTGTCGGTACCTAATGCAGTCACAGTTTTCAGCCACCGACCTGCTCAATACGCCACGCGAACTTTATGTCTTTTCTCGCCACAAAATTCACTTACAAATTCCGAGATTTCTACACACCTGTCGGAATAATTATGCGGTCACTTTACAACACTTTTGATGTATGAAACACTGCTAGATCCGGCAACTTATCATTTCCATCGGAACTACTACTACACACGTCCGAACTGTTTCATGGCTAGGCTCCGACTCCTCTCAAGAATATTGTAAGTCTTCTCTACCAGCAGAGAAAGGTGCGCGAAGAATATTGCTGTACCATTGGTCAGTTTACTCAACAGCCAATAGCAAAACAACATTCTCCCGCATCAGTCATCGCTTTTCATCAATAACCAATCGCAAAATAGTAAACCTAACGACTGCACTTTTTACCGACGTAATTATCTAATATGCTGAAGTTTTGTTTATGCATAAAGTTATTTACTATTATTTTTTATACCTGAATTAACTTTCCCCTTACCATAAACGTACTTTACAAATCTAAACTACCAAAATCCCCTTTGTCCACATCCATACTTCTTCGAAATGTTCCCACACTAAATCTCACTACATAACTCGTTAAACAATTATCTTCATATTAACCTTAAACCACACTCACGCATCATTCATACTGCTAAAACATATTTATAACATTTTACATACACAAAAAGACACTTTATGAAAATACTAGAACAGTTTATGAGAAACATTCTAATACTTTAGTCCACTCTAGCGGGCACAATCACAGTCTCCTATCCAATACTGTCCTCTATCGGCTGATACATCAATTACGTGCGCGTCCAGTCTCGCGTCACCATCTGTCCCTATCCAGCTCTGAGACACATCTCCCACTTAACCGCCTCCAAGGCAGGATCGGTATACGGCGCTACGCCTCAGTAGGTATTAACAGCAACCGTAAAACGCAGAGACTATCCAGTACTCCAACAACGAAGCCATCGCCCTGGCTCGCGCTAACTGCTGCGACCACGCAGAAGTGCTGCCCAGTCGGTGCTCTCTATCGAATGCACACGTAAAATTCTGGTTTAAACATCATTCTGTTCGTAAAAGGAAACAAACCGAAGCTTTCCGTTGAGACTGGACGTCGGATGAAAGATTTGGCTAGCAGCTTTTGTTTGGGTTGACTCCAGCTACACAGAGAAAATGCGCCTGACGAGTCTTAGGAGGGACATATACACGGCCCGGTTACACCAATAAACCATCACCTATGTTCGACGTCAACCACTCACAGACAGTGGGTGGCAGCACTAGCAGTGCATAGTTTATAAAACGTGTCGGAGGAAACGGGAAACAGTGCAGCGATTTTTGCATGATCATTGGCTTTCGGGGTAGGGGTGGAAGCATTTTAGAAACGGCTATTTGTAAATTGTTCGCGTGACACCGAGGTTAATGTATACCACGCAGGGCAAAATGGCGCTATCCAAAATCATCGCCTAGGCCACTATGGTGCACCACGAGCCGTAGACGACAGGGGTGAAAAACAGCTGTGGAGATGTGTGCGGGCGAATAGAAGAGCAACTCTTGAGCGCTGACCGCCGAATGAACCAAGAGGCTACCATCAGTGTCTCCTGAACGACCGTGCAGTGAACGTTACTCCGTATGGGCCTCTACAGCAGGCGTCTTTTTCATCCATCCACGCTGGCTGCTGTTATCGACGAAGGCTGAAATTTGCGCCCCAATACCGCAACTGGACGGCAATTGAGTGGCTGCAGATGGCCTTTCCAGATGAATCACGGTTTATGCTCCATCGGAGAGATGGCTATTGGTGTGTACGGCCATGCAATAATCATCAGAAGGGTCCAACCAGAAGTAGGGAGTATTATGATCTGGACAGTGTTTTCGTTGCATTCCGTGGGTGATCCCACCGTTCTGGAAGACATAATGGGTCAACAAAAGATGCATCTATCCTTGGGGCCCTGTCCACCCCTACATGCAATTTGTTTTTTCTTCAGCACAGTGGCTTCTACCAGCAGAACAATGCAAGGTGTCACAGTATTTAATAATCACTTTCTGAATATAGCAGGTGAACTAAAAAGAAACCTAGTCCCAACAGGGAATCATATAGCGCTCGTAGAAAAAAGTGTTCCGAGACTGTTACCTGAAATGCTCCTCCATGATACTGACAAGAGGGAGATTAAGTTAATAATTAAATCATCAAAGACCAAGAACTCTTATGGACATGACGGGGTATGTAACAGAATACTGAAGAATTGTTCTATGTATGTTAGCCCAGTACTTAGCCATATCTGTAACTTTTCCTTTAGGAGTGGTCGGTTTCCTGACCGATTAAAGTACTCGGTAGTGAAGCCACTTTATAAAAAGGGAGACAGGGATAATGTTGACAGTTATAGACCTATTTCTATTCCATCGGTGTTTGCTAAAGTTATCGAGAGGATTGTATATACAAGGTTACTGGAGCATTTAAATTCACATAATTTGCTGTCAAATGTACAGTTTGGTTTTAGAAATAGTTTAACAACTGAAAATGCTATATTCTCTTTTCTCTGTGACGTTTTGGACGGATTAAATAGAAGGTTGCGAACGCTAGGGGTTTTCTCTGATTTAACGAAGGCTTTTGACTGTGTGGACCACAAAATATTACTGCAGCAGTTGGACCATTATGGAGAAAGGGGAGTAGTTTACAATTGGTTCGCCTCTTACTTTAAGAACGGAAAGAAGAAGGTAATTCTCCGCAATATTGAGAGTGGTAGTGATGTTCAGTCCCAATGGGGCACTGTTAAGAGGGGCGTTCCCCAAGGGTCGGTGCTGGGGCCATTGCTGTTTCTTATTTAGATAAATGATATGCCTTCTAGTATTAAAGGTGATTCAAAAATATTTCTGTTTGCTGATGACACCAGCTTGGTAGTGAAGGATCTTGTGTGTAATATTGAAACAGTATCAAATAATGTAGTTCATGAAATAAGTTCGTGGCTTGTGGAAAATAATTTGATGCTAAATCAGAGTAAGACTCAGTTTTTACAGTTTCTAACTCACAATTCAACAAGAACCGATATTTTTATCAGACAGAATGGGCATATTATAAGCGAAACGGAACAGTTCAAGTTCCTAGGCGTTCGGATAGATAGTAAGCTGTTGTGGAAAGCCCATGTTCAGGATCTCGTTCAGAAACTAAATGCTGCTTTATTTACCATTAGTACAGTATCTGAAATAAATGACAGTTCAACACGAAAAGTAGTCTACTTCGCATATTTTCATACGCTTATGTCATATGGTATTATTTTTGGGGGTAATTCTTCTGATACAAAAAGGGTATTTTTGGCTCAAAAACGGGCTGTTCGAGCCTATTCAATAGTCTGGGAATTTTGACATCGCCCTCACAGTATATATTTTCTTTAATGTCATTTGTTATTAGCAATATTAGCTTATTCCCAAGAGTTAGCAGCTTTCACTCCGTTAATACTAGGCAGAAACCAAATCTGCATATGGAATGCACTTCCTTGACTCTTGTGCAGAAAGGAGTGCAGTATTCTGCTGCATCCATTTTCAATAAGATACCACAAGAACTCAAAAATCTCAGCAGTAGCCCAAACACTTTTAAGTCTAAACTGAAGAGTTTCCTCATGGCTCACTCCTTCTATTCTGTCGAGGAACTCCTGGAAGAGCTGAAAAATTAAGCAAATTCAAGTGTTACATTGTTGATTTTCTTTATTTAAACTTACGAGTTGTCGCCTGAATATATTACTTATATTTCATTTTATCTGTTTCTACTATCGTGTTACAATTTCATGTATTGACTCGTTCCATGACCATGAAGACTTCTCCTTAATTTGGCCCCACGGAACAATAAACAAATAAATAAATAAACACAGCTGGCAGTGTAGGTGCGTGGTTCGAAGGGCGCCAGGACGAGTCTACTGTATACCTACGGCCACCAAACTTCCAGGATTTAAACCCAATCGAGATTCTGTGGAACCACCTCTATCGGGCTGTTCGCGCCGTGGATTTTCAAGCGGGAAACCTAGCACGGCACTGGGCTTGGCTTAGCTCCACATCCTTGTCAGAACCTTCCAGAAACTTATTGACTCTCTTCCTGCACATCCGCGCTGCAGAAGGTGGTTATAGATGCTTTTGACACGTGGTCACGTTAATGTGACAGGACCGTTTACATACATATGGTGTCTCAAGGTCCTTGAATCAAACGGCTATGGGTGGCAGATCAACTCGCGGGAACAATTTATGCTAGAAACAAAATTTTAACTGAGGTTTCCCGGTGACTTTGGCCTTTTTACTGCATGGGTTATGTCCCTGAGAGGCTACAGGGCATAGGCATTCAATGGCGTGCGTGTACCTTGTGTGCTGCCCGTAACCCATTCATCTGCTCCGTATCAAAGGGGGTAGACCCAGCAAAATTGAAATTTCTGATTTGCGCCTAAAATATGTCTCTCTACTTAGACGATTGTTAAAGTTTGAAAATCACTCTATCCATTTACTGGGCAGGTAGTATGCAACACACGTGGTTAGTAGATCCTGCTGTTTTTTTTCCTTTTTTCCAGTCATCAGTCTTCTGACTGGTTTGATGAGGACTGCCGTGAGCTCCTTTCCTGTGCCAACCTCTTCCTCTTCATCTCAGAGTAACATTTGCGACCTGCGTTCTCAATTATTTGCTGGATGTATTCCAATCTTTATTTTCCTCTACAGTTTTTAACTTCTACAGCTTCCTCTAGTTCCATTGAAGTTATTCCCTGACGTCTTAACAGATGTCCTATCATCCTGTCCCTTCTCCTTGTCAATGTTTTCCATATATTCCTTTCCTCGCGGATTCTGCGGAGAACCGCCTTATTCCTTACCTTCTCAGTCCACCTAATTTTTCAACATTCTTGTGTAGCACCACATCTCAAACGCTTCGATTCTCTTCTTCTTTGGTTTTCCCACATTCCATCTTTCATTACCATACAATTCTGTGCTCCAAACGCACATCTCAGAAATTTCTTCCTCAGATTAAGGCCTATGTTTAATACCAGTAGATCAGGAATGCACTTTTTGCCAGAGCTTGTGGATTCTTGTGTCCTCCTTGTTCCGTCCTTCATGGTTTATTTTGCTGCATAGGTAGCAGAATTCCTTAACTTCGTCTGCTTCGTGATCCCCAATTCTCATGTTAAGTTTTTCGATGCTTTCATATTGTATACTTGTTACACTATTCATTCCATTCAGTAGATCCGGTAATTCTTCTTCACTTTCACTGCGGATAGCAATGCGACCAGCGAATATCAGTGATATTGCAGGATTCCTTTATATTTTAAGTGACCTCGTTGTGATCTTCAGCTCGGAGTCCGAGGAAAACTGCCGACTTGTTAATTATTCTTTTTATCTGTAGAATAACTTTATTTTTACTAAAAACCTGAACTTGGCGACTCTGATCTTTTAAGCCTTTTATTGCGCCTTTAAATACAACAGATAGTAGACGATAAATATTTTGTTGCAGGAGGCGTTCTGGGCAAGGAATAACAAGCGTTTTTTCAATGACTACATACATACATCACTGATATAAACTTCTGGTCATTGGTATTCCTTGAGAGCGAGCCTGATGCGGAAGACTCTTTGTCGCCTTTGGTTACTTTGTCCGTCAAGACTCCAAGCACGTCTTCAGCTCTCTTGGAACGGCACGAAGACGAGGCGGAATAGCTCATGCAGATAACAACATACACGAAACAGGACTTGTCCCCTAATAGATCTTCTTACAGAAATTTTCAAAATTAATATGAGATATCACTTCCACTCAACGAAATTCTTTATTTCCAAACTTTGGAAAATCTCGTACTCTCACAATTACCGTTCACCTTCAATTTTAATTCCAATCTTGAACCTTTCTTTTATTTCCGTCATCGCTTCGTCGATGTATAGTTTGCACAATAGGGCGAAAGACAACATCCCTGTCTTAGACCCTTTATAATCCATGCATTTCGCTCTTGGTCTTCCACTATTATTGTTCTCTCTTGGCTCCTGTACGTATACTATATTAACTGTCTTTCTCTATAACCTACCCCTATTTTTCTAACTGTTTCGAACATCTTGCACCGTTTGGCATTGTCGAAACTTTTTCCAGGTCGACGAATTCTATGAAGGTGCCGCGCGGGATTAGCCGAGCGGTCTGAGGCGCTGGTCCCGGTGGAGGTTCGAGTCCTCCCTCGGGCATGGGTGTGTGTCTTTGTCCTTAGGATAATTTAGGTTACGTAGTGTGTAAGCTTAGGGACTGATGACCTTAGCAGTTAAGTCCCCTAAGATTTCACACACATTTTCTATGAAGGTGTTTTGATTTTTCTTTAGTCTTTGATCCATAATCAAACGCAACGTCAGTATTACCTTTCCTAAAGCCAATCTAGTCCTCATCTAACACATCCACAATTTTACTGGTCATTCTTCTGTATATTATTCTTCTCAGTAACTTGGATGCATGAGTTGTTAAGATGACTGTGCGATAATTCTCGCAATTGTCGGCTCTTGCAATCTCCGGAATTGGTTGAATGATATTTTTCCGAAAGTCAGATGGTATATCGACAGACACATACCTTCTACTCACCAACGTCAATAGTCATTTTGTTCCCATTGACTCCAATGATTTTAGAAATTCTGATGGAATGTTATCTATCCTTACTGCGTTATTCGATCTTAAGCTCTTTTAAATTCCGTTTCTAATACTGGGTCCTCTATCTCTTCTATAGCGACTCCTGTTTCCTCTTCTATCACATCAGACAACTCTTCGCCGTCGTAGAGGCCTTAAATGGAGACTGGAATAGAAGGGAGAACAGATAGAGGTACTCAAAGTACCCTCCGCCACACACCGTCAGGTGCGGAGTATGGATGTAGATGTAGATGTACAATGTACTCTTCTGAATTTAACAGTGGAATGAGTATTGTACTCGTAATGTTACCATAGTTGCTTTTAATTTCACCGAAAGTTGTTTTTACTTTTCTATATGCTGAGACACTCTTTCTGACAATCTTTTTTTTTTCGATTTCTTCACGTTTTTCATGCAGCCATTTCGCCTTAGCTTCCTTGCATGTCCTACTTGTTTAATTCCTAAGTGCCTTGTATTTCTGTATTCCTGAATTTATCTGAATCTTTTTATACTTTCTTCTTTCATCTGTCAAGTGAAGTATTTCTTCTGTTACCCATGGTTTCTTCGCAGTTACCTTCCTTGTTGCTGTGTTTTTCTAACTTCTATGATTGCCCTTTTTAGAGCTGTCCATTCCTCTTAAACTGAACTGCCTACTGGGCTATTCCTCGTCGCAGTATCTATAGCCTCAGAGAATTTCAAACGTATCTCTTCATTCCTTAATACTTCCGTATCCCACTTCTTTGCGCATTATTACTACCTGACCAGTCTCTTAAATTTCAGCCCACTCTTCATCACTATTAACTTGTGATCTGAGACTACATCTACTCCTGGGCACGCCTTACAATTCAGTATCTGATTTCGGAATCTCTGCGTGACCATGATGTAATATAACTGAAATCTTTCTGCATCTCCCGGCCTTTTCCAAGTATATCTCCTCCTCTTATGATTCTTGAACAGATTATTCGCCATTATTAGCTGAAATTTATTATATAATTATAATTTATTATGTAGTTATTATTATTTTATTTGTCTCCTCCCTTATACCTTCTGCGAAGCCCATATTCTCCCGTAATCCTTTCTTCTACTCATTCCCCTACAGCCGCATTCCAGTCTCGCGTGACTATTAGATTTTCATCTCCCTCAATGTACTGAATTACCAGCTCGAATCCTCATATACTTTCTCTGCCTCTTCATCTTTCGGCTTGCGACGTCGGCATGTACACGGGAACTATCGTTGTCAGTGTTGGTTTGCTGTCGCTTCTGATGAGAATAATCCTAGCACTGAGCTATTCACTGTAACTCAGCCTCTGTCCTACCTTTCTATTCATAACCATCCCTACTCCCAATGTACCATTTTCCGCTGCTGTTGATATTACTCTAAACTCATCTGACTGTAAATCCTTGTCTCCTTTCCATGTCACTTCAGGGTGTCTTTGCTGAGAAATAAATACACTCCTGGAAATTGAAATAAGAACACCGTGAATTCATTGTCCCAGGAAGGGGAAACTTTATTGACACATTCCTGGGGTCAGATACATCACATGATCACACTGACAGAACCACAGGCACATAGACACAGGCAACAGAGCATGCACAATGTCGGCACTAGTACAGTGTATATCCACCTTTCGCAGCAATGCAGGCTGCTATTCTCCCATGGAGACGATCGTAGAGATGCTGGATGTAGTCCTCTGGAACGGCTTGCCATGCCATTTCCACCTGGCGCCTCAGTTGGACCAGCGTTCGTGCTGGACGTGCAGACCGCGTGAGACGACGCTTCATCCAGTCCCAAACATGCTCAATGGGGGACAGATCCGGAGATCTTGCTGGCCAGGGTAGTTCACTTACACCTTCTAGAGCACGTTGGGTGGCACGGGATACATGCGGACGTGCATTGTCCTGTTGGAACAGCAAGTTCCCTTGCCGGTCTAGGAATGGTAGAACGATGGGTTCGATGACGGTTTGGATGTACCGTGCACTATTCAGTGTCCCCTCGACGATCACCAGTGGTGTACAGCCAGTGCAGGAGATCGCTCCCCACACCATGATGCCGGGTATTGGCCCCGTGTGCCTCGGTCGTATGCAGTCCTGATTGTGGCGCTCACCTGCACGGCGCCAAACACGCATACGACCATCATTGGCACCAAGGCAGAAGCGACTCTCATCGCTGAAGACGACACGTCTCCATTCGTCCCTCCATTCACGCCTGTCGCGACACCACTGGAGGCGGGCTGCACGATGTTGGGGCGTGAGCGGAAGACGGCCTAACGGTGTGCGGGACCGTAGCCCAGCTTCATGGAGACGGTTGCGAATGGTCCTCGCCGATACCCCAGGAGCAACAGTGTCCCTAATTTGCTGGGAAGTGGCGGTGCGGTCCCCTACGGCACTGCGTAGGATCCTACGGTCTTGGCGTGCATCCGTGCGTCGCTGCGGTCCGGTCCCAGGTCGACGGGCACGTGCACCTTCCGCCGACCACTGGCGACAACATCGATGTACTGTGGAGACCTCACGCTCCACGTGTTGAGCAATTCGGCGGTACGTCCAACCGGCCTCCCGCATGCCCACTATACGCCCTCGCTCAAAGTCCGTCAACTGCACATACGGTTCACGTCCACGCTGTCGCGGCATGCTACCAGTGTTAAAGACTGCGATGGAGCTCCGTATGCCACGGCAAACTGGCTGACACTGACGGCGGCGGTGCACAAATGCTGCGCAGCTAGCGCCATTCGACGGCCAACACCGCGGTTCCTGGTGTGTCCGCTGTGCCGTGCGTGTGATCATTGCTTGTACAGCCCTCTCGCAGTGTCCGGAGCAAGTATGGTGGGTCTGACACACCGGTGTCAATGTGTTCTTTTTTCCATTTCCAGGAGTGTATAATTATAATTTATTATTTAATTATTATTATTTTATTTGTCTCCTCCCTTTTTCCTACTGCGAAGCCCATATTCTCCCGAGGATCCATCGCGCTAACAGCGTGATAGAGGTGTTCTAAACTGGGTTTAAAAGCGGAGCGTTTGATGGCCAAGAGCGTACGGTAAACTCATCCTCGCGCTCTTCGAACCTCGCGCGTACACTGCGAACTGTGTGACACGTTGCATTTTCCTGCTGGTAGATGCCTTCATGCTGCGGAAAAAGAAATTGCAAGTACGGGCGGACATTGTCCCCAAGGACAGGTGCATAGTGTTGGTCCATTACAGAACGACGACGTCACCCAGGGAATGCCACAAAACATTCTCCAGACTATACGATTCCCCCTCTCAGCCTTGATCTCTCCGACGGTAGCTGCAGGGCCGTACACGCCAACGACTGAGATTAAAACGTATACCTCTAGAGCAGGGCTTCCCAACGTGTGGTCCGTGGACCCCTTAGGGGTCCGCCGGCTCTTTCTAGGGTGTCCGCGGCCACCTTTCACCAAATCGTGTAAAGTAATGAGTAGAATTATTGTATAAAAATGAGAATATCAAATTCATCATATTGTTTATTACTTGTAACATGGATCCTTGGCTGAAGTTGGGGTTGGGTTGTTTTGGGAAGGAGACCAGACAGCGAGGTCATCGGTCTCATTGGATTAGGGAAGGACGTAGAAGGAAGTCGGCCGTGACCTTTGAAAGGAACCATCCCGGCATTTGCCTGTAGCGATTGAGGGAAATCACGGTAAACCTAAATCAGGATGGCCGGACGCGGGATTGAACCGTCGTCCTCCCGAATGTGAGTCCAGTGTCTAATCGCCTTCACAACAGGGAAGTTTCCAGTTGAAACGAATGAGGATGGAGGACGACCAAAGGAAGAACAATCACAAGAAGCTCCAAAGATTATTGATACTTCGGGAAGGGGGAGGGGGGGGGGAGGAGAAGGGGGGTGGTCATTGGGAACATGGCACTTGCATTAAGAAGCTTTCAGTTCCCATGGGTTTCGCTCTGAAATTTAAAGTTACTGTGCTCTTGACTGACTAGGAGTCCGCCCTGGATTTTCGACTGCAGAAGGGGTCCGCCAGCTGAAAAGGTTGGGAAGCCCTTCTCTAGAGAACCACCTGTCGCCACTCGGTGGACGTCCAGTTGCGTCACTGGCGGGCGAATTCCAGTTTTCATCACCGATGAACAGCCGTCAGCGTGGGTGCGTAAACCAGGCACCTACTATACAGGCCCGTTTGCAGCAACGTTCACCGAACGGTCCTTGAGGAGACAGTGTTGGTAGCCCCTTGGTTCAACTGGGCGGTCAGTTGCTCAACAGTTGCCCGTCTATTCGCACATACACATCTCGGCAGTCGTCATTCACCCCTGTCATCTAAGGCCAGCGGTACACCACAGTTGCCTCCGCGCCGATTTTCGATAGCACCAGTTTGCCATTGTAATAGGACGCGAAATTAAAGCGTCACATATCCACAAGGATCAGGTCAGTATGCAGGTAAATATAAGTTTCATTTAGTGTTTTGTTTATGTATTTGTAATATTTTGTTATGTTTGTAAAATATTTAAAGTTTGGTATTTTTGTTTCGTATGTTTCATGTCTGGAGGGAGCAGCGCAACTCGCGGAACCAGCATCTTCACTGCCGGAACCAGAAAGACAATTGCTGGCCACTAGACGTCGCGGGTTAACGGCTAAAGAGCAGCAGAAGATCCTGTGACCGGGCTGTTGCGTCGAACCTCCAACATTCAAATAAATAAAAATTTGTAATTTTCCATTGTAATGCCGTCACAAAATGTTTAGTTCACGTTGTATTTTGTTCTGTTTTGTCGAGTCTGATGCTCACATCTGTATGTAGCATATACAAAGACAATAAAACAGTGTATGCTCTAAAGCTTAAATACGTGTTCGAGAATTATTTATGAAGATTTATATTGAGGAAGAATTATTACTGAATTTTTCCAAGATATTAATTTTCAGAAGAGTTTGATTTCGATTTTTGAATCTTAAAGGCTTTACAGTCTGATTTTAATATGAGAAAAAATAAGATTACTTGCATGAATATAATTTCCAAGAAGAAACAAACGACATCTAAATTTCAAAAGTTTGCGCAAACCAGTTGGACTGAGTGACGTAATTTTGCCCAAATTTGTAATTACAGTTTCGTTCAAGAATCTTTTATAGAGAACTTTAAAAGAATTTAAATAATTTTTTTTAAGTGTTTTGTAAACTACGTAGGTGACGAAGTCTGCACATGGTCATATTTCAAACAAAAATCATTGAGTCATACGCGTCGTTACACTACACCATCCACGGCATACATTAACCAAGGCGACCCCCAAACAGTTTACACACTTCAACGGTTTCTAAAATGTTTCCACCCTTAGTCCGAAAGCCAACGATCACACCACTTTGAACGTCAGAGAAATCGCTCAGTTTCCACATTATGACAACGACTGCATTGTTTTCCGCCCCCTCCCCTCCCGAAGCGTTTTATACACCCTCCTGTGCTAGTGCTGCCACCTGCTGTCTGTGAATGGTTATTGCACAATGACGTCGAGCATATATGGTAGTCACATGAATGTTACTGGATCGTGTATCATACAGACAAAATCTCATGTGAACCTTCGATACTGAGGTAACTGTGGGAGAGTGTGAAGTGGAAGCATTCGTCTGGCGGTAAAAGTATATGATCCGCATCCCTAAAACAGAAAAGCGGAGACAGTCTGTTATCAACGAGAAATTGTCACAAATGCCTCACGGAAATTTTAGTCAAATTATCGTTATGAGATCCAACTTCCGTTTATTCTCAGCGCCTTGAAATCCTCCCTAAATTTGATTTCGCGCTCTATAGCGACTTTTAGCTCGAAATATGGCCTGAGAGTGGTCATAAACTGCTCGCAATTCATCTTCATTAACCGCCTCTGATATTGTCAGAGAAAGTGCTTGATGAGTTTTTAATATGATTCCGCTGCTCTTTCCCCAATGTTCCGTAATCTGTGAACTTCAGAAAAGCAAAACAAAAGTACATTATATAAAATGATCGATAGCAAGTGCTAGCGCGCTTCACGACGATCCCGTCTATAGGGGAATACCTATGTAGTACTGCTGCACGTAAAAGATTAAGTGAGATAAGCAGTCGCTGACGAATGGAACATTTGAGTCTCAGTTTAATTTCTACTTAAGACAGTGTATATTTTAAAATGGGCGCTAATTTACTTACGGACAATGGTGTAATAACAGGAAAGAATGAAATTTGAAGTCTCTCCGGCGACGTGCTCATTGGAGAAGACATGTGCCTACAATCCAGCATTTTTTTTCTTCAGATTATTGCCCCTTTGCGTAACATATAATGTCGGCCACCTTATCCTAGTACAAAGTAGGGTGCTTCTGGTGTTACGTAACACAGGGTGTTCATAATTTAGGTTCCAATTTCGAAACTCTGTACAGAATGACGTCAAATTTGAACAACATATTATTGACGCGGGGGGAAACGTCAAAGAACAAAAAATATAACGAAATATGACCAACAGATGGCTCTGTAAGCGTCAGAATATGCAGACCAACAGACGCTCGGCACATGGCTGTTCTTCAGTTTGCGTCCGAGACATCCAACATGAATGTCTCCATGAAGGATCGTGCGCTGCTGGTAAAGCTCTTTTGCAAGAGCGATGAATCTGCGCCAGTAGTCCTGCAGAAGTTCCGGAGTCTCAAGTGTATGAAAAAAGGCGTTCGTTCGATATCTGCTAAGGGGATGGAGAAAATTACTATAAAATTGGAAACGACTAATTCTTTTGAAGTGCAGTGTAGCACGGGAGAAAGGTTGCCGTCTGTGAAAATGTGGCCACAGTATCGCAGGAAGGGTCGAATGGTGGTGTGCAAACATGCAGCGCACGAGAAATCGCGCGAACGTTGAACATGCCTGCGAGAGGGTGCCTAAGATTCTACGAAACATCCTGAATTGCTGTCAATACAAAATCACCCACGGTTCAGGGGATGCTTCCTGCTGACCTTCCAGCAAGACAAACGTTGTCTCTGGAATTTCTCGCTCAAATGGGGCCGTCTTCAAGGACATGTCAACACGCAGAATTGCAGAATATAGGCAACGGGAAATTTGCAAGCTCGTCAACATTTCACTCTGCAAAGGTGACTGTGTGGTGCATACTGACGGCATCGTTTATCGTAGCACCATATTTTTTCGAGGAGATGAGTACTATGGGTCCCGTTACCGGTACCTACTGTCGCTGTTAAGTGCTGTCAGAGTCCCTTGCGCACCAGAGCCATTCCAACCCTTCAACAGCGTGGATGTGTGGGTAGGACCATCCTCATACAAGATGGCGCAGCTGCGAACATTTCACAACCAGTAAAACAGTTGCTGCAAGGGCATCTCGGAAATGTTGGAATTATCGGCCATCATTTCCCCTCAGCCTGGCCGTCCATATCACATCGTGTTAATCCGTGTGACTTCCGGGTGTGGGGCTTTCTGAATATTGGGTTATCGGTCCCTAAGCCTACACACTACTTAATGTAACTTAAACTAACTTGCTCTTGGACAACATACACACCCATGCCCGAGGGAGGACTCGAACCTCCGACGATGGGAGGGGGGAGCCGCACGGTCCGTGCAACGCGCCATAGACCTCTCCACTACCTCGCGCGGCGGGCTTTCTGAAAGATGTGTTCAATTACGAACATAGCTGAGGGGAAGGCACACATTGCGCAACGCCTTATGAACGTGACCCCCAGACACTCCGATCTATTGTGGAACAAGCTGTTTCTCGATTCCAGAATGAGATTTTCACTCTGCAGCGGAGTGTGCGCTGATATGAAACTTCCTGGCAGATTAAAACTGTGTGCCGGACCGAACCTCGAACTCGGGACCTTTGCCTTTCGCGGGCAAGTGCTCCACCAACTGAGCTACCCAAGCACGACTCACGCCCCGTCCTCACAGCTTTACTTCTGCCAGTACCTCGTCTCCTACCTTCCAAACTTTACAGAAGCTCTCCTGCGATCCTGCAGAACTAGCACTCCTGAAAGAAAGGATATTGCGGAGACATGGCTTAGCCACAGCCTGGGGGATGTTTCCAGAATGAGATTTTCACTCTGCAGCGGTGTGTACGCTGATATGAAAGTTCCTGGCAGATTAAAACTGTGTGCCGGACCGAGACTCGACCTCGGGACCTTTGCCTTTCGCGGGCAAGTGCTCTACCATCTGAGCTACCCAAGCACGACTTACGCCCCTCCTCACAGCTTTACTTCTGCCAGTACCTCGTCTCCTACCTTCCAAACTTTACAGAAGCTCTCCTGCGAACCTGCGGAACTAGCACTCCTGAAAGAAAGGATATTGCGGAGACATGGCTTAGCCACAGCCTGGGGGATGTTTCCAGAATGAGATTTTCACTCTGCAGCGGAGTGTGCGCTGATATGAAACTTCCTGGCAGATTAAAACTGTGTGCCGGACCGAAACTCGAACTCGGGACCTTTGCCTTTCGCGGGCAAGTGCTCTACCAACTGAGCTACCCAAGCACGACTTACGCCCCTCCTCACAGCTTTACTTCTGCCAGTACCTCGTCTCCTGCATTCCAAACTTTACAGAAGCTCTCCTGCGATCCTGCAGAACTAGCACTCCTGAAAGAAAGGATATTGCGGAGACATAGATTAGCCACAGCCTGGGGGATGTTTCCAGAATGAGATTTTCACTCTGCAGCGGTGTGTGCGCTGATATGAAACTTCCTGGCAGATTAAAACTGTGTGCTGGCAGAAGTAAAGCTGTGAGGACGGGGCGTGAGTCGTGCTTGGGTAGCTCAGATGGTAGAGCACTTGCCCGCGAAAGGCAAAGGTCCCGAGTTCGAGTTTCGGTCCGGCACACAGTTTTAATCTGCCAGGAAGTTTTGTTTCTCGATTGCCGCGCGGGATTAGCCCAGCGGTTGTAGGCGCTGCAGTCATGCACCGTGCGGCTGTTCCCGGCGGAGGTTCGAGTCCTCCCTCGGGCATGGGTGTGGCGTGTTTGTCCTTAGGGTAATATAGGTTAAGTAGTGTGTAAGCTTAGGGACTGATGACCTCAGCAGTTAAGTCCCATAGGATTTCACACACATTTGAACATTTTTGTTTCTCGATTTCGGCTTGTGGCAGAAAACAGTGGACGGCATATTGAAAATGTCTTGCGCCAGTCTCGCGACAGAAGCAGATGTCCCATCTTTTCTTTTATTGCGGTTTTTGGCCCCAGGAAAATTAATAACCGATGTAATTTTACTTTTTGTAGGATTTTTGGCACCAGGACATTTAAAAACCGATTCTTCCCATGCGATGTGGTACGACTTTGCTGTGGTGGATGGGCTTAGCTAACTAACACTGCCTCAGTTACTCTCTGACGAACTTGCGCCCTCATACACATTGAACAGTACGGATGGTGTAATGTGTGCAGCTCAAACCATAGCCGTCGTATTGCATTCATCTGTCATTTGTAGCCGACCCGATTTACGTTAAGACGCTTTCAACGCCATATATTGGTAAATGTTTTCCATGGCGTTCCCCCCTCTGTGAATAATACGCTGATCAAACTTGACGTCATTCTGAGCAATGATTCCCTTTCTACAGCGTTTTGAAACTGGAACTTTAATTATGGGCACCCCGTATATTCAAAAACGGAACAACTTAGCAAGGCATAACTCCACATAAAACAACTGTGACTCAAAGGGATATAGTTTAGTTTGATTATTATGACACATACTAATCACTTGGTGTTTAAAGTAGCCGAGACCAAGTATATATCTTGGTTTGACTATCTACTAAGAATTTGCAAATGATTATACTGTTTGTCGCTAACGAGGTTTTCATGTTGGTCGGTACTTCGTTCCCCGATGATAAGACTTGCTGCAATAATTTTGTGGCTTTATACAGTATGCGAAGGCATCCGAAGAAACTGTTGCTGTTGCGGTATTCAGTCCAGAGACTGGTTTGATGCAGCTCTCTATGCTACCCTATCCTGTGCAAGCTGCTTCATCTCCAAGTACCTACTGCAACCCACAACCTTCTGAATCTGCTTAGTGTATTCATCTCTTGGTCTCCCTCTGCGATTTTTACCCTACACGCTGCCCTCCAGTACTAAATTGGTGATCCCTTGATGCCTCAGAACATGTCCTATCAACCGATCCCTCCTGCTAGACAAGTTGTACCACAAATTCCTCTTCTCCCCTATTCTAATCAGTACCTCCTCATTAGTTACGTGGACTATCCATCTAATCTTCAGCATTCTTCTGTAGCACCGTATTTCGAAAGCCTCTATTCTCTTCTTGTCTAAACTATTTATCGTTCATGGTGCTCTTCCATACACGGCTACACTCCTTACAAACACTTTCAGAACAGACTTCCTAACACTTAAATCTATACTCGATGTTAGCAAATTTCTCTTCTTCAGAAACGCTTTCCTTGCCATTGCCAGTCTACATTTTATACCCCCTATACTTCGACCATCATCAGTTATTTATCTCCCCGAATAGCAAAACTCATCTACTACTTAATGTATCTCATTTCTTAATCTAATTCCATCAGCATCACCTGATGTAATTCGACTACATTCCATTATTCTCGTTTTGCTTTTATTAATGTTCATCTTATATCCTCCTTTCAAGACACCTGCCATTCCGTTCAACTGCTCTTCCTGGTCCTTTGCTGCCTCTGACAAAATTACAATGTCATCGGCGAACCTCAACGTTTGTCTTTCTTCTCCATGGATTTTAATTCCTACTCGGAATTTTTCTTTTGTGTCCTTTCCTCCTTGCTCAATATACAGATTGAATAACATCGGGGATAGGCTACTACCCTGTCTCACTCCCTTCCCAACCACTGCTTCCCTTTCATGCCGCTCGACTCTTGTAACTGTCATCTCGGTTCTGTACACATTGTAAATAGCCTTCCGTTCTCTGTATTTGACACATATCACCCCCAGAATTTGAAAGAGGGTATTCCAGTCGACATTGTCAAAAGCTTTCTCTAGGTCTACAACAGCTAGAAACGTCGGTTTGCCTATCCTTAATCTCTCTTCTAATATAAGTCGTAGGGTCAGTATTGCCTCACGTGTTCCAACATCTCTGCGGAATCCATCCTGGTCTTCCCCAAGGTCGGCTTCTACCAGTTTTTCCATTCGTCTTTAAAGAATTCGTGTAAGTATTTTGCAGCCGTGACTTATTAAACTGATAGTTCGGTAATTTTCACATCTGTCAGCACCTGCTTTCTTTGGGACTGGAATTATTATATTCTTCTTGAAGTCTGAGAGTATTTCGCCTCTCTCATACATCTTGCTTACCATATGGTAGAGTTTTGTCAGGGCTGGTTCTCCCAAGGCTATCAGTAGTTCTAATGGAATGTTGTCTACTCCCGGGGCCTTGTTCCACTCAGGTCTTTCAGTGCTCTGTCAAACTCGTCACGCAACATCATATCTCCCATTTCATCTTTATCTACGTCCTCTTCCACTTCCATAATATAGCCCAGCAGTACATCGCCCTTGTATAGACTCTCTGTGTACTCCTTTCACCTCTCTTCTTTCCCTTCTTTGCTTAGAACTAGTTTTTCATCTGAGCTCTTGACATTCATAAAAGTGGTTTACTTTTCTCGAAAAGTCTCTTTAATTTTCCTGTAGGCAGTATCTATCTTACCCCTAGTGATATAAGTCTCTACATCCATTTTGTCCTCTAGCCATCCCTGCTTAGCCGTTTTGCACTTCCTGTCGATCTCATTTTGAGACTTTTTATTCCTTTTAGCTTCATTTTCTGCATTTTCATATTTTCTCCTTTCATCAATTGCATTCAATATCTCTTCTGTTACCCAAGGATTTCTACTAGCCCTTGTCTTTTTACCTACTTGATCCTCTGCTGTCTTCACTATTTCATCTCTCAAAGCTACTGTATTTCTTTCCCCCGTTCTTGTCAATCGTTCCCTAATACTCTCTCTGAAACTCTCTATAACCTTTGATTCTTTCAGTTTATCCAGGTCCCATCTACTTAAATTCCCATCTTTTCTCAGTTTCTTCAGTTTTAGTCTACAGTTCATAACCAATAAATTATGGTCAGCGTTTACCTCTGCTCCTCGAAATGTCTTATAATTTTAAAACCTGGTTCCTAAATCTCTATCTTACCATTATATAATCTGTCGGAAATCTGCCAGTGTCTCCAGGCCCTTCCACGTACACAACATTCTTTCATGATTCTTACCAGGTGTTAGCTATGATTAAGTTATGCTCTGTGCAAAATTCTACCAGGTAGCTTCCTCTTCCATTCCTTACCCCATTCCATATTCCCCTACTACTTTTCCTTCTCTTCCTTTTCCTACTATCGAATTCCAGTCCTCATGACTATTACATTTTCGTCTCCCCTCACTATCTGAATGATTTCTTTTATCTCATCATACATTTCTTCAATCTGCAGAGCTAGTTGGCATATAAACTTGTACTACTGTGGTAGGCGTGGGCTTTGTGTACATCTGGCCACAATAATGCGTTCACTATGCTGTTCGTAGTAGCTTACCCGCGCTCGTATTTTTTTATTCAATATTATACCTACTCCTGCATTACCCCTACTTGATTTTGTATTTGTAACCCTGTATTCACCTGACCAAAAGTCCTGTTCCTCCTGCCCCCGAACTTCACTAATTCCCACTGCATCTAACTTTAACCTATCCATATCCCTTTTTAAATTTTCTAACCTACATGCCCGATTATGGGATCTAACATTCCACGCTCCGATCCGTAGAAAGCCAGTTTTCTTCCTCCTGATAACGACGTCCTCCTGAGTAGTCCCCGCCCGCAGATCCGAATGAGGGACTATATTACCTCCGGAATATTGTACCCAAGAGGACGCCATCTTCACTTAACCATACAGTAAAGCTGCATGCCGTCGGGAAAAATTACGGCTGTAGTTTCCCCTTGCTTTCAGCCGTTCGCAGTACCAGCACAGATATGCCGTTTTGGTTAATGTTATAGCGCCAGATCAGTCAATCATCCAGACTGGTGCCCCTGCAACTACTGAAAAGGCTGCTGCCCCTCTTCAGGAACCACACGTTTGTCTGGCCCCTCATCAGATACCCCTTCGTTGTGGTTTCACCTACGGTACGGCTATCTGTATCGCTGAGGCGCGCAAGCCTCCCCACCAATGGCAAGGGCCATGGTTCATGGGAGTTGCGGTATAGTTCAGAGCCCCAATCGCAGTCTGGAGAAGGGATCACATTGAGATGGAATATCTCCTAATCTAAGGTACTATGTTGAGACTTGGAAATTCCTTCTTTTTCTTCTTTATTGATAAGTCAGCGGTACAATCAACCAGCTCTGCAGCCAGTTTGACAAGGAAAATTAAATTAGATTAAAAAAACGCTAACACAAATGTGAGATATTTAGATGGATGCTCTTACCAAATTGCCAACGGCCTTGCCGCTGTTGTAACGCCGGTTCCCGTCAGATCACCGAAGTTAAGCGCTGTCGGGCTGGGCTAACACTTGGATGGGTGACCATCTGCCGAGCGCTGTTGGCAAGCGGGGTGCAGTCAGCCCTTGTGAGGCAAACTGAGGAGCACCTTGATTGAGAAGTAGCGGCCCCAGTCTCGAAAACTGACATACGGCCGGGAGAGTGGTGTGCTGACCACATGCCCCTCCATATCCGCATCCAGTGACGCCTGTGGGATGAGGATGACATGGCGGCCGGTCGGTACCGTTGGGCCTTCCAAGGCCTGTTCGAACGGAGAGAGTTGTTACCACCTTACCCAACCAGGAACAGCGACCAAAAGACCCCCATACATGTTCTGCCCCCTCCCTCGTCATCTATCTCGCGTGCTGACATCTTTAGTTAAAAGAGTTACTGTATGCCTGACCACCAGTCCAATTCTACACGACCTGTAGAGGCGAGTGAGTACATAACATTCTCAATAGGAACCAATGTCCGGAAACATCATCCAACGACGCTAAGGTGATTCGAAGTTACAGGCACCGGCGCCTGCAAATCTACATCTATACTCTGCAAACCACCGTGAGTTGCATGGCAAATGGTACGTCCCATTGTACAAGTTATTAGGGTTTCTTTCTGTTCCTTTCACGTACTGAGCGTGGGAGAAATGATTGTTTGAATGCCTCTGCCCGTACAGCAATTATTCTAATCTTATCCTCACGATCCCTATGTGAGCGATACGTAGGGGCTGTAGTATATCCTTAGAGCAAACATTTCAAGCCGGTTCCTGAAACTTTGTTAATAGACTTTCTCGGGACATTTTATACCTATCTTCAAGAGTCTTTTAGTTACTTCATTATCTCTGTGATACTCTCCAACGGATTAAACAAATCTGTGACCATTCGTGCTGCTCATCTCTGTATATCTTCACTATCGCCTGTTAGCCCTACCTGGTACGGGTCCCACACACTTGGGCAATATTCTAGAACCCTCCGCACGGGTGATATGTAAGCAATCTCCTTAGTAGACTGATTGCACTTCCACAGTATTCTGCCAATAAACCGAAGTCTACCACTTGCCTTTCCCACGACTGAATTTATGTGATCATTCTATATCATATCCCTACAAAGTGTTACACTCAGGTATTTGTATGAGTTTGCCGATTCCTACAGTGACTCACAGATACTGTACTCATAGGATACTAAGTTTTTTCGTTTGTGAGGTGCATAATTTTACATTTATGGACATTTAGGGCGAGCTGCCAGCCTCTGCACCACTTTGAAATCTTACCAAGATTTGACTTAATATTTATGCAGCTCCTCTCAAGTAGCACGTCATTATACAGGGTGGTCCATTCATCGTGACAGGGCCAAATATCTCACGAAATAAGCGCCAAACAAAAAAAAACTACAAAGAACGAAACTTGTCTTGCTTGAAGGGGGAAACCAGATGGCGATATGGTTAGCCCGCTAGATGGCGTTGCCATAGGTCAAACGGATGTCAACTGCGTTTTTTCAATTAGGAACCCCCATTTTTGTTACATATTCGTGTAGTAAGTAAATAAATATGAATGTTTTAGCTGGACCACCTTTTTCGCTTTGTGATAGATGGCGCTGTAATAGTCACAAACATATGGCTCACAATTTTAGACGAACAGTTGGTAACAGGTAGGTTTTTTAAATTAAAATACAGAACTTAGCTACGTTTGAACATTTTATTTCGGTTGTCCCAATGTGATACATGTACCTTTGTGAACTTATCATTTCTGAGAACGCATGCTGTTACAGCGTGATTACCTGTAAATACCACACTAATGCAATAAATGCTCAAAATGATGTCCATCAACCTCAATGAATTTGGCAATACGTGTAACGACATTCCTCTCAACAGCGAATAGTTCGCCTTCCGTAATGTTCGCACATACATTGACAATGCGCTGACGCATGTTGTCAGGCGTTGTCGGTGGATCACGATAGCAAATATCCTTCAAGTTTCCCCACAGAAAGAAATCCGGGGACGTCAGCCGGTGAAAGTGCGGGCCATGGTATGGTGCTTCGACGACCAATCCACCTGTCGTGAAATATACTATTCAATACCGCTTCAACCGCACGCGAGCTATGTGCCGGACATCCATCAAATTGGAAGTACATCGCCATTCTGTCATGCAGTCAAACATCTTGTAGTAACATCGGTAGAACATTTAGTAGGAAATCAGCATACATTGCTCCATTTAGATTGCCATTGATAAAATGGGGGCCAATTATCCTTCCTCCCATAATGCCGCACCATACATTAACCCGCCAAGGTCGCTGGTGTTCCACTTGTCGCAGCCATCGTGGATTTTTCCGTTGCCCAGTAGTGAATATTATGCCGGTTTACGTTATCACTGTTGGTGAATGACGCTTCGTAGCTAACAAGGGGAGGCCGCCAATTGCGAAATTCAGATTCGATTCATACTGTGCATAATAAAAGCTCGTGGCCAGAGGTGTAATGTGGCAAAGCACCAAGATGCACTTCTCAGCCGTTGTCGAGAAAATCGACAGTTAAAAGAAACCGTTGCGGTGAAATACTCTCTACGATTATTAGTTTTCTGCAGCGTCGTGGCGCAGCGGTAAGCGCTCGGGTTCGTAATCCGAATGTCACCGGATCGAATCTCGCGCTATGCAACTTTTTTTTTTGTTTTTTGTAATTTAAATGTATACAATGTATACACACACACAAACACAGTTGTCTTCTCCGCTTTTTGCCGATATGATACGATACGCGTGGTATGCATCAAACCTGACGAACGATAGAACAATTTTTCAGAATGTCAATCAGGTGTGTTTCCCAACAGATAATTTAAAAAACAATTGTTCTTGTAAAAACGCATCGTTTATCAGATGTGCTCGATGTCGTACTGTTTTCTGCTTCCCATGTTTCTATGATAACTGTCACTCTGGTTCGTGCGATACTCCAGCTACTTCTGGTCACTAATTGTTAATTATGTTCGAGTGTATACCGAACTTTTCAATAAATTGTATCCACTTGAATACTATTTGTGATATTGCGTTTTATTTCAAGTTTTATTTTTCCACGACAAACGACTTTCAGCAACTTATTATATGCATAATTGTTGCAACTGATTGCCGGGAATTATATATATTTGAAAAAAAAACAAATAATTTAAAAAAAGTTGCATGTCGCGAGATTCGATCCGGGGACCTTCGGATTACGAACCCGAGCGCTTACTGCTGCGCCATGACGCTGCAGAAAATTATTAATCGCAGAGAGTATTTCACCGCAACGGTTTCTTTTAACTGTGGATTTTCTCGACAACGGCTGAGAAGTGCATCTTGGTGCTTTTCCACATTACACCTCTAGCCATGAGCTTTTATTATGCGTAGTATGAATCGAATCTGCATTTCACAATTGGCGGCCTCCCCTTGTAAGCAGAACGTGTGCAAAAAATCTATCATCGCCCCGTAATTTCTCTTGTGCCCAGTGGCAGAACTGTACACGACGTTCAAAGTCGTCGCAATGCAATTCCTGGTGCATAGAAATATGGTACGGGTGCAATCGATGTTGATGTAGCATTCTCAACACCGACGTTTTAGAGATTCCGGACTCTCGCGCAATTTGTCTGCTACTGATGTGTGGGATTACCTGCGATAGCAGCTAAAACACCTACCTGAAGTTACTTCTACGTCTGACGATGACTTTTCATCCAAGATAACAAGCTGTGTTCTCCCTACCACAAGGTCCTCAATCCAGTCACAAATTTTATTTCATACCACATATGATCGTAATTTTGACAGTAAGCGTAGGTGCAGTAATGAGTCAAACGCATTTTGGAAATCAAGAAATATTGCATCTACCTGGTTGCCTTGATCCAAAGCTTTTAGTGTGTGATATGAGAAAAGTGCGAGTTGGGTTTCACATGATCGATGTCTTCGAAATCCATGCTCGTTGGCATTGATGAGGTCATTCCGTTCAAGATACCTCATTATGTTTGAGCTCAGAATATGTTCTAAGATTGTACAACAAGTCAATGTCAAGGATACTGGACGGTAGTTTCGTAGATCACTTCTGCTTCCCTTCTTGTAGACGGGTGTACCCTATGCCTTTTTCCAAGAACTAGGCACGGTTTTTTGTTCGAGGGATCTACGATAGGAATTTCATCGGGGCCTGGAGCTTTGTTAAATTTTAACGATTTCAGGTGTTTCTCAACACCACTAACACTAGTACTTATTTCATGGCACCAGGATTAAATTGCGATACTTCTGCTGGGCTTTCCTGTGCAAAGGAACATTTGAAAACGGAGTTAAGCATTCAGCTTTTGCTTTGCTACCGTCAATATCAGTCCCTGTCCCATTCGCTAGGGACTGGACACTAGCTTTGGCGCCACCAACAGCCTTTAGATACGGCCAGAATTTCTTTGGGCTCTGTGAAAGATCGCTTCTGTTGCGGTAGTTATTGAAAGCATCACGCGTTGCTCTCTTGACAGCCAAACGAGTTTCATTCAGCATCTCTCTATCTATAGCCCTAACCTTTGTTTTACACCTGTTATGCAGTCATCTCTGTTTCTTTAGAAGTTTACAGTGACTGTGTACCATGGAGGTTCCCTCCAATCATGAAGTGTTCTACTGGGTGCATATCTATCCGCTGCTTGGTCCACCAGTCTTTTAAACTTCGGGTTCGTCTACATGCTCCTGCCCTGTGCTGAAAGTTTCAAGTTCCTCATTGGGGTATGATACTATTGATTTGTTATCTAGTTTACTGAACATATATATCTTGCTGCTTGTTTTAGCTGTCCTTTGTACTTTGGTAATCATTGTTGCCACAACCGCGTCATGGTCACTGATATCAGGTCAAATATATTTCCATCATGAAAAGGTTCCTAACTATCTGTTCTATGTAGTTTTCTGAGAAGGCTTTTAGTAAAGTTTCACAGAATGTCTTATCACGCCCACCACTAAAAAAACTGACATTTTCCCTATTAATTGTTGGATGATTAAAGTCTCCACCGACGATTACCGTATGATTGGATAACTTACATACAAGTGATCTGTGGCTTTCTCTAAAGTTTTCGGTTACGTCAGGAGATGAGTCTTGTGGGCGATAGACGGATACAAGTATCATTTTATGCCCACCCCTGATACTGAGTCTTGCCCAGACAATCGAATTGCAGCTTCAATTTCTATGTCGGTGGATTTGAGTTACAAATACACCACTTCCGTTGCACATTTGCCTGTTTTTTTATATACATTTAAATTTTCCCCAAAAATCTCACTAATATCAGCTTTAGGTTTCAACCAGCTTTCTGTACCTAGTATTATATGAGCTACACTGCTTTTCATGAGCGCTTCAAACTCTGGCATTTTGTTGCGAATGCTTCGGCAGTCTACCATTAGGATTTTAACACTCTTACCTTTGGGATGCATTTATTTCTATCTTACACTGATACTTCTGGGTTTCCTACAGCTATTGTTATCTGGATTGGACGGAGAGTCGGCTAATTTAAAAGACCCTTGTGTGCACGCCACACACAGTCAGCTACCCGAGTAGCAGCCTCTGATGTGTAGTGTACACCTGACCTATTTATGGGGACTCTACAGTTCTCAGTTCTATGGCGAAAGTCCAGGAATCGCATCCTACTCACAGAATCTTCGAAGTCCTTGGCTCAGTCCTTCCACTCAACAGAACCAAATTGTGAGCTTCGTTGAAACTGCACACGTAAGGCTGGCCTTCTCACTCTTCTCTGGCGGTTGTTATAATGACCCAAGAATGATCTCGGAGCCCAGATGACAGGCATAATTTGTTCCAATGAGTGCCACAATCTGCAGTTGGTTGTATCCATTCCGTCACTGGTTGCCGGAATAATCTCTTCAATATGTTGAATGAGGCCCCTAGGCATACACATTGAGTGCAACTGGTGACCTTTCCTGTTCCTTGCTGCCATTTCCCTAAGGGGTACCATCATTCACCGTACGTTTGAACTGCCGACGATTAACAGATCCCTACCCTTTTGCATTTGCCTCCTCCTCACACCAGACAAAATAGGTTTCCCCAAATGAGGTGAAGCGAGTAGCACTGGCTCAGTTTCAGTGAAGGACAGCATCTCACACTTGTTCGTTAGGGGGGTCGGTACATCACCCTGAGTCCTCCCTGATTCCTGACCACTCTGTACTTGATTCCTAGCTCTACCATTGACATACCGCACGCATACAAGTACTGACAGATCCCGTACTTTCTGAAGACGAGAGAGAATCCACAGGAGAGGATAGTTCTTGGTCTAACTCTGGTACTAGTATCATGGGTACATGACTCTCTGGACGTATATAACTCTCGGGGGCTCTTCCAACGCACAGTTTCGCAGCAGCTGCCAATCGTTTGTCAGTAGTCAAGGTCAATTCCAGCTGATTAAGAACGTTAACCAACTCATCTCATGTTTTAGAACAGCATTCACAGCCGTTCTGCATTTTGGCTGGTCAGTGTATTAGAAGGCAGTGAACAAATACAATACTGGCCATTAAAAGTGCTACACCAGGAAGAAATGCAGATGATAAGCGGGTATTCATTGGACAAATATATTATCCTAGAACTGACATGTGATTACATTTTCACACAAGTTGGGTGCATAGATCCTGAGAAATCAGTACCCAGAACAACCACCTCTGGCCTAATAACGGCCTTCATACGCCTGGGCATTGAGTCAAACAGAGCTTGGATAGCGTGTACAGCTGCAGCAGCCAATGCAGCTTCAACACGATACCACAGTTCATCAAGAGTAGTGACTGGCGTATTGTGACGACCCAGTTGCTCGGCCACCATTGACCAGACATTTTCAATTGGTGTGAGATCTGGAGATTGTGCTGGCCAGGGCAGCAGTCGAACATTTTCTATATCCAGAAAGGCCTGTACAGGACCTGCAACATGCGGTCGTGCATTATCCTGCTGAAATGTAGAGTTTCGCAGGGATCGAATGAATGGTAGAGCCACGGGTCGTAACACATCTGAAACGTAACGTCCACTGTTCAAAGTGCCGCCAATGCGAACAAGAGTGAACCAAGACGTGTAACCAATGGCACCCTACACCATCACGCCGTGTGATATGCCAGTATGGCGATGATGAATACACGCTTACAATGTGCGTTCACCGTGATGTCGCCAAACACGGATGTGACCATCATGATGCTGTAAACAGAACCTGGATTCATCCGAAAAAATGACGTTTTGCCTTTCGTGCACCCAGGTCCGTCGTTGAGTACACCATCGCACGCGATCCTGTCTGTGATGCAGCGTCAAGGGTAACCGCAACCATGGTCTCTGAGCTGATAGCCCATGCTGCTGCAAACGTCATCGTCGTCGAACTGTTCGTGCAGATGTCTTGTAAACGTCCCCATGTGTTGACTCAGGGCCATTAAAATTGCTACACCACGAAGATGACGTCCTACAGACGCGAAATTTAACAGACAGGAAGAAGATGTGTGATATGCAAATGATTACCTTTTCAGAGCATTCACACAAGGTTGGCGCCGGTGGCGACACCTACAACGTGCTGACATGAGAAAAGTTTCCAACCGATTTCTCATACACAAACAGCAGTTGACCGGCGTTGCCCGGTGAAACGTTGTTGTGATGCCTCGTGTAAGGAGGAGAAATGCGTACCATCACGTTTCCGCCTTTGATAAAGGTCGGATTGTAGCCTATCGCGATTGCGGTTTATCGTATCGCGACATTGCTGCTCGTGTAGGTCGAGATCCAATGACTGTTAGCAGAATATGGAATCGGTGGGTTCAAGAGGGTAATACGGAACGCCGTGCTGGATCCCAACGGCCTCGTATCACTAGCAGTCTAGATGACAGGTAACTTATCCGCATGGCTGTAACGGATCGTGCAGCCACGTCTCGATCCCTGAGTCAACAGGTCGGGACGTTTGCAAGACAAAAACCATCTGTACGAACAGCTCGACGAAGTTTGCAGCAGCGTGGACTATCAGCTCGGAGACCATGGCTGCAGTTAACCTTGACGCTGCATCACAGACAGGAGCGCCTGCGATGGTGTACTCAACGACGAACCTGGGTGCACGAATGGCAAAACGTCATTTTTTCGGATGAATCCAGGTTCTGTTTACAGCATCATGATGGTCGCATCCGTGTTTGGCGGCATCGCGGTGAACGCACATTGGAAGCGTGTATCCGTCATCGCCATACTGGCGTATCAACCGGCGTCATGACATGGGGTGCCATTGGTTACACGTCTCGGTCACCTCTTGTTCGCATTGACGGCACTGTGAACAGTGGACGTTACGTTTCAGATGTGTTACGACCCGTGGCTCTACCATTCATTCGATCCCTGCGAAACCCTACATTTCAGCAGGATAATGTACGACCGCATGTTGCTGGTCCTGTACGGACCTTTCTGGATACAGAAAATGTTCGACTCCTGCCCTGGCCAGCACATTCTCCAGGTCTCTCACCAACTGGCTGGTCACAATACGCCAATTACTACTCTTGATGAACTGTGGTATCGTGTTGAAGCTGCATGGGCAGCTGTACCTGTGCACGCCACCCAAGCTCTGTTTGACTCAATGCCAAGGAGTATCAAGGCCGTTATTACGGCCAGACGTGGTTGTTCTGGGTACTGATTTCTCAGGATCTAAGCACCCAAATTGCGTGAAAATGTAATCACATGTTAGTTCTAGTATAAAATATTTGTCCAATGAATACCCGCTTATCATCTGCATTTCTTCTTGGTGTAGCAATTTTAATGGCCAGTAGTGCATCTTCTCTATATAATTTAATACATTTCTCGTCATTTCGGTTCCCTTCTGCGTACATGTTCACAAACATATGATATGGACTATGAACGATTAGCGTCCTTGCGCCCTCATGTTTATGCTCGTAGTATGCAAGATCTTTGTTACCTTCCTGCCTGCAGTGTTTCTTCAAACATGCTAGTTATTTGGGCTTACCTTATGTGTTTATTGTAAACATGGTTTTTTATCATTATGCCAAGTATTTGTCACTTTTTAACCTGTTGTAACAGATGTTCTAGTATCGTGTTCGGAAGAATGGAGGGATTTATACCGTAATATGGTGCTGGTTTTGTAGTGTCACTACAATGTTGTCGTACACGAAAACTTCATTTTCTTAAATGGGTACCATTGCCCCATGTAAGTAATTTTAAATTATTATTTTTCTTTATGGTCTAATTTTTAAACATTGCGTATTTTTTGGGGAGTGTTTGCTTCCAGACCACCTGATGATGACAAAATGTCGATATAGTAGTCGTGATATATAAACAATAAAGATTTTGGCATAGCCTAAAGGGAATGTCAACTTTCAGTAATAAAATAAAAATACACTGATTGTAAGCCCTAAACTATTGTAAAGAACACGCATGGTGATGCCTCATATAAGGCAAACAGCATTTTCTAATTCGCCATATGCTTCTGTGTCACTGATTTTAATGTGGAACAATGAATGTAAAATTGTCTTCAGACACAATAGTGATCCCGCTAGCGTTGTTCAACTGTCAGAGCCGTATGCTGCTTTTATGAGAAGACATGTTAAGTACTGGCACTTTGTTCCATCCCTTGTAGTTGCTCCAAAAGCGTGATGTCTGTATGAGCGAACATTGCAGACAACGATGGCGGAGTGTGTCACATGCAGTGCCGGCCTGCCTGTGACGGCAGAATGCATCGCTTCATGCGTGTCGCAAAGCTCGTTACTCTGCAAGCTGAAATGCCGCGACGCACTCTCAACGCATGCACGACAGGAACAATAGGGCTCCTTCGTGAATAGCCTTTTATGTCACCCTTTTTACATTCGACTATATATACTTGGTAACCAAATAAGTACGACCTGCCGTGGGTTGTTCTAACCAGAAGAGTAATTAAAACTTCTAAATTAAAATTTAAGAAGTCAAGGAAAAAAAATGAACGTTTCCGATACTTTGAAGGTCGACCTATATCTAACAAACAAACCACTTTACTTCAGTGAAGGTAAAACTCGAGGAGTGCAATATTCTGTACGCAGACTAGGCGTACCGCCTTAGGGAAACAACGACCGCCTTGTAAAAGATCTCATCTTGTATTACAGCGGCAGGGCACATAAATTGCACCCATGTTGGTTTCGACTAATTACCAAGTCATCATTGGATGATTTAACCAAAATAAGAAAGAAAAGGCTGGATAGTAAAATATTAGCTACCTAAATTATTAATCATCTAACATTTATACGCACTTATGTACACTGGAATACGTTACACGGTAACTCTTCAACCGAACAGACCCAGAAAGGGGCTGACAGTTACACATACCTGCGCTCTGATTGCTGGAATAGATGGCAGCTACATCCACTGTTTGCAAACCACTGTGAAACTCCTTTGCACTAGATATTAGAGAAATTTCCTGTTCACTACTGACTGCTTTAGACGCCTTTTTTGCACTGTAATTAGTTTACTATTATCTTCGTTATCACTGTGGGAGAGATACTCAGGGGTTATACACTGTAGCGCCAAAGAAACTGGCATAGACATGCGTATTCAAATACAGAGCCCCGAAATAGGCAGAACACGGTGTTGAGGTCGCCAACGCCTATGTAAAACAAGAAGTTGTTAGATCGGCTACTGCTGCTACAACTGCAGGTTATCAAGATTTAAGAGAGTTTGAACGTGGTGTTGTAGTCGGCGCACGAGCGATGGGACACGGTGTCTCCGAGGTAGCAATGAAGTGGGGATTTTCCCGTACGACCATTTAACGAGTGTACCGTGACTATCAGAAATCCGGTAAAACATCAGATCTCCGACATCCCTGTGGCTGGAAAAAGAACCTGCAACAACGGGACCAACAACGACTGAAGTGAGTCGTTCAACGTGACGGAAGTGTAATCCTTCCGCAAATTGCTGCAGATTTCAATGCTGGGCTATCAACAATTGTCAGCGTGCGAACCATTCAACGAAACATCATCGATATGGGCTTTCGGAGCCGAAGGCCCACTCGTGTACCCTTGATGATTGCACGACACAAAGGTTTCCGCCTCGCCTGGGCCCTTCAACACCGACATTTGACTGTTGATGACTGGAAACAGGTTGCCTGATACGACGAGTCTCGTTTCAAATGTATCGAGCGGACGGACGTGTACGAGTACGGACACAAACTCACGAATCCACGGATCCTGCATGTCAGCAGGGGACTGTTCAAGCTGGCGGAGGCTCCGTAATGGTGTGGGGAGTGTGCAGATGGAGCGATATGGGACCCCTAATACGTCTAGATACGAATCCGCATGATGACACGTACGTAAGCATCCTGTCTGGTCACCTGGATCCATTCATGTCTATCGTGCATTCCGACGGACTTGAGCAATTCCAGCAGGTCAATGCGACACCCTACACGTTGACATTGCTACAGAGTGGCTCTAGGAACACTCTTCTGAGTTGAAAAGCGTCTGCTGGCCACCAAACTCCCCAGACGTGAACGTTATTGGGAATATCTAGGATTTATGGACAGACCTGCAGGATTCATGGTGTCAGTTCCCTCCAGCACTACTTCAGACATTAGTCGAGTCCATGCCACGTCGTATTGCGGCGCTCCTGCGCGTTCGCTGGGACCTAGACGACATTAGGCAGATGTACCATTTTCTTCGGCTCTTCAGTGTAGTTCATTCTTAGCTTCATCACTTAAAGTCCGTTATTGGAACTTACTAAATAGGCTTTCACGGAGTAATTACGGTCTATTTTCAAGCTCTTGTCGTTTCAGTTATTTCAACATCTCCGCAACGCTCTGCCGTCGGTCAAACCTCTGACATTTCTTTGTATACGATCAGTATTCCCTGTTAGTCCTGGGTGCATTACGTGTTCCCACCTCCCACCATGTGAGGGTACGCCCACTGTTGCCCAACTTGATGGTTTCGCTTTTCCAGGTGTTACGGTATACGGAGGCACACTATTGTATGGGCGTACTGGCCCCCGAATCTTTGAACACGGAACACTCACCGATAGACGTTACTTCGGCACTGTACTCTTTTCCCACGTGCGCCTTATCACGGCCTCATCCGCTCCTGATTTCATTTTTATGGATGACAGCCTGCGACTGCATCGAAAAGCACAGGCGGAGGCGCTCTTGGGACGAGAGGATAATCGGCGAATGGGCTGGCCTATCCGTTCCACCTACTTAAATCGTATTCAGCACGTGTTGGATGTGTTGTAGAGACGTATTTGAGAACAAAGCCCTGCCACAAGAACTTCTTACCAACGTTGTGGTCAGCATGTGAGCACATTGCAGGGCATACACTGCCGATCCGGGGTGGTCACCTCCTATTAAAAACCGTTCCCCGCCTTTTGTAATATCCAGGGGGCCATCATAAGTGGTAGCTCCTGTACTACACTGTAGCAATTCTTTCTATGTTTGTTCGATGTTTCATCGAGCTATGTTACTTGGCAGTGACACATCGCGCCGAAGTTGCTTTCCTCCTTAGGTTCAAAATGGTTCAAATGGCTCTGAGCACTATGGGAATTAACAGCTGAGGTCATCAGTCATCAGTCCCCTAGAACTTAGAACTACTTAAACATAACTAACCTAAGAACATCACACACATCCATGGCCCGGGGTAGGATTCGAACCTGCAACAGTAACGGTCGCGCGGTTCCAGACTGATGCGCCTAGAACCGCTCGGCCACTACGGCCGGCCCTCCTTAGGTATTGCACACAAGTCTTAACTGCTAAGGTCATCAGTCCCTAAGCTTACATACTACTTAACCTAAGTTATCCTAAGGACAAACACACACACCCATGCCCGAGGGAGGACTCGAACTTACGCCGGAATCAGCCGCACAGTCCATGACTGCAGCGCCCAAGACCACTCGGCTAATCCCGCCCGGCACACACAAGTGTACTAGCGGGTGGTATGTAGTGTACACTAACAGTCTGAAAGAAACAACTGTTAAATCAAACTGCCATTTCACTTGTCTAATGCCAGTTGTATTTAACAGCTTCTGACGTGTTACCCGCGGATCGGTCCTGCAGGCGGGCGTCATCTATCCCGCTTCTGCAGCGGGAGTTCCCAAACTTTTCCTCTGAAGGAACACCTTGAGGATCCTGGTATTTTGATGGAACACCTTGTTTATTTTGAAGGTTAATAAAAACGAACAATTTTTTTAAAAAATGTGAAAAACTTGTTTTTTTTCAGTGATTACTTCAATTTTAAATCATAAATAACAACACGGAAATAGAAATAAAAATTTTAAAAAATAAGAAAAAGAAACGCTACATTATTAAAAGTTTTTCGCGAAGCACTTCTTGACTTCCCACAGAACTCTTGTATTCCGCGGAAAACAAGTTTGGGAAACCCCGATCCAGAGCACTTACAACTTATCTACTGCAGTAGTTATGTAACCCCCCTTTTTAAACAGTTTTTCCCTTTTAGAAAACTTTCTCCCACAATCATCTTTATACTGTGAATATTTTTATTTTATATGTGCGATTTAAGAGTTGCTTTCTCTGTACTACTACGTAGCTTAGTGCAGCCATCGTTTCCAACAATCAGAACGCTTCGCCGTGGTTCTTCAGTTGAAGAGCTACCATGCAGTGTATTCAAGTGCGAATGAGACGTGGTTCGCACTGAAATAAAATGATATGCTATATAACACGTTGCAATAAAGCTCGTGCGACGCGACACTTAGCGGTGTGACACTCGTGTTCCCATTGCAGAAATGCGACAAACAACAAGATAGAACGAATCACGTTTCTGTCTCAGTTGCAATCATGAGCTCTCTTATGAAGAGAATGTTATTGCGGTTTATCAGTATTTAAAACTTACAAAACTGAGAAAGAAAAGGAAGCATCGGGTGCACCTGTACACGCGATAAATACACTAAAGGAAAAAAAAAATCGCAGCACCAAGGAGAAGCGTGTGACGTAAACGGGAGTTGGTAGGCGTGTTTCTACGTCTGAAAGATGATGTCTACTTGAAATTTGAGCCAGCCGCATAAGAATTCCGCTACTAGCACCACCATGAGGATGCAACACAGTTTGGCGTTAAATACACGCTGTTAAAGTCGTGAGCGTTAGTTTCCTTTGGAACTGGACGTGGTGAGTTTATGTTAGTCAAGAATGCATTTGAGGCGACAAGAGACGTCAGTACCAACACCTGACCGAGTTTGAACGAATGAAATGATAATTAAATGAAGACCATACGCTCTCGACAGGCGTTGATATACATCAACGGGGACAGTTGAAAATATGTGCCCCGACCGGGACTCGAACCCGGGATCTCCTGCGTATATGGCACACGCTCTATCCATCTGAGCCACTGAGGGCACAGAAGATTGTGCGACTGCGCGGATTTATCCCTTGCACGCTCCCCGTGAGACCCACATTCCCAACTTAAAGTCCACACACTACATACCGTAGTGCCCCTGCCCATTACACTCATTACTCGCTGCAGACAATCTTACCGAGTCCCGTAAGAGTTCGGGTAACGTGTGTGCATCCATAGAGAAGAAGGCCAATGGCCGGTTAGCCTTAACTATATGGTATCAGTTCTTTCGGACATGGGTGGAAGAACAGATGCCATCTTCATATAGTTAAGGCTAACCGGCCATTGACCTTCTTCTTCTCTGCTGGATAACTAACATGTGTACCAAATTTGGATCAAATCGTTCCAGGGGTTTTGGATGCGCTGTTTGCTCATGGCTTTGCCCGCGTACGCACGTGTCAAATATATTTCACATGTTTTAACATATTTCAAACGTATTTGTACACAAATTTTGCCCTGCTGTTTAATTTTCACGCAGCTCAATGCTTACGGCGACGTACCTCCTGAACTGTGTGTGTACAATGATGTATTTTTCTAGGTAGATTCAGCTGCATTATGGATAATGTGTGCTAAATGTATGAAAGATGATATGCTATATTTTTGGTTCAAATGGCGCATAAGTTCGTACCAGCTTATTTCGCATGTTGGCATTCCAGTTGCTGGAGTTCATTTATCGATTGTCATTTTTTATATGTAGCTCGCTCTTGCTATTTGAGTTTGTGTATTGCCATTTTGTCATCTGTAGGTAATGTGTGGAGCTGCCGGAGCTAGACAGTGGAGAAGTAGAGAAATCGAAAAATTTCCGATATATTCTTCTGTTTGAGATCGTAGAGGAATGACAGCAGTGGAGGAAGCCAGAAACATTTGCGCCGTGTTTAGGGATAATTCTATTGGACAGAGTACGGTAGGGAATTTTTTTTTTTTTCGTTTTAAGGAGGATTGTTTTGACAGTCACTCTCCACATTCAGGAAGACCTTCCGGTTTGATGAGGATAGTTTAAACGAATTAATCCACAATTGTCAACGTCAGTTTACTCGAGAACTGGCAAATGTTACGAACTGTGAGCATTCCACCGTTTTGCGATAGTTGAACGCAATGGGGAAGGTTCAAAACTCGGGTGTGTGGGTACCGTAAGCTCTAAGACAAAATCACAAAAATCAGCGGTTGCTCTCTACTTATTCTCTGCCTCGTGATGTCTGGGTGTTGTGTGATGTCCTTAGGTTAGTTAGGTTTAATTAGTTCTAAGGTCTAGGGGACTGATGACCATAGTTGTTAAGTCCCATAGTGCTCAGAGCCATTTGAACCATTTGCTCTCTACTTGCTCGTCATCAGTTGGCTCGTGATCAACACTGACCTTTCCTATAGAGCATTGTTACTGGTGATGAGAAATGGTGTCTTTACGCTAACATAACGAAAAGAAGGTAATGGATGAGCTGAAAGAAAGTAGCAACACACCGCAAAAAAGATCTGCGGGCATCCATAAAAGATAACGCTATGCATCTGGAGGAACAGCAACTGTGTGGTGTGTCACGAAGTGCTTCCCAGGGGTGTAACCACCATTGCTGAGATTTATTAACGACAACTGAGGTGTCCTGCAGGTGCAGTCCAAGAACAACGACCAGGAAGACTACGTGAAGTGGTGCTACTGCACGATAACACCGGACACATCCTGCTTGAGTGACAGAAAGCAATGTACAGGAGATGTGTTGGAAAGTCATTCCGCACCCACCATATTCAGCTGATCTTGCGTCCTCAGATTTTCACCTATACCGCTCTCTACCGAGCAACCTTCGAGGAACTTACTTTCCCAATAAAAATGCACCCCGGACATAATTATATGAGTTCTTCGCCTCAAAACCACGTGATTTCTACAGTTGTGGAACCGAAAAGTTACACCAGCGTTTGCAGGCTATTGTAATCAGTGAAGGAGAATGTACAAACATCAAAAAAGTTTTGCATCACCCCGGTTCTCAGAACTCCTGAATATAGACGTTGACTGTGGATATTGTATCACAGACACAGTCCCTTTGGCTGTTCACAGATGTCACTAAACCCTCCCAAACATGTAAACAACCATGCATGAGTAGTGCCTATTAGAAGGAGGGAATCCGACAGCCGATCAGTTCCAGGCATTCCACCAGGAAGGAGGTACACGGCTCGTGTTGTCTGTAGTTCAACCATGCCTAGACGGTCAATACCGCGGTTCGATCACGTTCGCATTGTTACTTTGTGTCAGGAAGTGCTCTCAACAAGGGAAGTGTCCAGGCGTCTCGTAATCAACTAGATCGATGTTATTCGGACATGTAGAAGATTTAGGGAGACAGGAACTGTCGATGACATGCCTCGCCCAGGCCGTCCTACGGATTATGGCTCGGAGGAACCCTGACAGCAACGCCACAGTGTTGAATAATGCTTTTCGTGCAGCCACAGGACGTTGTGCTACGAGTCAAACTGTGCGCAATAGGCTGCATGATGCGCAACTTCACTTTCGACGTCCATGGCGAGGTCCATCTTTGCAACCAAGACACTATCCAGCGCGGTACAGATGAGCCCAACAACATGCCGAATGGACCGCTCAGGAATAGAATCACGTTCTCTTCACTGGTGAGTGTCGCATATGCCTTTAACCAGACAATCGTCGGGGCCGTGTTTGGAGGCAACCCGGCCAGGCTGAACGCTTTAGGCGCACTGTCCAGCGAGTGCATAATGGTATAGGGTCCCTGCTGTTTTGGGGTGGCTTTATGTGGAGCCGACGTACGCCGCTGGTGGTCATGGAAAGTGCCGTAATGGCTGTACGATACGTGAATGCCATCCTCCGACCGATAGTGCAACCATATCGGCAGCATATTGGCGAGGCATTCGTCTTCATGGACGACAATTCGCGCCCCAATCATGCATATTTTGTGAATGACTTCCTTCAGGGTAATAACATCGCTCGACTTGAGTGGCCAGCATGTTCTCCAGGTATGAACCCTATCGACCTTGCCTGGGATAGATTGAAAAGGGCTGTTTACAGACGACGTGACCCACCAACCAATCTAAGGGCTCTACGCCGAATCGCTGTTGAGGATTGGGACAATCCTGACTAACAGTGCCCGGATGAACTTGTGGATAGTATTCCACGACCAATACAAGCATGCATCAATGCAAGACGACGTGCTACTGGGTATTAGAGGTACCGGTGTGTACAGCAGTCTGGACCACCACCGCTGAAGGTCTCGCTGTATGGTGGTCCAACATGTAATGTGTGGTTTTCATGAGCAATAAAAAGGGCGGAAATGATGTTTATGTTGATCTCTATTCCAATTTTCTGTACTGATTCCAGAATACTCGGAACCGAGGTGATGCAAAACTTTTACTGATGTGTGTATTATTGATGGCTTAAGTCTTTACTGTGTGCATCTGTCCTGTTTATTTAATTTATGGAAAACCGCTACGAACTTATGCACCAACCCAATAATAAATTAAAACGAGATACATGACGCCGCAGTTTTTCATGCATCTCAGAATTTGATGTCATATCTCTTGCACTATGTGTTGTACAATGATATAATTTTGCAGGTACATTCAGTTTTATATGTAAATAGTTTCCGTAAAATGTGTCGCCAATACAGTTAGTAGTAAAGAAATAATAAATTCAAACGTCACGCTTCATGTGGCAGTTTTACTTCATGAACAGCGAAAATGTAGTAAGCGATAAACTGTCATCATTTTGTTGAGGTTGTCGGCGAGCAAAAGTTGTGTAGAGGGTTAAAATTATGTGTAAAGTCACTAAGTGCTATCATTCTTAAATACTGCATCACTTAAGTATCGGTATGCGCGCGTCGTAGGATACAATGCTTTCTAATCCCCACTCTTTGGTAGACAGATGGTGCTTACAGCACCAGGGATTGTTTCCAGGCAGTAAGTGATATGAGTGCCAACTTTGGTTGAAAGCGGTCCATTGGTTTAGGGTGAGATGTGAAACATACATTCATACATATTTACCTACATTCATTCTTATAATATGGCTGGATTCCTCATATTATACATTTGTGTTCCGTCTCTTGATCCAAACACTTTTCCTCCATCTTTTGATCCTAGTTTCCAGCACCTAAACGACAAAGAGAAAGTATCATACACTACTGGCCATTAAAATTGCTACACCAAGCAGAAATGCAGATGATAAACGGGTATTCATTGGACAAATATATTATACTAGAACTGACATGTGATTACATTTTCACGCAGTTTGGGTGCATAGATCCTGAGAAATCAGTACCCAGAACAACCACCTCTGGCCGTAATAACGGCCTTGATACGCCTGGGCATTGAGTCAGAGCTTGGATGGCGTGTACAGGAACAGCTGCCCACGCAGCTTCAACACGATACCACACTTCCTCAAGAGTAGTGAATGGCGTATTGTGACGAGCCAGTTGCTCGACCACCATTGACCAGACATTTTCAATTGGTGACAGATCTGGAGAATGTGGTGGCCAGGGCAGCAGTCGAACATTTTCTATATCCAGAAAGGCCTGTAGAGGACCTGCAACATGCGGTCGTGCATCATCCTGCTGAACTGTAGAGTTTCGCAGGGATCGAATGAATGGTAGAGCCACGGGTCGTGACACATCTGAAACGTAACGTCCACTGTTCACAGTGCCGTCAATGCGAACAAGAGGTGACCGAGACGTGTAACCAATGGCACCCTATACCATCACGCCGGATGATACGCCAGTATGGCGATGATGAATACACGTTTCAAATGTACGTTCACCGCGATGTCGTCAAACACGGATGTGACCATCATGATGCTGTAAACAGAACCTGGATTCATCCGAAAAAATGACGTTTTGCCATTCGTGCACCCAGGTTCGTCGTTGAGAACACCATCGCACGCGATGGAGCGTCAAGGGTAACCGCAGCCATGGTCTCCGAGCTGATAGTCCATGCTGCTGCAAACGACATCGTCGTCGAACTGTTCGTGCAGGTGGTTGTTGTCTTGCAAACGTCCCCATCTGTTGACTCAGGGATCAAGACGTGGCCGCACGACCCGTTACAGCCATGCGGATAAGATACCTGTCATCTCGACTGCTAGTGATATGAGGCCGTTGGGATCCAGCACGGCGTTCCGTATTACCCTCCTGAACCCACCGATTCCATATTCTGCTAACAGTCATTGGATCTCGACCTACGCGAGCAGCAATGTCGCGATACGATAAACCGCAATCGCGATAGGCTACAATCCGACCTTTATCAAAGTCGGAAACGTGATGGTACACATTTCTCCTCCTTACACGAGGCATCACAACAACGTTTCACCACGCAACGCCGGCCAATTGTTGTTTGTGTATGAGAAATCGGTTGGAAACTTTGCTCATGTCAGCACGTTGTAGGTGTCGCCACCGGCGCCAACCTTGTGTGAATGATGTGAAAAGCTAATGATTTGCATATCACAGCATCTTCTTCCTGTCGCTTAAATTTCGCGTCTGTAGCACGTCATCTTCGTGGTGTAGCAATTTTAATGGCCAGTAGTGTAGAATTACTTCACAGAGATCAAACGAATAATCCATCCTCGCCTTAAAAATACCGTTATTCCTACCTCAGACCCTTGCAAACTCTACAATGTATTTCTTCACATACGATTGTTATCTCCAGCTAATGCTACTCTTCCTTAAACCTAACAATACTGCCAATGACACCCTTTCCATAGTCTTATTAGCCTTGTCTCGATGCTCAGCAATGTATTTGAATACATCCATTTCCAAATCATCCATAACAGCCGAAATCTTCCTATGAATCAATGAGGTTTCTCCAAACTTCCAGCAAGCTGGAGTAGCATGGGTCAGCAGCTTCTGTTAGTCAGTAGAACGAAAGTCCAGTCCAACTCGCAGTTTTTTACTTTTTATTCATTCGATGACTCGTTTCGGGGCGAGACCCATTTCCAAATTATCTTAACATAGCCGAAAATTCCATTTCCGAAGATGTCAAAAACGCGCAATGTACTTCTACAGAGCACACAGTGCAGTTACTGCATGTATTGTAAATGTTCATTGTACATTTTTGACATCTTCGGAAATGCCATTTTCGACTATGTTATGATGATCTGAAAATGGGTCTCGGCCCGAAACTAATCATGGAATGTATAAAAAGTACAAATTTACAACTCGGTCTAGTTTTTCGTTCTACTGAATGTGGTTTCTGTCGTAACTTCTCTTCCAACGCCCAGTTCCTGTGCATTACCCAATTTTCCACCAGTTCAGTAACTGTTAATCTGTCATCTTCATGCCCACTGATGCTGAAGAAGTGTGACTTTGTGTGGCACTCCCACCTCCTTTACAAGCTCCACATCCATACACTTCCAATAAACTATGTCAGTTTTACATCATCTTCACAACCCAGCAACCCTTTCTATGTTATCACAAGTAGCACCAACTCCAACATCTTCCATCCCACTGTAGGTATGTCCCAGACCCCTGTCCTTCCTCCTATCCTGTGAGGAGTTGGTCGGGTTGTAGGGGTGGAGGTAGGCTACAAATTAACAAATAATGCAGGAGGGTAGACCCATACAAAAGATGCGACGGAATGCAATGCATACGAGGATTTCAATGCAAACCTCGCGGATTCCAACTTAGCACCTTCGATTTAAAACCGTTTGGAAGGATATACGCTAATCTGCATGGACAGCAATTCGGAGGTGACGACAAGATCACTGAGTCGGAGAAAAAGTAATGGTATGACCAGCCTCAAGAATTTTACGAACAGTCATTCGTGTCATGTAAACAAAGATAGCCCCATTTCTGTAACTGACTTGTGCTGTAACTGGCGTTGATCGTACGTTCGTGCCCATAAGTTAAGGAATCTTCGAAATTGACGAAAATCTAATGATGGTTCAAATGGCTCTAAGCACTACGGGACTTAACATCTGAGGTCATCAGGCCCCTGGACTTAGAACTACTTAACCCTAACTAACCTAAGGACATGACACACATCCATGCGCGAGGCAGGATTCGAACCTGCGACCGTAGCAGCAGCGCGGTTCCGAACTGAAGCACCTAGAACCACTCGGCCACAGCGGCCGGCAAATCTAAAGAAAAAGAAAAATATAACATCGTGTCGTAGAGAAGCAATTAATGATGTTTCCAGTAAACTTTGTTACGCAATGAAAAATCCGGTACCGGTACAAGATAATCTAGTTATCAGTCCCAACCAATTTGAAGTTTGGCATGTGGTCGCAATAAAACTATAATGGTGATATAAGGACGTGGGGAAACTCGTAACTTGCGTATTTAGTAAAAGGATTACGATGGTAACGGTCATGGTACATCTACGAAGGAAGACAGTTTTGCTAACGTCTCAGTTCAGACTGTGAGACCGCTCTACCGCCTCTACACACTTTTAACAATAAGTATCTGATCGGATAGAAAGTAACTTCCTTTTTAAAACTAAACTGAAAGAAAGTTTATGTATTCTGTAAGTCAAGAGGAAGAATAGCAGGTGACTGATATACTAGTACAACGAAGTTGTTAATAGAAATCGGTCCAGTCTTGCACCCGTGAAAAATAGAGATACGCAAACCATCCACTAAGGATGATCACGCGGAAGAGAACTTTTCTAACCTGTTGGTAAAGAACCTAATTATAATGTTCTGAGTTTTGCATTTACTAGGAATTCCGTCTTTGAGAATTACTACATAACTAAACTGTGAAAAGTAGCAGCCTGAGCGATGGATAAATCCTGTGAGAAGGATATTAACTGACGTACGAGAGATTAAATTACTACTTAGCAGATAAAATTTCCGGTTGTGTATCGTCCTATTCGCATTCATCATAAGCTAAGAAGGTCGTTCTAGAAGAATTAATTTCTCAGAACATTTTGGGGACCCAACATTTAGGAAGTTCTGTTGTGTAGATGCAATATTGGAATAGTTATGTTACTTATCCGGAATGATGCACTCGGACCAACAGAAATTATTTAAAAATGAGTCAATTTCTATCACTCGAAAATGGATGTCATTATATTGGAATGTCCTTCCTCGCTACAGCTTTAGGTACACATTTTGCCTCTAATAAGAGCACAGAAATTGCAAAATTGCCGAAATTGTGATAAACTTGATAGTGATTACAAGATAGATATAAGTGTGTGAAATTGGAGAAGAAGTTAAAGAAGTCAGGGGAGAGTAAAGAAATACATATAACTGCACTAAGTAACTTATTTACAAACTTTTCTACCGTGACGAATTTCAGAGTTTTTTCCTTTAAACTCCTTCGTCTTTACACTCGACGGTCGATAATGAACGGCATTTTCGAGCGGAATTTACCGGGAAGTATAACAACAGTTTTATAGTATAAAATTGTGTTTGAAAGTTATTGGAGTTTTTAAAAATCTGCAATTCATCGAAGGGAATATTTAATTCATTCTGAAACAATAAAACGATGACTGTTTTCCATTCTTGGGCGCATTAACACGATGCAAGGTGTCGATTTGACGCCATATATGCCAAAATATGGATGTTTTAAAAGTACAGTGAACGTGAACCTGTTTTTGTAGACTGTGGTCTCTAGGACGATCTCTTCTTATGCTTCTTCTTACGCTTCTAATTCCCCTTCTTCAAGTTGGTGTACGGTTCTAGCTTTAAAAGTATTTCCTTAACTCGTCTCAGTCTACTCTAACGTCCTAATTTGTAATTCAAATACTGAATTTGGGAGACACATATCATGGTTTTCGAAAACTTTTTGCAAGATGTATGCAATACAATCGATCGTCTCACTTCCAAAAAGAAATTTCTATTATTTTCTACGTGTGGTAAATATTATTTTCCAGTTTTTATTTACTATATGCTACATTTTCCAATTCAATATGATGTCCTGATGTTTAAATATTCTTCTTCTGATTCCACTGGCTCAAAATTGATGTCTGTGTTTCATGACTTTTACAGATTCTTGAAGCGCGGTTGCTGTACAACAGTCAACTTCACGGTATCCTTCCTCTTCATTTGTTTGATTTCTCTTTGGTAATGCCTTGCTCTTATCTGTACATCAGTTCTCAACTACGAAATTCTTTTGTTGACCAGCTAATGTGCCCAAGCCTTATTGCTTACTTTACTTCTTGTTATGCCGCTGGTTAACAGTTTAGTGTCAATTCTCATGACACTTAAACTTCCTGACTAACGCAACAAGGATTAAAAAGAAAAGCCTGAGAAATGATGAAGAAGCTGTTGCATCAGTTTAAACAAATTAACAACGTAATTTCTAAGGAGTTTTCAAGGAAACTTGCGTCTCTCAAACTTAATTACATTTATAACTCAATTACGCGAAGTTATCAAAGTTAATGAGAACCAACACGCAGATCATATCATATACTTTCTGTGGGAACAGAATTTTGACCATGAGTATCATATATTTAAATTATAATATCATTCACAAAACTTGATTTTCATGCGACAAAATATAAAATTAATTTTATCCACTGTCGTTCGTGTTAAGAATACTCTTTCATCATATCTAATGGAAAAAGGGAAAACTTGGATATCTCTCACAATTTAGCGCACGACACAGAGATATAAATTTCACAATAATGTTTGAAACAGACTAATCCACGAATTTCCTAGAGTTCACAAAAAAATAAACTTTTTACTTCGAGCGAGAAGAAACGTAGATCGCACCATTCAAACACACACAAGTACAGGGTATTTATGAAGGCCTTACCATTTCTGTGTTGTAGGCTCTACAGTCTGGAACCGCGCGCCCGCTACGGTCGCAGGTTCGAATCCTGCCTCGGGCATGGATTTGTGTGATGTCCTTAGGTTAGTTAGGTTTAAGTAGTTCTAAACATGCGCATTGTTTTGAAATGAGGCCGCATTCATTGTCAATACATCCCAGAGATGGCCGCACCATACGGCAGATGGAATTTTACCGCCAGCGGCGAGAGTGAGAACTGTTTTAAATACTTAAAATGGCGACGTTTTCCTTACTTGAACAGCATGCAATCATTCGTTTTCTGAATTTGCGTGGTGTGAAACCAATTGAAATTCATCGACAGTTAAAGGAGACATGTCGTGATGGAGATATGAATGTGTCGAAAGTGCGTTCATGGGTGCGACAGTTTAATGAAGGCGGAACATCGTGTGACAACAAACCGAAACAACCTCGGGCTCGCACAAGCCAGTCTGACGACATGATCGAGAAAGTGGAGAGAATTGTTTTGGGGGATCGCCGAATAACTGTTGAACAGATTGCCTCTGTGGGTTCTGTGCACACAATCCTGCATGACGACCTGAAAATGCGAAAAGTGTCATCCAGGTGGGTGCCATGAATGCTAACGGACGACCACATGGCTGCCCATGTGGCATGTTGCCAAGCAATGTTGACGCGCAACGACAGCATGAATGGGACTTTCTTTTCGTCGGTTGTGACAATGGATGAGACGTGGATGCCATTTTTCAATCCAGAAACAAAGCGCCAGTCAGCTCAATGGAAGCACACAGATTCACCGCCACCAAAAAAATTTCGGGTAACCGCCAGTGCTGAAAAAATGATGGTGTCCATGTTCTGGGACAGCGAGGGCGTAATCCTTACCCATTGCGTTCCAAAGGGCACTATGGTAACAGGTGCATCCTACGAAAATGTTTTGAAGAACAAATTCCTTCCTGCACTGCAACAAAAACGTCCGGGAAGGGCCGCGCGTGTGCTGTTTCAACAAGACAACGCACCCGCACATTGAGCTAACGTTACGCAACAGTTTCTTCGTGATAACAAGTATGAAGTGATTCCTCATGCTCCCTACTCACCTGACCTGGCTCCTAGTGACTTTTGGCTTTTTCCAACAATGAAAGACACTCTTCGTGGCCGCACATTCACCAGCCGTGCTGTTATTGCGATTTTCCAGTGGTCAAAACAGACTCCTAAAGAAGCCTTCGCCGCTGCCACGGAATCATGGCGTCAGCGTTGCGAAAAATGTGTACGTCTGCGGGGCGATTACGTCGAGAAGTAACGCCAGTTTCATCGATTTCGGGTGAGTAGTTAATTAGAAAAAAATCGGAGGCCTTAGAACTTGAGTGCACCTCGTACAACGATCCTGACAGGCGTCTGTGCTGCGTGGACGTCGGGAACGTCGTCTGTGTGATCACTGATAACAGCATTGTTGCACAGATGACGCAGCACGTCCAACTTGTGTGGCAGTTCTCCGAAAGGACAATCGCGCCGCTCGGTATGTCACAATTTGACCCCTTTCAAACTCGCTCAGTTGGCTGTAGGAAGCATGAATACGTCTCTGTGGTATCGTTGCCTGCTTGCTTCACATCTCTGCTCCACAATGAGCCTCCCCTGTTGAAGGGTAGACACAGATGGCTCTCTTGTAGCTAAGCCACAACGTTATCTGTTTGTGGACGACGTTGAAACGTATTTCTTTTTCGGCATTAATACTTAAGTGCAATACATAAACGCTATCAACGATTAACTTTTGTAGGGAAGGAAAGGGATAATATAATAATGTAAGTAGGCTGTTTAGGTTTTTATGTTGGTAACGCCACGTAGCGCTCTGTATGAAAATCGCTGACTGCGCTGTGCGCAGTCTGTGGCTGGTTGGACTCATTGTTGGAATATTTGCTTGTGTAGTGTTGGGCAGTTAGATGTGAACAGCGCGTAGCGTTGGGAAGTTGGAGGTGAGCCGCCAGCAGTGGTGGATGTGGGGAGACAGATGCCAGAGTTTTAAGAGGCTACTATGAGCGGACGATCTGGACGTGTGTCCGTCTGAAAAAGGATATTTGTAAGACTGGATGTCATGAACTGATATATATATATTATGACTTTTGAACACTATTAAGGGAAATACATTGTTTGTTCTCTATCAAAATCTTTCATTTGCTAACTATGCCTGTCAGTAGTTAGTACCTTCAGTAGTTAGGATCTCTTATTTAGCTGGCAGTATTGGCGCTCGCTGTGTTGCAGTAGTTCGAGTAACGAAGATTTTTGTGAGGTAAGTGATTCATGAAAGGTATAGGTACTGTTAGTCAGAGCCATTCTTTTGGAGGGATTATTGAAAGTCAGATTGCGTTGCGCTAAAAATATTGTGTGTCAGCTTAGCGATGATCAGAATAAGTAAAGAGAGAACTGTCTGAGTACGTTCAGTTTTGCTCAGCTGATTGAAAATCAAATAATCTAAGAGTTTTTCCAGCACTGTTCTTTACATACAAGGGGGAAGTTTCAATACGACCGCTCAAGTTTTCAATTACTGGGTGGTTGTAATTAAAAGTACAGCCATCCACGGAAGTCCACTGTGGGCTGTAATTATCGGATGGCAGCGCAACTTGGTAGATATACTAGTGCGGCAGTACGGAAGCGATTTACGCTGTAAAACACACTGATACCATCTGTGACCACGAGGTACAAAACTGGCACAGTATACATTATAGCTATCGAGAAGACAGACCGTGCGCTGTTAGTGAAACTGTTTCAATGGCTCTGAGCACTATGGGACTCAACATCTGAGGTCATCAGTCCCCTAGAACTTAGAACTACCTAAACCTAACTAACCTAAGGACATCACACACATCAATGCCCGAAGCAGGATTCGAACCTGCGACCGTAGCGGTCACGCGGTTCCAAACTGAAGCGCCTAGAACCGCATGGCCACACTGGGCGGCGAAACTGTTTCATCGGAGCACAGCAATTACAGTGCTGCATTGTGATAGTATCGACGTCATAAAGGCCTGAGCAGAAGTCCAATGTCATGAAATGGTTTAAAGAAAGTAATAATGAAATTCGAAAACGTGAATGAGTTTGGTGTAGCAGCTGGAAGAGGGAGGCGTCCTATTCTGGTGGAAGTCATTGACGAGGTTGATGTGGCTGTAAATGACCATGAAGCAAGTGCCCTGGGCTATGCTAGTGCTCGTGCAGTGTCACGAGAATTGTCCATCCCATGGAGAGTTTTGTGGTCCATTTTACACCGGTACCCGTACAAGATACAGACAGTGCAGCAACTGGAACCTCATGATCCGCAGCAACGTCCCGAATCTGCTCCTCGGTTTCTGGCACGGTTCGAAGTTGATCATATGAGCCCATGTAATGTTCTATGGAGTGATGAGGTGCATTGTATACTATAGGTTGCAGTGAATACATAAAACTGGCGAATTTGGGGTACTGTTCAACAACGTGTTGTGTGGAAAGAGCCTTTACACTCCCCATGTGTAGAATTCGAGCGGGATAAGGTGGCCGAAGTGCAGTGATAAATTTTCGTCCAAAGCGCTGACGAGTTCATTCGTTTGTTCTGAAGGGGAGGCCGACAGTGTTTGCCACCTTTCGGTTTATCGCCGATGACAGGATCGCGGCGCATACCCTGCAATCTTTCTCAAATGATTTTACAGAAACTATTCGGTAAAAAATTTATTTTTGCGTTACTTATAAGTTTATATTTCAATTCATGGTGATGTGCCCATCATTTCGTTAATGGTGATAATTATTGTGGTATTTACCACTGCGCGAAATTCTAAAAAGTTTGCGATGAAACACGGGTAAGGCTACAGGTATGATTTTGCGTTTGCTGCAAATTACATAATACACTATGTGATCAAAAGTATCCGGACACCTGCCTGCAAATGACTTACAAGTTCGTGGCGCCCTCCATCGGTAATGCTGGAATTCAATATGGTGGTGGCCCACTCTTAGCCTTGATGACAGCTTCCACTCTCGCTGGCATACGTTCAGTCAGGTGCTGGAAGGTTTCTTCGGGAATGGCAGCCCTTTCTTCACAGAGTGCTACACAGAGGAGAGATATCGATGCTGGTCGGTGAGGCCTGGTGCGAAGTCGGCGTTCCGAAACATCCCGAAGGTGCTCTATATGATTCAGGTCAGGAATCTGTGGAGGCCAGTCCATTACAGGGATGATATTATCATGTAACCTCTCTGTCACAGACCGTGCATTTTGAACAGGTGCTCGATCGTGTTGAAAGATGCAATCGCCATGATAGTGACATGCAAAACAAGTGGTGAAAGCCCGCTCCATGAAAAACAGAACCACATCATAACACCACCGTCTCTGAATTTTACTGTTGGTCCTACACGCGCTGACAGATGACGTTCACAAGGCATTCGCCATACGCACACCCTGCCATTGGATTACCACACTGTGTACCGTGATTCGTCACTCCATAAAACGTTTTTCCACTGTTCAGTCTTCCAATGTTTACGCTCCTTACACCAAGCAAGGCGTTGTTTGCCATTTACCAACGTGATGTGTGGCTTATGAGCAGCCGCCCGATCATGAAATCCAAGTTTTCTCACCTCCCACCTAACTGTCATAGTACTCGCAGTGGATCCTGATGCAGTTTGAAATTCCTGTGTGATGATCTGGATGAATGTCTGCCTATTACACATTACGACCCTCTTCAACTGTCGGCGGTCTCTGTCAGCCGACAGACGAGGTCGGCCTGTACACTTTGTATCCCTTCACGTTTCCACTTCACAATCACATTGGAAACAGTGGATCTAGGGATGTTTAGGGGTGTGGAAATCTCGCGTACAGACGTATGACACAAGTGATACCCATTCACGTGACCACGCTCGAAGTCCGTGAGTTGTGTGGAGCACCCTATTCTGCTCTCTCACGATGTGTAATGACTACTGATGTCGCTGATATGGAGTACCTGCCAGTAAGTGGCAGCAAAATTCACGTCATATGTAAAACGTGTGTTTTGGGGGTGTCCGGATACTTTTCATCACATAGTGTATGTTGCTGCGTGTGAAATATAGCTAAGATATTGAATTTTTTCTTAGACGCGGGTGAAATCTCAAGAAAATTGATCAGATGTAGCACACTCATTTTCGATTTCGCCGTGTCAGCGATAAAGCCAGAATGAAATATCCACAACATTCATAAGAGTTCGTAAACGGTTTGAGATATTGAAATGAGATTTTGACAAATGATAGCATACAAAGAGGAGGGTTTACCATATGGTTTTACAAAAACCTTCAATATCTACCGTGTTATTCCATTAACTACAGATTTTTTAATGAGAGAATGTAATTTTTTGGGACTATCGATAGCTGGTGAAATGGAAAACGCTACAGGTTTTGGAACAACGTATGTGAAGGCATTACACGTTTATTTTTTATGGGGGTGTGCTTTTTTAATAAGCGACTGATCTTATATTTCATCAGTTGCTCACTCAGTAAACCACTGTTTCAGAGTTCTCCCACAACTGCGCCTTCACAACATTTTAGAGAGGCCACACTGTGTAAACTCTGCAAAAGAAGCAAATTGTAACATGGCAACAAGAGAAATGTGTAGGTTTTACTCAGAATTATCCATTCATGACGCTTTTCTGAAAGCTGCAAATGGTTAACAAACCAAACGAAAATAAATCGCAGCATTTTCTGTGGAATTCTTTTTAGATACTAATCAAAGCAGAGGTGACAAACCTTTTTCAGTGGTCACCATGCAAGTTTGCGTTTGGAGGGGCTCCATTTAATATTTACAAAAATGTGGGTGAAGACTTTAGTTTAGAGCGACATTTCCCCTCCAGCACTCGGCATTTCCCCTACAATGCCTGCCCATAACCCTCACCACTGCCACTCTCTCAACGCGTGCCCTGCTGACTGTGCACCTACTGGCCAAGGTATTCTGTGCGGACTCTAACGGTGTAGTTTGGATTCACCAGCACCTTTATTCTCTGTCCATCCTTCTTTAAAGAGAATGCACCCAGAGGTACTGTTAGATGTACATTGACATCTGCCCATTATCTAGACATCTTAGTACAGTGCGTGAGTGAAACTTTGTGGAAACAACTGTTTCATGCAAGATGGCTAATTATAAAATTAACAGTGTGCATTTGTCACTTGCCTGACCTTTTCTGCTGACATCCCATTCTTGTTCTACTACATATTGAAACAGTACAGGACAGGGTATTTATGCAAGGACGCTTCATCAGACTGAAGGAAAGTAGTGGCTACTAATTTTATTAAGATTAAGTGAAAAATGGTTTGGCCTGGAAGAAGCGGTCAGGAGACGCGCTGAGATACGGAGATGGAGTAACCTGTTGTGATAGTCCAAACAACGTTTTCGACTGCTTGCAGGCTCATCACTATTAGGTCAGTCTCTTTCCATTTCCATGCCATGTATTCATGAAGCAGCTATAGCGTTCAGCCTCACCCTGAATTTCCAGATGGGTCTTGAATTTATTTCCTTCGTATTACTCAATCACATTCATAATATTTAACAACAGTAATAATGGTGTCGTTTTTATTCCATACATTTCCACATCCTAGCAGTTGAAGATGACAAAAAGACTAAGATAATAACTGCTTCTTTAACATTGCACTGCAAACGAAGGAACATAGCAAGACATACACTGAAGCTTCAAAGAAACTGGTAGAAGCGGGCTTATTCAAATACATAGATATGGAAACAGGCAGAATACGGCGCTGCGGTCGGCAACGCCTATATAACGCAAGTGTCTAGCGCAGTTGTTAGATCGGTTTCTGCTGCTACAATGGCAGGTTATCAAGATTTAAGTGAGTTTGAGCGTGCTGTTATAGTCGGCGCACGAGCGATGGGGTCTCCGAGGTAGCGATAAAGTTGGGATTTTCCCCTTCGACCGTTTCACGAGTTTACGGTGAATATCAGGAATCTGGTAAAACATCAAATTTCCGACATCGCTGCTGCCGGAAAGAGATGAGATCCTGCAAGAACGGGACCAACAATGACTGAAGTGAGTCGTTCAACGTGACAGAAGTGCAGCCCATATGCAAATTGCTGCAGATTTCAATGCTGGAGCATCAACAATCGTCAGCGTGCGAACCATTCAACGAAACATCATCCATATGGGCTTTTGGAGCCGAAGGCCCACTTGTGTACCCTTGATGACAGCACGATACAAAGCTTTACACCTCGCCTGCGCCCATCAACACAGACATTGGACTGTTGATGACAGGAAACATGTTGCCTGGTCGGACTAGTCTCGTTTCAAATTGTATGAGTGGATGGACGTGTACAGTATGTTGACAACCTCATGAAACCATGGGCCCTGCATTTCAGAAAGGGACTGTTCAAGCTGGTGGAGGCTATGTAATGGTGTTGGGAGTGTATAGTTGGAGTGTTGTGAGACCCCTGATACATCTAGATACGGCTCTGACAGGTGACACGTACGTAAGCATCCTGTCTGATCACCTGCGTCCATTCATGTCCATTGTGCATTCCGACGGACTTGGGCAAGTCCAGCAGGACAATGCGACACCCAAACGTCCGGAACTGCTACAATGTAGTTCCATGAACACTCTTCAGGGTTTAAATACATCTACATCTACATCTACATGACTACTCTGCAATTCACATTTAAGTGCTTGGCAGAGGGTTCGTCGAACCACAATCATACTATCTCTCTACCATTCCACTCCCGAACAGCGCGCGGGAAAAACGAACACCTAAACCTTTCTGTTCGAGCACTGATTTCTCTTATTTTATTTTGATGATCATTCCTACCTATGTAGGTTGGGCTCAACAAAATATTTTCGCATTCGGAAGAGAAAGTTGGTGACTGAAATTTCGTAAATAGATCACGCCGCGACGAAAAACGTCTTTGCTGTAATGACTTCCATCGCGTATCATATCTGCCACACTCTCTCCCCTACTACGTGATAATACAAAACGAGCTGCCCTTTTTTGCACCCTTTCGATGTCCTCCGTCAATCCCACCTGGTAAGGATCCCACACCGTGCAGCAATATTCTAACAGAGGACGAACGAGTGTAGTGTAAGCTGTCTCTTTAGTGGACTTGTTGCATCTTCTAAGTGTCCTGCCAATGAAACGCAACCTTTGGCTCGCCTTCCCCACAATATTATCTATGTGGTGTTTCCAACTGAAGTTGTTCGTAATTTTAACACCCAGGTACTTAGTTGAATTGACAGCCTTGAGAATTGTACTATTTATCGAGTAATCGGATTCCAACGGATTTCTTTTGGAACTCATGTGGATCACCTCACACTTTTCATTATTTAGCGTCAACTGCCACCTGCCACACCATACAGCAATCTTTTCTAAATCGCTTTGCAACTGATACTGGTCTTCGGATGACCTTACTAGACGGTAAATTACAGCATCATCTGCGAACAACCTAAGAGAACTTCTCAGATTGTCACCCAGGTCATTTATATAGATCAGGAACAGCAGAGGTCCCAGGACGCTTCCCTGGGGAACACCTGATATCACTTCAGTTTTACTCGATGATTTTCCGTCTATTACTACGAACTGCGACCTTCCTGACAGGAAATCACGAATCCAGTCGCACAACTGAGACGATACCCCATAGGCCCACAGCTTGATTAGAAGTCGCTTGTGAGGAACGGTGTCAAAAGCTTTCCGGAAATCTAGAAATACGGAATCAACTTGAGATCCCCTGTCGATAGCGGCCATTACTTCGTGCGAATAAAGAGCTAGCTGCGTTGCACAAGAACGATGTTTTCTGAAACCATGCTGATTACGTATCAATAGATCGTTCCCTTCGAGGTGATTCATAATGTTTGAATACAGTATATGCTCCAAAACCCTACTGCAAACCGACGTCAATGATATAGGTCTGTAGTTAGATGGATTACTCCTACTACCCTTCTTAAACACTGGTGCGACCTGCGCAATTTTCCAATCTGTAGGTACAGATCTATCGGCGAGCGAGCGGTTGTATATGAGTGATAAGTAGGGAGCTATTGTATCAGCGTAATTTGAAAGGAACCTAATCGGTATGCAATCTGGACCTGAAGACTTGCCCGTATCAAGCGATTTGAGTTGCTTCGCAGCCCCTAAGGTATCTACTTCTAAGAAACTCATGCTAGCAGCTGTTCGTGTTTCAAATTCTGGAATATTCCATTCATCTTCCCTTGTGAAGGAGTTTCGGAAAACTGCGTTCAATAACTCCGCTTTAGCGGCGCAGTCGTCGGTAACAGTACCATCGGCACTGCGCAGCGAAGGTATTGACTGCGTCTTGCCGCTTGTGTACTTTACATACGACCAGAATTTTTTCGGATTTTCTACCAAATTTCGAGACAATGTTTCGTTGTGGAACCTATTATAGGCATCTCGCATCGAAGTCCGTGCCAAATTTCGCGCGTCAGTAAATTTTAGCCAATCTTTGGGATTTCGCGTTCTTCTGAACTTCGCATGCTTTTTCCGTTGCCTCTGCAACAGAGTTCGGACCTGTTTTGTGTACCACGGGGGATCAGTTCCATCTCTTACCAATTTATGAGGTATGAATCTCTCAATTGCTGTTGCTACTATATCTTTGAATTTGAGCCACATCTCGTCTACATTTGCATAGTCAGTTCGGAAGGAATGGAGATTGTCTCTTAGGAAGGCTTCTAGTGACACTTTATCCGCTTTTTTAAATAAAATTATTTTGCGTTTGTTTCTGGTGGATTTGGAAGAAACGGTATTGAGCCTAGCTACAACGACCTTGTGATCACTAATCCCTGTATCAGTCATGATGTTCTCTATCAGCTCTGGATTGTTTGTGGCTAAGAGGTCAAGTGTGTTTTCGCAAGCATTTACAATTCCGCTGGTCACCAAGCTCGTCAAAATATGAACATTATTGAGCATATCTGGGATGCCTTGCAACGTGCTGTTTGGAAGAGATCTCTATCCCCTCGTACCCTTGCGGATTTATAGGCAGCCCTGCAGAATTTATGGTGTCAGTTCCCTCCAGCACTACTTCAGACATTAGCCGAGTCCATGCCACGTTGTGCTGGGTGCTCGCGGGGGCCCTACACGATATTAGGCAGGTGTACCAGTTTCTTTGTCTCTTCAGTGTACAATTAATGTCGATTCATCATTGCCTTGGGCCAATACACTGAGGTTACAAAAGTCATGCGAGACTTCCTAATATTGTGTCTCACAACGTTTTGCCCGGCATAGTGCGGTAAGTCGACACGGACTCAACAAGTCGTTAGAAGTCCTCTGCAGAAATATTGAGCCGTGCTGCCTGTATAGCTGTCTATAATTGCGAATGCGTTGCCAGTGCAGGACTTTGTGCATCAACTGATCCCTCGATTATGTCCAATAAATGTCCGATGGGATTCATGTCAAGCGATCTGAGTAGCCAAATCATTCGCTCGATCTGTCCAGTATGGTCTTCAAACCAATTACGAACAATTGTGGCCCGGTGACATGGTGCAATGACGTCCATAAAAATTCCAGCGTTGGTTGGGAACATGAAGTCCATGAATGGCTGCAAATAGTCTCCAAATAGCCGAAAATAACAATTTCCAGTCATATTATCGGTTCATTTGGACCAAAGGACTAAGTCCATTCCATGTAAACACTGCCCACAACATTGTGCAGCCACCGCCACCTTGCACTGCGACAACTTGAATCCATGGCTTCGTCGGATCTACGCCGCAGTTGAACCCTACCATCAGCTCATACCAACTTACGAGGTCAGTGTTTTAGAGTCGTCTAGGTGTAATATTTCTGGCTTTATAGCCATCATATTCAACTACAAGAAGCTCTTCTTAGAGGACTTAAGAAAGCAGCAGTGGGAAGATGACGTAATGTGGTGTGACGTACCGATGACAGCTGTTTTATTCGGTACGGGTATCGTGAGAAAGATCGCCTAAATTGTGGTACTTTCGTGCGATTGGCTGCTGCGTTCGAAGTTGCGGGCCAAAATAATAATTTTCTGTTATTAATATGACACAAACTAAAAAGCGTATTGTGGCCGAGCGGTTCTAGGCGCTACAGTCTGGTACCGCGCGACCGCTACGGTCGCAGCTTCGAATCTTGCCTCGGGCATGGATGTGTGTGATGTCCTTAGGTTAGTTAGGTTTAAGTAGTTCTAAGTTCTAGGGGACTGATGACCTCAGCAGTTAAGTCCCACAGTACTCAGAGCCATTTGAACCATTTTTAAAAAGCGTATTCCCTTTTAGTTCAGATTAAAGCATCTCTCAACAGCGTGCTATTATTCCATAATTTCACAAGTATTAATAGCGAGCAGAATATTAAACAACTGCTAAACGAAAAGGCAGACGAAGCACTTCGATCTTCGGATTGCGCCTAGCTTGAATGGCGAGCGAAGTGGTTCGGCTGTAAAATCAGAGCTGGTTCGGCAGTGTCGAAGAACAGACATGTTCTCTGTCGCGGTCGGTGTCAGTTATGACTTTATTGACAATGCATGGTTATTTGGACATGTGATTGAGAACAGTGATAGTAATTACGGAAATACGTAGTTCATTATTTTATTGAAGATTGGAAATTATTTATTACTCTATAGTGGTATGTAATTGTGCAGTTTCTCGTGTTCTGCTAATAAAAATCGAGTGGCGTCCCGCATAAAAAAATTATTGAAAATTTAATTATTCATGTAATAGCACTTCCTGGTTAAGACTTTCTTACAGCCTCAAGAGAATGAATTCACGACTTACGTGCTGTTTTTTGTGCAGGGGACTCCAACTATAGAAGACTGCAGGTTGGTGAACTTAATTGGAACTTATTCAATCCTCTCAGGAAGGTGGAAGCAAATAGGTACCTCACGTATATTTCAGTCTGAGCGCAAATAAGATCAGTGACACGTTATCCGTAGTCATACAGAGGAGGTATGAAGGAGAGAAATTTTCGAGGGAAGGGATTTAATAATACGCATGTATATATCACCCTCTCCCTGCCTCTCTTTTTCGATTTGCCGTACATGACATCCCTTGTGGGGATAGTCGTTGAAGTCGAAGTGCGTTAGAATTATGAGGCTAGATTTTATTAGCGAGGACTGTGAATTTTTTGCCGCGAACTGTGAATTGTAGCTGACCAGCGAACTGTGTAAGCACTGTAATTCGTGTGAACTGTAAATGACCAGAGAACTGCGATAAGTAGGCTTTGAACCGTGTTTGAACTTTAGTTGAACTACAATATCTGATCCTGTAAAATCCAATTTTCGGTTATAATGAAGGTAGTATCGGTATAAAGCAGGAAACGGAAGTGCTACGAGAACAAAAGTTAATGTGTGTGCGGTGCATGGGATTACGTTATAAACCATCACTCTTCATGCCACGAGAAGGTTCAGAGCAGCATGACACAGCCACAGACAACAGGCGCGACGGCAGTACAGTGCGCGTAGTCTGACACGACGTCACTAGTACGCAGTTACGGAGAGTTGAATAGCTCTTCAGACTCACAGAAAAAGGTCATTTACACTATAAAGCTTCCTTGGCGCACGTCCGATATTACTTCTGTTTCTGTGGAACATTCGCCGTCCAGTATAACATACTGTGTTCTGTTAGTAAAACATTCCTCGAGCCAGTCAGATAAGTGCTAAGGTACTCCGTATGATCGTGTCTTTGTTACTACTGCACGATGAGGTACACTGTCGAACGCCTTACGAAAACTTAGGAAGACGGAATTTACCTGTTCACCTTGTCTACTAGTAGTTAGATGTCTTGCTAGAAATACAGCAACCTGTGTTTCACACGAGTGGTTTTTCTGAATCCTTCCTGATTCTTTGAGGAACGTTTATTTCTTCCAGGAATATAAATTTTGACACTAGGATACGCTCTATGATCTTGCAACGACGGACGTCAGCGGTGTTGGTCTACAATTGTGTGTTTACGATCTACTCGTAAGGGAGTGAGCTGCACTTTTTTTCCAGTCACATGGGGCTTTTCTCAATAACACACTCCTTTCCCGGCCGCCATATTCTTTTTATTGTTGCTCTTGATCAAGGGTATCGCTTTAACAGCATCTTCTGATCAGATCTGTGGTACGGAGAGTTAATATTAAAAGGATGGAACTAACTTTTATATAAACTATGTTTAGAATAATTGTGGTGATACATAAGTTGCCCACATACCTTGTGGGTACATTGCATCTAGTCAGAGTTAAAACATCACATTCAACATCAAAAGCTAAACTGGCTCTGTTCGGCCACCAGGTGAAGTGGAAGGTGTGTAGCAAACACAATTTCCGACACTACTTTTTATTGCGAAGCAATTATCCCCCTCTTTAAATATTCTAATTACAGCATAAATACACAACATTTTTAAATCTTTTTACAGTGAACATTACTGTGTGTCGGAAGAGACACAACTTGAATGACATGACGCTACATTCACAATATCAATCTGGAAAGAATAAAAGACTACAATTTTTACATGTGTAGAAGAAACATACGACTGCAATACTAATAACCGTAGTTGCCGGTGTTACATGTATGGAGGTAAATGGAACTTTTGAGGGCGAGAGAGAGGAAAGAAACCTTATATACGATATCTTAGATATAGAATCATATAAAAAGTAATGATAACGGTAATAATATAAATAACAGTAAAAACTAATGGCAGTAAAAAACCTGATGACAGTAATGACATGGACAATATTGACGGTGACAGTACATGTATGACATGCCTGTAAGTATTTTCTAAAGACTAACATTCTTGTATGAATTTAATATTGTCCACTGTCATTACATAGATAGCCCAGCAGAGCAGACAGTGGAGCCCATTAACCAAAATTTCTAAGATAAGCTACTCTGGGAAACTGTGTTACTTCTTATTTTGTCCTGGTGGCGGCAGATGTACTCTTTTTGAGAGTGTAACCAGTGAGGTAGGGATTAGCGACCATAACGTAATACAATAACAATGACCACCAAAAGCAGAAAGATCATCAAGGAAGCCAGGATAGTAACTGTATTTGGCCACACTGCCACAGAGTCGTTAGCTTAGTTCATGCCTGTCAAACGAAGAACACTTGTGGTTAAGGTTCCCATCTTACGCCCAAGAGAATGTGGGATGCTTTAATAATATTACCATGCAGAAAGTAAAAGCAAAATTAAAGTACACAAATTATATCGGCTTGAAGAACGGCCAGAAAGAAGGGAGCTAATTACTAAGTGATAATTTACCGCCGGCCGAAGTGGCCGCGCGGTTCTGGCGCTGCAGTCTGGAACCGCGAGACCGCTACGGTCGCAGGTTCGAATCCTGCCTCGGGCATGGATGTGTGTGATGTCCTTAGGTTAGTTAGGTTTAACTAGTTCTAAGTTCTAGGGGACTAATGACCTCAGCAGTTGAGTCCCATAGTGCTCAGAGCCATTTGAACCATTTTTTTGATAATTTACCGGAAAAAATAAGATATCCATTACAATTCTAGAACATACCTTCTTTGTTGGTTTCTTGTCAGACTACTAGCTAGAAAAAGAATTAGATGATTCAAATGTAAATCTGAATAGTAAGTTTAAAATAAAGCTGGATGCATTTCTTAACTAACTATCATATAAAAAAATTACCGTTTGTGTGAAACCATGGTGCATGCAAGAAGGGCAGAGCGTTTCACATATGACACAAACACTGTACCCAGCTTAGTACAGTTTCGTCCGCCCCGGTAGCTGAGTGGTCAGCGTGACAGACTGTCAATCCCAAGGGCCCGGGTTCGATTCCCGGCTGGGCCAGTTTTGGGGAGCGGAGCTCCGACCGTCGCTTACGCTGCGCCCGGATAATCGGACTCTGGCGGGTGGGGTATCTGTTTTAGCCGGACTAAGACGAGTTAGGAAAATGGCTCTGAGCACTATGGGACTTAACATCTGAGGTCATCAGTCCCCTACATTTAGAACTACTTAAACCTAACTAACCGAAGGACATCACACAGATCCATGCTCAATGCAGGATTCGAACCTGCGACCGTAGCAGCAGTACGGTTCCGGACTGAAGCGACTTCGAAAAGAAGTCCTACAAACAGCATCTTAGACTAGGTATTAAAAGATTTTGATAAATCGACTGTTCAGTATTGAATACCATCCAAATTACATAGTTTCGATTATTAAGCAATTTAAATTGGCATTATCGGCACGAGATGATGAATGCTTCATACTCGACGATAAAGAGAACATTGTAGCTTGGTGTGGTGGTCTGCATGAATCTTGAAAGCTAGACGATTTCTGCTCACAAATTTATACAGTGTAAATTCGTTGGGTAAATAGAACGAACTACGCGAACAAAGCTAGCAGGGCATGGGGTCAGAGACCGAACAAAGAGAAGGAAGATGGTGGAGCAGGGGGAGCAGATATCAACTACGAGAACAAATCTGAAATTGTAAGTAGAAGAAAAGTTTATAAAATGAAGATTTTTTTGGGTAAATACCACAATAAAATACATAATTATTATTAAAATATTTATTCTTTAGCTAAATGGAGTTCACAAAAGTTACTTGTTCGATGTAAAAACTGTGCTGCACTTTGCACGTTGTGAATTACATCTATTTATCAAATCATCTAAGTACAGATCATGTATAGCTCGCCCGGTTAGCCGTGCGCTCTAACGCACTGATTTCCGGGTGGGAAGGCGTGCCGTGCCGGTCCCCGGCACGATTCCGCCCGGCGGTTTAGTGCCGAGGTCCGGTGTGCCGGCCAGTCTGTGAATGGTTTTGAAGGCGGCTTTCCGTCTGCCTCGGCGAATGCGGGCTGGTTCCCCTTATTCCGCCTCATTTACACTGTGTCGGCGATTGCTGCGCAAACACTTTCTCCACGTACCGGGACGCGTACACCATAATTACTCTACCACGCAAACATTGGGTTACACTCGTCTGGTGTGAGACGTTCTAGGAGGGGGGGGGGGGGGGGGGGGGTCCACTAGGAGCCGAACCGCACAATAACCCTGGGTTCGGTGTGGGGCGGCAGTGGGGTGAGTGGACCACTGAGGGCTACGGCGGGAACGAAGCCTCTCCGTCGTTTCTAGGTCCCCAGTTCCATACAATACAATAGATCATTCATAATGTTACAGTAAACATGGAAAATAACGATATAACTGAATCGATATTACAAGATTTTTAATCTTAGGTAAGTTTTGCAGCGACATTAAAAAGAAAAACTTTGGCCATTACAACAGAATGCTCAGGAATCGTAATAAGTAAGAACACAAAGAGTACAAACTCTGGAATTAGTCCTCCGGTCCAGTCACATTTTAAAAAAATATTCCACATCTCCCCTCAAGTTTTTTGCTTGAAAAGTTACAAAAATAAATCTCTAGCGCTTATCAACCTCTATCCATCGAATTCATTTTTGTAAAATTTTACTATTTCATCAATGTCCAAGAATAAATTTCTCCAAAAACTTGAAAAATTTCTCAGAATCATTGCCGAATCGACTCGTGAGAGATGCAAACAATTGATCGAAAACTTCAAAAAGGTCTTCACGCTTTTGAATTTAACATTTTCGTTATTACCTTGATCGAGAAAATTTGGTGTGCTGACATGGAATCAGTGCTTAATTTCTAAAATTTTATGTGCCGGAACGCATGTCTCCCCCCCGCCATTAAAATTATAAATTGCGATTTTTTGAAATTTGTGATTAAACTTACTATGAGAAACGATTTGTTACAAAATATTGTTCTGGAATTCAGGTTTTTAAAACATAATTTCTTATAATCAAAACAATAAAACAACAAGATCTAAAGTAAACAACACTCTGCTCCCATAGCAGTGACACTTTGCTCACTAATTCTGCTCGATACATATTGGCACAAGTCGGTAGTCTTGGTTAGTTTCATGTTCCATGGATCATTTTGCAGGATAAATCGTAGTCATGTAGAACGAGTAATTTTACATGGTAGAATAATTCGTAAATACAGCAACATGCTGAACATTTATAAGTTTTTTAATGTACAAATGTGAGTTAATAATTACCATAGACCGCGTTTTACATATTACAACATTCTATGGAACAGTGTTTTAGAAAGAACGTGGTTGGAAAGCCTACGAGAAATTCGTAAGATTTGTTTCTATGTTGCTTAGGATTAACTATGTTAAATACGGTGATATCATCTCTAAGCAGTATAGTATGTCCAGTTTTTCTTGAGGTCTGAGCCCACATTGCTGCTCGGAACTTGTCGATAGAGTTCGGAAGTTCTTGTGACAATTGGTACTGCTGCCATCTACACTTAACTGAACCTTTTGAGTAGGCTTCCACCTCTGCTCACTAAATAAGTGCCGAATCAGGAAGTAATGCAGGTTGTCATTGTCCTAAATTAGTGTTGGGAGACGCGCAGCTAAAGATGTGGACCGATGGAATTTTTGAAAATGTAAATTGCATATCGCCCTTTGCTATACAATTAGATGAAAGTCTCAGACCTCTTCGAATGACTGCAGTTTCAGGTTGTACGATAAAAGAAAAAAAGACACTGAAAATCAGTAATGAAGTCACACCACTGGCGGATCGGTGCCACGTCGAGCCTTTCCACGAAAGGTTGAAAAATATTACTGGTAGTTCAACGATTATTAACATAAATACGTAAACTGGTATTAAAATAAAGCATTCGAACACATTTTAAATGAGAATTAGCTTAATGTATTGGAAATTATTCGGAGCTACAAGGAACGATGCTTACATGAGAAGATCAGGATGGTAGAAGACAAAAGCAAACAGCCATGCACCTCCTAGCTGCCCTCGGAAAAAGTGAAAGCCGCGCCATAGTATATTTGTATAGACATTACAAATGTTGATATGTGGTATTTTTGGACCTGAATTGTTACACAAGATTTTAGAGACAAAATGTATTTTTTAGTAAAGGGGGTCTTGCAATGCCCCTTGACTGATCACAAAACAATTATTAGCTTTTTTGTGAGTAGTCATTCAGCTCGTAGAAAAGACATGATTGATTGACAATTCATACAGTAAACAGTTTAATTTTAATACGGGTGTTTAAGTTATTAAGAATAAAACTGAACGAAAAGTCCAATAGTCCAGGCCAGCTGTATTTATTCAAGTCAATTACAGACCCGCAGAACCAGTTTCGCAACTTCGCATCTTCTAGTGTATATAAATATGGTGTGGGGAGTAGTTACAGAACGTCGCAGAGTAACTGTTGGTTAGGCAAAGTTCTCAACCCCACTCAATCGATAAAAAACCACCATCAGTTGATAAAAAAAACATCATCTATGATGAATGTCATGTCTGTGTTAAAACCACGAACTGTCATAACTTTAATCATTAAAACATGTTCCAGTCGGCTAATGTCAAGCAACAGACAATGCCCCTCATGGAGAAGAAAAAATTAATAAACACATTTTTACAACTTTGAAGAGAACAGTCCCATAAATGAATGATCCATTAGTTATCAAGTTCCTGACACTGATTTGTCCATAGGTGTGCATCAGAATGACATGTGAGCGGCAATGTTTTTCTATGGGTGAGCGTAGAGTTCAGACACTTGTTGATTTACGTACACGACGTAATGCAGGCCGCAAGTCCAGTGGAGGAATGACTTCAGATGCAGGATAGGACGCCGGCCGGTACAATTCCTCCAGTACGGCCCGCAGTGTATGTACACAGCCCTCCTCACCCCAGTGTCGCTCACACACGGGCAACAGTGCCGAAGCTACGGGATCCATGAAACATTTTTCATCATGGTATCAGTCTTTTGAAAAAGGTGCTCTACATTGGTGCATACAGTTATCTATTGTATACATACATATACAATAGTTAAGGACTGGGTTTCTTTCTTCATAAAGACAGATAAAAGCATAATTTTTGAATGTTCGTATGCGCATCTGATTTAGTTAACCGGAGAGATTTGGACACTGCCCAGTGCATAAATATAGTTGTAATTCAGATGGAGCTGAAAGTTCTTTTTTTCGTGATGGTACAATACTTATCTACAAAGATCGAAAATCAATAATTCCACACGAATATTATAATTTCCATGTTTTCTTTACTTATAAGGTTTCAGCATGTACATTTGAATGTTCAAAATGAGCTTTGCAGCACCGTTCGGCGACAGTCACGTTTTACTGTTGGCGCGCCTGTGGCTTTGTTCAGACGTGACCACTCAATGCAGAGCACTGTGCTTATGTGATGTGAAGTTTTCTCAGCGAAGATTGGTGTTGGAGTTCCTCGAATCCACCGACACACCATCGGTAACACACCATTTTGGAGGCAGTAGTTTCATTTTTTCACAAACTAAGTGCACACCTTTGTATCTGGAAGAAATGTTGCTTATTTCTCCTAATGTTCCTTCAGCAACCCTCTCCTCCCCCCCCCCCCCCATAGTTATCATAATTACGCACAAATTCTCTACACACACGATTGGTCTCTTTTTTTTCACTTCATTGTAACAAAAATTTAGTTACCTTCGTACAAGGTTTCATATTTACTATGGAATTTTTTATTTAAAGATTCTCTGTCCAAGTCATTTTATCAACTAATTTTTCTTTTTTTCGGCTAGCCAATCACACACTTTTACAATTTTCACTTAGCTTATATGAGCCTTTAAAACATGTTTTAGAATCTGAGTGTATCATTCATATATTATGAACTTAATATTGCGTTTACTTTTATACACATAAACGTTAAGTAAGAGAAAAGTCACTTTAACACATCAATATCTAAATTTCGTGAGTGCATAGCATAAAGTACTTAGTTACGAATTTCCCATTAGTAGCATACTGCCATTCATGTTGCTTGGTAATATTTTGTGTAAATGTAATACTGATGTTTACTTTGAGGACAGGCTAGAACACTGTGCATTTGCCTGTGATCGTGTTGTGTTCAGGTGGGTCATAGCACACAGTGCTATGTACTTGTATAAATGGTTTTTTTGATTTACAGGACACCATTCTCTGTAATTTCACTATTCGCTCAGTTTTTTAGATTTATGACCATCTTTCACTCTTGTAAGAAAATGAAACACCTTCAGCCGTCGTTATGATCTTATATATTGTGTAGCTACCAGTTTCGGCGCTTCAATGCGCCATCAGGCCTTAGTTTATGCTGCGTAAACCAGTTCTGTTGGCCACTGATGCATCGTATATATGGATCGTGATAACATCTTCAGCATAAACTAAGGCCTGAAGATGGCGCATTGAAGCGCCGAAACTGGTAGATACACAATAAATAAGATCATAAGGACAGCTGTAGGCGTTTCATTTCCACGGCCGTGGTCTCGTCACAGTATTAAGAAGGCAATCAGTATAGTGGGTATTCAGCAATGCGTAGGTCTATAAGGGAATTGGTGCTGCCACGCAACTTCTTCAGATTAATACGTGTGTACATATACAACCGGATAAATACAATTTCAGCTAGTGTAGCTCTTGTAACACCGGTACATATTAGGCCTGTTCAAAAAATTCCGGAACATTCGTAATTTCCCGCCAAAGGTGTGTTGGAGCTAAATGCGGTTGGCAATTGGCATCCCTGCACACGCCTGTGTTTAATGTGCAACTGCCGGAAGTTTCGTCGTTGTATGTCTGTTATTGTTCAGTGCGGTACTGAGTAGAACGTTGTGCCGCACAGTTTGCGAATTTCGAGATGGTACAGTTATAGGAGCAACGCATTTGCATTAAACTTTGCTTGAAAGTCAAGAAAACCTTTGCAGACACACCAAATGATGCAGGAAGCCTACGGTGATGAATGCGTACTCGGTGTTACGAATGGCTCACACAGTTTAAAAATGGCCGGACGGATGTTATTAATGTCTCTCGTTCAGGAAGCTCTTTGACATCTACCGACGACGCTCACGTCAGGACTCCGGAACGTCAATGAAACTGTGCGTGTCAGTCGAAAACTGTCCGAGAGATAGCAGAAGAATGTAACATTTCAGTTGAATCATGTCATGAAATCTTAACACAGCATCGTGGAATGCATCATGTTGCCGCCAGGTCCGTCCCCATGAGTCAAGACCGGAAAGACGTTCGCCTCGCAAGCTTTGCAGAGCTTTTGTATCGCGCAAATGAGGACGAGATGTTCCTTAAGATAATCATAACTGGTAATGAGACGTTGATCTACGATCACGATGTGGAGACCGAGGTTCAGTCTTCACAATGGGTGGGGAAAGTTTCTCTAAGACCATAAAAAAGCTCCTCAGGTCACGTCAAATGTCAGTGTCATGCTGATAGTTTTCTTTGACTTTGATGGATTAGTTCGTCATGAATTCATACCACATTAACAAATTGTTAATCGATGGTACTATTGAGACGTGTTGCGACTCCTGCGAGAAAATGTGAGGTGGAAACGGCCTGAAAAGTGACGAGATAATTCATGGCTCTAGAATCACGATAACGCACCCGCTCATTCATCCCTGTTGGTGCATGACAATCGCACAAAAAACGAAATCACTGTGCTGCTTCTGCAGATCTGGCCCCTGCGGACGTTTTTTATTTCCAAAGTGGAAAACCCCGTTGAAAGGCGAAGGTTTGCAACAATAGACGATATCAAAGAAAATTCGCGGACGGCGATTAGCGCGATCCAGCAAGAGGCATACCAAGACTGCTTCCGGAAGTCGAAATGGCGTTGGGAGCGGTGTATGTTGTGGAGGAGAGTGTTTCGAATATCATGCGCAATAAGCAAAAGGCATGCATGGAAAAATTTTGTGGACAAAGTTCTGGAATCTTTTGAATAGCCCTCAAATGCATGTTGCAAATATAGTGCTCATTCCAAAACTATGTCCGAATACGTGACATTTCATATGCTTGAGTTCATTTGGCGATCAGTATGACGAAGGTGCTCATAACTGGTACTTATTTTTTATAATGTTCATTTACTGGTTTTGTGTACCTTGAAATATCTTCAGACCTTTGTGTGAGAAAAAGCCTTGAATGTTATTGGTTCTGGGATTTTTGGGTAAATAACAACCTGGCTGTGGACTGCGTGGTGTGATATAAGGTCCTTCGTAAAGTAACGCCCATTTGCCATTTTTTTCTTTTGAGCTGTGGTTAGATTTGCGGTGGGTCCTGAGTAAAACATAATTTCCTGTTTCATAATTTTACATGATTTTGAGATTCTTGTTATGTTTCACTTTTCTAATACGCACTTGACGAGTGAGTGCAATCAACATGGATCATACCTTTTCTTCATAGGAGTCTGCCTGTCCTGGAAATTTCAGAAGAGGATCTACCCACTGGGTGCTTTGTTTGACACTCAGCGTCAAGTCAACAGGTGTTTACTGTGTCATAAATATGAAGATGATTCACTAACTGCTCAAACAAACCAAGATTCTGCACCCAGCGAATGTGTTGATTCTGTGTATAAGTACGAACAGATCTTTGTAATTCGCAGAACACCCGTTTGCCTGGGTTTGCTTGTGAGTTAAAATATGATAGTTAAATTATTTGTATGCCGTTTTCTCGCAAAACCTCTGTCCAATTATAGCCAGTGAAGTACGATGTATTGTCCGTTGCTAGTGTCTTGGGTTTTCCTACTGTGGGAATGTAATCACTTGAAATTCTTTTGAAAATTACTGTAGCCTAGTGGACTTAGAAGCATATAATTTTACAAACTTGGATAAAATGTCATGAAATGAATAACATATTTGATACCTCCATTGGTAACATCAACAAATACGATATCAAGTGGTTTGCTATGCAAAATAGAGTGCACTTCAGCCATACTAGTTTTGTAGACGGATTTTGCTTTCTGACAGGTGGCACAAGTATTTAGTAATCGAGGTACTTTTCGTCGCGTATAGGGAAAGAAGTAAAATAGGTTAAGTTTCATAACACACTTCATGGTACCATCGTGGCTCCAGACAAGATGTGGATTCCAAATAAATTTATCAGTGCATTCAGATGGTATACATATACAGGGTGGTCCATTGATCGTGACCGGGCCAAATATCTCACAAAATAAGCGTCAAACGGAAAAACTATAAAGACGAAACTTGTCTAGCTTGAAGTGGGAAACCAAAAGGCGCTATGGTTGGCCCAGTAGATGGCACTGCCAGGGGTCAAACGTATGTCAACTGCGTTTTTTTAAAATAGGAAACCCCATTTTTTATTAAATATTCGTGTAGTGCGGAAAGAAATATGAATGTTTTAGTTGGACCACTTTTTTCGCTTTGTGATAGATGGCGCTGTAATAGTCACAAACGTGAAATGTTCTACTTTAGACTGAAGAGTATGTACAGTGTCATGGAGTGTGGTATTTTCACCAGTGAGCTTACCAGAATCCGTAGCCAAACACTATATAACGTTTTTACATTGCTAGCTAAAGTTTCTTGGACTGTTTGCCCTATATGTTTCACTGCAAATCAGATACAGCCAATGAGAGCTCTAAAATTGGTGTTGTGATATTTTTCGTCGTTTCATCGAACTTGGAGGTAAACGTGGTCATTTAATGTTTAACCATCATATTAGTTAACATCTTTTGCAATATTTGTCATATATCGAGTTCACTAGAAGCTTGAATGGATGTGCCATATCTAACTGGGACCACGTCAGGACACACTCAGACGAGAGTGTAGAAATGAAGTAAAACCATTATTTTATATAAATCACTTCTTTTACGTAGAACGCAAGTACATGGAACTTGTTGTGGCACAAGTAATTGGTACAAAATATTTTCCAGAAGTTTTAACTTTTTTCAGCATGTCTGTCTTCCCTTCTACGTACTACTACGTGTTTGAAAAAGAACTCCCTAGTTTTAATGTATCCTAGAATCTGTACAAAGTGACATACACTACTCTAGTTTGTGGTGTTTGATTCATCAACTCTCCAAGTTTGGCTCCCCTGCAGTTGGCAGGTCTGCTTGACCTTGAGAAGGCACCAGTGCCGCTTTTTTACTCCGTTCCCCGAGTTCAGTCCAGGCGTGTGTGCAGTGCAGGGCAACTCAGCAACAACGTGCACTTCACAACAGAAGGCGCAGTGTGTTATTTGGCTTGTGAAAACCGAATCAGTTATAACAGTGCAAAGTAATTTCAGATGTCAGTGTGGTGGTGAACCACCTACAGCAAAAACTATCCGTCATTGGCCAGTCTCTCAAGGAAACCAGTAGCGTTTTAAAAGCAAAATCACCATGTATACCAAGAATTTCTGGACATGATATTGAACAGATCCATATTTCGTGTGTTCGTTGCCCAAAGAAGTCATTGGCCAGACTTAGTCTTCGAATAGGAGTGCCTAAAGGTACTGTGTATGATGTTGTGCGTAAAAGACGTAAGTTGCATACCTACAAATTGCAACTGTTACATGAAATAAAACCTACTGATAAAATGAAAAGGTATGAGTTTTCTGTTGCCTTTCTACACAGAATTGTTGATGATGTAAATTTTTTAAAAAAATTCTCTTTTTCTCATGTGGCTACATTTAATGTCAGTCGACAATTAATCGTCATAGCTGCAGAATTTGTGGGGCAGATATCCATATGAAGTTATTCAGCATCAACATGACTCTCCCGAAGTTGATGTCTGGTGTGGTTTGATGGAAGATCGTATGATTGGTCCTTTCATTTTAGTAGAAAAAACAATAAATGGGATGTTTACTGTGACATGTTCACAGAGTAATTTTTCCTGAAATGGACGATATTGAGGCGGAAAAGGGGCTTGTGTTTTTCCACAAATGCCAAAATGCCACCTACTAAGATAAACATTTGTGGAAAGGCATCTGGACTGATGATATACCTGGGAAATTCTATAATGATAATGCAAAAGAACTTTGCCCCTTCTGTCAATATTTTACTGTAGGTTGCTGGAAAAACCAAGATCACCAAGCAATTTGATAAAAGCATTTTCAATAATGGTTGTCAAATCATTTGTTTTGTTTTAGGGTGCAAAAGCAACTAGGGTCATACATGCCCATGTCAGAACTGTAGAACACGAAGATAAAGAGAGGAGTTAAAAATGACTACACGTTAATCGCGGTCAACGGGGAAAAAAGATAGCTAAAAATAGGGACACAGAAAGGTCTATAAAATACGCCACAGAGAAACGGAGGTCCAGAACTAAAAATTAAATGGTCTTCGCCATATTGCCAAGATGGATAAAAAGTAAAACTTGGTCAACAGCCCGCACGTCATTTGCTAAAACGGCTGATAACTCAATGGCAAACACAAATAAGAATGTAAGTGGTTAAAAAGAAAGGGCATTCAGGAAATGGCTAACAGTCACAAGTTGGGCGAAATGTGCACAAAGTGGTGGGGGAGAACCACTCAGCTAATGGTGAGGGCTAAAGAGACAGTGCCCAATACACAATCTAGTTAAAATGATCTCGTGGTGAGAGGGCCAAGTGGAGGACGTCCAAGCTACTGGGAGAGGCTTAATATTTCAGAGCTTGTTCCCGTTAAGTGAGGACCAGAGGTGATGCCAAAGTGACACCAACTGCTGACCGATAGCTACGCACAGATCATCGGAGGGAATACAAGAACTAGTGGGCTGAGGTACAAAGACTGCCGACTTGGCAGCAGCGTCAGTTGCCTCATTTCCTGTCAGACCAGCATGACCTGGAACCCACATAAACATTGCAGTGGCTCCATCAAGAGTGAACAAGTGACAGCTATGCTGGACCCGTTGCACTAAGGGTTGTATGTTATGCAACAAACAGAGGCTTTGAAGTGCACCTAGAGTCTGAGCAGATGCCGCAATAGAAAAGCCTGATTCGCCCTACGTACTGCGTGGCCTGATACATGGCAAAGGGTTCTACTAAGCAGAATTCCAAAACCCAATACTGAAAAATGTCAGTGCACACCCAACACCACAGTCAGTCAGAGAACCGTCAGTGTGTACAAAGGTACTGTCATGAAATTCCATGCAAAGGTCATGAAACTGAATGCAATAGAGTGAGGCTGGAGTAGTGTCCTTAGGAAGCGAATGAAGGCCAAAATGAACATGGGCCACCACACAAAGCCAAGGTGGTGAAGGGTTCACATCCACCAGAAAAGTTGGAGGTAGGATGAAGTTAAGCTGCCAGAGCAAGAGCCGAAAGTGATCTCCAGGAGGTAACAGAGAAGAGGGATGCAGCCCACACTGGTGATCAAAGGAGTCATTAAAGAAAGAATAAAGGATGCGTGGCCACATATGGCAGGTAAACAGCATGGATATCTGCTGAGGAGAAAGTCGCTGTGAGAGGACAGGGGTAATTCGGTAGCTTCTACATACAGACTCTCAACCGGGTTAGTGTAAAAGGTCAGTGGCCAAACGGATGCCATGATGGTGGATGCTATTGAGACTGCATAAGAGGGATGGATGTGCAGATGCATAAATAAAACAACCATACTCTAGTTTAAAACGGACAAGGGACTGGTACAAATTGAGGGGGATGGTGCAGTCTGGACCCCAGGAAATACCACTGAGGACATGTAGCACATTGAGGGACGATATTCTCTGTGTTCCCCAGCCCTGATGAATGTTATGCAATAGAAAGCTGAGAGAACATTATTGCAGGCATTGGAGGAAAAAAAGAAACCCCAAAGGGTGTAGTTGGTGTCAGCATCCAAACCTGACAGTCTGCTATAAATAGCAGCAAGAGACTGATAATAGTTCACAATCCGGTTAGAGTCTGGACAGCAAGTACATATAACAGCATAAAGATGATGACTGGATCTGTCATCTAATTATTGTGAATAAAATTGAACAACTCGGCTGTACACCCAAAAGTACACCATTACTCAATCATATCAAGAAACCATGGGAGATTATGTGGGCATATACAGCAGACATCAATTTGTTATAGAATTATAGGAGATGTTCTATGCTCAGCCTTATGACATTTTTGGACAAAACAAATAAAATCTCCTCCACAAAAACTAATGTGGGGTCTGTAAACAAGGCTTTTGTGGAACACTCATCACTCTCTTTGTCCATGAAATCTAGAGTACTAGAGAAGGGGATGCAGGTTGGTACCATGTTACTGCCTTCTGGAAGGTGGTGTTTACAGCTTATGTATACATTACCCTGCGGATAACATTAGAAACTCCATGACATTTTTTGCAGACAATGCTGTTGTCTATACAAAGGCTGTAACACCAAAAGACTGTAGTGAAAAGCAGAAAGATCTGTTGGAGGATCAACAATTGATAGAGGAGCTAGCAGTTGAGCCTGACCTTAAATCACTGGAAACAGTAACTACTGTAAAATAAGTAGGACAATCTGTCCACATGAATCTAAAGTAGAAGGACCACATAAAACTAATTGCAGGAAAAGCACATGCAAGGTTGTGATTCATTGGAAGAATCTTAAGAAAATATAAACAATATTATGAAAAGGACAGATTGCCACTCACCATAATGATATGACAGTGAGTTCCAAGCACAACAAAAAGACTATTAAACATTAAGATTAGCCAAACACATCTGCAAGTTACACCATTGGGGGGCAGTGGGGGAGGGAGGGATGGAGGGTGACAGAAAAGGAGAGGGTCAGAGAAGAGGAAACAGAATGGTGGGTGCATTGGCAGAGAACAGCATACAATGAGGGTAAGGGAATGTGAATTGGGAGGTGTAGGATAGAAAGGGCTAAAACTGTTGGGTGGAGGGCGTGGGAACAGTAGATTATCACAGGTTAAGGTGTGATAATTTCAGGACCAGAGAATATGTTGGAAGGTTACTCCCATCAGCTCAGTTCACAAAAGCTGGTAGTGGAGGGGAGGATCCACATGGCCTGGGTTATAAAGCAGTTATCAAAATCAAGCATATTTTTTCAGTTGCATGTTGTGCCACAGGATGGTCCACTGTGCTCTTGGGGACAGTTTGGCAGTCATACCAATATAAAAAGCTTTGCAATGATTGCAGCAAACCTGTTATATGACATGGCTTCTTTCACAGGTAGCACTGGATGGAGTAGGATCAACCTGTGACAGGACTGGAACAGGAAGTGCTGGGTGGGTGGATTGGACAGGTCATGCACCTTCATCTTCGAAAGGGACATGATCCCTGAGGGAAGGGGTTGGGGTTGGGTTTGGGAGTGGCACAGGTGTGGGCAATGAAATGTCACTTAACGAACTGTGTGAATGACCTTTGGTAATGTCACTCACTTCAGGGCATCTGATGCACGATCAAAGCCCTGATGAAGGATGTGGTTCAGTTGTTCAAGTCTGAGGTCATATTTGGTGACAAAAGGCGGTGCTCCTTTGTACCTGGTTCTTGGGATGGTGGGAGGATTTGGGGCATGGGGCAGTATATGGCATAGGAAATCTGCTTGCAGACTAGGTCTAGGTTTTAGTGTTTGTCGGTAGAGGGGTTTGTTAGACCTACAGCATACTGGGCAAGGGAGTTCTTGTCACCGCAGATGTGCCATCCCCAGGTGGACAGGCTTTATAGAATGGATTTTTTGGTGTGAAAGGTAAGTCAGTTTTCAAAATGCAGGTACTGTTCATGGTTGGTGGGTTTACTGTGGACAGAGGTGTGGATGAAGCCATCAGAGAGGAAGAAATCAATGTCCAGGAAGGTGGCACGTGCACACTAGTTTGCGAAGGACCATGTGAAGCAGATGGGAGAGGTTTCCTCTAGATGGCCCATAGATTGGCACAGTGGGATGCCATGCAGGTATCCATGGCTGTGCCACAGATTTATTTGTATACCTTCCTTCAATGGAGTATTAGTTGCGAATTAAGGTGTGAGAGGAATGAGGTAGCAGGTTTGGAGTCCAAAGGGGATATTGGGAGAGGTGGTGTTCAAGACCATGGGCCAGCCTCAACCTATGGTAATCTACTGTCCCCACAACCTCCATCCAACAGTTTTCACGCCCTCTGTCCTACACTTCCTCCCAATTTAAGTCTCCTCACCCTCATTGTGCACCACCCTCTGTCAATGCAGCCACCAGTCCTTTTCTGTTTGCCATCCCTCCACCTCCCTTTCCAACAGTGTCATGTCACTGCACCTGGCAACTTCTCCAGGTGCCATCTAGTCCCTGTATGCTCCACCATGCAACACTGACTCCTCCCCCCTCACCCCCACCCCATACCCTTCTATGCCTATCCCCCTCACCCTCACTCTCCCACCCAACTGTGGATTGCTGCATTGCTGCTTGTGTTTGATGTGACATCACTGCATTCCAACCAGAGCAGCCAGCAATAGAGGTCTCGTGTGTGTGTGTGTGTGTGTGTGTGTGTGTGTGTGTGTGTGTGTGTGTGTGTGTGTGTGTGTGTGTGTGTGTGTTGGGGGGGGGGGGGGGGGACATGCATGCACATGCGCTTTTCCATTGAGGGCTCTGGCCAAAAAACTAAATGATTAAGTCTTTACATTTTGTCTCTTTGCAACTCAAAGTGCCATCTTTATGGCGAGTAGGAATCTGTCCTTTTCATAATATTGATTGGATGCCAACTGGACTTTCTATTGTTTACGAAAATGTATCTCAGGCATGAAATAACTGGCTTACATAACACTGCTCATCAGTCTGGAAACCTTACCAAGAGAGAGAGAGAGAGAGAGAGCGAGAGAGAGAGAGAGAGAGAGAGAGAGAGACTGGCATTTTTATCATAGTTGAGTTATTGTGAAATTCCAACAGCATACCTCTGAAGAAGAAACTGATTAACAAATTACTTCTTCCCATAGCTGTCTCATGGAATGGTCACAATGGCAAAATCAGAACTCATAGCACACTTTTTCCACAGTTGTTCTTACCACACACCATTTGCAAATGGAACAGAAAAACAGGAAAATTACAGTGGTACCAGTCTTACCCTCCAACACTCAATGTAAGGTGGCTTGCAGAGTACAGATTTAGATGTAGAGGAGTACTGGGACAAGTGTCTTCTCTGAGTGCTGATTAACTTAGGTGTGCAACTGAAGTCTTCACTCTTTGCTTAAGTGATTCCCTCGACAATTAGTCAAACTACAGTCTCCCCCAATAAAACTTGAACATATCATTAATAATTTAGATTAATGTCACACAATTAAAGCTAAAGTTGTAAATCACACCTTAAGCAAGAGAATATTAATTTTTATCTTCCATTTGTATCATCTGACCTTTGCCACTTACCTTGAAGTTGTATATCATGTTTGGGTTGTAATAAAACTGCAAGAGCACACCTATGAAAGAAGTCTATTTAACAAACTACTTCTCCCATACATGTCTGACATAGCTTTTAAGTAGAGAGGTAATACTTACTCACACATTTAAAATAACATAACCCATGTATAGCAATGATACAGGAAGATGTGTCCATGTTCTGCTTTGCTGGCTATCTGCAGATAATAACTATCCATAATCAATGATCTTGTCAGCATTTTCAGTGGATCCTATTCCTCTCAAATATGCCTGCATCTACCACCTCATTTATGAAGAGCACTCTGTCTTGGACCTGATGCACATGCTACAGGTTAGAATAAGTATCTTCATTGCCTGTGAAAATGAGACTCAGTCAATCATTCATCAGGCCAAAATTGATTGCAAAACAGTACAAAGCACTTGACTTCTTTAAAATGTAGAACCTTTTTTCCATTTATGAACTATACTAACACTGAATTGATTCTCTGAAAAAGGTGATAACTTATGATCGATCATTCCATATCCACAGCAATTAACACTCTTGGTCTTAGACTGATCAAATAGTTGGCTAAATTATTCTCAAAGAACTGCTGTGAGGAAAAACATCCATCTATAGATAGTAGACAGCAGAGAAATAGTGTTAATGCCAGGTTACATTTATTTTACCACATGACCATTGTGATCTTGCTAGGAAGTCTGAGAACAGTGCATGAAAGATGGTGCTTCATACTGTCTTTTGTCTCTATTTCCTGCTCCATTAGCCATTGAAGGAGACTAGAAATTACTACACATATGCACCTATAAGTGACTTAATCTCTACCATGTTGTTACTATAGCCCTGCAAAATGGAAGACAGATGTGATACAACCATTTTCTAACCTGCCTCAAATACCACTTCTCTAGCCTCCTCCCACAACATTCAATAAAAAGGCTGGCTGTCTTCCAGCCATTCCCAGAAAGATCCCTGAGAAGCTTGGTAACAATGTTCTACTAACTTATTTGGGAAGTTACAAATCTAGCTGCACAGCTCTGAATTTCCTCTTTCCTCATTTCACCTGTTGTTGTTGTTGTTGTGGTCTTCAGTCCTGAGACTGGTTTGATGCAGCTCTCCATGCTACTCTATCCTGTGCAAGCTTTTTCATCTCCCAGTACCTACTGCAACCTACATCCTTCTGAATCTGCTTAGTGTATTCATCTCTTGGTCTCCCTCTACGATTTTTACCCTCCACGCTGCCCTCCAATACTAACTTGGTGATCCCTTGATGCCTCAGAACATGTCCTACCAACCGATCCCTTCTTCTGGTCAAGTTGTGCCACAAACTTCTCTTCTCCCCAATCCTATTCAATACTTCCTCATTAGTTATGTGATCTACCCATCTAATCTTCAGCATTCTTCTGTAGCACCACATTTCGAAAGCTTCTATTCTCTTCTTGCCCAAACTATTTATCATCCATGTTTCACTTCCATACATGGCTACACTCCATACGAATACTTTCAGAAATGACTTCCTGACACTTAAATCAATACTGGATGTTAACAAATTTCTCTTCTTCAGAAACGCTTTCCTTGCCATTGCCAGCCTACATTTTATATCCTCTCTACTTCGACCATCATCAGTTATTTTGCTCCCCAAATAGCAAAACTCCTTTACTACTTTAAGTGCCTCATTTCCTAATCTAATTCCCTCAGCATCACCCGACTTAATTAGACTACACTCCATTATCCTTGTTTTGCTTTTGTTGATGTTCATCTTATATCCTCCTTTCAAGACACTGTCCATTCCATTCAACTGCTCTTCCAAGTCCTTTGCTGTCTCTTGACAGAATTACAATGTCATCGGCAAACCTCAAAGTTTTTATTTCTTCTCCATGAATTTTAATACCTACTCCAAATTTTTCTTTTGTTTCCTTTACTGCTTGCTCAATATACAGATTGAACAACATCGGGGAGAGGCTACAACCCTGTCTTACTCCCTTCCCAACCACTGCTTCCCTTTCATGTCCCTCGACTCTTATAACTGCCATCTGGTTTCTGTACAAATTGTAAATAGCCTTTCGCTCCCTGTATTTTACCCCTGCCACCTTTAGAATTTGAAAGAGAGTATTCCAGTCAACATTGTCAAAAGCTTTCTCTAAGTCTACAAATGCTAGAAACGTAGGTTTGCCTTTCCTTAATCTTTCTTCTAAGATACGTCGTAAGGTCAGTATTGCCTCACGTGTTCCAGTGTTTCTACGGAATCCAAACTGATCTTCCCCGAGGTTGGCTTCTACTAGTTTTTCCATTCGTCTGTAAAGAATTCGTGTTAGTATTTTGCAGCTGTGACTTATTAAGCTGATAGTTCGGTAATTTTCACATCTGTCAACACCTGCTTTCTTTGGGATTGGAATTATTATATTCTTCTTGAAGTCTGAGGGTATTTCGCCTGTTTCATACATCTTGCTCACCAGATGGTAGAGTTTTGTCAGGACTGGCTCTCCCACGGCCGTCAGTAGTTCCAATGGAATATTGTCTACTCCGGGGGCCTTGTTTCGACTCAGGTCTTTCAGTGCTCTGTCAAACTCTTCACGCAGTATCGTATCTCCCATTTCATCTTCATCTACATCCTCTTCCATTTCCATAATATTGTCCTCAAGTACATCGCCCTTGTATAGACCCTCTATATACTCCTTCCACCTTTCTGCTTTCCCTTCTTTGCTTAGAACTGGGTTTCCATCTGAGCTCTTGATATTCATACAAGTCGTTCTCTTATCTCCAAAGGTCTCTTTAATTTTCCTGTAGGCGGTATCTATCTTACCCCTAGTGAGATAGGCCTCTACATCCTTACATTTGTCCTCTAGCCATCCCTGCTTAGCCATTTTGCACTTCCTGTCGATCTCATTTTTGAGACGTTTGTATTCCTTTTTGCCTGTTTCACTTACTGCATTTTTATATTTTCTCCTTTCATCAATTAAATTCAATATTTCTTCTGTTACCCAAGGATTTCTACTAGCCCTCGTCTTTTTACCTACTTGATCCTCTGCTGCCTTCACTACTTCATCCCTCAAAGCAACCCATTCTTCTTCTACTGTATTTATTTCCCCCATTCCTGTCAATTGCTTCCTTATGCTCTCCCTGAATCTCTGTACAACCTCTGGTTCTTTTAGTTTATCCAGGTCCCATCTCCTTAAATTCCCACCTTTTTGCAGTTTCTTCAGTTTTAATCTACAGGTCATAACCAATAGATTGTGGTCTGCCCCTGGAAATGTCTTACAATTTAAAACCTGGTTCCTAAATCTCTGTCTTACCATTATATAATCTATCTGATACCTTTTAGTATCGCCAGGGTTCTTCCATGTATACAACCTTCTTTCATGATTCTTAAACCAAGTGTTAGTTATGATTATGTTGTGCTCTGTGCAAAATTCTACCAGGCGGCTTCCTCTTTCATTTCTGTCCCCCAATCCATATTCACCTACTATGTTTCCTTCTCTCCCTTTTCCTACACTCGAATTCCAGTCACCCATGACTATTAAATTTTCGTCTCCCTTCACAATCTGAATAATTTCTTTTATTTCATCATACATTTCTTCAATTTCTTCGTCATCTGCAGAGCTAGTTGGCATATAAACTTGTACTACTGTAGTAGGTGTGGGCTTCGTATCTATCTTGGCCACAATAATGCGTTCACTATGCTGTTTGTAGTAGCTTACCCGCATTCCTATTTTCCTATTCATTATTAAACCTACTCCTGCATTACCCCTATTTGATTTTGTGTTTATAACCCTGTAGTCACCTGACCAGAAGTCTTGTTCCTCCTGCCACCGAACTTCACTAATTCCCACTATATCTAACTTCAACCTATCCATTTCCCTTTTTAAATTTTCTAACCTACCTGCCCGATTAAGGGATCTGACATTCCACGTTCCGATCCGTAGAACGCCAGTTTTCTTTCTCCTGATAACGACATCCTCTTGAGTAGTCCCCGCCCGGAGATCCGAATGCGGGACTATTTTACCTCCGGAATATTTTACCCAAGAGGACGCCATCATCATGTAATCATACAGTAAAGCTGCATGCCCTCGGGAAAAATTACGGCTGTAGTTTCCCCTTGCTTTCAGCCGTTCGCAGTACCAGCACAGCAAGGCCGTTTTGGGTATTGTTACAAGGCCAGATCAGTCAATCAACCAGACTGTTGCCCTTGCAACTACTGAAAAGGCTGCTGCCCCTCTTCAGGAACCACACGTTTGTCTGGCCTCTCAACAGATACCCCACCGTTGTGGTTGCACCTACGGTACGGCTATCTGTATCACTGAGGCACGCAAGCCTCCCCACCAACGGCAAGGTCCATGGTTCATGGGGGGGGGGGTCATTTCACCTACCCCCGAGGATCTCTAGACAATTATTCCAGAACATGACTCATTAGCATCTTGCATGCTACATGCTCTGCAGATAATCAACAATGTGAGCCATGGTCTTGGCCATGATTTCTTGATTATGTCCTTCATTGACAGGAATTTCAATTTCTAGCTTAACAAAATGTAGTTTTTAAGCAAATAGACATTAAATTTTTCTGTGTCACTTGAATCCAACAAAGTATAATTAGTTAATGAGCCAGTTCAGTGTGCAACTAGAGAACAAATAATACTACATGCTGCACCAAGGTGTAACGGCTATGGTGTCAGCAACTCACCATCACATCGATACTGCAAAGATGCCTACAGAGAACAATTTCCTGTAAGACAGACAGCCATGCTTCGACCGTCCATCAGGTGATCCGAACACCAATAGAGGACATGGACCACATGGACCTATTCTTTCCCCTACAGCATGTGATCAAAAATAAGCCTAGCTGTATCCTAGCAACAAATGGTATTTATGCCAGCACGGACCAGGCACCGATTCCACAATGATTCCATCAATCAGGATTATCACTTGAAAGCCACCTCTATGACATCTCTGCCTTTCACATCTGACTTCGCGAACCATGGAGCTATCATCTATGGACTTAGTGTATTTGTGGCCTCCTCCCTGGATAAAACCAGGACTCTGTTGTCACACTAGACTGTTTTCTTTCAAATGATGACACACTTCACTTCGACAATTTTGCTCCCCAAGGGACTAACTTTGTTCATTTAATCTGTACTTTAGCTAAGACAATCCTATGGGACTTCGACTTTTATTACGTGTGTGTTTAATAAATCTAGACTAGGTGACAACCTAACCAGCCTTCAGCCACCAGAAGTATTACTTTCCTATATCAGGAAGTAACTATTATATGTTTTGTGTGAATCCATATTGGAGTAGACTTCCATCAATCTTTGATAAACAAACTTTTTCAGTAATTGCTACCTGGATATTTTTTGTGCTGCCATCGGCGAACATATCACTCTCAGTCACATTATTTGGGCTCATGTCTGCCTGTTGATTTCAGAGAAACATTTTCCCTTATGTGGAACACCCTTTTTTTCCTTAATATTTTCAGCATTTCAATGTTGTAATAATTATATTCATTGGTGTGGAATAAACCATAAATGACAAAACTCACATTTTAATTTGTAAGGAGTTACAAAGCATATTATTGCAAAAAGTGGTCCAGTTTACAACTGCTGTGCATGTCTTCCCCTGCCCCCACCCCCCTCCCATTTGTTAATTCCCATTCGCCAAAGAGATTTAGTCTACCTACAGACTGTGTCAAAGGCATGCTTTATTGGAATTACAATTTTATTAACTGGCGTCAGCAGCATCAGAAAGTCACAGCAACGTGTAGGTTGTCCAATTACTCTCAGCCACTATACGTATGTAAATTTCATCCTCTTCTTACTTCCCTATTGCTGGTTCTCTCCGCACATGTATCATTCAAAATAATGCCCCCAGCAGCATCAGAAAGTCACAGCAACGTGTAGGTTGTCCAATTACTCTCAGCCACTATACGTATGTAAATTTCATCCTCTTCTTACTTCCCTATTGCTGGTTCTCTCCGCACATGTATCATTCAAAATAATGCGCACTATATCAGTTTCATTTTATATTACATATTTTAATAAACTACAACTTTTACAACACTGTGTTCTGCATTTGACAAACATTCAGATGGCAACATGTCAAAAACACGGAGGTCTGTTGTACCCACAGCAGCAAATTAATTGCACAATCCACACTGGCACTGGCACTTACAGAATAAATTAATAAAACTCTTTACAATATTGAAACACAATTTTCTTTTTGTTTTGTTTTGGAGCACAAAAACAACTAGGGTCATACACACCCATGTCAGAATGGTAGAACACAAAGATGAGAAAGGGGTTAAAAACGACTACACATTAAGCCCAATCAATGGAAGGAAAGGCAGCTACAAACACTGACTCAGAGAAAGGTCCAAACTCCACAGAGACAATGAAGGTCCTAAACTAAAGATTAAATGTTCTTCGCCATATTGCTATGATGGATAAAAAGTAAAACGTGGTTGACAGCGGCATCCTCACAGCGAGTGGGTCAAAAGGAGGTCAGCCAAGCCACTGGAAGAGGTTTAAATCCCCAGAGATTGCTCGAATGGAGGGAAGACCAGTTGTGATGCCAAAGTGACACCACCTGCTGACAGAGAGCAACACAGAGATCATTTGAGGAAATGAAAGATCTAGTGGGCCAAGGTACAAGGACTGCAGCCTTGGCAGCAGTGTCAGTGACCTCATTGCCCATCAGACCAGCATGACCAAGGACCCACATACACATCACAGCAGCTCCATCAAGACTGAGCAAGTGAAAGCTTCCCTGGACCCTTTGCACTAAGGGTTGGACAGCGTACAGCACACAGATGCTCTGAATGGCACTGAGAGAGTCGGCACAAATAACACGATTTAAAAGTCTGTGTCACCGGATTTACTGCAGGCCTCATACACGGCACAGAGCTCCACTGTTTATACTGAGCAGTGGTCCAAAAGCAGATACCCAAAAGCATCGGTGCCAATGACAAAGGCACACCCGACACCACAGTTAGTCCGAGAGCAATCAGTGGGAGCAAAGGCATTATCTCGAAGTTCCGTGCATAGGTTGAGAAACTTACAGCAATAGATCAAATCTGGAGAAGTGTCCTTAGCAAGTGAGTGAAGTCCCAGAACTCCAGGAGGTAACAGAGAAAAGGCACATGCCGCATAAGGAATTGTCGAAGAAGGAGGCGTAGGGTGGGTGGCCACACATGGCAGACGAACAACATGCATATCTGCTAAGGAGAAAGTCACAATCGGAGGACAATTGAACATGAGCCCCAGAAATTTCATAGTTTCAATGAACGGAATATGAACAGGTCCACAATGTAAAGACAGTTGAAGAAACCAACTGCGCCACTAAAAATTCATACAGACAGATTTATCAGTGGAAATCCAAAAGCCATTGTCTATGCTCGATGAGTAAAGATGATCAAGACATTGCTGAAGATGTCGCTCGATGAGACAAGTCCACAGAGAACTGGAAAAAAAAAGAAAAAAAGGGCAAAATCGTCAATGAAAAGTGAGCTGGAAATGTCTAATGGGAGGCAGGCCATTTTATGGTTAATGGCAATAGCAAAGATGACGACTCTCAGAACGGAACCCTGAGGCACACCAGATGAAGGTGTCCGACAAGGCAGAACCCTCACATACATTGAAAAGCTCCGGGATTTTTTTTTTTTTTTTTTTTTTTTTTTTTTTAATTCAATGAAGGAAACAGGGCAGTCGAGCATCAAAGACCCACATGTAGGTAGTACGGAGGATACCAGTCCTCCACCAGGTGTTGCAGGATTTTTTTCTTCAAACCATAAAACACTGTCACAGTCTGATATTTCTGCAGAAAACCATTCATGACATGGGTTGACAAAGTGACAAGATGGTCAACTGCTGAACAGTGTGCCCTAAATCCACATTGTGCAATGGACAGAAAATTGCGGGACTCAAGCCACCATACCAGCCAGGCATGTATCATACGTTGTATAACCTTGCACACACAGCAGGTGATAGAAATGGGGCAGTAGCTACAATGAAGGTGTTTGTACTTACCAGGTTTAGGTATAGGTATGACAGTGGCTTCATGCCAGCATCTGGAAAACCTGCCCTTTGCCAAGGTGTGATTGTACATATGAAGGAGAAAGTGCTTGCTTGCAGAAGAACATTTCTGGAACATCTGAATGTTAACATCGTCTGGCCCTGGAATGGAGGATAGGGATGAAGTGAAAGCATGATCCAGCTCCCTCATAGTAAAAGCAGCACTGTAGCAGTCACGATTCTGTGAAGACAAGGGTGGCACCCGAGCCTGATCCACTCTTTTCCAATGGAGGAAGGCATCCACTATGATATCATCTGCTACAGTGAGGCCAGAAGTTGGGTAATGGACGTTGGCCCATATCTAGAGGTTAGCCCACATGATGGAAGAGGGAGAGGAACTGTCAAAAGAACTACTAAATTACATCCAGCTAGCTTTTCTGCTATCCCAAAGAATGCAGCGGTACTGAGCAAACAACTGTTTATAATGAATGCAGTTTGCCATTGTAGGATGACAGTTAAAAATGTGGCGAGCACATCTCCGCCCCCAAATTGTCACAGCTTGCCTCAGTCCACCAAGGGACCAGGACATGGTGAGGTAAAAATGAAGTGGAAAGAATGGAACGTTCTGCAGCACCAAGGATAATGTTTGTAAGATATGAGTATTCTACCTGGTCATCACAGGTGGGGAAATGTTGTTCATCAAAGGTCGCCAGGGAGGGGTAAAGCCTCCAGTTGGTCTTAGAAAATTTTGATTTTGGTGTGCACATAGGTGGGGTGGAGTCCGCAAACGGACAGCACACAATAAACTGTCATTCAGGTACGTGTCAGAGAGAATGGACCACTCAAGATGACGGGCAAGCTGGGCAGTGCAGGAGTGGACCAAATAGGAGTAGGTGTGAATGGAGTCTGAAAGGAACAGAAGATCAGTCAAGAGGGCACCTCTTGGACAGGTTCTGGGAGAACCCCAAAGGGGACAGTGCACATAAAGGTCACTGTGCAGCAGAAAAGGGTGAGGTAGTTGCCCAAAGAGCTGGATGAAGTCTGCCCTGGTGACACCAAATGAAGGAGAGATGTGAATAGTACAAAGTGAAAAGGTGAAGTGAGGAAGGAAAATGGGGACTGCAACAGGTTCAAGCTGGGTAGTCCGGGAAATGCTCTGACTATGAAAGTCATTCCAGTTGAGCAGCATGTCTCCCCCGGAGATGGAATGCCATCCTCAGGGGTAAGGTCAAAGCAAACCGGAATGAAATGCAGGAGATCCAAGTGGCCTTGAGGACACAATTTTGTTTCCTGGAGACAGAGGACATATCGAAACTGTGATTCCAAAAGAAGACATACTTTATCCTTTTCTTGGATCTAAGGCCATGAACATTCCATTGGAGGAGAGTCACGAGAAGAAAATAGAGGGAGGGAAAAAAATGGAGGGGTGTCACCTCAGCGACTGCCGAGTGCCAGTCTTTGAAGGCTCACTGCTTCCGAGGGCAGAGGGTGAAGGGTGGAGAATCCTGCTCCATGAAATCTACAGAGGCATCAGCATTCTCCCTCTGTCAGTCTGCAGTCCACGGCTGAAAAATGGTTCGCAGTGCGCTCCAGCGACACAGAGGTTGGCCGGGCGAGGCTATAGCGTGGTGACAGCATTGAAGAGGATCTCCGAGTTGGTGAAGGAGAAGACTGTTTGCCTTTGTTTGCCTTCTTGGATTCATTCTGGTTGGCAGAGGAAGACTGAGATGTTTGTTGGCTGGAGGGACATTAGAAGTCATAGTGGGAGTATTCCTTTTGTCCTTTCCAGCCATCTGGTGGTGTAGCAGGTGACTTTGGCTTGTGAGGTGAAAGTTTGGTGATTTGTTGCACAGCTGGAGGAAGAGGAGAAGGAGATGGGAATTTTACTGTCACACTGGGAGATCTTAGAACTGCTGTGCTGGATTTGAGATTGCATGTGTGCCTTGCCATGTCCTTCATGGAGCGAGATATAGCAAGAACAGTACTGTAAGTGCCAGATGGTAAAACGTAGGGTTTCTGGCTATCCAACAACTTGCGAGCAATAGCATAAGGCACCTTTTCCTTCACTCGGATCTTCTGGACAACCCATTCATCGAGATACACGGGGCAACCTCGGAAGAAGGCTGCATGGTCGACATTGCAACTGATGCAGTGGGGAGAAGGAAGCGGACCATCTTCCTAGTGAGCATCTCTACCACAGATTACACACTTGACCAGGTTTCGACAGGACATTCGAGTATAACTGTAATGATGACACTGGTAGCAACACATCAGATTCAGAACATATGGTCAGACTGACTTTTTTCTAAGTGTGCACAGTTATTCAAATTTAATGCTATTCACTATTATTGCATCACAAAGAAATCATGCAGAATGAGTTTTAAATTTTCTTAGAGATGTTTCACAATGATACTATCCTGTGCACAACAGCACCAGCCACAAACAATCTAATGTCATGCCTTCCATTGTCGGCAGAATTTTACATACAATGAAAACAAAACTAATCTGATTATGTGTCCTGAAGATCTCCCTAAGTTACTGCCATTTTGAACCACATGCAAAATTTTTAGGAAGACCAAGAATAATGAACGAAACATCAGAGACAGCATCAGCACTAGGAGCTGTTATCCAAATCTTTCTACTGCACTATCCCAAGTATTTGTTCAGTTCTATGTAAGATGGCAAACGACTGATACTTATACAGACATTCATCAATGTCATCAGCCTGTCATTTAGAAATTTCTTGCTGGAAATATAACAGGAGTAGAAGCATTTTTGGTAGGATTCACTTCCAAGTGAGGCTAGATGTGTACATCATCAGATTCTAAAATTTCGAGAAAACTCTTGTTATCAAATAAGTTTTCATAACCATAATAATGAAATGGTTATAAAGAAAAAACACAAATGCTACAGGCAAATCAAACACAATGAAACAGTACTCAATGAGAGGAAAAGTGACAAAAGAAATTCCAATTTTGTGTTTTTCTACACAACCCCATTTCATCTCAGAGTCTAATCTGCCTCATTTACTTGATGATCTCCCTATGTGGTGTCTCATGTGGTACTTCCTACAATACTTTGATTTTAACCAATTCTTCTTTCATACTTTACCTTTTATGTTCCCTTACCTTCCTCCTTTCTACATCAAATAATTAAACAGTTATCAGTCTGTGATAATGGTTAAAGTGAAACACTATCTTATTCTTTTCAATTCTAATCATAATTGTTTTACCACTTTTTTATTCAAATTGCATAACTGCGCAGACACAATCCTGGAAATGTTGGTTATTCCATATACCACACACAAAGGTCATTATTATATGCAATGTATCAGCATGTTGCACAGTCAATACATTAGGCAATATTCCTAGTGCTTCCACGGCCACATGCTGTCTTTTTATACAACTGTCTTTAAACCTACCTGCTGTCAGATGATAAATGAACTTAATTCTAAATAAAGCTGCTTGTTCATTGAGCACAGGTGCCACCTGTAACAGTTCAAGCATTGGCAAATCTGTGTATGTTCACATATGGCAGTCAGGCTCAGTCGATATGTGACTTCACTCCTTGGTGGATGTTCACTGCTGATTGTTGGTTAATCAGTGCATGCAAGACACCACGAACAATTCATGTGCAGCTGCTGCCTTCATAATGATGTCTAACATCGTAAACAATGAAATCAAAAGAGCATGGCGGATGGAAGTGTTGTAGCCCCAAAGAATAAGCTATGGAAACAGAATTTCGCAACACATGACTTTCAAATTGGTGGGAGAAAAAATTAAAAATGTTGATGTTGCTTGGTGGTTGTTACATAATTTTGAACAATTAAACAAAATAATCAAAGCAAAATTAATAAAAATAAACACCCAGTTTCGAGAAGTTATTACTGTAAGGGAGAGGTTCACAGTTACTTTGATATTCTTACCCACATGAGAATCCTATTAAAGCTAGCTATACCTTTTCCATATCTCCAAACAAATTATATCACAAATAGTGCAAGAGGTTTGTGATGCGATTATCGAGGCTCTGAAGTAATATATGAAGGTACGTGTAATGAAACACTGTAACAACAAAACTGCATAGAATTCAAACTTTTATTGGGTGGTTTTATACAGATTACTTAGACAAGTACCCACAGATGTGTAGAAAGGTTTGGATGGAAAACTTCCATGTTCACTGAATTCGGGTAGATAGTTTGTAGAAGAAATATGTTTGCAGTGCTTATAAGTGTATTTTCACAATTATGTAACTGCAAATAATACTAGCTGTATACACTCTAGAAATACAATAAATGTGTACATACCAAAACCTGACTTGCAATTGTTCTTAATTTGGGACTTCTCTCTTCTGTAGGAAATGGATAAGTTTTCTTTGAGTTCTTCAATTGGCATCTCTATTTACCTGCTAACATCTTTCCATGCATCTTCATGTGTATTTTTGTTGCGATAGATTTTGTTCATGGGTTCCACAACACTTCTACTTTAAAGAGCTCTATCAGGTCAAGACATATTCTGTTGTTCATTTTTGCCACGCACGAACAGCAGCACCATCATCTCACCTGTTTGAGCAGAACACTCCAAAATCCCTTTGTCATGAGGCGGTAGACCTCTCCGCCATATGAAAGCCACACAGCAAGTTTGACTGCGGCAGCTGTGGGATGCGCGAGGCACAGCTGCTGTGGACCACTGCCCCACTCAGCGGCTGCAAGGCTTAACATTGCAGAGTGTCACACAGTAAACTGCCTGTGAAACCCTCCCCCTCTCTCTTTCTCCCCCCCCCCCCCCTTCCCCGCACACAAACAAACATTGTATCAGTGTTCAACTCATTTATTGTGAACTTACTTAAAAGACAAGCAAATAAAGTAACAGTGAGATTACCCAACCTCTGCTGAAACAAGTCTGTGTGGAATGCCTGTACAAGTGCATAATACGAAACAGAGTAACCAATTAAACATGCAAATACACAGTCTATGAAGAAACAATTGATCACAAAAATACAATGGAGGCCTTTCCAAGGAATATTATGTGCAGATGAGACATAGTAGCCAATAAAATCCATAAAAGGTGAAGTGTTTGAGAGCAACAGTGTCAGCCCTTTATTTGTTAGAGAGTTACAGGATTTGCCCAAGAGACCCATTTCTTCGGTGTGTGGTTCCACAAACAGCTCACTCTCCAAATCTTTTAGTGCCCCCCACAGGTATGGCATTGGCCACACCATCATGTTGACGATATAGGGATGACCTCCAGTGTTCAGGCACAGTTTTGGACAACATTCTGCTCAGGTTTCTTCAAATAATTTTTGTTACGTCAAGCTAATCAGATTTCTGCATAAATGGACTAATATCCTTACAGTTGCATACTTCACCTTGTCCTGTGCTTTACTATGGTGGGTAAGGTATTGTGTAAGTCTTGCTTCCTTTTAGCATTATACTTACTGTTGATATTTAACTGTTACTGATTGCTGTCAAATAAGAGCTGAATCTTAGTTGCCACAGTAATAGACGTTATCAAGTCAAAAATTTGTCTTTCATGCATAATGGAGAAAACTTAACACTTGACAGTTTCACATCACCCTACCAATGATTCACACTAAGTTTGAGAAAATGAGGTGGTTTATTAGTAAATTACTGAGAATATGAAAATTTTATTATCGAACACACACAATGCTGCTTAAATATATTTGTGTACAACGTCTTTAGCATCAGCAACTGACTGCAGTTCTAATTTTACAGGGCACTGTAACCAGTAACTTAGCAGTTCCTCTGTGTAGCCAATAAGGAAGTACATCTTCCTAGGACTAATTGCTTGACGTACTATGCCAGCAATCCGAATCAAATTGTGTTGTCGTTTTATAATCACTTCCGATACAAAGAGACTATGCCATGTTCCAGTCACAAATCTTCGAATAAACATATCTTCAACAACTGTTTCTGCTGGACGCAATCCTCCAAGTAAGCTTGCTGCACAGAAGAAAATTCCATATAAATATAGTGTTCCATTACTTTTTCAATGAAATTCTATATTTCTTTTGTACTGACACACTGAAGTGACAAACAGGAAAAATCAATACAGTAATTAATCAATGTAAACTGCCAAAGATATTTATTTAATTTTCATGGTAACCACCTATGAGGAATACTAAAGTACAAGAATGTTATTATGAAACAATTAATTAACATCAATTGCAGTGTTACAAATAAGTAATGAAAACTATGATTTAACACGTCAGTGACCAAGATGTCATTGGAGATGGACTACACAGTCAGGCTGGGAAGGAAATAGATTGCACCCTTTCAAAGTAATCATCCTAGCATTTTGTCTTTAAATGACTCTGAAGCAATCATGGAAAACAGTGTGGCTGGATGGGGATTTTCATGGCCATAAACAAAAAACTGAGTCCCTTCTCTTACGACTGCACTACCTAGTCTTGTCCACACAACATTATCAATACAGCAGTATACTGTCATAAAAACCTACATTTATTCTCAGTTTCTAAACAAACTACTGTTTTCAGAAAATATGACTGCTAAAGTTCTTCATTTACTCATTACACTACTAAGGATATATTAAGCTACTATAAACAGATGCTGCATGCATATTATGCACTTAGTATGCATATTTCTTTTTGCTTATTTGCATTGGAACCACAGTTTGTTATTCTGTTGCTGCAGCAATTCCTTCCAAGTTGTGTCTTTTGGAGACACATTGGTGGCTAAAAAACCCCAGATTGCTACGGTGTTCAGCAACATGGCTGCATATGCAGTAATTCATCATTTGCATTTGCAGTGGAAATCTATGAAATAATTCCACAAAGGAAGATAACACAACAGCAGCGTATGAAACTGAAAAGGTGCAAAAGACTTTCACCAAGATCACACAGATCTGGAAGATGCACTTAAAGCAGAAGGCCATGTCCACTAGAGTAATCATGCTTCATTACATAGGTGGAAGCTTTGGTATTGACCAACACGTGCGTTACCAACCAATGTCAGAGGGGTCAGATTTAGAGTAGGCTCAGTGTCAACAACATAAGCAATGACCTGCTGGGTCCACCATTAAGAACCTTTAATGAAAGAAAGAAACAAATCTTTGATATAACATAGATTCACCTCCCCAAAGAAACAATCTTCTTCTAGGAAGATTTATATTATCTGCCTTTTGGTATTATGAAGGAGTCATCCTCACTGACTAAGCCCTGCACGACAATGTTCCCACTCACATCACTTGAGGAATTATCATGCATGACTCTTTACTCACACCTAAGCTATGAAATCTTACCACATCCATCTTACTCACAAGATATAGCAATTTCTTCACCTTTCAAGAACCAAAGGAACCATTGGATGGACTACATTTCACCAGCAATAATAAGGTGACTGCTGTGATAGAGAGAGAAACTGAGGAATTCTTACACTCGTGCCATATGGAAGGTTTTGTACCACTGCTTCAAAGATAAGTGGCAATAAAAGTGCAAATTATGTGATCTCTATCTTTCTCTCCATGCAAAGGTGCAAAACTTACCATTTTTTTCTCACACATGTCCTAACTTGCCTACCAATGGTATAACCATAGTTTCATATTATTTGGCATCCATCAATGTGTAACATGTACTAAACTTGAAAATTGGGGACAAGTGTAGTCTTCACACAGAAAGGCATAAAATGCCAGAAACTATGCAGTTTCCAAAATACATCAAACTGCAAGGTTTTCTCTCCCACAAATCGAATAAAATCTGTCACATTCGAAATAATTTAGAAGACTGCATTTAATCCCCAGTATTACTGCAACAATTGCTGGGATGTATTTCCATAACCCTTTGGGGTATTGCTTAGTTCAAACCAAAAATTACCCATTGTAAGAAGATAGATTAATTCCCCCCCCCCCCCCCCCCTCCAGAACTTACGACAATGCACGGTATCAACTGAACTTGTGAGAACAACATCACAAATGGTGCTCCACTACTGACAAAAGCACACAATAAAACTAAGAAATAACTAGTTCCATAAAAAACATAGGTGTCAAATTATTGAATGCGACTGGAGAAATATTAGGTATTATCAAAAAAAAAGAGGAAAATTTAAATATTTGGCCAAGTTACTGATACACACACACTTAATTGTGGAAATACAATTTAAAAAATAAAATCAAAAATTACTAAAAACCATCACAAAGGAATTACCCAAACAAGACTGAACAGTAGATGTGATTTACATGTTCAGACAAACAAATGACCATCAAATTTTTCTGAAATTCTCATCATTTGATTGTCTGTATACATGCACACATCTAATGAATTTCACCCCATTTGGTAGTAGGTGCATCTTTCTTTTTTTGTGTTAAGAGTGCACTAATCATAGTTTTTCGAAATAGTAATTCCTTCCTCTCGGAGGAAAGGGTATACATCGGGAAAGGTTAGAAAGGAACAGCAGGTCACTCATATCAGCTAGACAAGTCATTCATTGTTTTGAGTGAGACCAGTTTGTGAGAGCAACCAAATGAAAACCATCATGTCAGTCAGTTATAGTTTTATCTGTTGATTGAAAAAAAATTTTTTTTTTTTTTTTTTTTGAGTGATAACAGACAGTGGGAGCAACTGACTGAAAAGATTCAACATCATTGTAACTTTGTGTATTGACTGAAATATTCATGCCTTCTTTTCAAGTGAAAACAAGTCTGTAGTTCTTCTGTCGGTTGAACCACATACTCATTCTTTTAACTGAAACTACTTATAGTGTTTTACATGATCTAGCTATTCATTCATTATTCTGAGTGAAACCAGCCTGCAATACTTTAATCAGCTGAACTAAAGCAGTGCTACAGTGTACTGACACTGGGTGGTTGTAAGTGAAGTATCTCAGGAGTATGCCAAAGTTAACATAAGCAGTATACGTGTTCATTTAATTATGAGCTGAATGGAATAATTTTTCTTTTCATCATTTAAAACTGATTCTTATACTGTTGTGGATTAAATTGTTCCAGGTGCCATTAATACATAATTAACTAGCCTGACATATTATTCTGATACGCCTACCATCACTTAAATTGCTAACCCCACACAAAAACTTTAAAAACGCCTGGAGCGGGTCGAATCATTATTTTCCTGGACACAAAAATTCTGTAGACATAAGTTGGCCAATGGTCACGACATGCCATGGGAAGTGGAAACATGAAAGGGGGGTGTTTCCTCACTTGTGTTTCAGTGCTAACAATGGCAGCAACCGTGCACCACCTACCGATCAGCTGACATAAATCATACACGAGATTAACAAGGATTTGTTAAAATGCATTACAGAGATGTTCATATTCAGACACAGTACTAATTTGCCGTACAGAAAATGAATGTAAACGAAATGAGTTTTATACAACTCAGTAAGTAGAAGGCAAATGACATTTAAGAAATTCAACTGAATGGCGCATGAGGCGACATTGCAGTCTGTGCAATTGACCATTGTCGGCGGTTTCTCATTGTCTCAGTAAAGAAGTATGGAAAATACAAGGTGTTCCAAAATTGTCTTTATAGCTTTTGACACATGTATTTCAGAAATGGGGATATGTAGAAAAGTGCAGTTTGTGGTATAATGTTCATACATACATAAGGTTCTAGTAGTCACTTAATAGAGTTCATTGTGTGAAGGGGACCATATTTTCTAAAATCAAGTTCGGGACACATTAAATAATTTTGATATTACAAAGAAGTCTGAACTGAATGTAATAAATGCAAACTATCACTTTAATTTGCTACAAACAGTACATTAATTTATATTTTATTAGTACCTTCTAAGATGTAGGAGTGCAGGCAGGCATACAATATTTATCAGTGCTGTAAATTTTCTTCAGTGTGTGTGTATTCTTCATCAGCCTTACAAAAACATTCAACTCAAGCTTCATAATAATTCCCAGTGGTCACTAACATTGCTTTTTTAGTTTCTACAACAAACTGTTTTGTCACTGCGCCATAAACTCCTCATTTGGGAAAATACCCTTTCAGTAAGAGCATGCAGATACAGGTGAAATGAACATACAATTCAGGATAAATGGTTTCATAATTGTTAAATCCGGGACAAATAGGTGTCCCAAATTACTTTTGAAAAAATTCAGGACAGAGCTAGAAAAATATTTATTGTCATGAAAAAAGGGGGATGGATGGTCACCTTCAATGTGTGTGCCGTCTGTAGCACAGAGATTACCTAAATGGTATATAAGTTCCATACCTGGCCTAGGATGTCCTCATTAAGGTGCGCTATTGAGGTCATCTCAGGGAATGGAAGAACTAGCAGGCCGAGGTTCAAGGACTGCAGCCTTGGCAGCAGTGTCAGCGGCCTCACTACCTGTCAGACCAGCATGACCATGGACCCACATACACACCACAGGGGCTCCATCAAGAGTGAGCAAGTGATAGCTTTCCTGGACCCATTGCACTAAAGGGGGGACAGTGTACAGCATACAGAGGCTCTGAATGACACAGAGAGTTGGAGCAAATGACAATTTAAAAGCCTGTGTCACCAGATGTACCGCATGGCCTGATACAGGGCAAAGAGCTCCGCTGTAAATACTGAACAGTGGACTGGAAACTGATACCAAAAAGCATCTGTGACATCGATGAAGGCACACCCGACACCACGGTCAGTCCGAGAGCCATCAATGTACGCAAAGGCATTATCGTGAAGTTTCATGCGAGGGTCAAGAACCTTACAGTGATAGAGCAAGACTGGAGTAGTGTCCTTAGAAGGAGAGTGAAATCCAAAGTGAACACTGGCTGGCATATGAAGCCAAGTTGGGGAAGGGTTCACACCCATTGGGAAAGTGGCAGGTTAAGCCACTGAAGCAATAGCCAAAAGTGAATTCCAGCAGGTAACAGAGAAGAGAGATGCACCCCATACTGGTGGTCAAAGGACTCATCGAAGAAGGAGGCATGGCCGGACAACCAGCATGCACATCTGCCAAGGAGAAAGTCATGGCGGTAGGACAGCAGTTGTTCAGCAGCTTCTTCATAAAGATTCTCAGTGCCCAACAGATGCCCTGATAATGGATGGTATTAGGAGGGTGTAAGAGGGACGGACTTGCAGATGCTTAAACAAAACACTCAGTCGAATTAAGAATGGACAGTTGACTGGTACAAACGGAGGAGGGTAGTACGTTCTGCTCCTCAGGAAGTACCACTGAGGACACACAGAACATTAAGAGACCACATACAGAAGGCTGCCAGGTAAGACATTTGGGGAGAGGGAGGGGGCGACCAAGGAAGTTTCCTACTGAAACTGAGTCAAATCAATTTTATAGATTCAACAAACGGAAGAGCAACAGGCCAAAGATGTAACGATGGTGGAAGGAACAAATTGTGCCACCAGAAACTCATAAAAAATGCTTGGTCAATTGAGAAGCAAAAGCCCCTGTCAATGCTCCACAAGCAAGGACAATCAAGGCAACGTGAAGAACTGCAACAGATTGCAAAAATCACCACCGAAAAGGGAGTCTGAGATGCTTGGAGGGAGACAGGCCATTATAGGGTTAATGGCGATATCTACGAAGACGACGCTCAGAATGGGACCCTGAGGCACAGTTTTCCTGGATGAAGGTGTCTGACAATGCAGAATCCTCATGTACATTGAAAACTCGATCTTTTAAAAATTCGTGAAGGGAACAGGGCAGTTGGCCATGGAAGGCGCATGTGTAGAGAGTACGGAGGATACCAGTCCTCCAGCAGGTGTCGCAGCCTTTCTCCAAATCAAAAACATGGCCACAGTCTGGGATTTCCACAGAAAACCATTCATTGCATGGTAGACAAAGTGACGAGATGGTCAACTGCAGAACGGAGAGGTCAAAATCCAAACTGTGCAGTGGTTAGTAAATTGCGAGATTTGAGCAACCATACCGGCTGGGCAAGAATCATACGTTCAAACACCTTGCAAACACAGCTGGTGAGAGAAATGGGGTGGCAGCTAGAAGAAACGCATTTGTCCTTACCAGGCTTAGGTATGGGTATAATGGTGGCTTCACACCAGCATCTGGGTAACGTATGAAGCAGAAGTGGTTGCCACCAAGAGAAATGTGCGGCAACACCTGAATGTTAACATTGTCTGGCCCCGGGGCAGAAGATTGGGATGACGTGAGAGTATGATCCAGCTCCCTTACAGTACAGGTGGCATTGTAGCACTCGCGATTCTGAGAAGAGAAGGGTATCATCCAAGCTTCCTATGCCACTGTCAGGCCAGAAATTGAGGAATGGAACTTGGTCCCAGAGAGCCATCAGAGAACACTACTACACTACGCACTAACTGTTTATCATGTATGCAGTTTGCCGTCATAGGATGAGGATGACGATTAAAAATGAGGAGAGCACATCTCCTCACGCGGATTGCATTACGGTATGCCTCAGTCCACCAAGGGGCCAGGACACCGTGGGGTAAAGAGGAAATGCAAGGAATGGAATGTTCTGCAGCGGTAAGGAACGTTTGTAAGATATTCTACCTGGTCATCACAACTGGGGAAATGGTGTTCATTGAAGGTTGCCAGGGAGGAGTAAAGTCTCCAGTCAGCCTTAGTAAGCTGCCATTTGCGTGTGCATGTAGGTGACATTTGTGTGTGCACGTAGGTGAGGTAGGAGTCAGCAAACAGACAGCACATGGGAAATGGTGGTCGAGTTTGTGCCAGAGAGAATGGTCCACTCACGATGATGGACAAGCTGGGCTATGCAGAAGGATAGGTCCAAATATGAAGAGGTGTGCAAGGAGTGTGAAAGGAAAATGGGTGCTTCTGTGTTAAAGCAGAAGAGGTTAAGTTGGTTAAGAAGGTCAGCCAAAAGGGCACCTCTTGCACAAGTTCTGGGAGAACCCCAAAGGGGATGGTGCGCATGAAAGTCACCGAGCAGCAGAAAGGGGTGAGGGAGTTGCCCAACAAGCTGGAAGAAGTCTGCTCTGGTGACGCCGAATGATTGAGGAATGTAAACAATAAAAATTGAAAAGGTGAAGTGAGGAAGGAAAATGGGGACTGCAACAGCTTCAATCTGGGTAGTCAGGGAGATGGTCTGACTATGAAAGTCATTTTCCAGTTGAGAAGCATGTCTCCCCCGGGAGATGGAATGCTGTCCTCAGGGGAAAGGTCAAAGCGGACCAGAATGAAATGCAGGAGGTCAAAGTGGCTGTGAGGATACAATTTTGTTTCCTGGAGGCAGACATAATTTCTCTTTTTTGGATCTAAGACAGTGAACATTCCATTGGAGGAAGTCATGATGAGGAAAAAGGGGGAGGGAAAAAAAATGAAGGGTTGTCATCTCGGTGACTGCCAAGTGCCATTTTCTGAAGGCTCGCTGCTTCTAAGGGCAGAGCATGGAGAATCCTGCTCCATGATATCTACAGAGGCATCAGCATTCTCCCTCTGTTGGTATGCGGATATGGTTGGCGGTGCGCTCCAGCGACACAGAGGTCGGCTGGGCGAGGGTATAGTGTGGTGACAGCATTGAAGAGGCTCTCCGAGTTGGTGAAGGAGAAGACCGTTTGCCTTTGTTTGACTTCTTGGATTCTTTCCGGTTGGCAGAGGAAGACTCAGATGTTTGTTGGATGGAGGGATGAAGGAAGTCTTCACAAGACTATTCCTTCTGTTCTTTCTGGCTTGCCAGTTGTGTAGCAGGTGACTTCACCCCCCTAAAGTGAATGTTTTGTGGCTTGTTGCATAGCTGGACAAGGAGACTGTGATGTTATCATGACACTGGGTGATTTCACAACCCGAGTGCTGAATTTGAGGTTGCATGTGTGCGTGGCCATGTCCTTCATTGAGTGAGATGTAGCAAGAACAGTACTGTAAGTGCCAGACAGTAGAATTAAGGGTTTGATACTAGCCAATAACTTGCAAGTGACCAGTTAAGGCACTTTTTCCTTTACCCAGATCTCCTTGATAGCCGACTCAACGACATACATGGAATAATCTCGAGAGGAGGTGGCATGGTCGCCATCGCAGTTGATACGGTGTTGAGAAGGAGGCAGACGATCGCCCTCGGGTGCATCCCTACCACAGATTACACATTTGGCTGGGTGCTCCCAAGACATTCGAATGGGTGAAATAATTAACTGGTAGCAGCACAATGGGTTCAAAATGTACGGTCGGATTGTGATAACTTCATGGCCTGCTTTGATCTTGGACGGAAGCACCGCTCCATCAAAAGTGAGCGTATGGGCATTAACCCTTTCCGACCTGATTTTTTATTTACTTGTAAAAAAAAGTCTGACATCATTTTTACATTCCAGTGAGTCTCCTGACAACATTTTTCTAAAAAAAATTTTGTATGATCTCCACTTTTCTAGATATTTAATGTACACAAATGTGTTCATCAGGTGTCGAGCTTCATGTCATACATTAAGGAGGTTAACGGTACGGATCAATTATGTCACTCTTTATTTCACTTTAAAACAGAGGAAACAACAAAAATAAATCCATATTACATTCTTGTTTAAACAACAATGGTGAACACTTTATTTTAAGGTTTAGTATGAAATTGCAAAAAACAATTTCTGTCCTTTTGGAGACACAAATGTACTTTAAACTTTCTGCACTGAACTCTTGAACGCCCTGTAAATTTTGGAAATTTGCAGCGACTTGGAGCTCCTACGTCATGCAAAGTCAAATGGTCAATGGAATCAAACTGTATCTCTGTAGCTGGTCGTAATTCTCCTCTTTTTCTTTGTATGACTCACACGTCTGAAGCCAGTCCTTCATCATACGGATGCCCCCCTCTTCTTTCCAGTCAACAATTCTTTCTTTTCGCACAGTGTCAATCCATCTGCTACCCTGATACGAAAGGAAAGAAGGTCCATTTGCTTCTTCTTTGGGACAGACAGGTTGTCTGCATCTCGTCTGTATTCCAACCAACTTTGCACGATGGCAAAGTCAACAGTGTGAAAAGTCATACACAAAGGCCATTTTCAAGATCTGATGAAAACTTTGTAGTAGCTTATCAATTGATCAAATAGCTCCACACCACCCATTGCTTGATTATATCTTCTCACTATTTCAGGTCTTTCTACTTTCACATATTTATGGTGCTTTTTGTCCCATCGCTCTACTTCATCCACTGAGCCTTTACCAACAAAGTTTGAACACAATACAACTGGCCTGTTGTCTAACCACTTACACATGGTAATGTCATCAGCACCACTGATTTCTTCACAGTAACCTCTGGTTTGTTTCATTATTGTTTTATCATCTAAAAAAGGCAAGTTCTTTCCAAATCTGTTTTGACGGACAGTACCTGGTGCATTGATGGCTTGAGATTTCAGAACTTGAAACAGATGATAAGATGAAAAGAAGTTGTCAAAGTGTAATTTATGACCTTTACCTTTTGAGAGTGGAACAGAAAATCCTAAAACAACAGCAGGACCTTATCCAAATTTTTTACAGCATGTGGTATTTAGTTCAGTTGTAGCACCTTGATACAAAAGGAAATCATGCCCTATTCCACTCTTTCCACACAACATGAAGACTTTGATTCCCCATGAACTTGTTTCCCCTTGACATACTGCTTTGGAGAAAACTTCCCAGTGAAAGGAATAATTCCTTCATCCACACAAACATTCTCTTCTATAGGAAGTTCACTGCAGTGACTTCGAATGGCTGTGTAAACTGGCCTGACTTTGTAAAGTTTATCTTTATTTTCTGGTGGCTTCTCCAGCTTGTTCACCAAGTGTAAATTTGTTTGTAATTTTAAAGATCTGTATCTACACATGTTTTACCAAACCACATTTACCTTCAGGCTTGTATCCCAATACATTCATAGTCTGGGAAATTTCAAAGTGCCAGTCAGTATATGCAAACCAAATAGCGCCTCTAGTTCTTGAGTTGTCTGCTTGAATGAGGATTTGCCTTGTTGGAATGCATAAATATTAGTATGTGCTGTCATGCTAGTGAAAAAATCATCTGGTATATATCTTTTGAAGTATTGTATTGGAGAAAACAAGACAGATTCTTCAAAATTTGGAGCTTTGTATGTTTCTGCCATGGTACTTAGAGGCTTGAATTTCCATTTTATGGATTTTTTAGGTGTCACCATTATGTTGTCGTACAGGTTACTCAATTCTGAGTTGTTTTCACTGCATAAAAAGTTCATTTCAGCATCCACCACGTCTCCGTCATCTTCGTCTTCAAATATGGTGTTTCTACACACGTCATTAACTCCCACTTTATCTGCTCCAACACGTTTCACTATTTGTGGAGCTTGCCTTTCAATAAGTGGTACACTGTCATCCTCATCTCCACTCAAACTAATGTCAGAAACATCACCACTTTCAATTATGTCCTTAATCAAGTCCCAATCTTTCTCCACAGAAAGATATTCCTTATCCATATTTGTAAGTCAAAAGCCAGAAATATAAAATAAAATCATGTGTACTGGTCAGTTATTCTCCTCCTTACTGCTGGTACTGAAATTACTGATAAAAATACCACACATAACTACCATCGCCATGCAAATACATCTGAGGCAAATTTTAGTTTACGTTTCCTATTTTACACCACTAAGGACCTGTTGTACACAAATGTGTACATTAAATTTACCCGATACATAACACAAATATGAACTGAATGAAATTGCTGAAAATTCCACTGAAAGAAAGTATAATGTTTACAAAAGATGGAAACCACACAAAAAATTCATTAACAAAACCCACAATGTGACTATTACAGCAATAAAGTGAACGAGTAATGGCTTCCCACAGAGAGACAACATCAGACAGTATATTTTACTATGTAGTTCACTGACTGCTCACAAGAGAGCAGCAGCTGCTGGAGCATGGCTAAAATAAACCTACACAAATGTGCACAGTGAGTTTTGATGCACCTGACATTTCTTGTCAGCGAATATTAGTGAACAAACTTTATGTACACAATTGTGACCACCAGGTCTGAAAGGGTTAAGGATGCATCTACTATTTTCATCATCCTATGACAGCAATGACACCCCAATCAGAGAGGTTCATATGGATTTCTGGCCTTGGTCAGACCATCGAGCAGCCTGGTGTAAGTAACACCACAAGATGAATTCAGTGTGTGATTGGCCGTGACACGAACAGGATAGCCATGGAGGAGCAAAGCTGCAAGCAGTTGTGCTCAAGAATCAGAAGTAGTCCCCAAGAGCAAAGTGCCATTGCTTAAATGACAGTAGGATTTCACAGGGCCAGTAACTGCATCAACACCTTTCTGAACAGTAAACAGATTTACTGAAGTGAAAGGACAGACTGTGTTCAATACAAGAAACCATGAGGAACTGTGGTGCAGCTGGGAGGGTCTTTGAATTGAGAGTTCATTCCATCTATGTACGGTAAATGTGGACTGCAAAGATGATAGTTTGCTCACTGTGAGACAATCCGGCGCAACTGCCAACGTCTCCGATGGTGTGCTCCTTCCAACTGGAGAGTGTGCGAGTTGCGTCTGCGTGAGAGAGTGTGTGTGTGTGTGTCTATTGTTGACAAAGGCCTTAACAGCTGAAAGCTATAATTGTGTGAATCTTCTTAAACAGCCCCATGCAGAGCCTTGCCCAGAATCAGTATCTACAGAATAATGTTAACTTTAATGCAGGAAACTGCTAAGAGAAATTATGTCAACACAGCCGTGACACAATTAAGCATTTCTACCTGTCAGAGATGTAACACATTGTATTTGCATTCAAGACTATTTTTTGTACTAAGAACATTACTGTCATTGCATATAACTTAGCACCACAATGACCTACAGCACTTCAAAGATATACATATCTGAATTATTAAGTGTATAAGTGTACATGTTGTAAAAAAAACTTTTCGGTATGTTACTTCTACTTCTTCTTCTTCTTCTTAAATTGCCCATCTCTACTATCAGCACACCATAAGGACACATGAGGGCCGTTGTGCAATGACTGCAGAGACTGACTCACAGGGACGATATGACAAGAAGACTACACACAGGTCCTTCCGGAATGACTACACCACGAGAAGGTCTCAGCTTTGTTCAGTTGGCTCTGCTGACAGATGAAAACAGCTGAAATCTGGACAGAGGTTAGAGGCAGAGAGTCTACAGTTAGCAACAGTTTTCTAATATCCAAGTTGATATCTCGAGTTGCCATGTGTCATTTACTGCCAATATCATACCACAGACTACAGAGACTTGTAGACCGTAGAGTCAGAACCAACTAGCACATTCAATGGTGTTCAGTGGTGTGTCCAGACACCAGCTTGTCCATAGATGACCTTATGAAAGATCGCAGGAAGCAGCCATTCTCGAGAGCCGTAATTCTCCAGCACTTGGAACCCTGGTGTGGAGAGGTATTTAATATGAAAACAATAGTGATTCCAATCTCTAACTGTTGAAGGGACCCTGAATTCTTACCTGTATGTGGCAGTGAAGATATTCGGAGCCTGTTTGCTTCCATACCATACCACAATGAATACTGGAGCATGTATTAGGCATATTCTTCTAAAGGTGTAAATGGTATGTATCAAATGCCATTGAGATTCTACAATCTCGATCTACATCTCCACACTGTAGATATGGGACAATGTCACTTCATCTGAGGGCTAGCATAAACAGGAATCAAAGAGTGACTATGGTGGCACCTTCTCACCTTGGAACTAAGGAATCATTTCTGCTCTACCTCTGTACATAATAATGCGCCGCAGCACAGGATTGCCAGTGTGCTACATTTTTAATATTATGCCAATGGCATCTGCGCAGACCAGCCACCAGAGGCCACCTACAGTGGGGCCACAGGACTTGTGCACAAGGCACAGCATCATCTGAACATTCTAGAGGACCCCTCCCCTTTATAAGCACACTGCAGCATGCTCGCTCGCTCGCTCACTCTCTCTCTCTCTCATACTGTGTTCGTACTTATTGTCAGCATCTGCTTGTATCAGTACCTGAATTGTTTCTATGTTTGTCTCTACATTCTCATCTATTGTTTGCTTGTATGTAGAAGAATAAAGTTTGGCTCATTGTGGTCTTCTACTGTTTATGTCTTACAGTACGACAACTGGCTACGAGTGTGACATTCACTTCCATGTGCTCAATCTACTTTGTTCATCCTTCAGTTCTTCTGTCCATGGAGGCAGTCCTCCAATCCCCCTTATGAAAATGCACCCGAAGATGGGGAGTCTTACGAGAAATGGCTTTGGCAACACTCCCTCACTGTTCATGTCACTGATGGAAACATGTGTAAGGCTCTGTTTCTTTCTGGGATTTCTCCTCGGATCTGCCAGTTGTGTCAGTTAGTCCCACTCCTGGAACCTGCATCTCTTTCTTTCAACAAAATGTTTAACTTGTTGTCAAATTACCACTGTAAATGCACACACGTCAGTGCAGTGTGTGAAGTTCTATCATTGTCATGAACAGCCCCACCAGTCCTGCTAGGTTTGGGTGGGTGAACTCCACAGCCTCAGGCACAACACATCATTTTTCCTACGCTGATTCTACAGTCTGTTACACCGTCATTCGGTTGACTGACAGGGAGTCACGTCAACACATTATAGTGTGAGAATCTGTTTTTGGCTGAACCAATAAATATTTCTCAGTTCTTCAACGTCTCCGTGTGGCTGCTGATCAAATTGAAAATTTGTGCGCCACACTGCAGAGTGACAGATCCAACAACAACAAGACAGGGCCACATTCCCAAAGCACTGGACAAATTGCAACAACTGTAGCGATGGACATACGGCATCTGCATGTCATTCCCAACCCCCTTCTTCGGACATGAACATGGATGTTAATTGTCCGTCTAGTGGTTAGGAATCAAATTGTTTGCTGATGTGTGATGTGATGAGCAAAACGCTCAGACTACAACTGGACAAGGGTGCAGTCATGACTTACTGAATTTATAAACTTATGTGGACTTGAGATCTCCAGTGATGTCTCCAGTGACTCATGTTTGGCGAGTTACAACAAGCAGCATATTCCAAATTTGGGTCAATTTACAGCTCCCACTATGTATAAATCTGTGGTTTGTTCCTTGACTGTTTTGTTAGTTGATGATGTGGGCAGCGATAATGTGTCTGGTGTGGATGATTTCAATGTTTTTGGTTTTTCCATTTCAGATACAGGTCACCTCGTTTCTGACTTGGTCCCTTACTAGCAGTTGGAATCTCTGTGTTCCGAGTTCTCGTCTCTTTTCTCTGATGGGATAAGTTGTGCCACTAATTTTGCAGCCTACATTACCCTGGAAGCTATGGCATGTCCGCATTTTTTCCTTACACACCCTATTCCAGTGGCTTTGTGTGATCAAGTGGAATCATAATTGTAACAGTATTATGAAAAGGGAAGACTCTTCAGCTGCCAGAAGCCACAGTCATGCGAGAGCTACATGCACCCAGGTTTAATTTCCATACATTAGTCCTTTGACGTCAGCTGCACTTATGATTCAGGCTTGTTCCAACATTTTTTCTATTCAAGGACTGCCTTATATGCCTATGACAACGGTCCACATTTTGATATCCTAACATGCTTCTCGAGTTTATACAGAATAATGCAAGTCAGATTCAGAGTCTGGCCAACATTCTCCGCAACCTCCTGCATACGTTCATACCACCCCACCAAAACTCACCGGCTCAGTCCTCATCACGGTTTGCTCCTGGCCCCACAGTCTGGGCTGGGGTTTAACAGCTGAATGAAGTGGATTCTGTCCATGGTCCACAGTTGCCAAGGCTGCCATCTCTGTATTGTGTGCACCAATGATGGGCTGGTGACATGCAACCACAACCTGTTGTGTCCTTGCACTGCGATGAGGCTGCAGTCCACTGCCACCTCCATCTCCTAACTAATTTGTCTGTCCTGGCCTCACGGAGCATCCGTGCTGCAGGGCAGACCTGTTCTCCTTGCGTATGTTGCCACCTTCTACCTCTCCTCTAGGATCCAGCCCTCCCAGCGCCTGCTATTGGGCCTTCCTACAATGATTCACCACCACTGGCTGCGGCAGAGACTTCGCATGTTTCAACACCTGGATTCCCGGCATTCCCAACCAAACAGCCAGTGCTTTCACTATCACCACAGTTCCAACATATCCAGGAATCGGACGCAAGCATACAACCTGTGCCCTTGTTACCAGTCTTCTCTTATGGTACTTTGTGGTGACAGAGCAGCCTTTGCCCAAGAGGGGAAAGGTGCTATAACTCTGTACGTAGTACTTGAATATGTGGTGTGGCACCAGACCCCTGGTGCATTACACTTAGAATATTCTGCCAACAGCACCTGTGGAGCCCAGCCACAAGGGGTCACTGCAGCAGGCCACATGACTTGTGCACATGACAAAGCATCCATTTTGCCGTATACTAGAGTCCTCCTCCTTATAAGCAAAGTGTAGCAGGCACCCTCCTATTGTGTTCATACATATTGTCAACAACATATTGTTGTTTCAGTACCTGGATGGTTTCTATGTTTGTGCCTACTTTCCCAACTGCTATTCACTTGTATGTAGCAGAAAAATTTGTTTAATTTTGGCCATGCTGATGTGTCTCACAGCATGACAGAATTTCTGAAGGCGGAGTAGCACAGGATATGGAGAGCAAGGAGAAATATCAACATTAAAGATACATTAACACTCCAAGAATCTGTAATATTTTCAGCGAAACTTTTCCTGGGATACTCTAGACACCCTATTGGATTTCCAAGTGGAGACTGCTGAAGATGCAGGCAATATGAGGTGAGGAAAATGCTCGAGTCCAATTTTAGGAAAGCCACTTCGAACCCCACACTACACTGTAGCAAAATAAGAAATCTGAAATGGAGCAACTAGAAATTCAGAAGTCTGCCAAATGATATATTGTAGAAAGTAGTTGCACCACAATTACCACTGCAGCTGCTAGTAATGGAACACAAAGAAATGTCTCACAACAGCAGTGTGCATCTTTGGCTTATTAAAGATTTTATGACCCCAGTCAGGAGCTTTATACTTTGGAAAATGCAGCCATTCACACCACAACTGCTTAACAGAAACTGGGATTGGGAGAAGTGGAAGTTACTTTAAGAAACTAGGCCTACATAGGCTAACACAGTTAGTGATGCATGCAATTTAGCTCTGGGGTAAAATAAATTCAACTAAATGGGAAGAACACTGTGACAATAGAAGTACACAAGAAAAAAAAGTGGCTTTATGCACTGCATAAAGAAATAAGTCCTACCCAAGATACTTCCAACCCCTCCTGAAGTGTGTTCTGCTGCCCATCCAACCTTCATAAAATCCTAGTCCATCCCTATGCCCCTCCCATCCCCAATCTCCTACCACAGGGATCATACCCTTGTGGAAGACCCAGATGCAAGACCTGCTCAATCCACCCACCCAGCAGCACTTACTCCACTCCCATCACTGCTTATTCTACCCCACCAGTGGCCAGGCCACCCGTGAAAGCAGTCACATTATATACCGGCTCTGCTGCAATCACTGCACAGCATTTTACAGTGGTATGACAACCAATTAGCTGTCAACTGGGATAAAAGGCCATCGCCAAACTGTTGCCATAAACAAGGTGGACCATCCGGTAGCACAACATGCATCAGAGCACAACATGCGAGATTTCAATGGCTACTTCACAACCCGAGCCATCTGGATCCTCCCCCCACCACCACCACCACCACCACCACCACCACCACCACCTTTTCTGAGCTACACAGATGGAAGCTATCCCTACAACACTCTGGTAACATCCCTGGCCTAAACCTAAGGTAACAAGGTAACTTGCTGCTCCCCCCCCCCCCCCCTCAACCCAGTAGACAAAACATGAAGAGAAAGAGAAAGAGAGACAGAGAGTCCTACAAGCTTGAAAGCGGAAATTCATTCCGAAAGCTAGCAAGCTTTGTAGCTTTTGTTTGTGTACCTATCGATGATGCAGCACTTCTGCCTTTCGGTGAGTTATCTCCTTTATTCTTAAATAATTCATAATTCTCAACCACAACTTTCCACACATTATCATGTTATAAAATACCCAAATGGAAATGAAAACTTTATTGTCATCAGAAACTTAAATGTATAAAGTGTGCCAACCACTAATAACATTTTCTTGTACCATTTCATTGTTGTTCAACAATTTTGAGCCCATGCCACTCGCTCCATTACTGCGTCAGCTAACACAGTGGTAAGTTGTATTGTTCTATGTCCAAGTGAGTAGCAATAACAAAATAAACAGCGAGCCACAAGAGGGGGAAAAAGGGAGAAGGAAACCCAGATTACGAGCCAGCAGCACAATCTCATAATGAGGCAGTTGCCTATGAGACAATTAGTAATCAAATAAGCAGTTGTCACCTGAAGCAACTGTGATGTTTACTTCGTTGAGTTATTCAAAAACTATGGGGTAACACTTGCAAACAGCTGGAGAGTTATACAATAGAGTTTATTTTGTAACTGTTTCACTGAAATTGTTTAGCTCATATAATGCAAGTTTATTTTATCATCATTGAATTAAACTCATATTAAATAGTGATTCTGCTCATATATCTAGAATGAAATTTTCACTCTACAGCGGAGTGTGCACTGATATGAAACTTCCTGGCAGATTAAAACTGTGTGCCGGACCGAGTCTCGAACTCGGGACCTTTGCCTTTCGCAGGGAAGGAAGTTTCATATCAGCGCACACTCCGCTGTAGAGTGAAAATTTCATTCTAGAAACATCCCCCAGGCTGTGGCTAAGCCATGTCTCCACAATATCCTTTCTTTCAGGAGTACTAGTTCTGCAAGGTTCGCAGGAGAGCTTCTGTAAAGTTTGGAAGGTAGGAGACAAGGTACTGGCAGAAGTATAGCTGTGAGGACAGGGCGTGAGTTGTGCTTGGGTAGCTCAGTATGTAGAGCACTTGTCAGCGAAAGGCAAAGGTCCCGAGTTCGAGTCTTGGTCCGGCACACAGTTTTAATTTGCCAGGAAGTTTCTGCTCAATATATGTTTGCCTCGGTAACACAAAGACAGCTATTTTCAACATGTGTATGAAGTGCCCGCAGTTCAGGATGCTGCGGGCTATCCGCTGCAGATATAAAAAGAAGTCACAAATTAATCACGATAGTTCCACTTCAATGCACATGTCAGAAGAGAGAGATGCCGAAACAGAAGTGGTTTACAAAATGTTATCTACAGAAAACAGGCAACTTCACTATGTATTTATCACAGAGCAGAGAAAAGAAAATGAGAACAAATCAAATTTGATATATACAAAGCAGTGAAGGTGGAAGCCTGGAAAAATTAAATCCAAAAACAAGAGAAATGTTGTTCAGCTTATTAAAAAGCAGACTATGCAAAACACACAACTGATGTAAAAGAGGAAGTTAATTACAGAAGACTATGAAACAATATCAAAGATAAAATAGTAAAGAAAACTTTCTGAAGGAAATAGTGAAGTAGCTATAGAAAATATGAGAAATGAAGGATGATAGAGACAACAGAACACTAAATGTTTAAAAACGGAAGATAAAATGACAATGTTCCCACAAAACTGATCAAGAATACTGGCAAATGTGTGAAATTGTTCAATCTACCTGCAGCCTTTGCCATGGTTAGTCAGTTTCTTAATTGAAATGCGCAAGTCGATGCGAAAGACTCCTGTTCAGAGCTTTTTCAAAGTTTCTGCGTGCTTTACAGTACCTCGTGATGGCATTGTCTGTCAAAAGAAAGCAGATTAATTTTTGCTATAGAACAAAGGTTGAGCACATTAAAGTGACTGGATAAGGGAGAAAAGGTAGGTGCGTTGGCTAGGCACTTGGGAGTCGGCGAAAGTACAATTGGAGACTGGAAGAGGAAATGGACAGAAATTGAGTCTTGGTGCATTTAAGCGAATTTGCACAGAAACATTGAAAGAAAGAAAAAGTACGACATATGTTTAATCCAAAAAGAGAGAAGGGCATGCCAATTAATGCAAAAACCAGTAGATCCCTGGAAGGGCAGTGTAATTTTTTTAAGAACAGTTTCATGAAGTATTTGTTCCATTGGTTGAGCAGATTTTACCATCCGAAAACCTGCCAAGGAAGTTTATCCTGATCTTGAACAATGTGGCTTTGCACCGGCTCACTGAATAGTTAAAAAATGAGAACACACAAGCAATGTTTTTCCCAAGCAGTATCACAGCTTTATGCCAGCCCATGGACCAAGAAGTTTTGGTTAGTCTCAACAGAAGATATAGGCACAAGCTGTTATCATCCCTTCTTTCTGCTCCCGATGATGATCAAGAAGTAAAAAAATCTGACCTGTTAGATATTGATGGATGTGTGGTGAACTCCTGGGATGAACTGACACTAGTCCATTCCAGGGGGATAAAAACTTGATCACCGGCAAAATAAGCTCCTTGAACATTATGATGAAAAAAAATTTCAACTTCATCGAGCTCGTGAACAAAGTTCCTGGATACGAAGAACCCAATGAAAATGAAGTCAAAGAGTGGTTCCAGAACGATGCCAAGCGAGATGTGTCCAATTGGAAAATTATCGATGTTGTCACAATAAATAAGGAAACTCACAAAAATGATGAAGATGCTGACATTGAGGATTCTATTCTACAAGACTCTACAATACCACATAGTGAGAGACTAAAGGCTCTCAGAACTGCCCTTCAATGTTTTGAACACCATAGTGTGTCAGTAATGGACTTACTGTTTCATCATCATCATCATCATCTTTGCAATGAAGCAACGGAACGCAGAGTGCTGTGTGGAGAACGACAGGACATTACACATTTCTTTTAAAAAATGGCCAGTTTTTTAAAAGTAGACTAGTTAATTTTCCATTACAGAAAGCTTTATGCCTTCATAAAGTAATTTTCTAGAGTCTGTCTTATCAGTTAATTACTGTATTCATTAACTTTCACCAGTAAGGCTATGCTTCATAAAGTAATTTTGCTTCGATTTAAGGAGAAACTGAAATAATCATCAGTTACACTTATATATAGTTCATGTGTTGGATATTTTGTTGAAGTCTATGTGGACAGTTTAAGTCTGATCTATAGCATTCCTTGCAAACTGTTATATTCTCAAGCAACAAATGAAAGTATTTTATGACCAAAAAGTCTTACTCGTTCTTTTTACAGAGCTATGTCTGAGCCAGATGGTTTCTTATTCTAATTTTTACACTCAAGTGTATTTGAACTCTTGTGTTCATTATGTACACTTCTGTGACATGAATTGCAGCTATTCAATGTTTTTCTGGCACAGTTGCGAGGGCAGAAGTCACATCATCTTTACTTCCTGTTTCTTCTGCTTGTTCTGTTTAATTGCAAGAAACCAATGTATTTGAGATCATTGTGCGAAGACTACATCTAAAAGTAGCTACTTTCACTTGTGCGTGCAGAGAAGGTTTCACCAGTGACACTAACTATTCTTTCAGAAATGTTCTTCTTTTTATCTTTGGTTTCTCATTCCTCATATTATAGATGACAATTTCATTCATTTATAGCACTTTGGTTCATTATATCACACCAGACTCTCAATGATCAGCAATTTGATGTTTTTTCTCAACCAGTGTGTGTGTGTGTGTGTGTGTGTGTGTGTGTGTGTGTGTGTGTGTGTCAACTGAATATGATCATCATCTTTTAGTTGCATTGCACAAAAGCATCAAAGTAGGGTTTTTTTTCCACTTCCTAACTGCAGTGCCTTGTGGATACGATCAAAGCATTTTATTTTATTTATTATTATTATTATTATTATTATTATTATTATTATTATTATTATTTCTTTTTTTTTTGAGAGTACAAGACTAACACACAATGAGTGTCAAAAACAAAGAAGTGTCTTCAGCCTTTTAGGCAATAAAGGATGTGGCAATTCTCACTTGTTTTGCTGAACCGCATCTACTATTGATCTTATACTCTTGAACCATTTAGTGGTATAGGGGCACCAACGAAAGCCAATTACTGACTTATGTTTATTGGTGCCATGACTTGGTTACCTCACGGTCCTCAGATAATATGACAGTATTTTGTTCCATGATTAGATGGTTTCAGATGGTGCTGCATTAAGCATGAAGCAAGTTTTTGAATCGTTCATTATTACAATCTTTATCCATATTTATGTTTACTTCGCATGTAAACCCCGAATCCCGGCAGTTGTTTGGCAATACACAGAACTCCAAGGGAGTATCAGGCCAATTCACACTGGGCATCGTGTAAAGTCAGGGTGCATTCACAGTGTCCACATTATGTCAATTCACTTAGCCCAAAACCGAACAATGAAAGTGAGGTTATCAGTTACCATCCATGATATAGAAAGTCAGAGTATAGTACTGGAATTGTGGAACTAACAACGATAAGGATTATTAATGGATAAAGCAAATGTTGTACCATATATTCTTGGTCAGTTTTCTATGGCAAAATAGTGAGAATTTAAACAACATTTCAAACCCACTGACATTTTATTTGCTAGTAAAAATATACACACCCCACAATATCAAACAATATTTATAAGGGAATAAATAGAGGCTGTTTACCTTTCCCAGTTTTTTTTCCCCCTTACATAACTAATAGCGCCATATGCAGCTATATTTTTCCTCCTTCATTAGAACTGACTTTTTCACTTAAAATATTATTTCATGAAAACTGCTTCATCAATTTATGTTCTTATTTACATACAGTGCAAGCATCAGCTCTGTTCTGTTATTGTCAAACCTAAATATTTTTTTGCTTTCAAATATCTGACATCACTTGTAGAGAAACACTTGTGGAACATCTGGAATTTGTCATGAAAACAAGGCACTATAATTATGTATAAATTGACTGGAAAACTGGAAAATTCCCAGCACATAAACAGACCACCAAAAATCTAGCACATAAGCTGACCACCTGAAATGGACGAAGAGTAGTTGAATTCTGCAAGACATTCAATCTTTAGCCACATCAACAAACTTCAAAAAGAAACCATCAGAACACACAACATGGAGATCATCGACCACACTTACTGATGCATTTCAAATTGATGATGAAGCAATATCTTAATCACACTGTAGAGAAATTATGAATGCCCCAATCTACAGAATGCGAACACAGACTTAGGCCATGGCCTGCCAAGAACAAACCTCAGAGGTTCACAAAAATAGAAGACAAAAATTTCCAAATTTGACACTAGCAGTATCCAACCAGGAGAACCAGAGAAAAAGCAATCAAACAATTGGCAACAGAAGAAAATTGAACGAAACAGGACACACACTAATTCCTCTACAAAACAGAAAATAACACCTTCGGTTGAATGAGGAACGTGACTATACAGTTCAATCTCAATAAGGTGCAAACACTAATAGGAACAGCAATAAGATAGAAGACAATTACAAAATATTGTTGACAATGAGGAAAGATACAGCCAAATCAATCTTAAAGAATAAAAGGAAATATGAAAATCATAACTAGAAGGAATCAAGAAAGACTCTGAAAGAAACTGACAAGTTCCATGCCCTCTTTTGCATGTCCCCTCTCATTTTCATCAATTATATTAATGTTTTATGTCATTGCACACTGGTAACAGGCTGAATAAGCTTATTCTAATGAGAGTATTTATACTGAGAGCTCAAAATACTTTTCACTTGATTGCTATGCATGTTGGGAACTGTACGTGGTCTTGCTTTTAGTTTCCTCTCTTACTTCCCTTGGTGGCCAGCGCGAGGCGAGCAGCAGAGGACGCGGCACACTGCGTTTCCTGTGGGGGGCTGCACTTCCATGAATATTGAGGGGGTCATACATCAAGGGTCTTGAGCGACCGGCGAGTGACTGACCTCAGTCGAGTTTCGCCTATTGTAGGCAAGGCAAAATGACATGCTGCCCATCTGAGTGTCACCGCAGTTTGTGTGTTTACCGTTCTGGCGCATCTGGAACAAAGACTGCTGGTGCTGAATGACTGACTCTTCTCATGATTCTAAGATCTGATCTTTGTCGGAGTCAGACGGTCTTGTGACTTAGTCACACTTTTTTGCCAGAACTTAGAATTCTCGGACAGCCTTCGAGGTCAGGGGTTGAAACAGTTGGTGCAAAGCAGAAGTTGGCGCCTACATCATCAGAATGCTGCCTACCGACAACATGCAGCAGGATTCAGGACTGGTAAAGCATTTTGCGGCTCCAGCATTGTAGGACCTATCATCTTTATACTAAAGTCCTCAGTAGCACGCACGTTCGCTTTGATACAAGTCCACCTTTCTTGTTTCTCCATGTGGTCCCATTTGAGCTCTCACTACTAATCGCAATACTGCAATACAGTCAAGAGAGTAATATGTGATTCATTAGGACCTCCAGTCATTATCATCGATCTATTGCATCACAGAGATTAAGAGCCCCTTGTTCTTGAGCCAACTCTTATTCTCATAATAGTTCAGTATAACCTACCCTTTAGCCTACTGTTTGTACTGACAATGAAGCACCTTTGTGTTTTGACTTATAATAAATCACATTGTAACATTTAATCCACATATTATTTAACAGATAGATGCAGAATCCCATTTTCTGTCGTTTACTATGATAAAATTCCTTTTTCCTTTACTGAGTAGATAATGATTTTTATTAAATTATTGTGAGTCTGCATTCCTTATTTTACCAAGTAGCAGGGTCCACCATCAATTCCTTTCATTACCACTTTGCAAATAATAAATAAGATGGTAGGTAAGGAGGGGGTCGAGTGCTTGTCCAGTTCTCATGCAGAGTTCGCCAGAATTAAAGAGGTACAAACTCTTCTCCGCCACGGAACCTTGCAAAACAACATATAAAATGTCTATAAGAAATTCCAGAAAATATCAAAGTGAAAAGTTTGATATGTACTTCTTTTGTAAATACGCTGAAGAGCCAGAGAAACTGGTACATCTGCCTAGTTTCATATAGGGCCCTGCGAGCACACAGATGTGCTACAACTTGATAGGCCTCTACTCGACTAATGTCTAACAAATTCTGCAGAGCACTCCATAATTCTGGAAGAATACCAGGGGGCGGAGATCTCTTCTGAACGGGACCTTGCAAGGCATCTCAGATATTCTCAATAATGTTAATGTCACGCGAGCTTGGTGGCCAGCGGAAGTGTTTAAACTCAGAAGAGCATTCCTAGAGCCACTCTTTAACAATTCTGGATGTGTGGCGTTGTCCTGCTGGAATTGCCCAAATCTGTCAGAAAGCATGGACTTCAATGGATGCAGGTGACCAGACAGGCTGCTTATTTACGTGTCACCTGTCAGTGTCATATCCAGACTTATCAGGGGTCCCATTCACTGCAACTGCACACACCCCACACAACTGCAGAGCCTCTACCAGCTTGAACAGTCCCCTGCTGACATACAAGGTCCACAGATTCATGAGGTTGTCTCAACAGTCCAATGTCGGTGTTGACGGGCCCAGCCGAGGTGTAAATCTATGTTGTGCAGTCATCAAAAGTACACGAGTGGGCTTTTGACTTCGAAAGCCCATATCTATGACTTTTCGTTGAATGGTTCACACGCTGACACTTGTTGATGGCCCAGCACTGAAACCTGCAGCAATATGAGGAACGTGTTCACTTCTGTCATGCTAAACACTTCTCTTCAATTGTCGTTGGTCCCGCTCTTGCAGGATCTTTTCCCGATCACACCGAGATTTGATGTTTCACGGAATTTCTGATATTTACGGTACACTCGTGAAATGGTCGTACGGGAAAATCTCCACTTCATCACTACCTCAGAGGTGCTGTGTCCCAACTATAACACCACATTCAAACTCACTAAAATCTTGTTAAACTGCCATTTTAGCAGCAGTAACCAATGTAGCAACTACATTTCAGCGCATTCTTGAATGAAAGTGCTCTTTTAACAGCATGAAATATGCACACCAAGAAATGTATTCCAAGCATACAAATTTACGACACTGCAATACAATAATTAAACCAGAATCACTAATTTTTAACAGGGAAACTGACAATCAACACAGTGAGTAAAAGAAACACAAAATCAGAAGAAAAATTCTAGGCTGAAAATTTTACGTGAGCAACACTGACTCTGAAGCAGTCAGGAAATCATACAATCCACAAACATCCACAGTGGCGTTAGTAAACACAGGTTTAAGATTCTATGGACACATCATAAGAATGAACTCACAAAGACTTACCAAACAAATAGTCAATACAATGTAAATGGGTAGATAAAAAATCTACTCACCAAGCAGCAGCAGCAGAAGCAGCAGGGGAACACACACAAAAGAGTTTAACTTTTGCAAGCCATTGGCTCCTTATTCTGGCAGAAGAGTTAAAGGGGAAAGAAGTGGAGTGTAAGGAAAGGGGTACAGTGCAGAAAAGTCACCCAGAACCCCAGATGAAGGAGACTTACCAGATGAGATGAGATGTGTTTTCCTCTGCTGCTGCTGCTTCTTGGAGAGTTGATTTTTTATCTATCTACTTAAATTACATTGTCAATATTCATTGTTATAAAACAAATATTCAGTTTTTTTGGCAACAAGAGCAAAGCTAAACTGGACACAATAAAATGGATTGGTGAGATAACAACTGATCTGAAACTGGCAGGAATTACTTCACAAGTTGAAAAAAAAAAAAAGTAATCTTCACGTCCAAAATTCACAAATGGCAAACTGACCAAGAGGAAAAACAAAGGAAGATGACTGAGATCACAAGGTCAGAAGAAAGGAAGAAAGCCCACAGGAAGAGATTGAAATATGGGCAGAAAAGGAAGACAAATGCCTGCCTCTAATTACTTTGCATAGTTCTAATGGGTTTATCTGCAAATAATGATAATAATAATATAAGAAAGATTAAGAAGACACAAAATCCACTACTATAACAAGAGTGAGAGCAGCTAAAACTGGTTAACCCCTTATTTTCACATATGACAGCACCTTCAAAACTTTCTTCCAGAGAAACTTCGACATGGTGTGGTGGTCGGTTGACATTCTATTTGAATGCTGCCATTTGAAATGCATTGTTGAACGTTCTGCTGTGACATAACAGCCAGTGTGATTTGGCTTTGAAAGTATTTTGAATTCTCAATTTTTCCTGAATATTACAAACTGAAGCTGTGGCTCTTCTAGCCTAGCTGGTTTGCATGTCATTGACTCTCAGACATTCTCCTAAAAATATTAATCTGTTCAGCAACATGGTTGCTCCATAAATAGAACTTCCAAAGCTGACAGACCAAAACTTCTAAATTTCTTTGAAAGTTTCTTTACATTCAAGACAAATACATCAAGCTAAGGACTGTCAGAGCTCACTTTCGGAAGTGTCATTAACGTAACTTTGACATACACCAGTTTCTTGAAGAACTCCAGCTACATCATTTCTTTCACTTGCTATAGCTGGCAAAACTGTATGGTCAATAACTAAAATGGGCTACCTACATTTCTGCCCTGCCTCTGGGCACCTAGCAAATGAGTTACGACATTCCTAGCTAACGGTTGGCCTCATCTTTCTGCTCCATTTGTCTCCATTCCCCCCAATGTACCATGGACCTTGCTGTTTGTGAGGAAGCTTGCGTGCCTCAGCGATACAGATGGCCGTAACATAGGTGCAACCACAACGGAGGGGTATCTGTTCAGAGGCCAGACAAACGTGTGGTTCCTGAAGAGGGGCAGCAGCCTTTTCAGTAGTTGCAGGGGCAACAGTCTGGATGATTGACTGATCTGGCCTTGTGACACTAACCAAAATGGCCTTGCTGTTCTGGTACTGCGAACGGATGAAAGCAAGGGGAAACTACAGCCGTAATTTTTCCTGAGGGCATGCAGCTTTACTGTATGGTTAAATGATGATAGCGTCCTCTTGGGTAAAATATTTCGAAGGTAAATCCTTGGGTAACAGAAGAAATATTGAATTTTATTGATGAAAGGAGAAAATATAAAAACGCAGTAAATGAAGCAGGCAAAAAGGAATACAAATGTCTCAAAAATGAGATCGACAGGAGATGCAAAATGGTTAAGCTGGGATGGCTAGAGGACAAATGTAAGGATGTAGAGGCTTATCTCGCTAGGGGTAAGATAGATACTGCCTACAGGAAAATTAAAGAGGTCTTTGGAGAAAAGAGAACCACTTGTATCAATATCAAGAGCTCTGATGGAAAACCAGTTCCAAGCAAAGAAGGGAAAGCAGAAAGGTGGAAGAAGTATACAGAGAGTCTATACAAGGGCGATGTAATTGAGGACAATATTATGGAAATGGAAGAGGATGTAGATGAAGATGAAATGGGAGATATGATATTGCGTGAATAGTCTGACAGAGCACTGAAAGACATGAGTCGAAACAAGGCCCCGGGAGTAGACAACATTCCATTAGAACTACTGATGGCCTTGGGAGAGCCAGTCCTGACAAAACTCTACCATCTGGTGAGCAAGATGTACGAGACAAGCAAAATACCCTCAGACTTCAAGAAGAATATAATAATTCCAATCCCAAAGAAAGCAGGTGTTGACAGATGTGAAAATTACCAAACTATCAGTTTAATATGTCACAGCTGCAAAAATACTAACGCGAATTCTTTAAAGACAAATGGAAAAACTGATAGAAGCCGACCTCGGGGAAGATCAGTTTGGATTCCATAGAAATGTTGGAACACGTGAGGCAATACTGACCCTACAACTTATCTTAGAAAATAGATTAAGGAAAGGCAAACATACATTACTAGCATTTGTAGACTAAGGCACAGTAGACAGATTGGGGTAAACAACACCTCTTCAGGGGTATGCGGAATATGCAGTGAAGCGCAGGCAGAGCTGAACCGACGAAACAAAATATTGGCTTGTTGTGGTAGTACTATCAAGATTATTTAGATGCTGACAAATATTTGCCAAAGTTAAAGGAATAATAAAGAAAAGGAGTACAAGTAGGGTGTAATACACCTCTATGTGCCTCTCCAGGCACACAACTGACATGAGAGATTCAGAGTACTGAAGAAAGCAGGCTTAAAATACAAAGGCGTGTACTGATACTCCGCATCTATGGAAATGAAGTAGCTGTGATTGGAAATTATCATAAAGAAAATGCAAAAACTGCAACAGATGTGGAAAAGGCTATGTTCTTTTCTCTTGCTACGTTCAATGTCCAGTAACTCTGTCAGTTTATATGGGCTCTGGAAATATGGAAGCGTCCGATCCCACCCATCTGCTTTGACCCATGATGTCACAAATATGGCGGAAACAAAAACAAACACACACACTTTCCACAAGAAGCCTAATGACACTAATGGGACAAGCGCGGGAAATGGGGTGTTTTGGGTGGGGGGCAAACTAAATATAAACGAATTTAGACGCCTTGCGTAGCTACAACGTGTAAGTGAAGACAGCCATGCATGAATACCCACCCACCTCCCCAGGGGTCGTAACCCCTGCAACCCATAGAAGATAAAAATGCTTCAGTAGCTGATTAGTGTTTTTTGTCTTTTAAAAAAAAAAAAAATCTCACAGGATAGAACGAACAGATCAGAAAGATAAATATGATAAACTAAAACAGAAATTCGAGGAAACAGATAATTAAAATAAGTAATAAGTGTTTTTAAATTTTAAAAAAATCTCACGAGATAGAACGAGCAGATCAGAAAAGTAAATAAAATAAGATAAAACAGAACTGGAGACAGCCACACTCAAACCAAACTCTGCGCCGTCATGACGTCACACACGACAACACCCTTACGTCACGGGTCAAAGCCGACGTGTTGGATCGGACGCTTCTGTCGATCCTGGGCTCTAGTTGTTTGGTGTACCACCTGTTTGTTTATATTTACTTGCAATTACCACTGAAGAGTTTATCTATTTGTAACATTAATTAATTTTGCTCCTAAAAACAGATTTCGGTTTAATTGGAGAAATGAGAAGACTCACTGTAGAGTGAAACTGTGATGTGTTCTCTTTCTCATCTAGAACCTAGTATCATACATCACAACTGGTCAGGTCAACCTGACCACAGCATGCTACTTCCTGTCAGGAACTTTACAATTGTGTTGGTAAAGCTTTGGTAGGGGCTGCTCACTGTCTAAGAAAGTGTTTGTTGGTAATGCATGTGGGATTACTAAAAGTTATGAGAGCAGAACAGCGTATTTGTATTGTCAATGACGAAACATTTTTGTGTTGGCAGTTGGAGAAATATTTAATGTATCAACAAACTTAACACACTGGGTGCTAGAATGTGATTGAACTGAATTTTTAGAGTTAAACACTTCATTTGTAGAGGCAAAAACATACATAGTAAGTAGTTGAACACAAAGTTTTCATTTCCTGCTGTGCTGTTTTTCTACTTTTGATTATACTGCAGGACTCTGAATGCAAGTAAACAGAAAACAATGGAAAATGAAACTACCAGCTTCCAAATTAACGAAGGCTACACTACAGACCAGTGTCACCAGAACCTACATTTCACATTCACATTTGTATCGTTACTAACACCCAACGAAAACTACCGCCTTACATCTAGACCTCCAGCTGCACTACACATCAGTCTGTCATCGCAACACACATTCCATTTGAGATAAAAATCATTAATATATTTTGTCAACATTGATAGTGCAAAACGTGTGTGTGTGTGTGTGTGTGTGTGTGTGTGTGTGTGTGTGTGTGTGACAGAAGCATGTTACAGAAGCATGTTACAGAAGTACATTTTACATATACAAGCTGTCACATATTTAGTAGGCATGTCATAGTGTCAAACTTACAAATAATTGTCAAAAGATGACTAAATAGCCTATGTACTGAACCCAAGCACAAGACATAAATAGTATAAAGTAGTTAAGATGTCTTCAGCCAAAACATGCATTCTAATATTACTATAGTACTATTGAGTCTAAACAGTTTCTTCAGGCACCTCGCAGAAGTAAACTGAACCTATCAATACAAGATGACTGCTTTGAAGCACGAAATAATGATAGGGTACAACATATGATGTCATTGTACACAGAAAGAAATAAAATAATACTGACAATATTTGCTTCGCTTCTATGTTATTGACTGGAACTCAAGTTGTGCTGTCAGACAAATTTGTAGTCCAGCCTAAGGTCTAGTGTAGCTAGTAAGATGACAGTTTAGTGAGAGCTGGTGGAGTCAATGAATGTGATGTTATGAAAATAACTGTAATTTTTAATACTTTTATTCTGGCAGTGTATACACAAAGCATTTAGCATGGAGTGCGTACTACAGAGAACTGATCTGGCAAAGATACAATTGTTCTTGCTGTGGTAGAGCACCGATACAATTGGAGGGTAGACCCAGGGGTTCTTAGTACCCACAAAGTCATTGGTCAAAGCCCGCACTGTCAGTGGTTTCAGTTAACCCCCACTGCTCACTGCTCAGTAGTAACAACAGAAACGGGGTGTTTCCTGGTAACACTTTTTCTAGAGACAATAGAGCAGACAAACAACCATGATAGGTCATAATAAATCAAACATATTACACATATGAAATGTATTTCACTACTCCCTACAGAAAAACCCAGCAGCATTTTCTGAAATTTGTGTTAGAGTTTTGCATAAAGTGACAGATTTTACAATGCCCACCTACTACTGTCACCATGTATGACAATCCAAACTGAACACATCTGAATGGATGACTACTTCCAGCCCACTGTAACGCAATTTAAATCTACACCTATTCTGAATTATTTCATGGACAGCTCAGTCCTAAATATCAGCAGTAATTTTATACAATACGCAGCAATGTTAGTACTGGTTACTATATGAGAATGAGGTTTTGTTAGAAATTATCTGAGAATAATTTACATAACTATCAAGATATCAAATTAGTAGTCTTACTTTCAAGTACATCCTGTTGTGAATAAGCAGAAATACTACTTCTACATGACAAATGCAAATAGGAAACACACTACAGGAAATTAGGAATTTCATTGAAATAAGTGCCAAGCAGAAGTACTGCACTCACAAGTGTTCCACGAATTCCAAGACTTCCTATGTCCAATGTAATACGGAGGATTAGCCATCTCGTAGGTCAACGGTCTGTCTCTTTTTGGTGTAATTCTGTATCGCCCTGCTTGCACCCTTTCGCATGCTGCTGTTATGTGGAAATAACATTGTGTCTGGCGTACAAGCGTTTCCACTAGGCGTGGCTTCAAAATCTGTAACGAATTATCATGAAACAAATGATTGGTGTTCTCCCCGCGTCACTCGTCATTTTGATTAATGACTTATACATGCAACTACTTTTCATATCAATACACTCTAACGGTACATAAAACAATGCTTAGGAAGGAACGTCCAAGGCATAAAACGTTTTCTGTCAATAACTGCATTCACTACAATTCTACTGTATAAAAACTATTATCTAACGGCACAGTTTACGACAACGTAGTTCAGAATCGGATGAACTAAGTTTTAAGAAATCGAAATAAAGGTTGGTTAAGATTTATGTCAACATATATCTGCCTTGGCTGCATACAGTATACTTAACGACGTTACAATAAAACACATTTACAGGGAAAAATAATTAAACGGACACTGAAGAAATAATAACTCCAGAATATATCTTACATCAGCGCATTTTGTATATGCGCCTGCCATAGTCACAACACTCTTTGACCTCGAAGATGTAACATTCCTCCTAATCAGCTGAGTTAAGTAGAAAGGTGACCATTCACCACAAACACCTGCAGTGCTGTTTTCTCGTGTAACTGAGCTAATGGACACGACCGGGACCTCAGCTTATTATTTCTGAACCAAAATAATACCGTTACCTCATTACCACAAGAACTGTAATATCTTCGCTGTAAAATTCACAGACGTATTTTCATTTTTCCTTTTTCAGTGCGCTTGGTGATTGCAGCGCCCCGGCATATGGTGTGGAAATGCTAAACTAGCGCCAGTTTGTGTTGTTTGTGATAGCTGTGTACCCAGTATGTGTACGTGCGGAGTGAGTGTTGTGTGATGACAATGGCAGTGCCGTTGTTAGCGAAAGTGAACAGCTGATCGTTACTGTTTCGTAAATTGTGTCTTATTTGTATTCTAAATGTGGCCAAAATGCCCGTTAGGAAATATAGAAGAGATACAAGTGAAGTGAGCTGTTGCCTGAAATATGTCATATTTGGATTTAACGTGATATTCTGGGTGAGAAACTGACTCCCTAATTTTTGCTTGTTTTGCTTTTTAGTTTTAGACCAATTTTTTTCATCTTAAGACGCGAGTAGCTAGATACAAGCAGTCAAACATCTCATGAGCCCAAATGCTAAATAGCTATAACAGTCGCTGTATATAGCTTGACAGCCCGTCTGAAAAAATGCCGATAAATTTTTCGACTGCTGTGACTAATTCGCAAATTTACATCTTCATTACACCAAGTCTTATTATATCTCCGATATGTTGCTATGTGCTTATAGGACGTCCTTTTTAGATATTGCAGTTAGTTGCATATGATTTCTGCAGTAAGGAAAGAGCAGTCCTGCCGGCAGATAAAAAGACATGTTCCAATACAATAAAAAGACATGTTCCAATACACGCTGGGTCGCTGTGCAATCTTTTTACCGTTATTATTTCATGTCAATGTTGATGCGATTGGTAGTATAAGCTGAAGACGCTTACTGACAATCGGAAAAAGGGAGCATAATTTTGTACGCGCAATCTACAAAACTTTTAATTCAGTGTCCTTAATAGTGTAACGAATTAACACAACATTATCGTAAACGTTATTCCCTGGATGTAAGTGTTCAACATGTTTCCGAATCGGCCCGACTTTTGTCGCACTTTGTCTTATAACGTCAATGCAGAACATGTGTATGGAAATTACAAATCCTGACGTAAACAAAAGTAACGCCACTAATACCAATGTTGGAATGATGTCCACGGCTATTACCGAAACTTGGATGCAAAGTTAGCTCCTCTACTTTTCATGTTTAATGACAATCAGTTAACGTATACTCTGCATCCACACAACCTCTTTCAAGTAACCAAGAAGTAACTTGGCGTAGTAGGCCTATTGTCGAAACTTTTATGTTTGGACACGTAACGTCTGCTAACCATATAGGATAAACCACTTTTAATCAGAGAAATTTACTCTCTTCTTTGGTCTCTTATCTGATATTGGTTGTCATCTAAATATATTCTGTCATTCAACATTTAACAACAGGCTTTGTAACCTCTTTTCATTTATGGTCATGCGTCATATGTTTGTACATTGGGCAACAATTGACGCACCTCTTTCTGTGTGTTTGACTTTCGGTTTTTTAATGAATGACGCTTCGAAATTGTATGAAACCTGCCATACTGTTTTAAGTTTAGAGAAGACGAACATCGGGGCTTTCTCCGTATCAGTAGACGTGGCTGTTGATTATCTGATTTTGAGCTCCGCGCGAACTCGGTACCTGCTTCGAAGAAAGCATTGACGCTCGCCAAGAAGAGCAGACACCGGGAAAAATGCGCAGAAAAAGTATAATGAACACACAATGTACAAGTGTATTTTCTGCGCCGCGGGTCTTAATAACATTAAAATAGAATAATAAAATCCGTAATTTGCAGTCCTATTTGTGTATTCCCACAGCGGCGCATCTCACCAAGTCGCTTCAGAGAATAAGAGGTAAAAAAAAAAAAAAAAAAAAAAATACCATTGCTGGAGATGTTGCTGATGAGAACGACTCCAGTCTTTAGTAAAGCACGCATTACAACATTTGTTACAGATGTATTTCACATCTTTTATGTTAACAATGCGTTAGTGTCGTTTCGATGAGACATCGTTTAGAAATGAAGAATGTAATATCTGCGCAAAGTGCGATCGTCACCCTGGGCCAGTCTGCTTTTTCTGTAGAATTGAAATCTAAAGATAAAATAGCCAGTAATAGAAAGTCTTGAGTTAATGTTCTTTTTCATGTCCAAATCTACCACCAAAACCTTAGATTTTCGTAATTGAATGACAGGACCTGCCTAAAATCAGTTTTAACTCGCTTGACACACAGTATCCACGTGAGTTTTCTTCCATTTATTCAAGGTCACTGGTATTCGAATAGTTAATCAGCTTTTGTGTGCTGAGAAATATTCCTAACCAGTAGTCAACTAACGAAACCTGCATTCGCCAGTTGGTCTAAACAACTGGCCAGGAATCGAACACAAATACAGTAGTTTCTGCTTGGACAAGCCCTCCCACCCTGCCAATTTTTATACGTGTTCGACCACCAAGGACTCCAGCTACACGAATTAATGTTGGAGACTTAGTTTTCGCTATCATTGTACGGAAAAACATTAAGCGTACACTGATGCACCTTTTTTCGTTCACTGTGAGGTAAAACGCTTGTTCGAGACGGCTTAATAAGTTGCAGTTCTCACATCTGATTATATTTTTATGTGCGGTTGCAGAACATAATCTTTCGTGAGTTATGTCGATGATTCTTATTGTCGGTTGGAATCTTTGTTGTTTACAATTCGTAACTTGAGGGACTGCAACTGATTGAACACAACAGCGTTTACGTCGATGAGAACCATTAGTCTAGAGAAAAAGTCAGATTTAAAAGCTTTGTAGGTTGTAACCATCCAGCTAATATCCATTTCGTCACCTCATTTGTCTCTCTTCTTCGCCTACTTTTATTTCCTCGAGTGTTACTTGTTACTGCATCCCCATGCGGTCCGTATTAGCTTCTGCCAACCAACCCCAGTAATATTAAGTTGCGTTAAGGGACAGAAATACGCTGCCACTGCGTTTCACCTTATTCATGGCGTGTGTGTGTGTGTGTGTGTGTGTGTGTGTGTGTGTGTGTGTGTGGAGATAAGAAATTCGAGGTAATATTCAAGATTGAAGTATGTCTCCGAACTACGTAAAATGATTGCCTGCCAGTTTACAAGTGCTCGATCTGAATTCTCACCACTTCGTATGTCGAGTTTCTGTGAAAGAGATGAATGTTAATACTCCGTGCTTTGTCTCAAGTAACCGACCATAACAACTCAGAATTTTGTTGCACGTCATTTCAAATATTTTCTCTGATTAATGCTATTACCCACGCTAATATATACTGCGTTCACATGCGATACATCCCCCGAAAGACGAAAACTGAATTTCGGAAACTGTTTTTCGCTGTCATATTTAGGAGTTAAGATCTGAAGTGGATTTGCTAGCCCAGTTAAATGTGGCGTATGGCGTCTGCAAAACAGCTGTTCCAGTTTCTGATTTAGTCAGTACAATCGCTATTTCTTTTCACTTAAATATTATAAGTAGACAGTGTCCTGCTCAGTCTAACATTTCTATTTCTTTCAAGTATGCGGTTTCGGTGATTTGTATTTTATTCGGAGATAAATTAGGCAGGTGGTTGGACGACTTCCCGTTCAGCTGTTACCTTAGATCGCTGAGACAGAAGAGCAGGCGCTAACTTTTATTAATACTGCACTACACTTTCTTTGTCTGGTCATCGCTAGCGAAAGAATGCTTCTGGTAATCACTGCTGTTCTGAGATTGTTTCATTACCAGTTTAACAACTCAGTGTGTTCCTTTATTATTCGCTGTTCCGAGTATTTATTGTAACCTTGTAACAGTTGAGATTTTAGAGTTCTAGTTGCTTCTTCCTCACGATCGCCAGTTATTGTAACTAAAGGGAGAGATTTTTTAAGTATGCCGAATGCGAGAGCATTTAATTACGGACCTGAAGAGAAAATTAAATTTTTACGCAATTCGTAAGCTCGTTGACATCTTTCATTATTATGTACCATCCCTCAACATTACAAAATTTATTTTCCTTACGACTTTTAACGTGTCTCAAAGCTGCGGATATGTTCTAGAGGAATGAGGGTTTTTCACCTAATACAGATAGCCGCACAACGCCCACAAAAACGAAGACTTCTTAAAAATGTTTTTCAAGGAGTTTCCGTTTCCTTCAAACACGAAGAACCCAGATATATATAAACGTCCGGAACACTAACGAACAAAATTACTGTAGATAATGGGAAAAGATTTTTCACAGGGAGCTCATGAGGACAGAGAGCTCAGGTTCAAAGTAAACACCACGAGAGAGTTAACTCTATTTCATTAAAGCTTCTCAATCAGCAAACATCAGTGTCGCGCAATCTCACTCCCATTATGTAGTTTCGAGTCCGGCGCCACGTTCATCTTTTCAATCCTACAGCAACCAGAAAATACACAAAACGCCTTATAGACACAACAGTTTGCGTGTAAAATGGGACTTATCTACGAAGCTGAAAGAAACATACAGATAATGATGCTTAATTATTGTATATAAACAAAATTTGAATCTTCTGGTTATGGGAAAGGAATACAGGCGGAGGCGAGATGATATTTGACGCAAAGGAGATTGCTTACAAAACCCTTGTCTGACTGATCCTAAAATACTCGTCAAGTGTATGGGACTCGTACCAAATAAGTCAAACTGGGAATACTGTACGTATACAAAAAGGGCAGTACGAATGGTCACAGATTTGTTTGACCCTTGTGAGAGTGTCGCGGAGACACTGAATGACCTGCACTGGAAGATGTAAGAAGACAGGCACAAACTATTCCATGAAAGCCTACTTCAGAGTTTCAGGAACAGCTTCAAGTGAAAATCTAGGAATATGCTAGAACCCCGTAGTCGTTTACAGTGGCGCGGATGGGCTTGCGGGAGAGGAGTATTTGGCGCCGTTGCCGCCGCCCACCATCTCCCCTTCCGTGAAATCCTGAATTCAGTCTTTATTCAGTACAGAATTCTCATACACTTCTAGAAGTGAGTGGATAACCATCAGTTCTCTGAGATGTGTTAAGGTTTTTGCGTCACTATTAAAATTTAGTTCTTGTGGCAGAAACGTCTCGAAACAGACCACTCTATTTACAGCATGTGATCAAAATTATCCGGACACCTGGCTGAAAATGACTACAAGTACGTGGGGTCCTCCATAGGTAATGCTGGAATTCAACGTCGTGTTGGCCCACCCTTAGCCTTGATGACAGCTTCCACTCTCGCAGGCATGCGTTCAGTCAGGTGCTGGAAGGTTTCTTCGGGAATGTCGGTCGGTGAGGCCTGGCACGAAGTCGGCGGTCCAAAACGTCCCAAAGGAGTTCTGTAGGATTCAGGTCAGGACTCTGTGCAGGCCAGTCCATTACAGGGATGTTATTGTCGTGTAACCACTCCGCCACAAGCCGTGCATTATGAACACGTGCTCGAGCGTGTTGAAAGATGCAATCGCCATCCCCGAATTGCTCTTCAACAGTGGGAAGCTAGAAGATGCTTAAAAAATCAGCGTAGGCCTGTGCTGTGACACTGCCACGCAAAACAAGGGGTGCAAGCCCCCTCCATGAAAAACACGACAACACCATAACACCACCGCATCCGAATTTTACTTTTGGCACTACACACGCTGGCAGATGATGTTTACCGGGTATTCGCCATACCCACACCTTGCCATTGGATCGCCACACTGTGTGCCGTGATTCGTCACTCCAAACAGAGTTTTTCCACTGTTCAATCGTCCAGTATTTACGCTCCTTACACCCAGCGAGGCATCGTTTGGCATTTACCGACGTGATGTGTGGCTTATGAGCAGCCGCTCGAACATGAAATCTAAGTTTTCTCATCTTCCGCCTAACTTTCATAGTACTTGCAGTGGATCCTGATGCAGTTTGGAATTCCTGTGTGATGGTATGGATAGATGTCTGCCTATTACACATTACGACCCTCTTCATCTGTCGGCGGTCTCTGTCAGTCAACAGACGAGGCCGACCTGTACGCTTTTGTGCTGCATGTCTCTCTTCACGTTTCCACTTCACTATCACATCCGAAACAGTGGAACTAGGGATGTTTAGGAGTGTGGAAATCTCGCGTACAGACGTATGACACAAGTGACACCCAATCACCTGACCACGTTCGAAGTCCGTGAGCTCCGCAGAGCGCCCCATTCTGCTCTCTCACAATGACTAATGACTACTGTTGTCGGTGATATGGAGTACCTGGCAGTAGGTGGCAGCACAATGCATCTAATATGAAAACCGTATGTTTTTAGGGGTGTCCGGATACTTTTGATCACATAGTGACATCAGAAAAGACAGTTTTAGAATTCGCCTCCCCTCATAAATTTCAGCGGATGCCCATGTACCAACACCGTACGTATGGATCTCGTTTTGACCACGAAGACATGATTAGAATAATTGCAGCGCACAGAGAGGCATTTAAGCCATCATTCCTCCCGCGCTACCCGCATCTCGTGGTCGTGCGGTAGCGTTCTCGCTTCCCACGCCCGGGTTCCCGGGTTCGATTCCCGGCGGGGTCAGGGATTTTCTCTACCTCGTGATGGCTGGGTGTTGTGTGATGTCCTTAGGTTAGTTAGGTTTAAGTAGTTCTAAGTTCTAGGGGACTGATGACCATAGATGTTAAGTCCCATAGTGCTCAGAGCCATTTGAACCTCTCGCGCTCCAGCGCGAATGGAACGAGAAGCAGCCCTAATAAGTGGTGTAATGGGGAATTATTTTCTGCCAAGCTCTCACAGAGGTTTGCAGAGTATGGCTGTAGATGTTGGACATGTGACTACCAGGTAAGTAACTTCCGTCATATATCATTTCGCCGTTCTTCCCTTTATCAGTGGTTACTGGTAAACCAGAAATCTGTGCATCGTCTTGGATAGGTATCAGATATATTTTGTTACTCTTATTTTATTATTGAAACGATCGGCTGCATGAATGCTCTTGATGGTTCTTTAGTTTATTTTCTAGTTTCCTTACTTAACGCTCGCATTTCGAAACAGAAAAGATAATGATATTGACTTTGCAACGAAGAATATTAAATTTCATGACAAGCAATACAATTTCACTATTTGTTACTTGTGCAGTTTTGTTGTCTAACAACTTGTTTACCCAGTTCTTTTGCACCACCTTCTTGGGTCACACTGCTTTCTTAAGGGTGCTGTCAAATAAAGGTATTACTGAGAATACAAAGAGACGAATGTATAAAACAACAGTAGAACGTTCAATGATATTTCTGGCATATCGTTATGTGCTTGTAGGCAACATTTAGTACCACCTCTCCATTTTGCCAAATGACTTTCGTCTTCCGTTAAAAGAATATTACTGTCTGAGCTGCTACGACAGAAAGCAGAGGATTACTACATCCATGAATGAATGTATTCGTCGAAGTTTCACATTTAATTAGTCTGGTGATTTCGTAAAGAATTCGCTGTCGCTGTGGCCGAGCGGTTCTAGGCGCTTCAGTCTGGAACCGCGCGACCGATACGGTCGCAGGTTCGAATCCTGCCTCGGGCATGGATGTGTGTGATGTGCTTAGGTTAGTTAGGTTTAAGTAGGTCTAAGTTCTAGGGACTGATAACCTCAGAAGTTAAGTCCCATAGTGCTCAGAGCCATTTGAATTTGAATCGGGTTTACTCTGTGCGGAGTTTCCAGTGTTCTGTAATTTTCTATTCAGTATTTATCAAGTAGGTCATTATGTTGTCTAGTAAAACTCCGATACTTTTAGCTCGTGATTTTCCACTTGGTACGAGTAGTTGTTCTTTCAACTATCTCTGCACTCGTTGCTCCCAGTTCCTTTAAATTTTTGTTGTTGGGTCACCAGTGGTGTCCTGCGATCTATGTCCTATAAAGAGAGAATGGTATTTATATTTTTGCTTGTTCTGAAGTTTGTTTCACTTTCCAAGAGAACCATGTTGTTGCATTTTGCTTTGATCTTCCAACCGAAGATTGATTTGAGGCATTTCTCCCCATTCTTGTCGCTTCTTGCCACACACGCTATTTTAGCGAACTGCTGCATCCCACATCATCGATGTTTTTCCTTCCATCTAGGCCAGCCCCTGCGATTCATTCTTTGTGCTATCATTCCAATTTAAGTTTTCATCAGCGGTTCATGTGCATATTTATTATTTCCTTTTGTAGATTAAAACGAGCTTTGCTATGTATGGCCATTTCTGCGAGACTCGATCAGTAAAAGAACAAAGAAGAGTTAGAATGCTTGAGATGTTAAGTTCCTCCCCCCCCCCCCCCCCCCCCCCAGAGTATAACGCACAGGACATTATACGAGGCGAGTTTTTTTAAGTAAGTACCGTTTTGAAATTTAAAAAAAAGACGTGGTAAGATATCTCAATAATTTTATTTTTAAATGAAACCCTGTACCTTAATCTAATTTTCTACATAATTTCCGTCAATATTGAAGCACTTGTCATAACATTGTACCAGTTTTTGAATACCCTCCTCATAGAAGTCTGCCGCCTGACTTGTTAACCACTGCATCATCACTGTTTTGACTTCGTCATCGTCTTGAAGACGCTAACCGCCCAGGTGTTTCTTCAAGTGCAGGAACAGATGGTAGTCACTGGACGCAAGATCGGGGCTGTACGGAGGATGATCTAGAGTTTCCCATCGAAAAGATGTGATGAGATCTTTGGGTTGATTCGCCACATGCGGACGGGCATTGTCTTGCAGCAAAACGATGCCCTTGCTCAACTTCCATGGACTGTTGCTTTGTTTCTGGTGTGACGTAGACCACCCATGTTTCATCGCCCGTAACAATTTGGCTTAAGAAATCATCACCGTCGTTGTGGTACCGCTCAAGGAAAGTCAATGCACTGTCTAAACGTTTGGTTTTGTGCACATCCGTCAACATTTTCGGTACCCAACGTGCGCACAATTTTCGGTAATTCAAGTGCTCGGTCACAATACCATACAAAACACTACGAGAAGTATTAGGAAAGTCATCCCGCAAGGAGGAAATCGTAAAGCGTCTGTTTTCTCTCGCCTTATTGTCCACTTCCTGCACCAAACTTTCATTAAGGACCGAAGGACGCCCACTCCGTTGTTCATCATGCACATTTGTGATGCCATCTTTAAATGCTCTCACCCACTTTCTTACGATTCCATCACTCATAATGTTTTCTCCGTAAACTGCACAGATCTCACGATGAATATCTATCGCTTTTAGGCCTTTAGCACTAATTAATCTTATAACAGCCCGTACTTCTCAGTCGGCGGGACTCACGATTACCGGAGGCATCTTAAACACTCAGTACACAACATAAACAAGGAAGAATCAGACTGTAATGGCGTCAGTGCGTGGATTAAGGTACAGGCTTTAATGTAAAAATAAAAGTATTGAGATATCTTAGCACGGTTTTTTTTTTTAATTTCGAAACGGTACTTACTTAAAAAACACGCCTCGTACAATCATGTGAAACTGTCACAAAAAACCTTCTTCGGGATGTCCTTCAACCCGCACGCCACTGGCTTGAATGTCACTTACATCGTCAAAGCGCTGGCCCTTATTGAGAATTTCTGCGCTGGACGGTGAATATCAAGAAGCATTTACGACAGTAATCGGTCAGTTTGTCTCAGCTGAGGATACCACGTATTTACAACATCCGTCCCAGTCTGTGTATGCATCCAGGCCGGAGCAGGTGCAACGTTATACTGATAAACGCAGTAATCGCATCACATACCCTCTCAACGCATAACATTTCATTTCGTTTCCTGCTCCTCTTCTGGGTGCTTCGCGTTTTCTGTCAGTCAGTGTGAGATCATATGGAGTATCTTCACAAATACGTGATTGACTGAAGAACGATTAGGTTATATTGGACGGCGAATGTTCCATAGAAACAACAGAAGCATTAGGAGTGCGGGGGCCCCCTCCCCCAACGCAGCGTAATAGGACGCTGAATGTTTTCAGTGTGTGTAAACATCAGATAAGATCAGAAGCATATGATTAGCAGAATAACTGACGATCGTGTTGTGTACGGGAAAGTATCATTGTTGGATGGTCGAGAGGAATTGTAAAAGTTAGACTCAGTTTCCACTTGGTGTAGTGAATGGCAGCTCTCGTTAAATGTCGATAAATGTAGGACTGTACCTATAACAAAAGGGTGGGTCAGTGGTAAAATTTCACATTAAAAATCCAAAAATCTCGGGTTCGATCCCCAGTCAATCCTAAGACTTGTTGTATGCCACTCATCACTTGTTTCACTTCTGGCAATGTTTATTGATGTGCAGGAAGTCGAGATATACCGTGGTTCGGAATCCACGGTAAACTTTAAGTGCCCTGTAACTGGCTGGGGAAAGACAACGGCATTCCACGTCCAACAGGACCAGCACTGTAGTATTCAAAACAATCTTTGGCTTTATGACTGATTTACTTATAGAAAGATAGAGCATGTTACAACGTCTGTTTACAAGATTAGTGGTACACATCTTCAACACGTCACATTGAACAGTTACGTGGGCAGACTGAAGAGTAATGCCTCCGAATTTCTTATGTGTAAACTCTTGAAGCTTTTTAAATAAAGCAAACGTTATGAACATTCTGAATCTTCATTCTTCAGGTCTACATATTTATTTCTCAACATGGTCGCCCGGGAGATGAACACATTACTCCCGACGCGAAATGAGCTTCTTGATACAGCCATTGTAAAATGTTTTACTTTGTTGATGGATGCACAACCTCAGCTGTGCTTGCACTATTTCATCACTATCGACGTGAAGTCCTCGAAGGTGTTCTCTAAGTTTCAATTCGAAACTCGATTACAGTATGCTGTTTCTCACGTTCGGACGTCGTTACTTCACACACTGTCGTGTTGCATGCCATGATTCGAAGCACTAGAGCGACAGAGCGTCGCAAATATGTAGACATGAAGAATAAAGACGTAGAATGTTAATAACGTTTGTTTTATTTAAGAAGCTTTAAGAGTTTTCACATAAAATCGGAGGCATTACTTTTCAGCACACCCTCGTGGTTAGGGGCAATACTAAGAAGCCATATGAAACGGAACGATCACGTAAAAATCAGTATTAGGAAAGGCGAACGGAAGCCTTAGATTTGTCGGAAGGGTTCTGGGAAAGTTGAATGTGTCTGTAAAGGAAAATATCATACAGGAATTAGTGCTACCAGCTCTAGAGTATTGGTACAGCTGTTGGAGTCCCTATCAAATAGACATGATAACAGATGTCGAACGACATCAGAAAATCACATCTAGGATCGTAACAGGCTGGTGAAGCCCATCATAAAGTGTTAACAGGTATGTTCGGTGGAGGTCCATGGTGAATGTTGTACCGGAAGAAATAACACCCGCCGATACAGTGGTGAGTTCTTAGCTTTCGTGAAGGGGCAAGATGGCACTATAACACGTCGAATGTTAAGTCACTTTATTATAACATGAACAAGACGAAATTTTTAACTTTGTTATAATCAGCGTCCACAGGAATGCCTCTTCCACAGATTACAATCTACGATCTCACAGATTGCAAGTTACGATAAACATTTATGTAGAGTTCTGACTAACGGAATTATCGTACTGCTGGCCCGGTAGAAAGATGCTGTCGACTTCGGCGATGATTGCTGACTGAGCTACGGGGCACTGTGCTTACAGGGAGACAGTACGAACTTTCTGTCACCGCTCTGGTTGTCCTTAACAGGTGTCCAGGGCATGATTAGGACTTCAAAATACGTAAACAGGAAGACGCAACTCTCAACCGTTTTCGAAGAAATCGAGTTTCAAAACTTTACGTGCGCTCACATACTCTGTATGGTCGTTAACAGGCAACGAGTGCGCACTCGAGTGAGTAAGCGCTTAGTTTCATAAGCCCTAAGTCTCTGGATCGAATCTCGCTACCTGTACTATTTTTTGCGAGTTATCTGCACCAATATGCGATGCTACGCTTCGATGTGCGTGCTACACCGCGAAACTGTGTGTTGTCCGAGAACCGTTTACGAATGTATACTAAGTTTGTTTTGCAGTAGACACGTTGAAGAAAAAAAAAAAAAAACCAATAACATGCAAAAATTCGGCGTTTTGCGGTGCTGCATAGCTTACACATATTTGTCACGGAAGTAGGTACAGTAATACAAATAAAATGATTCCAATGATTTGCTTGAAAGTCCTGGTGTAATCTTTTTTTTTATTTCCAATCTCCGCAAGAGAAAAAACTTTTTCTCCCGTTTTCATGTTAAAAATTAGGAAAATAGTTAGGGAATAATTCAGTATTGATACTTTGTGCGTGGTCATAACAAATCTGTTAGGATTGCGTGGGAATGAAAAAGAACAATACTGCCGACAACGAGACTCGATCCAGATAATTTTCGAACTCTATTTTCTCAAAATTGGTCGAGAGTTGCATCTTCCTGTTTTAATATGTTTAAGCACCAGTCGTGCCCTACTTGAATCAAATCGGCGAAGGGAAATTCGTACAGTCCCCTTGTTAGACGCACAAAAGCGGGCTGATGGCGGTGGCATGTAGAAACTCTTCTGGGCGTGTCTACGCCACCGTCTCTCATTCGTTGTTGCTTCTGGCAGCGACTGTGTTTACTTCTGGTCCCGTCGCGAGGTACCAACCTTCCCTTGGCACCTCACTCTTCGGACGTCACCACACTGAATTCCTGGGAGAAAGACACTGTAGTGGTCGCGAAACCCTGTTGGGTAGATTTTGAGAACCTGTATTGCAGGAAGACTCTGCGGGCCAGGAAACAAAACTGATTATATAATTATAATTATAATTATAATTATTTGGTACTATGTTCCCTCCGCCATGCACTGTACAGTGACTTGCGGGGTATTTATGTAGCTGTAGAATACTTTTTTGCATTTTATGTTTTGAGAGTTGCAGGAGGCTCGAAGTTAAGGAGAAATTTACATTATTTCCTCAAAATATCCAGACGGATCCTTGGAAAAGCCTACTTATACTGACGACCCCTCCACCTAGATTGCGCCGAGGAGGAAGACTTGCACCAGTCAGTAGTCTTAGTCACGCTGTATACTGAACTAAGCCAGCACACAGCTCGTCGTGGTGAGGGTTGTTCCGTGTGGCGCAGCTCGTCCGCTAGCGGCTGTCGGGTGTCTCCGGCAATGAGCATCGCGCCTCCAGACCTCAGATTTAATTAAGCTGCGGCTGCTACGGGGGTGGCACGCCTTAATGGGCGCTCCTGCAGCCGCCAACACTGTTGGGACGGTTCAGCTTCCCCCGTCTGAAGCGACTGTTGCTAAACTGCGTGTGGAGGGAGACCTACACCTCCCCCGGCCCCAGCATTATACCTCCACCGTCACGGCTCCCCGGCGCTTCGTTGCCACGTGTAGGGACAGGGACCACGACTAATGACTGGTTCACGTTGGACGTCTAAACATTTCGCAATGCACTTCAAATGGCAGCATTCAGACAGATCGTCAACGGAACTTAAACGAAATAACAAGGATTCTCGGGAAGGGAATAGTAGTGCCTTTTGCGGTTACGTGTTTTCTTAATCTTCATTTTATCGTTTGCTCTTTGTTTTAGTGGCACTTTGCGAGAGTTCCATGATGACTTCGATATTGTTTCATAGGTGTGTGTTTTCACAAAAGAGCCGAAATACGAGGCGTATTTTTAAGTAAGAACCGTTTTGAAATTAAAAAAAGACGTGTTAAGATATCTCAATAATTTTATTTTTACATGAAAGCCTGTACCTTAATCCACGCACTGACGCCATTACAGTCTGATTCTTCCTTGTTTATGTTGTGTACTGAGTGTTTAAGATGCCTCCGGTAATCGTGAGTCCCGCCGACTGTGAAGTACGGGCTGTTATAAGATTTCTTAGTGCTAAAGGCCTAAAAGCGATAGATATTCATCCTGAGATCTGTGCAGTTTACGGACAAAACACTATGAGTGATGGAATCGTAAGAAAGTGGGTGAGAGTATTTAAAGATGGCCGCACAAATGTGCATGGTGAACAACGAAGTGGGCGTCCTCCGGTCGTTAATGAAAGTTTGGTGCAAGAAGTGAACAGTAAGGTGAGAGAAAACAGACGCTTTACGCTTTCCTCCTTGCGGGATGACTTTCCTAATATTTCACGTAGTGTTTTGTATGGCATTGTGACCGAGCACTCGAATTACCGAAAATTGTGCGCACGTTGGGTACCGAAAATGTTGACGGATGTGCACAAAACCAAATGTTTAGACAGTGCATTGACTTTCCTTGAGCGGTACCACAACGACGGTGATGATTTCTTAAGCCAAATTGTTACGGGCGATGAAACATGGGTGGTCTACGTCACACCAGAATCAAAGCAACAGTCCATGGAAGTTGAACAAGGGCATCGTTTTGCTGCAAGACAATGCCCGCCCGCATGTGGCGAATCAGCTCAAAGATCACATCACATCTTTTCGATGGGAAACTCTAGATCATTCTCCGTACAGCCCCGATCTTGCGCCCAGTGACTACCATCTGTTCCTGCGCTTGAAGAAACACCTGGGCGTCAGTGTCTTCAAGACGATGACGAAGTCAAAACAGTGGTGATGCAGTGGTTAACAAGTCAGGCGGCATACTTCTATGAGGAGGGTATTCAAAAACTGGTACAACGTTATGACAAGTGCCTCAATATTGACGGAAATTATGTAGTAAAGTAGTTAAAGGTACAGTGTTTCATTTAAAAATAAAATTATTGAGATATCTTAGCACGTCTTTTTTAATTTCAAAATAGAACTTACCTAAAAAACACGCCTCATATATTAGAGCGAAAATGATTTACGTTGTACAATATTTGAACTATGAAATACGAGGGGCTTTCAAAAAGTTATGCAACACGATTGTTTTTCTGTAAGCAGGTTGGTTTGATTCAGAGTTCCAAAACACCATATCATTCCCCTTTCTTTTGGCAGCAAAACCCTATTTTTTCAACTAAATCTCCGTTTAGTGCGATGGCCTTACGCCACGTCACCGGAGGCCGTGTATGCCCGCATGATACCACCCTACTGGTTAACGTCGGAGCCAGCGTCTTGCTGCATTAAAAATCTCCGCATCATCCACGTACTGCCTTCAGCGAACTACGTCCTTCACTGGGCGAAACAGATGGAAGTCGGAAGATGTGAGATCAGGCTATAGGATGGATGAGGAAGAACAGGCCTGTGAAGTTTTGTGAGCTGCTCACGGCTGCGCAGACGTGTTTGAAGCCTTACGTTGGCATGGGGAAAGAGAAGTTCTTTTGCACTTGTGTGGCGACGAAAGCCGTGAAGTTGTTTCTTTAATTTCCTGAGGGTGACATAATACACTACACAGTTTGTCGTTGCACCATAAGGGGGATGGGGGACAGAATAATCCCTCCCAGAAGACCGTCGCCATGAATTTACCGGCTGAGATTGCAGCTTTGAGCTTTTTCCACCAAGGAGAGGTGGTATGCCACCACTCCATGGATTGCCGTTTTGTTTATAGTTCGAAGCGATGATCTCATGTTTCATCACCTGTGAGGATGTTCGACAAAAAGATATCACGATCAGCCTCGTAACGCGCAAGCATTTCCGCACAGATGATCCTTCGTTGCTCTTTATGGTCATCTGTTTGGCGGCGAGGAACCCGGCGGGCACACACCTTTGAGTAGCCCAACCGATGGGACGAGTGTGTCAGCAACGGCCAACAGAGACGCCTAGTTGTGCAGAGAGGTGTTTGATTGTGCTCCGTCGATCACCTCGAATGAGAGTGTCCGCACGTCCCAACGTTGCAGGAGTCACAGCTGTAAGCGGCCGGTCCAAACGCGGGAGATCCGACATGTTAGCGCGACCTTGTTGCGATAATGACAGACGCCTCGCCCAACGACTCAACGTGCTTTTGTTCACTGTCTGGTCTCCGTAGACTTTCTACAAGCTCCTGTGAATATCTGCGACGTTCTGGTTTTCCGGCAGAAGAAACTCAATTTACAGCTCTCTGCTTGGAGCGAACCTCCCTTCAAAATGCCGGTTTGAAGGTTACGTATAGTGCCGCCCCATATCTGGGCTTGATGAAACTATAGTGGCTGAAGCGGGAACGTTCCACTGTGCCCGACAACAAATTATGCATTTTTTTTAAACGAAATTCGTCGAGAAAAAACGATGTGTTGCATTACTTATTGAACGTGCCTTGTAGCTCCCATTGAGAATAGCTAAGACATAGATACATGAAATAGTTTTGATTAAGTAAACTTTTTTTAACAGTGCGAAAGTCAGCTGTGTTCAATGAGAGAAACACAGTTGTGTTTCTATTTATTCGCTACATAGACAGAAAGCAAAACGCAGTTAACAAGGGACTTAAAAAAAAAAAGTTCAAATGTGTGTGAAATCTTATGGGACTTAACTGCTAAGATTATCAGTCCCTAATCTTACACACTGCTTAACCTAAATTATCCTAAAGACAAACACACACACACACACACACACACACACACACACACACACACACACACACACACACATGCCCGAGGGAGGACTCGAACCTCCGCCGGGACCCGCCGTACAACCTATGACTGCAGCCCCCTAGACCGCTCGGCTAATTCCACGCTGCTAACAAGCGACTAAGAATATTTGTGTTGCCATCTGAGTATTGTTGTTTGGCGTGTCTATATGTATACGTTTCCTGAGCAACAAAATCTCGATGGTTTAAAATGTTTGGACACCATTTTACCTATTATTCCGTTTTTCTGCAGCATGGGAATTGTAAGGTACAACTTTTGTCAAGAACATACATTAGAAATTTTACCAGTCCAGATAGCCACGCATATTAGCTCGGCATTTCCGGGATTCGAGAACGCTCGCGGGCCCCGGATGCAATACACCCGGCGGATTAACGATGAAGGCCGGTTTGCTGTCCAGCCGTGGTGCGATTTTTAGGCTGTTTCCTGCATTCGACTAGGTGGATACCGGGCTGGTAGTACCCACGTCTCGCCTCAGTTACACGATTCGCAACCATTTAGAAAACATCTGTTACAAATTTTGCTCTGCCCATTAATGAACTTCTTTAGCATTGCTAGTAACTTAATTTTGATACAATGTTACGACGTTTTGTATCGTGGTTGGGATCTCTTGACCCCACTTTCACAGTTCGGTGGTGGAACAAGTGAACCGGCATTGTGTTGACAGTGACTGCTTTCCATCCGATTTTACCCCTCTGGTAAAATTTTACCATTCCGTTGCCATAAACTTCGAACCTCAGCTGATGGGCTCCCGAATGCATCTGTTTGCTCACACTTCACAATTAAAACAATGTTCTGTTTAGTGGCACTTAAGAGTGCGCTCAACAATTTATTAGACAAACTGCGTTAACGAGGAAATTAAGTATTACGTATTTGAAAAAAAAACTGCAAGTGACCCAAGATGGAAATTTTAGGAACAAATTCAGTCAGTTATATGAAAGAAAGAAAAAGCAGACATAATGAATTCTATTATGGTTTCGAGTTTTTGAGGCACAAAAGTGTGTGAATGAGAATTGAACAACCCCAAATGGACAGAATAAACTTCGCCCTTTTTCGTCGCCCAAATATGCTGGAGCGCTACAACAATTGGATAAATGATCTCCTTCATGAAGCCAGGAAACAAAACTCAAACAACTGTTTTAAACAAATGGTAATGGATTTGTATACAGTCTTTTAAAGTGCAGTGGGACGTGGATCCACTAATGCAAGTCAGAATATGGATGATAAATTCCTGAATGGATGTATTTGGACTGTTGGGAGAGTTACGTAAAGGTATATTGGGACACTCGAGCACAATTTTTGTTATTATTTTTCAGCATGTGTGTAGTTAACTGTGAGTATTTTTCTAACATGCTTCAGCGCCGGCCGAAGTGGCCGTGCGGTTAAAGGCGCTGCAGTCTGGAACCGCAAGACCGCTACGGTCGCAGGTTCGAATCCTGCCTCGGGCATGGATGTTTGTGATGTCCTTAGGTTAGTTAGGTTTAACTAGTTCTAAGTTCTAGGGGACTAATGACCTCAGCAGTTGAGTCCCGTAGTGCTCAGAGCCATTTGAACCATTTTTTTCCAACATGCTTCAACACAAAGTGAGACCTGTGGCAGGAGGAGGAGGAGAAGTAAGAGGACATCTGGCTCTCTCAGAAGATGTTTTTCTGATGCACGATAATGTTTACTCTCATGTCTTGAGACTGGAAGTTTACTCAACAGTAAGGGCGTAATCTGCCTTTCAGAGGCCAAGAAAAAATTGTGCTCCCTCTTCTGGATGCGGCTTGTAGTGGTGACTGGAACCACTCGGCGAGTGGTTAATGAAAGATCCCTGTGTACAATAATCCTTCATTTATTTTGATACAGGGACGGTATTGCTGCAGGCAGTAGGCTATTGCCCCTCGATGACATAGGTGACTTCCGGAGCGCCCTGTACCTAGTTCAGCAACTGCTGACTCGGAGGACAGCTCACATTAGCGCCGACAACTGTCGGCCTCAGCAAAGCTGCCGCCGGTGTGTCAGGCGCAGCTCCTGGCAGCAGGACTAAATCGTTGTTGCTGCATACCACTCTGGGAAGGACACTTTTCAAACCGTAACATCCATCACGGCTGAATCCGAAAGCGTGTGTCTTCACTGGGAGGTGATCAGCAATAGTGAAGGCTCCCTGGAACCATTGTACAACAGAGAGACCAGGTAGATCTTAGTCCCAGTTGAACACGCGACCCGCTAGGGAGGTTGTAGCCAACAGAAGATAGTCACCTGGCGGCTGACCCAGCGTTGCAAAAGTTCCAACTTGTTTTCTTAAGGTTCCTGCTGAGGCAGACGCCCGCTGGTACTGGAGACGAAGTCCTGCTAGGTGCCTGGGTGCTTCACCTGGCGCTGCAGTTGTCTTCGTCTTAAAATTAACAGCTGATGAAGTCACTGATGTTCGGCATCACGTACGCCCCCTGCTATGGTCATTTAAAGAGAACGTTGGTGAGCATCTGCGAAAACATGAGAAGTAAGATGCGATTTTTATTTGGGGGAGGGTGGTATTTATAAGAGTCTATTGACCAGTACTTCTCCAGCAGCAGCACCGCTACTCTGGAAGAGCCAACAGGCTGCAGCGGCCAAATGTCATTACTGCAGGAGCCTCGCTGGAGCTGTAATATTGCGCAGCATCACCCTTCAGAAGCTGACCTCTCCCGTTTCCTCAGATTACTAAATAAGCACCTTTAAGGCTGAATAAGTGTTCCCGTGAAAAGCTGTCTGGACGTCAATCTGACTCTCACTTCCCTCTGTATGACGCCGTTTAGTAGAGTGTTGCAGGTCCAGTTCATCGACTGAGCGAGGTGGCGCAGCGGTTAGCACACTGGACTCGCATTCGGGACGACGACGGTCCAATCCCGCGTCCAGCCATCCTGATTTAGGTTTTCCGTGATTTCCCTAAATCACTCCAGGCAAATGCCGGGATGGTTCCTTTGAAAGGGCGCGGCCGACTTCCTTCCCCGTCCTTCCCTAATCCGATGAGACCGATGACCTCGCTGTTTGGTCTCTTCCCCCAAACAATCCAATCCAATCCAGTTCAGTTCATCGCACCCGACAGAGTCGTGGTGCAACACTGTCAAGCAAAAGTGTGATCTGCCCTACAATTTGTCTGTGTGTGGGAGCTCTGAGGTGCATAAAAGTTACCATTCGTCATCGTCAGCGGGCCCAGTACGTGGCATGGTGGTATAGGGTGCCACTGACCACACAACACGATCATCTTGGCTCTAATAATCGGTTATTTGAAAATTTCTGACGTGTTGAAGCTATTGGTTGTGCCCTAACTTTTAGATGCCTTTGACGTTGTCCTTCAATAAGATAAAGCAGGAGACCACACGTTACCTGTGTTGTCCTGAGCCAGATTTGGAAACAAAATAACTTCGCCCGTACCTGTGCAGTCTGTGGAAGTAGGGAAACAGTAGCAGTGAGGGGGGAGGCGGGGGGTGTTCAAGTGCGAATGGACTCTGCGGGGCAGGGGCGGTGCAGTTACAAGCTGAAAGCTAATCACATGTAGAGTTTGTAAGCTACAGCTAACATATCCGAAAACGATAAGATTAATGGGTTACTACAGACTGACCAGTATTTCGACAAGTCAGACGTTTATTATTAAAAACACGTTGGGTTTCAGGACTATGCTGACTTTACGACGGAAGGAGCAATTTATTTTCGCTTTACTTTTTAACCTCTTTTTCTTTAAGAGAACCATCGTTAATGGCCAGTTTTGAGTAACACTTACACGTCTCTTGTTGTCATTTTAATATTTGCTTCTTTTGCCAAAACACAGTACAGTTCTCACAGGTTGCAATTGTGATAGAATCCTGAAACAACATATTATCAAACAAACAGCTGTGGACAGGTCAGTTGAGAAGCTTATGGGTAGCTTGTTCTTGGTATACAAGTAAACATGTAACTTCTTCACTTATATTGTTGCAAAGCCGTACTGATTCACATTGCACTAACTATCTATGACCCTAAAAAGTTTACGTAATCTCGTAGGGAAATTCTAGTTTGTTGTATATCACAGTAGTTAAGACTGCTTCACATGTTAAAGATATGGTAAAATACTCTCCTCTTTGCATGCTATCATTTGCCTATAACTTGCTTCAATTATCTCGAACGATTAATCAGAGATGAGGGATGTTATGAGTAATTTGTTCTTGCTTCATTGTTTGCGTAAAGGACAGGAAGTGGGTGCGCTACATAAATCCATTTCCTCGAGACTGGAGACAGATATAAATTTCCTGGCAAGTTTAAAAGAAATATATCAGTATGTTAACTACATTTAAAACGCAGCACTGTGTGACCTAACATGCACCAAACTCAAACTCTTAGCGACTCCTGTTTTCCCTTGTAATCTTTTCTAATTGCGTGTGATGGGTCACTCAGTTTCTAAATATCACAGTAACTATGTCCAGTAACGAAACGATAGGCATTCACCATGAAGCTGGTAAAAGAGGCTATAAGATGCGAAAAAAATAGTCTTTTTACCCAATCGTTTCGTTAACATTGTGTGAGAAAGATTGCAGTGCAGGTGGTGTGCGGTCGTCATTGTTCCCAAAGTATAGCGAGCCGCCGGCGGAGGTGGCCGAGCAGTTCTAGACGCTACAGTGTGGAACCGCGCGACCGCTGCGGTCGCAGGTTCCAATCCTGCCTCGGGCTTGGATGTGTGTGATGTCCTTAGGTTAGTTAGGTTTAAGTAGTTCTAAGTTCTAGGGGACTGATAGCCTCAGGTGTTAAATCCCATAGTGCTCAGAGCCATTTGAACCATTTTTTAAATTTAGACAAAATATGGATGTTAACGTTGCGTCAGCAGAATGACAATCGATTACTCTTAATCGAGAATGATGACGCCTTCCAAAGATAATCATACCGTCGGCATCACGTGACGAATGGTGGTGCCCTCTATGCGCTCTATAAATGCGAGAGTAACCGGAGCCTCAGTGGCAGTAGCCGGACGACCTCAGAAGATGTCTCCCGCAGATGGAGACGAAACGTTAGGTGGAAATTTTATACATCGACCGCGGCCTCTCAGCCCGGAAGTTTCAACTGAAGAAATTTACAGTAGTTCTCCATATAAGATAAAAATTATTTCATCATTCCGACTTTTTTGTAAAACCGTAAGGTCATTCTTACTTGATCATTTTTCCTATGGCAGAGTCTTTACAACACGTGAAATACGAAACTTAAAACAAGAAAGTGCAAAATATCTTACTGCAAGTTCTGATATACGTCTTGTAGATTAAGCCAATCGAACAAATTCACTCTTCAGAAAGAGCGCACTTATATTTACGTAACATGGGATACAATAGAATACACTTTTATCAAAATGATAAAAAAGTAAATTATAGATTGCAGCAATCAGCCGTCCTTTTTAAATTTTATTATGCAGGTCTATATTTCGGCTAGAAGCTAGCCATTCTCAATGCACTATTATTTTCGCTGAAAGCATGTAAGTCCCTGTTGATCGGGCTTCACCCCCTGACTGCTGACGGCTGATTGCTGCAGTCTATAATTTTCAAGTCAATATAACAGCCGCTGAGTGCAACCGCTTTCCGAATGGAAGGTAACCTGATGATAAAAAAGTATAAGAACCTATTAGCAATCGTGAGTGTTAAGGGAAAAAACTGGATCTAGTGAGGTGATGTGTAATCCGGCAACAGATCACCTGCTATGTTGCAATTCTATGGCGTTGCTCATTACGCTACACCGACCATAAATGAATATAGACCATACTTTGCTTCTTACCATCTCCTGAAAGCTTTAATCGTAGATGTGTTATTAACTGGCATTTAATTGCAACAAACTGTACCAAGAACAATGCGTTTTTGATGGTTCCTCAATGTGCCGTTGCCTTAAAACGGCATATTTCGCAAGATGTCTCTCATGAATTTATTGCAACAAATCATACAGTTAACGACGGATTTCCGACAGCACTTAAAGTCAATATGGCGTCTCGCGACTATGTATCGGAGAGGGACAGCGTGCGTGTGACGTAGGTGGCGTTGTACCATCTCATTGGTCTAGGTCCAAATGGACGTTCAGAATATCTGACCTGCTAGATATTACTCTGCAGGATCGGTAACACTCCCCAACGTGCTTATTCCGTGATATGACGTCAGAAACTCGACAGACTCAACGCTCGAATACACGGTCCGTGTGCCGACAATTTTAGAGTAATTATGACTCGCAGACAGACGCATGAACAGTATACGCAGATGTAGCAAAAATGGTTCAAATGGCTCTGAGCACTATGCGACTTAACTTCTGAGGTCATCGGTCGCCTAGAACTATTGACCAGTACTTCTCCAGCAGCAGCACCGCTACTCTGGAAGAGCCAACAGGCTGTAGCGGCCAACTAACTAACCTAAGGACATCACACACATCCATGCCTGAGGCAGGATTCGAACCTGCGACCGTAGCGGTCGCTCGGCTCCAGACTGTAGCGCCTAGAACCGCACAGCCACTCCGGCCGGCCAGATGTAGCATTTGAGTGAGAGGACGTGTAGTTGGACTCGAAGACGGTTGGAGTAATTCGGCGAGTCGCTCGACATTTGAATAGGGGTGATGCCACTATCCGACGATGTTGGCATAGCGTTAAGAAGGAAGCGGTCGACCTAGAGAGATGACAAAGTGAGGACCAAGAGAGGCCCTCAGAGCCCCGAATTCATCATTATCATCGATCCAGCATGCAGCCGGTGCTTCAGTGACCACAAGGACCATAAACAGGCGGCCAACTACGATTGACCTCTGCACACCAACAAGCCCATTTGACGTAGTGTCGGGCACTTTCGGCTGGAATCTCATTGACTGGGGTAGGATTGTCTTCAGCGATGAGTCCCGCTTCGAACTGAGCCCAAATGGTTCAAATGGCTCTGAGCACTAGGGGACTTAACATCGGAGGTCATCAGTCCCCTAGAACTTAGAACTACTGAAACCTAACTAACCTAAGAACATCACACACATCCATGCCCAAGACAAGATTCGAACCTGCGACCGTATCAGCCGCGCGGTTCCGGACTGAAGCTAAACTGAGTCCAGATGACCAGCGAAAACGGATCAGGAGACGCCCGGACAGCGGTGCGATGCCAACCTGACTGTCCCCACCATAAGGCCCTACAACGAGCAGTGATGGTCCGGCGCGCCATTTCATTTCACAGCAGGATTTCGTTCATTGTCATCTGCGGCACCCTTCTGGCAAAGCTGTATGTCGACAATATTCTACGCCCCGTTTTGTTTTCCTTAATAGATAAATTATGATTAAGAAAAACGTTAATGGCTGCTAATAGATTAGAATATCTTAGTTTCATTTAGAGTAACATAGTAATAAGATATCTAATACATAAGTTTGACCTACTTCCGAGAGCGCAACAACGTCCGTGTACGTGTGCTACGGCTACCAATCAGTCGTCGTGTTTGTGCTTGTTTACATCATGTTTATTCTTATTGTAAACGAAGTATAGAATGTCACATCTCGTCGAAATCTGTGAGTCGCAGGGTCTGGCCTGTCGTTCTAAGTCCACTCTACATCTTGCGGTGCCTCACCGTATGAGTTTGCGCCTTTTTAATGCGTGTTGTGATTTAGCTGCCGAACTTTGCAGACGCACATTGCATTTTGATTATCAGCGTGCGATTTACGTTTCCCTCCCCCTCTGCGTGTGTCGTAATCTCGGTTCAGCTCTGCCCCTGCGCTCCCCTGCTCCCTGGCGTTTTATCTGCTTTAGCCCTGAGCGCTGGCTGCCGCCCTTTGTTAAAGTTATTAGCCGAGGTGTGTGTTAAGCCGGGACGCGAGGGCGCACGTTAAATGAAGTGCCTGGGGGGGAGGGAGGGGGATGCTGCCTCAGACCACCACCGTCTCCCCCCTACCAACAGCCCAGTGATGCTCTCCGTTTACACTTTCCTCTGCATTTGTAGCGCACAGATCACCATTCGCTATGTCGCAGAGGACCATCATTGCCGCTTGCTTTTGAGCACTTTCTCGTTAAATTCTGGAATGAGGACTCCAAATATTATTGTTCCTTTTCTGCCTCCACACAGTCTTACGTAGATTTCGTCTCAGTGGCTGTACAGAGATAGAAAAAAAAACTTAACACTGTAAGATTAAATGATTTGGGCAATAGTTCCGGGGATTGTATGTGGGGATCGTAGTTTTTTATTGGATCCAGTCACTTTGACTATGATCCACACACCGAGCAACTTCCCTGGTTCACAAGCCTTCTCCATATAACGTGATGATGCAGACCCGATCATTGGTCGCTGGTGTCCTTCGTGCCATGGTGGATGCTCACTCTACTGTTCCACAGTCGTCTCTAAAGCGTCCCTGCTTACGCGTTACACTGAGGTGACGGAAGCCATGGGATACCTCCTAATATCGTATCGGACCTCCTTTTGCCAGGCCTAGTGCAGCAACTCGACTTCGCATGGACTCGACAAGTCATTGGAAGTCATCTGCTGAAATATTGAGCCATTCTGTAGTCACCCATAACATGGCGAAAGTGTTACCAGTGCAGGATTTTGTGCTCATACTGTCATTTCGATTATGTCCAATAAACGTTCGGTGGGATTCATCTCAGGTCTGGGTGGCCAAATAATTCGCACGAACTATCCAGAACGTTCTTCAAGCCAATTGCGAACAGTTGTTGCCTGGTGAGACAGCACATTGTCATCCATAAAAATCTTATAGTTATTTAGGAACATGAAGTTCACGAATGGCTGCAGATGGTCTCCAAGAAGCCGAACATAACCATTTTCAGTCAATGAACGGTTCAGTTCGATGGGAGGACCCAGTCCATTCCATGTAAACACAGCCTACACCATTATGGAACCACCACCAGCTTGCGTAGTGCCTTTTTGACAACTTTGGTCCATAGCTTGGTGGGGTCTGCGCCTCACTCCAAATCTACCATCAGCTTTTATCAGTGAAATTGGGACTCATCTGGCCAGACCACGGTTTTTCAGTCGTCTTTGGTCCAACCGATATGGTCATGAGCCCAGGAGAAGCGCTGCAAGCGATATCGTGCTGTTAGTAAACGCACTCCCATCGCTCGTCTGCTATCATAGTCCATCTACGCCAAGTTTCTCGCACTGTCCTGCCTGATAACGTTCGTCGTAAGTCCCACATTGATTTTTGCTGTTATTTCACACAGGATTGCCTGTGTATTAGCACTGGAAACTCTACGCAAACGCCGCTGCTCTCGGTCATTAAGTCAAGGCTAGCGGCTGCAGCGTTGTCCGTTATGAGAGGCAATCCCTGAAATTTGATGTTTTTGACACACTTTTGACACTGTGGCTCTTGGAATACTGAATTCCGTTACGATTTCCGAAATGGAACGTCCCATGCATCTAGTTGTAACTACCATTTCGCCTTCAAAGAGAGTTAATTCCCTTCGTGCGCCATAATCACGTCAGAAATCTTTTCACATGAGTGAACCGACAGGAAGAAGATGCTGTGATATGCAAATGATTAGCTTTTCAGAGATGTGGCCGATCGGTTCTAGGCGCTTCAGTCCGGAACCGCGCTGCTGCTAGGGTCGCAGGTTCAAATCCTGCCTCGGGCATGGATGTGTGTGATGTCCTTAGGTTAGTTAGGTTTAAGTAGTTGTAAGTCTAGGGGACTGATGACCTCAGTCAGGTTGGTATCCAACCCCTGTCTGGGCGTTTCCTGATCCGTTTTCGCTGGTCATCTGGGCTCAGTTCGAAGCGGGACCCATCGCTGAAGACAATCCTACCCCAGTCAATAAGATTCCAGCCGAAAGTGCCCGACACTACTTCAAATGGCTTGTTTCAATGGTAGTCGGCCGCCTGTTTACTGTTCTTGTGGTTACTAAAGCACCAGCTACATGCCGGATCGATGATAATGATGAATCCGGGGCTCTGAGAGTCTCTCTGACGATTGATTGGTCCTCACTTTGTCATCTCACTAGGTCGACCGCTTCCTTCTTGACGCTCTGTTCGCTCATGGTTCCCCCAGTCCTGCCAACATCGTCGAATAGTGGCATCACCCCTATTCAAATGTCGAGCGAATCGCCGAATTACTCCAACCGTCTTCGACCAAAGGGTTCAGAGTCATTTGAAATATTTTGACAGCTGCACCAATGCGCTGCCCCTTCATGTCTTGTGTACACAGTTCTACCGCCATCTGTATAGGTGCGTGCCGCTGTCCCTTGACTTTTGTTGGCTAAATGTATTTTCAACTGAAATACTGCAATCTACCTATAGATAGCTTCGATGGTAACTGTGTGTATGTTTACAAACAACGTCAGGGATGGCTTTCCAATCGGTACAGGGACCGTCGAAATAGCAACACACCTGCATGACAAGTCTGGGTTACGCAGCGCGCTTGCTGATGCAGTTTTATGAGAACAGAGTTCCGCAATTTTGAGAATGTCGTAATTTACACAAATCTTCACTTGGCTGTACGCAGGGTATACCAGTCTGCAGACTATAGCTATGCAAAGGTGTAAATGTGGAACTGAGTCCCTTTATGTCGCTTCTGCCTACATTCGAAAAAATCAGTCGTCAGATATTTTTTCTTGTTGGAGGATCTTTCTCTCTTGGTCTGGCTTCACTCAGCTTCAAATGTGGTTTGCCGATTATGCTTGTGGGCACACGAACCGTATCGGTTTTGTTTTTGACAACCAACCTGTAAATGGGCGCCTTTGCCGAACTGTGATGTTCTGTGTATCCACAGGCAATCATCTGAAATGTATCCTGTGTTAAGTTAAACATAGCTCGTAATTTACTAGAAGCCTCACCATTTTGGAGAGTGGAAGTTATAATTATTGCAGGTGATTGCTGTGATCATATTTTGCTGTATTGTTCTGAGTTTTCCTCTTGATTTTGTTCCCACATTTCTTTTAACAGATATGCTCCTCGTAAAATGGTTATGTTGAAGCAGGCGTACATATAAATTATTTTTGCTTTTACGTAATGTGTTAATAAATGTCCAATTTTCGCGCACATCATTTGGTATTTGTAAAATGGATTTTCTTTCAAACCCGGAAGCTTTTCAGAGTTTTCCATTTAGCCTGCCTCACACACGTAACTAATATGAGACCACAGCCTGTGGCTTTCTATAACGGCACGGTGAGCTACCGTTCACATAGGACACGACAAATTCTACGTAGTTGCATAGCTTTCAATACGGCGTCAATTAAAATCATGTGAGCGGGTATGTACGTTACAGTGCAGATTATGGGGTAATTAACTGTGACACCAGTTAAACACAAGGAATACGGAACCCAAATGTTGGATCCAAAAATAGATTTTGCACAGGGATAAATCAGGTGCAACAGATAACGCTTGGAGAGGAAAATGCTGCCTGCTATTACAAAATAGCTGGCAGGTAAATATCATCTGCAGACACGCCACTCTTCCAAGATTCTAGAATCTTCTTATATTCGTTGATGTAGGCATTTCTAATAACTAATTGTTAGTTTACCAGCTGTCACATCACACTCGGGGGCTATTTCCCGATCACAACCTGGGGCTATTTCCCGCATATAATACACAATTTGTACGGTCCTTGGTCACACAACTGAGGAAGTTTATATGAGTCTCTTTTTTTTGTTTGCATATAAGTTTATTTATTTATCGATCCACAGATCTTTTTAGATTGTGGAGTACATCATTGGTTTGCGAAGATTGCGCGCGCGTACACACACACACACACACACACACACACACACACACACACACTGCTACAGAAAATCAAACATACGTTGTTGCTCCTGTAGTTCCAGAAGTTGCAACAGTGTACCTTCCGACCTCTGTGCTCGCGTTTTTCCAGTAATAAAATGAAGACTCACTAAATCTACATCTGCATCTACATTTATACTCCGCAAGCCACCCAACGGTGTGTGGCGGAGGGCACTTTACGCGCCACTGTCATTACCTCCCTTTCCTGTTCCAGTCGCGTATGGTTGGCGGGAAGAACGACTGCCGGAAAGCCTCCGTGCGCGCTCGAATCTCTCTAATTTTACATTCGTGATCTCCTCGGGAGGTATAAGTAGGGGGAAGCAATATATTCGATACCTCATCCAGAAACGCACCCTCTCGAAACCTGCACAGCAAGCTACACCGCGATGCAGAGTGCCCCTCTTGCAGAGTCTGCCTCTTGAGTTTGCTAAACATCTCCGTACGCTATCGCGCTTGCCAAATAACCCTGTGACGAAACGCGCCGCTCTTCTTTGGATCTTCTCTATCTCCTCTGTCAACCCGACCTGGTACGCATCCCACACTGATGAGCAGTACTCGAGTATAGGTCGAACGAGTGTTTTGTAAGCCACCTCCTTTGTTGATGGACTACATTTTCTAAGGACTCTCCAAATTAATCTCGTCCTGGCACCCGCCTTACCAACAATTAATTTTATATGATCATTCCACTTCAAATCGTTCCGTACGTATACTTCCAGATATTTTACAGAAGTAACTGCTACCAGTGTTTGTTCCGCTGTCATATAATCACACAATAAAGGATCCTTCTGTGTATTCGCAATACATTACATTTTTCTATGTTAAGGGTCAGTTGCCACTCCCTGCACCAAGTGCCTATCTGCAGCAGATCTTCCTGCATTTCGCTACAGTTTTCTAATGCTGCAACTTCTCTGTATACTACAGCATCATCCGCGAAAAGCCGCATGGAACTTCCGACACTATCTGCTAGGTCATTTATATATATTGTGAAAAGCATTGGTCCCATAACACTCCCCTGTGGCACGCCAGAGGTTACTTTAACGTCTGTAGACGTCTCTCCATTGAGAACAACATGCTGTGTTCTGTTTGCTAAAAACTCTTCAGTCCAGCCACACAGCTGGTCTGATATTCCGTAGGCTCTTACTTTGTTTATCAGACGGCAGTGCAGAACTGTATCGAGCGCCTTCCGGAAGTCAAGGAAAATAGCATCTACCTGGGAGCCTGTCTCTAATTTTCGTGAACAAATAAAGCGAGTTGGGTCTCACACGATCGCTGTTTTCGGAATTACAGTAGCAATTAACTCCGCGATTAACTGCAGACAGAATGCTCGTTTTTAGAAATACAGTCACCAGTGAGCAGTGCAGGATTCTAAGGGGCGTAACAAAGTTGAACTTTCCGTGGGGTGACAAAAGTTGCATCTCTTAAGTTGCGGCACTGAAAATCGGGAGTTCTCACAGCCAAATGTGGTATGCCACCAGCTGTGGCGACACTTTTGTTGCTTGTGTGAACCTGGCTTTATTCACACCTCTACTACTTCAGTAGTTTTCTTTTCTTGTTTCGTGGGTGTGCAGCCTTAAACCACTGCGAATAAATTTCAGATATATTTCTTCCATACTTCTGCGTTAAGGTGGTTGTGTGTAAATAAATTACTTTTATATCCAAAAGCTTGTGTGGTCGGTGCAATGCATCAATTTCTGTTGTTATCATATACTCTGTTACCTAAACAGATGCAGTTGGTTTGCTCCAGGGTTGTATTTCTTGTCTTAATGTTTGATCTTACCAGCCTGTCCCATTTATATAATATCGCTTCGGTCTCTTTTGTGATTATCCTTACCTTACACACATCCGATCAAAAGTACCGAGATAACTCTTGATCAGAATTATCGGGATACCTCTATGTAATGTGGAACTGACCACTAAATGCCGCAAAAGGCAGGCGCACCAGTATCAAAGGAGGTGAAAAGTATTGTGTCGTCAGCAGAGAAGCTGTAATAGCAGAGTGGGTCCCTCGGGAGAGCTCAGGGACTTGGAACGTGGACTGGTCATTGGATGTAATTTCAGTAACAAATCCATCAGGACCATTTCAGCCTTTCTAGCGCTTCCCAACTCGATTGATGCAGATGTGGTTTTGAAGTGGAAACATTTAAGGAACAACCACAGCTAAACCAAGATCAGACCATCCTCGTGCCATGAGGGACAGGGACTTACAGCATTGGGGACAGTGAGTGTGAAAAAATCTGATGAAGTCAGCGGAAGCAACCACTCGTGACTTCCAAAGGACTACCAGCGGTCCAGCTAGCAAAGTGAGTTAAGAATGGGGCACAGTGGTCGAGCAGCTTCTCATAAGCCACACATTTCTGGAGTCTATGCTAAGCGATCCTTTAGTCTATGCTAAGCGATCTATGCTAAGGATCCTTTATTGTATGATTATATGATAGCGAAACAAACACTGGTAGCAGTTATTTCTGTAAAATATCTGGGAGTATGCGTGCGGAACGATTTGAAGTGGAATGATCATATAAAATTAATTGTTGGTAAGGCGGGTACCAGGTTGAGATTCATTGGGAGAGTCCTTAGAAAATGTAGTCCATCAACACAGGAGGTGGCTTACAAAACACTTGTTCGACCTGTACTTGAGTATTGCTCATCAGTGTGGGATCCGTACCAGGTCGGTTTGACGGAGGACATAGAGAAGATCCAAAGAAGAGCGGCGCGTTTCGTCACAGGGTTATCTGGTAAGCGTGATAGCGTTACGGAGATGTTTAGCAAACTCAAGTGGCAGACTCTGCAAGAGAGGCGCTCTGCATCGCGGTGTAGCTTGCTGTGCAGGTTTCGAGAGGGTGCGTTTCTGGATAAGGTATCGAATATATTGCTTCCCCCTACTTATACCTCCCGAGGAGATCACGAATGTAAAATTAGAGAGATTCGAGCGCGCGCGAAGGCTTTCCGACAGTCGTTCTTCCCGCGAACCATACGCGACTGGAACAGGAAAGGGAGGTAATGACAGTGGTACGTAAAATGCCCTCCGCCACACACCGTTGGGTGGCTTTCGGAGTATAAATGTAGATGAAGACGCTTGTGGTAGTGTGAAGAGTGAGGCTACTGGACAGTGGATGACTAGAAACGAATGATATGGAGTGATGAATCACGCTATACCCTGTAGCAATGCGTTGGAAAGGTTTGGGTTTGGCGAGTGACTTGAGAACATACAGCCGCATGTGTAGTGCGAACAGTGAAGTAAGAATGAGGCGTTGTTACGGAATGGGGGTATTTTTTGTGCTTAGGGTTCGGTCGCCTTATTGTTATTAAGAGAACGCTAGATGCGGGGGGACATTTTACAGCATTGTATGCTGCTTATAGTAGATGGGAGGCAGTGATTGCTTCAGCACGATAATGCATTCTGCCATAACGCAGCATCTATGAAGCGATGATTTTTGGATAACGGAAACACTCCTGAAATGAACTGGCCTTCCCAGAGTCACGACCTGAACCCAATGGAACACCTTTGGGAGTCTTAAAACGTGGACTTCGCTCAAGACCCAAGCATCCTACGTCACTACCTTCTGCAGTTTCGACTTTTGAGGAAGAATGGGTTGAAATTCCTCCAAAGACATTAATGCACCCCATTCATAGTGTCCCCATCACAGTTTAAGCAACCATAAAGGCGAAGAGAGCACACACCCTATATTAATATTCACTAATGAGTGTCAGATAGAGTAGTTCTTTAAACATCAGTACAAAGAGCGTGACCGTTTTCAGTTGGTTTTTTATTTTCTGTTTTCATCCTCTTTTTTTTCTTTTGAACTGAACTGCATCATATTGTACGATTTCCCAAGTATCTCCGAATGTTATGGCTTAGGGGTCTGGTTGGTTGGTTCTGAGAAGAACCGTTGTGAATTAGTTTCGCGTTCATGTTTAAGCCAGGAGATATGTAGTAGGTAAGTCTGGCTGCCAGCTCTGATACTCGTTTAGCACCACCCAGGGGATACGTGGAGACTGATACCAAATCCTTCGAAGACTGAAGTCGGCTGCTTCACCTTAACAACAGCATGGCCAATGCGAAGTTGAATGTCACCTTTAAAGGTCCTTCACCACCAAGACTCTCCAAAATATCTAGGAGTGACTCTTGATAGAACCCTCTCGTACTGGAAGCACATAGAAAACACCGCGGCAAAGCTGAGATCACGCAATAACATCATACAGAAGCTGAGTGGTACCTCACGGGGCGCAAGAGCTACGACACTGCGATGCGCTGCCTTAGGGCTGGTCTATTCTGTTTCTGAATACTGTGCCCCAGTGTGGCTCAATAGCACACATGTGAGAAAAATTGACGTGGAGCTAAATGCAGTAATGAGGACAATAACAGGCTGCATCAAATCTACTCTTTTATACTGGTTACCACCTCTAAACAACATTGCGCCACCAGACCTCCGAAGACAGAACGCCCTCCTCAAGGAATACCAAAAATTACTTAACATCCCCGAGCTTCCAATGCACTCTGACGCTCCTGCACTCCGAATGAACCAATTAAAATCTAGGCAGCCATCTGTTCTACTGGCAGAATCTCTACAGGTAGCTACTTTCAGTATCAACAAAAAGTGGACAGAAATGTGCAACACTATTGCCCATGAGGAACATCAGACCCTACGAAGACCTGACACAAGACTAGCCGGTATGGAACTAACGCGACGTGCCTGGAAAACAATTAATCGTATCCTCACAGGCCACGGCATCTGTGCTGAAAACCTCTACCTATGGGGAAGGGCTTCATCTTCACAGTGTGACTGTGGAAATGAACACTAGACGATCCATCGCATTGTAACAAGCTTTAGCAGAAGAGCCTACCATGGGAACTTGGAAGATTTCTAAGTGACAGAGGCAGCCCTTGAATGGATCGACAAAAAATATAGACTTATTTTTTAAATTATAGGTAATGAAATTAATATATTTTTGTAAAACTATGTAATCTTCAATTGCTAGTCGCTGTTCATATGTATTGTCATACGCTAAATAAATAAAATAAATCCAAAGTACCGTTTGTAGAAATATTTTTGATACTCTATTTGTGGACATTGTAGGACAACTTCTCCTATCAGACCACGTTGACCTTATTTCTAGCAGCATGAGACTTCCACCGCTAACGGTCTCACTGTTACAGAACACCCAGCCAGTTTTAGAGCAGGTGGGTGGAAGAAAAAAGTTAGGTGTACCGTTCAGCCTTATGCCTGAGATAGTTCTAAGAGAGGGCGAGAGTGCAAGTATCGTTGCTTCATCTGCTGTTTAGACATCGAGTGAAACCACACACCCCACCACCGCCTCGCGGTCCTTAAGTATCGCTTAAGAAATCGATCTAGTACGACCACAAACACGTACCTCCTTCCATGAACAGTAAACAGATTTTCTTACTGAGCGGCCCTTAGTTGTGTGGATAATTCTGCGATACAGTTTTCACATCGTAATTAGTACCATTAGCACGATAAAATGTATATTGGAGGATCAGAGCAATTCGTCTGTTTGCCGAAGGTTGAGGCGATGTTTGTCCCACTCGGGGCAGTGCAAAGATGCTTCGTTTTTGCAGACTCATAGGCATTAAGATGGACTGTGTATTGATGAAGAAATATGCATTTCATCGCTTCGGTTTGCAGAATGTTTGCCGTGTGCATTGAGAATGGTAACCATTGTAACCAAAGGAACATTATTGGTTTCTGAATTATAGGCTACATGTGTGAATACACATTCTGCATGTTTACTTTATTACAGTGATGTCCATTTCCTTCAACATGTCGTTGGCAATGGTTGATTCTTCTACCGTTGAAGGAAATCCTTCTACCACAAGCACAAGAGGATGCCATGAAACTTTGATCACTCTTGTGCCCTCGTTGACAAGGTCGTTCGCAGGACAATGATGACTCTTCGTACGTAAAGCCTTCAGTTGCCATTGTTAATGCTTTTCTTTTTTATATAAAAACTTAAAATAGTGGCTGGGATCAAACCTGAAACGCAAGACATTTTGATTTCTAGTCAAAGACGCTACCTCTACACCATGGGTGCCCTCTATACAGCAAACAGTGCCTCTATAAAATCGTGGCCCTCTTGAGTTTTTGGGGCAGTTGTTAATTTATCTCTGAAGAAGTCTCCCGCAGATGGGGACACAACATCAGTGAATAGTTTTACACTGCAACCACGACCTCGTAGCCCTGACATTTTACTGAGGTGACAAAAGTCAGGGGATAGCGCTATACACATAAACAGATGGGTCATTTATACTCAGGTGAGTCATGTAAGGTTTCCGACGGCAATTACCAGATTTTCAACGCGGAACTATAGTTGGAGCTAAGTGTATGGGACATTTCATTTCGGAAATCGTTAGCGAATTCAATATTCCGCGATGCACACTGTCAGGAGTGTGGCGAGAATACCAAATTTCAGGCATTACTTCACACCACCGACAACGCAGTGGCCGACGGCCTTCACTTAACGATCGAGAGCAACGGCGTTTGCGTCAAGTTGTAAGTGCAAACAGACAAGCATATTTGCGTGAAATAATCGCAGAAGCGAATGTGGACGTACGACGAAAGTATCCGTTAGGACAGTGCGGTGAAATCTAGCGTTTTAGGCTATGACAGCAGACGACGACGCGAGTGCCTTTGCTAAAACCACGACATCGCCTGCAGCGCCTCTCCTAGGCTCGTGACCATATCGGAAGGACCTTAGACGACTGGAAAACCGTGGCCTGGTGTGATGAGTCCCGAGTTCAATTGATAAGAGCTAATTGTAGATTTCGAGTGAGGCCCAGACCACATGAAGCCATGGACCCAACTTGTCATCAAGACACTGTGCAAGCTGGTAGTGTCTCCATTGCAGCGTGGGAAGTTTTTTCATGGAATGGACTGGGTCTTCTAGTCCACTTGAACCGGTCATTGACTAGAAATGTTTATGTTATGGTACTTGAAGACCTTTTGCAGCCATTCGTGGAGGTCATGTTCCCAAACAACGACGGAATTTTTATGGGTGACCGTGCGCCCTGTCACCGGGCCACAATTGTTCGCGATTCGTTTGAAGATCATTCCGGACAATTCGAGCGGACCCCATCGAACATTTCTGCGACATAATCGAGACGACAGTTCGTGCACAAAATCCTGCGTCGACAACACGCACTTATGGACGGCTATAGAGGCAGCATGGCTCAGTAGTTCTGCAGCAGACTTTAGTCCATGCTATGTTGTGTTTGTACACTACGCCGGGCAAAACGAAGTATTTGGAGGTATACCATGACTTTTGCCATCTCAGTGTACTTCTGACTGTAATGGAGAAAGTGTGGAAAGTGTCCGGCCGAACACACGACGTTCGCCGTTTCTTCACTCGGCGCCCGCGCTTCCTGTGGTATTAAAGGGGGAGGGAGGATGGCTTGGCAACGCCGGCCCGTGGCGCGTTTTGTGCCATTAGTGGCAGCGGCAGCCGGCCCGTCGCTCTCACAGGTCAAGGCCCCTCTGCGACGCCACTCGCCGGCGGGAGTTGCTCGCGGAACAGCGAGGCCTGCCTCCGCCCACGCACTCTGCGCCGCTTGCCGACACGATACAGTGCCCTGGCTGGCACTGGAGCAGAGTAGTGTGCACGTAAGAATGCAGGTGAGGGGCTTGCGCGATAACAATGGACGGTGTACCAGGTGGCGCAACAGCCAGTAGTATCATTCTGTCGCGTCAGTCTGCACCTTGCGCTTCAAGGTGCCCCAAGAACATTCGCCCCAAATGGATGTCTCTGAAAAGGGCACTCTCTGAAGTTAGACACACAGACATAGATACAAGGAAAGTAAGTGCGAAGAAACCTTGGGTAAGAGAAGAAATTTTTCAGCGAAAGAAGTAAGTACAGAAATATCCAGGGAAAGACGGGAGTACGACAGTATAAGCCATTTATGAATGAAGAAAGTAGGGAAGCCAAAGTCAGACTGCTGCAGAAAAATGTCAAGAAATCGAAAAAGTATTGGTCGTTGGGAGGACTCGTTCAGCATAGAGGAAACTCAAAATAACCTTCGGTGAAATCTAAAGAAAGATGTCAAAATTAAGAATGTAATGGGAACTCCATTGTTAGACGTAGAGAAGAGAGTTGAAGGTGGAAAAGGTACATTGAAGGCCTTCCTGCGGGAGAGGACTTGACGTGATACAAGAAGAAACTGGAGTTGATATGGAAGACGTAGGGGACCCAGTATTAGAGTCAGAGCTTAGCAGAGCTCTCGAAGACTTACAGTCAGGTGAGGCAGAAGGGATGGACAAAATTCCTTCCGAGCTATTATAGTCGTTGGAAGAACTGACAGCCAAACGATTATTGAAGTGTCGCGGATCGACAAACTTCGTCAGTGGCCTAGCGAGGTGGTGCAGTGGTTACCACAGTGGACTCGCATTCGGGAGGACGACGCTTCAAACGCGAGTCCGGCCATCCAGATTTAGGTTTTCCGTGATTTCCCTAAATCTTTCCTGGCAAATGCTGGGATGGTTCGTTTGAAAGCGCACGGCCGATTTCCTTCCCCATCCTTGACACGATCCTAGGTTGTGCTCCGTCTCTAATGACCTCGATGTGACGGGATGTTAAACGCCATCTTCCTTCCTTCCTCAGTGCGGTGGTTGAAGTCATCTATCGTTTGTATATTGCAAATCAATATCTGTACCAGACCGAACTACATTTGTTCGTACCTTGTAGGTATACAGCAGTATGAGGATGTATGCTACAGTCTAATTGAACATTGCTTCAAACAGCGCATGGAGGAAGCTTGTCGCCAGTAGCAACCTTACATCCCATCAGCAGGTCGTTTCGAAGTCGCATTGAATTGTGCAGTCAGGAAAATGGGCACTCGTTTGACCACGTCTCTTAAATGAATGTTCCATCACAACAAATCAATACACTGCCGATCATGTACAGCATGTTACATACATCCCTAAAACTCTGAACGTTTGCTGTTCCCTAAAAATTGACAGTACTTCGATTTAAATTGATTTGTACACTATTGGTTTAAATACATCCTCTAGATGGTAGAAAAAATGTTTTGTTTAAAACACGTTCCCTGTCAATAAGATTGTTTAAACTAGATAAGTAAATTTAGCGCCTTGTAACAATTCCATTGTTTGTCTATCTAAATAAATATTGCTTACTCTTCATATTTGCAAATTACAGAAAAACACACCATGTCGCCAAAATTTCAGAATTGGAGGCTAATAAACAATGGTACCGATATTCCCTCTAAACATTCGCGAATAAAATAGGAAAGGGATTGCAGGAATTTATACTGTCACACTGTCATTACGTTTACATGTGACGCGACTTCCGGAAGACGAAAACCGAATTTAGTAAACCGATTTTCGCTTTTGTGTTAACATGTTAAGGTCTAAGCCGTTTTGCTAGATCGGTCGGGTTTGGCGCCTGGAAGATAGCTTTCCGGTTTCTGATTTAGTCGGCACAATGGCTGCTTCTTTTAATTAAATGTCAGAGGTAAACAGCTTCTTACTCAGTCTAATATTTCCACTTCTTTACCGCATAAAAAGTGATTCCGTTCAGATTAACCACTTTTTTTTTAAAAAAAAGCAACACGTAACATAACAACCCAAGCACGTTTCAATATTGACTATTTGTACACAAAGCGAAAATCGATTGTGAAAGTGGCCATCGCGCAGCCAGAACCACATATCCGGAATCGCTTTGGAGTTTTTGCATGATCAACCAGAAGTGATATTGGGAGACTGGTATACGAAATCTGGTTTTCGGAGCCCCTTGTAAACATACTGTGTGTATACTCTTCCATCCACAGTGCGGTGGCTTACAGAGTACAAATGTAGGTTTCGTTAAAATAGGCTTTGGCTCGTTAGTGAAGCTCAGATATAGTAGTGAAATAGTGAAGACATTTGCGATAGGAAAAGTGTATCGAACATAATACACGTACGACATTAAAACTTCGACTCCAGTGACTACTGCCGGCCGCGGTGACCATGCGGTTCTAGGTGCTTCAGTCCGCAACCGCGCTGCTGCTACGGTCGCAGGTTGGAATCCTGCCTCGGGCATGGATGTGTGTGTGATGTCCTTAGGTTAGTTAGGTTTAAGTAGTTCTAAGTCTAGGAGACCGCTGACCTCAGATGTTAAGTCCCATAGTGCTCAGAGCCATTTGAACCATCCAGTGGCTACTCTAGAGACTACGAACGACAGACAAATATAATACTTCCGGCTGCACGACGAGACCGATCATGCCCACGAGTGGAATACATCTGTGAGTTTTATTTTCCCATGTTGTCTTGAAGCTCGCACCTAACGTTTGTGCCTTTCGTCTTGGTTTGGTAGTGGTGTTATGGTTGCTGGATTCTGTAAAATAAAAAAAGGAGCGACGACTAGTTATTTGTTTATATCAGTATTTCAAAGCTAACATACACACACACATTATATTAGACTAAAAATTAATAGCCCTTCACTATATTTAATAGTGTGCACAAAATATTAATAGTGCAGAAGTACACATCTAAAGAACAATATGTTTATCATTTTTAAGGGCTAATCAATCACATCCAGATTGATCCTAATTGTATTTCAGTGAACCTTTGGCACTTTTTAATAACTGAATATCACTCTTTGCAAATTTAAACATTTCTGAACAGGGCATACTTACATAGTTCACTGTTACCTGGCGCTCTCTACTTTGATGAAATCTGTTGAATATTTGTTTCTTGGGTCACACCTCGTATTCTCCTTGAATGAAGTGATTCTTTCTACAAAGCCACTGGAGCCAGAATAGAAGCCGTACCACTTTTGAAATATTTGATACTCCTTGCTCAGGCACCGCAGAAGCGTATTTAACCCAGTGTGTTCTACATCTACATCCATACTCCGCAAGCCACCTGGCGGTGTTTGGCGGATGGTATCTTGAGTACCTCTATCGGTTCTCCTTTCTATTCCAGTCTCGTATTGTTCGTGTAAATGTCACTATATTTGTTCTCAGTGCTGCTAAGGTAATGTCGATGATCGCAGAACTCCACATACACATTATCTATGCAAATATTTTCGCTTAGATGATACAGTTCTGTGGCCTTTTCAAAATCTTGTAACACAATGCCTTCCTGTAGAGAAAATGGTGCAAGGGATGTATAGGGGATATATCTGTTATACCATAACTTTTTTGCAGATACTGAAGCACATTACTGTAAATGTTGTTAAGGTCTTAAGTTACTTTTTTCTATAATGGAACAGTCAATCCATTTAGGAGTTCCTTTGCTTTGCTGCGAAAAAGAGTTGTCTTTCCTTCTCTGCTAAATTTTAGAATTGAGAAGTCTAATTTTGCTTGTATCCATTTCCAGCAAGCTCGTAACGGAAGAAACTATAGCAACGGTATTATTCAAGATGATAGATTCTAACATTATATTTGTTTCATGAAATATATTTCGTAATAGATTTAAATACAAAAAAAAAACGGAGAATTATGCACTCGGGCAAAAAATAAACAGAGAAAGAAAATGTGGACGAAAAACCGGAAGAATACATTAAAAACGGAGTGTATGGTAACGCTAGGTGTTGTTGGCCTTAATTTGGGTTGTCGCATAGTTTCGCTTACTTCCTCTTCACGTTTCTGCTGTTAGCTGGGGCATCTGTCGGCGAGTCACGCCAATGTGTGGTGCGCAATCGATGCACCTTCTTCCCTAGGTCGCGAATTTTGGTGTTCAGCGACCGTCGAGTTTTCTCGTAGGAGACGCGACTGATGGCCTGGAATCTCTGGACCACCATTGGCACCCATACCCGCTGATGTCGCTCCTCGGAGAAAATGTGCTGATTTAGACATCTAGCGAACTTCGGTGAGCGTTAAGGGCATAATATGAGACGCAGCGAACCTTAAAAGTCCTTCTGGTGCTATATGAATATATCGGCGGGGACTGTACATATCTGCGAGGAATGGTGTACCACTCGCAGCTATACTATAGGCCGTAAGAACATGGTCATAAAAAGATCCTAACCGGCAAGGATCGGAAAGAAGTGTCAGAACATTTCAGCGACAATCGGTTTTGAACGCATGTCCTCTCAACCAGTTGCCAAACGAACATTACAATGGGAACTAGATCCAGTGCACATTTGTAGCCGGTATCTCGCAAAAGGACGTGTCTCACAGTGGTACATATAGCTGCACGTCTTCAGTGGGCCAAACAACACATTAAGTGGGCAGTAGCTGATTGGAGGCTTGTAGTATGGTCCGACGAGCCGCTATTTCGCCTCTTTTCAAGTGGTTCAAGGGATCGAATACACCGATGGTTCACGGTAACATTTAACCGGCAATATGTTGAGGACTTAGTTCAGACCGCAGGTGGTTCTCTGATGCTTTGGGGTTATTTTTCGCATCATGACTTGGGCACGCCCATTGAGCTAATCGTGAACGTAAACCAGGATGTTTATTTCAGCGTTCTTTGTGAGCAAATGGCGCTGAGCACTATGGGACTTAACATCTATGGTCATCAGTCCCCTAGAACTTAGAACTACTTAAACCTAACTAACCTAAGGACATCACGCAACACCCAGCCATCACGAGGCAGAGAAAATCCCTGACCCCGCCGGGAATCGAACCCGGGAACCCGGGCGTGGGAAGCGAGAACGCTACCGCACGACCACGAGATGCGGGCTTGTGAGCAATTATTGCCTTTCTTCTTCTACTTCTTCGTGGAAAAGTTGTGTACATTCCCGTCTTCTAAGATTACAACAGCCGTGTTCACAGGACTGCACGCATACCATCCTGGTTTGCGAACACTCAGGCACCATATCACCCGAGTTTAACCCTATAGAAAATATCTGCGACTTTTTGCAACAGCGTGTGAAATTTAGCAGTCAACATCCCTGCAGTCTGATTGCTCTGTAGGATCGAATCATCAATAACTGGATTCAGTCTGTAGAAACCTGGGGATTATATTCTTCGCCGAAATGACGCCATTATCAAGACTAGATGTGATATTACACGATGTTTGCGTGATGTCTTCTGAAGGCGGATCAAATTTTTTCTGCTGTGATTAGTAGTTCAATTAGTAAAGCCTCTATTCAGTACGTACCACGTTGTTTAATAATTTCAATCTCGGGAGGCCCAACGGTACCAAGCGACCGTACCGTACCATAAAAATCTAACATTGCTACCGGCGACTGGACCTGCAATTTATGCATGTACAAAAGGCGAGCTGGAATGGTTTTATTCAATACAAAATGAATTTTAGAGAAGTTGGCAAGGTTATAACCTGACAACCGCCGTGTCCTTTCGGCGCCAACCTACATTCCGCCCACGATACCAGTTCTTGTCCCGGCTAGCCTTGGAATCACTTGGCTGCCACGACACTGCCATCCATAGAACTATGCGGGACCGCGAGAACGGCGGGACATGGTTTGCTAGTAACTTAGCAGGAAATACGGAAGCACCCATGAAGGTCGTTATTGCGAAAATGACTACAGCATTAATATTGCAAAACAAATACGCAGTGCAGCATCTGAAAGGGGTGTAGGCTTAACATTGTACTGACAAATTTCTAATTCGCGTTATTTCCTATTTGATTCCGCAGCTCGTAGTCTAGTGGCCAGCGTTGTTACCTCCGGATCACGGTATCCCGGGTTCGATTCCCAACCGGATTGGGGATTTTCTCTGCCCGGGGACTGGGTGTTTGTGTTGTCCTCATCATTTCATCATCATTCGTGACAGTAGCTAGATTGGACTGTGAAAAAAATTGGGCTTTGTACGGGCGCACAGTTGAACGCCCCACAGACCAAACGTAATCATCATCATCATTTCCTCTGTGACAGCAAGTTACAGGAAAGTTATAACGAAGTTACGATAAGGCTCCAGAACAAAATGCAGATGAAGTTCATTGATTGCACCTACCCAAGTTGTGACGCAAGACAACATTAGAAGAACGCAAAAAGTAACAGCGGAGAATTAAGCTGTACTTGTAAATAGAGATATGGGGGAGTCTGTTCTGAGCATGAGGGTAATATTGTAACACTATTGATTTGTATAGGTCCACGCCGAAACTAACGTCTGTCAAAGGGCTCCACGTATGCATTGTAATGTAGGAGAGTAACAAAACAGATTGACTAAGACGCGACCGGGAGGAGCAGGATTCAGATCTCTTCCAATCCATATTTCGTGTTTCTATGAAACCACATAAGGTAATGCCGTGATGATTATTTGAGAAAAACTAATATCGTTGAGCATCGAACTAATACTCCAGTAATCGTGACATCGGTTAGTCAAACTTTCGTTTTTTTCTCCGTTTCCCATTGAAATTTTTTTAAATATGCTCGTAGGCGTACTCTGTTTTTGATGTAATTAGATGAAAAATTTGTGACAGGTCGTTAGCAGTGCCTACTTCTAACATCTCAGTTTCGTAAAAAAGGTTACAATTTAATTTATCTGATTCTAAAATTTTCCCTTTTATTTTCTTTCGTTGGCACTCTCAGTGTTGTTATCATATAGCGCTGTCACTGCTGATATAAGTATTTATTTGTAAGTAGCACATGAATGTCGTTGTCAGATAGACTGCGTAGCACGACAGTAATATTTCATTAATTGTGAGAAAACCCACGCGTCTGCTGGTGGCACTCTACATCTATACTCCGCAAGCGACCTTATGGTGTGTGACGGAAGGTATTTTGTGTATCACTGTAACTTTCCTTCTCCCCTGTTCCAGTCTTGAATGTTTTACGGGAAGTACGATTGTTGGTAAGCCTCTGTGTTAACTCGAACTTCTCTCTGATCTTAAATTCGTGGTCTTTTCTCAGGATGTACGCAGGAGGAAACAATATATATTTATTGACACTTCTAGGAACGTGCACTCTCCGAATTTTAACAGTGATGCAGATCGCCTCACTTGCAGTGTCTGCCTCTGGAGTTGGCTGAGCATATCCCTGACGCTTTCGCGCTAAATAAATGAAACTGTAACGAAACGCGTTGTCCTTCTATGGGTTTTCTCTGTTTCCTCTACCGCCCTGTCTGTCGCGGATTCCATACTTACAGAGAGTATTCAAGTATTGGTCGAACGAGGGTTTTGTAAGCTATTTCCTTTGCGAGTGAACTACACATCCTGGGGATTTTTCTCAGTTTGGCATTTGGCTTACCTGCTGTTAGTTCTATGTGATCGTTCTACTTTAAATCGCTACTTACGCATACTCCCAGATATGTAATGGATGTGACTGCTTCCAGTGATTGTACTGCAATCGTGTAGTAACACGAGAATAACGGGCCCTTCTGCCTATTTATCCACAATACGTGACTTTTTTTATGTTAAGGATCAGCTGCCAGTACCAGCACCAAGCGTCGATCATCTGCCTGTCTTCATTTCGGTACAATTTTCAAACGTTTCGACCTCTCTGTATACCACAGCACCATCTGCGAAAAGTCTCAAGGAACTTGCGATGTTATCCACTAACACCATTTATATTTATGTATATTGTGAAAAATACAATGTATCAAAAAGAATGAACCGATTTTTAAAAAATCGTAACTGTTATGTTATTTGAGATATTTGCGTGAACAAGCATTGTTGAAAGGAGCAAACTCTCGAGTTTTACATGGTCCCCGGTAGGTAGCAGCAGTGTGCGCCCACTTCAGTTCTAGTAAAAATGATGTCGGGACAACAGAAAGAAACAGGTTGTTTGTGTAAAGGCAAATCGCCGGGCCGTCCCCGAGTGTCTGACAATGGCGTCGAACGCATCTGCCATAGTGTCACAAAGAGTCCGCAGAAATCCGTTCGCCGTGCAGCTTCACAGCTCAACATGCCCTCGATGTCCGTCTGGCGTGTGTTGCATCGACGTTTACACATGAAACCATACAAAATAAGTTCATCGTGAATGTGACAAGCAAGAACGTGTGGAGTTCTGTAATTTCGTTCTTGGCAGGATAGAGGATGACAATTTTCTTCCCTGCTTAGTGTTTAGTGACGAGGCAACATTCAATTTAAATGGAAAGCTGAACCGTCATAATGAGAGAATGTGGGATACGGAACAATCGCATGAAGTAGTGTAACATGAGAGGGACTGTCCAAAATTTAATGTGTTTTGTGCAGTTTCACGGGAAAAGGTTTATGGTCCATTTGTCTTTGCTGAGGACACTGTTACAGGAAGTACATATCTCTACATGCTTGAGAACTTTCTTTTCCCACAATTGAAAACTGTTTCGAACGACTTCATTTACCAACAGGATGGGGCACCGCCACACTGGCGGAAATTTTTAAATTAAAGGATTACTGAACTGGACCAAATGCTTCAGTCTTGCAGTACTGGCCTCCAAGGTCACCGAACCTGACTGTACGTGATTATTTCTGTGGGAGTTTATAAGAGATTCTGTTTATGCGCCTCTGTTACCAACAATAATCAATGAACTGAGACATCGCATAACAGCAGCTGCGGAAGCTGTAATTCAAGATATGCTCGCTGCAGTGTGGGAACAATTTGAATACCGCATTGACATATGCCGTGCATCTCAAGGAGGGCATATGGAACACCAGTGAAAAGGTATGAAAAAAACTTTTTGAGTTTCCCGTTCATCAAAAAACAAAATACTTTGTATGTATTTATTAGTTTCAGAAATATACAGGGTGAGTCACAGGGTTTTCCCCCGGTTTCTGCAGGGTATTCCATAGGTTATTTGGAGAAAAAAACGTAAATTAAGTAGTGGGATCAGATCCATAATTAAGGAGGTACAGTAATTGAAAAACTCAGGAAAATGGCATAAAAAACTTTTATTGTAGGATTACACTATCAAAAATGCACATAATAATTAATTTAAACAATTTTGTAGCAGTCTCTTGCATTCAGAGTGGATTTAAAAAGCAAGTGTTAAAAATTCCCCCCCCCCCCCCCCCCCCCCCCTGCATTTGAAGAGAATGAACCGCGCGAGTAAATTTCACATGCTCGTTCCTTATTGACGTTGCGGCATTGAAAATGCGTTGTATCAATTCATCTCGTGTTTCCACCTCAACTTCGTACACGATGTCTTTCATCCATCCCCAGTTGCAGTCATCTAGGAGTAAATCTGGGGATCTGGCAGGCCAGTTGATAGGGCCCCCGCGCGCGACCTATCCATCGATGTGGGAATTGCTGATTAAGGTAAGTTGTTACCACATGGTCGAAGTGTGCACTTGCCCCGTCATGTTGGACGTGCACGTGGCGTCTTGTTTCCAGAGGAACATCTTCAAGAAGCTGCGGTAAGTCTTCTCGTAAAAAGTTACCATACAACCGACCATTAAATTTCCCGGGAGAATAAACGGCCTCAGTAACTGGCCACACACAAAATCACTCCAGACATTACACTGAATCTGCGTTGGAATTGAGATACTACCGTGGCATGGGGATTTGCTTCTGCCCAGACATGCATGTTACGCATGTTGTTGATGCCATCTCTTGTAAAAGTTGCCTCATCACTGAACATTATGAAGCGACAGAGTTACCGATTTCTATTTAACCAGTTACAAAAATGCAAACGGTTGGCACAATCATGGGGCTCTAAATGGTGAACTTTCCGTACATGAAAAGGATACAGTCCATTCTCATGAAGAATCCTACACACCTTGGGCTGCGGAACGTTCAATCGGGTAGCTAGGCGTCGTGTACTTGAACGAGGACTGTGCTTTAATAAATTAAGAATGTTTTCCTCTTATTGAACGTCACGATGTCTTTCGGAGTGAATACGAATACTGGGAAGAGCACCAGTTTCTAGCAACGTTCGATATGCTCCACTAAATGTTTTGGCGCTCGGAATCTTACGGTTAGGATCCTGACGGTGATATTCGGCAACAGCAGTTTCCGCATTACCATCACAGAAGCCCGAAATCTTCGCCATCTCTCCATATTCCTGCGATGAAAACTTGTGCGGCATCGCAAAGTGAACTGTACACATGAGACAACAACGGTAAACAGTGACTGCAGCATCAACAACGTGATTTTTATGCAAACGTACCACCTGCACTTGTCTACCTAAGACTGATCGTATGCCCTATGAACTCAAGTGTAGCGCTCCATACACCGTTGCATGTTTTGGAACTCTGTTGTAGCTCTTTAATTATGGATCGTATCACATTACTATATTTACATTTTTTGTTCCAAATAACCTAAGGAATAACCTCCAATAACCGGAGGAAAAACCTCGTGACTCACCGTGTAGACGTGCCAAGTGGATGACCCTTTTTGATACACCCTGCAGTGGCCCGGTAATTCTCCCTTGGCTTACGTTCTAAGTTACTTTGACATTTGAAGATTATTATCCGTTGGGAATTGTTGAATCCTGCATAGTCGTCGAATATGAGGTGTCTAGGAAACATGCTTTCTCGTATCGTTAGACAACGTTCAGTCAAATCGTATTAATGAGTTTTATTATAACTGGATAAATACAGTACTTAGCTTTGTGTTACAAAAAAAAAAAAAAAAAAAAAAAAATGGTTCAAATGGCTCTGAGCACTATGGGACTTAACTTTTGAGGTCATCAGTCCCCTAAAACTTAGAACTACTTAAACCTAACTAACCTAAGGACATCACACACATCCATGCCCGAGGCAGGATTCGAACCTGCGACCGTAGCGGTCGCGCGGTTCCAGACTGTAGCGCCTAGAACCGCTCGGTCACTCCGGCCGGCTTTGTGTTACACAGATGTGTCGCAAGCAAAGGGCGACAAAAGCAATAAGCAAGTTTCGTCAATATAGACAATGCTACATAATACAAGCGAAATAACTTGTCTTGAAGCTATTCATTCATTCACTGGGCCGCGACCTCTTCACACAGAGGCCGCTGCTGTCGCGTTGTCGTCCTGGAGAGGGTTCGGTCAGCATGCAATTGGCTGACGTCTTCTTTGCAGTCCTCTGTGCTCTATCGTTCCCGACTGGCGTGCCGGCGCTTGACTTAACGCCGTAACAGGAATAAAATGACGTCTTCTGCTTGCTAAAAACTCTTCCGTTCACGCAGCTGGTCTGATTGTGCTTACGATCTTATTTTGTTCGTTATGTGGCAATATGGAACTGTATGGAAAACGACCTCCGAGAACAATACACTCGAAGTCAACGCGATTGGTGTTGGAATCGTCGTCTGTCATCTCGATTGTGGCTGCCCTTTCTTCTCCAAATACTCTTCAAGCTATTGTTGAAATTATATCTTTAAATGATGCTCATTGCCTGTCGTATTTGTTTTGAGAAAAAATGATCACGATGTCGAAGCACCGTGCAACCATACTTTGTCTTATTTAGTTTGGCGCCGAAGTATAAAAGCTCTAGCCGACCTCAGACGTGATAACGTACGCCCTGCCTGCACAGCTTTTGTTTGTAGAAATAGCACATTATTGTAAAAAACTGCCTATTTTCAAAATCGTGGACTGTGTGTAATCATTTTACCAACGTTGTTGTTGGCGTCGATCGGATGCAGCTCTCCACGCTATTCTGTCTTATGCAAGGGTCTTTATCTCCGAATAACTACTACAACGTACAGCGTGGGCGACAAGTCTCCATTCTTCCTCGTATGGAATGATAATTGATTTGATTCATTTTCGCACAAGTACTTACTTACGTATTAAGTGTGTAACATATCGGTATCTTCCCCATAATGCTGTAAACACATTTCCATAAGCGTCCATTTTCTTCACCGACCGATGTGGCGCAGTGATTAGTACACTGGACTCACATTTGGGAGGACGACGTTTCAGACTCGCCGGCCATCCTGACACAGGTTTTCCGTGATTTCTCCAAATCGCTTGAAGCAACTGCTGGAATGGTTCCTTTGAAAGGGCGCGACCGACTTCCTTCCCTACCCTTCCCTAGTGCGATGGGACCGATGACCTCACTGTTTGATCCTTACGTCCAAATCAACCAACCAATAACGTCCTTCTTGACACATTTTTGAGCGTTGCTGGTGCTGTAGTATGAAATGCATCGACAACAGTATTGCTCAGTTCTTCGTGTGTAACATAACGACGTGCAAATACGTGCGCCTTGATGACTCCCCGTAACGAGTTACCAGGTGTGGTGAGATCAGGATTTCTTGGTGACCATTTCAAGGGAGCTGGTATTCCCGATGAACCACGACCTATCTACCGCCCTGCAAAGTGTTCATTCAGGAACTCGCGTATTACAAGACCGTAGTGGGGAGGCGCACCGTGTTGATACCCCTTTCTTCAAGCTGAAATATTAACCATGTTTGTGACATGTGTAAATAATTTGCGCCATTCACAGCCTCTTCAAAGAGTGCGATGTCATAGCTGCCCAAATCATTATGTGAGGCGAGATCATCAGGTATTTTGTTGCCCAAGTAGCAAAACTCGTCTACTACTTCAGTGTCTCATTTCCAAATCTGATTTCCTAAGCATCGCCTGGTTTATTTCGACTACATTCCACCACCTTTGTTTCGCTTTTACCACTTTATCGCACTTTTTATATCTCTGACGATGTCAGCGTGCGAGGTGCTTAAAACTCAGGGTTTCTTCTCGGGAAAAATAGACTTGAAATCGACGTCCGGCTCTTCAAATTTAGGTTTTTTTTTTTTTTTTTTTTTTTTTTTTTACCTTTGTAAATCGTATAACACGAGTGCTGGGATGTGTAGTTTGATAAGGACTCGTCCTAGTCAAATTGCATACCAGATTTTGTGATCTGATATTTCTTTCGGGATTTTTCAATTAGTTCTCAAGAGAATGTTGAATTAAGTTCTGTGGTGGTTGCAGAAGATAATGTTGAATCCATGTAGAGAATTTCGGTCAACAGTATGCAATTTAAGTTTTCTGTGTTCGCTGCACTTAGCGGGAATGGCGCATTGGCTAACCATTCTAATAATGCGTACTGACATAAAAGACCAGGTCCTCACTGTTGTTCTCTGTTTTCTTTCTTTTTTTGGCATGCGGGAAAGAAGGCGTTTTTGTTAGGATCGCAAGTAGCATAAAAAGCTCCGTCTGTTGGCCGCGTCATTGGCGTCGTTTTAACCCTGCGTGGAGGGGCAGCGGGACAGCATACCGCTCTCGCGGCCGGTGTCAACTCGCGAGACCATGGAGCCCCTCAGTTGACATCACGATGCTGAGTGCACCCCAGTCCAGTCCTACAAAGAAAAAATCCCTGGCAGTGTCGACTGTGGAACCTGTCTCATCCGTAGCTACGAAAGTGCACTCAGCCCTTGTGAGGCAAACTGAGGAGCTACTTAATTTACAAGTAGCGGCTCTGGTCTCGGAAACTGACGTACGGCCGGGAGAGCGGTGTACTGACCACAAGCCCCTCCATATCCGCATCCAGTGACGCCTACGGGCTGAGGATGATACGGCGGCCGGTCGGTACCATTGGACCTTCATGGCCTGTTCGGGAGGAGGTGTTTTTTTTTCTTTCTTTTTTCTTCTACGAAAGTAGCATACGTTCCCATGATTTAATATCTTTTAACCAATCAGCCACTATACATTGCAGTTCATTGAATTAGCTCTAAACTTTAAATGGTATTAAAAATTACTGAGGTTTTCGTTGATAGTATTAAAAATTATTGAGGTTTTGGTTGTCACTTGGTGACAAAGTGTCTGTTGGCTTCTGTCTTGGTTTCATCTACATCTGTCTACATCCATACTCCGCAAGCCACCTGACGGTGTGTGGCGGAGGGTACGTTGAGTACCTCTATCGGTTCTCCCTTCTATTCCAGTCTCGTATTGTTCGTTGAAAGAACGATTGTCGGTATGCCTCTGTGTGGGCTCTAATCTCTCTGATTTTATCGAAATGGTCTCTTTGCGAGATATACGTAGGAGGGAGCAAGATATTGCTTGGCTCTTTGGCGAAGCTATGTTCTCGAAACATACCGAGCTACTGAGCGTCTCTCTTGCAGAGTCTTCAACTGGAGTTTATCTATCATCTCCGTAATGCTTTCGCGATTAGTAAATGATCCTGTAACGAAGCGCGCTGCCCTCCGTTGGATCTTCTCTATCTCTTCTATCAACCCTATGTGGTACGGATCCCACACCGGTGAGCAGTATTCAAGCAGTGGGCGAACAAGTGTACTGTAACCTACTTCCTTTGTTTTCGGACTGCATTTCCTTAGGATTCTTCCAATGAATCTGTCTGACATCTCCTTTACCGACGATTAATTTTATATGGTCATTCCATTTTAAATCACTCCTAATGCCTACTCCCAGATAATTTACGGAGTTAACTGCTTCCAGTTGCTGACCTGCTATATTGTAGCTAAACGATAAAGGATCTTTATTTCTCTGTATTCGCAGCACATTACACTTGTCTGCATTAAGATTCAATTGCCATTCCCTGCACCATGCGTCAATTCGTTGCAGATCTTCCTGCATTTCAGTACAATTTTCCATTGTTACAACCTCTCGATATACTACAGCATCATCCGCAAAAAACCTCAGTGAACTTCCGATGTTATCCACAAGGTCATTTATATATATTGCGAATAGCAACGGTCCTACGACACTCCGCTGCGGCACACCTGAAATCACTCTTACTTCGGAAGACTTGCTCCATTGAGAATGACATGCTGCATTCTGTTATATAGGAACTCTACAATCCAATCACACAATTGGTCTGATAGTCCATATGCTGTTACTTCGTTCATTAAACGACTGTCATTTGTTTGATGATTTTTCTGGCGTATGATGGCAGGAGAAAGCGGAGGGTCTGATAATCGGAAATCCTCTCCTCCTCACCGGTGAAGAATGGTCTCTAACAGAAACAAAAGCATAAGCAGATGATGGAAAACCGAAGGGAAGAGAGAGAAAGAAGACAGGGCCAAGAACAGAAAAACAACTCATTCTGCAAAAAGAAAATTGCTTATGCATTCTCAGAAAATTGATTCGGGAAATAAAAGAAAAAATGCATTTTCCCTGGGTGCAGATGTCGTTTGGTGTTGTCTGGATAGAATGTGATTAATGTAGAGAGTGATTCCGATTGTGAGGGTATAGGACGTTTGCGACCATTGCTGAAATCAATAAAATCTTCTCGGTTTACAAGTCGCGTCACTTCGAATGAAACACTCAATCTTTCGGTACATATCTCCGCCATCGTCATCAGGAGTTAAGATCGCTGACTGCCATGGCTGGAACGGTCTTCTGCTTAGACAGATATAATGGCAGTGTCTGGAGCCTTCCAGAGAGAGCCAGAGTGACGCATGCGCGCAAGGCAAGCTGGGCAACTCCAAGCAGCTCCGTCCCGCCGCGGGACGAGGCCCACGAGAAATAAAGACTGTGGCGCGTACGTCACAGAACGTGAGACTGCAGGTCTTGCGAGTGCCAGCAGTTATGTCCGGAGGGCAGCGAGTAACTATTCCAGGCGACCTTAACAATTCTTGACTGTTCATTTAAACGGATGTATATGCATTTCCCGTGGGCCTGCACGGAGCCGAGCTTTCGTGAAGTTTAGTGGACAAGCCGACTAGTGAGACGCAACAAGTTCATTACAGTACCCGTATATCTCGCTGACCCCGCTCTGGGCTGAGTGACGTCACATGGCTTGAGGGGCTGGCGCCATGTTTGAAATAGCCGCTCCCGCGTCCCTACAAGCGTCAAGCCTACGCGTTTGCTTTCGATCAATATCCAACTCCCTCCATCATATTGAGATTTTCACTCTGCAGCAGAGTGTGCGTTGATATGAAACTTCCTGGCAGATTAAAACTGTGTGCCGGACCGAGACTCGAACTCGGGCCCCTTGCCTTTCGCGGGCAAGCGCTCTACCATCTGAACTACCCAAGCACGACTCACGCCCTGTTCTCACAGCTTTACTTCTGCCAGTATCTCGTCTCCTACCTTCCTCTGTGAGGACGTGGCGTGAGTCGTGCTTGGGTAGCTCAGATGGTAGAGCACTTGGCCGCGAAAGGCAAAGAAGGCCCGAGTTCGAGTCTCGGTCCGGCACACGGTTTTAATCTGCCAGGAAGTTTCACATCAGCGCACACTCCGCTGCTGAGTGAAAATCTCATTCTGGAAACATCCCCCAGGCTGTGGCTAAGCCATGTCTCCGCAATATCCTTTCTTTCAGGTGTGCTAGTTCTGCAAGGTTCGCAGGAGAGCTTCTGTAAAGTTTGGAAGGTAGGAGACGAGATACTGGCAGAAATAAAGCTGTGAGGACGGAGCGTGAGTCGTGCTTGGGTAGCTCAGATGGTAGAGCACTTGCCCGCAAAAGGCAAAAAAGGCCCGAGTTCGAGTCTCGGTCCGGCACACAGTTTTAATCTGCCAGGAAGTCCCTCCCTCATGTTCTACTAAGTGTGTACGCCTGGTTTGTGTTAAAATTGATGCTGTTAATTCTAATTTCAGCTGCTTCTTTGATAACAGAGTCCCAGTGCGATGGTGTTTGTGCCAAAAACTCTCGTCTTTCCCAATTGAATTTGATGCCCGTTTTCTAGCAATGTTCAGCCATAGCCGACTTTTCATGTGCCCTTTGTTTGATACGTCGTCAATGCTTTGCACAACGTCCAGCAACAGTGTAAGTGCTACCACGCTCACAAGAGACACCATACATGCCTGTATCTGGAAGACCCATGTTGTCTTCAATGGAGGCGGGCCGGAACACTGGTCTCTTCAACACGTGTCGCACCTCGCTAGTAGTTATTCCACAGTATAAAAGGAATGCAACTGGATTGTCCTTTACACCAATTCACGAGGCGTCTCGCGTTAGTGTCGCTTGAAAGCTTTTGCAATTTCTCTCTTGCTGTAACTAATTTCTCAGAACATGCACTTCAGCTACTGAAATTCAGACTCTTTTTATTCGAAGTACCCTGCCTTGTAAACAAGGAAGATTTTTTTTTGAAACAAGCCACTCCGAAAGACTCCGAGGACACTTTGTTGAAATATTTCATGTGCGAACACTTCCCCGACTGAATAAGCACTCTCACCGATTTTGGTGGTAGGAGTACGTAGTTGACTCTTTTGTATGCTCGCAAGAGTTGTGGTCTGTCTTAAAGAGTAAAAATACATTTATTTTTAGGATGATTTGTGTGAAGGTACTTAGATGACTGAGGTATAAATACAGAAGGGTCCAAAAAAATGTATCCACTGTTTAAAAGTCCATAACTTGCAAACTAATTAACGGAGTTGTCTCATTTTTGGTTAAAGTGTAGCTTAAAGTCCAACTTAAAGATATCACTGTAGGTGTTCGAAATGGTCACCATTAACATCCACACACAAACGATGCCGCCGAACTGCAGCACGAACTACTGACTGCAACGTGTTCAGTTGAATATTTGCACGTGAATGTACGATGGATTCTCGAAGTTCATCCAATGCGCGTGGCTTTTGTCGATAAATGACGTCCTTTAGTGTTCCCCACAGGTAAAAGTCCAGATGAGTTAGGCCTGGGGAACGTGGTGGATACTCCACAGCACCTCTACGGCCTATCCATCTTCTTGGTAGATTTTCGTCGAGATACGCCCTAACACGATTTTGGTGGTGGGCTGGGGCACCATCTTGTTGAAAGTAAACTCTTCCGTCTCCATACTAGTCTGGGATGGCAGGTAAAATGTATGTCTGAAGCTTCTGAAGTCTGAAGATAAACGTCACCGGTAACTGTGCCGTCAAAGAAGAATGTCTCAATCAAGCCCCGGTAAGACAACCCACACCACACATTTCTCCTGGCAAATGCAGGCTTTGTCTACATGGACGTTCCAATTTTCGGCGGCCCAGAAGATGCAGTTGTGGCGATTTACTGTACCATTGAGTTTGAACTGTGCCTCATCAGACCACACAATCATCTCTGCAAACTCTTCATCGTTGCGCACCATGTTAGTAAATTACTTGCAGTGCTCCATTCTACGATATGGGTCGTCCTCGTTCATTGCGTGTAGCAGACGTGAGATGTAGCACTTCCACTTTGCTGCCTTCAAAATTCGCCGAATACTTGAGCGATTCACACCTGTTTCAGGGAGTTAGCGGGACTTGTTACTGTTACAGGTCGTCCAGATCGTTGTTTGTGTACATCTTTAACACAGCCTTCGGCTTCAAATTTGTTTCGAATGCGACGAATCGTTAAAGGTGTCGGTGGCTCTGTTTGGTACTCATTTCGCCATTGCCGTTGAACCTCATTAATGTTTTCGTACTTAAAATACCTCTTCAAAACTGACTTCAACGAATGTAAGCCTTGCACCAGCCATGTTTACTCGAGTAACTAGGTGCAACTAAGAACAAAACACTGACTATCTGGCGATTGTCATCTGACAAAACAAAACAACGAAATACAATGTTTGTGTGGCGATTGCCGGAACTACAAACTATTACACTACCAAAGATGAGACAACTCCGTCAATTAGTTTGCCAGTTACGGACTTTTAAACAGTGGATACACTTTTTTGGACCCGTCTGTAGATTACAGCAAAAGATCAACTGGGCAGTCGTACTCGAATCTGCCTTATGCGACCTTGCCCGTTTTGTCGACATCCCGCCGTGACTTGGTAATCGCGTAGGTGGAATATTGGCAGCAGCTGCGGATGTCAGTTTTGAGCGGTTTCAGCTGGCTCTGTTCGCGTCGTCGCTAGGGGGCGGACGGCCGCCATGTCTCCGTTAATTGACGCTGATTGGCGGACGGGGGGGGGGATGGGGGTTCTCTCCCCCCCCCCCCCCCCCCCCGCTCTCCTGCCACAAGCGGCAGCAGCAGCAGCCGGCGGATGACGGACGAGCACGGCGTGAATGCCGCTCCCAATATGCGTGGCCGGCCGCGCCGGCAAATCGAAAAGCGCTTAAAGGGACGGGGACGGGGGTCAGCCGGCGTGACCTCGGCAGGCGGGAGCGTGCCACGTGTTAGGCCAGCCGCTCATTGGGACGAAGATGACGCAAGAACCCGTGTTTTTCAGACAAATGTGTCTATGTAACAGCGCACTGCAGAGAAGCATAGTACCGCGCGTACCTCCGCCTGCACCACACAGTTTTCGAGACGCAGTTTACTGCGCGCGCATCGCGTAATTTCTCAAACTGAAGCACGTCACGTCAACAATTAGAGAGTTTCCAGAATGAAATTTTCACTCTGCAGCCGAGTGTGCGCTGATATGAAACTTCCTGGCAGATTAAAGCTGTGTGCCGGACCGAGACTCGAACTCGGGACCTTTGCCTTTCGCGGGCAAGGGCTCTACCAACTGAGCTACCCAAGCACTACTCACGCCCCGTCCTCACAACTTCACTTCTGCCAGTACCTCGTCTCCTTCCTTCCAGCACTTGCCCGCGAAAGGCAAAGGTCCCGAGTTCGAGTCCCGGTCCGGCACACAGTTTCAATCTGCCAGAAAGTTTCATATCAGCGCACACTCCGCTGCAGAGTAAAAATCTCATTCTGGAAACATCCCCCAGGCTGTGGCTAAGCCATGTCTCCGCAATATCCTTTCTTTCAGGTGTGCTAGTTCTGCAAGGTTCGCCGGAGAGCTTCTGTAAAGTTTGGAAGGTAGGAGACGAGATACTGGCAGAAATAAAGCTGTGAGGACGGAGCGTGAGTCGTGCTTGGGTAACTCAGATGGTAGAGCACTTGCCCGCAAAAGGCAAAAAAGGCCCGAGTTCGAGTCTCGGTCCGGCACACTGTTTTAATCTGGCAGGAAGTTTCAATTAGAGAGTTCTTTAGCTTACTGTGCGTCAGAATGTAACGGTTGTTGGGTGCTGTAGACGATGGCGTGAATACTCATGAAGGTTAATTTGCAAAGATGAGACAAAACAATTACGTGCAGACGATTTCTCTGTTTTCCTGCAAGCGGTGGGGTTTGTCTGTCACCTAACTGTCAGCTACTATCCCGACCGTGGCTGTCACCGAACTAATTCTCTTCTATCAAGGGTTCAGTTGATGGTTAATTTACACAATGTATAGGACAACAGAAGGAAGCTACACAGAAGGTAAAATGCGTATATACTGGGTAAATGTATGCCGGCCGGAGTGGCCGAGCGGTTTTAGGCGCTACAGTCTGGAACCGCGCGACCGCTACGGTCGCAGGTTCGAATCCTGCCTCGGGGCCGGCCGATGTGGCCGACCGGTTCTAGGCGCTTCAGTCTGGAACCGCGCGACCGCTACGGTCGCAGGTTCGAATCCTGCCTCGGCATGGATGTGTGTGATGTCCTTAGGTTAGTTAGGTGTAAGTAGTTCTACGTTCTAGGGGACTGATGACCTCAGCAGTTAAGTCCCACAGTGCTCAGATCCATTTGAACCATTTGGGAAAATGTATTATATTGTTCCTCCAATAACACGTAATAAATATGAGAGGTAGTTTGATACACAAGTATAACTGTAGATTTATGAAAGGCAGGTCCTATTGCTTCTTGCTGCAGCACAAGATTATAAAACAAAGAACATTTAATCGTATGATAACTGTAAATGACGTCTGACTAGTGCCTCCCGTCGGGTAGACCGTTCGCCGGGTGCAAGTTTTTCGATTTGACGCTACCTCGGCGACTTGCGCGTCGATGGGGATGAAACGATGATGATTAGGACAACACAACACCCAGTCCATGAGCGGAGAAAAGCTCCGACCCAGCCCGGAAACGAACCCGGGCCCTTAGTAGCGACATTCTGTTGGGCTGACCACTCAGCTACAGGGGGCGGGCAATCGTGTGATTAAAATGGCCAGAGAGTGCGAGGAGAGAAAACATGTTCACTAGCATGAACGGTAGCGGAAGCCCGGGCACTTCAAACAACTGGCCGGGTATCATCTTAAATAACGCCCGGTCCATTATGTACTCTACTGAACAGTTAGCGGCATAACAACGCTGCTGAGTTTGAACTTCGAGAGCAATTTAACTATCAGAAATCTGGCGAGCGGAACAGTCCATGGTGGTAAACATTGCACAAAGCGTGTTCACTGACGCTAAGATGGCGGCTGGTTACGAACTCACGACCGTCGTAAAATTTTACCTGCGTTCAACACGATCAATAAGTCACAACTGCACGAGCATGGCGTCTCTCGACACTTTTATGGCGGTAGAGCGCTCGACACAGAAAGCTTCCGCCGACAAGCAGATGGCCGTATAGCCAACCTAACGAAAGCTGCGGTTACGCTAACATCCTTGTGCAGCGGTCAGAGGCCGTTCGCCGGAGGTTGGAACCACTGAAGAGGCAGCGGAAACTTGCGAGAAAGGTGAGCACTCTCGTGTCCTGCGACAAGCTGCGTGGCCTGAATTTGAAACTTACGGCTGGATAGCCCCTGCCAGTATGGGCCATCTTACGATCTACATCTACATCTACATTTATACTCCGCAAGCCACCCAACGGTGTGTGGCGGAGGGCACTTTACGTGCCACTGTCATTACCTCCCTTTTCTGTTCCAGTCGCGTATGGTTCGCGGGAAAAACGACTGTCTGAAAGCCTCCGTGCGCGCTCGAATCTCTCTAATTTTACATTCGTGATCTCCTCGGGAGGTATAAGTAGGGGGAAGTAATATATTCGATACCTCATCCAGTAATGCACCCTCTCGAAACCTGGCGAGCAAGCTACACCGCGATGCAGAGCGCCTCTCTTGCAGAGTCTGCCACTTGAGTTTGCTAAACATCTCCGTAACGCTATCACGCTTACCAAATAACCCTGTGACGAAACGCGCCGCTCTTCTTTGGATTTTCTCTATCTCCTCCGTCAACCCGATCTGGTACGGATCCCACACTGATGAGCAATACTCAAGTATAGGTCGAACGAGTGTTTTGTAAGCCACCTCCTTTGTTGATGGACTACATTTTCTAAGGACTCTCCCAATGAATCTCAACCTGGTACTCCCAGATATTTTACCGAAGTAACTGCTACCAGTGTTTGTTCCGCTATCATATAATCATACAATAAATGATCCTTCTTTCTATGTATTCGCAATACACTACATTTTTACGATATTGCAGAATTAAACAAATTAGGCAAGAGAAATTTCGTCCGTAAAATTCCGTTGTTTGCTAACTTTCCTGGAGTTGAAATCGGCAGCGTGGTTTTCAGTGGGAAGATGCTGTCTGTCTCAGAGCGCCTCAGCGGCTCCGCTTGCAGTGCGTGAGTCAGCTCGTCCCACACACTTCTGCTGCTGCCGTCAGCCTCTCGCTGGCCCAAGGCGTCACCACTTAAGAGGTCAGGTCACGCCACTGTGCAGACAATTGGTGCAGCCGTCGCGATCGGAGCTGCCGCAGCGTCCACTCGTCTGTCCCATTACCAAGACGACCAGCTCGGAGGGAATTGTCTCTGCTGACGAGTAGCCGTTCTCAAGCCCCTTTTACTCCAGCGACTTTCTTGTCTCATCGAATATTCGCTGAAGTCAGTCTGATGCAACGCCCGAGGTATTTTATTCTTATTTTGAGTCACGCCTGTCACGAGTCGTCGGTTTTTTGTTCATGCGTCGGCATCAAAATTATGGGTGCTGCGTGAGAGCCGTATGCTGTGCAATTTGGCGATTGAATTGTAAAAGTGAGGTTGTTAGGAACTACACTTTTCAAGAGAATAATCCATATACGCGAACAGAATTAAGAAACTAGCAGTGACAATAGACTTTGTTAATGACCAAAGCAAAATTCATGCCGGACGTCCTTGACAAAGATCGCATGGTAATTCTCCACACTGTGAGCACAGAAAGAGTAAATACGGGATACACTGCCTGAAAAAAAGAAAATAAAACACCCTGAAAGGGAGGAGGAAACAGAATGGAACTTTATGGATCGAAAGGGTATTGTTTGTTGTGGTCTTCAGTCCAGAGACTGGTTTGATGCAGCTCTCCATGCTACTCTATCCTGTGCAAGCTTCTTCATCTCCCAGTACCTACTGCAACCTACATCCTTCTGAATTTTTTTAGTGTATTCATCTCTTGGTCTCCCTATACGATTTTTACCCTCCGCGCTGCCCTCAGAATAGTCCTACCAACCGATCCCTTCTTCTGGTCAAGTTGTGCAACAAACTTCTCTTCTCCCCAATCCTATTCAGTACCTCCTCATTATTTATGTGATCTACCCATCTAATCTTCAGCATTCTTCTGTAGCACCACATTTCGAAAGCTTCTATTCTCTTCTTGTCTAAACTATTTATCGTCCACGTTTCACTTCCATACATTGCTACTCTCCGTACAAATACTTTCAGAAAAGACTTCCTGACGTTTAAATGTATACTCGATGTTAACAAATCTCTCTTCTTCAGAAACGCTTCCCTAGCCATTGGCAGTCTACATTTTATATCCTCTCTACTTCGACCATCATTAGTTATTTTGCTCCCCAAATAGCAAAACTCATTTACTACTTTAAGTGTCTCATTTCCTAATCTAATTCCCTTAGCATCACCCGACTTAATTTGACTACATTCCATTATCCTCGTTTTGCTTTTGTTGATGTTCATTTTATACCCTCCTTTCAATACACTGTCCATTCCGTTCAACTGGTCTTTCAAGCCCTTTGCTGTCTCTGACAGAATTACAATGTCATCGGCGAACCTTAAAGCTTTTATTTCTTCTCCATGGATTTTAATACCTACTATGAATTTTTCTTTTGTTTCCTTCACTGCTTGCTCAATATACAGATTGAATAACATCGGGGACAGGCTACATCCTTGTCTCACTCCCTTCCCAACCACTGCTTCCCTTTCATGCCCCTCGACTCTTATAATTGCCATCTGCTTTCTGTACAAATTGTAAATAGCCTTTCGCTCCCTGTATTTTACCCCTGCCACCTTCAGAATTTGAAAGAGAGTATTCCAGTCCACATTGTCAAAAGCCAGAAAAGTAGGTTTGCCTTAATCTATTTTCTAAGATAAGTCGTAGGGTCAGTATTGCCTCGCGTGTTCCAACGTTTCTACGGAATCCAAACTGATCTTCCCCGAGGTCGGCTTCTACCAGTTTTTCCATTCGTCTGTATAGAATTCGTGTTAGTATTTTGCAGCCTTGGCTTATTAAACTGATAGTTCGGTAATTTTCACGTCTGTCAACCACTGCTTCTTGCGATGTTATTTCGTTGCTTACAAAATAGAGTCAAATGTGCAAAGAAATCGGCAGTATGTGCCCACTTATCAGTACGACGTTGCGCATCTTCACGCCTGGATGCATGCACTGATTCGTTTGGGAAAGGTGTCATAAAGCTGTTGTGGCAAACCATTGTGCCAGGCTAGACTACAACCGTTGTAACTGTTACTTGACGTCCTAGATATTGGGATTGACTTTAGGTCCTAACCAGTACCACAAATGTTGTATCGGGGTGCATAAACATCACGATGACAGTTAATAGAGACATGTGCCATGTGTGGACGATCATTGTCCTGTTGAAAAATGGCACCACGATACTGTCGCACGGGAGGTTAACACTGGAGGATGCAGAATGCCCGCGGCGGACTGCTGTGCCGTCAGAGTGCAATCAGGCACTACCAGCCATGACACGAGGTAATATCACACACTGTGAGCCCCGCCGAGCGAGGGGCAGCAATGGTTAACACACTGGACTCGCATTCCGGAGGACGACGGGTCAATGCCGCATCCGGCCATCCTGATTTAGGTTTTCCGTGATTTCCCTAAATCGCTTCAGGCAAATGCCGGGATGGTTCTTTTGAAAGGGCACGGCCGACTTCCTTCCCCATCCTTCCCAAATCCGATGAGACCGATGACCTCGCTGTTTGGTGTCTTCTATCAAATCAACCCAACCCAACTATGAGCCCTGCAGTAACACAGCTATGCCTCTCCAAAACATTGTAGCAATAGGACATCTGTACAGTTCGCCGCCATATTCGCCGACTATTGTCATCTGGAGTAGTGCAGTACTGTGACTCGTCGGTGAACACAGTGCGACGTCATTCATCAGCCGCCGTGCTTCCCGACCACGCTACTACCATTGTAAACGCAGCCGTAAACGGCAGCCTACAGCCAAGTCATGCTGCTACTAGTTTCCGACCAATGGTGCGGTATGAACCCAGAATGTTGCAGGGAATCCTTTGCGTTTTCTCAGTGCAGATGTGAAGGGGTTGAGATGTACTTGGCGATCTTCCCTTATGACGGAATGCCTTGGTCGAATGTAACTTTCACGACGGGTATCCCTGCCGTCGCGTTACCATGCTGTCTACCATCGGGCCCTGGCACATCCTCATGTTCCACAGATTTGAATATTGCATGATGCGACCAGCCGACCATACGGAGATTCACAGTGAGGTCCGTAAGGAGCTGATAACGCTGTCTCAGACGAGTACGGAGCATCTCCTTTTCCGTCACGGTGATCACTCAACATCTGACGCCGTTCAAGTCTCTTACATACCCTACCAAGCCTGGTGACAACACTAGAATATGGACAACACAAATGCACTGTAGTGGTTAATAAAAAAGAAAAAGAGAAGAAAAGAAATGGTTGGGAGAAATGGTGAATAAAAAGGGGGTTTTAAAATCCTAAATGACCTTGAAAAAAGGAAAGAATGAAATGCAAATCGGACTTCGTATTACAGAAAAGTTATCGAACTTCGTGATTCGGAAAGGCTATTGCTGGGGTGGTCTTTGTGGCGTTTCTGAGCAAAAGTCAAACCAATTTCCACTACAAAAATTATTTGAAAAAAGACAGAGAATAACAAATGTAACTAACAGGGGGAAATGGCGTAGATAAGAGTTCATCCTTTACCAGGTTAACATGTCTTCTTTCCTGCGGCGTCCAGGTCTTCAAAAATCTCCTACTTCATTTCTGCGTGAAAAGTCTGCTCCGAAATCTTGCAATAAGTTTCATTGTCCAGGAATTTCTAATGTATACAAAAACCGTCTTGATATTAAATGCAATTTATTTTACGTTGCTTCTCTCCCTCAAATGTCATGACAACTTCCACAATATGTCTACACATTAATTAGTTTTTTCGTCTTCATCAGATCACGTCTGCATTAAGCTTCCGCTCTCGAGAGACAATAAAGAAACGGATAGAAAAACAAAAAAAAGTTACAATTTTAGTATTTTCTCTGCCGTCGAGCGCTCATACCGCTGCGACGGTATAATTTTTATCTGAGGGAACGAAAGTAGCGCGGCGAAATTCAAAGTCCCGCTACAGCACTCTAGCGGCCGTTCTATCTGTCACAGAGAATTGCAACTCTTAAATCATTTACATACCCGCCGATGTTGTGTAGGTATAAGAAGACCATGTCTTCTGGTTGTTTGATAACTTTCTTCCTTTTTTTTTGTCAGGCAGTGGATATACGAATAAGTACATCAAGCACTATGTAGAAACCAGTAAACAGAGCATTTTTGCTTTATCCTTTTCATGTTGTTTTATTTGTATATGCCAAATAACGTCGCAAATTATATTTCTCGTTAAAGATATCTGACCTTTTCACTGTAGGAACAATATCGGTAAGAAAACCTTTATTTATTTTTGTTCGAACTGATGCAAATTGTAGCCTTTTTCTTTAAGTGGATGTTACAGAAAGAAAGTACATTTTTGCTTTTAGTTATTTCCTTTTTATTGCGGAAGGACACTAGTACTTAAAATAGGTCCTCGTGCGATGTTTGCAATTTGCCACAAAAACAAAGCAGACAAGAAAGTAAAGATTAAGAAAATACAAAAGAACAATTTGTGCTACTGTAATCGGAGAAGTCTCCTTGGCGAGAATGCTTTAACTTCCAATGTTAGCAGACAACTCGACAATTCCCTGTTTCTGGGCATTCGTGGCCTGCAGCATATTTGGGATTTTGGAACTCCGCATTCGGCAACTGTCAATGGATCATTAACCTCACCGACCCACTCGAGATTTATACTCATATGTCCGAAAGAACAGACACCATATCCATTTAAGCATATAGTTCCGGCAATACCGGCCATGACGTCCTTCTTCTGTGTGGATGCACACATATTCCCCGAACTCTTACGGGACTTGGTAAGAATGTCTTCTACGAGTAATCAGTGTGTTGGGGTGGGACAATCGAATGTAGTGTGTGGACATACAAGTTGAGAATGTGGGTCTCGCTGGAGGCGTGCGCGAGATATTCCCTGCAATCGCGCTGTCCTCTGTGCCCTCGGTGGCTCAGATGGACGCCGGGACGGTAGCTCAGCGTGTTCGGTCAGAGGACTGCGTGCTCTCTATAATAAACAAAACTGAGTCAAGGAATCAACTATCAACTTGAACGGATGTCTTGTGACGTCCGCCGAGACCAAACGCAACGAACTATATTGAACAAAATGAAAAAAAAGGATGGATAGAGCGTCTGCCAAGTAAGCAGGAGATCCCGGGTTCGAGTCCCGGTTGGGGCACACATTTCCACCTGTCCCCGTTGATATATATGAACGCCTGTCAGCAGCTGAAGGTATTAATATAATTCTAATTTCACTTGAGATTTGGTGTCTGGCTGATTTATGCACAGGCTCTTGCAGCGCACCGACAACGAGTAGCTGATTTTGACCAGAAAGTCGCTCGTGTAAAATGGGCTTTAGTTGTGATACATTATTTTGAACAATTGCCATGTATCCCTATGTATGTGTGATTGCTCTAGTTTTCCTGTTGAAAACCTAACTTCCTATTGTTCCTTTTTGGAAATGTAAAAATTCCCGATTACTTCAAAACGGATAATATTTTCCAAAACGTAGTCTATTCTCTATGCCAATGTTTAAATTGAGAGGCAGTCTTGTAAATGAAACTGAAATTAAAAGTTCAGCTTCTAGTTCGAAGAGAGCTAAATTGACAAACCTGCTCTCAGCATCCGTTACGTAGAACTGAGTCTCAGTCAGTAGCGATTCGAAAGTCGATCAAAACAACTGATTGTTTTCACTGTGCGTTTTGTATCATATGAAGCATTTTGAAAAATAAACTCATTGTCAGAGAACGAAAGTAAGTGCTGAAAAGGAGCATAAGTTGAAACTGATAAAAAAGTTAAAATGAGTTATTTACTGTTTATTCGTGGGTTAATAAAGATAGAGACGGTTATAATGCTAACTGTGAACCTTGCATGGTTTAGAGCACTGTTTCTCAACCTTTTTGGATATGCGACCCCTTTCCAAGTAAAAATATTCTGACGAGCCCCAGAACCATAATAAAACTATGTCAGCGATTTCAAAGGCAACGTATTTAATTTTCTTTCTATTGATACTAAACTGATTGAGAAATCAAGTGCAATGTGAAAAGAGATCTCAGTGCTCTGCGGGCAGAGATATAATTATTTACTGTGCCGCGGTAGAGGCTTAGGGGTGAGAAGACATCGTGTTGCTTCTCACTGCTGCAAGTGTTTGCGTATTTGAATGCTTCAACTGGTTCAAATTAAATTCATATTCATTATTATAAATAAATACCAGATCTGAACGTGAGCGAATTTGCAAGGTGTTTTCACAAAACCTTGTCACTTCCGTGTGACATTTATACCACAGAAGATGATCGTCATGAAACATACGTTTCCAGCCTTGCTGCAACTGCTTTCTCCTGCGGCTGCTACCCCGTGACCCACAGGTTGAAAAACACAGTCTTAGAGTATCTTCGGAGGCAAAAATCGCGTTAAAAAAAAAAAACAAAAAAAAAAAATAAAACACAGAACCTCCTATCATTAGTCGGTCTCGAAAAAGGAAATGAAAGTAAGTTGGTATTTGACACCTCAGGGAAGTTTAGAACAAGAAAAGAACGATAGACGCGAAAGCAGCGTTTGTGTTTCACTCATTTAAACAGTCATAATTATGTTATTGTGGACTGCTGCTGCAATTTACTGTCGTAGCTGTTTCCCGATTAAAAAACCGGAGAAAATCATTAATGTCGTTGGACAGAGGCAACAAAAATGGTTTAGTCAGTGGTAGCTCTTTATTAAAATAAGCGAACAGTTTTAGATCTGTATGTGTTATTTCTGCTAAATAAAGGTTATTAGGATGTAGTGAGGATGTTCGGTGAAAATCCATTTGAAAGAGAATGGATTCACCGGAGGAAGTAAACACGAATAAACTGCAGTAATTCGGCCAAATATAATAGCAGCTGGCGCGAAAATTGAGTGTGATACCACCACAGTAGCGCCGCACAAGATGCGCCATTCAGAGTTTCTGCGTTCCTCTGGCGTCATCTCTACGTGTGAAACTCAAAAAACTACTCGTTGCTGGACTGTTGCCAAAACTGCGAGTAAATGGTTTAGGGGACTTCGAAAGGCAGCCTACACGTTATTATGGCAGGCCAGACAGCTTTTATCGAATGTCGCGCTACACTTCAAAGTCACATAGTCACCAGGTCTCTTTAATCAACATTCTAAACGTTCTATCAATCCTTAAATTCCTCGGCGATAGGAAATCCGCTGCTTGGTCACGGAACCATTCGAAAACCGCCGTGTGAACGATCTCATTGCTGTCACCCCCCCCCCCCCCTCATCTCCCTCCCAGATGGTGTTTCAGCTTGCCGAAAAGATGGAAATTACATGGTACAAGATTGGACTTGCCGACCGGCATCATCCACGTCTGTGCGGCTTTGACCAAATTGTTGGTACGATTTCACTGTGGCTAGACGCGACATTGCATTTGGGCCTTCTGCCGCCAGAATTTCACCGTGAATCTGCGTTCAGTTTAAATGTTTGGCCACTAGAATCGTACTTTCCCGCATACCTCGACTTTAGAGTACGCGTACGTTTCCAGTTGCCGCACCATTTGATTCGCACACTGTGGTGCACCTGTTAATCCATACCGCAGCAGAAATGCGTATGCAGGAAATTCGGAAAATCTACTCTCTTCTGGTAAGGCACCATCCATGTTGCGGAATGGTCTTAGCGTGGGACGACATTGTGTAACTTGCTTTGTGAAGTCCCTAAATAGTTTTTAAAGCGAAGGGGTAGGAGAAATGGCCTTTTCCTGAACGCAGCAACTACTGTTCAAGATTTCTTGTTCCTGTGTACCGCATCTGCGCAGGGCCTGCATGGTTATTAACGAATCTACATCTACATCTAAATGGATACTGTGCAAATCACATTTAAGTGCCTGGCAGAGTGTTCGTCGAACCGCCTTCACAATTCTCTATTATTCCAATCTCGTATAGCGCGCGGAAAGAACGAGCGCCTATATCTTTCCGTACGAGCTCTGATTTCCCTTATTTTATCGTGGTGGTCGTTCCGCCGTTTGTAGGTCGGTGTCAATAAAATATTTTCGCATTCGGAGGAGAAAGTGGGTGGTTGGAATTCCGTGAGAAGATTCCGTCGCAACGAAAACGCATTTCTTTTAATGATTTCCAGCCCAAATCCTGTATCATTTCTGTGACACTCTCTCCGATATTTCGCGATAATACAAAATGTGCTGCCTTTCTTTGAGCTTTTTCGATGTACTCCGTCAGTCCTACCTGGTAAGGATCCCACACGGCGCAGCAGTATTCTAAAAGAGGACGGACAATCGTAGTGTAGGTAGTCTCCTTAGTAGGTCTGTTACATTTTCTAAGTGTCCTGCCAATAAAACGTAGCCTTTGGTTAGCCTTCCCCACAACATTTGCTGTGTGTTCTTTCCAGTTTAAGTTGTTCGTAATTGTAATACCTAGGTATTTAGTTGAATTTACGGCTTTTAAATTAGACTGACTTATCGTGTAACCGAAGTTTAACGGATTCCTTTTAGCACTCGTGTGGATGACCTCACACTTTTCGTTATTTAGGGTCAACTGCCACTTTCCGCACCATTCAGATATCGTTCCTAAATCGTTTTGCGGTTTGTTTTGATCTTCTAATGACTTTATTAGTCGATAAACGACAGCATCATCAGCAAACAACCGAAGACGGCTGCTCAGATGGTCACCGAAATGGTTTATATAGATAAGGAACAACAAAGAGTCTATGACACTTCCTTGGGGAACGCCAGAAATCACTTCTGTTTTACTCGAAGACATTCCGTCAGTTACTACGAACTGTGGCCTCTCTGACAGGAAATCCCAAATCCAGTCACATAACTGAGACGATATTTCATAAGCACGCAATTTCACTACGAGCTGCTTGTGCGGTACAGTGTTAAAAGCCTTCCGAAAATCCAGGAATACGGAATCGATCTGAAAACCCTTGTCAATAGCACTCAGCACTTCATGTGAATAAAAAGCTAGTTGTGCTTCACAGGAACGATGTTTTCTAAACTCATGTTGACTGTATGTCAATAGACCGTTTCCTTCGAGGTAATTCATAATGTTCGAACACAATATATGTTCTAAAATCCTGCTGCATATCGACTTTAACGATATGGGCCTGTAATTCAGTGGATTACTCCAATTACCTTTCTTGAATATTGGTGTGACCTGTGCATCTTTCCAGTCTTTGGGTACGGATCTTTCGTCGAGTGAATGGTTGTATATGATTGTTAAGTATGAAGATAATGCATCAGCATACTCCGAAAGTAACCTAATTGGTATACAGTCCGAACCAGAAGACTTGCTTTTATTAAGTGATTTGAGTTGCTTCAGTATGTGTGGCATAGTTAGTCCCCGTGACGGAAAGTGTGCATCCTTAACATCTGAGTGTACTGCAATTCATGTGAAAGTGTGCGAAACTTTTCGAAAATATTTGCGAATCGTTTAACAGAAGTGTGACTGGGCCGTCAGCCCAGTATTCACCTGGTCGGACGTGGGAAACCGCCTAAAAACCACATCCAGGCTTGCTGGAACACCGATCCTCGTCGTTAACCCGCCGGACGAATTCCATCCGATGCTACCTGATATCCTCGTCTTAGAAACGGCGATTTGACCCATACGACTACCCGGGCGGGTCACCGTTCAGGATGACCAAAAATCAGTTGCACGTCTAGCAGTTCAGTGCAGTGCAGCCTGCGATGATTTTTGTAGATTCTGTTCGTGTGCGTTTCTTCTGTTAGTTGCAAATTAATGCAATTCTGTATTGCGTGAAACAGCCTGTAGGTGCACCTTCTGACATAGTGGAGTAAAGAAAATGAGGTCTCCACTCCTCGCTCTTCTATTTGCAGACAGACTGTACTTTGTTTTGTTTTTTAGGGTTTTGTACCTTAATCGGTAAAAACGGAACTCTTACAGGATGGCTCCGTTGTCCGTCTGTCTGTCTGTCCGAGTGTTAAGATGCCTGTTTCTCAGAAATGGGTAGAGTGACCAAGTTCAAATTTATGTCACCTGCTAAGGTGTGCAGTTCGTTGACTGTATCTAAAATTTAACATTTTGATACTCGTTATCACCCTCATGAAAACCCACTGATGAGCTACCAAAACGAAGGTCTGGTGACCAATACTTAACTGATGGTACGCCTGAATGAAGTTTCACGCATGCAGCGCTGTCCGCCTACTCTTTAAGAAATCACTGCGGTATTGGTTTGATTCAGTGGACGCTTGCCAGTCGGTGAGAACAAATGGCAATGGTCGAGACAACTGTAGATGCCGCAAGTTGTGAAGTGCGCTGAGTGGTTAGATTTTTGCTGACAAAAGTATCTTCAGCTGCTAAAATCACAAGTTGAAAATTGTGTCAATAATTAAAAAATGGCCGCACAAAGGTTCACGATGAACAATGGAGTTGCAGGCCAAGCATTCGGACAGACGACATCGTTGATCACGTGAACCAAAAATTTCGAAGTGATCGGCGATTGACGATTAGTGGCGGGGCTAGTGAACTAGTGAATTCCAAAATGTTGCTCGAACCTCAGTTTACAGGATTGCTATCGAACAGCCTGGATATCACAAACTGCGTGCGAGGTGGGTTCCAAAAATCCTTACTGATTCGCACAAAGAGCAGAGAATGCGTAGTGCGCGACAGTTTTTGGAGCGCTTTAGACAAGATGGATGTGATTTGTTTACCCACATTGATACGAGCGATGAAGCGTGGAGATCTTACAGCAACGAAGAATCGAAACGACAGTCAATACAGTGGCGCCATTCAAGTTCACCCAAACCAAGAAAATAGTAGTATCCGTTCTCGAAGTGGAAAATGATGGTTACTGTTTTTCGGGACGAAATGGCTTCCTTTTGATTGATTTCAAAGACCGTAAGTCAACAGTTGCAGCCTACTGTGGCAGTATAGCCTACTATGAAAAGCAAACCAAACTGAGACGCCGCGGGAAACCGTCGTGTGGCATAAACATCCTTCACGACAACGCACGCCATCACACTGCCGCCAAAACCAAGGAGAAGGGCTAAGATTTTTGTTGGGAACTTTTTGAACACCTTGAATACTTCCTGACGTTGCACCAAGCGACTATTTCCTTTACTTGCGTTTGAAAAAGTGGGTGGGTGGAAAACTGTTTCAAAACTACGACTAGCTCAAGACTGGCGTTACTAGCTGGTTCAGATCCCACGCGGCAGACGTCTATGCGGAGGAGTAAAGGAAGCTGGTGCAGCGATACAGAAAGTGAATACATATGAACCGTGATTATGTGGAAAAGTAAAGTAGGTATGTAGTAAAATATTACTGCCATTAAAATCCTTCTCTCTTGTGCTTATTTTTTTATGACAAACGGACATTAGTTTTGCAATACGCCTCGTACATGTGGGGACCGGTGGTCTCGCCGTATAGCGCGTGGCTGGATTGTGAGAGGTTGTGAGATCGAATCTCGGTCGAACTAGGATTTTTCGGTCGACGTTTTGACTTAGACTTCTCCTCTCAACGATGTGAAGCTTCACTGGAAACAACAAGTGGTTTCTGCTTCCACATTAAAACTGTAGATCACTTTCCCCCAGTTGGATAATAGGGGTAGGTTAGGGACATGCATACAGTCTGGAACCGCGTGACCGCTACGGTCGCAGGTTCGAATCCTGCTTCGGGCATGGATGTGTGTGCTGTCCTTAGGTTAGTTAGGTTTAAGTAGTTCTAAGTTCTAGGGGACTGATGACCTTAGAAGTTAAGTCCCATAGTGCTCAGAGCCATTTGAACCATTTTTAGGGACACGCAAGTCGCTGAAGTGGCGTCCAATAGAAACGCTTGCCCAAGTCCACTGGGCCATACGAAGTTATCATCACTTGTATACATAACTATAAGGGGCGTTCAAAAAGAAACGATCCGGAGGCAAAATTATTGAAACCAGTACCTGTATTTGCCCCCGTGCTGACGTTCTTCTTCGACCAAGATGGCCTCCTTCTGATTCACTTCCTGCAGCACAGTGAATGCCCAGCGCTACTCGCAAATCTTGACCACCCTTCGCCAAGCGATCAAATCAAAATGACCAGGCAATCTCACCCTTGGGGTCATTCTGCTCCACGACAATGCAAAGCATCATACGGCCAACACAGTCGCGGCACTCCTGCAAAAATTCAAATGGGAAGTTCTCGGCCACCGTCTTTCCTTGTGATTGCGCCATTTTTGGCCGCCCTTAAAAGGCTCTGTGGGGCAAACGATTCACTTCGGACGACGATGTCCAGCTGTACTTGCGGAACTGGTGGTTAACATCGCAGCTCCGGGAATTTTATGAGACAGCCATTAACCGCTTTGTGTCACAGTGGGACAAGTGTCTCAACAGCCAGGGCCAGTACTTCTAACATACAGGTACTGCTTTCTGTAATTATGTCTCCGGCTCGTTTCTTTTCGAATGCCCCTTCTAAGTTTGTACGGAACTCTGATAGCTCGAGTCCTACTTCCCCGTGACCGTTTTTATATTCTGTACTGACACACTAAAAAGGAACCAATTCACATTTATACGTTCTATTCGCAATCACAAGCCCTACTTAACGACAGTTACCTGCTGTGAGTGGAGTGGAAGCCCATCTCTTGCCATAGTGTCTGTAGCAGCATAAACGCTGCTGCCACCAGTTTTGTCCGCCTGAAAGAAGCGTGTGCTGACGCCGCCGCCTCGAGGATGGGCGTCGCACTGCATTCTCTGGGGCACCTGACGGCCGTGCATGGGATCTATTGTTCATCACGTTATGGGAGCAGGGGACTCCCCGGGGCAGCCGTAAACAAGGGACGTGAGATGGGGGCGTTGTTGGCGACCCGCCCTACCGTGAATAATAACGTCACGTTGCACCTAAACGCAGCGAGTTAATAGCTGATCGCGTGACACACACCGGACCGCTTCCCGCTTTTCCTTTTTTTTTTTTTTTTTTTTTACCGCCTCCCTTTCCGCTGTCGGTTTTGGTGGCCCACGGAGACCGATGGCTATCTACGTTATCGGAAGGTACACCAGGAATAGTTCCAAGTGGGGCGTGTCCATTCTCAGCAAAGCTCACCGCTACTCCACTGTAGCACTTTGTGTCAGTTCTAGATCGATACGGTCAAGTTACATTAATGTGACCACAGCCTATGTTCGACATCAGCGTTCAGTAACCATTCAGAGACGGCAGGTGGCAGCACAAGAAGTGGACATTTTATAAAACGTGTTCAGGGGACACGGAAAACAGTGTAGTCGTCGTCGTAACGCGGAAACGGGGCGAGTTATCTGGCGTCCAGAAGGGAATGATCGTTGGCTTTCGGGCCAAGGGTGGAAGCATTTTGGAAACGGCTTAGTCTGTAAACTGTTTATGTGCCGCCGTGATTAAAATGTACTGTGCGTGGAAAAACAGCGACAGAGGAAATGAAACTAATAATTAGAAAGATCAAACCGTCCATAACTACAAAAACATCTGACGAGAAAATCATAAAAATTGTACACAAACAACTATAACAGCATAATGCTCTCGTCATCAAGGTAGACAATGGGCACACTCTAGTCTTAGTACTAGAAGCAAAGTACATTGAGAAAAGAGAAAAATTCTTGGAAAAAACAAAATAACCAAGGTAACCAGTGCCCCAACACAAAGGTACCAAAGGAACCTGAAGATTCTTAAAAAGTATCACATACCCATCACACGGAAACGGAAAAAAGAATGACACAAAATAATCCTGAAGTTCCAGTCTTAACAAGCCTTCCAAATATCCATAAACCTCTTACACCAGTCAGACAAGTGCTTGATTTCAGAAAAGTCCCATCTTTCTTACTATCGAGTGACACGCACCCAGTTCCTACAGAAAACACGCACAAATAACAGAAGCCACAAAACACAGAAGATATAAAAGAGAAAATAAAGAACATAAGTTCCCCCCCCCCCCTCTGCCACCCCACCCCCCAAACGGCAACATTAGTTTCTATTGACATTACATCCATGCACACACAAATACCACAGAAGAAACTGTGAACATTACAGAGGAAAAGTTAAAAAGCAAAAATTCCCAGTCTTAGAAATAAGTGAAATCTTATCCACCCTTAAGCTAATCGCAGAACAAAAATACTTCACTTTCAACAATAACGTTGATTTGCAACACCACCATTGGAACTTCAGTCAACATTTCCTTGGATCGAATGGAGAACTTAATATTCAACAACACTGTAAAACAAGAGGGGTAAAAAATAATATAACGGCACCGATAACGGAATGACGTAATTTGCCTCGTAGATGAAACACAAAGTAGGTAGAAGAGCTTTACATTAACATAATTACAGTACATTCACAAATCCACTTCACAGTGGAAATTGAAGAAAATAAGAAACTAAAGTTCCTGGATCTTACAGTTACAAGAAACAACAACCAACAAGTATTTTCCATCTACAGAAAATCCACATCATCAAGCACTGTTATCTATAGCTCATCCAACTACCCAACAGCTCGTACATACACCAGTTTCACACGCATGCTGCACAGGATAAACACGACACCTATTAAACCAGAAAACGACACACAGGAACTAAATATAATCAGACAAATTGCTGTTGAAAATTGATACAAAACAGACACCATAAAGTAGCTCACCAACAAGATCTAAATTAAAGATAATGGTAGTGGCCACCTACTCAAGAGCACAACCAAGGTGTTGAAATCACAGAGGCAGAACACGCAGGCAACACGGCAGGAAAAAGAAACAGAAGGTACACACTAACATACAACGATAAAGTAGCACATAGAATTGGAAACATATGGAAAAAGCAAACGATCCCAACAACATTCAGAACAAATAACATAGTTCAACAAAGACTGAGATCAGACAAAAGAATCTCGAACAAATTCAGCAACGCAGAAATATACCAGCTCACATGTAACTCCTGTCTACCCCAATACATAGGACAAACAAGCAGAAACCTCTGAGCAAGCTGTTCAGAGCACATGAGAGTTCTCAAGAGTGACAGTATGCATTCCACGTTCGCGGAACACCTAATGCAGAAAAACTACCACCCACTAATTTCGAAAGTAACCTACACATCCTGAAACACAGCAACAGTTTCCACCGAAAACTAGAAACTAACAACAGAAGAAATTTATTACATACAAAAGGCTTTTGCAACAACACACTCTTTACTGCTGTAAGAGCACACACACACACACACACACACACACACACACACACACACACACACACACACACAGATCGCTCCCCCATCACCCACAGAGACATAAGAAACGAACAGAAGTCGTCACAGCTTGCGCTGTAATTTTTAAAACCTTCTCACAATATGCGATACATTTTCGCGACATATGCGAACAACACAACGGCGTAATGTTTTGAATTGCGCCCAAGGTGCAAAAGTTGTGTTTCTATGTTTAAAAGCAACTGCAGACCGACCACCGAACGTGAGAATGTGAAAAATAACGTAACAATGTAGTGCAAAAAAATGGTTCAAATGGCACTGAGCACTATGGGATTTAACATCTGTGGTCATCAGTCCCCTAGAACTTAGAACTACTTAAACCTAACTAACCTAAGGACATCACACACATCCATGCCCAAGGCAGGATTCGAACCTGCGACCGTAGCGGTCGCGCGGTTCCAGACTGTAGCGCCTAGAACCGCTCGGCCGCTCCGGCCGGCAGTAGTGGTACAGGATACGCCCTGCCACGCACCTTATGGTGGTTTGCGGAGTATCGATGTAGATGTAGTCGTAGATGTAGATTAATCTAACCACTAAGCGCGTACAGAGGCATAATATATTTGGTAATGAAACACACCGTAAGTATTCATCGCAAATTTGAAAATAACAGTGATGTCCAACTCTCAAACACTGGGGGCAGAAATGATCTTTATCACCCATTATTAAAGCTGGCAGTGGCTCGGAAAGGAGGTCAATATACAGCAATAAAAATTTGTGATCATTTAATCAATAAAGGTCAGACGCCTGTGGCCGAGCGGTTCTAGGCGCTTCAGTCCGGAACCGCGCGCCTGCTACGGTCGCAGATTCGAATCCTGCCTCGGGCATGGATGTGTGTGATGTCCTTAGGTTCGTTTTTAAGTAGTTCTAAGTCTAGGGGACTGGTGACCTCAGTGTGAAGTCCCACAGTGCTTAGAGCCATTTGAATCAATAAAGTAAAGAGTCTGACAGGTAGCAAAACAAGTTTAAATCTAGCCTAAAGTCATTTCTCGGAGCAACTCCTGAATTTCGTTCCACGAGTAGGACTAAAAATGCGTTCATTTATGCTAACACTAACATTGCGCACATATCCCGTAAACTAACTCGTTCCATATCATTTCCATAAAAGAATCGTTTAAATGGCCAACGGAACATGTAATTAACTAACTAAGCCATATCTCCTCACCTCCTCCATTTGCGCATGGAATAAGAAGCATTCTTATTAGTGGTACGGTGAAAAGTACGCTCTGTCATTTTGTTCACGGTGTTTTATAGACTGCGAATGTAGATGTTGATCTTCAGAGAAAAAGAACATGCAGTCCAATAAGAAGAGTCCGACTTCGCGATTCCCCATCGTGGGGTAATAGTTTAATGGTGAGATGCGTCCCTGGAAATACAAAGGTCTCGAGGTCGAATCGCGACTCGACAACGCATTATTTCTGTCTGCCTTTAAGATAGCCTTCACTTCTTAATTATTAAAGATTTGTCAGGAATGACACGTGGTTCGCATTCCACGTTAAATTGGAGGTCCCTTTTTCGCCCAATAGGGCGACTGGGGTAGGTAAGGGAAACGCAAGTCCCCGATATGAAGTCCAGTTGGAAGCCTTACACGTAGCCGTTAAGAAACGCGGAACTATTATTATTATTATTATTATTATTATTATTATTATTATCTTTCTTTTCTCAGACGTAATGTCTGGTCAAAAATGGAAAGTGAAGCGGACCTTGATCAAGCGCGACTTCCTTTTAACTGTACGGTATATGTTATATTGCATTTAGGAACTTTTGGGTAATTGAACATATATCAATAATTACGGATTTCTGTAGCTGTATATATATGTTTGGATGTAGCTGTATTGCATTGATGTACTGGTGGATATTGTGTGGTATGACTCCCGTAGTTGATACTATAATTGGTATGATGTCAACTTTATCCTGATGCAACATGTCTTTGACTTCCTCAGCCAGTTGGATGTATTTTTCAATTTTTTCTCCTGTTTTCTTTTGTATATTTGTTGTATTGGGTATGGATATTTCGATTAGTTGTGTTAATTTCTTCTTTTTATTGGTGAGTACGATGTCAGGTTTGTTATGTGGTGTTGTTTTATCTGTTATAATGGTTCTGTTCCAGTATAATTTGTATTCATCATTCTCCAGTACATTTTGTGGTGCATACTTGTATGTGGGAACGTGTTTTTTTATACGTTTATGTTGTAAGGCAAGCTGTTGATGTATTATTTTTGCTACATTTTCATGTCTTCTGGGGTATTCTGTATTTGCTAGTATTGTACATCCGCTTGCGATGTGATCTATTGTTTCTATTTGTTGTTTGCAAAGTCTGCATTTATCTGTTGTGGTATTGGGATCTTTAATAATATGCTTGCTGTAATATCTGGTGTTTATTGTTTGATCCTGTATTGCAATCATGAATCCTACCGTCTCACTGTATATATTGCCTTTTCTTAGCCATGTGTTGGATGCGTCTTGATCGATGTGTGGCTGTGTTAGATGAGACGGGTGCTTGCTATGTAGTGTTTTCTTTTTCCAATTTACTTTCTTCGTATCTGTTGGTGTTATGTGATCTAAAGGGTTGTAGAAGTGGTTATGAAATTGCAGTGGTGTAGCCGATGTATTTATATGAGTGATTGCTTTGTGTATTTTGCTAGTTTCTGCTCATTCTAGAAAGAATTTTTTTAAATTGTCTACCTGTCCATAATGTAGGTTTTTTATGTCGATAAATCCCCTTCCTCCTTCCTTTCTGCTTAATGTGAATCTTTCAGTTGCTGAATGTATGTGATGTATTCTATATTTGTGACATTGTGATCGTGTAAGTGTATTGAGTGCTTCTAGGTCTGTGTTACTCCATTTCACTACTCCAAATGAGTAGGTCAATATTGGTATAGCATAAGTATTTATAGCTTTTGTCTTGTTTCTTGCTGTCAATTCTGTTTTCAGTATTTTTGTTAGTCTTTTTCTATATTTTCCTTTTAGTTCTTCTTTAATATTTGTATTATCTATTCCTATTTTTTGTCTGTATCCTAGATATTTATAGGCATCTGTTTTTTTCCATCGCTTCTATGCAGACGCTGTGGTTATCCAAAATGTAATCTTCTTGTTTAGTGTGTTTTCCCTTGACAATGCTATTTTTCTTACATTTGTCTGTTCCAAAAGCCATATTTATATCATTGTTGAATATTTCTGTTACCTTTAGTAATTGGCTGAGTTGTTGATTTGTTGCTGCCAGTAGGTTTAGATCATCCATGTATAGCAAATGTGTGATTTTGTGTGGGTTTGTTCCAGTAATATTGTATCCATAATTTGTATTATTTAGCATGTTGGATAGTGGGTTCAGAGCAAGGCAGAACCGGAAAGGACTTAATGAGTCTCCTTGGTATATTCCACGCTTAATCTGTATTGGCTGTGATGTGATATTATTTGAATTTGTTTGGATATTAAGTGTGGTTTTCCAATTTTTCATTACTATGATTAGGAACTGTATCAATTTAGGATCTACTTTGTATATTTCCAATATTTGTAGTAACCATGAGTGGGGTACACTATCAAAAGGTTTTTGGTAATCAATGTATGCGTAGTGTAGCGACCTTTGTTTAGTTTTAGCTTGATATGTCACCTCTGCATCTATTATCAGTTGCTCTTTACATCCTCGTGCTCCTTTGCAACAGCCTTTTTGTTCTTCATTTATAATTTTGTTCTGTGTTGTATGTGTCATTAATTTCTGTTTAATGACTGAAGTTAATATTTTGTATATTGTTGGTAGGCATGTTATGGGGCGATATTTCGCTGGGTTTGCTGTGTCTGCTTGATCTTGAGGTTTCGGATAAGTTATTCCATGTGTAAGTGTATCAGGTAATGTGTATGGGTCTGCAATGTAACTGTTAAATAATTTAGTTAGATGTGAATGTGTTGAGGTGAACTTCTTTAGCCAGAAATTTGCTATTTTATCTTTTCCAGGGGCTTTCCAATTGTGAGTAGAATTAATTGCTTGGGTAACTTCATGTTGCAAAATTATCACTTCAGGCATTTGTGGTGTCATCTTGTATGTGTCTGTTTCTGCTTGTATCCACCATGCATGCCTGTTATGTTGTACCGGGTTTGACCATATGTTGCTCCAGAAGTGTTCCATGTCTGTTATGTTTGGTGGATTGTCTATTTTAATGTGTGTGTTATCTATTGTCTGGTAAAATTTCTTTTGGTTTGTGTTGAATGTTTGGTTTTGCTTCCTTCTATGTTCACTTTTTTTGTATCTTCTAAGTCGTTTGGCCAATGCTTGTAATTTCTGCTTCTTTTCATCTAATTGCTCTATCGCTTCTTGTTGTGAGATTTTACCTAACCTTTTTTGTTTTTTTTCCGTTATTTCATTTCTTATAAATTGTGTTAGCTGTCCGACGTCTTTTCTCATTTTTTCTATTCTGATCTGTAGCCTGTGTTGCCATGCTGGTTTTGTGGGTTTCTTCTGTGTGTTGGTTGGTTGTGATCTCTGCCTAGTGTGTATATTTAGTGTAGTGAGTGCTCCTATATAAACCAGTAGTTGTAACTCTTCCATAGTTGCGTTTTCATTTATTTTGTTGTGTATGATTGTGTTGATAGTTTTTATTGTTGTTTCGACTTGTGGGTTATTTGGCGGTCTATGCAAGAATGGTCTAATGTCTGTATTTGTGTCTTTGTATTCTATATATGTTAGCTGAAATTCTTCTTCTATATCTAACATGTGTGTCACTTTATGTTCTATTTGTTCTTGTTCTGGTGGCTATCTTAAGATTTCGTTTTCCTCTGATTGTTTAATTGATGCATGTTGTTCTTTGTTTGTTTGCTGTGGGATGTTTGAGTCCATTACTGTATTTTCTTCTTCTTCTGATTGCACATTATTTTGTTCCAGTATTTGTTGTACTTGTTGTTTGATGTTTTCTAATTCTGACTGGGGTATCCTGTTATTTTTGATTATTACACGGATCTGATCAGCTAGTCGTTGTTCTGTCAAAAAATTTAATTCTGGGTATCTGGTAATAGACGTTGTGTATACTTGTGATCTGTATCCAGTTGTGTTGGTTCGTATGTTTGTTGCTTGGTAATAACAGAACATGAGGTGTCGATTAACTTCACCTGACCACCTCATCCTCTGTCTTTGTTTTCCTTCTAGGGTGGTTGCAGGAAGCATATCCTGCAAAACACCTCTATTTGGATTTAAATCATTTTCCAGTTGGCTAGCAGTGTCGTTACCACTGTGGGCGGGCATAGTGTTCAAGCATCGTCCCCGACCATGACGGCGCTTGTTCGAGGCTTCTTTAGTTCTGTCCTGAACCAACTAATCACACTAAAAGGGAGGTTAGCCCTATTAGTGGTTTGTTCTTTTCGTCGCCTTTTACGACTGGCAGAACATACCGGAGGCCTATTCTTTTCCCGGGCCTCCACGGGGTTTATTATTATTATCTTCACTTTCTCAGACGTTAAGTCCGGTTAAAAATGGAGTGACGCGGATCTTGGTCAACCGTCACTTCCTTTTAACTGTACGGTATGTGTTATATTGCATTTAGGAACTTTCGGGTAATTGAACATATGTCAATAATTACGGATTTCTGTAGCTGTATATATATGTTTGGATGTAGCTGTATTGCATTGATGTACTGGTGGATATTGTGTGGTATGACTCCCGTAGTTGATACTATAATTGGTATGATGTCAACTTTATCCTGATGCCACATGTCTTTGACTTCCTCAGCCAGTTGGATGTATTTTTCAATTTTTTCTCCTGTTTTCTTTTGTATATTTGTTGTATTGGGTATGGATATTTCGATTAGTTGTGTTAATTTCTTCTTTTTATTGGTGAGTACGATGTCAGGTTTGTTATGTGGTGTTGTTTTATCTGTTATAATGGTTCTGTTCCAGTATAATTTGTATTCATCATTCTCCAGTACATTTTGTGGTGCATACTTGTATGTGGGAACGTGTTTTTTTATACGTTTATGTTGTAAGGCAAGCTGTTGATGTATTATTTTTGCTACATTTTCATGTCTTCTGGGGTATTCTGTATTTGCTAGTATTGTACATCCGCTTGCGATGTGATCTATTGTTTCTATTTGTTGTTTGCAAAGTCTGCATTTATCTGTTGTGGTATTGGGATCTTTAATAATATGCTTGCTGTAATATCTGGTGTTTATTGTTTGATCCTGTATTGCAATCATGAATCCTACCGTCTCACTGTATATATTGCCTTTTCTTAGCCATGTGTTGGATGCGTCTTGATCGATGTGTGGCTGTGTTAGATGAGACGGGTGCTTGCTATGTAGTGTTTTCTTTTTCCAATTTACTTTCTTCGTATCTGTTGGTGTTATGTGATCTAAAGGGTTGTAGAAGTGGTTATGAAATTGCAGTGGTGTAGCCGATGTATTTATATGAGTGATTGCTTTGTGTATTTTGCTACTTTCTGCTCGTTCTAGAAAGAATTTTCTTAAATTGTCTACCTGTCCATAATGTAGGTTTTTTATGTCGATAAATCCCCTTCCTCCTTCCTTTCTGCTTAATGTGAATCTTTCTGTTGGTGAATGTATGTGATGTATTCTATATTTGTGGTATTGTGATCGTGTAAGTGTATTGAGTGCTTCTAGGTCTGTGTTACTCCATTTCACTACTCCAAATGAGTAGGTCAATATTGGTATGGCATAGGTATTTATAGCTTTTGTCTTGTTTCTTGCTGTCAATTCTGTTTTCAGTATTTTTGTTAGTCTTTGTCTATATTTTTCTTTTAGTTCTTCTTTGATATTTGTATTATCTATTCCTATTTTTTGTCTGTATCCTAGATATTTATAGGCGTCCGTTTTTTCCATCGCTTCTATGCAGTCGCTGTGGTTATCCAATATGTAATCTTCTTGTTTAGTATGTTTTCCCTTGACTATGCTATTTTTCTTACATTTGTATGTTCCAAAAGCCATACTTATATCATTGATGAATCCTTCTGTTATCTTTAGTAATTGGTTGAGTTGTTGATTTGTTGCTGCCAGTAGTTTTAGATCATCCATGTATAGCAAATGTATGATTTTGTGTGGGTATGTTCCAGTAATATTGTATCCATAATTTGTATTATTTAGCATGTTGGATAGTGGGTTTAGAGCAAGGCAGAACCAGAAAGGACTTAATGAGTCTCCTTGGTATATTCCACACTTAATCTGTATTGGCTGTGATGTGATATTATTTGAATTTGTTTGGATATTAAGTGTGGTTTTCCAATTTTTCATTACTATGATTAGGAACTGTATCTATTTAGGATCTACTTTGTATATTTCCAATATTTGTAGTAACCATGAGTGGGGTACACTATCAAAAGCTTTTTGGTAATCAATGTATGCGTAGTGTAGCGACCTTTGTTTAGTTTTAGCTTGATATGTCACCTCTGCATCTATTATCAGTTGCTCTTTACATCCTCGTGCTCCTTTGCAACAGCCTTTTTGTTCTTCATTTATAATTTTGTTCTGTGTTGTATGTGTCATTAATTTCTGTTTAATGACTGAAGTTAATATTTTGTATATTGTTGGTAGGCATGTTATGGGGCGATATTTAGCTGGGTTTGCTGTGTCTGCTTGATCTTTAGGTTTCAGATATGTTATTCCGTGTGTAAGTGTATCAGGGAATGTGTATGGGTCTGCAATGTAACTGTTAAATAATTTAGTTAGATGTGAATGTGTTGAGGTGAACTTCTTTAGCCAGAAATTTGCTATTTTATCTTTTCCAGGGGCTTTCCAATTGTGAGTAGAATTAATTGCTTGGGTGACTTCATGTTGCAAAATTATCACTTCAGGCATTTGTGGTATCATCTTGTATGTGTCTGTTTCTGCTTGTATCCACCATGCATGCCTGTTATGTTGTACCGGGTTTGACCATATGTTGCTCCAGAAGTGTTCCATGTCTGTTATGTTTGGTGGATTGTCTATTTTAATGTGTGTGTTACCTATTGTCTGGTAAAATTTCTTTTGGTTTGTGTTGAATGTTTGGTTTTGCTTCCTTCTATTTTCACTTTTTTTGTATCTTCTGAGTCGTTTGGCTAATGCTTGTAATTTCTGCTTCTTTTCGTCTAATTGCTCTGTCGCTTCTTGTTGTGAGATTTTACCTAACTTTTTTCGTTTTTTTCCGAGATTTCATTTCTTATAAATTGTGTTAGCTGGCCGATGTCTTTTCTCAGTTTTTCTATTTTGATCTGTAGCCTGTGTTGCCATGCTGGTTTTGTGGGTTTCTTCTGTGTGTTGGTTGGTTGTGATCTCTGCCTAGTGTGTATATTTAGTGTAGTGAGTGCTCCTATATAAACCAATAGTTGTAACTCTTCCATAGTTGTGTTTTCATTTATTTTGTTGTGTATGATTGTGTTGATAGTTTTTATTGTTGTTTCGACTTGTGGGTTATTTGGTGGTCTACGCAAGAATGGTCTAATGTCTGTATTTGTGTCTTTGTATTCTATATATGTTAGCTGAAATTTTTCTTCTATATCTAACATGTGTGTCACTTCGTGTTCTATTTGTGCTTGTTCTGGTGGCTGTCTTAAGATTTCGTTTTCCTCTGATTGTTTAATTGGTGCATGTTGTTCTTTGTTTGTTTGCTCTGGGATGTTTGAGTCCATTACTGTATTTTCTTCTTCTTCTGATTGCACATTATTTTGTTCCAGTATTTGTTGTACTTGTTGTTTGATGTTTTCTAATTCTGACTGAGGTATCCTGTTATTTTTTATTATTACACGGATCTGATCAGCTAATCGTTGTTCTGTTAAAAATTTTAATTCTGGGTATCTGGTAATAAATGTTGTGTATACTTGTGATCTGTATCCAGTTGTGTTGGTTCGTATGTTTGTTGCTTGGTAATAACAGAACATGAGGTGTCGATTAACTTCATCTGACCATCTCATCCTCTGTCTTTGTTTTCCTTCTAGGGTGGTTGCAGGAAGCATATCCTGCAAAGCACCTCTATTTGGATTTAAATCATTTTCCAGTTGGCTAGCAGTGTCGTTACCATTGTGGGCGGGCATAGGGTTCAAGCGTCGTCCCCGACCATGACGGCGCTTGTCCGAGGCTTCTTTAGTTCTGTCCTGAACCAACTAATCACACTAAAAAGGGGGGTTAGCCCTATTAGTGGTTTGTTCTTTTCGTCGCCTTTTACGACTGGCAGAACATACCGGATACCGATTCTTTTCCCGGGCCTCCACGGGGTTTATTATTATTATTATTATTATTATTATATCCTTGACCTCGATGGACGAAGTGTCATGGATATCGTAGAATTAGCTGCGGTAACTACTCCGGGTAATAGCTAGCTGCTGAAGTCGACCGTCTCTGGTACTACAACGACGGCGTTGTAATCTACCGCAGGGCAGGCGGCAGTTTCTCTCCGGGCAGTCATGTCAAACAGATGGTTGCCAGCTACAGGTACGCCATCGAGAACATGGAAAGTAGCATAAACCGATTTCCCAGAAACTTTGCGCAGTGGAAGAGGAGTCAAAATAATGAATACGTGTCTCTACTTGTACATACTCGACCGTTTCTCAGAAAAGGACGGTCAAAAGTTTCTAAATACTTTGTGTGCATTTCAGCCAAATTGGTGGCACAGGGGCTAGCGTCGCGGCCTCTCAGTTATGCGCTCCGTGTTCGAAACCAGTTTATTGTTTTTATTTCATCATTTATCTACATTGTTTGTATTTTTTCATGTACCTACCCGTGTCCCCGATACAGTGTTATTACACGAACGTTTCCTATCAAGTTAGGGGACGCAACGGTGTTATATTAATTGTAAAATTACGACTGGGTTTCACAATGAGTGTCGTACATTTATGAGGGTTGGAACTTTAATAGTGGCAACTATTTATTTACAGCTCGTACAAAATAGATACGTGTTTCAAAGTTTTACTGACCTTCAAAGTAGTCACCAGCATTGTGTATAACACGTTGTCAGCGATGTGGAAGTCGCAGGATACTCTTAGCAGTGCCACTTGTGTTGACAGTTCGAGCGGCGCGGTCTATTGCCCTACGAATTTGTAGCAGTTCTGAAGCGAATGCCGTGAAGTGTTTCTTTCAGTTTAGAAATCGAGTTGAACTCACGAGGGCTTAAGTCAGGGGAGTGCAGTAGTGGCATAGCACTTAGCAGCCCCATCAGTCAAACAAATCAGTAACAGCTTGCACTGTATGTGCTTGAGCATTGTCCTGTAAAATGATGGTCAGGTCCTCCAGAAAGTGTCATCACTTCTGTCTCTATGCTGCTCATTTTTTGGAACACAACCTACGACCAGCTTGCAATTGATTATGACTCAAGGTACACAACATGAATTTCACCGAAAATGATTTTAAATAATTTTCTCATTCATTAATTAAATTATTGGACGAATAAGGACAACGTTATTTCAATATACAATGGAAATATTGATGTGGTAGTCTTCCACAGACATGGGCAGATAAATTAAAAACAAAAATAAAAATAATAAACAGCTTTCGAGCGCCGGACCCAGAACTGTGAATTCCTCGCGGTAGCAACTGTGCCACAGCTTTTGTCGAACTGTTTACCCACTAAAAGGCGCATACACGTAACTAGGAAACATTGACGGTCGCTTTCTCAAAAACGGTCGAGTATCTACGGAAGAGCCGAGACATTTGTTCGCTTACTTTGACACCTGTTCCACTGAGCGAAGTTTCTGGGAAATCGGGTTATGGCACTTGCTGTGTTCTCACAAGGTACCTTTTTCTCACCGCCACTGCCGCTGAGCTATGTTTACAATATCGCCCCTCACCGCTGGACTAATTGTAAGCCGAATTCGTCGTCTCGCCCTGCTGTATGCTGCAGGACTTTGTCAGCAGTGCGCGACTCGCGGAGATAAACTGGAAATCATTTCCTCGCGAAAACTGTGATATTGCCGGCTATTCCATATGGAACACTCTTCACGTAAGTTGTTTTCAAATGTCACTGATGGCCTGCTGTGATACACGCTGACCTCTGCGACTTCAAGTGTCAGTTTTTTCCTATCCATTTCCTTTCTCGTAAACTTTTAGTAGAATAAAAATGTGCTTCAATTGCCGGTAATTTTTTATTTATTACACGACAGGTTTTGAAGCATGGAACTTCATTTTCTGGTTCCACCAAGTAACTATGAAACGTAAATGTGTGGCGGACGCGCCAGTCAGTCACGTCAAACAAATGTGATCGTCTGTCGTGGTGTCACGGCGGGCACCGCTGTTGCTACTCCTACGCCCGAATGCATTTGTTTCACATGGTCGGTCACCGCCTATGACAGAATGGCCCGACTGCCAGGCAGTTATGTTTCCATAATTAATTGGTGCACCTGGAGATGAAGCTTTAGGCTTCGAAACCGGTCGTGCAGTAAATAAAAAATTACTGACAACTGAGGCAGATTTTTTAATCTTATATTCCTCAGTTGCGGATGTTCGCCTGATCAGATACACTACTGGCCATTAAAATTGCTACACCACGAAGATAACGTGCTACAGACGCGAAATTTAGCCGACAGGAAGACGATGCTGTGATATGCAAATGATTAGCTTTTCAGAGCATTCACACAAGGTTGGCGCCGGTGGCGACACCTGCAACGTGCTGACATGAGGAAAGTTTCCAACCGATTTCTCATACGTAAACAGCATTTGACCGGCGTTGCCTGGTGAAACGTTGTTGCGATGCCTCGTGTAAGTAGGAGAAATGCTTACCATCACGTTTCCGACTTTGAAAAAGGTCGGATTGTAGCATATCGCGATTGCGGTTTATCGTATCGCGACATTGCTGCTCGCGTTGGTCGAGATCCAATGACTGTTAGCAGTAAATGGGATCGGGGTTCAGGAGGGTAATTCAGAACGCCGTGCTAGATCCCAACGGCCTCGTATCACTAGCAGTCAAGATGACAGGCATCTTATCCGAATAGCTGTAACAGATTGTGCAGCCACGTCTCGATCCCTGAGTCAACAGATGGGGACGTTTGCAGGAAAACAACCATCTGCACGGAAAAAAATGGTTCAAATGGCTCTAAGTACTATGGGACAACATCTGAGGTCATCAGTCCCCTAGAACTTAGAACGACTTAAACCTAACTAACCTAAGGACATCACACACTTCCATGCCCGAGGCAGGATTCGAACCTGCGACCGTAGCAGCAGCGCGGTTCCGGACTGAAGCGCCTAGAACCGCTCGGCCACAGCGGCCGGCTTCTGCACGAACAGTTCGACGACGTTTGCAGCAGCATGGACTATCAGCTCAGAGACCATGGCTGCGGTTGCCCTTGACACTGCATCACAGACAGGATCGGCTGCGATGGTGTACTCAACGACGAACCTGGATGCACGATTGGCAAAACGTCATTTTTTCGGATGAATCTAGGTTCTGTTTACAGCATCATGATGGTCGCATCCGTGTTAGGCGACATCACGGTGAACGCGCATTGGAAGCGTGTATTCGTCATCGCCATACTGGCGTATCACCCGGCGTGATGGTATGGGGTGCCATTGGTTACACGTCTCGGTCACCTCTTGTTCACATTGACGGCACTTTGAATAGTGGATGTTACATTTCTCATGTGTTACGACCCGTGGCTGTACCCTTCATTCGATCCCTGCGAAACCCTACATTTCAGCAGGATATGCACTACCGCATGTTGTAGGTGCTGTACGGGACAGAAAATGTTCGACTGCTGCCCTGGCCAGCACATTCTCCGAATCTCTCGCCAACTGAAAACGCCTGGTCAATGGTGGCAGAGCAACTGGCTCGTCACAATACGCCAGTGACTACTCTTGATGAACTGTGGTATCGTGTTGAAGCTGCATGGGCAGCTGTACGTGTACACGCCTTCCAAGCTCTGTTTGACTCAATGCCCAGGCGTATCAAGACCGTTATTACGGCCAAAGATGGTTGTTCTGGGTACTGATTTCTTAGGATCCATGCACCCAAACTGCGTGAAAATGTAATCACGTGTCAGTTCTAGTATAGTATATTTTTCCAATGAATACCCGTTTATCATCTGCCTTTCTTCTTGGTGTAGCAATTTTAATGGCCAGTAGTGTATTTCGTGAACTTTAATTTTTCCCAGTCATTAGCGACCCAGTTTGAAGTAATGTTGGATGAGAAGTACTGTAACTGTATAGGTGTTCATTTATTGCTGTAGGTTACGGCGTAAGTGGGAGAGTTGGGTGTACCCTCTGCCATGCACTTGACGGCGGTTTGTGGAGTGTGGGTGTAAGAGGGGGCCGCCTTTGTGCGGTGCGACCCCGGCATGAGCAGCGGCCTGGTGGCGGCGCGGGTGGCGCGCTGCAGCCGAGTGCGAGACTGAAGCTGAGGAGGCCCTTGGCTGGCTTCAGGGGCTCGTTTGCTGGGAGTCTGGCGGCCGCGTAACGAGAGACGGCTCCCCAGGGCGGCCGCAGGCCGGGTATCGCGTGACGTGACGGGCCCAGACTCAGTCTCCCCCACCCCTCCCACTCCAGCGCGCTAATCACTGCGGTCCCTGGCGCTTCCCAGCCGGCTCAGCTCACCTGCCTCCACTCACCGGCATGCCATACGTGCTACGACGGACCGAAGGTCCTGTTTTCTCTGCAACGTGTCCTGTGACAACCCACTGTAGGGTTTCGATCTTCGATGGCTCGTGTAAGCGACTTGGGTCGTTTCACTCCGGACTCCACGAAATGATACGGAGCGTGAAAACTTTCCACACTACAAACGTACGAAGTCTTCCATCTTTGGGAACTAGGTCACTGGTAACCAATCCATTTTAGGATCCGACCAATTTTACTCATTCACCGTTACTTCTTTATCGAATTACGTAATGCTGTACGGGTTTTTGTAAAAGTCTAAATAGAAAACTGGGAGTACTGTACACAATCAAAAGAGCCAACCCAGGATCTCCACCGGGGAAAGGGGGATGAACGGCGAAAGATTTGAGATCTCATGACAAACGGCCCGGTACACTTGGTACTAGTCAATACCAATGACATGTTTCACCTTTATTCAAACCGACAGTGAATCGATACATCTGTCTGCGTGGTGGAGCATGCGGAGAGTTTTTTCTGTGGGGAAAGGGAGGGGGCTTGATACGGCCAAGGCCTATGATCCTCAGCCGGCCGGAGTGGCCGTGCGGTTCTAGGCGCTACAGTCTGGAGCCGAGCGACCGCTACGGTCGCAGGTTCGAATCCTGCCTCGGGCATGGATGTGTGTGATGTCCGTAGGTTAGTTAAGTTTAATTAGTTCTAAGTTCTAGGCGACTGATGACCTCAGAAGTTAAGTCGCATAGTGCTCAGAGCCATTTAAAGCCAGCCTATAATCACGTTTTAGAATTGAAGAACTTGGAGCAAGAAGAGTATAACTCCGCTTTTTCCCGTAATATGTACCAGCCACTGTAAGCTTTAGAATCTTATCCCTTATATCACTTCGGTGAAAGGAAACGGATAAATCCTAGAAATATCCCTATTTCACATCGAACATACACGGTCCAGTCACATTAATGGGACTACCGCTCATGTTCGGTATCAAATTTGTAAAATGTGAGTTACCTCCTTCTCGAACTGAGGTGATTAAAAAATTTTAAAGGGAAAATTCATAAAATATTGCTAACGAAAACTCTTTCTAATGCGACACGTACACTATTCCAACACCTGACGTATGTATCTAGATAGAAATTAATAATTAGAAGGACATGTTATGGATGGATCTTCTTAGCTTTTCTTCATACTCATCGGTATTTGAAGCTGAGTATCAGGACATAACTTTCATAAAGCAGATTTATAAAACTACAAATAGAAAATGAAAACTTAACAAATAGGCTTTGAAGAATCGAAGATATCCGGCCGCTGTTAATCGCAAAACATTCGCGGTGCGTAGCACCAAAAAGGTCTTGTATCGTCGCTGGTTCGAATCTCACCAGTAGCAACTGATTTACTTTTCTTTAAATTCAATTTTTATTATCAAAAGCAAACATTAATAAACAAATACTGATTTTTGTATCAAGAACAACATCTTTTTATTTCTTGTTACTGGTCGTATAAAAATAAATTAAAATTTGGTCAGAGACGCGAAGTTCGTCATTGTTAATAAGGAAAGACTGTTTACGTCAACAATACTGTTGGATCTCTGTAACAACTCACTTATTGCCGACCATATTGAAATGGTGGAAATGTTTTATACTTAACAGGAATTTTTTTGATTGCATTGTGCTGATTTACGAAAACGATCTCCGGCCACTGACCTTCCAGCCCGGAAGGCCCCCTTTTTGGGTAAATACCGTATTTATGCTAAACGCGGCTCGGGTCAGCAATTTTCAGAATTCAAAATTTTAAAAAATTGTGACTTTAGCGAACGATACTGAGATTAGAATGAGCTCCTAATAGACCCACTGCCCTTTAAATCTTCCAAAGGATTATCAGCTGTGACTCAGAAGCTGAAAAGTGAAAATGATACGGGGAACTTTTTTGATGCATTCATTTAATTTTATTTTTTAACAGCTCGTACAACACGTATTTATACAAACTCAAAACACATTTGTGAAAACTGAGACGGACATTATGATGACATTCTTTTAAAAAAAACGGATTAACATATTAAAAAACGAGGACCATAGTATCGGAAGTTCTTGTTTTAATTTTATACATAGTTGTAGCAAAGGTATAAATTACCAGCTGTGCTCGAGATTCCGAGAACAATTTGAAACTGAACAAGAACAAGTCAACGAAATGAACGAAAAAACAGCAACTGGCATTGAACAAAGAACTGTGGCACGGGAACTAGGAACGAGTAACCGCCCGAAAAAGGAGGAGATCCACCGAACGAGATCGACCCGAAGGGAACGGTAAACTACAGTTCCTTATAAGCCCATTCCTCTGCACCAGTTCCTTTGCGTAAGACCCATCCGTTTTACACAATGCATTTCGAATGGCGGTATTCACAGACTGTCAAGGTACGGTACGGAACGGAAAGTTAACGTAGAAAATCCGCGGGAAGCGAGTTTTGGCGTGTGTGTTGGCGGAGGAGTAGGGGGCGGGGTACGGATCTGAGGCTCCTGTGTTAACATCGGAAGTTACCATCCCCGCTTCAGAATTCGCCCACAGCTTGAGTTGAATTTGGTGCTACTGCCTAAATTGCCGACATGCTCCTCTTACCACGTGAGTAATGAGACGGCTGATACTTGCTGCAAGGACTTCGTTACTCGTTTTGTGCTTGCGTAGAGGGCAGTTTTCGTCTCCCCACTCCGTTCGCCCTTCTGGCGGCGAACATCTTGTGCCGCTACAGTAGTAAAGTACAGTACAGTACTCTCAACACTCGTTCATGTCACAGCAGCAGATTTCGTGTCGACATTTTATTGTTCTTTTGTTTCGGCTGCTAATAGTGAAGACAGCACGAGGACTTCAAGTTTTACATGTCGGTATTAAAATGGCTCTGAGCACTATGGGACTTAACATCTGAGGTCATCAGTCCCCTAGAACTTAGAACTACTTAAACCTAACTAACCTAAGGACATCACACACATCCATGCCCGAGGCAGGATTCGAACCTGCGACCGTAGCGGTCGCGCGGTTCCATGTCGGTATTATTCTACGAAAGAAACCATTTATCTGAAAGCGAAAAATGATTTACGTTTTCCAGTATTTGCACGAATAAGAAACCTTAACAGTATGTATGAAAAATAGTAAAGCACACAGAAGGCAAGGAGGAAAGGAAATTTTTTTCCGGGATGAGAGCATACGTGACATTACTTCAGTGATTACAACGTATGGGCCCGCTTACCAGCATGATGTTACATCCCCTCTAACTGGCTTGAGAAGGGTGTCGTAAAACAGTCGTGTTCTCTCCTGAGGCAAGCTGGCTCGCAACTTTTGTAACGGGTCTCCTGGCTACTGGGACAGAGTTGATGACAAAAATAGTCCCACACATGTTCCACTGGCGCAAATCATAGGACCTTATTATCTATGGGAGTACCACAACATTGCACAGGCAGTTCATAAAGACAATTGGCGTTTGTAGATCAGCATAGCCCCGTTGAAAAATGCCACTACGTACTGTCGCACGAGAGGTAACACATGAGAACCCAGAATTACAGGATATTAGCTCCTCCTCTTTGCAAACATAGTTTTTTCTTTTTACCCAAACATGTGTCAGCACCTGTGGGCCATCATCAGTGGGTTTTTAGTTATTGAATACTGTAAAACTGGAAGAATTTTAGGTTATAACTGATTTAACAAAGTGAGGCTTAAAGAAAATTTTTGTTCGTTTTGCTTCTTACCGTGATTTTACATTATACGGTTTTGCAGGAGCAACTGTATGGTGTCCTGCACCAATAGCCTGTCATCTGGAAACCAAACGACGTAAATGTAAATTTCATCGACGAGTTAACACATCTGATGATTAAAAAAAAAAAAGAAATATGTTATTTTGGCGTGTTCAAAAGTTTTGCAAATACAAGGTGGTTCACGAAGATATGCAAATATTTAAATTGTTATTCTACAAGTAAAGCTAAAGAAAATAGTTTATACAAACATAGGTCCGCAAATGTTCAGTTACGGAGTTACGGCTAGTAAAAGATTTTACCTGAAGTTTAGCAACTTCGCTAATATGAAGCCATCGCAAAAAATGTACGAGGTTACAGTAGAGCACGATTTCCATTTATTTGTTTGTTACTGTTGTAGTGAATCTAATGAAAGATGTATCAGATATGTATCTGCAGAAGTTTTTCAGAACATCCAGAGAAGCAAAGAAGTAATTTAGTAAAATTTTTAATTTATTAACTACTTGGCACAATTTGTTATTTTAAATTCTGACAGTTGCACAAAGTTTCCAATAGAAGTTATTGAGAATTTAATTTTGTAAAACTGATGGTAATAACGTTAACTGAAACTGTATGAATGTGTCAGATAATGTGCTTTATCAATACTATAGAACACCTGAATTCATGCTAAACCGTAAAAAACAAAGCTCGGTGTTACGGAAGTTGTACAGTGTACATACAATTTCACAATACATTCAGAATAAATGTTTCAAGGTTAGGAAACCACTGAAACAACTCACTAATGGTTGAAAACAATAACATGAATATTTCTGCATTCTTAATGGAAAGCAAACAAATTTATTTGTGTATGCCTAATAATCGTTGCTTCTCTGGATGTTCTGGAAAACTACTGCAGATACACTTCTGGGACATGTTTTATTATATTCACCAGAGCAATAACGACAAGATAAATGGAAATCGTGCTTTGCTTTAACCTCGTACAGTTTTGCGATGGCTTCATATTAGCGAAGTTGCTAAATTTCAGGCAAAATCTTTTATTAACCGTAACTAAACATGTTTACATGAACTTTTTTCTTTAGTTTTACTTGTAGAATAACACATTAAAATATTTGCATATCTTCGTGGGTCATCCTGTATGATTATTACTACTCATGCTTTGTTGTGACTGATCCTTCTTCATTTAGGTCCCAATGACACTGCACACACATATTAATGTACTTAGTTTCTTTATTTATAAACGCCTTTTTACCTCGCAAAGCGCGGTGAACACTATGTTGTTATACTCTCGAACCCCGTCGGCGTTACAGTTTTCAATGAACAAAAACCTACTGATGATAGCATAGAGGCGCTGGAACACGTTTGGATAAAAAAGAAAAAAAAACAGTGCGTTTTCAAACGGCGGAAACTATATCCTATAATTGAAATCCAAATGCTGAAACAAAGGATAAGAGCTACAGATGGAAATGAAATGGAAATGATCGTATGGCATTGATGGCCGGGAGGCCCCATTCGGGGGAGTTCGGCCGCCGTATTGCAAGTCCTTCTTAGTTGACGCCACTTCGACGACTTGCGAGTCAGTGATGATGAAGGACAAACACCCAGTCTCCTGCCGGGAATCGAACACGAGCCCCTGCGTGGTAGGCCGTAACACTACCGCTACGTTACGGAGGAGGACAGAGCTACAGATAAAAAAGATGACTAGAACGCAGAATGTTCGTAAGGTATCGTTTTGTCGTCAGAATTCCCTCAGTTATTACCAGCCATGACCTGAGGCCGTACCCGATGGCTCCACATACGATGACCACTGTGCCTCTCCAAAACACACGAAGGGAGGCACCTCTCCCACTTCGCCGCCATATTCGCCGTTGATGGTCATTCGGGGTAGTGCAGAAGCGCGATTCATCGCTGAACAATGCGACGCCATTCGGCACCAGTCCGCGCTTTCCGGTCACGCCACCAGTCCAAACGCAGCTCGTTTTTGTTGTGGAGGTAACGGCAGCGCACGCGTGGGACATAGATTCCCCAGCCCGGCTGCTGCTCGTCTCTGACTTGTGGTGTAGGATGAGACAGAATGGCACATGGAGTCTGTTAGTTGTTTTCATACGGCAGGCGCAGATGTGAAGGTGTTACGTTGTGTTTGGTGCACTGTGTGGTAGTCTTCCCTACTAGTGGTAGTTGTAGTAGTGGCCGACCGGAACCTTGACGATGAGTACGTTTGCCGTCATGTTCCCATGCAGTCCAACGACGGGCCACCGTCGCATCCTAACGCTCCACAAATCTGGATAGTGCACGAGTCGATCGGCTGGCCAAATGGAGGCACACTTTGATGCCCCTTTCAAACCCGGCCAGGTGCTAATTATGCACTTTCGCACGAGTACGTGGCATCTCCGTTTCCTTCACAGTGCTCACTCAACATGTAAAGCTGTTCAAGTCCCACGTATTCGTATACCTCACCAAGCGCAGTGACAGCATTAAAAACAAACAACATAATGCACCCTTGTCGCGTTTCTAATATCATTAATACGGAGCAGTCAAATGAAAACGAGACAGAGCAAAAAAGTAAGTAAACTGTTTATTATTTCAAAGGTAATCGCCGTAACTGTTAATGTATATATCCCATAGTGAACAAGACAGACAGTGCCTTCTTGAAAAACGTTTGCGTTTGCTTACTGAACGGTATGAACAGTCTAATGAGTACACAGTATGGTTTGAGAGTAAATCGGAGAAAGACGAAGGTAATGAGAAGTAGTAGAAATGGGAACAGCGAGAAACTTAACATCAGCATTGATGGTCACGAAGTCAGTGAAGTCAAGGAATTCTGCTACCTAGGCAGTAAAATAACCAATGACGGACGGAGCAAGAAGGACATCAAAAGCAGACTCGCTATGGCAAAAAAGGCATTTCTGGCCAAGAGAAGTCTACTAATATCAAATACCGGCATAATTTGAGGAAGAAATTTCTGAGGATGTACGTCTGGAGTACAGCATTGTATGGCAGTGAAACATGGACTGTGGGAAAACCGGAACAGAAGAGAATCGAAGCATTTGAGATGTGGTGCTACAGACGAATGTTGAAAATTAGGTGGACTGATAAGGTAAGGAATGAGGAGGTTCTATACAGAATCGGAGAGGAAAGGAATATGTGGAAAACACTGTTAAGGAGAAGGGACAGGATGATAGGACATCTGCTAATACATGAGGGAATGGCTTGCATGGTACTAGAGGGAGCTGTAGAGGGCAAAAACTGTAGAGGAAGATAGAGATTGGAATACGTGAAGCAAATAATTGAGGATGTAGGTTGCAAGTGCTACTCTGAGATGAAGAGGTTTGCACAGGAACGGAATTCATGGCGGGCCGCATCAAACCAGTCAGTAGACTGATGACAAAAAAAAATCCAGACGTGCTCCTTTTCGTCCAAAGCATGTCCACTGCCAGGAATGTCATCCTTCAGGGCACTGAAATTATGGAAATCGCATGGGAAGAGGTTGGGACTGTATAGAAGATATGTGAGGGCTTTTCAACAAAGAAAAAAAATATTGTGCTGTATAGTCGAATCAACCTTGTCAACATGTGGGCACAATAAATTTCTTTTTGTACTTGGGGGTAGTTGGTTTTTGAACTTATCCATTTATCATTTTTTAAATTCTGTAACCTATCTATCTGGTCAAGGGAACGCCAGTATTATTTCTTCCGGTAACAACATTCTTCTGAATAATTTCCGCTCAGGCATTCGAGTGGGGGATTATTCCACCACCGAAATATTTTAACCAAGACGATGCCATCATCGACAAGCCATACAGTACAGCCGTATGTACTCGGGGTTTAGGCTACAATTTCACCTCTCTTTCACTCGTTCGTTGTACCACATAGCAGGGTCATGGCTCTTGGTTCAAGGCCAGATCAGTCAATAATTTAGACCAGTGGTGTCCAACCCGCATCACGTGGGCCGCATGGACGTACTATGCTCTGTTATCAGAGAATCTTTTTAGAGCTATAATTCTCATGATTTATAATTAGAAAATATTTCAGGTGGAGAGATACACTGAGGAAAAGATGAAAGATATGGAGTAAATTTACTTTACGTCTGTGATCACAATTTTTTGTCATCAGATTACCGGTTCGGTCTATAATGACCACCTTCAGGTCTGCAGTAAAATATGGGAAAATATCAATACTATAGCAAATTGTCTGCAGCTTAAAACAATAAAATAGACTATAATGAAAGGAAACTGACATACAAGTATATTTGTGCGCTTTAAGTATGAAGAGGCATACCTGTTCTATAAAAACTTGTACTAATGTACTGCAGCCATAGTAGCATCGTCTAATATTAAACAGAAAATTATCACCAGCATCATCAAATATATACAAATAACAGAGTATGCAATAGCCATCTTGTCAACAGCACTATTGTTCAAAACAAACTGCCCTACAGTAGCCACTAAATGTTTGTGTTGCAAGTTCACCAGATGTCTCTACTGTAATCATATACATATTCGTCAATAATTAGTTGACCAACTTAAAATACAGGGGAAATGCAATCGGTAATTTCTGTAATGGGCTTATAAATTATAAGAGGCATTACCGTAATAAAAAGCGTTGAAATAATACACCACAAAAGTTAGATAGTTAAAAAGACGAAGAGTTAAGAGAGTAATTGACGTATGCTCAAGTGCCAATATTATAGATAATGGCTTAAACAGCTTTCAGATTGCACAGAATAATATAAAAAACTGTAAACAAAATAGCTAAATAAGTCGCAATGAAAGGAAAACAGACTGGCGCACATAATCAGCGCCGTCTGTTAGCTCTGACGCCAGAATTCCGCATAGGCGAAAAGTGGTTAGAGGAACGTAGCCGCCAGGAGGCTCCTCGCACCCTGCGGTACGCCGTTGCACGAAAAGAATGATAAAACTCAGTACCAGTGTATGAAAAAGATTATCTAGTTAATGAAGGTACAAGAAAACAATAGAGTTATGCACACAACGTAACAAAACGAAGTAAGTGTGTAGGGTGCTGCCGGCCGCGGTGGCCGAGCGGTACTAGGCGCTCAGTCCGGAACCGCGCGACTGCTACGGTCGCAGGTTCGAATCCTGCCTCGGGCATGGATGTGTGTGATGTCCTTAGGTTAGTTAGGTTTGAGTAGTTCTAAGTTCTAGGGCACTGATGACCACAGATGTTAAGTCCCATAGTGCTCAGAGCCATTTGAACCATTTTGTAGGGTGCTCTGTACTAGGTGAAAGTATCAACAAACTATGTGACAGAGGCGTTCGATGATTAAAGTTAAACATAGTCAAACAAAGTAAAGTAGGCAGTGGGCACGAAATCGCTTTGCCAGTTGAGCAGTATTGTTGGTTCTTTCTTTTTTGTTTTTTTAATTTCAAGCTCCTGTAACAAATTAAGAGCACGGCGGTTTTCCATCCTGTGGAGAATACGCATACTATTCTTAATGTTCCCTATAGAATGACAGCTTCAGATAAATGCTGTCCCAAAGCAGTTCTGTTCTGTGGCTGTGGATGTTCTTTAAACCTTAAGTTAAAAGAGTGGCCTGTTAGACCGATATAATATTTGTCACAGTTACTTCAATCAATCCTGTATACTCCAGAGCCATCAAATTTGTCATACGTCCGTTTCAGTTTGTTTTACTCGGAGTTTTAGGGTGTTGTTAACCTGAAAGCCACATCTGACAACAGATTTCCTAAAACATTTTTCTATTCGCAGGTACATTTTGCCGTTAAATTCCATAGGAATTGTTTTCGTTCTTTCTTTACTGTTTCTATTTTGTGTGTATGTGTGTACCTGCTGTTTGTTCTACGTAGTAAGGTGCCATATAAGTCGACAGAATGATAAATCAATCTGGTGCTCAATGAAATGCGCCCCGCTAAAGAAGAATATGTACACTCCTGGAAATGGAAAAAAGAACACATTGACACCGGTGTGTCAGACCCACCATACTTGCTCCGGACACTGCGAGAGGGCTGTACAAGCAATGATCACACGCACGGCACAGCGGACACACCAGGAACCGCGGTGTTTGCCGTCGAATGGCGCTAGCTGCGCAGCATTTGTGCACCGCCGCCGTCAGTGTCAGCCAGTTTGCCGTGGCATACGGAGCTCCATCGCAGTCTTTAACACTGGTAGCATGCCGCGACAGCGTGGACGTGAACCGTATGTGCAGTTGACGGACTTTGAGCGAGGGCGTATAGTGGGCATGCGGGAGGCCGGGTGGACGTACCGCCGAATTGCTCAACACGTGGGGCGTGAGGTCTCCACAGTACATCGATGTTGTCGCCAGTGGTCGGCGGAAGGTGCACGTGCCCGTCGACCTGGGACCGGACCGCAGCGACGCACGGATGCACGCCAAGACCGTAGGATCCTACGCAGTGCCGTAGGGGACCGCACCGCCACTTCCCAGCAAATTAGGGACACTGTTGCTCCTGGGGTATCGGCGAGGACCATTCGCAACCGTCTCCATGAAGCTGGGCTGCGGTCCCGCACACCGTTAGGCCGTCTTCCGCTCACGCCCCAACATCGTGCAGCCCGCCTCCAGTGGTGTCGCGACAGGCGTGAATGGAGGGACGAATGGAGACGTGTCGTCTTCAGCGATGAGAGTCGCTTCTGCCTTGGTGCCAATGATGGTCGTATGCGTGTTTGGCGCCGTGCAGGTGAGCGCCACAATCAGGACTGCATACGACCGAGGCACACAGGGCCAACACTCGGCATCATGGTGTGGGGAGCGATCTCCTACACTGGCCGTACACCACTGGTGATCGTCGAGGGGACACTGAATAGTGCACGGTACATCCAAACCGTCATCGAACCCATCGTTCTACCATTGCTAGACCGGCAAGGGAACTTGCTGTTCCAACAGGACAATGCACGTCCGCATGTATCCCGTGCCACCCAACGTGCTCTAGAAGGTGTAAGTCAACTACCCTGGCCAGCAAGATCTCCGGATCTGTCCCACATTGAGCATGTTTGGGACTGGATGAAGCGTCGTCTCACGCGGTCTGCACGTCCAGCACGAACGCTGGTCCAACTGAGGCGCCAGGTGGAAATGGCATGGCAAGCCGTTCCACAGGACTACATCCAGCATCTCTACGATCGTCTCCATGGGAGAATAGCAGCCTGCATTGCTGCGAAAGGTGGATATACACTGTACTAGTGCCGACATTGTGCATGCTCTGTTGCCTGTGTCTATGTGCCTGTGGTTCTGTCAGTGTGATCATGTGATGTATCTGACCCCAGGAATGTGTCAAAGTTTCCCCTTCCTGGGACAATGAATTCACGGTGTTCTTATTTCAATTTCCAGGAGTGTATTATTCAAGTTAGGGGGGAAAAATAGTTGCTGACAAGGGAACCTCCCCATCGCACCCCCCTCAGATATAGTTATAAGTTGGCACAGAGGATATGCCTTTAAAAACTGAACACAGATCAATCGAGAAAACAGGAAGAAGTTGTGTGGAACTATGAAAAAAATTAGTAAAATGTACAAACTGAGTAATCCATGCGAAGATAGGCAACAACAAGGACAGTGGGAGTCAAGGTGCGCCGTGGTACCGTCGTTAGCGAGAGCAGCTACGGAACGAGAGGTGTTAGGTTCAAGTCTTCCCTCGAGTGAAAAGTTTAATTTTTTATATTCAGTTTATGTGACAAACTCTTATGTTTTCATCACTTTTTTGGGAGTGATTATCACATCCACAAGAAAACCTAAATCGGGCAAGGTAGAAGAATCATTTTACCCATTCGCTAAGTGTACAAGTTAGGTGGGTCGACAGCATATTCCTGTCGTGTGACGCACATGCCGTCACCAGTGTCGTATAGAATATATCAGACGTGTTTTCCTGTGGAGGAATCGGTTGACCTATGACCTTGCGATCAAATGTTTTCGGTTCCCATTGGAGAGGCTCGTCCTTTCGTCTACTAATCGCACGGTTTTGCGGTGCGGTCGCAAAACACAGACACTAAACTTATTACAGTGAACAGAGACGTCAATGAACGAACGGACAGATCATAACTTTGCGAAAATAAACTTTTCACTAAAGGGAAGACTTGAACCAAGGACCTCTTGTTCCGCAGGTACTCACGCTAACCACGGGACCACGGCGTTCCTGAGCTCACGTTCTCCTTGATATTGCCTATCTTCCACGTGGACTACTCAGTTTGTATATTTTACTTAATTTTTTTTCATAGTTCCACACAACTTCTTCCTGTTTTCTCGATTGATCTGTGTTCAGTTTTTCAAGGCCTATCCACTGTTCCAACTTATAACTAAATCTGAGGGGGGTGCGATGGGGAGGTTCCCTTGTGAGGCACAATGACAAAAGATAAAGAAAATGAATGTGTCGGGGTCTTTCCAGCTTTTCCTGCTGTTTTCTTTCTTTTGATTGGAACAAAAAAAAAAAAGAAAAAGAAATACTTTGGTTTAGTGTTTAACGTCTAGATACAGGTTTTCAAGACTGTCATAAGAAATTGTACACGGTGGACACTTTGGTGCGGAGTTCGAAACGCCGTTCCAATTTCCCGTGTAATCTTCTATTTATTATGAAAGTAATTAAGGTCGTGTTGTGGGAGGCAGCATTATTCAGATCGAGAGATAAGATTTTTCCGCAGTTGCCCTATAAATGCTTAAATGACGCCCAGCAAACTCCAGGACGACCTCCTCCTCCATCTCCGTGCTAGCGGAGGTGCTGCTCCATCTCTGATGGCCTCTGCTGACAGCACATTACTTCCGTTTTCATCATTAAGGAAGCAGCACTTGACCTCTAATTTCCATAGGTCAATGACACTGTGAGCAGCATTATTATTATAACTAACGAATGAATGCTTCTGAAGACAGTCGTATTCAATAACCACTAAGAGCTGCTGATGAAACATCTTTGTTCACTGGCAGTTCCAGTCAAGCGATCGTCATCAGGCCACATAAAATTGTTTACATCAGAGTGCACTCCTCACAGGAGGACTGAATCTGAACATACACAGTGTACTAAGATTATTTAACTATATTAATGCGTTTTATTGACTGTATTAATGCATTTTGTTGTGGACTGCAGTTTCAGTGGGACAAGATAGTTTTTCACTCTAATTTTTACTCCACCGTAAGAACGCTACCTTACAGGTTGATGTAAATAATTATTTATTAGTTAATGATGATCGGGTGAGAGAAACTGGCGCTTAATAAAGGTACATTTAAGCAGCAGTTCTTCAGATATTTACGAGCTGTTGGGTACCACCAGCACAAAATGTACTGCAATGAAATGTATTTACTAGCATGTAATCATACGTGATTTTTTTCACCTCAAACAGTTTTCTCGCGTCTACATCTACATCCATACTCCGCAAGCCACCTAACGGTGTGTGGCGGAGAGTACCCTGAGTACCTCTATCGGTTCTCCCTTCTATTCCAGTCTCGTATTGTTCGTGGAATGGATTGTCGGTATGCTTCTGTGTGGGCTCTAATCTCTCTGATTTTATCCTCATGGTCTCTTCGCGAGATATACGTAGGAGGGAGCAATGTACTGCTTGACTCTTCGGTGAAGGTATGTTCTCGAAACTTTAACAAAAGCCCGTACCGAGCTACTGAGCGTCTCTCCTGCAGAGTCTTCCACTGGAGTTTATCTATCATCTCCGGAACGCTTTCACGATTACTAAATGATCCTGTAACGAAGCGTGCTGCTCTCCGTTGGATCTTCTCTATCTCTTCTATCAACCCTATCTGGTACGGATCCCACACTGCTGGGCAGTATTCAAGCAGTGGGCGAACAAGCGTACTGTAACCTACGTTCTTTGTTTTCGGACTTGCTGACGCAGGTGGCAAGTGTATGCTTCCACGGTATTCACTTTTGCTATTAGCTGCCCAGTGTAAACAGCAAGATCCGTTCTCCCGCCTGTAGCACCGTTTGCAAGGTTCCGCTTGTCTGACCCCAGGCAAGTATAAGCCAATACGTTCGTACGCTACTTTCATGGCCATACTGTTTAGACGACCTGCCTCTTCCGCACCACTGATACGTAAAACGTGCACAACTTAGTTCGTACCGGAGTTGGTACCATAATGAACGCCTTTGTATAAGTAGTTCGGCTACAACAGAGTATAGAAGTGTATTATATAAAGATTTACAACGTGGAATGGGTGTGTGCTTTCTGTAAGTAGATACTGAGGATCGTAAAACTTACAAATGTTATTTAAAGAGTTCCGAAACTTCAGTTTTTTTTCAGTACATTCTTGATAAGTTGTTAATTAGAGAACAGTGTACTAAGACGATAAACATTTTACTTACAGGAGTAAAACTAGATTTACTGCTTCTACTCGTACAAGAGAGTCAATGTAACAAATGTATTGAGTGGTATCCAAGTGATCCTAATAGACTGTAATTCCATCTTCTGTAAATGGGATGGGACTGCGCCTGGTCAAAGACTTGAAGAAAATAGATACTAACAGCCGTGATTTTATTTAATAATTGTATGTAGCTGCCAGTTTCGGTGCCTTATTGCACAATCTTCCGGCCCCTGTGCACGTGCAGTATCCTGCTGAAATGTAGGGTTTCGCAAGGATCGAATGAAGGGTAGAGCCACGGGTCGTAACACATCTGAAATGTAACGTCCACTGTTCAAAGTGCCGTCAATGCGAACAAGAGGTGACCGAGACGTGTAACCGGTGGCACCCCATACAATCACGCCAACCTTGTGTGAATGCTCTGAAAAGCTAATCATTTGCATATCACAGCATCTTCTTGCTGTCGGTTAAATTTCGCGTCTGTAGCACGTCATCTTCGTGGTGTAGCAATTTTAATGGCCAGTAGTGTAGTTAGACAAACGAATGTATTTTGTTTCTCATAGTTTTCCTTACACGTCTCATAGGTACTTCTTTACGAATAATTAAAAATACATTATCTCATTAGTACATCGTTTCTTTCAATTAATATGCAAAGTTATTTACACATGTAAAATTAATTACAGTATTTTCATGCGTTAATTAAAATTGGGGCTACTTTTAAACACAATTATAATGTAGTATTTCAACTGCCATATCGCACAGCGTGATTCATCACTCCAAATCACTCGTTTAGAGTCATCCATTGTCCAGGGGCTTCATTCCTTACATTATCTCAAGTAGCTAACTACAGAAACATGTGGCTTATGGGGATTTGCTCCACCATTGTTCGCCATAAATCCCTATGTGCAGTCGTTGCTCTAGTTGGACGGCTGGAAGCATCTTAAGGCCACGTGTGATACCTCCCGCCATTGGTGGCTGCTGATCATGTCCTAATGTGCTACAGCACACTGCAAATATCACACTAAAATTATACCATTTCTCTTCAAAAAGCGACCCGGAAATCTTACTACAATTACGCTATTTCTCTTCGAATGCGTGCTGGTATGCAAATGAAATGTACAAATGTTTTCTAGCGCTCTCTCCGCGATAATTAGAAACCAATCTCGAGTTCTGAAATGATGTTCAGCCCCACTACGGTCAACTCAGATAAGCGACACAGCTGTCTGTCCAGGACAGCACATGTCCTGATCTGAAGTCATCCCTAAGGGTGCTGCGTTGCTCACAGCAGCAGATCAGTATTTTTCTTGGAAAGTGCGTGAAAAACATTGTACAAGCAACGTGGAGAAGTCTGTAGATGATCTGTTAAAGAGGCCCTTTTCCAACAGGGCATTAGAGAAAAAAGTGAGAGTTAAGGACTTGCGTAGACATACTCCAAATTTAAATCTATCAGGGGGAGGGCGTGGAACCAGGACTCACCGATTTGGCCCACACTGTGTGAGGAGAAGCAGGCAGATGCCCCTTTAAAGTTCCTAGAATATTTCCCTTGAGTAGGCCGTAGGAAAAGGTAAAACGTTCTCTGAAGATTTACGAGTAGACGCTGTGGCGCAGTGGTCAACTGGCTGTTCGTCGCCTCGGGTTCGAATCTCGCTGCTACCATCTTTTTTTAAAAAAGATTTTTTTATTCCTCGCTGCGTTAAACTAAGAATTATAAAATTTGAATGTATTTAAACAGTTCAATTTTTGTAAATAAAATAATTACATTCATTTTAACTTTTTATACCCGGGATTCACAGTCATATAGAACTTTATAAAAGACATCATATTTACACCAGTGACTGTAACACTTTATTTCGCGACTGCAATCTCGGCCTTAGGCCATTATCAGGTGCAGATTTTTGTGTCTTTACGCCACGTCATCTTAAAATGAGCTGACACATTTATATGCCGTTGTCATTAATATTAAATACATTCGTGACACTGTTACATATTGTGAGCACACATATCCGTATATCATAACACAACATAGTCTGTAGACACTCATGTCATAAGTGACTAGTGATGTTAGGCCAAACGTGGATACATGACAAACAATATTCAATAAGCACTGGTAACGCAGGCCAAATCGCTTACATTCGTCACAAAATTAACTTCCGTTTGGCTGCAGTGCCGTTATACCTGCCTGAGCTTGTTTTTTACTTGCCTTGAAGGCCATAAAGTGGAAGGTCGACAAGTTAGAGGCTTTTCCTTTCAACATATAGCTTATTCTTTCTTTAGGCATAAGACGAGCTAAACCAAATGCGGTAGGCTTGTATACTGTGAAAATATGTATTTATACAATGTTCTACACGTAGGAAACTTGTTTTTCACAAACATTTAATTAACTGTAAAATGATTTATTCGGGACACCAGGACATTTATGTGAAAACCAGGACTGTCCCAGCAAAACCGGGAAGTCTTGTGAGCCTACATCTACTGATGCATTCCGCATTACTTAGCTGTGTCTGAATACTTCTAATCATTTAGTGTACGCGTAATGTTTTGGTAAAAGGTTAAGGGAAGCTGGAACTGGAATTCTATGACAGGAGCACTGCCACAACACGTTTTACGCTTGCATAAACAGTCAGACAACGATATTTTTCATTTCATTCGCCACTTTGCTGTGTTCGTCGACTACATCCGTCTCGCAATACAAGATAACTTTATCTGAATGTCACGTTTTGCATCGCGCCTATAACTAGCGTTACATCAAACGAGATCTACGTTCTGATCACTTTAGAACCTAAAAACAGTAACGCAGAGTCCGTAGTGTTCGCTTGTTCTTATATTCCTCTCTCGTGTTCTCTTCCCGCAAGTGTAAACACTCGTTCACCCCCCAAACGAGCGGTACGGAGCACAAATAGTTGTTCTGAGTGATGGCTCTTTTGCGTTCGTACGCATTCGCACCAGAGTAGACAAGGAAATGTCGAAAGGGCAAGCAGTGTGCAAGCGCTACGCGCATATCCACTGGTGCCAGACCAGCGGACAGAGTGAAGGAGACGTTAAAAGCGGGATACGGCTGCCTTCGGTGGGATTCGGCAACTTTCGCCGCCTCCCGCCAGCTGCTGGTTCCTATCCATCACCAGAGCGACGACCGTGATTTTCTGGCCGCTAGACTCAACATCCGCCCTGTCCCTGGCACAGAAAAAAGTCGGTACGCATGCAGCCTTCCTCGCAAGCAGTGCAGGCAAACACAAACGCAATTGTATTTCCAATAAAGGATACTTAGCGAAGGCAACAAAAGGTAATTTTCGAGGTGTGAACCATGTTGGACCGTGCAGGTTCAGTCATCTTTCGGTGACATCTTCGTATATGTGCATCTACATACATACTTCGCGAACCTCCGTACGGCGTACTGCGGAGGGTACCTTGTACCACTACTGTTCAATTTCCTCTCCTGTTCCATTCGCAAAGAGAGCGAGGGATAAACGACTGTCTAAAAGCCTCCGTACTAGTCCTAATTTCTCTTTCCTTATTTTCATAGTCGCTACGCGCGATGTACGAGGGTTAAGTCAATTATTATCCGCAAAGTAGTTATAAAATTTTATTGTAACCAACTAGGAAACTTACAAGAACATTTTTCGACATAGTCTCCTTGCGTTTCAACGCACTTGGTCCATCGTTGTGCAGGCTTCCTGATGCTCTCATAAAAGAAGATTCCCTGTTGAGCTGCGAACCAGGAGTGCATCGCTTCTTTCATGGCTTCGTCCGAGGCAAATCGACAGCCCCTTAATGCCTTTTTGAGTGGACCAAACAAGTGATAGCCAGAAGGAGCAAGATCGAGACTATATGGAGGATGATCCAGTACTTCAAATATGAGTTTCTGGAGGTTTCAGCAGTGTGGGCAGCAGTATGCGGACAGGCATTGTCGTGTAACAACACAACACCTTTTGACAGCAATCCTCGGCGTTTGCTTCGAATTGCAGGCTTTAGCCCGACAGTAAGCATCTCACTGTAGCGTACACTGTTTATTGTTCTACCCCTTTCCTCATAATGTTCCAGTACTGGACCTCGTGCGTCCAAAAAACCGTAAGCATCAGTTTTCATGCGGACGGTTGGGTCTTTAACTTTTCCTTGCACGGCGAATTTGGATGTTTCCATTCCATACTTTGCCGTTTACTCTCCGGCTCGTAATGATGGATCCATGTTACGTCACCAGTAATGAACCTGTCTAAGAAGTTGTCCCCTTCGTTACCATAACGATCCAAATGTTTTTTTGCAGATGTCCAAGCTCGTTTGTTTATGCAACTGTGTGAGTTGTTTTGGGGCCCATCTTGCACAAACTTTATGAAACCCAAGTCTGTTGTGGATGATTTCGTAGGCAGAACCGTGAATAATTTGCAGACGATGTGCCACTTCGTCAGTAGTTAATCGTCTGTCTAAGAGAAACATTTCACGTGAACGTTCAATAGTTTCTTCATTTGAGGCGGTAAACGGTCGTCCGGCTCCTTAATCGTGCGTAAGACTTGTGCGACGATTTCGGAATTTTTCAGTCCATTCGTAGACAGTCCGTTGTGGCAAAACACTGTTCCCGTACTGTAACGAAAGTCTTCGATGAATTTCGGCCACAAAAAACGGGTCATCGAACGTTGCTCTTCTTTGGTGCAAATAGACGGCGGAGCAACCATGATTAACAGCACGGCAACGATAAAGAAACTAACCTAGCAGCTTGAAAATTGCAAAGATATAACAACAAATAAACCAAGCATGCGTCATCAACGTAAAACGAGAGTACTACCAAAATAAACAAAAATATAACTAAATTGCGGATAATAATTGACGTACCCTCGTATGGTTGAGGCAACAGAACCGTTCTGCAATCAGCTTCAAATGCTGGTTCCTTAAATTTGTGCAATAGTGCCTTACGGAAAGAGCATCGTCCTCCCTCCAGGGATTCCCATGTGAGTTCACGAAGCATCTCTGTAATAGTTGCGTGCTGATCTAGTAGCGCACCTCTGAACTCCTTCGATATCGTCCTTTGATCTGACCTACCGGGTTCGATTCCCGGCCGGGTAGGGGATTTTCTCTGCCCGGGGACTGGGTGTTTGTGTTGTCCTCCTCATTTCATCATCATCATCATCATCATTCGTCATAATGGCTAGATTGGACTGCGTACAAAAATTGGAGTTTGAAAAAATTGGGACTTTGTACGGGCGCTGATGACCGCACAGTTGAGCGCCCCACAAACCAAACATCATCATCATCAACGACCTGGTGAGGATCCCAAACACTCGAACAGTACTCAAGAATGGATCGCAGTAACGTTCTGTATGCTGTCCCCTTCATGGATGAGCAACACTTTCTCTAAATTCTCCCAGTTAAACGAATTGAGCATTCGTCTTCCCAATTACCAAACTGACGTGTTCATTCCATTTCATACAGCTTTGCATCGTTATGCTGAGATATTTAATCAAAGTGACTGTCTCAAGCTGCACCCTACTGATGCTGTATTCGAACGTTAAAGGTCTGTTTTTCGTACTCATTTGCATTAACTTATATTTTTCTACATTTAGAGCATGCTGCCAGTCATCAGACCAACTAGAAATTTTGTCCAAATCATCTTGTATATCCCTACAGTCATTCTACAGCGACACCTACGGCACTCCTGACTACTGCCTTGTATCTGATGAACACTCACCGTCGTGGACTACGCACTGGATTCTGTTATTTAAGAAGTCGTCGAGCCACTCACATATCTGCGAACCTATCCTGTGTGCTCGAATCTTCGTCAACAACCTGCAGTGGGGCACCGTGTCAAATGGTTCTCGGAAATCAAGGAAAATATGGAATCTCCCTGTTGCCCTTCATCCTTGGTTTGTAAGATATCACTTGATCAGAAGACAGACTGATTTCTAAATCTTTAATGATTTGTAGACAGAAGCTTTTCTGTCTCAAGGAAATTTGCTATATCTGAACTCAGAATATGTTCAAGAATTCTAAAACCGAACTGGGATTTTGTCCGGAGCTCCTCGGATGCCAATTTATATGTCCTCTATGCGGGAGTCTGTACGACAGTCAAACGACGGTATGTTTGTAGGATCCTCTTGCACGAATGATTACGTAAACGTGAAATTTAAAACTTCAGTTTTGCGTTTGCTGTCTTCTATTGCCACCCTGAAGTGGTCGACAGATTACTGGATGGAAGACTTTGACCCGCTTAGTGATTGTACGTTTGACCAGAATTTTCTCGGGGTCTCGGGTAGATCTTTCCCTAAGGTATGTCGGTGAAAGTTGTAAGCTTCTTGCATTGCTCTACTCCGTAAGCCAATGTACATTTGTGGTGGATGGTACTTCGAATCAGTTTTCTGTCCTACTGCCATAATGAGCTGTGGGAAATAAACGTGTATCGGCGCCTTAATTTCTCTTGTGTTCATATGATACTTACGAAATAGACGATGGTGGCCGCACAATTGTCGCACAGTCTTCCCTGAATAACGGCTGTCTTAATTTAGCCATCTATGTTGTCTGTCTTTCGAAGATTACCATTTTAATGTCCCGAACACTTCGGCTACCCTTTCGTGTGAGCTATGGCGATGCGTTACATTGCTAGTAGCACATGTTTGGATTTGTTCGATGTCTGCTGATAATGACGTCAAACGCTGGAATAGCACTCGCGAATCGGTTGCGCTATCGCCTTGTAGGCAATTTTTCTGTGCAGTTGAATAGTACAAGGTGACACAGAATATGGGGAATGGTTGAAATGAGTAGTGGCAGCCATGGGCAGGTGGCAGCACAGCGGATTTGCTAATTTCCGTCACCCATCATTGGAACGTTCACCTAGCAAATTTGTTTTTCCAATCGATTGTTAATGCCACAAACAGGAGCATATTTTAAAATGAGCGTAGCGTTTATCTAGACGAGAATGAAAAAGACCGACAAATTACTAAAATTCCGTCCTGAATCGAGATAGTTACGTTATGGTTTCCGACCGAATAAGAGCCTCGCCTTCTACAGGAGTGAGACAGATTCTCCCATATCACGCTCTTCCGAGTCAGCACTGAAAAGGGTCGTATCATCGAATATACAGGACAAGGAAATAAAAGTTGCGATTTAGGGGCAATAGCGGTTCAGAAACGGAATTGTCTCACCTGGTACTTACATGTTATCGCTGTCGAGATAGTAAAATTGGGTCCCCGTAATCGTCTATAGGATTTCAGGCGGAACGTCCTTTCCATTCTGATACGGCTGGCTTTACGGTACGCTTTAAAACCAGGCGGCTGTCAAACACGGCATTACAGTTATATGCGCGTTCTGCTTTCATGCATCCCAATTCTCACCGAAACGTACTACATTCGTGTGCCTTTCTCTAGGTAACAAAAGAACCACTGAATTCATTGCGTAAGACGACGTCGTAAGTCTAGCGATGGAAGTAACTTCTGTTTGTCAGGCTCATCTGTTGGCTCCTATAGCATTTCTTAATTTGATTTTATTGGACTGAATTTTCTTATTATGAGAGTATTGAAGGGCGATCTGTTTTAATTGTAAAAACCATTCAAAAGTCAAAATCGCACAAAATACTTTTTATTCAAGACAACCGGTTTCAGCAGTCTCAGTTGTCATCTTCAGGTCTGAAACTTTTTAGTAAAGCGTGTTGATTTTACGCTAAACCTCATACACAAAATATCAAGTGGCTAAAATTCAGCACTTATAAGCGTTTGTCATTGCTAAAATATTTAAAAACACTCAGCACCTTGTCCAAACTGCCGTATCCATATGCATACTGCCCACAGATGCTTGTTACATGATACGAATATAGTACACAATAGCACATCTGTATACATGTACTGGACCATACTTTATTGGCATTTTACTGAAAACTTTACAGTCATTTACAACTACTTGTTAAGGACAGTGAAGACAGTTAAGTCTCAAATATTCAAATAACTTTATAAGTACATATGTGTACAAAGGTCAATTTTTGTTACGTCAGAGATTTGTTTTGTATCCCGCCTGGAAGGCGGCGCGTGGGTCTGTTCCTGTAAACTGAAGGGTAGGCCGAATGTAGGAAGTGAGTAGGAGCAGGAAAAGGTGAAATGCTTCGGTACTGCGGGGGATTTTACAAGTTTACTATAGTCCGAATTAGGATTACATTAGACTTACTTAACTTCGACTGAGATGAACAAGTAGGTGCGAAGCCGTACAGGTATCAACGCTAACACCTACTAGAAGTTACAAAGGCAAGTCTGTAATGGCTCGCCCACTATGAAATTACAATGTTGCTTGCTCGTCTACTCGGAATCAAATGGGCTGAATCCGGAGCGTCGCTCGTAGAGCTGCACAGCGCCGGCTAGAGGGCGCTGTCGTCGGTGTCGTAGTGCCAACCCAGCAGAGCGCACCTACGTTGTGGCATCATAGCTATCTATACCACAATTTGTGTCTTTCTCTTGCAAATAACCTGCTGTTAAACTATCAATTTTGTGACTGTTCTGAGTAATTAGTGTTTTAATATTTGTTGACAAGATAACTGCATTTTTTCGTAGGTTTTCCCATGGTTTATTTTGGTTTGTAGCGTATTTAATACATCCAAGTATGACGTGGTTTAGATTTCCATTGTCTTTTCGATTTTTGCTGCATGTAGATGTTAGATTAAAAAAATTAAAATATGTGGCCGTCAAAATTCATTAACTACATTTCACCTTACTGTACGACATGCCGGAAATCTTATTGCATTGCTGTTTCTTCAATACAGCTTATTATCTTAACAAATTAATGGCAATTCTTTCATCGTAGTTGATTTGATAGCAGTAATAACCAGTAAACATCACTGAAAATTTGCTTCTGACTTAGTCTGCTATGGATAATAATTTAAAGTTTGCCTAGCTTTGCCTGCCCAGTGAAGCCATTATCTTCAGCTAATTTAATTACTAACTACGCTGTTAGCATTTAGGTATTAGCTAGGGTAAGTTACAAGGATCAGGCAGATGAAAATTAATCGCCATAACTGTTAATACATTTATTCTTCTGTGAGACAAGATGGTCAATCTCCTTTTGGAAAAATGTTTGCGGTTACCCTAGGAACCATGATTGAAACCATGCGTGCATCTCGGCGGACACGAATGTCTGTCTTGAGGGCTCCAAAAATATTTGAAATCGTGTGGAGAGACATCGGGACTATATGGAGGATGTGCCCGCCCACATATTACCAAGGTTGTTTCTACTAAGCTGCAGAAGTTTCGCTTGGAAGCCCTTACACACCCTCCAAAGAATCCCGATCACTCCATATGCGATTTCCGTATTTTTGGAGGCCTATAGAGAGACGTCCGTGGCCGTCGAATTGCTTCGGACGTAGAGGTGTATGCCAGGGTACTATCACTGTTCCGTAGGCAACTGCAAACATATTTCCATGAAGGTACTGACAGTCTTTTCTCACAGTGGGATAAATGTAGTAACAGTTACGGCGTTTACTTCTGAAATAATGAACAGTTTATTTGCTTCTTTCCATTTGCATCGTTTTCATTTGATGGCCTCTTATAGTTTAATGCCACACCTTGCTGCGTCCTCGTCGCTGACTGGCTGTCGTTTTATGGCCGTAGTTCCAAAAGTGTGCATTTACCACCATGGGTGTGCCTTATTCGACGTCCCCTACCCTGTTCGAACCGTATTATCTATTCGTATTCCTCCACATTGTATACTCATATAGGGATGTCGAAATGTCGGAACATTGTAGCGAAATGGTGTTAACACGCTTTGTGCAGGGACTGGGAGTTGATCCTAAACATAACTGAAAGATAAGAAGGAAGGCTGATGAGTCGTTAGCGTCCATTTGACGACAGGGTTGAAATCAGTCGTGTTATTTTCAAAGGAAACATCACGGCATTTACCACTCTATTGCGAGTAAAATGTCTTAACCATTCTATCACCTCAGTCGGTTCAACGTAAACAAAAGTACTGTTTTACGTATAAGTCACAGAAAATTTCCATAGTTGCTCTGTTACACGAGTCCCGATGAATCGTTAAATGTGTAGGAGCATACGAACAGAGCCACAGGGATGGACCATTCCATTGTGACTACCTGCTTAATATCCTGTTGGTCCACCTCTGGAGCGCAGTTCTGCAGCGATTCTGCTTCACATAAATTGGGCAAGTCCTTGGTAGGTTTCCGGAAGTAAATGACACTATATGTCTACGAACAGGACACACACTTCCCGTAAATTAAAGGCCGCTCGTTTGTGGCTGTGGACCTGGCGCCCAGTAGCCTCCCAGTTGTGTTCCATTGGATTCATATCAGGCGAATTTGGTAGACGATACATGAACACTATCATGCTCTGAAAACAACTACAGCATGGTTCAGACAGTTATTTTGCTGGAAGGTGCCATCGCCGTCGGGAAAGACGTCAAGCATGAAGGGACGCAGGTTGACTGCAATAATGTTTACGTAGTCCACTACTGTATAGGTGCCTTGATTACTGCCACAGGCTCCATAGTGGCCCAGGTGGAGTGCCCTCATAGCATAATATTGCCCCCCTCCCTGCTCCTCATCAACCTCTCGCTAGCCTTCATCTGCGGCGCGATCCTTGTTTCGAGGAGCCGTTCGCCTGGATGACACTGTATCCGGACACAATCATCAACCTGTTATAACAAGGAACTTTATCCTTTCGACCAAGCAACACATTTCCTTAGGTCCATTGTTCAACCTGTACCGAGCGAGGTACACGGGACTCGCATTCGGGAGAACGACGGTTCAACCCCTCGTACGGTCATCTTGCTGTAGGTTTTCTATGATTTCCCTAAAATCGCTTCAGGCAAATGCCGGGATGGCTCCTTTGAAACGGAACGGCCGACTTCCTTCCCCAGTCCTTCCCTAATCCGATGGGACCGATATTCCCCTCCTTCGAATCAACCAATCAGCCGACCTCTATGCTACCACGCCATTGGCAGTCATAACTGACAATGTCGTTGGGTCAGCATTCGAACATTTCGAGATCGTCTGCTTTAGAACTCTTCAGCAATGTGCGCTGAACAGTGCGCTCCGAAACAGTTTCGCCTGCACCAGCATGATACTCTGTTGTCAGATTACCACATATAGTCGCCTGTCCTGCTTCATGGAGTGGACAAACCTCCGACATCCACGCTTTTTGATGGGACGTGGACGTCCAGCACCTTGTCGCCCACTCGTGGTTTCAGCGCCTATCAACCGTTTTCCATAGATGCTCGCAGCAGTAGCAGGCGAACAGCCGACCTGCTTCGTCGTTTCAGAGATGCTCTTTCCCAAGCACTGGGCCATAACCAGCCCTTTGTAGGGTCGCTTATATCAGTGGATTTTCTCCATTCGTCTGTGCCCCGCTTGTATACTTTTCTTACCGCGTCACGAACCCGCAAAGCCACCAATCGGCTTTCAGTATTTCGTTGGCTCATCGGTGTAGGAGGACCTTCAATTTAATGTGGACTTCGAACTTCGGTGCAACTTGGTACTTTCCACATTAGTAAATAATTTGGAGAAGTGAAATAAGAGGTGAGGGACAGCAACCCCCCCCCCCCCCCCTCCCGAAAAAGCACAATATTACACCACAGACGTACGTGGCTGATCGGTCCGTGGTGTAGACCAAAGACTGGCACCTGTGTGGAAGTGCGGCAGTGCCCGCGGTTTCTCATCCACGTCCTTCAGCTGCCAGATAGAAGGCTGAGCTTCAGTGAGAATGCAAGCTGGGACCCCGCTCGCTCTCGTACCCGTCTGCTGGCAACACCGCCTGCGAGGAACACGCCAGGAAGTGTTGGCCGCGAGCCAGCGAGCGCTGAACACTGCAGTCCCAAACACTTTCTGACTCACAACGGGAAACAGCCACATCGTTACACATTACCAAGGCGTCAAAAACCATTACCAACCAACACTTACGGATACAGACTGAAGTATCTTACGAACGAAAGCCAACGGTATTTTGACCTTGAAGATGTCCATCGCCCACTCTAAAAAAGTCGTCAAGGCACTGATACGCGCGAGATCATGTTTTGCCATGTACAACATTAGTATATTAACTAACAGGTATTGCTCCCACAGATGTCTGTCTTACAATGCTGTGTTGTCACCAAACCTAGTGTGATAACCCCTTAGGGGGAGGGTGGGGAAGACGTAAAGCAATCAGCCCAGTTTCGCGAATTAAGGTCTGTGTACCTTATTTTACTATTTCTATCGATTAAGTAGCCATATCGATTTTTATCTATGCGTCGGACTCCTTTTGGCGATCATAAAATATTTTCGACCGTAGAAACTTTAATGAACAAGAACAGGCTCACTTCTGTTCTGACTAATACAGTCGTGATTTATCACGGTTTTAAATAACATTTTACGAATTCACAACCTGTATCCCTCCGCACTCCTCCGACATTAAAACGTTCCTCACATTGTTTATCACCGTAGCTGTGATTAGTAACAAGTAACAACTAACAGACACTTTCTGCGTATCTGCTAACTGTAATCTGGTAGATGAACTGTGTCAGCGCGTGTGTCAGGTAGTCCCAGTCTTCAAGAAGGGTCGTCGAGCAGATGTGCAAAACTATAGACCTACATCTCTGACGTAGATCTGTTGTAGAATTTTAGAACATGTTTTTTTGCTCGAGTATCAAGTCGTTTTTGGAAACCCAGAATCTACTCTGTAGGAATCAACATGGATTCCAGAAACAGCGATCGTGTGAGACCCAACTCGCTTTATTTGTTCATGAGACCCAGAAAATATTAGATACAGGCTCCCAGGTAGATGCTATTTTCCTTGACTTCCGGAAGGCGTTCGATACAGTTCCGCACTGTCGCCTGATAAACAAAGTAAGAGCCTACGGAATATCAGACCAGCTCTGTGGCTGGATTGAAGAGTTTTTAGCAAACAGAACACAGCATGTTGTTATCAATGGAGAGACGTCTACAGACTTTAAAGTAACCTCTGGCGTGCCACCGGGGAGTGTTATGCGACCATTGCTTTTCACAATATATATAAATGACCTAGTAGATAGTGTCGGAAGTTCCATGCGGCTTTTCGCGGATGATGCTGTAGTATACAGAGAAGTTGCAGCATTAGAAAATTGTAGCGAAATGTAGGAAGATCTGCAGCGGATAGGCACTTGGTGCAGGGAGTGGCAACTGACCCTTAACATAGACCAAGGTAATGTATTGCGAATACATAGAAAGAAGGATCCTTTATTGTATGATTATATGATAGCGGAACAAACACTGGTAGCAGTTACTTCTGTAAAATATCTGGGAGTATGCGTGCGGAACGATTTGAAGTGGAATGATCATATAAAATTAATTGTTGGTAAGGCGGGTACCAGGTTGAGATTCATTGGGAGAGTCCTTAGAAAATGTAGTCCATCAACAAAGGAGGTGGCTTACAAAACACTCGTTCGAGCTATACTTGAATATTGCTCATCAGTGCGGGATCCGTACCAGATCGGGTTGACGGAGGAGATAGAGAAGATCCAAAGAAGAACGGCGCGTTTCGTCACAGGGTTATTTGGTAAGCGTGATAGCGTTACGGAGAGAGAGATTCGAGCGCGCACGGAGGCTTTCAGACAGTCGTTCTTCCCGCGTACCATACGCGACTGGAATAGAAAAGGGAGGTAATGACAGTGGCACGTAAAGTGCCCTCCGCCACACACCGTTGGGTGGCTTGCGGAGTATAAATGTAGATGTAGATAGGAAGTGAAATGCTCTCACCTGTAAAGGCGATTACTTGTCAAGACCTTAGATTAGCATTTTCAGTAACCGAACTGACAAAAAGTTACATTAGATGGCATTAGATGGTATTGTTAATATCTGCAACTATAATTTCGTCACTTGTTACAGAACAGGCTGGAGAGCGATATTGGATCCCCCATGAAACCTTGGTTGTGATGACAAACTTAACTGTAGCATAATCAGAGATCTAGGTTAGATTGAAAGGTGATAATTTGGTTGTGAGTTGACGAAGCCAATAAATGTGAATCCTAATAAAGGCTGTGGGAACATTTTGTGCTGCAGCATAGCCTAATATTTACTTTCACGCCAAACACACTTTGCAACGTTTCACACAAGGCGCTTTTCATCGTAGAAGCTACAACTGAAAGGTAAACGAAAAACGCAAAGAAGGTGGGGGCAAGAGAGGGAGAGGCACTACGTAATTGTTACCATATGATAAATAAAGTTACGTGAGAGTTGGACCGCTTGTGCACAGAGAAAATTTTATCCTGACGAAATAGTCTGTAGTAAAAATTGTTAACATTGGTTCTTCATATAGCTTTAAATTTTGTAGTAATGGAACAAGCGTGAAAATATTAATAGTGTGTGTTAAGAATCACAACTTAAATTGCCGCACAATACAGCACGAGTTCGTGTTTAGAATACGAAGTTTATTTCTTCGACCACAGATAGGTTATACATCGATAGAGTAAGAAACCAGGTTCTTAGAATGAAGTATGAACATCGGTCAACAGATGGCACAGAGCGTTGAATTTTTTAACGCTACTTTTCCTTATTACTTGTGACTTGAGATCAGTCGACATAACATAATAACTGTCGAAATAAGTTTGTAACAGTCGAAGTAACATGTGACTTCTGTTCACGGCCAATACTGATAACTTGTTGTGGAAACTCACTTCGCCGGTCGGTGAGGTTCTAGGCGTTTCAGTCTGGAACCGCGCGACTGCTACGGTCGCAGGTTCGAATCCTGCCTCGGGTATGGATGTGTATGATGTCCTTAGGTTATTTAGGTTTAAGTAGTTTTAAGTTCTAGGGGACTGATGACCTGAGATGTTAAGTCCCATAGTGCTCAGAGCCATTTGAACCATTTTTTGGAAACTCACTTCTCAGTCATTTGTGAGTTTAACGGTTACATTATTTCTTGGCCACTCGTGCGCCATGCAGTGTTGAAGGTGAACACAATGTAGTAGCACTATTCCACCGTAATCTTCACGACTGAAGCATTCAGTGGGTGTTTCATCTACACTCATATAGTGCCACGGAGTATCTGGCTGTCGGTATGTTGTTCCATTCCCCTTCCATTACACGTTACAGGGTCTGGTAACGCGCCCATTGCGTGTGCATTGCGCGGAACGGCCCTGGGCGCCATAGGACTGGCGCATGACAAAGAAACGCAGCCAGCGCAGAGTGGCACGGCCTCCGTTACGGTAGGCGAGCCAAGCAGATCCTGCTAGGGTGCCGGTACAGGAAGTCTCGCGTACGCCATGTGGACTTCCAAATCCCGTTTTTCGTAAACCCATTTCCCTGAGGGCGTCATTTGTTTTTCAAAGTTTTGTTTAAAGTGGGCTAAATGATTTTCTGTGGAATGAAGGAAAAGAAACAGCACTGTGCTGACATCGAAATTATTAATTTCCTTTACTTAAAGAATGAAGAGGGTGTACCTCCCACTGAAACACATGTTACGGGCATTTTCATTCCATTTACTTCTGTATGAGCAGTAATTAATCTTGCCTTCGCGGTTCTTTGGGGTCTGTAGTATGTTCCTCAAGTAACACTGGTTCTTGAAAGTTGGTAAGCAGTTTTTCGTCAGCGAGTCGACAGCTGTCTTCAACCATTAGCCGTTTCTCGTTTTTCAGCATTTCTCTGACAAACGAATTTGGGACCATTTGTGTTGTCCTTCTCTGTTGTAGTTTTGTGGTCTTAAGTCGGAAGACAGGTTTCATTCAGCTATCCATCATCTGCTCTATCCTGTGCAAGCCTCTTCATTTCGGAATAACTACTGTCGCCTACATCCTTTTGTACCTGCTTACTGTATTCATCTCTTTGTCTCCAGTTTTGAACCCCCTCCCCGCTCACTCCACCCTCCCTTTCCTCCCATGCTAAATGGGTGTTCGCTTGATGTCTCAGAATGTGTCCTATCAAGCGATCCCTTCTTTTATTGAAGTTATGCTACAAATTCCTTTTCTTCCCAGTTCTGCTCTGTACCTCCTCATTGGTTACATGATATACCCATCAGATCTTCACCATTCTTGTGTGACACCATATTTCAAAAGCTTCTATTCCCTTTTGGTCTGAACTGTTTATAGTCTACGTTTCACTGCCACATTCCACTATACTCCAGACAAATAACCTCAGAAAAGACTTCTCAGCACTTAAATCTATATTTGATGTTCACACATTTCTCTCCGTCAGAAACGCTTTTCTCTCCATTGCCAGTCAACTTTTTATATCCTCTTTATTTTGGTCATTATCAGTTATTTTACTGTCTATACAGCAAAACTCATCCACTACTTTAAGTGTTTCATATCTTAATGAGTTCCCTCAGCATTACTTAATTCGACTACATTCCGTTATCCTCTTTTTGCTTTTTTTGATGTTCATCTTAAATACTCGTTTCAAGACACTGCCCATTTCGTTCAACCGCTCTTCGAAGTCCTATGCTGTCTGTGACGGAATTACAATGTTACCGACAAACCTCAAAGCTTATTTTTCTAAACTTCAATTTCCTTCTCCTAATTTTTCTTTTGGGTTCTTTTACTGTTTGCTCAGTGTACAGATTCAATAACATTGAGGATAGGCTACAACCCTGTATTAATCCCTTCTCAATCACTGCACCCGTTTCATGCCCCTCGACTCTTACAACTGCCGTCTGGTTTCTGTTCAAGTTGTAAATAGCCTTTCCCTCCCTATATTTTACCCCCTACCTTCAGAATTTCAAAGCGAGTATTTCAGTCAACAGTGTGTCAAAAGCTGTCTCTGGGTTTACAAATCCTATAAACTTTCTTGTAAGAGAAATTGTAGAGTCAGTGTGGCCTTGCGTGTTCCTACATTTCTCTGGAAACTTACCCGAAGTCAGAGTCTAACAGTTATTCCATTCTTCTGTAAAGAATTCTTGTTAGCATTCTGTTGCCGTGACTTATTAATCTGTTGGTTCGGTAATATTCACATATATCAGGACCTGCTTTGGAATTATTACATTCTTCTTTAAACCTGAGGGTATTTACCTGTCTCACGTATCTTGCTTACCAGGTGCAATTGTTTCGTTGTGACTGGCTCTCTCAAGGATATCAGTTGTTCTGAGGGCATATTGTCCATTACGGGGGCTTTGTTTCGACTTAGGTCTTTCATTGCTCTGACCAATTTTTCTCGCAGTATCGTGTCTCCTACATCATCTTCATCCATGTCCTCTGGCCTTTCTGTAACACATCTTTCAAGTACATTTCCGTTGTATAGCCTTTCAATACATTCCCTTCAGCTTTCCCTTCTTTGCTTAGTACTGGTTCTCCATCTTCTTTGTATACATTCAATACTCCATGTTTAGTGCTGCTCAATTGTTGTGAAAGATAGACACTGTTGAATACAGGCAGAAAGCGGCTAGAAGCGATGGAAATGTGACTTTGGGGAAGGCTGAACTGCCGCAGGAAAATTTTATTGGAAATTTGTGGGAAGGTCTTATGGGATCAAACTGCTGAGGTCATCGGTCCCTAAGCTCACACACTACTTAATCTAACGTACGCTAAGAACCACACACACACACACACACACACACACACACACACACACACACACACACACATGCCCGAGGGAGGACTCGAACCTCCGACGGGGGGAGCCGCGCGGCGCACGACAAGGCACCTAAGACCGCGCGGCCAACCTGCGCGGCAACTGCCGTAGGAGATGCTTTCCAGTTGACTACATGCATCGTTCTTGTGAAACACAACTAGCTCTTTAAACACATGAAGTGTTGAGTGCTGTTGACAAGGGATTTCAGATTTATTCTGTATTTCTAGATATACAGAAGGCTTTTGACACTCTACCTCACAAGCAGCTTGTAGTAAAACTACTTGCTTATGAAATATCGTCTCAGTTATATGACTGTATTTGCGATTTCCTGCCGGAGGGGTTACGGTTCGTAGTAATTCACGTAAAATCATCGAGTAAAAGAGAAGTGATTTCTGGCGTTCCACAAGATAGTGCCATTGGCCCTCTGCTGTTACTTATCTATGTAAACGATTTAGGAGACAGTCTGGGCATCCGTCTTAGGTTGTTTGCAGATGATGCTGACGTATATCGTCTAGTAAAGTCATGAGAAGATCAGAACAAATTGCAAAAGATTTAGAAAAGAAAGGTGCAAAAACTGGCAGTTGACCCTAAGTAACGAAAAGTGTGAGGTCTTCCACACGAGTGCTAAAAGGAGTCCGTTAAACTTCGATTACACGATAAATCAGTCAAATCTAAAGACCATAAATTAACTTAATACCATGGAATTACAATTACGAACAACTTAATTTGGAGAGACCACATCGAAATGTTGTGGGGAAGGCAAACCGAAGACTGCGTTTTATTGGCAAAACACTTAGAAGATATAACAGATCAACTAAAGAGACTGCCTGCAATACGCTTGTCCGCCCTCTTTTTGTAATACTGTTGCGCTGTGTGGGATCCTTACCAGATAGGATTAACGGAGTACATCGAGAAAGTTTAAAGGAGGACAGCACGTTTGGTATTATCGCGAAATAGCGGGAGAGTGTCACGGAAATGATTGAGGATTTGGGGTGGACATCATTAAAACAAAGACGATTTTCGTTGCGGCGGAATCTTCTCACGAAATTTCAATCACCTACTTTCTCCTCCGAATTGGAAAATATTTTTTAGACGCCGGCCTACGTAGGGAGAAACGATCATCATAATAAAATAAGAGAAATCATAGCTCGCAGGGAGAGATACAGACGTTCGGTTTTTTTTTTTTTCGCATGCTGTTGCCAATTGGAATAATAGAGAGTTAAGGTGAAGGTGGTTCGATGAACCATCTGCCAGGCACTTAAGTGTGATTTGCGGAGTATCCAGGTAGATGTAGACAGATGTAGAAATTAACAAGCAGATCATAGACCAAGTTAATACATTAAAATATTTAGGGT